>NW_028327171.1:109038859-111538859 GCF_987537825.1 Furipterus horrens
AACTGTAATAACATAATCAGTAAAATATAATAAAAAATATTTTAAAAGAAAGAAAGAATACAGTCCACCAGCCAGCCATTTTGACTGCTGCTATCCTATTCCTACTGTTCTCATTTATCAAGGGCTTACCCTGTGCCTGACAGGACCTAGGACATTGATATGAGAGACACATTTAATAGAAGAGTGATCCAATACTCAGAGGGATTAAGAGATTTACCTGGGGGTAAACCTTTAATTCCCACATGTAAGGGGTCAAAAGACTCTTGATGGCAGAAGCAGGAATTAAACTGGGTCCCTGCTCTGCATTAGGGCCCAAATGACATCTGGAAATCAAAGAAAAGGGCACTGGGCCCTTGGAACCTACCAAGTGACTCTTCTCTGGCCTCAGGAACTCTTAAAAACCAGTCTCTGGTTTGCTGAACCCGAAACCTTAGTCCAGAGGCCTGCTTAGTACTGCTCTATCTTCCTTTATCACAAGCTAAAATGCTTTATGTCCAAGCTGGAGAGGAAATTTCATCCACAAAATAGTCCATCAGTTGGGCTGTGGGAATTAGTAGCTAAAGCCTGTTGATTCTATCTCAAAGACAACAAACATGATTAAAAGAATTTTAAAAATTTAAATGTTCCTTACCTGAAGTTATAAAAAGGAGGGCGAGCAGAGTGAGGTGAGCGGAGGCTTGCATTTTAGATCTTCTTGCTAGGTAATCGGAGGAGGAAATGATCCACCCCCAACTCTTTAGTTTTAACTCTCTTTCAGGTACAAAGTCCGGTCATTAACTGATGTCAGAGCAGCCAAAGGCAATTACTCCTTAGGTTCTGGTCATATACATTAGGTCTCAGTTGAGCTTTTGAGATAAAATAGATAAACCTGGCTTTATACTATTTTTCTGACTCATAGTCCAAAATAACTCAGGACAGTTCAAACATCCTTGAGAGGTGGGGTGGTGGTAAGAGGTGGTAGCAGTTAATCTCTTTATATCCCAAACGTCCCAACCTACCACCTTTTATGAGGTCACCATTTCTTTAAACACCCAATGACATAGTCTGTGCTTCAGTCACCCCCATTTCAGTGCAGAAAATCCATTTTCTTTCACCCATAGTTTCAGGAATCCTGAGGAGTACTTACATGTTTCCCATGACTGTTTTTGTTGCTTAGTTCTTGTCACCTTTCGCTGTGGATCACCACTCTGGGCCTCCCTGATGGTCACATCCAGCAGCTCTGTAATCGTGTCTCCAAGCTTCCACACTCTCCACAGATCACACTACCTGGACACAGCCCTGTCCCCCCCCCAACCCCACCCCCTGCCATTAACGTCCTCAAACACAGTTAATATCAAATTGTGGCAGTAAACCTAAGTTTACTGCAGGCTTATGGGTGACAGGTCAAGGAGGGGAAAATACAGTGTAGAAAAGGGGAAACTTAGAACAGGTGACTCTGTCTCTTCTTTCATGGTTGTTCATTGCCTGTGTAGCCACTTCCCAGTTTCTCTACTCCCTGCTGCTCCTCAGCCCCTGACCTCTCACCTCATTTCAGGAACCAGCTTTATCAGTTGAATGAGAGTCTTCTTAACCCAGTCCTCTCCTTTAAAATCTAGGACCCCATCTCCCCCCGGGTGTAGCCCCAGCCTGGGGAATGAAACCAATAACACCTTGTGAATATTAGCCAGAGTTTTAACCCTGACCATAGTAAAAACAAAATTTTTCATATTATTACACAGCAGGTTAGTTTCTTGTTGTCCCAAAAGTTTCCATTCAGCAATGGGTTTTGGGGTTGGCTTATAAAGCTGAGAGGGGTGTTCACATATTTTCCCCAAGCAAAGACACCTCTTGGACCCATGTTTTGTGCTTTTATTCTCAACTTGAATGATTCCTGGCATCAGGAGTTAAACAAAAGCCTTTAAAAAAATCTTTTTTTCTTTAAAGTCATTTTATTGAAGTAGGTATAATTTGCATCAATAAATAAACCCACTTAAAGTGTAAAATTCCAGGAGTTTTGATAGATGTATATACATGTGAATCCACCATTACAATCAAGATACAGAATATTTTTATCAGACCCTATAGTTTTCACTTGCCCCTTCACAGTTTACTCCTCCCTCTACCCCCAACCCCAGACAACCACTGATCTGCTTTTTGTCACTGGAGAGTAGTTGGCTTTTTCTAGAATTATATAAAAATGGAGTGATGTCGTACATACTATATCTCTGGTGTCTCCTTCTCAGCAAAATGATTTTGAAATTCTTCTATATTACTGTGTGTATCAGCCCTTCCTTCCTGCCTTCCTGAGTTCCTTCCTTTTCTTCTTACTTTTACAATTTTATTGACATAAAACTTATGTATAGTAAACTGCATATACTATTTAAAGTCTTGACACATATCACTGTAATCAAGATATCAAACATTCTCATAACCCCCAAACATTTTCTTGTGTCCATCCTTCCCCACACCCCCAGGCTGAGGTAACTACTGATCTCGTTTCTGCAACTATAGATTAGTTTGCATTTTCTAGAATTATATATAAATGCAATCATACAGACGTACTGGGTTTTGGGGTTTTTACTTTTGATCTGGTTTCTTTCAGTCAGCACATTTTAAGATTCATTCATCTTGTTGTATATCTTAATAGCTTTTTCTTATTTCTGAATAGTAATAATAGATATGCTGGATATATCATATTTTACCTATTCATCTGTTGATGGACATTTGAGTTATTTCCAGCTTTTGACTATTACAAATAAAGGTGTTATGAATAACCGTGCACACATCTTTGTGTGGATATATGCTTTCATTTCTCTTGGGTAAATACTCAAGGATGAAATGGCTTCATCATATTGTAAGAATATGTTTAACTTTTAAAAAATCATCAAACTGTTTCCACAGTTGTACCATTTTACATTCCCATCAATGGTATATGAGTTTCAGTTGCTACCCACCCTGGCCAACACTTGGTTATTATCAGTCTTTTAATATTAAGCATTCCAAAGGGTATGTAGTGGTATCTCTCTTTGGTTTTAATTTGCATCTCCTGATGACAAATGATACTGAACGCCTTTTTTTTTTTTGGTACTGGGATAACTTTTATTTTTAACTTAATCTTATTACATTTGTTCCCATTACCATATAGTCCCCTTATTCCTCCCTCCCCTGAGCAACTTTTCGTGTGCTTAATTGCCACTCATATCTTTTTGTTTTTCTAAAATATTTTTTCAAATTATTTGCCCATTTTTTAATTAAAAATATTTTTTTTATTTTAAGTAATTTTATTTTATTTTTCCTTTGGTATATTTTATTGATTATGTTATTACAGTTGTCCCAATTATTCCCTCTTTGCCCCTCCCTGCCTGGTACCCCCATCCCTCCGGCAATCCTCCCACCCCCAACACACACACACTAGTTCATGTCCTTGGCTGTGCATGTAAGTTCTTTGGCTTCTCCATTTCCTATACTATTCTTTTTCTTTTTTTCTTTTTTTAGGTATATTTTATTGATTATGTTGTTACAGTAGTCCCAATATTTTTCCCCTTCGCTCCCCTCTGCCCAGTACCCTCCTTCCCTCCAGCAATCCCATCCCCTCTTAGTTCATGTCCATGGGTCGTGCATATAAGTTCTTTGGCTTCACCCTTTCCTATATTATTCTTAACAACCCCCTGTCTATTTTGTACCAACCAATTATGCTTCTTGTCCCTGCACCATTTACCCATTTCTCCCCCTCCCCCCTCCCAGCTGATAACCCTCTAAATGATCCCCATACCTATGATTCTGTTCCTATTCTGGTTTGCTTAGTTGAATTTTGTTTTTATTTTTGAGATTCATTTGTTGATAGTTGTGAGTTTGTTGTCATTTTAGTGTTCATAGTTTTGATCTTGTTTTTCTTAAATAAGTCCCTTTAATATTTCATATAATAATGGCTTGGTGATGATGAACTCCTTTAGCTTCACCTTGTCTGGGAAGCACTTCATCTGCCCTTCCATTCCAAATGATAGCTTTGCTGGATAGAGAAATCTTGGTTGTAGGTTGCTGTTCATCACATTGAATACTGCTTGCCAGTCTCTTCCTGCCCGCAAAGTGTCCTCTGAGAAATCAGCTGATAGTCCTATAGGCACCGCCCTGTAGGCAACTCTCCATCTCTCTCTTGCTGCCCCCAGGACTCTGTCTTTATCTTTCACCTTTGGCATCTCAGAAATTATGCATCCGTGTGTGGTCCCCTATGGGTCCAGCTCACCTGGGACCCTCCGTCCTTCCCAGACCTGTGTGTCCATCTTCACAAAATTTGGGAAGTTTTCCTCATTTTTTTCAATTCTTGCTTCCTCATTCTGCACTGGTTGACTGTTTTTTTCTCCCTTATGTTCCAGATCATTGATTTGAACCCCGGTTTCCTTCCCTTCACCATTGGTTTTGTGTGGATTTTCCTTCGTTTCACTTAACATAGCCTTCACTTCTTCTCTTATGCGTTTGCCATACTCAAGCATATCTGTCAAGCCTGTGAGCATCTTTATCACCAGTGTTTTGAATTCTGTGTCTATAATGTTGGCTATCTCCTCGTCACTTAGTTTTCCCACTGGAACCTTGATCCGTTCCCTCTTTTGGGCCATACTTCTCTGTCTCCTCATTCTGACAGGCTCATGTTTGTTTGCCTCTGCATCCCAGGTAGAGCTGTTGCTCCTGTTACGTTGTAAGGGGCGGAGCCTTAGGGATTCATCAGTACATGGCGACCTGTTTCACCACGTTGTGGCGCTGTGTGTGGGGGAGGGGTCCAAGAGGGAACAATGCCGCCTGCCCAGCACTCGCCCCTTTTCCAGGCACCTCTCCCAATTCCATACCAGACTTGCACCCCTCTAGCTGCTGCTCTGTTCATGGTTCCCAGAGCGGGTGGGTCTGCGGACATTTTAGGACCATGGGGGCCCTTTAAACAATTGGACTCTGCTGAGACCGGCAATTTCTGCCTCCACTCCAACCCACACTGGTCTGCACAGTCAGAAGCAATGAGGCTTGATTTTCCCCATTACTGGGACAGTTGGCTTCGAGGTCTGGTGAGGAGCTGGGAAGGCTCCTCAGGTGTCCCTCCTGACTTTTTAGAACATGTGACTGCGCTTTCTGCCAGTCTGCTGCTGCCACCGCTGCTACCGCCACCACTCCACGTCCTCTCCACCTCGGCTCCACCCCTCCTACCTGTCTGGATGAGTATTTCTTCTTTATATCTTTGTTTGCTGGACTTCCATGCAATTTGATTTTCTGGAACTTCTCGTTGTTTCTAGTTTTGAGGTAGTTGTATTCCTTCATAGCTGTGGAGGGAGACGCAGTGTCTTGGCTGGAAGTCCCAAATATATTTTATTGATTATGCTATTACAGTTGTCCCAATCTTTTTTGTCTTTGACCCCTCTGCCTGGCACCTCCATCCCTTCGAGCAATCACCACCCCCCTTAGGTCATGTCCATGGGTTGTGCATATAAGTTCTTCAGCTTCTCTATTTACTTTGCTATTCTAACGCCCTGTTTCTATTATGTAGCTACCAATTATGCTTCTTATTCCTTGCACCATTTCCCCCATTCTCCCCCTACCCCTTCCCAATGAAAACCCTCCATATGATCTCCATATCTATGATTCTGTTCCTGTTCTAATTGTTTTTGGTGTTTAGATTCAGTTGTTGATAGTTAAGAATTTGTTATTATTTTATAGTTCATAGTTTTGATCTTCTTCTTTTTCTTAAATAAGTCCCTTTAATATTTCATGTAACAATGGCTTAGTGATGATGAACTTCTTTAGCTTTACCTTGTCTGGGAAACACTTTATCTGCCCTTCCATTCTAAATGATAGCTTTGCTGGATAGAGTAATCTTGGTTGTAGGTCCTTGCTTTTCATCACTTTGAATACTTCTTGCCAGTCCCTTCTAGCCTGCAAAGTTTCTTTTGAGAAATTAGCTGACAGTCTTATGGGAACTTGGAATTGAAAATATATTGAAATATGTTTAGAGTAACAGTCATATGATTTAAACAAAAAATCATGCTTCAGAGAGTGATGTGTAAATGCACCTCTTGAAGCTTTAGTGGTTAACTTTTCTTCCAACACGTTCTTCTTAAACTATTAACCGATCCTTCCTTAGCAGATTTAGTCTTCTGGCTTGCATGTATTTAATGATATTACTATGATCCCCTTGGAGAATGACAAATGTAAACAAACTGAATCTGAGAAACATATTCATCATTAACTTTCTTGGATCTTCAGTACTGTACTTAATTTTTCATTAAATATACGTCTTCATTTCTATTGAGTTCATTGCCACTAGAAGGATTTATTGCAATATAAACACATGTTATTGATAAAATAAATAGTTGTAAATTGACATTAAATGATAGAACCTCTATGTAAAGACTTAATCTCTCACATATATTATAGTAGAGTGTCCCTATGTCTCATGTTTCTCATTGACCCCAGCGTCTCTCTGACTCTGACATTGGCCACAGCATAATTGGCTGGTATATACCAAGTGGCCGTCCCTGGCTGGTTTGGCTCAGTGGATTGAGCGTCGGCCTGCGAGCTAAGTGTCGCTGGTTCGATCTTCCAGTCAGGGCACATCAGAGAAGGAAAACTCTGACTCCAAAAAACCTCCGCTGCCTTGCGGTATACCTCTTCAGGGGAAAGGCTAAGGGAATAAACCCCGACAGAAAATCCGGAGCCGGAGTCCCTAAGGCGGTTTGACGTTGTAGTCAACACCGGCAACTCCTGCGGCGCACCTGAAGCCAAGCTGTATTGACTCCGTCTTTCCCTTGGATCCTTCAGCTGCGAAGAGAGGGGGGGTCTGCTGCATGGGCAACAGCAGACCCTCCATATCACCCTGCCCAGGCTCTGTAGCTTCAGCTTCACTGGAGAGGACACTCCAGCGTCATCGCAAGATGTCGATTCAACACGGGAGGAGACAGATACCGTGCCACTCCCGAGTCGGACTGCACAGCCATTCTCGGCGGTGCAGATAGACTCTTAAGAAGCTACACCATCCTCTCTCGAGACGGACGGCTGCCGACTTATGGGAACTCCTTTGTTTTCTCTTGCTGCTTTTAACATCCTCTCTTTATTTTTTACCTTTGGTATTTTAATGATGATGTTTCTTGGTGTGATCCTCTTTGGGTCTAGCTTGTTTGGGACTCTGTGCTTCCTGGACTTGTATGTTTATTTCCTCTCCAAATTAGGGACGTTTTCCTTCATTATTTTTTCAAGTAAGTTTTCAATTTCTTGCTCTCCCTCTTCTTCTTCTGGCACCCCTATGATTTGAATCTTGGTATGTTTAAAGTTGTCCCAGAGGTTCTTAAGACTCTCTTCAGTTTTTTCAGTTCTTGTTTCTTCATTCTGTATTGATTGTTTATTTCTTCCTTATGTTCCAAATTGCTGATTTGAACCCTGGCTTCCTTCCTTTCACCATTGGTTTTGTGCAGATTTTTCTTCATTTCACTAAGTAGAGCCTTCACTTCTTCCCTTATACATTTGCTGTACTCAATCATTTATCTAAGCATTGTTATCACCAGTGTTTGGAACTCTGTATCTGCTAGGTTGGCTATCTCCTCCTCACTTAGTTCTCCGTCTGGAGCCTTCAACTGCTCCCTCTTTTGGTCCTTACTTCTCTGTCTCCTCAACCTGACAGCCTCCTGAGTTTGCCTCTGTGTCTTAGGTAGAGCTGTTGTACCTTTTACATTGTAAAAGGCAGAGCCTTAGGTATTCATTCGTCAGTGCTGGTGACGGGTTTCACCGTCTTGTGGCTCTGTTGTGGAGGCGGGGGCAGAGAGGGAATGATGCTGCTCACTTGGCACTCGCCCCTTTTACAGTCACTTCACCCACTTCCTGTATGTGACTAGCGCCCTTTAGCTGTTGTCCTGGTGATGGTTCCAAGAGTGGGTGGGTTTTCAAGAGTTCTAGGACCATGGGGGCCCTTTAAGCAGACTCTCCTGAGAGACCAGTCGTTTGTTCCACCACCCCAACCCCCTCTGGTTTTTCACAGCCAGAAACAATGAGGCTTTATTTTCCTGGTGCTAGAACTGTGAGCTGCACAGCCTGGCTTGGAACTGGGACTGCTCCCCAGGTGTCCCTCTCAGCTTTTATAACGTGTGACTGCTTGTTGCGCTGGCCGTCTGCAGCCACTGCCTTGCTGCCACCGCCATACCGTATCCTCACCACCCCGGCTTCCCGTCTGCACCCCTCCTACCTGTCTGGATGAGTATTACTTCTTTATGTTTTTGTTTGTTGGATTTCCATGCAGCTCTGTTTTCTGGTAGTCCTGGTTGTTTTTTGTTTTGAGGTAGATGTAATCCTTGTTATGGTTGTGCAAGGAAGTGAAGCATGTCTACCTACACCTCCATCTTGGCTGGAAGTCTATTTGCCCATTTTTTTAGTTGAGTTGTGTGTTGTCTTATTTTTGTGTTGTAAGAGCTCTTTATACATGCATTGCAAAGATGGACTTCCTTTGCTATTTTTACATGGCATTTCAACCTACTACCTTCACTTTATAAAAGGCTAACCAGGAATCTAGGAAAATTTAAAAAGTGGCCTGATATCACAAAATTAGCTGCAGAGTCTCGAATATGGGGTCTCAAATCCTGTCTCCTAAATCAGAAACAGCTCACTGGTCTTTCTTGTTTTGGGTTTAAGATATCAAGAGAGTAGGACCCACAGAGCCAGTATCTGCTAATGCCATTATATTACAACTGTGTCAATATTTATCCTGGTTTTCTATATCACTTCTCTGCTGAGCATAAAACAAAGAGTGACCAGGAAGGGATGGAGGCTTGCTAAACACCTGCCTTCCTTACTCATCCCTGGCCTTACCTGGGAAAACACAGTCAATAAGAAAGCCAGGCAGTTCTGACAGTATGAATCAGCAATCATCCTTTTTTATGTCCCCTCCTAATCCAAACCACATCAGGTTGCAACACCCCAGAATATAGACACAAGGTATGTAAGAGCTTCTCATAAAGGAAAATGCTTCTTGCTTACCACCGATGTTTCCTGCCACATGGAGGGGACTCAATGAGTCTCATGCTCCTGGACTCTGGGCATGCCTTTATTCCCTCTGCTTTAAGTGAGGTGTAGTGAGTTATTTCAGAAGAATAAACTGGGAACCATCACCTCAGATCCTGCCTTCTGCCTTCTGCAAGAGAACCTAGATATTCAAAACTGTTGTACTCAGGAGGGAAAGGAGTCAGCATTAGGAAGCCCTAAGCCACATTCTCCAAAATAAGCGATATTTTGTCTCCAGTTGTCATATTCTTTGTTTTATTTCTCACACGATTCAAAACCTGGGAGAGGAAAAGGGGTGATATTTATTAGCACAAACCCTGGCTAGATTCGAGATATGTATCTATAAATCAAGAACGCAGACTCTATCTTTCCATAGAAACAATGTTATTCCCTAGAAGGAAACAAGGGCAAATTAATGTGCTTGATTTGTTGGGAGACAGTATTGTGGTTGAGCTCTCTTGCTGAGTTTTTGTCTTCTCATACACAAAGGTTGTCAGAAGCTCAGAAGAGGTTTAAATGCTGACATGTGGACTTTTAATTACTGGAGATATGTTCCATTTAAAAAGAGCAGGAATAGTTTTTGGAGTCTTGGCTTGTAAAACTCCACAACCACTTATCTACTCATTCCACTGAGTTTAGTCAGCTCTAAAAAATAACAAACAAACAAAACCCTCTCATACTCATCTGTGTTCTGGCATTAATTGCCTCTTGGAGAAGTTATACAGATGGGGCTTTCCCCAGGAAGTAGTTTGACTTCCCACCTACTTCCTTTTCCATTGACTGAGTGGTATTAAGGGGAGGTTTGACTAAGGTCAGAAAGTTCTCTTTTGGCAGCTACAAATTGTAATTCAGGTTTCCTCCTAGAGGAAGTGAGTGGTTCTAGAGAGTATAACTACTCTCAGGGATGTTAACGGTGGGCCTGGGTTTGTTGCTCTTTGAGAGGAAACTTGTCAACAACAAATGGGAGCCGCTCTGCCGTTTGGGGTTTGCCATTGATTTTGCTTTGCATCTTTCAGCCTTCCCAACCCTATCATTCCTGAGGTGAGAAAAGATGCGATGAGGGCAGTGGCTCTCTAACTGTGTTCCTGAGACCAACAGCATTGCCATGACTTGGAACCTTTTTGCAAAATGCACATTTCAAGCCCCAGCTCATATGTACTGAATGAGCCCTCTGTATTCTAACAAGACTCCCTGTAACTCTGATACATACTCATGACACAAAATATTTCAAGTAGTCCATGAATACAGCGTTAGAGTACATCGATTCACTTAGAGGGGGAAAATAATTGCCTTTCATATTTATCTTAATCGTTCTGATTATACCAAGAGAAAATCTCATTTACCGCATGGGTCATGCATGTAAGTTCTAAGGCTACTCCATTCCCTATACAGGTAACCCCCATATAACATGGTTGTTAGGATCCTAACAAATGCTGTGTTATGCAAATCCATGTTATACGAAACAAAGAACTAGTACAAAAAGGGGGGTTAGTTTCCAAAAATTAAAAAAAGATACTATTATATTTTTATAATTAAGAGAAATATCTTTATTAAAGCAATTTTCATCAAAAGTATTACATATTAATATGAATTAAGTAATGTTTTCTTCATCATCACTACTAAGCTCCATTAACCAAATGTGTTTTCTTTTTGATAAAATATCCTCATCCTCTGAATTTTCTTTGGTATTATCTTGAGTTCTAGGCTCTACTTTTTGCAAAAAAAATCTGTTATTTTAGATTGCTTGCTTTTAGCTGAGAGATCTGTATAAATTTCATTATATGGTGCTAAGCACTTTTGAAGTTCCCTCTTAAACTTTGTGCTTCTTTCAGTGCAAGGATCTTCATTTAAGAAATATGACTCTAGCTGTTCGGCTAAGTCTAGGTCTTTCTTTACACTTTTTAGAGTAAACTGCTTACCTTCTTCATTTTCATCAGTGCTATCATCCCCTAAGTTATCTTGGCACATTCCAGATGTCATTTCCACCAAAATTGCTTCATCAGTTTCTTCTTCTACCAGCAATTCTTGGATATCTTCTACAGGCATATCATGCTAGAGCCAAAACGTGTTATAGAAGTACTGTGTTATACAAGGTTTTTTCCCCAATTCTCTAACTGTGTTAGAGTGAAACTGTGTTATAGAAGTATCGTGTTTTACGGGGAATACCTGTACTTACTCTACATCCCAATGGCTATTCTATAATGATCTACTTGTACTTATTAATCCCCTCATCTCTTCACCCATTCTCCCACACTCCTCTCCTGTCTGACAACCTTTTTCTTAAATAAATCCCTTTAACAATTCCTATAATAATGGTTTGGTGATAATGAACTCTTTTAGTTTTTTCTTTTCTGGGAAGTTGTTTATCACCCATTGATTCTGAGTGATAGCTTTGCTGGGTAGAGCAATCTTGGCTGTAAATCTCTGCTCTTCATGACTTTGAATATTTCTTGCCAATACCTTCTAGCTTGAAAAGTTTCTTTTGAGAAATCAGCAGACAGTTTTATGGGAACTCTCCTGTAGGTAACTACCTTCTTTTCTCTTGCTGCTTTTAAGATTCTCTCTTTATCTTTAACCTTTGGCATTTTAATTATGATGTGTCCTAGAGTGGGCCACTTTGTATCCATCTTGTTTGGGACTCTGCACTTCCTGGACTTGCATGTCTATTCCTTTCACCAAATTAGGGAAGTTTTCTTTCATTGTTTTTTGAAATAGATTTCTAATTACTTGTTCTTCCTCTTCTCCTCTGGCACCTCTATGATGTAAATGCTGGAAAGCTTGAAGATGTCCCAGAGGCTCCTTACACTAACCTCATTTTTGAAGATTCCTTTCTCTTCTTCTTCTGATTGGGTGTTTTTTGCCTCCTTATGTTCCAAATCATTGATTTGATTCTTGGCTTCATCTACTCTACTGTTGTTTCCCTGTAAATTGTTATTTCAATTAGTGTGTCCTTCCTTTCTGACTGGATCTTTTTTATGCTATTGAGGTCCTCACTAAGTTCCTTGAGCATCCTTATCACCAGCATTTTGAACTCTGCATCTGATAGATTGCTTATCTCCATTTTGTTTAGCTCTTTTTTTTGGAGTTTTGATCTTTTCTTTCATTGGACAATGTTTCTTTGCCTCCTTAATTTGGCAGCCTCCCTGGGTTTGTTTCTGCTTTGACGCTGTGTCTTGGTAGCATAGCCTAATGTAGTAGGCATATTGTAGAGTTCAGCGGCACAGCTCCCCTATCACCCAAGCTGGGTACTCGAGGTGTGCCTTTCTGTGAGCTGAGTAGACCCTCCTCTTGCAGTTGATCCCTGATCGCTCTCTTCGAGTCCATGGGAGGGATTTACCCAGGCCAGTCTGCTGCAAGGGCTGCTGTGACCATTGATCATCAACCTCTGCCCTCTGTGGAGGATCAGTTGTGCAGAGGCAGGGTGGAGGTGCTCTGACATGATCTGTAGCTGTCCATTGGTGTGCAGGCTCTGGGATTTCCTGGGGGGTATAGGCCAAAGTCAGCCCCCACCTATGTTCTGCCTGGGGCAATATGCAGATGGCTACTACTTGTGCTGGGCTTGGAGATTCCCAGGCAAAGGCAAACTATGAACTTAGGCTGGCTGCTGCTAGTGCCAGGCCTGGGGCCACTTAGCAAGATGTATGAGGGTTGGAAACTCAATGTGGCTAGCTGTTGCTTGTTTGAGAGGATTTAGCAAGTTGTGAAGCATAAGCCAAGTCCAGCCATTCATATGGAAAAGCCACTGTTAACAGCTTGGGTGTGCCCATGAGTTTGGTGGGACAGAGCCTCAGGGGATCTCCAGAGTGGGGCAAAGTGTTAGTCAGATTAATAAAGTCTCAGATATGGCCCCTTCCTGCTGGCTCTGTAGCTCTGCTAGGGGAGTGGCGGGTGTTCAGAAGAGGGACAATGGCCTCTGTGAATACTTCTGTCTGGGATAAAGCTGTCCCCCAGCTCTCACCTTGATCCCAGACACTTCAGTTCCTCCCTTATGCCATGGGTGCCTTTCAAGCTGCTACCCTGGTGCTGGACCTCAGAGTGAGTGAGTCTGAGTAGGTGAGTCTGTGTGTGGGTTCTTTAAGAGGAACTGCTTGGGACTCCAGAAGTTTCTTCCACTGACTCAATCCCCATTGGTTTTTTCAACTAGAAGTTATGGGGACTTACCTTTTTGGCCCTGGAACCCTGGTCTGAGGGGCCTAGTGATAGGCTACGACTCTTTACTCCTGAGATACCCCTCCCAAATTTTTATCCACAATACCTGGTTGTGGGACTAGCCCATTCCACATCTCTGTTCTTCCAACCTGTATAGATGGATGTGGTTTCTTTTCTTTTTCTTTTTTAAATGTTTTATTGATTATGCTGTTACAGTTGTCCCAATTTCTTTTCCCTCTGCTCCTTTCTACCTGGTGGCCCCCTTCCCTCCAGTTGTCCCCCCCTTTTAGTCCATGTCCATTGGTTGTGCATATAGTTCTTCTCAACCTCTTCCTGTCTACTCCATTCCCTCCTACTATGTTTCTTAATTCCTGTATCATCTCCCTCCCTTTCCCTCTTCTCCCTTCCTGCTGACCTCCCCACAATATGTTCCCCATACCTATAGTTCTTTTTCCACTCTCACTGCCTACTTAGTTTGCCTTTGTTTCAATTCCCTAGCTTCTGTTGTTGGTTCTTGTGATGCAGTTTTCATTTCAATGTTCATAGTTTTGATCCTCCTTCTTCTAAATAAGTCCCTTTAACATCTCATATAACAGTGTTTTGGATCTGATGAACTCCTTCAGTTTTACTTTGTCCTGGAAGCACTTGCTCTGCCCTTCTATTCTGAATGACAGTTTCGCTGGATAGAGTATTCATGGCTGTAGGTTTTTGCTTTTCATTACTTTGAATATTTCTTGCCAATCCCTTCTTGCCTGCAGGGCCTCCTTTGAGAAATCATCTGATAGTCTAATTGGGACCCCTTTGTAGATGATTCTTTTCTTCTTTCTTGCTGCTTTTAAGATTCTCTCTTTATCTTTAATTTTTGACAATTTGATTATAATGTGTTTTGGAGTGGTTCTCCCTGGGTCCAGTTTTTCTGGAACTCTCTGTGCTTCCTGGACCTGTAAGTCTATTTCCTTCCCCAAGTTCAGGAAGTTCTGCTTCATTATTTTTTCACATAATTTTTCAATTTCTAGTTCTTCTTCTTCGCCCTCTGGTAATCCTATTATTCAAATGTTCATTCGCTTATAGCTGTCCCAGAGGTTTCTAGGCCTCTCCTCACTTTCCTCACTTTTTGTTTCCTCTTTCTGCACTGGTTGACTGTTCTTTCCCTGTGTTCCAATTTGTTGATTTGATCTTTGGATTTTATATCCTCACCACTTGTCTTGTATGTGCTTTCGTTCGTTTCAGTATGAGTAGCTTTCATTCCTTCCCTGTCTTGTTCCAAATCTTCTGTTAATTCTGTAAGCCACCTTATGACTATAGCTCTGAACTGAGCCTCAGAAAGGTTTCCTATTTGTTCGTCTGTCAGGTCCCACATCTGCTGCCTGGTGAGCTGCATCACTGGGATTTCAATTGTTGTCTGCTTCATTCTGACAGTCTTGTGTTCAGCTTTGCTTCCTGGACAGGCATTAGGGGGCAGAGCCCCGTGCACTCATCACTACCCGGCAATCGGTGGCGATTGGCGACCTTTTTCACCGCGCTGTGGCACTTTGTGTGGGGGCGGGAGTCCAAGATGGATTCCTGCCATTACTCTCTGCTGAGAGATCAGGATCTGTCCCCCATGCCCTCTGGGCCTCACCGTCCAAGGCAATGGGGTGGGGGGGCTGCCTTCCCCAGCGTCGGAATCGCGAGCTGCAGGGTCTCGACTACAGCCAGGATTGCTCCCCTGGCGTTTCTCACAGTCCCACCGCTAACCCCACTGCTATCACAGACAGGACCATGGTTTCTCGCCCCTCCTACCTGTCAGACGAGCACCGCTGGTTTATAACTTATACATTGGGCTTCCATGTAGTTTTATTTTCTGGAATATCTGGTTATCTTTTGTTTTGAGGTAGTTGTATTCCTACTTAGTTGTAGTGGGAGACCAAGCATGTCAGTCTAAGCCTCCAGTGGATGCCTGAAATTTCTAATAATATCAAATCTAATCAACTTCACCTCTGCCGGAATGTGACAGCAGAGGCTTCATTAGCAGACCCAGGCTCTCCAGTAATTTCCACATTTTTCAGTCCAAACCTATTTGTGAAATGTGTAATCATCCCTTACCTACTGTAGTAAATGGCTTGGTGTCACTTGTTTCAGGTCATCCCATGCTGAAGTCTTTGTACAGGCTCACTGCTCTCTAGTGCTAAACATTAGTGTTAGTCACAACATGGTTTCTGTTCATGTCGTCCACCCACAAATGTAATGCCTGTTCTATCCTAAGCACTTAACACGCATGGTGGCTCTAACTTTTGCAGTTTGATGGGTGATAGCAAAACTAGCACATTTTTTTCCTTTCTCACAATTTCATGGATAGAAGATTCTTACCACAGAGCTTAGCTACATTAGCATACAATTCTTTTCCTTATTGAGAACTTTCACCTTTTTACTTAAAGGAAGCACTTTATGGCTTGTCTTTGGCATATGTGACTGCCAGCATCACTACTCTTCCTCTTCGGGGCCATTGTTAAGTAAAATAAGGGTTGCTTAAACACAAACACTGCGATTCATTGGCAATCAATCTGATAACTTAGCCATCTACTAAGTGACTTACACAGTGTGGATAAAAGTGGATGGGACAGATCAGGACTCATGAGATTTCATCACTACTCAGAACAATGGACAATGGACTTTGAAATACAAATTTTTACAAAAAGATTGTATTTATTTGTTTTTAGAGAGAGGGGAGAGCGGGAGAAAGAGGGGGAGAGAAACATCAGTGTGTGAGAGGAACATTGATTGGTTGCCTCTCACGTGCCCCAACCTGGGGTCCTGGCCTGGCGCACAACTCAGGCATGTGCCCAGCCCGGGAATCAATCTGGGAAACTTTCTGGTTTGTAGGATAACGTCCCAACCACTGAGCTGCACCAGTCAGGGCTACGGAAAGATTTTTTATACTTGCTTTAGTACTGTTGAAAATGTAGTTTAAGTTCAGAATATATGTCTGCTGCAAATTTGTGTGGGAAAGAAGATTTTGCTTCTCATTTTAACTTTTGACCACACAGGAATTGTAGCTTAACATGACTTGTGATTTGCACAACACCAGCTGTTAAAATGACTTTACCACAGTATAAAATTTGCATGTAAATGCTGCTTTGCCTTGTAATTATAAGTTGAATTCATTAAGAATCATCACCAAGTCTTCAGCCCAAGATAACTTCAAAAACCATTTTTGTCTGATAAGAGTGTTTCTTCTCACCCAGAAATATTTTAATCTTAGCCTTGTGCTCAAAAACTTGCAATAAAACTTTACTACTGCTAAGCCATCAAATTGTTTTACAGTAGGTAGCGTAAGTTGGGATAATAGCTTCTCTATCTGACAAAAATTCACAGGACCAATGACGGTTAGGTTCACGAGTTCACTGACAGTGAATGAAGTACACTGCTCACACTACTGCTTCCATAACATATCATATATTCAAATGTTTTCCATAAAATTGTTACTCATGCTAATACAATGCATAACCATACGCTTCAAATGCCTAACATTTTCACGAGCTTTGTAAATGAATCACAGTATAGCTTTTTCTGCTCCACCTCCAGCTGTAACATGTCTTAGAAAATTCTTCAGTTTATACTGAAATGTTTTCTCAACTTCTTTGAAAATTGTTTTTTAAAAACTGCCTTGAGATTTAATTCATGTATCATACAATACACCCATTTAGAGTGTATGATTTTGTTTTAAAAATATTCTTTCTTATGGTTGTTCCACAGAGGCTATTCATAGAAGCTAATTCTTCAGTCACTTCAAACTTGTCACTGACTCCTTGAATAAACAACTGAGTAGCATTGGTAATATCTGTCAACTCATCAAGAACCAAGAAAAAACACTCAAAATTATTTGCCTTGTTTATTAATTGGCTACTGATACTGTTCCCAATGTTCTCAACTGTCTGAGCGACTGTTCTTGCTGAAACAGTCTCTTTCCTCTGGACACACTGCTTGAGCTGCTTCAATCAAACACAATTTAATTAACTAATCCCTAAAAGGCTTTCCTTGCTTGGCTAACAAATAAGCCACTTGGAAACTTGCTTTGATTGCAGCCTCATTTTCGTTAATTTTAGGAAGAAATTTTGCTGTGTGGGTGTTTACTTTTCACCTCCTAGAACAGCAACTTTCAATTGGTGTGCCACATGAATTTTTAAGGAGCTACGGTCAGGGCAAAGGGGGTGCCATGTCCCCGGGTGGGGGCTCCATGAGGCCCACAGTGTAGCAGTGGAGGACAAGACAGTGCTGCTGCAGTTGTTGGCCAAGGACAGCCATCCTGGAAGTCATGTGCCCACAGTGTTTGAGAACTATACCACGAGCTTTGAGACAGACAAGTGCCACATTGCTCTCTCAACATGTGGGACACTTCAAGCTCCTCTTAGTATGGTAACGTCCAGCCCTGGGCCTATCCAGATTCAGATGCGATAGTCATCTGTTTCGACATTAGCCAACCAGAAACTCTGGACAAGGTCCTCAAGAAGTGGCAAGGGGAGGCTCAGGAACTTTGCCCCAATGCCAAGGTTGTGCTGGTTGGCTGCAAATTGACATGTGGACTGACCTGGCCACACTGGGGGAGCTGTCCGAGCAGCAGCTCATCCCTGTTACACACAATCAGGGCACTGTGCTGGCCAAGCAGGCGGGGGGCAGTGTGCTATGTGGAGTGCTCTGAGCGCAGCATCAGGGATGTCTTCCACTGGCCACAGTGGCCTCCCTTGGCTGTGGCCATAGGTAGCTATGTTGTACTGACTCTCACTGGAAACTGCAGCAATCTGCTCAGCTGGCAGGATGGGGAGTGGGAAGAAAGGCAGAGGCGAGATACACAAGGATTAAGCCAAGAGTTGCAATGTCACATGAAGAGCCAGGGAGGGGCAGAGTGTCAGGAGCAGTGCCAAAGAGCACAATTGTTCCCCTGCCTGCACCCTGGCTTCCTGACCTCCTGACTCTGGCTGGGACTTCAGGGCAGGCTGAGTGAGCGGTTCTTCTAGGCAAGGGACCGGAGGCAGAGGGTGTCACCATTCCCACATCTTCATTCTCCTCCTCACCATGGGACGTTGAGGGAGCTGGCAGGGCAAGTGTCTGGACCAGGAGCTTGGATAAGGCAGGAGGGTTAGGGAAGCTGGCATCAAGCAGTGACCTCGGTTGAGTCTCAGTATATGAAGGGTATCTTCCCTTTCTACCCCCAGCCCCCATATCCTGGCTTCCTTCCCTAAGGAAAATGGCCATTCCATGACCTTTCCTTTTCCTCTTCTCTCACTTCTACAGTTGTTCTCACTCTTCCTAACCTCCAGGCAACACTCACTAAATTAAGAAGCAGGTTGAGAGGCCTCTCCCCATATATCCACTAGTCTTAGCGCCTCCCTCTACTCCTTCAGTAGTCCCCAAATATAGCCTGTGTCCTTGCGGGGGGTGGGGGGTCGGGGGGAGGCGGTGCGTGGCAGCGGCATTGTTTTTTAATGCAATACCTGACTATTTAGTCAGGGCACTGACCTCTTTTCCCGTAGACTATCAAATTTAAAAAATGACAACAGCTAACACAACAAGTCATCCAGTGTGAATGAATCAAAATTATACCTATTTATTTTGTCAGACTGGCAAAAATATAAAATATTTTTGGTGTGCTGCAGAATTTTAGTAATTAGCTTATGTGCACCATGAGATGGAAAAAGTTGAAAATAGCTGTCCTGGAAGGACCACAGGAGCCCATGAAGAGGTCACAAACCACCATCTGCCAGAGCTCTTCCCCAGTGCTCAGCTGAATATGACAACACATGCATTTGTCTCCTTTAACTCCATGCTGAGAAGTCAGTTTCATGGGTGAATTTTTACCGACTAAAAACTTAGGTCTTAAAGATGTTACGTGACAAGGGCAGCCCTGCGATTGAATTCCCAGTTTCCAAGGTCATGTTGTACTCAGCATACACACTGTTCCTATTTCATCCAGACACCTGTCTGTGCCTACCCCGCATCCCTGCCCATGCTCTCCAACCAGGCCATCTCCCAGAATCACGCTGACTTCTGCCTTCGGTCACCACAGCTGGGTGTGCGGGCCTTGCCCCCTCCCATACACAGCTGTGGCTCACGAGTTCTTATGACACACACTTTTGATGACAACATGTACCCTGGAAGTCATAATAAACTGGTTGCCTAGACCCTGGACTCTTATCCTAACCCTTCCATGAAGCAGAATGTAACCTTGGGAATATTTCCCCTCTCTGATCTTCAGTTTCCTTACCTGTAGGTTCAGAGTGGAGGGTTCAGTGATCCCATCATTAGCTGAGCTTCTTCCTAGTTTTAACTTTCTGTGAGTCAACTGACACCTCACCATGTTTTATTACACACATATGTCCACATCTCTTTATTAGTGAGTTATGAGAAGTTATTACTGCTGATAGGTTCAGAGAGGCATGGACCCTGAACCTTGCTTCAAGGTATAGGACAGAGAGTCTATTAATAAACATAGCACCCCTGAAATGCCAACTTGTTGACACATACACAAGAACATTTAAGAATAATTAACTGAACAAAGAGACCAACTTGATCTTCAGCAAATGTACCAACTAAAGAGGGTAGAAAATGAGTCATTATAAAGTGGGGAACAGCTGGAATGACTAACAATTCTACAAATGTTTATTAGGCATCTACCATGTATTAGCAAAAGAGAGTAGAGGTAAATAAGAAACAAATAGATAAATACTGTAAAACTGAGATTCCTGCTCTTGAGAAGTTCAGTCTAGTGGATGATAATAACCAAGGAGCTAATAGAAACTTAGGAATTATAGAACCGTAGGAATAAATAGCAACAAAGCTAGGGGGGCCTTTTGACTTACCTGCCTCTTTAGAGAACTAGACTGAGAAAGCTTGCTTTATTGCGATGCTGTCAAGCAGGGGACAGAGAGCCTCAGGCTGCAAAGTTCCCTTATTCCTGAGGGTTAATCTTAGTTTTTTGGCTACCAGCATGGTGCTTGCTAGGGGGCAAGGGAGTGAGAACGGTGCGCCTCTCTCATCTTTTGTTTTTGTTTGCATTATTTCCTCAGTATAAATTCCACGGAGTAAAATTACTGATTCAAAGGTTAAGAATTTTTAAGCCTTCTAGAAATTATTGCCTAATTACCTTCTTAAAGATTTATATTAATGTACACTCCTATAATTGTCCTCTCATTCATCAGCATGAAGTATTTTCATTTTTAAAAAGTAGGCATTTTTTCCTTCCATGGTAGTTAAAAAAGGATACCTCAGTGTTTAAATTCTCATTTATTTGACCACTAATGAGGCCGAACACTCTCCAGATATTTGTTAGGTTATTTGTAATTATGGTTCCTGATTTTTGTCTATTGTTTTAAGGAAAGTGTTATCATAATGTTGTAATTGAAGTGTATGAGATGTTAGCCTTTGTTGGCCCTTTTATTTTCACCTCACCCTCTTCTAAGTCCAGACCCACAGGCTCAAGGTAAAGTCCTCAGCCAGTACCCTCTCATTCTGGTTCCACCAATCAAACAAAACCTTAATTCTGGGTCAGCCCATTGTACCCACTGCTGAGCTCTGCTAGAGCAAAATGATTTTTAAAAAATATTCTTCTTATTTTTTAACCTTCTCCCAAGGATACATTTATTGATTTTTAGAGAGGATGAGAGAAACATGAATGTGAGAGAGAAACATCAGTTGGTTGCTTCCTGCAAGTACCTCGACTGGGGACCAACCTACAACCTAGGTATGTGCCCTGACTGGGAACTGAACCTGTGAACATCTAGTGCATAGGACAATGCTCCAACCAACTAAGCCACACTAGCCAGGGCTAGAGTAAAATTATTATTATTTTTTAATTAATTAATTTTTAGAGAGAGGGCAAGGAAGAAGAAAGGGAGAGAAACATCAATGTGTGGTTGACTTTCACATGCCCTGCAACCCAGGCATGTGCCGTAACTGGGAATTAAACCAGTGATCTTTTGGTTCGCAGGCCAGTGCTCAAGCCGCTAAGCCACACCAGCCAGGGCCTAGAGTAAAATGATTTTATGTGGAGATTGCTGCTACCACAAAGCCTGCTGTTCTCAACCTGTATCCGACACTAGTCCATGTTCCGAATCAGCTTCCTTCTGTGTTCTTTGTCGGCCATTTCAGATATTCTCTCCTCCTCTCCTCTCAACCCTTATCGCCTGCTTTCTTCCTCTTTCAGGAGAAGACCTTGTCTTTATTTTTTTCCCCAATGATATATAATTGATACATAACATTGTATTAGTTTTAGGTATACAACATAATGGTTTGATGGATGTTTATATTGTGAAATGATTACTACAATAAATTTAGTTAACATCCATCACCTCACACAGTTGTAAACAACTTTTTCTTGTGGTGAGAACTTTTAAGATTTACTCTTTTAGCAACTTTCATTATAATGTCTCTTTCATAATAATGTGATTCTCAACTTTTTTCAGTATTTAGGAGGTTGTCAAGAATATAATTTAAAAAAGAAACATGAAAGTACATGAAATTGGCTATATAAGTCATGGAGCCCAAGTCATGGTTCAATGATTCACTTAGTTAGAACTCCAAAATGTACTTACTACATGTAAAATACTGATGTGTTTTATAGATAGTGACTCATTCAGTTTGCATGACAACTCTAAGAGGTAGATTCTACATTATTACATCTGAGTAATTAAAAAGATTAAAAATATCTTGCTCAGAGCTAGTAAGTGGGGATGTGAATCCAGGAAATCTGTATGAACGGCCAGGGCCTTCTGTCCGGTCCCACCACCTGGGTAGCCTCTCCGTCTCCTCAACCATGGGCGTAGGAATGGCTGTGAAGAAGGTGGCAGAAGAGGGCAAGAGCCTCCTTCTTCTCACACATTTTTTGAGTGTCCCTGGGAAGCTGCTTGTGGCTCACCCAGAGCAGAAGAACCTGTGTCCCTCGTCATTGGCGTCTGTCTGCACCCGGAACCCTCTGCCTTCACATTGACCCTCCTTCCCATCCTCACCTCTCCCCTCTCCTGTTCAGCTTTGCTCTAATCTGTCCCCATAGAGCCCTGACCTAAATCCAGTACTTCCACCCCACTTCAAGCTCCCTGCCCCTCCCAAGAGGACTCTTGTCCAAGGAGAAGGAAATAACTGGGTTGAAGGTAGGAAAGAACTTTCTAATAGTTGGAGTTATTGAGATGAGCAAGGGGCTTCCTCAAAGCAAATGAGCTCCCTGTTCCTGGGACAGGTACCCAGACGACAGAGAATTTAAGTACTTTTTCAGGATGGTTGGAATAAACAATGGCTAAGATCTCGTCCAAACCTGAGATTCTGTGATTCTATATTTTATGTTTCCTAGTGTTATTTTAATTTGTACTTAAAAAAAAAAGAACTTAAAAAAAATAAAAGATTTTATTTATTTGTTTTTAGAGAGCATCAAGGGAGGGAGAAAGAGGGGGAGAGAAATGTCGATCAGGACTGGGCCACAACCCAGGCATGTGCCCTGGCAGGGAATTGAACTGATGACCTTTTGCTTCGCAGGACGATGCTAAAACCAACCAAGCCACGCCAGTTAGAGCTGTACTTAGTATTGTTTAAAGTGAAAATTCTCCTCTCTAATGTCCTGAAGTATATCTCTTCTCCACTTGAATTAGTTCTACCTTTAGTACTGATGCTTCTTCCCACAAGGATGATACTGGGACACATTACTTCATCTGGAGCGGTTTCTCTACCTCTCCCTTCTCCTAGAGCAATCCTCTTAGAAAATCCTGTATACCCTACTTCCACTCAGGCTCCATGTCACTTTTGATGTGTCATTTTTCTTATCATGCCCAGGTCAATATCTACTGTTGATAATTCTATCATTAAGGCAAGATGAGTAAGAAGCTAGGGAAATTGCTTGGCAACTGAAATAAAGAGAAACTGAAACAAAAGAATTGAACAAGGCCAAACAATTTGAGCAATTTATAGCCAGCTAATGAATCTCAAGGTTTTATCTTCCCTAACCAAGGACACTTAGGAGCAAATGTTTTACACATTCCTGACTATCTGGGCAGGTTGGCCTCGATCCTGGTCCCTGTTCAATATTCCTTAAAAATAAAACTAACCAGAAAAAAAACCTGACTCTTCTACATGCACATTTTAATAAATCAACATATTGAAGGACAAACCTGGAAAGCTAATGAATATTCAGTTAAGATCCTCCCCCAGAATTCCCACTGGCTAAAGAAAGATAAAAAGCCTAGAGAGCATGCCCATGCCTTTCTCCCTTAGGTGTGTATCTCTGCTCTCTTTCTCCTAAACTCCAAGGGTCCCCATGAGACTTGTAACCAGGGGCGCAGTGGGCAGCGGCAGCCTGTCTGGGCTTACCTCCCTGATCCAGTCTCCGAGGCTCCCTTTTTCTTTTGACTTCCCAGTGAGCTAACAGCAGCCCTGCCTTGGCTCACGTCTTTTCACTGTGACTTCTATTTCTCAGTGAGCCAAAGCAGCCGCCTAGCCTCATTTCTTTTCTATAATGTTTCCAGAGAGCCAAAGCAGCCTAGGCTCTCTCCAGTTGCTTCTTTTATCCTAAGCCCTTCCTTTGTTCCACTGTTCCCAGCTTTAATAAACATCCTCTCAAAGTCATCTAGACTTCGTGTTGCAAAACCTTTCCTGCACGAAGTCAAATAAGCCACACACCCGCTGGCTGGCCCACGGCAGACTTGCTCTGCGCCCAGTCTGTCTGGTAACATAACCACATGCCACTGATTTCCAAGAAGTTAAATCAAGTCCAAGGTCTTCAGGACCCATTACTAGTGAATCAGCATTGAAATAAATGACACATTAATCATACAATTGTCTGTCTTTCTCTTGGTGACAGGAGGGCCCTATTGAAGAGAATCAGTATGCGTTACGTTTCTTTGTATTTTACAGTGTTTTCATGTGCAGTCTCCTCTTTAATCCTCACAGCAACTCTGGGAGGCAGTCATTAGTATCCCCACTCTACTGATCAGGACACTGAGGCTCAGAGAGCTAAGTGGACTCTTAGGCTTGACATCACAGTCTGGGAAAACAACCGTGACATCATTAGAAAAGTGCCTTGTACCAGCTGTCAAAGTCTAGGCCTTCTGATTGAGCAAGTTTTTATGAGTTCAATAAAAAGCAACACAAATACCTTTATTTCTGGCATCTGTGATGTTTATAATGTCTGGTTGAGCTGGGCAGGACAATAAAGGGATCAGTACTGGGTTTCAGTTAAGAGCTCAAGAGGGGAGTAACTGGAAAGCTGGGTGGGAGGGCCAGGTCAGGGGAGAGCTGTTGGCCCTCTGCCTTCAGAGATGTCTGATGGGCTGCAATCCTGATCTAATCTGCCCAAAGGTCACCTTTATGCCCTAAACTGTCCCTGTTGGCCTCTCCTAGTGCCAAGTTTTCTCTTACAGAGCTGATAGAATCTGAGGGGCTCATCCATCCCTGCCACAAAGGCACCCAAGGAAGCAACTGATTATCATGCACCAAGCCAAGCAGCCACATTTGCTGGCCACCGGCCCATGGCCCACCATCTTCAAGTTCCACAGCTTCTCTTCCTCACAGAGCACAGGTACACTTACTAAAAGAACTGGCATGGAGCGGTAGTGGAGGCATTCAGGTGGAAATTGTCAGTGTCTGAAGTGGTTACTTATGCTCTCAGTCCACAGAAAGAAAAGTACACAAAAGCAGTTTTTATACCTGAATTAGGCTTTTTATCATTTAGGTCAATCTGTCTGTCCATGATCCATCATCAAAAGTATATTCCCTCACTGTGCTGGGCACTGAAATACAGAACCACTCAGTCTCTACATTGCCAGGTAAGAGTTTGCCGTTAAGGGTTCACTGTAAACAGTGTCGTGGTTCACGTCACACCCTCATAAACACAAGTTGCTGTGCTCTGGTTTGCTTCTTCATACGAGAAAAACACAATGAAAGTGATATTTATTTTATTGCATCATTTTACTGACTAGAACGCCAGACTTACAGTGGGTATAAGTATAAAAATAACTATATCCTTACAAATAATACTTTGCTGCTACAATACTGATAATTAGAAGAGGTTGTGATTATAATACAACTTTAAATAGCATTCTCATAATGGATTTAACACAATCAATCAGGGGCTAAGGTATAAAGGTTTGCAAAGACAAATCTAGGATATGGAAACTAAAGAAGTTCATATTCCACCTACATGCCTCATTTAACCGTAAATCCAGCAACACAAACATCAAGAAAACTCACAACAACCCATGTTGAAAGACCCGCCCCCTTTTTTAAAGAAACAGACCAAGGTAATACAGAATGATAAGTGAGTCAGGTTAGTTTCCCAGGCAGACTGGTTCCATTCCATCCCTGTGTGGTCCCATCCTTCCTACCCAATAACTACATCTGAAGTGTATTAGATGTGTCAAAAAAAAAAAAAAAAAAAAAAAAAAAAAAGATAAAAGATAAAACCAGAAGCTAATGTTGACGTCATCTTTAAAAGCCAGACTCTAATGCCAAGGGGACAGAGCCAGTCTAAGATCTATCTCTTTTCCGACCTAAACTGTCACTTTTGGCTTCACACGTTTTTCTGTGAGCAGTTTACACAAAACAGGATAGATTATAACACTATTGCAAAGACATTTTAGCACAACAAATTAACTGGCATTTAATACTTTAATGTTCCTAGTATTTTAACCAGTTTCCTTCTCTGGGCAATGAAGAAAAGAAAAAGAAAAAAAGAACACACACTGTACTCAAAAGCCAACTCTACAAAACCATACATCTTTTTTCAAAAATGTAGACAAGAAACTCCAGAATGAACGAAAAGGTCCCTTCTAGTCCCCACAAGTTTTTACCTAGAAAAATATCTCTGATATTAAGGGTAGTTTTAAATAAGATGCAAACTATTGAAAGTCTTCCTCTCTCCAAAGAATTGCTTTAGTTTCAAAATCAGTGTATCTTAGAACTATGGGTCAAACCCAGGTTTTGGGTGTTTTAGGCTAAACTAAGCCAGGAGCAGCTGGACTATACAACTCCACTTTCTCCAGGCAAAGTTTATGAGCTACAGGGCACCCGGGCACTTCCCCAGTGGGCAAGATGGCTTAATAGAGCCCCCCACCCCCACCCCCACCCCGCCCAAGCCTCCTGCAAGACCCTCCTGTGTCTGCTCTGGGAACTTTCCCATCTGAATAAATGTCATTCTTCAAAGACATTATCTTGCGCAGCCATTCAGCCAGAAGATGCTGCCTTCTCTTTTGGACCAACTTTAACAGTTACCTCTTCAAGAACTTAATAATCACACCTTAGTTTTTGACCCCAATGCTATCAGCCAGCTTGATTTCACTATTTGCTCAGCAATTTTGGCTCTAAATGAAAGAGCTACTTCTGAGAATAAACTTCTGTCAAAGGAGGAAGATTTGTCAGCATTTAAGACATTCCCAATTGATAGTATTCACAAAAATATGCTTCCAATATGCGGAGCCACAGCCTTACTATAGGAACAAGGCAAATTAGCCCTCACACTGACGTCTAAGTCTGGCTGCGTGTGTCAAAAACCCTGGTCATCGCCTTATACTTTTCCACCCAGAGCCACCTTCCAACATGCTTCTTGCTCAGCATGAGCCAGCCATTATTTTCCTAATGATGACCAAAAGAAATAGGTGTAATAATAAACCTGGAAGAACTTTTCCAAAAGGGGACTTAACTTTTTTTTTTCCACTTCATGTCACTAGTTTAGTTATTGCTTAATGACATTATGGTTCTTTAAAAAAAAAACAAAACACTTCTAACTCACTCTTTTGTGCCCTTTGATGTGTGAAGTGCATGGATGGTGAGGCAGGGAAGCATAGTGAGGAGAGCAAGCCAGGCAGGAGTTTGAATCCTGGCTCTCTAGGGCAATACGCTCTCTGAAGTTTCCCATGTCTGAGCAATGGGCACTCTCACGGCCACCTCACAAGGGAGGTGTGAGGCCAACTGCCTTGCACGGAGCCTGGCCACAGTGGGAACACGAGAGATGCTATGTGACAATTTAGATTTCCTATTGCCTCGAGAGCCCTGGGCTGGCTCGTGGGGCAAAGAGGAAATGACATGAGAAATAAGACCTTCTGTTTAAGAGCTTAAACAAAACCCACAGATGCAAGGAGGCCAGTAGGTGAGCACTGCCCTGCTGAGTCACCTTGCTCAGGTATGCTATGGGACAGGTGGGTTCCATCTAGCCCCACCCTCCCCTACAGCAGTTTAAGGGTCTCTTGAGCAGTTAAGTGTCACTTTCCCCTTCCTCCCACCGCTATGCCCCACCCCGCCATGGACACAGAGCTGTGACATTTCTGTGCACATGCATTCCAGGTGCAGGGGCTTACACTGAGCACCTGTGCCCGAGCTGACAGCTATTTGCCAGGGGTGCATCCAGTCCTGTCCCTTCAGTCCAGAGGCTGCTGCCACCCTACCAGGTGTTGCCCCTCGGCAGACAGGACTCTCTGGAGGTACTCACCCCACACAGGAGTGGGGCCAGCTTCTCCCTTCCTCACTCAGGGTGGGTGGGCAGTTGGCACTGGCTGACAGGCTGTTCCCATGCCTTCTTACACCCTCGCATTCTGGAGATGCACTTTCCCCGCCTCCCAGAAACTGTAGATTCTATGTGATCTCAACCTTGCAGGGTGCCTGCTTTTTTCACAGTAAAAGAAAAACATTCTTAATCCACTTCATATGCACAAAACCCATTCACAGGAAAGTATCCTTGGAGCACACAGGAAATTCTTCTCTGGACTTTGGGATTTTTCTCAGGAATGCTTTTGGGACCGAACACTTCACTCTGTGGAGCTTACAGCTTCTGGCCCAGGTATAGGAGATGATTTGTCAGCTGTGATGTCAGCTAAAGGTGGCAGACTCGTAAGCCTGAGAATAGCCCCACCGTGGCTCTGGGTCCTGGAAATGAGCAAGGACCTGATCTGGAGCCAGGAAGCTCAGCCATCTCAAGGCTGTTGGCTCAGGTGAGCTGAATGCAGGAGCCCAGAGCTCCCCAGTTAGATGTGAGGCCATGAGGCACAAAGGGCTGATTGGTTCCACGGAGGTATGCAAGACCCAAGATTTCAAAAAAGTGATGCTCTGAAATGTTAAGTTGGCATCCACTGACAAAAACAGAATTCTGTTTGTGTCTGTCTCATGTGATGAGTGCCATTTAACCTCCAAGAGGTCTCACACCTGCCGTGTTTTTGCAGTAGCAGGTGGATGACTCGTGGAGACCACGGGACACACTTAAAGCTGTCACGATGGTTACATGAGAATGAGGGTTAGATACACTCTGAAGAGGTTAGAGAACCTTGAGGAAACAACTGTGCCCAGGAAAAAGTTGTCCCCAGAGTCCACCCCATTTCCAAAAGTGTCGGTTCCACTGAGATCCAAGCTTCAGGGTGGCAACAGTTCTCTTACCTCTGTGTTCTCTTCATTTCATTCAAAACTAGGATGTTTCAAAGGCAGATGATGAGAATAATCACAGTCCCACAGGAGCAGTTAAAGACAGCGAGCACAGGACATGGCCCCTGGCAGGACCCGTCCATGGCGCAGGCATAATAAGACACATGGAAATTTCCTTCCCAAAGGCAAACGCTTACTTCCCTACCTGTGCAGAAGTCTTTAGTTTTCCAATGTTGACCTGAAGTAGAACCATATTTCTGGAGAAAACTATATAGCAGTATAAAGAAGTACAAATTACTGGACAAACGAAAATAAATTACTTCTTCCCTGAATAAATAGCTTTGAGCAGTTGGTTGAAAGTTTATACCGAGTTTGTGAACAAGATGGGGATACAGTCAAAGACGTAGCCCTCGGATGTAGGCAGACTTACGCGTGGCTCTGTTCCAGCTCCCTACCTTCCTGAGGGATCTGTGAGGCTTCCCAAAGCACTGGCGTTTCAGGAAACGGAACTTGCCTATTCAGCCCATTCCTCTAACCACACTTGGCTGTGGGGACTATGTAAGCTGCTTTTCCCTTGGTGGTGAAATAACAGCTCAAACTCAGCCAGGGTTCAGCTTTCCATTCCCACTCCATGTGTAGCAGCCACGGCCTCCGAGAGGAAGGGCTGAGCCCCAGGCACCACGCCGCATCCTCGGGGCTTAGAAGTGCCCTACCCCCCGCATCCCAAACGCTTCCTCCGGAGCCTTTGCTGAGCCCTAGTGCCCACCCGCTGCTGCTGCTGCTTGCTGGGCCTCACTGCTGGGCAGCTGGGTCCCACGGACTAAAACCAAATGGAAGTTGTTTTGCCCTCATCCGGACTTATTTGAAAAAGTAAGATTTAACTGCAAAGGGAAAAAGGAATTTTAAATCAATGGGTCACCTTGACTGAAAAAACAAACAGGAGTTCTGCACTGTGCCTCACAAACTTCAATAGCTTGTTTTAGGGGTTGGCTTGGAAACTAGCACAAGAAGATCTAGCAACATATTAAACTATTGTACGATCGCCCACAGCATCTCCAAACCTCAGTGGTATGTTCATCACCATCATCTGCTGTTTAGCACATGGGTACTGGGCAGAAAAACAAGTAAGGAGCCAGTATTTTGCTGTAAATGAATCACCAAATTGAGGCCCATGGAAGTGTTCGGGGAAAAGAGACCTTCTTTCTGGAAAAGTCTTGAACAAAATCCAAAAGGAGACCTCCCTACCCAATTCACTAAAGTGCAAACTAAAGAAAAACTGGGTCCTTGCAGTGGTGCCTAATGAGCTGCTCTAGCTGACATCGTCCCTGCAGTCAGCGGCCAGGCTGCAGTCCCTCAGAGACATGCTCCTGGTACTGGCCCACGTCCACATTCACAGTAACAACAAACGAGCAGCCTGTAGTGTCACATCCACAGGTTCCATGTGGCCCCTTCTGCTTGGCCAGGTCCCCCACACCTGTCCCACCCTCTGCCTGCCACTCCAGTGTGGCTGCATAAGTCGGGGGAGCAGCCAGCTTGCAGGGCTCCCCCTGGGGCAGTCCTCAGAGCAGCAGTGGTCTTGGGCCGCTGGCTCAGAGTGACAGGCTCTGCTCTCTTCTCACTTAAAAGTAGTCTCTTCTCCTGCTCTCATCACTGATAAAGGATGGGTTATACTGTCCTGGGAAGATGCATGAATGCCGTGATCCTGGCAATCCAGTGTAGGCCGGATATAGTCCGTTTCGTTCAAGTTCAGAATTCCTTACACTTGTGGGCTGGAGCCGAAGACAAAAGAAAATAAATTCAATTTATTATTCATGGTTTGAAGTTAATAGCTTTTTTTTTTTTTTTTTTTTTAAAGAATGCTGCATTTTAATAAACCTCAGATAAAGGCAGCTAATACACAGCAAAGCAAGGTCTGATGTAGAAGTCAGGACCTTCCCGAAGGCCGTCTCTTCATGGAAAAAACATCAAAGGCAGTCCAATGATTTTAGATTGACATAGAAAAAGACCTTGATTAATTATTATCTCATTATTAGCCTGACCTTTTAGCTTTTCTTCAATTTTTATAAAATATTTTGTTGATTATGCTATTACAGTTGTCCTGATTTTTCCCCTTTGCCCCCCTCTGCCCAGTACCCCTCTTCCCTCCAGAAATCCCATCCCCCTTAGTTCATGTCCATGGGTCATGCATATAAGTTCTTTGGCTTCACCCTTTCCTATACTATTAACTTCCCCCCGTCTAATTTGTACCAACCAATTATGCTTGTTAACCCCTGAACCATTTCCTCTTTATCTCCCTTTCCCCTCCCAGCTAATAACCCTCCAAATGATCCCCATACCCATGATTCTGTTCCTATTCTGGTTTGCTTAGTTGAATTTTGTTTTTATTTTTTAGATTCAGTTGTTGATAGTTGTGAGTTTTGTTGTCATTTTAATGTTCATAGTTTTGATCTTCTTTTCCTTAAATAAGTCCCTTTTTCTTAAATAAGTCATATAATAAGGGCTTGGTGATGATGAAATTCTCTGGCTTTACCTTGTCTGGGAAGCATTCTATCTGCCCTTCCATTCTAAATGATAGCTTTGCTGGATAGAGTAATCTTGGTTGTAGGTCCTTCCTTTTCATCACTTTGAATACTTCTTACTAGTCACTTCTTGCTTGCAAAGTTTCTTTTGAGAAATCAGCTGACAGGTAACTAACTGCCTTTCTCTTGCTGCTTTTAAGATTCTCTCTTTATCTTTAACCTTTGGCATTTTAGTTATGATGTATCTCGAAGTGGGCCTCTTTGCATCCATCTTGTTTGGGACTCTGTGTTTCCTGCACAGGCATGTCTATTTCCTTCACCATTAGGGATGTTTTCTTTCATTATTTTTTCCAAACAGATTTCAAACTTCTTCCTCTTTCTCTTCTCCTTCTGGCACCCCTACGATGCGAATGTTGGAATGGTTGAAGTTGACCCAGAGGCTACTTATACTATCTTAATTTTTTTGGAGTCTTTTTTCTTCTTGTTGTTCTGATTGGTTGTTTTTTGCTTCCTTATGTTCCAAATCATTGATTTGATTCTTGGCTTCATTCTCTGCTGTTGTTTCCTTGTAAATTGTTCTTTATTTCAATTAGTGTGTCCTTCATTTCTGACTGGATCTTTTTTATGCTGTTGAGCTCCTTTCTAAGCTCCTTGAGCATCCTTATCACCAACGTTTTGAACTCTGCATCTGATAAATTGCTTATGTCCACTTTTTTTAGTTCTTTTTCTGTAGTTTTGATCTGTTCTTTCATTCGGGCCATATTTCTTTGTCTCCTCATGTTGGCAGCTTCCCTGTGCTTGTTTCTATGTATGAGGAGGAGCTGCTATGACTCCCTGTCTTGGTGGCATGATCTAATGTAGCAGGTGTCCTGTAGGTTCCAGTGGCACAGCCTCCTCTATCACCCAAGCTGGGTACTTGAGGTGCGCCCTTCATATGAACTGAGTACACTCTCCTCTTATAGTTGAGCTTTGACTGCTTTTCTCAAGTTCATTGGAGGGATTTACCTAGGCCAGTCAACTGCAAGGACTGGCTGTAACCACTGACTACCAATCTCTTCCCTCCATGAAGGATCAGTTACGCAGGTGCAAGGTGCTCCAATGTGGTCTGTAGCTGTCCACTGTTACGCACGCTCTTTGGTTTCCTGGGTGATGTAGGCCAAGGTCAGCCTACACCTGTGTTCTGCCTGGAGCCACCCTGCATAAACTACAAAGCAATCTGAGATGGCTGCTATTTATGCTTCGTTTGGATGTTCCCTGGCAAAGCCAAGTTGTGAATGTAAGTTGGCTGCTGCTAGTGCTGGGCCTGGGGTCCCTTAGCAAGAGGTATGAGTGTTGGGAGATCAATGAGCCAGCTATTGCTTGTTCGAGAAGATTTAAGAAGTTGTGAAGCATGAGCCAAGACCAGCCATTCATAGGAAAAGTCACTGTTAACAGCTTGGGTGGGCCCATGAGTTTGGTGGGACAGTCTCAGAGGATCTCCAGGGTGGGGCAAACAGTGTTAGCCAGGTTGATGGTGTTTCAGATATGGCCCCAACCTGCCATCTCTGTGGCTCTGTTGGGGAAGGGTTTGGAAGAGAGACAATGGCCTCTGTCAGTACCTCTGTCTGGGAGAAAGCTGTCCCCCAGCTCTCACCTTGATGCCAGACATTTCAGTTTCTCCCTGTGTGCCACTGGTGCCTTTCAAGCTGCTACCCTGGTGTTGGAGCTCAAAGGCAGTGAGTCTGAGTAAGTCTGTGTGTTTATTCTTTGAGGAGCTGTTTGAGACCCCAGCAGTTTCTTCTGCCAGCTCAGTCTCTGCTGGTTTTTGCAGCCAAAAGTTATGGGGACTTATCTTCCTGGCACTGGAACCCTGGTCTGGGGATCCTGGTGTTGGTTTGGACTCCTTCCTCCCAAGATATCCCTCCCAAATTTTTATCCACCACACATGGACGTGGGACCAGCCAGTTCTGTGTCTTCATCCCTCTGACCAGTCTGGATGGATGTGGTTTCTTTAGTTCTGTAGTTATAAGACTTCCATTCAACTCGATTTCAGACAGTTCTGAGTGGTGGTTGTTCTATAGTTTCATTGTAATTTTGATGTGGTTGTGTGAGGAAGTGAGCCTTGTTTACCTCTGGTGCCACCTTGACTAGAAGTTCTAGCTCGACCTTCTAAAAAAGTGTCTTTCTCTGTGGCATTAGCTGAACTCAACTCTGTGAAAGGTCATATGACCCCCTGTCAGAGGTGGACTTAGGACTCCAAAGCAGGAGGCCAACAGCAATTCTTGGTATCTCTGACCAGGTCCCAGTTTAGTGAGTTGTGACTACCTATATGATGTGCAAAAGAAGCTCCCTGGGAATGACGTGGCTACTCTGGGGAGGCTCTCGTTTGGGGCCACCAGCGGATAATGCTTGCCTGGAAGAAATAAAGTACTAGATGCTGCATATAACTAACACAAATCCTAGGAAACCCCACTGTACACCTGAGACTGCTGTGAGTGATGGCACTATCACACAGGTGACAGATTCATGCCATAGCTTAAGCTTCGCTTCTACAGAGTACTCAGCCCCTTTTTGAAATGAAAATGGGGTTCATTTCAGTTCTTGACTCTTAACTATTTAAGGCAACCCTTTATCTAATGCCATGGAAGCACACAGCGGGGTGCTGTGACTCTGCAGGCCTGTTTGTGGCTATGCGGAGACACCGCGCTGGGGTTTAGGACACCCCAGCAAAGGGTGTGAGTGTGTGGTCACTCCTGGGTAAGACTCCTGCTTAGCTATGGCTGCAGTTATTAGAGCAAAAGGACTTTCTTAACAAATAGAAAACAAAACAACCCCCCAATGTGGGAATATCAACAGACCCATATGAACTAGATAGAGCTAAGTTTGTGTCTACGTTTATCTGTGCCCTGTCTTCTTGTTCTTCCTCCAGGTTTAAATTTCTCAGAGTCCATTGAATCAATAGCTTTCTTAGCATAAACAAACTTGCCCTTCCCATCCAAAGTCCGAACCCTTACGGTTAATCCCAATAGCAACAAGAGGGGTTGTGGTTTCTGTCACAGGATTGCCTACTGCTATCAGATCCCTGCAGGGCAAGGTTTCATGTTTATTGCTATAGCTCAAACAGCTCTACACGGCACGAGAAATCACCTGACATCTATTTGTTTTTCAGCTCAGATATTCCTGTATGTGTTTGCTTTATGACTGACATAGTGTAATGTGAAATGTGCTGAGCAGTGCGTGGGACTATGACATGGATTATTCAATGTGGGACAGAAGAAGCAAAGGTTCAAGGGAATCTCTGATATTTCCAAGTGACGCAGTCCAGGACTGAGCGTAGCAAATTATTAAACACCTACTGAATATATAATCTTCTAAACTTCTGAGAAATGCTGGCTGAGGGTGATATTGAATTGTTCTCTTTATAACTTTCTCCAACCCCTCAGTTTGAACTACCCAACCACATGAGGTAAGGTAAAGTGAGGCAGACAAGAGGTAAAAAGGAAAGGGCCAAAGGCTAAGTATCACCAAATTATTTCTTTCTCTCTTAGTCTCCAATCCTGTAAGTTAAAAGCAAGGTCAATAACAAGAGAGCTACTGCTACAACCCCACAAAACTAATGTGCTCTATGGAAAAAGCCTTCGTATCTCAATGTCAAAACTAATAAATACCATGCAAATAGACCATGAGTGAATTGAATATTAAACTATGTGAATAAGAGGCTTAGGCCATCATTCTCTTTAACCCTTAACTAGCTGTAGAGCTCTTGCTACAGCAAAACAGAATCCCTTTAATTCTCAGCAAAAACTGGAGTCAGAAATGAATACACACCGAGTAATACACATCTGTCATCTGGAGGAGGTTTTTGGTACTTCCATTCTCATGCATTTCAATAGCTTCTCTGCCCCAATCTTGTGAGCGAGGGTTCTTGGGGTACTCAGCATATGGGGACATTTGGAAATCTCCACTTTTGAAGATGAGTTTGCTTATGTCATTTTTATTCTTCCTGTGGGGTAAAAATATATTTGAAAATTTGAATAAGTTTTATTAAAAAAAATGATATTAGTAAAAGCACCATTGAGTATTTTACAAGGTAAGTTAGATCTAAAGCTACCACTATATTTCTTTGTAGCTGCCCACTGAGGAATGTTATTATTGCTATTATTTTGAGTATTTGCCTAAAACAAGTAAAATGGCAATTAGGTACAAGAAAAGATGCAAAAAAATCTCCGATCCTAAGAACTCACATGGGAACTTCTAGATCTCACACAGATTTACTAAAACAAGAGCTCTAGCTTGGTGTACAGATAGGTTCCCCAGGCCACATTTTGCTATTAGCAAAGCTGGGACTAGAACTCAGGCCTTCCGACTCCCCTGGCTAGTGCTCTTTTACCACATGAAGCTACTTCACGAACCATGAACAGGATGTTTTGTTTGCACAAAAGCCTACCTATTTATACACCTACATATAGTCTCAGGTCAGTGTGAGAGTTCACTGGAAGTTGTTAGCTTATGTTGTTCACCTACCTATCAGACATCTTTCTTCACATTTGTGCTGGGTAAAATAATCTGAAGTTTCTTCCTTCTACCTCATTTTCCTGTAAGTAAACTTTCTGGGGAAAACATGAAATAACTCAAGGTCATAAAACCAAATGTTCAGCATGTGGCTTAGGTGTTGTCCCTCTTGCAAGTTCAGAACAGGCCCGCCACTGTGTTGCCCCTGGAGGGGGGCAGGCATCTGGTCTCAAATAATGACTTACTTATTCACAACTAGCCTCTCTTTCCAGTGACCAACAGTCACAGGCTCCTTCCCTAAACGACTACACCACCTGGTACAGGCCCCTTAGCAAATTGGAGGTGTATGCCCTATGGTACACTCAGATTTTGTCTCTCCAGCTCATAACTGTGGCCCCAGAATTTTATTTTCACTCATACACTTTATCTTTGATCACTTGGTAGCAACTTTGTAACTGACAGGCAAAGGCTGTACCATGAGGCCTGTATTCCGGATTGGGCAGTTCTCGCTGCAGCCTTACTGGAGATGGACGATATCTTCAAATGTCTTTCGTGTGAATGGTTGAAACAAGAACTTGCTGTCTTGGTTAAGTTCCCTCTATCTATTATGTCACAATAATCCCTGATATTTATTATCATCAAAATCAAAGGTCATAATGTTTCCTTATCTGAATAAATACTCACAGAGAAGGGGAACCACTCTGTCCTTTCTCTTTCTCTTCCTTTCCCAGTAGAAACCCAGTCCCACTGGCTTCCAGGAAGCCCAGAGCCAAGCACACTGCTGAGTTTCTGCTCATCCATGTGCCTGCTACAGCTTCTCTATATGCTCAAGTAAATATTTCAGGTAACCCCTTTCCTATCTGTTGGCTTGTTTTAATTTGTCCATTTAAAGTATTGATATATAATCAGTGGTTTTTAGTACATTCAGAATTGTGAAACCATCATCACAATCAATTTTATAAGTTATCACCCCAAAGAGAAACCCCATAATCCTTAGCCATCACTTCTCAGTTCTCCCCACTGCCCACCCAGCCCTGGGCAACCATGCATCTACTTCCTGTCTCTATTGGATTTGCCAATTTGGGACATTTCATATAAATGGAATCAAACACTAGGTGGTGGCTTACTTCACTTAGCGTAATATTTTCAAGGCTCATGCACATTATAGCATGTATCAGTATTTCTTTCCTTTTTATGGTTGAATAATATTTCATTGTATGGCTATGTCACATTTTGCTTATCTAGTCACCAGTTGATGCATATTGGGGTTACTTTCACCTGTTGGCTATTATGAATAATGCTACTATGAACATTCATGTACGTGTTTCCGTGTGAACATAGTTTTCATTTCTCTTGGTACATACATAAGAGCGGGAGTACTAGGTCAAATGGCAACTGTTTAACTTTCTGAGGAACTGCCAGACATTTTCAAAGTGTTCCATCATGTTCCATTTCCACAGCAATGTATTAGTGTTCTAATCTATCTACATCCTAACGCCAACACTTGTAGTTTCCTGGCTTTTAACTTTTTTAAAAATAGCCATCCTAGTGGGTGCAAGGTAGTATATCCTGTTGGTTTTGATTGCATTTCCCTGATGGCTAATGATGTCGAGCATCCTTTCATGTGTCTACTGGACATTTGTACATCATCTTCAGAGAAATGTCTAATCAAGGTCTTTGCCCATTTTTAAATCAGGCTGTCTTCTTATTATTGAGATGTAAGAATTCTTTACATATTCTAGATATAAGTCCCTTATTAGACATATGATTTATTTGCAAATATTTTCTCCCATTCTGTGTGTCATCTTTTCACTTATTTTTTTAAATATATTTTATTATGCTATTACAGTTGTCCCAATTTTCTTTTTTTCCCCTTTGTCCCCTCTGCCTGGTACGTCACTCACTTCCCTCCAGCAATCCCCACCCCTCCCTTAGTTTATGTCCATGGATCATGCATATATGTTCTTTGGCTTCTCCACTTAGTTAACTATTCTTTTTCTTTTTTTTTTTAGAGGTTCTGCTTTTATTTCTTATTTTATTTATTTATTTTTATTTTATTTTTTAGATTTTATTTATTCGTTTATTATTTTTAGAGAGAGAGGAAGGGAGGGAGAAAAAGAGGGAGAGAAACATCAATGTATGGTTGCCTCTGGCACGCCTCCAGCTGGGGACCTGGGCAGAGACCTGGCCCGCAACCCAGGCATGTGTCGTGACTGGGAATTGAACCAGTGACCATCTGGTTCGCAGGCTGGCGCTCAATCCACTGAGCCACACCAGCCAGGGCTACTTTACTATTCTTAATGTTTCCCTGTTTATTTATATTAAGATTCTTGATCCCTGCACCTTTTCCCCCTTTCTCTCCCTCCACCCTCCCAGCTGATAACCCTCCATATGATCTCCATATCTATGATTCTGTTCCTGTTCTAGTTGTTTGCTTAGTTTGTTTTTGGTTTTTTGGTGTTTTTTTTTAGATTCATTTGTTGATAATTGTGAGGTTGCTGTCATTTTACCGTTTATAGTTTTGATGTTCTTCTTCTTCTTAAATGTGTCCCTTTAACATTTCATATAATTAGGGCTTGGTGAACCTCTTTAGCTTTACCTTGCCTGGGAAGCATTTCATCTGCCCTTCCATTCTAAATGATAGCTTTGCTGGATAGAGTAATCCTGGTTTTAGGTCCTGCTTTTCACCACTTTGAATACTTCTTGCCAGTCCCTTCTCGCCTGTAAAGTCTCTTCAGAGAAATTATCTGACAGTCTTATGGGAACTCCTATGTAGGTAACTCTCTTCTTTTCTCCTGGTGTTTAGATTCTCTCTTTATTTTTAGCCTTTGGCAATTTAATTATGATGTGTCTTGGTGTGGTCCTCTTTGGGTCTAGCTTGTTTGGGACTCTCTCTGCTTTCTGGACTTGTATGTCTATTTCATTCGCCAAATTAGGGAAGTTTTCCTTCATTATTTTTTCAAATAAGTTTTCAATTTCTTGCTCTTCTTCTTTTCCTTCTGGCATCCCTATGGTTTGGATGTTGGCACGTTTAAAGTTGTCCCAGGGGCTCCTAAGCCTCTCCTCATTTTTTTTCAATTCTTGTTTCTTCATTCTGTACTGCTTGACTGTTTATTTCTTCCTTATGTTCTAAATCATTGATTTGAACCCTGGCTCCCTTCCCTTCACATTGGTTTCATGTGGGTTTTTCTTCCTTTCACTTAGCATAGCCTTCACTTCTTCCCTTATGTGTTTGCCATACTCAATCATTTCTGTGAGCATTGTTATCATCAGTGTTTTAGACTCTGCATCTCACAGGTTGGCTATCTCCTCATTGCTTAGTTCTCCCTCTGGAGCCCTGATATGCTCCCTCTTTTGGGCCATACTTCTGTCTCAACTTGACAGTCTCCTGTGTTTGACTTTGTGTCTTAGGTAGAGCTGTCACACCTTTTATGTTGTAAGGGGCAGAGCCTTAGGTATTCGTCAGTGCTGGGTGACCCGTTTCACCACCTTGTGGTGTTGTATGTGGAGGAGGGATCAGAGAGGGAACAGTGCCACTTGCTTGGCACTCGCCCCTTTTCTAGTCACTTCACCCATTTCCTGTATGTGACTGGCGCTTCTCTAGCTGTTGTCCTGGTGATGGTTCCCAGAGTGGGTGAGTTTGTGTACATTCTAGGATCATGGGTGCCCTCTAAATGGACTCTCCTGAGAGACTAGCGTTTGTTTCACAACCCCAGCCCCCACTGGTTTTCACAGCCAGAAGCAATGAGGCTTTATTTTCCCAGTGCTGGAACTATGAGCTGCGTGGTCTAGGCTGAGACTGGGATCACTCCCCAGGTGTCCCTCCCGGTTTTCATAACGTGTGACCACTCTTTCTGCAGGCAGGCTGCTGCCACTGCCTCACCATGTCCTCTCTGTCTCCCCGTCTCCACCCCTCCTACCCCTCTGGATGAGTATTACTTCTTCATATCTTTGTTTGTGGGACTTCCATGCAGCCTGGTAGTTCTAGTTGTTTTTTGTTTTGAGGTAGATGTAATCCTTGTTATGGCTGTGCAAGGAGGTGAAGTGTGGCTACCTATGCCTTGATCTTGGCTGGAAGTCCCCTTTTCACTTTCTTGATAGTGACCTTTGAAGCTGAAGGGGTTCGCAACAAGTGTCACAGAATGTGTCGTGTTACTTTGGCATGCAGACTACTTTGAGCTAAAGCCAATCAAGGCCCAAAAGACCCAGGATGAGCTTTTATACCTCCCTTTAACTGCCTAAAAGAATTTAGATAGAGGGCTTGGTCCAGAAAGAGAGCTATCACCAGAAATAACTACAAAGAGTATGGAATAAGTGTGGGAAGCTCTGAGGGAGCTCAGCAGGGCCTGTTTGTTCAAAGTCCTCTCTGTGTCCAATTGTCTCTGCATTTGTTCTTTCCATCTTCCAGTAAATTGCCTTCCTCCCCTTTGAAGTCCCAGGCCCCTACCCCTCTTCTCTTAGCTCAGGATGGTATATAAGCCTCAATTGCCTGACTGCCTGTGGGTTTCATATTCTTACGTTGCCACCTACATCCTTATATACATAATTAAATTTGTTTTCCCCATTAATCTGTCTGTTAATTTGATTATTAGACCAACCATAGAACCTAGAAGAGTAGAGAAAAAGTTTCTTCTTCCTACACAGCAGACACATTTTTCATTTGGATGCAGTCCAATCTATCTTTTTTGTTGCTTACACTTTTGGATATTTCTTTTTAGTAAATAAAGTCCTATTTGCTGTCTTTTTCTTTCCTCCAATGGCACTACCTACCATGAATTTCCCTGTCTCCTTTTTAAAATGGTTCAGTCACACATTTTGACTTAATGTTGTAAACCAACCCAAACACTCCTTAAGAGTAAAAATTGGTCCTTGAATAGCACACTCAAAGAAACAGAATTAGAATGTGAGCTCCATCACTCACCGGCAACAGGTGACAATCAGGGCGATGCCTAGAATTAGCAGAAGCCCGCCTCCTGCTGCTGCAATCACCACGGTGATAAGCTGATAGGCTAAACAGTGTTTAAAAAAAGCAGATTGGTAAGAGATAATTAATGAATACATGAATACAAAAAAAATGATTCTCCTTTTCACCCCACAACTCCTGTGCCTCAGCCGGTGACCTTGTCTTTCACTTTCTGGGCCCCAGAAAGTGGTCCTCAGCCTTAGCTCTACATTTTTTTGGTCAGAGAGCAGCAGAATTTGCCACCCCAAAATATGCCTCTTTGGCATATTTATTATTTTAGAGAAACAGGAGACATAGGAGAAGCTCTGAAAACAGTATTATTTACCCTTTTGTACGGGAGATTACATTAGAAAGGTGACCTGTACTAGGAGTAGAGCTATTAGCAGAGAGAACTTTTTACTGAGAGAGACTTACCTACAAGGCAGAGAAGTCATTGTTTACCAAACATTTCCTCTTCTCACCCTCCCATGAATTGTCTTCCCCCTTCTACAGCCCCAGAACCCTAGCCCTACCCTTAGCTCAGGAGGGTATGTTAGCTTCAATCATCTGGGCTGCCTTTTGAGTCTCATCTTGTGGGACTCCCATGGGTATGTATGTAATTAAAAAATTTTTACCTGTTAACTTATTTTATTATGGTGATATTTGAGGGTGTCAGCCAAGAACGTAAGAGGGTAGAGGGAAAATTACTTTTCCTACCCAACACTGTTTTGAGTAAAGTTCCTCTTTCGCAGTTACTCCTAGAATAACGGGTCCCAAACTGTAACTGTAGACCAGCCCCAATGACCCTTTCACCAATCCATGGTAAAAAGAGAAAAATAAAAGAGGTGTATGAATTAAAAAACAAAACAAAACCTATTCACTTTTAATCACTGTTCTGTCTTCTGAGACTCTGTTCTTCCTATTTTTGCCTCACTTAATATGTGTGCATTTTATTATGTGTAGATTATGCCTCCAGTAAAGCTGGTTTTTAAAAACTAATGGAGCACCGCTATGTTCATTGCAACATTCTTTACAATTACCAAGTGTCCATCAGTAGACGAGTAGATAAAACAACTATAGGACATTTATACAAAGAAAGTCTACTCATCTGTAAAAAAGAAGAAAATTTTACCCTTTGCAACAGCATGGATGGACCTGGAGAACATTGTGCTAAGTGAAATAGGCCAGTCAGAGAAAGACAAGTACCATATGATTTCACTCATATGTGGAATCTAATGAACAGACTGAACTAACAAGCAAAACAGAGACAAACTCATAGATGGAGAGAAGATGACAGCTAGTGAGGGGCTGGTTAGGGGGTGGAGAAATCAAGTGAAAAGGAAGAACTCATGGACATGGACAACAGTGTGGTGATTGCTGAGGGGGAGGGGGAGTATAAGGGGACTTGATGGTAATGGAAAAAAAAAAAAGATTAAATTTTTAAAAAGTGGAAAAAAAAAAACAAACCCCAAATACTAAACATCTAATGGAGATCCCTGGCCTGTGTGGCTCAGTTGGTTGAAGCACCAACATGTAAACCAAAGGGTCATGAGTTAGATTCCCAGTCAGGGCACATGCCTGGGTTGTGGGTTTGGTCCCCAGTCAGGGGCACGTGAGGCAACTGATGGGTGTTTCTCTCTCACATTGGTGTTCCTCTCCCTCTCACTCTTCCCCCCTTCCACTCTCTCCAAAATCAGTGAGCATGTCATCAAGTGAGGATTAAAAAGAAAAACAAAAACAAAAAAAACTAATGGAGAAAACATAGAATCTTTTCTTTTTTTAAAGTTTATTTTATTTTTTATTTTAGAGAGAGGGGAAAGAAGGGAGAAAGAGAAGGAGAGAAACACTGATGTGAGAGAGAAACATCGACTGGTTGCCTTCTGTATATGCCCAGACCAGGACCAAACCTGCAACCAGAACTGAACCAGCGACTTTTTGGTTTGAGGGATGATGCCCAACCAACTGAGCCACACTGCCTGGGACTAGAATCTTTTCTTGTTAACCTCTTATCCTTTGGTATTTTTGGCATTAACTGTTTCTTAGATTTTTGAACTTATAGCAATAAAGATAAAAATTCTTAATTTGGTTTTATAGGTTTTTAATTAATAAAATAAAAAGGAGGTGCCCTGGGTTAGACTCCCCATTGTATAAGAAATATTGTAACGGGGCAGAGCAAGGGTCCCCTGAAAACAGAACAACCCCCATCCTTGATTGGGGGGGAAGAGGGGAGCACATGATTCCGCATTTAAGATACATAGCATAACAATGGCAAATTAACAGCCATGCCTTCCTCAAGGGAAGAGGGCTGCCACCCAGGGTGAACTGTGTATATGACTGAGAATGCTCAGGGACTCGTGACATAGCTGGAGAGCTCATACAGCACTTGCACAAGAGGCAGAGGTGGATGCCCACACCAGCTGTTGGTGCAACACTGGGACTTTTGCCCTGACTAAAGATGGTAGCCAAAAGAAGGTAAAAGATACAGGGGAACTGGCAAAAATAGTGGACATTAACACATCACATAGGAAAGGCTGAATATGAGGTCATGCAGGAAGTTCTGGGCTGAGGATTTAAATGAGGACGGGCTTAAAGAGAAGAGAAGAAGCCACATGGCCTGGAGTAAGAGAGAGCAGGTCTGAAAGTCAGAAGTGCAGTGAGTTGCCTGAGCTGGCAGTGGGGCGTGGGGGGGACCTGCCCAGTCACCCAGACGTGAGTCTGCTTGGAGAAGATGGTGGCAGAGCTGACAGAGCTGCAGGGGACCTGCCTAGCCACCTGGATTTGTGAGAGATGCTGGGAGCTGAACTGTGACCAGGAATGCTGATCTGCAGACTTCTGCTTTCCTGAAAGATGGTACCTCTCAGTGGTGTGTTCTGAAACTGGCCTGGTTTGGCAAAGAGAGGCCGGACTGTGTCTTCTTGGGTGTTTTTAAAGGGATGGGACTTAATGGCAGAAAGCTGCCATTTATTCTAAATCTGTGTAGCCTTTAAATATACAATCTCTTTCCTTCTTCACCAAACTCTTGCATTGGGAGTCATGTTTCTTGGTGGTGGGCAATTGAACCCCACAGCTGTTCCAGAACAGCATAGGTGGGGTTCTGTAACAATATTAGTGGTTAATTAAGACCAGAGTCTGGGAATTACTGCATAAACCATGCTAGGCACTAAGTAGTCTCCTCAATACATACAAATTGAATTGAATTACCAAAAATTAGCAGTCATATTAGCAAGTACATGTTATATATAATAAACAATATTAAATTTTTAATTGATAAGTTTTATACCTGTGTATTTCTGGGAAAATAATATTTTCAAGAAAGCCCATTAAATATTCAGATCGATTTTTTTGTTGTGGAAATAAAATTGTTTTCTCAGGTTCTAAGGTCTAGAATTTTTTAAAAAAGGCCTATAGCCAGATTTTCTACAGTAAACTAAGATGGAACCATGCTCTCCAGGTCTTCAAGTAAAGTCCAAGGAAAATGCGCAGATCTCACAGCGACTATGTGATAAAAACAAACACATGCTATGCAACCACTTACCTGTCTCATGTTGGCATAAACAACACAGAAGCTTGGTTATGGTGAAAACCATGAGTATTAAGATACAGAGGAAACAGCGCCAAACCTTGGAATGAGGTAATTCTCTCCCTCACCTCCCGACACATGTATTCAAATTTCACTTTTATCAAAAGTGAAGACAAAAGACAAGTCTTGATTTTCAATTTTTCCTCATCTCCAGCAGTACCACCACCCTAAACTACAGTCAGCTCTTGACCAGACCATTGCCATTGGCCTCCCTACTCATCTTCCTGCACCCAGTCTCGCCCACTCATTTCAAAACACAAATCTGATTATGCCATTCCCAAGCTTTGAAAACCCTACAGTGAAAAGAACAAACCTACAATGGCCCCCTTTGTTTCTAAAGACCAAAGTCTAGCTCCTACTTACCCCTCCACACCAAATTCAAAATTTCCCACTCCCAGCAAGCAAACAAGCACTCATTTTAGAAGTGACCCTTACAAGTGGCTGCAGTTGTGGCAGGTTCCTCTTGGAAACAAGGGGTTTTGTCTCAGAAGACACAGACGGTGTTTTTCTTTGCTTGTGCTTTTATATGTTGCTTTTAAATAAAGAAAATAAAGTCTCATTTGCTCTTTCATTTTTCCCCACAGGCACCAACTTTCATGAACTTCCTTTTGTCTTTTTTATTTTTTTTAAGGAATCTACTGTGGAGAGATTTTGTAAAATACAACAAAACTATTTTTAAAAAGAATCCCATGGTTAGACGTCACAGCCTTGTTAAATTAACATAAATATTTCTAAGTGTTTACTCTCAGTTTTTGTATTGTCTTGTCCCAGGCCAGGACTAGTTCAGACCACATGTGGAGGAGCACTGACTGGTACACCCCTTAGTGCTTCGGAAACTTTCCTGTGCATCTGAATCACCCAGAGGGCTTGTGTAAACACAGATGCCTGATCCCCACCCAAAGGAATCTGACTCAGCAGGTCTGGGCCAGGGCCAAAGAGAGACGTGGTATCTCCAGCAAGCTTCAGGGGGATAGTGACGCCGCCGGCCTACAGACAGACTTCAGGTGGCACTGGCTTAGATTACACAAGGAGAGGAAAGAACACTGCACTGAATGCCAGATGGCCTGTGCACGTGAGCACTGAGAGAGAGCCTGGGAGGGAGTCCACCAAAATGCTCACAGAAGTAGGTGCTGCCACAAGTAGTTAATTATAGCCTCACTTTACTTTCTTCTTTGTGCTTTTCTATATTTCCCAACTTTTATTCATATGTATACACACACACACTTACAACCTCCTCTAAATGTAGAAATTGTGTATATACATATATAATTTACTTTATACATTTGTATCATTAAATTTTTTAGAAATATTCACTGGAGGATATTTTTTTATTATTGATTTTAGAGAGAGAGGAAGGGGACTGGAAAGAAAGAGAAACATAAATCAGTTGCCTCCCATATGCACCCTGACCAGGAACTCAACCTGCAACCTTTGATGTATGGGATGATGCTCCAACCAACTGAGCCACCCAGCCAGGCCAATAACATTTTTAAAAGAGGATGTCCTTTGGCAGCCATATCACTGAAAACTTGAAATAAAATTTATGGACAATATAACCCATACCTGCTGTAAAGTCAGTTCATGAACTACAAGTACTGATTTTCAATTTATTATGAGGCCACATGATGATGTACAAGTGCATGGGATTTGAATCCACACCAACTGTAACATTTATCCACTCAAAAGGTGCTCTGAAAGTTTATTTATTAAGGTGAGAGACAAGGTGATGGGTGTCATCTTAGGTTTCCTGTCTTATCCTTTCTACTTTGAAGAGATTTCCAGAATGATGAACTTGCAGTTCATAGTCTTACTTACTTATTGATATCTGTTGGCATTTCAGTCTTTCTCCAGCAATGGCTGTACCTTTTCTTTATTCTTGCAGTTTGATCCTAGGTTGATATTGCTGTCATCACTGTTGGCATTGTTCATTGAGGCAACTATTCTGAGCCTTAGCCTTTCCTAAAAACTAGTCCTGCTTATATGTTTATTTGAATGGGATCTACTAGGCTGTCTGCTCAGCCAATCCTCTTCTGGAAACTGTTCACAGTGCAGGTTACAGTGCAGGTTACAACTTGGACTTGGACTGGCTTCTGAAGAGTCAGGCTTGTCCATGTAATACCACTCCCTGGCCACAGCAGACTGGTCTGGGAGTAAACATATGATCCAAACTGCATCAATTAATTCCTTCCCAGGAATCTCAATCTGGGAAAGAGAGAGAGAGAACTTCCTTTTCCAAAATGGCTGAACCACTAACACACACTCAAAGCTGTCTGGCAAGCCTCTATCCATCACGCTCTCCGGGAAGGAGAGAAAGCCTGGGCACAGCAAAGAGCAGAGCGAGGGAGAGATGGAGACCTGTGAAAAGAAGGCCTCTGGCTTCCAGCTGCTGTAGCTCCCACAGTTCTCCTGAGGTTGGAATTCCATGACATACCCCAGGATCCTTCCAGTATATCTTTGTCACTTAAGCTACCTAGGCTTATTTACTCCAGAAGAACCTTACCCAACTGTGATATTGTGATTTGTAATAAGAAATATATATTTGGTCTTCCTTCCAGTTCCAGGCACAGAGCTCCTAAATAACCCTTAGAATTTCTTAAGTGATGACAGCCCATGAAGGTATCTTTTGTTATGTTCATGGGGTGACTTTGGAAAGTACCTAAGGAGGGAGGCCAGTGGTTAGGGGAAGCAACCTTGCGATTAGAGAGTCGAAACTTTCAGTCCCCAACTCCTGACCTCCAGGGAGGGGAGAGAGCCTGGAGGTTGAATTGATTGCCAATGACCAATGATTTAATCAGTTCTGTCTAGGTAATAAAACCTCCAGAAAAACCCACAAAGACAGAGTTCAGAGAGTTTGGGGAGAGTTATACACTTAGAGGGCACAAATGTTCTGCCCCTTCCCCACACCTTGCCCTCTGCACCTCTTCCATCTGACTGTTCCTGAGCTATACCCCTTTACAATAAACCAGTGATCTAGTAAGTAAGATGTTTCTCTGAGTTCTGTAAGCTGCTCTAGCAAATAAATCGAACCCAAGGTGGGGGCTGTAGGAACCCCTGACCTAAAGCCAGTAGGTCAGGAGGACAGGCAACAACTTGGACTTGTACTGGCTTCTGAAGAATGGGGCAGCCTTGTGGACTGAGGCCTTACCCTATGGGACCTGATGCTATCTCCAGACAGATGTATTAGAACTGAGTAATTGCTTGGCAGTGTGAAAAGAATACACATGTCGAAATTGGTATCAGAATAATACTGTGGTAGGCAGTTACACAGACACGAGCAGGACAGGATGATGGGCCAGGCACAGAAGGTCACCAGGATGGAAAGTACTGGGTGCCTATGAATGGGCAAAACTGGGAAAACAAGGACCTTGCCCCCAGGGTAACCCTTTCTCCCGTAGCATAACTCTGGTCATGTGGTTTGGACACACCGACCTTTCCTCCCTGGAGATAGCACCTAGGCCTCAGTTGTATTTCAGCTTCAGGCCCAGAAAAGCAGCAAAACCAGACAAGGGATGCCATGACCCTGGTGCTGACCAATTAGCAGAGACAATATATATTTGGTCTTCCTTCCAGTTCCAAGCACAGAGCTCCTAAAACCCTTAGAATTTCTTAGGTGATGAGAGCCCATAAAGGTGTCTTTTGTTATGTTCATGAGGTGACTTTGGAAAGTACCCTGAAAAGACACCCCTGAGAAGCTGATAAACGTTCTATTGGGATCCTCCTCTGGGACCGCCCCTAAAATTCCCACACTTAAAAGCTCTTAGGACTCTTGGCCCAGGGCACGCTCCCTCCCAGGAGCAGGGAGCACACCTTTCCCGCACCCCACTTCTCTCCCCCACCCCCCACCCCCCGGCCCCCAGCACAATTTTCCTGGCCTTTCTCTTTCTCCTAAGCTCCAAGGGCCCTTTTTTGCCTCTTTAACTTGTTTCCTGAGCCCATTTCTTCTACAGCTCACTTCTTCCACCTCTGTGACTTTCTCAATAAACTTTCTCTTATAGTTTGCCTTTGCTCTGAATTCTTCCCTAGCCAGAACTTGTTGAACCCAGGGCCGGGCGGACCCGTCGGGTCTAACACCTGGTGCTGTTCTTGCCCACCAATAGTACCACCAATATGCTTTCCTTTGGAACTTTTGAACTCATTATAGAACTTTCTAGGTGGCCACATTCGTTTTATTTTACAATTTATTCACTTCTCCACGTTCCCTCCTCGCTGAACTCATTAGTAATGTATGGTTAGCATTTTGCCTTTTAAGTCTTTCCATTCCTCTTGCATCGTCTTTCCTTTACAATCTCCGTCCATGGCTTTTCTTTTTCCTGTCTTCTGTGCCTTTGAAACATGCCTTTCTCTCATATCCAGGCTATGTGTGGCCACACCCAAGAGCAGACACACAGCAGCGTTTCCCTGCTGCCTTCTCATTCTGACGTAAAGTGAGGCCACTCAAAACTGAGACATTTGCTTCTAGCTGAATGAGAGACTTCCAGCTGATTCTAGATAATTAATTCTCCCTTTTCCTCCTAAGCCGTTTAGCACTGTTTTTCTGGATGTTTGTTATGAGTGACTACTGTTAACATACAGCACTTGCACTGGCATGAGTCTTTTTCAGCCTGATGCAGCAACAGAGTGAACACAGTTAAAAGATACTTTATACACCTGCCACTGACTGTAGGCAGGGGCAGGAAGACAATGCAGAGAGATCGTTAAGTAGAGGTTCTGGTTTTGCTGGAAGAGGACCATACATGCGGGAACCAGGCTCTAACTCCTCACTGGCCATGCTGGGAGGCCGGTGTGAAAGGATGAGCTACAGAACGGCAGGTTGTGAATATGAAAGAGGAATGGATAAACATCTGCAGCCAGTCAAAGGTAATACAGGAAAATTATGTGATCTCTATGATCACAAAATGGCAATAACCACAAAAGTGCTTAGAGGATGGGACTATTAAAAAAACTTTAAAAGGGTAATAAGAGGGAAATGGTTAAATAAATTATGGTAATTCACAGAAAAGTGACATTATAAAATCATGTTGATGAAAATGTTGCACAATTTACTAGACTTAAAAGCAGGTTGCAAAACAGTATATTCTGTGAGACCCAATTTCTGTTTAAAAGATACATACATACCACTGGAAAGATATTTAATACTAGCTGCTTTTCAAACTTGAAAATACATACAAATTTGCATATTGACCAAATCTAGGGGTCCAGTTAAAATTCAGATTCTGACTGTAATCAAAACTGTCTGGTACTAGCAGAACAACAGACATACACATCAATGGAACAGAATAGAGAGCCCAGAAATAAACCCAGGTCGATATGGTCAACTAATATTTGACAAAGGGGGAAGGAACATTAAATGGAATGAAAAGAGCCTCTTCAACAAATGGTGCTGGGAGCACTGGACAGGGACATGCAAAAAAATGAAACTAGACCACCAACTTACACCGTACACCAGGGTAAACTAAAGATGGATCAAAGACTTATATATAAGCCGTGGCACCATAAAAGTCCTAGAGGAAAACATAGACAGGAAAATTTCAGATATCCCACGTAGCAATATTTTCACCAATATATCTCCTAAGGCAAGGGAAATAAAGGAAAGAATAAACAAATGGGACTACATCAAACTAAAGAGTTTCTGCTCAGCAAAAGAAAACATCAGCAAGAAGAAAAGGTAACCAATCCTATGGGAAAACATATTTGCCAATGATACCTCAGACAAGAAATTGATCTCCAAAATATATAAAGAACTTATACATCTCAACACTAAGAAGACAGACAACTGAATTAAAAAATGGGCAAAGGACCTGAACAAACACTTCTCCAAAAAGGACATAGAGAGGGTCAATAGGCATATGGAAGAATGCTCAACATCACTAGGCATCAGAGAGACGCAAATAAAAACCACAATGAGCTACCACTTCACACTGGTCAGAATGCCCATGATCAACAAACCAACAAACAAGTGCTGGTGAGGATGTGGAGAAAAGGGAACCCTAGTGCACTGTTGGTGGGAATGCAGACTGGAGCAGCCACTATGGAAAACAGTATGGAATTTCCTTAAAAAACTAAAAATGGAACTGCCTTTTGATCCAGCAACTCCATTGCTAGGTTTATACCTGAAAAATCCTGAAATACCAATTCAAAAGAACCTATGCACCCCTATGTTCATAGCAACTCTATTTGCAATAGCAAAGTGCTGGAAACAACTGAAGTGCCTATCTGTAGATGAGTGGATCAAAAAACTACCTCAAAACTAGAGACAACCAGAAGTTCCAGAAAATCAAGCTGCATGGAAGTCCAACAAACAAAGATGTAAAGAAGAAATACTCATCCAGACAGGTAGGAGGGGCAGAGCCGGGGTGGAGAGGACACAGTGTGATGGTGGCAGCAGTGGTGGCAGCAGCAGGCCAGCAGAAAACGTAGTCACACGTTTTTAAAAGTAGGGAGGGACATCTGTGAAGTGCTCCCAGCACCAGATCAGAACGCACAGCTCATGGTCCCAGTGCCGGGGGGAAAAAAGCCTCATTGCTTCTGACTGTGCAAACCAGTGGGGGTTGGGGCAGAGGAAGAAACTGCCCCAGTGTCTCAGCAGAGTCCACTTGTTTAAAGGGTCCCCATGGTCCTAGAACGTCCACAGACCCACCCACTCTGGGAACAACGACCAGGGCAACAGCTAGAGGTGCCAGGCCCATATGGGAGTGGTAGAAGTGCCTGGAAATGGGGTGAGTGCTGAGCAAGTGGTATTGTTCCTTTTCAGACCCCTTCCCCACACACAGCGCCACAACATGGTAAAACAGGTCACCCCGTACTGAAGAATACCTAAGGCTCTGCCCCTTACAACATAACAGGTGCAACAGCTCTACCTAAGACACAGAGGCAAACAAACACAGGAGCCTGTCAAGATGAGGAGACAGAGAAGTATAGCCCAAAAGAGGGAACAGATCAAGGTTACAGAGGGAGAACTAAGAGATGAGGAGATAGCCAACCTAACATATGAGGAGATGGCCAACCTAACAGATGCAGAGTTCAAAACACTGGTGATAAAGATGCTCACAGACCTGACAGATATGTTTAGTATAGCAGACGCATAAGAGAAGAAGTGAAGGCTATGCTAAATGAAGTGAAGGAAAATCCACACAAAACAAATGGTGACGGGAAGGAAACTGGAGTTCAAATCAATGACATGGAATATAAGGAAGAAAAAAAAAGGCAACCAGTACAGGAGGAGAAAACAAGAACTGAAAAAAATAAGGAGAGGCTTAGGAACCTCTGGAACAACTTTAAACATACCAACATCCAAATCACAGGGGTGCCAAAAAAAGAGAAAGAGCAAGAAATGGAAAACTTATGTGAAAAAACAATGAGGAAAACTTATCAAATTTGGGGAAAGAAATAGACATACAAGTCCAGGAAGCACAGAGAGTCCCAAACAAGCTAGACCCAAAGAGGACCACACCAAGACACATCATAATTAAAATGCCAAAGGTTAAAGATAAAGAGAGAATCTTAAAAGCAGCAAGAGAAAAGCAGAGAGTTACCTAAAAAGGGGTGCCTTTAAGACTGTCAGATTTCTCAGAAGAAGCTTTGCAGGCAAGAAGAGACTGACAAGGAGTATTCAATGTGATGAAAAGCAAGGACCTACAACCAAGATTACTCTATCCAGCAAAATTATTATTTAGAATGGAAGGACAGATGAAATACTTCCCACAAAAGGTAAAGGTAAAGGAGTTGATCATCACCAAGCCATTATTGTATGAAATGTTAAAGGGACTTATTTAAGAAAAAGAAGATCAAAATTATGAACATTAAAATGACAACAAACTCACAACTATCAACAACTAAATCTAAAAAATAAAAACAAAATCCAACTAAGCAAACCAGAACAGGAAGAGAATCATAGGTATGGAGATCATTTGGAGAGTTATCAGCTGGAAGGGGGAAGGGGGAGAAATGGGGAAATGCTGCAGGGATTAAGAAGCATAATTGGTTGGCACAAAATAGACAGAGGGAAGTAAAGAATAATATAGGAAAGGGGGAAGCCAGAGAACTTATATGCACAACTCATGGACGTGAACTAAGGGGACTGGGATTACTGGAGGGAAAGGGGAGTACTGGGCAGAGGGGAGCAAAGGGAAAAAATTGGGACTACTGTAACAACATAATCAGTAAAATATACTTAAAAGAATAACTGTGGTACATTTACACAATGGAATACTATGCAGCAGAAAAAAAGAAGAAACTCCTACCATTTGGAACAACATGGATGGAACTAGAGAGAATTATGCTTAGTCAAATAAGCCAAGCAACAAAAGACAAATACCATAATGCTATATACAGGAAACTAATGAACAACACAAACAAACGAGCAAAATTGAACCAGACACATGTATACAAGGAGCAGACTAACAGTGACAAGGGGAGAGGTGGGAGGGAGAAAAGGGGGTAAGAAGGGGAAGGGTTTAGTCAAGGAACATGTATAAATGACCCATGGACATGGACAACGGGGTGGGAATTGACTGTGGGAGAAGGGCTGGGCGGGGCAAAGGGAAGTAATGGGGAAAAAAGTGGGACAACTGTAACAGAAAAACAATTTAAAAGAAATGTGAGATGAAAAAAAAATTCAGATTCTGATTCAGTAGGTCTGTGGTGGAGGCCTGAAATGCTGCATTCAGCAAGCTCCTATTACCAGCAAGGATATAGACCGGGGTATTAACAGTGATGTTTAATGAATGACGAGACTGTTTATTTTAGCTTTCTTCTTCCCTTAATTTATATTTATTTTCTAATTAATTTGAGTCCAAATTAAAATCAATGGATATGTGTTAATTTTGTTATGAAAAAAATTTTCTTTTAAAAAGAGAAAAAGGTGAAGCAAGCCAAGATGTCACGGGAGATGTAATAAAACTGTGAGGAGGAACCAAGACAACATTCAAGTAAAGGGGGGGAATATGTGCGCTTAAGAACAGGGTGGAGGGACAGGGAAAGGAAGGGAGGGACACCTCTGATAACAAGCCTGTAAGATAATTCTGGGGCCATTGGGCAAGTGGTACAGGAATTGTTGGAATCTGGAGTATAAACAGAGACTTTTTATATATGGAAATAAAATAAAAAGGACAGTGGTGATGAGACAGGGGCAAACCTGAGCTGCTCAGGTGTGGGTGGCCCTGCCAGGTGCACATGGGAGTCCAACTGGGCCCACACTACCTCAGGGACTAAAAAGCTTGAAGAAAGGGTTTGTTCTGCCTTTTCCAGTTTGAAGAATAGCCTCTATGAGGAACAAGAAGTGCAATCTGGACACAACTAAAAAGCTAGAGGAAACTTTTAGAAAGACAGGTCATACATAGGTTATGCCTGAACGCAGAATAAAGTACAGTTGGATGACTCCAGGAATGAAGGAGGAAGGAATCTCAAGACCGTGGCTTGGTGGAAAAAGCTGGGGCTCTCTCACCTTTGAGTTTGGGTAGAATGTGTGCCCCAAGAATGCACAGAGAACAAGCATTTGTTATCTACAAAAAAATCCAGCCTAACCACAGCCCCAAGAAGGCACCCATTGCCTTGCCTTTAAGTGACAGCAGAAACGAGAGTGTTGAGTATTAAGAGCCCTATCCTTCAACACAAAACACTGAGTGACAAGCCATGCACTTCACAAGGCACCGTCATCACAGATGGGGATGAAGTTCAGGAGTTCCCCATTCCTTAACCAACACCCAGGGCTGGTCTGAGGCCTCAGGGAAAGGGGCAGGTGGCAGGCGTTATTTGTTATCAGCCACTATTAGTTGCTAGGCAACACTAAAACTAATAGAGATATCAAAGTCATCAAGTGGTATTTACAACATCATCACTGAGTTAACAGAAATCACCAACAAAAGGTGGCTGGAAGCCAGCCTACATCCAGGTAGGAGTGTGCCCCCTGCTGGTCATGACAGCGACTTGTATAAACACAAAGGAAAAAGAAGTCTCAGAATCAGAGAGAAATTCCGGCTACTTCCAAGACTCCACTACACGTAAAGAAATCACAGAATAGTCAATGGATGTAGGGGTTTATCATTTCCAGACATACATAGTATTTAATGATCGCCAGGAAAAAAAAATCACTAACTGCCACTTAGAACAATGCCCTGTGCTCACTCCCCTTTCCCTCACCCTCCACAGGGCTTTCTCCTACGTCCATGTTCGCTCCATGGACCATTCGTCCATTCACTGAGAAAGAGGAAGCATTCTCTGGTAAAAAAAAAACTATGTAGGAAACTGTTTGACTAAAGTAGGTCTGAGGTACTAGCTCACTCTGTGAGTCTGTCAGGGCCCAGAGGCCCCAGGAAGACCTGGCAGACGGCCTCTCTCCCCTCCTGCTCCTGGCTCAACCCCAGAGCTGCTGCAGCTCCACACTTCTCATCTATCTTTTTTCTTTTTTTAACCCTCACCGGAGGATATGTTTATTGATTTTAGAGGGAGAGGAAGTGGGGGGGGGGGGGGGAACATCAACCAGGTGCCTCCCATATGCACCCCAACCAGGAACTGAAAGCGCAACCTTCTGGTGCACGGGACAGAGCTCCAACCCAGCCACCTCAGCCGGGGCACCTCACCTGTCTTGCTAATTCATTCATTCTTTGCCATCTGATGAGACTGTATTCCAATAAGTTCCTTGCAAATGGTATACAACTCAGTTGTACCTCCTCCCTCACTTAAACTACTCTATTAATTATACTATCCAAGCCTCTCTGTTTTTAATACTTCTAATGTCGTAGGTTAAGGTCCGCAGGCTGTGGTGTAATCACTACTGTGAGCCCTAAAACCACGTCTTCTAAAAGACTATACCCTTTAGATCTAGCATTCCAGCATTTGGTGAACAGATCTTTTTTAAAACTATTTTTTAAATTGATTATGCTATTGCAGTTGTCCTCATTTTCCCCCTTTGGCCCCCTCCACCCAGCCCCCGACTTCCTCAGGCAATTCCTCCACCATTGTTCATCTCTATGGGTCATGCATATAAGTTCTTCCCTACTCCATTTCCTATACTGTACTTTACATCCCCATGGCTATTCTGTAACTACCTGTTTGTATTTCTTAGTCCCCTCACCTCTTCATCCATTCTCCATCACCACCACCCCCCAATCTGGTGACCATCAAAACGCTCTCCATATCCATGATCCTCTGTTCTTCTTTTTTGCTTAGTTTGTGTTTTAGATTCAATTGTTGATAGATATGTATTTATTGCCTTTTATGGTTCATGGTTTTGATCTTTTTCTTAAATAATTTCCTTTAACATTTCATATAATAAAGGTTTGGTAATGATGAACTCTTAGTTTTTTCTTGTCTGGGAAGTTCGTTATCTGACTTTTGATTCTAAATGATAGCTTTGCTGGGTAGAGCAATCTTGGCTGTAGGTCCCTGCTTTTCATGACTTTGAATATGTCTTGCCAATCCCTTCTAGCTTGCAAAGTTTCTTTTGAGAAATCAGCTAACAGTCTTATGGAAACTCCCTTGCAGAAAACTTATTTTCTTTTGCTGCATTTAAGATTCTCCATTTATCTTGAAGCTTTGGCATTTTAATTTGATATGTCTTGGAGTGGGCCTCTTTGCATCTACCTTGTTTGGGACGCTGTGCTTCCCGGACTTGCATGTCTATTTCCTTCACAAAATTAGAAAAGTTTTCTTTCATTATTTTTTCAAATAAGTTTTGAATTTCTTGCTCTTCCTCTTCTCCTTCTGGCACCCCTATGATTTGTATGTTGGTATGTTTAACATTGTCTCACAGGTTCCTAACCCTCTCATTTTTTTCAATTCTTGTTTCTTCTTTCTGTTCCGGGGGAATGTTTATTTTTTCCTTTTGGTCCAAATCATTGATTTTAATCCCCGCTTCCTTCCCATCACTGTTGGTTCCCTGTATATTTTTCTTTATTTCACTTTGTGCAGCCTTCACCTATTCCTTTATTTTGTGGCCGGACTCAATCATTTCTCTGAGCATCCTGATCACCAGTGTTTTGAATTCTGCATCCGATAGGTTGGCCATCTCTGTTTCATTTCATTCTTTTTCTGGGGTTTTGTTCTGTTCTTTCACTTGGGCCATATTTCCTTGCCTCCTCAATTTGGCACGCTCCCTGTGTTAGTTTCTGTGTATTGCATGGAGCTGCTTTGACTCTGTATCTTAGTAATATGGCCTAATGTAGTAGGTGTCCTGTAGGGTCCAGTAGCACAGCATCCCCTATCACCCAAGCTGGGTACTCGAGTTGCACCCTCAGTGTGGGCTGAGTACACCCTCCTCTTGTAATTAGCCTTGGTTGCTGTTGGCAGGTCAATGGGAGGGATTAACTCAGGCCAGTCAGCTGCAAGGACTGGCTGTGACCACTGACCACCAACTTCTGCCCTCCACGGAGAATCAGCTGTGCAGGGGCAGGGTGGTGGTGCTCTGACGTGGGTGTAACTGTCCACTGTGTGCGCTGGCCCTGGGCTTTCCTAGGTGGTGCACGCCAAGGTCAGCACCCACCTCTGTTTTGCTCCAGCTGTTTTTTCAACCAACTCAATCCTTGCTGGTTTTTGTAGCCAGAAGTTATGGGGACTTATCTTCCTGGCACTGGAATCCTGGGCTGGTAGGCTTGGTATATGGCTGAGACTCCTTGCTCCTGAGATATCCCTCCCAAATTTTTATCCACACACTTGGATGTGGGACCAGCCTGTTCCTTGTTTTGCCCCTCCTACCAGTTGGATGGAAGTGGTTTCTTTAATTCCGTAGTTGTCAGGATTGCATTCAACTTGATTTCTGATGGTTCTGAGTGATGGTTGTTCTATGCTTTAGTTGTAATTTTGATGTGGTTGTGCAAGGAGGTGAGCCATGTTTGCCTATGCCACAATCAAGACTGGAAGTCTTCAGATATCCTCTATGTGTTGCCTTACTCTCAGCCTTCATTTTCCATATTGAAAAGTCCCAGCCTTTTTCTGGTTTATTCTTGTGTGCAAGACATTCCTCCCTCTGGTCTGTTTAAGGACACTCTATGTTCAGGCAAGTTACTGAACCTGATGAGGGGGTCAAGGGAACCCCTAACTTATAGCTGGCTGGTCACAGGTGCTGGAGGCCTGGAGTTGGGACTGGTATCTGAAGTGGGCAGCAATCTTGTGGGAATGAGCTCTTAACCTGTGAGGTCTGAACTAACTCTGGAGTGTGAGAATTGCTTGGTGTGAGGAAACTGCCCCCATATTTGGTGTTAGAAGTGTTGTGAGCAAAAATCAGCTCACAGTAACATGAACAGCCTTCGGCGCATGACGACATGGGTCCACCATAATGAATGTTTGTACTTCTGTTGTTCCAGTGACTACTGAAGATGATGGGGTTATTTACTGCACCACTTAGTGACCTCAGGCTGCTATTTTCTAAAAACACAAACATTAATTCTGTGGGCTCCTCCCTCTCTATTCAGTATAACTCTAATGATAGTTGCTTCTAGAAGTACTTCCCTAGTCTTTCTCTTAGGCTGTCTACTGTAACCTCTTACTAGTTTGCAGGCAGGACCAATCAGATGACTAAAGGTACCAGTAACCCTAGCTGGGTATGTAATTCTGAATCTCTAGAGTCTGGCCTGAGAGTGGCTCCACGCTCAGTACACCAAGAGAGTGTGTTGTCATTTTTATACTCAGGACTGAATGTTTTATTTTATTATTTTATTTAATTTATTATTTATGCTTAAAAAAGTACATAATGAAACTTATTAAAAGAAAGCTTTATGAGCAAAGAAAATAACATTGAGGGTATACAATGCAAGGTACACCACTGGGGAATAGAAACCGTGGGCTCTCATATACATTAAATTTCAAAATGTCTACTTTTGGTCTCAGTAAACTTAGAATATGGACAGTTGGCATGTTTATGTATAGAATATAGGACAAAGCTATCCTAAAATGAAGTATTGAGTGTTACTATTCCTATTCCATCCTATATCCCAGAATATTTTTCCTAATTTTTTAGGGTGATTTCAATTTATCAGGTTTCCATGTAAGAAAATGTCAGTCAAAGTGACCTTAAATAAACCACACTCGCTTTTCTCCAAGTGTAAAATGCAACACATACACAGCTACCACCACCCTACCCTGCGTACTCCAGGGAGCGTGAGCATCAGCCAGCAGCGCCTCCAAGCCTGTCTCAGGCACTGAGCCCCAGCTGTGACTGCACTGGAGTCCCTAACTCCCCACGTTCTCCCTGTCCAGTCCGTTGTCCTCATTGCATCCTGACTCGATTTTCTCATTCAAACTGCCTTCCTGCGCTAAGACCTCCAGTTACACAATGGACACTGACTAGAGTCTATTCTCTCGGGCTAGCCACCCCACACCCAACAGTTTGGTCCCCTCCACTCTGCCAACCTAGTCTGCCACTCTCCTCGCTCCTCTCCCTCTGTCCTCAGCCACACACATGCACTGTCCCGGAATACCATGGGCCCAGGCTGCCCGGAGACCTTTAAGTTTTTCCTTCTTCCTCCATACATACCAATCAAAGTCTTCCAAAACCTCCAAAATCATCCCCTCCAAGAACTCAGGAGGTTCTTCTATTCTCCTTAGGTGGGGCCCCTCCCTCCTTGCCTCACATCTCACACCTAATTTACTGTACTCACACTCCACTGTCAGGGCTATTCAGGGATGCGTTGATGTCCCCTACCAGACCTTGAGCCCCTGGAGAGCACTCTGCTTTCCACATACCTTCCAGCACAGCAGCCTAGAAGGCTGCGATCAGGACTGAGGGGAAGAGGGGAAGATGGACCCTGCTCCTTACTGCGCCGGTACCTCTGCCGCTGGGAACTTGAGCCTCTGCATACTTACGGTTTCCACAGTTGAGACCACCAAGGCCAAATGGGCAACTGCAAGTCAACAAAGAAAAAGTTCAAGAATTAGTCTCAAATCCCAAAAGAAATCATTGAGGCAATTTACTAAGTAATTTCTAAATAACGTTTGTAACAAATTAATCAGAATAAATGAACATGGAGCCTACCTCATACAGGTTTCATTTTCAAGCCTGTATCCATCTTCACATGCTGAAAGAGAAAAGGACAGTCCATGAATATGTCTATCTCCCTCAGCCCAAACTGACAGTTAATTAAATGCCAGCCACCCTCAAGACTACAAGAATATTCTAGAACCAGAAGGCCAGAAGTAGCTTTAGAATTATCTATTATCTGGGCTAAATATTGTTGTCAATTCAATTCGTAATTAAAAAAGAATTGTTTTTTCTTAACCTCTGTGGCTCTGTTTCCCATCTATTGAGTAAATCATAATAATAATACTTACCTTATACTTTCTTGGAGGGGATTAAGTAAAATAAGGCATGCAAATGGCTTAGCACAGTGCCTGACACATACTGACCACCAAATAAATGTTTTAAATTATTTTCCAGTAAATGCAATGCTCTTTGGAAGTCCTCTGTGGTCCTATGTGTAACATCATATACACAGAGAAGTGCTTCACCTTCTTTAAGTCAAACATTTAACCTGCTGCTGGCTCTAGTGGCCACCACCCCACCCCCCTTCTGTGAGGTGGTATGTGGCATCCTCTGGACTCTGGTCCCAGTGGCTGTTCAGTTTTCATAAAAGAAGCTTTGCCCATAGTCTGAGCAGGGGGTATCAAACATATCTAGGTGAGCCCTGATCAGCATGCCATGCAAGGACCTAAACCTGAAGGGCTGTGGTCTAGCCATTCCTCTCAATCAGCAGTTCCTGAATTTATTTGATCACAGAACACTTTCAACACTACACTCAGCTGACAGAATGCCATGAGCTACAACACATACCTGGATGAAAGCAGGTTATAAAAAAATGGCCCCATAGACAAATCCATTGCTGCAAGGAATGTTAAAAATTTGGTTCACGATTAACGTTTGTATATACTGCACAAAAAGATCCTGGGTAAGAACCGGTACACAGTATAGAGAGGCGATCCCTGAATAGATAGCACACAAGCTACTGGTGAGATATGAGCACCAGCAGCATGCATGGCTGGGGAAAGGGTAGGGGACCTGCCCTGCAGGCTGGGACATGAGATCTCACAGACCTCCTGCCTCCTCCCTTACGGATCAATGCATAATAATGTTAACTACATAGATGTGTTTAACAGTGTTCTTCCTTCTATTTTTTGATGTTAGACATTAAATGTTCCTAGCATCTACTTTGTTGTCATAGACCACAGACATATCACATGAGTTTTGTGGAATGGTTTGGCAAACACTGTTGTAAACAATCTGTAATTCTCTCACAGCAGACCACAAGACCTGGGAACCTGCACTGCACTGTTTTGACTCTATGGAATCGCTTTTCCTGAGCTACACTGTCTGGTATTGAGGGCTGTCTAGTAGAAGCAGCAGCCCTGACAAATCCTGATGGTAGTTATTGTGGGATGTCATGGACTTCATCACCTCAACACCGCTCAGTGACTTCTTGATGAGGACGCCCCAGAGATACTTTTCTTGGGCCCCAGAGCTTAGAAAGATGGGGATGCTCCTGCACAACTGTACTTTATTTTATGGTCCCCACATGTTTTCAGAATCACGTTTCTATATTTGCCTCAGTGTCCAGAAAGCTCAGAACTTGAATGAATGGCCTGCCCTTAGCCAACATGCAGTATCTGATGGTGTATCTTTCTGTAGTTACTTTCCTCCTAGTCACAACAAAGCAGTCGTTTTATTTCTCCTTCAGCCTGATTTACCTTTTAAATTAAATCTCAATTTGTTATATGGATTTTCATTAGGTGCTTCAATTCTTTTTTGCAACAAGGCACAGGATAATCATATCCCATTAAGGAAGGAGGATCCAGGCCTCTCCCCCAAATCAGTGACACCTTTGAGCATTCCGCTGGCCTGGCCCATCTCAGGTGAGGCCTTGTCTAAGCAATAAGCTGAGCACTCCTGCCTCCCAGTCCTGGAAAGCACCATGTTGCAGCTGTCCTCATGCTACAGCAGGCCATGCATGGGAACATGGGAAGCTGCCCCTGGATGACCCATGGCTCCATCTGCAAGGCAACTACCGGCATCCCCAGCAACTCATCCCCACCCATTTCAGCAACGAGGCAGGCTGATGTCACACTAGTCTGCTCTGTCCTGAACACTTTTTCCTGGAAATGTTTTTACATCAGATCTACCCACCCACCCCTCCTTGGCTGGCTGGGAGATTTCCACCCTGTGACTGACACGTAAGGTCCATCTGTTGCCCTGCCTGTGAGCTGATGGGTCGGGCTGTTTTCACTTAGCTTCAGAAGTATCATGACTCCTGATATAATGAAATTTCTTTATTTTGAATGGGCTCATTTGGTGATCCATCAACAACTGATGCTACCGTGGGCATGGAGCTATTCTAGAGGCCCCTGGAGGAAAACCTGGTCATGATGCGCTCCAGCACACCTCACTGCCACGCCCTAGAGGGACTCTGAGCCAGAGCGCTGCAGAGACCATGAGTGTGGCAGAGCTGGCATATACACCCAAAGTGGGCTTCCCCGCTGATAGGAACACAAGAAAATTCTAGCCCTCTGCCCTTTAAGAAAAAAGTGGTAGAGTTTTTAAAACTCTTTCATTCTCTTGCAGGAAACTAACGCAAGACCTGCCAATCTTGTCCTATCATATTTGCTGCCCTATCATCCATTTGTTCATTCAGTAGACATCTGTTGAGCACCACAATGTGCTAAGCATATTCCAGACACAGGTCCCACCCTCAAAGCACTTGAGGTCTGAAGAAAGAAATCTGCAAACAGGGAGCTGGAATTTGTCCTGATGCCTGCATGATGGAAGGAGGCTAAGACACCTGCAGGAGGGCACCTATGTCAATTTTATATGATGCTTGGAAAGTCTGGTAAAGACACTTATATAAAGACATCTTATGTGATACACCGTGTGTGTGTGCGCGCGTGTGCACACAAGAGAACAATGCATCCATGCTAATGCACAACTGCAAATTGCAGAGATTTAGAAAACATACCTACACCTCTATCTTCCATTTATACAGAGGACTGACCCTGATTTGCAGTGTCCAAAAGGAGGCTCATTTTAAATGCTCTTGTGCTCCAGCACCAATAGCCAGAAGATGCCACTACTAACCCGTCAGAACGCAGTGGACAGTGTTGTGACCTGCGGAGATCCCAAGTATACTCATCAGAGGCCTGACAGCCACAGATGAAATCCTAACGAACGAGGACACTGCAGAAATGAGGCTTCAAGTGCCTTGGCAACAACCCAAAAGCAAACCAAGGTTTCTTTATGCTGCTTCTTGGGTCATTACTTGAGAAACATAGATTGCCAGTGCCTGTGTCATTGCATTTGAAATATCTATGACTGTCCTGCTATTGCTAATGCTAGTCTGTAAGCGCCACACGTATGAAACTGCTGACTGGGAAACAGAGGGGAAGTGGCTCGGGCCAGCCAGGAACCAAAGTAGCCACCTTCCCACCTGAAGTGGGGCTCAGCGGCCCGGTTTCTAAGAAGGACGAGGCCCACTTTGCATTAAACCAGGTAAGATGGAATGAGGAAGCGCCGTCTCTTCGCATCGCAGCAGCAGCCGACGTAGTGCTGAGAAACACTGTGACGCTGTCAGGATCAAGGCCACTGCCTGTCACGGAGCACCGGCCCTCTTCTTCAACACCCACCACAGGGCCTGCGTGCAGAGCTGAGACTGTGCACTTTTAAAGCCTTTTATATATAAACCTAAGTCACGGGGCCTAAAGCTCAAAATGAAAACACTGCCCTGAAATGTATTTTTATCCTCTCCTGATAGAATGAGTCCCCTAGTGGGAGGTTCTGACAGCTATAAGTGGCATGCCTCCTTTCCCGAGTATGTCGCTTTTACTCGGATTCCAGTACTCCTGCCACCAGCAGGAAAAGTGAGCCAAACACACTCCGGTGTGATGCAGCGCTCAAAGCTACATTCTGGCGCTCCATCGCTGGGTCTTTCTGGTGATCAGGCACTGCAGCCATGTTTAATAAGCCAGGCGCACAGTGCTTGGCCCTTAGATTCTTCTTATGTTAAAGCACTACTCACTGAGCAGCCTTTCATCTCAGACTAAATGCATTTAAGCCTCACCTAAAGGTTTGCAGAATTTGCTTTCTGCCCTCAAGCAGTTTATGAAACCTCTAAAACTAGGACTCATTGACTCAGCAACAACCTGGGTAAAATACAGGAGCAAACGTGTATGGCGTACAAAGCACTGCCGTAGATACCGCCACCGCCTTCCTGAATTCTCCGAGGAGGCAGGTTCCGTGAAGCTAAGTTACTTGCCCAAGATGGTGCATGACCAGTGAGGCCGAGGGGGACTCTGACCCATGTTCCTGAGTCTCATTAGAACTCTGTCTACTGAGTGACAGCTGCGGCTAAAAGGTACAGCCTCACTCCGTGCTTGTATTACAATTTTAAAAGATTAGCGGACAATAGAATAAAGCTTGGGAATTAAAACAAAAATTTTTCTAACTTCCTTAAAGTAGAAAAAAGAAAAGAAAAGAAGAAAAGGCGTTGCCGCCACAGGCATTCCATTCTCTTCTCTTTCCCTTTGAATCCAGTGGCCAGGCAGACGCAGGAGCAAAGATAATGCTATTATTTCAAGGGGATAATGTATTCTATCCTGCTGTGATGTGAGCAAAGTAAAAAGGACTGGTTACCCCACGTGTGGAACAGTCACACCTAGAGCAAGAAGAGAGCCCCAGGCAGAGTAAAGCCCCAAGATGGGCCACAGAACCCCCAAGCCCCTGTGGCACCTCGGCAGGAGTGGTCCATCTTGTTGAACTGGAAGTAGCCTGACTTGCACTGACACAGTGCGACACCATCCAGATCCGTGCAGATGGAGGTCTCCTTGTCACATTCCGGAGTCTTCCGCTTACATAAGCTGCCCGCTGGAATGGAAAAACAAGACAGTGAAACAAAACAAAACCTCCTAGACTTCAAACCTTAAGATGTATGAACTTTCCATTTCAAGAGGCTCTGCAAACAATTTTCCAAAAAGTGCACACGGTGCACATGCCTTCCAGAGATCCACGCTGCCCCCACCGCGCCTTCCCTGTCGGCCCCCTGGCCTGTTCACGCAAAAGCTCACACAGCGAGCAGTGAAATGGGGAAACCCAGAAGAAATGGTGCTTCCCCAACTCCAGCATCCATTGCAAACCCAGCCCTTGAAAGTGTGACCTATTCTTGTTTAAGGGCTATGGGGGGAGATCGACACAAACCAGAAGCCGTGCCCACGCTCTTCTGAGAAAGCCAACAGCCCCTGTGCTGTGCCTGTGCAGCCCGGAGGGCATGGCACACTCCTACGGAGGGGAGCGTGCCCCCTAACAGCCGGTTCCGAGGAGAGGTGTGGAAGATATCTGCTCCCTGGGGGCTGTAGTCTGCCCACCCCCCCCCCCGCCACCCCGCTACACAGACCATGTCTTCAGGCTTATTGGTCTCTTATCTTCAGCACCTTGCACAGAGACTGGGCCACACACAACACCAGGCATACACATGCCGAAGGTGGTGTTGGACCACCAGTCACTGGGTCACCAAGAGAGATGGGGAGTCAGGGAAGGAGTGCATTTTTCAGACCTTCTACCTCCTTTCCTTGCTTCTTACATGTGTATCCACCTGCCTGTGTCTAGCCCTGGGCATGTGGGTCAGGTTCATTTCATGGATGACAGAGAACTATTTCATTATTATCAAAAAAGCATTCATGCTGGGCACGTGGGGCTCCCTGAGACTGTGTACATTGAACCCTCTCTGAGATTGTATACAGCAGACCCTCTCTGAGGCTGTATACAGCGACACAATGAGGGTGCGTTTTCCCATCTAAGGTAAGCCTGACAGAAAAGGATACATGTAATTGGTGTACACAGACAATAGGACAAAAATATAAAACCAGCTGGAGAGTAAGCAGTAACTGACTCAGACCCGTGTACGCGGCAAGGCAAGCCTGCTGCATGCTGGTGGTGGCGGCGGACGAGGGCAAGTGCTGAACGGGGAGCAGGCCACGAAAGGGCAATGGATACACTGTGCAGTACGGATGGTGTCTCATCTCCCCTTGCCCCGCCTTAAGGAAGACATCAACCCATTCAGAAACCAGCTCTTAACACAGCAAAACTGCCCCCGCCTAGGCAGTCTCTGGCGATGGGAGCTGACACCCACACGGGAGGGTTGGGCTGTGTGTATGGGGTCCCAGAAACAGCTTCCTTTTCTGAGTCCTGAGAGCCTGGGACGTCGGGGATGGCCGGTCACGGGGAGGTAAGTTTAGGACACAACTTTAGTTTTCAGCGCCAAATTTCCTGTCTTTATCAGTGGAAGCCGACGAGCCAAATATGAACCCTGTTTGTGTGTGTGATAGAATTTCCTTTGTTTATTGTGAAGAATTTGTATTTAAGGGAGAAAAATAAAAAATGGAAAATCTCACAAGGCAAACACTGCAAAGCTGGCACCAGAGAGGCTCCAAAACTCTGCAGTCCCTCATCTGTACTTTCTGAGGGCTCTGCCAGTCCTCAAGCCTTACTCTGAAGAAGTAGCCCCAGGGCAAAAGGCTGTCCAGGCCGGCACTAACCCTGTCCAGCAGCCAGCCTGAGTTGCCTGGTCTGATTAGATATTTTCTGGAACCCAATGTCGAGTTTTCCTTCCGTCCTGCCCGCTCATCCAGCATGCCGGCAAACACTACCCGCCCAGCCAAAGCAACCCTTCTCTGCACAGAAGCAGGTTCATGGGGACGCAAGAACAGCTGGCCCCGTCTCTGCAATGCAGGAGCTGCTATCCTAAAAATTCTTCAAAAACATTCTATCATAAATCCATCAAATGGAATCAAGCAGAATCCCATTTTCATTTTAAGCCTGGTGATGTGACTTTTCTATATCCACAGTTCCCATGGTCCGTGCTGGGCATAACATCCGCCAGACACACAATGAGAACTTATGTAAAGCTAAGGCAGAGACCCTGCATGGGGGATTTCCAAGGACTCTAAACCTCTGGAGACATGAGCTGCGGGGTTTTGAAAGGCAAGGAAGTAAATATTTTGTGAACTGGAAAGTAAAAACCTGCCTTTCTAATGGCTGTGTCCAGAGTAGCCCGACGCTGCCCAGATGTTGGAAACACCCAGATGTCAGAGCCTGAGAGCTCCTGCCCATCGTGCCTGCCTCTCCAGCACTCAGAAAGGTGAGCCAGAGACCAAGCGGAGTGTATTAGCAAAACCTGGGGGAGACCTGGGATTAAAAAAGGGAAGAGCCTACATTCAGCCAAGGCGCCCGGCTGCCTTTGTTTTCATGGGCTCTGAAAGGAGAGGTGAAGCACATATGGGGGCAAGGGGCTAGGTGGGACATCTCTGTACCTTCTCAATTTTGCAGTGAACCTAACGCTGCTCTAAAAAAATTAAAGTCTTAAAAAAGAAAGGAACGGAACCTCAGGAAGGAAAACAGAAGCTTTCCCATGGCCACAGACATCCAAGCCGTTGGGAGAATGAGAGTCAGAGAGTGGCCAGGGTTGCTCTGAACGGGACCTTACAAACCCCAATATCTGGCCACTTGATTTGCAAGGCATGAACTGCTTTTACTGGGGACAAAAATGTAACCTCACACAATACTGACCACAGAGGATGTACTCCCTACGTGCATGGTGAATTCAAAGATCCCCTTCCTAGTCGGTGGGGAGGACAAATTGGGACCCTTGAATCACAAAAAGAAACAAAGTAAAATCAAAGAGCTCTTGCCTCAGAGTTTAGAGCACACTCCAAAGGGGCATGAATTTTTAAGCTAACTCCCCAATGATGCTGAATGATAGCAAATTCAATTCCAGAAAGTTAAGCTTTTTTTTTTTTTTAAATGAATAACTAGCCTGAAATAGGCCAAAGATGCTGCATTGATCCCAGAGTGCAGCTCTCCAGCGCACGGGCCACAGGGAGAGCCCGCGGGACCGGCACTCAGAGACCAGACCCGCGGGGAAGGTCCCGGACCTACCAGCACGTAAAGCACCAAGCCAAGCCTGCTACCTACAACTGAGGTCAGCATCTGGGCACTGGATGGGAGGTTCACACAGATTCCACATCCTACTTGCGTAGTAAAATGAGCTTAGCAGAGCCCACTTTGATCACTTATGATGAGGCAGCAAGGACGAGCCCCCTTTGCGAGGAAGCACTTTGATTCCAGCAATTTTCCCATCCCTCTAAGACCCAAATTTGCCTGCTGAACTTGTTTCTAACCCTTTCCCATACCTGCTTTCTACTAGATGCACTGCAGACACTTTTTGACAAAACAGATAAAGCAAGAACAAGAAGACAGAGATTATCTTGCACGGCACTGGTCCTACATCATTCTGGTCTTGTTTCTGTACACTGGTCATGTGCAAATAAACAAAAATGGCAGGTAGTGCTGCACATGTTTTTACTTAATGGTATACCCCAATGAAGGTCTGGGGTACTGACAAGCAGGTACATTGTGTGTGTGTGTGTGTGTGTGTGTGTGTGTGTGTGTGTGTGTGAATGTCTGTCTCCCCAGAGAGTAGGAACTTTTCAAGGGAAAGAAGAGTGATTTCTGCTTCATTACATCAGCTCCTGTACAGGAATAGAAGAGGCAGCATGCCAAGAACCAGGTGACTTCAAGACTGCTTGTGTGTGCATGAGTGCACACACACATGCACACACACATGCACAAAGGTGCACACACACAGAGGCTTTTGCTTAACACCCATTTCAAAGAGAGCCTGGCTCTGTGATGACCTTTCTTTGATGTGAGCCCCGAATGCCTTACATTTCTATTCTAGGTCTGTGCCTGATCATATGGATGGGGTCCTTCCAGGGGGCCATTCTCTTACCTCTAAAGATCCGCCTCTGAGATCCCAAGAGCTGGCAGACCTCAGCAGAGGACTTGCAGGAGTTGACACATTTCTGCATCCCATCAGCCAGGTCAAATAGCGTCACATTGGAGGCCAGGGAAAAGGTGGTTTGCAGTGACATGACCACACCGCTGGACTCTCTATGGGCAAAGTGTGTAGGTTTTCAATTGCTCTAAAATGACATGTGGTCCCCAAGAGTTTTGAAAAACGAGTGTCATCTCCATTGTCCAGTGAGGGAACGGGATAGCATGGAGGTCCACGGACTCTGGCCCTGCAGCACTCTGTGGCTGGGTGAACACAGGGCCTAGTGTTTACTGCTGCCACCCATGAAAGAATATCCTCCCCTTTATATAGACTGGCTCACAAACGAATGTACTTACCTAGATGCATGAACTGTGGAGTGGGTATAACCAGGGAATGTGGAGAAACACATATTTAACTGAAAGGAAAAACAGGTTTGTTGTTAACTGTGAGTTAAGACAAAAGCCTTAGACCTGGAACTGATTTCCTATTCTCAGAATTAGACAGGCATTTTCCAGCCATCACGTTATCAGCTGGGGGTTTTATAGAGCAGTGTTGTCTTTTTCTTGTTCCCTGAACGCCTTCCTGCGCTTATGCTGTTTTCCATGAGTACAAAGGCAGAGAGGCAGATAGCAAGTCAGTGGGGAAAATCTTGGCAGGAATGATGTTCAGAACAGCACCCTTGGTTGCAAAACATCTTCAAAGCAGCAGATCTCTTCTAAGATGCAGGGTTTCAAAAAAACTCAGAGGCAACTGTTTATTTGGACTTTGCATAGTGAATGAGCCTCATGAAAAGGCTGGTCCCCCACTACCCCAGGTCTGGCAGGCTTTACACAGACCCTTCTTAATCTACAATGAGTTGACTTAACTCAAAGATAGGTTGTCTTCAAAAGGCTCTCCATGGGAAATGACATTACGTGGGTTAAGAACTCTTCTGGTGACAGCAAATTAAGATGGACTGCCTGTGTTTGCCTTGTGCCCTCAGGAAGAGCAGGATATCCCTCCAGGGCATAAAGAAAGTACCACGCCTGCTTCCCTGTCCCCCCAACATTGGGGCTGGGGATTCCTTTTAGGCAGCAGAGGCTCTCAATACCTTGACCAATGCAGACCCACATGGCTTCAAAGTCCATGTGTCACTCTTTAGAAGATGGATTCAGACATGGGATGTTATCAAAATCTTTACGGCTTTTATGACATTGCTTTATAGTTTGATAGCCAATGAGTTATTATTAACATTATTACTTAATCTTTGTTTTTTCCCCAAGTAAAAACAGAAATGACACATTTCAGAATAGAATAGCATCTTGGGAAAGACCACTTGAGTGGCTTCTCCAGTCACTGCCTAAATCTTCACTATTTCCTGGGGTGGAGATGTCACTTAAATAATACATTGACACTGGGTAAAAGTCAGCAGGCCAGAGTAGTCCCTGAGCACTGTGTAATCGAAAGGACTGCCCCTGTGCGTGGGGTTCTAAGCCTCTGTACTATCTTAGAAGGAAATATTGACTTGTAGCACAACCAAGAGGCAGGTGTGGTGGAGTGACTACACCACCAGGTATAGGGTTAGAAGATGTAAAAGTAGACATAAAACTCACTGTAAAGAATTCAACCTCGCCCAAAGAGAGGGCTAGTCCTTGGCTCCCGGGAGGTGATCTCTAAGCCTTTGGGGTAGTCTGCATTTGTTTACCTGGAGGCTTGGGCTACTCCAGATAGTCTAGCAATGTGAATTATAGTGAGGGCTTTGAGTTATAGGGTGTCCCCTGGACCTCCAGAGGGGCTGGAGACCGAGGTCAGCCAGATAGGCAGTTGACTATGTCTACATATTGGCTCTAATTTTAGTATATGTGTTGCTGAAGCGAGCACTACACATTGGCTCTAGACACCAAGACTCAAGTAAGCTTCCCAGGCTGGCCAAACTCCATGATTATCATACACACTGTTGCCAAGAGGAGTTAACACTGTCCATGACTCCACAGGGAGAGAAGCACTGGAAGCACCAAGTCTGGAAACCTCCCGGCCTCTGCCCTATATGGCTCTCTTCCCTTGGTTGATTGTAACCTGGGTCTTTTCTCTGAATTAAACCATAACTGTGGTATAACAGCTTCCGGTGAGATCTTTGAGACCTAGTAAATTATTAAATCTGAGGGTGCTCGGGTGGTCTAGTGGGTCTTGGGGATCTCTAAACTTGTAACCGGTTTCTGAAATGAGGGTGGTCTAATAGACTGTTCCCTAACTTTGCGCTTGCTCTGTGTGAGCTCAGGCAATGTCATTAATTTCTAGATCCTGTCAGTTTTCCATCGGCAAAGGTGTTAGCAATACTTCCTACAGAAGTGAGGCATCTGTCAAAGCACCTGTCACAGCGCAGATGCTCAGTAGACACAGAAACAGGACTGGGCTCTAAATTTTATGCAAATAAAATCCACAGTCCTATGAAATCCTATAGGTTTTGATTAATATATAAACTCTCACCTGTAAAGAACAAATAAAATTGAAAACAAATCAGGTGATCTCTAAAACTTATTTTAATGACAAACTTCAATTCTCTAAACACCAAATCTTAGACTCAGGTAGTTCAGAGGCAAAATTTACTATCTGAATTTCATTTTCATCTCTTCTTTCTTCTTTTCTATTTTTCTTTTTCTTTCTTTCTTTTCCCCAACAAAAAGTAAACAAAGAGGGAAAGAAGAATCAAAGTCCCCTAGATAACCTATGCAGGGAATGCTCACCCCTGGACAGTCAGGATGAACTGTTTCGCCTTTGTGGTTCCCTTGAGAAAAAAAAGCATCATCCCCTCCGTGCTCCTAAACACAGATACACAGCCCTGCAGCACATCCACAGCAGATGGCAGAGTAGGACTCCCTGGGTCTTTCCTCTTCACCAACAGCTTTCACAGGTTCGTGTCATCCAAGTGTCTGTGAGGATCATTTTGCACATAGGAAAGAAATGCCAAGGACCCAACAAAGGCTGCACATGAGGACAAACGCGAAGAAACGCTTCCACTGGAATCACTAGTTCTCAACAGCTCCCTTCTACTTCCGAGAGGCCTTTTATTCTACAATGAAGCTGCCCTTCCAAACAGAACCGAAGTGAACAGCCCAGGAGATACAGCTGATCCCCAGGAGGTTCCCAAGTCTGAGTGAAATCTGTTCTAGAAAGCAAAGGACTAGAAGGAAGAGGTCCTTCAGAAAACTTACTGTCTTGGTGATCTCATTTTCAACTTCCTGTAGGTCTGAATGCTTTTCCACGGTGGTGTTAAACATTTTCTTTAATTTAAACTCCGTCACGAAGGTTCTAACTGAAAATAAAAAAGTAACCTGTCAGGCTACACAACAGGTTGACCTACACAGCTGTGTGTTTGTAAATTTCTGGGGCATCCAGGTTTACTCCACCTCAGAAGACAACCTCTGTGCATCTCCTCCTGGAGGGTGCAGACCACCTCTCCCTCTCTGGGCTCCTCTCTAGGAAAGTGAGCATCTACTGAGCCGAGCTGAAGGCTCAGACTGAGTAAACCTTTGGGTGAGAGGCTACAATCCTTGGAGCTTTCTGCGTGTCTGTGGGAGTGGCCTTCCCACAGCAGATGCCTAACAAAGCTGTGACACAAAAGAAAGGTGAGCTGACCTGAATAACATACTCCTGGCAGGAGACATGGGGCCAGACACAAAAAGTGCCCATCAGGCCCGTCCAGGGTGAGAGGGAGGAAAGCTCTTGCACTCTAGGTCTTTCACCAAGTTGGTGAGTCCTCACCTTCTGGGGCATGCTGTGGTTTCCTCTTCTTCCTGCCGGCTCCCCCAGCAGCCCCAATGCCTCTGGCTCAGAGGACATGCCCCTTTCATCACTGATAAAAGAGGCTTCCAGCAGTCAGTAACTTCCCAAGGTTGCACAGCTTCCAAGGGCCAATATTAACATTTAAGGTCACGGGTGCCCATCTTCCAGGTTCTTCTATACCCGCAGCCCCCTGAGGAATCTGATATTCTTAGGGCAACCAAGGGGCTACAGGGAAAGGTTCCAAACCTCTGTAGCAGGACCCCACTCCAGGAGGCTGCCAGACTCTGTGATTATAAGCCACGTAATGACACAACCCATTTTCAAGATGATGCTGGATTCAGACATGAAAGAAAGCGGCCTCATTTTCAAGGCCCATTTCACTCATAAAATAAAATTCTAGTTAACATCAATTTGTGCTGATTAGGCCTGAGGGGAGTGAATCTTACAAATGGGCAGGAAATCAAAAATTCGTATAGCCTGCTTTATATCTGGCTCTTATCTTCCTTTAAATTAAATTCTTATCTTCCCCTCTGGACAGAAAAAAAAAAAAAAATCCAAAACACAGAAACCCCTGAAGCTGCTCTTTCACATAAAGCTTACTTGCTTAATTTAAAAAAGAAGGCCCACGAATGAGCCAGGGAAAACATTTAACATCTTATACTTACTGTCTAAAGCCCTTAATCCTTATTTAACATCCTTTTGCTTGTTCTACAGTTCAGTGAAGCCAGCTGCTAAGGACTCTTTCTGAGCAGCAGGGAGCTCTTTGAAAACATTCTTGGCCAAATGAAAGCGTTTCAGCATGCTCTAGTTTGCATGCTCCTCTGATGTTTATGAACAATGAAGTTAAATGACTTGAAAAGGGAAAGATGATTGTTAACACAATAGACCAGCTCTCCTCCTGGGCCGTGGGGCCTGTGGGGCAGCCACACGCAGGCCTCCAGAACTGGCATCCCACTCCCCCTACCCCTATTCCCATCTCACAGGCCCAGGTTTATACCCAGATGCTCTGTATGGAAACACACAGACCGTAAATGCTAAGTACACAGATCTCTTCTGAATCATGACAGTAAATGTGGCCTCTGCTTTCAGTGTAAATGTGGAAGTGGCATCACCTGGCGTCTCCCCAGCCCCTGTACTCTCTCCAGGCACAGGCTTTCTCACATCTGCAGTCGCATCACCTGGTTTTAAGGCAATTTTTATTGTGAGATTTAACTGTCAATTTATACAGGTTATCAAAATGACTTAAGATCCATAATTATTCAGAGTGGTTTATTATATTCACTGCTTTCAATTCTAGTCCAAGTGGTCCCAGAGGTTAAAGACTAATGTTAAGTGATACCTCCCATCTGGAGAACTCTACCATTTCCCCTCCTCCCCTCCCTTTTCTTTTCTTTCTTTCTTTCTTTTGAATTTTTATAAGAGATTATTTGAACCAAACTGATAACATAAGCTGGGGAGTGCTCCTGAATTCCACCATTTTCAAAGCTTTCTCAAATATATTATTTTATTTGATTTTCACAATAACCCTGAGTGGGAAGCAGACTAGAAGGTGACCTGATTTTACAGATGAGGAAAGTGAGGCTCAGGGGTCATGTGCTCCGGGTGGTGTTGCTGGAGCTGGAAGCCAGCACATGAGTTCCCAGGCAGGTGCACTTCCCACACAGCTTTAGGACAAATTCATTTCCATTTTCTCTATTCTTAAACCAAAAACTCCTGGCTTATTTCTTACAGGGTATAGCTAAATGGAATAGGTTACCCAAAATCAAATCAACTTTTAGAATAAGAGGAATTCTTGATGTTGAATGATATCTATATTCCTAGATTTTTCTTTCTTTAAATAATGCTTTGACATGATACAATTTAAAAAATTCTACCATTATTTTAGTAGAGTAGCAACCATTGAAATAAATTTCTAGGCCCAAGATGGAGCTGCTCCTGTCCAGTGTACGACATCAGCAAACCGAACTTTCGTGATCCTATAGGTGCTCTGCTGGGCCAGACACCTAGTATATCCAGTCAGCCAATCCCCAAACTCCAAGCCAGTCTTGGGCCCTATACTTATTTCCTTGTTCCTTGATCTTTCTAAATAAGGTCAGATATGCAACCGCAGCCAATCACATACTCTTTCCATGTTGTCACTTCTAGCCCTCTAAAAAATTTGCTCTTGCCCACAATTCCTCAGGAAGAGTGCTCCTCAGCCTGTGAGGCACTGTACAGCCCCATCCATGAATTGCTTTCTATTAAATTAGGATGTCAAACTTGTTACTAAATTGCTTTAGTTTTGTCATTTGACACAACCTTCTGAAAAGTCTGATGATTTCCCTTAGCTTACCAGCAATAGGAGTTCATGTAAATAATATTTTCAAAAGACAAAGACATTTGTTCTCTCAAAAAAAAATTCACTGAGTGTCAGAACATGGAGGCAGCTGGAATGCACACCTGGACTTTTGGTATATGCTAATCAACCTGGCCCTGGACTTAGCCGTTCCCAAAGGATATGCTGATGGACCGAACCCATTCCCAGGGGAAATGGTGATGGACCTAGTGGGATCTGTTAACTAACCTGTTATGGGGGAAGCCATGAGATGTAAATAACCTGCTGAATATGCTGATAAGCAAACTCACCCTCACAGGTATAAAAAGGCGCCTGCAGAAGTGCAGGTGGGACTCCTATGGGCCCACGAGAAGGACCGGGAGTCCCCGCTCCCTGTTCCCCATTCCCTTGCTCTTATAGGCCCTTGAGTTGGTCTAGGAGCTGCCTCTCCCCTCCACCCCCTTCCCCTTTTTCCCTCAATAAACCCATTGCCTGATCCCACAGTGGTCTCCGGGTGATTTCTCAGAGCAAGGCTGCCCTGACACTGAGTACTTGTGTTAAGTATCACACTGGGCGATTTTAAGATGATTCAAAGTTGAGTCACTTTACCTGCCAGTTTCCTTATCAAACTTAGATAATAACTTTATGTTCTTGATTTCTAATTTTTCAACAAGTTATGTATTAAACTCGGCACTCCAATATAGGGTTACACATTGTGTGCAAGAAAGCTCCTATGATTAACACATTATTGTGTGATAGAAGGAATGCAGGGCTGGGAAGCTGGCCTCCAATCAAGCATGTTTATACTTGGCCACTCAGCACCTAGTATGGGCTTTAGTTTTCATGTGGGTTGTTTATTTCTTAATTTTAAAGCGGTGATTATATCTAAAAACAACCAAGTTCCATGAAGCTATCAAATTAAAAAGCAAAGTATGACAAATTGTGTAGTACAATTATGGCAATAGCGCTGTAAAATATATCTGCTTGTGGACAAGAACATGAAGATTGATTTTAAAAATGAAAAGAATGTGTAAATTTGGTAGGACAATCAGGGTTTTTTTCTTTATTTTTCTCTCCCTTAAATGTATTTTTTAAACTATGTGGTTAGAATATTTTTGATATATACATATTTTCTCCTAACTGCAGGGTGGAATGATTAAGCAAACAGTGTTACGTACAAATAATGGTATATTTATGCACTTATTAAAAAGTTTGTGTAATATTTTTAGTAACATGGGAAAATATTTAAGGTGTCAATTTTGCCCAAATACCACATGATTTCAACTATATGAAAATATAATGCATACTAAAAAAGTTTCATATAAGGTGATATATCACTAAGTGGTGGAATAATAGGCAGCATCTACCACTTCTTCCTATATTCCTTGTGCTATACCTTGGACAAATATTGATTCTGATTAGGGAGAAAAACAGTTATTTTTTATGTTACTTTGCAAAATATATTGTGGTGTAGAAAGAGTTCCAAAATAGACTAACTCTCTTACCCAAATTGCATATTCCTTTTTCCATCTGGTACCCAACTGGGCATCTGCAGGTGAAGGACCCCTGAGTATTGTTGCACATGGCCAGGGGAGGGCAGGGGTTTGAGAGGCATTCATTCACATCTGCGGAGGACAGAATAGCAAAACCGTTACCCAGTACAGTAAGCACTTACTAAGGGCCAAATGGCACTGGGTGTAGTACAGCCCCAGAGGTGACCTGGATTCTACCTTGACCTCAAGGGGTTACCAGCCTCGTAAGGGTAGAAGCAGCATGTATATAGCCAACTATAAGCACAAGGCAGGATGTAGAAGTACAGAGAAAGCAGCAGATTTTAATGAAAGGGAGGATTAAGACTGTTTCAAATAATATGTGGACTAAGACTTGAAGAACTTCAAAAAGCAGACATAAGTCGGGGAATTCCAGGCTGAGGCATTGGCACAGTGAAGGCCAGGAGCAGGAAAGTGTAGTGGTTTTGGGGGAGCTGTGGATGATCCAGTGTGGCAGGAGTATAGGGAGTCCACAAAATGAAGCCAGATTTTAGAGACCTGTCAACCTTATTGTCTGACATTATTCTACTGACAACACATAAGCATGTTAACTCTCAAGTGAGCCGAGGTATTCATTTGAAAATCTTCCTCCCCAGCATTTTGGAGAAAAAAAGTTTACTGCCTATTATCAATGTGCTATTGTATTGCAGACCACTGGCGGTGCCTTTTCCTCTTACCCTCACTGCAGTCAGCCCCTTGCCAGGAACGCGAGCACACGCATCGATACCCACGGGTGGTGGCATCCACAGAGCACTTCCCATCATGAAGACAAGGATTAGGGGCACAGCCATTCACTAGAAACACATCCCAGGAATAAAGCAGTTAACCACACAGGAAATATAAAGACAGCTCTGGGTAAATATTTAATTCTCCTGGCTAGTATTTGATTCTTGCTTATTTCTGTTTACTTGCCCGGAAAGGCCACACTACTAAAATAGAACGGTTTCCCAAGGGGAGCAGTGGAGAAACAGTGGGACTGGATTCCGGCACTCGCTTGTGTACAGACGCAAGCATCAGACAATTGCATCCCTGAATGCAAGAACTGGTTCAAATCCAAATGCTGCTTACAGGTCACTCTGTTCAGGATTGACAATGATATTGCCTTTGCAACACTTAGAAAACTCTGCTTGAATTAATGCCCATTTAAAACACATGTTACGTGGAGAATGATCACTGATCACGCATCCTCCTGCTGCAGATTTCCCTTTATCTGAAAAACTCAAAATGTAACAATGTGCAGGCCTCCACACTCCTGTAATCATTTAGAACACGGTTCGGAGTTGAGCACTGCCATGCCTCCTCTTTACATAATGTAACAATGAGCCCTATGTGATTCATCTAGGCCCTGATGTGCACTGGCTTCAATGTCATCCTGGACTCTCAGTTCCCACGGGCAGTGACCACAACTCCCTGTTTCGGTCTGCATAACCCGCATTGTCATGCTCCAGTTACATAACAACTGCCCAATAAAGGTTTCTGACATATACTTAGAAAAGCCAAAACCCACAAAAGAACTGCATCATCTCCAAGGGGAAAATCGGTGGTAGACTGAAAAAAAGAAGGCAGAAGTCAAGAGTTCTAACTCCAAAAGAATAATCCTGAATAAAAACAAATGGGCTAAACCTAAAGATGATGTTCCTATTCCTCACTGCTGCTTTTATACACCTAAAATCACCTGTCTAAGGACAGCAGCTATGTATTCAAACACTGAACCCAAGGATCCTATCACAAAAATTGTATTTCCAGCCAGTAATGATGCTCCTAGTACTCGCCCACGGTTACCACTCCAATGGTCATCAGCAGCTTTAACAGAGATTGCGCATGTTTGACTGCTGGAAGTGAAGCCCTATGAACTGGGAAGCAGGGATCCCACACTTCCCTAGTAAAGGATCCACCTTTCACTTCCCAGAGGCACTGGGATCACTAGTGCAAAGGGCCACTGATGCATCACAGCACTGCGGGGCCGGCAGGGCTGGCAGGTCCGACCCTCCCGCCACCGGACTGCTGACAGCTGACTTAGGTGGAACCCTGCCGCCAACTGAGTCCCCTGCTCCAGTCACTACAAAGCATTCATTGTCTTTTCTTTTTCCTTAAGATGTCAGTCTCCATTTCACCCCATCACCACCAGCAGTTTTCCTTTCCTGGGTTTGTACAAGCCAAATGTGTAATTCTGAACATGATATCAAGAAACCGATCATCTTACTTCCACCTTTCCTTACGTGGTAAAGAATTGTGCATATGGCTTTACTCTCCGCTACCGGGAACTTCAACGTGGGTACGAAGATAACCTCAAGCACAATTACAGACGCCCTGGTCATGCATTAGCTGTGGGCAAAGACTGGCTCATCGTCTTCTTATTGAAGATACTCACCTATCCCTCACCCCCACTCACACATATTTATCAACTCGCAACATCACCTGGGGGAGACAAAGGACCTGGGCTTCCCCTGGACCAAGACAGGCCTCTTGGTAACTGGAGCCTCTGGACTGACTCAGAAGCTCAGGGCTCTGATCTGGGAGCCATCACCTACTCACTTCATGTCTCAGACAGGCCACCTAAAGCTTCTTTACTCCACTGTCTCTCCCCTCCAATCCCACATCACTGGCCTTGGAAGAGTTAAAGGCATGCTTGAAAAGCTCTTGCAATTGCGGGGTATTACAAGCTGCAATTACACTATCTACTGATGTCACGCAGAGCCGATGGCATCCTCTCCTCTTTCTTCAGGAAGACTTATGTAACTCAGGTGGTCCACTGTGACATTATTTTATGCTTCAACAGGAAGCATTTGAGATCATAAACAAATACTGTGCTATTGCAAATACCAGCCACTGCCACACATTCAAACGAGTCCCCGCCCAAGCAGCTCTCAGCATGCTCGTGTCCTACCTGAGGCCGTTGGGGACTGCGCGCTGTTCTCGGGATAAAAAGTGGTAGATTTGGGAGTCAACATTTCAGCTGGAGAAACGCCTGTGCTTTGGGGAGGAGGAGATGTTCTGGGGAAATGTGAAGCTGGGCGGTACTCTTCTGAAAGGCCAGGCCCTGTTGTCAGTTCTTTTGCTGATGTGGGTACACCAGTCAGGGAGCTCAGTTTGGTATTATCATCTACATGCACTTGGTTCCTTTTTGTGATAACAGCAACTTCTGTTGAGATTCGTGGCACTAGAATTTCAGGACTGGTCGGCAAGAGCTCTTTTCCGACTGGAGTCTGCATTGCTGTGGGGCCAGCACCCATCGGAGCAGACGCTGCGCCTGATGAGATGCTGGCAGTGGGCACAGGCGGATGAGCGGTCTTGAAAGCGGTGGCTGTCAAAGCTGGAGGCGTCTGGACTAAGCTGGTGCTTATGGCTGGAAGGGTCTGCTCAGTGGAGGAGTCTGTTAAGGTGGGGGGCAAAGGAACCCCCAAAGCAGAGCTCGCTGTTTCAGCTTCGGCGGCCTCTGTGGGCAGAGGCTGCAGGCTCGGGGGCTTTGATTCTGTAAACATTTTCTCGTGGTGTGGGCTGCTCTGGTTCTTAGGAGCTGCTGTCTGACTACTGGAGAGCATTGCCACAGATGATGTCATTGCTGATGTCCGAACTGCAGTCACAGGCGTGTCCCTCGCCCTGGGCAGGACCAGCGTAGAGGATGAAGGTGGTAGGGTTGTCTGGGGCACGGACAGGGAGGCAGGGGTGGAGGCTGCCAGGGACACTGGCAGAGGTGGTGGGGAGGAAGACAAAGGCATGGGTGCATCAGAGGTGGGCTCCAGTGGGTGAGCGGGGGCCCTCATGGGTGCTAAGGTCAAAGGGGAGGACTGGTGGGACTGTGACACTGAGGGCAGGGGCAGAGGGGAGCCTGACGAAGAAGATGAGTCACCAGCTGATCCAGTGTGCATGTCCAGGAGCACCAAGGTTTTTGGCATATTAATGGTGGGTGTGTAGGATGGAAGGCTGGCCGTACGCAGACCCAGTGACTCAGTGGAAGGCTGAGCATATTGCCCCGCATAGGATGAGACATTACTTCTTTCCGTCTGAACCTGAGAAGAAGGATAGTCTGAATGTGAAGAGTCTGAGATCTCACTAGAAGAGGTCGAACTCTCCCTTACATCCAAGGATGGACTGCTGTCGGTGATGGACAGTAATGCTCGCTCTCCTTTGGTGAAAGTAGACGAGACATAGGTGTGGTCTGTGTGGTCGCTGGCAGTCCTCTGTTCCGTATCGGTGCCGCTCACTCGGTTGTAGCTAATCCCAGTGACTGCAAAGGGAAAGGCTAAAGTTAGGTCGGCTCCATAAATAAGCAGCCTCCTGAGCACACATTGTTGGACAGGCTGTCCGCATCCTAGCCGTGAACCCCAGTGGGTGAAGCACTCCCTTGGAGACACGGCGTTCAATGGGGAGCTCTCCAGAGAGACAGTGTGGAAAGCCGGCAGGGTCAGCGTCTGCTGCGCCGATCAGCGCTCCTGTGAGGAGTGCGGTGCCAGCCACCGAAATAGTCGTTAAAGAGAAGGGGGGCCAAAGAATAGGCAGCAGGTCCACATTCCTTATCCAGGCCTATTTCGATAAAAGCAAACTGGTACCTTAGAAGCTCTTAAGACCCCAAACAGAACAATTCTTATGCCTAAAGGGAAAAAGGAAAACCCTCCTAACTTTCCATTTGTAGGACATATTTCTTTCCCAGAAGACTGGCCTTAGCCATAGAGTGGCTGTTTTCTTTCATTCAAGCGTCTTGGCAGACACCATTGGCAAGTGCCTTAGGCAAGTGTGTGTGGGGGAGTTGCGGGGGTGGGGGGGTGAGAGAGCACAGGAAGCGCCCTTCCTAAAGACCTGTAAGGTACTTCCGCGGTGGACAGTGCGCTTAATCATTCTGGGACCCAGAGGGAGCTGAGTGACGGCTGAAGGAGCGCGGAGGCAGGTCCTGCTCACCGTGTGCGAGAGCCGCAGCAGCCACGGCCACGTTGCCGTGCGGAGGGGCGCTCTCGGTCTCTCGGGGCACTGCCTCAGAGCGCCCCTGCTCCTCGGAGGCCACGCTTGCGTTGGTGAGAGACCGCAGCATGCGCTCTCCGCCTCCCGTGGAAGTAGCGGAGGTGTGCGGGCTGCGCGCGCGGGCCCCGGGCGTCCTGTCTGACCCGCCCTGCAGAGTGGAACTCACTCCCAGCTCAGGACGATCTTCGGTGGCTACAAGATTGAAGAGGGAAAGACAAATATACAATTTCACTCATATGTGGAATCTAATGAACAAAATGAACTTCCAAGCAAAAGAGATACAGATTCAGAGATAAAAAGTGGGCTGACAGCTGTTGGGGCGAGGGGGGGGTGGCGGTGCGTTGGGGGCTGGAAAGAGCAAAAAGAAAAAAAAAAGAGAAAAACTCATGGTCACAAACAGCAGTGTGGTGGTTGCTGGGGTGGGGGTGGGGGGAGTGAAGGGGGGTGGAAGAGTGTATATGGGGGTAAATGGTGATGGAAAGAGACTTGACTTGTGGTGGTGAACACACAATACAGTGCATAGATGATGTGCTGTGGAATCATGCACCTGAAACCTGTATAATTTTGTTAACCAGTGTCACCCCAATAAATTCAACAAAAAGGGGAAAAAAAGAAGATAAAGGAGATGACTGGTCAATACAGGGGGAGCCAGTGGTATGCACTTGTGTTTCGAGAATAAGCCTTACTTCCCAGACCACATTAGCCCGAAGGCTTCCCTAGGCTTTTTTCAGGTCTTTATCTGAGCAAACCAAACGTGTGGTGCTCCTGCAGGCGCCTATCAGTGACTGAAAGCCCAGGGGGCACTGTGGACCAGCACGTGTTCAGGTGACCTGGATTTATGAGAAGGTTTACTTAAGTGAACAGGATCAATACTGTATTCTGCTTGGAGATACCTAATAAATCGAGTTTATGTCAGGGAAATTGGTGGTGGCCGCAGTGGAGGTGAGTGGTGGGCTAAAGACTAACAACCTGATGGGGGCTTTAGACCTTCTGACAGGAACTAGTGGGAGGCCCACATCACTCTGAAGGCTTCACCTCCTGGTAGGACCAGCGATGCATGAACTAACACAGGGTGTCATTCTGTAGTGCCCGTTCTCTGTCCTAACACATCCGTGAGAAATGGCACTGCGGTCAGAGGTCACAGGTGGGCTTGGGTTTTGTGTGTTTTTTTAATGTATCTGTTTTGTTTTCTTGATGGGGATAGAATAGGGCCAGGTGACACATGAATAAATATCCTTTTCTTCCTTTCTTGGATATGGAAGTGAGGTCCAATTTTTCTTGGCCTAAACACTTCATAATCTGGCTCTATGAGAAGACAGACTCTTTTCCTGGTTCTCATCCCTGTTCCCAGACCAGACTGGCTTTTGATATCTCATGGAGACACTTTGATAGAAAACAGCCGTCAAGAGGAGTGTTAGGTAAGTTCACTTCACAAGAGGTTCACACTCACTGAGACAGAAATGAGTGTGGGGATAGGGATACAACAGGGACCCGGCCCGGCACTGAGAAAGCCAGAACCAGGGGAAGATGTTACTTGACTCAGGGCTTAAGAGACCCATGGAAGATCCAGCAGGAGAGGCTGCAGAGCTGAGCAAGTCTGAGACAAGTTCCCTAGGCAAACAGGGCCAGGCCTGGGATGGGGAGATGGTAAAGGTTTTGTTAGAGAAAATTTAGGCAAACAACTCGGTCAGACTGGTGGACTTAACTCCATGGAAAGTCATGACCTGAAACAGGGAGGTTGCATCTGATTCCACAAAAAGAACAGTTCGAGAACTCTGAAAGGCTGGATGGCAGAATCAGCTTTGGGCAGGCAGAGGAAACGAGATAAAGCATTATGTTAACCCACAGTGAGGTGGTTTCAGAAATGAGGCTATTCCGTATCTAGCACTTTATAACCCCAACCCCAGGATCCACCCCCATTTTCTACTAGAACCAACAGGGAGCATTAACTGAAGAGCAAAGGGTACTGAAGGGATGGGAAAAGGAAAGACTACAGAAACTAAGCTCCTGGTTTGAAAGGTAACAAGTCTGAGCCCCACAACTGTGAGGGTGGAAAATGATTCCTTTTGCTTAGGAGATAGATAATGCATTTTCCATGCACATGGAAGAACATGAATATCTCCCACCCATACATATGTTCTTTCATGAGAAGCATGCTTTTTTCACATCACATAAGTGGTAATAACATGCTAATTTTCCTCATCAATTAGAATGCTCATATGGGAAAATGGAGATGCTATTATTAGTGGTGGAGAGGTAAGAATTTAAACCTATTACAGTATTCTCTCACTTATCATGGTTATTACGTTCTAGAATCCCCCGCGATAGGTGAAAATCTGCGAAGTAGGAACCTTACATTTATTTTAGTATTTATATATATTTTAAGGCTTTATAAACCCTTCCCACACACTTATAAACTGTTCCCAGTCCCTTATTAACCTTTCCCACTCCCTTATTAACCTTTTCCACACTTTTGTAAACACTACTTATGTTCTTAAACATATTCTACACTCTTAAACCTATGTAACTTTAATAACATATGTATACAGTACCACAAAGTCCCGCGATATAGCAAAAAATCCACGATAAATGATTAAATATAATATTTTTTAAAATCCCGTAATACAGTGAGGCCACGATAAGCAAATCGCAATATAGACAGGGACTACTGTATAATTTTAAATGATAAATGAATGCATTTTGGCTTTAGTCAGCATATAATTCACATGGATAAGGCTACTAAGAATTGTTTTTAAAAATTACTCAAAAATATTATTAGAAAGGAACGTCAAATAATAGTTTTCTCAAATAAATTGGACTTCATCAAAATTATAAACTTTCATGCTGCAAATAATGCCATGAAGAAAGTGAAAAGACAACCCACAGAATGGAAAAAAATGCCTGCAAATCATATAGCTGATAAGGGACTGGTATCCAGAATATGCAAAGAACTCTTGTAACTCATAAAAAGACAAATAAACCAATTTAAAAATAGTCAAAAGACCTGAATAGACAGTTCCTAAGAAGATATACAAAAGATGCAATGAAAGATGCAAGTCAAAACCAAAATGAGACACCAAGTCACACACGCTAGGATGGCAAGAGTCAAAAAAGATGGACAGTAACAAGTGTTGGCAAAGATGTTGAGAAACTGGAACCCTTGTACGTACATTGCTGGCGAGAAGATAAAGTGGTGCAGCCACTTTGTAAAACAGATGGGCAGTTCTTCAAAAGGTTAAAAACAGAGTTACTATTTAACCCAGCAATCCAAGAGAATTGAAAACACACGTTCACACAAAAGTCTTTTTAAAAACCTACACGTCCATCAATTGATACAAAGATAAAATGTGGTACATCCATACAATGGAATATTATTCAGCCATAAAAAGGAATGAAGTACTGATATAAGCTACAACATGAACCCTGAAGATATTACAGCAGCCACGTATCAAACAATTCCATTTACGTGAAATGTCTACAATAGGCGAGTCCAAAAAGTAAATCAGTGATTGCCAGAGGCTGAGAGGAGGAGAGAATAGGGAGTGACTTCTGGCACCAGGTTCCTTCCTGAGATGATGAAAATCTTCTGGAATTAGATAGTAGTGATGGTCATACAACTTAGTGCATATACTAAAAACCACTTTAAATTGTACACTTGAAATGGGAGAATTGGATAGAATGTGAATTATATCTCAAAGCTATTTTTAGAAGAGAGTTTCATGAACAACCTCCCAGAGGTCCCTGAACCTTGGGTGGGAGGGGCAGGTGGCAATAGCAACTCTGTGGAGATGTGCCAGAAAAAATTTGGGGACATACTGGTGTATCTGTACCAACCAGCTAAAAAAGTGGCCTGGGAATAATGAAACTAGAGGAGGCTATGGAGCTATTCATTACCACAGGGCCCTAGTATGCTACAGAAGATCAGCAGCCTGGTAAGTCCCCATCCCCTCCACATGGGTAGTTCTGGGAAATGGAGACTCACTCGAGCGCCCCCCGCGTGGTGCCGAGGACTCCAGGCTTTCTGAGGAGGATGAGGACAGATCCTCGGTGGCCGGCTCAGAGGAACTCTTCTCACCCAGCACTGTGTCACGTCCTCCAGACTGTGGGGAAGAGGCTGAGAACTGGGTCAAAACTAAAGAGTTCACAACTTCAGGATAGGAAATAGAGCTTCCTGTCAGATCTGCTAATGTCTTGCTGTTGGTCAAGACCCAGCGTGCAGTGCTCCCTCCAGCTCTGCCCAGTGGGACTGAGCCAGACGCAGTCTCGGTCTGGGACACAGGGCTTCCATGTTCTGTTTCAGGACTGCTGGCCCGCTGGTGTCCTCCAGAGACTGTAAGGTGTCAGGAAAAGAAATTGCCATTACATGGATGTGAAAGAGACTCCTCCACAACTGAGATGTGAGTTTTCTCTAAGGAAAGATTCCCTTTGCAATGACCTTGCATAGAATTTATTATATGTGTACCCTGACATGCATTTTCATATTCTAAATAATTAATTCTAAATTTTTCTCTGTCAATAAGATAGCAATACTAAGAGTAAATGCTGATGAAGAGGGGAACTTTTAAATAGCATGAACAATGCAGCAGAGTAATTAATAAGCTTGAGTATTTTATTCTCTTTCCCCAAAAGAGGTCATGGAGGGAGTGTGTTACGTCCAACAAATACAATGGACCTAAATGTAGTGCTTGGTCAGAACCATTTGTCTAAAACAGTGCTATTATTAATACAGATTATTCTAATTTTGAAGTATAGCAAACAAAAAGTAAACTATAGAGAGTACATAAAAACTGTAAATTTAGGGAATGTATTTACATCTGCACATTTTAGTTCTAAAGATGACCTATAACATAATTCAAACCAGTGTTACAGAGCAGGACAGGTCTCACTTTGGAGACAACACTGCCGTGACCTGATGCAATCACCAGCGAGGGCTCAGGGGCTGAGGTCCGGCTCTGCTTAAGCCCCCTGGCCCTTGTTTCCCTTCCTCATTTACAACAGAAGCAGGAGGAATGATGCCTGTCAGACGAACTTCACAATGTTTTCATAAGGATGAAAATCAAAATGTGATAACATGATATACTAGATAAAGGAGATGATGTTATCTAAGGACACTCTTTTTCTTAGAACCCGCAAATAAGCTTGAAGCCAACCCCAAGAAAATTCCAACAGTTTTAAACATCCATGATAGATTGAGCAAAATCGAATACTTACTTGGGGAATCATTTTGCCAAAATGCCAGCGAGCCCTGGGAAGATGAAAGGCCAGGTCCATTTTCTGTAGATGGCTCAGTGAGCGCCCCGTGCCCTGGATCACTGATGACCCCAGTGTTTCTTCTCAACGCTGCATCAGACGGTGAAGCATGGACTGAGGCTGCAGTCGTGGTGACATCAGAGTCCTCAGGGAAACTCTCTGTTTCGTTTAGCAGCCCCAGACTGACAGGTAAAGATGGGATCGCCCTTGGGTCACCACTGGGGAATGTGGTGGCAACATGCACACTCTTGGTCCAACTGACGAAGGGACTTTGGGGAGCAGTGGAGTTGTGTAGCTCCTTCATACTTCCAGAAGCTAAAACAGAAATAAGTATGCTCAAAACTAACAGGGGGGGTTTAAGAAAATCAGGGATGTATCTAGGTACAAATAATGTTTATTACATTTTGGTAGGTAAATCCAGATGATGTGGACCTGATACAAACACCTCTGACACCCCCAAACACTCTCCCCTCCCTCGCTCTAATTTTCAGAGCTGAGTGGAGAAGCGGTGACATCCTTCACCAATCACAATGAAAAGCTTCCACTCGAGCTAAAAGAAAGAGAAATCCTCTTGACATTATTTGCCTTGGTTTTTATAGAGGAAGGTAAAACTTCTACTCTTGAATTCACCTTATTGCTTATGTAGGACAGGCCATTGTGATACAGTACGGTTTTCGTTTGTTTTATTTTAGCAGTTGTAACCTCTGACATTGCAGAGGAAAAGCCGTACATATAAATGAATAAAAGCGGGGCCATTCCAGGATACCCAGCTCCCAGGTTACCAGTGAGGAGGCCCAGGGCTCTGCACAGTAGCAATAACACCAGCCCAGAATAACAGTCCCTAGCCTTGTCACCACCAAGCATTCTTTGTCACTTCCCACCTCATGGCCACCATAAACCTTCTGTTTGGAAAGCCTGTTAAATGAAATGCATTTATGAAGTAAAAGAGCTTCCAATCAGCAGGAGACAGTCTTGTTACCCACTGATTTGATTTAATTCTAGCCAAAAGCCAACAGGCTCCATTACTGTACTTTGACCTCTTTAGGCTTTGGAGGCAGCCCTCAAGTTTACACTCTACTCCACTGGGCCCCTAGCAGATCCAGGACTCCAGGCGAGGAACAGTTTTTCTGCTGAAATGGATGGCAGAGCCTGGATTAATGATCAAGAACCTCTAAGAACTACATTATACACTGTTGTTTAAAATGCACAGTCTGCTGCTTGAAGGACTGCTGGCTTGCTCGCAGCCAGCCTCCTCTCACCAAGAACTTTCTGAAGGGCGCCCTGAGCACAGATGCGGAGGCACACTGAGATCCTCACTCCAAACCGCAAGGGTCTGCAGGGAAGCTCAGTGAGTGGGAAGAAACATGGCAGGCAAGATCCAAAGGCAAGAAAAAAGTGTTACTTTTCTTTTTAAGCCAAAAATAACAAAAAAGGACGCTATATCTTATAATGAAAAGTTTCAAACTGTTAATTATGACCCAGAAAGGTAAGAAGGAAGTTCTCATTATAAATGGTCCCTTGAAGACCTGTCCTATGTACAGTTTTGACCAAAAGCACGAATAAATATTAACTATAATTAGAAAGAGAGCACAGGAAACACAAAGGTCCCTTTTACTCGTGTACAAACCATAGAACCAACTATGCCCCAACTTGGCCAGCAGCTCTGGTCACTGGACCTTAATGAAGACAAAATGAAGATGTTGGCGATCCATATAACTAGCAATTAAAACAAGAGAAAAGACACAGACACAAAAGTAGAGTCCCAAGCTTACCTAAACCTACCCTTACTATAGAATAAAAATGCATTGCCCTGGCCAGTGTGGCCCAGTTGGTTGGAGCATCATCCCATATACCCTAAAGGTTGTAGGTTCAATTCCCAGTCAGGACACACACCTAGATTTCGGATTTGGTCCCTGGTCAGGATGTGTATGAGAGGCAATCGATCAATGTCTCTCTCTCTCTCTTACTCTCTCCTCCTCTTTCTCTAAAACAATAAGTGTATTTAAAAATAAATAAATAATAGCCTTCATTCAAAAAACAAAACAAATCCCCCCAAAATAAAAACATATTAATATAAAAAAAGGAAAGCTTACTATAGATACATCCCAAATCCTCACTCAACCACTTAGCTTCTCAAGCCCAACTTCATTACAATTACCGTCTAACTCCACCAAATTACAGCCTCATCGGGTTGCTGGGTGCTCTTTCAAAGCACTTTTATTCCCAGTAAACAGAATTATTTCATCAGTCCAATGTATAGTGGTGGTTCTATTGGACTCAGCCTGAATACCTTCTAGCAAATCAATGGCCACAGAAATACAATTACAAAAGTCCCAGATGCTGGCAATCACAAAAAGAAAGTGGCTGTTCTCCCCGACCCTGAGGGCTCTGTGGAACATCTGCTTCACCAACTCATTATCATCGTTATTGAAAGTTGCCACTTACTGACCAGTCACCATGTGCCAGTACTATATGTGCGCCTTCATACATCGCGCCAGGGAAGTACTCTGTACACATAATCTCACTGAATCGTCACTGTCAAGTTATGCAGCAGCGTGAAGACGTCTGCAGAGCCAGTGCCTCTTTATCGGAAGACAAAATGGTGAAACTAATCTATAATCAGCACTTTCATCACTAAGTGAGCACCTATTAACTACATGTAGGGGAAACTGACCACGTTTCTAAATAACAAGCCAGCTGTATTGATTAGTTAATAGTTGCCCTTCCTTCATTTCTACCCTTAAAGCAGCAATTCAAAAATGGGAAGACCATCCATCTGGGAGCAGAAACAAGTGAAGTTCCCTGATTTTATTATAGGAGGTGGAAAGGACTCTTCGTCTGGTAAAATACATAGGTCGTCTCCGGTCACAGCACAAGCACTGGGGCCTCAGGCATGCATCAGAATGCTGAGCCTCGACTTGACTGCTTCCCAGAACCTGCCAGAAATCTAGCTGAAGCAGCTGATATTTGAGAAAGATATGCTAAATCTACAATCTTCTGAGTGATTTATGCTCTCTTCCTTTGCAAAGTGAAATCACCACACAGCAAGTTACCTGGACCACATCAGCTCAGCTCCCCACAGAAATACTTTCATGAGCTGAGATCCAGTGTGACACCCTCAGCTCCAACTGAGAATCTATATAAAATATCACCTCTTAAAAGAACATTAGCACAATTTACACAAAACAGTAATTGATGGCATTTTCTATTATAATTCTCAACCATCCTTATGTAAATATTTTTCTTAGAATGTACTGCCCCCAAAACACTTGGGCCTGTGGATGGAACTGTATGCTTTTACCTTATCAGGCAACAATCTCAAGCCCCACCCGGTTTCCCTTTGTGCCCTGGTTTCCAGGAAGCTCAGTAGTAAATTTAGTGCTAACCTGTAGCTGCTCTCACACAATTCAACACACACATAGCTCTTTCCACCTTCAAAAGAGAACTTTTTTCCCTTTCAGTTGCTTTACTTAGTTCTTCTCCTGATGATCAAATAATACATGGTCATTATAGAAAGTATGGAAAGCAGAGAAAGATACAAAGCAGCCAGATAAATAATTTCAAATGGCTTCCAATCTCTCTTTTGAATCTGATCTACCTCTCTGGTCATTCTGGTTGCTTGTTATTTCTTTTTCAAAGCATGTGGCAGCTGGCTCCCTGAGCCTCAGCAGCAGGGCGAGGAGTGAAAGGAGGTACAGAATACAGTGGCTGATGTGTCTGGAGTAACAGATGCTGGAACTAGAAAGAATCTTTAGGATCATCTGAGCCAATCCCTTCATGTTTCAAATCAGGAGCCCCACCCTCCTGGCAGGCACCCTATCGATCACCAGTGAGGAGCACCACCCCTCTGACCCGCCTAAGTGCCAGGCTCTCACTGAGTCACATGTATTAGTGTATGGAGTGGCCAGGTGTCAGAAGACACACGCCCCTGCCACACCTCCTCTACCCTCTGTTCTACAGACGGGCCGGCCAGGCCAGGCCAGGCGACTCGGATCTGCCTCTGACAAACCCTGCCAGCCTAGAGCTCCTGGGCCCCGAGGCCAGAAAGGGACAGTAAAATCTCAAGATGTAGATTTAATGGGGAAAAGAGGTATACCAGAGCTCTGGTTAGCAGGTTGGGGGGGGGGTACTACCCCAGCCTTAAAAATGAAGCAGAACTGTGTTTCCCAGTAGGCTTCAGGTCCTTGTGCATGTCCCCTCTGCACCCCGACAGGGAGGGGAGGAGGCTGGAGGCTGGGGCCGGACTTTCTGGATGTTTGGTTCTCACCTCCTTTTATAGAAGCCAATGCCCACTTCAGCATCTAAGGGGGCAGGACTACCTAGCACAGAACATCCAGTTCGCCTAGAAGGAAAAGAAGTGCTCTGTGAAAAGACTCAAGAATTGTAAAGATAAGGTACTATTCTTTAAAATGAAAAGTATAGGGTACTGCTCTGATGGGTGTGGCTCAGCTGGTTGGATGTCATCCTGCAAAACAAGAGGCCACAGGTCTGATTCCCAGTCAGGGCACATGCCTGGGTTGCGAGGGGCATGTACGAGAAGCAATGGATCGATGTTTCTCTTTCACATCAATGTTTTTCTCTTTCTTCTTCCTCCTTGCCCCTCCCTCTAAAAATAAATTCAAAAATCTTTTTTTTAAAAGTAGAAGGTTCTAAAATGATGACTGCTTAAGGAATTTGAAAACCAATTATTTTTTAATGTTGAAAATACAGGGAACTACAGAGTCAAGTGCAGTCAAGTTAGAAGCATAGGCTGATTCCAAATATACCACAGTAGTGGGTTGAATTTAAATTATAAATATTGAACAAACCTGACCAGAACCAAAGTGTAGCTTGGAAAATGCTTCCCTTTCCACCATTTAGTAAAGCTGGTGGTAAATCACTGAACCACAGAACTTTGAAGCTGGAAAGGATCGTAGCTTTTATCTGATTTAACCAATGTTTAAGAATAATCTTAAAAAGCAATCTCTGAAAAGCACGAATCATAAATTATACACATACTCAGCCAGCAGGAAATGGTGTATATAATATATGGAACAAGAATCGGTGGCTTTAAATAAGCATTACAGAAAGGATCTCTGGATTCAGTTTCTGCTTTGATGACATAAATCCAAACCCCTAGACTTGCAAAGTACTTCTAAAAACATCCAACCTTTAAATTTTTTGAAGTGGCAATTTCTAAAGCAACCTAACTTCAATTTCCCAAGAATATTTCTAACTCTCTCTGTCCTGCTCCCTCAGGCAAGGAGATGAAAACACATGCAATGTTTAGTGACTTGAAATAAAACCTCAGAGAAGAGAAAAGGTGGGCCGAGTTTCCAATATTCTCTTCGGCCCATGGCTGGGTGAGCCCTATGGTATTTGGGAACACGCTCCCCCTATTACTAACCAACTGTACCTTGTTCTAGGGCAGTGGGAACCCTAAGAGAAGTAACAGGCACAGCCTATGTCCTCAGAAGGGCTACACTCCATCTGGGCAGACAGGCATTAGATAGCCTAGCGTGATACGGTGTCTGACACCTTCAGAGGGCCGAGGAAAGGCTCTGCAGAGATGGAAGGAATTCCTGAGTGAGACTTCACTGATAACTAGGAACTGGAAAGGTGGTGAGGTGAGTACTCCACTTCTGTAGCCTACCAAATACCTGCATTATATGATTAAAAAAAAAAACGATGCCTAGAAAAATGCATATCTATGTTATCTTTGCCATTAAAAGAAACATTTGCAGTGGTGAAGAAATATAAACCTAACTCCTAATCCAATGATACAATGCTCACCATTTCATTCACCCCAGTATGTGGCTTCTTGTGCAAGAATTCACACCAACACCACTTAATCTTTGCTGTGTGTGTTTGTGTGTGTATGCAGGGGGGTGGCGAGCAGGGGATGGTGGACAGAAAAGTCTAAAGCAACCACCAGACCAGCTATTATTTTCCTCTTTATACAGTTAAAGAAAAAATACTTAAAACCATTTTTTTAAATTTATTGATTTTAGAGAGAGAGGAAGAGGGGGCGGTGTTGCAGAAAGAAACATTGATTGGTTGCCTCCCATACGCTCCCTCACTCCCTCACTGGGGATTGAACCCACATCATAGGTTATGTGCCCTGACTGGGAATCGAACCTGCAACCTTTTGGTGTATGGGACGATGCTTCAATCAACTGAGCCACCTGGCCAGGGTAAAGAAAACATATTTTAAAGATGAACTTCAATACTGAGATAAATTGTGTGGGTCGGTACTTTTACCCCCAATACTTTGCATTTGTAATTAATATCTTTCCCCCCTAACCCATGTGACAAGTATGTCTAGCTATACATGACTATTGTATTTCTACTCTAAATGACTTCAGAGTGTTAAGCTGGGACAGGAGTACTCACCTGCAGAATGACCTGAGGGAGAAGAGTAAGCTGATGTCCTGGAGAAATGCAGCCCAGAGAGCTCTGGTTCTGAGGAATTTCCCTTCCTGAAGAGTGTGGTCTCTTCTCCCATCTCCAAAGCAGGAAGAGAGGACTGGCTCAAAACCAAAGTGGCCACTTGGGTATGCACAGTCACTTCTTCGGAGAACCGCGTCCCCTTGGCCAAGGAACCCCAGGATGTCCTGTTCTCTGTGTGAGAAGGGGCACTTCTTCCTTGTGACCCTGTACTGCTGGGTGGCAAGTGAAACCTTCCTAAGGCTGAAAGCAGACAGCAAAAATTAAAGTTCCACTAGGAGAACTCCAAATGCCTGAATAATCTTTCAGTGGGCTCAGCTCTGACCTCGGTAACACAGACAGGAGAAGAAACCAGGAGCAATTACTTATTCTATGAACAGCTAAGCCCTGAATGAGAGACCACAAACTTAGACAAAGACTATCTTTATATCTCACACACACTTTGCACCTTGTGGTAAAATGATCAGAGAACGGGCACAATGAAGCTAAGTATCAGATGATATGGAATAAGAGACTGGCTTCTCATCACCATGACTTGTCATCCACATTCCACAAAGCTGGTTTAAGACTTTACTTGAATTCAACATAAACAAAATTTCCAATCCCTGATGAACAGCAAATCCAGGCAGCATTCTGTGCAGAAGTTCTAAGCTCTAACTCCCTGACTCATGAATGAAACACAAAATACTCTCATGGGTACTCTTCATAGAATTGAGTGTCCCAACCAGACCTCCTGTTGTTACAGAAACCGGGGAGTCCAAAAACAAACCCCAGAGTTTGCGGCTGGGAGGTAGGGAGCAGGAAGCAGCTTTCAGGATGCCCTTGCATGCCTGGAGCTAGTGGCTGGAAACATTGTTGCAAAGACCCGCTTTACTTTTAAGACTCAGGAAGATGGGAGGGATCTTGGACTGTGGGCTGGTAGGGAAGAAGCAGACAGAGCCAATGTAAGGTTCGGTGAATGGTCAGGACTGTTTGCAACACCCACTGCGTGAGAGGACGCAGGGGGAGAGAGGAGGCAGGGAGGAAGAGAGAAGCAGCTGCGGACATTTTGGGCTGGCTCTGGCTCTAGGAGGCTCTCTCTCTTAGGCTCTCTCTGGCCCTCACGCCCTCACTCTCTGGCTCTTGTGGGCTCCCTCCATCTGGCTTGGAGCAGGCGTCTCCAGGCGGCTTTAAGAAGAGGCTCTTGCCAGGCTGCTTTGAGGAGAGGAGATCCATGCGGTTTGCAGGAAGAAGGCAGTTTACAAGGAGGCTGAGAATCCAGGCGGCCCTGCATTGAGAGCTGGAGGGCACCACAGCACAGAAAGGACCTCCCCAATCAGAACTGAGTGATTGGCAGCTACTGGTAAAGCTGAACTGTGCCTAGGAAGTAGGGAAACGGTGTTTCTGACTTTCCTAAGACTGGCCAGCTCTCGGAGGGGGAGGCAGGACTATGTGTAAATAAACAATTCTTTTTCTTTTCACCAAACTCTGGTGTTGAGAGTTATAATTCTGGCAACGGCAATTGGGCCCCTAACTAAACAGCCCGTGGGTTCTGTTTCAATCGGAGCAGCCCAGGGGTTCTGTTACACTGTCACTTGGGTGTAGAACTGCGGGGGCATCTTTGATGGATTCATCCTCTACTTTTAGGCCATTGCCAAGGCCTACTGATTTTCCTTTGTGAGGGGTCTCTATCAATCCCTTCCCCTCCATCCCAGAGGCCACCAGGCCATATTTTAGCACCTGGTGTCTGGATTTCTGTGTCTGTCTGGGTGGTCCCCCCGACTCTAGGCTTCCTTCACCCTGTCTCCCTCCCCAGACATCTTATACCTGTCTGCCAGGTGAGTCCTCCCTAAATTTGCTTTAATCATGTCACTGCCTGGTTCAAAAACCTTCAGTGACTCTTGCCTCAATACCAAATCTAAGCTGCCAGCCTTTTCAAGCCCTCTACAACTGTCCCTAACGCCACCCATGCTCCTCTCCTCTATTTGTGACTTACACCCTCCCCCGAGGGAGACTGCTGGCCTTGCAGCCCCACAAAGAGCCCACACTTCTCTCCAGACTCCCCAGGTTCAGGCACCCACTCTTCAGCTGCCCTTTCACCTTGCTCAGATACACAGACTTAGGCTCAAAGCCCAGCTCTGAAACCTGTTAGCTGTGAGTTGACTTCTCTGAGCCTTGATGTCCAACTCCCTAAGATGAGAATAATGTGACTTCATTAGCTTGCTATGAGAACTGAGAGACTATACATGCTGGTATGTGGTAGTAGGGACCTAATCCGTGCTAGTTTTCTGTCTTACCTTCCTCAATCAAATCTTGTTCATCTAGCCCCAGCCCCATCTTGAAATCCTTTTCTGAAAATGGCAAAGGACCAGCTGTGCAGTCTGAAGCACGAACATCCACCGGAGCCACATTAACACAAACACGCAGCCACACATCCCGCCACATCCAGCACCTCGAATATTTGCAGCGTGCATCAGGATCTCTGGATGCTATTTAGATTCAGACTGGCCATGGAATATAGATTCTATGGGATTGGACAGGCCTCTCAGCAAAGCTGCACACTTGTCTGGTTTGTACTGATAACTCAGTTGACTGCAGAGTGCCACAGACAGAGCCGAAGTCACAGGCCTGATCCCCAGTCCAGACCCTGAGGTGGCACCGAGGCTCTGGATGGGAGTGAGGGGGACTGGCATCACCTGTGTTTTCTGGGCGTGGGCGTACATACATGAAACGGAGCGTCATCAGCACTAACTCACCTAAGGTGCTGCTCTGGGAAGTCAGAGCTGTTGCTTTCTCAGACCCAAGGGGGAAAGTGGCGGCATTTGTTCTCCTCGGGGAGTTGTCTCCTCCTCCGGCACCTGCTGTTGCAGTTTGTGAAGTCAAGTTTTCTGGAGCATCTAAAGGAGCATGGCTCTTGCTGGGGGTCTGCACCATCACACCGCCTTTGGAGGCCACTGTGGAGAAGCCCACTTGATTCTGACCAAAGGTGATATTTTCCACATGGGGCGCAGTGTTGCTTTCTGGCCAGATGTTCCTTATAGCAGCTGAAAGAATCGGAAAATGAATCAGTGAGAACTTGCTGGCTTCTGAAAAGAGAAATAAACCTTCAGAAACAACATCACGAGCAGCTTTGTCCATAAGAATTGGATTCAAGTAAAATAATTTCACCTTTCTTTTTTCCCCCACCGTAATTATTCTTACACTCAATCCAATGGAAGAAATTATAAAGCAACAATGGTATATAGGATTGGATTTTATAGTAAGTGGAATAAATGATGACAACTGATAGAGCTTAACGTAGGCCTCTGGAAGAGGACTTGAACCTCTGTCATCTGGGCAAGCTCAGTGCAGGACATGGGGAACAAAGGTCAAGGGCGAGTGGAGGGAAGGGGGCTCTTCATAAGCACCAAGGCTGTGAACTGTGCTGTGAGATGGGACAAGAAAAATTCTGGAAAAATATGTCAAGGATTTGGCAATATTACCAAAACCTTACTAATGTAAATACACTTGATGCAGTAACTTCATCGGAAGAGAGGAAGAAAGAAAGAAGGGGAGAGAAGAGAGGGAGGGAGGGAAGAAAGAAAGAAAAAAAGAAAGAAAGACAAAGAACCAAAAATTGCTATAGGAGATCAATTAAACCAGCTGCAGTATATATGATACTTATGAAAGGACACTATGAGGTCCTTAAAATTATGTTATAAAATGAAACAAAGATATTCTACAGGTACCACTGAGTTAAAACAACAGGCTTCAAAACAGAATTTAGAGCATGATTTCGTTTTGCTGAAAACAGTAATAAAAGCAATCATGCATGTGTGTGCCAAACACTAATGTAAGCGCTTAACATGCACTCATTCATTCAGTCCTTACAGTTGTCGGAGGTAGGCTCTTATTCTCCCCACTTTGCCTGGAAGGCAAGGGAGGCCCAGGGAGGTCACACTCCTGCCCCAGTCACTGGGCAGCCTGCTCCAAGCCCAGCCCCTCAGCTCTCAGCTGTGCTCAGCTGGAGGCTTAAGTGCTGAAGAGGAGGAGTGTTAGAGCAAATCCTTCTTTTCTCCCTTATTTCCAGTTCAGCGGTGCTGTGAAATGTTGCTAATTACTATGGACTGTTACTTGAAGTTTATAGATTAGGAATGTATTTATATTAGAAAAACTTTTAAGTGATTATTTACTTCCATATCACCCAAGATGATCACAAAGAGGGCATTAGTTAAAAACATTGTGAGGATGAAGTTAAAGGTGGGTAGAACTGGACACAGGAAATCATCTTGAGGTATCAAGGTTATTTGTCAAGGCAGAGAGTTCAGAGTTAGGGCAGATGAGTAGGTCGCCCAAGTCCAACCTGAGAAGGCATGTCACATATGTAACTTTAAACGTTCTAGTAGCTGCATTTTAAAAAGTAAAAAAATGACAGGTGGAATTAATTTTAATAAATATTTTATTTAATCTGACATATCCAAAATTGTGCCCTGGCCAGGTGGCTCAGTTGGCTGGAGCATCATCCTGTACATTGAAATGTTGCAAGTTTGATTCCTGGTCAAGGCACATACCTTGGCTGTCTGTGGGTTTGATCCTAGGTTGGGGCATGTATTCAAGACAACTGATCGATGTTTCTCTCTCTCTCTCTCTCTCAATCAATAAACATATCCTCAGGTGAGGATTTAAAAAAATAGTACCACTGCAATATCTAATTGATATAAAAAATTACTGAGGTATTTGGCATTTTTTTGTATTGAACCTTTGAAACCCAATGAGTGTTTTACTAGCCATGCTTTAAGAGCTGAATAGCTACATGTGGCTATTGGCTACCATATGGAACAGTGCAATTCTAGATCAGTCATTCTCAACATTTTCCCACTCTGGACCACTCCTCGCAGAAGCAGTGGGGCTGGAACGGTGGGGACTATGAAAACTTCCACAAGAGATTCTTACAAACTTTCCTAAGAGAATCATTTCCTCCCCCAATCCCTTGAGACTACTGTTTTCATGCTTCCTATTCTGTTTCCTGTCAGTGGTAATTAACAGAAGCTTCCTGAGGAGGGAGGGGAGTTGTCCAGGCACCTGGGCTCATCTGGGGCCCAGCCCCACACCAGCAAGGCACAGACTTACCCAGAAATGGGACGTAGAGGAATGTTTCCAGGGGCAGCTGTGAAGTCACTAAATTGAACTTGAGACTCTAGACTTGTGTATAGGAGTGACCCATACGACGTTCTCTTTGTTCTTCCTATCTGAGCTGCCCAGGCAAGGAGGCCTCCCAAGAGGAGGGTTTGAGGATGCTTTCTCTCTCCTCTTGGTATAATGAGAGAAATTATTCTCAAAAGAAGCCAGAAAAAAAGTGATTGCGGGGAGACAGAGGGACGCAAACCCCATGCTCCAAAGCTGGCAAGATACAGAAATCTAGCTCTCTTCTCCCCTAAGACGAATGTGAGACAATGTAGCTGAGCCTCTGAGGAAGCAGCAATTTCCCCTTCTTTAGGGATAGGAGTGGAAGTCCCAGACCCCAGTCAAGCTAAGGAATTCCTCTGCAGGCTCCAAAAGGAAAAGAACAGCCACGTGAAACAGTGTGTAGCTAGCACTGAACCACACTCTCCCTGGAGGCCTGACTAAAGACGGAAGAAGAAAAAAATGCACAGTATAAACAAAACTGAAAGGTAGACAACAGTACTGCAGTAACCCAAATAACCTTGCCACTAAAAAATTGCTGAATAAAATATTTTTCAAAAAGATTTCTACATGTATTGCTGAATTGTCAGGTAAGTAAAGAATCAAATCTTTGAGGCCAATAATGAAGCAAGAGCTGGAATTCCGGGGGTGGGGGTGGGGGGTGAGCTAACCCTGAAGCTGGTAGCTTCCCTGAGGCACCTGTTCAACATTTATGACCTTGAAATTCTGTTCTGACAGCTATAAGGATGCAAGAGACAGGAGACAAAACTGTCAAGGAGGAGGCCTGAGAGGAAGCTGCTGTATAATAAGCTCCTGGGACCAGGGCTCTACCTTAGGTGTCAGGCAAATAGAAACCAATCTGCCCTACAGAAGGAAACAACAAGGAAAACAGCAAAGCCCTTCAATCTTGATTTTAGGTGAAAGAAAAATAAACCTCACCCAAGAATCTGTAACTATAAAGCTGGCCCTCATGCGCATACGCACTACAAACTCACAATACCTATGTTGGCTATACCTCAAACCAAGCATGTGCTTAAAAGCGATCTTGAACCCTTATGACTATACTAAAAACCATTGAGTTATATACTTCAAAAAGGTGAATTCAGTGGTATTTAAACTCCATCTCAAAGACACACACACAAATACACACAGAGATCCTGTTACTGGAGGGAATAGTGGTCCTGATATATAGTGCCTTCTGGTACTTGGCAGAAATAAGAGGTCACTGTCAAAAAATCACAAAACGTACAAGGATAAAAAGCACCCATGGATAAAAGTCAGCAAACTGGACAAGCAAAGACTTCAAATACTAGAATTATCAGCTAAAAAATAAATAAATAAATACCAATAAGTATATAAAACTACATGAAAATAAATAATTAAAAATGAGAGAAAAAAAAGACTATAAACAATGTCCAAAGACATTTTTAAAATATCTAAATGGAAATTCTAGAAATGAAAAATACAATAACTGAAATTAGGAAACTCAACAGCAGATTAGATATGGCTATAAAGAGAGATAAGAACTACAAGACAGATAAAAGAATGCCCAGATGATAGAAAAAGACAGACAATACAAAAAAGAGGTGAAGCTACAGGGAAGACAGAGTGAGAAAGTCCAACATGTAACTAACTGGGATTCTAGGACAAGAAGCTAAAGGAGAAATAACAGTATTCAAAGGGTAATGGCTGAGGATTTTACAGAACTAATAAAAAGTATGAATCCTCACAGTAAAGAAGCCCAACAAATCCTAGGAAGCTAAATTAAAAGGAAATATAAACTCGCATCATAGTGAAACTGCAGAAAATCACAGAAAAAAATATAGGTTTTAAAGCCTACCAAGGGAAAAACGGATAGATCATCTGAGGAAGATGACCATCTAACTGCTGATTTTTCAACAGCAACCATGGAAGCCAAAAGACAGTGAAGAAATACTTTCAATGTGCTGAGAGAGAAAAAACTAGAATTGAATACTTTGCAAAGCTATCTTTGAAAAACATCTTGAGACTATGTTTCAAAATAGAAACATTTCAGTCAAATTTGAGTTCATCAGCCATGTCCACTAAAGGAAATCATGGAGAATGTATTTCAAGCAGAAGAAAAACAATCCTAGATCAAAGCTGTAAGATGCAAGAAGAAATGATGTGCAAAGAAAATAGTAAATATGTGCATAAATCTAAAGAAATACTGGATTTATAAATTAATTTCTCATTTGTGGGATTCATAAAACAAGACAGAGCAAATCCTAGAGAATAATAGCACATAAATTAGGAGGGGATGATCAGAATCACGCTGCAGGAGAGAGGTAACTTTAAATTATGCCAACGATGCATTGTAAAATTCCTCCATCTAACGCAAAGGAATAGAAATAGAGTCTATCACTTCTAAATGGTATCGCTTGGAATGATATAAAATTTCCATTGAGAGAAACCAATGAATATTGCCTAAAACCAAAACAAAAAAATATCAATAAATAGCAACAGAAGCATGTTATTTAGAGATACGAACATAATTACGAAAAGTTATCAAAGGATTGAAAGCAGTAGTTTCTGGGAAGCAGAAAATGATGATAGTAGGAGTGGCCAGGGTTTTTAAAACAGTTTTATAAAACATATTTGATCTTTACACGATGTGTAAGTTGGATAAAAATAAAAATTAATTTTTAAAGACGTTGAATAACAAACCGGGAAAAATATCTGCAGTGCGTGATAAGAGTTTAGCATTCTTAGTACATGAAGAACTTTTGCACATTCCTGAAGTGTATGTGTCATCAGCAAAGAACATGAACATGTAATGCACAAAAGAACATAAGTGGAGAATAAATACATGCAAGTACTGTTGGAAAGAAATAAAATCCAAACTAGAAAAAACCTTTTTACATTTTTTATATTTCCTTTTTGTATCAAATTGGCAAAGGTTTAAAAAAATTATAGTATCTAATGTCATTGTAGATATAGAAAATGGACATCTGCTACTGTAGGTACCTGAAATACTGGAGAGACCACTTAGTAGTATTGGTTATCTAAGTATGCTGTTACATCTGAAACTAACACAAAATAATATTGAATGTAAATTTTAATTGAAAAGTAAAATTAAAACAGAAAAAGAAAATGGATACTTGCATACAATGTTGGTAACAGTGTCATGGGCACATTCTGGAGAAATTTCACAATCCAATGCAAAAGCTTTAAAAATGGCCCTATATTTTGAATCAGGAATTCCATTTCTGAAGATTAATTCCAAGGAAGTTATTAAGAAAGTACACAAAGTTTTAGGCATAAGGAAGTTTATCACAGCATTGTTTGTAATAATGAAAATTGGAAATAACCTAAATTTCTGCAATAGGGAGTTGGTTAACTTAATTATGAGACAACAAAAATTTAAAGAACTGACCAAAATATATTAATATAATAGTTTTAGATACGTATTATGCTCATCCTCTATTGTTAAGTAAAAACATAAATTACAAAATGGTTTGAACCATATGGTCCTGTGTTAGTAAAAACACATTAAAAAACAATGCATCTCCTAAGAAAAAGAACAAAAAGGGTTGGTATCTTGATATCTCCAGGTCTGGAAGCCACCTTAAGAGGGGCTTTCTTTGGTGCCCGAATTGTCCCCCTAAAGTAGGTGAAGCCTGTGGACGTAAATATAAAGTTGGCTCATGCAACTTGCTAATCAGTGTGTGCGCTCGGGCCCCAATACTATTTCTGACACAAGCGTGTGAGTGACCTTTGACTGCTCAGCTGAAGGGCTGATGAGCATACTTATGTCTGGGCCTCTTGGCCTGTAGTTGCTTAACCACTCTCAGCACCAGCCATGGCCTTAGCTGGTGACCCGATCAAGGAGAGGTACCAGTGACCATCGCTCCAGAGCAGAGATAAGACACATCTCTGGTTAGCACTGCCACTGCTGTGTCCTGCTGACTCCAGAGACCTACTGGTTTGTGCTACCACCTCCACGCTCTTCTCCTTATAGTCATGGCTGCCACAGCTGCCTAAACTGGTGAGAAACTCTCACCTTTTGGTCCTTCTTTATCTAAGGATCTTCCTCCCAGCCCCGCCACCCACCCCCACCCCAGGAACAGAGGAGGCAACATAAAACATTGCTTGCTTTACCCACACCTGTGAATCCCTGTCCCCTATGCAAAGGCCCTCTCATCTCAAAGGAAAAGAGCCTGCTTCCGGCTCCATGTCTACATCTATAAGTTCGTTTCCGAGTAAGACAGGCAGTGGCAACACACAGGCTGTGGTTAAGGTCAGGCTGTCTGGGTGAGACTTCTGGCTCTACCTCTTACAGGCCCTATGACCTTAGATGAGATACACAATTCCCCTGTGCCTTGGCTTCTTCACCTGTGAAAGGGGGAGAGTAAGAGTCCCTATCTTACTGGGCTGTAGCAGTACGCAAGTAAGAGCTCTGAGTGGTGTCTGGTACATAGTCAGAGCTATCCACATGACAGCGATGAATTGAAGTCTATCAAGTTTCAACAAAGAGATGTGGGGATGGCTTTGCAGGTACTACTAACCAGTCATGGCTCAGTCTCCCCGTCCTTCTCCAGGCAGCAGATGAGAGCTGGTACCAGAGGGGAAAGCCCCGGTACTGCACAGGCCCCCAGGCCCTCCTGAAGCAAGGAGCGCATTCAGATGAAAGGACTGAGGCTGGCTAAGCGGCTGTGGGGGCAGCTTGTGCTTGGCTCCAGCTCTGCTCCATGACACCCTCCTGGCAGGTGCAGAGAGGACTTGGGACACAGGGTGACCACCTCTGGCATGACAAACCCCTGGCCTGGAGTTCCAAAAGAGCAGTATCCTGCTGTGCCCTGTTTAACTCTGGACATCCCTCTACCTCTTATAGCGCCCTTGAACTATTCCTCAGATAAGAGATTAACAAAGCAGACAGGCTGGAGCACACAGCGCCCACCCAGCCTACCCCTCTATCACTCGAGGTCTCAGTTGATTGTGAACGTCCAAGTGCTTTACACCATTCCAAGTTGTATCTCAGGAGAACAAAGAGTCAAATACTAAAATATTTATTGAAGTCAAAGGACAAATCCTTTCAGAGGCCCTGAGTTGCTTAGGGCTAGTGTGGTTGAGTTTTGTTTGTGGTGTGGTTTCCCCCAATTCAGCACAGGCGTTAACCTTGAATGGAGGAGTAATTCCGAGTAAGGTGGGCAGGACTGAATAGGGACTACCGCATGGAGGGAGAGGTCCCTTACTCTTGGTGAGGAAGAGAAATGGCCCAGGAGAAATGGAAAGGAAAAGGGGTGCCTCAGGCTGCACAGCCTGGGTCAGATGGGGGGTGAGAAGAGGCTGCGCCCCAGCACATGCTCAGGGGCAGATGCTGGGGTGGGAGGGACAACCCGAGGCTCAGCAGAAGCTGGCACCACTCACCTCACCCAACCCTCTCCGCTGATGGTCAGACACAGCTGCTTAATCCCCCTTAAATCCTGTGGCAACTGAGCCACCCACCCAGCCTCACATTGGAGGTTAGATGTGCCAATTTCCCAGGTGTCTTTTGAGCTGGAAATACCATCCTTCCCCTGCACTCAGCCCTCTGTGTCAGTCAGGCCATCACTTTCCCTTGTACCATGAATGGAAATTAAATTAACACGACAGGTTTATTGCTTTGCCTGCTTCCACCCCACCGCCCCCAAGTTGCCAACTTCCACTTCTATAGTGTCTTTAATGTTCCAGAACATCTGTTTGCAAACCAGCATCATCAGGGATACTAACTAGCACAGCCCAGGAATAGGATTTCCTAATTAGCAGCTGCTACAGAGTCAATTCCCCATCACCCTCCCGGCCCGAATTGGGGTTTTTCAACTTGCATTGTTTCTGTGCAGTGCAGTGGGTGTGGACGGGGAGTAGCTGTGACATCCCAAGAGGCAACTTCCTCCCAGAGGGCTGCTGGGCCGCCCCCACATGGGCCATGTGTCAAGGGCTAGCAGCTACAATCTCAGGTTTCTGGGGCACAGAGTTGAAGCATCAGCCCTTTCTTTTCATTTCCCTGTTTCGATTCAGATTTCACCACCAAGTGCTAAGTGTTTTCACACGTGCTATCTCATTTAATGTGCGTGTCCACCAGTCAAGTGGGTATCATGGGGAAACTGAGGAGCAGAACGATTAAGTAATCATTCAAGGTCACATGCTGAACAGCAGAGACACAATCTGAACCCAGGTGTCATTCCATCACACTCCAGCTTACTCTAAGGTGCTGGCCAGTGATCAGGGCCAAAAATGTCCCACCAGCCTTCAACTTCAGCCTTAAACCCAATGGCACTGACTTGTTTTGCCCTAAGAGGAAGGAGATGGTGAGTATCACTTGGGCTTCGGAATCAGGTAGACTTGCCTGACAATAGTTGCATGTTATTAGCTGGAAGACAGCCCAAGAGGACTTTTAAATCAGCTTCGATGTCAGAGAGGAATTTTGTGGGTAGTGAAAAGAAATAAGAGCGAGCAGAGGCAGAATGGAGAACAAGTCTGAGGGACAAGAAACACTTGTTTTGGAAATGTGAAGCTGGGGTAAGGTTGGCACTTCCAAGTGCAAGTGTCCGACAGGCAGTTAGAGGTTGGGGACTATGGATCAGAAGGAAGGACAAGGAGAGGGCACGTGAAGGGAAGAGCACGTGAAGGAAAGAGCAGGGGTTGAGGGCTGGAGTAGGAGAAACCTGAATCTGGAGGGAGGACAAGCGCCAGTGAAAGAGACGCAGATGGAGACGAGGGAAGGACAGGGCAACATTCAAAGTTGGGACCAGGAAGGCCGTAAGCGCTGAGCTGCAGAAGCAGGGGCCGCGGACACCAGGCCTGCGCGGAGAGATTAGTTAACCAAAACCCCAGGACTCTCCAGAATGAGCCTTGGTAGGTGAGGCTCATGAGGAAGAGAGGGTGGAACCGTAAGACACTGACCCCCAGCTGCACAATCCCCCACTCCCACCCCAGGCTTCCCTGGGGTCTCAGCTTGGGGACCGCTCTCAGGAGGGCTGTTCTTTGTGCCAGCATGGCTCTTACACCTGTGATGACAGGTTTCTTTTTAATGTATAAAGATTTTCTTAAGATTCAATTGCTCACATACGGAGGGGAGAAGAGAGAGAGACTATTAGTCCCCTCTTTTTAATTCCCCTTTGGGATGGGGGATGGCTGTAAATCGCAAGAGGAGCAGGACATTGTCCACAGGAACTTTACAGAGAATAAAAGTATGTTCTTATTCTCAGAGATCAAATAAAGAAATTCCACTTTTATAATCTGCAAAGCACTTTTTTGTGGAGTAAGTTCCAGGCCCTAAGTTAACCTGTTAGATCCTGACATTCTGAGTGGTGGACAGGACAGGAATTCTTATCCCATCTCACAGAAGAGAAGGCTGGGGCTCAGTACTAAGGTCACCTTCCCAGGGCAACCCATAAAATAAGTGGCAGAGTAGAAAAAAGCCAGCTCCTTCACTCCGGTGTCTTTCCTAATTAACCACCCGTATGCAAACCAATGAGGACTGAGAAGCAGCTCAGCCAGCTCTTCCCTGATGAACACATGGCACGCAGCCTGCTTCACTCGTTAGCGAGCACCCACAGTGCTCTGCGTCCTTCGTTCTGGCCCAAGAGGGGAAATTGGCTGGGTTATCTTTGATGTCCCCACCCATCTCCGAAGGTGACCTCCACCATTAGGGACCATAGCAATCAACTAGTCTGACACTCACATGACACAATTGGGCTCCAAGAGGGGCAGTAATGGTTCCAATTCCACAATACAGCCAATGAGTGGCATTTATGAGTTGAAAAAAATGTTTACTTTCATACTCCTTAGGATGGCGATTATTTTAAAAAAAAAAAAGAAGGAAAATAAGTGTTGGCAAAGATATAGAGAAACTGGAGCCTTCTTGCATTGCTGGTGGAATGTAAAATGGTACAGTCACTGTAGAAAGAAGATTGGTGGTTCCTCAAAAATTTAAACATAGAATTACATACAACCCCCTGCTAAGTATATACACAAAAGAATTGAAAGCAGGGAACCAAACAGATACATGTACACCCATGTTCATCGAAGCAGTATTCACAATAGCCAGAAGGTGGAAGCAACCCAAGTGCCCACCAATGGATAGATGGATAAACAAAATGTATTTACATATAACAGAATATTATTCAGCCTTAAAAAGGAAGGAAATTCTGACACATGCTACAACATGAGGGAACCTTGAAAACTTCACAGTAAAGGAAATAAGCCAGACAAAACAAGACGAATAATGTATGATTCTCCTTATATAAAGTACCTAGAATAGGCTGGGGGAGGGAGGAATGAGGAGTCATTATTTAACAAGTTTCTATTTGGAATAATGAAAAGTTCTGGAAACGGACGGTCGTGATATTTGTACAACATTGTGAATGTGCTCAGTGTCAATCAGTTGTACACTTAAAAATGGCTAAAATTGTAGATTTTATGTTAAAGGTATATTTACTGAGCATCAACCACACATAAGACAAGGTGGTATCTGCCTGAAGGAGCTTACCACTTCTGAAAGAGCTGAACAGTGTCCATGAAGCCCTACAGTGCCGCCGGGGCCTGAGAAGCAACCTAGCACCACAGAGGGGGGCCGGGAGCTGGGAAGGCACGGGCTGAGGCTGGAATCCCCTCCTCCCTTCCGGTCTGCCGCTGCTCCCCGAGATCACAGCCCTTCCACCGCAGGGCCCACGTGGCCTTCCTGCGTTCACCCCAGGAATCCTTCAAATGAAGGGGATTTCAGGCCAGATGGCCAGTGGTGGGATATTTTGGGGCACACAGGAACCTTGGGGGCGTGGGGGCAGGTGCTGCGATCTCACCAGAAAGGCAGCCTCCTACTCAGCTGGTCGCTCTTGGCTGTGTTTTGAAACGCTGCTGCGGATGTAATGATTCTGGGCGGAGGACGTTTAGGAGCCAAATGAGTTTGTGTGAACAAAAGACTCAGCCCTTGATGTGAACTGTCCAGGGCTCACAGGGAGTTGCGTTTCCTTCCTTGTTCTTGCCCTGAAAGGGGCCCTAAGAAAAACCATACACATTGAGAAGTATTTGGACTTGAGATCTGATGATCTGATTTTTGAAGGAAGATTCTCCTGAAGCAGCCTCTGGTAATGAAAAGTATATAGTTTACAAGGCATATTATCCTGCCCTCCCTGTGGGACAGTCAGCTTTTGTCTGGCTGATCACCATCTGAGAGAAAGGCAGGCCTGTAGGACTAACCTGTGACCCAGGGTTTGCAGACCTGAGTCTGGGGTCAGACTTCCAGAAAGGAAATCACCCCTGAGGTGGCCTGGGGCCCGGGAGGGAGCTGCCTACCCAAGCAGGAGTGAAAGACGAAGAACCCTGAAATGATCTCAAGCTCTTTGCTTTAGAGACGAAGCTATGGGTTTAGAAACAAACAAACTTGAGACAAAGCCGTAGGTCCAAGGTCAGAAGATTCCCATTCAATTTACCTTGTATCTGGGGGGTGTCTACATTGTGCCTCATTTTCTTTGCCCCTCTCAGCCTTTGAAAAAGAAACAGCAGCTGAGGGGCCAAAGAGGAGACTCTTCAGCCCCCGGCAACTCCCTGTGGCGCCTGGAGGTGAAGGTGGAGCAGCCAGGACAGGACGCAAGCGGGCCTCCCTGTCTCCCCTGTCGTCACCCTGACATTCACTCACACCCAGAGAGGAAGCCTGGTGGCAGGGCTCCACCTAAGGAGGCCTGCCAGGTTAGCGAAACAATAAAAAGGCAAGGAAAAACATCCTGGTTCCAAGGAGGAAGGGGGCGGCCGGGGCAGGAAGAGGGGCCGCTACCGGGGCGGCGGGCGAAGGCGATGCGCTGTGGCTGCGGGCTTTACACCCGCACTTGGCGCAGGCGGTTGACTTTGATGAGTTCTGCGGTTAATTTATTCTGGAGACCTGCGTGAGGTGGCCCCGGACTCTAAGGAAATCACAGGAACGTCATTTGTCTAGTAAGTTTACCATGTCAGAGAATGTACACAGGGGAATGGCACCGTGGCACGAAGGGCCTGGGGCCTGAGCTGGAGGCGGGAAGGGAGCGAGGTCGCTGCCGTCACTGCCTCTCACGGAGCGGGGCGCTCCCTGCGGCCCGCCAGGACCCTCCAGGCTCGGAGAAGTGAAAGCTACTTAAAGAGATAAAACAGACTTTTAAAATTAAGATTGGGAAACCTGACATTCGATTCACATATAGTCAATATTTTAAAAATCAGTTGTATACCATAGCCAGTTAAGAAAAAAAAGACATAAAATAGAGGGAGGAAAAAGGAAGTGTAAAGAAAAATAAAACAAAAGGGAGAAACTTCCAGAGGGAGGGAGAGACAAAGCTAGGGAGGATTCAAAAGAACACACCCACCAGACTAGGGTAATTTATGACTACAGCAGCCCAAACGTGTGGGGTGTGGGGCCTGCAGGCACCACGCTAAGCACTGAACACGGACTGTCCCAGTTAAGCCTCATTACAGCCATTATTATCCCAGCTTTTCTGAGGTGTAGTGAGAGAAAATAAGTTGCCCACAGTTACACAGCATGGAGTGGAATAGGACCCAACCCAGGTCTGTCTGACTCCAAAGAAAGTCCCATTTTTAAAAATAGAGAAAGAGTGAAAGACAAGAAAGAGCAAAATGAAGACTGAGAACTTCACAGGAACAACAGTATCTTCAGACAACGAAAGCCAGAAAGGACAGAGGCGACCTCCTCAGGTGGGCGTCCACGATGCCTCCCTAAGGACACCTGGACCCACACTGCAGTCTCCTGACACAAGTGGAGAATTACATCTTGACAGCTTACACCGCTCACTGTGCAAATGGAATTAAGTTGTACTGACAGGATTCAGAAAAGAGAAGAAAGGGAGGGAAGGAGGGAAGGAAGAGTCGATGGTGATTACGTGTGAGTAAGAAAAGGGCAGGCAGAGATAGTTGGTTTTGAATGCCACCACTTCCAAGAAATCTTTCCCAGAGAGACCTCTCCCCGCCAGCTATTGCTTCATTTTGTTATACAATTATCACTTATTTGATCCCAATTCCATGTCCCTTATGAAAGACATGGCTCATGGGCAGTGCTCAATAAAGGTTCACTGAACAGAGGTGGGGGAGGAAGGCCAAGGTGAAACTGTGAGGAACATCCCAGTTGGTGGGAGGGAGAGGAGATGGAAAAGAGTTCATCCTGGCAACCAGAGGTAGCTGAGAGGGCATGGAGATGAAGGCCTCAATGAGACTATTGAGATTGCCTAGAATGTTCTCCCTCTCTCCACCTCCTCTTCAACCTTCTACTCACCCACCGGCATCTACTTTCTTCACGAAGCCCCATTCACTTAGCGTGGTAATGATGCCCATGTGTTCCTGGAGGCGTTAATCACACACACACACACACAACACATGCACGTCTACCAAGCTTGTCCAGGTGGATTAAGTCATTTTACCCACAAAATGCTGTGAAGTGGACAGAACTGGAGTTACCATCTCCACTTTACAGATATGGAAACAGGCTGGGAGAAGAAACACCTTGCCCAAGGTCGCAGCCAGTTCATTGTATTAAGACTCAAATTATTTGCTATGTCCACACTTCAAAGAGCTTTTGCAGTCTTCCTCAAAAGCCCTGTTAGGGAAGCAAGAGAGATATTACTATCCCCACTTTTAACATGAGGAAAATAAGACCAAAAGCATTAGGGAGCTGCCCAATGCCACGGAGCTAGAAAGTGAAGGGGTTAAGAGCAAAGTCTTCTGACCCCAACAGAGCTCTTGAGCCTCCACTGGCATCTCCCTCCCCTAACTCTGCCAGTGGCAAGGGACAGCAGCGCTCCATTACCAGAGGCCAGGCTAAACTATGAATAATTCCTCACAAGCCACAAGAATTCAGCTATCCAATGGCTATGGTCTTCTTCAAAGAGGTTCCATTAAGACATACTTATTCCAACAATGCTGTGATTGCTCAAGCTGTTTTCTAAAATTCTCCAATTTTCAACAGAGCCTGCAGAATATTCTCCTGAGTTTCCTAAATTTCCATACCTTGATAATAGATTTGGATTATTTTGGAAACAGATACAAATTCAAAGCCCAATCTAGTGACTGATGCAGGAGACGGAGGTATGTGACCCCACTTTGGATCCAGAAGGAGGTTTCACTGCAAAAAAACACCAGTGCGTGGCTTGTGGCCCACACACTGGCTCTGAGGTGGTTCCCCACTCCTAACGTTCCTGAGGCATGAGTCAACAACCTCCAAAGGTTCTGAGCAGAAGGGCAGCACTCACTGGTCACAAACTCGGTATGACTGATTTTTTTAATTGTATGCAGAATTATGTATTCATGTATGTATGTATGTATGTACTGTAGTTTTCTCCATCACCATTTACCTCTCCACACCCTCTTCCACTGCCACCCACCCCTCCCCCTCCATCACCCTACTGTTGTCCATGAGTTCTTTCTCTCTTTTGCTCGATCCTCCAGCCCCAATCACCCCCTCCCCCAGAGCTATCAGCCTGCTCTCTATAAATCTGACTCTATTTTGCTTGTTAGTTCAGTTTGTTCATTAAATTCCACATACAAGTGAAACCACATGGTATTTGTCTCTCTCTGACTGGCTTACTTCACTTAGCATAACGTTCTCCAGGTCCGTGAGTGATTTTTAAAGGCTTATTATTTTGTAGCAAACCCTTCATGTATTGTTTTGTTTTTTTTAAATCCTAATTGCTTCATGTGTATTAAATCTGGTCTCCTCAGATGATTATAGGTGAGGGCTGTGACGTTTAGTTTTTCTCATTTCAAGTCCTGCTCTTTCCTCTCTGCACCTGAAGCTAAGGGTGAACAGAAAGTTCTAGGAGTACCAAGGGGTGGGGTTGGCAAGGGTCCAGGGTAAGGAAGGACTAGGTAACGGAGGTCCTTGGAAGGTGAGCTTGAGCACTTTGCATTCAGAACTTATACCCTGTGCAAGAAGCCTGGAGATGAAGCAGGTGCTGCCGTCAACACAATGGTCCAGATAAAGAGGCATTGGTTGCAGTAGCATCATCATTGCCAGTATGGCAGAGCTCTCCTACCCGGGCACTGAGCAATCCTCTTTCTGGGGGTTACATGACACCTATATTCCCTGAGTGGGCCTATTAATATCCTGTTAGATGAGAAACTGATGGCACAGAGAGGCTGAATAACCTACCAAGTTCGCACAGCAGGCAAGTAGCATTGTTGGCGTTTGAACTGGGGCAGCCCGGCCCCCAAGCCAAGACCTCCACCGGTCTGTGAGTGCAAAGCCAGTGGGGCTCTTATCCACACCCTGGCAAAAGATGATCCCAGAAAGTTTCACCGCATAGCCTCACCCCAGAGGCTATAGGAATGACACTGGCCCCCAAGTTGAAGCTGTTTCCGTCTCCTCCTGCCACCCAGGGAAGGAAAAAGGGGTGGTTTTCAATACTGGCCTAACATACGATGGTCACCTTACGCAAAGAACAACATCCCAGTAGATTACAACCAGTCGTCTCTCCCCTGTATTCTTCTACTCCTTCCTCCAATGTGACTGCTCCAGTTCAGATGGCCCAGGGCCATCTGGAGAGCTCGACCTTGGTCTCTGGCCTCTTCTCACCACCCATCTTCCTCCTTGGTCTTCATTTCCCAACTTAGCAAAGACCCTGAGCAGAAACTTGGGAACTTATCAGATCCATCTCCTGGCCTTCAGCAGCCCAACTCTTTTTCAGCACAGGGAGGTGGGAACCGCTGTGATTCAAGGTCTACCAGTGAGGTCAGAGCCTCCCCTCATGCCCCCAATAACCCCAGGAACAAGAAACACAGAGCGTGCCTTCCAACCACCTGACCTGTGAGCTTTCCTCAAATATTCTTACCATGACAGGGCAACCAGAATAGTTCCATGAAGCACAAGTACCCCAGAACTAAAATATTAAAGTAAAAAAAAAAATAAAAAGTGTCCATTTTTAACAACCCCTGTAGACTTGGCAGGTGGTCTTGCCAGCTCCTTATTACGAGTCCTAGATCACATAGTGGTACAGGCATGGCTGCAGTACCGCCTGGGCAGCTGGAGGCCACAGCTTGGACAGACGCTCCCTGGGCCAAGGCCTGGGCTAGGCACTAGGGAACAAAGATGGATAGAGCCTGGTCCTGGCTCTCAAGAAACAGAAGGTCTAGCGGGCTCACAGGTGTACACTCAGATCCTCCATGACGCCCTTTTCCTGGTCCCTCACACAGGCCCCCGCCGCTCCCAGACCCTGAGCTCCGAAGCCCAGTGTTGAGTCCCTCCACACTTCATGACCGCATCAGGGAAGGCAAGGAGGTTCACAGGCTAAAGATGGGCCCTCCCAGGAATGGAGCTTTTGGTATGGGATGGACCAACCACTCACTTCATAATAAAGAAATGGAGGTCCAGAAGTGGGCATGATTTCCTCAAAGTTATACTATGACAAAGGGGCAGAGCCAAAACTTGATCTTCTGGACCACCTTTCACCTCTAGTCATTCCAGGTTGCTGGAGCACCACTTTCACCCCCAACTACAGCTCTTAACTGTCACAATAATGGTTTGGAAGCTGCTTCAATGGTCTCCAGCACCTTTCTAGGACCACTCTGTCTGTGAACGGCAGCCACCTATCACTTGGTTGGAAGTGTCTGGATTTATCAAATAACCTCCCAATCCAAGGTGACCCTGCATTTTGCATTGTGCCCTGAACACGGAGACCAAAAGTTTCTGAGCACCAAGTGAAATTTACTGACTCTAGCTGGAAATCAACCAGGGAGGATGAGGCTAAAAATGTCCTTATAGACTCAAAACAGAAATCCAATTTTGCCCAGTACTCCACAATTTAAAGGACCAATTACTGCAAATGAAATGGCTCTCTCTTGCCCCATTCCAAATTTTGCAGTCCACTTCCTCCTAAATCACAGCTTGCCTTCTGCCTGACCGCTCTGCCAAAGCATTTCCCTAGGCTGCCCTCCTGCCCAGAGGCAGTCCCCTCAACACACCCGCGGCGAATGGCTTGCCAGGTTCTCGGGAGACACCAACTTCCATCAGCAGTAACCACCCAACTTCCTGCTCACCACACACCCTGCAAAGTCAGTCACCCACTGAGACACCCTCTCTTCAGCTTGCCTCGGACCAGAGGACAAGATGGAGCCTGAGAAGCTTCAGGAAATGAGGTCAGCAGAGTAATGCTATGATTGCCCCTACCCCCACAGACCACTATCTGGAGATATCTGGGGGAAAAGGTTCTCAGTTTAATAAAAATGCTCAGTGACAGACAGGGAGCGGTGGCATCTACAAAATCAAACAATGCTAGTGAAAGTATGATTTGGTACAATTCTGAGGGACCATTGGTAGTACTGTCAGCATCTTAAAATTTTCCATATGCAGGAATTGACACTAAACCAATTTTCAGGCATAAATACAAAAACTGATGCGAAAAGATATTTTTCACAGCGTAATTTATGATGGTGAAAAACTGGGAACACTTTATATATACAATAAAGAAATAGCTAAAAAACAAAGTTATGGTATAATGCAACAGTATCCATTCTGGATATTTATATTGATATACATATATATAAAATTTTATATTCCATGTAAATGAGAAACAAAAAGGACTGTTAATATTTTAATACATTTCTAGTAGTTGGAATATAGGTAATATTTTATTTGTCGTTTTTCTCTTTAACATCCAAATTGTAAGATAAACACATAAAATGTTTATAATCAGAAAAAAATAAATGTTATAATTTTTAAAAAGCAAAGATGACCATACAGCTTGGAAATACCAAAACGCACCTTATCGTGAGCCTAAGTCAAACATGAGCTGAATGTTGACGGATGGTAAGCCAGGCTGGCAGCGGCCACAAATGTCAGGGAGGAGGGGCCCCTGCCTGAAGGGAGAAGCATCCTCACCACCCTCTGACAGCTCCTGGACCAACAATAAGAAAAAGGCAAACACTCCAGACATGTACATCCAAACCTCTGACTGCAGAGATCGGGTACCGCAGACCACACCCCACACCACAGCAAGGATGCAGGAGGCCTCTCTGCTCCAGCGGCTGCCCCCTGCCTTCTCCCTCACCCTGAGAGGACGACTGGCCAGCCCACTGTCCTACTGCTTTTGGGGGTAAAGCATGAGGAAGGTATTGACTAGCCTATCCAGTGTTTTTCTTTGGTTTTGTTTTGCTTTTAAGATTTTATTTAATTTAGAGAAAGGGGAAGGGAGGGAGAAAGGAAGGGAGAGAAACACTGATGTGCGAGGGAAACAGATCAGTTGCTCTTGCACACCCCCAACTGGGGGCCTGGCCCGCAATCCAGGCTTGTGCCCTGACCAGGAATCGAACCGGTGACCTTTCGGTTTGCAGGACAACGCCCAACTCACTGAGCCACACCACGCAGGGCCTACCCTGTGTTTTGATGATCCAGGAACATAAGGAGAGCTCAGTCAGAAAGATTACTGCCCGCGTGCATTCCTCCTTCCACCTCCGACTCTGACATCTGGACCATTTTCTCCCTTAGTGATCACTTATCCAACAACTACCCAGGAGTGCTCGCCATGGGTCAGGCACCCAACTAGCGCTTGCTTCCCACATTTGCTTTCTCTGGGCTTCCCACAGTCTACTCTCCACATCACTCCTCTGCTAAACCGCATCCATGGAGCCCAGAAGAAAATCTGACCTCCATACTGCAGGTCTCATGGCAACTATGTGATCTGGCCACTGTGGCCTTCCTTCTCTCCAGTCCTGAAACATCAAGCTTGTTCCGGCCTTATGGCACGTGCACTGGCTAGAAGGCTGGTTAATGACAGGCAAGGGGACCCCATGTGCCTAGTCTCTAGCACAGGAAAAAGTCTGTCTGATGTGGTTAGAAGAGGGGAGTGGAGCAAGATGAGGCCAGAGGGTTGGCAGGGTCAGATCCTGCAGACCTTGCATTCCAGCAGGGAGTCTGGATTTTATTCTAAGTACAATGCAAAGTCCTTGGAGGGTTTTCAGCCGAGAGTGAGGTGACCTGAATTACATTGTAAGATCACTTGAGCTTCTGTGAGCATGGATTAGAGGGAGAGCAGCACGGCACACAGGGAGAACAGAAGAGAGAAGTGCAGACAAAGAAGGCAGATGTGTCATATACTCTAGAAACAGAATCCACTGGCGTTACCAAAAAAAAAAAAAAAAAAGAAAGAAAGCTGTAGAGGGCGAGGAAGGGAGAGGACTGGAGGGTAGCTTCTAGACCTCTTGTTTAAGTAACTGAGTGGAGTTGCCAATTTCTGACATGGAACAGTGGAGAGCTGACAACAGGTGTAGGGGGTGGGCATCAGGGGCACGGGTTCTCTCTGACTTGCCTCTTCCTGCGCTCCTGAAGGCTCCCCTAAATCGCAGAATCAGATCCAGTGGCCTTTCCTCAGGCCTCACACTCACGCATCTCCCTTTCCCTTTTAACTTGGCTAATGCCGGGATGAGCAGACAAGTCCCAACAGATGCACGTTAACCTCCATCACGTTCTAGGCATAAACCGTGTGCTATGTTCAAACCACCTGCCAGTCCACAGACAGGTCCAGGCTGTCCGGCCCTCACTGCCCCTTCAGGCCAAGCAGGCTCCTTGGCGGGCGCCACTTTCTCCCCCATCGTCCACACTGGATGGCCTCCACCCGGTTAGAAAGGCTTCCTCTTCTCCTGTGGCTTCAACCCTCCAGGCTGACCCTGGCTCCCACTTCTCCCCAGTTCAGTTCCACATTCTCAGCTGTGCCCAGAACACTTCCACTGAGACGTGCTGCAACCTTGACAGTGACAGCACTGGAAGCTCAGGCAGCTGCTCTGAGGGCAAAGCAGCGCGCCTCTCTGCTCCCATCATGCCCACAGCCAGGTAGTCACCACATCCTCCAGCCATACCCTTCTAAATGGCCCCTGCCTCGCTCCTTCTCAATGTCCACTCCCCCCACTCTAGCCCATGCCCTATTTTCAATGTCTTCCCCCGAATGTAGCGACACAAAGCCTGCCGGCATTCAGTATTTCTGAAATAACTACTGGCTGTAGTAAGGGCGGACTGTCTGTGGCTCATCCAAGCACAGACGAACAGGATTCATAAGTGAACGTCACAAGGAGATCATACTGCTACTCCTTCCTCAGAAACTGTCAGGGGCTCCTCAATGCAATGCGATAAAACAAACACTTTCCACAGGCCTCCAAAGCCCTCCGCCATGGGCCCTAACCCTCCTTTCCAGTCTTGTCTTCAACGACTCCAGTTATCCCGGAGACTAACCGGTCTCCCCAAGTTCTTTCCCCACCCCAACCCCACCTTCCTGGCTGTTGACTGCCTCCATTTTAAAAGTTTTGAACTTTTTAATATTTGGGCTTTTGCTGGTGCCAATACCCTCTGCACCCCTCTGTCTACCCGTACCCCAGGCAGCTCCTTCCTTCCCTCCGAAGTCTCCTTGGACTCCCTACCCGCCAGCGGCCTCTCCACCTCTGCGTACACGGTTCCTTAGGTCTGTATGATCTTCTCGTGATGTTCACTTATGAATCACTAATGCATCGCTTCACTTTTTATCATTTTGATGTCTGTACCCCTCAAAGACTGCATGTTCCCTGGGAGCACCACAGACTAGCACTGCAACCTCCGTATACTTGGCACAGCCTTCTTGGATATAGAAAGTGCTCTATAACTACTTCCTGCTTTACCAACCGGTCAAACATGACACAGGCTGTAACATCTGCCACACTCCAGCAAAAGAAGAGGAAAATGCACAGGTTGGAAACATCTTTGTTTTTGCCTATGTGAGATGAACAGTGAGGGTAGAAAGAGGGCATAGATGCTAAAAAGAAAACAATTTTATAGGCTCCAAATGGGAGCACCATTTAACCTCTCCTCCTACTATTGGTTGGTGCAAAAGTAATGTCCAACTTTTTAAAAAGAAAGTTTTAGATAGTATTTATTAAATTTGCGTCTCTTCTTATAATTTTTTGATGTCACAGTGACTAATTTATACCTTATTTTTTCAGATTATCGAAGTATTGTTCATAATCATCTGCAATATTTGCACCCATATTCATCCCATCTAAAGACCACATTAGAAATGTTTTACTCTATGAGTTTCATAAAGGTGCCAATGCAAGTATAGCAGCAAAGTCTATTCAGAGTGCTTATGGGGATGATGCAGTGACTGAAAGAAGTTGCAGGAGGTGGTTTTCCCGTTTCCGAAGTGGGGATTTCAGTTTGAAAAATGAACCAAAAGAGTCGTCCAAAAAAACTTGATTCCAATGCATTGGAAGCTGTTGTCACAGAAAATCCCACCATTACCTCTAGGGAACTTGCAGAACAATTTAACGTAGCCCATACAACCATGCTATGGCAACTGGAAAGGACTGGAAAGGTTTCAGTAGTTGGAAAATGGGTAGCACACGAACTGTCTCCAGAGAATCTGCAACAGCGTGTTGCTTGTTGTGAATCATTGCTTTCGCGACACCTTCAGGCACCATTTTTAGGTAGGCTTGTTACAGGTGCTGAGAAGTGGATCCTTTATCATAACGTTAAACGCCACTGATCGTGGATCAGTCGAGGAGGAAGAAGAGTTCAACAACCAAGAGGAGGACTTCATCCTAAGAAGATCACGTTGAGTGTACGGTGGGATATGGAAGGAATTGTCCATTACGAACTGTTAGACAACAATCAAACAATTACTGCTGATCTTTACTGTGAACAACTTCGTTGTCTGAAAGCAGCTTTGAAACAAAAGCGACCTTCCTTAGTCAACAGAAAGCGTGTCATCTTCCATCACAATAATGCTCGTCCTCACACACCTCAACTCCCCAAAAATTTCTTGAAAGAGCTTGGGTTGGGAAATATTGCTTCATCCTCCATATTCTCCTGACCTTGCTCCTTCTGATTATCACTTGTTTCGGGGACTACAGAATCATTTTGATGGTCTTAGGTTGACATCAAGAGAAGAGGATGAAAATGAGTTGGATTCATATTTTGCTTCAAAACCTAAAGAATTTTACAAGCGTGGCATTTATAAGCTAGTTGACAGATGGAATGAGGTTCTAGAAAGTAAAGGAGGTTATGTTAATGAATAAGTATTTTCATAATCATGGGCTTTTTCATTTTTAAAATAGACCTCGAAATCGGACATTATTTTTGCACCAATGTTTAAACAGGCATGCATAAGTTCTGCCTCATAATATCAGCCATGCTCCCCAGAGACAGCCCATTAAAAACATCATCAATTCATTTTAGTTTGGTTGATAATTAATATAGCTACCTCTAGCATCAATAACCTATGGACTGACATATAAGTAGGGCATAATTCATAATGTATATATAAAATAACATTATATATATAGACATACACATACACACTCACACAGCCTCATCTTGAGCAATCCCTCCCTCCAAAATTTTTTTAAATCTCTATTCTGCAGGTACTCCCCATTACCACCGCCACCTTCTCATCCCATCTCTCACCCAGTCTTACTCCCTACTCTCTAAAAAGGAGCAAGAGCAAGGGACCGGAGAAGAGAGGAAGAAGAAAATGTGCTGGAGAGGATCTTAGAGATCTAGAACAATTCTCACCCCATGTACCGATGGGAACACTGAGGCTGCATGATACTGTAGAAAGACGCAGAATAGTTTGGTCAAATTGATTTAAATTTTGCCTCCTCCATGTATTGTGTGATCTAACCTCACCAGGCTTCAGTTTTTATCACTGTAAAAGGAGAAATAATACTCTCACAGGATTGTTTTGAGGGTCACTGGGATGAAAAATAGGAAAGTTCCTACCACAGGTAGGGTGCTCAAAGGCTTGAAGTCTAAAGCGGGACCAACGCTAACCTCCTTCCCTGCTGCTCCCAACCCTTCATACAAAAGGGGCCTGGGGGCAGGGGGAAGCCACTGAAGAAGGCAATAAGTGGCTCATGAAAACTCTGACTGGCATCTGTTCTCTGCTTTCTTTCTGAGCGACTCTGAGACAAGTCAACTCCAAGAACACTGTTTTCAGGCAGCTGGGCAGAGCTGCTGGAAGGCGGAGGAGACCGCTGGGAGGGCAGAGGCTCCTTCCCCAGCTCTGCAGAATGAAGAAAGCAGTCACTGCCCAGCTGAGCATCAAACACCTTTCCTTCTCCGTCTGCCCACACCATTTAGCTACTGGGCAGAAAACAGCAGTTCAGCATTTGTGCACATGCCGAGGGAAGGGTTTTTGCAAGGTTAAAAGGATGTGCCTTTTAAACACACACAGGCATGTAGAGAGTCCCTTCCCCCATATCTCTCCTTCTATGGGGGACACACTCTCCGTCAAAGCAATCCCCACATCCCCCACCTCCCCATGCCTGGCCAGAACACAGGTGACCAACTCCTAGAGCAAAGCCCCTCTCCCTTCCCTGCAGAGCTGCCTCTTGCCCAGCCTGAGTCTTCACTGCCCTGTGCATTGGTCTACCCAGCAGCTAAAGCTAAATGATGAAGTTGGCTCACAAAGTTACAGCAATTCAGGCGACAGCTACCAACAGCCCAGAAGGGGCTGGGCTCACAGCGCTTCCTTTACTCTAGGGAGCTGTATTTTTCTAAGATTATTATTTCTTGGGCTGGCTGCTCAGCTACTCAGCGTCATTTCCCCTTTCGGTGGGAAAGTTCTTTTCTTCTCCATGGATTTTCATTATGACTTGTCTTTTTTCCCTTCTCATATGCAGATCTCACAATTAAAGCATGGTCTATAAATTGCAAAAATCAAGGTATATAAAAATCAGATGATAACTGTGGCTCTGAAGGCCTGAGTTGTTAAGAAAAAATAAAACAAAGCACGAAGAAAAAGAAAACCTCCAGGCCTTGTCATCCTTCCTATCTCCACTGGCTGAATTATCAGCAGTAACTTCAGCTAAACAGCGAACCGGTGACAGGTGGAAGCAAAAGCTTAGCAATGGCTATGGGGTGGGGTGGGGGCTACTGTCCTGAGACTTGCAGTCTAATGCAGGCCAGCAACCCACAGGAAGAATGACAAGTGCGGTTACTTAACACTGAGAACCTTGAACTCTGTCAAGAGGAGGAAAAGGGCTAGAATTGGGCCCAGGCAAGAAAAGATATCTCTGGTCCCTGCTGCTAACACCCATGTATTTGGAAGCCCAAGCCACCAGGGCCATGCACTGACCGTGAGCATCCTTGCAGCAGAAGGGGCTGCAGGCAGTTTCCCCAAATAATCAAATGAAATGTTATCTGTAAGACTTGGGCTCATTACCAGCAGGAGGGCGCACCTACCCAAACACAGAAACGCTGGTTCACAACCTGGATGGCCATCTGCCGGGTGCGGAGAGGGCAGACATACACATGGGATGCAATGTGGGCCAGAGGGCCTCGTGAGGCTCGTTTCAGCACAGTGACTTTGCTGCCATGGGAGATAACTGATTGTACCTTGTGACACACGCGGCCTATCAGAAAGGGTCCAAAGAAAATCCTTGGAGATTATTAGGAAACTCGGACTCATTAAAATCATGCAATGCTGGCTCTCTTGTTCTCCACCCCCCACCCCATGTGACAATGCTCGAGCCACCAGGAGAAAACAACCACTAGGTCATGCCTGAATCCTGTCAGGTTAGTAGCTTCAGGCAGTTTTCAATAGGTAATCAATTTCCTCTCTTCTAATCTCAGGTTTCTAACATCCCCACTTGAGATCCAGCCTTAGATCAGCAGAAGAGCAGACACTCCTTGGGTGGTCTTCATGGGGGCACAAGGACAGACCCTCTCAGATAAGAGAAGTTTTAGACTACTCCACCTCCCGCCTGCTTGCTCTCTGGGACTCTCACCGGCACCGGCTCTCAAGCACCTTAAGTCTCCATCGCTCTCATCTCCCAAAATGAATCAAACTGAGAAGGTTGTAAAGCCAAGACTAGCAGTGTTTATCTGCCAGATGTGTGAAGAAGGGTGGGACACTTAGGACAGAGGAGGAGTCCCTGGCTAGCAAGGCTCAGCCCCACCTCTTACCTGCTGAGGCCCCCAAGCCAGTGTTCCTCCATTGCCCCTCCTCTTGTAACACCCAGCTCCCTGTGACTAACACCTAGCTTTCTGGGACATGCAGGGATTCCCAGCGTAAGAGAAGGAAGGAGACTCATGTGCCAGCCTCGTCCAGCCAGAGCCCGCACCTCCACCCCACCCCACCCCCAAAAGGCATCATCCCTCCCACCCATCCCCTAAGAAGATCAGGGCCTAAGCTGAGAATCCTGATTACCAACCAGACAAACCTGCCTTCAATTCCTGCGTGTCTCCGCTGACATGACCTCAGTCCCCTACACTCCACTTTCCATTCAGAAAACTCACAAAACACAGCACCGTTCCTCAGTTACTTTTCTAGTGCAAGAAAGCCAGGAAATGTTCCCTTTTATGTTCCTAATTCCTTCCCGTGGAACTTAAAACAATGTGTGCTGTAAGTCATTTAAAATCAGAGTCACTGTGGGTGTGTCTGCAGCCGGTTTTTTGAAGTTTCTTTCTCGTTTCCACTCCCTTACTGTTCCTCAGCTCTGTCTTGTGCCAGTGATTTAGAAATTCACAAAGACAGGGTATTTTGCAACGATGCGAGTACCATTTGAATACGGAGTGGAGTTTTTACTGGGGGAATCTGATTTTTTGGTAACTTTTAAAAATTTAATTAAGAGGATGCGTCCCTAGGTTCAACAAAGCAAGCGAATTCCTACATCGCAGTTTGCGTGATATGAGAGACTTAAATGAAGTGTCAACTAGGAAGATGAAATCTTCTCACCCTTCAACTAAACTCCTCCTCTCCAGGGTAACCCTGAGGGAGCGGGTGCCTTGTGTCACTCCCAGGAAGGCACTGGCTAACACCACCACACTGCTGACTTCGTCCAAGCACTTCCCATCATTTTTACTTTCATTTTGTCACACCATCACCAGGAGGTGGCCAGGGGGAACAGGGATCGTTACTTCCATTTCACAGACGGAGAAACAGATCTAATGAGGCGAAATCCCCAAGGTCACAATGGTATTATAGTTGAAATTTCACTCAGACTTGAGCCTTTCTTCCAGACATAGAGAAGGACCTGGATAAAAAGGACCGGAGGAGAGTGGGCCGGTCCTCTGGGCAGTTCAGGCAGTGGCTATGTATATAAGGAAAGGGGAGGGAAAGGCTCGGGACAGTCCTGTGTCAGCTTTTGCCTTGCAGGGGTCACCTCCCCGCCCCCCGCCCCCCCCCCCCCCCGTTTTAGAGTGAACCAGCGGAGTGTTTTGTTTCCAACTACATCCTTTGTCCTTTACAATATCCTAAGGGCTAGAATGCTTTCAAAACAGTTATTTATATCTCAAAGTCAGGCTTTGTACCTGGAGAGGACATTTCTTCATAGGAAAAGAATGGAATTGGGGACTAGGCAGGCCGGACGTCATCACTCTGAGAGGTGGTAGGGTGCTTTGGAAGGTTTGGGATTTTTCCTTTTTTTAAAAGGGGAGTATGTACACGGGGTTGGGAGGGGTGGTCCTGGTACACCATGGGAGATAAGTTTTCTTCCAAGGAGGGCGGGCAGGATGGTCACACCCCCAGTCCAGCCACCAGCGAAATCATCTAGGAAACCCACTCCGTCCGCTCCCTGCCGTCCCCCGCAGCCGGCCCTCAGGATCCCACACACGCCCGGGTCAGTGGAGCCCACACCCGGGTCGAGCAGCGCTAAGGGGCCTCGGGCGGGGGATGCGGCCCCGGGGCGCGCCCACACCCCAAGCCTGGGGCTCGCTCGGCGGCTGGTCCCCGGCTCTCACTCACCCGCGCTCCCGCCTCTGGGGACGCGGCCCGAGGGTCCCGGCCGTGCAGCGGCGTCCGGCGCTTGGGCCATCTGGCTGGGGCCGGGGGGCGCGGGCCCGCGGCGCTCCCGGGGCGGTGTGGGTGGCGGCGACTGCAGCTCGCGCCCGGGGCCGGGCGGGGACGACCGCGCCAACCTCGCGCCTGCGGGAGGCGCTCGGCTCGGCGCGCCGCGGGCCGGCGAGGGCGGCTGGCCCCGCGTCCCGGGGGCGGCCGGCGGCAGCTGCAGTAACAGCGGCAGCAGCAGCAGCGGGAGCGGCGGGAGCCTCCGTGAGGCGCGCGGCGAGGCCATGGTGGTGGCGCCCGCCCGCGCTCACATGCCCGGCGCGCGGGGCGGGCGCGGGACGGGCGCGGATGCGAGGGAAGCGGGCGGCGGTTGCCGTGCAGGGCCGGGTAAGTCGGCGAAGTGAGGCTGCGAGCGCAGTCCCCGCCTCAAAAGTTGTGGGGAGCCGCGGGGGGGGGGGGGGTGGCCGGGGGCCGGGCGGGCGCGGCAGGGGCGGCCCGGGCGCCGCTACATGCTAATTAGCCCGGGCGGGTCGCGGGGCGGGCGGCTCCTCCGCGGGTTGACATCACCCTCCGAGCGCGGCCGGGCCCGGGGGCGGAGAGAGGGCAGGAAGGGGGCGGGGATCGACCGCCGCAGAGCGGCCGGCTTGGGACCATGGGGTGACGGTCACAGAGCCAGCCAACTTGGACACACACACACACCCCCAGTATTGCTTTACCATTTGGAGAAAAATTAGAAAAACTGAGTCTTACGCATCAGGAACCAGAATTTTCCAGCTCCTTAAATGCACAATGAATCGGTGAAAAGCCGGTGTTGAGTAATTTAATTAGCACTAACTAGATTTTACAAAGTGATCTGATGTGGGACAGAAGTGAAACCTGTGCCCGTACTCCCCGCCCCGTGTGGACATTGCCCCTTGCTATTTTGGGGTGGCCCCCCTTCCCCGCCCCAATGCTCCGGGCCCCAGGGCTGGTGCTGGGCTTGACGTTGCCAAGCCTAACACCTCATCCTGCGGCCCATGCGGGAGTCATCCTTCAGCGCGCCCTCTCATCCCCATTGACCACTGCCTTTGGCTCACACCAGAGCTCTGCAGAAATGTCACCACCAGGACACCCAAACAGGCTGCAGGGAAAAGAAAACTGTGAATTCAGGAACTGCTAGGGCAAACTCAATCAGGAAAAGGGCTGCAGATGGCAAGTTCAAAAGCTCTCATAGAGATCACTGAATTTTAAATGGAAACCTTCAGGGGAGGGAGTCAAAGATTTAATGTGAACAGATTTTCCTGGAAAATAAAGTCCCATATGTGTCCATATCCCTTCCTTTCCAGGGAGAAAAATTATAAAAAGTATAAATTTTAGGGCTGCAAGCCTCTTCGTTTCTAGGTGAAGAAACAGGGGCTCAAAATGGAAAAAAAATTTGCTCAAGATTCTGAAACTAGACCCAAAGATTGAGGAATGTGTTTATGAATAATCATATGACATCATTAATTCTGGTCCCATTATTCCAAATTTACAATAATTCAGACAATGTCTCAGCTGAAATAAAACCTGGAGCTCCTTGGGGATCTCATCAGTTTTCTGTTGGAGGCCCCTGTCTGAGCACCAGATGCTCAGGAAACTGACTTTGGACTTCCCTTTCATGCCTGTCTCTCCACCCTATTTCTATGCTCTCTGTTGACATCCAAAGCTCCATAACCCACCTCCAGGGGAATGAGCAGATTATGGTGTCCAGGGCAGCTGCTGGTGAATCAGTCCAAGTGAGTCACTGGGCAGAAAACATAAGGATGCTCTATGTAAACAAGCTCACCTTCAACAGGGAAGTGAGCAGTAACTATTTGGTTTTATTTTGTTCTGTTTTAAAAGATCCAGAACAACCCAGCTTTCCAGGGCCCTCATATGGAATTTCCAGGTCTTTCCAAGAAAATACCATACAATGATCCCCATGTAAGTAATCTGGTTTGCTCTTATGGCCCCAGCTCAACTTCTCGGGATCCTGCTCTCATATTAACAGGCAGGACTGCCCAGCTGCCCAGACACAGCCCTATAAGCCCCAACAAAGACAAGACACTGTGCTTAGAGGTGCTGGTCACAGCCGCTCCCTTCCTTCCTCAGAGAATATTTCACATAGCGTGAATTACCATCCCAGGCAACCAGTAATGTTCAAGGGTTTAATGGCTTTTACAGGCTTCTCATGTAGATTCAGAGATCCCACTAGAGACTATGCCTTCATTACCAAGGCCCAAGGAGCAAATGTGCACCTGCCACTTGTCCCTTCCCTTTCGGCACCACAGATTTGTCTCTCTAATCTCCTCTATGACTTCTAAGAGCACGATCAAGTTCAGGACAGCTGTGGATGAGGAGGGGGAGAGGCAGGAAAACCTGGAAAGACGGATCACAGTGAAGATGAACCCCTGCACATTTTCATCTTCTCCTAGGACAAAACAAGAGGAAACAACAAGAGCAAGTTGGAAGCAGATAGAACCTTGGAAAGAGTAGTTAACTTGGTCTTGGGCCCTTGCTTCTTGTCCTAACGTTACCACTGTTTAAAAGTGTGATCAGTTAACTCATCTGTACAACAAAGATTGATCTCCTAGATGATTGCAAAGGAGTGCTCCAGCTCTGTTGTTCTGAGGTTCAGTAAAGACCTTCTGACACAGTATCGAGGATATATAAAACAGATGTCTAAGGACATTTGTAGTGTTTCCTTCCCGGAGATATAAAAATCCAGACAGGAATTTTGGTCATTTTGGATGGTTTAGAAGACGCCCTATCTGGAGCCAGGGGGATAAATCAAATGACATGTCAGATCCATTCCAGCCCTGGGAGTTTATTGATCTAGAATGAAACAGGTGGGACGCGACCTCAGGCCTCATTTCCGGACTGAGTTAGGAGTCAGGCATTCCTAACCTTTCCAGAGGGGGTGTGGGGACACTCAAAAGTGGTTGAATACAGTGTCTTTTCTACACAACACTGTATGTAGTCAGAGCTTTTATAGGAGCTTTCCTGTCTCTACTTGTGTTAATTAGATTAGGTTTAGGCTAGGTTGCAGTGACAAATACCAAGCCCCGCCCTCCCCAAATGCAGCAGTTTTACATGATAGATGCTTTATTCTTCTTATTCACTTAACAGCCTTAGGCACTGCTGTTCAGGTCAGTAGGATGGGTCTTCACACATTCTTTTATGGATCCACACTGTGGCAGTTCTGCCATTTGCTAATGTATGGGTGGCTTCCAAAGTTGCCCTTGGAATTGGCATCCCAGTCAGCCAGAGGTGAAAAGAACATGGGAGGTTTTGATGGGCCAAGGCCTGAAAGTGGCATGCTTCACTTCCTCTTACATTCCACTGGAGAGAACGTGGTCACATGGCTCACCAAACTGCAAAGGCATCTGGGAACTATAGTCTAGCCATACAAGCAAAGAAGGGGGGGAAGGGGTGTGGGTAGATTGCTAGCAGTCTCTGCCCTATCACTCAATATCAGTAGGGAAGGGAAAGGAAAGGGAAAGGAGATTCATCAGTTTCTTCCTTCATAAAACAAGAGTGTTGAATCAGATGATCTCTCAGGGCCCACCTGCTTTAACATTCTATGTTTCCAAGAGGTAATGACATACGCTTCTGCACCAAAGAAAGCAAGCCTGCAGGCTTCTGCTGCAACACGTCCTTAGCCTGAGCCGTCTTCCTCTGCCAATTGCTCTGGCTGGTGGACCCCATAGAGAGGGCCTTGGGCTCTCTCCAAGTTCTCTGTTCCTGAGCTCTTCTCAATCCTTGGCCAAGTCAAGTACCCCTATTAACCTCAGTCTCTCCAACTGTACAGTGGGAAGAAGTCATTATTAACCTTTGCATTACCCGGGGTTGGTCTGAGGACATGATGAGATCACTGTGCAGGAGGCACCAGGAGCTCTTCTGACTGAAGTACTCTATACAATGCTTTTATTATAATCAGAGCCTTTAATAACACTGCATTCTGAAGAGGTTTGGAGAGCACCCAGTTCCTGAGGATAGTGTTCCTGCAGAATCTGTGGCAGTGTGGGTGGCATTGCCATGGCTGGAATACAGTGGTAGCTGCACAGCAGTAACATCAGAGGGTCACTGAGGACTGAGAGATCAGTCATAGACACCTGGAGTGAGCTTCATCTGGGAGTGGTGAGCTGGGCCCAAGCCTCACCATCCTTGGCCTGCCCGTCTGCTATGTGCTCATCACCCTGTCACACCCTGGATCTGCTTACTCATCCTCTCATCTGCTTGTGCCTTCCCACCCCCAATCTACAAGCTGCTTTCTGAAAGTTCTGTGCCTTATTCATCTTTGTAACCCCAGGACCTAACACAGTAGCTTCATTCTTTTATTCAGTCACTCAACTAATATTTGCTAAATGACTATTCTGTGCTGGTATTGGGTGAGTCTCAGACCTCATGGAGCTTTAAGCTTTGGAGGAGACAGACAGTAATCAAAAGAACATAAATGCAAACTTGTCACTGTGGAAGGTGCTCTAAAGCACAACATTTGGGAGCGGGTGTCAGGGTTCCCTGTAAACATGAGATTGAGCCATGATCTGAAAGCTGTGTGGGCCATTAATATGTTGACTGTTAATCAGAGTGGGAAGAGTATGTGCAAAGGCCCTGAAGCAGGAGGGATTGTGATAACTGTAAAGGATCAAAAGAAAGCTATTGTGGCTGGGGCAAAAAAGAGTGTGGAGAAATCATCTAGGAAAGAGAGCAAGGCTGGAGACTTTGATAGCAGCCAGGTCAGGCAGACCCTAATGGTCCATTTTAAAGATTTTTGTTTTATCTTAAAAATTTAGGGAAGTCATTTTAAGGTTTCAAGTTAGGGAGGTAGGGTAAGATGGGAGTTGGAGGAGAGAGAGTGAAGCATGACATGATTTGCAATTGGAAATCATCATCCTGGCTATGATATGGGGGATAAATTAGAAAGAAACAAGAATTCCAAGTTAAGTCCAAGTGAGAAATAATAGTTTTTGGACAGGATGACAGAAATGAGTTCAGAGAAACATATGAGTTTGAGCTTACAGGAGATAAAATCCACAAGATGCAGAGGATGAAGAAGAGTGGTCAAAGATTTCCTGAGTTGCTGGCTTTCATGGCAGGGTGTATGGTGGGGCCATTGACAAGGAGAGGGAACAGTGGATGAGAACTCGATCTTTGAGGTCAAGATTGTTCATTTTGTTTGGACTAGAGTCTGGGGTAACTTTGAGGTGTCCACGTGGCAATGTAAAATGTGCACTTAGCCCTGGCCAGGTGGCTCAGTTCGTTGGAGCATTGTCCCACACACCAAAAGGTTGCAAGTTCAATTTCTGTTCAGGGCATATACCTAGGTTAGCAGGTTTGGTCCCCCGTCAGGGAATATTCGGGAGGCAACCAATCAATGTTTCTCTCTCACATGAATGTTTCTCCCATTCCCTCTCTCTCTCCTCTGTTCCTCTCTCTCTAAAAGCAATGAAAAAATGTCCTTGAATGAGGAAATAAACAAACAAATAAAAATGAAAAACAAAGTATGCATTTAGATCTGCAGACTTGGAGCTGAGAGGAGAGGTTCTATTTTGAGGTCTAGATCTGCATACAAGGGGTTTCCTAGGAAAGAGAGTACAGTGAAAAGAGCCTTAAAATGAGCCCTGAGGACACACAAGGTAGCCAGGGAACAAAGACTGACTCACGAAGTAGACTGGGAAGGAGCCACAAGGACATGGGAGGAAACCCAGAGATAGTCCTGTCACTGGAGAAAAGAGAAGAAGTGTGTAATACCGCCCAAAGGTCAAGTAAGGTGCAGACAGAAAATATCCATTGGTTTTAGCAACATGAAAGTCACCTTACCATAATAGGAAAGGTTTCGATGGAGTGACTGGAGCAGAAGCAACAATGAAGCGAGTTGGGAGAGTGAGAAGTGAAGAAACCAAGCTGGTCAGGAGAACTTGGCTTTGAAGGGGAAGAGTTGAATCAGGACAGTAACTACAGGGCAGTATAAGCATAGGGGATTTTGCTTGTTTTTAGTGGGAGAATTTGAACATGGAAAGGGTCTACTGGGAAGGGAGAAAATAAAAATTCTAAGAAGGGGAAAAGATGGTTAATGGGATTAGTTTTCTGAGAAGCAGAAGGGGACGGAATCCATAGCATAGGACTGGTGCTGGGAGGAGGAGAGAGGAGAGATTGGCACACTGAAGGGGTCTGACTTTCTATGTGGGGATTTTAAGAGGACTTCAATTTTCTTTGTAAGATAGAAGGCAAGGATGTTTGCTAAGAGTAGAAGGACTGAAGGGGTGGGGCCTGAAGGATTTGAAAAATTGAGAAACTTAATATATTCATTTTCTGAGGCTGCCGTAATGGAGCACCACAAACTTGGGGACTTAAAACCACAACAGTTTATCCACTCACAGATCTGGACATCCAAATCAAGGTGTCAGCGGGGTCATCCTCCCTCTGCAGGTCCAAGGAGAGAATTCTTCCTTGCCTCCTACACTCTGGTGGTTGCTGGCAATGCTTGGTGTTCCTTGGGCTGTGGATGCATCTGCAGTCTGCGTGTCTTCACGTGGCCTTCTTATAAGGACATCAGTCACTGGATTTAGGGCCCAACCTAATTCAGTACGATCTCATTTTAATTTGATTGTATCTGCAAAGATCTTTTCAAACAAAGTCACATTCACAGGTACCAGGAGTTAAGACTGAACCTATCTTTTGGGGGACACAATTCTGTCCACTACAATGGAGAAACTGAGAAACAGTTGTACGGAGTGAGAGAATTGTGCCAGAATGCCAGCCCTGTCCTGGACTCACAAAGATTGGGGGAACGTGTCCAGTGGCACCAGCTGTTCCCAACTTGCTCCTCTCTGCTCACCAGCATCCAGCATCCTTGGTCTGAGCTGGGGCACCTCACCCTCTCCCACTTCAGGGTAGATTCCCGCCCTCCAGGAGCAAAGACTTCACCTCTCCTAACCCGTCCTCCCTTCCCGTACCAATCTCTGCATACGGCTCAGTCCTTTTCTCTGCTCAGTGATACATCAAGGACCCTTAAGACCAAAGCTGCCAAGCTGGCCCTGACAGCAGCGGGGTTATAACAGAAGACAGAATTCCAGCCGTCCGTGCAACACCTGGTACGTCTGCACTGTCTTGCTCAGGGCTCCAGGGAGCAGAGAGCCTTGGAATTTTGACTAAGTAACTGAAGGAATAAACCTGTCTCCTTATTTTTGACCTCTCGGGATAAGCCTTACTGTCCCCTCTCTGGACTGTCAAGAATAGTTTCCTTTTGTTCGGGGTGAGCTGGGATTGCTTGCTGGCCACAAAACAAGGACCCCTTGCTGCTTCCCCATCAGCTGGTGCAGCGCTCCAGGGGCATTTGCACTGGCGGGCCAAGGTGAGAATGTAAACACTGCAACCCACCGTTAACGCCCTGGGACCTCATCCAGAGAGGAAGGCTTGCTCATGGCTTGGCCAGGCTCCCAAGCATCATGTACAGCAATTCGGAGTTCCAACTCAGACAACTTGGGGTGGGTCCTTGAATGACCTTCTGTTTCTTGTCTGCCCATCTGAGAGGACCATTCCATTCCAGAAAACATTCCTCTGATAAAATCGGTTACGCACTGTGAACGTCAATGAGCCAGGAACATTCTCGGACGCAACAGGATTCTGATAAAGTCTTATTTTGCAAAAATTTCCAGTGTGAAAAATGCTCCCTGGAGCAATCAGGGAAATTCTTGAGACACCAGGCCACTGGGCAAAGCGGTCAGAGACTTAGGGCAGAAGAGGAAACCCAGAGGTGAAATTCCCACTGTGGACAGAGGGGCCTGGGTTTTCAGCCATCCTTTCATTCCATCAGTTAGTCAACACATATTTGATGAGCTCTTTTCAAGTGTCAGGCCCTGATCCAAAGTCACTGGGAGGGCAATGTCTTCATGTGGCTGCAAAGCTCTCCTGCTTTTGCAAAGGCAGTGATAACTCGCTGCCCTCATACAGTCCAGGTTAGCAGGCAGGTAAACATCCACCAGATTCCCCACTCCCGCTTGCCACTCCTCTCTGTCTCACTCTGTGGGGTTGGGAGTTCTCCTCTTCTTCTGTGATCCACCAGGCCTCCCATTCCTTTGACCTTTCTCTATACCACTTTCTGTTCATAGGTGTCTCCTTGGGGACTGTTTCCGGGTATCTCAGTCTCTACTTTTCCTCATGTCTCGCTTTGCATCACTAAGTGCCTCCTGGCACATCCATTTCTCTCTGTCTCCACCAGGCTCTCTTTTCCTCTCTCTCTACACCTTTCTTCCAAGCAACTCATCCTCATATTCTCCCTTCTCTTTCAAACTGTTGTTACACAGAACTAAATACATCCAAGGAATATTTGTGAAGTAAACTTTTACATTCTCTAGGTTTTATTTTTTACATTGTTTGTGTCAGGTAGCCTTGTTCTGAGAAGTCACCTGGAGAACAGTCTAGGGTTTCATACCAGGTTTGTTGAGAGAAAGGAGGAAGGGGGTTGGAGGGAAAAGGAAACTCCTGGACCAATAGGAGCAAGGGAAGGGAGAGGGAGAAAGGAAGACTCTCAGTCACGCACAAGGGTCCTGTAGGAGTCACCTACAGGCACCGACTCCACACTTTTCCGAACATACATTTCGGTTAGGGTGAGTTTACCCATCAACGCATTCAGCAAGTTATTTACATCTCCCTGCTTTTTCCCCACCAAGACAGTCAATATGTCATGCTAGGTCCATCAGCATTTCTGGGAACTAGCAAAGTCTATTTTTATTTGCTATGGGAGAGGCGGGGACCAGGTTAATTTGCACACAGTTCATTTGCATACATCAGAAGTCTGGGTGAGCAGTCCAGCTGCAGCCATGTCCTGACAGTTTGAAGATTATGTGGACTTCTCTGTGTTGTCTGAATTTCTTTAAAAAGCATGAGCAACTATTGAAAACATTTTTATTGAAATATGATGTACATAGAGAAAAGTGCAGCTGCAGAGGGCCATCAACGTGCCATGCAAAGCCTAGTGAATGTCGCTAGTGAACATCTGTGTGGTCGGCACTCAGATGGAAAGGCGCCCAAGCTCACCTCCAGTCATCCTCCTCATACAAGTCACCACTATCCTGACTTCTTTCAGCATAACTTAGTATTTTTTTTGATAAAATACCTGGTTTTGTATTTTATATAAATAGAATGCTCTCTTCTGTGTACTCTTCTGTGTCTAGCTTCTATTGCTCAGCATTGTGATGGTGAGATTTACTCACATTGTTGCATGTGGTGCTAGACTCTTCATTCTCCTAGTTGACAGTACCCATGATGGGGATAGCTCACGATTTATTTTCCCACTTATTGTTTTTCTTAAGTATATTTTATTAATTATGCTGTTACAGTTGTCCCAATTTTCTTTCCGTTTGCTCCCCTCTACCCAGTACCCCACTTCCCTCCAGCAATCCCACCCCCCTTAGTTCATGTCCACGGGTCATGCATATAAGGTCTTTGACTTCACCCTTTCCTATATTTTCTATTATATTATTTCCTATATTATTATATTATTTCCTATATTAACTTCCCCCTGTCTATTTTCTACCAACCAATTATCTTTATTAATCCCTGCACCATTTCCCCATTTCTTGTCCTTCCCCTTCCCAGCTGATAACTCTCCAAATATTCCCCATACCTATGATTCTGTTCCTATTCTAGTTTTTTGACTAGTCTGTTTTTATTTTTTTAGATTCTGTTGTTGATAGTTTGTTGTTATTTTAATGTTCATAGTTTTGATCTCCTTTTTCTTAAATAAGTCTCTTTGACATTTCATATAATAATGTCTTGGTGATGATGAACTCCTTTAGCTTTACCTCATGTGGGAAGCACTTTATCTGCTCTTCCATTGTAAATGATAGCTTTGCTGGATAGAGTAATCTTGGTTGTAGGTCCTTGCTTTTCATCACTTCGAATACTTATTGTCAGTCCCTTCTTTCCTGAAAAGTTTCTTTTGAGAAATCAGTTGACAGTCTTATAGGAACCCTGTTTGTAGGTAACACTCTTCTTTTCTCCTGCTACTTTTAAGATGCTCTCTTTATCTTTAGCCTTTGGCATTTTAATTATGATGTGTCTTGGTGTGGTCCTCTCTGGGTCTAGCTTGTTATCACCAGTGTTTTGAATTCTGCATCTGTTAGGTTGGCTATCTCCTCATCACTTAGTTCTCCCACTGGAACCTTGATCTGTTTCCTCTTCTCTGTCTTCTCAACTTGACAGGCTCCTGTGTTTCTTTGCCTCTGTGTCTTAGGTAGAGCTGTCTCTCCTGTTACGTTATAAGGGGTGGAGCCTTAGGGATTCATCAGTACGGGGCGACCTGTTTCACCATGTTGTGACACTGCATGTGTGGGAGGGGTCTGAGAGTGAACAATGCCGCTTGCTCAGCACTCGCCCCCTTTTCCAGGCACTTATCCCACTTCCCGTATGGGACTGGCACCTCTCTAGCTGTTACTCTGGTTGTGGCTCCAGAGTGGGTGGGTTTGCTGATGTTCTAGGACCGTGGGGGCCTCTAAACAAGCTGCCTCTGCTGAGATGGGCAGTTTCTTCCTCCACCCCAACCCCCACTGGTTTTCACAGTCAGAAGCAATGAGGCTTTATTTTCCCTGGGGCTGGACTATGAGAGCGCAGTTGGGTCTGGGGCTGGGAGCTCTCCCCAGGTGTCCCTCTCTACCTTTTAAAATGTGTGACTGTGCTTTCCACCCATTGGCCACAGCCACTGTCTCTGCCACTGCCTCCACATCAGGTCCTCTCCGCCCTGGCTCCACCCCCCTCACCTGTCTGGATGAGTATTTCTTTTTTATATCTTTGTTGGACTTCCATGCAGCTCGATTTTCTGGAACTTCTGGTTGTCTTTAGTTTTGAGGTAGTTATATTCCTTCTTAGTCATGGAGGGAGATGCAGCCTGTCTACCTACACCTCCATCTTGGCCAGAAGTCCCCCTCTATTGTTAATGGCCATTTAACAGCCATTACAAATAGTGCTGCTATTAACAGTCATGTATGTGTCTTGATAGCATGTATTACCTTTATAATCATGAAATAAAACCATTTCCATTTGGGAAGATGGAGATAGATGGCCAAGTCAGATGCTCTACAAAAGGGTTCTGGAGTAGGAAGCAGAACACCTAAGTCCTCATTCTGGCTTCTCTATTGTCTAGTTCTACATCTTTGAGCTAATCAATTAACCTCAGGAATTCTCAGCTTTTTCATTCACAAGAGATGTAAATCTGCCATGGGTAGGTTTTGCTACCTCATGGGGTAACTGTGACAAATAAGATGATGAATATGAAAAAAAAAATGTGTCATGCAAAAACAAAATGTTATTTTATTAAAGAAGAACTTAAATAACAGTTATATTATGAGGCTCTTGATTTATCTATTTTTTAATTTGGAAGTAAAAGTTGACCCTGTGGCTTTCGTTAGACAAAAGATCTCCCCAATCCTTGACCCACTGTGGGCAATAAATAATAAATAATAAATAAAAGATAGTAAGTGTCTCAAAATGTCCTGTTTCCAAAGGCCTTAGTTTCATATGATCAAGTGGGAATATGTGGCCTATGACATCTTTTGCCCCTTCCTAGTAACATTGGTTTATAACAGTTGGGGGATCCTGGTATAGATAAGGAACAAGAACAACGAAAAACCCATCTGGGCTTAGGGACTCAAGTGACAGTCCCAGCAACCCCCAACCTCCCCGCACACACACACCAAGGGATAGGGACATGCCCAAAGAGGACACACAGAAGGCCAAGACTGGACTTGTCTTCAGATACCAGCCCAGTGCCCCATCCACTACCCTGCATCATAAGGAGAGAATCAGACAAGAGTGTGGGACAGGAAATAGGGATACATGTCTGCGGACCAGCAGAGCAAATCTAAGGCTCTGTGCTTCTGCCAACATGGGGTCATTTGTTAGTGTAGGGAAGCTGGTTCTGTTCACATACTGGTGTGGAGGCAGGCTAGGCACCTGCAGCCACCTCCCACCCAATTCTTTCTCCCCACCCAACCCAAACAAACCCTGTGCTTTGAGGCTCTGGCCGTGCAGTTCCCTTGAGACCAGCAGCCCTGTGCATGGTGTTCTGGGGGTGCAAAGCTGCAGGGTCCCTGCCCTCACCTGAGTGTATGTGGGAAGCATGGTCTGAATGAGAGAGAACAATTCAGGAAGGGAGCCATATGTGTAAGAGGGACCCTGAGCAGAAATTCATGAAGTGATGGAGAAATGAATGAGAGCCTTGAAAACTAAGCATTAGACTAGTGATTCTCAACCCTGGTTAGACATTAGAATTGTCCAGGGAGTTTTGGCAACAGGCCAGTGCCTGGATCCCACCTACCTAGTAAGAATCTCTGGCCATGAGGTCAGGCCATCAGTATTCTTTAAAAGGTCTCCAGGTGATTCTAATGTTCATCTAGGGCAGAAAACCACCACCTTAAACTTAGTGCAGTAGGAAATAGAGACGTAGTGTAAGTTTTCAGGGTAGAGGAACATGATCAGAGTGGTTGCTCAAGGAACATTTATAGAGCACCTACTCTGTACCAGCAGGAACTGTGCTAGGCTCTTGGCACACAAAAATGAGAAAGATACTGAGTTGGCCAAAAAGTTCCTTTAGTTTTTTTTTTCCATACAATGGCTCTAGTAGTGCTTAATGTCTTTCTTTAACTTCATTCAAAACAATTTGTTAGATTGTATGGTGACAGCTGTCATATCAGCGTGCATTTAAAAAAAAATCAAAATTGGTGAATTTATGCGCAGCCATTTTAATATTGAAGATGGAAGAAGATATGCAATATTTTTTTGTGTATTATGCTTTATTATTTCAAGAAAGATAAAACCATAACTGATTCACAAAAAAAGATTTGTGCAGTGTATAGAGAAGGTGCTGTGACTGACTGAACATGTCAAAAGTGGTTTGCAAAGTTCCTTGGTATTATTAATATTTTAGCCAAGTAATTCTTTGCTGTGGGACTGTCTTATGCATTGGAAAATGTTTAGCAGCACCCCTGGCCTCTGCCCAGTAGAAGCCAATAGCAGGAGATAGCTGACATACTCAAAATATCCAATTCAATAAAGTTATTGGTGAAAATGAAACATGTCCTTTATTTTACAGAAAAAATGGAACAGGCTGTTTGGCCAACCCAAAATATAGAGTCCCTGCCCTTGACTAACCAGCAGATTAGGAAAAAAGACAGATCCACAGTAGGTATAATATAAAGTATTTTACGAAAGTATGAACCAAGAGCTCTAAGAACATTGAGGATTTTCTAGAGAAAGTTTTTTTTAGAGACGTGGCATTAGAATTTGTTTTTAAAAGAGTTAACCAAGCAAAGAAAACAGAGGAGAACATTTTAAGTGAAAAAAAGTAATATACAGGTGCTGAGTCTTACAGAGACCCACTGTGTTCGATATAACAAGGAGCTTGGGGAGAGAACTCCAGAAAGTATGCCAAAGGCAAACACCACAGCCTGATTCTGTTTGTGCTCTCTGTGTTTGAAAAAATGAGCTAGAGAGAGATTAGAAGAGTGAGAACGGGGTAGGGAGGCCAATCAGGAGCCACTGTAGTGATCCAGATGTGAAGTGATGCAGGCCTGGACTGAAGAATTGATGCTGGGAATGAGGAAGAGATGAGGAAGAGAGGAACCCAAGAGATATTTCCAAAAAAGGCAAGAGGTTGAATCAATCTGGTAATAGAAAAGATGTAAGGTGAGCTGATTTATGTGTGTGTGTGTGTGTGCGTGTGTGGGGGGGTTGGCAGGGAGAGAGGCAAAGATGGTCTTACAGTATGATTTGAGACAGTAAGAGAACAGGAAAACAGGAGAATATGGCATTAGCAAAGATGGGGATGCTGAGTAGATTACATGAATTTCACATAACTCCAAGACATCCACATGGAGCTGTATCCAAAAGGATAGCTTAAGGGCAGAAGTTGGAATGTGAAGGATGAGGCAGAGAAAGAAAGAAAAGTGAATGGTACCTGGCAGACCAGGCATGGGTGTGTCTTTACTAGGACTGACCTGTGTGGGGGTGGAGATAGGAGGAAGAGGAGGTAACAGACGTAGATGAGGAGCTAGGTCCATGAGGTGTGAAAGTGTGGCCTCTACCAAAGGAGGAGTGTTTACCTTTAGAAGGAAGAGGCATTTCTCTTTTTTAAAGTATATTTTATTGATTATGCTGTTACACTTGTCCCAATTTTTTTCCCTTTGCTCCCCTCCATCCAGTAACCCCCTTCCCTCTAGCAATTCCACCCCCCTTAGTTCATGTCCATGGATTGTGCATATAAGTTCTTTGGCTTCACCCTTTCCTATACTATTCTTAACATTCCCCTGTTTATTTTGTACTTACCAATTATGCTTCTTAATCCCTGCACAATTTCCCCATTTCTTGCCCTCCCCCCTCCCAGCTGATAATGCTCCAAAAGGTCCCCCATACATATGATTCTGTTCCTATTCTGGTTCTTTCCTTAGTTTGTTTTTGTTTTCAATTTTTAGATTCTGTTGTTGATAGTTGTGAGTTTGTTGTTATTTTAATGTTTATAGTTTTGATCTTCTTTTTCTTAAATAAGTCCCTTTAACATTTCACATAATAATGGCTTGGTGATGATGAACTCCTTTAGCTTTACCTTGTCTGGGAAGCACTTTATCTGCCCTTCTATTCTAAATGATAGCTTTGCTGAATAGAGTAATCTTGGTTGTAGGTCCTTGCTTTTCATCACATTGAATACTTCTTGCCAGTCCCATCTTGCCTGCAAATTTTCTTTTGAGAAATCAGCTGATAGTCAAATAGGCACCCCTTTGTAGGTAACTCTCTGCTTCTCTCTTGCTGCTTTTAAGATTCTCTCTTTATCTTCAACCTTTGGCATTTTAATTATGATGTGTCGTGGTGTGGTCCTTTTTATGTCTAACTTGTTTGGGACTCTCTGTGCTTCCTGGACGTGTATGTCTATTTCCTTCATCAAATTTGGGAAGTTTTCCTTCATTATTTTTTCACATAAGGTTTCAATTTCTTGCTCTTCCTTTTCTCCTTCTGACATCCCTATAATTCGGATGTTGGCACATTTAAAGTTGTCCCAGAGGTTCCTAAGACTGTCACTCATTTTTTTCAATTCTTGTTTCTTCATTCTGTACTGGTTGACTGTTTTTTTCTTCCTTATGTTCCAAATCATTTATTTGAACCCTGGCTTCCTTTCCTTCACCATTGGTTTCGTGTGGATTTTTCTTTATTTCACTTAGCATAGCCTTCATGTCTTCCCTTATGTGTTTGCCATATTCAGTCTTGCCTGTCAAGTCTCTGAGCATTATTATCACCAGTGTTTTGAACTCTGAATCTGTTAGGTTGGCTCTCTCCTCATCACTTAGTTCTCCCACTGGAACCTTGACCTGCTCCCTCTTTTGGGCCATACTTCTTTGTCTCTCTTGAAAACCTCCTATGTTTGCTTCTGTGTCTTAGGTAGAGCTGTCGCACCTGTTATGTTGTTAGGGGTAGAACCTTATGTATTCATTAGTACTGAGAGTCACACGTTTCACCATGTTGTGGCATGGTATGTGGGGGAGGGGTCTAAGAGGGAACAATGCCACATGCTCTGCCCTCGTCCCTTTTCCAGGCATTTCTCCTGCTTCCCATATGGGACTGGCACCCCTCTAGCTGCTGCCTTGGTTGTGGTTCCTAGAATGGGTGCATTTGTGGATGTTCTAGGTTCATGGGGGCCCTCTAAACAAATGGACTCTGCCGAGAGACCAGCAGTTTCTTCCTTTACCCCAACACCCACTGGTTTTTACAGTCAGAAGCAAGAAGGCTTTATTTTCCCCAGCGCTAGAGCCATGAGCTGTGCACTCTGGTCTGGGGCTGGGATCACTCTTCCCCAAGTGCCCCTCCCAACTTCTATAAGTGTGACTGTGCTTTCCACTGATTAGCCACTGAGAAGAAGCATTTCTTAATGGAGATACAGATGTCTGAGAAAACGTCTTCCCAAGACCTGGACCAGATCAAACCCTCTAAAGCAGGGTTCATTTATGAAATGTTTTTCATAAATGGCCAGAAAGTCAATGTTTTAGGCTTTGTGGGTCAGATGGTCTTTGTCTCAACTACTCAACTCTGTGGTTGCTGTGTGAAAGCATTCAGGCTGTGTAGAGCTCTGCACCCCTTTCTGATTCATATCAGACTGTAACATGAGCCAGAAATAAATGTGTAGAGTGTCAAGTCATTGAGATTTAGGGGCTGTTTGTTGCAGCAGCAAGTCTACCCTGACTAGCACAGATGCACGAAGTTATACAGAGGTGCCCATCTGACAAGCAGCTCAATTAAAAATGGCACTGCCATTTGGAATACGTCCCTCGGTGACTTTAAGTTTGGGGTTCATATTTGAAAGCAGTGTTGTTTTCTCCATCTTCAGCCTCTTACTACATGTGGTGTGTATCATATCGCACAGATCAGCACTTATCAGATCCTCTTGCTGGCTGCCAGGGGAGTGACTGCTAATCCTTTGAAATGCCACTCACCCTCAGGGCTTCCCAAAGTGAATCTGACTTAGGCCACATGGTTCCTATTTTAAGACATGCTTCACATTTGGTGAGTCCAGGTTTTTTTTTATAGAATGCTTTTCTTACCGGACAGTCAGGAGAGTACATGCACACGCACATGCACACATACACTCATAGGTGTGTGTGTGTTTTTTTAAAACGATTTTATTTATTTATTTGTTTGTTTTTAGAGAGAGGGGAAAGGAGAAAAAGAGGGAGAGAAACATCACTGTGTGGTTGCCTCTCATGCACCACCAATTGAGGACCTGACATGCAACCTAGTCTTGTGCCCTGACTGGGAATTGAACCAGCGACACTTGGGTCGCAGGCCGATGCTCAATCCACTGAGTCACAGCAGCCAGGGCATAGGTGTGTTTTTAAAGAAACAATAAAATAGGCTAAAAATCCAGGCTCTCTATGATTTTAGAGACTCCCATGTAGAGAACTGCTTCTGCCTCTTTTAGAAGAAGACTGTGGCAGTTCCCTTCAATGACTGGTCAACTACTATCTATCCTCCACTCACCCTCAGCCCATCAGCCCAGGGAACAAGGAAAGTGCCCCAGCCTTGATGCTGCGAAATGGGCTGTGTGCCCAGGAGCACAGCCAACAGGGGACCCCCTGATGCTGGTAGATCTTTCATGCCATCTGCTTTTTCTCTTACTTGAATGTGACCTTCCCCGCCAAAAGAGTGAGGGGCTTATGCCTGTGCTTGCCGTCTCACACCAACAAACTGGCATCTATTCCTGCTTGTAAGCTTCCTCACAGGAGCCCAGGCACATCTCCCAGATGCTAGGGTGTGGGGAGGACAGACTTCTGTGCTCTCTCACCTGCAGAGAAGGGCAAACGGTGTGGTATAGCCCCCAGTCTGTGCACACACCACATCTGATCCTCTCCTCTTGGGCACTGATGTGAACCTTGAGGGTATAAGACATGGTGAGAAGTGGGTTATTTGCTCTATAGTAAGCCTTGGTTCTAAAGAACCAGAGACAGGGGTAGGGTTTTTGATGTTTAGGAAAAATTCCTAAGGTTCTAGGAAGGGAAGGGAGAAGAGTGAGAGAAGTGATATAGGGAAATGGCCACATGAATGTAATGAACCAAGGGTGTGGGAGGAGGAGGCAGAGTTGAAATCATGATCAAGTGGCAACTCTTGTTGATTCTCCTCAGTCTGATTGGGCCTGTGCAGATTTCTTGCTGTTGGCTGGTGAAGGTGTCCCACAGTCTGGCTGCCAAGGGACAGTGTGGCCTGTTGGGGCAGTAGGGCTCACTTTGCTCTCAAATTTTAGGCTAGCAGGTGTCAAGAATCCCTTCAGTTTTTCTTTCTTTCTTGTCTCTCTCTTGCTCTCTCTCTCTCTGTCCCCCCCCCCTCTCTGTCTCTCTCTGTCTCTCTGTCTCTCTCTCTCTCTCCTCCCACAGTGACAGAAATGAGCAGGGGCAGTAAGCAGAACACTTTTATACTTTTATGACACCTCCTCCACCTTTATTTCCTCTCCCAAAATGTGAGCCTCATTTTATTTAGAGCTCACGACTCCACTTGGAGGTAGGCAGGATTATCATTCCCATTGTACAGAGAAGGAAATCATGGCTCAGTGAGGTTAAGAAGCCTGTCCAAGGGCACAGAGCTAGTAAGTGGTAGAGCTGGGATTCAGAGATTTTCATCCCCAAAACCCTGAGTTTGCAACTATACCAAACTCCTTCTCAAGTGAGCCTACTTAAAAGTCACAGATAGGCCCTGGGCAGGTGTCTCAGTTGGTTGGAGCATCGTCCTGTACACCAAAAGGTTGCAAGTTTGATGCCTGCTCAGGACATGTATGGTAGGCAACTGATCAATATTTCTCTCTCACATGGATGTCTCTCCCCCGCCCCCCAGTTCCCAACTCTCTAAAATCAATAAAAACGTATCCTCGGGTGAGGATAAAAAGAAAGTTACAGGTAGGAAGAAGAATTGCAGAGTTGTTAGATTAAGCTTAAGCTCCATATTCTCTTGTTTTGATCCTTCTGTCGCCTTTGTCTTTGTTTACCTCGTTCCCTTGTTCCACCAGTCCTTCCATATCCTCTGCCCCATCTGGTTCAAACCCTGCTTCCTCCATGTCTGCTCAGCACTTGTGAACTCGCCTTGCAGCATGTGGTTTGGCTGGATGCTGTACTGCTTCGTAGTCATGTCCAGGCATTTCCCGGCACCTCCACAGCTCCCTCAGCAGCCCAGTGTCCGAGTCAAGATAGACAGCTCCTAATCCGCAGGCCCTGTACACAGTTACTTGCATTGCAAAAAGGAACTTTTGCAATAAGGATCTGGAGTTGAGGAGATTTTGCTGGATCATCAGAGCAGTCCAAATTGAGTCACACAGGTCCTTAAAAGCAGAGAGGGAAGCAGGAGAGCTAGAGAAGATGGTGATGGCAGAAACAGGGGTCAGAGTAAATGTGGTCACTGATGGCTGCCTTTGAAGATGGGACAGGTCACCACCAAGGAATACAGGCAGCCCTTGGGAACGGGATAAAGCAAGGAAACAGATTCTCCCTGAGTCCCCCAGAAGGAAGCCAGCCTTGATTTTAGCCCAGTGAGACCCATTTCTGACCTCCGACCTCTAGAACTGTCAGAAGAGCCCCTTGCGTTGTCTGAAGCCATGAAATGTGTGGTCGTTTGTTACAGCAGCAGCAGGAAAGTAATACAGTGTGTTCTATTACTCTATTCTTGTCTGCACACAACCCCACCACCCCAACAACTCACACCCCCAAACTACTGACGGGCACAGTTGGTACTTGACATATGTGGGGGCTCCGTGAACCTCGGGTGACTGGTCCCTGCACTTGCAGAGCTCTGGGCTGCTTCCTCAGGCTCTCCTCCCATTTGCTCTGACCTCGGGAGTGAGAGCCCCCACTGGGTCTCTGCCCGTTCTCCACTGTAGCTGAGCAGAAAGAGCAACGTGTGTGTCAGGAAAAGAGTGGATCTAGAGCTGGATTGTTTCTGGGCTGGATTGTTTCTGGGCCTGGATCATGCTTCTTCTCATAAAGGTCTTCTGATAAAGCACTACACAATATCAAGGACGGATGTTTATTATCATGCTTCAGCCTTCCCTCATTCTCATGACATAGAGTGGGGCACAAGCACCTTCAGGACATGGCCTTCGCCTGCCTTTCCAATACTTCTCTTGCCTCACACTCACTGCCTCACCCCCATGCCGCTGAAACCCTGAATTACCCATCAGTCCTACATGCCATCCCCTCTGGTGGGAATGCCCTGGCCCTCCTCTTTGCAGACACCTCTTCCTTCAGAGAGCCCTCCAAGACTGCTGTGAGAGTGGCTTGGGGTACCTCTGACCATCCATAGACCCTGTGTCTGCCTCTGTCACTGCTCTCACTGCTCCTGGGTCCCTTCAGTCCTCCTCAATTTCCTCCTTCGCCTAGCCCATGGAGAAGATGGAATTGCCACCCAAACCCCACCTCCTACCCCAGCAGAGGCAGAGGGAACAATTCTCTTCCCACCCCCACCCTGTCATCATGTCTTTGCTTCTGTCCACGGGAGAGGGAGGCCAATCTGATTGGTCAGAGCTCAGACCATGTTTCATTGGTGGGCAGGACCCGGATGTGAAAGATGTGTGGTCACTTCATGATCTCTGCCCTCTGCCCCTGGTGGTGAGGCCAGCTGGTCATTTTCTCTCTTGATTCTAGCTCCTCATCCAAGGGTGTTTGGGAGAAAAGTATTCTTAGATTCCACAGAAAGAAAGTTAGATACTACAGGCCTTGCTTCAGCCTTCTGGCCTCAGCTGTGTTCTCCCGTGCACCCTTGTCCAGTTATTAATACATAAACGGGCACATTGTTTTCTACCTTTAAATATACTCCCACAGTAAGAAACCTGGAGGGAAGAAAGAATGACAGGGTCCTGAACCTCAAAACTTCATATCTGTGTATAGTTGTTTGTGCAGGGTGCACCCTGTTGCGTAGGTCAGAGGACTGGTTAGCATGACTCCCAGAGACATCTGAGTAAAGGACCCCTGGACTGCTTCCAAGCCCTGAGTTCAAGAATGCCTTGAATAGGCTGTACTCGCCTTGAAGGTTTGAGGGTAGTGGCTGAGGAATTCATTTCAGCCTGAATGGCCTATGGTCATAGTTTTACAGGATAAAGCTTTGATATTGGTGAGATATACCTGGTTCAGGTGAGGTGGTCTCAGGCATGTGTACAGTTGCTCCAGCCATGGATGGGTGGATTGGTAGATCAGTGGGTGAATGGATGGATCAACGGGTCAGTGGAGAGGTGCATAAATGGATAGGTGGATGGATCATTGGATAGATAAATCAATAAACAGCATGGCCTGAAGGGTGGCCTTCATGGTCCCAGAAGTTCGGATAGGACCTTCAGTCATTCAGACATTCTCACATACAACTGTGAGCTCCTTGGTAAAATGTTTACGCCAGGAACCTACTTCTCTATTTTGGAAAATGTTTGCTGGTCTCACTGCCATATATCCTGATTATGCTGACGGTTTTCAGCATTTGTTAGATAAATACATTCTGTCTGAATGATCCAATGACGCCCATGTCTCGTCTTTCTGATAACCTGTACTTACTACTGACCTCTGTCAATATATGGACTATATGCAGCACCTCTTATGTGCCCCCTCAGGCCCTCTCTGCCCCCTGTCTCTGGGGCTGAGGCTATTTGTTCCACCTCACCCACCATGGCAGCAAGCAATTCTGCTGGGCTCCAGCCAGATTCGTGCACATAACCCAACAGTGCCTCATGCCCACAGGGTAGCTGTTTGCTGGCAAACTCACTGGGCACTTATGCAAGTGCAAATCACAAGTGTGGGGGTGGGGAGGGGGTGCAGTTAACACCCTTCAGGGCTAACATCTGACTCTGGGAAACAGGAATCCCTGGATGAATTCTCACACTTTTCTTTCTCTGAAAGGGGGGTCTTGTGACACAGGTGTTCTTACAGTCTCTCAGAAGGGTCCTTCGAGATACTGAGGAGTCACCAACTCAATCACATGCACCCTTCCCTGCTTTGTTCCTCTTCCCTGATGGACATAAACTTCTGCTTTCTGAGGATTCAGGCCTAAGAGCTGATTACTGCTTTACTGTTCACTATTACTAGCTTTATAATATAGTTTGGGTTAAATACAAGATTTTTGGACCTAATTAGAGGTTCAGCATGTTTAGGATCTGCTTCTTGTGCTTGACACTGAGCTATTCATTTAGGTATCCCCAACATCGAGTAGAAGGTTGGAATTCTTTATCATACTTCATCCTTCTCTTAATCTTTTCCATAAAATTAATCACTTTAAGAAAGTTCTCATTCTGGATACTTGAGTCTTCTGCCATACAGTATATGGTTTTTGAATTCAGTACCTTCTTTTTCAGAGGGGTTACTTTTTTAGATGGTTTGCAGAATTTAAAAAAGCAAAAAGTAGAATCAGTAAAGGCTTCTGAGGTAGACTGAGAAATGGTGTTCCCAAAATACATCCACATCCCAATTCTTGAAATCTATTAATGTGTCTTCATTTGGCAAAGCCTCTGCAGGTGTGATTAAGTCAAGGCTTTTGAAATGAGATTATTCTGGATTACCTGGATGGACCCTAAATGCAATCACATGTAACCTTATAAGTCTGAGGCAGAAGCCAACTGCACACACACAGAGGAGAAGGTGATGTGACCACAAAGCAAAGAGAGAGTTTGAAAATGTTAGCCTTGAAGATGGGAGTGATGCCGCCACAAGACAAAGAATGCCAGCAGCCACCAGAAGCTTGACCGGCAAGGATCGAATCTTACCCCTAGAGCCTCTGGAGGGAGCACAGCCCACCTAACACCTTGATTTCAGCTCAGTGATACTAATTTCAGACACCTGGCTTCCAGAATTGTGGACAAATAAATTCCTATTGTTCTTAAGCTCCTCAGTTTGACTAATTCGTTACAGCAGCCTCAGGAAACTAGTGCAGCTTCTTCTTCAACGGCCCTCAGAGGTCACCTCCAAGGTCAGCCCTTCATGAATACAGTCGGTCCTTTTAGTTTCTACTTTCCAATTCCTATTCTTAACACAGGGTTTGCTTTCTTTGTTTCTAATGCTGTTTGGAAATCTGGTATATAACTAAAATAGGGCATAAACGGTGATCACGAACTAGATCTCATTGTAAACAGCAATCATGAACTAGATCTCATTTTCTGGGAGAGAATGTCAAGCTCTAACTAGCTCCTCATTAAGACCTCCCCATCCCACCCCTCCCCAATCCATCCAACAGGTCAATGTTTCTCAAAATGGGGCCTGAGGATTACCTGGGTTGAATCACCTGAGGCACTGATTAAAAATGTAAAGTCCAGTATTCTCCCTCAGACTTACTAAGTTAAAAAAAAAAAAAAAATTCTATGGCTGAGGTGCAGAAATTTGTACTTTTAACAAGCCTCCCAGGTGATTCTGAGCCCACTGACTTTACAGAACTCTACTAAAGAAAAAAGAGGTCATAACTGACCCAATAGTACTTCCATCTGACGCTCAGCAGTGAAACCACTGACTCTGGGTCAAGTGCTCAACTTACCCGGGGAAGCCTCTACCATGGCCCCCAGGACTGGATGCCTGTGATGAATGCTGAGCTCAGAGAGGAACCAAAATTGTCCCAACTCCTCATGCATTTATACTGAAAACATCTACAAAGGTGTTGGGAGAGCTGGGGACCACAAATGCTTTTGAGAACATGAATAACTATTAAGTAATTCATGTTAATTTACCTTTTTAATTAAAAAGACCTTTACTAAACAAAAATAGCTTACAAAGGCATGTGCCCTTTGATCTTGCAATTCTACTTTGGGGAATTTATCTTGCAGAAATTCTTTACACTGTACATATGTACAAGATTATTCACTGCAGAACTGATTATAATAGCAGCAAAAGATTGGAAGTAATCCAAATGCCATCATGGTGGAACTGATTAAATAAATTATATCACATAGATACAATGAAAAATAAAGAGAAAACTGTACATGTAATGATATGAAAATGTCTCCAAGATAGATTGTTAAAGGGAAAAGCAAGGTGCAGAACACATGTGTAATATGCTACCTTTTGTGTAAAAGGGGAGTAATAAGAATCCATATTCCTATTTCCTTGTATATGCATCAAGAAATGCTGGCCCTGGCTGGGTAGCATCATTCTGACATGCCAAGGTTGGGGGTTTGATCCCCAGTCAGGGCACATATAAGAGTCAACCAGTGAATGCATAAATAAATGGAACGCCCTCTCTCTCACTCTCTCACTCTCCTCTCTCTCTCAAATTAGTAAGTAAAAATTTAGAAAAATAATTTTTTTAAGGAAATGCTGGAGGTATATATAAAAACAATGTGGTCACCTTTGGGGCAGGGAATAGGAACTGAACAGATGGGGATGCAAGGATGGGAGGGAGGCTCTTCACACTGTGTGTGTGTGTGTGTGTGTGTGTACATGATTATACCTTCGAGTTTGAAACCATGTGCGTGTATTTTCTATTCAAAGAGTAAATAATAAGATAAAAATTTAAATAACCATTTATTGTGGCTCTTGGTCTGATTCTCCACACCTGCAAGACTTGATATCCACATTGAGCTCTTCAGACCAGGTGCATGTTTCATAGCCACTGCCATTCAGGTGGTTCCCCTGGCTGGGTTTGGTGCTCCAGACCAGAATCCAGATTTTCATTGTCCAAAACGGCAGTGGGAGGATTGGTCTTTGAGTTCCTTGCTGAGGAGAACCAGCTCCACAAAGGCTCCAGGGTTTGAGTACACTGTGCACTAGGTAGCCCCGAGAGGAGGGTCACTGGGCTGCCTAGTACTGAGGCATCAGCTGTTCTCGACACACAAGGGAGGAGTGGTGGTAGCGATCCCGAGTGGCGAAGTCTGTGTTCTCTTGGGTGAGCTGAGTCATCTCCATATCAACCCTAGCCAGGGACGGCGCCAAAATTATCTGCTCTTGGGGGGATCGTAAGCTCCTTTGGTGAGAGAAACATAAGAGGACGGTCAGAAGGAAAGACAAAGAGCTAAACAGTGAAGATGAGTCTTCTCTGGGATAGAAAAATTATTTGCAAAAACATCATTGTGCTTATTATTGAACCTGTATTTAAAAAACTTAACTGTTGAAAGCTATAGGTACAACAGCTTATGAACAAAGTATGAGAAATAAGTATCAAATAAAATAAGGAGAGAAGTGACATTTACCTTTCTTTAGGAGAAGTGTATAAAACTGTACAAAATAAGCATCCAAATAGTGTCATGTTGGGGCTCTATAGCATTTCTTTGCTTTTTTTGTCAAATGAAATAATGGAATGAAGAGGCTGAAAATGTGAGAAGAGTAGAAACGTTCCCTTTGGTTCATGGACAAGAAAGTGGAATGAGGAATGATCTCCAGAGCTCAGGTTGACATAACAAGGAGCTGCAAGATAAACTAGAAAGGCTTTGACACCAAGTTGGCCTGAGTCAAGGAACAAGTCCCAATCACTGTCACTGAAGTGGCTACATACAGTTGGAGGTGGAATAAACTGGTAAAGAAAAAAGTTAAGGATATGCGAGGAAAGTGCCAGGGGCTGAAAGAATAAGGAAAGATCAGGCTGGTGGTCAGGTACTTACAGCGCCTGGGTGCAGTCACAGCTTTGTCACTAATCAGCCCAGAGCCCTCAGGAAAACCTCTCCACTTCCTGTGCCAACGCCCTTGTCATGCTTTAGAGAGGAATTGCCTCTTAGAGATTCTACTCAAAAAGAATCACCTACTTTATGAGTAAGAATGTTCAACTGTATAAATAAGGAATATATCTGAGAGTGTGAAAATTTTTCAAAGGTAGAAATCTAATGTTTAAATCTTTAGAACTTAAGCAGAAAAAACTTCAACTGACTCTGGCAAAAAGTGCTGTTACAGAAATTCAGATCACATGACTAAAGCCTTGCAGCCACTGGTGAGAACAGATCTGAATTAGGTAGGTTGAGATTTTTGAGAAATGAATTAACTTCTATAAAGGTTTGATCTTTAAGAAGTAAGGTTGCAAAGTGACAAAAATGCCATACCAGTGAACATATAAGTGCTTTTGCCAATGCAGTTTTTTTTTTAATGCCTTTTTTTAAAAGGTGGAATTGTAGCATTCTTCTGAGTTCTGTAAATAATACAGTTCACTTTGGTCTAAGAATTCTCATCTGGGCAGTTGCTAGGACTTCAGGAAAGAAAGCCTTCTCAAGGTCAAGCTAAATTTTACATAATTCTGAGAATTGTAGATGTAACAGAGGAAGTAGCCAAATTCCGTTGCCCAAACATCTCCACTATATTCTTCTTCTTTGGTTTTGAAGAGCATCTGGGTCTATAGTTGTTAAAAAAAATACTCTCAAAACTATGAAATAAAAACACACGGCTACCAATTTCTACTTTTAAATAAATCACCATTTCTTGGTCCTTTTACCCTCTTAAATAATTATCACAAAACATCACTCAGTAGCCATGGTGAGGCCAGCAAGTTTGATGTTGAGGACTTAGCTGAAGTCTCCATCGCCCACTTCATAAACCCACAGAGCTATGAATAGTGTGGACTAGGTTCTATTCCAACCAAAGTATTGTCCTTTTCAAAGAATAATCTCCTCCTAATAATTCTTCTTTCTACGCAGCACTACAGCGACCTCAGAGGTGAAGTTCTAGGAACTCAGAGTGCCACATAAAGAATAGTGACCTCCCATGGCCATGTGTGGGTTTTAAAACTGCAAATGCCTAAAAATATTCCTGTAAATCAGATAGAGCCAAATACTCTTAACCAGTCGTCACTTCCAGCTCCAGATCTGTAGGCAGCCTCTACACAGAGGCTATTTCCACTCACACTGCACTTTTCCTCAGGACTATGGGACAGGGAAAGGAGATCAATGCAGAAGTGCTGTGAGCTGAGTCATCCAACCTGGTGCCACAGACTGGAAGAGAGGCAGGGAGGTGACCCCCTCCCCCCAGGGCTCCACACAGAACATTTAGCCCAGCTTCCAAGCACGTGACAGGGATTCCCGACACACCACACTGCCTCCCAGAATTTTCCCTGTTGGTCTCCATAGACGCTGCTACTTTTTCTTCCTCATCCCAGGCTCTAGCACCAATGTTTCCTTCCTTGTCCAATCTTGAACAAGTTGGTAGTGCTTATAAAGACTTGTCTTAAAAAAAATTCTGGGGAGGAAGAAGGCATTGCTGTTTAATAGATAAAGCATTTCTGTTTTTGCAAGACAAAGAGTTCTGGAGATTCATGGTGGTGATTGCTGCACAATATAATGTACTTAATACCACTGAACTGTACACTTAAAAATGGTAAGATGATTTTATGTTATATGTATTGTATCACAATTTTAAAAATGGGGAAAAAAGGATTCTAGGATCAAATGGAAAGGGTTTCATAATCCATCAGCAATGTCTGGGCATGGAAGGTGAAAATATTGGCAAGTGCAACCCAGACATCAAGAGTTTCAAAAACAAACCAACAAAATGAAACCAAATAAACACTTGGTTGTTCTGCCCCGATTTTCCCAGCCTGCAGCTTTAGCTCCTCACTGATATTGAGGGAGGAGTAAAGTAACTTCCCAGGATCCCAAGACCTCCAAAGATGGGGAAACACTGTCTCCGAAGGGTGGAGAAGGAGGAAAGAGATTAGGGCACTCACGGTATCTTACCTTCTCTGTGAGGACTTTTGTTTCTCAGCGAAGTTTGTGCTTCCCCTTCCCTGTGTATTTGACCATGGAGGCCGCACAGAAGTCCTGCAGGATATCTACTCTATCTGTTTCTGCACTGGCTTCTGCACTTTCACCAGCACAGTCACATCAACCATCTCTAACTTGAGATGGAAGAACAAGAGTCCTTTGGGCCTTAAGCTTGTGTGTGGTGATGTATGGATGCTCATGTGTCTTAGACTGTGAACTCACTGAGAGTGGCTCTCTTGACTTATCACCCAGCAATCAGATTCTAAATAAAGCCTCTGTTCATGATTCCTGATGGTAAGAAGGGGAAAGGACATGAGTCAGAGGACACTTCTGATGAGCTGAGGCTGGGACCTGGGTGGTGGAGGGCAGTGAGGAGCAAAATCTGAGTCTCCTCGAGGTTCTCAATTGTCAGGTTCCCACACTACAATTCACCCAAGCAAAGTAGGGAATGGGATACACTTAGCACCTCCCAGGGCCAAGGGATACTCATCCGCCCTGGTCCTGACCCTAGATCAGCACTGACCTGCAGGAGGGGATCAGAAGAGACCTCATCCATCTGAAAAAGCTGAAGTTGGAGGCTGATCCTACAGGGAAGACATATATATATATATATATGTAAATAAATATTGATGAAGGCTCTATGTATGCATCTAGAACCCTAGTTTAATAGACTATACATTCCCTGACATACATGCAGAATTAGCACCTTTTTTATTTCCTTTTCCAGCCTAACCAAACAATATTCATTGAAATACTCCCTAACAGCAGCCTGCTAGGGACTTTGTATCCATATGTATTTTCCAAAAATTTATTTCTAAATTCCAAAATCCCAAGACAGAAACAGAGAAAAAGTAGACAACTTGCTAACTTCAGCCCTAGGAACTTAAAATTTTTTGATAATATTTATTTCTTAGATTCAAACTGTGTGTTAAATATGTCCTATAAAATTCCCTACCAGACGATATGCTCTTTGAGGATAGGAAGCATGTCTCTTTCACCTTGTAAAACTCACAGTACAATGCCCACAGGAACTGGCACTCAGAAAGTTTTCCACAGGTGTCAAGTAAATCAAATAGCTCAACATGTAGAAATGTTAGAGCTGAAGTTTGATGTGAGATTGTTGTTGACACAGACACACTGATTAGAATAGGGCTTATGAATTTTAAAAAACTCATTCCTCTTTTGGTGTGGATTTTTAAAAAATCTCACATAACAAATTTTATATATATAAAACTTTAGGAAACCAAATAAAATGGAATTTTAGACAATGCTCTTCCAAATTATATGTATCTGCAGTTGCAAATAGAAAGTTCCTAACATATTCTGATGTTGTCAGAAGGAAGAAAATAAACATAAACATTTTATCAACTGACTTTACTTATCTGTGACCATTTGGATGCTAAGTTATTTAAAATTTGGATGGACTGAAATTTGATTTCATACTTTTCTGTGAATAGATTTCTGGGAAATATTTTAATTTCTTTTTTTTATTGTATTTTTTTTCCATTACCATTTAGTCCCCTTATATCTGCTCCCCCTCCATCACCACACAGTTGTCCGTGCCCATGAGTCCCTTCTCCTTTCTGCTCAGTTTCTCCCCATCCCCCTCAAGCTGACATATGCTCTATCTATGAGTCTCTCTCTATTTTGATTGTTAATTCAGTTTGTTCATTAGAGCAAAATAACTCCTAAGAAATTCAGAAGCAATCACTGATGTAATCACTGAGTTAATTAAAGTATACTCTACTCCTTAAATTAGTTGATATAAGGACCTCTTTTTAGCAGGACTTTTATAAAGCATTATTATTGTTCTTTAAAACAAGTCACACGGTCCATGGCCAGGTAGCTCAGTTTATTAGAGTGTCGTCCCAATAAGACAATGCTGCGGGTTCCATTCAGTCAAGGCACATACACACAGGAGAACAAGCAAATGAAGGCATAAATAAGTGGAAGAACAAATCAGTGTTTCTTTCTCTCTCTTTCCCTTCCTCTCTCTCTCTCAAATCAGGAAGTTTTTAAAAAATTAAAAGAAAACACTCTCACAGACACACCCACAAATAGTCTTTAATCTGGGCACCCTATGGCCCAGCCAAGTTGACACAAAAAATTAACCATCACAGGGAAGTTTCACAGAGGAAGGGGGCTTTTGAAGAATCCTGAACTGAGAGACCTGGGCCTTCATCATAGGTCACCCCTGAAGGCCTTAAACTGGGCATGTCTTCTTTCTGGAATTTGCTGCGCCCTCTACTATTCTGCCATCTTGACCAGAAGTCCTCCAAAGCATTATTCTTAAGGTACATGTGACTAATGGTGCACTTCTTTAAAAAATATACAGCAAATTATTCCAATTCTGAAGAATCTTTTCTTCAGTTTGCCTGGATTGTTATGCTTCATCTGATTTAGTTAGGACTTAAAACTAATTGCTTTATTTACAATTGGGGCATCATAGAATTTTGCTGAAAAGGGCTTGTGAATTTATTTTATTTTCTTCTGTGTCAATGAGTTCTTTCCCTTTTTTTGATCAATCCCTCCACCTCCCCCCCAAAATGTATTTTTTAAACAGCTTTATTATTGAGAAGTAATTGACATGCAATAGAGTGTTGACTATAATTTCGTACTTTCTATATTCTTGATGCTCTGGCATTGGGGGCCTTGATCCTAGAAGTGCTAATTCCTAGAGATAGCAACAAACTCCCCTGTGAGTACATCCAACCAAACCAGAGCCCATGCCCCCAGCCATCTACCTTGTCAAATCCTTGCACACCAAGTCAATACACCCCCATCCTAAATCACACTAGGGCCGGGTATTGTACAACTAGAGACCACCCCTATAACTCAGAGCCCACTGAAATTATTCCAACTCTCTAATCCTAAATTTGCTCAGCTAACTATGTGCCTCACCTGTTCCTTCTCAATGAAACCTTAATAAAGGCTCTGAGCCATGGTCTTCCCTCTCCCTCTCCCTCATGACCAGCCCTGGTCCTCCCTCACATGGCCCTGCTTGGCATGCATGCTGTGCCTCGTGTTTCTAGGGATCATGAGTATAATCTCCGTCCTCCATGACAACCATTTCTGTGCCTGTGTGTCTTAGCATACCTGACTGAAACAACTTCAGGCTACATTTTTAGAACAAACTACATGCATTTGAAGTGTACCACTTAGTGAGTGTTGACACATGTAGTACACCGTGAAACCATCACCACAAGCAAGATCATGGACATATCCATCACCTCCAAGATTTCATCAAGCCACCCTGACCCCATCCAAAGGCAACCACTGATCTGCTTTCATTATAGGTTAGTCTGTATTTTAAATAACTTTACAGATATATATAGAGAGACACACACACACATATATATATGTATAAAATAATACACTATATACTCTTTTTGTCTGGTTTCTTTCATTCAGCATAATTATATGAGATTCATCCTTGTTATTGTATGTCCTTTTTTATTACTGAGTATTCCATTATATAGCTATAGTACAATTTATTTATAGTCATCTGTTGATGGACATTCATATTGTTTCCAGTTTTTGGCTATAACAAATTAAGCTGCTGTAAATATTCATGTAGGTGTTTTTGTATGCATTCAATGCTCTTGGGTAAATACCTAGGAGTACATTGGCTAGTTCATATAGCAGGTATAAGTTTAACTTTTAATAAACTGCCAAACTGTTTTACCAAGTGAATATATTATTTTATTTCCCACCAGCAGTATATGCCAGTTCTAGTTGTTCCACATCCTGTCAACACTTGGCATAATCAGTATTTTAAATTTTAATCCCCCTGATAGTGTGTAGTAGTATTATATTCTGGTTTTAATTTGCATTTCCTAATGGCTAACCATATTGAGCATCTTTTCATGTGCTTATTTGCCATCCATATATGTTCTTTGGAGAAATATATTTAAAACTTTTGCCCATTTTTAATCTTTTTTTATTTTCTTATTATGAGTTTTGAGCGTTTTTATATATTCTAAATACAAGTCCTTTATCAGATATGTAATTAACTAATATTTCCTCACAGTCTATGACTAGCCTTTGCATTCTTTTACAGTATGTTTGGAAGATCAAGGTCCTTAATGTGAGGAAGTCCAATTTATCAATTTTTTCCCCTGATTTTGGTGTTGTATCTAAATCTTTGCCTCTCATTCAGAGTCACAAAGGTTTACTTTCTTTTAGAAATTTTATAGTTTTAGGTTTTACATTAAGTTCTAGGATTCATTTTGAGTTATTTTTACATTGTATGATATGTAGATTAAAGTTTAGTTGTTGCATATGGATTTCTGATTGTTCCAGGAGCATTTGCTAAAAAGATATTTTTTTTTTCACTGAATTGCTTTTGCACGCTTTTTGACTATCAACTGACCATATATGCATGGGTTGATTTCTGGGCTTTCTACTCTGTCTGCTGACCCATTTGTCTATCTTCATTTCAATACCATGCTGTCTTGATTATTTCAACTTTAAAATCAGTCTTGAAATCAGATAATGTAAGTCTTCCAACTTTGTTCATCTTTTACAAAGTTGATTGGGCTATTCTATGTCCTTTGCATTTCCATACACATATTTTAGCTTCTGCTTGCCAATTTCCATAAAAAAGGCAACAGAGACTTTGATTAGGATTGCGTCAAATCTATAAAAAGATTTGGAGAGAATTGATATCTTAAGAATATTGAATCTTCCAATTCATAACCATAGCATATCTCTTCACTTATTTCTTTAATTTCCTCTCAGAAATATTCTAGTTTTCTTCCTCTAGTCTGTTAATATGGTGATTTACATGGAATAATTCAGAATGTTAAACCAACCTTAAATTCCTGGGACAAATCCACTTGGTTATGATGTATCATCCTTTTTATATATTTTATTGAATTTGGTAAAACTTAGTTATGAATTTTTGTATCTATGTTTATGAGAGATATTAGTGTGTAGATTTCCAAAGAGTTTGTATAGAATTTATATTCTTTCTTCCTTAGATGTTTGGTAGGTTTCATTGGTAAAGCCATCAGGGCCTAGAGTTTTCTTTGTGGGAAGGTTTTAACGACAAGTTTAATTTCTTTAATAGGACTTAAATAGCCCTATCTTTCTTCTAGAGTGAATTTTAATAGTTTGCATCTTTCAAGGAATTTGTCCAGTCCATCCAAGTTATCAAATTTATTGACATAAAGCTGTTTAAAATACTTTATTTTCCCTTTAATATCTGTATACTCTCTAACATCATCTCCCTCACTCCTGACATTGGTCCTTTTTACCTTCTCTCTTTTCATTCTGATCCGTTTGGTTAAAGGTGTGTCAATTTTATTGATCTCACAAAACCAGTTTCTCATTTCATTATCATTTTCTACTTTTTTCCTGTTTTATATAGTATTGATTTCTATTTTGATCTTCATTGTTTCACTGTTTCTCTTATTTGGGTTTAATTTGCTCTTCTTTCTCAACTTTCTTAAGTTGGAAGCTGGGAACACTGATTTGGGACCTTTCTTCTTTTCTAATATATACATTTGGTGCTGTAAACTTCCTTCTAAGTACTGAATTAGCTGCATCCTATAATTTTGATGTTATATTTTCATTCAATTTGAAATACTTTGAAATTTTACTTTTTATTTCTTTTTTGAACTATAAGTTATTTAGTTTCTTTTGATTTAGCATTGTTTAGTGTTCTTAGACATTTAGTGTTATTTAGTCTTCTTTAGTTTCTAAACATTTGTGGATTTTCCAGATATCTTTCTGTTATTTATTTCTAATTTACTTCCTCTTTGGTCAAAGAACATACTTTGTTCTTGAATTGACTCGAATATCTTTAAATAGACATATTGAGACTTTTTATGTCCTAAAACAAACTTACAACAAACATGTATTCTTCTGTTGTTAGGTGGGATGTTATATACAGCTTAGTTTGTTCATGTTTGGTGATAATGTTTTCCAAATCTTCTCAAGTCTTACTAATTTTATGCCTACTTATTTTATCAGTTATTGAGAGAGAAGTCTTGAAATCTCTGACTATAATTATAAATGTTTCTATTTCTTGTTAAAGTTATACCTGGTTTTGCTTCATATATTTCAAAGCTCTGTTTTAAGTGCATAAATGTTAAGGTTTCTCACGTCTTCTTGATGATTTTTTTTTATCTTTATGAAATAACCCTCTTTATCCCTGGTAATATTCTTTTCTCTAAAATCTACTTTACCCGATGTTAATACAGTCACTCCAGCTTTTTTAAAATTTATGTTATCATATATTTTTCCATCCTTTTATTTCGTGTCTTTATATTTAAAGTAGATTTTTTGTAGGTAGAATATAGTTGTATCATCCTTTTTTATTCAACCTGACATACTCAGTGTTTCAACCATTTTATTGGGAGTGTTAGGCCATTTATTTTTAGAGCGATTATTGCTATGTCTACGTTTGTACAAACTGCCTTGTTATTTGCTTTTTGTTTGTCCCATATGCCCTTTATTATCTTTTCCTTTTTTCATGCTTTATTTTGATTTGAGCATTGTTAAATTCAACTTGATCACCTTTACTGGTTCACCAGCTATAACTCTTTTTGTTTTAATCCTCAGCTGAGGACATGCTTATTGATTTTAGGGAGGGGGAAGGGAGGGAGAGTGAGAGAGGACAAGCAACATCGAAGCGAGAGACAAACATGCCCCAGACAGGAGATCAAATCCACAACCTAGGAATGTCCCCTGACTGGGAATCAAACCTGTGACCTTTTGGTTTACAGGACAATGCCCAACCAACTGAGCCACACCAGCCAGGGCAACTCTTTGTTATTTTTAATGGTTGCTTTAGAGTTTGTAGTATACATTTTCAACTTATCACAGTCTACCTCTAGGTGATATTATACAATAGTACTTTACATAAAGTATCAGAAACTTAAAACGGTGTATTTCCATTTCTTCCCTCCTTGCCCTTGTGCTATTGTTGGCATCCATTTTACTTCTACAAGTTTTGTAAATCTCACGTTATTTTTTAATTTGTTATCATTTATGTGCATATTATATTTTTCCTCCTAGACTGTAAGCTACTTGACATTAGGATTCACATCTGAGCCAGTGTTGGCATTTAATAGGTGCTCAAAACACATTTCTTCAATGGATGTAAAAGAGAAGGAGGGAGGTGGTAGAAAAATGGCTCTGCTGCTTACCAAGGTGAAGCCCTGGACTGGCCCGACCAATGTAGAAATACACAACGGCAGCAACACACATGTTAATCAAGGTGTAGACCCACTGGATCACAAACATGATGACAAGGGACCCAACAGCCTGTGGAAACAGAACAGGAAAGGCAAGGGACCTAATAGCTTATCACATGGTAAGCAAACCACAAGGCTAGGGCCTTCAAATAAAATAGTCCCTCTCATCAACCACTGATCACTATGAAAACTGCTTAATTGGAGTTCACTCATAATCCAAGAAACCTCATTTAAGCAGATATTTGAGAAGACACCCTCTGAAAGTACCCTCTAATCAAAACTATCACTGACTAGATATTCTATTGTAGCTCCTTGTCCTACTCCTCCATAGAAGAAATAAAGTGAAATGATTCTAATTTGTTATACCTAGAAATTGAGTGACCCTGAGGTTATTAGAGATGATTAATTCTATTACAAGCAAACCACTAACATAAGTGGCTCACTAAATGTTATCTTGCCATATGTGGTCTCAACTAAATTCTAATATAACAGTGAGTTAATGACATTGCCCCTAGTTCAATAGGACTCTCCTCTTCCTCCCACAGTCCCAACCCTGAGATCACACATATCTCCAGCTGAATTATGTCTCAAGGACAATTGAGATCAAAATGAAGCTACTCACCCCCAGCAGGGAGACCCAGGGATTGCACATGCGAGTGTAGAAAGAAGTAGGTCTGCTCTGGATATATTGTTCCTGGAGCCTAGACTTTAGGAAGAAACCTAAAAAATAAATGAGCCAAATCCTTGGTTACCAATTTGTTACCAAATCCTCTTCTATTTTTATGAGCAAATACCTATGAGCTCTTCTCCAATTTTGTAACTCAGCCTAAAAGATAACTTCAATTCAACCATTAGCTCCCTTGTGGTCTTAGTCAACTTATTCTCCTACTCCCTGATGTAACAAGTTTACAATCTCTCCTCTCAAGGGAGAGCTTTCATATCCTCTCATCACCAAACCTATCATTCCAGCTGCATCTGAACCCTCTCTTCTGCCTTCCTTCTTTGCACAGTGGACGAACAGTCCTGGTTCCTATGTGAGGCCCATCTCTCCGCTTGTGCTCTCCTCAAGGATTTTGCTTTTGCATCGTTGACTTTTTCCATCCTCTACTGAATCGTTCCCATAAAATACAAATATTCTCTGCTGCAATTTCTCCCACCTAAACAAATACTTTCTGGTCAACACCTAGTTACTGCCCTGTTTCTTTGTCTTCCATACAGCAGAACTCCTGAAAAGAATAGCCTGTACAGGGACTTCCAGCCAAGATGGAGGCCTAGACAGACACTCTGCATCTCCCTCCACAACTAAGAGGGAATACAACTACCTCAAAACTAGAGACAACCAGAAGTTCCAGAAAATCAAGCTGCATGGAAGTCTAACAAACAAAGATATAAGAAGAAATACTCATCCAGACAGGTAGGAGGGGCAAAGCCAGGGCACAGAGAATGCGGTGTGGTGGCAGCAGCGGCAAGCCGGCGAAAGCACAGTTACACATTTTAAAAAGTCAGGAGGGACACCTGGGGAGCGTTCCCAGCTCCTGACCAGACCACGCAGATCACAGTCCCAGTGCCAGGGAAATCACGCCTCGTTGCTCCTGACTGTGCAAACCAGTAGGGGTTGGGGTGGAGGAAGAAACTGCTGGTCTCTCAGGGGAGTCCACTTGTTTAAAGGGCCCCCATGGTCCTAGAACGTCTGCAGACCCACCCACTCTGGGAACGACAGCCAGGGCAACAGCTAGAGAGGCACCAGTCTCATACAGAAGTGGGAGAAGTGCCTGGAAAAGGGGCAATTGCTGAGCAAGTGGCATTGTTCCCTCTCAGACCCCTCCTTGACACACAGCGCCACAACGTGGTGAAACAGGTCACCCTGTACTGACCAATACCTAAGGCTCCACCCTTTACAACGTAACAGGAGTGACAGCTCTATCTAAGACACAGAGGAAAACAAACACAGGAGCCTTTCAAGATGAGGAGACAGAGAAATATGGCCCAAAGAAGGGAACAGATCAAGGTTCCAGTGGGAGAACTAAGCGATGAGGAGACAGCCAACCGAACAGACAAGGAGAGAGCCAACGTAACAGACATATAGTTCAAAGTACTGGTGATAAAGATGCTCACAGGCTTCACAGATATGCTTGAGTATGGCAAACACATAAGGAAAGAAGTGGAGGCTATGCTAAGTGAAACAAAGGAAAATCCACACAAAACCAATGGTGAAGGGAAGGAAACTGGGTTTCAAATCAGTGACTTGGAACATAAGGAAGAAAAAAAACAGTCAACCAATACAGAATGAGGAAACAAGAATTGAAAAAAATGAGGAGAGGCTTAGGAAACTCTGGGACAACTTTAAATGTGCCAACATCTGAATCATAGGGGTGACAGAAGGAGAAGAGGAAGAGCAAGAAATTGAAACCTTATGTGAAAAAATAATGAAGGAAAACTTCCCAAATTTGGTGAAGGAAATAGACATACACGTTCAGGAAGCACGGAGAGTCCCAAACAAGCTAGACCCAAAGAGAACCACACCAAGGCACAGCATAATTAAAATGCCAAAGGCTAAAGATAAAGAGAGAACCTTAAAAACAGCGAGAGAAAAGCAGAAAGTTACCTACAAAGGGGTGCCTATATGGCTATCAGCTGATTTCTCAAAAGAAACTTGGCAGACGAGAAGGGACTGGCAAGAAGTATTCAATGTGATGAAAAGCAAGTACCTACAACCAAGATTACTCTATCTAGCAAAGCTATCATTTAGAATAGAAGGGCAGATAAAGTATTTCCCCGACAAGGTAAAGCTAAAAGAGTTCATGATCACCAAGCCATTATTATATGAAATGTCAAAGGGACTTATTTAAGAAAAAGAAGGTCAAGATGATGAACACTAAAATGACAACAAAGTCACAACTATCAACAACTGCATCTAAAAAATAAAAACAAAATCCAACTAAGCAAACCAGAATAAGAACAGAATCATAGGTATGCAATCATTTGGAGCATTATCAGCTGGGAGGGGGAAAGAGGAGAAATGAAGAAATGGTGCAGGGACTAAGAAGCATAATTGGTAAGTACAAAACAAACAGGAGAATGTTAAGAATAGTATAGGAAAGGGTGAAGCCAAAGAACTTATATGCACAACCCATGGACATGAACTAAGGGGGGTGGGATTTCTGAAGGAAAAGGAGGTACTGGGCAGAGGGGAGCAAAGTGGAAAAAATTTGGGACTATTGTAACAATATAATCAATAAAATACACTTAAAAAAAGAAAAGAATAGCCTATACATTCTTTACCTCCCATCATTTCCTCAACCCACTCATAAGACTGTAACATTCCACTAAAACTACTCTTCCTAAAGCTGTCAATGACTTGAGCTTTTCAAATTCAATGGTCAGCTCCAAGTCTTCATCCTACTTTTCAGACAGCATCTGACACATGTGATCACTTCCTGCTTATTGAAACACCTTCTCTTGGTTTCTAGGGTGCCTCACTCTTTCAGTTTTCCTCCTATCTCATTGCTCATTTGTTCTCAGTCTCTGTTGCTGGCTTATCTCCTCCTTCCAACCCCCAAATATTGTAGAATCTAACATTCATTCAGTCCTCAGCACTCTTCCCTCACCCCCACCCCCATATATAGTCCTAGGAGATCTCATCTAGTCCCATGGCTTTAAATACTACCCATATACCAGTGACTCAATTTTACATCATCCTTGACTGAAAATTTGAATATCTCTAGTTTTCTTCTCATTATCTTGCCTTACATCCCTGGCTGGCCCTGGCTGGTTTAGCTCAGTGGATTGAGCGTCGGCCTGCGAGCTAAGTGTCGCTGGTTCGATCTTCCAGTCAGGGCACATCAGAGAAGGAAAACTCTGACTCCAAAAAACCTCCGCTGCCTTGCGGCATACCTCTTCAGGGGAAAGGCTAAGGGAGTAAACCCTGACAGAAAATCCGGAGCCGGAGTCCCTAAGGCGGTTTGACGTTGTAGTCAACACCGGCAACTCCTGCGGCGCACCTGAAGCCAAGCTGTATTGACTCCGTCTTTCCCTTGGACCCTTCAGCTGCGAAGAGAGGGGGGGGTCTGCTGCATGGGCAACAGCAGACCCTCCATATCACCCTGCCCAGGCTCTGTAGCTTCAGCGTCATCGCAAGATGTCGATTCAACACGGGAGGAGACAGATACCGTGTCACTCCCGAGTCGGACTGCACAACCATTCTCGGCGGTGCAGATAGACTCTTGAGAAGCTACACCATCGTCTCTCGAGACGGACGGCTGCCGACGACGACGACATCCCTGGCTGGTTTGGCTCAGTGGATTGAGCGTCGGCCTGCGAGCTAAGTGTCACTGGTTCGATCTTCCAGTCAGGGCACATCAGAGAAGGAAAACTCTGACTCCAAAAAACCTCCGCTGCCTTGCGGCATACCTCTTCAGGGGAAAGGCTAAGGGAGTAAACCCTGACAGAAAATCCGGAGCCGGAGTCCCTAAGGCGGTTTGACGTTGTAGTCAACACCGGCAACTCCTGCAGCGCACCTGAAGCCAAGCTGTATTGACTCCGTCTTTCCCTTGAGCCCTTCAGCTGCGAAGAGAGGGGGGGTCTGCTGCATGGGCAACAGCAGACCCTCCATATCACCCTGCCCAGGCTCTGTAGCTTCAGCTCCACTGGAGAGGACACTCCAGCGTCATCGCAAGATGTCGATTCAACACGGGAGGAGACAGATACCGTGTCACTCCCGAGTCGGACTGCACAGCCATTCTCGGCGGTGCAGATAGACTCTTAAGAAGCTACACCATCGTCTCTCGAGACGGACGGCTGCCGCCGCCGACGACGACGATCTTGCCTTACATGGCTAATAAGCACCTCCAGCCTTAACATGGCTAAAGCAGAAATCTATTCTTCCCAAGTCTTCTTCGTCTGAATAAACAACACCACCATTCACTCAAATATCTAAGATTCATTCTTGACTCTTCTTTTCCTCACACCTACCTCTATTCCATTAGTAAAAACCGTTGATGCTACCATCAATATATATTCAGAATATGACCACTCCTTATCATGTGCACTGCTCCCATCCTGACCCAAGCCACTTTCACCTGATTTACTGCAGTGCACTCCTGTGGCAGTTAGTATGGCTATGTGACCAAATCCTCACCAATAAAATGTTAACAGAAGTGATGAGTGCCACTTTTGCACCAAGATCTTAGAGAGAGGGTGTGCGCCTTCTCTGTACCTGAAATTTGAACACAGTAAGTCAGTCTTGACTTTGCACATGACAAGGTCCTAGGTAGGAGCTGGAGGGAGCCTGGGTCCCTGAATCAATGCACGGGAGAGAGCCTCCCATTATTTGGAACGTCCTTCCTGGACTGTTAGTGCAAGTGAGAAATCAACCTCCACTGTATTTGAGTCACTACATATTTGGTTATTTCTTATAGCAGTTTAGCCTACTGTAATTAATATACCTCCGAATAGGTTTTGGCTCCTTCTCTGACCATTATATAATATATTGCTCCCAAAGCCAGTGGTCTTCTTAAAGTCTGAATCTAATCATATCACAGCCCTAGGAGGTTGGCCTTCTATTACAGTCATGGCCCTACTTAGCCCTGACTTCCGCTTTCCTCATGGTATTCATCTCCCACCTCTCCCCTGGCACACTCCTGACCAGTAACTGCTGGACCACTGCTCTTCTGGAATCTGCCAATGCAGTTCCCACCGGTACCTGTATACATGCCATTTCCGCTGCCTGGAACTCTTCCCCCACATTTCTGTATGGCTCACTACTTTATATAATTTAGTTCTCCATTAAAATAGCCTCTTCTCAGAGAGCTCTTTCTGGCAAACCTACCTGAAGCAGTATCCCCTCTCCACCCTAGTCTCTCTCTATCCCATCACTCCACTTTATTATTCATCACAGTACCTGATATTATAGTGCATATTTGTTTGTTTGTTTATGTGTCTTCCTCTACTAGAACGCAAGCTCAATGAAAGCAGAGACCTATGTCTATTCAGCATGTTCCCCCAGCACCTAGAACAGTTCTTAGAAAGTAGTAAAGGTTCTATTCATGAGGTTAAATGAATAAACAAACCACCCTAGCTCCCCTCCCCCGAGAAGTCTCCATCCTCTCAACATCTATCTTCCTTCATCATGGGCTGCCAACTATTATACTTATCTTTTATACCTCCATATCTGAGGGCAAGGACTGTCTTTTATATCTCTAAATGCCAAATCTAGACATTGCTCAAAAAAACTCTCCTTATTAATTGTGGATTAAAATGAACTCTACAGGTTTATGATCGATTTGAATTGATGGCTCTGTTACTTTTTTAAAAGAAAGAATACTGCTATCATTCCGTTAATTAAATTGTATGGTTTTAACATGCTCTATGCATGATTCCTTTTTTCAGTCATTGGATTAGTGAAATACAATTGCCCCCTTGGTGATTAGGAAGGAACGCTATTGGTGAAGTTCTTATATTTTTGCCTCTGAGATTTGCCAAATGTTAAGCTCGCCCTTTCACACTTAATCTTGATCTTGCACGGTATCAATTACACTGTACCTAAGGGAATTGTGTGCGTGCGTGAGTGTGTATGTGTTTTCTGAGGAACTCAGAAGGAAGTAGTTAGGAAGGGGTGTGTCCCCCAGGCACGTACAATGCAGTTTTAAACATCAGCAATGTGAGGGACAACTAACTCATCAAGGCTGTTTGATAACCTCAAACAGATATGACAATACAGGCAGATAAAATGGTTGGAAAACCTTTCCAAATGACTTAAGGAATTTTTTTCTCCTGTCAGGATTTTGCTGGAAGAAACAATCCTTCTAAACTATTGGTGGAAGGGAATGTTTTTCATATTAGAAATTCTAGAATAATGACCAGAAAGGCAACTTAATTTTTCAAGTCCCAGTGGCAAAACAAAAATCCAAGTAAACAAAACCATGCATCAAGCATGATAAAAATATCCAATATAGAAAACATAATACAAATAATAGTGGTGTGTCTAACAAATTCAATATTCACAAACCTGTGCACATATAAACACTTTGAGCATGAAGGGTAAAAATAATTATGTTAATTTTTAAAATCATAAACTTAAGCAATTTTATAGAAATTACTGAAAATAAATATTAAACCATCTCTACAAAGACACGCCATATCTTTATCAGAATAATAAATACAGTTTTAGTTAGCCTGTACAGACCAAGAGTGTACATTGATGCAGTCCAAAAAGGATCGTGTTTTAAGTCCACCTGGTCCTTTATCATGCTGACAATGAAATTCTTTTAACTGCTTTCCAAATGTTGTATGTTTAAGTTACTTCTAACTTGATTATACAATTCTTCCAAATAGATTTACTAAACCAGGGCAATTATACAGGTTTATATTTCTTCTTACATCTTGAAAGATCATGTTCCACAAAGAATGAGCCAGAGGGACTTTCAGCTACCGCATGTGAAAAGGTTGGTGAATTCTTTCCATAAGAATTAAGTGTACAACTAGACACAATAAACAAAAGCAATCACTCAGGGCTCCAGAAATTTACCAAATGGAGACAACAATTAAGAAGTGTTTTTTGTTTTTTGTTTTCCCCAAAACTGTTGGAGCTAAGGGTAAGAACAGTGATAGCTCATGACCTTCTTGCCTGGGCTATTTCCAAGCCTGCCCTAGTTCTTACCAACACCGAGCTGGCCAGAAACCTGCAAAATTGTGGGTTAGCCTTTATAAGCTAAATGTGGTGAGTGCAGTAAGAAACTGAATGGGAAAAAATCCTCAGATTTTAGCTTGATGTTGCAGACCCACAAAGGGGCAGCCGGAAACAGGCAGAGATTTAATTGTGAGGTGCTAGTAATGAGAGAGCCATAGAAGAACTATAGCTCCCCACATTTCCCTGGATGTCTGGAAAACTATTCCTCTGCCTGGGGACATCCAAGAGAGCCTGGCAAAAAGTAAAAGCTAGGGGAGACTGGAGAACTGGCTGCAACTTCGACTGTTTTTCCCAGCCCACAGATGGATCCACTGGGAGAAAGTGGAAGCCTTATGAGCCATGGAGACACAGAGACAACTCCCTAGGAGTCCAGGCTTAAAATTTTAAATAAAAATAAAAAAACTGAGTAAAGACATCAGCAGCCACATACCACAGGGGAAAGTGATCCCACAGTTCAAATCCAGGCAATCTGCTAGAACAAACCAATAAAAACTCAGAAATATACTTCAGAATCAGGAGTTGCCACTATGTATTATCTAAATTATCCAGTTTTCAACCAAAAATTACAAGACATGCAAAAAACAGGAAACTGGCCCCTGCAATCAAGAGAAACTAATTCTGACTGGGGCCACATATTGGGTTTAGCAGACAAAGACTTCAAAGCACCTAGTATAATATATATGCTCAAAAAATTAAATAAAAACACAATGTCAGTGACTTATGGAAAAATTATGGCAATGAGTTTTCAAATAAGGAATATCAGTAGAGACATATAAACTATGAAAAAAAGAACCAGGTGACAATTCTATAGCTAAAAAGAGCAATACTGAAATGAAAAATTTACTAGATGGGTTCAACAACAAATTTGATATGACAGAAGACAGAATCAGTGAAACTTAAAGATAGATCAATAGAAATGATTCAAACTGTAAAACAGACAGGAATAGGTGGCAGAAAAAGAAACAGCCTCAGAGACCTGGGAAACAATGTCAAGTGTACCAACTAATGTGTAGCGGTAGTCCCATAGGGACAGGAAAGAAAGGCAAGGGCAAAAAAAAAAAAAAAAGAAATAATGGCTAAAATCCTCCAAAAGTTGATGAAAAACTTTAATCTACAGATCCAGAAGGAATGAATCCACTGACATTGCTTCCTGCAATGCATACATATACTGATTACTATAGACCTACTCCTATCTTTATTTAAACTTTTGACAATATAACAGATATACAATGATACTGTAAAGGCGGTTGAATTTGTGTTCATTTAATCACTACCATGTCCTAGTTCATAAAACATACTGACAGCAAGCAGCATACACTTTGAATAGTGGTTAAAAACACAGGTTCTAAAGTGAGACATCTGAGTTCAAATTCTGGCTGGCTTGGATCCTGAGCAAGAGTGTAACTTCTCTAAGCCTCTGTAAAAAAAGATAATAACACTGTCTACGCTGAACCAAGATGAGACGGTCTGTGTTAAGTGCTTTTCTCACTGTCAGAAACATGGGGCATGCTCAATAAATGCTGCTTATTTTGTAGCTACTAACATTATTTAACACTTAACAATAATAGTTTGTTGAATGGACAGTGAATGAGTCTGGGAATTGATTTTTCAAATGGAAATTACATATTCATCTCTTCTGACTTCTGCTTAGTAGACTCTGGATTTTGACCTTCCTGTTTTTAAAAATAATATGGTTTGGAAGGTATGCCTTTATCAGTTGTGTTTGTCTGAATAATTGTTTCCTTCTGCAACACTGCTGTTCGAATGTTTTTTATTTCTATCTAATCAGATTCTTTTTATCTCTGATGATGTCTTCAATAGTCAGAAATATCTCTCCTGCACAGCTGTTATAAATAAGGAATTCATGGCTACATAAGGCATTAAATACAGCCCCAAGTTAATTTTTTGATCCATTTACTCTCAATAATATTTATTCAATAGTGGTTTGATCCTTATTATTTCATGCACCTAGTTTGTCACAGAACCGGTTCTTATAATAGTTGAACACGTTCTAGTCTACTTTACTGATCAATGATTCACTTTTTTAGACAACATTTGTTCAAATGTTCATCAATTTAACCAGGTTTTCTTGTCTGCTGTGTGCCGTGTGCCGTGTGGAAACGATGTGATGAATACAAGATGAAAGACGTGGTGTGTGACTAAAGGAAGCTCACAGTCTAGAGGCAAAGGAATGAAACTAGTTCTTCTCTTCCTTAAGGCAGACAGACGAGTAAGCCTGAACACACATGTATAAACACATGTGATCTGAATGTATAAAACAATGCGATAGTTATTTATACTTCTTTAATAAATCAAATACTATGCTTGCACAGCAGGAAAATCAGGTAATCCTTCTCAGAGGGGGTAAAAATGGGTCTGAAAAGTCAAATGGATTTTAAACCATAAGTTGGAATTTTCCAGATGGAGAAGGGGGAGGTGAAGCAATTTGAGAAGTCAGCACAGCAGATGCGCAGGCAGGAAGGCATAAAGAATGTGATGTGTTTAGAGCACTAGTGTGGGATTAGCCACAGCGTACAGTGCGTGGGTCATTATGAGAAAAGTGGCCAGGAAGACAGGGCAGGGCAGGATCGTAAAGAACCTTGCAGAGCACACATCAAGGATCTTGGACTTTAGATGGAAGGCATTAGATCTGGCAAAGGTTTTTAATCAAGAGAGACATGATGAGAGGTTTATTTCAGAAAGATCATCCAGTGGACAATGAGAAGGACAATGTGGGAAAATCTGGAGGCAGGGGACTAGTTTGGAGACTTAACAGGAGCCTGGGTGCAAGATGATGAGGGTCTATTCCAAGGTAAAGACAACAAGGGTGGAGGAGAATGAGTGGTCAATAGCTATGATATTTCTAGACTGGGCAATTAGGTAGCAACCACTTCATTGCTTAAACATGGCAAACTGACCATATGTCTTTCCTGAAAACCAAATAAGAAGAAAGAAAAGGAATTTAATAGGTATAAACCCACAAACACAAGGAGAATGAGAGAGGAAAGACAAAAACAAGTCTTAGAAGATGAAAAAGTAACAGGAGAGTGGTAACAGACTGAGCAGAGCAGAGGAGGATGAACTCTAGAGCCTACAGATAAGGTGCAGGTAAGGAGCAGCCCTAAGGCACCCCACAGACTCCAGCAGAGCTCAGGACCAGGACGTACCATGTCCCTGGGAAGTGGCAAGTGCAGGGAGTTGGTTGCAAAACTGTAAAGCAGCTGGACACTGAGGTCCTCTGCCCATGCAGCTAGATAACAACTGCTTCTTTGGCCAGTCCACTCCTCAAGGAGGATTTTCTCTAAAGAAATCAAAGCAGAGAGTGCCCAGACTTGGGACACCAAGCTCAGCAAAGGGTACTGGAATGGAGCTAGAAACTGGGGAATTAAATGAAAGCTTATATCCTAAACAGTGGGGATCCCTCAATTCCCTTACCTTACCTTGTTCCCTGAATGTAAGCAGCCATCTGGGTGAGCCCCAGGCAAAAGATTAAATGATTCTTCCGCAGAAGAACTGAAGAATTTGAGCACTTGGAAAATAACATTAAGAGGCATCTGACATAGCTACTAGATACGTCAAATTGAAGACAAAAAAATAAAAAATAAAAAACGAATGCAATTACTAACTCCAGGAAAAAGAAAATGTTGGACAAAAAAAGGAAATGTAATCATAATAGAGTATATGGATCAGAGTTAAGCAATATTTACTTAATTATAATATGAATACTAGATATTAAGTTCATCAAAACTGTAATATAATGGCACTGGGACATTGAATAAGGAGTCAGAGTAGCATAAATGAGTTAAGTCTTCATCAAAAGATGATCTCTGAAACTGACATCCAGAAGTAGCAATACAAACATCATTTAGTACCATTAAGGTTAACAGAAGAAGGACCTTTTCTGTTGAAAGTGGGGTTTTCTAGGGGTTAAACTAGGGGGTAGAAAAGGATTAATGGAGTAGTATAGAAGAATGAAAAGTATTTTTAATTATGTGACTTTTAATTCCACTTGGCTCATTAAGCTATACACTTATTACTTCAATAAAAGTAAAATGATTTTTTAATTTTAATAATGCTCCTACCATGAAAACCTCACACCATTCAGAGGTAAAGCAGAAAAAGTAGGTATGTAGGAAATGCAAAGCACTTCTTTTTAGACGTCTCCTCTGTCCCTGTGTCGCCTCCGCTTTGCCCACTGGTCTCAGGGCCCAGGGCACGTACAGGGAAGCACGGGGCTTCAAATACAGGCAGACCTGAGTGGGCCGTCCCTCTGTGCACAGCGTCAGCTCCGAGACTACTCTGTGACCTCACTGGGCCTCAGGGCCTTCATTGGTAAAATGGAAAACGCTAATGTCTATTATATTACATGAAATAACATGTTGAGTACCTAAACATGGAAGACTCGAAAACTGAGTTCTCTCTTTCTCTCAGAATTTCTCATCTCCTGTAAGCCTCTCTTTAAAGTCTCTTGCTGTGTCTCTGTGTTGGCAGATTTGAGAAAGTGAAGAAATGCAGTCCTCCTTTCGCCACCTTCTCTCCGTCCCCACTCGCCTGTTTTGGGATATTCACCTTCCACAGACAAAACATACTGAGTCCTTGCCAGGCAGTTTGTCAAAATACATTCCCACTTCTCTTGAAAGAAGAAATTGGCTTTTATTCATGTTGGCCTTATATCTCAGTTGATTTTAGAGTAAAAGCAAATTAATATTCAATTATTAGCCATGGCTCCCACATATAGGAGTGGATAGAGACTTCTGTTTAAAATCAACTACCTGTAACACTAGAATTATAAATTCAGCTGATATCTGAATATAACTTTTAAAATAAATATAAAACAAAATAAGCAAGGATTTTAAAGCCACCTATAAAGTGACTGGCTAAGGACTTGAAAGAGGGTTGTGATAACTGGGTCGGTGAGGCAATGAGCTGGTCAGCCCACATTAGGAGGCCCCAGTATGATCTCAACCCACTCACCTTCTCCATGTGGCCTTGGCTGCTTACTCGGCTCAGGGACAAGTTGCTCTCCACACGCTCCTCCAGGCTGAGCCCTTTCACCACTGGCAGTCTGCTTGTTCCAGTACGATTCCTGCCCGTCCCAGGAGGCAGTGGGCAATCTGTCAGGGCCTTCAGGAAGCAAGAAAGCTGGTGACTTGAAGTCCAAGAGGAAGCTATCTTGTAGGGTTTGCTTGGTGGCCTTCTTGCATTTCCCCTTCTGATGCTCTGGGGTCCTGTCACTATCTCCTGGCCTGGTCTGGCTACTCTCTAGCTTCCTGGTTAGCTGGAGGAGCTGGTCCATGTCCTTTGTGAATTCCAGCAGAGTGCCCTCAGACAGGCTTTGGGAAGTGCCCTCAGAGCCATAACTGGGAGCCTTTTCCAACAGCAGGTGCTCCGAGTGGTGGAGAGCTCCCATGCCCTCCCTGGGCACTGACTCAGGCACCCGGGGGTGGCTGCAGGAAACCGTGGACAGGGAGAAGTAAGAGTAATCCACCGCGATGTATGTTAGCATGAAGTTGATGGTGACGATGGGAGCCAGAACATTCACCTGACCCACAAGGACAAAGGCCATGGTCACCAGGCTAGTCAGGCAGATGGCAGCTACGGGTGTTTTATTTGGCCCTTTCTGCAAAAACAGAAATAACATGCAGGATTATGAAATTTCAAGAGAAAATCACACTGTAGGATAAAAACACAACTTGTAAGGGTTCAGTGATTCTTGGTGCGTTAATAACTGTTCATCTACAAACTTGGGATAATACAATAATATCCAGCCCATGAAATTATTGTGGGATCAGAGCTAGTGCATATAAAATGCTGGACATGGCACTGACACACAGCAGGCTCCTAACACAACATGGGTCTTTGTTGTATTGGTAACTATTATTACGTGGTGTTAGCCTAGAACTTGGACTTCCCATGTAGTTCTCCTGTTGTCTCCATTGGGTTTTAGCTCCAGCTTTGGAAATAAAAAGGATGGGAAGTTGATTCTTTCCAGACCATAGTGGAGGAAATGACTCTAGGGGAGAGGAAGACCCTAGAAGACATAGCAGAATCATTGGTGGCTGAGATGGGGGAATTCTGATACTAAATACACACATGCATATGCTCACACACACACTTACACACATCTGTTATTGATGGAGGTGGGTATGGTGACCTTTATTTAGGACAGGACTGGAAAATATGTGCTAACTCCATACAGTCTCTTACTCCACAGAAGATATTCATTACAGAAACTGGAATTGTCGTTGGCCTAGAAACAACAGTCAACTTCTCAGTCTTCATCTTCCTTGACCTAAGAACTACATTTGACCCAGCTGACCACTCCCTGGTTTTTGAAAGACCTTCACCTCGCTTCTCTGGACTCATCCCCCTCAGTGACTGCTCCTCTGTCTCTGTTGCTCCCCCATATCTTTGAAAGCGGCATTTAAAGCAGCCCAGACTCCATCCTCAGACCCTTCTCTTGTCTATCTATACTCCTTTTCTAGGTAATCTCAACTAGGCTCATGGCTTTAAATACCAGCTTTATGCTCTCAACTCCCAAATTTAAATCTCCAGCCTGAAATGTTTCCCTAAGTCCAGACTTAAATATTCAACTATCTGCTCAACATTTCCAGGTGATGTCCAATAAGATCTTAAACCTAATGTGTCCAAAATCAGATTGTTGATCCCCCAGTCTCCTGCTCCTCAAATCTGCTCCTTCTGCAGCCTTACAGCTCAGAAAACAGCAATTTCATCCTTCCAGGTTCTCAGTCAGGGAAAATTCTTGATGCTTCTTCTCATTTTGTCATTTTCCATAAGCAAATATTATAAGAATTTACTCTCAGGATATACACTGGATCTAACTACCTTCTTTGCTGAAAGCACCCTGGAATGTGAGGGTCAGGCCTATAAGCCACTTCCAGACCTGCCCTGGGACCCTCCCACATGTGTTCCTCCAGATGTGCCCCATTACTGAGGACTGGAATAGAAAGCAGCCTATGAAGTCAAGTGATGAAGGTGGCAAAGTCATCATCAGCCTGAGTCTCTGAGGATCGGGGCCCCTGTTGACCTGAAACACCTTCCTTAGAACTAGAGTAAAAATCTTTAAAAAAAAAACAACAAAGAGTAAAATTACCCCTTTATTGTTTGTGAGAATTATATTTTTTGGTACAGCTACAGTTCTTTAGCATATTCTAACAATAAAACTACTAAGAATAAAGTAAATACTCAGAACCTAAAAAGAACTTAACAGGAGGGTCTTAGATGTGCTGAAGGAAAAGCTGGCAGTCCAGGCCAGGACTTCGGTGAGGGTGGGTTGTAAAGAGACAAATGAGTCAAACTTGAACTTCTGTTCACCAAAGGACACCATAAAGAAATAAAAAGACAAAGTCACAGAAAGAGAAAATACATTTTTAAAACATACAGATGTGGGCAAAAGTAGGTTTACAGTTGTGATACAGCTAATACAAGAATAAATAACAATATAAGAATAAACTCTGGGATTAGCATACTCACAACTATAAACTATTTTGGCCCACCTTGTATAATTGACAAAGGGTAAGATAAAATATACCAAATGAAATCCCTACAAAATACTTAGAAAAAGATAGACAACCTACTAGAAAATGAGCAAAAGAATGCCTATTAAACATATTAAAGATTCCTAATCTTATGTAATCAGGAAAATGCAAATTAAAACCACAGTGAGATCTCATTAAACAGTCACTAGACTGGCAAAAATTAAGTCTGATATTATTAAGTATTAGCAAGAACATAAAGAAAGAGGAATGCTTATCCACTGCTATATAAATTAGTACAACTTCTTTGGAAAAAGATTGTGGTGTTCTCTAGTAAGGAAAGATATGCATACCTTACAGTTTAGCAATTACACTGATAGGCATGTAGTCTAGAAGAACTCTACATGTGCACCCATCTACCAGTACAAGAACGTTCACAGCACTGTTTGTAATAGTCCCAAGTTAGAATGACCCCAATGTCCATCAACAGCTAAATGAATAAACTGTAACAAATGAGGAAATGTTATATAGGGATGGTAATAAAGACACTGCTGCTACGAGCCAAAGCGTGGATGAATCTCATAAACATAAGGTTGAGTGAAAGAAGCACACCACACTTACATAAAGTTAAAAAACAGACAAAATCAAATTATTTTGTTTAGAGATGCATATGAAGTAAACCAGGAGCTGGCAAACTATGACTCCTGGGCTGATCTGGCCTCCATCTGGTTATATATGCCCAAGACAGAGGAACAGTTTTATATTTTTAAACAGCTGGGAGAAAAAATCAAAAGAAGAGTAATACTTTTGTGACACATGAAAATTACATGAAATTCACATCTCACTATCCCATAAATAAAGTTTTATTGAAACACAGGCACACATCCCATTGATATTATCTGTGCCAACTTTTGAGCTACAATGATCGCATAGAGTTGGGACAAAGACCGTAGGGCCTAAAAACCCTAAAATATTTACTGTTTGGCCCTTTTCAGAAAAACTCTGTCACCTCCTGAGCAAATGACAAAGAGCGTAAGGGGTATTATTGTTACAGAAGTCAGGACAGTAGCTTCCACAGCAAGAGGGAGGGGACCTCACCAGAGAGGGCATGTGGAGGGTGGCATCTGGGGGCTGACAGTGTTCTCAGGGGCAGTTTACAAAGATGTTCACTTCATAGTTAGTCTTTGAACTGTTCATATTGCTTTTATAACCTTTTCTGTATATTGAATAAATCTCAAAAAATTGTCAAAGCTTCTTCTCTTCCCCATAAAAAAGTGCTAATAAAATTTAATCATATGTAAAGAAGCTTTAAATAAAAAAAATTTTTAAAGTTAAAAAGCAACTAACCAATTAGAGAAAATACTCGTAATACGTATCACAAAAATTAATCTCCTTAACAAAGAAAAGCTTCTAGCCTTTGAGAAGAAAAAGACCGACAATCACATAAAAAAATATATGAATTACTCCTTGATACAAAGATGTCCAACCTCAGTCATAAGAGTAATCCGCTGGCTGGTGTGGCTCAGTGGATTGAATGCTGGCCTGAGCCGCCGGTTTGATCCCTGGCCAGGTCCCCAGCTGAAGGTCTGCGAGAAGCAACCAATCGATGTTTCTCTTTCTCTCTTTTTCCCTCCCTTCCTCTCTCTCTAAAAAATAAATAAATAAAACCTTTAAAAATTTTTAAAGGCTAAAACAAACACCAGGTACCCTAACCATTTCTCACTGTCTCACTACACAATGGCAGAAACTGACATTTGACAATGAGCCCTGGGCGAGCTCATTGCTAACACTGTGATGCCTGGGACAACAATGAAAATGGCGGCCTAAACACCCTATGTCTAAATGTTTACAATTAAAATCCAAGCTAACAAGCTGTTAAATCAAATTTGTTCTACCCTTCCCTGGGCTAACACAACTGCAAGGCCATGGGAAGGCTGGTTTAGAACTCTCGTTCTCCTCAGAGTTCCTCACTGGAGGATGGCCACGGGCAGCCTCCAGCTCACAGCCCACGCCCCTTCCTTCCCAAACCATGCTGTGAGGGACCTCACAGTCACATGGGAACTCCCGGCCCACACCCTGGCCCCAGGGAATTGGCCCCTGCAGACACTGGATATGAGCTGGGGGGCATCTGGGCAGGGAATCCCAAGGTGCATGGGATCCGGGTGGGTATGTCCCCTTGGCCTCATGAACTTCTTACCCTAAGAACCAGAACAGAGTCCTTCCTATAAAACAAGGTCTTTTGGCCCAAATCTAAGAGTTGTACTGGCTGTGGGGAAACAGAAACTCTCATGTATTGTAGAAGTACAATATGGGAGACGTGCAAAATGATACAAATTTCATGGAAGGTGTTTTGGCAATATCTGTTAAAATAAAAAATGCATTTACCCTTTGACCCAGCAAACCCATTCATGAAAGTGTATCTTATAGATATACTGGCACATATACAAAATTATACACACACACGTGCACGCACACACATAAACACGCAGATTATTCTTTGTAGTTCTGTTTACTGGAAGCAACACAAGGGTCAGTTTATAGAGAAGGGAACTGGTTAAACTATGGTGTATCCACATGATAAAAAAAAAAAGGGATGAGAAAGTTCTCTCTACATCCATATGAACAGATAGATTTCTAAGCTGTATTAAATGAATAAAAGTATATAACAATATATGTAAAACTTTATCTTTGTATAAAAGTAGAGGAGAGAAGGATTCATTAAAAACAGCTATGAATAGGGCATGGGCACGATTAGGGAAAGAGATAAAAAGATGCATGATAAGAGAAAAAATTCTTAATGTATAGCTTTTATATCACTTTTAGTTTTAAACCCTGTGCCTGTATTACCTAATAAAAATAACTGAACTTAAAATAAAATAAAAGATGGAGACCACATGGAAGGTACAGAGATGACAGTCATTACTTCTACCCAGCCTGTGCTGGCTGATGGATAACAAGTGGAGGACGGTAAAGGGAAGAATTAGGATGACTTGCAACCACGTGGCCCTAGCCAAGAGTGGGGCTCAGGATGGGAGGGAATGGGGAGGGCCTCTGTAATGCAAAACAGAAATGAACTATGGCTTGCAAACCACATTACTGGAGAGGAGGGTTCTCTCTGTATATTTCTCTCTTATCCCCTCAATTTTAGAAATGTCTCATTTGATCATTCTGTGGCTCAACCAAGCTATACCGGATCAGCTGGGGTCTGGGCTATGATGATTAATAGGGAGCCCAGAGGCCAGAGGTGTGGGACATGATCATAAAGCAACCCCAAAGACAGGTGTCTGACCTCAAGAACAGATTTAGAGTCACAAGGACTAGCGCCCCCTCCTCACCCTGAATTTACTGTTATTAAAGTAGGTGCTACTCCCTTTCCCTCTGCACAGGGTCCAAGATGTTTCTATGACAGCTAGATAACCCCGTACTGGGGACCCTGGATGACTGTGACACTGACAGACGCTTTGTCCGACTGGCCCCAGCCAAAGGCAGCCGGCGGACGGAGAGAGGAAAATGATCTCTGTATTTTTGGTTTTCCCTACCCTGGAGAACTTGACCTGTGACTCTAATCAGAAAGCCTTAAGCAATTTATTCACCAGCAATCAGGTTCGTGGCAAAATGGACATTTGTCAAAAACAAATGTTACTCACCCCTTGCCCCAGACAGGCCAGTGCGGGAATCACTTTCTCCTGGGCAATGCACTGCAGGATCCGGGGGGCTCCATACAGGCCTCCCATACAGGAGGCCAGGGATGAGATGTATAAGCCCAACAGGAACAGGAATCCCACCAGGGACACCTATATGAGGAAGCAGTTCTATTACCCAATGCCAGACCCTGCTTCCATCCCTTTCTGCCCTGCTTGGTACCCACCCATCTGCATCCCATCTAATCCTAAGTCCTCAAGGTTCAACCTCTTGGACATATTTCCAATATCAGCTCCACCCACCTCATTCACACTGACACCATTTCAGTTTGGGTCTCCACCACATCTTGTCTGGACTACACAGAGGTTCTCAAACCGGGTGTGCACAAGTCCCAGGCACTGCTGATGCTGAAGGTCTGGGGACCACGCTTTGAGAACCACCGGCCAACAGCAATGCTAACTACACAGTGCCCACAACGAATCACCGCCAAGCCTCTGCCACAAGGACCTCTCTAAACTCAAAACTGATTGTTAATGGCCCTGCTGCAAATTGTCAATGGCTCCCCACTGCCCTGACATACGAGGCCCTTCCTGGTCTGTGACCTCCCCAGCCCTCTACCCCAAATGCCCAGTCTTTGTCAGCACCATTCCCTGCCTCCTGGAACCCTCTGCCCACACATTTAATCTACTTGTCTGTTAAACTCCCGACTGTGCTTCAAGACTCATCACAAATCTCCCCTCCTCCACTCGGCCATCCCCAACCTCCTCACAACAGTGCTTGCTCCTTGGGCCCCGCAGTGCCTCATCGTGAGATTAGAGGCACCCAGGACACTGTCTCCTCTACTGGCTCCATTTCTCATTTATCCCAGTATACTTGGTGCCAACACGGAACTATAATGCTGAATGAACGATTAAATGAATGAGATCTATGACTCATGTGGCCCACAAGGCACCAACAGATAAAGAGAAAGCACAGTTGTTCTGCTTGGTGTCAACTTGTAAAAGACAAGTGCTGCTGGTCACGCAGCTGGGTCACAGGCTGTCCATCCTGAGTCCCCCCTCACCCTCCTGGCCTGGACTCACAGGGAAGTCCCTCTGTTTTCTTGATTATTCAAGATGCCCTTCTCCATTGTACTTTACCTTCTGCACAGTCACCAGAACTGTTTATTCCAAGTGCTCATTTGGCTCAACGATTAAGATGGGTTAGAGTTAGCTTTCAGTTTTGCCCCTTCCCCTTTCTCCATGAAGACTCACCTGATCCCATATTTTTAACTTTCTTGCTTACAACCCCCCACATCAATGACATCAAACTACACAGAACGCCAGCCCCTGGTTAGACCTCTTTCCTGGTTCATACATTACACCAGAAACCTGCATCAGCCATGATTCTTTATCAGAAATACTTTTTTAAAGAGCATAGTTGTAGGACACTGGAGGTTCACAGAAACATCAGGAGGCTGAAAGATCAGGCTTGGGAGATGGCAAGCCCCAAGCCTGCAGGGGCACCAGGCTCTTGAATAAGAACAGTTTGACCAGGATGCTACCAGCACCCAGGTGCCTTGCAGATGAAGTCTTACCATTCCTTTATATTTGCCTCAATCATCACATTTGAAGCACATAAGGACAGGCAAGCGAGGGTCTAGTCATTTGGGCTTCTGTAATATTAAATGGGGTTCACTCCCTTTAAGACTACACATAAGTGGTCAGTCAGTGAGGCCGACTACAGAGTCTATCTTGTCCTTAGTTCAGTGTGGGTTACTTTTCCCTCAATGCATCACCTCATCTTATCCCCCCAAATCTTCTCTCTTTCTTCAGCATCCCAGGTTTCCTGTGTTTCTCCCACCCCTAAACCTTCACTTACCATTTTATTACTAAAAGAAATTAATGCCATCACATTGTTTTGTGTGCGCTGATGGCATTTTGTTATTTTCTACCCTGCCATAGTTTATTATAACCCCATGGTATATAGTTAATTGTGCTCATGGCTTATCTTGCTAGTGTACCGTATGCTCCTTGGGGGGAGACCTGTGTCCCATGCATCTGGCCCTCTCCCTACTGCACCTAACAGAGTCCGGCAAGCAGGCCCAGCAAGTGCCAGCTGAATGCATGAAACCTCACAGCTTCACTGTGATTCGTGCCCTGGAAATCTTACAAAATGGTTTGATGAACTGGTCCCATTATCAATCCTTGATCTACTCGGAGACGTGATCATTCATCTATAACCTTTGTTTCTGTCTTTGCTCCCAGACGCATCCTACGCTAATTTTAAAAATACATAGATTATGTGATTAAACTTCATCAAAAGCGCTTTGAGAATCTAACTCAGTAGGTCTCCACTCTGGCTATACATAAGAATCACCCCAGAGATTCTGCTTTAATCAATATGAAGGGGGCACAGACATCACTGGCTTTTCAAAAGCATTCCAGGGGATTCTAATGCGCAGCTGGGGTGAGAACTCCGGGGAGAAGGACATTGTATTATTCTGCATTCTGCCCTCTCAGAGTTCTCTGGCCCAGTCAGTCATGTTATCTCCTTGCAGAAATTTCACTGCTTCTTACCCAAACAGTGACATATATTTGAGTTAAAAAAAATTTTTTTTCACATAAAGCCTGTTCATTTACGCAGAGTGGAAATGAGACTACCCTCCTATTCTGGTGACCTTGTGGTGCTGGGACTGACCTCAGGAGCCTGATGAGTCTCTGGCACCCAGAGGCCATGATACAGTGACTCCAGCCATGGCCAGCCTTCCCACAAACACACCCTGGGATTCCTACAGAGCCCCTGGGCTAAGACTAGACAGGGAATTGTCTAGGTATAGTAACTTGTTTATGTCCAGTTTGTCAAGTGTGTTCACTTGCCAATCTTTTATATAAAACTACTATTTAGTCAGTTTTCTGAAAAATAAATGACATTTTGATCCTCATGTCTGAATAAATTATTTTAAAAATCACATTTCATCTCTTTCCCACATGAATTCTATCTCCCCCTTTCTATCTGTCATGCATCTGTCCATGTAGAGAACACTGGCTGAGCACAAGTTATACACCTGGTACAGGGCTAGACACAAAGAAAGACTTTCTAAGTACAATAGTAAACCACACAGGTTTGCTTCCATCCCTTGTAGAATTTAATCACTTTCTCTATTCATATGGGACTGGAAACTTACTAACTGTGCCACTGGAAGTGGAAATGAGGCTTTATTTGAGCAAATGATCTTAAAGGGGTGGGGGGGCACCTTTCTGTCCTATACCTGTTTGAGCCATCACAAAAACTTCTCTCTTTCCAAAATATTACCTGGGATGTGAACTGCCCTAATTCCTTTTTACCGGAACTACTGAAGAAAATCATTGATTCCATCTCTCTGCTCTTGGTACCTTGCCACAGCTCCCATTTGAGCTGTAGTGAGTAAGGGATCCCAGCAATCCATTGACGGGCACCCTGCCCTTGAAGGACTGAATTTGAAGTCATTTGCAAGGTACTCATTCTGTGTAATCTAATTCCTGTGGCCCCTTGATTTATGGAGAGAAACCCTTACAACCTCAAATGTATTAACACAACAATGTCTCAACAGTTTCCTAGTTTCCTTTCACATCATACTTCTATAGACCTGTGTTTTCTAGTACTGTCCTCACTAAACAAATTGACCAACACCTCAACTTGCAGTCATGTTTTCTCTCTCACTTGATGGACATTTGGGTAAGGAAGCAAAGCTGGCTTCCTTCCTGAGGGGCAGCGCTGAGTCCACAGTGGAGAGATGAGGACAGTCAGGCCGGGCTGGGTGGAGGATGTGGATCAGCTAGCTGGGCTCCCTCATCAGCCACGCGCCCTGCCACACCCTGTCTTCCCACATACAACTGTGACCGTGTCACACCAAGACCGTCACGACCAGGAATCCTTAGAGTTTACTCTGTGCGATGCCCCATTTTAAATAAATATATTTTTGGGGTACTTTCATTCCTTACTCTGTTCTTACTTAGTAAGACCCAGGGCTCCTAAAGGACCTGGTCTTTTTGATGTATAAAAAACAGGTTTTCTCCTGGACTGTGTACAAATTTATTCCGAAACAATCATTAAATCTATTCAACTTTATCCCTACTAGTACCTGCTCTTTATACAATTCCTTTTTGTGTAACTGAATAATATTGGGATTGACTTTTTAGCTTTTCCTATTGCTTACATATGGTGGAGTCATACGAAAATGTACCCCCTCCCAGTGTGTTCTGTCTGTAAGGGTATCCCCATAGGGGTATATAGGGGAGTCAGAATTTAACAAGCACCTCCCCTGTACCAGGTATTGTGCTTTATACAGAGATTACCTGAGAGCCACCACCCACATGGTACTCAAGACTTTTTAGAAAGCATGACACTACTGAGGCTGACACCTGAGAGCCAGGACAAAGTCCCTGCGGGGCAGAGACATGAGGCTAAAACCAAAATTAGAGAAACTGTGGACTGGGAAGCCAAACCATTAGAAATACGTCAGAGAAGCTGCAGGAAACCCAGAAAGAAACAGATGAACCGAGCAGCTGCAGGCCAGCGGAAAGGACCCCAGTGCAGCCTGTCGCCACCACGGTACCTGCTCAGGCAGAATGCACCCAGGGCAAAGGCAAGTGCGTGGAGGAGCTTTGTGAGAACCAGCACCGAGGGCCTGGCCTGTGCCCGGAGGTGAGGTGTTCCGGGCACACAGACAGCCTGAAGGGGCCTGGCTTCCTCTGGACTCAGGAAGGCTCCGGGATGGATGGGCTCACAGCCGAGGCCACAGCTAAGATGTGAAGCCAAGATGAACAACAGTTCAGTAAAACCACATCGTGGTGGTAGGTAGGCTGTATCAACTAACCACGTAAGACTGGGCATTTATACCTTCCATCCTCCATACACTGCTCCTTCCTGTTCTCCGGGACTCTTAGTAAGATTGTTTGTGGCTCAACTTGCTGACTGATTATAGTACCTGCTATCACAGCTGAGTCAGTCCCAAGGAGGGACACCAGAGAGGAGGAAAGGAGAAAAGCCAAGGCTCAAGGCTTTCAGGGGAAAATCGGACGTGGTCCTGGGCACACCAGGGCGCTGCTCTTTTGGAGTTGCCTGCTTGGTTACCGTTGCACCAGCCCGTCTGCTACTGGGCACCAAGAAGAGTAGCTTTTCTGTCTTTCTAGGCTTTACAGTAGCTCCTATTGCAGGAAGCGGTCTCACATCCTCTCCAAAAACTAACTCACCGCTTCTCACCCTGGGGTGTGCACAATGACATTCTCACATACTATTGCCAGGCATGGTTTATTTAGCATGTGCCTCCAACCAGCCAAGTACTTGTCCACCTGTTTCACCATCCGGGACAGGTGACATTCCCAACAAGCTCTCCAATCCCTGTGGATGTTTCCACTATTAGCAGTGGAATTTCCGCCCACAGAGGCTCTCCCATGCTGTTTATGGAGATGTTTTTCCTCTCTTGCTGTTGTAGCCTTCCTTAAATTCAGGCTGCCTGTTCTCCCACACACCCGTTCTTAGCTTCCCTGCAAAGCAGGGGAGGGAGGGGAGAAAGGAGTCCCAGCCCAGCAGACAATTTGCCTCATTCCATCTGGATCAGAGTCTGGTGGTTGAAAGGTCCTCTGGGAGGGAATCTGCTAGAAGGGAAGCAGGCGGAGGGAGCTGGCCACTGGCAAGGCGCAGGCTGAGGTGGGCAGTTCTCCTGGTGAGAGGGCCTTTCATTCCTCTAATGCAGCCAAGCTTTTGGTTCCATGGTTAGAGAAAAGGCCGCTGGAAGATGAAACTCAAGAGGAAAGCAGGCATGTAAGCATAAAGGAGGGCCACAGACTCCTTCCCTGAGAGCCAACCTTGCTCAGTGGGGGTCCAAGACTTTGGGCCCGGAAGGTGGGGGTCGGTGCTCTCACCACCAGAACTGCTGCTGCTTTCAAAACCTGCCTCCGAGGTAAAGTCACAACCCCTGAACACAAATATCACCTTTGCATCAGCGTCTACATGCCGTACAAACAAGCCTGTGCTAGTGTGTAAACCAAGCCCAAATGTAGCTCCAAAATGTAAGCTGGAGTTTCCCACCTTGGGGCTGCCCAAGCAGCGCCCCCCACCCCCCTGAAGGTCAGCAGGGCCTCACCAAGAGAAAAGGGTAATTTCTCTAAAAGCATGGGGCAGTGACGGGAGCTAACTAAGAAACCCCCTGGCCTACTGCACTTCTCGGATAAATGATGGACGTCTTGGGGCCCACTTTCCCTCCAGGAACTTAAGGGAAGGTAGGAGTTTCGGGAGAATTTCCAGAAAAGTGTCAGGCAATCTTATTCCCCTGGGTTCCAGATGCCAAATGAGTGTCCTTGACCATCACATGACCTCCAGTTTGCTAAAGCGTGGCTATGGAATGTGAGGAATTCGCTAATCTTCTCAGGGCTGGATTTTCAGCTTGAAACAAAGATGTTACAGCCAAACCTAACTGGCCCACCCCGTGTGCAGAGCCCAGGAAACGGGGGTAGGGGGTGGGGGTGGGGGATCACCTTCTGCCCTACCTCCCCAGGGCTCTTGCTGGGCTTCCTCCATCCCCCTCCACCTGCCACCCTCTTGATGTCCATCAGCCTCCTCCTTCTTACCTGCTTCTTGTGAGCAGTATTTTCTGCTCAGGGTGGCAGGTGAGGCTATTGGCAAAAATAAAGAGCTAGTTGAGCTGGGGATTTCAGGTAAATAGATTCTGTTTTTGTCTTGATTTTTCCCTACTATTTAGTCAGCTGGGTGCATGTGCCTTTCCAGGTGCTGTTACCTGTTTCAAGGGTTCCATAAGAAGAACTGTACCTTTTCCGTGTTTCTGCCCCCAGCCTTCTGTCCTGAGCCCAAGAATAAACGGATTCCCAGGCAGGACTGCAAGGGGCAAGCTGCCATTTGTTGATGGGAACAAATTAATGACCCAGCACTTGGAGCCCTTCGGTTTGGGCAGGACTCACCCACCTTTTCAGCTATCAGGAAGTCATAGCGAAGGGCCTCTCGGGTGCAGATGGCGCCAAGCAGGAAGACAAAGACGATGTAGAGAAACCACCTGCAAAACACCCAAGAGCAGGGCAGAGCTGCCCCTGCCTCAGCCTATCCCATCTCAGCCCACCCCATGTGGCCTTCGGGTTCCCACAGGGACCTGGCTCAAACAAAGGAAAGAGAAAGGCCTGTCGTGAAGACTCCTCCTTAGTTCATCTTGGTTGGGGGGTTGGGGGGGCTTCATACTCTTTCTCCTTACATTTTTCTTAGCAAAAAGAAAGTATCACTGTTTTGTCTCTTTTTTACAGTAAAGAGAAACACACAAAGGGTGTTGGAGGGGGGCAAGGGGGAGGCTCAGCTGGCCTCTAGGTTGCCACGACTCAGGCCAGAGTTGACAGGCAGCCCCCTTCCCTTCTTTCTGCAAGAAGAACAAGCTGATGATCATTCAGACCTCGAAGTCCTGCTGTTCCTTGGCTTACAGATGATGGGCAGCCAAGCCAAGTGTAAAAAGGCCTGCAGCGACCTGGCTCCGCCCCCAGATGTCCTGTGACCTGGAACAAGTCCTGTGTCCCCTGCGGCCTCATTCCCATCTGGGCAGTGAGAAGGTGGGCCAAAGGTTCCTCCTGGGACCTTCCAGCTATGACCGAAAGCAAGACAGCATTCTTTCTTTCCTTTCCTTTCTAAGTCCTGACTCTGAATTGGCTTCAGTTTTCTTCCCAATGTGATTGATTGCCCTATTTAACATAAAATAGACTGGTGCTGCGTGCCTGGCTAAAAGCAACAGTCAACTAAGAGCAAATTCAGCATTTGCGAAATACATAACTTAATCTTTTTAATTATCACAGTTAAAATACTGCAGGCACTTTCAACTTTTCAAGTCATGGTCACGTCTGTGATCTCCTTGCCTTTTACACCCAGCCAGTGAAGGCAAAGAAACTCTTTCTCGGGGTACAACAAGAAAATCAAAAGATTCTAGAAGGTCAGAAACAGACCGAAGGCCACCCAGCCTGCTTGTGTGGGTAGCCCAGTGTGACCTAAAACCCAGGACAGCCTTGGGGTGGTGCAGGTAGGCATCTCTAAGTTCCTACTATGTGCCTTTACACACAATATCTCCTCTACAATCTGTGGGGCCCACATATTTTCATTGTCCACATTTTACAGAAAATAAAAAGGAGGCTCAGAGAACTAAATAAATGGCCCAAAGCTATGCAGCCAAGCAGTGGCATGGCTGAAATGCAAATCTGAATCTGATTGCAAAACCCTTCATCTTATGCTCCTCCCAATGGTCCTGGAAACTCAATGGTTAAAAAAATCCCCAAGTTCAAAATGTGGGTGGGGAGGGGGAGAGGTGGGAGGCTGAGGAGAAAGGAAAGAAAGGATTGGATCAGTGTTAATGACATTTGGCGCTGCAGTCCCAGGCAGGGGGTATGAAAGGGCCTTCCTCTGAACCCACCAGACTTGAATTTTCCAGCCAGCTGAATGTTAAAGGGAGGATTGGAATATGAAATAGATCGGTCAGAGTCAGGCACTCTCAGAACAAAGGAGGCAGTCCTTTGCCTGGAGTTTTCCCTTCCCCTCCAGCTGATTGCCCCTGAGGGGAACTTACGAGATGCCAATAGCTGCGAGGGAGCCCAGGGGGATGCTGGCAGCGGGCTCCCTGAGGTCGCCCCCCATGTTAAAACCGGCCATGACTCCTGAAAGACATCGGGATGGGAGAGGGTTGAGCAGGGGATTCAGTGAATCATCTTGCCCTCTTGGGGTCCCCTGCTGGGTGAGGGAAGTCCCCTTCTGGAAGCTATCCCTTGGCAAGCCCTCCCATCTGCAGCTCGTTAAACCTTGCTTCTCAATCTCCCCTGGCAACTGGGAGGCATCCCTGGGCATGAAAGGGGCTTGTGCATTGGACAATGCTGAGGAAAGCCCGACAAGCTTCAGAAGCATCTTACGGCTCTGGCTCCGTGCAAAGTAATGAGGGAGGCATCTGGCAGGCGGCACGGAAGTCCCAAGGCCGCATACTGAGTGCTGCCTTCCGCCGGCCCACACCCTGGAGGGGCTCGGCCTCGGCACACCACCCCCTGCAGTCTGAACAGCAGAGTCCCTTGCCTCCGCTGCCCATTGTCTACACCGGGGCTCAGGTGTCTGGGGGCAAGTCCAACCCAATAGTCAGAGCCAGAGACCACCTTCAAACCTCCTGAACTTCCAAAGGGCTCTAAACAAACTCCAAAGAAAAACCCTGATGGTACCAACACTGGGTCACATCATCACGACTACTCCCAAAATAAAAAGTAATTAGCAATGATGGGGGAGAGAGCAGAGTGCAGGATGGTGGGGTGGGGGACATCACTCGCCTCCATCCACACACACACAGAAGGGAAGCTCCAGGCAATGTGTTCTGAATATCAAATGCGCGTCCAGCCCACAAGAGCTCTACCAGCTCCTGTCAGGAAAGCCTCACAGAGGGTGGGTGCATCTGCTTCATGCCCTTGAAGGAACATTTGCATGGGCTTGGGAGAAGGAATGGTCTAACCACATCATTAAGGATCTGTGAACACTTTCAACCTGACAGGGCCTGTGCTAAGTGCTTTACATGCATTTTTATCTTGTTTAATCCTCACAACAATCACATCAGAAAGGTAGAATTATTTCCCCCATTTTATAGAAAAGGAAACTAGTGCTTAAAGAGGTTAATTAAAATAACCTAAGGTCACACATTTACTAAGTGGTAAAAGCCATGATTCAACCCTGGTCTGTCTGACTCCAAAAATTATGCTCATAATGCCTCTGCAATAACACTTACAGAAACTCAAGAGAAGTGGAGTGGAGCGAAAGCTTGGGACCAGAAAGTTAAAGTGGGGCTATTTCAAAGACTACCTGGAATGCTGGACCCAGCAATTCTACTACTAGAATTTTCTCCTAAGTAAATAGTCAAGGATATGAGTCAAAAGTTAGCCAAGAGCTGTCTATAATGCATTTTTATGATAGTGAAAATTAGAAACCGTCTAATATCTAAAAATAGCAGATTGGTTAAATCAGCGATGATACATCTTTCAATAAATACCAGGTCTCCAATATCCTCAGGAATATGTTGTGATATGAAAGGTATTTAAAAGCTATTGCTTTGTTTTCAGAGGCATATTAGAAAACAGAAGTATAGTATGATTCCACTGTAAAAAAACAAACCATAAATAGATGCATAGCAAAAAGGAACTAGAACGTGTTTTAAAATGTTGACAATGTTATTTCTGGGTGATGAAAAGATGTCTTTTTCATTTTATTACTTATCTATATTTTCTCAGTTTTCTACAGTAATTATTTTTGAAATAAAGGAAAAATAATTTTTAAAGTATATTTTATTGATTATGCTATTACAGTTGTCCCAATTTTTCCCCTTTGCCCCCCCCCACCCAGTACCCTCCTCCCTCCAGCAATTCCCACCTCTTAGTTCATGTCCATGGGTTGTGCATATAAATTCCTTGGCTTCTCCATTTCCTTTACTATTTTTAACATCCTCCTGTCTATTTTGTACCTACCAATTATGCTTTTTAATTCCTGTACCTTTTCCCCCATTCTCCCCCATTGCCCTCCCCACTGACAACCCTCCATATGATCTCCATACCTATAATTCTTTTCTTGTTTGAGTTGTTTGCTTAGTTTGTTTTTGTTTTTGGTTTTATTTAGATTCATTTTTTGATAGTTGTGAGTTTGTTGTCATTTTAATGTTCATAGTTTTGATCTTTTTCTTAAATAAGTCTCTTTAAAATTTCATATAATAATGGTTTGGTGATGATGAGCTTCTTTAACTTTACTTTGGGAAGCACTTTATCTGCCCTTCCATTCCAAATGCTAGCTTTGCTGGATAGAGTATCTTGGTTGTAAGTCCTTGCTTTTCATCATTTTGAATACTTCTTGCCAGTCCCATCTTGCTTTTGAGAAATCAGTTGATAGTCTTATGGGAACTCCTTTGTAGGTAACTCTCCTTTTCTCTTGCTGCTTTTAAGATTCTCTATCTTTAGCCTTCGGTATTTTAATTGTGATGTGTCTTGGTGTGGTCCTCTTTGGGTCTAGTTTGTTTGGGATTCTCTGTGCTTCCTGGACTTGTATGTCTATTTCCTTTGCCAAATTAGGAAAGTTTTCTTTAATTATTTTTTCAAATAAGTTTTCAATTTCTTGCTCTGCCTCTTCTCCTTCTGGCATCCCTATGATTCAGATGTCGGCACTTTTAGAGATGTCCCAGAGTCCTCTTATACTTTTTTTTTTAATTGTTTCTTTATTCTTTATCGGTGGATTGTTTATTTCTTCCTTATGTTCCAATTTATTGGTTTGAACCCTGGCTTCTTTCCCTTCACTATTGGTTCCATGTGGATTTTTCCTTATTTCACTTAGTGTAGCCTTCATTTCTTCCCTTATGCATTTGCCATACTCAATCATGTCTCTGAACATTGTTACCACAAGTGTTTTGAACTCTTCATCTGATAGGTTGGCTATCTCCTTTGCTTAGTTCTTTTTCTGGAGTTTTGACCTGTTCTTATTTTGGGCCATACTTTTTTGTCTTCTCATTTTGACAGCCTCCCTATTTACTTCTGTGTATTAGGTAGAGCTGCCACACCTTTTACGTTGTAAGGGGTGGGGTCTTAGGCATTCATCAGTGCTGGGTGACCTGTTTCACTGCTTTGTGGTGCTGTATGTGGGGGAAGGGTCAGAGAGTGAACAATGCCAATTGCTTGGCACGCACCCCTTTTCCAGTCACTTCACCCACCTCCTGTATGGGACTGGCACCCCTCTAGCTGTTGCCCTGGTGATGGTCCTCAGAGTGGCTGGGTTTGCATACGTTCTAGGACCATGGGACCTCTAAACAAACTCTCCTAAGAGAAGGGAAGTTTCTTCCACTGCTCCAACCCCCACTGGTTTTCACAGCCAGAAGAGATAAGGCTTTATTTTACCAGTGCTGGAACCCTGGGCTACGCAGTCTGGCCTGAAGCTGGGATTGCTTCCCAGGTGTCCCTCCCAGCTTTTATCTGCCACGGGTAAATGTGGGCTGCTCATTTTGCCAGCTGCAGCTGCTGTCACTGCCGCTGCCTTGCCACTTCTGCCTCGCCTCCACCACACCAGGTGCTCTTGGCTCCTCCTTCCCATCTGGATGAATATTCCTTCTTTAAATCTTTGGTTGTTTGACTTCCATACATTGTGATTTTCTGGAAGTTCTAGTTGGTTTTTGCTTTGAGGGAGTTGTAATCCTTCTTATTCTTGTGAGAGGAGGTGAAGTGTGTCTACCTGCACTTCGTCTTAGCTGGAAGTCCTCAAAAAATAATTTTTAAAGAGCTCTTTGTTTAAAATGGCATGATAGACACATTTTCTTTTCTTTGATTCCCCTGCCTCCCAAGATCCTATTAAAAGGGGAGTAAAGGGGATACATGTCTACAAGCAAAGAGGATTGGGAGGAGGAGTCTTATAGATGAAAGATTTCCACAGATGTCTGGAACACAGAAAATGCAGATAACGAAATGATAAAAGTGAAAGGGAAGGAACAGAAAACTTTGGAATCCTTCTCTAGAGGATTTGAACACACTACCAGAGGAAAACCAGGGATGCTAGTGTGGACGTTTGCAACCCGAATGAAGCCCTCCTCATAACCAGCCATTCTCACAAATGTGCTGCAATCTGCTTTCCCATGAAGAGGGAACCTCATCAGGAAAACAGACCTGAACACACTACAGCAGGGAATCCATGCCAGCAACCAAAGACCACCAGACGTATAATAAAAACCAGGAAGAAACACACAAATACATGCATGATAAAAATAGAACAACCTGAGCTGGAAGAAACATAAGAAACAGGACACAGAAAAGAATTTTGAAGGAAACACTAACGAGTAGATTGAGACACATCCAAGAAGAATATTCTATTTATAAAGAAAGTTGCCATGCAAAACAAAAAATAATCCAAGAACTAGAAAAAACTTTTGGAAATTAAGAACGTGATCACTAAAATTAAAAATGCAATAAAGATCTAAAAGATAAAGTTAAGTAAATATACCAGAACTTAGAACAGAAAGATAAAAGGGTAGAAACTTTGAGCAAAGAATATAATAGAAAAATATCTTGGAGTTACAACACCCAACTAATAGGAGATCCAGATAGAGCAAACAGAGAAAAGAAACAAGTAAAATAACCAGATAAATAATAGAAATAAATGTCTTCAAACTGAAGAAGACACAAGTCTTCAGGCTGATATAACCCATAAAATAGACAACACAAACCAAATCAAACCAAACAAAACTTCCATATCTAAATGCATCAGAAGAAATTCTAAATATTTTCAAAAATAAAAACTGAACACTTACAAAGGAACGAAAATTAGAGCAGGATCAAACTTCTCATCAGCAACACTGAATGCTAGAAAACAATGGAGCACTGATTTTAAAATTCTGAGGAAAAATTATTTTGAAACTAGAAATTTAGCCAGATTACCAATTAAATGAAAGTAAAGTTAAGCATATAAGAACTCGTATAAGTTACCTCCACTTCTGAGGAAGATACTAAAGCATTTACTTCTGCAAAATGAGGATATAAACCATTAAGGAGGAAAACATGAGATTCAGAAAACAGTGGTGAGAACTCAGGAATGGTGTAAAGTCCCAGAATAACAGTTGAACAACAGAAACACCAACAGGGATTGAAGCTGAAGGGTGGAGACCCCAAGAGGGATGCCTCTGGATAAAAACTGGGATCAACACAATGGACAGTATAATGAACAAACTGAGGAATTTTAAGGATATGTTCACTACATATTTTGACAAAAAAAAAAAAAAAAAGAAAGAAAAAGGTTTATTGAAACTCCAGGAAAAGTGAGCAAGAAAATCAAGGTCTCAATATGAAGCAAATTAAAATATGACATGATTTTAAACAACTAATGAAATTTAAGAAATATTAACTCATTTGGCCATGATATTAGGGACATTCTCCCCTAAGTGGCACAAGGACCTCATCATAATCACAGCAAAGGGAACTGAATTCTAGCCCACTACTTTGCTCATCGATGAACAACAGCTACATAATCACAATAATGTATATGTGTATTGTTTTTAGCTTCCAAAATTTGACTTATGGACAAAGCACAGAGGAACTAACTATAGCTACAAAATAGAATACAAATATTATTTAGCTTGGTGAAGCTATAGCTAACCAACATTAGGAAGTGAAAAGAGGGAAGATAAGTAGAGGGAAGAGAAAGAGCACTAATATTTTTGTTGTAGTGGTGTGGAAAACAAAATATAAGTTCCGAGGTTCTTCACTCAGGACTAGATTGAATGTTACAAGCTTCTATTCGTTTAATAAGAAAGCTTAATAGGAGAGCTAACCATTAAATTTGTTAGGTAGATAAGGAAAAGATTAGAAAATATCTATATATACAGTTGCAATACATTTTAAGTTAACGCTATACTTACCCTGTATCTTGTCATCCTAAAATGGAGTTTCTAAGTGTTTGCTAAGAAGAGCAAAGAGATTTCCAAAAACATTGAGCACTTTGTCTTTTAAGCTACAAGGACTGTGGACTTGTAAGCTTAAGACAAAAGAATTTTAAATAGATTATGAGAGTGTGTGTGTGAAACTGTTTGTTTAGTTTAAGTTGTAAACTACAGTTTTCATGGGATTTTGTTCACTCACCTGCTAATTAACCAACTTGTTATGGTTTCCCTGATATTGGTCTAAAACACAAATACAAAAGGATTATGCATATTCCCTGGATATTGGATATTTCCTTGAGATAACTAAAGCATTCCTTATAAAAAATTTTACACATAAAATAAATATGACTCTAATACATTAATCTTAAAACATACAGAGAATCTCAATTTCCCACACCAACAATAAAAAGTGAAAGGATGCAGCTTGGAATTGATAAAATAACAAAAATTTAAGTGTATTATTTAAAGTTATAAAGGTAACCAAAAAGAACTAAAAATTAAAATAGAACTCAAAAATTGGAAAGTGGATGGAGAAACACGTAAGTAAGCTAAACGCTCTTATTTCTTGGCATGAAGTCAATAGCTTATACGTATCTGACTTTGAATAATCAAGGTGTAAGTACAGGCATATGGCTTGGTGATATACAGTTGACTTCCAAAGTACTAACACGATTGTAAGTGGCTGTCCCTATGGAGGCGATCTTGGGGGAGTGCTGAGGGGTTGGGGGGAGACCTGCTGTACATCACAAGCACCTCTGTACTATTTTATTTTTTATCACGTGCAAGACTTATCTGGACCAAAAAAAGACATGCCCAGGACCTGCCTTCCTCAGACCATTGACCTTGGGACCAGGTCCTGTTGCTGAGGCTCTGCTCAAGGGCAGGAACAATCTGGAGCCAAGGGTATCCCTGGCCAAATCTCCATGTTTACCCGACCCCTAGACTCCACTAACTTGATCACTACTCCTGCCTGGGCCTTGCCAGTGCTGAGCCCCTGCCAGGGTTCCCACCTGCCTGCCCATGTCACCTTCCACTGCAGTAGCCTCACTCTGCTCCCAAGCCCTGGAAAGTCATTCAGCGTCGTGAGATTACCTACTGCTACTTATGCTTTGCCATTTCAGAACCTCCTACAGTTTGCCATGTCATTTTGTATGCCTTCCTTCAGATCACTTATAAAAGTTAATAAATGAAGATCTACGAAACTACACTGCTGTAATACATGCTTTTGTCTAGGAAAATGATTGATTAATCCTAATTGCTTCTGGCTTCCAAACAGGTTCTGTATTCATAACAATGCCCTTGTCTTCTCTGCCACAGTCAATGACCCAACTTTTGATTACAGGTCCTACTCAGTGGCCTGGTGTGGAGCACACTGGGATCCTGGTCAGTGGGAGGAGAGGGGACTGGTGCTGACATGGGCCACCCTCAGGAAGGGGTCAGACCCAGACAGCCAGGAAGTTGGCTTTTTGAGACAAAAGCCAGAGAGAGTAAGTAGTTGGAACCACAGATACAAAGCAGCAGAAACAAGGAAATGGCGGCAACCTTCATTCCAGACAGGAAGCCTCGTGGGCAACTCTTACTGGAGCAACGCAGTTGACCTGTCTGTCGCTCATGTTAGATTGGCTTGCACATTGCGGCTGCTGCTTCCAGAATTTTGCTTTTGTTTGACTACACAAGTCTTGAGCAGATGAGCTCTAATTCTGGTGAATTATAAATGTCTTGCTTGCCAGTTAGACCTAGAAAAAATTCTTCTGATTCAGTATGTTTTTCCTATGCTTGTCAAAGATTATAAAGATTCTCTAGTTTGCTTTCCTTCTGCTTCTGGTACAATTTAAAAAAATTATTGTTGGACTTCCAGCCAATGTGGAGGCCTAGACTGACACGCTCCATCTCCCTCCACAACTAAGAGGGACTGCAACTACCGCAAAACCAGAAATAATCAGAAGTTCCAGAAAATAAAGCTACATGGAAGTCCAACATATGAAGTTATAAACAAGTGGTGCTCATCCGGATGGGTAGGAAGGGTGAAGCTGAGGTGGAGAGATCAAGCTGTGCTGGAGGCGGCAGCAGTGGTGATGAGTGGCGGGGCTGTGGTAAGCACAAACACCCGTATTTAAGGGGAGGCAAGAAGCACCTGGGGAGCATCCCTGGCTGCAGACCAAACCTGTCTGCTCACAATTCCAACATTAAGGAAGGCAGACCCCCATTGCCTTGGACTGTGAGGCCCAGTGGGCATGGACACAGAGGAGGAAGCTCCCAGTCTCTCAGTGGAGAGAGAACACCAGGAATCCATCTTGGACTCCTGCCCCCACACAAAGCACCACAGTGTGGTGAGAAGGGTCGCCCTATAGTGACAAGTGCATGGGGCTCTGCCCTCTATAGCATAGGAGGTGTGACAGCCCCGCCCAGGAAGCAAAAACTGCCAGGATGGCAGGGCTCATGATAGAGATCCCAATCACGCAGCTGACCAGAAAGCAAATACATGAATTAACGGACGAACAGATAGATAATCTTTCTGAGGCTCAGTTCAGAGCGATAGTTATAAGACAGCTTACAGAAATAACAGCGGGACTTAATCAAGACAGGGAAGGAATGAAGGCTAGTCCTGCTGGAATGAACGAAAACACATACAAAATAAGTGGTGAGAGAAGGAACACTAGGGATCAAATCAACAAATCAGAACATAGGGAAGGATCAAATAGTCAACCAGTGCAGAAAGAGGAAACAAAAAGTGAGGAAAATGAGGAGAAGCTCAAAAACCTCTGGAACAACTATAAGCGAGCAAACATCCGAATTATAGGGTGAAGAAGAAGAACTAGAAATTAAAAAATTATGTGAAAAAATAATGAAGCAGAACTTCCCTAACTTGGGGAAGGAAATAGACTCTCAGGTCCAGGAAGCACAAAGAGTTCCAAATAAATTGGATACAGGGAGAACCACACCAAGACACATTATAATCAAAATGTCAAAAATTAAAGAGATAATCTTAAAAGCAGCAAGAGAGAAAAGAACTATGTACAAGGGGGTCCCAATAAGACTATCAGCTGATTTCTCAAAAGAGACTCTGCAGGCAAGAAGGAACTGGCATGTAATATTCAAAGTAATGAAAAGCAAAAACTTACAACCATGATTATGCTATCCAGCGAAGCTCTTATTCAGAATAGAAGGGCAGAGAAAGTGTTTCCAGGACAAAGTAAAACTGAAGGAGTTTGTTAGATCCAAACCACTGTTATATGAGATGTTAAAGGGACTTGTTTAGAAGAAGGAGGATCAAAACTATGAACATTAAAATGAAAACTGTATCACAACAACCAACAACATATTTTAAAAATTATTGTTAATGTTAGAGCTAGATTTAGGGTGGCTCTCAGAGAACAGATTCCATTTCCCAGAGTGTTAGTGTCCAGATGTTTTACAAAAAAGCTTAGTGAGGTTTTTAATGCTGGGCCTACAAGTGCTTATAATATGCTAATTTCATTGTTCATCTCTGAGAGGACAAATGTAGCGCAGTGTTTCTCAAAACTTATTTTGACCATTGAACACTTTTTAAAAAATAATAAAACACTTTATTATTATTAGTGTTCCACGGAACATAGTTTGGGAGACACTAAGTGTCCATTTTGTAATTACTAATTACTTTACAGTTGTCTCAGCTGGGTTCCTAAAGTTGTTTGAAATGGCTATCTAGAATCAATGATTCTTAAAGCTGAAAGGTATCATAAAGATCACCTTCTCAACCTTTTATTTCCTCAGGTGAGGAAACTGAGGCCCAAAGCAGAAGCGATTCTGCCCTGGTTTTTAGCTGATTGCTAGCAGAAGCAGCACTAATCTGCAAGTTTCCTGATCTCAAGTTGGTTTTCTTTCCACTACATCTTAGAGTCTCTCCATTTCATTCTAACGCTCACGCTTATTTTGAACTTCATTGTTTTAAACAGGGTAATGCATGATTGATTGGGGTTACACCTCCCCCACCAGAAGGCTGGACTTATCAGTTATAATCAGTACAATGCACTGGTTTACCTACAGGTACCTGTCACCAGCTCCGCAGCACTCTTCTGTGCCTGGGCACTGCCCCCCTTCGCAGGTCTGACGCTGGCAGTTCCTGGAAGCAGTGAACACTTGCTCCAAACCACAGTTCTCCCTGACTCAGGATGGCCATGTGGTCTGCACACTGTTACCCTGTGACTTGGGTAACAGCTCCCTTCACATGGTTTAAGCCTTCTGACTTGGTCTTCCACCCTAGTCCTATGGCCTTTTAGCGTATCTTTATTGTCCCTGCTTTAATACATAAGCAAGATGGTGTTGGCCATCATTCCACTAGTTACGCTTAGGTGGCTAAACCTCCAGCACCACCCATGGCCTCCCGGGCATTGACATCATGCCCACGGTTTGGGTGACTTGCACCAGGTAACAGAGGGCTGGGCTGATGACAGACATGGATAGCCAGGAACTCAAAAATAAGCTCTTGGTTAAACGAAGCAGTTCGAATGTCAGATCACCACTTACCTACACCTGCCTGTTTCTACCTGCCCGCTTGTCAGCTGGACGCACAACGATCACCCTATTTTCTTTTCTGTTCCTGAAAATGAGAATTAGTGAGGGAGAGGGGAGAAGCCTAATAGTTTTTCTAGGCTTTTCTGGTTTCTGTTAGTTCATTAAAGGACTACTTATTCTTTCTCAAGAAATTTTCAAGCTTCCTCCTGGGAGCTTTTCAATCCAAGTCTGTGTCCTTAGAAACCTTTCATTTTTGCTTTCCATTTATAGCTTAATTGTGTCTCTGCTGCCTATTTTCCTTCTCTTCTTAAATGCATAATTTTATTATTTTTCTTTTTCATTAAGGCAGAATAGCCATGCATAGAAGTGCTAAATTTTACCTGCTGCCTTTTTGTTTGTCTGTTTGTTTATTTGTTTGTTTGTCTCATACTATTTGGAGGCAGTGTGGCTCTGAGCCTCATCTGCGAACAGGGACAAGATTATTTACATTGCAGGAGTGTTGTAAAGTTAGAATGAACCAGCTTTGCAACTAATAGGTGCTAAAGAGATGTCCACTCGGGTAGGATGGGCTCCATCCCTCCCTCAGAGCTCCCTTGGCTTCCGAAGGACTCCGGTGGCCTCTTCACCCGGTTTCCAAACCCCACTCCTCTGCACCTGGTTTATTTGATTTCTTCATTTTGTTCTTTTTGTAGGAATCTTTAATCCCCACTTCACTCTCCTCTTGGAGGCAGAATTTGTCAGTCTTCAACCCTCCAATGCCTTGAAATTCTGCTGAGAGACAGTGTCAACTAATGGAACATTCAAATGCCAGAACTCAAACAAGATTTGTTATCTTTTGGGTCGGGGATAGCTCCAGACAAGCCTGTCTCTCTTCTAGCATCCTCTCCACAGTACGTAGGAAGAATGGGGTTTGCCATTTACTGTCTGGGTGAACTTGGGGAAGTAACTTAACCCCTCTGTGTCTCTGTTGCCTCATCTGCAAAATGGATTAATAGTAGAGCCCATGGAAGGATCCAGGTTGTATGGGGCCTAAAACTTTGCAACAGTATAGAGTTATAAGTATGAAATTAGAAAGAGGGCTTTAGAAGGAGCTCATGGAAGTGAGGGATAATGACACCGAGGTTTCATTAGCTTCACGGCAAGTCTGAGTCTGCTAGTACCAGGGAAACTGTGGTGAGGCTTAAGTGAAAAGCTACATCTAAAGTGGTCAGTACAGTGCCTGACACAGTAGGCTATTGTGATGACAGTGATTATTATGGATATTTATAATAATGTTGATAAAATTATAAATAATTCTATATATACAACTACAAAAATAAACATGTATAAAAAATAGAAAGCTCCCTTCTTTTCTTCTGTTCCTGCTCAGAAGTCCATCAGAATGCAGTGAGTTAAGCCCAATTCTCAGGTTGTCCTTACTTGGGTCTCTCTGTTCTTTAAACTGGGGACCCCATTCTAGCATGGCAAGCTCTTGTTCTCTCACCTACAAGACACACAACCTTGGGGGAGACCTCGGGGATGTCTTGGGCGCTGAAGAACACAGAAGGCGGCCAAAAGTGGAGCAAGCACTGAGGCTCCAGGCTGAGGGTCCTGGAGACAGCCACCAATCCAGAGGGGCCCAGCAAAGCCCCAGAGCTTCTCAGGGTGTGGGTGTGTGAGCTGGAAAAGGAAACCAGGCCCAGGAGGGTCAAAGGATGTCACAGAAATAGCATGGCTCTTGACCACCAAGGTGACTATGGACATTCTGGTAAAGGCTATTGGTTTCTCTGCTGCGGTTTTTATGCTGGGTGTGGTCAACCACAAGAAGCCCTTATCCCTTCCAAGTAAGAGTTTGAGATTTGGGGACAGGGTTACATGACTTCACATACTGGTAGTATTCCCAGTAAATTTCCATTTACTAGTTCCTCCATATATTATGGTCCCAGATCCCTGGAGTGGCTGTGTGTGTGTGTGTGTTTGTGTGTGTGTGTGTGTATGAGTGAAAATCCTATAGAGAGATGTTGTTTTTCAGGAAAGCTCTGGTATAGCTTGGAGAAGGAAAGTACTTTCAAAAACAAAGCAAACACACAGTCTATCCCCAACCCCACCCTGCAGCCACTACCACAGGGTGTGGTGGAGTGCAGTGAAGAGGACAGAAGGACAGAAGGACTCGCTTTATAAATCCAGAGGAGCCACCAAAACCTAGTCTTCAGCTGCTCTTCCCAGGAAATCTCCTGACTTTGGGGTAAAATCTCTGAAGTAACCTAAATAATAGGTCTCTGGCCAGAGATGGGGACGCAGGGTGGGGGGACTAAAGTGTTTGTTCTTCCAAATTCCTCTCCCCTTTCCACACCCTGAAGGTTCTCTTGTTCCAGAAGAGGATGGTGTTGGAGAGAGCCCCAGCCATGACTCACTCAGAGCTAATCCTTGGCAAATCCATTACCATGGAAACTGCCAATCATCCTTGCTTTTCACAGCTTAACAGAACATCTGCCTGGGAAAGCCAAGTGATATAAATTGTTCACCCTGCCTACCCAGTTTCCATTGGGGCCCCTGGAAAACAGACAAAGAGTGAGGGGAGGCAACCCTCCACAATGGTGGCCCAACTCAGGCCACTAATGAGCTGGGTGACCTTTGGCAATCCTTCAAAAACTGCTTGGTGCTCCTCCTTTACCGGTTGGTCAAATAAAGGGTTCAAATCAGTGATTCTTAACCTGGCTGGGCTGAGAGGGGTGGGAGGGACAGGAAAGCTTATCCCATAAGAGGGATGGGGTAAAGAAAGCCTATATAGAAAGTTTGTTAAGTACATGTAAGTTTATATTTGGAATATTACAAAATAATATTTTCATAAGTTAAATCACAGAAAATAAGCTTGACTGATATCTTAGGTAGCAATCTTCCTCAAAGGAAGGAGAAAGATACTCCTTTCTGGTCCCAGGAGGCAGCTCAAAATTTCCAGTGTATGTGAAGTTTTTAGTATGATTATCAAAAACAAATGTGGATTAAAGGACAAGATGTCGCTAGACTAACTGACCTCAAATGTTAGCCCAGCTCAAACTCTGGGCTACTGAGTAGCATTTTTGAATCGGCAGCCTGCTAATTCCATCCTGAAGGGAGAAGAACTATAGGGGAGGCTTGTCATCCCTGCTGCTTCTCAAACTAGGCATCCCTTCCTACTGAGATGCGGGGCCTGGAGAGGCAAAGGACGAATGACGTGGGGACAGTGTGGAGCGGCCCAGCCCAGTTACATCACTGAGACAATCTCCTGGGGGTGCCTGAAAATAACCACTCCCCTCCGCTCCGAGCGCTGCCAGCACAGGGAGGCCCAAGGCCATGCCCCAGGTGTAACTGTTACCCTAGCACCTGCACCCAGGGGTTCTTGACTTGGCATGGAACTCACTGCCAGACCCAAGGAGTTGCCCAGGTGGGAAACCTCTTTGCCAGGAGTCAAGAGAACGAAGGAGGGAGAACTGGAAATAGTTTCAGATAACTTTTTAAAATGTCCTCTATTTTATTTCCCCCTTTCCTTTTCTGTCCACTCAAAATGAAGTTAATCTATCAGTTGACTCTTGAACAATGAAGGGATTAGGGGTGCCAACCCCTCATGCAGTCAGAAATCCATGTATAACTTCTGGCTCCCCCAAAACTTGGGGTGGCTAAAAAGTTCATTTGGTTTTTTCCTGTAAGATGGCTCTAGTAGCACTTAGTTGTCTTTAACTTCATTTGAAACAATTTTGTGTAGCCATTTTAATATTGAAGATGGAAGAAAATAAGCAACATTTTTGGAATATTATGCTTTATTATTTCAAGAAAGGTAAAAAAAACACAACAGAAAGAGGTTTGTGCAGTGTATGGAGAAGGTGCTGTGACTGATCAAACGTGTCAAAAGTGGTTTGCAAAGTTTCGTGCTAGAAATTCCTCACTGGACGATGCTCCATGGTCAGGTAGACCAGTTGAAGTTAATTAATCCAGACATTAATTGAAAGCAATCAACATTCTACCATGTGGAAGATAGCCAGCATACTCGAAATATCCAGATCAATAAAGGTATTGTTAAAAATGAAAAATGTGTATTTTATTTTATGGAAAAAACTAAATGGACTTTTTGGCCAACTTAATACTAATAGTCTACTGTTGACCAGAGGCCTTACTGAAAACATAAACAATTAGCACATATTTTTTATGTCATATGTATTATATGCTGTATTCTTATAAAAAAAGTGAGCTAGAGAAAAGAAGATGTTAAGAAAATCATAAGAAAGAGAAAATACATTTAGAGTACTGTACACATTTGTTGGAAAAAAATCTGCATATAAATGGACCCAAGAAGTTCAAACCCGTGCTGTTCAAGGATCAACTATATTTTATTGTCTTGGAAGTGCTATGTGGCAGCAAAGTGTAAAATGATTGACACCAGTTTTTCAGTCATCCTGGAAAAATGAAGGCTTAGAGTCAAAGACTGACTCTCCTTTCAATTCATAAACATGAAAGTGATGTACTATCTCTGGCTCACCTGGATTCGAAGACCAAGATTCTACCTGCCACTGCTGAGGTCCAGCTCCAGGTTCATGCCTATGGCCAAGCCTCAAGGGACATCAAGTAGGAGGCCACTGCAGTAATGCAGGTAAGAGACGCAGCTTGGGCCAGAGTGGTCAGGTGGTCCAGATGGATAGAGGATAGGTAAAGGAAGGATCGTGAGTTACTCCCCACTACTGGTAGGAGCAATTGGCTGGATGGAGGTGCCATTTCTGAGATCAGGAGTAGAGGAGAAAAATCAGTTGGGGGGAAGGTGGGATAAGTTTGGTTCTGAACATGTTGGGTCTGAAATACCAAGATACCATATGGGCAACTAAAACTATGATGTGAAGCTTAGAGAAGTCCAGGCTAGAGGTATAAATTTGGGAGTCATCCACTTAACAATGCGCATGGATGAGATTCCAAGGTAGAGAAAGAAGAGGGCCCAGGCATAGCTTGAAGAACCCCAACAGTTAATGGGCAAGCAGAAGAGGATGAATCTATAAAGGCAAGGCAGAGAGAAAAGGAGGAGGAAGTGGAAAGCTCCCGAGAGGTCAAACACATTGACAAATTAAAAATGCCCATTGAATTGAGTCACATGGAAGGTACTAATGATTTGGGAAGGAACACTTTCCCTGGAGAGACAGGCTTGGAATTCCAAAAGAGGAGAGTGGAGGGGTGAACAGGCGTCAGGAACACGGAGGCAGGGGCACAGACAGAGCTCTGGTGCTGGCTGTGAAGAGGGAAAAAAAGGGTCATTGCTAGAGAGAGAAAACTGAGGGACTGAGGAAGGGTGATTAAAGTTGTTTTTATTATTATTATTAATTATTATTAATTTCAACAGCTGTACCAAAGCATAACTAACATACAATAAGCTGCACACATGTAAAGGGTAACAATCTGAAAAATTCTGACGTATGAATAGATCTGTAAAACTGTCACCACAGCCAGGTAGGTGTATACTTTTCACCCCTGCAATTTTCTTGTTCCTCCCTCCTGCGTCCCTCACCCCCATTTACAGGCATCCACTGGTCTGCTTTGGGCTACTATAGTTTACAGTTTCTAGAATCTTTTGTAAATGGAGTTTTTTTTAATCATTTTATCTTTTTTAAAAGGTACTTTTTGTCTGACTTCTTTCACTCAGCATAATTATTGTGATTCATCCGTATCGCTGTATGTATGAATAGTTCACTTTTTTATTGATGAGTAGTTTTTATTGTATGGCAACACCATCATTTGTTTATCCCTTCACCTGTTGATGAATATTTGCGTTGTTTCCACTTTGGGACTATTACAAATTAAGCTGCTTTGAACTTTCCTAAGTCTTTCTCTGCAGTAGAGCACTAGGAGTGGAATGGCTGGATGTATGCTTTTTTTTAAAAGAAACTAAGATAAGATGGTTATACCACTTTAACTTCCCATCAGTAGTGTGTGAGAATTCCAGTTTCTTCATATCCCTGACAACATTTGGTACAGACAGTCTTTTAAATTTTCAACATTCTAGTAGCTTCTCCTCATTTTTCTACCCCTATCCTATTCAGGCAGAAGATAATGAGCAAGGAAATGGCCACATATAAGAAGACAGAGGGGACTCCCATCCAGGCCCGACCCTGCTTAGCTTCCAAGATCAGACAAGATTGGATGGTTGTCTCCCCAGCAAAGCTATCATTTAGAATGGAAGAGCAGATAAAGTGCTTCCCAGACAAGGTAAAGCTGGAGGAGTTCATCATCACCAAATCATTATTACATGAAATATTAAAAGGCCTATTTAAGAAAAAGAAGAAAATCAAAACTATGAACAATAAAATGGCAATAAGTACATATCTATCAACAATTGAGTTTAAAAAACTAAGCAAACAGGAGCAGAGACAGAATCATGGATACGAAAAGCTTTTTGATGGTTGCCAGATGGGAGGGAAGTGTGGGGGGTGGGTGAAGAGGTGAAGGGATTAAGAAGTACAAATTGGTAATTACACAATAATCATGGGGATGTAAAGTACGGAATTTACACGAATTTCCCATGGACATAAACAACGGTGTGGGGATTGCCTGAGGGAGTGGGGGTAGGAGGGCTGGGTGAAAGTGGGGAAAGGGGGAAAAATTGGGACAAATGTCATAGGATAATCAATAAAATATAATTTAAAAAAAGAAGAAGAAGGCAGAGAGAGAAGGCAAAGAGGATAAGATAAAAACAGCCACACTCCAGGGCATCCAGGTAGCTTGATCAAGAGTGAAATGCTTTTCTAACTCTGTGCCCTGCAGACAAGCCTAGTCCGTAGCAAACGGTTATTTCCTATGGATCATTTTGTCAACACCTTAGCTTACTGCCGTTCAGGCCAGGCCCCCAGCGTGGGACAAGAGTTCTATAGGGATCTGAGCTGTGGAAGTCTCCTAGGTCACTGCAGAGTAGAAAAGTGCAGAAGGTAGGGTAAGGAGAGTGAGTCCTCCATTGCTCATGGGATCGTGGCATCCCCCGGAGCCAGTGCAGTAAGGAAAAAGAATGGCATTTCTCTGTCTCCTGAGAGAAGTTGCAGGGATCAGGGGAGAGGGGAGGGGAGTTTCTGGATCAAGTTTGCTCTCATTCCAGGGTGGAAAGGACAGCTTGTTCTGCTGAGGAATCCATCCTGCTCAGCCCTAAGAGAAGTATGTCCCCTCTATTAACTTGGCCAAGAGGTGTCAATATATAAGTATAGAGGTTAAGGAGAATTAAGTCACCTTCAGGGCCTTCAGGAATTATGAATGAGTAAACCGTTACAATAATAGATTTTCAGTAAAAGCTGAGGCCATCTCTAAAGTCAGAGATACAGTCTAAGAGCACATGAAGGTCAATTATGATTCTGAGTTTTAGGAACCAAGCATTTATACCCCTGATGTGAGTGTGTAAAAGAATGCAAGTCACAATACCTGTAGCTGCTGGGAAAAACACCCCAAAGACAGTGAAAAAAGACTCCCCTGGGCTGTAATCCGGCAGAGTGTTGTTCTGCAGCAGTTCCGGTGAATATCCAATGAAACCATGCTCTGAAATACAGGAGAGCAAAATGAGCCAGGTGATAAGATATAGCACAGGCTTCCCTAGATTACAGTCCTATCTTCTGAAAGAACCATCCTCCTTCCCGAGTCTAGGCTTGACTTTTGTGTATCTGCATCTGTAGATATATGTAGATGAAATGACTCAAAGGAGAACAGAAGTTACCTCTGGGAATGAGAGCATTTTCATTTTTTTGTTTATAGACTTCAGTGTAGTTGAAATCATTCAATGAGCATGTGTGTGTTTGCTTTTGATTTAAAAAATTAAGCTACCTCACCCCTGGCTGGTGTGGCTCAGTTGGTTGGAGTGTTGTTCCATAAACCAAAAGGTTGTGGGTTCAATCCCTGGTCAGGGCACACACATAGGTTGTGGGTTCGATTCCCATTTAGGTTACATACGGGAGGCAACCAATTGATTTTTCTCTCTTTCTCTCCCTTCCTCTCTCTTTAAAAACAATGAAGAAATATCCACAGGTGAGAATAAAAATAAATAAATTAAATAAATAAAAAATTAAGTTACTTTCCTGTTCAGAAACCTTCCATGAGTCCCCATTAGCTACAGAATAAAGTCCAAACTCCTTGTGATGAATGTGAAAGCCCTCCACAGCCTGGCAACATCCTACCATTTCCTATTGATCCTTTGTCTTTTTCCTCTCCCAACAGTCACGTAGACTGCTCTTCCCAATAACATCACGCTTTCCCATGCCTGTGTCCCTGCCTCCCAGGCCCTTCTCCCACATCTCTGGGCATCAAGATCATGCTCCCTCTTCAAGCCTGTCTCAAATCTCAAGTGTTGCTTCCTTTGGGCTTTACATGACTCCCGTTGGCCCCATGACTAGCCATGTTGGGTCTTTCCCCATCTCAACTCCTTGGGGCAAGAAATCCAGTCTTACACATCTCTGTGCCCCAGAGTCAAGCCCTGCAGCTGGCTCAGAGCAGGTAGAATCCAAATATGGGTCACACTGAAAAGAATCTTTCTCTTAGGTCTTGGCTACGGGCACATCCCACTTTAACGCTTTCTGCTAGACTTGTTCACAGACTACTTTATAGAAGGAACATCTCAGATCTGATTTCTTCAAAGCATTTTAAACATTTTATACATTGATTTTAATGAAATTTTTCAAGTGGTTTTACTCCCACAGACACTTTGCTTCTTTGTCAAAGAACGTCACTTTGAACAGCATCTATGGAATGTTAGGGGGCTGTGGAATTTCAAGAGACAAGTGTTCCTGGGCTCAGGAACATCCAGGATATCCAGCTGTGCTTTTGAATCTCATCCCTGAGAATGAGTTGGTTTGTTCCTCTTAATGATAGTCCAAGAGAATCCAATCCTGCCCCCTTTCCTTCAAGCCCTAGGGCTGGGGTGACAGAATCTACCCCCTGCCTGTCCTCCAGCTACACCAGGCCTTAACTTCACCCTGCGCATCCATCCACAAAAGCTCCTGCTCCCTGATGAGTCCAATGAGATCGCCAGTGCTTCTCACAGCTTCCAAGATTCATAACTTCATAGGAAAAATATTTTCAGAATAAATAAATAAAATCTCAGTGAAGCTCAAGGGACCCTTGGGAGACCGGTCGGGACTTAAAATCATTGTCGACTGCTCTCTTTTCTGAGCACATAATTTGTCCTGGGACATTAAATTTCAAGAACTGTGCAACATTTCTGAATGGTTTGGCATCTTCACAGCTGGTCCTCCTTTCATTAACAAAAAGGCAATAATAGCTACGTTAACTTTAGTGTATCCGCTGGCTGACCCCATGACTAGTCTTTCTGAGGAGAAAACCAGTCCAGCCTGCCTCGAAACGGAGCTCAGCCAAGCTGGAAGGGTGTAAGCATCTGAAAGCACAGGGCTGTGAGTGCCCGGCAGGCCAGCCTGCGGGACACAAACTCTTCATCAGGCTCCATCAATCTCTGCGGTCCCCAAGGGGGCCCTGACATAGGCGGGTATTTGGTCACCAGGCCCGAAGGGCTTTGCCCTGGTCAGCCTGAAGGGTCAAAGTGATTTCAGGCCCCATAGATGAGTCACTGGGAAGCCTCTTCTCTCCCTTCATCCTACCAACCAGATCCACAGATGAGAGAATGAGTCACTTGGCTCCCATGGGGGCTGGGGAGGAGGCCTGCCTCTGTCTCTTTCTCTGTGGGCAGACGGAAAATGTGGCTTTCACACGTTCACAAGCACACTCACACCGCTCTGCCAACCCAGCCTCTCCCCCTACGCCCGCTTCTGAGTCTCTCTCAAGGGAATAATCTTAACTTTGAAAAGAACTTTATGGATAAATAAAGCATTTGGCAATGCTTTATTTATAATAATGTAAAATAATATAAAATGGGTCTAAAAGTCTAAGTATGGGGGCCAAAGTATTTTAAATGCTTATAAAGGGTTTTTAGTAGCATAGAAAACTATCCATGTTATATACGTTAAGTAACAAAAGTGGATACCATTTATAGTATAAATACTCCCCAAGTTATTAATTTATACAGGTAAGGAAAGACTAGAAGGAAACATACTAAAATACTAAAAGTTGCTGTCTGTACAATGCAATTATGGGCCAGTTCTTTCTTTCTTTCTTTTTTATATTTATATACTTTCCACGTTGTCTTTAATGAGCATAATTGACTTACCATCAAAATATATCTTTTAGAAAAACAAACAAAACATCCCACAATTGAAAATCCACTTTCTCCAGACAGCTTTTCTATAAACAAATATCTTTTGTCTTTCCATCTATATTCCCCCTGCTTCTCAATATGATCTCAGTGGTTTATGAGAAAAACATAAGCAACACAGGGCAAATAAAATAAGAATCACAAAAAAGAAAAAAAAATGAGCGAGAGAGAGAGATGGGACGCCCACAGACCACAGCGTATCTGCAGAGAGCACAGCTTGAGGTTTCTGAATAAGGGTCTGACGTAAGATCTTGCAGTCACCTCCCTCAGGCCAGAATCTGAGGCCCAGAGAAAGCATTTTATGGCTTTTTAAACCAAGCTCACTCAGGCAAGGGCAGACCCAGGGCCCATCCTCACGTGGGTCACTTTCCAGTGGATGAGCAGGTGGACCTGCCTCACCCCCTCTGCCCCTACCTTCCTAGGCCCTTGTGATTTCTGCTCCTCCAACCCGCCTCCCATCACCTCAGATCCCCAGTCCGGAGCCAGCCCCCACAGGGGCTTGACACCAGCTGCCCTCACCCCAGTTCCTGGGGCCCTGGTCTCTCCCCGACACCCGAACCTGCTGGTCCAGCTTGACCCCGAGCTTATGGAGCGCAGGTATCCGGGTCAGGCGCAGACGGCTCCGGCTGCCTTGTACTTGGCAGCTGAGGCCTGGGGTGAGGTCAGCTGGGCTGGCAGACACCCCCTGCCATAACCTCCTGCAGTGGGTCTTCACGACTGACTCTGGTGCCAGATAAAAGGCACCTAACTGCTCTGTCATGGCCCTGCTTGAGGTGCCGGTGAGAGCTGTGGCCCCTCTCTCCAGACGGCACATTTTGCATACCATTTGCAGTTCTCAGGCTTCCTATGACATTCTGGGGGGCATGGGCCTCTGCACCGGACACTGTCCTGCCAGGCCCAATATGCACCTAGGGCATCCCAAGTCCTGACTACCACCACTCCCTGCCGAAGAGCAGACACTGGCCCTTAGGACCACAGCCGACAATGTTCCGCACTGCAGTCCCTCCCAGGCCACGCGGAGTGTGTGCGAGGGTGCCCAGGGTCACCAAGGACATCACAGGGCAACTTCTCTTTTGAGAAGAATGCTGAGCAGCCACATACTGCGTATCTTGACCATGCCAGTCCTTTTCATCTTCGATCTTCACAAGAGGCAAGGAAATCAGGCTCAGGAAGGTACAAAATCTTGTCCGAAGTCACACAGCCAGACCTGTCAGTAATACAGCCACTGCGCCTCCTCCAGGGGTGAGGCCCCCGTCCTGGCGCTGCTCCCTATTGCAGAGTGGTGGTTCCCGCCAACCTTATGAGACATCCCCCAGAGACTACAGCATCCCCGCTCTCTGTGTGGGAGGGGCAGGCTGGGGGCCTGCCTGGGGACTGCCACCTTCTGAGGGGTGGGACTAGCTGAGGCTACAGAGCTGGAAAGAGGCAGAGCCCTGCCCGGACCTTAGGTCTTTCTAAATTCAAAGTTTGCCATCAGCCATACTGTTTCTCTGTAATTCATCCCAGAGTTGTTTCCCCAGAGGTTTCTAAAAATTGTTTCCTTGCCTCTACAAGCCTTTCGGCTCCACTTCTGGTAAAGCATGGGACTCGGCAGGGATGCTTTCAATATGCTCCATGTCTGACAGGGCGGGATGCCCAGAGCCTGTGGCTGCTGTGCATGAATGTACCTGGGTCTGACCTGATCAACAGTTTCTATGTCCGCAGAAAAAATACCGTGGTCCCATTTGAGCTATGTGCTTTTAGAAAGAACAAAGAAAACAAATCACAATAAAACCCAGGCAAGAACAGGCAGATGGAAGACACATACAGGTCTGTCTGTAGAAAGGCTTGGCCTTTCCCCCCAAAATTCATGTAACACAGCTTCTTGGGACGCCACCAGTGAGCTGCGGTTCTTCGGCTCCACTGTCTGCTCAGAAGGGGTGCTCATGGGGTCCCATTCGCCTTGCTTTGACCAAAAGTGGTCAGCCTGAGTCACAAGTAACAACAAAGCGCAGCTGCCTCAGGGTTGGGCTGGGCCACAAACGCTCCAGTAAGGTGGCTGCTAAGAAGCTCTTTGTGGCACCTGCAGTTCCCCCACCCCTGCACCCCCTTGGCCCCTGCCTCTGGGGTCTTTAGAAATTAGAAGGGGCAGTCAGGAAGTTACCAGCCTGAGCCTGTGGATGTCAGATCGCAACCACAGACTAACTTAGAAATCGAGATTTCTAAAAATGACACTGGCGTTTGGGCCACTACCCCACAGTGAGCCTCAGGCTCCGAGAGGGGTGGGGGCTTCCCGCACAGGCTTTCTTCTTGGCTCCGGTCCCCAACCCCTCAACCAGCAAGGTAGCCCTTTCCTGGGAATGGACAATAAGAGAGGCTGGTCCAACCAGGAATAGAAAGAGTGGAGGAAGGGCCCCGGAGAGAGGAAGCCAGGGAGGAGCCCAAAGGGCAGGCTGGGTCTGGGAGATCACAGGAAGAGCAATTCCCACAAGGAAAAGGAAAGGAGAGGCTGAGGTTCTGGGAAGGGACACCCCTCTGCCCCCTGCCCCAAACCACACCTGGGGTAGGGGAGAGAAGGGACTCTGGCAGGGCAAGAGAAGGCCAGCAAGAGCAAGCAGAGGATCCCCAAAGGAAGAGGAAGTACAGTAGGGTGTGCCCTAAGGGAAACAGAACTGGGTGCCTTTGCCAAGGGCCAAGCATTATGCTGCAGACAAGGATGGTCTGCTCAGCATCCATTGTACTTTGACCACTCTGGGACATGGCCTGATGGGGAAGGAGATCTGCAGCTTGGGGGAAGGAGCAATGAGTCTAAAATAACAGCCTGACAAAGAGAGGTCTGTGAAAAGGGGAAAACAGGGAATGGCCAGGGCCCCATCCTGCCACTAAGTGCCTCACAGAGCTCCTGCCCAAGAAGCCCCCACACTCACTCATCGAGGTGCTGCCTGACCCCGGCGGTCTAAGCTGGGTGAAGAGGGGCAGTTAACCCAGCACGACCCGGGCCACTGGGCTGCTCAGTACAGCTTCTCCTCTGGGCTTTGATCCCAGGTGCTGCAATGAGTGAGGCAGGCACAGGTCCCAGGAAGAAAGGATGTATCCAATGAGCATAGGTTTGGGGGAAGTCCAGGCTATTCTCTCCCTCCCCGGTGTGGGGGATGAGGTCCCCAGCCACCTCTGGGAAGGACGGGAAGAACTGTATGACAAGACCAAGAGCCAGGACACCTGGGTTCTGCCCAGGTTCCACCCAGACTCACTGTGCTGAGCCCTCCCCCCTTTGAAATGCAAATTCTGCCCCTCATTCTGGAGTGGGCCTGAGATTCTGCATTCCTAATGAGCACCCAACCCCAGTGATAAAGATCGCACTCCCAGTAGCAGGGCACTATATGATTTTTCACAACGCTTCTCATCCTGAAAGTTGCCAAACCAGAAGTCCATTCTCAAGACTCAGGACACGTGGCCAAATACACTGCTGATTTCCAACGGCAGATGTAAAATCCCAAACTAGCTTCCAAGACATGTCAGCACCGCACCCTTCTTCCCCAGCACCCCTTCCCTGTCTCTGTGGCTACTGATGCCACGTATGCTCCAGAACTGTGAGACAAGCTCACACCCACATTTTAATGTTAATGAATCAAAGTCATTACTAACGACAAGTACTGGCATAACCAACACCTTCCGTTATTTCAGTGTCATGGGTGCTCCTCATTGGTGCAGATATGAAAACTTCATGGTCTAATTCAGTGGCCCACTTTTACAACTGAGGCAAATGGAGCTCAGAAGCAAATGGAACAAAACCCTAGCTTAGGGGTGAACTGGAGTCCACATGGTACCCAGTCCCCAAGTGCTGGCCCTCCCTTGAACTGGGTCCTAACAATTCTGGTCCATTATAGATGCTCCATAAAAAATTTTTTAAATTGAACTCATCTGGGCTAATTGAGTTGGACTGTATTGATCATGGGCTGAAGAGACGGAGGGGAAATATGAGAGGTCTGGAAGAGGCCTCAAAGGCACCCGGCCACAGCACAGCTTCCCTGCCCCTCAGGAGTGCGAGGCAGTGAGCTGGGGGCCTGCCCCAGGCCACAGTCCCCTCCCTGGCTGCAGCCCCAGTGTGTCTGGTCCTCCAAAGGGAGGGTGGGGAGAGGATGTGAGCAGGGTTTCCAGCTCCCAGGCCCCCACCCAGAGAGAAAATATACAGAGGGAGGGCTGGGCATTCCAGCAGAGGCCAGAAGGGAAGTCAGAAATGGGGCTGGGCCTGACCAGAGGGCCAGGGAGGAGCAGGCTGGAGCCTCTGGGCCCCTGGGGAAGGCCTCCACCCTGTGGGACAACTGGCTGGCGGGAACAGCCGGAAAAGCCCCAGAGCTGGGCAGCTCAGGGGATAAAGGGCGCCCACTGGGGTGAGCGCAGGGCCGCCCCCTTGGGAGGGTGTGGGTGACAGTTCCAGTACAAGAGAGGCCCCTGCCTACCCCTACACTCTAGGACAGGACAGGCAGTCCTGGGGCTCCTTCTGAGCAAAGGAGTCCTCACTTGTGGAAGGGAGGGTGAACCTTTTCCTGACACACAATGATTTCTAATACCTAAGAAGTTGTTCCATCTGCTGACATGTGCTCTATTTTATGTGCTTAATGAACCTTTTCTTATGACAGCCTTGGGGTCAGTGAGTGGAGATGAGAAGAGATTTTTGCCTGGAGAGGCCTACAGAGGAAAGAACTGTCAAATGCCCCTGAATGTTAAAGAGCTCAGGGCTCACTGGGGCGCAGGACACAAAGTGTCTCGGGACAATAATAGTGATTGTCACATATGCTGAGAAAGGGCTTATGCCCTTTGAATATTTTCAGCATGGCTCTTGACAGGAGGTCCACTCCCTTCCCAGCCACCTGGAGAAGGTGTTGAGGCAAGAGTGGGGCAGGGGAGTGACTCACAGGTCAGAACACTTGGCCACCACTAGAGGCCAGAGCTGTGCTGGGGGACCACCAGTGAGTGTTCCAAGTGCTTCATGTATGTTAGCTCATCACAACCTGATAAAATGGTGCATTTTTCAGGTAAGGAAATTGAAGCATAGGCAAGATTCAACCCTTAGCTCCCAGTGCTGGGGTCAGTGCTGGCCACAGGAGGATGCAGAGAGTGTAGGAGGGGAGTCCAGAGCCCAGCTGGTCAGCCTGGGGCCCTGCTGAGGGGACAGCAGAGGCTCCACCCCACCCCAGCCTGCAGAGCCCTCACTGGCCTGCCCCATGCAGCTCTCAGCTCAAAGGAGCCCTGAGAAAGGGAAATCTGGCCTTCTTATCTCCAAGGGGAAAGGAATGTGCTCTCTTGCCAGGATAAGTGGCTGTTTTGACAGGAAGTCTCCACCCTGGCTGTGGGTTCCTCCCAGCCACCACTTATTCCTTCTGGTTTATCCCTGCCTCTGGCATCCTAATTCCTATCCTACTTAAATCCCAGACCCTGACACCCCCCAAAATAATCCTAACCCACTAACTGGTGGTCCCCCTGCTCCACTCTTGCCTCAACACCCTCTCCAGGCGGCTGGGAAGGGGGTGGACAGTCAAGGGAACCTCCTGCCAAGAGCCATGCTGAAAATATTCAAACTCCCAGACTCCCCAGTTCTACAGCCATGGGAAGTTCTCCCCCACCCCAAGTTCTATGCCCAAGAAAGAAATGGAGCAGGGGCTCTCTTAGAATCCCAAGGCAGCAGATTTTATATCATAGGACATTAGCATGTTAGAACACAGGGGTCTTTAACCTCAAATCCATTTCACAGATTGGAAGGCTAGGGTCCGAAAAAAGAAAAGCCTACACCACATAGTTTAGTGGCTTGTCAGGCAAGACTAGAACCTAGTGTAACCAAGTCCCCATCCAACATGTCCTATGGGTCCCCACAGGCCCTGTGACGGCACTCACCTATCTGTTGTCACTGTCAGGCTACATAGGGGCATGTATTTCCTGATGTGTTTCCATTGCTTAGGCCCAGGGGGGCATGCAAAAATTATTACATGTTATTAATAAAAAACAATGAAAACAACCTAAGTGTTCATCAACAAATGAACGGATATATCCATACAATATGGTATATCCATACAATGGAATACTATTCGGCTATGAAAAGGAATGAAGTATTCATACATGGATGAAACTTGAAACATTATGTTAAATGAAAGAAAATATGAAAGGATAAATGTCGTACAATTTCACTTACATAAAATAGCTAGCATAGGCAAATTCACAGAAACAGAAAATAGAATAGAGGCACAAGGGGCCAGGGGTGTAGGGATTGGGAGTTATTGCTTAATAGATACAGTTTGTGTGTGGGGTGATAAAAATGTTTTAGAAGCCAAGTCATCATGGTTGTACAACGTGGTGAATATAATTAATGCCACTAAATTGTCCTTTTTAAAAGAGTTAAATGGCTACTTTATGTTACATTTTATCATAATAAAAAATAATAAGTAATTTCTTTCCTGCAAGGACACCACCCGCATCCTTATGTCCAGCCTGGGTTCCTCTCTGCTTTGCAGATGTGGAAACAAGAGAATAAAGAGAGCTTCCTGGCCATGACTGAAAAGTGAGGGGCAAAGCCACAGGTGCTGACTGCTCCTAGACTTGGACTCCGACTCCTCCCCAAAGCAGAAGCAGGGAAGCTCCAACCTTTGGCCATCTGGCCACGATTCCTCCAAGGCAGATCAGGGTAGAGCACCGTGTTCTCAGGATTTTAGGTGGAAACCATGACTTTCCTTGCTGACATCTAGAACCTATGGGGTTTTATTCAGGGCTAGAGGGGTTTGAAGCAGAGCTGTCAAGAAGCACGGACTGAGTGTATGCACTGGCTCTTCTGAAGGACTTCCGGTCAAGATAGAGGCGTAGGTAAACACGGCTCGCCTCCTCACACACCCACAGCAAAAACTACAACTAAACCACATAACAAATATCACCCAGAATCATCAGAAAATCAAGCCATGTGGAAGTCCAGCAACCAAGGAATTAAAGAAGCCACATTCAGGCAGACAGGTGTGAGCGGAGAGGCCTTGAGAGGCATGGAGACGAAGGACAGGCAGCCCCACACCCACGTGTGGTGGGTAAAAAGTGGGAGGGAAACCTCGGGAGCGAGGGTCCCGGCCCCACACCTGACCACACAGACCAGGGTTCCAGCACCAGGAAGATTAATCCTCATAACTTCTGGCTGTAAAAAAAAAAAAACAATAAAAGTGGCTGTTGGGGCAACAGAATAAACTGCAGGATTCTCAGGGGTCTCCTCTTAAAGGGCCCGCAACAGACTTAGGACTTACACAGACTGACTCTCTCTGGGCTTCAGCACCAGGGCAACAGCTGGAAGGGCACCAGTGGCATATGGGGAGAAACTGAAGTGACTGGCATAAGGGAGTGCCAGGAGACAGCTTCCTCCGGGAAAAAATCCAAGAGGCCAAGCAGCAGCATTGTCCCCTTTCTGAGCCGTCCCTAACACAGAGCCACAGAGTGATGACTCAGGTTGCCCTGCCCTGGCAATTACCTAAGACTCTACCCCAACCAACTTTTACTGGTGTGCTTTTCTACAATAGGCCAGGTTACTAAGACAGAGAGTCAAAGCAGCTCTACCTAATACACAGAAACAAGCACAGGGAGGCTGCCAAAATGAGGAGACAAAGAAATATTGCTCAAAGGAAAGAACAGAAGAAGACTCCAGAAAAAGAACTAAATGAAATGGAGATAAGCAATCTATCATATGCAGAATTCAAAATACTGGTTATTAGGATGCTCAAGGAACTCATTGGGTACTTCAAGAGCATAAAAAGACCCAGGCAGAAATGAGGGTTACATTAAGTGAAATAAAGAAAAACTTACAGAGAACCAACGGTGGAGGAGATGAAGCCAAGAATCTAATCAATGATTTGGAACATAAGGAAGAAAAAAACAAAAAACACTGAATCAGAACAGCAAGAAGAAAAACAAATTTAAAAAAAATTAATAGGCTAAGGAGTCTCTGGGACATTTTAAAAAGTACCAATATTCAAATCATAGGGGTGCCAGAAGGGGAAGAGAAAGAGAAAGAAACTGAAAACTTACTTGAAAAAATAATGAATGAAAACTTCCTTAATTTGGCAAAGGAAGTAGACATAGAAGTCTAGGAAACTCAGAGAGTCCCAAACAAGTTGGACCCAAAGAGGATCATACCAAGACACATCATAATTAAAATGCCAAACGTTAAAGATAGAGAATCTTAAAAGCAGCAAGAGAAAAGTAGATAGTTACTTACAAAGGAGCTCCCATAAGACTGTCAGCTGACTTCTCAAAAGAAACTTTGCAGGCAAGAAGGGACTGGCAAGAAGTATTCAAAGTGATGAAAAGAAAGGACCTATAACCAAGATAACTCTATCCAGCAAAGCTATCATTTAGCTTTGGAAGGACAGATGAAGTGCTTCCCAGACAAGGTAAAACTAAAGGAATTCACCATCCACCAAACCATTATTATATGAAATGCTAAAGAGAATTATGTAAGAAAAAGAAGATCAAAACAATGAACATTCAAATGACAATAAATTCACAGCAATCAATAATTGAATCCAAGTAACAAACTAAACAAACAAGCAGAACAGGAACAGAATTATAGATATGGAAATCATTTGGAGGGTAATCTGTTGAGAGGAGGAAGGGGAAGAATGGGGGGGAAAGTAAAGGGATTAAGAAGTATAAATTGGTAGGTACAAAATAGACATGGTGATGTTAAGAACAGTATAATAATGGAGAAGCCAAAGAACTTATTTATATCTATGACCCATGGACGTGAACTAAGGATAGGGAACTGCTAGAGGCAATGGGGGTACCAGGTTGGAGAGGGCAAAGGGGGAAAATTTGGACAACTGTAATAGCATAATCAATAAAATATATTTTAAAAAAGAAGCACAGACTGTAGTTTCTCAGTATCAACCATGCCCAGCCCCCACTGAAAACTTCAGCAAAGTCAAGGGCATTGCTATTCCTGTCATGCTTTTGGCATACTTTCCTACTTTCAAAACTCTCATGGTCCCTGGCACCGCAGGCCTGGGAGCAATGTGTAAAACAGATCTCACTTAATGAAGAGCTGGCTGTGAGTGAGTGTGCCTTTAACCTGGGCTGCCCTGGACTACTGCAGCAGCACACTGACCTTACAGCTTCTTGGTTTGCCCCTGCCCTCCAGGGGGCAGGCGGTGAGGACTGCCAGAAGCTCACTGTTCTTAGCAACCAAAGCCTCTGGCTCTGAGAAGGGAAAGCAGGACAAGGCACCTGCCATATTTCGGGGCTGCTGGAGCCCCAGAGAGGACATGGTTCATTCCAGTGTGCTGCTTTACAGGGGGTTCCACAGCCTTCATTGTGGTCCTTTGCATGCCCTTCTGCAGGGTGCTCAAGGAGAGCCAGTGTCTTTGTATCAACTCTCCATCAGTCAGGATCTCCTCAAGGTCAGGGACAGGATCCCTCCTCCCTCTGGATCCCCTCCTCATCTCCAGATGGATGCAATCACTGGGGGTGCTGTCTGGAGTATTTGTCAATAGAGCCAAGGAAGGTAGGAAGGATGATCCTCCTCTAGGCTGAACTTGGCTGATGTGCCCCAGGGACCTAACTTGTATGAAAAGTATGGTCTAGGAGGAACTCCCTGAGAGCTTGTTAGAAATGAGACTCTCAGCCCTCTTCTCTCCCTTCCCCATCACTCCTGCCCCCACCCAAAGATTTGAAATATTCATTTAAACAACATCCCCAGATCTTAATCTTGAGAAATACTGTCTAGAAGTATAACCCAGGGGCCTCCAAGGACCTATTCTCCCAGGATAAACAACAGTAATGATACTAACTATTTATTGAGTACCCACATTGTGACAGCTATGACACTAGGCCTCTTATCTATAATATTTTTATCCTTTGACAACCCAGCAAGGTAGGCATTATTATCTGCTTTTCAGAAATGAAGACAGCTCTCAGAAAAGCTAACAAAATTGACCAAGTCAAGCAATAAATTGTAGCAGAGCTGAAATTTGAACACAGGGATCTGACTCCTTTAAGCCATGGCTCTGACAACTGTAGTAATTATGATGCAATCTTTCAAACTGGGCCGGCAGTTACAACTGTTACAGTAGCCTGAACAGCAGAGGAGAAACAATGGCAGGACTCTCACCAGTGCACTCTAACAGAGAACTTAATAGAGGAGGTTAGAAGCAGAGGGAGACATGTCTCACCTGCTAACTCAGCAGTCCTGGGCCTGGTCTGATAGTATTGCCGGGTGTTCCAACATCGCAAGAAACACTATGCTAGCACAGGAGGAAAGTCCTTGAAATTCTATGTATGCTTTCCACTATCTGGGAAGGAAAGCCTTTGAAACTGTGCTTTCATCCCAAGGCCAGAAAGGTGGGAGAGGGTCCACAGTTACCAAAGGGAAGAGACCCATAAGACAGCTTTAGTTAATTGCCTACTTCTGGTGACTATCAGTTTTATGAGGGAGTCCCTAATGCTTATAGAAAGAGCCCATAAATAACATTGGGTAACTGCCCCAACTTTAATTAACTGCCTCCCTTCACTTATGTGTTTTACAGCAAGATGAACAAACGGAGTCGGGAGCAAGATCAGGATTTGGGCTAACAGACCCCCCACACACCTGTTTGGGTAGTGACGTTCCCCTGAGAAAAGCTGGCAGCACCTTTACCCATCAATCAACATGTAACTTCTTCAGCCCCATCCCGCTAACTTGTAAGTCCTCAGAACAAAGGACTTGCTCTCTTGGCTCTCTGGCCACACTAAGGCAAGCTTGCTACCCCAAACTTTGGCCACCCTTGCTTTTGCCACCCTTGCTCTAGCCACCCTTGCTTTTGCTCTCCCATTCACTAATAAGCTTCGCTTGCAAGCTAATAGATTTACTGATCTGTAATTCTTTACATGCGTCATCAAGAGGAACCAGGTCTCTCCTGCTGACACAGCCACTTGGCAACTCTCTACAGGGCCCAGAAGCACACTGGCAAATGTAGTTTCCAGGCAGGTGTGCTAGGGACTGTCTTCTTGTCTTGTGTCAACCTGGGATGGAGGTGCCTGTGGGCTGGGGTTGGGCTAAGCCAGTGCGTAAGGCTCATTATTTCTTCAAAACACGTCCCTGAAGACGAACTTCCCTGGAGCGGTCCCCAGCAAGCATTAAGGTCTGGGACTGAAGCGACAGGTAAGTGGGATGGTGAGCAGGTCTTCTACCACAGGCTCGAGAACCTCTGGTACTAACCTAGTTTGGGCCGTGGAATGAGGGCAGAAGGGGGAAAAGGAAGGGGAGGCCCACACCGGACCTCATTATATAACTTACAAGTGCGTGGCTTAGGGCTTCCTTTACTGCCAGCTCCCAGGATGCAGCACTGTGCTGCCAGCTGCACCCGTGGCAAACGCCACGCCTCCTTCGGCCAGCGTCCATGGGCTCCTGAGGTCACAGCCCAGCCTGCAGAGTCCTCTCTGCACCACCCGCCATGGCCTGGAATGGGCTATCCAGTTCTCTGGTCCGTAGATGGCTGCCTCACTCCCCACCCATATGTGACTGACTTGACAGCACGTCTCCCTGATTTTGTGTCCCTCACAGACCCATATAATACCTCTCAACCCAGTAGGTGCCCCCCAAATGCTTGCATCAGAAGCACCGTCTGCAGCCACATGCAGGGCATGCCGCTCTCTCCCCACAGCCAGAGGACACAGGCTACATGCAGTGAGAGGAGCACAGGGCAGGGAGAGGAGCTGGGGTGCAGGCGGATACACGAGCCTATCCCTCAGGGTGTCACCCTCCACTTCCTTGGAACCCCCAGCTGCTCTGGGCTGAGGCAGGCGAGGCTCAGCAGTGTGAAAGGGCCCTCCCAAGCCAGTGACTTCATACTTCAGGCATCCATCCGCAAAACGCTGGCCAGGGAGTCCAGGGTCCAAATCCCCTCCTGCTCACAGTGCTGGAGGGGACACAGGGGTAGAGCTGGGCCACGTCAGCTCTTGCTTCCTTCAGGAGCATTGACCGGTCCCCATGGCCTCTTCAGCCTAATGGTTCCTTTCTCTGCTTTCTGCAGGCAAAGCCAGCAAGTGAAAATAATCCAGTAGAGATAGTGGGAGGCCCTTGAAGCCAGGGCTGAGGATTCTGGACAGTCACTGTTTCTTCATCAGAGTCAAGCTCAGAAGCAGGGAGGGCCTGAGGCTACCACGCCTGTCCCTTGGCACCCAGGCAGCAGCGAGGCCCACTGCCCTCAGAAAACCTCCTGTCGAGGGCCAAATCCAAAAAGCTCAGGGTTCCCAAGGGATTATTTGCTTCCTCTCCCAGAGAAATAGTAAATGGTCAGCTCATCTAATTCTACAAACAGGAACCACCAACGTAAAATGTTACCTGATAGGTAGAACAAATAAATACAAGAACACGATTTGCTGTCTATTTAAGTCACTCTGGGAGAGGACAGGAGAGGAAATGGATCCTGAGGAAGGGTAGCAAGACGGTGAGATGCAGGGAAGGAGTTCAAAAAGAGAGAGAGAAATATTAGGGAGGAAAGACAGAGAAAGATAAACCTAAGGGAAGAAAGGGTGAGGCAGGAAGAAAAAAGGAGTGAAACTAGGTATGTTTGGAGGAATTTTGGAGATCGCAATTTGTGGCTGGCTCAGTTTGCAGAAGTTCAGAAATCCTTACCAGAATGGGAGCCTGTGTTTACAGTCCTGCACCATTCTAACCTTGACAACTTCCTCTGCACAGGCCCCTAATCTCTCCCCTTTCAAGGTCACACATGCCTGTGAGAATCTGGCAGTAGTTCTGGACCCTCTCCTAGAAAAACAGACTTATTCACATACATTTTTTCATGCAATTTCAGGGGCTCATGAATCCAAAATGAAAATTAATTTATTCTAGAAGCTCCACTCTGATGGGAGACCCATAATGGCCAAAGCAAAAACACCCCAAGTGCTAGATTAAACTAAAACAAGGGTGGGATGTGTTGGGTCTTAACATGTATTCAACCCATCATATCAAACATTTAATCATACCATCAGCTTCACTGTTAGAACTTTCGGGTCTAAACATCTTTCCCTGATTACTACCCCAACAGTGGCACTAGAAGCAAAGTTGGTGACCGAAAGGGGCCAGTTGTGTATCTGAATGGTTCTTAAGCAGCAAAATGTCTGCCTTTAACCCAGGTAACAATGCCTGTGCTTACATTGAAATGAACCCTTTACAGATCACTGGGATTATTAACCCACACGTGTGCAGCAATGCCCAAATCTGAATGTGCATACGAATTACCAGTGTGCTGGTTTCAAAATGCAAATTACTGGTCTGAAATTTGAGAGTCTGATTCAGATTGTTTTTCTAACGAGCTTCTAGGTGATTCTGATGCAGGCAGTCCCTAGACCAAACTCTTGAGATACACTGTGCTCACAGAAAACTGCAGACCTGGGAGGCTAAGCTTCTGGCCCAGCCGATCAGCAAATTCCCTCCTCACTGTGGTTTCCTCCTCATACACCAGGGGCAGGACTAGGCATATATGCTCTGGTGCTCTGTGACTACATTTGGACTGCTGCATCAGGAAGGCTACCTTTTAAAAAGGTAAGTAAACAAAATAGGATATAAAAGGCATTGTGCTAGGTGAAACCCTCCAAGGGCCTTTAGGGAAGTGGTTGCTTAAACAATCACCTGGAGAACTTTTCTTTTTTTTTAATATATTTTTCCAGTTGAACTTTTAAAAAATTTTTATTTATTTATTTTCAGAGAGAAGGGAAGGGAGGAAGAGAAACATCAATGTGCAAGAGATGTGTGAGAGAAACATCTATCAGCTGCCTCTCGCAGGCCCCCACTCGAGGACCTCGCCTGCAACCCTGGCATGTGCCCTGACTGGGAATTGAACCAGCAACTCTTTGGTTCACAGGCTGGAGCTCAATCCACTGAGCCACACGAGCCAGGGCACCTGGAGAACTTATTGCATTTAAGTATATATATTCCCTAATAGCATGAGGTCTGGGAATTTAAATGTAAGAAATTATATATATATATGTTTATATATATTTTATGAGGTCTGTCCAGAAAAAGTCTAGCCATTGTTAATATAATGAGAACATTTTGCGCAACATCCATGTGACCTGGCAGCCAAGGAGAGTGGACTGGAATGAGCACGCGTCAACAATGATGCCTTTGCTATACTAGTCAGTGGGGGCGGTGGATGCTGCTGAGTGAGCATGTGTGCTGTGTGGCCATCACATTCAAAATGACTGAGAGAGTAGAGCAACAAATCTGCATCAAATTTTGTGTTAAGCTTGAACATTCCCCTGCAGAAACTATACAGATGATTCAGAAGGCTTTCAGGGGCGATGCGACGAGAGCAGCACAAATAAAAGTGTGGCACAAGCACTTCAAAGATGGTTAAGGATCGTTGAAAGAGACCCACATCCTGGAAGGCCTGCAACGAGCAGAGCACCTGAGAATGTTGAATGTGTATGGGCTGCACTCAACAAAGATCAGCAACTGACAGTGTGAGAACTAGGAGCTGATCTGGGGATTAATCCAGGTAACAATGCAAAACTACTGTGTCCGAGATCTTGACCCAGGATCTTGGCATGATATGTGTCATGACAAAATTCATTCCATGGCTTCTACTACCACAGCAGAAGGAACATTATGCTGCAGTTGCTAATGACTTGATTCAAACCAATACCAATGAACCAGATGACCTCAAGAAGGTCATAATCAGAGATGAATTGTGGGTCTACAGCTATGTGTATGATCCATAAACGAAGACCCAGTCGTCCCAATGGAAGTCACCTGGTTCTCCAGGCCCGAAGGAGGAGCGGCAAAGTTACAGCAAGATCAAGGCCATGTTAACTGTGTTTTTTGATTAGGAAGGCGTTGTCCATCATGAGTACACCCCTGCAGGCCAAACAATTAATAAGGAGCACTACCTTAGTGTTTCATGGGTTGAGAGATGCAATACAATGAAAATGGCCACAACTCTGGGCAACTGGTGACTGGCAGCATCAGGTCTCACGTCAAGATTTTTGGCGAAACAGCAAATCACCCAGGAGACTCAGCCCCGCTACAGCCCAGATTTGACACCCTGTGACTTCTGGCTTTTCCAAAAACTAAAATCACCTTTGAAAGGGAAGAGATTTCAGGCTGTCAATGAGATTTAGGAAAATACAATGGGGCAGCTTATGGTAATTCCAACAAAGGATTTTGCAGTGTTTTGAACAGTGGAAGAGATGCTAGCAGAACTGTGTGAGGTCTCAAGGTGCCTACTTTGAAAGGCACTGAGGTGTCATTGTCTTATGTACAATGTTTCTTGTATTTTTTCAATAAATGTCTCTATTTTTCATAGAACATGGATGGGTACTTTCTGGACAGACCTTGTATATGACACACGATAGCTGTTCACATGTCAGAACCACTGGAAAACTTGTCTGTTTATGGTACGCACCAGCCCAAGCTTTTGATAAAACAGCAGACCATTAATGTAAAAAATGCTTTGAAAAACTAAAATGTTTTTCCAATTCTCCAGCAAAAAACAGTGAATATTACCAGAGTTTTCTTCTTCTTTCCTCTTTTTCTCTTCCTCCTCCTCTTGCTTTGTTTTTTGTAGAAACTAACTGGAAAAGGTGGGCCACACTGGAATGCCCTGAATGGACTCCAGATGGTAAAGATCTGGCCTCTTGGCCTGACTGTTCCTCCCTTTACCCCAGAATACTATGCAAATATTATCATTTACTGGCTGTGCTGTGACATGAGAATAGTTGGGAGGCACTAGGTCAGGTACAAAAGAAACTCACAGAAGGGGAGCAACTGCCTGATCAGAAGAGATTTTAGAAGTATGTGCTGATATTTCACAAGGTGGAATTTCTACACAAAAAGCATTATGTGCCCAAACTGACCCACCCTGGACTTGGCATCTGGAAAGGCAGCCCCACGGTAGGCAGTGCAGCAAAGTGGAGTAACAGGGAAACCTGGACACAGACTGCAGCTTCTCCACCACGAAGAGGATGTGCACAGTAATAAGACTGCCTTGAGTTCACCTAGAATCCTACAAATGGCAAAGCACCTTTATTTATGGTACTTCCTCAATTTGAGTTTTGTTTTTTTTTTTTTTACATTTTTTATTTCCTGAAACTTGGCTGTCTTATAATCAATGTAATTTTTTTTTTCCACCTGAACATTTTGTGTCTTAAAATTGATAATGTCTTAGAATTGAGGAAATAAGGTTTATGGCCTCATAAATGTCAAAACAATCTGTGAGTCAAGTCCCATTATTTTCTATTTTCCAGATGAGGAAACTGCAGCACAGACAGGTGACCTGCCCAAGGTCATGAGTGAGGAAGTGACAGGGGCAGGACTGGAGTCCAGTCTTCCAGGGCCTCCTCCCCAGCCCTGTGTGAGCACCCTCCTTTACACAGAGGAACCGGCGTTGTGCAGTGATTTTCAAGCGAACAGAGCTCTGAGAAGTAGCTTCCGCCTGAGTCACTCACTGCAGCCCAAGAAAGCAAAAAGCAATTTTCCTCTGACTTCAAATAGAAACGAGGAAAAAAAGAAACGTATGGTTTCTATTATTAGTTTGTTTTAGATCATAACTAAAGTTTCCTTATGCCTTTAGGAACTTAAGAATGTGTCATACATAACAACTTATATAATGATCACATTTGACGTGTTTAAGTTTAAAAGAGTGCTCATTTGGATAATAATTACAGATTTACTATTTGAATTTATTATTTCATTTAGTTGTGAATATTTTTGTTTTCTTGTAATCGGGATTATAAGGTGTTAAACCTTAAAAAATCTAGCATTTTGGTTTCTGCCAGCTTAAGAGGAGCAGAAAGAAGTTTAACAGAAGAAATCTTCATCAAAGTAATAAAACCAAAAAGTAATTCTATAAGTGTTCTTTTTCTGAAAAGCTGCTGGGGTGAGGGTGGGGGTGTTAGAGAACCTCTCCCCACCACACACACACACATACACAAACTCAAAGAAAAAATAGCCACTACTGACATATACTATTATTTCTAATCCTTAAAAATGCCCTTCCAGGGAGGTATTTACAGTAGTCCCTCTCTATATTGTGGTTCACTTATCACAGCCTCACTGTATCGTGGGATTTTTAAAAATATTATATTTAGCCCTGGCTGGTGTGGCTCAGTGGATTGAGCGCTGGCCTACAAACCAAAAGGTCACCAGTTCGATTCCCAGTCAGGGCACATGCCTGGGTTGCAGGCCAAGTCCCCAGTTGGGGGTGCACAAGAAGAAACCATACACTGGTGCTTCTCTCCCTACCTTCCTCCCTCTCTAAAAATAAATTTAAAAATAACAATAAAAATAAATACAAAAAAAAAATAAAATAAATACAAAATATTATATTTAATTATTGTGGGTTTTTCGCTATATTGCGCGATTTTGCGGTACTGTATATGTATGTTGTTAAAGTTACGTAGGCTTAAGAGTGTAGAATATGTTTAAGAACATAAGTAGTGTTTATAAAAGTGTGGAAAACGTTAATAAGGGAGTGGGAAAGGTTAATAAGGGACTGGGAATGGTTTATAAGTGTGTGGGAAGGGTTTGTAAAGCCTTAAAATATAATATAAATACTAAAATAAATGTAAGGTTCCTACTTCGTGAACTTTCACCTATCCCAGGGGTGGGGGGTCTAGAACATAATACCTGCAATAAGTGAGGGAATACTGTATGTCCATTTTACAGATGAGCAAACTCAGAGGGTTTTAGTGGCTTGCCTAGTAGCACTAAACAAAAAGCTCATAGTGTCATTAACAATGATCTTGCCTAATCCTCCTTCTGTCTCAGGACTGGGACCATGTCTATTTCATTGCCACTGTACCCTGGAACCTGGCCCCACCCACCCAGTGGGCTTCCACAACTGCTGACTGGGTAGGGGGCTGGGCCTAGACACAGGATGGAAAGGGAGGCTGGAGAAGGGTGTGTGCAGTGTGGAGCGCCCTCCAGCAGGTGCTCTTTCCATCCCACAAGTCAGTCCGATTCTTTGGATGTTGTGCTCAGACCATCTGTTTCATCAGCTTCATTGTCCTCCAACTCACGTCACGTGTCCACAGCTGCTCTAGGACTGTGTCCATCTGCCTGACTGGAGCATCTACTCTGACACCTTCCTCCGTCAGCCACTCAGCAAAGTGTGACTGCGTGCCAGCTACGCGCCACTTTCTAAGATGCTGGATGAAAAGGCAGGAAAACGCGATTCCTGTCCCTGAGGCACTTCCAGCCTAAAACGCTGCCCTGTGTCAGACCTACTCAGCTCTGCATGCCCTCAGAATCCAATGCAGAGAGGGTTTTCTGAAGCTGCCTACCAAACTCTTCCTTAGCTCCCACCAGCACTTCTTCCCTCTCAGGGCACGTTTTGCACGCTGGTGAGTATGAGAGAAGCAGGGGGAGTCAGGCGGGCGGTGACACATGATGTCCTGGCCTGGGACTCGAAGAACCAGCCTAGGACCTGGAAGAAGCCTCCTTGTCTTGCAGGTGAGGAAACAGAAGATAAGAAGGCCCCCACCCCAATCACTGGCAGAGCCAGCTGCTCTTGGCCAGTGTCCCTCCCTGACACCTATTCTGCACACCAGTGGATAAGAGTAACTGGAGAAGGGACCACAGCCCATGGACTTCTAACTGATGATGAACCTAAGATCAAGTTTCATTACAAGGCTACAGAGACCCACAGATGTTAGTATCCTGGCCCAGTGTCCCACAGGCAGTAGTTGGCAGGATATTGGCATCATATCTCCCCATGTAAAACACTGACTATAGTTTCTTCCACCATACTATTTAGTAACTTCTCTGAAATGCATTTAAAATATCATACCCTGAGTGTACAACTCATTTCATAATTCAGCAGCTAGGAGCAGTGTGAGCTTGAGGATGAGAAGGACATGGGCCCCAAGGTCAGATGCCAGAGTTCCAGTTCTAGCTCCATCACTTACTAACTGTGTGGCCTTGGGCAAGATAACCCTTTTGAACCTCAGTTTTCTCATCTTTATGGTAGGAACAGAAAACAACGTAGATCCCACAGGCACTGTGAAAATAAAGTGAGATGTAGACTGCCCAGCACAGTGCCTGGCACACAGAGTAAACCAGCTATTTTTACCTTTACATCTTAAATTCAAGAAATCTGTAGCATCTGAAACATGAATTGACCCACACCTTTTTCTTATCTTCTTTATAAATTATTTCATTTTATTTTCTTCTCTACTTACTAGCAGAAATATGTTTAGTGTTTCAAAAGTATTAATTGTATCTGGGCTATCTGATAAATTCTAACAAGAGCACTTCAAGATTTCTAATATACCCACTCACATATACATCTGACATAACCTGATGGCCTATTAGAAATAAGTTTGAAAGTATTAAGAGCTGGCTAACTGTTCATGAACTATATTTCTTAATCATTAGGCTTATTGTTAGAAAACAATAAAAACAAGCCTTCATAACCCAATACTTTGAATTTTTCAGAAAAGTAACACAAATTCTTAGAGAAGCTGGGGAAATTTTTCCCTTCACATCTCTAGACCTGCATCCAGGGTAAAAGAGAGTGTTGCTGGGCTCAAACTTGGGAGGCAGACGTTATTTTACATGCAGATGGTGGCCAGGGAGAGTGAGAATCCAGGCCTGGGGGCGGCAGAACCCCCAGTAGCTGTGCCTGCGGGGGGCTGCATTCCCTGACTGGCTGGCGAGTCCCCTACCCAATGGGATGGGTCTGTATGCAAAAGGCTAAAAATACAAGTGCTAGAAACCATGCAAATGAATTTAGTTCAGAAGACTTTAGTCACTGAATCATGACTGGAGCTGACCAAGATTTTTGAGAGGAAGTAAAATGTTTGGGTTCATGTGTCAAGCACTGTGCTGGGTGCTTTTTACATAGTATCTCCAGTGGCCAGGTCAGCAATGCATGTGACCCTGTGTAGGTTTATGTATGTGTCCACTTACATAGCTAGTGGTGTGGAATAAGACAAAAAGTTACTACAGAATCTTCGTTTATTATTTTCGATCATAAACTGACAAGAGAAAAAGCAGCCAAGGGTCTCATCGGTTAAAACAAATCTTGTTTGCTTGTTTTTGATATGTTCCTGATGGTGGTTCAGTGCAGAGGGGTTGGTTGGAGATGGGGTGGGGAGGGACAGGATGGAAAAAATAAAGAAATATTTAGAAACAAATTAAGAGAATGAGGACACAAAATTGTTTCCCAAAATGCATCTGGTCTTCCTCTAGCCTAGCACTGCTGCGTCAGTCCAGGCTGTGTTCTGTCTTGCCTGGACAATTGCACCACTGAATGGCTGCCGCTGCCTTTAGTTCTTCTACATCTGCACCCACGCTGACCTTGGGCAGGGTTTCCAAAGAGGGAATCCAAATCTGTCACTTCCCTACGTAAGAGAAAAATCTGTCGACTTTGCTCAACTTTTATGATTTCTGCATCTTTAAAACTCATGTTGAGTTTTAAAGTTATTCCCACTTATTTTGTTTATGTGTTTGCTTTTCTAACTAAAAAGACTAAGAAAATCCTCATGGTAAGACATGTCATCAAGCCTATGTTTATATTACATCCTATCTGGGACTCCTGAATGTTGCCTCATCGATTTTACCTTTAAAAATACTATACACTGTGTGAGCTCAATTATGTTAAAAAAAAAAAGTTGAGGGAGGGGGCGCTGCTGGCTGGGTGGCTCAGTCGGTTGGAACATTGTCCCATGCACCAAAAGGTTTCAGGTTCAATTGCCAAAAGGTTTCAGGGCACATACCAGGTTGCAGGTTTTACCCCTGGTGGGAGTGCAGTCAGGAGGCCACTGACTGATGTTTCTCTATCTCCCATCTTCTCTCTCTAAGGTCAATAAACATATCCTCAGGTGAGGATTTTTTAAAAATTAAGAAAGAAAGGATAGAAAAAAGACTAAGGAAATAGCCTTTACACTTCATATTTTAAAATTAAACATGCTGTTCTACATAAAAAATAACTTCAAATTAAAATTTGGTATATACTGCAAGCTAAGCAGAGATCCCTCATCAGGAATTGAATCAGACAGAACTCTGATGTTGGACTTCTAGCCTCTAGAACGGTGAGAAAATTAATTTCTGTTGTTTAAGCAATAATTCTCAAATCGGCTAGCTCCTTCTGGCATGGCCTGTACTGGACAAGGTGAAACCTGGTTTCTCTGTACTGGATAATCCAGGAAACCTTTGAAGTCTGCCATACTTATGTCTTTTGAGAATATGAGCCTAAAATTTATTTCTGCCCTAAGATCTCCTTGTACCCTGCGACCCTGATTTCCTAGAACCACCTCTGGGTCAGAGATGGGAGCCTGAGTTACAGGTGACCACACAGAGACTGGTCCTGAGGGAGTCCACTGTTCAGGAGGTTTCCCATGACACCTTGCTCATCCAGTTTTCTCCCTCAGTGAGAACAAAGGGGAAGACCCTTAGAGATGGCAGCAGGAACAGCAGGTGCCAGCTCTGGCTACAGTCTCAGGAGACAAGCTAATGATCCACTTCTCACCAAGGCCTGCAGTATAAGCTGAACTTGGAAGCCTCAGGATCCTACACAACAGCTGAGAGGTTGCTGAGCTCCCATCTGTCTCCTCACATTAGGACAACACCTGCTTTGAACCTGAAAGAGCCTTCTTTTCTTTTAGCCGTCCCTCCCTAGTCCTGCCCCAGCACTCACGCTCCAGCACACCTAACCCCTGGCCCTGTCTTGAATTTTCCATGCACTTTCTCATCTCTGTGTCTTCACAGATACTGTTGCCTTTCCCTAGGATCATCCTTCCCAGTTAGCACCAGGTGAACTCCTGAGTAACTTCCAAGGTCCATTCCAACGACACCTTCCACTTGTAGACCTCTCTGACACCCCAAGGTCCTTCCACTATCCTCTACCAGCAATTCATATATTTCCCTTTATAACATTTAACCAACGTATGGGGAGTATTTGGTTAGGGGAGAGGCTGTGCCTGATTCGTGTGCTTTTAAACTTCTAGCATTGGGTCTACGCACAGTGGCACTTGGGAAAGTTTTTTTATTAATTGATTAGAGTAGGAGAGAGGGAATAAAGGTGGGGTGGGGACCATGAGAGCCAGAGATAAAGAGACAAAGGGGCAAAGGAAGGACAGATGGAAATGAAGAGTCAGGAAGAGAACATCAGCAAGACAAAACTTCAAAATGCACAGTGAAAACACACACACAGAGAGACAAAAAAAAAAGAGAAATTAAGAGAAAAGAAAAAACTAAAAACGAAAAGTAAAATGCACAGTGAAACACACACACACACAGAGACAAAAAAAAAAAGAAAGAAATTAAGAGAAAAGAAAAAACTAAAAAAGTAAAATGCACAGTGAAGAGTCTTTTCAGGAATAAATACATTTTCCCGCTTCAACCTAAGGTTTCATTGCCATGTAGACTGTTTCTCTGCTTATTTTCAGTCATCATGGTCCCTGGTGCCCATTACAGAATCCTTTTTAGACGACTTAAGCTTTTTCCTTAGATACTATTCCTACATATTTCAAGCACAAGTCACTGTTTTCCCCAGAGCACTACCTAAAACTTGTTTCTGTGTAGCCTGCAAACTCTCAGAAGTGGGGGAGAAAAGCTCTCGCAGTCCCCCAGGAGGGCTTCCATGACACTAATTCACAGCTTCTGGCTGCAGCGGTGAGTTATCAGCCCATAAGGTCACACCTACTGGCGATAACAAGTATTCTCTAGTATTTATTGTGACGCTGGGTCACAAATCATGTTGCAGCAATCCACTAAGAGAAAACACCTTCTCATATTTCTTCTACAATATCATCCCAAGCAACTTCAAAAACATTCAGAAACCTCTATTTAAAAAAAGCATCATTCAGGTTCTCCCAGGAGGCCCCAAATCAGAGGTCTAACCTCCATGGTGATTACAGCCCGAAGCACAGGACAAGGGATGTCGCTGGAGCAAGAGTACAGTCATCTCTCACAAAAACATATGCTGATATTCCTTTACAGGGGGAAATGCTAATCTTTACAGGAGAGCGAGTAAATAAAATTCTCTAATTTAAAAAAATAATAATGAAATATGGTCAGTTTGTCATTTAAAATATTACCCCAGACCTCTGGGGTAAGATGGCAGATTGAATGCATGTACCTAATTTTGTTCTCTCTCCAAATCCCACTAATATACACTAAAGAGGTTTTTATTTATTTTTAATTTTTAAAATATGTTATCCTCACTAGAGGACATTTTTTCATTGCTTTTAGAGAGAGAGGAAGGGAGAGAGAGAAACATCCATGTGAGAGAGAAGCATCGGTTGGTTGTATCCCGTTTGCACCCGGACTGGGGATCGAACACACAATCTAGGTATGCACCCCGACCAGGAATCAAACCCACAATGTTTTGGTTACAAGACAATGCTCCAGCCAATGGAGCTATATCAACCAGGGCAGTAAAGAGGTTTTTTAAAGGATATAAATACATAAGAATGGGGAAAAGAGCAACAAAATTTTAGAAGCTAGAAGCAGATGGTCCAGTGGTACTGAGATCAGACCTGAGAAAATGGAATCTCAAGTCAAAAGAGGAAAAGCCAAAGACCAAACTGATTTTCCCCACAAAATTCTCAAAGGTCTCAGGACGGGCTGCCCAGGTGTCTGGATATGGGAGTGAGGAATGGTGGGTTAAAGTAAGGAAGACCAAGATGGAAACTCCAAGAAATTACTCATGCTACCAGGCACCTGGTGCTTCCCAACCAGCAGAAGTCTGGAGGTTTATTCTCTGGAGAAGATAAACCAAGGGCCTTGCCTGGGGTTGCCAGGCCTACCTGAGGGAAATTGAGTGAATGTTTATTGACTACTGAAAGCATAGATGCCTCCTCCGCACATCCTTTTTTCCACCTCAGCTGCCACAGCAAGAATGGGCAGACTCATTCTTCACACAGATTGGAAGGCTCCTTTCTGGAGAAAGTAAAACAATTCAAGAAGCACTAAAGGTACGAACCCTGGGAGAGGATCCCCAGCAACTAGTCCACCTCAACTGCCTCACCTCCCTCAACACTGACAAGAACCAAGTAAGTGTGTGTTCAGTAGTTCAATCACCTTTTTATTCACTACTCTTAATCATGAGCTGAAAGCCAAGAATTACCAGATATCTGATGAATTCCTCTAATGTGCATGATAAAGACCGAAACAAAGAGGAAAAGGCAGCTTAGGGGAAGCAGAAACTATGCAGAGATAAGAAAACTTTAAAAAACATATCAATAAATCCTCTGAGAGCTAACAGAAGGAATTGCATCCATGAAACAAAAAAGAGAATGTTATTAAAATGATAAAATGTAACATTCAGAAAACTAAAAAAATGGTCTGGATTATTAAAAACATAATAAGCAAAATGAAGACATTGATAGAAGGAATGGTAGATGGAGCTGAGGAAATCTCTCAAAAAGTGAAGATAAAGATAGGTAAGAAATAATTAGAAAATTCAATGTCTAAATAATAAAAGTACCAGAATGAGAAAATAGAAAGTGCAGAGAAAAAAAATAATCAATTGAAATAACTCAAGATTTCCTAGAACTAAAAGATATAACTTACCAGACCAGAAAGGGCTCATCAAGTACCCAGCAGAATATAAACAGACCTTCATGATAGCATATGATTTTGAAATTTCAGAAAACTGGGGACAAAAATAACTTCCTTTTAGTTTACAGTTACATCGGAAGATTACGACTCAGAATGGCTTTAACTACTCAATAATGATTCTAGTAGCAAGAAGACAAGCAAGCAGAGGTCTAAGAGAAAATATTTTCCAACCTAGAATTTGCTACCCAGCTGTTATCAATCAAGTGTGAGCATTAAAAAATAGAATTTTCAAATATAGAAAATCTCAAACAATTTATCTCCCATGTACTCTTTCTCAAGAAGTTACTAGAAGATTACCATCTAAAAAAATAAATAAATAAAAAGCAGATCAGGATGACATGAGATTCAGAAATAGGAGAGCCAACAGAGAAGAGAGATAAAGGATGGTGAATGGAGATCCCAGGATGACAGCTGAGCACAGGAGTGGAGGTGACCACCCAAAAGAAAACAGTGTAACTAAACACACATTGAAGGCTGTCATCATTAAGATTCCTGCAGCCAGCCACTGCACCTAGTTTTTAACCTGAGGTCAGAACAATGGGGTGAGCCTATCTGAGTCTTATCTGTACTTGGCTCCATTGATCATGAACTTGAATATTAAGTTGCTCCTCTCCCCTCCTTAGCCTGATGCTTCATCCATACAAGAGTTCTGTTTTGACCTACTCCAGAGGGCCAGAGATAGGCAATGATGAACCTAGATGTAGAAGTAGAGAGCAACTCAGTCCCCCAACACATTCCTCTGGGCATCTAGTACCTGATGCATATTACAACCCTGAGAAAGGCAGAGATCTCAATTAACCAGGAGTCAGATGATTACTTCTCTTGGGGAAAGAGAGACATGCTCTCGGGGAGGGGCAACAGGGCACTGCTATGGGACCAGCAATCTTCTATTTCTTGATTATTTCTTTGCTATGCTTTAACCACTCTTCTACATGTAAGATATGTTTTGCAATAGAATAATTTAAGAAATTAATTCTAATGTAAATATTAGAAGTGCTATTGTTCTTCTTCCTGTTTAGGCATAAACACCCCCCTCCATGTTCTTTCCCTGTAAAGTGTTATACTTCATTTTGCAGAGAAAAATGTAATTGTTTATCTTTATGAGGCAATATCTCCATTTTGTGAGATTTGGACATACTTTCTATAAAGACTCTGAGAATCTTCTTTGCATTTTCACAATTTCAGGCATAAATTATATCATGTCTTAAAAACAGATATGGAAATCAGATTAAATTAAGCCAAGGGCAAGAAGGTGCCATTTTAGGCTTAGGCCTAAGTCTAAGGTCGTAAGACACTGGGCTCTGAAGCTAGACTATCTGGGTTTGATTCTCACCCTACCAACAATGCAATCTTAGGCAAGGTACTTCAGTCTCACAAGCTCAGTTTCCCCATCTGTAGAATGAGAATAATCACAGTACCTACCCCTAATTTTAAAGAGTAAATGAACTAATACAGGGGCATGCCTAATATATACTAAGTGCTCAGTGAAGGGTAGCAATTATTATTACTATAAATAAGCAACTCTCGTTCTATGCATGGCAAACACCTTTCTATAAAAGAAGTTATTTCCATCAAAAGGTCCGTGAGTGTGCTCATTGTCTCCTGTGGCCTCCTGGTGTTCCACAACTATCATCATCTTTCAATCAGCCACTACTTGCAGATGTGAGTTTGGATGAAGCAGGTGGTGTTTGTAACAGCTTGTCGAAGGCTTTTCACACCCATGATTGAGACATGGTTCCCCAAATGTGGCTAACTTTGCTTGCAGGTGTGGCTGTTAAACAGTATAGCTGCTTCATTTACCAACTAGCTTCAGAAGGGGCCCCTGCAAAGTACAGTCAACACACTGCTGTGAGCGAAGACTCACTGTAAACACTTGGGACTCAGGGCCACACTGGGGTACAGGGCAAACAGCACTGGATTGGGAGTTGGGGGACTAGGCTGAACTGTGGCTCTGCGTGATCCAGCAAAGGCCACTCAATCTCTCTGTGCCGAAGCTTTCTCACCCACAGAATAAGGCACATCACTCAGATTCAACTCTCCTAAGTTCTAGGACTCTAAGTGCGAGTCGGTTTGTCCTTAAATACCATGTAACTAGTGCAGGGGTAAAGGGAGGTCAGTCATGCGGCAGCGAGTCTTCTGAAAACACAACCTATCATCCAAAACTGGCTTCAGTGCTAGCGCTGACCTGCTTGGGCTTCTATCCCATGTCTGGGCAGGGCCCGTAACAATGTTATCACTTTTTAAAACATATGCCTAAACTAGTTCATACTGCAGACAATTGGCAGGTGCCCAGTCAATAGATTATTCTACCAGACAGTTTAATGCATTGGCCATTGGTGAAAAATGAGGTCACTGCAATTCTATGTGCTAGAGCTGGAAAAGCCTGATGAGGAACAATCGTCTCTTTCTTAACAAACTGGAACCCATATTCCCATAGCCCTGAATTTGCCGTGTTTGGTGTGTGGTGCAGGAGCAAAGGAAGGTTTTGTTCCAGGTCAAGCTGGCTTTGCTCTTTGACTCATCTGTTGTGTGTTTGACTGTCCGTGCATGTTTCACATCAGCAAATCCCCAACCCGACTCCAGCTGACCTGAAGGAATTTCTGGCCAACATCTTTAGGTCCCTAGTCTGTCTTGCAAACCTGCAGTCGGAAAGAACTGTCAAAAGACTCCTGTCCCAGTCATTTGGACACACAGGCTCAGTGGATATGTGTAATATAAAGCATATGTGCTTTCTTAAAAAAGAAGAAGAAGAAGAAGGTTCTAAGGGATTCGGAGCTCTTATTACCAAAGGCTGTGGCGTCATTCCAGCACGCAGGCATCCCCCAGACAAAACTACCTTGCAGACCTGCACTGTGATTTTACCAGTGATTCATCCATACTCTTTTGCCTCCCTAAGCTTCTCCACGCCTTGCAAACAGAAAATCCAGGAGGAAAACTTTCAAAGCCACATTCTCTTCTCAGCTGCAACCCTCCCTTCCTTCCTCCTTCCCAAGACAGTCTGACTGTACTTGCAACCTGACCCCACCTGGGCGGGGCCCTCCTCACAGGCCTGTGGTTCTCCCGCCGTGGCAGCCTGGGCAGAGGCAGTACCTGCCCACCACAGCCCAAACAGGAAGGCTGGCGCTTCGCTGAAGGGAGGCCTGGGAAGTATCCGTCTCCCAGGCGACTAAGACATGAAGGGGCCAGGGCATTCCACACCTCCCATTACGTTCCAGAGCCTTTCCCCTGTACTTCCTTCAATCTGTTTGATTCACTCTTCACTCATTCACTCAACAAACATCTTAAGCACCTATGATATAAATCCCTGTACTTGAGTTGGAGACACATAGGTGACTGAGACATATATCTCTGTGTCTAGGGACATTTGTGTTGTTGAGACAGGCCACTTGGAGGGCAATCCTGGCACCTTGGACTCCCCTGGATTCCCCAGTGAAACCACCCCTCTGCAATGGCAGTACGGATCCCACCAGCCAGGTCCCTGAGACAGTGTCATGACCAAGCCAGCGGAGGGTCTGAGTAAGGAAGTGGCTGGTAGGTCATCCAGCCTCAGCCCCAGCTCCTGAGTTTTGCTTCTCCCTGAGCATGAGCAAGGGCCTCCAGACTCAGGGTCCCTTTCCGGTCCCGAGAACAGGTCATGTCACAGCCACCTGGCAGGCTGGCTATAAACTCTGATTTATGAATGAATAAACTTTCCAATGTTTCACTAAGTTTTTCACTAAATCATCAGTGCTACCCACTTCTGGATCCTTCAAAAACCTGCTTAGTAACAGTCTACAATGAAATGAGTCTTTAATTAGACAGTAACTAACTTACATCCATATTGGAAAGAGGGGTCAGGGCAGTAATAAGGGTAATAAGGACCCTAGCCTGAGTCAGAAACCCTCATACCACAGTTGAGGCCAAGAATTCAGCCATGGATGGAGGTAGAGGGGAAAAGAGAAGGAGATCAGAGGAGGAAACCAGAAAACAGAGAGAGAAAAATGGGAGTCAGAAAGGCATGGGAAGAGGAAAAAAGCAATAGGAGTCTAAAAGAGCTTGAAATGCTACTCGCTGCTTCCCACCCCTTTTACTACGGCCACAAATTCCAGTAGAGGGTCTGCTGCGCCCACCAGGGCCCTGCAGTCCCTTTACATTTCTGCATTAGCACAGCTTTTCAACACTCGCCTCGGAAAGTGTTAGAAACTCACGCACACTAGGGTCAAGCTGCCTGAGGCCCACAATGTGGAGGGCTGACTGGGGTTCCCAAGAGCGGGATCCCTTTAAAGGACCCTCTGTGCACAGATTACCTTTCTGCTCTTCAGGGGAAGGGTAGTACCTGAGGACCCAATGGTAAGCATCAGGCCGCACAGGGAGCAGCCCCTGTCCTGACTGACGTCCTGTCTTTCCAGACTTGGGACTTGAATTCCATCCCAGTCAGCTGAGCTGGTCTATGGCCACTATTCCTTGTGGCATTTAAGAGCCATGTTTGAGACACTTTTGTACCTGATTCTGGCTCCTGACCATACCTAGTTCTGACCAGGCATGAGAACTAGCAGAGACCAGCAGGTTCTCCCCTGGGTCCGAAGGTGGAGGAGCACCACACCGCCACCTTCGTCCAAGGGCCTGCCAGAGCCAGGATGGGTCTGCAAGCAATACAGAACAGCAGATTGGAGTCAAGAGCTCTGGTTCACACTGGCTGAGCCCTTCCTGTGCAATCTCAGGCAAGTTGCCTGAGCTCTTGGGCCTTCGACTTTCTTGCCTGTAAAATGGGAATAACCATTCCACCCATAACCCTGGGTTGTCTCAAGGATGAGATAGAATAACGTAGGTAAAGTGCCTGACACAGAGTTGGGGCTCATGTCCATTTCTCCTGTACATCCACATACACAAAGAAGCAGGTTTTGAGGTGTATGGCCCTCAGCAGGTTGCTGGTCAAGAGAAATGAAGAGGACAAGGAGCCAGTCTTGACACTTAGGGGTTAACTGAAGAGCTCCTGTCCAAGCCCTGTGCCTGTTCCCACTGCTAGGGGCTCAATGGTCTTGTCTCCGGGATTCTGCCAGCCTGAGCAGCGAGGTGCTAGGCAGGACCACGTTTGGTTCTTACTGTGCGGAGCCTGTCAGAGACTGGAGCAGAGACCTACATGAGCAGAGGCCAAGCAAAGGACCTCAGAGCCAGCTACACGGTGGAATCATCTGGAGCACCTGAAAGTACAGACCAGCTGGCCCCGCCCCAGGGTGACGACTGCTGTGGTCTGGATGGAACCTGGGATTCTTTCACCCCTTGATGCTCCCCTGGTGCTTTTAAGACGCAGGCAAGGTTGAGAGCGCCACGGACAATGGCTGGGAGGAGAGGCTGAGCTCTCATTTAAGGTGCTCATCAGTTGTTCCAAGAAGACACAGTTTCCCTGTGCTAGACTACAAAGGGGGTTGGGAACCAAGGCCTGGGTTCTTGGAAATTACTTCACCTCTCTGGGTCAGCATTCCTGTATCTGGGAGATGAAGAAAATAACCCTGTCCCATCTCCTTTACAGGGTCACTTGGGAGGGCCACTGCAGCTGGGGGTGTGGCAGCCCTGGATACAGTACCACCTGCTCAGCTGCTCCATAAGTAAAATGCAAGTGCCAAGACACCACAAATCACTCCACCCAGGGGAGTCTGTGTTTCCTCCCAGTACCCTCTTGGGCACAAAGGAAAGGCTGAGCAAACTGCTCTGGGACAAGGCACAGGGCCTGGGAGGCCAGAAAACAAACAGCCAGCATCATGACTCCACACAGAGGCCATCCCGGGCACTGCAAGTACTTTGGGGCAGACCTTGCCCCAGGGGCCTGGAAAACCTTCCTCCCACCTGTGGAGAGCAGGACTGAACTAAGATGGCATCAGTCCTGTCAACTACAGAGCCTGTGTAGTGGAGCAACGATGCAGAGGGATAGGGCAACCCCTCAAGCATGCTCAGGACAACATCGTAGGCAGCATGTGTGTGTCTGCGGGGAATGGCACCCTCTGAGAGCATGCGCAGTAGAGACATAATCAGCATGTACTTATGGAGGTGGCACAAGACAACATGTGTTCATCAGAGGCCGATGCCGCATTGCGTCGTACAAGAATATGAAAGCAAAGGCCTTCGAACAGACAGCTGAGACGGCCGAGAGGGAGGGAACGGCACGCTGCTGCTCCGACCGACCCCACTCTAGCTGACTCTGAAGCCTCGGCAGACTGCCTTGCAATATCCTGATCGGCTGCCTCCTGGACCAGGACTCTGATCTGAATTCCTCGGACTTGGGTTTGTTATCCCTCAATTCTCTTGGGTAATGCTATTGCTGATTGTTTCTGAGTGGTTATTAGTGTTATTAGGTTACTATAGATTTGGGTTGAATCTGCATTAATGAAAGCTGAGTGAATAGCATAGTCACTCACCTGTGTTGACGCACTGTTATTCCTTGGTGCCGACATTACCTGTCGGGCTCATGGGTGTATAGGTGGCCAAGTGCATTCGGTTCCTAAGACCCAGGTCAGACGACCTGAGCAGGGAGTAGGGCATTTTATGTGTCCATTACATCCTGAATGGAACAGAGAACAGTCCCCTGAAGATTCTGGGGTGTATTCTTATGTTAAGAATATTGGTCTTTAGCTTACCCACGTGGTATGTTGGAATTTTGTGAGAGAGAAGGTATTTTTGTTTTTGTTTCTTTTTAAATGCAGAACAGTGAAAAATGCCTCTTCTAGTGAATTAATTTCCCTCTTAATTAATAAATATGGCTCTTTTTGGCCATAAAATCAGCATACTCTCCCCAAACAATTTCAGCCCATCCCACCTCTTCGCCTCCCCCCATACAACTTGTGACTTGATTCCCAGTCCTGACCACACCTCAGAGCTCCGCACCGTCATAGCTAGCTGCCTACTAGTCATCTCCACTTGGGGCTTTGTTCAAACTCTTACTAACTACACCCTCTCCCCACACCCATTCTTGCTGCTGTATTCCTTCCAGTTCCCAGCGCATGATGCCACCAGCCAGCCAGCCAGCCTCGCGTGGGCTGAGTCTCCTCCCTCAGCCTCATCCCTGCATCCCATCCACCATCCCCGCTGCTCTTCAAACTGCCCCTCCCTGTCAATCCCCAGAGGCACTGTATCTTTGCCTCTCAAATAAGTTTCCTGCCTCCACTCTTTATCTTTATCTCAAGCCACTGATTTTCCACACTGTGGGCAGAGCAAGTTTTCTAAGATATAAAACTGATGGCACACTTCCCGCGGCCCCGGAGACAGAGCCCAAGCCCCTCAGAGTGGCTGACAAGGCCCTCCACGCGCAGCGCTGCCTGCCCCTCACAGGCTGGGTGGTCTCATCTCCCCAGCACAGCAGGCTCTTGAGTCTTTGTATAAACTGTCCTCACTGCAAGATGGGTTTCCTTCTCTTGGTCCTCTGACAAGTCCTGTATCCCCTTGACACTCAACTCAGAGGTAACTTCTCTGAGGCTGAGTTAAGATCCCCGCTGGGTCCCCCTAGGTGCTCTGTGGAGGCCCCTGTCACGGTACTTGTCACTACTTAGTCTGTTTACTTGCCTGGGTCTCCGATGACACAGAGTGGTTAAAATGAATGAAATGGTATAGCGTGTATAATGTAGGTAAACCTCAAAAATATTTTAGGTGAGAAAAGCAAATTGTAAATTAATTCCATCATCCACCATTCCAATACTTATCAAATGACAGGTTCCATGCAGTATAATACAATGTATATAAAATCTGGAGACACTAAACAATAGTAGAGATCAATTGTGGCTGTCTGCATCTGTTAGAAAAGTAAGAACATATGGGAAGGACATACATCAGCTGCAGGATACTGGCTGCCTGAGGGAGAAGAGAAGATGGATGAAAGTGTAGTGTAAATTGTGTCTGTAATGCTGTGTTTATTTTTATTTTTAAAAGATATCTAAAGCAAAACTGGCAAAATATTATCCAGTAAATTGGGGGTGGGTGGGTATATGAGTATCTGTTATATTATTTCCTGTGTATTGAAATGTTTCTTTAGTACATTTTAAAAACTTTTAATGAGGAACCAGAGTCTCAAATGCCCTTGATAACATCTCTGGAGGCCTAGGCAGGCTTCTGTGGCCACTTACTGACCCTACCAATCTGTGTGGGCCTGGCTGCCACACTGAGACAGGCAGGGCACACACTGGAGATGTAAATATTTTTATCCTCATTTTTATAGATGAGAAAACAGACTCAGAACATCTATCCTTGCTCAAGGCCACATGGGATCCTGGATTTCAGTCCATGTCTTCATGTACAATTCCCACTAACTATTTCATCTAAGAACGAGAACAGGTTAAACAGGGCATGGTGTAAAGAATTCCGGAAATAGAAGCAGAGCTGCATTCATTTGCATTTATAAACCAGCAAGTACATATATTTTGGGGAAGAAGAGGGTTCAGAAAGGTGTGAAACTAGGATACAACCGAACAAGTAATTTAGGGATAAAGCATGAAGTTTATTGCATTTGGATTTTGTCTTACACGCAGCAGAAAGCTACTGGAGATGTTTACGCTGGGGAGAGACATAAAGCCAAGTGCTACTTTTAGGAGCAGTAATCTGGCTTCAGCGTATAGGAGGGGCTGGTTACCCACAGGACATGGGTGGAGCCGACCACAAGGAAGATCCTGGAAGGATAAATTTAGGTTGGGATATCATCTAAGTGGCCCACATAAAACAGCCTCTGATTGAAGGTGAGAGCTGCAGGGTTGAAAAGGATAGGAGGGTTTGAGGAGGCAGAGAAATAAAAGTTAACCCCAAACTTTCCAAGCTTGGCAAAATTTAATGAACAGTCAGAAGATAAGCTAATTATTTGCTTATTGCTTTTGGTGGGCAACAGTGAGGAGGAGAAGGTAAATAAAGGGAGGAGGCGGAAATTGAGGAGCTCAGCTTTGTTTGTCTTTAATTCAAGGTGATGCTCAGACATCCAATAGGAGCTGGTGACATGGGCACTCAGTTCAAGAAGCTGGAGCAGCAGAAGGGAGCCCCTGAGCAGCAGAGGGCTGGCAGGTCGCCACCAAGAAAGGGATGACGGAGCCTGTGCACCACCTGCCCACAGGAGGGGACAGGAAAACTAAGAGGAAAACCAAGACAGTGTGGTGTCCAAGAAGAGATAGGAAGAGACTGTTTCAAATCAGTGTAGGTGGTTGCTGTAAAGTGAATATTTGTGTCCCCCCAAAATTCATACCCTGAAACCTGATGCCCAGTGTGATGGTGTTGGAGGTAGGGCTTTTGGGAGGCGAATTAGGTCATGGGGGTGGAGCCATCCTGAATGGGATTAATGCCCTCAAAATGAGATCCCAGAGCGGTTCCTCACCCTTCTGCGTGGGAGGACACAATGAGAAGACTGCCATTGCTGAACTGGGAAAGGGGCTCACTGGGTACCAGATCTGCCAGTGCTTTGGTCTTGTACTTCCAGAGTTTTCAGAATTGTGAGAAATAAACGCCTGTCATGTATGAGCTGCCCAGACTGTGGCATTTTGTTACAGCCACCTGAATGGACTGTGACAACAGTCAACAGTGCAGAGGGGGTCAGGAATAAGAAGTGAGTAAAAGTTCTAGATTTGGAGATCACGGGGTCAGTGGGACCCCAGGTAGAGCAATTTCAGCAGGGAGTGGTCAGGCATACTTGACCCACTCCTTATATAGCTCCTAAGCAGTGGCCTTTGCCTACTTACAGACTATCGCAAGCCCCCTTCACCGGCGAGCTGAACCAGCTCCCCGCTGCTGAACTCAGAGCGAGGTGAACATGTGCCTTCCCCTGTTGCTCAAGGTCCGATGAGCCTCCCTTGGGTGAGGCCGAGTGCTAAGGCAGAGCAGAGGGTGTGGTATGGGCTCTGGAGTGCAGGGTACTACAGAGTCATGCCAGGCAACAACCTTTTCAGATAACCAAAACGTTAAGCTTGGAGAGGCATAATTTCATTCTAAAATGTAGAGCATAGAATTAAAATGTGCCACATGTCACCTTATTTTCTAAAATGTATTTTTTTCTATATTTGCCTGACTTCTATGGCAATAAAGTCATTTTGGCATGACACTCAGCTTACATAAACGAAAGTATAATCTTACAAAAATGACATTTCAGGAGCTTTAAGCCAAACGAATACTGGAGAATGCCTTGTTTCAATTAAGTTGTCATGCTATTTAGCTTTTTACAGTAATGGAGTGCTGTGTCCCCACAGAGCCTTGCACAACAAGGCTTATTTTGGAAGGGACAGGACAAGAGGTGGGGAAAGGAACAGGGCCCACTGCCTGCCCGAAGGCTCAGGAGTCAGGAGGTGAGGAGATGGAGGTGATGAGTAGGACCCACTGTTATGAGAAGTTTGGAGATGAAATGAGAGGTATGGCACAGTGACTTGAGCAGAGGGAAGGCGGTGCCAGGTGAAAAGTATAAGACTAAATGAAAGTCTACGCCCTGCCTCTGAGGTCCTGAGCCCCTCTCCCCCACATCTATCCTGCTGCCAGAAATGTGGCAGCCAAGCAAACGCCTGGCAGGAGGTTGCAGAATTCTCTGGAGAACTCAAACTGCATTGGAGGAAAGACCTGCAGAAACTGACATCGGTAAACTTCCATCGAAACAGTGTGTCTTGCCCCAGGATCACCTCACAGCGATGCCTCCTGCCACAACTGCGACCTACTCTGATTGTGCACAGAACTTCCAGTCAGCCTTTCGCTGCCTCGTTAACAGTGCATGAATGACCAAGGGCTACCAGACATTTGAAGAAAGTTTGCAGGAAGTAATGCAGAAAACAAAACAAGAGAAGCAAAGAAATCTGGGGGGAAAAAACAGAAGATATAAAGAGCAGAAGAAATTTCAAAACAAAATAAAACCCCTATAATTTATAGCCTGAAAGAGTCAAAAGAGGATATTATATCCATGAAGTAAAACAGGATGTTATTTTGAAATTAGTACTCAGACAACGACAAAGACCTCTTGGAAATTAAGGATAGCCAAAACAAAAAATTCAGTAAAAAGGTTAGAAATAAAGTTGAGAAACTCTCCCATAAAGTAGGGATGTGGACAAAGAGAGTTAAACTATTGGAGAGAGAAGATTAGAAAAATAATAATAGATCAAACCCGGAGACAGCTCCAATATCCAACTAGTCAGAATTCAATAAAATAATTTTAAAATTTAAAAAAAAAGATTTTAGAGAAGAGAAGGGAAGGAGAAAGAGAAGGAGAGAAACATCAATGTATGGTTGCCTTTTGCACACCCCCAACTGGGGACCTGGTCTGCAACCCAGGCATGTGCCCTGACTGGGAGTCGAACCAGTGACTCTTAAGTTCACAGGCTGACACTCAATCCACTGAGCCACACCAGCCAAGGCCAATAATAAAAAATTTTAAACTACATAAAACAAAGGAGAAGAAATTGTCAAAGAAATAATTAAATTTTTTGAGATTAAAAGCACCCAGGCCAGTGAATAAAATTCTCATTGTGAAACTTAAGAACCTCAAGGGTAAAGGGAAAATTCTAAGTCCTCTGAGGAGAAGAAAGAGGTTACCTATCAAAAGCAGAAATCATGAGACTTCCGAACAAGAGGGAGGCCTAGACTGACATGCTCTGTCTCCCTCCACAACTAAGAAGGAATACAACTACCTCAAAATTAGAAACAACCAGAAGTTCCAGAAAATAAAGCTACATGGAAGTCCAACATATGAAGTTATAAACAAGGGGTGCTTGTCCGGACGGGTAGGAGGGGCGAAGCTGGGGTGGAGAGATCAAGATGTGCTGGCGGTGGCAGCTGCAGTGACGGCGGTGGGACTGTGATAAGCACAGACACCCATATTTAAGGGGAAGCGAGAAGCACCAGGGGAGCACCCCTGGCTGCAGTCCAGACCCTTCAGCTCACGGTTCCAATGTGGGGGAAGGCAGACTCTTATTGCCTTAGACTGTGAGGCTCAGAGGGCACAGGGACAGAGGAGGAGGCTCCCCATCTCTCAGCAGAGAGTGAATGGCAGGAATCCATCTTGGACCCCACACCCACACAAAGTGCCACAGTGTGGTGAGAAGGGTCGCCCTGTAGTGATGAGTGCATGGGGCTCCGCCCCCGATAGCATAGGAGGTGTGAGAGCCTCGCCCAAGAAGGAAAGGTAAACAAACCTTTCAGGATGGCAGGGATAATGATGGAGATACCAATCACGCAGCTGACCAGAAAGTAAATAAATGAATTAATGGACGAACAGATAGATAATCTTTCTGAGGCTCAGTTCAGAGCAATAGTTATAAGACAGCTTACAGAAATAACAGCAGGACTCAATCAAAATGGAGAAGGGATGAAGGCTAGTCCTGCTGAAATGAATGAAAACACATACAAAACAAGTGGTGAGGGAAGGAAAACGAGGGATCAAATCAACAAATCGGAACATAGGGAAGGATCAAAGAGTCAACCAGTGCAGAAAGAGGAAACAAAAAGTGAGGAATATGAGGAGAAGCTCAGAAACCTCTGGGACAACTATAAGAGAGCAAATATCTGAATTATAGGATTGCCAGAAGGTGAAGAAGAACTAGAAATTGAAAAATTATGTGAAAAAATAATGAAGCAGAACTTCCCTAACTTGGGGAAGGAAATGGACTTACAGGTCAAGGAAGCACAGAGAGTTCCAAATATATTGGACCCAGGGAGAACCACACCAAGACACATTATAATCAAAATGTCAAAAATTAAAGATAAAGAGAGAATCTTAAATGCAGCAAGAGAGAAGAAGAGAATTATGTTCAAAGGGGTCCCAATTAGACTATCAACTATTTCTCAAAGGAAACTGCAGGCAAGAAGGGACTGGCACATACTATTCAAAATAATGAAAATCAAAAACCTACAGCAACTATTACTCTACTTAGAGAAGCTGTCATTCGGAATAGAAGGGCAGAGAAAGTGCTTCCGGGACAAAGTAAAACTGAAGGAGTTCATTAGATTCAAACCACTGTTATATGAGATGTTAAAGGGACTTGTTTAGAAGGAGGAGGATCAAAACTATGAACATTAAAATGAAAACTGTATCACAACAACCAACAACAGAAGTTCAGGAATCAAAACAAAGGCAAACTAAGTAGGCAACGATAGTGGAAAAAGAATTATAGGTATGGGGAACATATGGGGGGAGGTCAGTGGGGAGGGGGAAAGGGGGAAAGGGAGGGAGATGATGCAGGAATTAAGAAGCATAGTAGGAGGGAGTGGAGTAGACAGGAAGATGTTGGAACTGTATGCATAACCAATGGGCATGGACTAAGTGGGGGGAGATAACTGGAGGGAGGGTGGTCACTGGGTGGAGGGGAGTAGAGGGAAAAGAAATTGGGACAACTGTAACAGAATAATCAATAAAACATATTTTTTAAAATATGTATATTCCGATCATGGGGGAAAAAAGGGGAAGGTAACCACAAAACAAAGACAACAACAATAGAATGCTATTATTATGTCCCAGAAAGAGAGGATTGTGCCAATAAAAAAAAAAAAAAGCAGAAATCACAATAGGCTCAAACTCCTGGATGCCTCTGAGAGGTAGAGCAACGATGACTTCAAAATTCTAAGGGAAAATTAGTTTCAGCTGACTTTTATCTCCTACCAATCACATGTAAAAATGGAAAGGTGACTTTTTTCATGATAGAAGAGGATGACTTGGCACCCAGACAATTGGGACCAACACCTGGTACCAGCGTTGCAGTTGTGATCCGGGCCCGAGAGGGTGCATCCAGGAGAAGGACAGTGATGGGCATCTCTAAGAGAAGACATAGCATAAGACGTGCTGGAAAAAATTGCCTATAAGTATTTGAAAGCTCAATAGAGAATTTCTTTAAAGTGGCGACACAACCTAGAAAATAAAGCAGACCAGAAAAATGACCATAGTGGTTGAGTAGTAGCCCCAAAAGATATGTTCACATCCCAACCATGAGAACCTGTAAATGTGACCCTATTTGGAAAAAATGTCTTTGCAGATGTAATTGAGTTAAGGGTCTCGAAATGAAATCATCCTGGATTATCCAAGTTGAACCTGTTTTCAATGATGAGTTATCCTTATAAGATGCACAAGAGGAGGAGAAGGCCATGTGAAGATGGAGGAGTGAGGTGGCCGCAAGCCAAGGAATGCCTGAAGCCACCAGATGTCTTAAGAGGCTAGGAAGGATTCCACCCTAGAGCCTGTGTAGGGCGCTCAACTGGCCAACACCTTGACTGCAGAATTCTGGCCTCCAGAACTGTGAAGGAATAAATTTCTGTTTTTTTAAGCCACCCAGTTTGTGATTATTTGTAAAGGCAACCCTAGGAAACTAATATATGGAGTAAGCTTAACTCCAGGAAAGACTGAAAGAGATACAAAAAGAAAGCAATCAGAGTATACAATTTAACTCAAAATGAACATTTTTATGTATATGTATTATTTTAATTACATATAAAAATTAACTTTAAAAGAATAAATGACATCAGAAAAAATTTTCAACATGTATAACAAACATTGTCTAGCATTAATAAAAGCTAAGCCAGTATTTGTTTTATGTTGAATCAAATCATTAAAAAGTAAGACAACCAGCCCTGGACTGTGAGCTGAAAGGTTGCTGGTTTGATTCCCTGTCAGGGCACATGCCTGGGTTGCAGGCCAGGTCCCCAGTTGGGGGCATGTGAGAGGCAACCACACATTAATGTTTCTCTCCCTCTCTTTTCCCTTCTCCCCTCTCTAAAATAAAATAAAATAAAATATTTTTAAAGTAAGACAACCTAAAAAGAAAAATTATAGATATGCAGCAATAAAAATATAATAAAATTAATGACCACCTTATTATGCCACACACAAGAATAAATTTAAAATGATTAAAGACATAAATGTTAGAACTGAAACCATAAAAATCCTAGAAGAAAACATAGGCAATAACATCTCGGACACTACTTGTACCAACACTTTTTCTCATATAGCTCCTCAGGCAAGGAAAACAAAAGAAAAAAATAAACAAGTGGAACTGCATCAAACTAAAAAGTTTTGCACAGCAAGAGAAACCACCAACAAAATAAAAAGACAACTTACTGGATGGGAGAACATATTTGCCAATACACCTGCCAAAATCCAAAACTTATAAAGAACTTAAAAAATTCAACACCAAAAGAACAAACAACCCAATTTAAAAATGGGTAAAGGACTTGAATAGACATTTATCCAAAGGGGAAATACAGATGGCCCATGGACATATGAAAAGATATTCAATATCACTAATCATCAGAAAAATGCTAATTAAAACCACAATAAAATATCACCTCACACCAGTCAGAACGACTATCATCAATGAATCAACAAGCAACAAGTGCAGGTGAGGATGTGAGAAAGGGGAACCTTTTCGCACTGTTGGTAGAAATGCAGACTGGTGCAGCCACTGTGGGAAGCAGTGAGGAGTTACCTCAAAAAATTAAAATGGGAGAGGCAGGAAGATGGCAGCAGAGTAGGTAGCAGTGTTGTCTGCTTGCTCCCATTGCGGAAGGACTTGGAGGACAAACATGGAGAGGAGTGAGTGAGTGTGGATTTCAGACAGCGCGAACAGGGAAGGGAGTGTGGGAGCAGCGTGAAGGAGGGCGGAAAGCTCGGCCAGCGCTTTCTAAGCAGAGTCGCTGGACCTCCCAGCACTGCGCTGCTGCTGCACCCCCTGAAAGGGGCAGCTGCTCACTGGCTCATTAGCAGGGAGCTGCTTGGAAGCTTCCCCCTGCCATAGGCCCACTGACCAGCAAAGTCCCGGAGGGAGTCAGCGAGAAGGTTTGGTTGAAATGGCCGGAGGTGTGGGAAGACAATGAACAGCCCAGAATGTGAGAAACTGTGTGAACTGAGTCTAGGTGGGGACTCCCTTGGCCGGCAACCCTGGGCTGACAACTCTGTGCTCCATCCAGGTGCTTGCACCAAGGCTCCACCAAACAAAAAAGCAGAACTGAGCCAGGGAGAGGGGCCCATTCAGGAAAGCTGTGGCAGAACTGCAGACTCAGTAGGGACCCCCGGCAGGCAAGTGGCACACACAGGTGTACAGGCAGGGACACAGGCCTGTACTGTAGCTTGGAGGCAACACAGAGACTTTTCTGGAGGAACAGAGACAGGACTTGAGGCTGGGCAAGGACTATTGGCATGTGCGCACTGGCCCACCAGCAGAACAGCGTTGCTAGACCAGCCTGAGGAGGGCTGACGGTGCCACAGGACCAGGGGGGAGGGGACTCAACTAAGTGCAGCTCACAGCAGAGCTGTGGCAAGTCCACGAGTGAGAGAATAGCAACCCCAGAATCAAGCTAGATCTCCTCATAGCCAGCCAGACAGAAAAGATTTGAAACCCATGGCATTTTGACCAGGGGTGGATCCAGAAAAAGAAGACAGAGCCCAAATGTTGTACTGGGTAAAAACTCTTTCTTTAATCTGTTTCCTACCTTCTCTCCCTCCTATTCTTCTCCTTTAATTTTTTTGTCTGTTTTGTTTATCCTCCCTCTCACACTAAACATATAGCACATAACTGCTATATAAACCTAATACTACACACTTCCACTTTCTCAGTTCATTCTGCATTCTTCCCTCCCTTTTTCAACATACAATGTAAATATAACTTACTATCTCACATAGCCTTGACCCTACTTGCTACTATTATTATTCTATCATCTTCCCTCTCAAAAATCATCTTTCTTTCATTTAAAACAATTCTTATCTGTTTTTCTGATAGTATAATAGTCTTAACCTCTTTATATTTATATTAATACTGGCTCATTTGCTGCTGATAGTGTGATTGTGGGTGGGGAATATTTTGGAAGGTGTGTGTTTGCCTGGGTTGTGTGTTTATGTTTTAACAGCATCTCCACAAAAGAACTCAAGATGTGATAGGCAGAGTCACTCAATCAACTAGCCAGAGGGAAGGATCCACCAAAGAGTAACTGAAATATAACCAGACAGCTTAAACAAATGGCATAAAGGGCGCCCCAAGAGCATCAGGCTCAGGAGATCAAAGAGACTGCACCACTGAATCCCCCAGGTCTCCTAAGCAGAATCTCATACCACAAAGGTGGGAAATCAAAGCAGACAAATCTAAGAAACAGAAACAAACAAGAAGCACCCAACATGGGGAGACACAGAAACAACCTCCCGATGAAAGGAAAAGAGGAATCCCCAGAAAGAGAGCTAGATGAAACAGACATAAGCCAACTATCAGACATAGAATTCAAAAGAATGGTTATAAGGAAGCTCAATGAACTTGATAAACTCAGAGAAAACTACAACGAAGTCCAGGGGAATTACAAAGAACTTCAGGGAAACTGCGAAGAACTCCAGGAAAGCTACAAGGAACTTATGGAGAACTACACCAGCATAAAAAAGGACATAGAAACTATCAATAGGAACCAGGAAGAAATGAAGATTACAATTTATGAACTGAAGAACACAGTAGAATCAATCAAAAGCAGGCTAAATGAAGCAGAGGATCAGATCAGTGAGTTAGAGGACAATGTAGAAAAAAATTCCCAGACAATACAACAAAATGAAAAAAGACTGAAAAGGAATGACGAGGGTATAAGAGAACTGCTGGACAACATGAAACAAAAAAATATTGGAATCATAGGGATACAAGAAGGTGAAGAAGAGGAGCATGGGATAGAAAACCTGATTGAAAAAGTAATGACAGAAAATTTTTCTGACTTGATGAGAGAAAAAGTCATGCAAGTCCAGGAAACACAGAGCGTCCCAATGAAGATGAACCCAAAAAGGCTGACTCCAAGGCACATCATAATTAAAATGGCAACATTCAAAGACAAAGAGAGAATCCTAAAAGCAGCAAGAAAAAAACAGCAAATAACATACAAGGGAGCTCCAATAAGGCTATCAACTGATTTCTCAACAGAAACACTACAAGCCAGAAGGGAATGGCAAAAAATATCTCAAGCAATGAAAAACAAAAGCCTACACCAAGACTACTCCACCCAGCAAGGCTCCCATTCAAAATGGAAGGTGAAATAAGGAGTTTCCCAGACAAAAGAAGACAAAAAGAACACATCTCCACCAAACCAGCATTGCAAGAGATGCTAAAGGGAATGCTTTAAGAGAAAGAAGAAAAAAAGAGAGGGAGAGGAACATAGGTACAAAGGGAAATGAATAAATACCTCTCAATAACAACCTTAAATGTAAATGGATTAAACACCCCAATCAAAAGACATAGGGTAGCCCCCCTTACGCGCGCACGCCCGCTGCCTGCCGCTGCCGCCGCCGCCGGAGCTCTGTAGTATGGCATCGAGGAGAATGGAGACCAAACCTGTGATAACCTGTCTCAAAACCCTCATCATCATCTACTCCTTCGTCTTCTGGATCACTGGAGTGATCCTGCTAGCCGTTGGAGTCTGGGGAAAACTCACTCTGGGCACCTATATCTCCCTCATTGCCGAGAATTCCACAAATGCTCCCTATGTCCTCATTGGAACTGGCACCACTATTGTTGTTTTTGGCCTGTTTGGATGCTTTGCTACATGCCGTGGTAGCCCATGGATGTTGAAACTGTATGCCATGTTTCTGTCCCTGGTGTTCCTGGCTGAGCTTGTAGCTGGCATTTCAGGGTTTGTTTTTCGTCATGAGATTAAGGACACCTTCTTGAGGACTTACACAGATGCCATGCAGAATTACAATGGCAATGATGAGAGGAGTCGAGCGGTGGACCATGTGCAGCACAGCCTGAGCTGCTGTGGTGTGCAGAACTACACCAACTGGAGCACCAGCTCCTACTTCCCAGAGCATGGCATTCCCCCAAGTTGCTGCATGAATGACACCGATTGCAATCCCCAGGACCTGCACAATCTGACTGTGGCTGCCACAAAAGTTAACCAGAAGGGTTGTTATGATCTGGTGACCAGTTTCATGGAGACTAACATGGGAATCATCGCTGGAGTGGCTTTTGGAATTGCATTCTCCCAGCTTATTGGCATGCTGCTGGCCTGCTGTCTGTCCCGGTTCATCACGGCCAATCAGTATGAGATGGTGTAAGGAGAAGTCTTTCAAGAACGATGGAATAAGAAACCTGATTTAAAAAGGAACTGCAGCAATCCTTGAAAGACTTCCAAAGAATGTTAGAGCACAGTACTTATTATACCTGCCCTGCTCCCACTAACCTCCAACCCCATGTGAAACTGACACTCCCACACAGTCTCTACCCTGCCTTTCAGCCTAAATCATGTGTAGTGTTCCATTTGGTGAAGCCCTGTTGTGCCAGAGTATAGCCAGTTTCCCTGCATCTAGTCCAAGTGGACCCCACCAGGGGCTCCTCCATATGTACTTGGTCCAACTGCAGCTCATTGTAGTTGACTGGTTATCAAACATCACTGGCCCCCTGGGCCCTGCATGTAGTTTAGGAGGCTCCTCCTGTTAACCCTTCATCATGATTGATAAATACCACACCTCTCAATGTAGATAAATAGCTATCTGTTATTTTGGCTTAATCTCCTTTGGTTTGGTTTTCCCTTTACTAAGGCTCTTTCCTACCTTCTCCAGGCTGCTTAGGACATGTAAAGAGATACATCAGTAATTGTTCACGAGGAGGAAAAAGCATGTGTTATGCATAAAGGACACTGGGGTATGTATAGACAGTTTAGTGCACCTATGCTTCTCACTTGAAACCTGTATTACAAAGCTGTATTGTTGCTTCCCATGAAGGAAATGATATTACTTCTGTTTTTTCTCCAATTAATCGCTATTGTGTTATTTTACTTCTTTCTACATGTTTTTCTTTGCATTGACATTACAGACATTGAGGACGTCAACAAATCAAAAAAATGAGTGTGAAGGGGATAAAAATAACAGAATATTTTTAAAAGATCTAAAAATAATGCCTCTAGCATGCCAACAAGAATGCATTGATATTGTGAACATTTGTGATACATGTATTAATAAATAGAGTCATTACAAAAAAAAAAAGACATAGGGTAGTGGAATGGATATGAAAACAAGACCCACATGTATGCTGTCTACAAGAGACACACCTCAAACACCGAAAGTGAAGGGATAGAAAAAAATATTCCAAGCAAATGGACATGAAAAAAAAAGCTGGGGTAGCAATACTTATATCAGACAAAAGAGATTTCACAGCAAAAGCTATAAAAAGAGACAAAGAAGGACATTTCATAGTACTTAAGGGAACAATCCATCAAGAAGATATAACCCTGGTAAACACAATGCTTTGAAACTAGAAATTGACCTCAAGGGAAAAAAATCAAAGACATTCAAACTCATGGAGAATGAATAACATGATATTAAATAATGAATGGGCTAACAATGACATCAAGGAAGAAATCAAGAAGTTTCTGGAAACTAATGATAATGAACACACAACCGCCCAAAACATACGGGACACAGCAAAAGCAGTCCTGAGAGGAAAGTTCATAGCAATATAGGCCTACTTGAAAAGGATAGAAGAGTCTCAAATTAAAAAATCTAACCCTACAGCTACAAGAATTAGAACAACAACAACAAACAAAGCCCGGGGGGAGTAGAAGGAAGGAAGTCATCAAGATCAGAGCAAAATTAAATGACATAGAGACTAAACAAACAATTCAAAATATCAACAAAAGTAGGAGCTGGTTCTTTGAAAAGATAAACAAAATCAACAAGCCTTTAGACAAACTTATCAAGAAAAAAAGGGAGAGGACCCAAATAAACAAAATCAGAAATGAAAGAGGAGAAATCATGACTGATATCACGGAAATACAAAGGATTGTAAGAAATTACTACAAAGAACTGTATGGCAAGAAACATGACAACCTAGAGGAAATGGACAAATTTCTAGAAACATATAATCTTCCAAAACTGAATCAAAAAGAAGTAGAAAGCCTGAACAGACTGAAAACAAAGAGTGATATAGAAACAGTAATAAAAAAAACTCCTGGCACACAAAAGCCCTGGACCGGATGACTTCACAGGTAAATTTTATAAAACATTTAGGGGAGAACTAATGCCTACCCTTCTCAAACTATTCCAAAAAATCCAAGGAGAGGAAAAACTCCCAAACTCTTTCTATGAAGCCAGTATTACCCTAATTCCAAAACCAGGTCAAGACACAACAACGAAAGAAAACTACAGGCCAATACTGCTGATGAACATAGATGCTAAAATCCTCAACAAAATATTGGCAAACAGGATCCAGCAACACATTAAAAAGATCATACACCATGATCAAGTGGGACTCATCTCAGGGAATGCAGGAATGGTTTAATATTCACAAATCAATAAATATAATACACCAACTAAACAAAATGAAAGACATAAGTCACATGATCATATCAACAGATGCAGAAAAAGCATTTGATAAAGTATGACACTCGTTTATGATGAAAACACTCAGCAAAATGGGAATAGAGGGAGCATACCTCAACATAATTAAGGCCATATATGAGAAGCCTGAAGCCAACATCATACTCAATGGGCAAACACTGAAACAAGATGAAAAGGAAACCAACCACATGGGAAAACATATTTGCCAATGATACCTTGGACAAGGGATTGATCCCAAAATATGTAAAGAACTTATACATCTCAACACTAAGAAGACAGACAGCCCAATCAAAAAATGGGCAAAGGACCCGAACAAACATTTCTCTAAGTAGGATACACGGAGGGTCCATAGATACATGAAAGAATGCTCAACATCACTAGCCATCAGAGAGATGCAAATAAAAACCAAAATGAGATACCACTTTACACCAGTCAGAATGGCCATCATCAACAAGTCAACAAACAACAAGGGCTGGCGAGGATGTGGAGAAACCGGAACCGTACTGCACTGTTGGGGGGAATGCAGACTGGGGCAGCCACTATGGAAAACAGTATGGAAGTTCCTCAAAAAACTAAAAATGGAACTGCCTTTTGAACCAGCGATTCCACTGCTAGGATTACTGTATACCCGAAGAATCCTGAAACCCTAATTCAAAAAAACTTATGTACCCCTATGTTCATAGCAGCACCATTTACAATAGTCAATTGCTGGAAACAGCCTAAGTGCCCATATGTAGATGAGTGGATTAAAAAACTGTGGTACATTTATACAAGGGAATACTACGCAGCAGAAGAAAAGAAGGAACTCCTGCCATTTGCGACAACATAGATGGAACTAGAGAGAATTATGCTTAGCGAAATAAGCCAGGCAATGAAAAGAAAAACAACCATATGATATCACCTGATTCAGGAGACTAATGAACAACACAAACAAATGAATAAAACTGAACAAGAAACAGAGTAACAGTTATCAGGGGGGAGTGGGGAGGGAGAGAAGGGGGATAAGTAGGGGAAGGGTCTAGTCAAAGAACATGTATAAATGACACATGGATATGGACAATGGGGTGGGGAATGACTCTGAGGGAAGGGGGGGCTGGGTGGGAGGGAGCAATGGGGAAAAAATGGGACAACTGTAATTGAAAAACAATTTTTAAAAAGAGTGAAAAAAGAGAGAGAGGGAGGAGAGAGAACATCTACTAGACAAATACTACCTTAGCTAGAAAATTAATAGCAGGCATAATAATTTTTTAAGGAGAACAATATTAAAGGAGATAAGTCACCAAAAGATAAAACAATTTTGAACTTGTATGAACCTAATAATTTGTTCTTAAAATTATGAGGCTAAATCAAACCAAATTATGCGAGGAATTGACAAACTATGTTAACTTAAAAACAAAACATCCTTTCAAAGTGAAAAAAAAAATTAAAATGGAACTGCCTTATGACCCAGTGATTTCACTTCTGGGAATTTATCCAAAAAAAACAAAAACACTAATTTGAAAGAATATAAGCACCCCTATGTTCATTGCAACGTTATTTACAATCCCCAAGATTTGTAAGCAGCCCATGTCCATCAGTAGATGAGTGGATAAAACAACTATGGGACATTTACACAATGGAATACTACTTGGCAGTAAAAAAGAAGAAAATTTTACCCTTTGCAACAGCATGGAAGGACCCGGAGAGCATTATATTAAGTGAAATAAGCCAGTCAGAGGAAGACATATAACCATGTGATTTCACTCGTATGTGCAATCTAATGAACAAACTGAACTAACAAGCAAAATAGAGACAGACTCAGACAGCGAGCAGGGTGACAACTATGAGGGTGTTTAGGGTGTGGAGGAATTGAGCAAAAAAGAAAAAGGACTCGTGGACATGTACAACAGGGTGGTGGTTGTGCGGGTAGAGGAGTAGGTCGAGGTGGAAGAGGGTATAAAGGGGATAAGTGGTGATGGGAAAGATACAATAAAAAATAAAAAGAAAAGCAAATTAAAAGAAGATCACAATTTTTGCCCATCACACAGCAAGAATTTAAAAAAATTGAACATATTCAATATTATTCAGAGTATAGGAAATCAATAACTCATATACTTCAGTGGAACTTTAGAATGGAACAATCTTATTGAAGGCAATTTGACAGAACTTAACAAAATTTTAAATGTGTTTGATCTTTGTCCTATGAATTCTGTTGATAAGCCTTGATCCTTGGAAAATAAGCTTCAAATTTTGTACAAGGATATTTATATCAGCAATATTGTAATAGCAGCAAACTAGAAAAGCCTAAATACCCATCAATAAACTAACGTTTAAATATAAAGTATTTTAAATCTAGTATGCAGGTGTTAACAAAGAATGAGGGAATCCTGCATGTACTGATATTGCAGGATGTCCATAATATGCTACTGAGTGGGAGAGAAAAAGCAGTAAAAACAACGTAGAAGTTAATTATATTTTTACAAGGGGCTATGTTGTATGTGTTTATCTACATGTCTGTGTGCATGTGTGCTTGTACATGTATGGTAATAGACTGGAAAGCTATTTTCCGATTTCCCTCTGGGAAGTAAGCATGAGAGAATACTAAGGGAATGAACTTTCACTTTTTACTTTATATTTCAGAATTTATTTTTACCATACAAAAAACATTTATTTTGTCTTTTAAATAAAGTAAAAATATAATTTGACTTAAGTGTATTTAAATCTTTTCTGATTTTAAAATTAACTGTATGGTTTTAAATGTGCCTGCAAATTTTCTGACACCTCTCCATTCAAAAGGTGGAGACTAATGCCCCTCATTAGGGCCAGACTAAGTGACTCCCTTGTAACAAACAGCTGTGGTGGAAGTGCTGCTATGTGATTCATGGAGCCAGATCATAAAAAGGACCACTTCTCTCCCTCCTTTTCTCCCTTCCTCTCTGATTGTTTGTTCTTGGGAAGCCAGTCACCCATGACTTGAGGACACCTAAGCAGCTTTCAGGAAGGGACCACATGGAGAAAAACTGAGGCCTCCTGCCAACAACCAGTATCAACTTACCAGCTGGATCCTCCAGCCCCAGTCAAGTCTTCAGAGGACTGCAGCCACTGCCGACATCTGACTGAACCTCATGAGAAACCCTGAGCCAGAATCACCAGCCAAGCCACACCCAAATTCCCCACCCACAGAAAAGGCAAGGAAAAAGAAACATTTATTGTTGTTTTGTGCCACTATAGGTGGGGGTAATTTGTTCAACAGGAATACTGATACCTGTATCGCTTTCTCTCTGGAGATTAAAAGTGGGAACAGAATAAAGAGCTCAGAAACAGACCCACACAAATATAGTCAACTGATCTTTGACAAAGGAACAAAGGAAATTTCAAGGGAGGCAGAATAGTCATTGCAACACATGGTGCAGGAATGACTGAACATCCACATGCAAAAAAAATTAGACTTTCCTTACGCAAAAATTAACTCAAAATGGATCATAGACCTAAATGTAAAACACAAAACTATAAAACTTCTAAAAAGTAAACCTTAGGTTTAGTAATGAGTTTTTAGGTACAACAATGAAAATATGATCCATGAAAGAAAAAAGTTGGTTAGATTTTATTACAATTAAAAATGTGTGCTTACACAAATGTCACTATTAAAAGAGTGAAAAAACAAACCACAGACGGGGAGAAAATATTTCCAAAACATATATCTGATAAAGGGCTGGTTTACAAAATTCACAAAGAGCTTCCACCAGAACCACTGAGAAGCAGCAGCCATAGCTCTGCGCTGCCCTGTGGCTGTGGGCCTCCACAAGGGTCACAGGTGACCAAGAATGTGAGCAAGCTGAGGCACAGCCACCATGCAGGTGCCTCACCAAGTTCATGCAGGACATGATTTGTGCTGTGTGGATTTGCCCACTATAAGTGGCATGCCATGGAGCTGCTCAAGGTCTCTAAGGACAAGAGGGCCTAGAAATTTAGCAAGAAAAGGTTAGGGACATACATCTGTGCCAAGAGGGAGAGAAAGGAGCTGAGCTATATCCTTGCAGCCATGGGGAAGGTAGTAGCCAGGAAGGATAGAGCCCCATCCCCTCTGTGTGTAATAAAATCTGTCCAGAACAAAATATATATATAAAGAATTCTTAAAACTTAACAATAAGAAAAAAAAACAATTAAAAAATGGTCAAAAAATATGAACAGACACCTCACCAAAAATGATCCACACAAGTCAAAGAAGCATATAAAAAGATGCTCAATATCAAATGTCATCAGAGAATTGTAAATTAAAATGAGATACCACTATGCACCTATTAGAATAGCTAAAATCCAAAACACTGACCATAGCAAATATTGAAGAAGATGTGGAGCCACAGGAACTCTCATTAGCTGCTGATGGGAATGCAAACCAGTACAAAACCACTTTGGAGGACAGATTGGAAGTTTCTTACAAAGGTAAATATAGCCTCACCACGCGATCCAGCAATTGTACTCCCAGGTATTTATTTAAATGGCTTAAAAAGTTATACCCCCCCAAAAAAAGCACACCAATCTTTATAGGTTTATTCATGATCGCCAAAAGCTAGAAGCAAGCAAACAGTTCTTCAATTGGTGAATGGATTTTTAAGAACTGCGGTATAGCTATATAATGGAATATTATTCAGTGATAAAAAAGATTAATGAACTATTAAGCCATGAAAAGACATGGAGAAACCTTGAATGCATACTGCTTAGTGACCGAAAACAGCCTGGGGAGGCTGCATATTACATGGTTCCAACTCTACGACATTCTGGAAAAGGCAAAACTACAGAGACTGAAAAAAATCAGTGGTTGCCAGGAATTCAAGGTTGGGAACAGGAAGATAAGTAGGTGGAGCACAGGGTATTTTTTAAGGCATTAAAACTGTTCTGTATCACACATGTCATTATATACATATATACTTATCAAAACCCACAGAACTATACAACACAAAGGGTGAATCCTAACATAAAGTATGAACTTTAACTAATAGTAATGTGTCACTATTGGCTCAGTGAGTTGTATAAAATGTACTACACTAATGCAAGACATTAACAACATGGAAAACTGTGGCGGGAGGGAGAGAGGAAGGATATGGGAACCTCTGTCCTATCTGTTTAATTTTGTGTAAATTGAAAACTGCTCTAAAAACTAAAGTCTATTAATTTTTCTTTAAAGCAGCACTAATCAATTGAAAGAAAAGTGGAAATAAAATAATATAGCTACCCATAGTCTCAGCAGAAAGACAATTGCCATTAACATGTATGCATAGTTCCTTCCAGTCTTTCTTCAAGTCTTTTTTCAAGTGTCTGTATATATGTCATTGTGTAAAGGAGTTGAAGTCATTCTGCTAAATTCATTCTAAAGGTTTATGATCTAGTTCAAGTTTGGATTTTTAACCATAGAGGAAGTAGCCCTATATAAAACATCAGTGATACCAAAAACAGAGGAGCTAGTTGCTATGGGAAGGATTGAAAATAAATTTCATTTCACACTACATCCTGCTAACATACTGACCAGAAGGAAGAAGAAATACTTGGAGTAACTTAGGAGAGCAGCCAAGAAAAGTTCTAATCAAGAAGGAAAATGCATCAGCCTAGTGAGGTTTCAAAGATGCCAGAGCATCTCTGTAATTTCACTAATTACGCCCACCCAGCAACCATTTGGATGAAGGGGGAAAGCACCCAGGAATCAGGGACACAAGTAGACTAGATGACTCTCTCTCTCCTTCGCTGACAGTTTGATGGCCAAACAGGCAGCAGGTCTCCCTCAGGGTGTGGTCTGTCTGTCTCTACAGGGTGGTGCAAGGCCAGGAAAAATAATCACCCTTCCCTCCCATGGAGATGCTCCAAATATTTAGCAAGCTGCAAGGCCCAAACTTCAAGGGATCCGTTCAGACACTGCACTGGCTCTGAGCCTTGCAGTGGATCCTGGGGCCCCTTCTGTACATGCTGGGTCACGGGGCAGTTTGGAAGTCCTGAGGAAGGGACCAGGATGCCAGAGTCACAGGTAGGGGCACACTCAGGGAGCTCAGGGAAGTGACTATTTTCCAAATGAAGAATTTTAATGTATGAAGAAGTGATAAAGCTAGATCAGTCTGTCACACCAACTAAGTTCTGACCTTTGTTCAACCAACATTTTTATGAAAGAAAAGCCTCAACAGAACTCATGTCAGGGGCAGCCTTGAAGGGTCCAAGCAAGATACTATTATTAAAAAAACAGCCAGTAGTATGAAGACAGGCCCAGCCTCCCACTCAGAGGACAGCTCTAATTCAGAGCCCCATAGATCTGGTTGCATTCCCAGCTCTGCCATGCATTAGCATGAATTATATAATCTCTGAGCTCCAGTTCCCTCAGCTGTAAAATGGGTATAAACTGTTCCCTCATGAACTTATGCTAAGGGTTACATGATATCAGCCATGTGAGATGCTAACAGAATGCCTGGCATATAACTGCTCCATCAAATGCAGCTGCCATCACCACCACCATTAGAGGGGATTGTGCCGTGGGTCAGTTTTTCTTTTTCTCTTTATTTTTACTTTTCCTTTTTTATTTTACTTTTTTTTAACAGAGCTTGTGGCCCCATTGCCCTTTCCTTGTCCCTATTCCCCAAAGTGTGAATTATCAGGCAGTTACTTTTTCTACAGCATCCTAGGAATAGCTCTGTACTCTTGAGAAAAAGACTTTTGATGCCTGACCAACTCAAATCACAAAGCTACCACATTATGGACAGCCTGGGTAAGAGCTTCCCACTCAAAGCCTAAGGACTGAGGATTAGAGTTGCCCAGCACCCCGAGGCTGAGGAGACCCAGGGCTAGAGCAGCGACCCACTGACTACCAGTGCATGACACCATTTCCCAGTGTGGGACTATATTGACTGCTTATTTTCTTTCTTTAAACTTAGTTAATAGATTCATATTTTTACTTTAAAAAAACTTAATAAACAAAATTATGGATAATCAAACCTATATCTGCCTCAGTCTCCCCCCAAAAAACAATTGTTAACATTTGTTATATTTAATCAAGTCCTTTTAAATAATTTAGGTATGACAGATACAGTAAAAGTTTATTTTCTTCTCTATGCCCAGACCTATTTCTTGCCTACACCCCTAATCACCATTATGAATTTGATGTTTATCTATCCAGTTCAATTTTATTATCTAAATTTTCTGGGTTTTTATATTAGGAAGAAAAGGAAAAAAAACATGGGAAATGTGCTAAGTGAAAACGTCTATGTGAGGAGGGGCTTTTGCGCCTCTGCAGCTGCATCACGGCCCCCACTCACCTGCCCTGAGAACAGCACACACTCGTAGGCAGAGCACATTGGTGTGGGGTGGGGGGTAGTTGTGCAGACTCCCATCTAAAAGCTTGGAGAAAGCACTGCAGACCCTCCAAGGCCATCTCCTGAACTCCCAAGGCTTACCTGGGTCCAGGTGTGTGAAAGAGCCCACCACGAGGTCCAGTGTGGACACGGCCAGCAGGAGAAGCAGCAGCAGCTGCAGGCGGATGATCCACTTGACACCTGCTAGGTTAATCCCCAGCAGGGCCAGAAGCACCACAACAGAAATTCCTCGCACCGCCCAGATGTTCCTGAGGCTCAGCAAGTCTGAGATGGATTCAGCAAAGCCGGTGATGTACATGGCACCTGCAACACACTGACAGGCAGTTCTAGGTAGGATGAGTCGGCCTGAGAAATAAGCATCAGGAGCCCACTGGCCAGAGCAGCCAGGCACTGAGGACCCCGCTCACCCCTATCAGCATGGGCCCTGGAGACCAGCACAGGGTTAAATGAGCCCTTCTGGCCTAGGAACTCTGTCTTGGGCCCCATTCTTCTCATCTACCTCTCTACCATATCCAGAAGGGAGAATAAATACCCACCCCAAGCCTAGAGCCAGCTGACTGGCAGTGGTAACTAAAGTGAAAAGATTATGGGAAGAAGATGGGATTCTAGGCCAAAGAGACATTTGGACTTCTCTTTGAGTTTTATTCAGGAAGTAACCAGAGACCAAAATCATTCGGGGGGCTCCATCTCAGAGCCTTGGAAGGGCTCTGAAGCAAACTCCAGGTTTTCTCTATTTTTTTGTTGGTCACTATTATAAAAAATATATATATTAAAGCTTGAAAATAAGAAAAAAAAGTGGGCAGCACATCCTTTCAATGTTATAAGGAACAAAGGCTACCCAAGGACTATCTAGGTGAATGTATTTAGTTCTACTCAGTTTACTATTGATTAAATATATTAAATGTCCCAGACTTAGTGGTTACATATTAACTTACAGATTTTTTTCCAACAGAGATGCAAATGACTTCTGTCCAGTGAAATGGATAACCCAAAAGATTTGGGTTTGCTGTCCAACAAGACATTAATCAGCTTTGTGTCTAACCCAGCAATCTTACCCTTACATTTATTTATGAAATTGCTTAACTTTTAATTTATGGACTTGATCCATATTCATCCAGGATCCATATCTAGCATCTCAACTGTTCTTTAACATCATAGAGACTCATCCATTAATTAAATGAGTTAAATAAACATGTTTATTTTATATTTGCCTGAAAGCCATGATTTTACTTTTTAAAAAATATTTGAAAATAACACAAGCCAGCCTTGTTTTCCATAATGCCTCAGCCTCCATCTTCCGTCAGGTGCGCCCATCCCTGCCCCCCAGCCAGCAGGCCACTCTCATCACTGGACACTGGACCTCTACCCCGGCTGTTCTCAAAGGGAAGAAATTCTACTCAGGCCTCCATCAGGTTCCTCCTTGTCCATGAAGCCTTTTCTTATCCCCATTTTCTGAATAAATACAGTATTCCCTCACATCGCGAGTATTACATTTCAGACCCCACCACGAAGTAGGAATCTTACATTTATTCTACATTCTTAAACCTACATAACTTTAACAACATATGTATACAGTATTGCAAAATCCTGCATATAGTGACAAATCCACGATAAATAATTAAATATAATATTTTTAAAAATCCTGCGATACAGTGAGGCTGCGATAAGTGAACCACGATATAGGGAGGGACTACTGTATTATGCTTACTACCAGTGCCATGCAATAAATGATCTGGTTTCATATTCCATTATTTAATGCATATTAAGTTTTTCTTCCCTACCACTACCAAGGAAGCAAATGTCTTAAAAAACAAAAAGTTTTATGCTGATTGCACCTCTTAACATACCTTGCATTTGCTAAGTATGTTGCAAGCATTCAATAAATAATTTGTAATATGTTTACTGAATGTAAAATACTCTGGGAAGCAGGGACCCTTAAGTTTTGTGTAAAGACCAGAAGGGTCATACAATTTCTGTATTTGAGAGGACTCACAAAGAAGGCCCCAATTTTCACTGAGATTGGTTCACTTTGCAACCAGACATAACATCGTTGGCAGTGTTCCCCAAATTTATATTAGGCATTTCCTTCTGTATTTGGGTAAAGAGGGAAACCCAATTAATGTAGACTAAATACAGTCATCTCTGAGATGGAGACGGAGATGAGATGAGATGGGGGGAAGAGATCTATGTTTTTCTGTATTCACCCCAAACTCAAACTTACTCTTAACTAAAAACCATGGTGTGATGGAGATAATGATGCTATTTCATCAGTATCTGGGCAGGTCACGGGACTCTTCATGGTCAGGTGTATAAGAGTTTAAAAAACAGATGATAAAAATGTGGTAATGGTGATCATTTGTATTGGCATCTACATCCCAGGCACCCAATGTCTCTGATGTGCAGAGGATGCCAGGACTTGAGTGTGGCCTTTTGCATCTGGACCTTCCAAGCTGTTTGTTTCATTTTCCAGCTGGGGAACAGAATTTGTTCATGTGAAGTGGGCCAAGCAGTAAACACTGCCTTTTGTTTCCAGGAACTCCAGCACAGCCCCTCTCTTGGGTTTGTACCTGCAATCACCTTTTGGCCCAAAGCTGCCAGTAAAAGAGAAAAGAAAAGGCTCTTGAGGATGTGTGGGAGAGCATGGTGCTTAGAAGCTTGGACTGTGAAACCAGACTATCTGAGGCCAAATCCTGGGGCTTAATAAAAGGAAATATAAAATGAATTATACAGAAGAAAAAATAACAAAAGAAAGGACACAGTGAACAAAAGCTGATCTTTTAAAAGATCAATAAAATACATAAACACCTGGCAACCTGCCTAAGAGAAAACACAAAAATATACTCTTAAGAATGAGAAAAGGAATAAAACTACTCTTACAGAAGAAAGCAAAAGACTGAAGAGAATATGAATGTGCTATAATGCCATAGTACGTTCACATTATATAATACTATAAGTATTTAAAAAGCACGGGTTTAAATTGACCTAGCGGGATGTCTATGACTTAACATTAAGTAAGAAATTCAGTCATGGAATAGAGCATGAAACTTGTCCTCATTTCCATAAAAACAAGCTGCACTTCAAAAATTCATAAATATGCCCATGGACATGGACAACTGGGTGGGGACTAAATGTGGGAGAATGGGGGGTGGCAGGGGGCAGGGAAGCAAAAGGGGAAAAAAGTGGGACAACTGTAATGGAAAAACAAACAAAAAAATTTTTAGTGGGGGGAAAAATGAAAATATAAAGAATGGAAATGCAAGTTCAGTGAATATTAGAAGGACAAGGATTTTCCTTCACACTGTATATTTTTCTCCCTATCTGATCCATCCAGAGTTTGGCATTCTAAACAAGTAAGTAATGACATAGGTTTCTTTGCATAAAACTAATAAGACCAGTTGTTAATAGAGGTTTTCTTGACCAAGACTTTGACTGGAATGTCGTGCCTAAAGGAGACAAGCTTTTGTTACCAAAAGCCCTGAGGAACTGGGAATGACTTTTGAAGATAATAAAAGCCCACGAGATAAAAGGCCTGATACCTTAGTTGGATGTGCGGTTCATGGCAATCTTTCCTGGGAAGGAATGAAGGTTGTTTTCCTGAAAGATGACCTGAAGGGACCTTAAGGCACAATGGAAAACCAGAAGGACTTAGGAAAGACAGGTGTTTTCAGGCAAGGCTGAATGCCAGGTATGTGGCTCAGCTTCTGTGCCCTGAAGGGCAGACTGAAGGTCACCCTAAAGGTTCCTTGCGTAAGTTCCAGCAAAGCAGAACTAAAGTTCATAAGTGATCATTTGCTGCTCTTGTTGTGTTTATGCAAATGAACAGGATAAATTAAAAATAGACTCAATGCAGTCCCTTTAATGACAAAGAGGGTAATCTTAGGGAAAAAAATCGTGAAAAAAAAAATTCATAAATATGTTTAGCTGAGCACAGGGAAGGGTACCATAAAAGGAAATGAGGTGTCACACTGGTGTCCTAAAGGTGTGTGAGGGAAACTAACTTTTTCTTTACTTTTTCTTACAAGGAATATCATTTTGCAATTTTAAAATAATTTTACAAAGGAAAAATAAAAGCAAACATATTAAGAGTATGATTCCATTTATGCAATAACTACATTAGGTATACATAGCACAGTGCATCCATGTGGAGAAAAGCAGCCCAGGACCAAGGCTCCCCACACCCAGTCACCTCCAGCAAACACAGGACTGGCCTGAGCTCCGTCCTGCCCCCAACCCCCGGGAGGGGTGTGGACAGTGACTGCGAGCTTCCCCCAGAGCAATCCCACCACCCAGAGGTGGTCTGCCTTCCAACCATGAATACCCTTCTTGTTGGCAAATGTGCCTGTTGGTTTGTTTAATGGATTAACATCCTCGGAGTTTATTATATTTTAAAAGCATTTTTATCTCCTCAATGTTTATAATCACAGGCATTCCTTCTCCTTTTTCATTCTCCACAGAAAAACTTCTAGCCCTCTGGCACATGAATCAGGGGAGCCACCCATCAATTTAAAGAGCGATGGTGACCTACTTTCAGGGTGTAAAGGTACTTCTTTCAGAAAAACTGCTCTCACAAACATAGGCGATTTTCTTTTCACCTTTGAGTACCCGCCTAGAAGACCAGGGCTGCCCCTTCACACACCTCCTCTCTGACACAAAATCCTTGGTTTAAGGTTCAAGTTGGTGACTCTATGTCCTGCTCAGGTGTTAACTCTCATAATGAAAGCCCCAGGCCCATATCAGGTTTACAAAAGTTCTCCAGCCCTCCATTGCTTTCGCACAGACTCCAGCACAGAGCATGGAAGTCGTCCATAAATGCTTTAGATATAACAGTACCAACTGAAGCTGGATATTTTTGTGTCCAGGGTAAGCAGCCCTAAAGAAGCCCTCAGGTCCACCGAGGTGAATGGGGCAGGCAGTGAGGAGGGGCTTCAGCACACCGTCTCTACCACTAGCCATGGGGTCTGGCCTTGGGTGGCAGACCTGCCACCAGTGCCTCAGAGAAATGAGGGGGAAAGTTTGGAAGGGTGCAGGGCAATGTGGAAGTTTTGCAAGTTTAAAAAAAAATTATAATTTGAAATATTTATTTCTTCAACATTTTGATGATCTAGGGCAAGGGTTGGCAAACTTTACCCCACTGGCCAAATCCTGCTCACTTCCTGTTTTAGGAATAAAGTTCACTGGAACACAGCTATGCCCATATCTTCATATTGTCTCTGGCAGCATTTGCACTACAATAGCAGAATTGAGCAATTGTGACAGAGACACATATGAGGTACAAAAACTAAAGTATGTACTAGCTGGCCCCTGTTCTAGGGCAAATAGCCCATCTGCTCTGGCAATCATTAAAAATAAATGATTCCATGAGCAAGCATGCCCTGACATGAGGGCATGAGGGGTTAATAAGGATTATTATTATTTCTTCTTCCAAGCTCTCGAAGAAGAAAGATCTCAAATCAATAACCTAATCTTCTACCTTAATGAACTTGAAAAAGAAGGGCAAACTAAATGAAAGCATATAGAAAGAAGAAAACAATAAAGATTGAAGAAGAAATAAATGAAGTAGAGACCAGAAAAACAATAGAGAAAATCATCAAAATCCAAAATTGCTTCTTTGCAGACAAACCTTTAATTGACTGACCAAGCAAAACAGAGAGAAGACTCAGATTATTAAAATCAAGCATGAAAGGGAAGACATTATGACCAATTTTACATAAACAAAAGGATTATAAGGGAATCAATGAACATGCATGCCAATAAATTAAATAAACTAGATGAAATGGACAAATTCCTAGAAAGATACAAACTACCAACACTGATTCAAGAAGAAATAGAAAATCAGGATATGCCTATATTAAGTAAAGAGACTGAATTAGTAATCAGAAACTTTCTACAAACAAAAGCTCAGGACCAGAGGGACTTCCGGCCAAGATGGAGGCTTAGACGGACACGCTAGGTCTCCCTCTACAACTAGAGAGGAATACAACTACTTCAAAACAAAGGATAACTAGAAATTCCAGAAAATAAAACTACACGGAAGCCCAACATATGAAGTTATAAACCAGCGGTGCCATTTGGGCAGGTAAGAGTTAAAGAGGGCAAAGTCGTTTGTGGCGCGGCGGCAGGGCGGCGAAAAATCCCGGCGGCAGTCAAACCCCTGGCAGTGCGCGACCCCGGCGCTGGGGAGAGCGGCCACCGCATCGCCTTGAACAGTGAGGCCCAGGGGGGCGGGAGGACGGATCCCGGTCTCCTAGCTGAATAACTGTGTGAATCCATCTGAGACCCCCGCCCCCAAAGAAAGAAAGCACCACAGGGCTGCGAAATAGGTCGCAGACAGGCGCCGGTCGCTGACTTGTGATGCGTACACAGGCACTGCCCCCGACAGCCGGCCCAAGAAAACAAAATGCATCTGTCAAAATGTGGCAGACAACTATAGAAATCCCGGTGACACAGCTCACCAGGCAGCAGATAGAGAACCTGACAGATGAACAGATAAGAAACCTGTCAGAGGCTCAGTTCTGGGCCATTGTTATCAGGTGGCTTACAGAATTCACAAAAGAGCAGGAAAAAGATAAGAAAGAAGCGAAAAACTTTCATAACGAAAGGAACAAAACCGCATACGAGACAGATGGTGAGGAAAAAAAATCCAGAGTTCATTTCAACAAACTGGAATATGGAGAAGGAACAAGCAGTCAACCAATGCAGCGAGAGGAAATGGGAAGCAACAATGAGAGGATCAGAAACCTCTGGGACAGCTATAAAAGGCCCAACATAAGAATCATTGGTTTGCCAGAGAATGAGGAAGATGAACTAGAACTTGAAAAATTGAGTGAAAATATAATAAAGGAGAACTTCCCAGACTTGGGAAAGGGAATAGACTTGCAGGTCCAGGAAGCAAGGAGAGTTCCCAAGAGACTGGACCCAGGGAGAACCACTCCAAGACACATTATAATCAAAATGTCAAAAATTAAAGATAAAGAGAGAATCTTAAAAGCAGCAAGAGAGAAGAAAAGAATTATGTACAAAGGGGTCCCAATTAGACTATCAGCTGACTTCTCAAAGGAAACCCTACAGGCAAGAAGGGACTGGCAAGAAATATTCAAAGTAATGAAAATCCAAAACCTACAACCACGAATACTCTATCCAGCGAAATTGTCATTCAGAATAGAAGGATAGAGAAAGTGTTTCCAGGACAAAATAAAACTGAAAGAGTTCATTAGAAAAAAAAAAAAAAAAAAGGCTCAGGACCAGATAGTTTTACCACTAAATTTTTTCAAATGTTTAAACAATTAACAGCAATCCTTCACAAACTCTTCCAAAAAATAGAAGCAGGAACACCTCTCAGTTTATTCTAAGAAGCTAGTATTGTTTTGATACCAAAACTAAACAAAGATACAAGAAAATTACAGATCAATCTCCTTCTTGAATATAAATGTATATGCAAAAATCCTCAACAAAATACAAGCAAAATTGAATCCTGCAGCATATAAAAAGGATTATGCAGAAACCACACTGTGATCAGAGAGCCCCAGCCCAGGCCCACAGTAGATGAAGCAGAGGCATAAGAAGATACCAACCAAAGGGGCAATGGTGTTTCTGACTGAGGCCCAAAGAAAAAGAAAGCAAGAAAGCAGGGGGCGGATAGGATGGCTAATCAGGCAGCAATTGCCAGTGGTCAGAAAACATCTTTGTGAACATCTTTTCTTCCAAGTCAGCTCACATATAGGAGACTCAACACCCTAGTCCCCTCTCTCTGCAGCTGGTCCTTCCCATTGGTTTGCACTGGTCCTTGTCTGTGTTGTCTGTTTCAAGAGGCAAGCCTGTTGTGTACTCAGGAAGTGAGAGAAGTGAGGACTGCTGTTTGCCCATCTTGCAGCCTGTTTGGCTATTAAATAGCAGAAAAGTTAAAAAATTGGAACATAAATTCCCAGGATAATAAAATAAACTTTTTATTACTCACCTACCAAACTACTATGCTTAAAGATTTTTCTCCAAGCTTCCAGTCAAGATAGCAGAGTAGGTAAACACCTTCTCCCATGAGCACATCAAATTTGCAACTAAACTACAGAGCCACCTGAAATCTAGCTGAACATAAGTCCTGTAACTAAGAGTAGAAAGAAGCAGCCACGTAGAAACTGGTAGAAGGGGTGAAAACACAGAATAAGCTAGTCCCATACCCATGAATAAGAGTTAAAAATTGGGATTGCCTTGGTGGGTGTGGCTCAGTTGGTTGCAGCATCATCCTGTAAACCAAAAGGTTACGGGTTTGATTCCTGGTCAGGACACATACCTAGGTTTTGGGTTTGGTCTCTGGTCAGGGTGCGTACAAGACGCAACCGATCAATGTTCCTCTCTCACATTGATGTTTCTCTCCTTTGCTCTCTCCCGCCCTTCTCCTCTCTCTAAAATCAATAGGCATGTCCTCAGGTGAGGATTTTAAAAGAGAGAGAAAGAAAAAGAGGGAAAAAGAAAAAATAAATCAGGATATCTCAACTGTGGAGGTCCACCTTAGGAGCCAAGGGTCCCAGCCCCACACCAAGCCCCCCAGCCCAGGGTTCCAGTGCTAGGAATAGAAGTCTCAAACTTCTGGCTGTGAAAACCAGCAGTAATTATAACTGAGTGAGACAGAGGGTTTCTGGAGTCCCAGGCATTCCTCTTAAAGGGTGCACACAGACTTACTTGGACTCACTTGCTCTAAGCCCCAGCTCTGGGGCAGCAGCTCGAAAGGTGCCTGGGACATACAGGGAAGAACTGAATGGTCTGGCATCAGGGTGAGGCTGGATGGGGAGCTGTGTCCCAGACAGAAGTGTTGGCAGAAGCCATTATTCCCTTGCTGAGCCCTTCCCCTGCAAGCATAGGTGGGCACCATATCTGAGTCTCTATTGACCTGGTTAACACTGTTCACTTACCCTAGTGATTCCCCGTGACCCACCCCACCTACTTTCAGGTCCACTTAAACATTTCCAGGGGCTTTTCCATATGAGTGGGCTGTCTTGGTTCATGTTGCCAACTTCCCTAAAATCTCTCAAAGGTTCACAAACCCCAAACAAACGGCATCTGGCCACAGCATGCCCTTGTTAAGCAGCCCCATGCCTGGCACTACTGGTAACTTAGCCTCTTCCAAGCACCTCCAAGCCCAGCAGAAGCTTTAACCATCTGCAGATCACTTTGTAGCTCATACCAGGTGGCCACAGGCAGAGCAAAGGCAGTGGCTGAACTTGGCCAGCACCAGAGCCCCTCCCCAAAATCCCCAGACTCAACACACCTGCTAGACAGCTTCAGACCACATCCATACCAGAGCATCACCTCCACAAACAACACCCTGAAACAGGGGACTCAGTAGGCACAAGAACCACACTAAAGCGATTCTTGCTCCATGGCGTCAGCCCCTACACAAGATCTCCTCTGCTATAGTCACAGCCAGTCCTTACAGCAAATCAGCCTAAGGGTCAACCCCTCCCACTGATGTGCCAACAACAATCAAGGCTCAACTACAACAGGAGGTAACACATAACCCACACAAGGAACACACCTGGAGCACCCAGCTCAGGTGACTAGGGATTACACCACCAGACCCCACAGAACATCTACTATATAAGGATACTCTACCAAGACTGAGAGATGTAGCAACTCTACCTAATACATAGAAATAAACACAGGGAGGCTGCCAAAATGAGGAGTCAAAGAAACATGGACCAAATGAAAAAATAGGGCGAAATTCCAGAAAAGAACTAAATAAAATGGAGACAATCTATTAAACACAGAGTTCAAAATACTGGATATAAGGATGCTCAATGAATGTATAACTTTGACATAGGAAACATAAAAGAGGATACAGAAAACAAAAAAGAACCAGTCAGAAATGAAGAATACAATAACTGAAATGAAGAATACATTAAAGGGAAACAACAATAGATTAGATGAAGCAAAGGATCAAATAAGCAATCTGGAAGATCAGATAGCAGAAAACACTCAATCAGAACAGCAAACAGAACAGCAAAAAGAAAAAGGAATACAAAAAAATGAGGATAGTTTAAGGAGCCTCTGGGACAACTTCAAGCACACCAACATTCGCATCATAGGATACTAGAAGGAGATGAGAAAGAACAAGGAATTGAAAACCTATTTGAAGAAATAATAACAGAAAACTTCCATAATCTGGTGGAAGAAATAGACATACACATCCAGAAAGCACAGAGATCCCAAAAAAAGTGAACCCAATTGATAATGCAGAATTCCGGCCAAGAAGGAGGCCTAGACTGACACGCTCCATCTCCCTCAACAACTAAGAAGAAATACAACTACCACAAAACCAGAAATAACCAGAAGTTCCAGAAAATAAAGCTACATGGAAGTCCAACATATGAAGTTATAAAGAAGTGGGGCTTGTCTGGATGGGTAGGAGGGGCAAAGCCAAGATGGAGAGGTCAAGCTGTGCTGTCGGCGGCAGCTGTGGTGACGGCGGTGGAACAGTGGTAAGCACAGACACCCGTATTTAAGGGGGGGCAAGAAGAACCTGGTGAGCACCTCTGGCTGCAGTCCAGACCCGTTAGCTCGCAATTCCAATGCCAGGAAAGGTAGACACCCATTGCCTCAGACTGTGAGGCCCAGAGGGGGTGGGGACAGAGGAGGAGGCTCCCAGTCTCTCAGCAGAGAGTGAATAGCAGGAATCCATCTTGGACCCCCACCCCCACACAAAGTGCCACAGTGTGGTGAGAAGGGTCGCCCAGTAGTGATGAGTGCATGGGGCTCTGCCCCCTATAGTGTAGGAGGTGTGACAGCCTGCCCAGGAAGCAAAGGTAAAAACAAAACTGTCAGGATGGTACAAATCATGATAGAGATCCCAGTGATGAAGCGGACCAGCCAGCAAATATCTAATCTAACGGCTCAGCAGATAGAAAACCTTTCTGAGGCACAGTTCAGAGCTTTGGTTATATGAATGCTTACAGACCTAACAGCAGATCTTAAACAAGACGGGGAAGGAATGAAGGCTAGTCCTGCTGAAATGAACGAAAACACATACAAAACTAGCGTTGAGGGGAAGAAAACCAGGGATCAAATCAACAAATCAAAACATAGGGAAGGAACAAACAGACAGCCAGTGCAGAAAGAGAAAATGAAAAGTGAGGAAAATGAGGAGAGGCTCAGAACCCTATGGAGCCAACATCCAAATCATAGGGTTGACAGAAGGTGAAGAAGAACTAGAAATTGAAAAATTATGTGAAAAAATAATGGAGCAGAACTTCCTTGACTTGGGGAAGGAAATAGACTCTCAGGTCCAGGAAGCACAGAGAGTTCCAAAAAAAACTGGACTCAGGGAGAACCACACCAAGACATATTATAATCAAAATGTCAAAAATTAAGGATAAAGAGAGAATCTTAAAAGCAGCAAGAGAAGAAGAGAATTGTGTACAAAGGGGTCCCAATAAGACTATGAGCTGATTTCTCAAAAGAAACTCTGCAGGCAAGACGGGACTGGCAAGAAATATTCAAAGTAATGAAAATCAAAAACCTACAGCGACGATTACTCTATCCAGTGAAGCTGTCATTCAGAATAGAAGGGCAGAGAAAGTGCTTCCAGGAAAAAGTAAAACTGAAGGAGTTCATCAGATCCAAACCACTGTTATATGAAATGTTAAAGGGACTTGTTTAGGAAAAAGAGGATCAAAACTATGAACATTAAAATGAAAACTGTATCACAACAACCAACAACAGAAGCTCGGGAATCAAAACAAAGGCAAACTAAGTAGGCAATGAGAATGGGAAAAGAATTATAGGTATGGGGAACATTTTAGGGGGAGGTCAGCCAGGAGAGTGGAGGAGGGAAGGAAAGGAGATGGTACAGGAATTAAGAAGCATAGTAGGAGGGAGTGGAGTAGATAGGAAGATGTTGAGAAGAACTATATGCACAACCAATGGGCATGGACTAAGGAGGGGGGGCAACTAGAGGAAGGGGGGGGTCACTGGGTGGAGGGGAACAAAGGGAAAAAAATTGGGACAACTATAACAGCATAATCAATAAAGCATATTTTAAAAAAAGAAATTCACTTTAGATCAAAGACTGAAAGTAAAAGGATGGAAAAAGATATTTCATGCAAATGGAACCAAAAGAAAGCTGGGGTAGCCATACTTACATCAGACAAAATAGACTTTCAAACAAAGGCTATAACAAGACAGAAAAGGACCCAGCAATTCTACTCCTGGGTATTTATCTGAAGAAACCAAAAACACTAATTCAAGAAAACATATGGACTTCTATGCTCATTGCAGCATTATTTACAACAGCTAAGATATGAAAGCAGCCCAAGTGTCCATCCATAGATGGCAGGATAAAGAAAATGTGGTACCTATTTACAATGGAATATTGCTCAGTCATAAAAAAGAATAAAATCTTGCCATCAGCAACAACATGGACGGACCTAGAGGGTATTATGCTGAGTGAAACAAATTAGACAGAAAAAGACAAATGCCATATGATTTCATTTACATGTGGAATCTAAAAAACAAAATAAACAAACTCACAAATACATGATGTGATTGGAGAAATCATCAAATCTGAGATTCTAGATGAAACAGTTTTATACACGGATAACAGAACGAAAAAGAGTGGCCCATCATGAGAGAAAGTAAGATTTTTCTGCCTTTAAGCAGACAGAAAGAGAGATGAAGGTTAAAGTACCACCACAGCTTCTCTTGGCCATGCACCATTTCCTAGCAACAGAAGTAGCATTTAGTCCATCCCAGATGTCCTTCTCAGGCTGCTAAAGCACCCCAATGTCATTCAGGAGCTGAAGTTTGATGAGAAGAACAAGAAAGCCCCAGAGCACTACCTCTACCAGCGCAACAAGCCTGTAGACTACTTCGTTCTTTTTTTAGGGGAAAGTGGAAGTAGAAGCCAGGGAGGAAGGCATGAAGTTTGAAGCCAGAGCTTCTTCATACTACGGTGTCATGGCCCCTGTGGCCTCTCCAGGTGAAAACAAGTAACCTCCTTGCCCATGTGGCTTGAATCACTCAGACTCTCTCAGTCAGAGTGACCGGATTGACGCAATCACGCTGACATTGGAGAGCAGCAATAATCAGCTCAATTCTTCATTCTTTCTAGCCTACATCCCTGATTACTCAGTGCGCGCCCTTTCTGATCTCCAGTTTGTTAAGATCTCAGGACAGCAGTACCAAAATGCCTTGATGGCATCCCGGATGGATGAAACTCCTCAGTCTTCAGACAGAGAAAACACCAAAATCGAACTGACTCTTACAGAGCGGCACGATAGGTTGCCAGATGAGATGGCCAACCTGCTCAATGGACAGAACTGTGTGACGCACACCAAGGCCAATCACAGCCTACACAGCGAGGGCGCTGTTTAGAGCTCCCACGGCCCGCGCCCCACCCATGCCCACGCCCACACCCGGCCACGTGGCCCTCGCCTCTGGCTGACAGTGAATCCCATTAGTGTGAGTTGTGTGCCACGCTGGGTCCTGCAACATCCTGAGACCAAAGACTCTGTCCCTTTCTTGGAAGCAGCAAAGATCAGGGAGGGCAGGAATGGAAACTGGAGCTGGAAATCGATAGCTATGGTGTAGCCTTCGAGATTTTGGAGATGAACTTCTTCTGCCCAAATAGAATCATGTTATTTTTTCAGCTGTACCTTTTTATTCTTCACTCTCCTCCCTTGATTTGCATGAAGCTGAAAATTGTTGGGATTTTTTTTCTCAAGACATCATGTTTTTAAAAAGTGTCTTTTGCAGTTTTAAGTTGTCCTGCCTGAACTCGGCAATGACTCCATGATGTGACCCTGCTGAGATGGACTTGCCCCTCTGGTTGCCTTCCGAGGGCCCTGTCAGTGAGGGGCCCCCTTCCTCTGCACCCCAGTGGGTGGTCCCGCTGAGGTTGGCCTGCCAAGCCTGTGACATGGCAGGAGGAGCCTCTCCAGGGACCTGCAGTCCCCTCTCTGAGCTCAGTGTTGTTCTAAATCAATGTTACATTGTGCCTCTTCCCCTCCGAAAGGTTTAAATTTGCTTGGAATGTGATTGTGCTACCACTCTAAAGGAATTTTTATCACCAAAATGAATGTTAATGAATCTTAAACCCATGGTTTATCATTGGCAAGAGGCAAGGTAGCTTCACCCCGACACTCCTACAGCCCTGGTCTCAGGCGTAGCCTGGCCGCCTCCCAGCCCCAGCTCACAGAGCCCGGCTCCCACCTCACCATCCTGCTCTTGTTAACCAAGATGCGGCTACACAGATGCCAAATGGAAATCTTCCACAGGTTGTGGAGTTCAAGCTCCTCCCCTTCCCACTGGGATGCATCATTGTTAGAAAAGGAGTTGAACCTTCCAGCTGTGCTCTATGCTCCATGTTGAGAAGGCTTTTCTAAACCCTTAGGTTTAAAGGAGGGAAGTTTGGGGACTGCTAGCCCCTGCCCCTTTCCAGGGTGCCAACTGTCCCTTCTCCTTGTGTCCCTGGGCCTGTGGGGCCCAGTTGTGGCTGTGTCCCCCCACCCAGGGACCCCTGTGCCTCCCGGAGAGGCTGCCTGTACAGTCAGGGTAGTTTGGCTTCAAACAGGGATTCAGAAACCACCCCCCCAAAAAACCACCATCCCATCTGATGGTTGCTGGATGGAATGGTGGTTGGGGGAAATGGTGAAAAAGGGAAAGGCAGTAAGATGTGCAAATTGCCGGTTATAAAAAGTCACAGGGATGTAAAGTACAGCATAGAGAATATAGTCAATAACATTGTAATAACTATGTGTGATGTCAGATGGGTACTAGACTTGTCCAGGGGATCACTTTGTCAGTTATATGTCTAATCACTGTTATACACCTGAAACTGATGTAATATTGTACATCAACTGTAACTAAAAAATAAAAAATTATTTAAAAATAAATAAAAAGGACAATGACATTTTAAAAAGATCTTTCTTCAGTAAAGACCAGTGGTTTTTAATAGTACAGTGACATTGTGTGTGCCTTCCATGCATCTGTGTTACACACACATGCATACACACACACAGCTTTGTGCTGTTGGAGAATCAGATGTATTTATGCTAAAATACCCTGCCCCTGCAACCTAAAAGTAAACTGATGCTTACTTTGAAGAGACTCTTGCAGTCATACTTAGAGAAATTCTTTTAATTAAGCTGTTTTTTCAACCAGCCGCCACCCTTTGCACAATCACAAAAGCCTTTTTCAAGCTAAGAAGTGCCTACAAAGGACTGCTTCTGAATGTCTGCACTTGTTTTCTCTGCATTAGGTCACCAACCCTGTGTCTCAGCTAAATCAGCCTCGACATTCCCCCCTAGCTGCTGGTTTCTGAGAGCCTTGGCCATCCCAGTGATGCAGCCTTATCATTAGCGCTCTCCTTCTCAGACAGTGTCCACTGGGGCTCCCAGCCTCCTGCTGAAGGCAGTGAAGGCCGTCTAGCTCTCAATGCACATGGAGCTGCAGCTCATCTGAGAAGTGTCTGCCTCTAGGAAAGTCCTCTGGCATAGGCAAGATATCCCCTCTTCAGCACAAAAGTGCCCCAGGACCCAGGCCACCTGGCTGCCACCTGGGCTCCAACCACTGTCATTCACTCACCTCCCTAGAAGGGGTAGCAAGAAAGGTTCCAGGCCCTCCCTCCACAGTCAAGTCAGTACTCCGTGAGGCAGGGCCTGGTGGAGAGGAAGCAGCACTGACCAAGGGTCTGGACAGTGGGCTTGGCTCTGCCACTGAGTTCCCTCTCAGAGCCCCAGTCTTATCAAAGACGGATGCTCAGGCCGGGTGGGTCAGTTGGTGAGAGCGTGGTCCCGAACACCGAAAGTCTGCTGGTTTGATCTCCAGTCAGGGCGCGAACAGGAGGCAACCAATCGACGTGTGTGTGTGTGTGTGTGTGTGTGTGTGTGTGTGTCTCTCTCTCGCTCTCCCCCCCCCACCCCAACCCCCACCCCTTCCTCTCTCTCTCAAATCAATAAACATATCCCTGGGTGAGGATTAAAAAACAGGTGGGGCCAACCCTCCCACCCTTGCCTCTCCCCAGGTCAAACACGACTGTGGATGAGAAGATGGTGGCAAACAGTAGGCAAGGGAAGAGACCCTGCACGTGCTGGTGGCTCAGGACATGGCTCCCCACCCCACAGCTTGGGCTCACCTGTCCAAACACATAGAGCAGCCCAATCGTGCCTCCGGTCTGCCCACCCAGGACCGAGGAGATCATGGAATAGACGCCACCACTGCCAATGCCGCAATGCTCGCTGACGCCGATGCCAGACAACACAGTAATGAGGGCCACCAGGACAACAAAGGACACCAGAAACATGCCCACGAGCACTCCTGTGTTTCCCTGCAGTGGAACAACAAGGATCAAGGTCAGGGGTTAGGATAAGGAGGCCCCACCCAGGAGCATGGACTGCCCCCACCACCACCACCCCCAGAGGTGTATCAACTGGAAAAGGACAATGGCAGCACCACAAGGAGAAGGCCTGGAAGAAATTCCAGGTGAAGGAAAATGCCCTTGCTTCAGATTCTTCAGTGACTTCCCATCCTGCATCTGGTAATTTCAAAGCTACTGATGAGGCCGTTCCTACTCTTGTCCCCTCTCCACCGCTCCCGGTCTTTCCCATCCCTTTGTCGACAACTCCCCCAATTCATTCTATGCCCCAGCCTGAAGTCACATGTTCTCGCCCCACCACCATCTCACCACGCTGATCCCCTGCCTGGAATGTTTTTCCTGCTTAATTCCTTGCCAGGTTCACCCCAACATGTCCTTTAAGAGTCAGTGTCTGGGAGTTTCCTCCTCCAGGAAGCTGTCCTGTACTCCTCCCTCTGGGCTCCTACATGTCCCACGGCTTAGCATTTATCACAGTACTTACCACACCAAGTCTGTCTCCAAGATGGTCTTTACCTCTGGGCTGGGAGCTCCAAGGGAGCAGGATTATGTTTTATTCAGAGTTTCTCATTTTGCTGTTTGTATATTTTTAGTGAAATTGTATCATTACTATTTTTTTCTTTTGTGTGTGCTTTTTAAATTGTCTTCGTGTGATAATAAAATATCCAGTACCATTCTTTAAGTTTTCATACCAAAAGTACCACTCGAACATTTTTGAAATTATAAGTCTGATGCTAAATTATTCTTTAAAGTTAATATTGTCTATTTATTATTTTTGTTAGTATTTTTAATATTTTTATTACTTATGCTATTACAGTTGTCCTAATTTTCCCCTTTGACCTCCTCTGCCAATATTGTCTATTTAAAAATAATTTTGGCATGATGTATACTTACTTTAATTTTATGCTATTTCCTAGATGCTCTATCTTATTTTGACATTTCACATTTGTCCATTATCCCATGATCAAATATGATTTTTCAGGTAAAACTAATATCAAAACTAAAACACAGATGAGTTGAAGGCAAAAAGACTGTGTGGAAGGCAGCCTCACAGGCGGCCCCGTGAGCCCCACCTGGCGCCCAAGCCTTTGTGTCCTCGCCTCACCGTGAGTGGGGGCTGGACCTGGTGACGCACTTGTAGTGAACAGAACATTTCAGAAGCAATGGGACGTCACTTCTGAGATGAGGATTGAAAGACCGTGGCTTTCCTCGTGGGCACCTGCTCTCTCTCACTCTCAGGTTCCGGGCCCTGGGGGAGCCGGCTGCGTGCCATGAGGCGACCCAGTGAAGAGGCCCATGTTACAAGGCCTGTCAACCACTATGCCTGTGATCTTGGAAACGATCCTGCCCCAGGAGAGCCTTCAGATAAGACTGTAGCCCTGACTGACAGCCCAGCTACAGCTCCATGACAGACCTAAGCCAGAGGCACCCAGTTCCTGGGCCACAGAAACCACAAGACTACATACTCACTGCTCTAAGCTGCAAAGTGTTGGGTGATTAGTTATGCAGCAATAGATAACTAATACAACTTGTACTTTCACTTTGGGGATGAACTGACACCTCTGGGTTTCTCAGAATAAATAACCCAGGGAGAGGGTTCAGAGGGGGCCCTTAAAAATCAGAATAGAGCTCTGGCTGGCGTGGCTCAGTGGATTGTGTGCCGGCCTGTGAACCAAAGGGTCGCTGGTTTGATTCCCAGTCAGGGCACAGGCCGGGGTTGCAGGCCAGGTTCCCAGTTGGGGGCACACGAGAGGCAACCACACATTGATGTTTCTCTCCCTCTCTTCCTCCCTCCCTTCCCCTCTCTAAAAACAAATAAATAAAATCTTAAAAAAAAAAAAAAAACAGAATAGAGAGAATTTACCGTCCTCTTTCCACGATTCCATAATCATCCCCTACAGGAAGCAGAAGCCTGTGGCGCAGGCTGTCCCTGGCCAGGCCTTCCTCTGCCGCAGCGGTCAGTGGCTGGGCCCACCTTGGGCACAAGCTGAAGACTCGCTTGGCAGTGAAGCGGCCTGCAGGAAAAGACAGAAACAGAGGTCCGTCCCAGAAACTTGAGGCTGCCATCAGGATGAAAGGTCTGATCTGCAGACTGTGTTTTTGTAAGTGGGAGCCCCTGTAAGTTTGGGAGGGGTGTTAAGGGTGTGAAGTCTTAGCATCCACACCAGAGAGGTTGCTGACTCTGCCCTAAGCTTTCTACACATTAATGAAGTAAAAATCAGACCCACCTGGATATGGTTAAGGCTGAACTCTGGGCCTTAACCTTATTTTATTTTTTAAATATATTATTTGTTTATTTCTTAAAGAGAGAGTAAGGGAAGGAGGAGAAGATGGAGAGAAACATCGGTGTGGGAGAGAGACATCTCGGTCACCTCTTACATGCCCCCAACCAGGGACCTGGCCCGCATGAGACATGTGCCCTGACTGGGAATTGAACCAGCGACTTTCTTTTGGTTCACAGGCCAGTGCTCAATACTCTGAGCCACAGCCGCCAGGGCAGATGTATTATAATATAACAGTGCTCTTGGGTTATTTTAAGCTTTGCTGTTATATTCAGTTAAAATGAGTATACTTACTTGTAATTTTTATATTTACTTTAGATTATTATTTGTATTTTAACTAAGTTTAAACCATACATAAAATTTCAATTTATGAATTTTGATTTCAATATATAATTTTTTATGTTTGTGGGTCTGTCAACTGTTTTCTAAAAATTTACATTTTATTGATTTCGTCGTCGTCGTCGGCAGCCGTCCGTCTCGAGAGACGATGGTGTAGCTTCTTAAGAGTCTATCTGCACCGCTGAGAATGGCTGTGCAGTCCGACTCGGGAGTGACACGGTATCTGTCTCCTCCCGTGTTGAATCGACATCTTGCGATGACACTGGAGTGTCCTCTCCAGTGAAGCTGAAGCTACAGAGCCTGGGCAGGGTGATATGGAGGGTCTGCTGTTGCCCATGCAGCAGACCCCCCCTCTCTTCGCAGCTGAAGGGTCCAAGGGAAAGACGGAGTCAATACAGCTTGGCTTCAGGTGCGCCGCAGGAGTTGCCGGTGTTTACTACAACGTCAAACCGCCTTAGGGACTCCGGCTCCGGATTTTCTGTTGGGGTTTACTCCCTTAGCCTTTCCCCTGAAGAGGTATGCCGCAAGGCAGCGGAGGTTTTTTGGAGTCAGAGTTTTCCTTCTCTGATGTGCCCTGACTGGAAGATCGAACCAGCGACACGTAGCTCGCAGGCCGACGCTCAATCCACTGAGCCAAACCAGCCAGGGCTTACATTTTATTGATTACGCTATTACAATCATCCTGATTTTTCCCCCTTTTCCTCCCTTCACCTGGCACCCTCCACTCTCTCAGGCAATCCCCACACCACTGTTCATGTCCACGGGTCTTGCGTATATGTTTTTTGGCTGCTCTGTTTCCTATACTGCATTTTATATCCCCATGGCTGTTCTGTAAATACCTGTCTGTACTTCTTAATCCCCTCACCCCTTCACCCATTCCCCCACACCCCCTCCCATCTGGCAACCATTAAAACACTCTCTGTATCCATGATTCTGTCTCTGTTCTTGTTTGCTTAGTTTGTGTTTTAGATTCATCTGCACTGTGCAATGCTCAAGGGTGACAGAGATTCCCATGTCACATGCCCACAAGAAACTCCAGGGCCACCAAGCCATCACTCACCACCAGCCAGCCAGTCCTCAAGAAAAGAACAACCCCAAAAATGTTGATCATGCAGGACGTGAACACACCATCCCAGGTCCCGAACAGCACTGGCTCCCACACGAACAACTGGGTCTTCCACCAGGGCTGGGGCTGGGCCAGGGCTGCCTGGAAGCAGGGCACATAGAAGGCAGCTCAGCAGCACCAAGGAGGGCCAGTGAGGGGAGGGGAGGGGAGGGGAGGGGAAGGGAGGGGAGGGGAGGGGAGGGGAGGGGAGGGGAGGGGAGGGAAGTAGAACAGAGGAAGCAGGAGAACTTAGCTTTAAAACACTCTCATCTTATGCCCACAGGGCAGGCTTGTGTATACACAGACACACAGTCTTGAAGGTTGAATCTGCAAAAGGGTCACTGTTCTCTCCTAACAGCAGTGATTCCTGTAACCATATTTGGCAGAGACTAGTCTTCAGCAAATGCATCCTTTCCTTCTAGCCCCTCCGTAGACTACATTTCCCAGTCTTTTTGCGAGTAGGTGTGGCCCTGTGACTGAGTGCTGCCCATGGAGTATAGGTCAAGGTGCTCTTGCCAGTTCTAGATGAGCATGGGATTCTGGGTTCCAGGTCAGGCAGAGGTCATGAGCTCTGGGTAATGTTCTTGTCCCCTCTAGCCCTCCAGTCCTGGGGAAAGGGGGAACGGAGGGACAGCAGTTTCTAGCACTTCCTGATCTTTGGGTAAACTTACTTTACACTTTTGCCCCTAGGTCTAACACTTCTGTAATGAATTCTCTGTGTTAAATTCCTTTTGTTTAAAATACCCGGAGTGGTTTCTGTGTTCCTAATCAAATGCCGGCTGATACAATGATCGCTAAGCCCATTTTCAGGAGTCTAAGACATCGTATGGCCGTTGTCTAGGATCAGAGGCTAATAAGTACTTAAACAGATACCCTCCTCACTTTTCCAGTTCATAAATACAAATGCACTTACGGAACACTGAAATGGAAACTCTGCTAAAAAAATTAAACCTTGTGGCCCGGGCTGGTGTATCTCAGTGGACTGAGAGCTGGCCTGTGAACCAAAGGGTCGCTGGTTTGATTCCCAGTCAGGGCACAGGCCGGGGTTGCAGGCCAGGTTCCCAGTTGGGGGCACACGAGAGGCAACCACACATTGATGTTTCTCTCCCTCTCTTTCTCCCTCCCTTCCCCTCTCTCTGAAAATAAATAAATAAATAAATTTTTTTAAAGATAAAACCTTGTGGAAACACTAAAATGATCTTAAACAAAACCAGTAGCAGCTCATGTTGTGAGCTGCTCTTGCAGAGGCTTGGTCATTAAATCCAGACATCAGTTGACTTTTCCAGCGCCCTCAACGGCCACAGCAGTGATCATGGTTCTCACCTGGGAAAGCACTAAGACCCACCATGAGCCACTGTGTGCAACGAGTCTAACTGGTGGGTGTATGTGACCTATAAACACAGTAAAAGGGCAGGAAAAAACCAAGAGCGCTGGGGAGAAAAATCTAAGGCCAGAGTTGCAGCGGCATGGCCCCTGAGTGGCTGAGAACAGTGGGTGTGCCTACAGCCCAGCACCAAAGGCTGAGGCCAACTATACTTGGTCAGAACAAAAAGAGGGGCTCCCAGCTCCTCTTTTGCTCTTATATCACATACGCACAGACCAAGAAGTCATCAGGGGTGTCACTGAAGCCACAAGGGACTCCTTGGTGGCCCCTCTCAATCCCTAACTGCAGCTGGAACTCCTTTTACCTAGGTGTATTTCTGTCCATCTGTCTCTCACAAACCACAGACGAGGAGTCCCCTGAAAGTAGTAAATGTGAGAATAGTGATCGTGACTTAAAGCTAGGACCCTGCCAACCTACACTTGTCCTTGAACAAACGGTACCAAGGGACCTGTGTGGTGAATGTCAGATCGTTTGCCAGGATCCTAATCTCAAAATTCAGGACATGGCTCAACTTCCTGTCTCTGCTGGTGTTCAGCTTCCTACCCATGGCTTGTTACAGGCCTATTATTTACTAGAAACAGTAATAATAACAGCAACTATCTGCCACAAAGAATAATGATTTAGAGAGTGCTTTCAGCTTCCACATCAATTCCCTCCTTTGATCTTAACGACACACCTGAGAGGCAAGTGGGGTGAGGGACCCTGTTTATAGCTGAGGCAAGAGAGTCTGGGAGAAAAGACACCCCTGCCCAAGTCCACAGGGGCATGTGTATCCTCAGGGGCAGACGGTAAAACCTGGACTTTGCCTTATACAAGTCCAAGTAACCACAGGTTACTTGCCCTCTTCTCTCCTAAATTTCAATCTTTCAGGTTTTAATATCTAATATCCTAGGATTGGCTTAATTGTGAATACATCGTGATTTTCAACACTTCATTCATCTCTCCCAGACTTTGTATTTTCACTCAGAAGGCTGTTTTGCTTATGTGTTTGTTTATCTAAAGTCATAGTCATATAAAAAGATTTTCATTCCCTGGATCTCATTGGATTAAATCAGCATTCAAGGTGCTTCACAGATGAATGAGGCAGAAACTCCAGGAAACTCTTTACCCTGAGAATGGAAGTACAGATGGTGTGAATTGGGTTTGGTGGTTAAACCACAAAAGCTTATTTCAAGATGTGTAGGGGAGTGTGCCTACCTTTTCTAACCAAGTGACAAAATAATAAAACTAAGTCTTCGCAGAGCCTGCTCGTCAGATTCTAAGGAAAAAACTGAGTTGGCCCCCACACTGCAATCCTTAGATAGAGATACTGATATAAGGAGAGAGAGAAAAAGAGAGAGAGAGAGAGAGAGAGAAGCACAGAAAAAGGGACCAAGGGTGAGAGAGAAACCCCTAGAAAAAAATGCCAAGTAGGTAATTCAGAGATTCGCAGGGATATTTTCCAGCCTCCCTGCACTGGCATGCTGCCTGCAGACATCAACATGGGAGCACCAGCTTGGATGCCCCGTTCTCGCCTCGCCCTCCTCCGCCATGTCCCCCAGCCTCATCACCTCCAGGTTGCCCGCAGCCATTTGCTACTGCTCCAGAGTTAACCTTTCAGGAGAGTACTATCTAGACAACTCAAACCAGCTACCTTGCATAGCGACCACTTGGGCCACGTCTGGTATGATTCTGACACCAGTTCCAATGTGTGGGATCGGAACTGCTGTCAGAATGATACCACAGCAAGCAATTCTCTGGCACCAGTTAGATTTCCTACAATTCAACTCAATTCTGACACTATCTACTCAGAGATAGTGTCATATCCCTCAGGTTAAGGGCTCAGTCTTCAAGACTGTCCCTCAGCTCCTTTAAGATGCCAACTGCAAGTCCAAATAGTCACCGAGGCTTCTGCCCCACAGGCTAATGATCGGAGGTTCCCACGACCCTCTCCTTGGGTTCAATTAATTTGCTAGAGTGGCTCAGAGAACTCACAGAAACATTTTACTTACTAGATTGCCAGTTGATTATAAAAGGATATAACTCAGGAATAAATAAATCAACAAACAAGTGCTGGTGAGGATGTGGAGAAAGGGGAACCCTTTTGCGCTGTTGGTGGGAATGCAGACTGTTGCAGCCACTACGGAAAGTAGTATGGAGATATCTCAAAAAATTAAAAATGGGTCTGTCTTTTGACCCAGTGATCCCACTTTGGGGAATCTATCGAAAGGAAACCAAAGCACTAATTTGAAAGAACATAAGCACTCCTATGTTCATTATAGCATTATTTGCAATTGCCAAGATGTAGAAGCAGCACATGTCCATCAGTAGAGGAGTGAATAAAACAGCTATGGAACATTTACACAATGGAATACTACTTGGCCATAAAAGAAGAAGGAGGAGGAGGAGGAGGAGGAGAAAATTTTACCCTTTGTGATGGTATCTATGGACTTGGAGAGCATTATGCTAAGTGAAATAAGCCAGTCAGAGAAATACATATACCATATGATGTCACTCATATGTGGAATCTAATGACCTGAACTAACAAGCAAAACAGAGACAGACTCATAGATGGAGAGCCAATGACAGCTAGTGAGGGGGAGGGGTGAATAGGAGGAGGGATGGAGCAAAAAGGAGCAAGGACTTGTGGCCATGGTGATTGCTGGGGGGACAAGGGTATAAAGGGACTAAAGGGTAATGGAAAAAATACAATAAAGATTTTTTTTTAAAGAAAAATAAAGTGTATTACTCAGGAACCACCAGATGAAAGAGGTACACAGGGGGAGGGTGTGGTGGTCCCATGCCCTCTGAGTCGCCACCCTCCCCAAATCTCCATCTGTCCCCCAACCTGGAAGCTCTCTGAACCCTCTCCTTTTGGGTTTTTATGGAGGCTTCATTACACACACTTGGTTGATTAAATCATTGGCCATTGGTGATTGATTCAATGCTTATCCCTTCACCCTTCCCCTAAAAGTCCCAACCCTCTAATCACATGGTTGGTTCCCCTGGTCACCTAACCAGCCACCATCCTCAGGTATTTTCCAAAAGTCACTTCATTAGCATCAATTAACTTGTGGTCAAAAGCAGTTTGTTTAGTCACCTTATCACTCTTATCACTTAGAAAATTCCAAGAGTCTTAGGAGTTCTGTGCCAGGAATGGGGATGAAAACCAAATATGTAGTTCTCATTAAAAATCACAATATCACAACTAGCGACTCTGCGACCTGCCCTTGCTCTGCTCTCAAGCTCTCTCCAGTTCCCTTAGCTCCCGCTCAGAGAGGCCGAGGGCAGGTCCATCCCACAGGAAGGCAGCTTACCAGCTGCTCCCCACACACAGGGCTCCACAGCCAACCCCCTCATCTCAGAGGCTGAGGAACCCCTCATCTCAAGCATGCCCTTCCACAAAGACCATGGCTCACAGACTTTTCCTCTGCATCATCTCTACCCAGGGATTTCCATCAGCCAGGGCAGGGGAGGTGGGGTGGCTGGGCAACAGTAGGTGGTGCCTGGGCCAGTTCTGTGCTGCCTTGTTAAGCCCTAGGGGGGAGGTCTGGTCCCAATTGTTAAAAACTCTCTTCACCTCCAAATCTGGGCCCCAATCATCAATTCCAAAACAACAAGAGTCCTGTTACAGAACAAAAGGGGGTTCTTTCACATGGCGCCTTGGTGTAAAACCCAAGAACTAATGTTGAGGAAAACAGGTCTTTATTTATAATATTCCAACCTGGGGAGGGCAGTGAGCACTTCAGCTCAGAGCCCTGTTCTCCCATGGGGCCCAGCACTTCCCTTGCTCCCCAAAAAGGCTAGAAGCCAAAGACATGCCCAGAAGTTCCCCATCCCTTATCTGTCAGCTGTCTCCTTCAGGATCTGGGGTACGATACCATCAGCCTCCATATAACAGTCCAGGAAAGCATGTGCCATGTTGCACTGGATCATGCATGGTTCTCTCTCTGCCCTTTCAGAGCCACATGGATCTCTTCTCTTTCTAAAACCACGTGGTTCCCCCTACTCTCTGCAAACTGCTTCTCCTCTCCAAAATATCTGCCACCTTAATTTTAAATCCCTGACCAAGACTGTGACGTAGTGAGCCCGGTAACAGGTTCTGACCATTCACAGAACCTTGCGCAGGCTCTGTATGCTCTTTCTGCACCATTCCTAGTCAAAACGCCTCCCACCTCCTTGGGGCCTTGGAAGAACCAAAGCCATTTGCATAACTAAGACACTAGCTACCAGCCATAGATGTGCAAAGTCACCTTGAAAGCTGTCCCTTTCCCCCATCCCCAAACGCACAGGTTTGGGGGATTTGTGGGGAACCCGCACTGTAACAGTTGTTTTTAACATTCTAAGACACAGAGAGAACAGGTTGTGGGGAAAGAGATGGGAATACAGTGCGTGCCGTGCCTGGTACAGCGTCTACTGGAAAGCAGAGGTGGGGACTAAGATAAAAGAGAGCAAGGAGCCAGGAGGCCCCTCAGAATGCACACCACAGACACACTCAAGGTTCAGGCTCCTTTCTTTCCTGGCAGGGACAAGCTAGGCAGGTTCCAGAGGCACAGGGCTCGGAGCCAGGCCCTGGGCAATCACCCCTGCTCACTGCTAGGACATTCCTTCCCGAGGTCCCAGGACCAGAGGCCGGCTCTCATCCCTCTGAGCCTGCACCCTACACTGAAACACCACAGCCGCCTGGTGGGTGTGTTGGTTCAAAAGTGGGACCCTTTTTCCTGTGAACAGAAAATCTCTACACTGAGCAGGCATCGAGAAAGGGGGCAAACAGCACCAAAAAGGTGCCCAGAAGAGGAAACCACTGGGCTTCCTGCATCCAGCAAGCAGAGCTTAGTAAGAAGAGTTCTGTCACAGGCAGCCATGTGAGCCAGCTACTGCCTGGAGCCTTTCCTCGGAAACAGACATCCCCTGCAGGCCACCTGCCAAGCCTTAATGAACACATCTGAAATACGAGATGACACCTTGTCCCTCTTTTGGCGGCTGGAGGAAAAGAAACCTGGTGAGAAACCCTGCCTCTGCCCACTCAGGTCAGGAGCGGGTCAAAGCCTGTCCCTTCCTCCCCAAGGGCCCCTGTGGAGACTGGCTCTGCCTGGGGTTAGATTCACACCAGCCAGCAGTTTGCTTTCTGAAAGCTGAGTAGTTAATTATTCATTGCACATCACAGAACATCCCCAGCTGCTGCTGAGCTGTGATCCAGTGGGCAGGGTGGGCACCTTTCCTCTGGCTCTGGGCAGGGCCCTGGTCCAGACCCCACCCATGGGGACTGAAGGAGATGCAGAAAGCAACACACCAGCATCAGAGAGATGTTGTCCAGTTAGATGAGATGATCACTGTGAAAGCTTTTTGTAAACATGAAGCAAAACAAACAATTTTATTATTTTTATTATTTTTAAAGTATTTTTAAAAATTCTCACCTGAGGATATGTTTTTATTGATTTGAGAGGTGGGGGTAGAGAGAACCGTTGGTTGTCTCCCTTACACTTGCTGTTCGGGGATCAAACCAACAACCCTTTGGTGTATGAGGCAACATTCCAACCACATGAGTCACCAGCCAGAGCACAACAGACCATTTTAAATGTGAGCGATGCTGTCTTCAGCAAAGTCAGGAGGAGGAGAAAGAAAAGAGGTCCTATTGAGGATGTATTTTCTATTTTCTCAACTACCTTGACCTCATGTATGAGGTGAATCCCTGCTCTACAGCACAGCCCTGAAAGCTGCCTCTTCAGCTTCTGCCTGGGCCCAGCCTTTCTGGATCACCCCAGGACGTCTAGAACAGCGTCAGCGATGCTCTGCACCCACTGGTGCATTTAAACAGACACAGCTCTGCAGCGAAGGAGCTGAGGACCCAAGTGGAGTGGTCAGAGTCTGATTTCCCTGGATTCCACTCCGGAAGCACCCTTGGTCAATATTGATTCAGCCATTCCTAGAAACAGAAGCTCTTTGTGGCAATGCAGGTATCTTCAAAAGCCAGTGTCTAGAAACAGTAGTCCCTGTATGGTTGATCTGTGGTTTTTCCATGCCTGTTCATCCTAATCCTTCCCCAAGGCTGGTCATACAACCACACAGCTCCAGCAGTGGCAAGGCCCTCAGATGCCAGGAAAACACTGATGCTTGATGGGAAATCCCTGCATGCGCTCTGCCTCCCCAGACCACACACCATGTCCTTCCTCACAGACCAGCTGCTCTGCCCTTCAGACTCAGAGCCCAAAGATGCAGTGCTCTGAATATGTGATACCATCTCCAAAAGGGTAAAATCCCGCAGGAGCGATGCCACCTAAACAAGAGTGTCCCCACCCCTCCCAGCATCCTTGGCAAAAGAGCAGAGCTTTTCCTACAGGATACAGGCTGCCAGTAGAAAGCCCATGTGTGTTTAACACCAGGAGGAGAAACGTGGATCCTAACACCCTCTCCTAGTAACAGGCAAACCAGCTAAAACTCAACTGCAAAAAATTTATTCCTCTACATGCTTCAGTGGATTCACCAAAATTATATCTTTTTAAGAATTCTTATGGCTTTTGGGTCAGAACTGCCATCTTCCAGTAATTGGCCAAGTGACTAACACAAACGAAAAGAGGAAAAGCACCCACTGTATGTCCTCTGGGCCTTTTAAAAAACATGAAGTCGTCCCTTTGGCCACATACGTGTGAGTCTACAGGAAAGGTAATGTAGCAGACACTGTCTGAAAAGGAATGCCCCAGCAATGTTACCACGCAAAACCGGAGGGTCTACAGTGTCACTCAGCACGCGGCAGACACTGCTGTGAACGAACAAGTTAAGGGCAAGATTCTTGCCAGGAGAATTAATGTACGTATTGAGCACTCTAAGAGCTGAGATAGCTTCCTGAAGTGTGTGAAGGAAAACAATCAGAAAAAGAAAAAAGCCAAAGAGTAAGGTACCTTGGTTCAGCCGAAGCATCAGCCTGCTCCCCACAGAGGAGCACACTGGGTGAGAACCAGTGGAAAGGAGCCTGGGCTGCAGGAACTCATTCCCTATGAATTCATGGCATGATAAGTATGAAGAAAATTTAAAAAAAAAAAAAAAAAAGACCTCTGTACTGTTAAAGAAAAAAAAATTCTTATGTACTGAGTAGTTTTTACTTTTGTAATCACATTGATATTTTACATACTCAAAATAAAACAAAATCAGCCTCTGTGTCTTTCAATCTGAAATAGGTTTCTGTAGTCAGCGTATGTATGGGTCTTGTTTTCATAAAAAAATTTTTTTAAAAACCTCAAATCAAATTAATAGAATGAGAGATAAAAATTAAAATAGGATGCAAATTAACCTAACAAATTCAAATGAATAACATAACCACATTGAAGGTGGGAAAAGACATGACCAGAGAAACTTTTGAACATAGTATTTTGGTTATGTGCTCCCAGTCCAAAGACAGAAATAACTACCAAACTAAAATCAATTCTACATTGAAATTTTGGGGTTTTTTGCAAGAGTGGAAGTTACGAATTCAGAATCTATATTCCATGAATTATAGGGTTGAGCAATTAAGAAAATACAGAGTGGGCAAAAGTAGGTTTACGGTTGTTGGAAAATAATACAATAATTAATCAATAATAATACAAGAATAAGTTGTGTTTCATATACTCAAAACTGTAAACCTACCTGTGCTCACCCCTGTACATTGAACAGGAGTCAAATTTCTCACTGTTGGAGAAGTGATTCACATCTAGGGAAAGAGAAAAGAATAGAAGAATAAACTGCAGGGTGATGAATTGAAATTAGAGATATCACTTTAAGTTTATGGTTTTTAATATATATAGAAAGATAGAGAGCTAGATAAACATGTATGTGTGTATTTGTATCATTTTCCTCTCTCTGTCCATCTATAAGTCACCCCAGCAGCAATAAACATACCTAGCTCTTTTCTAACTTCCCAATTGCCATGAGAATGATAGAAAAGATATATACTTTTAAGTATGAAATCATAATTATAACTAGAAAAGAGGGGAAAAAGGTGCTACCGGCAAATCAAACATTTGGAGAAATTCCTGCAAATGGGCTTGGAGGTCGGGGGAGCAAAGGAGAGAGCAACCCAGGGCAGCAGAGAGAAGAGCTCGCTTCCAAGGCACCTGAGAAGCTTCAAGCTCACAGCCTGTGGAGCCCAGAAGCGGACACAGGTGAACGCGGTTCTGAAGGTTTTATATGCACACGTGGCACCGAAAAAATAAAAGGTGGGGGGAGGGTGTTGACAAAGGGCCTGTGTGATTGCCAAGTTCCTACATTTTACATTGAAGTGGTAAAATATTAACTCTAAATAAACTGTTGTAAGTTTAAAATATATACTTAATCCCTAGAGTAGCCATTCTCAAACTTTTTGGTCTCAAGACCCCTTTATATTCTTAAAAATTATTGAGGACCCAAGGTGCTATTGTTTGTGTGTTATACCTATCGAAATTTACCATTTTAGAAATTCAAAGTGAGGTATTTTAAAATATATACTAGTCATTTAAACATAACAATAATGTCCATTAGCTGTTAAAAATAAATGACATATTTCCAAGAAAAATAATTACTTTCCAAAACAAAAACACTTAGTGAAAACAGAGCCCTTATTATACATTTTGCAAATCTTTTTAATGTCTGGCCTGATAGAAGACAACTGGATTCTCATTCCCACTTTTGCATTTGATCTATTATAAAATACCGTTTTTGAAGTTCAGGGAAAAATCTGGCCTCTCACACTTCTACAGTTAGAAAAGGAAAGGGTAATTTACTACCACGGGTTAATATATGGAAAAAATTACTGTCACCCAAAAGATAACAGAATCACCAAATATAAAAACAAAGCAAACCAGGTGACATGGGATATAAGAAACAGCAGTAGCTGCATAAGAACTAGAAAAATTAAAGGAAAGACATGAAGACCCTGTTGCTCAGAAGCAGCAAAGCTTTAATGACAAGATTATGTTTCCTTCTCCATGAGTCCAATAATGTCACCTGGCTATTCATTTACACACACACATTCTATTCACAGATTTAAAAATTCTTATAACCAACTGTAATGAATACTTCTATGAACACTGCAGAAAAATATGAATTTTATAAACCTTCATAATGTAAAAATAATAATCCAACTAACAAAAAATTAGAAATGAAGTAAGAAAAATGGAAGAAAGTAAATATGCCAATATCCTTTCTTCATTTCAGGAAGCAACAAGTAAACTGATAGTAAATTGGTAATTTGATCAAGAAATTGAGGTACAGATATATTATTTAATGTTATAACCATAATCACACTGGAAAACAAAAACCAGAAACCATTAGCAGTGACTGTCTCTAGGGAATGGGGGTGAAGAGGGAGGGGAAGAAAGCTTTTCATTTATGTCATTCTCTAGTGTTTAATTTTTTTTAAATTCATGCATGTAGTACTTCTATAATAAAAATAGTAACTAATTTTTACTTAAAGAAAATATTTAAATGATCATAATATTAGAAACATTTTTAAAATAGAATGCTGACGCAGTTAGTAATCTGTTCATAACTCAGCTTCATTTAAGCAGTGGATGAATTCACCAAAAGGTGTCTGTGACTTAAATCATATTTTAAATGTATAACATAAACAGCTACTTAATGATAGTGAAGACTTTTGTAAAATTAATATCTGTCATTAAAATTTGTGTATCTTTCTTTAAATTAGAATTTGTTCTGGGTTTTTGTTGTCCTTTACTGATAATTGACTAAAATAAAAAGGAAAAGTTACTCAAAATGAGTCATGACTTTCTAAGTTAAAATCTGCGAACACTTGGATTCATGTCAGAGCGAATTTATCATCTCATCAGACAGAACTATTTCTGGAGTAGTGAGGTTGCTAGGCCACCACGGCCTCCAGCTCCTCAGTAAGCACCTGAATTCTGCAACTGCTGACAGAACATGTGAGTGTCATTTACAAGCTATCTGTAGATTAAGAAAAGAACACTGTAGAATTTTTTACATAGACTGGTGGTTTTTACTCTACTATCTTTTACTCTCTCTTTATGCCTGTTCATGTGAAGAAGCAAATACTCAAACACCGAAACAAAAACAAACAAACAAAATGTAAAGAGGACCTTTCTCTGGAGACTGGAAACTGTCAGGAATTATCCTATTAGAAACGCATCAAAGTGTGAATAGGTGCTACCGCTAAAGACTTTTCATGCCAATTTACTCTAAAGCACACCACAACAGTCTTTTGATTCAGGTTTTAAACTCAGAAGGAAAAACAAACAATTTTAAGAATCACATTATATTTACCTGACGATGACTTAAGAAGAAAAATAGCCATTGAATTGAATTACACTCAGGAAAGTATGTATATATTAAATTTACTATAATTATTTGACATTGTTCTCTGAATATAGAACTATCTAGCATTTAAACTGTTACCCTGAAGAGATATATTTTGGTCAGAGAAAGTATAAAACGAATGAAAAAAAAATAAGCTAAAACTCAGTTATCCACCCTGATAGAAAGCCAGGGTGTTCAATTAGGCCCGACCAGAGGCTGAGCACCACCTACTGGCACCTTACTCAAATTACAAGAATAGTAGTATTTCAGAGTCATTAAAATTCTCTTTGCAAACGCTCGCTACTAAATGATGGCAAAGACTGTATTTTTTCTGTATCTGGCCATGGATGAAATGTATCCTATGGCAATAAGAAGTTTTCAAGTCACCTAACCCACTCATTCAGATAGGATGAATGTATTAATCATGTGTTTTGTTTGTTTCTTGCTTATCTTAAAAATCTTGCTGACTAGGGAGATTGACCCTCTCAGAGTTAACCAATTCGTAGAGACCAGGAGCATCCCTTTCATATGCAAACCAAACAATTCTGAACCTATACCCCAAACCAAGCCCTTTATGTAACTTTCACACACCGAGGCAATATTTACCCTGAGCTAAATCATCTCAGGGCCAGACCTAAGCAACTAGAAACCAACCCTTTAGCCCAAAGCCTGCCACAACTATTCACACTAGCCAATCGTAACCTGCCCTGCCCTGCCCTGCCTTTCCCATGGAAAGTCAAGAAAAAGCTCTCACCCAGGCCTGCCCCTCGCTCCTGCTTCTGCGCCCTGCCCAGAAACTGATGCCGTCCCTCTGGCCCTGAGTGGCGTAGCATTCCCCATTCTCTCAGGAAAGGTAAGTAGGAAACTCTTTCAATGGCATTGACCTCTTCATGTCATCACTCAGTCACCTCTAAAACTGAAGATCCTTGGGTACAAATGAGACTGACTCCCACCTAATTCATTTCAGTGAAGAATCACTTTCATTCCAGGTTCAAGGACACCTTCATCCAGAAAATGTCTCCATCCCACTTTTTACAAATATTTTTGGCCCAATTGTCACTTTCAGGGTTGAGCTCCTAGGATGAGTAACCAATGGCTGCACAATGGAAAGGGGGGAAGACAAAGAAGAAAGAGCGGAAAAGAGTGACGGTGCCCACGTGAAAGCCTCAGACTCAGTTGACTCCTGAGAACAATTTCTATCCTCCCTTTTTTCCCAGATCCCAGGGCCATGAGCCTCTCTCCTTCTGCCGCCTCCAAAAGCTACCATTGGTGGTTTTTACAGTGAAACTAAGAGCTTAAGCTTCAAGAACTTCACTTGCATTTGGCTCCTCCCAGAGATTATACCTAATTTCATATTTGTAACTTGTAACCTTTTTACTAAAGACAATCCATAAAAATTGTATAAGCTTCATGCTCTACAAAAACTTGGCGGGCAAAGAGGACTTATGGCTCCAGAAACCCCAGATGTGTGCACTTCTCTTCCCCCCAACCATTCTGGGCCCCAGTTTCCTTATCTGTAAAAGGAGGGGCTAACAAGACTGCCTTGTCTTAGTTCCCTTTTCTTTTCTCCTCAGGTGCATTCACTTCTCTGCATACTAATAAAGTGATACGCTTTTACCTTGCATGTGGCTGCTAAGGCTCACTTTGCATATTGGCTTTTAAAAGATGCTACGACAGGCCTGGAAATTGCATAGCAAAAACAAGTCGGTCCTTAACTGTACACAGGCGAATGAGGATGCAGAAAATAAAAGCAAAATTTTTGCAATGAAGCCTGACACCAGTGCTCAAATTTACATTATCACCTAAAAATTAGATCAACTCAGAGCTGTATTATGGGGTCATGGGTTAGCCTGGCTTTGCCACTGTTTGCATGTGTCTTTGGGCAGCTCATTCAACATCTCCGGGCTTGTTTCTTGACATGGTGAGCAAGGGGACTGGGCCAGAGGATCTCTAAGGACCTGTGTCTCTAAACATGTTCACGTCTATCTGCCTCTCTTGCCCGTGCTACTTGACCAGACTCTCTTTCTTGCTCTCACCAAGCTAACCAAAGTAAGCCACTGAATTGAGGAGGAAACAACAGGGAGAGTCAAAGGAAGAGAAGCCAGAGAAGGGAAAGGGAGGGCAGGACATCAGGCAATGCTGGGTGCAGGGTCGGAGGTGGGTCACACCCTGGAAGCCAATCTGGACACGTTTCCTCCCACACGTGGCCCAGATGTCATGGCTCTGATGGAAACTCACTCCCTGGGTCTGCATTGAGCTTTTTCCTAGGGCGATTAGCTCAGCCCAGCCATATATTAGCCCACAGGCTTCCTAGAAAAGAGTCCTTGTGGACCTACTTCTGCTGGAGCTCAAGTCTCTGCAGGAGAGCTGGATGAAGAAGAAAGAATACAATGTGTCATTCATACTAGCTAATGTGAAGTTTTTGGTGACTTGTTCTCATGCTATAGCATGACATAGCTTCCCTTTAAGTTTCTCTGAAGACCATGCAACCCTGGGAGAAGGAAGATAAAAGCTGCAGATTAGTTGGAAGTATTCCTTATTCCACAGTAATTAAGACGTTTCAGTTTTAATATCTCTAGTAGTAGCAAGAATAAGCACTCAATAAATAAGCTGAGCCTTGGCCATTGTGGCTCATTTGGTTGGAGTCATCCTGTAAACTGAAAATCCATGGGTCTGATTCCTGGTCAGGACACATGCCGGGTTGCAGGTTTGGTCCCCGGTCAGGGCACATACAAGAGGCAACTCATCAATGTTACTCTCCCTCTCTCTTCTTCCATTTCCCCCTCTCTGAAATCAATAAGCATGTCCTCGGGAGAGGAAGTAAATAAATAAGCAAACACGCAAGCAGGCTGAGCTGAATTTTCTCACTACTACCAATGCTCAAAGTATCTGATCCTGCTGGACTCCAGATCTCCCACAGCAGGTCTACTTGCCATGTCCCACTGTTTCAGGTTACCCGCTTTCTCCTGCCATATTAATCTTCCTAGCACATCATGTCCATCACAGTCCTCTCTGGCCAGTGACTGGCAGAGACAAGCATGGAATCTCAGGTCATTAGCCTTTCATTCGCCTCCCTCAGGCGTCAGCTGCTCCTTAGCTTTCCAGCCCCATGTTCACAACAGTCTACTCTACTGGGTCTCAAAGTAATATCTGCTTCATCCAATTACTGGACATGCATTGTATTTAGTTCACACCCTGTGACAGCCACTGGGCCAGATCCTTCTGTGTGTGGCATAAAAACCCTGACAAGCAGGTACACTCAACCCATCTCACAGCAGTGAAAACACACTGGGAGCCCTTGAATAACCTGTCCAAGGGCCCAGCACATCCAGTGGCACAGTCAGAATTTGAAACCCAAGTTCCCAGGTTCAGGTCCACCACCAAACCACACCACGCATCAGTGAGTGAAGTGCCTGAGGACAGAGGCTTCTGGAGCAAGATTCATACCTGCCACAAGTTCAGTAGATTCTCAGACACACACACACGCACATGCACATATTGCTAAACTACTCTAGACCCATTTAGGCCTAGAACATATCCCATCCTCCTCAATGGCATCCTCCACAATGGCATGCCCATCCAGCAGGTTGTCCTGGACAATGTCTCACATTCTGGTTTTGCCACTGGAATCATTCTGGACTTGGGACTCCTGCCATAAGTCTTCTATTTGAATTTGCTGTGCTGAGTCATGCATGTATTTGCCAATTGAACCTTGCGATCATTCATATCACTACCCTATACGTGGACCAAATACATACTCCCTACCTTAGTTTTATTATTAGCCAGCATTTACTGAATGCTTACTGTTAGAAAAGCACTATATTAAATATTTACATGAATTATCTCTTTCAATCTTTGCAATTCTCTAGGGTATGTTCTATTACTGTACACATTTTATAGGTGAGGAAGCTTAGTGAGCAACCAGCCTAAGGTCCCAAAGGATTAGAGTCAGTATTATACTTGAACTCAGGCAGCACATGTACCCTTGACCATCACACCACAAACCCTCAGACCTACAGCCTCTTCCCAGCTGGTCCACTTATTACTGACCAACACACACACACACACACACACACACACACACACACACACACGCAGCTACCCTATCTGGTCCTGAGACTAGTACAGCCAAACAAAGAATACATTCATTCACCACTCCACCTAACTCACAAGCACCCTAACTGTAACCAAACCTCCTGAGAGCTACTTGCCTGTCACAGTGACCAAGAAAAGAGCAGATCTGAATTGATGGGGCTGGCATACCACCCACTGGGTCTCTCCCCACTAGCACCCTTAATCCTGTGTTCTTCAGGCTCCAAAGCTCTGAGCAGAATTCCCGACTCCCAAGACTGGAGTAAAGCTAGAAAAGGGTTCATAGGAAACTCCTGGAAGGCCAGGCACTCCCAGAGCTCAGCTTCAAACATGTTTGCCACCCAACCTGCTATCTGTTCCCCACACAGACATTAGATTTACCATCTGGGTGGCTTCGCTCATGCCACCGAGGCAGGAGACATTTAGCAGAAAGGATTAAAGCTTAGACCTGGGCAACATACATGCCTGGGTTCCAAGTGCCTCTATTTTTCATCTGTCACACCAAAATAGTCTTGTCTACTTCAGAATATTAAGAAGATTCAAAAGATTAAATGAGGGGGGGACTTACGGCCAAGATGGAGGCTTAGACGGACACGCTAGGTCTCCCTCTACAACTATAGAGGAATACAACTACTTCAAAACAAAGGATAACTAGAAATTCCAGAAAATAAAACTACACGGAAGTCCAACATATGAAGTTATAAACCAGCGGTGCCATTTGGGCAGGTAAGAGTTAAAGTGGGCAGTGCTGTTTGCGGTCGCACCCGGAGCAGCGGGCGGCGAGGAATCCGGGCTGCGCAAGCCCCTGGCAGTGCGCGACCCCGGCGAGGAATCCCTGCGGCCAAGCCCCTGGCGGTGCGCGACTCCGGAGCTGGGGAGAGCGGCCGCCGCATCGCCTTGAACAGTGAGGCCCAGGGGGGCGGGAGGACGGATCCCGGTCTCCTAGCTGAATAACTGTGTGAATCCATCTGAGACCCCCGCCCCCAAAGAAAGCACCACAGAGCTGCGAAATAGGTCACGGACAGGCAGGCGCCGGCCGGTCGCTGATTTGTGACGCGTACACAGGCACTGCCCCCTACAGCCGGCCCAAGAAAACAAAACGCATCTGTCAAAATGAGGCAGGCAACTTTAGAAATACCGGTAACACAACTCACCAGGCAGCAGATAGAGAACCCGACAGATGAACAGATAAGAAACCTGTCAGAGGCTCAGTTCTGGGCCATTGTTATCAGGTGGCTTACAGAATTCACAAAAGAGCAGGAAAAAGATATGAAAGAAGCGAAAAACTTTCATAACGAAAGGAACAAAACAGCATACGAGACAGAAGGAAAGGAAATAAAATCCAGAGTTCATTTCAACAAACTGGAATATGGAGAAGGAACAAGCAGTCAACCAATGCAGCGAGAGGAAATGGGAAGCAACAATGAAAGGATCAGAAACCTCTGGGACAGCTATAAAAGGCCCAACATAAGAATCATTGGTTTGCCAGAGAATGAGGAAGATGAACTAGAACTTGAAGAATTGAGTGAAAATATAATAAAGGAGAACTTCCCAGACTTGGGGAAGGGAATAGACTTGCAGGTCCAGGAAGCAAGGAGAGTTCCCAAGAGACTGGACCCAGGGAGAACCACTCCAAGACACATTATAATCAAAATGTCAAAAATTAAAGATAAAGAGAGAATCTTAAAAGCAGCAAGAGAGAAGAAAAGAATTATGTACAAAGGGGTCCCAATTAGACTATCAGCTGACTTCTCAAGGGAAACCCTACAGGCAAGAAGAGACTGGCAAGAAATATTCAAAGTAATGAAAATCCAAAACCTACAACCACGAATACTCTATCCAGCGAAATTGTCATTCAGAATAGAAGGACAGAGAAAGTGTTTCCAGGACAAAATAAAACTGAAAGAGTTCATTTGATCCAAACCACTGTTATATGAGATGTTAAAGGGACTGGTTTAAAAAAAAAAACAGAAGCTAGGGAGATGAAACAAAGGCAAACTAAATAGGCAACGAGAGTGGAAGAGGAACTGTGGGTACGGGAAGCATATTGGGGGGAGGTCAACAGGGAGGGGGAATGGGGAAAGGGAGGGAGATGATATAGGAATTGGGGATCAAGGTAGGAGGGAATGGAATAGACGGAGAGAGGTTGGGAGGAACTGTATGCACAACTAATGGACATAATCTAAAAGGGGGGGACAACTGGAGGGAGGGGGGCCACCGGGTGGAGGGGAGCAGAGGGAAGGGAAATTGGCACAAATGTAATAATTTAATCAATAAAACACATTAAATCTGAAGAAAAAAAAAAGATTAAATGAGGGAATGCATGTTAAATGTTCAGTACACAATTGCCCACCACTTAGTAGTTATTATCATTTTCTTACCCTCTCAGCCCAGGATGTGCTTCCCAACTTTGCCATTTGTTCTACGTCCACCAAGACTGCAAGTGGCGCTGCCCCGGTCCCCAGTCAGGCAAGTTCAGTTACGTAGAACCAGTACTGACTGAACATCTTCTATATGCTGAGCAGTCAGGGCAGGGATTGAGGACACAAAAATGAATAAGACCTGACCCTGAACTTACAGAGTTCACATCCTTAAGGAAGATAGGAGAGAAAAGGCTCATTTCAGCACCACATAGTAAGTGTCGTGATAGAGCCTAATGTGGGAGCAGGGGTGGTCAATGACATCTGAGGCTTTGGGCACCAAGATAAGGAGTTGGAACTGAATTGCGAAAGCAGGGTGAAGCCATTGAAAGGCTTCAATCAGAGGAGTCAAATGCACAAATTTATGCTTTAGAAAAAGATCACTTTGGTAGCAATGTAGAGAAGGAGCTGCAATGTGAAGAAAGAAGTTAGGAGAGTATGAATAATCCAGGCAAGAAATGGTACCTTGGACAAAGTGCAGAGGAGATAGAGAAAAAGGGATGTATTTCAAACGTGTCTAGATCATGAACACCAAAGGCCTTGACATTGAACGTCGTCCAATCCCTCAATGTTTGGAGACTGAAGGGGAGGGAGAGGGAGAAGAAGGTGACAGAGGCATTTGCGTTCACCTCAGTTAAAAATCAAGTCTCTTAGGGCACTTATGACCATTTAACTTGCATTGTGGTTATCTGTTACCTGTTCATTTGCTTAGTCTACTAACATTTACCGTCCACTTAGGTGCCAGGCACACTGCTTTAGGTACTTAGTGAGAAGTATCAGCAAAAACCAACCTAGGGGAAAGATAAAAGCACAGAGCCTGGGGAATGGTGAGCTCTGGCTGGAAGGTGGGGGATAAAGAGGAACACGCTGGGGACCCAGGCTGAGTCGGACAGTGCAGGGCTGAGGCTAAGGAGTTTGAACACCGGGTGGTGGACAGGGGGAGCCACTGAAGGCTTTGAACAAGGCAGAGAGCGGTACAGCTGAGCCTTAACAGACCCCTATCTCAGAGATGAACCAAAAATGTCTTATTTGTTTCCCTTTTTGGAATTCCTGGGTACAAGGGCCTCATGTTTCCCATCCAAGTATCTTTTTCATACTTAACACAGAACCTATTATTTAGGAAGCAGGCCACAAATATATGTTAAGTGCATAAACACTCATGTCCAGCCTTACACACCCAAAGGAAATGCATGGAAAGTATGGTGGGAGACTGGGCAAGCTAAATTAAATGTAAGACCCCTGACAAATCAAGGTCTTTCTAGGGGTCCCACAGGCATTGTCGCCCAGGAGTGAACAGCTCTGGGTAAGAGTTCTGAAACATCTTTGAGGAGTCATTCCAAGTCTCCAGTCACTCATTTCTAAGCATCTTGAATACTTCCAGGGCTATGTGTGAGGAGCAGGATTCCAGCCCTGGGCCTGCTGGGGGCGGGGGGTGCTCACCGCCTGCCCGCCACCACGCTGCGCTTCTCATAAGGACTCCCATCCACGAGGAGAGGGTGACTAGCCAGCATGGATCCCCCACCCACCCCGAGCCCCGTCGGCCTCACCAGCTTCTGCCTCTTGGCTCAGGGCCCACAGTTCTAGACCCTGCTCTTGTTATTGTGTGAGGCCTTGATTCTCTCCCCTCTTGGGGGGCTCGGTCCCCCTGTTATAATCTTGGGAAACCCTCCTGCACGGTTCTACAAAGCATGATGGAAATCCAAGGGACAGTGAAAACATCAAAGCTGAGTGATGATTAACCAACAGACAAAGATGCTAGAAACAAGTAGTTTCCCGATAAACACTTAAGGCCTTTTTTTTTAAGGGATTAACTATTTCTGGGAGAGCCACTTCAATTCCATAGCTACACTGAACATTTACTGTAACTAGTGATCAACAGGAAGAGGATAAAGAAAAAAAAAAATCCTGGCAGACATCAGGGAATCCAGAAATCCATTTGGCTTCAGCATATATGAATTTTTCTGAAATAAATTTTCCTTCTTAGATTGGTTTAATTCAATATTAAAAGTTCATATTATCTGAGTCCTCACTCTCTTCATGGAAAATCTCCATGGTGGGGGTAGGAGTGGGGAGAGGAGGCCAGGATTAAAAATCTACTACAAATAATAGCAAACAAGAGAGACTGCATACAGAAGGTTACGAGTTGGGTATATTATTTTCTCAATTAAGCTGAAATGCCAAAATTGTGAGATAATTACTTCTCAAATAGTGCACTGTCGTATTTGCATTCAGTTTCTTGTTGGTGCCTCTTTGCTCATGGGCCTTGGCAGCCCCCACATCACCCCGGCCTACCTGCTGGGCTTCTTCATGGAAGAGTTCCTGCACCTGAGATACCTGGTCCATTCTCATGGAGGCAGAGGTCCTGGTGGTCTGGGTGGGGAGATCCCTCTGGAATGTAAACACCATCCTCAGTCAGGCTGGCTCCTCCTTCCCTCTCTCCCGACCACTCATCTTTCCTCAGTACCAGATGGTGGCCCTGGCTGAGAAAGCAACCTTGTTCTACTCATTGGGAAACTCATCTTCCCTCTTCAGTACCTACTCATCCTTCAGAGGCTCCCTGTGCTCAAACGGTGCTGTCCTAAAGCCACTGCTGTCCCCATCTCTCTCTTTCTTCCCTGAGCTCCTTCAGTTTTTTTTTTTTTTTTTTTTTTTTTTTTTTGCGGGGGGGTGGGGGGGAGGGTGTGTGAGCCAGCTGCCCAGCCCTTGAGCACACAGTTTTACAGAGGTCCCATCCTCTGAACCCCTTTGTACCGGGCAAGGGCATCATTGTTCACGAGACTGGCTCCAGGTGCTGAGTGAATGTAAGACTGGACCATGAGGAGAGTGGGAGAGGAACAGTCAGGAGGTTGTCCTGAGGGTCCCTCTGGAGCAGGGTCAGAAAGAGGCGGGGAGTGAGAGGGTGGGTAAGAAGAGGATGACAGCATCATTATCAGGGCTTGCTTCTCATCAGAGGAGCAGCGCCTTCCCCTGTCAGCGGGTCCAGCTGTCCTGGGGGCAAGGGCCTTGTGCCTGGCTCTGTGTGCCCCTCTCCCCAGCGGAAGGCTGGAACTGAGAAAGGGCTCCTGGCCCTTTGAAAGGAGGAAGAAAAGGGAGAATGAGAGAGTGGATGCAGGGTAGAACTTGTGGTCAGGTAAGAAGAATATGCCCCATGAGACTGAGGCAAAGGCGAGGGAGAGAGAAAGTTCACTGAGGAGTATTCAAAGCAAAAGAGTCGGGGCGCGGGGGACAGGGGAGGGGGCGTAACTGTTTGCCCAGAGAGAAGCTGGGGACATTGCAGGGATTTAGTGGGCTGCAGAGACGAATAGGGTGCAGAGGGCCCCCGGAAAGGTCCCCAGCGCAGCTTGGCCCGGCTGCCCACGTGCAGATGGAGCGCTCATCCTCACACGTTCCTCTCTGTTCGGTCCCTCGGCCCACTGGAGAGGACCCCAAGATTTACTGAGACTTGCTCTGGCGCCAGAGCCCAACACACCTCGCGCCTCAGTCAGCGCACCCCCACTTACGCGAATTCGAACCTGGTGCGGTGCAGCCCACTTTCCCTCCACCCGCAGCCGCGTCCCAAGCTCCGGCCGGATGGAGGTGCGCGTGTCCGAGGGTCAGTGTGCCGCCAAGTGACTGCGAAGCAGGGGGCGGGGGGCTGGTCTTCCTGAGCAGGGGGCAGACGTGACCCACGCCCGGCCCTCCTCCTACAGGGAGAGGAGCCGCCCCCGCACCGCCCCGGACGCTCCCCACCAGCCGCGTCAGCCCTCACCTGCTCCCGGGACTGCGAGCTCCTGGCACCGCGCCCGCCCTGTCCCCGCCCCCCCTCCGCCACGTGGCGGACCAGGCGTCCCTGTGCGGGTGCCAGCTGTTTCACTGGCACAGCGGCTCGGCCCGGGATTGGGAAGCCCGGCCGCGCCCGCAGGCACGCACGAGTCTGGGTCCGGGTGGAGAAGGAGGGGCCGCAGAGCCTTCTCCTCCCCAGGAGTCGTCCGCACACCCACCGCCGGCCGTGAGGGCTCCGCGCTCCCAGACAGCACTGCCGGCCCGGAGGGGGGCTGGAATGTCGAACCGGGTGGGAAGGGGCTGCGGGCAGTGGTAAGGGGAGGAGGGTCTGCCAGCCTTCAGACTTGCCTCGGCCAGCCACTGCTGCTGCTGCCCTCGACAAGCAGTTCAATACAACCAGCTGAGGTGCCCGGCCCGAGGTTAGGGGACAGGACACAAGCCTACTCACTGCAGTTCCGTCTTAGGAGTTGCAGTCTGAGCCTGCACACGGGAGCGAGAAAGCCTGCGGAGCCGGAACGCCCACGGCTCCCACGCCGGTGCCGAGGCCTCCTGGCAGGTGCAGAAGGATCCCTGCAGGAGGCTGAGACTGCGCTCCGGGGATCCCAAAGTGCGCCGGCTGTGCGACCAGGTGACCCCCAGACTCTGAGGAAGTGGAATTCTTTTGCCAGGGGGAGGAAATGATTCTCACCACCTTCAGTACCACTTGGAACCGCCTTTGGGGGCTGGAGGTGAAGTCAAGTTTCCAGGGCCCCGGCTTGCAGGAAAAGAACTGAATTAACACACAGAGCGATTACATTGGCTTCATCTCCATCTGACACATTTCCTAAACTTAAATAACTTGCTAGGCTTCCATGAAATAGGATGGCAGCTGGGAGTACTTCCCACCGTCCCAGGAACCTTTGTGTGAAAAATCCCTAAAAATAGAGGTTTTTATTTTAAGAACAAAAGGGAAGGTGAAGTCATGGGAACACTGACAGAGCCCTAACCTCTCCTGCTCCAATAAAGAAAGGTTGTTTGATTTTTGCTTTTCTGGTGTGTTTTTGTTGTTGTTTGTTTTGTTTTTTAGTTTGTTTTTTGGCGTGAAAAGATATAAAACTGTGCCATCTTAACCATTTTTAAATATACAATTCAGTGGCATTAATTACATTCAGAATGTTGTACAATCCTCACTGACAGCTATTTTCAAAACCCTTTCATTGCCCTAAACAGAAACTCTTTACCCACTAGGCAACAACTCCACATTCCTCCTGCCACCAGCCCAGGGTAACCTCCAATCTGCATTGTCTCTGAATTTACTCCTTCAGGATGTTTTTTTCGTATGCGTGGAATCAGACAATATCTGTCCTTTTCTGTCTGGCTTATTTCATTTGGCATAATGTCCTCAAGGTTCATCCATGTTGTAGAATGTATGAGAACTTTATTCCCAGCAAAGAAGTGTTTAATATCCCATCTCTGCAAGAGAAAATAATCTAGAATGAATCACAGGTTAAGCCCTCTGTGAACAAAGGATAGGCAGGCAGGCAGGATGACACCATCATAATACTGGAATCCGTCATACCAAATGTCCATATATTACATCTGTGTGGCCAATGTAGTCATCTTGTTTACTTTGGAGTCACTTTGTGTTTGTTAGTTTGTTTGTTTTGCCTCAAGCTGGTTTCCTATTTGCTCTCACTTTCTGATGAGCCTCCCTCTAAGTGTCCATGGGAACTTTGAAGAATCTACATTCAATTCCATATCAGCCTGAGCCAAAAACATGAGAAAAGGAAATTTTCCCCTCTGAGGTTCATAACCACCTACTCATCATTTTCTTTTCTTTTCTTACTAATCATTTTCTAAATGAGAGGTTCCCCCCAAAGCTTATAAACATCTTCTAAACCTAAGAGCAAATGTCTGTTTCTGTTCATCACGTGGAGGCCAAAGAAACCTGTCCATCTGCAAAGAAAAAAGTATACCCTGTTTAATGTAGATTTATCTTATAACAATACTAACCTTAAAAAAAAACCACACCTTTGTATTAAAAAATAGTATCCTGTATATTCTTTGAACAGAACAATCCTATTTTTAAGATACAACCCTACATGACCTAGTGTAAGGATGTTTATTGTATCATTTTTTAAGTTTTAAAAAATTAGAACACACCTAAAAGTTCATTTATAGAAGACTGATAAAATAAGTTGTGGTACAGCCACATGATAACAGCCAGCATTAGAATCAGGTGTTTTTATACATACTATCTTAGAACTCTGTTCATCACATAATAATGAGTAAAAAGAGCAAGTTGCAGAATAATGTGTATAGTTTATTTTTCGAAAAGCCGTGTATAGCTCAAGCTGGTGTGGCTCAGTGTATTGAGCATCAGCCTGCGAAGTGAAGGGTTGCAGGTTCGATTCCCAGTCAGAGCACATGCCTGGGTTGCTGGCCAGGTTCCCAGTTGGGGGCGTGAGAGAGGCAACCGACTGATGTTTCTCTCCCTCCCTTCCCCCTTCTCTGAAAATAAATAAAATCTTTTTAAAAAGCAGTGTATATGTGTGTATAGTTTGTATGGAAAAATACACATCAATCTATTAATAGTGGTTATCTTTAGGTAGGACGATTTATATAGTGAGTAAAGTAGGAGGGGAAATCTACTTTGGTGTATAAATTCTAGATTTTTATTGAAATTTTTTTCTTACAAGGAGCTCATGTTACTTTTGAAATCTGATTTTTAAAGGGTTAAAAAAAAGATTAAAAGACAACATAAGGGATATTGATTGTATTTCCCAAAGATGGCTGCACTAACCTGTCACATCCCATAAGCCCTTCTTACATTATAACATTGACATTCCTCTAAAAGATGCTGTCTATGTCCCCTCCCTTTGAGCCTGAACAGACCTGTGTAAATGCCTCAATCAAGAGTAGAAATGGAAACAACCCAATTAAAAAATGGGCAAGGGACCTGAACAAACACTTCTCCGAAGAGGACATACAGAAGGTCCATAGACACATGAAAAAATGCTCAACATCATTAGCCATCAGGGAGATGCAAATAAAAACCACAATGAGATACCATTTTACACCAGTCAGAATGGCCATCATCAACAAATCAACAAGCAAGTGCTGGCGAGGATGTGGAGAAACGGGAACCCTACTGCACTGTTGGTGGGAATGCAGACTGGTGCAGCCACTATGGAGAACAGTATGGAATTACCTCAAAAGATTAAAAATGGAACTGCCTTTTGAACCAGCGACTCCACTACTAGGATTATACCCGAAGAATCTTGAAACACCAATTCAAAAGAACTTATGCACTCCTATGTTCATTGCAGCACTGTTTACAATAGCTAAGTGCTGGAAACAACCTAAGTGCCCATCTGTAGATGAGTGGATCAAAAAACTGTGGTATATTTACACAATGGAATACTATGCAGCAGAAAGAAAGAAGGAACTCCTGCCATTTGCAACAACATGGATGGAACTAGAGAGAATTATGCTTAGTGAAATAAGTCAGGCAAAGAAAGAAAAATACCATATGATATCACCTAATACAGGAAACTAAAGAACAACACAAACAAAGGAACTAAATAGAACAAAGAGCAGAATAGCAGTCAATAGGGGGGAGGGGAGAGGGAGAGAAGGGGGATAAGTAAGGGAAGGGATTAGTCAAAGAACCCGTATAAAAGACTCATGGACATGGACAACGGGGAGGGATATGATTGCGGGAGAGGGGGTGGGTTGGGTGGGGGAGAGAAATTAGGGGAAAAGGGGACAACTGTAATTGAAAAACCAAAATAAAAATAAAATTTAAAAAAAAAGGAGTAGAAATGGAGACATGACACAGGCTGACTTCCTAGGTTAGGTCATAAAGTCAGCAGGGAGTTCCTCTGGCTCCCTTGCTCTCAGAGCACAACATGGTCAGCCACCATGTTGTGGGGAAGCCCAGGCCACATGGGCAGGTCAGATACAGGTATTCCCACCAACAGCTAGTGTCAACGGCCTGACATGTGAGTGAAACAAGCCTTCAGATGATTCCAGTCCCTGGAATGAGAGATCTGCAGCTGAGGTCCCAGACATTGTAGAGCACAGACAAGCCCCTTGCTGGGCTCTGTATGAATTCCTAACCACAGACACCATGAGAGATAATCAATTACTGTTGTTTTTAAGCCAGCAATTTCCACCTGGGGTGCTGCCACTCACTGCAGCAAGAAGTACCCCAGGTATGCTGCAAGAATTTTTAAAACATGCAATACATAAATATTAAGTCAGGAGAACTGACCTATTTTCCCTTAGATTGTCAAATTCAAAAATGACAACAGCCAACACCACAATAGCTGTTCAGTATGAGTGAATCAAAATTTTACCCTTTTTTTCTTGTCAGGTCAGCAAAAATAATATATTCTTTTGGTGAGCTGCAGAATTTTGGTTATTAGCTTATGTGTGTGATGAGATAAGAAAGGTTGAAAATCACTGTTTTAAGCCAATGAGTTTTAAGATACTTTGTTATTCAGCAATAGACAGCAAATACATAGTGCATCCAGCCAAGGTAAAAATATTTTGTTTCCTTTAACAGTATTTTTTATTTATTAATTATTTGAATTGACTGTTATTGCAGTCCCATTCTATTAAAAAAATCAAAATATGTTTCTTAAATTCACTTTTTTCTATTCAGGAACAACTCCAGATCAAGGTGAAACCCGCAATAGTGAGGCTGTTCCTCAGCTAGTCAGAATACCCTTCAACCCTTCCCCTTCTGGTGGCTGGTGCTGAGACCTGCCTTCTGTGTGAAGACTGGAGAAGAAATCCTGTCTTTAAAAAATGACTTCACTTGTCAAAACATCTGAACCCTGAGGAGGGATCAGAGCTTGGACAAAGTTAACCAAAACTGAAATGTGAAAACAGGTTAAAAACACTAATTCATGATGTAAATAATGTAAATATACAAAACATTATCTCAGAGCCTACTTCCTAAGAGCAGAATCAGAAGGGCTGCCGAGGCGAGTCAACTATCCTGGTAGTCCTCTCCCCCCGCTGTACTTTACAGTTACCTGGGGGGTGGGTTTCAGAAAATAAACACCTGGGTTGCAGGTAGGGCTTGGGCATCAGTATTTTCTTTAAATTCCTCAGGTAATTCTAAGGCCAGCCAAGGTTGAAAACAATAGAATTTCTAGCTCAGCAATTTGGGGTGAGGGGGTGGGGTTGGTCCTTCTTTAAAATACCTGAGAGATAGAACACATCCTGTCGGCTGTGGTGTCTTACTCCAGTTATACTTGTCGATGACAATGAGCACGGGTAATTTAATACATACAAGGCGGAACAAAAGTAGGTTTACAGTTGTTCATATGGAAAATAATATAATAATTAGTAAATAACAGAATAAACTGTCTTGTGTACTCACAACTGTAAACCTACTTTTGCCCCACCCTGTGTGTATATATAATTTTTAAATATATTTTAATATATATATATTTTTGAAAAATATATTTTTAAATAATTATATATAATTATTTTTAAATAATTATTGTATATATTGCATATATATCGTCGGCAGCCGTCCGTCTCGAGAGACGATGGTGTAGCTTCTTAAGAGTCTATCTGCACCGCCGAGAATGGCTGTGCAGTCCGACTCGGGAGTGACATGGTAGTATCTGTCTCCTCCCGTGTTGAATCGACATCTTGCGATGACGCTGAAGCTACAGAGCCTGGGCAGGGTGATATGGAGGGTCTGCTGTTGCCCATGCAGCAGACCCCCCCTCTCTTCGCAGCTGAAGGGTCCAAGGGAAAGACGGAGTCAATACAGCTTGGCTTCAGGTGCGCCGCAGGAGTTGCCGGTGTTGACTACAACGTCAAACCGCCTTAGGGACTCCGGCTCCGGATTTTCTGTCGGGGTTTACTCCCTTAGCCTTTCCCCTGAAGAGGTATGCCGCAAGGCAGCGGAGGTTTTTTGGAGTCAGAGTTTTCCTTCTCTGATGTACCCTGACTGGAAGATCGAACCAGCGACACTTAGCTCGCAGGCCGACGCTCAATCCACTGAGCTAAACCAGCCAGGGCATATTGCATATATATATATTTTAAAAATTAGTTGGTCATTGTGATGCACCTGCCTGGAGTATGTCCATTTTTAAAAATCACAGGAATTCTTCACACATTCAATAAAAATTGCTGACTCTGAGGGTGGAGCAGGATTTGAACCTAGGTCTGGTTCTAATGCCAGGTTCTCTACACAATGCAGCTTCTCTAAACCAGGGAAGAAATAAAGACAGAAAAAAGTTTTCCATCTTTCTGGCCTTTGAAATATGTTTCCCAAAGACCCAGATGCAAGAAGGACGTCTGTCAGGCAAGAATTGAAAGGTGGCGAATCAGGAGCTGCAGACCTGACTGAGGCATCAGCCTGAGACCTCTCAGTTCTCAGGGAACTGGGGGCAGGACCCCAGGGAGACTAGTCCCGCCCTGGCTTCCAGGGAAGGGCCTAGAGGGAAGGGCCGCCACTGTCCAGCTGCCAGCTCCTGTTCAGCAGGTTTCTCCTCCAGGATCTAAGCTATTTGTTGACTCTGGGAGTTTATCCTCTGACAAGAGAAAGGCAGTTTCCCTCAGTGAGCCACCTGACATCTGGCGTGAGCCAGGACTTGGTGGGACTATGAAAAAACGTGTGACGCATAAGGAACAGTGTCCACTGTATTTTATGGATGACAGGGGCAGTCTTCCTGGACTGGGACAGTGCATTTAGCATTCAGCATGTGCTTGAGTCTCATATACAAAAGACCTGGTGACAGACCTTGAAGAGTCCAGATGAGAGATGTTGGATTTGAATTTGAGTTCTGGTTCTTCCTCTCCACTATGTAACCTTGTCTGCGGTCCTTAATGTGTATGAGTCTCAGTCTCATTTCTAACATGGAGTTAATAAGACCTGCCAAACCTACCTGGCAAGGTTGTCATAAAGCCTAAAATTTTGCTGGGGATTGAAATCCAGCTCAGTTCTCTGTTGTTTTCATAATCCGCCATCCTTCCTCACAATTCAAGACACTCATGACCAGTTTTCCGGTCCCACTGCTGCTATCCGGAGCCTCAAACTCCCTGGCCGTGCTTCTTCCACAGCTCCAGCAAGCTCTCTTTGCACCCTTGGTTGTAACTTACAGGGTGTGGATGCTCTCTTTAAACCATATTCACCATTTACCTGATCGCCAAGCACTGTGCCCAACGCTGGTACACAATGGGCAACAAGACAGCTCTGGAAGGTGGGAAATCAAAGTTTCACACTAATAAGCAGATCATTACAAACAGACATCTATGCTAGGAAGGAGCTGTACAGGGTGGTCCGAGACGCTGAATTGGTTCGTCAGCGCAGAGGTTGGGGGAGTTGCCGAGGAGAGGGTGATTATGACCTAATCAGGGAGATCAGAATAAGTTTTGAGGAAGTGATGCTGGGACTGAAATATGGGTTGGGTAGATTAATAAAGAGTGTAGAAGAAATTGTCTCTGTGGCAGGAGGGGGCATAACCAAGTATGAGGCTGAAAGCAGTTCAGCAGTGACAGCAGAGAGGATGGGAGGCTGACTGTAAGGGAGGCTGGGGCTAGGGGCCGAGGACAACCGTGCAGGGTCAAGGTAAGGAGCTTAGTGTTTATCCAAATAGCAACGGAGGGTTTTTGCATAGCTGCTACCTGGGAAAAGGACTGGAGGCCATCGAGTTGATGTGCAGAAATTTGCACCAGACAAAACTTGAGGGTGACTTGGGCTGTGGTAGTAACAGGAGGGAGTATTTGAAAGATTTTGAGAAATAGTCACAAGACTCCATGAGTTGCCAATCTGATTGATCGGATCACAAAACACTTGGTGAGCTGCATCCAGCAGTGAGCAATGTCATTTGCCATTAAAGGCCACACACGGGTTCTATTGCTTTTTCTTTTCTTTGTTTCGAGGCAACTGGGGTGGGAAAGGGCTGGAGCCAACCCCAGTTGCTCATTGGAGTCCTGGCCGTCCTGCTCTTTAACTCTTATCCAAATTTTGAAATGCTCTCATTTCTCTGCAGCCACAGGATGGTTAGCTGCCAAGGGGAAGGAAATGACTCTAGAAGCCTGTAGTCCTGGCCACATCCTCTAACCCATTTCCACAGCAGGGTTTGGGAAACAGGCCCAGCACATAATAGGAGGACATGTTTCCCACTAGCCACTGATCATTGGGTCCCCTTTGGGAATCTTGTTTAGAAGTCTGTTGTCAAAAGCAGAAATCCGGCATTTCCAGGTTGTCCAATCATAGCATTTTATTTAAAAAAGATTTTGCTTATTTATTTTTAGAGAGGGGGGAAGGGAAGGAGAAAGAGGAAGAGAAACATCAATATACAAGAAATACATAGACTGGTTGCCTCTTGCACGCCCCTAGCTAGGGACCTGACCCAGTCATGAGCCCTGACTGGGAATCGAACTGACGACCTTTCGATTTGCAGGCCTGTGTCCAATTCACTGAACCACACCAGGCAGGCCCAATCACACCATTTTTAATCCCAACAAATCTCCAGCACCATTTCTAATACCTTCATTGTTTGTTAGTTCATTCATTCATTCATTCATTCGTACTTAGGTGTGAGGCACTGTTCTATATACTATGAACAAAATGCCCTCCATAAGCTTACGAACTAATTCAGGAGTCCCCCCAACCCCCCACAGCTTCTAATGATGAACAACCCATTTAAAATTTTCCTGAACTACTTATACTAAAAAAATTAATATAAACAACCCTAACCTCCACGAGAGGTTGGGCATCACATACCATCAATTGTTTCCACTTGGAGTACACCTGCTACAAACCACATAGTTAACTCAGGGGAAAGAAAACAAAGGAGAGAGCAGAGAATGGAGATGGAGAAAGAAAAATAAATGTAAAAAGTGAGCGAGCAGGCCCACCACATCCTCGCAGACATGTTCCCCTTCCCGCTGCCCGGTGAAGCGGGTTGCTGTTTTCCAACCTTACTGTCCATGACTTTCGCTTTTGCTTCGCGGGCAGCCAGGTTCCTGTTCGTGGTTAACCAATAACTTGGGGTTGAGTTAAATAGTCTTACTTTTGTGGCCTCTTTGTTCCTGACAAGTCCACTCACTTTTTTTCCCCTGTAGTATCAACCTCCAGAATGTCCCATCCCTTCCATGGTCTGATAATGGAATCATAAATTTATAAAATTCTTGTCATGTCCATTTCATTAATAGTTATTTCTTGCAGGTCAATTAAACCCAAACACACAAACCCCTCTCATAGCTTCAGTATTCTTAAAGATACTGTCAGCAAGTTAGGAATTTATCACATGCTCTGTTTTACATGAAATGAGGCTTCCAACACTTGTCCAACTATGCTCTATCTTGCCTTTGCGCCACTACTAAAATCTAAACTAGTGATTTATAGTTTACAAATTATCTCAAATAATATTCACAACAACACTAATAGGCATTTTTATTATTCCCATCTTACAGATGAAAAACTGAAGCTCAGGAACGATAACTGACTTGAAAATTGTTACACATAGATCTTGGTAGAGCCACAACTTAAAAGTCTCTGCATGCCAAGCCCCTTGCTCCGTATGCACCCATGCAGCCCTTAGCCTATGACCAAACCGCGCCTGCTGTCTCACTATTCTCCTCAGCAGCCTGGTGATGCTGCTTGAATGCCATCATCTGCTCTCAAACCATGAGAGCCAACTCAGCAAATGGCATGCGACAACTGCTCTAAGCCACGTCATCTGTGAAGTCCCAAGTTGTTCTGAATGTGGTCCATTCAGAGCTGTCCTCTTCCTGCCACTTGATTGTGTGCTCTGGGAGTCAGCCTTAACCCTCCTATCAATGATAAAAGTTGTGTGATAAGTGCTGGAGTCCCTAAAGAGAAACAAAGGAAAACTATCATATTCAGGTTTAAGTAAGTTTACCGTGGCCCAAACACCTTGAAAGCAATGGTAAAGGAAAAGAGAGTATCAGACAATCAGGGGCCAGTGGAAATTATTTGGCATGAACAGTGTCATAAGTATAATCAATCTCAGAGTGCTGACTTCAACGGATTCAAAATTATGTTAATACCATCCCATGAAGACTGTGCTAGAATAACTAATTAGCACTGGCTCAATTAATTCTCCTACTTCCAGAAAGGCACCCCCAGTATCCATTTCCAACTCCCCAGTGAGGGATAGGTGATCACTAGTGTATTTTTGCCCTCAGGTTTGTGAACCCTGTAGAGCATTAATCTCCCAGTCCTATAATAGGTAAGTTCCTTCTGAACAAAGCATACACTTCCTCATCCCCACACTCCAGGTTTGAATATTACTCATAAGCTTGGTATTGTAACGAGGGGATAATTTCTAACAATGTTCTCTATGTACACTGGTTTGGTCTATATATTTTTCTATCTTTTGTTTTTTTTTCTAGAAGACTTTCCCACAGTAAGTACTATTACTTACCCATTTGTTGACAAGTGAGATATAAATTACTCAGCATAGCACCCAACACATCTCAGCACTCAATATTTGCTTTAATGATCTAAAGTACAATAATGCATCCTGCAATTGCCACCATTATAAACCTTTCAGATGCTCAAATAAAGATGCGCATAGCCTCAACGATCCATTTGCATCTATCACAATGCCTGTTACTAAGTGATACTATGCCCTGACAAGGATTCAAATCAATAGAAAACACAATTACTATCACAGGTAATCTATTTTATTGGCCTCCTTCTTCACCACCTTGACAGACATCATAGGACATCTGAAAATGGCAAATTAACTGAAATTATGAGACCCAACTTTTACCTTTAGTTCACTTAAACTGTTCCACTCCATTGATTCTCTACCCATCAAGTGGCTATAACTTAACACCTTATCAAGTTCACCAAGGTGGTGGGGGGTGGAAAGGAGAGCCAGCACTGCAAAAAATTAAAAATTCTATACAATGATATAGCCATAAAAATCTTCATACTTTTGTGCATAAATTGTCAGGTAAGACTCAATAACAACACATTAGTTCAAGTGACTTCATTTTTTCTTGTAATCTTCAGAAGGTAGGAGGAGTACCACATAGAGGAGCTCCCAACCCCCTCCCTACTATTCCTAATCATTCAAGAAAAACTGGGATCTAAAAATGGATTAGCAGACTATCAGTGGTATTATTATGCATAATTGGCCAAAGCACCATGTTAATAAAGCCAGAGTTGTAGGATTAATTTCTGCAAAGGCCAATTAGCTTATACTCGTATTTGTCCCAATGCCTGGACACCCAACCGCAGATATCTTTCTTACTGTGTGTTCCACTGGTCACAAGCTAGGGCACTGGCAAGGTGGTAAATGGATAAAAATAAAACTACCTTCACTAATGGAAAAAAAGTCCCACGACAGGTTAACAAATTCAAGTATAAAATACTCAATAACAGGACCGCTGACTCTTGCATTTTAGAAATGCCCAATAAGCATCCTACACAAAACTGCAGTAAAGGCCCTGCTAATTGTTACCCAATTTGTGTAACAACTGTTACCTCTATAAACATCCTTTTCTCTTTTTACCATTAATCTACATGCTACAGTTCTTAAAAATTTACCATTAGTTATCTGGTTCAGAATGTTGTGAAAAATTCAGCTAGGAAATTATTCATAAAACTGCATTCTGTATTTTATTTTTCAAACAGCCAGTGTCCACATTTAAAATGCAGAATTTGCAAATATAAATTAGTCTAATAATGCAATTAAAAATAAAACAAAACAATTCCTTTAGCATGACAATACACAAAAGGGTATTATAAACTCCAAATGGCAAGGTTAATTAACTATATGACAAGAATGCCAGAAGCAGGAAACTCATTAAACCTCTTCATGAATAGGTCAGTTTAAAGAACATTTTTATGTTCCATGATTATGCATGAAATAAGATTTCATTGCATTATAAAGGCTCAGTAATTCATTCATGGCATAATATGAAGTCAAGCAAGATTTTATTTTTACAATGACAATAAAATATAATTTAAACAAACAAAAAAAAACCCCCCTCCCAATTGTTTAAAAACAATTCTATTTAGAGGGTAATATATATGTTTTAAAATATATTGACTTACCGAATTTCAATTGTTAGGTTGCTGACTACCGATATGAAAGTTTTGTATTTCAAAATATCACAAATATCTTTTTAACAATGAAAATTTCAATGTGGTAAGTTTCATTGCAAAGCAATTTTCACCTGAGTAGATTTTGAAATTTAGTGCGCTCATATATTTGGGGGAAGGTGGGGAAGGAAAAATCCATTTGTATCAGATAATAAGTTTGTAGTTGATTCTTTCACATTTATTTCACAGAGGGTTAAAGAAACATTTGCTGTGACCTTACCAGGACACACGATACCTTCCTTTTTCCTGTAAATTTGTTCTGGCATTTTATGAATTCTTGGTGTCCATAATATTTCCACTTAGTTACCCATTCAAGCATAGCAACTCCATTCAGTTCTATACAACAGTGTCTATATTATATACATGTTTAATTATTAATAGGAAATAGAAAATAAAAATTTACACTGATTGAAAAAGTGTCAGAAAAGGGAACAGGAAAAGTAATACTGTATAATCAGAATATCCTATTACCCTACCTATTTCAATGACAGTTTTTTTTCTTTATTAGTTGAAATACAAAAAAAGGCATAGGGGATCCCAGGAAATTAACACTATATATCAGAGAATTCAACGTGCTCCACCATCAGGATTTCCATCACACATTTAATTTCTTCTGTACAATTTTTTATAAACTTGTTTTCTCTCCAAATTATTAGATTTTCAGATTAAATTCAGCACTACACAGTGTGCCCTTTAAGTAAAATGAGGTTACCTGCTTTATTTGGATACCAAGTTCCCTTCCAGACAGCATTAAAATAAAGACAAGTAAGACTACATGGATAAAATCCAGTATAATTCAAATCCAACAATGAAAAATTTCCCCCATATTGTTGCAAAATTCTTTCTACTGAAATGCTTTGCTACAATAATAAAAAGCGTACATTACATATAAAAGATACCAGTGTACTAAAAAGTGACAGAAGTGAACTAACAAATCCTTCAAAGCACATTTATATAAATGACTAGCATTTAAAAACATTTCTCCTATAAAATGTAGATCATATACATTTAAAAATTTGCAGTTTTATTTCTAAAGCAGTGATGTGTGTTCAAATAGCTGTTCTGTACAGTATAACTACTCAATTCAAACTACAATAAATTTGTCTTTCTTTGTATTGAAGTTGAATAAGTTCATCTGATCAGCTGAGAAATCAAGCTTGAAAAATAAGTATCTAAAAATCAAAGTAGAAAGTTTAGAATTATTGAAATGTAGATATGAAATATGAAGAGAACTATTTATTTCACAATGGAGCTGAAGTCACCTCAAAACTTACGGGCTTGAATCTAAAACAGAAACAGATATTAAGATCCAAAGCAAATCACAATGTTAGGTAGCAGTACAGAAGCAGGAAAAACCAACAAACAACACACCCCCTTCCTTCAGTGTGATGGGCACTAAGTTTTTGCAGTCTTCCTCCATCTTGCAGAAGAGTGGTAAGGCCATTCAATGCTTAGTGAAAGTGAGTACAGATGAAGTCAGATTTAGCCTGTCTCCCCTGCAACTTCAATTATGCTGTGTAAACAGTGTTATGTTCCAATAGGAGGAACAATGGAATTTGCTTATAAAAACTGATTGAAGATAATCATTATTAAATGAAATAAGGATAATTAGTAACTCTGAAATGTTTTTTAGAACTTTCCTGATGCTACTGGTAAAGTTAGCACTGCTATGTATTATTGCTTACATACAGTACATCATACGCCTTCTAACATAAAGCAGTACTGTGATTTGTTTGTACATATTTACAGATTCTTAAAAATAAGCCGTAAAAACACTACATACTTTCAGACAATACAAATTAGCACATTGGTACTCACTTCAAAACAAATGGAATGCATAACATTAATAAACATCATAAAGGAAGACTCACATAAAAGTCCTTGATTGTCAAGACACGTTTATATATAAACTCTAACTGTGCAGAATTAAAGACTCAATCATAGGTACATCCTTATTTGATGAACCATATTTACAGCATGGTATTGCATAAAAAAATAAAATAATGTTTACAGGGTTTTACTTTTTTATCCATTGGATTAAAGAAAGCAACAAACACAACAAGAAATGTTTGTCTGCTTTAGTTTGTTTCCTACCAAAGTTTAAGTGAATAAAGGAAACATACCGTTTTTATTTGCAGAATATAGCAAGTACAATTGGAAAATTATTTCCCTGAAATAAAGTAATCTGAAACGGAAAATAGTTTAAATTAAATTGCAGAGTCAAAAAATTTCTGATTATAATAGTGCTTCTTCAAGTAAATATACTGTGAAAAAAACAAGTTCTAGTTTAAAATGTTCTAAGTCTAAGAAATGTAGTACTACAGTAATGCCTACTTTTAAAGTTTTCCGGCTTTTTTTTTTTTTAACAGCCCTTTAAAAACCCAAATTAATAAAATGAAACAACTGGCAGAAGGTCTGACCTAGCTGGCACTTATACAAGCTTCTCTCACCTGTGGAAATGAAAGCCTACCCTGAGCACAAGGCCTCTTTAGCCTCTCCCTCAAAGAGAGAGTCACCGGACCACTGGCAGTCCTCAGCCAGAATTAAAAGGATGGACCTCTATGGCATTAAGTAGGAAGTTTGCAAGTAGATCCCAAAACTTGAATAGCTACTCAAATATTCTGAAACAAACAAATGTGTGCAACAGGGTTAAATGTGAGAATAGGTCCTAAGTGAAATAGCACCTCATTCACATTGACCATAAGTTTAAGGGTTTAAATTTAAAGAACAATTTGCTCACTGAAAGTAATGAGAAACACAAATTGCAAGAGGATATCTTATATCCTCAATACTCTGATTTAAACCAACACAAAAAGCTACTTGCTTTCTCTATTAATGCCCAGACAGAAGTTAACTTTCTAAACCAAACTGGGAAATCTGAAATGTTGAGATGTTTATCATGATGATAATACAAGGTAACTCTGGTAGGCATTTAGAATTTCACAGTAAGAGAATAACTATACTTAAATGGTAAGTCAATAAGTTAAGCCAAGTATCACTTATCTCAAAAATGTGTATAATATGGTAGAAATGTCTGCCATTACACAGATTTAAAGAAATGTGTTGAAGACAGGAATGTAACACCTGAAATCCTGCTTGCTTAACTACCATTCATTTTCAAAGGCTTTCATTCCTTAGCTTATCTAACTGCTCAGCAGTAGAGTTACATTCTAAACACTGTGCTGATGTTAAAACAAACGAAAAACTTTATACTGTTCCAAGACCATCAGACTCAAAAAATATCAACTCAGGAAATAAATGCCTACTTTCATTAAGTAGTAGTATGAGAGAAATGGAAATGCCTATCTAGGGTGAGCACAGTTTCATTTTTTACATCTCACCTGAATGAAGCCTTCTTGCGATTGTGATGTGCAACTCAACACATACCATTCTTAAGAGTCAATAATGGCAGAACTTAAATATCTACTTCAAAGAAGTCTAAAACTCTTGAAAAATACGGCAGCAAAGAAAGCTGTCAAGTGGAAAAATGAGTATTTCAAGCAAAGCTTAATAACCAAAGTGTAGAGGAAACCACATTAAAGATCATTTATATTCCTTATCATAAAAACACCAGTATGTTAAAAATAACTGTAAAAGATGTTTATGGTGGATATTTCTTTGTTCCCTTTCTTTATGAGAACACTCTTGGGATAACATTAAATAAAAGAAAAATAATTTAAACGTGTAACATTCTATACTGAAACAAAGACTACAGACCTACAGAGCCAATATAAAAGTTAAAATGGAAAGTAACAATACATTTTCATTTTCCAAGGGTATTAATTTTAGATTATCCCTGGTACTATATAAGCATGTGCATTATGACAAAGATGGCAAACACTTTTAAAAAAATGAAAAGTTGGAACAAATAGGATAACAAAAAATCAATAAAACTAATGTTATTTTTCCAAAAATTAAAACTGTCCAATGTATAACTCAAACCATCATTCTTCAGAAAAGCATGTATGTATATGTATAAGCACTATTTATTGTACCATGCTGTATTATTTTAAGACAAAGTGTTAAAAAAAAAAAAAAAAAAACATCCGTGGTATAAGGATAAAGTCTGCAGTTTATTTAGATTTTGAAATGCAACAAAAAGTTTCCGATCACTCATCTAGCTGAAAAAAAAATTATAGTTACTAGAATTAGTAAACACTTTTGGACTGTGAAATTGTAATGAGCAGTGTTCATTAAAAAGTAACTCAAGATAAAATAAGCAATTAAAATGCCCATTTCTTTAGTTTCTCTGGATACTGTTTAATTGTCCAATCTATCAAGAGTCTAGAAAGAAAAGGATTAAACCAAGTTTTACAATTCCAAAGATAACCCAATTTCCTTTTATTGCCAAAAATAAAATCGTCAATTATGAGATGATTATGACACAACCATATCAAACCTAAAAATCTAAATCTTTTTTTTAAACTTTGAGAAATCAAAAATACCAAATAGATTCTAAGTGCTCTATGTTAACTGAAGTGTATATGTAAAGTAAAATACAATTAAGCTTTAAAACGTGGAATATACATTTGTATAAGCATTATGTTCTTGGGAATGTAATCTACAGAATATCTTCTTACTAAAACTTCAAAATCTTGATACCTGCACATGAAAAATCTTAAAAAATATCTAAGTACAACTGTACAAAGAAACTGACACCAATATGCATACTTCCATAGAAGTAAATGCTTCAACAGTTACATATTTTGGTAAAACTTTAGAAAGTATGCATATTTTTAAAGTAATTAGGCTTTTAAATAGTGGAGTCTTAGACTATCAGATTTTTATTACTTTTTTTCTTAAAAAAAGCATGTCAATATAATGCAAAATGAAAATCAAGGTTATATGGCATATCAATCTTTTTAAAAGGGTGGTTTGTTTTCTTTTTCCCCCACAGGACAATACTAATTTATTTAAGCCATAATCTCTTGACATTTAAACTTTTAAGTTCACTCTGTAAAGTATAATCAGATTCCCTGCTGAAGTGCAATGACTATGCTGAAAAACTTAAACAGTATGAGTAAATTCCACACAATTACTAAACTCCTAAGAATGTACAATGTTACCAGTTAGGAAACAATTGTGCGAAAGTCTTTTTTTTCCTTTTAAACGTGGTGTAGGTGGAATAGCAAGTTTCTCATCTAAAACAAGTAATGCATTGCTTCTATAAAGGTGACAACATGTAAGGCAGTTCAAAGAACGCTGACTAACCAAAGAAAATGCAGTTATTGGATTATCTTGCTATTCTTATCAGCTTAACTTGTTATATCGCACTGGTCTTAAATCTGTACAGCACTCCATTTTACACAGAGTAACCCCACTCTCGATTAATCTGTTCTAAAGTGCCAGTATTATTTACACAATTTTTTTTTTTTAGCCAAAAGTCTGGCCAGTTGTGGCATCAGGTGAAGATGTCATCCCAGCTCTATTATCATTTACATTCACCAAGGGAAATTCTGGAAATTCAGCACTTGTCCCTGGTCCCCGAAGGTTCACCTGTCCATTGGCAGTGCTAAACTGAGTAGCTATTCCAGCTCTTGATCCATGATATGGAGCACGAAAGGGCTGTTCAAAGGAGCTCATTTGGTAAGCTTGGTGGACAGGCTGAGCCTCAGCTTTCTTCTGAGAAGTCACTTGATCTAAAAAGTCCTGTGTTGATGTGGCGGAAGCATGGTTTGTCTCATCACCTGAAAAAGGAAATGAGTGCTGTGAATCACCAACTATTAGTCCAAAGTGGGACTTATCTGGAGTTGTTCTGAGTGGAGAATTCATTCCTGATCGAAAGCTATTGATGGGCATGGCTGCATAGACTTGCTTGTCTATGGAAGAGAATGCTGGCTGATTTGGAAGGGTCTGGTTATCAGTCACAAAGTTAAGGCTTGGGCTATTCAAATAGGCATCATTTTGGCTAGTTCTGTCCAAAGCCTGCTGCAGAAACTTTGAGTATTCCTGTAACATGTTGGCTTTATCTGATGAGGATGCTTGAGAACTTGATCCAACATTCTCTGACTGGGTGACCTCAGGTACTTCTGAAGAATTTATTGATATGCTAGAAGTCACCTCTGTGTCTGCAACACTGAATGATATCTCGTGCTGTCCATTAGCTTTGTGGGAATAATGATCCAACAAAGTCTGCAGTACTTCATCTGGAATAACATTTTTGTCATGATTGCTCTTAATTTCCACATTCAGTGCCTGTGAATCTAATATGGATGCTGTGGTACTTTCATCGATGACACTCGCTACAGCTGCTTGTGTTACAGAGGGCTGAGAGGCGATAGTACCCACATTCAGTGCATATTCCCTACTGTTGTTACTTGCTGCTTGAAGATACCGCTTCTTCTTCAAAAACTGCATGGCGTCATCATAATTAGTACTGCTATGCACAGGTTTACTGGGACCCTCTTGCAAATTATCAACCTGATCAATGTCAGCATTGCCCTCTGAGTCCAGTAAAGCTTGTTTATCCACAAGTTCAAAAGCATACTTTGAAACTTTGCTTTCTTCGTATGTGGATAAAGGTGAAATTGTTTGATTTTGCTCCAGTGGCTGTTTCAGACTTCTCTTACTGTTAATTTTTTTGAGAACCAACTTCGGTGGGTGTATTTCTCCTGATGCATCTTCTAAATGTGATCCCCCAACTGAAGAATGTGGCATTTCAACAGCATACTCTGCAACCATATACTCATCTTTTACTTTAGTACTTGAAGAATAAAGAGGCAGATAATCATTTTTGTCTTTCTTCAGATCAGATTTGTCCAAAACACCCTCTTTGTCCATCCCAGATGATTTTTTCTCAGTTTTCTGCCTTTTCTTTTTTGGCAGTGAGTTATCTTTTGGTGACGTAGAAAAGCCAGAATCTTCCTCGGATGTCAGAAGGCCACCTTTGATGGCACATCTGTTCAATTTTTTGTCATGATTTTCATGGCACATACGTTTATGTTTCAATACACGATCTGTTCTAGAAAAATACTGTCGAATTCAGAATTCGGTAGTGAGTTTTTTGTTTTAGTTTTAGTTTTGGTCAACCAAGAAAAGAAAAGAAAAAAAGCAATTAATATAAAGATAGATATATAAGTATAATGATACAAGCAACTCCTAACTAATTTGTTGAGCCAATTATCTATTATAAATCTAATCAACAATAGGAAGTTCTTCAAGTAGTTCTAGTAGTAACAGTTTCTTATTTAGTAGCCTGTTTTATAATTTAATTTAGGATAGAAGAATTTTCAAGTATCAGTCATGCTCCAATAAAGTGAATTTTTTAAAAAGAATGTCAACCCTTGGCTGGTGTGGCTCTGTGGGCTGAGTGCCAGCCTGCAAACCAAAAGGTCGCCGGTTTGATTCCCAGTCAGGGCACATGCCTGGGTTGTGGGCCAGGTCCCCAGTTGTGGGCACATGAGAGGCAACCACACACTGATCTCTCTCTCCCTCTTTCTCCCTCTCTTCCCCTCTCTCTAAAATTAATTTTTTAAATCTAAAAAAAAAAAAAAAAAAAAAAAAGTAAATGAATAAAATCTTTAAAAAAAAAGGGGTGGTGGGTGGATTTCAAACCACCTCTTACCTGTAAACAGTATTCACACTGGTAAGGTTTTTCTCCACTATGAGTTCTCTTATGCCTTTCCATATGATATTTTTGTATGAATCTCATACCACATTCATCACAGCGAAATGGTTTTTCACCTAGTATACAATATAGAAAGTTTAAAACAAAACAAATATTATAAAATAATGAATTATCTTTACACAAGAATCTCTAAATAAATGGCTTTTGAGAGTTGTTATATTTTGCTCTTTTTAAATAACAAAGTCTCTCCTACATTAAAAATATCTTCCAATTAAATTTTTCTGTAATGTTTTGCTTTATAAAAATAAAAGATTGGCATATGCCACTGAGAAGAAAAAGCTGAAGGCAGACATGCTCAATTTCCCTGTCTTTCAGTTATGTGTGTACATAGCATACTCTTTTCATGGAGACCAGTAGTACCAGGAACTTAGAGCAATATGAACTTTGTTTCAGTAGAGTCGCTGATGTTTTTCACAATCATACAAAATGATATTTGTAAGATTTTGTAAAAGAAATGTTACCCATAAATATTCCAACACAATTCCTGGGTACAACCTTTTAAATTCTACATTTCTTTTAAAATATATTTGTGGTTAAATAAAATTGGAAAATATTCTTGAAAATATAATTTACTACAAGATAAAAAGAGCTGAGATTAGAGACTAAGTTTCAAAAGTAAAAGTCTGATTCTCTTTTTCTCAACTCAAACCAACACTGCCTATGTCCTTCTGGGAGTGAATTAAATGAGCACTGTTAAATTAGGGACACACACACGCACCCTTTCTTTTAAAATCTCATAAAGACATTGTAACTATAAGGAACTATTAACATGGAGATCTAAAATAATTTATACTTATAAAACCACATAGGCACCAAGACACTTCAATGGAAAAAGAACAGTCTTCTCAACAGTGATGCTAGGACAACTTGATAACCACATAAAAAAGAATTAAGTTGGACCGCTTCCTCACCTCATACATAAAAATTAATTCAACATGGATCATAGGCTTAAATGTGAGAACTAAAACTATTAAAAGAAACACAGGACTAAATCTTGACTTTGGATTAGGCAATGATTTCTTAGATATGACGCCAAAAGCACAAGCAACCAAACAAAAAATAGAAAGTACTTCATCCAAACTAAAAACTTCTATGCCTCAAAGGACACTATCAAGAAAGTGAAAGGCAAAATGCTGTAGCTGCTGTGGGAAATAAGGTGGAGGTCCCTCAAAATTTTTAATACAGACTTACCATACGACCCAACAATTCCAATCCTAGGTACATACCCAAAAGAACTGAAAATGACTCATTCATACAATAACCAAAAGACAGAAGCAACTCAAGTGTCCATCAACAGATGAAGGAACAAAATGTGATATATACACACAATGGAATATGATTTAGCCATTAAAAAAAAAAAAGAAATTCTGACATATGCCACTACATGGATAAACCCTTAAGATATTAGCTAAATGAAAGAAGCCAGACATAAAAAGGACAAATATTGAATGATTCCATTTGTATGAGATACCTAAAGTAAGAAAATTCAGAGGCAGAAAGTAGAATAAAGGTCACCAGGGACTTGGGGAGAGAGTTATTTCTTGCATAATGGTTATAGATTTTTGTTTGGTTACACAATGTGGTAAATGCACTTCACATCACTAAAATATGATTAAAATGATAAACTTCAAATTATGGTTTAACAAAAAGAAAAAAAGACATGGCATGGGATAAAAATATTTGCAAATCATACTTCTGATAAGGAATGTGTGTCCAGTATATAAAAAGAACTTTTACACCCCTGGCTGGTGTGGCTCAGTGGACTGAGCACTGGCTTGCCAACTGCAGGGTGACCAGTTTGATTCCTGGTCAGGGCACATGCCCGGGTTGCAGGCCAGGTAAACAGCTGGGGGCGTTTGAGAGGCAACCATGCATCTCTCACACATCGATGTTTATCTCCTTCTCTTTCTCCCTCCCTTCCCGCTCTCTCTAAAAAAAAAAATAAAAATTAAGTAAACAAATAAAATCTTAAAAAGAAAAGACAATTTTTTTTTTTAAAAAAGAACCTTTACAACTCTACAGTAAAATGACAAATAATCTAATTTAAAAACATACAATGGATCCAAGTGGACATTTCTCCAAGGGAAATATACAAATAACCAATAAAAACATGAAAAAATACTCAACATCGTTACTCAATAGAAAAGTACAAATCAAGACCAAAATGAGATACTACTTCACACCCAATAGGATAAATAAAATGAAAAAGATAGACAATAACAAGTGTTAGTATGGATGTAGAGAAATTGGAACCCTCATCATACATGACTGGTAGAATTATAAAAGGAGTGCAACCATTTTTGAAAATAATTTTGCAGATCCTTAAAATATTAAAAGCAAATTTATCATATGACTCAACAATTCTGTTAGAAAGCAGGGCCCCAAAATTCCCCAGAGCCTGTGGTTTGGGGATGGGGAAACGGGACAGTTTTCAAGATACCTTTGCATGTCTATGGCTAGTAGCTAGTGTCTCAGTTATGCAAATGGCTTTAGTTCTTCCAATGCCCCGAGGAGATGGGAGGGGTTTTGACCATGGAATGGTGCATACAGAGCCTGTGCAAGTACCCTGCCCACTGTGTCAGAGGCTGCAGTCAGGAATTTAAAAATAAGGTGGCAACCATTTGCAGGGAGCGAACCATGTGGTTTTGAAAGGGGAAAGGGATGTGGCTTTGAAAGGGAGGAGGGCCATGCAGTCTGGAAGAAGAAAAGGGAGGCCATGCGGCCTGGGCTAGTAAGAAAGCCAGCCTGCTCCTGCTTTAATCATGCCAACTTCAACGGACACCAAAGTCTGGACTTTTGGACTTAGAACTTGGGACAGGCAGAAAGGACTCTGTTAAAACTTGGGACTTCACCATGATCCAGTGTAACATGGTACATGCTTTCCTGGACTATTAGACAAAGGCTGATGACATCATACCCCAGATCCTGAAGGAGACAGCTGACAGATAAGGGATGGGGAACTTCTGGGCATGGTTTTGGCTTAGAGCCTTTTGGGGAGCAAGGGAAGCGCTGGGTCCCATGGGAGAACGGCTCTGAGCTGAAATGCTCACAGCCCTCCTCAGGTTGAAATATTATAAATAAAGACCTGTTTTCCTTAACACTAATTGTTGGGTTTCACACCAAGGCGCCATGTGAAAGAAACCCCTTTACGCTAGGTAACAGTTCCGTTCCAATGCACATATGCAGAATTGAAAAGGTATATTCACAAAAAACTTGTACATGAATATTCATAGCAGCTTTACTAATAGCCAAAAAGTAAAAACCCAAATGCCTATTAACTGATGAACAAATAAACAAGATGTGGTATATATAATATTCAGCTGTAAAAAGGAATGAAGTAATGCTACAACATGAATGGACTTTAAAACATTATGCTAAGTGGAAGAAGCTAGACACAAAGACTATCTACTGTGTTATTCCATTCATATGGCATGTCCAGAATAGGAAAACCCAGAGACAGAAAGGAGATTAAAGATTGCCTGATGCAGGGGGAACAAGTACAGGATTTTAGGGTGACAAAAATGTTCTAAAAATTAGATTGTGGTGATAACTGCACCACTCTGAATATCAAGGTCTGTCTGGGAAAAGTCCAGTCATTGTTAACATAATGAGAACAGTTTGTGCAATAACATATACAAATGTACAGTAACTGGTACGCCTTTTCACAGGTGAAAAAGTATACATTAGGCTAAACATCACTAAATTTGATTAATAGGTCTAATGTTCCCACATATGAAAATAGTTTCCTTGGAAATCCTGGAAAATTTAATTTAGGCACACGAGGTCCAGTCATTATTAATATAATAAGAACGTTTTGAATGACATCCATGTAACCTGGCAGCCAAGGAGAGCGGACTGGAATGAGCACGCGTCAACAATGATGCCTTTGCTGTACTAGTCAGTGGGGGCGGTGGATGCTGCTGAGCGAGCATGTGTGCTGTGTGGCCATCACATTCAAAATGGCTGAGTGAGTAGAGCAACAAATCTGCATCAAATTTTGTGTTAAGCTTGAACGTTCCCCTGAGGAAACTGGAAGGCCGCAGCTGTGGGCACCTGGATATTGGCGGCTTCATCACGACAACACGTCCACTCAGTATCATGTACTGTGCAGAGTTGTTTGCCAAACATCAAATCTCCCAGGTGACTCAGCCCCGCTACAGCCCAGATTTGGAGCCCTGTGACTTCTGGCTTTTCTCAAAACTAAAATCATCTCTGAAAGGGACGAGATTTGAGACCTTCGATGAGATTCAGGAAAATATAATGGGGCAGCTCATGGCGACTGGGAGAACTGTGTGAGGTTCCAAGGTGCCTACTCTGAAGGGGACTGAGGCGTCACTGTCCTATGTACAATGTTTCTTGTGTCTCGTATCTTCTTCAATAAATGTCTCTATTTTTCATATTACATGCCTGGATACCTTCTGGACAGACCTCGTATTATAAACTATTGAATTGTACACTTTAAAGGGGTAGTTTTTTTGATATTGTAAATTATACCTCAATAAAGTTATAATGTAAAAAATACTGCATGGTAAGTAAACAAGAAATTATTTCTTCACACAAGTAGCTAGCAATTAAACTCAAAATAAATTAACTGGGAAAAATTCATGTTTATTATCTGCTACGCTCTAATACACAATCTAGAATTAACAGCTTATTTAACTAGAAGCAACATTAAAACTTTAACAAAAATTTACTCGAAACATTTATGCTTTAAAAGTGATTCGTACAAATTGTCCTTTGTTACTAAAAACCCCTCACAGCCCCCACACTAAATAGAACAATTATGATGGTTAAGTCAGCCAATGAGAAATACAAACGCAAACTCACCTTTCATAGTTTTTTTTTTTTGATTACCTACTTTTGTTACTCTTATTTCTAATCCTTTTATTCTCCTTTAGTATGTATTCCCCCTTTTTAAACTACCATCTTTCTTCGCATCTTTTTTTGTGCTTTCCCATTTACTTTTCTCTTCTCCCTTTTTAACTAGCCATTCTAGAAATAACACCTTTTAAAATTTAAGTTTTGAAGAAAGCTAAGATGGCAGTCTAGATAAACATGGCTTGCCACCTTCCACAACCACATCTAAATTAAAACTAAACTAAGGACACCCATTATTCAGAACCACCAGAAATCAATCTGAAAGGAAATCCTATAACTATGAAATTAAGGAAAAAACCACATCAAGACTGGCAGGAGGGGCGAAGATGTGGATCAGGCTTGTCCCACACCAACATGTGGTAAATAAAAATCAGGAGGGATAAGGGACCCCCACTCCAGGGATACAGTGCCAGGAAGATAAGTCCCCACAACTTCTGGCTGCAAAAACCAGCAGTGATTGGGCTGTGGAGGACAGAAACTGCTGGACTCCCTGGCAGTTCCTCTTAAAGGGCCTGCACACAGACTCACTCAGACTCACTTCCTCTGAGTCCCAGTGCTGGGGCAACAAGACTGAAAGGCACCAGAGAGAGAAACTGAATTATCTGGCATCAGGGTAAGAGTTGGGGGATAGCTTTCTCCCAGATAGAAGTGCTGGCAGAGGCCACTGATCCTCTTCTGAGCCCTCCCCCAAGGAGCTGGGAGGCCAGGGCCACATCTGAGACTCCATCAACCTGGCTCACACTGTTTGCCCCACCCCGGTGATTCCCTGAGAGTCCGACCCACCAACATTTGGGCCCACTCAAGCTGTTTCCAGTGGCTTTTCCCTATGAATGGCTTGTCTTGGCTCATGCTTCATTTTCCTAAATACTCTCACACAAGCACATCTGGCCTCAGTGAACCCCTACCTCTTCCCAAGTGACCCCAGGCCTGGCACTAGCAGCAGCCAGCCTTGGTTCACAGCTTGGCCTCACCTGGGCACCTCCAAGCCCAGCACGAGTAGCAGCCATCTGCAGACCACTCTATAGCTCATGCTGGATGTTTCCAGACAGAACACAGGTGGGTAGTAACCGTGGCCTGCACCTCCTGGGAAGCCTCAGAGCCCGTGCACCCAGTGGACAGCTACAGAGCACATGGGAGCACCACCACCAAACCACCTCCACAAGCGACACGGTCAAGGGGTGAACTCAGCAGGCACAAGATCCCTGCTGAAGTAAGTGCTGCTCTGTGGAGTGGGCCCCTGCCCAGCTGATCCTCCAGGGTGGTCAAAGGTGGGTTATCAGTGGCCAAAGCCACTGACCTGCCAACAGTAATCAAGGTTCAACGACAAGTGGAGGGTATACACAGACCACATAGTGGGTGCCCCTTGAGTACCAAGCATGGGATATAGGGGAGACTGTGCCACTATACCCTACTGCAGATTTACTACATTAGGCCACTCTACCAAGCGTGGGAGTCATAGCATCTCTACCTAATACAAACAAACCGAGGGAGGCTGCCAAAATGAGGGGACAAAGAAACAAGGCCCAAATGGAAGAACAGAACAAAAGTTCAGAAAAAGAACTAAACAAAATGGATACTAAGCAAGCTACTAGATGCAGAGGATCGTAATAAGGATGCCCAATGAATACTGACAAGGAAAATTCAAAGTGATGAAAAATAAGGACCTACAACCAAGATTACTCTACCCAGCAAATCTATCATTTAGAATCTAAGGACAGAAAAAGAGCTTCTCAGAAAAAGCTAAAGGAGTTCATCACTACCAAACTAATGTTATAGGATCTGAAATGCAAAAATAAAAATAAAAATAAAAAAGGTTCATATAGTGTGTGGAGAAGATGCTGTGACAGATTGAATGTATCAAAAGTGATTTGTGAAGTTTCGTGCTGGAGATTTCTGGGTGGATGATGCTCCATGGTCAGGTATACCAATGAAGTTGACAGTGATAAAATTGAGACATTAATTAAGAACAATGTTATACCATGCAGGGAGATAGCCAACATACTCGAAATTCCAAATCAAAAGTTATTGGTGAAAATGAAAAATTATTCTTTTTATGGAAAAAACTAAATGGACTTTTTGGGCAACCCAATATTAGTGTTTTGAAATTGTCAAACTGGTCTCCAAAGGAGATGTTAATACGCATCCCCTCACCCATGCACGTATGCATGACTATTTCTCTATAAACCTGCCATATGCTACTATGCTCTTCAACTTCTAATGACTTCAAATCTCAGGTGAAAAAACAGTACCTCAGTATGAGGTTGAGCCATTATGTATGTCCTTTTCTGTGAACAGCCTGTGATATCTTTCACCTACAGCTTTTTTTTTTAAACTAGGTCGTTAGTCTTTTTCTTGAGCTTCTTAAGGAGACTGGTCATTTGTTGGTATGAGACCTGGGATTTTGTCCTGGTCTTTTTAAGAATGTATGTAGACTTGTTTGGCTACTAGGGGTTTAAATTATTAAGCAGTTGAATTTATCAATCTTCTTTGAATATTAAATTTTGAATGTTTGTTATAAAGGAGCTTCCCATTCCAACCTGTCTACACATTTATAGTTTCATCTTTTAAATTAACTGACATATTTGGAGTTAATCCTAAGGGAGAAGGTGAGGTACAGATAATACTTTGTTTTTCCAGGTGGCTATCCAGTTCTCCTAACACCACTTATGAAAAGTTCAGCTTTTCTTTATAACATTTCTATCATTTTTAAATTATAGTCATACATTAATAAGTTCCATGGGTCGATTTCTAGACCTTTTATTCTTTTCCATTGGTTTATTTATAAGCCAGAACCAACTTTACAAGTCTGAGGTCAAAAAAACATATTTCCTTTAAGATGAAAAATATATTGAAAATTTAAATTATGTGCATTATCTATACAAAATATCCTAAGGAATAATTCTTAGCTATTTTGCAAAATAAAGCAAGTAACTATTAGCTCATCATCCCCCAAAAGATCATATCTTTAAAACTCATGGATGAATAGACATGGTACTATAAATTTATTAACGTTTTCTTTTGATTATTTCAATTTCTCAGTGAAATAGAAGAGGCTGAAAGTGAAATGTTGGAGGTTTATAGAAAGGAGAAAGTATAAAAGGTTTACTTGGGAGAAAGGCTGACAGCTTTTTCTGTAAAAGATCAGAGAGTAAACATTTTAGACTTTGAGAATCATACAATCTTGGTCACCATTACTCAACTCTATTGCTATAGGGAGAAAATAGCCATAGACATTACATAAAGGAAAGGGCATGGCTATGTTCCGATAAAATTTTAATTACAGTAACAGGCAACAGGTGGAAGTGGCCATAGGCTAAAATATGGACCACATCTGAATGGACTACAAATAGATGATTTCCAGTAGGTATTAAGGGCCCACATAAAGTGGCCCTAATACAACACAGCATTCTGTTTTATTCCAGGGAAGGAAAGAGACTATGTTCCCAAGGCTGTAATTTAGCCAAGTGTGTACTATGTATGAGAGAGAGCAAGGGGTACGTGTGTAAGAAAGAGTGATTATGATAAAGGAAGAATATTGAATTGAAAATGGGTAAGGAAAGTGACGAAAATACAAGGAAACGAGGGGCAGTGAAAAGGAGGCAGAATCGCTAGAACATAGGTTTTCATGGAGACGAAAGATTGTTGAAACCTAAGTACTAGTGGTGTGAGCAGGAATGACAGGAGGTAGTGCTTGGAAAATGAGAAATTTAAATCACAAAGATTTAAGGTAGTCTAAGGGTATGATCAAAAGGAAGGCAGAATGAACAGCAAGATGACCAACAAAGTAGAGGTCTAAGAACTGAGTAGAAAGTTTTATTTTTATTAGAAAATTCTATTAGATTCTTCTCTTGATAGTTGCCTTTACATTGCAGATTAATTACTTCCAACTGAAGATTAGATGGAGTTATAATTTAATGAATTTTGGAATATGGACTTGCATCAAGGTCCAAAAACTGAAGTGTAGTTTGAGCTTAGAAAGTATTTCTACACCACATTTGTGAGGGAATGGAGGTTTTCCTCCTTGCCATAACTTTTAATAACAAAGGAAGTGTAGAAAGCAGGATTTTTTGATTCAATAACCTTAGTAGCTGTCAAAATGACTTAACCACAATAGAAGTTTCACTATAAGAACCATTTTCCCCTTGTAATATGAAGTTGACTTCAATAAGAAACATTTTCAAGTCTTCAGGAAAAGCTAATTTCCAAAGCCCTTCTTCAATGTTCAATAGTAGTGGCTGAGAGTGGTTCTTCTCATTCAGAGAAATTTTAACCTTGGTTCTACCCTCAACAACTCTCAATAAAACTTTACCAATTCTAAGCTACTAAACTACTGAACAGAATAAGTGAGGATATCCAGCTTCCATATTAGACAAAAATTCGTGGAACCAGTGATGGTTAAATCCACTAGAGTAAATGAAGTTTATTGCTGACACTACTGTTTTCCACAAAGTACTGCTCATGTAATATTAGAAATATCCATATGCTTTAAATGCTTTACATTTTCTCAATATTTGTAAATTAGTCCAAATAACTTTTTCTGCCCCACACACTTCTCTCACTGCCAGTTGTTAACAACACATCTTAGAAGAATCCATTTCACATTATACTGAAATAATGTTTTATCATGTATTCTTTTTAGCAAAAACTTAACTGAGATTTAACTCATGTGCCATGCAATTCAACCATTTAAAGTGTGTAATTCCATTTTGAAAATATTCTTGTCTATACTTATTTCACAGCGGCTAACTCTTTAGTCAGTTCAAACTTGGCCTTGTCTCCTTAAATAAATAACAACTGAGTAGTACTGGTAATATCTGTCAACTCACCAAGAGCCAAGGAAACCACTTGGCATCATTTGCCTTGCTTTTTAGTTGATATTAATGTTGTTTCATGTAGAATTTCATCTGACAATTGGGTTCCAAAATAAAAGTTTAAAAACCATTACTGCATACTAGTTTTATTCCTTCAGTTCCTTCTGATTAAACTGTAATTAAATTTCTTCTTTATTATTCCTTTAAAATGTCTTTCTACCCATTTCATTCAATTTCTAGTCTTAATGTCTTGTTTGTAAGTTCAGGTCCTCATCGGAGTATTATAGCGGCATTTCTAAGAAATCTCATAAAAGCAATTATTTCAATGAGGAAGAAAAAATAATGATTGAGATTAGTTTCAGAAGCTACTTTGCTATAGTGAGAAAAAAGTATTAATTAAAAGCTAATTAATTAATCCAAAACCCAACACTGATTAATAAATCCAGCCTGTTACAGAAGTAGTAACTTTTAACTCTCAATTCAGCGCAATAATAATTGAATGTAAACTTCAAGTTTATAAACAATATTCAGAACATATTTACCATGCAAGAACTGTCATCCAAAATGTAAAAACAATGCAAATATAACAACTTGGAAATACAAAACATTACATGAAATACAAGGGGAGAATGAGTAAAAAATGCTACTGTTCTGCTAAAATAGCCTGTTACCATGGTCTGTTGCTTGGTTGCAACATTTCTCTTTTTGATATCATAAAAAGCTAGGTAACACTGGCTAGGCACTGAGTAAATTCTCCTGCTAAAGTAATAATCCAGAAGTCTCAGTAAAAAAGCAGAGCATAAAGCAATGTTTTTGTTAGGTAGCCTCTATCCCTCCATGCAACAATCATGTTCTTCTCCACCCTTGCTTAGCATCTCAGCTGCTTAATAACAACCCCTCAAATGTCTCCTGCTTAAGACCCTAATATTTAGGTCCATGGCCTCTGCATAATGGAAACCCTTGCATTTATCAATAAATTCTAAAATTTTAAAATAATACCTTCAGTTTCAGATTCCCATGAACCACTGTTCACTCCCACCCACCCCCAAATTCTCGTGTAATAAAATGTCTTGAGAAGGCACATTTTTCTATTGTACCTTTTCAAGACTAGAGTTACAGGGGATCAGACTCAGTCTCCCTTCCCTCTACCCTTTTATAAAGAACTAAAAGGTAGATGAAGTAGGCAAGAAAATATCTGGCTGATTTTTAAGGATGAAGAGAATTCCTTCATTAGATAAGCACAGCAGGCCTATGCAGAACACTATGTGGTTTCCATCAATATAACTGTGTTGCTCTCTTTGTGTTGGTATTTATTTTACGTTTTTACAATTGCATTTAAAAATTTTTTAAATAATTAATCTACCATCTAGTCAGTCCCCCAAGGTAACTGAAAGTTGACTGAATATATTTTCTGGAATAATTAAAAATGGACACTGAAAGTTCGTGCTCAATAGTCATTCTCGAAGCACCCTTAGAAAGTCAAAATCAAAACAGGTAATAAAACATAGGCAAAGAAGGATCCATTAAACCCTTTCAAGAATTTACAGAGGAATAAAATTAGATGGGGGGGGGGTCAATGAACTTTTGGTTAATTTGTCTATCAGCTTTTTCATGCAGCTATGAAAGGAGACAATGCAGAGTTCTACAGGTAACAGAGCAGGAAGTACTTGCATCAACGACCAACAATGCAAACAGCAAAAAAAAACAGAGTGGGAGGCAAGCTGGATAGAGAAACAACTACCTAGTTCTACATTAGGATGCTATGACCTACTACTTTGCTTCGTAATAGTTATCATGGAGTTAGACTCTCTCCAAAAGATCTACAGAAGAGCAAAACAAGTTACAAAATATGTAGAAGCTGTTACTAATAATTGTGGCTGCTTTGAAAGAAAGTCAAGACAAGACACTGTCATAAAATTCAGATGGGGGTTGAAAACAACATTTAAGTGTTTTTGAAAATAGAAACTCTTCAGAGATAACATCTAAACATCTTAAAAGTATCCAGAAAAGTAAGAATGAATGACCTTGAGAAGTAAATTTAATTTCCCTAAATATTCAAAATCCTATTTCTTCATCATGACTGCGTCCAAGGCAGACAGTATTTGTCAGCCACTCTTTCACCAAAGGCCCAAATAAAATGCATGAATTCAGTTTGCGTCATTAAAAGTCAGTCAAATGAAAAACTATCAACAAAATAAATATTTTGTCATCAGCAAATCTAGACATCTGAAATGTTAATGAATTCAAGATTTGAAAGGCATGAAAGTTGGTCTTCCATTCAACTGGGTTCTGGAATAATAATAAGTGGAAGTAGCTGTCAAAATGGCTGCTTCAAATATTGGAGAATCCTGACGGTCTTCGGGCATTGAGTTCAAGGAAGTAATATGGATATTTTTCCTAAAGAATATGGTGTGAAATTTTGTAAAACAAAGCATTAGATCTAGACTTAACTGTCTTATGCTTCAACTTTTTGTAGAATATAAAATAATTTGGGAGTGGGAAGCAGGGAAGAACCCATATTAAAGGAAGGCAAACTAACAAATGAAAGAGTAAAAAAGATTACTTGTTCTAGAGTAATCATGTTTTTTAAGTGCAAAAATTATTTAAAACACACACACACGCACAAACAAATCGAAAACATCAACATGAAAAACTGCTCTCAGACAAACTTTTTTTTTTTTTTAAGTAGGAAATTGTTAAAATTAAATTTGGGGAGTCCTTTCTCAGCTCTTTTCCTGAAAATTAGTGCATCCTACACTGTTCAAAATGGAAGAGAGTCCAAAGTACAGAAAACGTAACTTTCTTTGTTTTACTCTAATAGTCAGTGGTTTCCAAGTTTTACCTGCTTCTCATAAACCAGTCAAAACTGAAGTAATATTATGCTCCTTGAAGCTTAACAATGTTGTTTCATTTGTTTAAATTTTAATACCTAAAAGTAAAATCAATTAATAAATTTGCAATTAGCTGAATAAATTATAATTTTTCATATTAATTATAGTTAACAAAACAGTGAACAAATTTCTAATTTTCTTCACAAAACAATAACATTCTTCCAACACTGGAGTTAAATGCCCTGGTATTTTATAATACTTACAAGATAAATCTGACACTCTTTAGCTGGGCATCAAGGCTCCTAAAATCAAGACTTCTAGTCTTGTCTACTCATCCCTACTCGACCCACTCCTTTCTGCTCTACTCAGAATGATTATTTACATGTTGTCCATCTTACCTTTGTTCGCCTCATACCTGCCAGAATTTGCTCTTACTCCTACATCCACAGAATTCATTTCAGACAAGCATACCCAATTACCCACAGGCCACAGGGCCAGGGCCAGAGTGGCTCTGCTCTTAACTTAACAAAATGAAAACCTCTATGTTTAAAACCAAAAGTTTTGGGGGGACTCAAAATTTTCTTAGTTCTTATCTACCCTTTCATTCCATACTGGTTAAAGGGCATGAATTTTGAAGACCTGGACTGTGTCATTAACCAGTTGTGCAGATGGAGGGGCAAGTCACTTAATCATTTTGATCCTTAGTTTTCTTATCTATAAATAATGATGATGATGATAATAATACCCTTCTTGCAGCACTGCTGTGAGGATAAAGATAATTTATGTACTGTGTTTAATATAGTGCTTGGCAGAGAATAGGTACTCAATAAATTTATTTGACAGTATTATTAGCTTTATGGTAATGATGACTGATTTCTTAGAATTTCTAGCCTTTTTTTAACTCAAAGACATTATTTATTTTGTTAAAGTCAAGCAGGACGATCTGTTGGGAGCTAAGTGGTAGGTGTCAAGCACGAAATCTATACACATTTTCCACGGTGAACTGCAGGATAAAAGCCACAGGCAACAGTCCTGACTGAAACCTCGCGATACAGAGTAGTCTACGGCTGAGCTACAGCAGAGGGGAAGAAACCAGGCATTTCTGGCTTTTTAACTATCTTGAAGTACCTGTCTCCATCTAGTTCTCCTATTTTTTATTTAGTTTTTAATTATTAAATTTATTAGGGTGACACTGGTTAATAGGATCACAAAGGTGTAGTCAGGTTCTTTTAAACTAGCATATCTGACACACATCTATAATTGATCTGATGTCTGCTTGTCTGCCTGATTTTAACTTGCTACTGCTACTCTCTGTGTGTTTCCGAATTGAGACTCTGCTACCAATTTACCTATCCTTTCCCAAAGAGTGCCAACTTCAGTACACCCCAGATTTCCCTCCTGCGCCTGGCTTCCATCATGCTTCTGCTCTACCATCTACAGTTCACGTAATGACACCTGACCCCCATGTAACATATGGACCACGAACTCTAAATCTACCTCACGGGACCAGTTAGGTTCCACCTCTTCCATGAAGCCACCAACTGAATCATCAATGGCCTATTTCATCTGAACTGCTAAAACACAGGTTCTATACTACCTTTCAGGATTTATCAAATTGTGAATCACAATTCACTCATTCATTCATTTATGTGTAATCAAATCATTCAATGATGATACATAAATAAGAATGAGACTACTTCAGGAGATTTGTTAGAGACTTCTCAAAACAAATGGTAATTTTTTTTTTTTAAACTATAGACACTATAAACGGAAAAAGAACATTTTACACGAATCTGAGGGAAAGGGATATTCACGCACAAAATATACATGGGTGGGAAAGAGTTAGTTTACAGTTTTTCACATGGAAAAAGATATGCAGGTTATGATTATTCCAATAGCTTTGTCAACTCAAAAGAATGTCACGAGGGCATTTATGAGACGTTACCGACGCTCGCTGTGCCATTGTGACATTCTTTTGAGTTGACAAAGCTATTGGAATAATCATAACCTGCATGTCTTATTCCATATGAACAAATGTAAACCTACTTTTGCCAACCCCTGTATACACTCTACTGAAAACTAGGCAGCTTTATTACAAAGTCTCTGATTCTCCATATTTCAGTTTCAATGCACATGTTAAATACTTAATTTTCTGGATGACTTCTCCCCCTCCCACCAAAACCGCCCCCCAGAAAATCTTTAAGTATGGTAAAATGTTTTATATGTACATATGGGTATGTGTATGATTTCTTCTACCTTTACTGAGATGATTTGTTATATAGTGTAAAACTTTTACATGTGTTTTAGGCGTAATCAAATCTTTTAGTGTGAATTATTAACAGTTTTGTAGAGTAAAAAAATCTGGCTTCTGCGAGCTTCGTAAAAGCAGAGAACATGAGTCCCAGCACTCTTTTTTGGCAAGTGCTCTGTCCATGCCAGTGCTGTCTGGCTTCAGCCATCACAAGGCCAGGGGCTCATAATGCAGGCAACACTCTTATTAGCACAAACCAGGATTCAGTTCCTTCATCTTCCAAATAAGACTTAAACCCTAACTAGGGCCTGTAACATTTTCTTTTAATAAGAGTTCTCCATTATAATTAATAAACTATAACTTAGGGCATCAAAATAATAAGAGGAAAACCATAATTTTTATTAATAACTGAAACATAGGGAAGTAAATACAAAGTGTTGAGCTAACTTAGGGGTGAATCAACAGTCTCTCTGACTCCACCCTACTAGCCCAACTGGTTTTAAAAATAATAATGCTATTATTCAACTATTTAACATGGTTGTAAGCAAAAGTCATAGTCAAGAGGAAAAAAAGATCAATATCAGTTTTGAGATGTAAAAAATGCTTACTTAGAAGATAGGTTTTCTACTGTTTCTTACTACATTTTCATGTATAAAACTAAGAACTAAAGCATTAAAAATAACCGTGTATATGCATAATTCTGAATGATTCAGTTTATTTTCAAAATCCCTTTTATTTGGGGGAGGGCTTATAAAATCAATTTTAAAAAACTTCCCTATATACAGAAATGCTTTCATAACATTTTTACTAATGAAATAAAAAATAACTGTCACAACTAAACAAAACAAGCATAATTTGTTATAATAGTCAGAATATCAGGATAGGTAGTCTGTAACTTACTCTTAAGAGGAATTTAGAAAATTAAAATAAAATACTGAAAATTATACTTAAATTCTTTATTCCTCAAACCCACACTCCCTCCTCATGGCCATAAGACTGGCACTTCCTTAGAGCAAAATGGTGACAAGGTTTTCTCGAGAAAAGAACACAACTGGATATATGTCATTCTAACATTTATTCTATATATGCATTTGGAAATGCAGGAGAAAAGGCACCTTAGATACAAGCACCTGATCACCAAGTAAATCTTCCAGTGATGATAAATACTTAACCTTGGTGTCGTCGTCGTCGTCGGCAGCCATCCGTCTCGAGAGACGATGGTGTAGCTTCCCAAGAGTCCATCTGCACCACCGAGAATGGCTGTGCAGTCCGACTCGGGAGTGACACGGTATCTGTCTCCTCCCGTGCCGAATCGACATCCTGCGATGACGCTGAAGCTACAGAGCCTGGGCAGGGTGACATGGAGGGTCTGCTGTTGCCCATGCAGCAGACCCCCCCTCTCTTCGCAGCTGAAGGGTCCAAGGGAAAGACGGAGTCGATACAGCTTGGCTTCAGGTGCGCCGCAGGAGTTGCCGGTGTTGACCACAACGTCAAACCGCCTTAGGGACTCCGGCTCCGGATTTTCTGTCGGGGTTTACTCCCCCAGCCTTTCCCCTGAAGAGGTATGCCGCAAGGCAGCGGAGGTTTTTTGGAGTCAGAGTTTTCCTTCTCTGATGTACCCTGACTGGAAGATCGAACCAGCGACACTTAGCTCGCAGGCCAACGCTCAATCCACTGAGCTAAACCAGCCAGGGCCAACCTTGGTGTATCGTAAGCAAAAGATCTATAATATATTCACAAGATAAAAATCTCCCATAATTACCAAAAATAGCAGTCCCAAGGATATCTGCATTTTGACAGTTTTCAATGCCTTACGCTAAAAAAATAAAGCTGAACCAGAATTTCAAGGATCAGCCTTGGGATGAAAAAGCATTCTCACTTAAAGTGGTATTTTGTAGGCTAGCCTACATTTAGGAAAGAGAATTAAGTGACAGTCTATCCAGACTGAGTTTAAAATTTTTCTATTTGAAAACCAAATCCAAGTATGTTTTTTTTCTTTAAGATTTTACTTATTTACTTTTAGAGAAACATCGATCAGTTGCCTTTCACATACCCTCAACTGGGGATCAGGCCCGCAACCCAGACATGTGCTCTGACCTGGAATCAAAAGAGTCGTCTTTTGCTTTGCAGGAGACGATGCTCAGACAACTGAACCATGCTGGTCAGGGCTATTCTTGGTTTTTAAAAGCCTCAGAGGATTTCTTTATTGGTGGCAAAAGCAGCTAAGCAGGTAATGATTTTTAATCATGTTGCAAATGGAGGAGAAAATGGGCTTGGAGGCTGGGAGACTAAAGGAGACAGTATAATAAGACCTAAAAGGATGAGGAAGGCTATAAGGAAAATAAAGCCTGTAAGAACTGGTAGTTCTTCTCACACACAACCTTTGAGGATCAGTTGATGGGTGACTCATTACCTTCTTGACAATTAAAAGAAGGATAAACACACAAAACCTTTTAAATTGCAATAACTATTTCAGTGCATTTTTCTAAACTAAGAGCCCACAGACAGAAAGCCTTGACACGGGCACACTTCAGGGCACAACACTCCTTCAGAAACAAAAGCCATTTAAAACACGAAAGAAAGAACAATGAGAACAAAAAACAAATGATGAAGAACATATCTGTGATTCTAAGTGTATCTTATAGGTATCTTGACTGTAAGACAAAAATATCTTACTGTCTTTAGAAAGAGTCTTTCAGAAGAACCAAGCAAATGAAGTAAAGAAGGAAAGTCTCGACCCCTTATACTAGCAGTTCCACATGGAAGGGGATGGGGGCAGGACACAGGACCAACAGGGTAAAATTTAGTCTTTTCAAAAGAAACTTTTCTCTGTTAAGGAACCATAGTGACTGGGTTGCCCTGGTTCCTCTCAACTCCTTATCTTCTTCTAAAGGCATTCTCTGTAACATGAGAACTCCAGTCTTTGCTTCAGTCCCTTTCAAATGTTACCAAACCCATAGGAAAGCTTAGTAGTAGAGCAAGAAAAACTCAAAAAGGCCCCAAGATATTCTTCTGCTTCTAGTCCCATTCTGCATTGTTAGTGATCTTACATGTGTGCTCTGGAGTCACAGAGACTTGAACTGGAATCTTGGCTCCACCATATACTAGAACATATAAATTTAGGAAAGTTTCTTAACTTCTAAAAAATGAGAATAGTAATGGCTCCTCTCTTTCAAGATTAATGTGAGGAGTAAATATGCTTTAACAAAACTTTCAGCACAATGCCTAGTCTTCAAGATACCCCATGGCCTAGCACAGCTGTCTTCCCAAACAGTGAGATTGCAAGATTGTGACCAGCACTGTAATAAAGAATTTACTAGAACAAAACAGAAAACAGAAGAGTACATACAATAAGGAAAAGCACTGTTTCAAAAATATATTTTTCAGACACACACACACACACACACACACACACACACTCTCTCTCTCTCTCTCTCTCTCTCTCTCTCTCTCTCTCTCTTAACTGGGCCTCCTGCAGTTTTTGTGTTTTGCCTTCCCTATGTAACCTCCAACAGATAGCACATCTGGCTTTTCCTCAGGGCAGAATAGCATTTTGTATAAAACTCTACAACATTTATTACATTGTGCTTGTTCATAAGTGTGTCTCTACCATTATAATGTAAGCTCCAAGGAAACTGCTTTATATTACCTCTGTATTTCTGGTACCTAAAAAATACAGAAGGCTCAGTAAATTTTTCTTGAATGAATGAGTAAATCATCAAAATCTAATAGGTATTAAAAACATACAAAAATAGTAAACCACTTTATCATTATCTGATCAGGTTTTATTATTACATAGAAATTTAAATTTAGCTGTAAGTCACAATAAAATCGAAACTGTTGCTCTTTTTCCCAAAATGCCTAGTCTGCTCCCTTCCATCTGGAAGTGATGAATAAATGTTTACTTTAAGAAACTGAAGTGGGTGGTGAGCATAATAAAAAACTTTGAAAAGTAGAACATCAAAGCAACTATGCTGCATAGTTGAAGTTTTATTTAAGGAGACTGGCCATAGTCATGCTTCCTTGTTAGAGGCAAAGAAAGTAAGGAAATTTATCAAGCAGAAAGTTTACTTCTTCTACAGGACCAACTATCCAAGGACCCCCTTTCATGGGTACTGAAGGTACCATGAGAACATGTCTAAATAACACCACCAAGCAGGTACTTGCTTAAGTACTAAATATAAAGAAATATGAAGAATTTTAATATTTTTCATATTCACATAGCATCACCATCACTCTCAATTATATTTAAATGTAAGAATCAAAGTTATACAAATTCACCACCTATACTTTTCTAATATCACAAAAAGCAAAACATTGAAAATAAATTCTAAAGAAACGCTTTTACCATGTTTAGAGACCTCAAAATTCAAAAGCTAGTGGTCTACGAAATCAAAATTACATATAAAACTAGTCAAAAGTAAATAAATGTTTACTCTAAAGTGAATCCCTTTCATAGTAAGCTTCTGAAATATGTTTCTAAATCATTAACTTAACTGAAAAACTCAGTTTCCAACTTATTAGGATTACAACTTTTTGATATAGCAAGGTAAATATATGAAACAGTAAGAAAAACAGTGTTATCACTGCTATCTCAGATATTTTGCTCCCATCCCCCAGACTAATTAATGTAATGATAATTTTGCCTATCTAAACTTATTAAACCTCTAAGGAAACAGCTATTTCACAAAAACTTCCTTCTGTCACTTTAAATATATTTTAAGTTATTATAAAACCCTACTTGAAGGTAATTTATTGGGCTTGGACATTGAAGACAAGTCTTGAAAGTTAACATTGGTTTATTGTAAGGAGAAAAGAAGATTAGAAACAAAACTAATAAAAGTGGCAACTCATTAAAACTCTTCCCTATATTTGAAATGGTAACTTTAATGACCCTAGTAAGGGTGGCAACACTCACCAGTATGAATCTTCTCATGTCTCTGTAGCAGGTACTTCTGTATGAAACGCATGTCACATTGACTACATTGAAATGGTTTTTCGCCTTAAAATAATTTCATATCCACAAATTAGTTACTGCATAAAACACAGTTTATAGTTACTATTTCTGAGGGATGATAAATCTTAGAAGCCCAAATTCTGGAAAGTTCCAAATTATCCATACAAATGTTTTAAACTATTCATTAACTTGACAGAATTTTATTTCCTCTCCATTTTCCCCCAAGGTTTTAAAATTCACATCCTCACTATCACACAAAAATGACACTAAATCTGATCTCTAGGCTTTAAGGGATTAAAAAAAAAAAAAAAAGGAAATGAAACAACTTAAAATAAAACTTTAAAATAATGAGGTTAGAAGGGACTCTATAGGTTATCTAAGCATGTCTTAAACATCTTTTCTTCCTTTTTATCTGGAGCAAGATCCACGCATGTTGTTCTCTGTGGCTAACCATCATTTTATGCCTGTCTACCTGTTTTCTCCAGAACCTTCAGAACTTTCTAAACATCCTTAAAAATAAAATAAAATTTAAAAATCCTGTATCTTCAAAGGTTCCCACTCTGGTGGTGCTTTTCCTTTTAAGAAGAGTATTCTTTTGTCTGCTCTATGCAGAAACTTTCCAGAAATCCTGAAACACTCCTTCATTACTTCCTAGCCTTCCTTCACCCACACCTTCTTAAGAGGAGTCTATCCTATGTCTCAAATTCTTTATCACCCACTTGTGCTTTATCCTGTACTCTACTTTCTTAAAAGGCTATTCATTATCTCCTTGCTATTCTCATTTTTTTCCTAGTTCTCTATACTCTCAGAGGTTATCCCATTGTTGATCATACCCTCCTGGGTATTCTCTCTTCTTTTGGCTTCCGGGACCAACTGTATTTTCCTAGTTACTGCCCCCCCTACTGCCCCCATAATTCAATCTACATGTCTAATCTATTTCCCCAAAGAGCTGTGATCAATCTTTTAGTTCTGCTCTCTACAACTTCATGTTCTTAGTTATCATTTTTATATTTGATTCCCAAATTCATATTTCAAGCTCCATCTAATATCATGCATAGAAAAATGACAGGCTCTCAATAATACATTCTTTAACTGTGTCTCTAGCTAAAAAGAACACATTAAGCCAACTAAGCGTCCAATTAAGATTAAATTAATTTTGCACATCTATGCTAATTATTTTGTCATTTAAACTTTTTCCTGGTTTCCTTCTGATAATCTGGCCTTATGAAATCTCTGATTTGAAATGCCAGGTTAGCTATGGTCTTAGGAATGAATGACATTTACACAAAGATGAAAATAGCGAAGATAATTTTAATGGCCATAAGCCCATTTTAAATCAAGAAATACCTGTATGAATGAAGACATGTCTCTGTAAGTGATAGTTCGTTCTAAAGGCAGCATTGCAGTGCTCACAAACATGAGATTTAGGGGTTTTCAAACCAAGTGATCCATCCTCATTTATTGTAAGAATCTAGTTAAAAAAAGGCAAAAACAAAAGAAATAAGTTTTAAAATTTAACACTAGTTTATAAAAAAAGATAATGCCTTTTAATGCAAACAATGTTCACCAGAGATTATGAAATATTTTTTCCTAAATAATTTTGAAAAGGCTGTTAGAATAATGTTGTTATTAATTGTAAAGAACAGTGTGACACTGAATGGGTCAGATTACTAATAAAATCTTGGAAGCTGGTTACGTAAGATTTCAGTACTCTGCCCCTCCTTTCCAAAGCAGAAGTCTTAAGAATCCCTAACTGTTCTCTGTTAGGGTGAGTATAGCTTCAATTTCCATTTCAAATTCTCAAATCTGCAGAACAGAAGTCTTATGTTTTAGACATAGCATAAATATGAATCAGTATAGGACTGGTTAAATAAATCACAGAAAATGAACACAATTTAATATCATGTGGTTTTAAAGTAAAATGAGAAAGCTCTCTATATACTTATATGGAATTTATTAAGTAAAAAAAGCAAGATTTAGAATCTAGTATATAATTTTTCCAGTTTTTGTATATGAGTACGAGAGAAAGAGAGAGAGAGAGAGACTGTGTGTGTGTCTGTGTGTGTGTGTGTGTTTATATATAAGTAAAAACTATTTTAAACGATGTACACAAAATGTATATAACCTCAGTTGTGATGGCTGGGAAACAGCAGAGAGGAGATAAGGTAAGAAAGATACTTCACATTGAACGTACTTAAAACACTTTTCTAAACCACCTAAATGTTTGCCTATTATATTTTCTTTTTTTGTTTTTTTTTTTAAAGACAAGAAATCAAAGTTTTCAAGTCATGCTAAGATAGAATTTAGAGTCTAGCTGGACCAGTTCAGAGCCTCTAAAGTTATTCTAGGACTACAAAACTATCATTAAGCATATCCTAAAAATATCTGTTGAATAAATAAATTTGAGTGGGTACAGGAAAGAGAGGTGACACAGAAGTCAACCTTATCTTCTCGGGCTTCTTAGGTTGAGAACATTGTGGGCCTAGTCTGGACAGTGCCAGCGAGAAGCCACATTGAGGCTTCATGTATCCCAATTTATCAACCATTTGTTCAATGTGTGACATTAAACTGCCTTGCTCATCAGACAAGTGGCAGAGTGAAAATAATCAATGATCCCTTTTTTCATTATTGAAAAGAGAAGAAAGATGGCAAAGTATGATCTGAAGATAAGCATATAACACTAGGAGGTAAGATCAGGAGGAGCATGGCCAGGGAGAGGCAAGCAATATGGGAGGTAGGGGCATATGGAATGGAGAAAGAAACTGTGTCCCACACAGGGTGCAGAAATCTAAGAAACATCTTTAAAAAATACAAAGCCCTTGGAAACTGATTAGGGTCTATAAATACTATGACCCCTTCTCCACCCCAGAAAAGGGAAATAGGTAAGAAAAAAAGCTTTAATTATTAAAAAATAAAATAAAATTTTTTTTTACCTTAAATTTAGGAAGACAATTTACCTATACTGTATGTAAATCAATGATAATTATTATGCAAACTATACAGGGTTTTTGAGTTCTGGGCAAACTGTCAATGTGGCCAACAATGCCTCAGAGTCTGCGCACCCAAGTCAGAGAGAAACACTGGCAGGCTGATGGAGGCAGGTGTTGCAGCTTCCTGAAGAGAGTCAGTCAGTGAGAATGAAAAGTTTCATCTCTGGCCAGTCAGTTTAGAATTTTTTCAACCCTTCCAAGTCACAAAATAATGTGCAAGTTAATACTGTGCAAACAAATAATAATAATAACCCATGAAATGTTTTAAAATCTGATTCAAAATATTTCTAACATAAAATACAACAAAAAGATATTAAACATTTTATATAAATAGAACTAAAAACAATATAGTACCAGGTAGTTTTTCACATATGTTGATAAATAAGAAGTCCATATACCAAAAAACATGGCAGCTTAGTAGCTTTCTGTGGCACAGCAACTGCAAAGAAAGGCTCTGTGAGGAACAAATTCCCGCCCAAATTACTTAAATGTGAAACGGACGTAATCCTTGACTGTACAAAGCCCTTTTAAGAAGAGTTAAGGAGTTCTGGGTCATTGTTTTCTGTCACTATATGTAATGCTGCCTTTCACTGTGGATTCAAGCCTTAATTCAAGGTGGATTTTATGGGTGAAACAGTTAATACTAGCTTGTGAATAGCAGACCAAAATATCTAGGATATTTATAAAGTTCAAAGACAGAAAAATCAAATTCTTAAGCATTTTATATTTAATTTTCATTTTTTTCTTTTCTTTTTAGGCTAGAGTAGCAAACATCTTTGTACAAAGGACACAAAATAAAATTCATCTTGCCTCAGACCACCAGTGGCTCCTCCCATTTGTAATCTGTTTTAAATGTTACTACCTGACTCGAGTGTTTTATTCACTACTATAAACTCAATACTATAAACTCAATGTCCAAAACGGTGCCTGGAACATAGTGAAACGCTATACACGTCTACTGATGCAACTACTTGCTATGCATACCAAACATTCTCACAAGCTTAACACTTTATTCTTTTTAAAACTTTTACAAGAAATAATATGCTTTTCATTTTTCAAAGTCACTAAGTAGTGCCACAGACAGGTGAGTATTCAAAGTACAAAGTCCCTTAGTGGAACAGAAATGGCAAATCAATGCAGGCAAAATTTTCTTTCTTGGTATAGAGTTGGCTTCTTTATTCTTGTTCACACCCAGTTTTTCAAGATCTTTTAGTAGAATGTTATCTACCAGTTAAAGTGTGTTTGCCTTACAGATTAGCTGTCTTACTTGCTACTAGTATCATAAAATAGTTCTGCTTCTCTTTTTCACTTCAATATATGAACATTACAACTGAAGAATCTGAAGTTTAAAAGTTTAAATCCCGAGATGCCTGCTCTATCTCCACATGATCTACCCTGCCTCCTGTCACTGAATCCTTTGAAGACATACGGTATATTATAAAGACCAAGCAATCAGGCTTTATCAGGAGTGGAGAAATTAGTAGTGGTCTAAATAATACTCAACATACTTGATTTTTTCTTAATTGTTTAATAAATTTAAAACAATTTTTCAGTAAAAAAATTCAATACCAAATGGAACTCAACTAATCTGCCCTCTTTAGCTCATGGCCCATTAGTAGATCTGTTTTTGTTCTGAGCCAAATGTGCTCATATATATACAGTGATGGTTATCTTAAATAATATACCAGCTTTGCCCTTGGCCACTGTGGCTCACTTGGTTGAAGCATCGTCCTGTAAACGCAAAGGTCACAGGTTTGATTCCTGTTGAGGGCATATGGGCATATGCCTAAGTTGCAGGTTAGGTCCCCAGTCGAGGTGTGTAGAAGAGGCAGACAATCAATGTTTCTCTCTAACATTGATGTTTCTTTCCCTCTCACTTTCTCTCTCTCCCTCCCTTCCCCTCTCTCTAAAATCAATAAGCATGTCCTCTGGTGAGGAATAATAACAATAGTAACACCACCACTAACAATAATAATAAATCAACTTTGGTCAGGCAAAGCACTAAGCTCTGCCTATTCAATTCAGAGATTTTTCAGTCCTCAAGGGTCACAGCCATTGAATAACTGAAACGCGACACCCCTCAGTGAGAAAGTTTTGCTCTCTTAAAAGGCAGAGGATCTGAATCCAATTAGAAATGGAATAACAGGGCAACCCCAAAGTTATACAACAAAATAACAAAGTCAGAGCAATAACCACTTCATTTTCACCATCATCTCTAAGATCCCATCCTCACATTGTCACTTTCTTTCATTCTTCAGGATTTTTGTTGTCTCTCAATATTATATTTTACATGTTACCAAATTTCGTTTGTGAATGACAAGCTTTTGACAGTGCCAGAACACGAAATACACTGTATCATAAGCATGGTACAATAACAGATGTTCAGTATAAAGACTCTGAGTTTTAGAAGAGGCTGTTTCTCTCATGTTTCCTAAATAGTAGGCAAAGAAGTATGTGACATATTTTACAGAGAGAGCTACATCAAAATATTTTTAGAGTTCAGTTCTGTGAAAAAATTACTCAGAATCTATAATTCCATGGGAAAATTGGATAAATAAAATACCAATACCTTCTTTTACTAATTTGCTTCTCCACTTTTCTCGTAAGTATTATTGCCTATTTCCACCCCCAGTCTTATAATCAATGCTTCAGAGCCACTTCTTCCACAATCACATTGGCATATAGGACAAAATATGACACATGCCTAGTGTGTGTATTTCTCTGCTGCTTTTAACTCAATTTTCCTCATTTTATATCATTCAATTGTAAGTCTTTTTGATATCAAAATCACACATCTTTTCTGGGAACCAACGGTATGTAATCAATTGTCAGGAAGAAATTCTCTAAATAATTTAGAACCAGTTTGATTTGTGGAATATGCTCTTCCTGAGTTCAGCATAACTTTGAATAATCAATTTCTATTCAGACCACCTACAGTGTTATAACAAACAAATCCAGTTCCTGTAATCAGAAAGAGATCCTGACATATCATAGACACAAAAATTATTTGTAGACAGAAGGGAAAAGGAGACAGGTACATTTCAAAATAAGGAGAAGTAAGTAATTAAAAAGTACCCTGCTCTATTTCATTCAATTACAAGGGAGTTAGAAGATGTATAAAATGTATACAATATTGAATTAAGGCAATACTGCTATATTTTACTGAAAAGGATTCTTAGAGTTCATCAATATTAACTCAAAAATCCTCATAAAACCTTACTGTGGTGGAAAACATTATCTCCTAATCATCTAACAAGCCAACAGCAAAGTCAGGTGACAAATACCTCATTTCTCCAGAAACTTCTAGTATCAAGACTTGAAATTCTCAAGCTTAAATGAAAATCACAATCACTTTTGAACTCTTTAAAGTATAACTGGAAATCCTCTGAATAAGAATCTCTAGGGATAGGGCCTGGATATTTATAACTGAAAGAGCTCTATAGGTGATCCTAATGCAGAGCCAGGACGGAGCACCACTGACACAAAGGGAATGCACTGAGACAGAATTAAGTCCACTGAGACTTCCCATACATTTCTAATAACTTTAGTGCTCTGTAGTCCTAAACCACAACAAAACAAAAATAGATTCAATGGGGCAATGGAATATAATGTTAAATGGCCACAAAGGTATAGTAATGTAAAATGGAATAGTATCTCATTAATGAATGAGACAGCTAAGCTATTATAAGCAGTCAAGAAATAAAACCTAGCAGTCAAGAGTTTTCAGGGAAAGGGGGTGAGGGGTAGTATCTCAGTCCTCCCTGAGGGCTTCATTACAATACATACGATTTTTAAAAATGTTTTCAACATCAAGCCTAAGACATTAAAAGTTAATCATGTTCAAATAAATGCACTATATTTAAAAAGAAAACAATACATTAAAGACTTCAACCGAAGTGGTTAAAATAAAATTAAATTTGATATTTAAAAGTGACAAGGGTTTACTGTGTAAAAAATTTACTTTCATAAAACAGCTTATTCCATGACAGTATCAAATAACTTGACCTAGATAACATTCCCCAACTTGATTAGCCTCTTCTACAGACATGATTAAATGTATTCTGGCATCTTTCAAGAATGAAATCTACCTTAAGATGACTAGGCTTTGCCATCTGACAATGGCTCAGAAAGCAATTATTGATTAAAACCCATAGCAGCTAAAGATGATCTAACAGTATAGAACTTCACATCACAAGCCTATCTGGAAGGGAGCCACATTTATATGGATATTCTAAGCTCTGATGTTTTTACTTAAAGTCTATCACATTACTTTTGTTACATTTCTTGTACAGATCCCCAATCTAACATGACACAATGGTGAAAACATACTAAAAATATTCATAATGGGAAAATTCAAGATTTGGGAAAGATGCTGGGGGAGAGTGGAGTCCTCTAATCATAATACATTAAAACTCTCTGATAAATTTTAAGTTGGTTTTAACAAATTTAAAACAAACAACACAATGATTTATAAATGTAAAATAAGTTTCTCTTGCTCTTCATACAAAAGGGCAGAAAGAGTTTAATGAAAAATCAGAAGTACAAATTTTTAAACCAAGCTTCAGAAAATACAAAATAACTCGATTGATTATGCCTCATAGTTCTAAAACTCCAGACACAAAAACTATTCATCTAGAGACTCCAGACCTGTGTTAAAAACAACCCACAACCACTCTCTGTCTCATTACATGTAACATGTCAAAACATTTTAAAAATAATTTTTGTTGTTATTCTCAGACCCTGTCTGCCATACAATATTTCTGGTCCTTTCATCTTCCTAAGACTTCCCTAAAAAGACAGACCCAAAGTATTTTCTTATATAAAATATATTTAGACTAGGCCTAATCTTTCATCTAGCAACTAAAGAGACATGTAAATACTTAAATAATACCTTTAAAATGTAATACAGTATAAATGAATTTAACTATCTCAAACAGAAAGCAAAAGAGCTTAATTAAACTCAGTAAAAATTTGATCCATACTTACAAACACCTAAAACATACTACCAAGTAACACTCTACTAGAAGATAATAGTCAGTTTTAGTCAGTATTTCAGAATACATTACACTGAATAGTACCAGAAAAACATGACAATAAAATACCAAAGAAAATGTAGACCATATATATATGTTTTGTTTTTAGACTTGAAATAAATTTCTCATAGATCAGCAGTGATCCCAAAATAACATAATCACTATCACAAATCACTTTAGAAATTAATTTTTTCCTCCAAACCTGGTATGGTTCTTTAATGAAGAACCTAATTTATTAATGAAAAAAGCCCAGAAAGTATCACATAAATTGCTCCAAAAAACATTAACTTCAAGAAAGGAGGGAGATATTTCAGAAAACATGAAAAATAAAATGCCAGTAATTATAAAAAAACATATTAGGTGTAACTAGTAACTAAAGAAATTAAATTTAAACTATACTGAGATGCCCATCTTAAGCTACAAAAAAAGCAAAGTCTCATACTCCTGGCTGACAAGTTCGTGGACAGACTTTCCTTAGATCACTGCAGGTAGCAACTGGTACAATTTTTCTGGAAGGAGTACATTACCAAGAAACCTTTTTAGAAGTTCATGCCCTTTGACTCAGTAGTGCCCAAATATCTATATACAGGTTGGTGCAAAAGTGTTGTCCAACTCTTTTAAAAGAAAGTTTTAGATAGTATTTATTAAATTTGCATCTCTTCTTACAATTTTTTGATGTCACAGTGACTAATTTATACCTTATTTTTTCAGATTATCAAAGTATTGTTCATAATATCTGCAATATTTGCACCCATATTCATCCCATCTAAAGACCACATTAGAAATGTTTTACTCTATGAGTTTCATAAAGGTGCCAATGCAAGTACAGCAGCAAAGTCTATTCAGAGCGCTTATGGGGACGATGCAGTGACTGAAAGAAGTTGCAGGAGGTGGTTTTCCCGTTTCCAAAGTAGGGATTTGAGTTTGAAAAACGAGCCAAAAGAGGGTTGTCCAAAAAACTTGATTCCAAAGCATTGGAAGCTGTTGTCACAGAAAATCCCACCATTACCTCTAGGGAACTTGCAGAACAATTTAATGTAGCCCATACAACCATGCTATGGCAACTGGAAAGGACTGGAAAGGTTTCAGTAGTTGGAAAATGGGTAGCACACAAACTGTCTCCAGAGAATCTGCAACAGCGTGTTGCTTGCTGTGAATCATTGCATTCGCGACACCATCAGGCACCATTTTTAGGTAGGGATGTTACAGGTGCTGAGAAGTGGCTCCTTTACCATAAAGTTAAACACCACTGATCGTGGATCAGTCGAGGAGGAAGAAGAGTTCAACAAACAAGAGGAGGACTTCATCCTAAGAAGATCACGTTGAGTGTACGGTGGGATATGGAAGGAGTAGTCCATTACGAACTGTTAGACAACAATCAAACAATTACTGCTTATCTTTACTGTGAACAACTTCATTGTTTGAAAGCACCTTTGAACCAAAAGCAACCCTCCTTAGTTGACAGAAACAGTGTCATCTTCCATCACAATAATGCTCATCCTCACACAGCTTGACTCCCCAAAAATTTCTTGAAGGAGCTTAGCTGGGAAATATTGCTTCATCCTCCATATTCTCCTGACCTTGCTCCTTCTGATTATCACTTGTTTTGGGGACTACAGAACCATTTTGATGGTCTTAGGTTGACATCAAGAGAAGAGGTTATAAATGAGTTGGATACATATTTTGCTTCAAAACCTATTTTACAAGTATGGCATTTATAAGCTAGTTGACAGATGGAATGAGGTTCTAGAAAGCAAAGGAGGTTATGTTAACAAATAAATATTTTCATAATCATGGGCTTTTTCATTTTTAAAATAGACCTTGAAATCGGACATTATTTTTGCACCAACCTTATATTTTAAATGCAGCATGATTTAAAATGAAGGCAAAGAGAATACAACTTTCCAACAAGAAAGCAATCATTGAATATGCAATATATCAAAAGAATATTATGCAGCTAATACCTTTATAAAAACCATGAATTACTTTACATGTAAAAACAGCTTACATACACTTCAAGTGTTAAAAATCTGGAAACCCTATTTATTGACAAATTTGAAGACTGAGGGAATATGGCAGAAAATTAAGGCAGTTATCTCTAGAAAACATGACTATGGGTTATTTTAGTCTCTATTTTTCAATCTCTTCTATAACAGGCATATTTGTGTAAGCCAAAAACAGTGGTATGTTGATAAATGTTTAACAACAGGTTAAGAATTCAGGCCACTGGGAAGAGTCTACTGATTTCCATAGTAAAAATAGTTTCACTATAGCTACTGCTAAGCTACCAATGTTCTTAGCACTGGCTTGCAACATTACTGCAATCTTTTTTTAAAGTATATTTTACTGATTATGCTATTACAATTGTGCCAATTTTTCCCTCTTTGCCCCCTGCACCCAGTACCATCCTCCCTCCAGCAATAACCCCCTTAGTTCATGTTCATGGGTCGTGCATGTAAGCTCTTTGACTTCTCCATTTCCTATACTATTCTTAACTTCTGCTTGTCTACTTTGTTCCTGCCAATTATGCTCCTTGATCCCTGCACCATTTCCCCCATTATCCCCCTGCCCCCTCCCAGCCAATAACCCTCCAAATGATTTCCATATCTATGATTCTGTTCCTGTTCTAGTTGCTTGCTTAGCTTGTTTTTGTTTTTTTGATTCAGTTGTTGATAGTTGTGAGTTTGTTGTCATTTTACTGTTCATACTTTTGATCTTTTTCTTAAATAAGTCCCTTTAGTATTTCATATAATAATGGCTTGGGATGGTGAACTCCTCCTTTAGCTTTACTTGTCTAGGAAGCACTTTATCTGTCCTTCCATTCTAAATGATAGCTTTGCTGGATAATCTTAGTTGTAGGTCCTTGCTTTTAACCACTTTGAATATTTCTTGCCAGTCCCTTCTTTTGAGACATCAGCTGACAGTCTTACGGGAACTCTTTTCTAGGTAACTCTCTGCTTTTCTCTTGCTGCTTTCAAGATTCTCTACCTTTAGCCTTTGGCATTTTAATTATGATGTATCCTGGTGTGGTCCTTTTTGGGTCTAGCTTGTTTGGGACTCTCTATGCTTTCTGAACTTGTGTATCTACTTCCTTCACCAAATTAGGGAAGTTTTCTTTCATTATTTTTTCAAGTAAGTTTTCAATTTCTTGCCCTTCCTATTCTCCTTCTGGCATCCCTATGATTCAAATGTTCATACTTTTGGAGCTGTCTCAGAGTCTTTTTATTCTCTCCTCATTTTTTTGAGTTCTTATTTCTTCATTCTGTTCTGGTTGAATGTTTATTTCTTCCTTACGTTCCAAACTGTTCATTTGTATCCCAGCTTCCTTCCACTGTTGGTTTTCTGTGGATTTTTCTTTATTTCACTTAGTGTAGCCTTCAGTTCTTCCCTTATGCTTCTGCCATACTCAGTGAGTTCTCTAAGCATCCTTATCACCAGTGTTTTAAATTCTGCATCTGATAGGTTGGCTATCTCTGCTTGATTTAGTTCTTTCTCTGGAATTTTGATCTGTTCTTTGCAGTATTTCTTTGTCTTCTCAATTTGGCAGTCTCCCTGTGTTTGTTTCTGTGTATTCAGTAGAACTGCTTTGACTCCCTATCTTAGTGCACCTGTTAAGACTTATGGGATGGAGCCTTAGCTATTCACCAGGGCGGGGCAACCAGCTTCACAGCTTGTGGCTCTGTATGTGGGGAGGGGTCAGAGAGGGGACAATGCCACTGCCTGGCTGCTGGAGGCTTGTTCAGTGCTAACTGTTACCCTGGTTGTGGTTCTCAGAGTGCGTGTGTTTGCATGTGTTCTAGGACCATGTGGTCCCTTTAAACGGACTCTCCTGAGAGACCAGCAGTTTCTTCAGCCACCCCAAACCCCAATGGTTTTTACAGCCAGAAGTTATGAGGCTTTATCCTCCTGGTGCTGGAACCCAGGGCTGCGTGGTCTGGCCTGGGGCTGGCATTGCTCTCGATCCACCACACGTGAATGTGGGACCACTCATTCTGATGGCCGCCGCTGCTGCCACCTCACCACCACCTCATCGCCACACCATGTCCTCTCCGCCCAGCTCACTTGCTCTGCCCCTCCCACCTGTCTAGATGAATATGGCTTCTTAAATCCTTGGTTGTCAGACTTCCACACAGTTTGATTTTCTGGCAGTTCTGGGTGTTTTTTATTTTGAGGGTAGAAGTGATCCTTCTCATGGTTGTGCAAGGAGGAGAAGCCTGTCTATGTAGGCCTCCATCTTGACCGGAAGGCTCCCAAATTCCTGCAATCTTAGCAATCAGCTCTGGCAAGCCAGTACCAGCTGGCTCCAACACACAACTGCGTCCCAAAGTATACAAAATATATTAAAGTGATAATTATAATTTAAACCACAAATGCAAAAACATTTTGCTATCGAAATAAAAGGTCATGTTATATAATTTTTTTTTAAAAGCCTTCTTCATTATATGAGGGGAAAAAAACAAGTGTTCACAGACTCCATAGGAATACAAATAGTCAATTATCATTGTACTGAAGAAGGGAGGGGGAAAAAGCAGGCAATTCCTAATAATGTTTACTGGGTGACTTGTTTATTTACTTATCCATTCATTCACCCAGAAGGTATTTATTGAGAATCTATTGTATTATGCCTACTATTTCAAGCTCTTGGGATATAGCTGTGAATAATATAAGTCCCTGCCCTCGTAGAGCTTGCATTCTATTCTAATACAGGTATTCCACAACCTTTTCCTGATGAATAACTGGTACTGAATTTTCCTAAAACCATAATATTAAAATAAGTAAAGTTAATATGAATGAAAAGCCAGGCACTCACTGCATACCATCTGTCAGTTTTTAAAGAGAAGAGAGACACAGGGAAAGAAAAGTTTGTTTTTAGAAAAAAGACATGGTAAAAGAGAAGTGAAAAAGTTAAAAGCAATGGCCCACCACCTCCATGCAGGCATGCATCCCTTCCTCCTCATGAAGCTGAGACAACATTCCAACTGGACTAAGCCATGTGATACTTTTTACATCTGCCTTATTGTCCAGTCACATTCCTACCTACAAGATTAATCAACAGTTTGGGATTAGTAGGTTATGGACCACCACCTTAATATTCTCTTACTTTTGCAGGAGAACGTTGTTTCCGTTTCTTCTTTTTCTGTAAGTCTACTGGCTCTCTGATTTGTTTTTTGTCTCTCATCAGTTGCTCAGATACATCATTAAAAGTAATTTCCTGCTTTACACTTATCTGTTAAAAAAATAAATAAAAACAGTTTTAGAAAAAGTCCATTATGACAAAAAGCCATTGCATGTCTAATCCTTTGCTCCTTTGCTAACCATACAGTATGTGGCTCCCATGAGAATGTGTGTGTGCAAGTAAACAGTGTGTTGAAGAATTCATTAATAGGCAACTGAAAAAAAAAGAATCAAGAGTACATAAACTGAGGAATAAAAGAAGATTTTATAAACATTTACCTGGTAAAAAAGATTAAAGAAGTCACAGGAAAAGAGGATTATAAGACCTACCAGAATAAAGCAGAAGTCAAGACAGTAACATCAATTTCACTCCCACAGTTAAGGAAAGTGATGCTAAAGTTAAAAGCCCAGGAAGAAAAAGTTAAATTCCAAAAATCAATAAAATATTGGGAGATAAAAGGAGTATTTACACTTCACAATGGGCTTTCTCTCAATTTACAAAATATCAGGAAAACAACACAAAATTCTAAAAGCTAATCACATCAGAAGAAAGGTAAGACAAACAAAGAAATTTAATTACCTTTAAGCACAACACTTCTGACAATATTTTGGCCAGTATTTTCCAGGCTTCTCCAACAAACCATCACCAAATATGTTTACGGAATTGTATATGGTTTTAGGCTATCTGCCATGTACAAGACATGATGCTAACTACACAATAAATACAGAAATACTACAAAAACATTAAGATGTCAACAGTATTACCTATCTTCAGATCTCAGTTCTCACAGATATGAAGTTGTTTGTCCTAAAAAAAGAATACACCAATATTCTAAGGCCACTAATGGTAGTGTCAATTCTTTTGAGGACCTGATGATGCTCTGTCATCCACCCCTCACTGCTACATACTCAATCTTTGAAATAAAAACACAAGAATCTTAAAACTAAGAAACTTTCAACTCAACAAGCTATGAAATATATTAAAAATATTTGACCCTGGCACCATGTGAGGACACAAGAAAAAGTATGCAACCTAGAAGAGGGCCCTCACCCTACCAGGCCGGAACCCTGATCTCAGACTTCCAGCCTCCAGAACTGTGAGAAATAAATTGATGTTGTTTATAAGCTTAGAAAAAAAATCCTTGATGATAATCCAGGAAGTAAAATGTGCTAATGACTACATTTTTAAAAAATACACTAAAACAGATGCAAAAGATTATAAACTTCTTACAGATCCATAGTGTAAAGCTGGAAGACACAGCTGTGTGGAAGGGGTTCATGAAGAAAATGCAACATAAGCCCGGGATTTTGGACTAACAAAATAAAGAATTGAAAGCTTTCATAAATTCCTGGAGTGTAGACAGTATGAGAATGGCAAATCAAGAAGAATCATGGCACAAAAATATGACTTAAATGATTATTCAGCTAATAATTCCACCATTTATAAAATAGTACTTAGTGACCATTCTTTATGGCTTCTTTGGTATCATTATTTGGAACATCTAGGCATGTTACCATCTGAAGTGATGGTAACTACAAGTGACATACTTGGGCTGTGTAAAAGAGAAGGAGAAATGATAGCAGACAATCTAAGTATCTGTGGAACTGCTCTGTCCCATTTCGCAATGGCACTAAAGTAGTTCCAACATGTCTGTCAGCTTACAAATTGCAAAGAAACAATGAAAATGTAGCATGCGACATTAAGAAACTCTTTTTAGCAAAAGTGTCAAGTGGAGTGTAAGACAAATTCACAAATAAGTTCTGTAATTAGCAGTTATTCACGAACCAAAAAAGGAGCCTTTATATGCAGTGAAAAGGATTAATATATGTATCTGAACCTTTTAGTTATTTCCAAGTATACAGAAAGTGCTCATACTACTACTCGTATTTTCAGATATAAAGAATGCTTTTAACATTGTGAAAACACAGACCCAAACCTAGAAATATCAATGGATCAAAGTATTAGGCACACAGACAGTTACATTTTTAGAATGCTCCAATAGGCTTATCACTTATAAATGGAATCAAGCAATCTCCTCTAAATATAAACAACCACACACTAAAGTATATGGTCTAGCCTAAAGTGCTTAGAAAAGATGTTCGTAAATCCAAAAACATAAAGCAATAGGTGTAATAATAAGACAGCTAGGAAAAATGAGTTGCAAAAAGTCTGGGGAAACTTAAGTCTGCTTTAGTCCAAAGACCAGATATAATCTATAAAAACATGAAAAAATAAGCATAACGAAAGATAATAATTCATCCCTAAATCATCCACTCTTTCCTTGAGAACTGTCTTTAAAAGAAAAATCAAGTCCTCGGTGTTACTTTTAACCTAAATAAACAAATATAATTAATCAAGCAAGCATCGACAGATGCATGGCATTTGAAAAGATTGGTTTGCAGGGTTAGTGAAACATTTACTAAAGTATCATGAAAACCAATAAACTAGGAAGTAGGTTAAATTTGGTAAAAAACAAAACAAAAATAAAACCTCTTATTTCTTCCCCATCACTTAAATTTTACTATTTTAACTAGTCCCATGTGAAACCTCATTCTTATGTTTGAGAAGTGAATTTCAATGAAGCTCTCACACTACCAAACCAGAAATACCATTATCAATCACCCTATTCATACTTCTTTCGTAAGATTTGAGTAAACCCAGACTTAAAATTTTTTTATTTATTGATTGATTTTTGTGTGTGTGTGTGTGGGGAGACATTAAGTGGGAGAAGAGAAAAACATCTATTTGTTTTCGCTTATTTACGCATTCATTGGTTGATTCTTGTATGTGCCCTGACCAGGAATCAAACCTGCAACCTTGGCATAAGGGGATGACACTCTAACCAGCTGAGCTAACCAGTCAGGGCAACCCACTTGAAACCTATATAATTTTATTAGACAATGTAACCTCAGTAAGTTTAATATTTTAAAAAACTATCCTACTTTTATATTTAATTCAGATACATATACATTATTTTGATATGTGGAAATAAAATATTCCTCTTCAGTATTTCCCATAATAGCTTTCACTCACTTACTCAACTGCTATTAAGTTCCGACTATGTAAAAATTGAGTCTAAAATAATACAACAAAAGCTTTAAATTTACTGAGATTCTAATATATGTAGAGCACAATTCTAGGTACTGAGAACACATTCTAAATACAAGGTCTCCTTCACAAACAAACCAAAAGAAACCCTACTGAACAGAAGATATTCACCAACGACACATCCAATAAGGGGCTAATACCCCTTACTTTTAAGAAACTCTTACAACTCCATATCCCCTTATTTTTAAAGAACTTATTTAGAAAGAACTCATATGACTCAATACCCACGCCAAAAAAAAAAAAAAAAAAAAAATCCAATTTAAAAGGGGGCAGAGGATCTAAATAGACACTTCTCCATAGACATGAAAAGATGCTCAACATCACAAATCATCAGAGAAATGCGAATTAAAACCACAATGAGGTATCACTTCACATCTGTCAGAATATCCATCATCAACAAATCAACAAACAAGTGCTGGCAAGGACATGGAGAAAAGGGGACCCTAGTGCACTGTTGGTGGGAATGCAGACTAGTGCAGGCACTGTGGAAAGCAGTATGGAGGGGCCCCAAAAAATTCAAAATAAAACTGCCTTAAGACCCAATGATCTTAGTTCTGAGTATACTGTATATCCAAAGAAACCCAAAACATTAATTTGAAAGGATATATGCACCCCTATATTCACTGAAGCATTATTTACATTAGCCAAGATATGGAAGCAGCCGAGTGGATAAAAGTGCAGTGGTACATATAAACAAAGGGATATTTACCCAGCCATGAGAAGAATACAATCTTACCATTTATGACAGTATGGAAAGATCTAGAGAGTATTATGCTAAGTGAAATAAGTCAGGCAGAGAAAGACAAATACCATATAATTCCACTTATATGTGGGATCAAAAGAACACAATAAAAGAACAAACAAAACAGAAACAGACTCACAGATAGAGCTCACACTGATGGTTACCAGAGGAGAGGGGAATTGGGAGGCTGGGTAAAAAAGGTAAAGGGATTAAGAAGTAAAGATTGGTAGTTACAAAATAATCAATGGGGATGTAAAGGACAGCATAGAAAATATAGTCAATAATATTGTAATAACTATGTATGGTGCCAGGTGGGTAACTGAAATACCAGATCAGCTGTAAAGTATATGATTACCTAACCACTACACTGCACACCTGAAACTAACATAAAATGAACTAAATGTATACTGTAATTAAAAAATAAATTTAAAATAAACAAACAAATGGTCTCCTTTTCAAAGATCTTAAAATGTAGATGGGGGTCAATCTCTGCTCGGAGTTAGCCCACTCCCATGTTTTGTGGAGTGTACTATCACTTAACAAATCTGCTCTGTCTTTCTGCTATTAAAAACAAATGTACGTAGATGGGGAATTTTGATGCACTACCAAACAAACAAACAAACAAATTCAAGATAGCACATGTTGGGCTCAACCTAAAAGAATGGAACACGGTGTAAGGGCAGGAATGAAAGTGAGAAATTAATGAGATTTGACATAACTGCAAATGGCTTCATGGATAGAGTACAAGACTTAAGCAGAACTGTAACTTTATCATATGTATCCCTCACTTAATTTTTTTCTTCCAAACCTGCTACTTTTCTTCTTTCTTCCAGACTTAAAATGTTAATAAGTGAAACAACAATGTAAATGTACCTAAAATAATGTTGCCAGACCTAGTATGCAATGAATAAATATTTGATTTGGTTTGCAAATTTTGGTCTACCCAACTTCCCCATAAGAAGGTGACTCCTTAGGATGAACCATTTTGAACTTGTCCTTCTCTTCATTGTCAATATATTACCATCCAGAGCCAGCAGCAACCAACTCATTTCAATTAACCTTATCTACTTTGCTGCTTTAAGGCATTATCATCTCCCCAATATGTTCTTCCACACATAAATTAATATAAAACTGTTTTCTTCTAATTTCCCCAGTAAGGGATCTATAATAGCTCTTGTTACCCATGGTATCAGTTATACAGTATTCCCTCGCTTATCATGGTTATTACGTTCCAGACCCCCTGCGAAGTAGGACCCTTACATTTATTCTACACTCTTAAGTCTACGTAACTTGAACGACATACGTATACAGTACTGCAAAATCCCGTGATAATAGTGAAAAATCCGTGATAAATAATTAAATATAATATTGTTTAAAATCCTGCGATACAGAGAGCCTGCAATAAGTGAACTGCGATATAGCGAGGGACTACTACTGTATTCTCCCCAGCTCAGCTTTCAATATTCTTTATGATGTACTTTACAGAAAAGATCTAGGCCACTTGACAGAAGTAACTGTCCTTAACCAATTCTCTGCTCCATTTCTGTAGCCATATGTTCCTTTCAATTTTAATTTTTGGTATTCTCATTCATTTTCTTGTCCGTATATGAGTAAAAAAGAAGGCATCCTTGTGCTTTCCTCTCTACTTTGTGCTATGATTCCATTCCCAAGGCTCTGCTGCTTCTTTGACACTCTAAAATAATCTCATACTCCACAGCTACTTCTCTGCCTAAAAGCACCCTTAAATTTCCCCCTGTAAAATAAATTCTTCCAACAACTTCCTTTTTATGGCCAAACTTTTTGAAAGAATAGTCTATAGTAAGCATATAGACAAAACAACTGCCCCCAAATTTAGAAATAGTTATTCTGAGAGTAAAAGTAGTACACAGCCAAATAAAAAGCATGTGTTGAACTATCGCAAGAAATTTGTTCCAAAATACTGCCTAGGAAACAAGTTGAATCAAGGTGACCACAAGTATAACAAGTGTTCAAATGTAAAAAGAAAGATGTAATACAATTGGCTGTACTGCAAACACACTATCTAAAGAAAGATATTTGTGTGTGTGTGTGTGTCCGTCCGTGTCCCCAAATTGGCTTTTGCAAGAACAGTTACATGTAATTAGTCGACAGAAAGATTTCTAATTCAACGCTCACCAACCCACAGAAAGGGCAGGGGAGGAAGCAGCACATGATGGACAGGCCTTTGTGTGAACCGTGAACCATAACCCTCCCTTCTGTATAACCTATGATTGCATGCAAAATTTTGAAAAGAGCTACATTTGCCAGTGTTTGAGAAAGTTTACAGCCATCTTTCAATATTGAAAAGGTTAAGGGATCTACAGTTCACAACAGTCTACTTTCCTATGACATTTTTCACTATAAATTTGCATTTGTCTTGTATATCAGCATCTTATAATTTAGATAACTTTAAGATGAAGTAGATAAAGTGATCAAGTTATTCTACCTGAAATAGTGCTGCCCACCCCAATCCTACCCATCCTACCTGGAAATTCTATTCTTTCAACTTCCATAACATCATAATTTAAGTTCTCTCCTGTTCCTCATGGTAGTTGTCTGGATATCTCCTTCTACTAATATATGAATCTTTATTTTCTAGAGTTTCAGTAAATTTATACCAGTGGTTCTCAAAGTGTGGTCCATGAGACCAAAAATACTTTCATAATAACACCTGCTTTTTTCACTTTCCTCTCACAAGCGTATAGTGCCATTTTCCAGAACTAACAAACATGTGTTTTCACCACAGACTAAATGAATTAGCAAATTTGAGAATCCAGTTATCTTTGAATAAGCTCCGACAATAAACAGATCTGTAAAATTATGAAAAAAAAAATTCTCAGTTTTTTTAGAAAATAGGGTTACATTTCATTAAAAATGTTATATGTTAACATGAGGACCTATTATTTATAAATTACAAATAAATTTTTAAATTTATCAGTTTTAATTTCTAAAATAGTAAATACTGATATATAACAAACATAAGCAGAAGCTGTTAGGAATCCTATTTTGCAGAGTAGAGAGCAAAAATTTTGAGAACTGCTGATCTAGATACTTAACTATACTCTGCATTCCCTGCCTCTTCTCCATTCAATCTCATTCATACAGATGCCTAGGCCCCACCAACATATTATAATAAAATTAATGTAGATGTGTGTGCATATGTGGGTTAGCAGACATACATGTATTTCCTAGTTCTGTCTGCTGAGATTACTAATGAGCAATGACATCCAACATACCTAGTACCCAGAACTTAAGTTTCTAAAGACCATTATCCAAATGAAAGAACTGGGGCTCCTTGAAGCGACTGATTCCAGAGCTGGGGCAGAGGAAAATATAAGATGACCATGAATCACCTTGTAGTGCCACAAGTCAAAGTGCCTGAAAAAGGGTCAGCACATATCAAAGGATACAAAAGCCAATACAGAAGCTCTCCTAATGGGCAAAACTGGAACAATCTGAGCAACAAAATAAATAATGGCAGTATTAGGTTATAACTCATAGAATAATATGAATAGCCATACTGATATAAATTGAAAAAAATGGGAGAAAGCTAAAATTAACAAAAAAATAGAATGAAGAAAATACAAAATCATAATTAGGCAAACATATTAATAAGAGAGCTGGCAGGAGCTACCAATGGATGCTAAAATCAGTAAGTAAAACTATCTCCTCCAAAATACAATTACAATGGTGACTTTACAGTGGGGAACACTGACAGATATCACCTTAACAAAGAATCGAGGTCAACATCACTAGTAATAAGATATACATCCACATTTTGTAGTCCTTGATATGATGCACTGAAAACACAGCATCACTTCTATGGGACTGTCAAAAATGCAGAGCTCAATCTAATCATGAGAAAACATCAAAGTCAAACTGAGAAATTCTAAAAAAGTAACTGACTAATATTCATCAAGTGTCAAGGTCATAAAAGGGAAGACTGAGCAACTGCCACAGAATAAAGGAGACTTAAGAAGATAGAACAAGCCACTGTAATCAAAACAGTATGGTACTGGCATAAGAACAGACATATAGATCAGTGGAACAGAATAGAGAGTCCAGAAATAAACCCAGGCCTCTATGGTCAACTAATCTTTGATAAAGGAGGAAGGAACATAAAATGGAGTGAGAAGAGCCTCTTTAACAAATGGTGCTGGGAGAACTGGATAGGGACCTGCAAAAAAATGAAACTAGACCACCAACTTACACCACACACGAGAATAAACTCAAGATAGATCAAAGACTTAAATGTAAGCCGTGACACCATAAAAGTCCTAGAGGAAAACATAGGCAAGAAAATATCAGATATCTCACGTAACAATCTCTTCACGGATACATCTCCTAAAGCAAGAGAAATAAAGGAAAAAATAAATAAATGGGATTACATCAAACTGAAGAGTTTCTGCTCAGCAAAAGAAAACATCAGCAAAATGAAAAGGAAACCAACCATATGGGAAAACATATTTGCCAATGACATCACAGACAGGGGACTGATTTCCAAAATATATAAAGAGCTGATACGACTCAACATCAAGAAAACAAACAACCCAATTAAAAAATGGGCAAGGGACCTGAACAAACACTTCTCCGAAGAGGACATACAGAAGGTCCATAGACACATGAAAAAATGCTCAACATCATTAGCCATCAGGGAGATGCAAATAAAAACCACAATGAGATACCACCTTACACCAGTCAGAATGGCCATCATCAACAAATCAACAAGCAACAAGTGCTGGCGAGGATGTGGAGAAACGGGAACCCTACTGCACTGTTGGTGGGAATGCAGACTGGTGCAGCCACTATGGAGAACAGTATGGAATTACCTCAAAAGATTAAAAATGGAACTGCCTTTTGAACCAGCGACTCCACTACTAGGATTATACCCGAAGAATCTTGAAACACCAATTCAAAAGAACTTATGCACTCCTATGTTCATAGCAGCACTGTTTACAATAGCTAAGTGCTGGAAACAACCTAAGTGCCCATCTGTAGATGAGTGGATCAAAAAACTGTGGTACATTTACACAATGGAATACTATGTAGCAGAAAGAAAGAAGGAACTCCTACCATTTGCAACAACATGGATGGAACTAGAGAGAATTATGCTTAGTGAAATAAGTCAGGCAAAGAAAGAAAAATACCATATGATATCACCTAATACAGGAAACTAAAGAACAACACAAACAAAGGAACTAAATAGAACAAAGAGCAGAATAGCAGTCAATAGGGGGGAGGGGAGAGGGAGAGAAGGGGGATAAGTAAGGGAAGGGTTTAATTAAAGAGCCTGTATAAAAGACTCATGGACATAGACAACGGGGAGGGATATGATTGCGGGAGAGGGGGTGGGCTGGGTGGGGGAGAGAAATTGGGGGAAAAGGGGACAACTGTAATTGAAAAACCAAAATTAAAAAAAAAAAAAAAAAAAAAAAAAGAAGATAGAACAACTAAACACAATGTGGGACTCTGAATTGAATCCTGGAATAGAAAAAGGACACTAGGGGAAAAACAAATATAAATAAGGTCTATAAAACTATTAGTTAATTGCATTTTACCAATATAAAGTTCCTGGTTTTGATAAGTAATGATATAGCAGAATAAGCTTTGATATTATAGAAAGCTGGGTGATGGGTTAAATGAGTTCTTTACTACTTCTGCAACCTTTTTATAGATCTAAAATTATTTGAAAATAAGATGTTAAAAAAAACTCTGAACTTTGATTTTTTCTAACTACAAAAATACTTAATATCCCAAACCTATCAAATTCTATACATTAAATATGTGCAGATTTTTGTGCATCAAATATAAACTCAATAAAGCTCTTCTTAAAAAATACCATTTATATGGTGTTCTACAAATTTGAGATTCCCCCTCTTCAACCTAATAAACCAAACCTTATCTAACATTTACTATGTGTCAGGCACTGTCCTAGGTGCTAGAAGACAATGGTTAGGGAAGTTGGGGGGTGAGGTATGTGGTCTCCAGCCTGTACTCTATTGTATTAAATTGTACAATAATGCTATGAGGTTAGTTATTTTCATCCCATCCTAAAAATAAGAAAAATAAGGCCCACAAAATTAAGTTACTTGTCTAAAATCCCATTAAGAGGGGAAACCAAAATTTAAACAAATCTTCCAAATCCAATAACTCAGATCTTACTACTGCAATCTGTGAATTATTTATCTGATGTTATCAATAAGAAAACTAAAATTTCAGAGTTAGTGTCTTACCCAAGCTACTAAATTTCAAAATTTGGACTTAAATCAAGATCTTATATCTTTTAATCCAGCATTAGTAATAACAATCCAGTTATAGTAATAACTACCTCTTAATAAATCTAAATTACTCAAACTTATTTTAAAATGATTTTTGCATGAATTTTTATTTTTCCATATATGCATGAACTATAGTTTTATACTGCCAGAGTGTGCAAAGAATTGCTAGAGGTTCTCTAACATCTACTACTAAAGGAAAAGAAAATAATTTAAAAAATAAAGTGGACAAAACACCAATAATATTTATGTGAAGCATAAGACTGGAGTTTCAATCCCACAATTACAATTACTATCTGGGTAAACTTGGCTTCCAGAAGTAGCAGGCAAAAATGCAATCTAATTCCAAATAGCAATAGTAGCAGTGAGGCTAATCAATTAAATGTTAATCATTTGGAAATTTTTTCACTTGTAAGATGGAGGAAATAATCCTCATGGAATTTCTGTACATAAAGCACCAACTACCATACACAGCAGTATATAGTAAATTCTTTTTTTAAATAATTTATTTATTGTTTATTTATTTTTAGAGAAAGGGGAAAAGAGAAAGAGAGGGAGACAAGCATCACTATGTGGTTGCCTCTCACTTGCACCCCCAACTGGGGACCTTACGTGCAACCCAGTAATGTGCCCAGACTGGGCATCGAACCAGCGACACTTGGCTTGCAGGCCGATGCTCAATCGACGAGCCACAGCAGCCAGGGCTTAGTAAATTCTTGATGCTACTTATTATCATTTCTTTCTTGTCTATTAGTTAGCAGCAGTAGTAATATCCAACTCATACACGTCAAAATATCAAATGAGATTATATGAACAGTACCTTGAAAACATTCAAATTCTACAGATATTTAGTTATTGTTATCCAATTACAGATGTATAATTCCTTTGCTAAAAATAATCTTTCCCTTTCACATCAGAACCTCCACCCAAACTCCTCCTTTCGATATGCTCTATTTCCCCAGTCTCCTAAAGACAACTTTTCTTTTTCTTCGCCACTTCCAACCTCAAACCAACTCCAATTGTTTTCCTTATCATATATAAATCTAGAAATTATAGCTCACATTTCCTAATCTACATCATTTATAAAATATTGAGTTGGGAGTTTCATACTCTACCAAAGGGAGAATTGGTCAATTTTTGTGGGCTACAAATTGGCCAGTATATACTAAGAGTCTTAAAAAAAATCTATACTAAAGAAATAATCACATGACAACAATGTCTACATATAACATCACAATATTACTTATATGACAATAAAAAAGGTACGAACAGTCTAATAAGTCTAGTATTCAATAAAAAAATGAAGTAAATTACAGTACAGCTATGACATTACAGTTAGAAATCTTACTTTTGAATAGTAATGACATAGTGAAATACGCATGCTTTAAGGTTAAGTGATACATAAATGACTTGTATGTAGATATACTTGTACAATTTTATACACACAAATACATATGCATGCAAAAAATTTATACAAATACACAAATATATATACAGAAAAACAAAAAGAAATACTAAAATGCTAACAATTAAATGTTAGTAGTTAGTATCCTAGAGTAGTAAAATCACAGAAATTTTTACCTTCTCTATAGTTTTAAAATTTTTTATTTTCCTCAAAAAGTGTGATCCTTCATAATTTTCAAAAGGTATTAAGTCCACTTAATATAAATTCCTAGCATTAATCAAAGAAAAAACCTATTTATCATCTTAATATATTAAGTTGTTCTAAAAACTGAAACATTAAGCCACAAAGTAAAACTGAAAAAAATTCTATGGATGAATGGGGGGGAAAAGCCATCAAATAAATATAGATCCCTATCTCACATCAGCAAAAATCAATTCCAACAGCCGTTCACCAAAATGGGAGAGGAAAACAGAAAGAAGCTTTGAGAACAAAGGAAAATATCTTCGTGACCTTGGAGTAGGCAGAGAATTCTTAAACAGGATACACAATACACCAACCAAAAGAAAAAATTTAAAAATTAAACTTTATTAACATTAACTTCTGTTTACCAAGAGTAAAAAAAGGCAAATCCTTTCTCTCTCTCTCTTTCAACCTTGGCGTATCAAGGCGATGCTCTAACCAACTGAGCTAGCCAGCCAGGGTAAAACATGATATTTTTATTGCTCCTGATTTATAAAATCCTTACATTGAAGTGATATCATCGTCGTCGGCAGCCGTCCGTCTCGAGAGACGATGGTGTAGCTTCTTAAGAGTCTATCTGCACCCGAGAATGGCTGTGCAGTCCGACTCGGGAGTGACACGGTATCTGTCTCCTCCCGTGTTGAATCCACATCTTGCGATGACGCTGGAGTGTCCTCTCCAGTGAAGCTGAAGCTACAGAGCCTGGGCAGGGTGATATGGAGGGTCTGCTGTTGCCCATGCAGCAGACCCCCCCTCTCTTCGCAGCTGAAGGGTCCAAGGGAAAGACGGAGTCAATACAGCTTGGCTTCAGGTGCGCCGCAGGAGTTGCCGGTGTTGACTACAACGTCAAACCGCCTTAGGGACTCCAGCTCCGGATTTTCTGTCGGGGTTTACTCCCTTAGCCTTTCCCCTGAAGAGGTATGCCGCAAGGCAGCGGAGGTTTTTTGGAGTCAGAGTTTTCCTTCTCTGATGTGCCCTGACTGGAAGATCGAACCAGCGACACTTAGCTCGCAGGCCGACGCTCAATCCACTGAGCCAAACCAGCCAGGATTGAAGTGATATAAGCCAATAGTTTTCTAGAAAAAAAAATGTGGCATATATCATTATGCATTGCAATTAGTTCCATTTTATCAATAAAGATATGTCTTTACTCTTCAACATGCTTGCCATCAAACTAGAAATATAAAGACCATAAAGGGTTATGATTTCACAATTCCTCTCGAATGGATAAGAATAAAAAGAATAAATCAAATATTTTTTCAAATTTCTGAAATAAATTTAATTTTTGAATTGAGAAGCATTCTAACACAGTGCTATCCAATAAAACTTTCAGCAATAATAAAAACATTATTTATCTTTGCTTTTCACTAGAGAAGGCACTAACCACATGTGACTACTGAGCACTTGAAATGTTGCTAAAACTAAAAACTGAAATATTAATTTTATTAAATTTTATTTCAAGTTCCTAACGTATTAGAAAACACAACTCTAGTGAATAAACTACAGACATTCAAAAATTGACCTGTAGAATGCTGTTGAAAATGTAGAATCACTGAATGCGAGAGGACTGATTTAGAGTAGTAAGGTAAAGAGAAATTCTGAAAATGAGTAGTTGCAGCAAATGAAAAACTTACTTCAGCTGTTAAAAACACTAGGGAGTTTGTTTACACAGGCTACAGAACCTAAACTGTTAACAATTTAAGAAAACTCAAAACTCAATTTTTTGTTTTGAATTAATAAAAACATTAATATGAAATAAAGCTCTTTGTGACTTCCAAAAGAATGAGAAAATAAAAGAAGAAAACCATTAATATATTCAGTATCTATTTATAAAAGGCTTTAGCACACAATCCAGAAATGATCAAAGACCTGGTAGCTTATATTTTCACACTTTTGGGGACTTGGGCCATGTTGTTCTAGATCAAAATCCACTCTTTAATTCAACAATGTATATTAATGATCCCAAGACATACCCTGCACCATTCTGCCCTCTGAGCAGGAATGCATAAGTAAGAAGGAATATCATTTCTCATGCCTATTATGTTCTTACATGAAGCAATGTTACACACAAATCCTAAATTCTGCCCATCTGATATATATCAACTCTTCATAATTCATTCTCAGAATCAACTCAAATTAATCACTATCAGAAGGAACAGGATTCAATTATGGATTATCCATAAATATGGAATAACAAGCAGACATTTAAGAAATATCAGAAAAATAAGAGTGTTGACAAAAATACAAAACATGCTGGTAAGTAAAAAGAATGGATAAAAAGCAACATGGCCCTGGCTAGCAGCTCAGTTTGAGTGTCATCCTGTATACCAAAAAGGTTGTGGGTTCGATCCCCACTCAGGGCGCATACAGGAGGAAATCAACTGATGTTTCTCTCTCTCTCTCTTCCCCTTTCTCTAAAACCAATAAAACATATCCTCGGGTGAGGATTAAAACAAACAAAAAAACATGATCCTATGCATGTTATGCATATCAAAAAAGCATAGAAGTACATCTATCAAAATGTTAGTAGTGACTATATCTGGTGGTAGGAGTATGACAGAGTATGTATCCTGGATGATATGTACATCTATAAACTACGCATGAATGTTCATACTAGCTTTATTTGTAATAGCCAAAATGTGAAAACAACTAAAATGTCCTTCAATAACCGAATGGTTATAATGTGGTTCATCCATACCATGGAATATCACTCTGTAATAAAAAGGAACAAATCATTAATACACACAACAACTCAGATGGCTCTCAAGGGCATTCTGCTAAGTGAAAAAAGTCAACCTCAAAATACTATATGATTCCACTGACACAACATTCTCAAAATGACTAAGTTATAGAGATCAAAATTAGAGATAAGTCAGCTAGGGATAAGGAATGGTGCGGCAGTTGGGGGGGGGGTCATTACAAAGGGATAGCACAAGGAAGACCTTTGCTATGATAGATTAGCTCTATATCTTGATTATAGTGGTGGTTACACACACTCACATATGTGATGAAGTATGTAACACTGGACATGCTGTAGCAATGTCAATTTCCTGATTATGAGACTACTATAGTTAAATAAAATGTAACCCTGATGGAAAGTGGGTGAAGAGTACATTGGATCTCAATAGCATTTTATCCACTTACACTTTATAAACCACTCACTCCCAAAGTCATAAACTGGAGCAGAACATGGCATCAGATCCCAGACAAGATAAAGAGGGCATCTTCATGGCAGGGAGAAGGTTCTCTTCATACAAGACCAACTTAACATGAGGTGTGAAGAGCCAAAGGAGCATAAGGGTCCATACTATGAATGAAGGACAACCTGGAACAAGGTTCAGAAGCTAAGTAAGATGAGGAAGGTATCAAAAGAGTGGGCATGGATCAGCACAGTGCATAAAGAGAGCCAGCTACATGCAAGGAGAGAAAGGCAACTACAAAGGGGACGGAGGTGGAATGCTCTGCCATGGAGTATAGGAGCCTGGGTAGTGAAGAGGACATGTATGTGGGAAGAGAGCAGTGGGGGCCAAGTCATGTAAGTAAATATATTAAAGATATCAGGACTTCTGGCCAAGATGGAGGCAGAGGTAGACACATTTTGCCAACTTGCACTACCACAGGAAGGATTATATCTACCTCAAAACAAAAAACAACCAGAACTGCCAGAAATTCGAATTGCATATAAAGACGCAATACTCATCCAGACAGGTAGGAGGGGCAGAGATGGGGAGCCAAGGTGGAGGGAGGACGCAGTGCGAAGAAGGGAGAAAGTGGCAGCGGCGGTGGAAAGAGCAGTCACACATCATAAAAGCCAGGAGGGACACCTGGGGAGCAATCCCAGTCCCAGGCCAGACCAAGAAGCTCATGGGTCCAGCGCCAAGAAAATAAAGCCTCATTGCTTCTGGCTACAAAAATCAGTGGGGGTTGGGGTGGTGAAAGAAACTGCTGGTCTCTCAGCAGAGTCCATTTAAAGGACTCCGACAGTCCTAGAATGACACAAACCCACCTACTCTGGGAACCATCACCAGAGCAGCCGGTAGAGGGGCGCCAGTAGCATATGGGAAGCAGGTGAAATGACTGGAAAAGGGGTGAGGGCCAAACAGGTTGCATCGTTACCACTCTGATCCCTCCCCCACATACAGCACCACAACAAGGTGAAACATGTTGCCCAGCACTGACAAATACCTAAGGCTCCACCCCTTACAACGTAACAACAGGTGCCGCAATTCTACCTAAGACACAGAGGCAAACACAGGAGGCTGTCAAGTTGAGGAGACATAGAGAAGTATCACCCAAAAGAGGGAGCAGATCAAGGCTCCAGAGCGAGAAATACGCAAGGAGGAGCTAGCCACCCTAACAGATGAAGAGTTCAAAATGCTGGTGATAAAGATGCTCACAGTAATGACTGAGTACAGCAAATGCATAGGGAAGAAGTAAAGGCTATAATAAATTAAATGAAGAAAAATCCTCATGAAATGAATAGTGAAGGGAAGAAAGCCAGGGTTCAAGTCAACAATTTGGAGCATAAGGAAGAAAAAAACAGTCAACCAGTACAGAATTAGGAAACAAGAACTGAAAAAAATGAGGAGAGGCTTAGGAACCTCTGGGACAACTTTAAATGTGCCAACAACCGAATCATAAGGGTGCCAGAAGGAGAAGAGGAAGGGCAAGAAACTGAAAAATTTATTTGAAAAAATAATGAGGGAAAACTTCTCTAATTTGGTGAAAGATGTAGACATACAAGTCCAGGAAGCACAGAGAGGCCCCAAACAAGACCAAAACAAAGAGGACCACACCAAGACACATCATAATTAAAATGCTAAAGGTTAAAGATAAAATAATCCAAAAAGCAGCAAGAGAAAAGAAGAGAGTTACCTACAAAGGAGTCCCCATAAGAGTGTCAGCTGACTTCTCAAAGGAAACTGCAGGCTAGAAGGGATTGGCAAAGAAGTATTCAAAGTGAGGAAAAGCAAGGACCTACAATCTAGATTACTGTATCTAGCAAAGCTATCATTTAGAATAGAAGGGCAGATAAAGTGCTTCCCAGACAAGGTAAAGCTAAAGGAGTTCATCATCACCAAACCCTTATTATGTGAAATGTTAAAGGGACTTATTTAAGAAAAAGAATATGAAAACTATGAACGTTAAAATGGCAACAAATTCACAACTATCAACAATTGAATCTAAAAAACAAACTAAGCAAACAACCAGAGCAGGTGCAGAACCACAGATATTGAGATCATTTGGACGGTTACCAGCTGGGAAGGGGAAAGGGGGAAAAGAGGGGGAAAGATGCAGGCTTTAAAAAGTACAAATTGGCAGGTACAGAATAGACAGGGGGATGTTAAGAACAGTACAAAATGGAGAAGCCAAAGAACTTATATGCATGACCCACGGACATGAACTACGGCGGGGGTGGGGAGATGCTGTGATTGCCAAAAGGAATGTGGGTTACTGGGTGGAGAGGGGGACAATGGGGAAAAAATTGGGACAACTGTAAGAGCATAGAAGAGATACACACACACACACACAGCAGTCCCTCTCTATATCACGATTCACTTATTGTGGCCTCACTGTCTCACTGGATTTTAACAAATATTATATTTAATTATTGCAGGTTTTTCGCTATATCGTGGGATTTTGCAGTACTGTATACGTATGTTGTTAAAGTCACATAGATTTAAGAGCGTAGAATATGTTTAAGAACATAAGTAGTGTTTATAAAAGTGTGGAAAAGGTTAATAAGGGAGTGCGAAAGGTTAATAAAGGACTGGGAACGGTTTATAAGTGTGTGGGAAGGGTTTATAAAGCCTTAAAATATATACATACTAGAATAAATGTAAGGTTCCTACTTTACGGATTTTCACCTATCGCGGGGGAGTCTAGAATGTAATACCCACGATAAGTGAGAGAATACTCTGTGTGCGTGTGTGTGTGTATTTTTTTAAAACTTTCCCACAAACACAGCACTGCCCAGATTACCTTTCCTGGTAAAAACCTATCAAATATCTAAGGTAGAAATAATACCTATCTTATACAAACACTTCAAAACATAGGATGACATATTCTTAACCTGTTTATATGAGGCTAGTATACCAGAAATAAAGATATTACAAGCAAAGTATTATCCCTCATAAATGTAAACAGAAAAATTCTTTAAAAAAATTAGTAAACTTACAACAACATATAAAAATGATGACAGATCATGACCAAGATCAGTTTATTCCAAGAACGCAAGGTTGATTTAATATTTGAAAATCAATGTAATTCATTATCTTAAGATAATAAGAGAAAGAAAACATATGATCATCTAATACATGGAGAAAGATCATTTAATGAAGTTTTACGTTCATTCATTTTTTAAATTTTCAACAAACTAGAAAGAAAACTTCTTCAATCGAATAAAGATCATCAATAAAAAATCTAGAGCTAAAATAATTCTTATCGATAAAAAACTGAATGCAGTCCCTTAAAAATCAAGAACAAGGCAGAGATGCCAAGTCTTAACACTTATATTCAACATTGTATTGGAGCCCTTAGTCATTGCAATAAGGAAAAAGTAAGACATACAGATTAAAAAGGAAGATGTATAATGTATGATCAATATAATCAGACAATATGACCATGAATAAACCTAAGTAACTACTAGAATTAATAAGTACACGTAAAAAGTCACCAGATACATAGTCAATATAAAAAGAAGCAACATTTCTATATTCTAGTCATAAACAATTAAGACATTAAATTTTTTCAATGCCATTTATAACTGCATCCAAAAGATGAAATAATAGGAGTAAATTTAAGAAAATATGTCCAAACAGAAAAAGAAAAGAAGGAAGAAAAAAAATGTCCAATAACTCTACAGTGAAAACTATAAAACAATGCTAAGATAAATTAAATAAAACCTAAATAAATGTATCGATTATACCATGTTCATGGATTGAAAGTCACTATTGTTTAAATGTTGGTTTTCATCAAGTCAATATATAGAATCAATGCAATCCCAATCAAAACCTAGCTAGTTCTAAAGAAACTGAAAGGCTGATTCTATATATTTTTATATGAAAATTCAAAGAATCTAGATTAGTCACAACAATTTTACAAAAGAATAACAAAATCAGCCCTGGGTGGTGTGGCTCAGCTGGTTGGAGCATTGTCCCATAAACCAAAATGTCATGGGTTCAATTCTTAATCAGTGCATATGCCTAGGTTAGGTTCATCCCCAGTCGGGGTGCATGTGAGAGAAAACCAACTGATGTTTCTCTAACTCCCTTCCCCTCTCTCTGAAATCAATAAGCATGTCCTTGGGTGAGGATAAAAAAGAAAGAAAAAAGAAAGAATAACAAAATTGAAGGACTGTACTACCTGATTTTGATGTTTACTATAAAAGATACAGCAAGGAAGATAACGTAATGTTGATGCAAAGATAGACAGTAGATCAGTTAAACGAAATGAAACCATAAGAGAAATGCTTAACTTCTATAAAAATGTACCCCCCAATAATGAGAGAAGATGTACACAAGAATGTTCAAAGCAGTATTTTGAAAACTAACACAAATAGCCATAAACAGAAAAATAAACAAAATTTAGGATAAAACAATACAATATTAATCAACAATTTGAAAAAATAAAGTACTTCCTGGGAACACTAAGCCAACATATATAAACTGCTAAAACATTATGCTGAGCAAAAAAAAAAATCAAAAGCAAGAATTATATATGAGTTCATTTACATGAAGTTCCCAGAGGACGACTAATCTGTGGTGGGAAAAAGAAAATCAAAACAAACAACTGTTGTGGAGGGGACTGACCAGGATAAGAAACAAAGAAATCTTCTAAGATGACAGAAATGTTCTATATCTTGATGGGCTATGCGCTATACAAGTTTACGCAGTCGTCAAAACTCTGAACTATAACTCAGGATCTGAGAGCACTCCATTATAAACTCCATCAGTTAAAAAAAATATATGTATTTTCACTCAAAAAATACTTAATTGCCTACAATAGCCTAGGTATTGACAACACAAAGTTAAAAGACAGGCTTCAGAAAAGAGACCTTACAGTTTTCCAAGAAAAGAAAAACAAAATAAGTTATCATAATGAAATGCATATAAAAGAGAAAGCCTTTAAATTGAGAAATGAAATATGGTATACTGTCAAACAAAAAATAGTACAGGTACATGCAACATGTACAGAAGTTATAGAAAAAACAACAGTGGACCTGACCTGGGCAACTAAAGTAACTTGATATGCTTAAAGGACAAAGCAGGGAAAGGGGCTTAAATAACTATTATATGTAAGGAGCTGGTTAAGAAGAGACCTGATTTGAAGTCTCTTTCAGCCCATGTAAAAAGAGTACATTTTAGCTGTTTGGAAATAAGGAATCTCTGAAGTAGTTTTAGCAGGGGAGTTACAATTAAAATTCTCATTTGGGGAATATCGCTATAGAAACTATATGAAATATAGATTAAACAAGGCTCAGGCTACAGTCAGTCAGCCCAATAAAAAGGCTATTTTAACATACAGACTAATTCATCCAACAACAGCAGAACATACATTCTTCTCATGCTCACATGGAGCACTACATTCAGGGCCATAAAACACACTGTAACAAATTTAAAAGACTAGAAAACACACCATATAGGCTCTTAAAACTACAGTGGAATTAAAGTAGAAATCAGTAACAGAAAAACAGCTGGAAGATTCCAAAATACTTGGAGATTAAAAAACACACTTCTAAACATATGGATCCAATTTAAAAATCTCAAGAGAGGATTTTATTAATTTGACCTCAAAGGCAAGGGAAGCAAAAGCAAAAATAAAGGGGACTGTATCAAACTAAAAAGCTTCTGCACAGCAAAAGAAATTGTCAAAAAGAAAAAAGGCAATCCACCAAATGGGAGAAGATATTTGCAAACAACACCTCCCAATAAGGGGTTAATAGCCAAAATATATAAAGAACTGACACAACTCAGGAAAAACAACAAAAAAAAATTGGCTGGGACTTCCGGGCAAGATGGAAGCCTAGACAGACACGCTGAGTCTCCCTCCACAACTAAAGAAATACAACTACCTCAAATACAACTACCTTCTAGAGACAACAAGAAGTTCCAGAAAGTCGAGCTGCACGGAAGTCTAACAAACAAATATATAAAGAAGAAATACTCATCCAGACAGGTAGGAGGGGCGGAGCCAGGGCAGAGAGGACACGGTGCAGTTGCGGTGGTGACGGCAGCTGTAGTGGCAGCCGCAGTGGAAGGTTGGCAGAAAGTGCAGTCACACATTTCAAAAAGTCGGGAGGGACACCTGGGGAGGGCTCCCAGCACCAGACCAGACCACGCAGCTCATGGTCCCAGTGCCAGGGAAAATAGAGCCTTATTGCTTTTGACTGTGCAAACCAGTGGGGGTTGGGGTGGAGGAAGAAACTACCGGTCTTTCAGCAGAGTCTGCTTGTTTAAAGGGCCTCCAGAGTGCTAGAATGTCTGCAGATCCACCCACTCTGGGAACAACAGCCAGGGCAACAGCTAGAGGCGCCAAAGTGGGAGAAGTGCCTGGAAAAGGGGGGAAGTTCTGAGCAAGCAGCATTGTTCCCTCCCAGACCCCTCCCCCACATACAGCCCCAAAATGTGGTTAAACAGGTCACTCTATACTAACGAATACCTAAGGCTCCGCCCCTTACAATGTCACAGGAGCAACAGCTCTATATAAGACACAGAGGCAAACAAACACAGGAACCTGTCAAGATAAGGAGACAAAGAAGTATGGCCCAAAAGGGAGAACGGATCAAGGTTCCAGTGGTAGAACTAAGCAACAAGGAGATAGCCAACCTAACAAACAAGGAGATAGCCAGCCTGACATATGCAGAGTTCAAAACACCGGTGATAAAGATGCTCACAAGCTTGACAGATATGCTTGAGTACGGCAGACACATAAAGGTAGAAGTGGAGGCTATGCTAAATAAAACAAAGGAAAATCCACACAAAACCAGTAATGAAGGAAAGGAAACCAAAGTTCAAATCAATGATTTGGAACATAAGGAAGAAAAAACAGTCAACCAGTACAGAATGAGGAAACAAGAACTGAAAAAAATGAGAGGCTTAGGAACCTCTGGGACAACTTTAAACATGCCAACATCTGAACTATAGGAGTGCCAGAAGGAGAAGAGGAAGAGCAAGAAATTGAAAACTTAAGTGAGAAAATAATGAAGGAAAACTCTCCAAATTTGGTGAAGAAAATAGACATATAAGTTCAGGAAGCACAGAGTTCCCAAACAAGCTAGACCCAAAAAGGACCACACCAAAATACATAATTAAAACGCCAAAGGTTAAAAGATAAAGAATCTTAAAAGTAGCAAGAGAAAAGCAGAGACTTACCTACAAAGGGATGCCTATAAGACTATCAACTGATTTCTCAAAAGGAACTTTGCAGGCAAGAAGGGACTGGCAAGAAGTATTCAAGGTGATGAAAAGCAAGGACTTACAACCAAGATTACTCTATCCAGCAAAGGTTATCATTTAGAATGGAAGGGCAGATGAAGTGCTTCCCAGACAAGGTAAAGCTAAAGAAGTTTATCATCACCAAGCCATTATTATATGACATGTTAAAGGGATTTATTTAAGAAAAAGATCAAAACTATGAACATTAAAATGACAACAAACTCATAACTATCGACAAATGAATCTAAAAAATAAAAACAAAACCCAACTAAGCAAACCAGAACAGGAAAAGAATCATAGGTATAGGGATCATTTGGAGGGTTATCAGCTGGGAGGAGGAAGGGAGAGAAAGGGGGAAATGGTGCAGGAATTAAGAAGCATAATCGGTTGGTACAAAATAGACAGGGGGAAGTTAAGAATAATACAGGAAAGGGTGAAGCCAAAGAACTTATATGCACTATCCATGGACATGAACTAAGGGGGATGGGACTGCTGGAGGGAAGAGGGGATAGTGGGCGGATGGGAGCAAAGGGAAAAAAAAACTGGGACAATTGTAACAACATAATAAATAAAATATACTTTAAAAATTTTTTAAACAAATTTAAAAAATAAACAATTGACCAACAAAACAAAAAGGCAGCCTACTGAATAGAAGATATTTATAGACAACAGTTCCGATAATGGTTAATAGCCACAATATATAAAGAACTCACACAACTCAACACCAAACAAACAGATAATCTAATTATAAAATGGGCAGAGGACCTGAACAGGTCCTCTTAAAAAGACATACAAATGGCCAACAGATATATGAAGAGATGCTCAACTTCATTAGCTATTAAGGGAGCTGCAAATCAAAACTACAATGAGATATCACCTCACACCTGTTCCAATGGCTATCATCAATCAAGACAAGTAACAGTAAGTGTTAGGTTGTGGAGAAAAAGGAACCTTCATTGACTGTTGGCAGAAATGTAAACTGGTACAGCCACTAAAGAACACAGTATGAAGGTTCCTGAAAACAATTAAGAATAGAGTTACCATTTGACCCAGCAATCCCTCTTCTGGGTATCTGCCCAAAATATTTGAAAACACTTATCCGTAAAGATATATGCACTCCTATGTTCACTGTAGCATTACTCACAGTGGCCAAAACATGGAAACAGCCAAAGTGTCCTTCAATAGTTGACTGGATAAAGAAGATGTGGTACATATCTACTATGGACTACTACTCAGCAAGAAGAAAAGGTGAAATACTGCCATTAGCAACAACATGGACCTTGAGACTATCATGCCAAGCAAAATAAGTCAGATAGAAGTCAAGAACCACATGATTTCACTCATATGTGGGATATAAAACCAAAAATAATAACTGAACAAGACAAACAGACTCAAGACAGACAACAGTATGGTGGTAACCAAAGGGGAAGTGGGTGACAGAGGTAGTAAAGGGTAAATGGAGTCAAATATATGGCACCATTGTGTACTAAACACACATGCCACATACAAATCACATATCATAGAATTGTACACGTGAAACCTAATAATCTCATTAATCAATGTCACCCGAAAAAATTTAATTTAAAAAAGAAATCTCACAAGAGATTAAAATTTGTGGGACACAGTGAAAGCAATGCTTAGAGGAAAATTTATTTTATTGATTTTAGAGAGAGAGGTGAAGGGAGGGAGGGAGGGAGGGAGGGGGTAGGGAGAGGGGGAAACATCAATTTGTTGTTCCACTTATTTATGCATTTATTGGGAGATTCTTGTAGGTGTCCTGACCAAGGAACAAACCTGCGACCTTGGAGTATCAGAACAACACACCACCAAGTGAGCTACCTCCCCAGGGGGGACATTTACAGCATTAACTGCATGTATTAGAAAAGAAGATCTAACAACAATCTTCTAACCTTCCACCTTAGAAAGCTAGGCGGTAAAACAAGCAAATTAAATCCAAAATAACAGAAGAGAAATAAAAATTAGAGCACAAATCAATGAAACTCAAAACTGGAAATCAAAAGTTGGTTTTTTCTAAGTATCAATGAAATCAGTAAGCCCCTGCTGGGCAGGGGAGGGAAAATGGGAAAATGTTGTTCGATGAGTGTAGAAATTCAGTTTTGGAAGAGGAAATGGTTCTAGAGGTGTTTTACAACAATATAAACATAGTTAACAATACTTTACACTTAAAAATTATATTTTAAGAAGAGCAGCAAAATAAATAAATTTAAAAATAAGTAAATAAATAAATAAGGGCAGCAAGACCCTAGTGAAGCTAAGAAAAAATGAGAGAACATATAAAAAATTAATATAAGTCACCAGTACAGACTCCATGGAAAGTGAAAGAATAATAAGGGAATACTATGAACAACTCCATGCTCACAAAGTTGATAGCCTAGATGAATTTGATCAATTCCCTGGAAGTCACAATCTGCCAAAACTCACATAAGAAAGAACAAACAAACTGAATAGGCCTATATCTATAAATGAAATTGAATTAGCAGTTAATAACCTTCTAACAAAGAAAACAGATTCACTGGTAAATTCTACCAAGCATTTGAGGAAGACATTTACCAATTTTCCACAATCTCTTCCAGAAGACAGACAGAGGGAATGCTCCTAACTCATTCTATGAATCCAGGATTACTAATATCAAAATCAGAAAAAGATACTTTTAAAAAAGAACAGAAAACTAGACCAATATATTTCATGAACAAAGATATAAAGATCCTCTACAAAATACTAGAAAACTTAATCCAATAATGTATAAAAAGAATTATACACCATGACGAAGTGGAATTTATTCCAGGTATGCAAAACTGGTTCAAGATTCAAAAATCAATTAACGTAATCCAACATATCAAACTGCTAAAAAAAGAAAAGGCTACTGCAATAGGTCAGGTAAAAGTTGGTATGCACATGTATTAGAACACAACTATAAGCAGTTTCCCATTTATTCACACCATTTGCCAACAACTGGAATATAAGGGAAAATAAGACAAACTTCATGTTCTTGTAGAGCCTACAATCTGTCAGAGACACAAGCCCCTATAGCAGGGACTCAGCTTAGACTGCAGAGAAGTGGCAGAGTGATGGTGTGAAGCACTAGGTTAAATGCCTGAGAGGAATATTATAGGCAGGATATATGAAGGTCTTGAAGAAGGAAAAAAACAGTACAGTATGTTAAATTTACTGAAAGGAATTCAGGTTTAGTATCATAGAAAAGGATTACATATGGTTGTGGTTTTGCTCGTTGTCAGGTAAAAATAAAAATGGGTTTCTACAAAAGAATACCTTAGGTGATAAGCCATGCTATCTAGAATAGATAGAAAAGACTAAAGGTCTGATATACTTTCAAAAGATAATTTTAAAAGTAAAGGCGGCAGGAATTGCTGAGTTACAGAATTTGAAGAAAAACCCCTCAAGTGCATGATCTTTTTCTAATTATGCTCCAGAATCAATCTTTCTACCCATTAAGGAAAAACCCAGAAGTTAAAACAAAACACAGTATCTTTAACAATTCAGCACTTAAAATTTAACACACAGTAATCTTGATGAAGAAATAAATGTTATCCTGAAAAAGATAAGTTTCTAAAACGTATGTAACAACAAACTTAATTTTGCCTTTTAAAATACGATTCCTGCATTATTTGGGGTATCTATTTAAAACACCCATTTAAACTATTTAGCCATCAAACATTTCCTGAAATTTCTTCAATAACTTGTAGTACTACTTAATACAAAATTATGTTTCTAATTATATGTTTAATATTTTAAAAAGAAGCTACTTACAGGGACATTAAGTGCATACTGTAGTCCTTGAGGAAGTCTTTCATGTGTTTCCATCTGCTCTTCATCGTTTTTCACTGTCTCCTCATGGACCATGAGTTCATCATGTGATATCATATCCTGTTGTCTCATCTCACTTTCTTGTAACACTTCATCTGCAGCAAGGATCTCCTGGTGAGGCATACTCCGATCTTGAAGTACCGAGTCCTGCAGGTCCCCAGACTGGCCAGACACTCCACCCATTACAACCATTGCCCTGGAAGACTGCATTTCGTCTATGCCGCCACATTTAAGAAATAATCCTTCCAGTTTGTCGTCAATGTTCATGCTTAAGTATAACTGCCTAGAAAGACCAAGTTTGGCAACAAAGCGTAATAAATTAGTTCTATGTCTACTTAATAATTTTTTAATTAAATTATGAAAAGAACACACTTTAATAGAAAAATTTCACTCATGTAATTCGGTATGGCCTCCAATTTTTAAATTACCAAGATAAGTAGAGTAAAACATAAATTTTCCTTTGTGTCTTTAAGGCATACTCCAATTATTTTATAAAAAATGAGCCTGACATTAAGCAAATTAGGAAAAAGTATTTGTAACAAAGGATTCACATCCTTTAATATATTAAAATATCTTAAGAAGAAATTCATTCATTAGGAAATAAACTGACAAAACATTATCAGGCAAATCATGAAAGAAAACTTAGAAACAGTCCCTAAATATATAAAATAAGTCAATTACAGTAGCAATAAAAGAAATTAACATTAAAACAGTGGTACCATATTTCATCCACCAAACTGGTAATGACTTAAAAAATGAAGTCCAAAGTTGAGATGGTTAAAAAAAAAGAAAAGAAAAGAAAAAAAAGACACTCATCTAGTGATAATGGATATATAAATTAGTTCAACTTTCAAAAGCAATTTGGGCTATGTATCAAGTCATAAAAATGCACATATTTTTTGAACCAGTGATTACACTTTTAGGAACCTAACCTGATGAAATCAGAAATGTATACCAAGACACACACAAAAAATCACGGCAGTGTTTACAATAGTGAAAAACTGCAAATGCACTACATAGTCAACAAAAGAAAACTGATTCAATATATTTATACATATGTTTTAAAACTAGCCCATGGTGATGGTTGCACAATCGGTAAATTTATTAAAAATCACTGAGTTGCACACTTAAAATGCGTAATTTTAATTTTATTGCATGTAAATTATATCTCAATAATATTTTTTCTTAAAAATAAAATCAGAATGGCTAGCCTTGGGACGCGCTGCTGAGAGAAGGCAGGAAGGGAGGGCTGTCTGGGAGCTGGCAATGGTTTTTCTTGAGTTGAATGTTGGTTGCACAGGTGTGCTCACTTTGTGAAATTTCAAGATGTACATCTGTGATGTGTGCAATTTGTCAGCTACTATAGTATATCAATAAAAAGTTAATCTGTTGAAACAAAAAATCCATCTAGTCTTAAAAATATTCTTGAAAAATATTTGAAAATTTGGGGAAATATCCCAATATAAACGGGTATGTGTGTGTGTGTGTTAATGTGCATAGGTTTATCTAAAATGAAAACATTACCACTGGGTGGTAAAATTAGCAATTTTTAACTATAATTATATTTATCTCTACTTCGAAAACTTTCTATAATAAATTATTTTTATAAATGTTTTTAAATTTGTTAAAATGAAATAAAAGTAATATTTTCATTTCTTATATAGACTTAAATACTTTTACATGATTAAATAAATAAGTCATGATAAAAACTAGATACTATTACATCATCTTATTTTCCCTATTATTTTAGAAAAGGTGGCAATATTAAATCTGCCCTTCTAACTCTGGTTGTTATTAATTCATCTTCCATCGTGTTACTCTAGGAACTAACCATCATGAAATCCAACAGAACACCATTTCAAAGGAGATCGAAGGATTGGTATAAAGCTTGTTTTTTAAAACCGACTTCTATTAAGACTGTATAAAATAAACATACATAACCAACCCAAAGAGAAGGGCCCACAATTAGTAAATGCATTAATTACATTTCGGTTTAGTCACCTCTTTCCCAAATCAATCAGGTAGGTAATGATTACTAACTTGATCACAGCTTTCAGAGGTAAAATAAATGATCAGTTAAATTCAAATATACTACTAAAATATAAACACCATTTCTTTTACTAAGGCTTTCATCTAGGGAGAAACCTTTACTTAAAACAGCTCAAAAAACCATATGAACAAAGAGGTAAATAAAATAAAAATGTATTTCATACTTGCTAATCTTGTTTTCCCAGGTACCATGTACTATCAGCCTAGGATACATAGAACAAATAACCAAGAATCCAATTTGACTTTTTAAAAACTCTAAGTAGCAAAACAAAATCTAAAAGAAAAAGATTTTAAATATATCACCAAATAACTGTTCTCACTAAATATTCTACTTAATGCATTTCTTAGAAAATAAGCTATCATATGACTAAGTGAAACTTAAGTGCTTTAGGGTTAAATTTTGCTTATTCTGGACATTTCTTTGGAAATTCTTACCAAATAAATTATATTTCTCTAATCTACTTACTGTTTTCTTAAAAAATTTGGAAAACCCCTAACTTAAAAAGGACTTATTTCTATAGAAAGACATCCTTTATTATAATTCTTTGTGGCTGCTACAGCTGCTATTGCCACATAGTTGCTGATTTTTTAAGAAGCGATAAAGAATATAGAAAATGTGAAAAGTTTATTAAAATATGAATTTACAGAAACTGACCTAGGACAGAACTTAGTTTTATTAAAAAGTGGACAAAGTAGAAGCTGACTTGTTTACTCAAGGCAAGGTCCGCATTTCCCTAAAGCAGTAGTACCCAACTCCAATGTCCTGATCACGTACCTCATCAATTCTTTTAAATTGAGCATATCCTGAAGATGGTGGCCTAGGTAAACACAGCTTGCTTCCTCACACAATCATGTCAAAATTACAACCAAACTATACAACAACCACTATTCACAACCGAAAAAAACGGAGCTGAATCAAGTCCTATAACTACGGAATTAAAACACAAACCACATGGAGACTGGTAGGAGGGGCAGAGACAAAGAATAGCCTGGTCCCACACCCCTGTGTACCAGATAAAAACTGGGAGGGATACCTCAGGAGTGAGGGGTCCCACCCACAGCAGGCCCCCTAGCCCAGATTTCCACTGCCAGAAAGATCAGTTCCCATAACTTCTAGCTGTGAAAACCAGTGGGGACTGAGGCTGTGGAAGATAGAAACATCTAGATTCCCAGGCAGTGCCTCTTAAAGGGCCCATGCACAAACTTACACAGACTCACGCCCTCTGAGCTCCTGCACCAAGGCTGCAAGCTGAAATGCACCAGAGGCATAAGGGTAGAAACTGAACTGTGTGATACCAGAACAAGAGTTAGGGGACAGCTTCTCCCAACAGAACTGCTGTCAGAGGCCACTGTCCCTTTTCTGAGCCCTTACCCCATAGAAATGACAGTCGTGGGCATAGCTGAGATTCCATCAACCTGGCTCACACTGTTTGCTCCTCCCTGGTGATCCCCTGAGGGTCCACTCCACCCAGCTTTCAGGTCCACACACACTGTTTCCAATGGCATTTCCATATGAGGCTTATCTTGGCCCACGCTTCAGATTCTCCTAAATCCTCTCAAACAAGCAGCGCCAGGCCTCAGCAAGCTTGGTACCTGTGGCTAAGTGGTACCAGGCCTGGCACTAGCAACAGTCAGCCTTGGTTCACTGCTTGGCCTTGCTTGGACATCTCCAAATATAGCATAAGTAGCAGGCATCTGCAGATCACTTTGTATAATAGTTATACAAAGTAATCTCTGAGAGAATATAGGCAGTGGCTGACCTTGGCCTGCACCCCCTGGGAAACCCAAGCCTGAGCACCCAGTGGACAACTGCAGACCACATCAGAGCACCAACTAACCAACCACATCCACAAGCAACATACTCAAGGGGCAGACTCAGAGGACACCAGAGTCCTGCAAATGTTAAGTCCTGTTCTGTGGAGCGGGCCTCTGCCCAGCTGATCCTCCATGGAGGGCAGAGGTTGGTGGTCAGTGGTCACAGCCAGTCCTTGCAGCTGACTGGCCTGGGTAAATCCTTCCCATCGATCTGCCAACAGCAATCAAGGCTCAAATATAAGATGTCAGTATACTCAGCCCACACAAAGGGCGCACCTCAAGTACCCAGCTTGAGTGATAGGGGAGGATGGGCCACTGGACCCTACAGGACACTGACTACTTTAGGCCATACTACCAAGACAGCTCTCCCTAATACACAGGAACAAACACAGGGAGGCTGCCAAAATGAAGAGACAACAAAACACGGCCCAAATGACACAACAGAACAAAAATCCAGAAAAAAAAAATAAACAAAATGGAGACAAGCAAGCTACTAGATGCAGAATTCAAAACACTGGTTATAAGGATGGGCAATGAACTGAGGGAAAGAGTAGATGAAACAGAGAATTTCAACAGCATATAAAAGGACATGGAAACCATACAAAGTCAGAAATGAAGGATACACTAAATGAAATGAAGAACAATTTACAGGAAAACAACAATAGAGTAAATGAACCCAAGAACCACATCAGCAATTTGAAATATAAAAAACAAAAACACCCAATCAGAACAGCAAGAAAAAAAAATAATTTTAAAAAATGAGGGTAGTGTAAGGAGCCTCTGGGAACACCTCAAGCACACCAACATTTTCATCATAGGGGTGCTGGAAAAAGAGACAGCAAGAAATTGAAAACCTATTTGAAAAAATACTTTAAAAAAACTTCCTTAATTTGATGAAGGAAACAGACTACAAGATCAGGAAGCACAGAGAGTCCTAAACAAGATGAACCCAAAGAAGCCCACACCAGACACACCATAATAAAAATGCCAAAGGTTACCATACAAAGAGAGAATCTTAAAAGCAGCAAGAGAAAAGCAGAGTTACCTACAAAGGAGTTCCCATAGGCTGCCAGCTGATTTCTCAAAATAAATTTTGCAGGCTAGAAGGGATTAGCAAGAAATATTCTAAGTGATGAAAAGCAGGGACCTACAACCAAGATTACTCTGTTCAGCAAAGCTATCATTTAGAATGGAAGGGCAGATAAAGTGCTTGCCAGACAAGGTAAAGTTAAAGAAGCTCATCATCACCAAGCCCTTATTATATGAAATGTTAAGGGGACTTATTTAAGAAAAAGAGCAAGATCAAAACTATGAACAATAAAATGGCAATAAATACATATCTATCAACAATCGAATCAAAGAAACAAAATAAGCAAACAAGCAGAACAGAAAAAGCAGCACAGACACAGAGAATGTTTTGATGGTCGCCAGATGGGAGGTGGGTAGGGAGGACAGGTGAAACAGGTGAAGGGATTAAGAAGTATAGATTGAGCCCTGGCTGGTATGGCTCAGTAGGTTTAGCGCCAGCTATGTAAACCGATATGTCACCAGTTCAATTCCCCATCAGGGCACATGCCTAGGCTGTGGGCCAGGTTCCGGTTAGGGTGTGCAAGAGGCAGCCAATCGATGTTTCTCTAGCACATTGATTTTTTTTTGCCCTCTTTTTTTCTCCCTCCCTTCCTCTTTCTCTAAAAAATAAAATCTTTTTTAAAAAGGAAGTACAAATGGTAGTTACAGGATAGTCATGGGGGATGTAAAGTACAACACAGGGAATATAGTAGCCAAAGAACATATATGCTGACCCATGAACATAGACAACAGTGGGGGATTGTCTGAGGGAGTGGGGGTAAACTCGGTGGAGTGGGGAAAAGGGAGAAAAATTGGGACAACTGTAATAGTACAGTAAATAAAATATAAATAAATTTAGCATATCCTAATACAGTTGACCTTTGAACAACGCAAGAATTAAGGGTGCTAATCCCATGCAGTTGAAAATCTGCGTATAACTTTTAACTCCCCCAAAACTTAACTACAGTTGTTTGGTATCCCTGAGTGATTGGGTCCAGAGCCCACCCTTGGATACCAAAATTCAAAGATGTTCAAGTTCTTATATACAAAAAGAGCATAAAACAATGCATACAGTTGGCCGGCCTTTTGCATCCATAGATTCCCAACTAAGGATCAAAAATACTGTTTTCAACCTATGTTTGGCTGAATCCACAGATGCAAAACTGAGAAATACAGAGGGCCAACTACGTATTTATTGAAAAAATCAGCATATAAGTGGACCCTCACAGTTCAAACCTGTGTTGTCCAAGGGTCAACTGAATATGTATACTATTTAAAACTATACTCCAACAACATGTTGTGTTAAAATATAATGTACACATTAACCAACATAACCCAACATCAGGCTGAAATAATTAGAATTGAAGAAGTCAAAGTATTTTGGAGATAGAGAATATTTTGGGGGGAAAAAAAGGCAGGTTTGCATAAATTGCTGAAGTGATAGACCTGGAACAGGAAGATAGCACACCTCAATATAGAGGTAGAAAATGGGAAGGGAGGTAGAAATACTGTAAATGGAAGACAAACTTGACCTCTTCAGAATTTTGTTGAAAACAGACCACATACACAGAAAGAAGAATCCTCCCTTCTTTTTTTCACGTTTTCTTATTCCTATCACCCTCAAATTAAGCTACACTATTATTTGAGACAATTTCCCTGAAATACCAGAAAATACTAAGATAACATAAATTCAATATCAATGAAAAATGCTGACAAGGTTTTAAACCAAAACTTAAAAATATCTATGAAAATGAAAATTACATGTACCCTTGAACTAACAAACTCACTGCTAGGAATGTATAGAATCCTATGGGCTTATTCATAAAAATTAACCAAAGCTATCTATGTACAAGAAAGCTGAGCACAACCCTTTAATAGGAAAGGACTGGAAATAACCTAAGCATCCACTGACAAGACTTATTATGACTTGACAATACAATGGAACACATACAGCTATTAAAAGGAATGAGGCAGCTACATGTGCTGGTAAAAAGTTCTCCAAGGTATGTTAAATGAAAAAAATCTAGCAGCAGAAGAAACATGGACAAACAGCTTGGCTCATACTCGTTTCACATACAGCTAGTATCTGGGCATAGTAAGCTGAAGACAAAATGAAACAAGGCTCTCAAACAAAAAAATTAATTTCACCAACACTATGGTAGAAAGGAAAAGTACAAAACTACACTAAGCGAAATGACAAAGTAAGAAAAGCACATTTATTATGGTCCTAAACTTTCCCCCTCACTTCTACATGGTGTCAGTCAAAGCTCTCCTGGGCTTTACCAGCACACGCAAAAATCTGAACACAACAAAAGGTCCCAAGGTCCCTTGCACAAAGTTTAACAAACTTCCCTTCTCTAATTTCAACATTTTAAGGGAGGGTCAGACAAGCCTAAAGAAGGAAACTCAAGTAATCAATCCACATTTACATGTGAATACTTAAATGTCTTTTCCTGATAAAACTTTAAAAAGCCAACTGTTTTTTGACCCAAAAGTCTGCACAATTAATGGAAATCAGAAGTTGGGGATATTATACAGGAGAGAGGAAGAAAGAAGTAATGCTTCTTCTAAATTATGTCACTTACATGAAAGAGTGCTCTGAAAGGTAAAAAGAAAATCAAATTGCATTCCCAGGAGTCGCTAGCCAACCAGGTGGAGTAACAAACAATAAGGCACCCTGAGCTCCTTGCATTGATCCATTATCTTTTAAGTGAAGGCACAGAGGCAGCTGACAATGGAATAAAATGGCTGAGCTGTTAGCCCACACAGGCTAATTCAGCTAAAGGTGGAGTGGTACTCCCGGAGTTCCAAGTTAACCAGAATTGAGAATGCTAAAAACTAGAACAGAGCAGGAGAGAAAAAGAAAGGATAGGGCCTACCTTGGGCCAATTTCTGCTAAATCTCCCTTTAGCAGATTACTTCTAACTCTGCATTACTTCCCCCTTTCCGAGTTTTATTATTCCTCATCTCCATTCCTCTGCCACAGAAGTCAAAAGGTACAAATACATATATGGATACTTAAGGGGTCACAATACAGCTTTTTGCTCCATTCAATTCCCATTCTCCCACACACACTCATACAATTCTTTTCCAGTGAAAAATGTTTGGTTCAGCAGTGTACAAGTAATCTGAATTGTCTGTCCTCAGTTTGGTAACTTAGTCATTTAACAAGAGGTATGAGCTCACTGAGGTCAGATGCTGCTTTCATGAGATAATACAGGAAAATGTGAAGCATGAGCCAAGACAAGCCATTTGTATAGAAAAGCCACTGGAAACACCGTAGGTAAGAGTGTAAGTTGGGCTGGGTGGAAATCACCAGCATGGGGCAAACAGTGTGAACCAGGTGATGGAGTCTCTAGTATGGACACACCTGCCAGCTCTGTTGGGGAGGGCTCAGAAAAAAAACAATGGCCTCTGCTAGTACTTATGTCTGGGAGAAAGCTGACCCCCAGCTCTTGCACTGCTGCTGGACAATTCAGTTCTGCCTCATATGTCTCTTGTCAATAGAGGAATGAGTCTGAGTAAGTCCCTATCAGGCCCTTTACACGGAGCTGCTTGGAAATCCAGCAGTTTCTGTCTTCCACAGCCTCAACTGCCACTGGATTTTGCACCCAGAAATTATGGGGACTTATCTGCCTGGCACTGAACCCTCAGCTGAGGGGCCTGGTATGAGACAGTGACCCCTTGCTCCAGAAATACCCCTCCCAATTTTTATCTGCTACACATGGATGTGGGACCAGCCTGTTGCGTGTCCACCCTTTCTTCTGGTCTCAATGTGGTTTCTTCTTTAATTTCATGGTTGTAGTACCTCCACTCAGTTCCATTTCTGGTGGTTCTGAATGATGGCTGTTCCATAGTTTAGCTGTAATTTTGAAATGGTTGTGCGAGGAGGCAAGCTGTGTTTACCTAGGCCTCCATCTTGATCTGAAGTCCAAGTGGGCTTTTAATACAAACATTTTATAACAATTACTGTACTTCGCAGGGAACTGTTAGGCTTGTTTTCGGAAGACAGAGTTAACATAAGACAAGAATGACATATGGACAAGTTGGGCATTACTACTCATGTTTAATCAACTACATTACGCCCTAAAATGCTTACTGGGGTCTTTTTTATGAGAGTTCTATGCAATTAATGAGGAAAATATCTTTCCACATTTATTAATAGGTTTGAGTCTCTTTTATAAAATTCAGAGATTATCATAACTTTGAAAGCACTGTGCTAAGCACATTTATGTCTTACTTAATATTTATAATAACATTCAAGACATTAACAGTATATCCGCATTTAAAAGATGAAGAAACCAAGTTTTACCCAAAGTTATATAGCTAGGAGGCGCTAAACTGGGATTTCTAAATAGGTTTACCTGGTTTAATACACCTTTTACAATACCATACTACCTCCTGACTTGAAAAGACACTGGACACAATAAGAAGTAAGTGAATTCACTGTCTTCCCACCCACCTACTCTGAGGCCACCATGTCACCACTGCTTGGCTTGGTAGAGCAATCCAACTCTCCGTAGCTAGCTATTCCTACGCCTCACGGCTACCAAAGATAACTTTGTGACATAGAAGCCCTTTTTCTCTTTCCGGAGGAATGGACACTTTCTACATTTCCTATTGCCCCACTTCCATCTAATACTCACACCTCAGTGAATTTCTCCTTATTCTATTTTTCATGAATTTGCATATAACATCCTAATCCTTCCATTTTTTTCTTCAAACCTTTTATCAAGTTACTTGAGGAAAATCTCTCTTCCTCTCTTTCCTTTACCTTGCCATTTTCATTTGGAAATCAAATAGCAATAACAGTAATCCTAAATATGGCTGATCAATGTAGGCGCAGTGCTAATGATAAACCTATACCAAAGAAAACAAAGTCATGTATGCTTTCTGGTGAAAGCATCAGCTACCCTTCAGAATATACATAACTATTCACCTGCCACTTTATCACCTTTAATTAAATCGGCACTCAAGCATGAAAGAAATATTTCTTACTTAAAAATACTGCTTCTGTTTTATTTATTGAGTTTAGCTGTAATATTATTTTCCACCAACTTTTATTGAACAATATAGAACTTCAACTATATATTATGAATCAAAAAAATTACAGTGTGCAAGTTTAAGAACCTACACATCATTCCTTTGTATAAGAATAATTCTAACTCAAAATAGTCTCCAAATCAACAATACCAACCTTGTACCAGGGCCCACTCAATCTATGAAGAAAACTCACTTGTAGGCAGAAGGAAAGTATTAAGAAGAACCTATTCTGAAACAGATAAAAAAAAGAAAAACTAGACTCCACAAATTACTTCTGATCCAAAGCATTTTCAGGAAACTCCTTGTTATTTGGAAGACGCCAGTTACATTAAATTAAATATTAATATTTCTAACCTATACACAGTCAGTGAGAAATTACAACTTTATTATATCAGCATTAGAAATACAAATATCAAGCAGCATCAAGATTGACTGATAACCCCTGACTGGTATGGCTCAGTGGTTTGGGCACCATCCTGCAAATCGAAAAGTTGCCAGTTCAATTCCCAGTCAGGACACATGCCTACATTGCAGGCACACAAGAGGCAGCCAATCGATGTTTCTCTTGCACATTGATGTTTCTCTCCCTCTGTCTCCCTCTCTTCCCCTCTCTCTAAAAATAAATAAATAAAATCTTTTTTAAAAAGATCAACTGATACGACAAAGAAACCAATGATTAGTATGGATTTAAGAATCTGCCATTTGTCACTCATAAATTTATATTCTCTCTCAGCTTTCAAAAGTATAGTTTGATCTAAGCAAGAACTACTTCGTCTCCAATTTATAAACAAAATCTACTTCTTATCTAGGTATATTCTACATTCAGAAACCCCTTCAGATATAGTTTTGTATAACTACCACTTTACACCTATAATAAACTATGCCCTTTGTTGATTTTTAAATTGCTACTATTTTAAAACATCTTAATAGGAGTATCATTTATAATAAAAGCAACCAGACAAAAATGTCCTCTGATTACTGCTAGCAACAACAGAAGATGTTTAATCATGAGAATTTACAGGCTAAGGTCAATCATTTTACACAATATGACAATTAAAGAAAAACCTGTGATCATTTTTTAACCACACAAAATGTTATACAAAATAAAGCGAAAGTAACAGGAATTTCTATATGCCTGAAGCTACCCCTCAAAAAAAGCAGAATCTAAACATATTCTGCATTCCAAATTTTCGTCACTAAAGTCTTCTAAACAATATAACAAGAAAATAGTGGTATCTAAAAATACTAAAATATCAAATTTACGACAATTCAAACTGTTTAAGACACAGCTTTAATTTATCATAAGGAGTAGGGGTAAAAGAGAACCCTACATTCTGCTATATCTAGTCATTTCATCCATCACATTTTATGCAGACAATTCAGATGTTAATATTAAAAGTACTTATTCTATTATTAGGAAACTATAAATTTAACCATCTTGTATAATAAAAGGCACATCAAAACTACTTCCCCTGGATACTATAGACAAACATTAAACACCGAAGGTATTTTTAATATGTACTATTATTAGTAACCAAGACTCATTGCAGAACAGAAAAGTGTTAACTACTTAATCAACAACGCTTTATTTTTTAAACACTAGATAAATGCCCTCACTTTAATAATACATACCCTATTTGTGAAGTGCCATCGGACTAAAGATGCATTTATTGCCTCAATGTCAAAAACACCTGTCTTATAACCACTTGGTAATAAATTTAAATCAAGAATCCCAGTATAACTACTGTTCACAAGTATCCAAATTTATCAAAAATTAATTATCTCAATTTTCTTTTTAAAAGTACCAAGGTTAATATATGTTGACAAAATATGGTAGAAAAATGACAACTTGTTTCCAACCCTTTAATAAATTCTGTAATAGAAATATATAGTATTTGATATTTGTTTCAAAGTAACAGTATTTACAAGACAAGAACCATAAAATACAATGTGCAATTAAAAACTTTTCTGTCTAAAAAGAACTATTTAAAGTACATAATGTCTTCGGGAATAGTTGTTCTGATCATAGCTAAACGTTTGGAGTAATAGACTTTTTAGAATTAGAAGGAACCATTAAACAATCATTTAGCTTTATGTGTAGCAAAAAATTCTTCCCATCCAAGGCCCCATTCTTGACTTGGAAGTCTAAAATGTAGACAAATCATTTCAACCTCATGGCAGAACGAAATGAGGAATTCTCAAATAAATTTTAATACCTTACTCTATCTTATGTTATCAAGACTATCAGTGTTTTAGGCAAAGAGGCATGATGACTAGTCAAAAACAAAAATTGTCTCAGAACTTGAATAAACACAATTTCCAAAGTATAGTTCTAGGCCAAGAGTTAACATGTCTCGGACAATAAAAACTGTATTTTAATGTTAGTCCAAACTAGACAAATAGAAATCTGACACAAAACCTAATGAGACAGACAGCAAGCTCAGCTCTGCCCCTCCTCAAATCTATCATCAAGTAAGACACATGACTACCCCTAGCTACAACTCATTTCCATTCATATCCCAAGGGAATGACTAGAAATCATGTACATAACTCCCCTTAAAGGAAAGGAATCTTCCCTTTTCCTTCTTCTTATTGGCAGACACGATAGCAGCCATCTTGGACCGCAAGATAAAAAAAACATTAATAGCAGAGCAAGACAAAGTAGCTTCTGTCATAGCAGTCAAGTCTGTATTTTAACTAGTATATCTTATATGATTACTGATTTACCTATTGTACATAACTGCTTTTTGATAACAGTGTAAGCAAACATAACAACATACAGGTAACCCCCATATAACACGGTTGTTAGGGTCCTAACAAATGTCATGTTATGCGAATCCGTGTTACATGAAACAAAGAACTAGTACAAAAAAGGGGGTTAGGTTAAAAAAAATACTATATTTTCATAATTAAGAGAAATATCTTTATTAAAGTATTACATATTAATATGAATTAAATAATGTTTTCTTCATCATCACTACTAAGCTCCATTAACTGAACATGTTATCTTTTTGACAAGATATCCTGATCCTCTGAACTTTCTTCAGCACTATCTTGATTTCCATGCTCTACTTTTTGCAAAAAAATTGTTACTTTAGATTGCTTGCTTTTAGCTGGGAGATCTTTATAAATTTTGTTATACAGTGCTAAGCAATTCTGAAGTTCTCTCTTAAACTTTGTGCTCCTTTCAGTGCAAGGATCTTCATTTAAGAAATATGACTATTTGGCTAAGTCTAGGCCTTTCTTTACATTTTTTTTAAAGTATAGTTTATTGATTATGTTGTTACAGTAGTCCCATTTTTTTCCCTTTGCTCCCCTCTGCCCAGTACCCCCTTCCTTCCAGCAATCCCATCCCACTTAGTTCATGTTCATGGGTCATGCATATAAGTTCTTTGGCTTCATTGTTTCCTATATTATTCTTAACTTTCCCCTGTCTTTTTGTACCAACCGATTATGCTTCTTATCCCTGCACCATTTCCCCTTTCTCCCCCTTCCTCCTCCCAGCTGATAACCCTCCAAATGATCTCCATACCTATGATTCTGTTCCTATTCTGGTTTGCTTAGTTGCATTTTATTTTTATTTTTAGATTCAGTTGTTGACAGGTGTGTGTATGTTGTCATTTTAATGTTCAAACTTTTGATCTTCTTTTTCTTAAGTAAGTCCCTTTGACACTGCATATAATAACGGCTTGGTGATGATGAACTTCTTTAGCTTTACCTTGTCTGGGAGGCACTTTATGTGCCCTTCCATTCTAAATGACAGCTCTGCTGGATAATCTTAGTTGTAGGTCCTTGCCTTTCATCACTTTGAATACTTCTTGCCAGTCCCTTCTTGTCTGCAAAATTTTTTGAGAAATCAGCTGATAGTCTAATAGGCACCCCTTTGTAGGTAACTCTCTACTCTTCTCTTGCTGCTTTTAAGATTCTCTCTTTATCTCGAACCTTTGGCATTTTAATTATGATGTGTCTTGGTGTGGTCCTTTTTGAATCTAGCTGCTTTGGGATTCTCTGTGCTTCCTGGACTTATATTTCTATTTCCTTCACCAAATTTGGAGAGTTTTCCTTCATTATTTTCTCACGTAAACTTTCAATTTCTTATTCTTCCTCTTCTCCTTCTGGCTCCCCTATGGTTCAGATGTGGCACATTTAAAGTTGTCCCAGAGGTTCCTAAGCCTCTCCTCGTTTTTTTCAATTCTTGTTTCCTTATTCTGTACTGGCTGACTTTTGTTTTCTTCCTTATATTTCAAATCATTGATTTGAACCCTGGTTTCCTTCCCTTCACCATTGGTTTTGTGTGAATTTGCCTTTGTTTCATTTAGGATAGCCTTCACTTCTTCCCTTATGCATTTGCTGTACTCAAGCATATCTGTCAAGCCTGTGATCATCATTATCACCAGTGTTTTGAACTCTACGTCTGTTAGGTTGGCTATCTCCTCGTCACTTAGTTCTCCCACGGGAACATTGATCCGTCCCCTCTTTTGAGCCATACTTCTCCATCTCCTCATCTTGACAGGCTCCTGTGTTTGTTTTCCTCTATGTCTTAGGTAGAGCTGTCACACATGTTATGTGGTAAGGGTCAGAGCCTTAGGTATTTGTCAGTACAAGGCGACCAGTTTCACCACATTGTGGCGTTGTATGTGGGGGAGGGGTCTGATAGGAAACAATGCCGCTTGCTCAGCACTTGCCCCTTTTCCAAGCACTTCTCCCACCTCCATATGGGACTGGCACCCTTCTAGCTATTGCCCTGGCTGTCGTTCCCAGAGTGCATGGGTCTGCAGATACTCTAGGACCGTGCAGGCCCTTCAAACAAGCGAACTCTGCTGAGAGACTGGCAGTTTCCTCCTCCGCCCCAATCCTCCCTGATTTTCAGTCAGAAGCAATGAGGCTTTATTTTCCCCAGTGCTGGGACTGTGAGCTGCGTGGTCTGTTCTGGTGCTGAGAGTGCTCCCCAGGTGTCGCTCCCAGCTTTTTAAAATGTGTGACTGCATGTTCTGCCGGCGTGCTGCTGCCACCACCACCACCACCACACCGTGTCTTCCCCGCCCCAGCTCCGCCCCTCCTACTTGTCTGGATGAGTATTTCTTCTTTATATCTTTGTTTGTTGGACCTCCATGCAGCTCAATTTTCTGGAACTTCTGGTTGTCTCCAGTTTTGAGGTAGTTGTATTCCTTCTTAGTTGTGGAGGGAGATGCAGTGTGTCTGTCTAGGCCTCAATCTTGGCTGGAAGTCTCTTTACACTTTTTAGAGTAAACTGTTTAACTTCTTCATTTTCATCAATGCTATCATTCCCTAAGTTATCTTGGCACATTCCAGATGTCATTTCCACCAAAACTGCTTCATCAGTTTCTTCTTCTACCGGCAATTCTTGGATATCTTCTACAGTCATATCATTTTAGAGTGAAAATGTGTTATAGAAGTACTGTGTTATACAGGGGGCTTTCCCCAATTCTCTAACCGTGTTAGAACAAAACGGTGTTATAGAAGTATCGTGTTATACAAAGAAACCTGTATACAAATGTAGAGTAACTGGTATGCATTTTCGCTTTAGAAAAATTATATGCCAAACACCATCAAATTTGATAACAGTTTCCTTGGAAATCCTGGAAAATTTAATGTAGGTATACAAGGTCTGTCTGGGAAAAGTCCAGCTATTATTAACATAACAAGAACGTTTTTTGTGACATCACTGTAGCCTAACAGCCAAGGAGAGTGGACTAGAATGCGCATGCGTGAACAATGACAACTGCAGTGTACTAGTCAGTGGGGGGAGTAGATGCCATTGAGTGAGCATGTGTACTGTTAGGTCGTCACATTCAAAATGGCTTGAGGGAGTAGAGCAACAAATCTACATCAAATTTTGTGTTAAGCTTGAACATTCCTCCGCGGAAACTATTCAGGTAATTCAGAAGGCCACAGCTATGGGCAACTGGTGACTGGCAGCTTCATCACAACAACACGCCTGCTCAGGTATCATGTCTCCTGCAGAGTTTTTTGGCCAAACATTAAATCACCCAGGTGACTCAGCCCCGCTAGAGCCCCGATTTGGAGCCCTGTGACTTCTGGCTTTTCCCAAACTAAAATCACCTTTGAAAGGAAGACACTTCAGACAATTGATGAGATTCAGGAAAATACGATGGGGCAGCTGATGGTGATTGGGAGAACTGTGTGATGTCTCAAGGTGCCTACTTTGAAGGGCTCTGAGGCATCAATTCCCTATAGACGTTTCTTGTATCTTGTACCTTCTTCAATAAATGTCTCTGTTTTTCAAATTACGTGGCTGGATACCTTCTGAACAGACCTCATGTATGTGTTGATGACAGCTGGCTAAAAAATATAATACCCTACATAGCAAAAGGGTTAAAGAAGAAAACACCTTCCCACTTAAATTTCATTTAAAATTACATAATAAGCTACACATATTTTTCTGTACTGAACTAAACTTAAAATCTAAAATAATATCATTATTAATTTTCTCTTCATGCAGTAGTCTCAGGGGAAATATAATTAAAACCCCAAATTTCCATGAAATGTAAATACCAAAACATAAAGAAACTATTATACAAACTCAACATGAAATCCTAGCATCCAAAAACTGGTTTCATATTTGAAAATTTTACTTATTCATGATTATGAAAAACAATTACTGAAGTTACCTGAGACTATGGTAAAAATGAAGACTTCAAGGAAGGGAATGCTGTAGAGCTGGAAAAGATATCATGGTTGAGTTTCTACCTTTCACAGGCTTCAGTTACCCGTAATCTCAATATCACCTTAATCACTTATGCCATCCAATTCCTACAAAAAAAACACAATGAACAAGAAACATTACTTATTGAGGAAAAAAATATTGTACAAATACAATATGGAGAAACTGGCACCAATAGTGAAGTGATCACTCTTTGTAAGTAATAAGCTATGCCTGAATGACCCAGTGCAATGATTTGCTTTAAAGTTTGAAACTAGGACAATATAATAATGGTAAGTAATAACTATGTTATAACACTGGCCTTATAAAGAATAATTTGCCTTAATCTAGTTTATAGATTCGGAGATATGGGACACAAAAGGAAATTGAGAGAATTACAGACCTAAAACATTAAAGCAAAGATTAAGAAACCACTAATAACAACACCATTCATATCTGCTCTGTAATATCTATGAAGTAAAGAAAGCAGCAAACACAATGCCAAGCCTTACAAATAACAAAGAGAACTAGTCATGTACAGAAAGCATGTGCAATCACAACAGAAAAGATTAGTTGTAAAAATTATATTAAATACCTAAGTTTTAGAAACATAATCAGCAAGGTCATCTTTGACAGGAAAAGCTGACAAAAAAATGAAAATAATCATAGAGAGACTGTGTACCATGACATAAAAAAACCAAGACATAAGCTACACACAAGAAGTAAACTTCCTGATAGTATTTCTGAGCTTAATAAAAGACTAAAGAGTTTATGGAATTTCCTACCACAGAGGTCTTTAAAAATATTAAGATTCCTATCTATCAAGAATTCATATATACTCCTTCACAGGAAGCTTGAAGACCAAATGATATATGAAAACTCCTATGATTTTGAGTCAATTTTTACAATGGTGCAAAGGCAAGAATAGTCTTTCTCACCTAAAACAAACCAGTAATAATCCCTTTTTTAAACTTCAAAAAGTATATTAATTCGCTTTTTAAAAACATTTCTACATTGTACCCTTATTTTTAAAAACTTTCAATTGTGATGAAACTATTCATCCTCAGCATCCTTCCATTTTTCCTGAATATATATGCACATTAATTTTTTCAGGTAAACTCTTATCCAAAATGAAATTTATTTTCTTTCTATAGGTTATATCATATATAAATGGTGGTGAAATGACAACAGTAGCAATAACTTGGGCAGGAGAAAGGGGGAGTCACAATCCAGAGTTGTTCCAATAAATTATATGAAATACCCAGTTTTCAACAATATATTTTAAGTTGTATATTTTTTAAAAAAGGAAAATGTGACCAAAGACAGCAGTCATTACAAACTGTTTCTGAGTATCCCCAGATGTTGGTTAAAAGCAAAGAGATTATAGGTATGTTAAAAGTAAAAAAAATCAGTGACCTTAAAGACAGAGACACATCAGTAGAAATTGTTCAATCTAAAAATCAGAGAGAAAATAGTTTAAAGAAAATTGAACAGAGCCTCAGAAACTAACTTACCAACATTTCTGGAGTCTCAAAAGGAGAGGAAAGGGCAGAAAATTTTTTCAATAACATACCAGTCAAAAACATTACAAATTTAATTTTTTATAAGAAATCAAATCTACAAGTCTTAGAAGTTCAATTAATTTAAAGTAGGATAAATACAAAGAGATCACACCAAGACACATCATAAGCAAACTGGTGAAAGCAAACTCAGAGAAAAATCTAGCAAGTATAAAGAGAAAAATTACTCAGCATGTGCAAGAAACCATCAACAGGATTAAAAGCTGACTTTCAATCACACATAATAAAGGCCAGAACACAGTGGCATCACATATTCAAAGTGCTAGGGGGGAAAAAGCTGTCAAACAAGAAGGCAGCAAAATTATCCTTCATAAATGAAGGCATAATATGGTCTCAGATAAACTAAGGCTGAGGGAATTTTTTTGTTAGCAGACCTGCCTAATAAGAAATACTAAAGAAGTGCATGAGCTAAAAGGAAAAAAACACCAGACTCAAATACACAAGAAGAAAAAGACACCAGAAATGGTAAAAATGGTAAATATGTGGGTTAAAATACAGTCCCCATACAACATTTCAGTCAATGGCAGACAACATATATGACAGTGGTCCCTTAAGATTATAATGGAGCTCAAAAATTGCATATACTGAGGTCTTGGCCATTGTAACATATCACAATACATTAACAGTATCATTAACAGTATGTACGGTATTCAGTATAACATAACATGCTGTATAGGTCTGTAGCCTAGAAGCAATAAGCTATACCACACAGTCTAGTTGTGTAGTAGTCTATACCATGAAGGTTTGTGTAAGTGCTCTCTATAATGTTAGTACAATAAAATCACCTAACAACACATTTCTATGCATGTATCCCTATCAGTAAGTGATGCATGACTATATATTTTTTCATTTCTTCTCTTAACATTTTTTAAGACGTAAGATTGTATAAAGCAATGATTATAACATTGTGTTGTGGGTTCACAACATATATAGATGCAATATTTTTGAGTGGCATAGTAATGAAGGGAGAAAATGGAAATATGCTGGAGCAAGGTTTCTATATTTTCCTGATACTGAGTTAGTGTTAATATTAAGCAGAGTGATAGAATGCACAATGCACATTGTAAACCCTACAGCAACCACAAAGAAAATATCCTCAATTATGTTTAGTTAAAAAAAATGGGAGTACTTAATATAACAAACTAAAAAATATTTAACAAAAAAGGAGGCATAGAGTAACAAAGCCCATAAGAAACATAAAAAACAAATGGCAAAAGTAAATCCAACCATGTCTATAATTAAATGTGAATGGTCTACATAGTCCTTTATAAGATTATAAAGGGTCTTCAGTCTGAAAGGGCGGAATTGTTATTTTTTACTGTTATAAAAAATTAATTAATTAATTAAAAAGAAAAAAGAAAAAAAATGTGAATGGTCTAAACAGCCCATGGAAAGGCAGAGTCTGTCAGAATGAACCAAAAAAAGATTCAATTAAATGCTGTTAACAGGAGACACACTTTACATTAAAGACTGAAAGAAAAAGATGGGGGTGGTGGTGCATATATACTATGAAACCAGTTACCATAAGAGAGCTGGAATAGTTATATTAATATTAAACAAGATAGCCCTGATCAATGTGGCTCAGTTGGTTGGACATCATCCCACAAAGCAAAAGGTTGCTGGTTTGATTCTCAATTCAATTCCCAGTCAGGGCACAAGTCTGAGTTGCGGTTGAGTCCCCAGTCAGAGCAAGTACAAGAGGCAACCGATCAATGTTTTTCTCCCTCTCTTTCTCCCTCCCTTCCCCTCTCTCTAAAAATAAATAAATAAAATCTTTGAAAAAATACTTAACAAAATAGACTCTAAGACAAATATTACTGGAGACAAAGATACTTCATAACAGTGAAGAGTCAAAAAATCTGGGAGATATAATAATTATAAATGTATATGCACCTAAAAACAGAGCAGAGCCCCAAAATAATGAACCAATAACTAGTATCACTGAAAAGTGTAAAAAACAAAAATCAAATAATCATAGTGGGGGATTTCACTCAAAATAACTGATAGTAACTAGACAGAAAATTAGCAATACAGAAAACTTGAACCACACTACCAACCAACTAGACTTAAATGGCATATATAGAAAACTCCAGCAAACAAAATAATATATATTGTTTTCAGGCACATAATGAAACACTCTCCAAGACAGATGTAAATGGACTGAAGTCATACAACATATGTTCTCCAATCATAACAGAATTAAATTAGATATCAATTAAACTGGAAACTGGAAATCCTCCAGTGTTTGGAAAGTAAACTTTATGCTTCTAAATAATATACGGGTCAAAGAAGAAATTAAACGAGAAATTAAGAGAGAATTTTTAAATGAATGAAACCAAAACAAGTATCAAAATCTAAGGAAATTTGTAACTTCAAGTATACATTTGAAAAAAAGTTTCAAATCAATAATATAAGCCACCACCCTTAACAAAACAGAAAAAGAGCAAACTAAACCCTACAATATGCCAATGAAAGGGAATAATAAAGATCAGAGCAAAAGTAATAAACTACAAAACAGGAAATGTAAAGTATGGAAATGCAATTTTAGTGAATATTTTAGAAGGATCCCTCCAGAACCTGGCATTCTGAAGAAAGTAAGTAATGACATTAAGAGTCTTTGCATAAAACTAATAAGACCAGTCGTTCATATAGGTTTTGTTGACCACGACTTTGACTGGAATGTCACGCCTAAAGGAGACATGTTTGGGCTCTGGTTGTTACCAAAAAGCCCTGAGGAACTGGGATTGACTTTCAAAGGTAATAAAAGCCCACGAGAAAAAAGGCCTGGTACCTTGGTTGGTTGTGCGGTCCATGCAATCTTTCCAGGGAAGGAATGAAGGTTGTTTTCCTGAAAGATGGCTAGAAGGGACCTTAAGGCACAATGGAAAACCCAAAGGACTTGGAAAAGACAGGTGTTTACAGGCAAGGCTGAATGGCAGGTATGTGGCTCAGCTTCTGTGCCCTGAAGGGCAGACTGAAAGTCACCCTAAAGGTTCCTTGTCTAAGTTCCAGCAAAGCAGACATAAAGATAAATGTGATCATTTGCTGCTTTTGTTGTGTTTATGCAAACAAACAGGATAAATTAAAACTGGACTTAATGCAGTCCCTTTAATGACAAGGAGGGTAATCTTAAAGAGATAGACTATAAACTAGTGCAGCTACCTATCTTTAAAGTTTATTGTCATTTAAAATTTGTTTTCATTTGAAAGTTACACTATGTCTGTGACATCATCAAAGATGCTTAATTTACAGGCAAGAAGAATGTCAAATGCCTTGCAACTGGATGTCTCCCCAGTAAGACAGTCTCGCAGATTTAGAGACTGGTTTGTGGGTTATGTTGTGTAAATTAAGATGTGTGTCCTGTTTTCATAGGCCATAAGCCTACGATCTCATTACCTGAGTGATTGTCTGTACATATAGGCCTCACTTTATCCTGTCTGCATCGCTGCCTCCTGAGACTCAATGGTTTGGCTGAACTAAGTGGCTGGGTTGGTGAAGAATGGGGTGGTCTGTGGGCTTCACTTTAAAACTGATTTCTCTTTTCTATCCTAACGGCTTGGACAGAAAGGACCTAGAGGTTTGAGAGGGGGGGAAACATAAAATATTCCCCTCAGCCCAAACTAAGTATACTAGGCAAAAGGGCTTTGGACAGGTGTAATGTGCCTTATACACCTTCCTCCAAATAAGCCCTTTTTTTCCCTAATGTGGGACATTGAAAAATTAATACCTGTCTTTTGTCATCTAGTGGTTATGGATTGAATGATGCCTTTTAACCCTGTTGCCAAATCTGTTGCCCCCCAGAATACAACAAGGATGCCAGCCTGTTAAACCAAGCATGCCGTTGTCCGGGGACAGCCGACTGACCTGGAGACTGCAAGATCCTTCCCCATGTGGGAAGGCCACCCTCCCCTCCACACCCCCACTCTTATTAGGGATTTCTGGACCCAAAGGTAGGTAGGATGACAACCATGTCCAGCTTGAAGCAGCTAGAGGAGCATGAGATCTTTGCCCATTGTCCTTTATAAGATTATAAAGAATCTTAAGTCTGAGGAGGAAATTGTTACGAAGCAGGAGAGAGGAGGGAGGTTCAGACTGATTGAAAGAAGATAAAGGGACTAGACAAATAACATATGTACCACCCATGGACATGGACAACAATGTGGGGATTGACTGTGGAGAAGGGGGAAAAGGGAGAAAAACTGGGACAACTGTAATAACATAAACAATAAAAAATTGTTAAATAAAAAAAATCAATAAAGGTGAGGATTAAAATTAAAAACAAAAACAAAAACAAAAAACACCAGCGCTGACCAGCGTGGCTTGATTGGGAGGCAGGCATCCCACAAGCAAAGGGTCACTGGTTCGATCCCTGGTAGGGGCATATGCCTGGGTTGCAGGTTCGGTCCCAGTGGGGACACATACAAGAGGCAACACAATGATGTTTCTCTCCCTCTCTCCCTCCCTTTCCCTCTTAAAAACTTTTACGTGAACTGATCAAGCTCAACACAAATTACCAAAATCAGGAATAACAGAGGGGACATTAGTCTGACCCCTCCCCCCACCCCACAAATTAAAAGTGTTCTAAGGACCTGAAATGAATAAATGTTACGTGTCAATTATACCTCAATAAAAATATCTTTAAAAGAATTATAAGGGAAGGAGTATTATAAACAAATTTATACTAACAAATGAGAAAACTTTTATGAAAGACAAATTTCTAAAAAGACACTATCAAAACTGACTAGACAGAAAAATCTAACTATGACAAATAAATTGAATTAGTACTTAAAAATCTTCCACAAGAAAAAAAAAAAAAACCAAGCCCAAATGGCTTCACTGATGAAGTCCCTCAAATACTTAAGGAAGAACTACCAATCCTTCATAAACTCTGTCACAAAAGAGAGGAAGAGGATACATTTTGCAGCACAATCTATGAAGCCAGAATTACCCTGCCTGATACCAGTCAAAGACATCACATGAAAACTACACACCAATGTCTCTCATAAAAATACAAAAAATGCTTACAAAATACTGGCAAACTGAATTTAGCAAAATGTAAAAGAGCCCCTACACCACGACCAAGTAGATTTGCCCCATGAATGCAGAGTTGGTTTAACATTTGAAAATCAATTTATGTAACACACCATATTAAGATAACAGACAAAAACTACATGGTTATCTTATCAGACACAAAAGAAAGCATTTGACAAAACTCAATATCCATTCATGATAAAAATTCATCAAACTTAATACTAGAAGAGAACTTCCACAACTTGATAAAAGGCATCCACAAAATACCCACAAGTAACATACTTAATAGTTAAACACCAAATGTTTTTCTTATAAAAATCATCATGTCCACTTTAACCACTTCTATTCAACAATGAAGCTTCTAGCTAGTATAATAAAGCAGGCATTAATTAATTGACTAATTAATGCATCCAGATTACAAAGGAAGAAAAAAAACTGTCTTGATTCTCTAATGACTCTGTATATAGAAATTTCCCAATGAAATCCACAAAAAAGTTACAAGAACTAATAAACAAGTTCAGCACAGTCTCAAGAAACAAGTTCAGCAAGGTCACAAGATATAAGATTAAACAGAAATCAACTCTATTTCTATAGTGAAATAACAGCTTTATATCATATCTTCCCATCAAAAATTTGAACTGATTCTCAAATTTTCTTTTTTATCCCTCAGTAGAACTTCAAAATTTTCAAGTAGATTGCTCCTAGGCATTTTATCTTTTTCTTATTGTGAATGTATACCTTTTTTCCCATTATTAGTCCTGATGTATATCATTTGTATAAAAAGTTAATCATGCATATTAATTTTATAAGCACCTCCTTTACTGAATTCTCTTAATACTATCAATACAAAACAGTCAGGCAGATTTATTGAACAGGACTGATTTCAGAAACAGCCTATCACACACACCCCCAATTAATGTGGAAATTTAGTATATGATAGATGTGGCATTTCAAATATATAGAGAAGAAATACATCATTCGCTCTAGTAAGTCTGGCTCAGTTGGTTGCGCATCATACCACAAACCAGAAGGTTGCGGATTCAATTGCCGGTCAGGGCACACACCTAGGTTGTGGGTTCATTCCCAGTCAGGATGTCTACAAAAGGCAACCAATTGATGTTCCTCTCTCATAACAATGTTTCTCTCCCTTCCCTCCCTCTCACTAAAATCAATAAGCATGTATTTTTAAATACATCATTCAATAACTGGAAGGGGACAACTGATTAGTCATCTGGAAAAAAGTAAAGATGGGTGCCTATATCCATTACCTACATCAAATATTTTCCAAATAACAAAATTTTAAACAATTTAAACCATAAAAGGTAATAAAAACCTGCCTTTTATTCAAATACCATAGTTCACTGAATCTAAAACTACCAATCTCAAGATACACAACTGTTTTATGTGTCACTAAGAAAGAAAATAGTAATGTCAAACTATGACAAACTAGTGATTTATGTTATTCAGAGATGTTATAATGTGGAGGGGACACTGAGTCCTACAAGCAATGGTGAAGACTTTTTAAACCTTACACAAACTTTTCCACCCCTAGCTATGTAGAAAAAGATTACTAAATTCAAGCATTAAAAATTAAAACTTCAGTAAGGCAAAAACAAAATTAAAAGGTAAGCAAAAATTCAATGAAAAAACTTGCCTAACAAATGACAAGGGGCTCAGCACACGACCAGAAAGATAACTGAAAAATATACATATGCCCAATATTAATGAAAAAAGCACTCACACGCACTCATAATGAAAATTTGAGAAGAAACACTGAACAACAAAAACTGACAAACATTTAGAAGTTTGATACTAACTAGTGTTGTCAAAGAGGAGTGCCATTTTACGAGACTACTGATACCGGGAGCAATCTTTATAGTTTGGCAATTCATCCACCAAATTATTAAAAGTAGATACTCTTTGGCCCAATAATATTTCCCTGAAGAATTTATACTGTAAATATATTTTAAAATATGTGCAAAGACATACCCAAGAATATTCACTATATTAGCATTTATTACAGAAAAAAACCCATAAAAACCTGAATGTCAAAAAAAGGTTAACTAATTAAAATAACTATGATACATCCAAATATTGAATGCTATGAAAAATAAAATAAGAAATAATATGCAAAGATACAGAAGTGAAGCACAACAAAAAAGACATGTTGCAGAACTATATGTATATCTCATTTGTGTAAAGAATATGTAAACAGGTGGAGATACAAACACTTGCACATGTATCCAAATTGAAGGATGCACACACACACAAATGTTAACACTGAATTGAAATGGGAAAAGCTTTTCATTTCTTTAACCTTATAACATCCTCTACTGTGTAAGGATGTATTCCTCTTATAATAAGCCTTTGGTAAAAAGTGAGAAATGCTGAACATGACAATTACCAGAAAATGTGAAAAAAGAAAAAAATCTGATAATATGGCCACTAAAACTGCTAATATTTTCACATTCTAGTGCTAAAAGAATTCTCAAATAAAATTTATGAGAGATATGAGAATGTGTGTCACTGAGAGATATGTAAATACCCTGAAAACTGTTAAATATTTAATTTTCTTTCACTTTTAAAGATAAAGCACAGGTCCAATATATGCACCAACATAGGCCGACAAGAAAGAGGATCATCTGTATTCCTAAAATTAGCGAACTGGGGCCTAGAAAACAAACATGCAAGCAATCTACTTAAGTGAGAAAAGATCATGATCTTCATCCTATAAAACTAACAGCATTAATTCATTTCAATGTACAGATGTTATATTTATAGTGGTGTGCTATGTACATATAATATTCAAGCTATATATAAATGGGTATAAAAGGAAAAGGGATTCTCTAGTAAATGCAGCTGTTATATGTGTGTTTATGTGCAAGCATATGGGCATCTAACACAGGTAAAAAATAGAGACTGAGTAAAACAGTATTGGATTACCTTTATAAAATATATCAGGCAAATGCCCATCCCGCCAGGTCACTTGGCTGAATTTCCAGCTGTTGATTTCTCCCTCTATCCTACGAAAGTATAAAAAATACAGGTTACCCTCAAAAGAATCAGGATTAGACATATTCTTAAAGTCAGGTAAAGTATAATAGTTATACTTAAATATGCTAAATCTAACAAAAAACTTTCCATGACAGACACTGTTGAATTACATCAAATTAGTAGCAACTAACGCTTAGTGCTAAATGATATCACAAAGATAAGAAATGACCCTGACACTAATTGGACTTTTTCAAATTAAACGTCTAATTAAGGATAAAGATTTCTTTAAAATCAGGGCAATAAATGTAAAATTATCTTAAACAACTTAGAATAAGAAACAGGACAAAATGTGTTTCATTAAATTCTTATGTTAATACTCTCCATTACTACAATAGTACTACTTCTTGATGAAATCCCACAGTAACATTTCCCTCGGCTCAAAAGTCTAAATATATTAAGAGCACAGTTTCCGAAAATGTAAATTATTAAGTATTGAAAACTTTCAAGGCAAAGGTATTTAATAACGCTGAAATGGTGCATATGTTTTAAATAGAAAATTAAAACCCTATGTGAATACTGCACTGATACGGAACACACAATGTCTTTGTGTAACTGGGATATTTTTTCTGAGCATATTAAATGGTTAATTAAGAGTAAAAGCTGACATTTTATTAGAAAAAATAACAGGCCAAATATGCTTTCTTATTTAGAAATAACGAAGTATTTCCTAAAGTAGCCCTAACACATTTTTAGGGCTCAATAAATATCTTGCAAATCAATACATATCTTGCCAATAAATACAGCTACAAAAGCAGAAAAATCCACTTACCACGGGATTTTTTTAAATATTACATTTAATTATTTATCGTGGATTTTTCGCTATATCGCGGGATTCTGTGGTATTGTATAGGTACGTTGTTAAAGTTACATAGGTTTAAGAATGTAGAATAAATGTAAGGTTCCTACTTTGTGGGGGCTGTATAGAACGTAATACCCACAATAAGTGAGGGAATACTGTATAATCAAGTATATTATTTCAAAGTTGTGTTACAGGATTACAAACACTACAGTCTTCTGATAATTCTGCATTTTCTAGTCCAGTCTAGTCTAAAGCCGGTCAGTAGCTCTGTTGCTACATTAATCACAAAAAAAAAAAAAAAAAAAAAATCTATTTGAAAATAACTTATTTCTATTAAGTTCCTAATTGCCTGCCTCAAAGTTTTGTTCCTAGACATTCAAAAGAGCAAATATGCCATTCTTCTAAATTATGTAAAACTTTTAAAATAGGTATTTCTATAGTGATAGTATCAAAAAGATAATAAAAGCCATTAAATGTATTAATGTTATGTGCTCCTTACCAATAGGGATACATTCTAAGAAATGCATCATTAGGCTATTTCATCATTGTGCAAACATCATACAGTGCACTTACACAAACCTAGATGGTATAACCTACTGCACACCTAGGCCGCATAGTACAGTCTACCACTCTGCAAGGCAGAAAAACAAATTTCCCCTCTACTTTCCTGGATTCTTGGCTGAGACATCCTAGTCATAACAGACAGATTAAAAAGAGAAAACAAAAGCTTAATAGCATGTTTAGTTCCTATATAAATGGGAGAGACCCAGGAAAACTGGATAACTCACCACAATGGCTGAAGCCACCACTTTAAATTCCATCTTTACTAAAGACCAAAGATGTGGTTGGAAGGAGACAGTTATGGGCGGTTACCAGTAAAAACACAGTAAGAGTAAGGTTCTTGTGGAAAGTGGTCTTCTGAAATTGATAAGTTTCTAGAGATAAGCTCTCTAGATCTCCCCCCGATACCCAGGCACCTGAGAGAGACATATAACAAACAGAAATTTCCCTTACAAATACAAATATCTTTTACAAAGTGTAACTGCTACTTGGTTTTCAGAACTTTTCCCATGTCATCAATTTCTTAAAATTAACCAGTCTAACATAAGCCTATGTCAAACAGACATAATTTGGGGCAACACATCTGTTCGCCTACAGCTCTTATGCTACAAACCTGTACAGCATGTTACTGCACTGAATTCGGGGAACAACTGTAATGCAATGAATGGTAAGTATTTGTGCAATGTGTTATGCTAGGAAGTTAGGACTAACAGGTCCTTAGAAGGGCTAGAGCATCACTAGGAATTTTTCAGCTCCACTGTCACTATATGATAAGAATTCTTCGGTTCCATTTTGATCTTATGGGACTGAGGTGGTAAATGCGTTCCATCATTGCAGGAAACATCATGTGGCACATGACTACTGTGGTAGACATTAAAAACAGGTAAAGCAGCCAGCCAAGATGGAAGCCTAGACTGACACGCTCCACCTCACTCCACAACTAAGAAGGAATACAACTACCAAAAAACCAGAAATAACCAGAAGTTTCAGAAAAGAAAGCTACATGGAAGTCCAACATATGAAGTTATAAAGAAGTGGTGCTCATCCGTATGGGTAGGAGGGGTGAAGCCAGGGCGGAGAGGTCAAGCTGTGCTGGCGGCGGCAGCTGTGGCAATGGCGGAGGGACTGCAGTAAGCACAGACACCAGTATTTAAGGCGAGGCAAGAAGCACCTGGGAGCACCCCTGGCTGCAGACCAAACCTGTCAGCTCACGATTCCAATGCCAGGGAAGGCAGACCCCCAATACCTCAGAGCGTGAGGGTTGGAGGGCGTGGGGACAGAGGAGGAGGTTCCTGGTCTCTCAGCAGAGAGTGAATAACAGGAATCCATCTTGGACCCCCACCCCTACACAGAGCACCACAGAGTGGTGAGAAGGGTCGCCCTGTAGTGATGAGTGCATGGGGCTCCGCCCCCTATAGCGCAGGAGGTGTGACAGCCCCACCCAGGAAACAAAGGTAAACACAAAACTGTCAGGATGGCACAGATCATGATAGAGATCCCAATCACGCAGCTGACCAGACAGCAAATACATGATCTTTTGTACCAACAGATAGGAAATCTTTCTGAGGCTCAATTCAGAGCTCTGGTTATAAGAAAGCTTACAGATCTAACAGCAGATCTTAAACAAGACGGGGAAGGAATGAAGACCAGCCCTGCTGAAATGAATGAAAACACACACGAAACTAGAGTTGAGAGAAAGAAAACCAGGGATCAAATCAACAAACCAGAACATAGGAAAGGAACAAACAGTCAGCCAGTGCAAAAAGAGGAAACAAAAAGTGAGGAAAATGAGGAGAAGCTCAGAAACCTATGGGACAGCTATAAGTGGGCCAACATTCAAATCATAGGGTTGCCAGAAGGTGAAGAAGAACTAGAAATTGAAAAATTATGTGAAAAAATAATAATGCAGAATTTCCCTAACTTGGGGAGGGAAACAGACTCTCAGGGCCAGGAAGCACAGAGAGTTCCAAAAAAACTGGACCCAGGGGAAACCACACCAAGGCACATTATAATCCAAATGTCAAAAATTAATGATGAAGAGAGGATCTTAAAAGCAGCAAGAGAGAAGAGAATTACGTACTAAGGGGTCCAAATAAGACTCTCAGCTGATTTCTCAAGAGAAACTCTGCAGGCAAGAAGGGACTGGCAAGAAATATTCAAAGTAATGAAAATCAAAAACCTACAACCAAGATTAGTCAATCCAGTGAAGCTGTCATTCAGAATAGAAGGGCAGAGAAAGTGCTTCCAGGAAAAAGCAAAACTGAAGGAGTTCATCAGATCCAAACCACTGTTATATGAAATGTTAAAGGGACTGGGTTTAGGAGAAAGAGGATCAAAACTATGAACATTAAAATGAAAATGCATCACAACAACCAACAACATAAGCTAGGGAACCAAAACAAAGGCAAACTAAGTAGGCAACAAGAGTGGGAAAAGAATTATAGGTATAGGGAACATTATGGGGGGGAGTCAGCCAGGAGGGGAAAGGGGGAAAGGGAGGGAGATGGTACAGGAATTAAGAAGCATAGTAGGAGGGAGTGGAGTATATAGAAAGATGTTGAGAAGAACTATATGCACAACCAATGGGCATGGACTAAGGGTGCGGGGAACACCTGGAGGGAGGGCGGTCACTGAATGGAGGGGAACAAAGGGAAAAGAAATTGAGAAAACTGTAACAGCATAATCAATAAAGCATATTAAGACCTGGCTGCTGTGGCTCAGTGGATTGAGCGTCGGCCTGCGAGCCAAGTGTCGCTGGTTCGATTCCCAGTCAGGGCACATAACTAGGTTGCACGTCAGGTCCCCAGTTGGGGGCGCAAGTGAGAGGCAACCACATAGTGATGTTTCTCTCCCTTTCTCCTTTCCCCTCGCTCTAAAAATAAACAATCAAATAGATTTAAAAAATAATAAAGCATATTTAAAAATAGGAAAAAAATAACAGGTAAAGCAAACAGTGTCTTCACTACAAAGCTACTTACTATTCTAATGTTCTTTACTGTATTCAACTTTCAGAATTTCTAACATAACCATGGAAATAAAGTTGGCAGAAAAAGCATGGCCAGGTCTGCATACAGGAAATAAAAATGTCTTCTAATTATAATTTTAGTATTATATTATGAATCTTTTAAAAAGTTGACTGGATATATCTAGTCCACAATCATATTACATATGTCATCACACAGTAACACCTACAGACTGAACCAAGGTTTCTGAAATGTTAATTTTTTGTTTAAAACATTTTCACAAAAAGCCTATGTTTTATTGAAAGGCCTAAATTAAAGCTGTCAAGCATCAAAGAACATAACTGGACTAGACATATTAAAAGAGAAGGATATAAAAAATAAAATAGTGAAGCAAGAAGAAAAAGTAAACTTGCCTTTCTCCCACATGAACATGCATAAAATAATATAACCTCGAAGTCTAAATCTATAAACAGAAATTTTGGAATGTCTTTCCCATAACAACTTTTCCTCTACCACGGAAACCCACAATTTCCCCTAACTCACCTACCATACGTCCCTATATCTAGAACCCATTTCATTTAGCATTATCTACCAATTTCATTTCTCCTTCCAAGTTTATATCCCTCTTTTTCTTCTCCCACTCCTCTCCACCAAGAATGGGGTGAAGAAAAGAACCTACCAAGCTAGAAACTAAACCCTGTGTAAGGACCAAATGAAATGGATAAACTAACCTGGACAACCACCCAAAGGTCAATAAGTAACTTCTTTCCCTACCATTCTCCCATTTCAGAAGTTAGTGAACATTCTTGCTTAGCAATTCTTCTGATTCAAGATTTTACTGGCTAAATATTCCCTATTATAATTATTTGTGCAGCTATAAACAGTCGAATAAAGACTAAAAACATACTTTAAAGTAGGAATTTTATATTTATGCTATCAATCAAGGTGTTTATTTTTAGTCAGTATAGATGTTAATAGATCCATACTATAGTGTAAATATGGACTTCATTTTACATAGTATGACCCTTCATATTTATTTAATAATTAAGGCAATTTTCTAGCAATACCAATTTCAATAACTACGTTGAAGAAAGAAAATGAATTAAATATTTTACAGGGATCATTAGCTACTGTCCTTCCCCAAACTAAAATTATTTCCGTTTGGTCCTGGCCAGCATGGATCAGTTGGTTGAGTGGCATCCCACAAAGCAAAAGGTCAGTTCAATTCCTGGTCAGGGCACACGCCTGAGTTGTGGATCTGGTCCCCAATTGAGACACGTGAAAGAGGCAAAACCGATCAATGTTTCTCTCTTACATCAATGTTTCTCTCCCTCTTGTTCTTCCTGCCTTCCCCTCTCTCTAAAGAAATGAATAAAATATTTTTAAAAATTAAAATTATTTCATTTCGATAGACTGGCAATATTCCAATAAATTTGCCAGCAGGTAGTTTGATTTGTTAATTAAACCAACAATTTTGTCATTGAGTCAACATTTTTGATCACTTGATATGTATGTACAACATACTACCTAAGTAAGATTTTTAAGACATACACAAAATACCATGGTCTCTACCCAAATGAGTTCATAATTTAGTGAGGAAAGTAAGTATACAAACAACAAATGTTTGTGGTAGTAATGTAAATATGGTAAGTGCTGTAACTGAAGTTTAAGCAATTTATCATAGAAAAATCAAAGCAGAGAGCAATTAATTCTCCCCTTACCACCATTCCAAAAGAAAAGGAAGAAGGGAACTCTTAATGTTGATTCCACATTTAAAAACACCTTGGACTTTGCTTAGTAGTGTTCCTAGGAATTTGCAGGTATTAACTCACTTAAACCAAACAACAAACCTATCAGATTGGTGCTATTATTATTCACATTTTACATAAGAGAAAACTGAAGTGTTAAATAATCCACTGTGCTAACCCCCACCTCCCCATCACCAGCATCACCATCATCCCATCAGCGTTCAGACCTCATCTTCCATACTCTCCCCACTTGCTCACTCTACTTGAGCCTCACTGACCAGACCTCTGTATCCTCACAGATACACCTGTAGGGCCTACTGCATAGGTTATTCCAAGGCCTGAAATACTTCCTCCAGAGATACTCGGAACTAAAAATCCCCTACCTCCTTCGAGTCTTTGCGCAATCATCATCTTGTTCATGAGGCTTTTTCCTGCCACGAAATTTAAAATTGTAACCTGCCCGGGCATACATTCGTCTAATCCCCCTATTTATCCATCATACATTTTGTATAATACGTACCACCTCTTAACATATTATATAACCTACTCATTTATGATGTTTCTATTTTTACTGCCCTCAACTATAAGCTCCACAAGGGCAGGAATTCTTGCTCTACTCACTGATACATCTCAAGGGCCTAAAACAGAACCTTGCAAATAGTAGTACATGATTAAATAAAGCTGAACTCCAACCCAGGAAATCAAGCTAAACCACCGCACAACACTATCTCTCAATTATGGAATCACAGATAAAGACACTAAGGCATCTAGAGAAGTCACATTAACGTAATGAAACAGCAGACCCTGGCATTAAAACCAGTCTAGTGCGGCTTTGGCCACATTACCCTTCAGCTTGAAAATGTCCCTAAAAAGGCTTGAAGGTCTTAACAATAAAGGGAATCAACCTACTGAGAAGTCTACTGTAAACTTTATAAAACACCGTTACCAAACAGAAAACAATAATTCTTAGCAAGGTCGTCGTCGTCGGCAGCCGTCCATCTCGAGAGACGATGGTGTAGCTTCTTAAGAGTCTATCTGCACCGCCGAGAATGGCTGTGCAGTCCAACTTGGGAGTGACATGGTATCTGTCTCCTCCCGTGTTGAATCGACATCTTGCGATGACGCTGAAGCTACAGAGCCTGGGCAGGGTGATATGGAGGGTCTGCTGTTGCCCATGCAGCAGACCCCCCCTCTCTTCGCAGCTGAAGGGTCCAAGGGAAAGACGGAGTCAATACAGCTTGGCTTCAGGTGCGCCACAGGAGTTGCCGGTGTTGACTACAACGTCAAACCGCCTTAGGGACTCCGGCTCCGGATTTTCTGTCGGGGTTTACTCCCTTAGCCTTTCCCCTGAAGAGGTATGCCGCAAGGCAGCGGAGGTTTTTTGGAGTCAGAGTTTTCCTTCTCTGATGTACCCTGACTGGAAGATCGAACCAGCGACACTTAGCTCGCAGGCCGACGCTCAATCCACTGAGCTAAACCAGCCAGGGCAAGGTAAAGAATGGTTTAATCCTACCTAACTAAATTTCCAGTCTTTGTTAGAAAAGAATGCGAATAAAAAATTTCAGAAGTACTCTGTTAGGAAAGCTACAAAAATTGCATGCACTTTACAATAAGTAGGAAGAGATTCTTTACTTTCTTTCAAATATTTCACATGCTTCATGCTTTGGTTCTAGGATAATTTATACCTCATATTTTCAAAGTGTATCTTTATTTTGTTTGCAGCATGTACTTTCAGTCTACCAAATTATGTTTCAGCTGTCACCTGTGCGTAGAGAAGTGTGAAAAATGAGGTTTTATGAATTAATCTATCAAAATCCAGATAAGAAATGTGTTAATAAAAGAAATCTCCCCAAAACTGTCAAAAATATGGATTTCTAAAGCAAATAAAACAATTTTAAAAAGAATCTAATCAAACCTTAACTGTTTTATAATTTCATTGTCTCATGTACCTTAATATCACTTTCAACATTCAAATGACCAATCTAGAAAAACTGTTCATTGATAAAGAATGTAGTTCTTGGTCAATTAAGATTATCTTTTTAAAAGCCTCGTTTTTAAAGTTGCATTGAGCCCTGGCTGGTGTGGCTCAGTGGGTAGAGCGCTAGTCTGTGAACCAAAAGGTTGCTGGTTTGATTCCCAGTCAGGGCACATGCCTGGGCTGCAGGCCAGGTCCCCAGTTGGGGGCATGCAAGATGCAACAAATTGATGTTTCTCTCCCTCTCTTTCTTCCTCCCTTCCCAACTCTCTAAACATAAATAAATAAAAATCTTTAAAAAGAAATTGGAGTTGTTTTTAAAAACTACGTAAAGTCACATTGAAATGTGTATGCTTACAACTTTTTTACCTTATATACGTCCATAAGCACTGTCAAATAAAAAGGCTTACCCTCAAAGGTAATTTTTTTTAAAAAACCAATAGCACAGAAGGCATAACAATCTGAAACAAAAAATGCTTTAGTTAAAAGTCCTTTAGCATCTTTTACTACATCATCATTTTAATATAATTAGTCAAATTCTAATTTTATATTAGTTTTTACTTCTGTGAAAGTAAAAAGCTTGTTGTAGGCATGAGATTTCTATGAATATGGATAGAATTTGTATATAGTAATAAAGTACAGACATGTGTTCTTTTAAGAACGCTACACAAAGCAGGGCAAAAGTAGGTTTGCAGTTTTTCATACAGAAAATAATACAATAGTTAATAAATAATAACACAAGAATAAACTGTTTCATATACTGACAACTGTAAATCTTTTGTCCCACTCTATTTTTCATGACCAGATCTATCTCAAGAAAGAATGACAGCCCAACAAGTTCAAACAAACCACCCCAGAAACTCCCTATTCAAGCCTTTCCAAACCATTTTCCATTTCTACTCTCACCAAAAATCGCAAGCCAGTATCTTGTAAACCTTGCAATTACTGTAATTAATACACTTCGCTGAGAAAGAAAAACACTACAAAGGGGTAATCAAATTCTTAAAAGATACCTGACCAAAGGGAGTAAAATAAAGCCACCAAGTGAAAATTTTCACCTGCCCTTGACCTTTACAAATTACTTAACCAATAAACATTTGATAACTAAGAAACCAACTTCCCACCCATATCAGAAAACACAACAGTGTGCATTTTTATAAACTCCTTAGACTATAAACCACTAAAGCAATGGAACTGACCTTTAAATCTAAATCACACGAGATCATTCTAAGAAGCACCAACAAACAATAGGAGTCACAAAAATGGGGAGACAGAGAAACAACCCCCCATCAAAAGGAAAGGTAGAATCCCCAGAAAGAGTGCTAAATGAAATAGAGGGGAGCAAACTATCAGATATGGAATTCAAAACGTGGATTATGGAGAAGCTCAATGACCTCAGTGGAAACTACAAGTAACTTACTGAGAATAACACCAGCATGAAAAAGGACATAGAAGCTATCAATAAGAGCCAGGAGAAAATGAAGAATACAATCTCTGAATTGAAGAACACAATAGAAGGAATTAAAAGCAGGCTAGAGGAAGCAGAAGATCGGATCAGCAAGCTGGAAGACAATGTAGACAAAAACTCCCAGACAGTGCAACAAAATGAAAAAAGACTGAACAAGACTGAAGAGGCTCTAAGACAGCTGCAGCACAACATGAAACATAATAATATCCGTATCATAGGAATTCCAGAAGGAGAACAAGAGCAAGGGAAAGAAAACCTCTTTGACAAACTAATGACAGAAAACTTCCCTAACATGAGGAGAGAAAGAGTCACGCAAGTCCAGGAAGCACAGAGGGTCCCAATAAAGATGAACCCCAACAGGCCTACTTCAAGACACATCATAATTAAAATGGCAACATTCAAAGACAAAGAGAGAATCCTAAAAGCAGCAAGAGAGAAACAACCAATAATATACAAGGGAGCTCCAATAAGGCTATCATCAGATTTCTCAGCAGAAACACTACAAGCCAGAAGGGAATAGCAAAAAATATTCCAAGCAATGAAAAACAAAGGCCTACAACCAAGAATACTCTACCCAGTAAGGCTCTCATTCAAAACGCAAGGTGAAATAAAAACTATCCAAGACAAAAGAAGGCTAAAAGAATACATCTCCACCAAACCAGCATTGCAAGAGATGCTAAAGGGTCTGCTTTAAGAAGATGAAGAAACAGAGAGAGACAGAGAGGAACACCAGTACAAAGGGGGAAAATGACAATGAGTAAGTACTGAAAGAAAGAAGGAACTTCTACCATTTGCAACAACATGCATGGAACTAGAAAGAATTATGTTTAGCGAAATAAACCAGGCAACAGAAGAAAAATACCTTATGCTATCACCTATTACAGGAAACTAATGAACAACACAAACAAATGAGCAAAATTGAACCAGAGGTATGTAAACAAGGAATAAACTAACAGTAACAAAGGGGGAGATCGGAGGGAGAGAAGGGGGTAAGAAGGAGAAGGGTCTAGTCAAAGAACATGTATAAATGACCCATGGACATGGACAACAACGTGGGGACTGAATGTGGGAGAAGGGGGGGCAGGGTGCAGGGAAGCAAGAGGGGGGAAAAAGTGGGAAAACTGTAATGGAAAAACAAACAAAAAAAATTTTTAGTGGGGGGAAAAAGTGAAAATATAAAAAATGGAAATGCAAGTTCAGTGAATATTAGAAGGACAAGGATTTTCCTTCACACTGTATATTTTTCTCCCTACCTGATTCCTCCAGAGTTTGGCATTCTAAAGAAGTAAGTAATGACATAAGGTTCTTTGCATAAAACTAATAAGACCACTTGTTAATAGAGGTTTTTTTTGACTAAGACTTTGACTGAAATGTCATGCCTAAAGAAGACATGCTTGCGCTCTGGTTGTTACCAAAAAGCCCTGAGGAACCGGGATTGACTTACAAAGGTAATAAAAGCCCACAAGATAAAAGGCCTGGTACCTTGGTTGCATGTGCGGTCCATGACAATCTTTCCAGGGAAGGAATGAAGGCTGTTTTCCTGAAAGATGGCTAGAAGGGACCTTAAGGCACAATGGAAAACCAGAAGGACTTGAAAAAGACAGGAGTTTACATGCAAGGCTGAATGCCAGGTATGTGGTTCTGCTTCTGTGCCCTGAAGGGCAGACTGAAGGTCACCCTAAAGGTTCCTTGCATAAGTTCCAGCAAAGCAGAACTAAAGATCGTAAGTGATCATTTGCTGCTTTTGTTGTGTTTATGCAAATGAACAGGCTAAATTAAAAATGGACTTAATGCAGTCCCTTTAATGACAAGGAGGGTAATCTTAGGGAGAAAAATCATGATTCAAGGAAAATCACAATGCTCAGTGGTAGACTATAAAGTAGTGCAGCTAACCATCTTTAAAGTTTATCTTCACTTAAAGTTTGTTTTGATTTAAAAATTAAACTATGTCTGTGGTATTATCAAAGATGTTTAATTTACAGGCAAGAAGAATGTCAAATGCCTTGCAACTGGATGTCTTTCCGATAAGACAGTCCTACAGATTTAGAGACTTGTATGTGGGTTATGTTACATAAATTAACATGTGTTTTCTGTTTTCGAAGGGCATAAGCCTACAATCTCATTACCTGATTGTACATATAGGCCTCACTTAATCCTGTCTGCATTGTTGCCTCCTGAGACTCAATGGTTTGGCTGAACTAAGTGGCTGGGTTGGTGAAGTATGGGGAGGTCTGTGGGCTTCACTTTAAAACTGGTTTCTCTTTTCTGTCCTAATGGCTTAGAGAGAAAGAGCCCAGAGGTCTGAGAGGGAGGAAACCTAAAATATTTCCCTCAGCCCAAACTAAGTATACTGGGCAAAAGGGTTTTGGACAGGTGAGATGTACCTGGCACACCTTCCTCCAAAGAAGCCCTTCTTTTCCCTAATGTGGGATATTGAAAAATTAATACCTGTCTTTTGTCCTCTAGTGGTTATGGATTGAATGATGTCTTTTAACCCTGTTGCCAAATCTGTTGCCCCCAAAATACAAGGATGCCAGCCTGTTAAACCAAGCACGCCATTGTCCGGGGACAGCCAACCGACCTGGAGTCTGCACAATCCTTCTCCATGTGGGAAGGCCACCCTCTCCTCCACACCCCCACTCTCATTAGGGATTTCTGGACCCAAGGGTAGGTAGGACGACGACCATGTCCAGCTTGAAGCAGCTAGAAGAGTTCGAGACCTTCACCCATTGTCCTTTATAAGATGATAAAGGGTCTTAAGTCTGAGAGGAAGGGATTGTTCTTTTTTATTGTTAAATTAATTATTTAAAAAAAGAAGAAGAATATATGAAAGGGTGAGGAGGCAAGAGAGCTTGTATATACGACCCATGGGCATGGACTTGGGCGATGGGATTGTTGGGGGAGTGGGGTGGTGGGCAGAGGGGAGCACAGGGGAAAAAAACTGGAACTATTGTAACAATATAATCAATAAAATATACTTAAAAAAAAATCTAAATCACTCACTGAGAGAAGCCACTTCCTAAATCAAACCCAGCACAATGGGAATATAACAATGTAACCCTTCCCAAAATTTACTAATAGAAATTAGGTTTTTAAATTAGCCACTAAACTAAGAAAAACTGCTTTATTTGACCATAAATTTTTAATACATACATATTAATTTTGTAAACAATCATAAAATATTTCGTATTATGATGACCAAGATCACACAAGTAGGTTTTCAAATGATCTCCTCAAAGATGATAATAACTAAAGCCTGATAAAGTACTTGATGGTTTACAAAGTGCTTTCTCATGTCACATTTCATTTGATCGATACAACCACCTGGACATTGTTATTGTTTGTCTCTGTCCTATAGATGATGAAACTGGGATTCAATGGGTTAAGTAGCCAGGATTACACAACACCTAAGTGTCAAATCAAAGACTTCAACCAGAACCTCTGCCTCCTAATAAATGTCTATTCTAACATAGACCTACAAGACAGGTCATTCCCAAGTTAAAATAAATTTAATGTTACTCTTAGCAAAGTTCTGGAAGCCCAAGAAAAAAAAACCTTTGAAGTCTAACATCAATGAACACAAAATTTGAAATTAAAATACTATCTCTAATGAGTTAACCATGTAAATAAAGAGAAAATTCATCTGATTTTTATAACACAGAAATTATTCTACTGTAATAAAAGAACCCTACAAAAATTATAGGAATGTACATTTAAAAATTAGCTTATTTTAAAATTTTTAAGTGTCATTCTTTGTGAACAAAAACATGCTGTTATTAAAATTCAAAGTGGAAAGTGTAATTATTACTTCTAATATGAAATATACTCTCATTTAAAACTTGTATATGGTTCATAAAAAGCCAGTTCATCATCTGACAATTTTCACTTTATTCAATGCCAAAGTCAATTACTCTCATCTCCTGTCTCAAATACAGGTGGAGAATTAAACTAGGCACTAGACACAATGTAGAAGTGTGCCCATATATACAGGAAATGGTTTTTAATGTGATAGGAAACTGAGATTGGTCACCCAAGTCAATCAGAGAATATCTCAAGAAGTGGCTGCAAAGGAGCCCAGTGATTTCTCCATAACTGCAGTAAGTGTTTTAAATTTGAACAATTCATGAATCATGTTAGTAAAACTTTTTTTTTCCTTAATAGAAGTTGATTTTCTAGTTCACTCATTATTTAGAAACACTAGCTTCTATTGGAGATGGACATTTTCTAATTTGGAGTCAACATATTCTCAAGTAGAAAACTAGGAAATGTAGAAGCAGGACGTTTTATCTTTCCTCTTTAATCTATGAATTAGAAACAATACAAGATTTACAATATTGTTTTGAAAAGTGTTTATTAAAATACTATATGTATTACTAGAATTATTAAACATCTTACATACAAATTATGTATTAAAAAACCACAACTTTAAAGGAAATGCTCAGACTTTGTAACCTCATTTTCATTAACTACATAACAAAATTCTATTCATGTGATAAGAGGCACAGTAAAATAGCATGCATCTATTCCCTGGCACTCTCTTGAATTGGTTGTAACTGACTTCTCAAAAATGTCTTATGTGTCCAATATAGTGAATTATCCTTTGAGCAAACATTTATATTGTGCTTAAAACATCACAAAGCATATATGCATATACCATTATTTTCAAAGCTGAAATAATCCACTGGATGGAGATCATTCATGTTCACAAAAATTAAAGGTAGGATAGTATGGCATAGATCTGTTTTTCCCTGATCCTCCTCACCAAACACAGCCATAAACCATAATAACACAAGAGACAACCAAAGGAAAACTCTGAAGTGATAAGAAGGCAGGGAACCAGTTTTGGACCCCCAGACTGGAGAAACGAAAAGAACAGCTGGGTGTTTTAAGTCCCACATCCAAAAGAAGGCAATCCAGACTGACATTTCCCAACCACCAATTCAGCAACTGAAGGCATACAAGATAGTCGCATTCCTCCCCCAGATTAGAGAGAGCCCCTCTGCAATATCAGGGGAAGATCAACTGGAAGCCCAGTCAACAGCAAACACCAGGAGAAGAATTCTTCCTTCTCCACATGGTCTAAGACTTCAGCTTTTTGCCTAGAGATACAGAGGCAAGGAGGAAAAACTGATGGACCCAGCAAGAGCAAGCGGCTCAGTATGGGCCAAGACTACCCTCCCTCACCCAGACAGCAGGCGCAGCAAAGAATGTTGGGGTAGGGAAAACCAGTAGGAGGATCCCACCTCATCTAGCGATACCGTGAAGCCCGGCATGGGGAAATCCCTTTTGCTCCCTCACAAAGGACCAACAAGGACCAATGAGAGCCCAGCAGCATCCAATAAATCAAGCTGACCATAAAGACCCTGAAAATTAAACTGTCATTAGAACCAGTGCTCACAAAAGACGACCAAGACCTGTATGCTAAACCTGTAAAATAGGGCCCAGGATCTCCTAAAGTAATAGATAAAATATAAATAATCCAAAAAATTCACAACATGAGTGAGAAAAGATAATCAGTTAAGGCCAACACAGAAGAATAAGGATGTTAGAATAATTTAACAAGGATTTTAAAGCAACCATAATAAAAATGTTTTAGTAATCAATTACAAATTTTCCTGAAACAAGTGAATAAATGAAAAATCTCTGAAAAGAAACAGAAGCTACAAAAAAGCAAAAGGAAACCATAGAACTAAAAAGTACAATACAGTATTCACCCCCTTATTTGTGAGGGATATGTTCCAAAACCCCAGAGTGCCTGAAACCATGGATAGTATCAAACCATACATATACTATGCCTTTTCTTATATATACACATTATTAATACATACCTACAATAAAGTTTAATTAATAAACTAAACACAGAGATTAACAATAACTAATAATAAAAAGAGAACAGACATCTAAGAAGGAATACAGCTACCTCAAAACTAGAGACAACCAGAAGTTCCAGAAAATCGAGCTGCATGGAAGTCCAACAAACAAAGATATAAAGAAGAAATACTCAGCTAGACAGGTAGGAAGGGTAGAGCCAGGGTGGAGAGGACGCGGTGCGGTGGCGGCTGCAGTGGCAGCCCGGTGGAAAGTGCAGCCACACGTTTAAAAAAGTTGGGAGGGACACCTGGGGAGCGCTCCCAGCATCAGACCAGACCACACAGCTCATTGTGCCAGTGCTGGGGAAAATCAAGCTTCATTGCTTCTGACTGTGCAAACCAGTGGGGGTTGGGGCAGACGAAGAAACTGCCAGTCTCTCAGCAGAGTTCGGTTGTTTGAAAGGCACGCACGGTCCTAGAACATCCGCAGACCCAACAACTCTGGGAACGACCACCAGAGCAACAGCTAAAGAGGCGCCAATCCCATAGAGGAAGTGGGAGAAGTGCCTGGAAAAGGGGCGAATGCTGAGCAGGTGGCATTGTTCCCTCTCGGACCCCTCCCCAACACACAGCACCACAGTATGGTGAAACGGGTCTCCCTCTACTGATACTTAAGGTTCCGCCCCTTACAACATCACAGGTGCGACAGCTCTACCTAAGACACACAGGCAAACAATCACAGAAACCTGTCAAGATGAGGAGACAGAGAAGTATAGCCCAAAAGGGAGAACGGATCAAGGTTCCAGTGGGAGAACGAAGCGACAAGGAGATAGCCAACCTAACAGACGAGGAGACTGCCAACCTAAGAGACGCAGAGTTCAAAACAGCAGTGATAAAGATGATCACAGGCTTGACAGATATGCTTAAGTACAGCAAACACATACTGGAAGAAGTGAAGGCTATGCTAAGTGAAACGAAGGAAAATCCACGCAAAACCAATAATGAATGGAAGGAAACCAGGGTTCAAAACATAGATTTGGAATATAAGGAAGAAAACAAGTCAACCAGTACAGAATGAGGAAACAAAAATTGAAAAAAATGAGGAGAGGCTTAGGAACCTCTGGGACAACTTTAAACATGCAACACCTGAACCACAGGGGTGCCAGAAGAAGAGAAAGAGAAAGAAATTGAAAATTTATGTGAGAAAATAAAGAAGGAAAACTCCCCAAATTTGGCAAAGGAAATAGACATACAAGTCCAGGAAGCACAGAGTCCCAAAGAAGCTAGACCCAAAAAGGATCACACCACGATACATCATAATTAAAATGCCAAAAGTTCAAGATAAAGAGAGAATCTTAAAAGCAGCAAGAGAAGAACAGTGAGTTACCTACAAAGGAGTGCCTATAAGACTATCAGCTGATTTCTCAAAAGAAACTTCGCAAGCAAGAAAGGACAGGCAAGAAGTATTCAAGGTGATGAAAAGCAAGGACTTACAATCAAGATTACTCTATCCAGCAAAGGTATCATTTAGAATGGAAGGGCAGATAAAGTGCTTCCCAGATTTATTATATGAAATGTCAAAGGGACTTACTTAAGAAAAAGAAGATCAAAATTATGAACATTAAAATGACAACAAATTCACACCTATCAACAACTGAATCTAAAAAATAAAAACAAAACCCAACTAAGCAAACCAGAATAGCAACAGAATCATAGGTATGGGGATTATTTGGAAGGTTATCAGCTGGGAGGGGGAAGGGGGAGAAAAGGAGAAATGGTACAGGGATAAGAAGCATAATTGGTTGGTACAAAATAGTCAGGGGCAAGTTAAGAATAACACAGGAAAGGGTGAAGCCAAAGAACTTATATGCATGACCCATGGACATGAACATGGGGGGTGAAATTGCTGGAGGGAAGAGGGGTACTGGGCAGTGGGAAGCAAAGGAGAAAAAAAATGGGACTAATCAATAAACTACACTTTTAAAAAAAAAGAACAAGCCCTGGCTGCTGTGGCTCAGTGGATTGAGCGTTGGCTTGCGAGCCAAGTGTCGCTGGTTCGATTCCCAGTCAGGGCACATGACTAGGTTGCACGTCAGGTCCCCAGTTGGGGACATGAGTGAGAGGCAACCACACAATGATGTTTCTCTCCCTCTCTTTTTCCTTTTCCCTCTCTAAAAATAAATAAATAAATAAATTATTTTTTTTTAAAAAAAGAACAGAACTAATAATAAAAGAGAACAGAAATTTTTAACTGGTTTGCCACAAGAATTTTTTTAATGTGCAATACCTAGGCAGGGGCACTGACCTATTTCCCCTAAGTCAAATAAAAAGATTAAAACAACCAACACAATAGACATCCACTGTGAATGAAGCAAAATAATATTACTTTTCTTTTTTTCAGTCAGGTAATAAAAAAATACATTTTTTTGGTGTGCCGCAGAAATTTAGTACCTATTTAATGTGTGCCATGAGATGAAAAAAGGTTGAAAATCACTGAAATAAAACAATTATAACAATATACTATAATAAAATGAATCCGGTCTGTCTCTCAAAATCTTAGTGTACTGTACTCACCCTCTCTCTTCTTGCGATGACGTAAGATGATAAAATGCCTACGTGATGAGATGAAGTGAGGTGAATGACATTGGCATTGTGACGTAGCATCAAGCTATTACTGACTTCTGACAATACGTGAGAGGGAGAATCATCTACTTCAGGTGATCTGGATCATCAAGCCACAACAATGTCTATGGTTGAATGTCAGCAACAGACAATGTCAATGGTTGGAACTTTTTAGTATTTTCAGATTGTGGTTAACCAAGAATAACTGGAACCACTAAAGCAAAACCACATATAAGAGACTACTGTAGCAGAAAAATTTAAAATTCATTGGAATGACTCAATACAAACATGGAGATGATAGGAAAGAATAATCAATGAACATGAAGACAGAAAAAAAGAACTCACCCAATCTGAACAACAGAGAGAAAATAGACTGAAAAAAATTAATAGTCTTGGAGAACTAAAGACCTAACATTAATATCACTGGAGCCCCAGAAAGAAAGGAAAACAAGAGAAGGGCTGAAACAGTATTTGAAGAAAACATGGCTGAAAATTTCTCAAATGTAGCAGATACAAACCTACAAATCCAAAAAACTTAGCAAACCCGAAACAGGGTAAACCACCAAGACATTTACACCAAGACACACATAATAATTAAATGTTCAAAAACTAATGACCTTAAAAAAAAAAAAAAAAAACTTTCAAGGCAGGTAGACATTAAGGACATACTTGCCTGTATCATTCAAATGATACTAGATTTCTCATCCGATACCAGAGATCAAAAAAAGTGACAAAGAAAAACTGAAAGAATGTGTCACTAGCAGAAATAGAGGTATATGCACAGCCTGTCTTTCCACCAATAGTTTTATATATCATACTTGATGACCGAAACAAAAATTATACCACCACCTGATACACAACAATTGTATTTCAAAATTGAGAAGAAAAAGTTAAAAAGGATGAAGTTTCAACACTTCAGTAGAAGTAATAAAGTGTTGGTAACGGTAGACTACTAAAATTCATATATACATTCTGTAAGAACTACAACCACCTACAAAAATTATACCAAGACAAACTGAAGAAAATTATTTTCTAAAGATTTTATTTTTATTTTATTTTTATTAGAGAAAGGGGAAGGGGGGAAAAAGAGAGAGAAACATTGATATGTGAAAAAACATCAACTGGTTGCCTCTCACACACCCCCAACGTGGGGAACTGGAGCACAATCCAGGTATATGTCCTGACCAAGAATCGAACTGGCAACTCCTGCGTTTGAGGGATGATGCCATACAGGTCAAGGTGCCAAAACATTATTAACAGAACTTTTATAAAAGATGGAATCCTTAAACATGTTCTAGTAATCTGAAGGAAGGCAATCAAAAGACTGGCAGGATTGATTTCTTTTTTTTAGCAGTTTATATATATATATATATATATATATTTTTTTTTTTAAGGTATACTTTATTGATTATGCTAATACAGTTGTCCCAGTTTTTCCCCTTTGCCCTTCTGCCTGGCACCCCTTTCCCTCCAGCCATCCCACCCTTAGTTCATGTCCATGGATCGTGCATGTAAGCTCTTTCACTTCTCAATTTCCTATATTTTTCTTAATTTCCCTGTCTATTTTGTACCAACCAATTAATGCTTCTTAACTCTGCATCTCATAGGTTGGTTATCTCCATTTTGCTTAGTTCTCTTTCTGGAGTTTTCATTTGGGCCATACTTCTTTGTCTCCGCAACTTGACAGCCTCCCTGTGTTTGCTTCTGTGTCTTATGTAGAGCTGCTGCACCTGTTACGTTGTAAGGAGTGGAGCCTTAGGAATCCCTCAGTGCAGAGCAACCCATTTCACCACTTTGGGGTGCTGTATATGCGGGAAGGGTCAGAGAGGGAACAATGCTGTTTGCTCGGTTCTTGCCCTTTTTCCAGTCACTTCACTGCTTCCCATATGCAACTGGCACCCCTCTAGCTGTTACTCTGGTGATGATTCTCAGAGTGGGTGGGCTTGCATATATTCTAGGACCATGGGAGCCCTCTAAACAAGCTCTCCTGAGAGACCAGCAGTTTCTTCTGCTGCCCCAACACCCACTGGTTTTCACAGCCAGAAGCTATGAGGCTTTATTTTCCATGTGCAGGAACCATGAGCTGTGCTGTCTAGCCCAGGGTGGGGTTCAGTCTAGCCTGAGGCTGGGCTAGCTCCCCATGTGTCCCTCCCGACTTTTATCTGCCACACATGAATGCAGGACTGCTAGTTCCACCACCAAACCATGCCCTCTTCACCCCAGCTCCCCAGCTCCGCCCCTCACACCTGTCCGGATAAATATTTCTTCCTTAAATTTTTGGATGTCTTTTATACAGATTGATTTTCTGGCAGTTCTGGTTGTTTTTTGTCTTGAGGTAGCTGTTATGTAACAGGGGTCCCCAAAGGTCCCCACAGCCCGTGGTTTGGGGGGTGGGGGAAGGGGACAGCTTTCAAGGTACTTTGTGTATCTATGGCAGGTAGCTAGTTCCTTAGTTATGTAAAGTGGCTATGGCTGCTTTGCAGCACCAAAAAGATGGGAGGGGCTTTGGCCATAGAATGATGACCAAAAGGCTTACGGGGCCTGTGTGAAATTCAGTCAATGGCCAGGATCGGTGTTGACCCACTGTGTCACAGGCTGAGGTCAGGGATTTAAAAATAAAGCAGCAGCCATTAAGGAAGAGAAGAGCCACACGGTTTGAAAGAGAGCAGAAGCATCCCACTAGCTGGCTATAAGGTTGGGTGAGTGCGGAGGTGCCACGCGGTTCTGAATTAAAAGCTGGAGAATACCGCAACACGGGTGGAACCTCCCCAGTCAGGCACAGATTAATGGGAGCTGCTGGAAAAGCTAAGCTGTGAACTTCTGCTTTCTGAAAGACAGTACCTCTGACTGGCTTATTCTAAAACTGGCCTGGCTTGGCAGGGGGAGACAGGACTATATGCTTGTGGGTGTTTTAAAGGGAGCAGGACTTAATAGCAGAATTCCACCATTAATATAAATCTGTATAACCTTTACATAAACAATTCCTTTCCTTTACCAAACTCTAGTATTGGGGATTATGCTTTTTAGCAATGGGCAATCGAGCCCCTCATAACTGAATACCCCAGGTTCTGTTTCAGTCATCCTTCTTATGGTTGTGCGAGGAGGTAAAGCGTGTCTACCTATGTCTCCATATTGGCCAGGAGCTGGCAGGGTAGATATTTATAATCACCCAACTATATGTTACTAATAAAAGAAATTCTTATGGCAGGGGAGGATAAGTGGTAATGGAAAAAATACCATTAAAAATGAACTATAAAAAAATAAATATAAAAAAGAAAGAAATTCTAACACACACTGAAGGTGAAAGAACAGAAAAATTGTAACAATTTTTTAAAAAGGGCAGTGGCCATATTAATAACACAATCAGTCAAAAGAATCTAATTGATATGCATATCAGGGGTGGGGCCAAAAGTAGGTTTACAGTTGTTAGTGACATTCTTCGGAGTTAATAAAGCTTTTGTAATCATCACAACCTGCATGCCTTTCTCCATACAAATCACTGTAAACCTACTTTTACCCACCCCATATGGAATATTTCACCCAGCAAAAAGCAGAATACATATTTCTTTTGAAGCACCCATGGAACATTTGCCATGACAGACTATATCCTCAACTATAATAAAACAAACTACAACAAATTTAAAAGAATTAAAATACAGTGGTCCCTCTCTATATCGCAGTTCACTTATCACAGCCTCACTATATCGCAAGATTTTTTTAAATATTAATTATTTATCGCAGATTTTTCGCTATATCACAGGATTCTGTGGTACTGTATACATGTGTTGTTAGAGTTACGTAGGTTTAAGAGTGTAGAATATGTTTAAGAACATAAGTAGTGTTTATAAAGGTGTGGAAAAAGTTAATAAGGGACTGGGAACGGTTTATAAATGTGTGGGAAGGGTTTATAAAGCCTTAAAATATATATAAATACTAAAATAAATGTAAGGTTCCTACTTCGTTAATTTTCACCTATTGTGGGGGTGTCTAAAACATAATACCCGCGATAAGTGACGGAATACTGTAATACAGAGTACATTCTCTGACCATAAAGAACTCAAAGTAGAAATCAGTAACAGAAAGACAACAGAAAACTCTAAACACATGGGAGAAAAACAACATACTTCTAAAAAGTCTGAGTCAAAGAGAAAGTCTCAAAAGAAAATTTTAAAATATATACATAAGAATTAATGAAAATAAAAACACATGCCAAAAATATGTGGAATGCAGCTAAAGCAGTAATTAAAAGAAAATGTATAGCACTAAATGCATATACTAAAAATGACAGAAGATCAATCAACAGCTTCATTACCTGCCAAGAAACTTAAAAAAGAAGCAAAATATAAACCCAAAGCAAACAGGAGAAACAATAAAGAGCAAAAAATCAATAAAATCAATATAAAAATGAAAATATGAAGCAAAAAATTTTTAAACCTGTAACATGACTAACAAAAAAAAAGACACAAATCACCAATATCAGGATTGAAATGGGGATATCACTATAGATTTGTAGCAATTAAAAAAATACTAAGGTAAACTACAAAACAATTTTACACTCCTAAATTAGAAAATATGAACCAATTTCTCAAAATCACACTACCAAAACTAAACCAAAATGAATTCCATAATCTAAACAGTTCTGTAATTAATAAAGAAAAATGAATCCTTAAATTTAAAAGTTCCCCCAAGAAAAGAATCTCTAGGCTCAGAAAGCTTCACTGGGGAGTTCTGCCAAATATTTTAAAAAGAATTAATCCCAGTTGTTCACAAATTCCTCCCCAAAATATACAAGGGAATATTTCTCAATACATTTCAAGAGTTCAGCATTCCGTCGTCGGCAGCCGTCCATCTCGAGAGACGATGGTGTAGCTTCTTAAGAGTCTATCTGCACCGCCGAGAATGGTTGTGCAGTCCGACTCGGGAGTGACACGGTATCTGTCTCCTCCCGTGTTGAATCGACATCTTGCGATGATGCTGGAGTGTCCTCTCCAGTGAAGCTGAAGCTACAGAGCCTGGGCAGGGTGATATGGAAGGTCTGCTGTTGCCCATGCAGCAGACCCCCCCTCTCTTCGCAGCTGAAGGATCCAAGGGAAAGACGGAGTCAATACAGCTTGGCTTCAGGTGCGCCGCAGGAGTTGCCGGTGTTGACTACAACGTCAAACCGCCTTAGGGACTCCAGCTCCGGATTTTCTGTCGGGGTTTACTCCCTTAGCCTTTCCCCTGAAGAGGTATGCCGCAAGGCAGCGGAGGTTTTTTGGAGTCAGAGTTTTCCTTCTCTGATGTGCCCTGACTGGAAGATCGAACCAGCGACACTTAGCTCGCAGGCCGACGCTCAATCCACTGAGCCAAACCAGCCAGGGCTGGATTAAGAAGTACAGACTGGTAATTACATAACAGTCAAGGGAGTGTAAAGTACAGCATAGGAAATTGAATCAATAAAATTGTAAAAACTATATCTGGTGCCAGGTGGGTACTGGTAATATCAGGGGATCACTTTGTAAAGTATTTAGTTGTCTAGCCACTGCGCTGTACACTTGCAATTAATACAAAGTATTGAACGTAAACTGTATTTTTTTTAAAAATGGGAAAAGTTTTTCTTCAGAGTATCAATACACAATGAGGAAAGGATAGGCTTTTCAACAAACGATGCTGAGGAAACTGAATATCCACATGCAAAAGAATGAAAATGAACCCTTACTTTGTATCATACACAAAAATCAACTCAAAATGGATTAGACTTGAACATGGGGCTTAATCAGTAAAACCCCTAAAAGAAAACTTAAGGGGAAAAGGTTCACAACGTTGGTCTTGGCAATGATTTACCGGGTATGACTCAGCAATTCTACTCATAGGCATATACGCAAGAGACCTAAAAATAAATGTTCACATAAAAACTTGCATATGAATGTACATGGCATTATTCATAATAACCAAAGTGGAAACAACCCATGTCAGTCAACTGATGGCTAGACAAAATATAGTAGTATCCACTCAGAATACTATTCAGCAATAAAAAAAAAAAATGAACTCCTGACACGTGATTCATCATGCAACATTGTTAAATGAAAGAAGCCAGACATACTATTGTTATGATTCCATTTATATAAAATGTCCAGAATATGCAAATTAATAGAAAGAAAGTAAAAAATTAGTGGTTGCCAAGCGTTAAGGACAAGGGGAGAATGGAGAATGACTGTTAATGGATACAAAGTTTCTTTTTAGGGTGATGAAAATGTTCTAGAATTGATTATGGTGATGCCTGCGCAACTCTGTAAATACACTAAACACAATTGAAATGGGTAAACTGTACTGCATGTAAGTTATAGCTTACTAAAACTGCTTAAGAAAAACTACATGATGCCTAGAATTTGCTTCAAAATAATAATGAAAGCTCCAAATAAATGGAGAGCCATTCCATGGTCATGAATTGAAAATCTCTATACAATAAAGAAATTCTCCCCAAATTAAATTATAGGTTTATCCTATTCCTATCAAAATCCTAGCAAATTTTTTTTTTGTAGACATAGACAAGATTATTCTAAAAGCTATATAAAGAAGAAAGAAACTACAATAGTTTAAACAGTCTTGACAAAGAGGAATATTCTACCTGATGACTCACTATACAGTTACAATAATCAAGCCAATGTGGTACTAACAGAGAGATAAACACATAGATCAATGGAAAATACTAGAACCCAGCAATACACCAACACAATTATGCCCAACTGATCTTTGACAATGGGCAAAAACAATTCAATGGAGGAAGAACAGTCCTTTTAACAAATAGTGCTGAAACAACTGAACACCCATAGGCAAAAAAAAAAGAAAGAAAAAAACCACACAAGTCTTGACCTATACCTCACAACCATACACAAAGATTAATTTAAAATGGATCATGAATTGGGACTTCCCGCCAAGATGGAGGCCTAGACTGACATGCTCTGTCTCCCTCCACAACTAAGAAGGACACAACTACTGCAAAACCAGAAATACCCAGAAGTTTCAGAAAATAAAGCTACATGGAAGTCCAACGTTTAAAGTTATAAAGAAGTTATGCTCATCTGGACAGGTAGGAGGGGTGAAGCCGGGGGTTGGGGGTGGGGGTCAAGCTGTGCTGGCGGCAACCGCTGTGGGATGGCAGTAAACATGGACACCCGTATTTAAGGGGAGGCAAGAAGCGCCTAGGGAGCACCCGCTAGCTGCAGACCAAACCCGGGGAACGCAGACCCCCATTGCCTAGGACTGTGAGGGCCAGAGGGCGTGGGGATGGAGGAGGAGGCTCCCGGTCTCTCAGCAGAGAGTAAACAACAGGAATCCATCTTGGACCCCCGCCCCCACACAAAGCGCCACAGTGTGGTGAGAAGGATCGCCCAGTAGTGATGAGAGCACAGAGCTCCACCCCCTATAGCATAGATAAACACCAATCTGTCAGGATCACACGATCATGATAGAGATCCCAGTGATGCAGCAGACCAGCCAGCAAATATCTAATCTAACGAAGCAGCAGATAGAAAATCTTTCTGAGACTCAGTTCAGAGCTTTGGTTATAAGAATGCTTACAGACCTAACAGCAGATCTTAAACAAGACGGAGAAGGAATGAAGACTAGTCCTGATGAAATGAATGAAAACACATACGAAACTAGTGTTGAGGGAAAGAAAACCAGGGATCAAATCAACAAACCAGAACATAGGGAAGGAACAGTCAACCAGTGCAGAAAGTGGAAACAAAAAGTGAGGAAAATGAGGAGAGGCTCAGAAACCTATGAGACAGCTATAAGCAGGCCAACATCCAAATCATAGGGTTGCCAGAAGGAGAAGAAGAACTAGAAATTGAAAAACTATATGAAAAAATAATGAAGCAAAACTTCCCTAACTTGGGGGAGGGAAATAGACTCTCAGGTCCAGGAAGCACAGACAGTTCCAAAAAAAACTGGACCCAGGGAGAACCACACCAAGACACATTATAATCGAAATGTCAAAAATTAAGGATAAAGAGAGAAAAAAAAAAGCAGCAAGAGAGAAGAGGAGAATTACATACATACAAAGGGGTCCCAATAAGACTCTCAGCTGATTTCTCAAAAGAAACTCCACAGGCAAGAAGGGACTGGCAAGAAATATTCAAAGTAATGAAAAGCAAAAACCTACAACCACGATTACTCTATCCAGAGAAGCTGTCATTCAGAATAGAAGGGCAGAGAAAGTGCTTCCAGGATAAAGTAAAACTGAAGTTCATCAGATCCAAACCACTTTTATATGAAATGTTAAAGGCACTTGTTTAGGAGAAAGAGGATCAAAACTATGAACATTAAAATGAAAATGCATCACAACAACCAACAACAGAAGCTCGAGAACCAAAACAAAAGCAAACTAAGTAGGCAACGAGCATGGGAAAAGAATTATAGGTATGGGGAACATTATGGTGGGAGATCAGTAGGGAGGGGGAAGGGGGAAAGGGAGGGAGATGGTACAGGAATTAAGAAGCATAGTAGGAGGGAGTGCAGTAGACAGAAAGATGTTGAGAAGGACTGTATGCATAGCCAATGGGCATGGACTAGGGTGGGGGACAACTGGAGGGAAGGGAGTCACTGGGTGGAGGGGAACAAAGGGAAGAGAAATTGGGACAACTGTAACAGCATAATCAATAAAACATATTAAAAAATAAAATGGATCATGAATTTAAACATGAAACTGTTCAACTTTTAGAAGAAAATTACAGGCAAGATCTGTCAGGACCTAAAAAATGGGTTCTTGGGCTTGGCACCAAAAATATGCTCCATATAAAAGAAAAAACCAGACATCATCAAAATAATAAACACTGGCCCTGTGAAAGACCTTGCTAAGAAGATGAAAAGATAAGCTTAAGACAGAAAAAATATTTGCATACCACATATCTGACAAAGGTCTGGTATGTAAAATATATAAAGAACTCTCAAAATTTAACAGCAAAAACGTTTAATTATCTGATTAGAATATGAGCAAAAGACAGCAAATAAGTATATATAAAGATGTTCAATATCACTAGCCATCAGGGTAATGCAAATGGGAAACTATAAGATAGCACTGTATAGTACTTAATAGAAGAGTCAAATAAAAAATAGCAATAATAACAAATGTTAATTAAGATGAAGAAAAAGTAGATCTCTCATACATTGCTTATGAAAATGTAAAATGGTACAGCTATTCAGAAGTTTCTTATAAAATTAAACATGCCCTTGCTGTATACCCCAGGAAGCTCACTCTTTATCTCAGAGAATTATAAAAAAAATTCTGTACATAAATGTTCGTAACCACTTGATTTTTTTTTTTTTTAAGGTATGGAAGATAATTTATTTTGCTTTGTGAGACTTTACTTTCACAATAATATATACCCTTGGCACAGGAACACCCTTTTAAAATTTCATAAATTGCCTTAGCAAAGTAAATATTTAGGTTGATTTTTATGAAGTTTTCAGACATTAAGTTTGAGAAAGTTAATGGTTACCAGAATTTGCATACATTATCACAATCAAAACAGTAAAATAAACCAAAGAACAAGACTTTAACATCCCTAGAAACATAAGAAATTGAAATTTCTAGTCAAACATTTCTACCTATGTTATATTCATTTTAATGTTTTATACTTTTTTTCTAAAAATAGGTTACAAATAATCTTTTAACTCCCCAGTCTTAATACCACTAAGTCACTGGTTTTACTTTCGCTATATTTTTATAGTTTAGAGTTGGATATGCCTATTAAGCCAGTTATATTCCAGAAACTTTGTGAATGAAAAAAATATTAAGAGAATTAAGAACAAATAATGGAACCATTATTTCACTGATCCTCATCCAATTTCAGGAAAATCACTCCCAAAAAGTAGCAACTCTTCCTGATAAATTCATGTCTAAACAGAAATAGAAAGAAAAGTGAAGTTATGGGAAACCTATGATGGGTTCCTAGACATTGTGTGCTTTTCATAGTTCAACACTGGTAATACTTGATAATCAAGAGTAAATTAATAGGCTAATATTTTAAAATGTGTACTTTAATAAGTATAAAGTATATTAGCAATTATGTAAGCCTGTGGAGAAGCTCACCAAGATACATAAATTATGAGATATAAGTGTACATCTAAATTTTCTATATAGTTTTTTTTTGTTTACAGAATGTTTATTAAAGTTGTTTAATGTACAATTTCTCATTTGTCATTTTAGAAGTCCTTTATTATAAAGACTATTCTTTTGTCTGATAACAAACAGCAGCCAGCGTCGGTAATTAGTCTGGACCTCCACATTGGATAAATTCGATTTCTTCTTGAGACTTAGGTTTCCCTCTATATTTCTGAGGTAATGTTTTTATTATTTCTGCAGTGTCTGGTGGACCCTGATTCATCAGCCAATTTGGCGATTTACTTCCCCTAAAATGTTGTGAAATTGAAGAAGAGTGAGATTGTAGTCCTGCTGATCTCAAAACTTGATACATTGCGTTTAGGATGGTCTCTTCTGTCAGGGAACCTTATTAAATGAGTATGTGGCTTGACTACCTGAACGACCCTGCTAGCAGACGCCATCTTGCTGCCCATAGTGACCCCCAAGAAGGGGCAGCTTCCGGGGCGCTAGTGAGCCGCAGCGATCTCTGGAATCTTGGACAGCTGGAGCGGGCCCTGCCTGTGACGTCCACCACTTGATTCTTAATAGTAAAATACTGAATATACCAAAGTCCTTTGACAGGTGAATAGTTAAACAAAGTATATATTAATATACCATTGTGTACTATTCTTGAAATGAAAAAATTATGGACGTAGAAAATAAGTTTTCAGGGGACAGGGAGGAGTTTGGGGTTGGGGTGCAGATACAAAGGGGTAGCAAGAGGGATTTTCGTTATGGAAATGGAACTGTTCTGTTATCTTTGCTGTGGTAGTAGTTACATAAAATTACATATGTGAGAAAACTGCATAGAACTATACACATAAAAATGAATTCAGGTTTAAAAAAATGGTAAAAATTGAGTAAGTTTAGTTAACAGTAATGTGTCAGTATCAATTTCCTGGTTTTGATGTCTTACTAGAGCTTTATAAGATGTCACTACTGGGGTAAAGCTGGATAAAGGATATACAGAATTCTACTAATTTTACAACTTTTGTAAGTCTATAATTATTTCAAAATAAAGGTTTGGGTTATTTTTTTTTAATAATGAGAGGGGAGAAAGGTGGTGGGGGTACACCCATACCTCAGAGATATTGCAAGTTTGGTTCCAAACCACAATAAAGCAAGTTCTAATCTTTTCCCTGATGGAGGGTCTCGGCTTCAATTTGCTAAAAATGCAACATCTGTGAGGCACAAAAAAGACAAAGCATAATAAAACGAGGTAGGTCTGCATAGACGAAACAAAACTGGTCATTAATTGCTAACTCTTGAAGCTACGTCACAGATATAGATTCATACTACTACTCTATTTTTCACCTATTTAAATTTTCCTATAATAAAAGTTAAGAAAAATATAAGAAAGCCATATATCGAAATATTAACAGCAGCTTATCCAGTTGGTACTTTTGTTTTATTTTTGCTAATATGCATTGAAATTTTTCTATCAAATACATAAAACAATTTTTAAAGAAATCTTTGCTCATATCATCTTTTATCCATATTGTTTTATTCATATTTTTAAAGAAGTGTTACAAGGGAAAAAATTAAACAAAGAAAGGATCCCGTTGATACTTCTTACTGACAATACACAGCTTTAATCGAAAATATTTCATCTAAATACTCAATTTATATTTCACCCAATTACATTTCACCTCAAAGTCCCATTACCTTTTCTCTAAAATTAGCCAAAACACTCCTGTTAGAATAGATTTACAATCAGCACAGTAACTCACTATTATAGTGACCCTCACACAACAGACAGATGTCCAAGTTCAAAGACTCCATGTGACATTTTAACAATTCCAGTTGGGTCTGCATTTGCAATGCTGCCTAAGGTATCAGTAGTAACTTTAAATTTTGTTTTAAAATTGTATGTGCTGTTTTTAAATTTTCAACATTTTTTAAAAAGCAGATGCTGAAAAGTTGACAATGATTACAAAACCATGCTTAAAGAACCCAACACATATGAATCTAAAAAAGTAATAATAATTCACTGAACAGATAGATTCTCACGATGTAATTACTTTTATTTTTGTTTATTTGCATATCAAACAAAAATGTGATACAATACCACTTCCCTCTGTAAAAATTTAAGTTAGTTTTAATTAAATAAGTTAAAATTAAATTTTAATAGAAATTACAAGAAACCTGTGCTCTGCATTATCTGTTGGAACTTGGGTAAGTCACAATCTCTCTAACCTCTATTTCCTTATCTACATACTGAAAGGGTTATATTTGTTAATCTTCCAATTCCAAAATCCTATGTAACGAGGATCTAAAATATACTTTATAACTTTTGACCCATGATCATTCTAATGACATCTTTGAAAAAACATTTATAACAGATGTGATATAGATATGTCACTATAAATATTTTAACTATATCAAATATAATTACATAATACAGTATTTAATTATAATTATGTAGTTATAACAAAACTGTTATAGATTTAAATTATTTGGGAGAATATTATTCTTGCTATATTAGATCAGGGTTTCTCAACATCAACACTACTGGCATTTTGCACTGGGAAATCCTTTGTTGTGCGGGCTAGCATGTGCATTGTAGGATGTTTAGCATCTACCCACTAGATACTACTATAATCTCCAGTGCAACCAAAAATGTCTTTGTTTTAAAGAAAAATTCTTTTAAATTAATTGATTTTAGGGAGAGAAAGAGAGAGAGAGGGAAGATGATGTATTCATGTATTCATTGGTTGTTTCTTGTAGGTACTCTGACTGGATAAGGAACCCACAACTGTGGTGTACCTGGATGATGCTCTAAACAACTGAGCTACCCGGCCAGGGCTCAAAAATGTCTTCAGACATTGCCATAATCACTTCTGATGAAGAACCTCTGGCATATTAGATCTAAAATTTTTAATGTTCTTTGGAGATAGGAAGATGAAAGATTGTTTTTGTGGTACAGAAAAGCATAAAGAGTAGCAATGAACAAAACAAAAAGGTTCAATTGCAACTCATGTACTATAAAAAGAAGAGGTACTGTTTTGTATGAGGTTTGCTGAAAAACATGTTAACCAAATATTGCTGTGCAGATCTAATATAGTAACAAGAATGACAATGACAGTGTATGTATAAAGCTGATGAGAAAATCCACAGGTATTCCATCCTCAATAAAGAGCATCCTCAATAAGGCGAAAGTTGTATTTTTTCAAATCAGAGATTAATGAAGTTAACATTATTTGTAAGGAGGCTTAAACATTCTCAAGTTGCCTGCTATTCTCTAACCAGTGAAAATACCCACATGAAAAATATCCATCCAGTTAAATACAAAATGCATCCGTCTGCTTTAATCAAGTGTAAATGGGCTACAAATGCCTTGAAGAGTAACACTGAAGAACATACTCAAGTCCTTTATGTATCTAAATAAAGGCCAAAGACATTCAGTGTGGAGAAACTAATTTAAATGTCACAACAGAAAATTAAACGTTCACACATCCATTTTTCGGCTCTTTAAAATACTCATAAAAATCAAACTCAGCCATTATTTTCCACCAAATATACAAATACCCAGTTTCCTTAGTCTATTCTTGGACAGGTCACCAGACTAGGAATAAGAGATCCAGAGTCTATTCCCAGCTGCAAAACAGACTGGTAATCTCAAGCAAATTATTCACTCAGGTTAAGGTTCTATACCAGTATCATGCTGACAATACTGAAAATCTGCCCAGAAACATGCACTGAGAAACCCAGGCCTTCCTCTTACACCCAAAGGACAACTGCAAACGTATTTTTAGATTTATTAAATCTAAAAATCTGAATAGGATTTTATTTATAGCAACATTTAACATACTTGAAATTTCAAAACTGTGTGGTGCATTTACTATTGCCCTCTATAAAATTAATAAGAAATGCTTTTATTATCACCATGCCCTACTTTGCAAAACTCTATTTGTAAACTACACGTCATAATTATTATGTAAAACCAAAAACAAAAGCTGTTTTTAAATCAAGTTCTTGGGAAAGGGCTTTAAGTCTGTCTAGCTTTTAGTCTGTTACACAAGTATTTCTTTCCTGGCGCTGTATGCTTCACGAAGTCTGAAAAGCAAAAGTTTGCCCCCTAGTCTAAATCCGGAAAGGCCTTAAGGGTGTTCTGACCGCTAAACATGCAGATTTTACTAGCGCAACCAATATGCGAATATCTGCGCACATTTTTTGCTCTTGATATCAAATAAAACACTGTGTATTAGGCCAAGTTATCCATCTGACCTTTTCGCACACCATAAAAGTGTAAACACAATACAGTCTCAGAAGATCTGAAAAGAAACAGGAGGGAAAACAGGGTGCCAAGGTTCGGCGGCCCCCCGCTGTCAGGCAGACACTTGTTAGCCGCTGAGGAGCCAACTCACAGAGTTTGCCATCTCGCTGCGGGCAGAGAGGTGCCCTGACGGCGCCGCGGGCGCCGACCCGGAAGACCCGTGTCTGGGAGGCCCCACCGCCCGCCAGGGCCCCCGGCGCGGCAGCCACCTGGACAGGAAGAGCACCGGCTCCTCCGAGCTCCCCGCCGCCTGCTTGCACTTGAGCGCACGAACGCACGCACGCGCACTCACACACGCACGCGCACTCACACACGTACACACACAACAAAAGGAAGCCGTGAGAGCCGCGTGCGGAGGTTCGGTCGGGGAGCTAAGGCAAGCCCCTCCCCCCATCCCCACCGCGCGGCCCCAGGCCCACTCACTCACTGCAGCGCCACGGAAGGGGCCCGTGGGTGCGCAGATCCCGGCAGTCCGCGGCCCACCGGCCGGTTCTGATGGGCCGCGCTTACGGGCGGAGGCGGCGGCGGTGCAGCGGCTCCAGGCCCATCACCCGCGCTGCTCCGCCCGCTGGCGAGCCGAGCGCAGGCAAAATCCCGCCCGCGCGTGGGGCTGTCAGATTGGGCCTGGGCCCCAAAAGCCCAGAGAACAGGAGGGCTCCCTACTTCCGACGTTTCTTAAGAAATAAAACTATTATGCATAATTACCCTTGGTAAAATTCCCCACCCCTACAAACCATGGGATGTTTAAGCCCCTTTTCCTTACTGATCCACTAATCAAAAGGAGAATCCAACACAACACTCCTTAAGCTAAGAAATCTTTCAATAACCTCTTCCTTAAGGGTTCTTCTTACTCTTACTTCTCCACACCTTAATTTACTCATTTTAGTTAGCCGTTACCTTCCAGTTTTTAACCTAAGAACTGCATTTTCCCAAAAGAATAATCTTCCCTAAACCATCTTTCCAATTTTACTCTCTTGAACTTTACTTTTCTAATAGCAACAAGCTTCCTCATAAAACCTTTCCATCTCCCTCTTACCTAGTCAAAACCTCTCCACAACTTTTATAATTTTTATCAGCTTCTACCAAATAATTCAAATAACTTTCTCAAACACTGCATTTTTGTCTGCTCCTTCATTCCCTGAAAGCTAACACTATGATTTGACACACAAATTTGCCCCTAACTGCCCTCAAATTTTGTGAACCTACTTCAGAGGCCACCACAGTCACAAAAAAATCCATTTCCTAAGCATACCCCCAATAACTTGACAATGATCTTTCCATATATTCTCTACCAATTATTTGAATCACTCATAATTCAAGCTACCATGCCCATTTGTCTAAAGACTAATTATAGAATCTAATCCAATTAACACATTATTTCTATTGTTATATGTATATATTTATGCATGCAGATGCATATGTGCTGATAAGCACACACATACAGCACCCCGCAAAACATCAAGTGTGGGCCCTGGCTGGTGGCTCAGTGGCTTGAGTACCAGCCTGAGAACCAAGGGTCACTGGTTTGATTCCCAGTCAGGGCACATGCCTGGGTTGCAGGCCAGGTCCCCCGTTGGGTGTGCATGAGAGGCAACCATACATTGATGTTTCTTCCCCTCTTTTTCTCCCTCCCTTCTCATCTCTTTAAAAGATAAATAAAAATCTTTTTAAAAATCAAGTGTGTATTTCATTCTAATCCCTTGGACAGGAGTTCCAGGCATTCAACCCCTATCTTGTGAAGTCACTTATCTGTGCTGAATTAATATAATTATCACTTAAACTCTCGCCATTTCTACCATAAGCATTTCTAACATCTGCTTTAAGATATCCATCATTAGTCTAACCCAAACAATCCACTCAAATATTCAGAATATACCCCTATTCATCAAGGCCCAGCTATGTTTGAAGCTGGTCCTAAGAAACAATTCTAGATGAAATCAGGGAGGTTGCATTACAGCAAAGACTGACTTGGGCAAAGTGACATTTCCTGACTCTCTTTGGCTGCTAAAGCTCTGGATCCCCAAAGACCTTTCATTATTAAATTTAGAGGGTCAGAAAGTATTCTTTGCTCAGAGGTGGAAAGAGTTAATCATGTGAAGTATGTAATGCAAATACAAAGGGTATGAAGAATACAGTATTGGGACCTTCCTGGTTTAAATGTCAGTTGCCAGGACCACAGCAAGGCACTGATAAATAATCTCAAAAACCATAGTCTGGTAAGCACTTGAGAGTCAAATCTTTGATAGTACAAGGGAAAAGTTGACAGAAGATGAAGTCTGATGTAAATGAATACTACTGCAGAACTGGACAAGCAACCGTTTGAGAGCAGAGACAAAAGCCAAAGAATAAGAGACCTGGTCTAGGTCTAAAATATCATTAATGGAAGCCCTTAAATGTTCAAAATTTAAAAGCAAAACAAACAACAACAACAACAACAAAAAACGAAGACAGTAGCAGTGTTTCAGTTTTAGCCACACTTTGTTTTGGGGACTGGTAAGATAGCTCCTTTTGAGATGTTCAATAAGTGATAAAAAACTAGAAATAAGACAAGAAAGCATTTTTTAGAACTGCATAACTGGGAGTCACCCATATTCAAGTAATAAATGCAATGAGAACACAGAGCAAACCAGCCTCCTTATAACACTAAGAAATATGAAATGATCCTAAATAGCCTCAACAATCTTGAGAAAGAAGAAAAAAGTGAGAGGAATCACAATACCTGATATCAAACTACATATACTACACAAGGCTACTGTGATCAAAACAGTCTGGTACTGGCATAAGAACAGACACATAGATCAATGGAACAAAATAGAGCCCAGAAACAAACCCAGGTCTATATGGTGAGTTAATGTTTAACAAAGGGGGCAGGAACAGTATGGAATTTCCTCAAAAAGCTAAAAACGGAACTGCCTTTTGACCCAGTGATTCCACTGAAGGATCCTGAAACACCAGTTCAAAAGAGCCTATACACCCCTATGTTTACAGCACTACTTACAACAGCCAAGTGCTGGAAACAGCCTAAGTGCCCATGAGGAGGTAAGTGGATCAAAAAAACGTGATACATTCACACAATGAAATTCTATGCAGCAGAAATAAAGAAGGAACTCCTATAGCATGGATGGAACTGGAGAGTATTATGTTTAGTGAAATAAGTCAGGGGGCGAACGACAAATACCATATGATCTCACCTAACACAGGAACCTAATGAACAAAACAAACAAGCAAAACAGAACCAGAGGCAGGGAAACAAGGAGAGATTGACAGTGACCAGAGGGGAAGGGTTTAGTCAAGGAACTAGTATATGATCCACGGACATGGACAACAGGGTGGGAACTGACTGTGGGAGAGGGAGTGGGGTGGCAAGGCAGGGGAGAGCAACGGAGGGAAAATGGGACAACTGTATTAGAACAATGAATTTTTTTTAATGTAAAAAAATATATGAGATAAAAGTCATTTAGACAAAAAAGGAGAACTATAGAGGCTATTTTATATCCCTAAGGACATCTACTTCCTACCATCCACCCGATTCTTTCCACTTTTTACCTACAACTCTTTACAAATACAAATTACCACCGCACGAGATCAATGGTCTTCCATGTCTCTATCATTTATGCTATTTAAAAAATGTTATGCACGATGTACTATCATCTTTATAACACAGTGGATGGCAAGGACTGTCCTTTTACATGCACAGAGAAGAAATAGCTCCTGGCATTAGTTATTTCCCAGGGAGCATTGTTTTCTCCATATTTTCTCTGCTACAAGCTACTCATGCTGCTCTTCCTCTTACTCTTATTTCTGTTCAGGTCAACTCCAACCTCCTCATTCATTTCTGTATTATCCATTTACTAGCTTCTATGAGCTTGCGCATATTCTGTCAACAAATTACCCCAAGCCTTTTGCCTTTCATATTATTGGGTTGGCCAAAAAGTTCATTTAGTCTTTTCTTTACAGTGGCCCTAGTGGTGCTTAGTTGTCTTTAACTTCATTTGAAACAATTTTATTAGACTTTATTATGGCAGCTGTAATATCAGCGTGCATTTTTTAAAAATCTTATCAAAACTGGTGAATTTTTGTGCAGCCATTTTACTACTGAAGATGGAAGAAGATATGCAACATTTTTGGTGATTTATGCTTTATATTTCAAGAAAGTTAAGAACCCAACTGAAATGCAAAAAAGATTTATACAGTGTTTGAAGGTGCTGTGACTGATCGCATGTGTCAAAAGTGGTTTACAAAGTTTCTTGGTACTATTGACATTTTGGACAAATAATTGTTTGCTGTGGGGCTGTGTTACGCACTGGAAAATGTTTAGCAGCTCCCCTGGCCTCTACCCTGTATAAGCCAATAGAGAGAGAGAGATGACATACTCAAAATATCCAAATCGATAGTTATTGGTGAAATGAAAAGTGTGTCTTTTATTTTATGGAAAAAACTAAATGGACTTTTTGGCCAACCCCATAGTATATCTTTACCTCATCTTTTTTTTCTTTCATTGTCTCATCTCTAATTCACAAATCTCTCAGTTGAATTTATATCAGTATATTACATATGAATGGTTACAATTTTTTAAAAATATTTTTTCATCCTCACGCAAGGACATTTATTTATTGCATTTAGAGAGAGAGGAAGGGAGAGAGAGAAACATCAATGCAAGAGAGAAACATCAATGCAAGAAAGAAGCATCAATTGGTTGCCTCCTGTATGCGCCTGGACAGGAGATGGAACCTACAACCTAAGTACGTGCCCAGACCAGGAATCAAACCCAGAACCCTCTGGTTATGGGGATGACACGCCAACCAACTGAGCCACATTGCCTGGGCTAGTTATGATTGTGAAGTATAATTTACTTATAAAGAAATTTAAAGAACTGGTGAATGTAACAAATCCATCTTTTCATCTCCATCCCAATGCCACTACAATTTGGATCACTTATCTCTTGCCTGGATTGTTGTGACCACCTCCTCATTTTATTTCAAGCTTGACTTTTCCTGGATAACCTGTTTCTCTCATGACTCAGCTATCCATTTTCCTATTCCTTCAGTTTGTTAAAGGACCAACTGCTTCAGACACTCCCACTGTTCTCAGTCACTAAAAAAAATCTTTTTGCAGTTCACATTACTCACTTAAAGGATTCCATCTGCAATATCACCAAGCTCCACAATACCCTTCTACCCTCCCTTCCCCAAAACTTTCAGTTCTACTTTGTCCCAGATTCAGCCATTATTCTCAATGACGTTAAAAACGATGCCGAAGAATGTTCTACACCTTGACCTTCCTCAACTCCTAAAACCTTCATTTGTACTTCACCCACACATAAACATATATATATATATATACACACACATACACGTGCGCACACACACACACACACACACACACACTCAAAAGAGGTCATCAATTGGAAGTGCTATACCACTAAACTGTAACTTCAGAAACATTTCTTTTTTTTTTAACAACTACTTTTTTCCTAGTTCTATGCCTGCTCTTCACCTCCTTTGGGCTTCACTTGTCTTCCTCCACAATTTATATCTGTCCATCAGGCATTTTAGGACTGCCCTCTCCAGAGTATCATGACCTTCCATTACATTCACCATCTATCTCCCCAATGACAGACGATCTTCACCATCTGTTTTTTCCACACCCACACACTGGGTGTTAAGCACTACCAGAAGTTTATGAAATTGTTTACAGCTGATTTAGTCTAAATACAACCCTCATCTCCTTGATTAATCCAAATCATTTTTATATGTAAGTACTTAAGCCCATCAAATAATCTATTTCATAAAACTCCCTCAAATCACACCTCCTCTATCTATAATCAAATCCCCTTTACAGCTTCTAAAGTTCTGTATCTTCATCCATTTGTTACTTCTTGCCTACAGTTTTGGACAAAGAATTGTTCCTCCTTCTTAAAATAAATGTCTCAATACCATTCCTACAGTCCATTTTTTCCGTATCAACCCAATCATTTCAGTTCTTTACCCCTATGCACTTTGGCCTCTGAATTGTTCTCTTGAAGACAAAAATAAACTTAAAAAAAATTCCATGTACCAAATCCTATGACCCACCACCTAGGTCCTTATCCTCTCTCTGGCAATGACACTTGAACCACCTTTGGTTTATACACTGTATTACATATCTCTACTCTGGTCTCTAGCTGTTTCTTCTTTCTCCAATGACTAATGGTCCTCTTCTTAACTCAAACAGTGGATATTTTCCCTCGTTCTGTCCTGGAGATTTCTCTAACTCTCTCCCCATCACAGTCTCATCTCTTACCACTGCTTCTACATTTTCATTCCTCATGTGGTAATCTTCCTCCAGCTCCCCAAAATATTTAAACTATCACCTTCTGCTAATCTATTTCTGAGAAATTAGAATATAATGATTTTTTAACTAGACCTTCAATTAGTGCTTCAATTAACATCTCAATTATCAGTCCAAATAATTTCATAGCCATCAGCATCCTACCAAATTCAGAATTTATCAACTCTATGTACATACCCCCAAATCTCCACCGGACCTCTTTCCTCAGCTGAATCCAGTATTTTTAATTCTAGCTAGATAATTCCCTTCGGATACTTCCAATGGTGTCTGACACATTGGTCAATGTGTCTTAAAACTAAAGTAGCCATTCTTCCCCACCAAATAGTACCACTAACCAATCCAATAATTTCTGTTAATGGCACCACCATTTTCACAGTCACCCATGTTAAAAGCCCTAGAATTTCCCATAACTGTTCTTGTTCACTATTTCTCCAGTTTCCCAAAAGCCCATTTGTTGTTAATTCCTTCAGTTCTCTCTTTGAAGTATTTCTTATATCTGTCCCTTTCCTTTTATTCCCATTATCACCATTCCAACTTAGACTCTCAATACTTCACACTTTTGTCATAGCCTTCTAGCTTTGTCTATTAATCACTAAGTTCTCTCCACTGAGGAATAGGGGGACAGATCATCATCACATTAGTGTTCTTAAAACCACCTTATTCCCTCACTCAAATAACATCAATGATTCCTCACTGCATAGTGAGTCAAGTTAAAACTCCTTAGACTTCAAAAAAATAGAAACTACTCAGTTGTCCAAGAATTATGGAATGGATAAATACACTGCAGTATATTCACATAATGGAATCCTACAGAGTAAAAAAAAAAAAAAGAGAAAAATAATGAACTACTGCTATATGCATCATGGATGAACCTCACAGACATATGTAGAGCATATGAAACCAGACACAGAAGTATGATTCCACTTACATAAAATGCAAAAACACACAAAACTACTCTGTTGTGATAGAGGTCAGAATAAGTTACTTTTGGTTGGAGGAGACATTAACTTGGAAGAGACACATGAAGAAGCGTCTAACATGTTGGCAATGTTCTATATATTGAACTTGGCGGTGCTTACCTAAAAAAATTCATTAACCTGCACCCTTGAGATCTGAACACATTATATCTCAATAAATATTTTTAAAACCAGTTTAGTCTGGACTTTAAGATGTTTCAACTACTTTACAGCTTTATTTTCCTCCCTCCATTCATCAACATGAACCCAAAACTCCGGGTAATCTGGACCACCAATCTCTAAACATATCCAGAACTTTTCTCACTGTCACTCATAAAACTCCCTCCTTTTGAAATGCCAACTCCCACCATCTTGCCTACTATAATCCTATTTATCCTTCAAGGTCTAAGCTACACACCAATTCCTCCACAAAGTTGAACCTGCCATAGTACCTGTGTCACAGACAGACAAGCCCACGTTTTTGTCCTTGGATAAACTCCTAAAGAACATAAATTGCATCATATATAAACATGCATCTCTCACAATGCCTGCCATGGGCTCTTGAACAAAGTATACAAAAATACTCTCTGAATGAATAAATTCTGCTGTTCATCAAAAGCACCCTTCAGTGTAACCCAACCTTCTCAAACCCATCTACCACCATCACCTCAACTCACAATTTATTCCTCAATTTATACATTTAATCATTCAACAAATAACTGAGGACCTATTATATGCAAGAAACTGTAACTACTTACTCTAATATACCCCACTAAACTACCCAAAAATGCAATCCAATTTTAGCTATTGCCTTTTGAATCTTTCCACAACTCTACATTTCCAGTCATCTTCCCCTCTTCTCTCCATCCAGTCACATCCCACCCCATTTCGAATCTTCCTGCAGCCAACTAATTTGAGTCCTTAGTTTCTCCGGTAGCCTCCTAACTAAGCTTCTCACCTCCAATCTTATTCTACCACCACACTGCACCCAATCTACCCTGAATGGCATAGCATATTATCTGAATAAGTCATCTAATATACAGTCCTTGATTCAATTCTCAAAAAAGTTCAATAGCTATACTTTAGTGACATGTGTTAACATACTTTAATCCTCAAATCCTTGCCAGAAGGTATAATAATTATCAATTTCCTGTTGAGAAAACGGAATCTCAGAAAGCAAGTAATCTCTCAATAATCACAGCATGGGTAAACAGATAGGTGGATACTAAAACCCATCTTCTGTATGCTTACTCAGCACGACACAAACTATCTTAGCTTTCAAGGCCATCCACTTTCTACCCAACCCCAAATAACTCTCTTTCTACCTTATATCATATTATGCTCTATTCATGAACTCTATGTTCCAAACTACAGGTGGTTGGTGATCAATTATCTAGTTAAGTCCTGAAATCAGTTTGAGTGATAGCCATCTTTCTTCTTTTTAGCCAAGCAGAATAGAAAGCATGTGAGTGCATCTAACATGGTAAGGACTGTTATTGTTACTGAAACTTTTTATTTTATACATACACACAAACATTCATACAAACATACATTAGGTGAAGACGTAACATGTATTTCTTACTGCAGGTCATAGTAAACAATTTTAAAACTCACTATTCTCCACATATCCTTGGCTCCTCACCTCCAAACCTTTGATTTTGCTTATCTCTTGGGTTGGAATGCTCTCTTTCCAGTAATTTCAGTCAGTCAGGATCCTAACCATTCCTTCCAAGCATAGCTAAAATACCACTTCCATGCCACTAAATGTAGTCTCAGATTTTCCCTTAGTTAAATGCTTTTCTACTCCCTTTTACTTCAGTAACATTTGGTATTTTTCTTATGACACATTCGTGCTCTTGCTTTCCTCTAAACATAACGTGTCATATATTAATCTTATTCTTCTTTCAGAATCATGCTTTCTATCAGATAACACTTTTCCTTCTCCATCTGCTTATCTTTTACTTTATTCCTAATTTTCTAACATCTATAATGGTAGATTTTACAGTTGTTAAACAGATTTTTTTTCATTGTCTCTTTAGTAGACTTTTCAATTCATGCACATTCAGGGGTGGGCAAAAGTTTGGGAAACAAGTTTTATTCTTGTATTATTATTTATTAATTATTGTATTATTTATTTGTATTATTTGCTTTACTATTAGTATTATTATTATGTATCCTTACTTATGTTTTATCTTTTAGGTAATAATTGCTGGTAATTTAACCTACTTTTTCCCACCCCTTTATATCTGTCAGTCCCATTACATCCTTTGTAGAAAAAGACTGGTTATAAATAAATAAATTGAAACAAACAGAAAACTTATAATTTGGATCTTCTAAATTATCTCAGATACTTTCTCATTCATTCATTTATTCATCGGGCATGTGACTACTGGACATATGCCCTCAATTCTCTGTCTATTCTATTCTGTAATTCAGAAAGCAGCATTGAGAAAAGCATGCAAGAAAATGCTAGAACAAAAAAGCCAAGTTGACTCATGCTCTTCATTCACAGAAACCAAGCAATCTGTGGGGTACAAGCTCAAAAAAGGAAAAACTAAGTTACACTAGACATAGATGGAAAAAGAAACCCCCCCTCAGTTGTTCTGGAGTGCTCAAAATCTGCCCAGCAAAAGTGGGTTTGAAAAGGAACAAATCAGTAGGAGTAGCTAAAACGAAATAGGCAGAAAGCATTCAGATAAAAATAGATCAGGACTCTAGGTTCATTCTAGGGCTGCAAGAGAAATCTGGAGCAATTTAGTTCCTCTCCTGAGATCCCTAAGGAATCCTTTCAAACATCTTGCTAAAGTATGGTACGCTGCAATCCTTTCCCCAAACCTTAGCCAATATCCATTTCTATTGTCTGTAAAATGCATTTGGGAACTTAACCATAAACTATCTTGTTCACAGTAACAGAACTATTAACAAACAAAACCAGAATTTATTTACTCATACATATTAAAATCAGTGTGATCCTCTTTATTTACTTAAAGAGGCCAGTACTTACTCATTTATTCACTCCATTCATCCAATCATCTGATGCATTTACCAACATTTATCTAGTGTCTAACTACTACATGTGAACTGTCACCAACATTCAAAATATTTCCGACTTCCTCTCTAGGAGTGTTTTCCAAACTTCGTTAATAAGTCAATCCAAAAAAAAAAAAAAAATGCCCTTCCATTTCTGTGACTCAGTGAATTTAAACCAAAACTATTCTTTATTCACTCTACTTGATATCAACAGATCTTCAGCATTTCTAAAAATCAGTCTTTCAAACTCAAAAGACTTGTCAACAATGAGACTATTCAGAATAACAGTATACCCTGTATTAGTTCCAACTGTGCCATCCTTGAGGGATTATGAACTCCTAGAGGATAGGGACCATGTTTTACTCACCTTTAAAGGCTCCCTCCCCCAACAGAAGACAAAAGGTACTCAATAAACAGGTAAATTGTATAGACGTGCTAAGAGGCTCAGGAGGTAATTCAGAAAGGTGTTTCAAAAAAGTTCTGAACACTACTCTGAATACGAATATGATATTTTGAAAATATATTTTATATCAAAATATAAAAATTCTCATCAAAGGTATACTTTTGATATTTGTTTTAAAAATCAATTTCTGTAATTTTACACTGTTCCTGAATTAATTCAAACTATCGTTCTGTTCCTAAAAGAATATAAGTATTATAAATTCCTTGAGAGAAGAAACTTCATCTAACACTTTATTATCTTAAAAATGAATTAAACCAAATCAGATTCTTAAAACAGCTAAAAATCTCTAAGCAGCCATTTAAGCCTGAGGTAAGAATATCCAAATTAAACCAGTCCCCAGCTCCAGAGCAGATTTACTCAGATTAAACTAGCCTCAGATTGGACTAGAACCTTTGGTCCCAACCCTTCAGTGTTTTGGCAGGACTGTTAACAGTTTCATCTAATTCATTCTGTCTTCTTCCCTTAAATCAAAACACCTTGCCCAGTGGGATACCCCGTGTGTGTGTGTGTGTGTGTGTGTGTGTGTGTGTCACACATACATTTTGTCTGCAATACCCCCATAGTGCACAGCAATTTTACACATTCCCATTATTACTAAAGCAGTGAACACTACTTTCAACCAGTCAACAAGTATTTCATTAAGCCCTTAAGAATCAAGCTGCTGTGAGTGTCCCCAGTGATGAAAGTAAGTCTCAGCTCTAGAGCATATTACAATCTAGCCACCATTTGCAAAACAGAATAATGTCCATAAGCAAAGACAAGATTTAGCAGTATGTCAATGCTCTTTTTAATCAGAATAAGAAAGCACTCAAGAGATGGAGTTACTTAAACAAGACTTCCAAAAACAGGAGCAAGCTCTTTCTAGTCTCCCAATCTCAGTCAGACTGACTTGGCAATGTTGCAGCTCATACACAAATTCCAAAAACCAGTATTTTATGAATGTTCTAATATGAGCAACATACCTTTATCCACCATATTTAGCAACATATTTGTGGCTTAAATATGCTAATTTCTTTATAGCTTGAACAAATCTCAGTCTCACCACTGTAATTTAAATCTCCTTCACATCAACCATATCCCATCTAAATGTCCACAGAATTCTTTACCTTTTCTACACCCTCCCACAAAATTATCGCCACCTGCTCATACCCTGTCCCTCAGCCTCTTCCCCCTTATCACATTTCCGCATCCCTCCCTCCACCAAAAAAAAAAAAAAGAAAGAAACACATATCCACACCAATCCTTCCTGAAAACCTAAGAATTGCCATAGAAGCATGGAAAGAACAATAAAGGGTCATTTTATTCCATTCAATTCCCCGCACTAAAACTCTACAGAAGACTGTCAAAGAATACCGCTGCGCAGTTGACCTGGTAACTAATTCCAAGATGAACTACCATTGCCAAGCCACTCCTCCTCATCTCTCACCAACAACCCTTATGCTGCAAAGATGTTTTTACAACCCACTTTTTGTTATAGGTCCACCCACCAAACTTCTCTTTATTATCTCACCCAATATTTCCAGTCTAATTTTAAATGCTTTCTCTTTAAGCATATTAAAGACATAAAAATACAGAATAAATAAGTTAAAATAGTAATTATCAAAGGTTGAAAAGGAGAAGCAGGAAGGGGCTAATGCCAGTGACACAAATCCTTTCCCTTCATAGTAAGAAGACTTTTGACTACTTCATAATGTCATTTTAATCAACCAGAAAATAACTGTAATGTGCAAATTATTTTTGGACCTCAAGAAAAGCATAAGAACTAGAAAAATTAATGCTTAGACATAGTAGATTCTGGAAAGTGGAACTGCAATTGAACAAGTGAGATTATCTATTGCTTTTCATTATACACTCCCTTGGTACAATTTTATTTTTCAACTATGCACATGTATTAATTCTTATTCACATAATTCATTTAATTTAAGAATGGAAGAAAAATAATAATGACATACTATATTTAAGCCCACAACTTACAAAAAATTTTTTTAAAAACCTAATACACAGTACCAGTGAGGGGGGAAAAAAGACCCTCTCATACTATGATGACAATACAAATGTAAAATATTGAATCACCTTATAGTAATATATAATGTACTGACAGTTTCCCAAATTAAAAAAAATAATCTGGATTATTTCTGTAAGAAAATATTAATAAAAGCCCCTCTCCACTCTAATGCTAAATTATCCTCCTTTAGACAGCTGTTAAATGAACGATTGAATCTTTCCATTCCTTTCCCAAATTTCTTTCCATCTTCCCTGTTAACCCCTGCACCCTCTACTTCCATAAAAGGACTTTTCATACTACCCTCTCCTCAGCTGAATTAATATTATAATGTAGGGTATATACAAGTCTTTCTTAATAACCAATTTTCAGGCAAATAAAGCTGATTCAAAAGGTGAATAAAGCATTAAGAATATGGTTCTAGCACAAAGTTTCCTACTGCAATCAGGTCTAGTGTGAACTCAGCAGCAAACCCAATAGGTCTTGGTTCATTTCCTGGTATAAAAATGCTAATACTCCCTCCAACCTGGATTTAGAATGATCCAGTCTCTTCAGGTTCCCCTAGACCTTAAGGCAACGAGTCCTGACCTTGCAACCTAAGACCAAAATAGATATTCTAGATCCTTCAGTCTGCTGAACTACATTCTGTAGGCTGATGCATTTTCTCCAATACCACCATGCCTCAGTGAGAGTATATACATTCAGGAACTGTGAATGGCAAAAGGTCTGCCATCAACCCTGGAGTTATAGAACCAATCCAGTCAATTACACTAATCTCAGCTACAAACGGAGCCACCGAAGGGCCACCATGCATGGAATCCCCCCACCATTAATTATAACCCTGTGTACTGAAATCCAGACTGCATAATACGGCACTAGTTCTCCTAGACCAGTTACGCTGAGAGGTGAAGAAGAAAACTGCCAAGTCAAGTAATTTCCATTCCAGCATTTGCCAAGACAGTATCTGTCCAGCCCCTGGTAAGTAATAACACTTCAAATGTGCAAAAACCTAAACTCCATGGCCTAGAGAATACCTGTGGGCCAGGTGTTTCCCTAAGATCTGTTTCGGGGATTCTCACATTCACTGGTGCACGTCTAAAATGTCTCTGACCAATCTACAGACTAAGATCTAATTCTCAGTGACCCCAACCACTGCCGGGACCCACACTTACCAGATGTCATCTACAGAAGAGCCCAAACAGGTTCAGAACTAGGCCATCCTGGCCCATCTGGAATAACTCTTTAGCCCTTGGGCCAACAATAATTAATTCTCCTATACTGTCTATTCTATCATGCATTCTCTTCATATTCTCTAATATTAACACTCCCTCTTGCTTCAAATGCTATTCTTTCTATTCCCGGAAACTCCTTATATTCCTTCCTTCCCTTCCTTAGATACACTTCTGTTTTTTCCATAACCAAATACCTAATATATCTGCACAATGAACACCCTCCCAGAATCCTCAAGACTTCTTCACAGCCACCCCCTGCATTCCTCCACCTATCCGACATTCTTCGCCCCAATCTCTCTCCTTGTACACACTCCCACTAGGTTTCCTGCAAGGATTCCCTTTTCTCCAACCCCTGCCCTTCCTTCTCCCAAAGAACACTCAGGCAGCAACAGTGGCTGAGGCCTGCGGTGCATAAAGCACTGCACCAGGCACGGTGCACAGAGACCTGGTGTCTCCCCAGCCTTTTCACACCCACACCGAGCACCCTCTGGCCTCCCAGTGCAAATATTCCACCTTCTGCCCTACCTCTGCCAGCCACCTCAGGCCTCGGAGGCCGCCTTCTCGCCGCTGCCACCCCCGTCATTATCCTTCCTCAACCCCCCAACCCACCATTCGCGCCCTGCTTCCTGTCCCCCAGCCTGTTCCTGCGTTCCCCCCGGCCGTGGCTGGTTCCCTGGACACCCCGAGCGTCGGCACGGCTCGCTCCCCCCGGGGTCAGGCCATTACCGCCGCGCGCTGCCCCCGCGCGCAGCCCCCTCCCCCTCTCCCTCCCTCCCCTGGGCCCGGGCCTGCAGGCCGAGCGCTTTACCGCGGGCGGGCGCCGAGTCGCGCGGTCAACGACTGTAGACGGCAGCAGCTCCAACCTTTCTAGGGACCTTGAGAAGAGGGGAATGGGGGAGGGGAAAGAACTTTTGCTGTAGCAGCTTCGGCAACTGCTCCCACCCCTGCGCCTTTCTCCTCTTCCTCCCCCTCCTCCTCTTCCTCCTTCTCTTCCTCCTCCCAGAGCAGTAGAGACGCAGACATGCCGCAGCTAGAGCGTCGCCGCGGTCACCGCCACTGCCTGCGCGGTGCATTATGGGAAGCCTCGCACAAGGGAAGCGCTTCGCGGCGCCAACACTCAATGGCCCTGGGACCCAGCTGGGGAGACCCAGCGTGGCTTCGATTCCGGTGCCTGCGTGTCACCAGCCGGTCGCCGGGGAAGCTGGTCCCGAGCTACAGGTCCCCCGGGTTGGGCATGGGAGGACAGCAGTTTGAAAAAGATCGAAACTGTGAGAAGTTCTTTGACTGGAGTCCCGCCTTCAGCCTTAATCAGTGCCTAGCGTGCTGAGAAGTGGAGGACTCGGGGGTCGCTTGTGTTTCAGACCCGGGAAGAAGGAAGGGGCGGCGACGTAGGTGAAAGGTTATCTGCCAGAATTTCTCGGCTTTTTCGTTTCTCCTCTTTCACCTAGCCGTTTCTACACCACCTCCAGTCGTTAGCCTCCACCACCCCAAATGCCAGCTTTTCCGGAAGCTGCAGCTTTGCGTCCTTAAAGCTGCCAAACTCCGTTAGTGTCTGCAAACTGAGATGCAGGGCGCGAGCATAAAGATAGAGATGCGGCTATGGACCCTACTGCTCAAGGTCTTATGTGGTATTTTCCGCTCACTTCACCTGGGGCCCAAAAATTCTCCGTCTATATGGCAAAGACTTGGTAATGACCTATGTAATGATGGAATTGCACAATTAAGTCTCATCCTTTGGAGGCCCTTTAAAGTGACCGTAGCCCAAGTGTGACCTCCGTAATGGTGCCTTCTTTCAGCTAACACTTACCAGGCATCCTGAGGTTCCTGTGGATACTGCTGGACGGTTTACAATTACTCATCTTTATGTCCCCACCCTAGCACAAGGTCAGCCATGTGGCAGACAAGATGCTCAGTGATTTTTGAGTGATTATGAGCATCAGCAACTTACCATGGGAAGAAACACCTTCATTACCACTTCTTTGTAATAGTCTGAAGATTTATTTGGGGTATCTCCAATCCTTAAACATATCCTTTGAGGAGAAAGAAAAGGTGTTGAAGTATCTGTATAACCATTTCTGGAGTCCTTCCCTTGTTCACACCCACCTTCCTACCCCTTGCCAACTAAATGTTCATTTGAATAGTGCTTTTTGGCAAAATTCCAAACTCCAGAATTATACACTTGTGATGGCACTGAATTAGATTAGTGTCTGCAAGGTTAATGTATCCCCAGGCACTAACCTTAGTAATCGTGATGCCTGTTTAGAAATAGCTGAAGCCCCTCCAGAGGTTCAACAATTTAGACACAGGTAACTAAGAAGAGCAAGGATAAGCCACAGCTCCATTATTTAATGCTTTCTCCATTAAAAAACATGTTTTTCAATAATATGACAGTGCATATTCTGAATGCTAATTGCAACAAAACTGATTCCAGCTAGAACAAGAGTTACCTGGAGGACAGCCTTCTGGCAACTTATAGCATCTGCAATGGCGTCAAGTTCAGATGTTAAAATGAAAAGCACCTCTGGCAGCAAAGAAGCAGACACTGAATATTAGGTAACAGGAAAACTAATACCTGAAAAGGATTGAAGGCCTAGAGATTATACCCAATGGGCTAAGATTGATTGGTTTGCCATTAAGAATAGATCTAGTTCTCTGCTTAGTACTATAACTTAAGAAACAATAGAAAAACAACGGTCTAACATGAGCTGAATAAAGAGCACTATAGAGGTAGTAACAGCAGAAGTGTTGGGGAAGCAAGTTTAAAAGATTTTTGTAGGTTAAACTACAAATATTTCTTAGTCCCCATTTGCCTCTATGCTCCTCTTGCTCATCTCCTCAAATACCAGCCTTAGGCATTCATCCTACTATTTTTTTTTTAATTTTGAAATAATTATAGACTCACAAAAGTTGCAAAAATAATACTGAGTCCTATTTACCCTTCACCCAGCTTCCCCCATTGATAACACCATATAAATTTTATTAAAGACATTAAAACCAGGAAATTGACAATGATATGGGGGAGAGCGAAACCTCAATTTGTTGTTCCACTTATTCATGCATTCTTTGGTTGCTTCTGACTGGGAATTGAACCCGCAACCTTGGTGTATAGGGATGACACTAACCAACGAGCAAGGGAAAAGACAAACCACCAGTATAAAAAGTGGTTTAAGTGGAAAACTATCTTAAAGATTGTTAAGCATAGGGAATAAAAAGGGCATATGATACGTAGATGGAGCTAGGAAAAAACTAAGCAATTAACCTGCATTAAAAAATATGTAACATTATTCAGAGAATTTATTTCTGAACAGAATCTTTGCCTGAGTAATTTTATTTATAAAGCTGATGAAATTGAGCTATTGTAAATATGTTTGCTATTTTCTACTCAACAAATACCAGTAAATCAAGTTCCTACCTCTTATTTCCCAAAGTTTAAGCAGAATGAAGACAAGTTAACTACTTAACTATATTAAAGCTCTAGGTTTCTATAAAATAGACTTATCAATTGGAAACTTTTATATCATTCTGGAGCTTCCAAGATTTTTGTGCATTTGCTTATTTCCAGATAGTGTGATATAATGCAGTCATGATTTTTTTTCTTGTTTTTTCTTCTTTTAAAAATTTAAATTTAAAAGCATGTTAGAATTCTGGACTTATCAGGGATATCAAAATTACCCTGTTGCTAACCCGTTACGGAGATCAACACAAAGGAGTTAAGTTTCCTAATAATGACCATCTTTCTACCTGCCAATGTTCATTGTAAACATTTACTAAAAGTCCACATGAAAGACTCAGCAGAAGGGGTAAAAGAGGTACTGGTTTTGCAATTGGTTCATCAGCTGTGAGATAATTATGGTTTAGAGGGATTCAGAGTAGCACAGGAGTGAAAAGTCAAGATGTGCAAGAACACAAGAATGAAGTGCTAGGGGTGAGGCTGTGTTATGATTTCATTGACTAATTGATTTTTCATAAAGACAACCATTTTCCACTTTCCTGGAGATTATGCAGCTAACATAAGAGCACAAGTGCTGGGTTCAAAGGAGGTTAGGATGTGATCTAAGCTCATAAGAAGCTCTTAGGCTAATGGAGGAGACAGACTTAAAAAATGCAATGATTTTGGGATAGTGGTCTGTGAAAACAGGTATAGAGAGAGTGCTTTAGGTTCTCTCACTGAAGAAGCCTATAAACTAGCATGTTATTCTGATACCAGAACAATACTTTCCACCTTGTTCATACCTCTAAAAACATACATGCGAAGTTCTGTACAAATACCAAAAAGGCAGGGCTTTAATCTTTAGAGAAGCGCTTCTCTCCTGGTAATTAAAAAATGTTTAAGCTTTGAAGCAAGTCCTTTCCAAACACACACACACACACCATCCAATGATTGCAGAATAATCTGCCATACTCCATGGACAAAATGTGAACAAGTGAGACTGAAGAGCAGATGCAAACTGAAAATTGGATGAAAGCAATCTATAGAAGTGATAGCGAAAGAAAATGATAGTTTTGTTTGGTTTTTTTTGCCCACTTTGTAGGTATGTTTCTGAAGACTTGATGCTATCAAAATTTGGTACATTGACTAATTGTAAGACCATAGAACTATTTACAAGAAACATGTTCTGGAACTCTCTGTAAAATGTATAATTAATCCTCATTTGTTTTGGAGGTAACTGCAGTTTCATATGCTGGTTTTGCTTCAAATACAAAAACATGGAGGCTATTGTTAATCCAAATCTAAATTTATTTCCAACCTAAACTACATATTGTATTGACATAATTTAAAGCAATGGCTACCAAATGATACTAACATTTGAGGACAAAAAAAGAGAGACAGAGAAACCAGTAATTTTCCTTATTTTTATTAATGAAGAAAAATAAAAACGGCTTCACAAAATTAAAAAAGAAAATGATAGTATCAGTGATAGAGTAGATAACTGTCTGGTGGGAAGAGACTGTTTGCCTTTTCTTTTGCTAATTGATATTTCATAAAGACAAGTATTTTATACTTTCCCCCAAAAGTTATACAGTTACATAAGCTTCCTTCTTCCGTTGTGAAAAAGGGGGATCTTTTATAATTCTGATCAAGTCTTCCAGGCTCTGATTATACAAATGGAGAATGAATAAACATAATCTAATCCCCCCCCCAAAAAAAAGAGGGGAAAGCTCAGAAATCAGCTGATTTGGGGTTTCATTTGGTTTGCAAGAAAATAAATTTCAATGTCAAAGCTAAAGTAATCACACACTTAGCTTCAGGTCCCATATCATCTGAGTCTGCATGAGTGCTCCTCAGACCTCTGGCATGAACTTTAAGGACATCCAAATCACTGATGTCCATAGGGAGAGTCCCAAGTCAGCATGGGGCAGTTAATATGTGGGATGTTTTGTTTTAACAGTCAGGGAAGTATGCAGTATATTGGGAAAGTATCCTTTTTTTTGTTTGTTTTGTTTATGTTTTGGTGCTTACCATATTAAACATCAGTTATTTGGAAACCCCATTTATACCAAATACCACATTCCTCAAGATGTCAGATAGTAGAGCTAACGGAGAAAAGAAAACTAAAAATCTTTGAGTACAATTTAGTTACTGTAAAACCTTAAGCATATATCCCTATGGCACACATTATAAGAAACATTATTATAATCAGTCTTAAAAATCAAACAGGTTGTATTCTAGAATCTTGGAAAAGGGAAATAAAGGCATCAAAATCTAGATATAAAGTAAAATAACATGAAGTACTGAACACATACATGAAGCATTGATTTTAATATTAATTTGAACATCTGATATTTACTTTATAGCTACTTTACACTGAGCAAGAGAAAGTGGTACAGGTATATATCCCCACTGTGCTGTGGCTTTCCCGATGGACCCTGACCTCTGTTGTGGCAAACTTGTTTATCAAGGGACCAAAAGTCTCTTAGGCCACAGATAGACATTTTGACCTCAATTCCGACCTCTTCCTGGGCAGGGAGGAGAGAATAATGTCACAGTGACCAGACATTAGAATTTAAGACCATCTCTCAATTAAAACTTTTTTTTTAATTGTATTTTATCCATTACCATTTAATCCCCTTATACCCTCCCCCCCCACAATCACCCCACTGTTGTCCATGTCCATGAGTCCTTTTTCCTTTTTGCTCAATCCCTCCACCCTTTAACCTCCCCCTCACTAGCTGTCATCCTGCTCTCCATCTATGAGTCTGTCTCTATTTTGCTTGTTCAATTTGTTCATTAGATTCCATATATGAGTGAAGTCATATGGTATTTGTCTTTCTCTGACTGGCTTATTTTACTTAGCATAACGTTCTCCAGGCCCATCCATACTGTCACAAAGGGTAAAATGTTCTTTCTTTTTTTTTACAGCTGAGTAGTATTCCATTGTGTAAATGTCCCACGGTTGTTTTTTTCACTCATCTACTGATGAGACACTTGGGCTGCTTCCATATCCTGGCAATTGTAAATAATGCTGCAGTGAACATAGAGGTACTTATGCTCTTTCGAATTAGTGTTTTGGGTTCCTTCAGATATATTCCCAAAACTGGAATCATTGGGTCAAAAGGTAGTTCCATTTTTAATTTTTTGAGGTAACTCCATACTGCTTTCCACAGTGTGTATTCCCACCAACAGTGCAAAAGTGTTCCTGTTTCTCCACATCCTCCTCCCTGCACTTGTTTGTTGATTTACTGATGATAGCTGTTCTGACAGGTGTGAGAGATGGTATCTCATTGTGGTTTTAATTTGCATTTCTCTGATAATTAGTGACATTGAGCATCTTTTCATATGCTAATTGGTCATCTGTATGTCCTCTTTGGAGAAGTGTCTATTCAGCCCCTTTGCCCATTTTTAAATATGGTTATTTGTTTCATGTTGAGTTTTGTAAGTTCTTTATAATAAATTTTGGATATTAACCCTTTATTAGATGTATCAGCAAGTATGTTCTCCTATTATGTGGGTTGTTTTTTAATTTTGTTGATGGTTTCCTTTGCTGTGCAAAAGCCTTTTAGGTTGATGTAGTGCCATTTGTTTATTTTTTCTTTTGTTTTCCTTGCCTGGGGAGATCTATTTGATAGAAAACTGTTCCAAGCAATGTCCAAGGTTTTGCTGCCTATGTTTTCTTCTACAGTTCTTCTATTGTTTCAGGTCCAACATTTAAGTCTTATTTATTTATTTATTGTTGTTCAATTACAGTTGTCCCAGTTTTTCCCCATTGCTCTCCCAGGTCCCACCCCCTCCCCCAACTTCCACAGTCAGTCACCACCCTGTTGTCCACGTCCATGGGTCCTTTATACTAATTCCTTGACTAGACTCTTCCCCTTCCTTCCCCCATTATCCTTTTCCCCTCTCACCTCTGGTCACTGTCAGTCTGTTCCTTGTTTCCATGTCTTTAGTTCTATTTTGCTCATTTGTTTTTCTTTGTTTTGTTCATTGGATTCCTCTTATAGGTGAGATCATATGGCATTTGTCTTTTGCCACCTGGCTTATTTCACTCCATTTTGAATTTATTCTTGTGTGTGGTGTAAAAAGGTGGTCTAGTTTCATATTTCTGCAACTATTTGACCAATTTTCCCAACACCATTTATTGAATAAACTATCTTTAGCCCATTGTATGTGGTTGCTTCCTCCGTCAAATATTAATTGACTATAAAGGTGTGGTTTTATTTCTGGGCTCTCTATTCTGTTCCATTGATCTATGTGTCTGTTTTTATGCCAGTACCAGACTGTTTTGATTACTAAGGCCTTGTGGTATAGTTTGATATTAGGTAACGTGATTCCTCCAACTTTGTTTTTTCTCATGATTGCTGTTGCTATGCAGGGCCTTTTGTGGTTCCATATAAATTTCTGAAATATTCTAGTTCTGTGAAATACGTCATTGGAATCTTGATCAAAATTGCATTGAATCTATAGATTGCTTTGGGTAGTATGGAGATTTTAATGATGTTAATTCTTCCAATCCATGAACATAGTATGTACTTCCACTTACTTGCATCTTCTTCAATTTCTTTCTTCAGTGTCTTATAATTTTCTGAGTACAGGTCTTTTACATCCTTGGTTAGGTTTATTTCTAGGTATTTTATTCTTTTCGAAGCAATTGTGACTAGGATTGTTTTCTTAAATTCCCTTCTAGTTCATTATTAGCATGTAAAAATGCAACTGACTTCTGGATATTAATTTTGTATCCTGCTACTTTGCTGAATTCATTTATCAGTTCTAGTAGTTTCTTGGTAAAAATCTTTGGGGTTCTCTATGTATAGTATCATTCATCTGCAAATAATGACAATTTTACTTCTTCCTTTCCAACTTGGATGCCTTTTATTTCTTCTTCTTGTCTGATTGTTGTGGCTAGGACTTCCAGTACTGTGTTGAATAAGAGAGGTGAAAGCACACATATCTGTTATGTTCCTGATCTTAAAGGGAATGCTTGTAGTTTTTGCCAATATAGTATGATGCTGGCAGTGGGTTTATCATAAATGCCCTTTATTATGTTTACGTATGTTGCCTCTGTTCCCACTTTGCTGAGAGTTTTTATCACAAATAGATGCTGGATTTTATCAAATGCTTTTTCTGCATCTATTGAAATTATCATGTGGTTTTTATCATTTATTTTGTTCATGTGGTGCATCACATTTATTCATTTGCTAATGCCGTACCAACCTTGCATTCCCGGAATAAATCGCATTTGATCATGTTGTATGATCTTTTTGATGCTTTGCTGTATTCAGTTTGCTAATATTTTGTTGAGAATTTTAGCATCTATGTTCATCAGGGATATTGACCTATAATTTTCTTTTTTTGTAGTGTTTGGAATTAGGATAATGCTGGTCTCGTAAAATTAGATTGGAAACCCTTCCTCCTCTTGAATTTTTTGGAATAGTTTGAGTAGGAGAGGTGTTAGTTCTTCCTGGCCTGTTTGGTAAAATTCACCTGTGAAGCCTTCCAGCCCAGGGCATTTGTTTGTTCAGAGTTTTTTAAATTACTGCTTCAATTTCATTAGGTGTAATCTGTCTATGCAGATTCTCTGATTTTTCCTGATTTAGTTTTGGAAGATTGTATGTTACTAGAAATTTATCCATTTCATCCAGGTTGTCCAGTTTTTTTGGCACATAATTGTTCATAGTATTTTCTTACAATCTTTGTATTTCTTTGGTGTCAGTTGTTATTTCTCCTCTTTCATTTCTGATTGTATTTAATTGGGTCCTCCCTCTTTTTCTTTATGGGTCTCGTTAAAGGTTTGCCAATCTTGTTTATCTTTTCAAAGAACCAGCTCTTGGATTCACTGATCTTTTGTATCTTTTTTAGACTCTATTTAATTTATTTCTGCTCTGATCTTTATTATTTCATTCCTTCTACTCACTTTGGGTTTTGTTTGTTGTTCTTTTTCAAGTTTCTTTAAGTGTGAAGTTAGGTTGCTTATTTGAGCTTTTTCTTGTTTTTTGTTTGTTTGTTTGTTTTTGAGTTAGGCCTATAATGCTATGAATTTCCCTCCTGGGATTGCTTTCCCAGTGTCCCACAGATTCTGGATTGTTGTATTCTCACTTTCATTTGTTTCAAGGTATCTTTTGATTTCTTCCTTGATCTCATTGTTGACCCACTCATTGTTTAATAACATGTTATTTAGCTGTTTTTCAGTGTTTTTCTTGTAATTGATTTCTAGTTTCATAGCATTGTGGTCAGAGAAGATGCTTGATATGATTTCAATCTTCTCAAATTTATTGAGACTTCATTTGTGTCCTAACATGTGGCCTATCCTAGAAAACGTACCATATGCACTTGAAATGTATGTATATTCTGCTGCTTTGGGGTGAAATGCTCTGAAGATATCAATTAAATACATATGTTATAGTGTGTCATTTAAGACTGCTGTCTTCTTGTTGATTTTTTGTCTGGAAGATCTATCCATTGAAGTCAATGGGGTATTAAAATAGCCCACTACAACTGTATTTCTGTCTGTCTTTCCCTTTATGTCCATCAAGATTTGCTTCACATATTTAGGTGTTCCTATGTTGGGTGCATAAATGTTTACTAGGGTTATATCCTCTTGTTGGATATAACATTTGCATGAAATATCTTTCTCCATCTTTTCACTTTTAGTCTATGTGTATCTTTCAATCTGAAGTCAGTCTCCTGGAGACAGCATATATATGGGTCTTATTTTCTTATCCATTCAGCTACTCTGTGTCTTTTGGTTGGAGCATTTAAGCCATTTACATTTAAGGTAATTATTGATACATACATAATTAGTGCCATTTTATTGTTAGAATATTTTCCTCTGTTGTTGTTGTTGTTGTTTTTCCTCATTCTTTTTCTTCAAGCAAGCCCTTTAACGTTTGTTGCAGTACTGGTTTGGTGTTAACAAACTTCTTTAGCTTTTTCTTGTCTGGGAAACTCCTTATTTCTCCTTCAATTTTAAATGATACCCTTGCTGCGTAAAGTAACCTAGGTTGTAGGTCCTTGCTTTTCATCACCTTGAATATTTCACATCACTCCCTTCTTGCTGGAAATATTTCTGTTGAGAAATAAGATGACCATCTTAATTGGTGCTCCCTTGTATGTAACTACCTGCTTTTCTTTTGCAACTTTTAGGATTCTCTCCTTGTCTTTAAGCTTTGCCATTTTAATTCTGATGTGTCTCAGTGTAGGCCTTATTTCTTTTTCAATTTTAAATGATAGTCTTGCTGGGTGCAACTTGTTTGGGATTCTTTGAGCTTCCTTGACTTGTGTGTCTTTTTTCCTTTACCAGATTAGGGACATTTCAATCATTACTTCTTCAGAGAGATTCCCAATCCCCTCCTCACTTTCTTCTTCTGGTATTCACATGATATGGATGTTGTTATGCTTCATGTTGTCCAAAATGTTTCTTAAGCTCTCCTCATTTTTTAAAATTCTTTTTTCTTTTTGCTGCTCTGCTTGGGTGTTTTTTTCTATCATCTTCCAAATCACTGATTCAGTCAGTCCTCTGCTTTATCTAACCTGCTGTTTATTCCTTCCAGTGTATTATTAATTTCAAGTATTACATTCTTTATTTCTGACTGGTCTTTTTTATGGTTTCTATGTCTTCTTCCATGCTGTTGAGTATCCTTATAATCATTACATTATACTATCTATTTGATAAATTGCTAGCCCTTATTTCATCTAGTTGTTCTTCTAGGTAATTCTCCTGTTCTTTCATTTGAGGTCTTTTTCTTTGTCTTCCCATTTTGACTGCTTCTTTGTATTTGTTTCTGTGTATTAAGTAGATCTACAAAGACTCTAGTGCTGGCCTTTGTCAGATGCTGCTAGTGACTGGCCTTGGGCAACCTTAGAGCTATCAGCGATCCACGGGTTGTGGCTGCCTCTTCTGGGCCAGTCGCATTGTGGTGAAGTGGTTCCTTCTCTCCATCCTTGGTTATAACATTTCTGCCCAGATAGTGTTCAGTTGGTTTCTCAGGATGATTTCTCTACAATTTAGTTGTAACTCCAGATTGGTCCTGGAAGGAGGTTAGTGTAGTTTCCACTTATTCCTCCACCATCTTGTGAAGTCAAATAATTTTTTAAAAGTAATGTCACTAGGTTGAGGATCAGCCCTCATTTCTTTCGATCACTCAACAATAATTTTTGAATACCTAGTATATTTCAGACAACATGCTGAATGTTAGCAATATTCATTTCCTCGAGAAATCCATGCATTTGTCCTTTTGTTCATCAACCAAATCATTATTAAATTTCTGGAACTACACTAATTCTCGAAATGCTATGGTAAATAAAATACGCTTTCTCCCCTAAAGGAGCTTGTGGTCTTCAGTTGAACTAAAACATGGTGAAGAAGCTGCTTCACTTCAGGGAGATACACTACAAGACAGGGGTAAGCATGGGATCCCCGGGAAGCACCAAGCCCTGTGGCCAGGACAGCTTTCCCAAGGCAACATTTAAGCTGAGACCTGAAAGGGTATCAGTGGGGGTTCTGGTGGAGCTCTGAGCATAAGAAGGAGATGACAGTACAGTCCTAGAGCCAAAGAGAGCTTAGTGCACTTGGGGACCTGCCAGTCATTCAGAATGAATGAATGCAGGAAGTGGTAAAAAAGACATGAGACTGCAGTGGAAAGCACCAGCAAGCTTCAGAGTACCTCGTGGGCTAAGTTGAGGCATTTGACCTTTATCTTGAGAGCAGGTTTGCCCAAAGTGTGTCTGGGTGATAAACAAGAGGATTTCAGATGATATACAGTCCAATTTATTTGTGTGTGGGGGGTAGTAAATGGATTTATTATGCATTAGAAAAATATATAATTATGCATCTAACATATTACTTAAATTATTGCTTAAGATGAAGCTGAGTTACAAAACTGATTCAATTTACAGACAAAAAAATAAATATAGTCAGTATGTGAACCACCATAATGACTGATATTTGGAAAAAAACTGCTTGAGACTAACAGGTTGCCATTGAAGGATTTCATGCAGGAAAGTAACATGACAAGACTTCTGAGTTCGAAAGGACACTCCGGCTATGGAGAATGCATTAGGACAGTGTTTGTCAAACTTCTGGTGGAGTCCCATTAGTAGATTCTCAAATCAAGTTTAAAGTTGTAACTGGCAGCGGTTTATTTGTTTGTTTTTTAGGATTTTTTTTTCAAAGATTTTATTTATTTATTTTTAGAGAGAGGGGAAGGAAGGGAAAAAGGGAGAGAAACATCACTGTGTGGTTGCCTCTCGCACACCCCCAACTAGGGACGTGGCCCACAACCCAGGCATGTGCACTGACTGAGAATTGAACCAGTGACCCTTTGGTTTGCAGGCCAGCACTCAATCCACTGAGTCACACCAGCCAGGGCTGGCAGGGTTTTGTTTTTTTTAATGAAATGTAATAGGGTAGAATAAATAATACAGTGATACCTTGGCTAATGAAGATAATTCATTCTGCAATCAATTCGTAAGCCAAAATCTTCGTTAGCTGAAACGTGATTTCCCATCGTTTTCTATAGATAATCATTTAATTTGTTCTGGATGCTGCCCACTATTTAAAGATAAGTTTTATAAAATAGTAAAAAGCACACTATAAAAGGACAAAAACTCACCAAAGGTTGAGATGAATAGCTACCCAAATGGATGAAGGAGAATGGAAAGTAGAATGAAAAACTGACTATCTCTATGCTATTACAGAACATTGTCATCAAATCTGAAGCAGTTTATGTTATCAGGCGTCTCGCTTCTCACTGTCTCGAGCATAAACAACCCAGTCGGGGTGGTGGGTCTCCCCTGTGTGATGTGGTCAGCTCATTTCTTTGTTACACACATACAGACGGAAAAGATAAGCTCCTGGAATGGCCCAACCATTCACGTTTGCTGCTTTATGTTAGCGTGCACATCCACTAAAACATTCGTTAGCCGAGTCCAAAAACAGTGGAAGAAAATGTTCATTAGCTAAAAAATTTGTTAGCAGGTTTACTCGTTAGCCGAGGTATCACTGTATTAGGCAACTTCACACATGATCAGAAGCAGCATACATAATAATGCTTTTAATTACATCTGTTTACATTCATGTATTCATGTGTGTGAGCCTTTACTGGATCGCAGTGTAAAATATTTTTCTTCCTGTAGGTCAAGGTCAAAAAAAGTTTAAATATCACTGGAAATACACTAGTTAGGAGGCTGTCACAGTACTTTGTTCATTCATTCAACTATTTATTTATTGAACACATATTATATGAAAGTTATTGTTCTAGATCCTGAGAATATAGTTACTAAACAAAATAATGTCCCTGATCTCACAAGGTTTACATGTTAGTGAGGAAAGGATACAATGAACATGTAACCAATAAGTAATAACACAATTTAAGAGACGGCAAGCTTTTAAAATGCAATAAATCCAATGGAGAAATGTAAGCTCCAAACAGGCTGCATTTTTACTGCTGTGTCCCAAGCACTGAGAAGAGGAACAGTGTCTGGAACATGGCAAATATTCAGTAAGTATTAGTTGAGTGAATGAATGAGGGATGTTATTGGTTTGACTTAGGTAGCAACAAAAGAAATTAAGACAAGTACATTGGTCTAATATACACTGAAGAGAAAATAAACAGGGCTGAGTGAGAAAAAAAGATTTAGAGGCTGAGAGATAAAAAAGAAAGGAATAATTTCTCTACAGCCTATTTCAAATACAGTAACCAAAGTGATCATATGATTTCCGCACACCAAACCCTCCCATGGGTTCCCTATTGTGCTCAGAGTAAAAACCAAAATCCTTACAAGGGCTAGTAAGACTGGACATGATCTGGGCTTATGTACCTCACTGACCTCATCTCTGGTCATCTCCCCCTGGCTCTCTGTTCCAGCCACACTGGCCAGCTTGCTGTTCCTCAAACTCTCAGTTAAGTTTCTGGTCAGGGCATTTGAACTAGTTGTCCCCACTTCCTAAAATGCTCTTTTCCCGATATTCATATAGCATAGTCCTTGCTTCCTTCAAGTATCTCCTTCATGAAGTCTGTGCTGACAACACCAACTAATACTACAGTTCACTTGCTCTGCCTGCTCAATTTTTCCCCAATACCATTTAATGTTATGGATATAGATATATAAATAGAGAGAAAGAGACATAGATAGATAGATCTCATGCCATATAATTTCTTAGTCTCTTCCTTGTCTCTCTCTTTACAAGAATACAAACTCTCCCTGAGCTTAGAGGGTCTTGGCACACTGTAGGTGCTCCATAAATATCTGTCCAATAAAGAAATGAAAGGTGACTCGCAGGGTTCTGGTTTGAGCAACAGGGTGCCTGGTAGCTCCCTGAGGCAGAAGACACAGGAGGGTGTGGGACTTGGTAGGGAATAGTAAGTTCAGTTTGGACATGCTGAGTCTAAGTGTCTGTGAGGCCAACAGTCAGTGGGTACTGACGCTTAGGCAGTTGAATGTATGGGCATGGCTCTCAACAGAGCTGGAAATACAAATTTGAGGGCCACTGGATTATGGATAGCATTTGAATGAGTGATGACACTGGTAAGACAATGTATATAGAAAGAAAAGAAGAATTTTAGGAAAGTGGGCAGTGAGAGGCTGCTGCCCATGGAGGAGAGGGAAGGAGACAAGGAGACAGGGAATTGGGGAAAACCGGGGCGGGAGTCCATGGAAAGTCGTTTTAGGCAGGAAGATCTACTAGTTATCGATGCTGTGTAACAATTACCCCAAAGCTTAATGGCTGGAAACAAAGCACATTTCTCATCTCACGCTTTCTGTGGGCCAGGAATTCGTGCACTGCTCAGCCGGATCCTCTCTTCTAGAATACCTTACAAGGCTGCAATCGAGGTGTTAGCCAAGGCCGCATCTCTTATGAAGGGTTGACTGGGAAGCAACCCTCTCCAAACTGTTGCCAGACAGTTCCAATTGTTGGCAGGAGTCAGTTTTCAGAGGGCTGTTGGGAGGAGTGTTACAGAAAGAGGGGAGTCCAAAAATCCCCAGAGTTTGCTGCTGGGGGATGGGGAGAAGGAAGCATCTTTCAGAATGCCTCCACATGCCTGAAGCTGGTGGCCAATGTCTTTCTTATGCAAAATGGCTTTAATGCACCCAAAGCCTCAGGTAGATGGGAGGAGCCTTGAACCAGGGGACGGTATGGAAAGCACACAGAGCCTACGTCGTCGTGGGCAGCCGTCCGTCTCGAGAGACGATGGTGTAGCTTCTTAAGAGTCTATCTGCACCTCCGAGAATGGCTGTGCAGTCCGACTCGGGAGTGACATGGTATCTGTCTCCTCCCGTGTTGAATCGACATCTTATGATGACGCTGGAGTGTCCTCTCCAGTGAAGCTGAAGCTACAGAGCCTGGGCAGGGTGATATGGAGGGTCTACTGTTGCCCATGCAGCAGACCCCCCCTCTCTTCGCAGCTGAAGGGTCCAAGGGAAAGACGGAGTCAATACAGCTTGGCTTCAGGTGCGCCGCAGGAGTTGCCGGTGTTGACTACGTCAAACCGCCTTAGGGACTCCGGCTCCGGATTTTCTGTCGGGGTTTACTCCCTTAGCCTTTCCCCTGAAGAGGTATGCCGCAAGGCAGCGGAGGTTTTTTGGAGTCAGAGTTTTCCTTCTCTGATGTGCCCTGACTGGAAGATCGAACCGGTGACACTTAGCTCGCAGGCCGACGCTCAATCCACTGAGCCAAACCAGCCAGGGCCCAGAGCCTACGTAGGGTTCTGTAAATGGTCAGAACTGTTTGCAACGCCCACTGCATCAGAGGACGCAGTCAGGGATATATAAGCAGCTGCGGACATTTTAGCTCTCTCACTCGCACGCTCGCTCTCGGGCTCTATCTCTCTCTCTCTCTCTCTCTGGCGCGCTTGCTCTGGAGCTCTCGCTCTCTCGTGTGCTCCCTCCACGTGGCTTGGTGAAGGGGCCTTCTCCATGTGGCTTGGAGAAGGGGTCTCCAGGCTGTTTTAAGAGGCTCTTGCCATGCGGCTTTGAGAAGGAGAGGAGATCCGCACGGTTTGCAGGAAGAAGGCAGTTTGTAAGGAGGCTGAGAATCCAGGTGGTTCTGCATTGAAAGCTGGAGGGCACCACAGCACAGAAAGGACCTCCCCAATCAGATTGAATGATTGGCAGCTGCTGGTAAAGCTGAACTGTGTTTGGAAAGTAGGGAAACGGTTTCTCTGACTTTCCTAAAACTAGCCTGGTTTGGTAGTGGGGATGTTACAGAACCCCTGGGCTGCTCCAGTTGAAAACAAACCCACGGGCTCTTTAGTTAGGGGCCCGATTGCCCGCCGCCAAAATTATAACTCTCAATACCAGAGTTTGGTGAAAAGAACGAATTGTTTATTTAACAGTTATATAGATTTAGTTATTTGCGGATTTCCGTTGTTAAGTCTTATGCTCTTTAAAACACCCACAAACACATATCCTTGCCTCCCCCCTTCCAAACCAGGCTAGTTTTAGGAAAGTCAGAGAAACCGTTTCCCTACTTTCCAAACACAGTTCAGCTTTACCAGCAGCTGCCAATCATTCAATCTGATTGGGGAGGTCCTTTCTGTGCTGTGGTGCCCTCCAGCTCTTAATGCAGAACCACCTGGATTCTCAGCCTCCTTGCAAACTGCCTTCTTCCTGCAAACCGTGTGGATCTCCTCTCCTTCTCAAAACTGCATGGCAAGAGCCTCTTAAAGCAGCCTGGAGACCCCTTCTCCAAGCCACATGGAGAAGGCCCCTTCACCAAGCCACGTGGAGGGAGCACACGAGAGAGCCCGAGAGCTAGAGTGAGAGCCCGAGTCAGAGCGCCAGAGCGAGAGCGCGAGCGAGAGTGAGCGCGAGCACGCCAGAGAGAGAGAGTCAGAGCGCCAGAGCCAGAGCGCGAGTGAGAGTCCCAGAGTGAGAGCACGAGCGAGAGCCAGAGAGAGTCTGAGCGAGAGTCTGAGAGAGTCTGAGAGAGAGTCTCAGAGTGCCAGTGAGAGCCAGAGCCTGAACGAGAGCTTGAGAGAGAGTCTCAGCTAAAATGTCTGCAGCTGCTTATATATCCCTGACTGTGTCATCTGACGCAGTGGGCGTTGCAAACAGTTCTGACCATTCACAGGTCCTTACGTAGGCTCTGTGTGCTTTGTCCATACTGTCCCCTGGTTCAAGACTCCTCCCATCTGCCTGAGGCTTTGGATGCATTAAATCCATTTGCATAAGAAAGACACTAGCCACCAGCCTCAGGCATGTGGAAGCATTTGAAAAGCTGCTTACTTCTCCCCATCCCCCAGCAGCAAACTCTGGGGATTTTTGGACTCCCCTGTTTCTGTAACAGGGAGGCAAGGATATGTGTTTGTGGGTGTTTTAAAGAGCATAAGACTTAACAACAGAAATCCGCAAATAACTAAATCTGTATAACTGTTAAATAAACAATTCTTTTTCTTTTCACTAAACTCTGGTATTGAGAGTTATAATTTTGGCGGTGGGCAATCGGGCCCCTAACTAAAGAGCCCGTGGGTTTGTTTTCAATTGGAGCAGCCCAGGGGTTCTGTAACAGGAGGGCCTCAGATCCTTCTCCTCTGACTCTCCATAAGGCACCTCACAACATGGGAGCTTGCTTCGCAGAGTAAATGTGCAAGACTCAGAGAAAGAGTGCAAGCAAGTCTGTTAAAACTTCATCTTGGAGTTAACCATATCAGCTCATCTCACTTTTGTCTTATTCAGTTCATTAGAAGAAGATTACAAGGCTCAGCCCACACGGAAGGGGAGGGGATTACAAAAGGGAGTGAATACCAAGAAGTGGTGGTCACTGGGATCCATTTTCGAAACTACCGCCTACAGAAGATGTGTCAGCAGCGTTAAATGTCCAGGAGATTTTGGCAATGAGGGGAAGACTTTTGTTAATTTAGAGAGAGCTGGCTTAGGAGACCAAGGAAGCTAAGGCCAGACTGTGATGGACTGCAGAGAGAGTTATAACAGACAAAGTGGAGACAGCAACGCTAGACGATTCTTTCAAGATACCCACTTAGATATGATGGAAAGGATTGAGATAGCATGGTTAGAGAAAGGAATGGAGTCAAAGCCAAACTGTGGGTTTTTAAAAACTGGAAGAGATTTGAATGTGTTCAAATGTTTCTGGGTGGGCAGGAATAGAGAGAAAGATTGTGGTCAGAGAAAGAGGCAAATCACTCAGATGGTTTTATAAATCCAGGAGAAAGATGATGAAGGACTAAGAAACTACCATTTATTAAGTCCTTACTTGTCCAGGCTTATTGTATTAAGCGCTTTACCTATATTATCTCAATGAATTCAACTCTCAAAGGTTTATCAGTATTATATAGATCAGGGAACAGGCTAAAAAACTAAGAAACTTGCCTAAGGTCACATAGTCAATAAGAGGAGTAAAATTTGAATTCAAGCTCTGTGGCAATAGATCCCAGAGTGCAGTCCTGAACCAGCAATACCAGCAGCTCCTGGGAACTTGTTAGAAACACAGATTATCAGGTCCAGCCCCAGAGCCACTGAATGAGAAACTCTGGGGGCGGAGCCCAGTAATGTGTGTTTTAACATGCCCTACCCTCCAGGGAGCTCTGAAGCACGCTGAAGTTTGAGAAGCACTGCTTCAGGAGGGAATGATTTCTAGGTTTCTAGCTTGGGAAACTCACAGAGAAATCACCAGAGGAGGAAGGTTTGGTAGAAAAAGACAATGAATTTAGTTCTGGACAAGCTGATTCTTGTAGGCAAATAGGTGGAGCTATCTAGTAGGTAAATAAATAGATGCCTCAGATGGTTGAAGGAAAGGTCATGATGGAGACTAGCCTGTCCCTAATATTTACAGGGCCTGTGACAAGAGTACAAATAACCACATACGGGGGGCCTAAATATTTAAAAGTTATAAATCAGCCCAGACTGGTGTGGCTCAATTGGTTGGAATGTCATCCCATACACCAAAAGGTTGAGGGTTTGATCCCCAGTCTGGGCGCATTTGGGAGGCAACCAATCAATGTATCTCTCTCCCTCTCTCTCTAAAATCAATAAACATTTTTTTTTAAGTTATAAATCAGCCCTGGCTGATGTGGCTCAGTGGATTGAGTGCTGGCCTGTGAACTGAAAAGTCGTTGGTTGGTTCAACTCCCAGTCAGGGCACATGGCTGGGTTGCAGTACAGGTCCTCAGTTGAGGGCATGCGAGAGGCAATCAATTGGTGCTTCTCTCCCTCTCTTTCTCCCTTCCCTTGTCTGTAAAAATAAATAAATAAAATCTTTAAAAAAATAAAATAATAAAAACGTATAAATCGAACTAACTTATTGTTAAATAAAATATACTATTTCCTTTTTCCTTAACAAAAATTTATTTATTATACGATTATAGTGACAAAAAAATTTAAATATCTGTAAAGCAATGGTTTTCATATGATTGAAAGTTGGCAAAACGGCCAAGACAACTTCGGAGCTTCGTTGATGTGTTGGTGATTGGGATAAGTCATAAAATATACACATAATTCATGAATTATTCTCTACTTCATGAAATTTAGTTTTCATGCTTTCATTTCAGCAAGTTTCAGTAATGTTATAATGAAGATATTCACATAATTTTTATTCAATTGACAGCAGTGATTATTCAGAGTTAAAAATATAAATATTCAAAATATACAAAATTTCAAAAAGATTTTCTTAAAAAACATAAACCAAAGAAATGAAAATATGTTAAAGTTCTATTTTTCTACACTATTCAAAACTATTAAAATTAAAAAGCAAAATACAAATCATAATATCCACAATTTAGATGAAAGTTGCTTAAAAGTTAAAAGTTTTAATTTTTTGATAGTTTAAATCTTATTAATTATTTTTATAAAGATAAAACCATTAGCACACTGGCCAGGGGGCTCAGCTGGTTAGAGGATCATCTCAATGCTCCAAGGTTGCAGGTTCAATCCATGGTCAGGACACATACAAGTGCCAACCAGTGAATGCATGAATGGTGGAACAACAAATTGATGTTGGTATATCTCTCTCCCTCCCTCTCTCTTTCTCTCAGATCAATAAAAAAAAACTATTAGCAACATTTATGTTTTAGTTATCTTTTGCTACATAACAAATCACCTCAAAATTTAGTGGCTTAACATAATGATCTCTTATTTCTCACCAGTCTGTGGGTTGAATAGCTGGTTCTACTGGTCTACCCCGGGCTCACTCACGAGACTGCAGCCACATGGTGGCCCTGCTTGAAATGGAGGGTCTAAGGTAACTTCATTCACATGTCTTGGGCCTTTGAGGGGATGGCTTGGAGGCTGAGACCTCTGTCTTCATATGATTTCTCATCATTCAGCATCTGAATGATGATGGCTGGATCTCAGCAGGAAAGCAGGAGCTGCCAGGCCTAACATTTAGGCTCTGAACTGGCAGTCACTTCTGCCACATTCTGTTGGTCAAAGCAAGTCAGAAGGTCATCTCAGATTCAAGTGAAGAGAAACAGGCTCCACTCAAAAAAAATATTATATTAATTTATTATGTGTCAGACACTGAGCTAAGTGCTATAAAAATGTCAACTCATTTATTTTTTTTAATAACCCTCTAAGGTAGGCAATGTAATTATCCTTATTTTACAGATGAGGAAACTGAGGTAGAGAGAAATAAAATAACCTGCTCAAGGTCACACCGTAACTAGCACATGGTAGAGCCAGGATTCCCCACCAGGCAGTCTGGCTGCAGAATCCATACTCTACGCTGCTAAACTGTCTTGTATATTTTATTTATTTGTTTAATAAAACACAAAGACTTGAAGAAGCTAAGGTCTGAATCTTCCAGCTCTAAGATTCCTTCAAAATTCAGCTTATGAACACCAAACACCCTTGAGACTGATGTCAAACTCCTATTTCCATTAAAAAGCCGTATTTCATGAGCCTTGCTGTGTGCTAGACTCCAAAGGAAAACCAATAAAGAGGACATGCCTGTCCTTAAGAAGCTTCCCATTGATTCGGGAGATAGTACATGACAGAGTCAATTGGAGAGGTCCAGCATAGTGGGGGTCAAAGAAAAGCATGGATCACATTGAGTTGAAGTAGACTCCACTTCTTGATGGGAGACATGGCATGAGTGGACAGGAGTAGGAGGAATTACTGGCAGCTGTCTGCAAACAAGTTACCGCAGTCCCTCACATTGTCAATGTCAAGGATTGGTTATTTACATAGCTTCACGTGTGTTATGCTTAGACCTACATATACACAAGTAATATGATATGTTAAACAATAGAATATATAACAATAACATTGTTTCCTATTGTAAAATGTTCCTCTGACATTCTGTGCAACTAGTATAACTACCAGGAGAATCATGATTTAGAACGTGAAGAGAAGCAAGAAATGGATGTTCAGCACTACTTTGTTATGCAATAATTAATTACACTCATGCAGTCTGAGGAAAGATTTGACAAGTTAATTGTCTTAACACTTACCCTGCCCAAATCCTCTCCAAAGTCAAAAGCAGCATCCATCTCTAATGTGGGCAGCACACATTTGGAGGCAGCTGCCTTTTGTTTGGGGGACATAGAACAAGAGCTGTAGAGAGGTGTTTGCCTGGAACCTGAGCTGTGTTAGCTAGCAGAGTGGAGGTTTAAAGATATGGGTCACACTGTACCTGTGCTGAGTGCTAGATCCTGAATGACGAAGATGCCTCAATTAATTTATGTTGTGTGTTTGCCTATGTAGGGACACACAGTTTAAGGAAGGACCTCTTGTCTAAGTCTAGCAAAGGCACTGGGTAGGTACCATTGAACAGGAGATAACATGAGAGCAGAGGAGAGAGAATCCAGGGAGAGTGTGTAGGAGTGAGAAAAGTAGTGGGCAAACAAGAATGGAACTCTGGGAAATAAACACTTTGTATACAGAATGAATAGGTTAAAATGCGTATCAATAGAGGAAATGATTAAATAAATAATGATGCCTTAATTCTATGAAATGCTAAGGAACTCCTTTCATTGTCTCTTTCTATATATATATATATATATAATATGTAATATATATATAGTATCATAAAATAAAAACAGCCAGCAAGGTGTAGCACAGTGACATAACATGATTTATATTATATCTATTTCACACACACACACACTTGTGATTGCATTAAAAAAGGACAAGTAGCAAATACACAAAACTTCTAAGAGTTTGGAGGTACAAAGGGGAATTTTCACATATTATTCAACCACTTAGAGTAACTTGTCTATGAACATGGATTTTCTTTTATGTAAAGCACTGATACTAATAGTAAGAGGGGGGACCCCCCCCAAAAAAAGTAAAACTGAAATTATCTTCTGGAGGGCGAGCCCCTTGTAGTAGAGGCCTCCGCTACTAGGTGAGGGTTCTAGGAACCCATCTGTATCAGTGTACCAGCTGGTGCTGTTGTGAGAGGCTGCCTTCAGCTTCAGTGAAATTTCTTTGAAGACTTTCTATGTGTTGGTCCGTTTCATGATGGGTGATTTACAAGTGCACCTGCCCACACCGCGCTGAGTGCTCAGCAGTTTTGATTAAAAACAGCATGACCCCGGTGTCCCCACCTTCTCTGTTCACCTAATCTCATCCCAAGAGACTATTTTTTGTTTCCCCAGATGAAAAAAGTCCTCAACGGAAGATGTTTTGCCAATGTGGAAGAGGTGAAACAAAAAACAGCAGAAGCTCTAAAAGGCAATGAGTTCAAAAACTATTCTGAGCAGTGAAAAAAACATCTTGATAAGTGTATTGCATCAACTGGAGACTACTTTGAAGGTGACTGAAGTTTACACATGTAAGAATATATACACTATCTTTTACAAATAAATTCCATTTTGGGGGTCTCCCTCATATAGTCTGATTGCCTTTTTGCTTTTGTTTTTAATTTTCTTTTAGAATTCTTCATCTCACCCATCTACCTTTCTATTTATTTTTTTCTTCTGTTTGTTTTCATCCTATGGCTGTCTGCTCATGATTTTGAAAAACACTTCTTCTTACATCTTATTAAAGATGCTAAACAGTATCCCAACATTTTTTTGTATCCTGTAGTTGTTTGCATGTTAAGGAATTTGTTCCTTCCTCTTGTTCTTTAGAGAGGAAAGGATTTTCCTTTCTCTTAATCAGTATCATTTTTTCATGGACTCCATTTTTTTCTTTTTTTACTTACTTGGATTGAATGAAACAAAGCCAGCAGCTTGTGCCCACACTGTCTGCTTGGGAGATAATAGCATCCTTTTCTTAGAACAACAGCTTGAGGGGAGGTGGGTGAGAATGGTCCCAGGCAGATTCTGAGTTCCAAGGGAGTCCAGTACAGCTTTGCTCACTGAGGTGACATCTTCAACACCTACTGCCTGGCTCTTGGATTCTGTGACCTCATATGCTACATAACAACTTTAATTCCTATTCCATTCAAACGAACCAGGGCTTCTAGGAGAAATGGCTGATTCCAGTTGTGGGTAGGAAATATACAAAATAAATCTGAACATCTCATCATTCCAGATAGTGAGAATTATGCATCAAAAGGATTCAGGAACCATCTGGAAGGGGCTTCCGTCGACCAGAGGTGGACACTGAAGCGCCAGTGAGGATAACTGCATCGGATTGAAGCACACAAATAATTACACCTGCACGTTCACAGTACACCCCCGCCCCCAAGCCCTAGTAGGCTTCTCTGGGAGGGTGCTAGAGGCCAACTTATTATTTTGAAAATTGATAAATAAAGGTAAGAAATCCAGCATTTATGTTGCCTTTCCTGTATGAACTGTATCACAGAGAAACCAAATACAGATTGTGGGAACGTTTCTCTTAAAGAAATATTAAGTTAATAAATGAAGAAGAAAGGTTAGAGAGAAGCCTTTTGCCACCCCCAATGTTATAATGGATATAGACCTTAATCATCAACAGCTACCAACATCACAGAAAAGAGTTGCAGCCAGACATTAAGAAACTCCTGGTGGAAGTAAACAGCAACACCTATAAAGTAGTCTTATTTAAAAAATCAGACAAACCTGATCAAGCCTCTAGATTCGACTCCCTTTTTACATGAAATTCAGAGCATAGAGGAACATGTTAAACATTTCCCCACTATCACCATGATGATGCATCATTAATGTCCAGATTGCAGGAAACTCGACCTGCTCTCTTTGACAAATAATCAATAAATAATTTATTAGGAAAAAAGAATATATATCATATATACGTACATATATGGGAGAATGTATAGAGATCCAAAAAGAGAGTGTACATTTGTATTCTGATTCAAACATTGTTATTAAAAAATCATGATATTTATCAAACAATTGAAAATTTGAGCACCAATTGGATTTCTTAAAACGTTAAGAAATTATGGTAACTGCTGGGGTGATGATACTGTGTTAGTGTAGAAACGAGTTTTTATTTTAAAAGATATATGCTAAAATATTTGCAGGTGAAATGATACAATGTATGGAGTAGAATATGAAGAAACAAGATTACCAGTGAGTCAATATAATTGTTGAACTGGGTGATGGGAACGCAGAGGCTCTTACACCATTATACTATTCGGCTAAATTGCACATCTGTTATTCATTATAATAAAAAATTTCAAAAGTTGGGATTACTTTTTCAAAATTGAATGAAATAAACCCCTAACACTTGACTCCCCATTAAATACCACCTCTGTCCTTACAATACTTCCAGCATCCTGGGACCTACAGTGGGTCTCATCCAACCCCAATTACGTTCTTCAGTCAGCACCCATGGCTAAAATCAAGCCATGTCAAAATTACCTTGAAAACCCTTTCAATTTCCCACAAAATAGGTATTGTGTATAGAGTGATTCTTGGGTATGTTTACATTTGAGAAACACTGAGACAAACTAAAAGAAGGTCCAAAAACCTGGACTACTTTCTCCATTGCTTTCCTGGACATCACTTCTTCTTGAGTCTCCCTCTAATTTGTTAGTCAGTTTTTCCTGCTTTCCCATCACCCCCGGCTCAATGGTGGAGTGTCCCAGGGTTCAATTCTTGATTCTTTTCTTTTCTATCTACCCTAACTTCCTAGTAAATTCATCAGTATCATTGATTTAAATAATGTCTATTATTTAAAGATTTCCATCTCTAGCCCAGAATTAACCCCCAAACCCCAGATTCACTTATCTAATTGCCTACTTGACGTGTCCATCTGAATGTCTAATAGGCATCTCAAATTAACATATCTGAAACAGAATTCTTGACTTCCGAACCTTCCTCATCTTGCTTCCCCTCGAGTGTCCCTCTTACCTAAAAATGGCACCAGCTGCTCAGGCCCCATTTTCTATCAACTCTCATATTCAATCTTTCATTAAACCCAATTTGCTCTTCTTTAAAACAGTTCCATAATGCACTTGCTTTTCACCAAGTTGACCTGGCTTATTTTCATAGTTTTGCAACAGGTCTCCTGCTTTCCACTCTTGCTCCACTGACAGTTTCTTCTCAAACATGGCAACCAAGCAGTCTTACATCAGATCACGCTACTCCTCCTCTCCAGATCTCCTCATCGTGTCCAACCTCAGAGGACGATCCTGTCTTAAAATGGCTTCTGAAGCCCTTAAAATTGTTGTGCAGTGAACTCCACTACTTTCTATTACTACTCAGATAACCCTGTGACCTCATGTCTGTCTGTTCTCTGCTTCACTGACACTGCTCCAACCAAACTGACTTCACAGCTCTTTCTTGAACCTGCCAAGCACACTGCCGACCCGGGACCCCTCCACCCCCCTGCCTTCAGTGGTCTACTCAGTGCTCACATTATAACCTTACACACACACACATACACATACTCCTTAGCACCCCCTCTCCCACGTATTCCACTTTATTTTTTTCCCTAACACTTATCTTCTGATATACTGTAGACCTCTATTTTATTTATTATCTGTCTTTTCTACTGGAATACAAACTCCTTAAGGATTGAAAACGTGTTTTGTTCACTGCTGTATTCCCACTACCTAAAACAGTTCTTGGCCTATATAGAAGGAGCCCCACAATGTGAAGTGAATGGATAAGTCACTGAAGGAAAGAACAAGAAGAAAGTCTAGATGCAGACGGCTAGGCATGAAACAGTTAAGATGCTTCTCAGATCTCAGCAGTGATTGTAGAATGGGTGGGAAATTTGGGAGAGATTCTGCTTATCTCCAGCTTGACTCCATTCTGTTTTATCATTGAAACTCCTCAAAAACTGCTTTATTGGGATATGCTCTGTGGAGAGGCCTGAATCTCAAGGAACCAAGGGATTCTCAGTTCCACAGCTGTGGAGAAGCTGAATCCCACCAACAACCACATGAGTGAGGAAGGAAGTGGGTCCTTCCTCAGTGAGCCTTAAGATGAGATGACTTTGGCTGTGTGGGAGACCCAAAGCCAGGGACCCAGCAAAGCCATGCCTGGACACTGACCCACAGGAACTGTGAGAAAATAAATGTTGATTTAAACCCCTAGGTTAGAGGGGTAATTTGTTACACAGCAATAGTTAACTAGGAGTTCGGTTGTTCAGTGACTGGACCAGAAATTCCTTGAAAGCAGTGACTATTGACTCAGTGCTTGTCAGATCAATATTTTTTAATTGACCGGATGACAGAGATTTTAGTTTTTTTCTGAGTCTGCATGTATTTTAGTGGAGGGGAGCTCAGTAAAGCTACATTATTCAGATGCTAACTCGATGATACCTGCTCTGTCTCTCAACTTTGCCTCTCAGTCCCAAATCTCACCGGTCCATTTAAGTGAATCTCTCAGTGGTTGTGATAATATGGACTAAGTAAAGTTTTCTTAAATAAGTGAACACTTTCCATCCTGTGATGGATGCATATTTCAAAGATAGAGATAAGCACAGAGGGGAAAATTATTATCAGAAACAGTGTTCCCTTGATTAGAAATTTGAATTCTGTTGTTCTTACAACATAACCTGTGTTAACCATCACGGGTTATTGTTACAGATCCTTGAAGATGTGCATCTTCAATTAATATGCACATCTCTACATGTGTTGTCCATAGGGACAATCTTCGCATCGTAGTGGTGACTTTTCTAGAGCCACTGATGATCCTAGTGCTCAGGTCAACAGGATGTAATCCCTCCTTCTGACCCGCAGCAAGAGAATGTGATAAACACATTAACTGTTGGGTCCAAGCATCTGATCTTTCCACATGCACATTGACACAGGCAATGCCTACACTGAGACATAGAGAATTCCTTCCATCAGAATGCGAACTGAGCCTCAGAGTGAAAATTCCTCCTCTGATAGATCAGAGGCTCAGGGAAAACTGGTCAGCTCTGCCAAGCCACATGGTCAGCGGCCAGGCTGACTGGGTACTAAAAAGCACTGGATGTGAACACTTCCCTTTATGTGCAGGTCTCTTCTAGGCAGATGGGGTGAGCGCCTAGGAGAAAGGTGGTTAGGTCAGAATCTTTTCAATGAGTCCTGCATTCCATATTCCAAGAAAGGATTTCTTCGCTCTATGGCAGCGGTTCTCAACCCTTTGGGGGTCGAACAACCCTTTCACAGGGGTCGCCTAAGACTATCGGAAAACACATATATAATTACATATTGTTTTTGTGATTAATCACTATGCTTTAATTATGTTCAATTTGTAACAATGAAAATACATCTTGCATATCAGATATTCACATTACGATTCATAACAGTAGCAAAATTACAGTTATGAAGTAGCAACAAGAATAATTCTATGGTTAGGGGTTGCCACAACATAAGGAACTGTATGTATTAAAGGGTCGCAGCATTAGGAAGGTTGAGAACCACTGCTCTATGGGGTGTATTCCAAGGCCTTGGGGATTGAGAGAATGCAGCTGCTTGGTGTTTTTTGCTGTCTTGTTTTTTTGTTTTTTTTTTTTAACTCAAAATTTGTATGCTTTTCCAGCAGATAATTTCTAACACTGCCAAGGCTGGACAAGCCTAGTTTTAATTTTTCAGCTCAAAAAAAGAAAAAAAAAATTCCAAACTGCTTTCTCTGAGGAGAGGGCTTGGTGATGTACCACCCAGCTGGGTAGGGCAGGGTGTTCTATGGTTGGTAGCACTAGAATTCTACAAGGGTGAGGCGGCCCAGCACAGGAAGTGAGAGTGGCTCTTCCTGGAGGGGAGCAGGTCATAACAGGTTAACAGCAGGGAGCCCCTGGGCTGGGGAGACAGCTCTGCCGAGAGGACTTCCATGCTGATCAGGCTGAAGGGCACGGAGGCTGGTCATTTAGAAGTTGATCCAAGGCTTCATATAAATGGACGCATCTTTGTTCTGGCCACCCAGTTTCTCCCTAAGTTAATGTGTGATGTTATCTGGATCTGCCTCTGCTGATATTGGAGCATTTCCATGAAGATCTAGGGAAACCAGAATCTGTAAATAAATTATTTATTATTTATTTATTTATTTATTTTAGTAATCTGGACAGTCTCTGGCATTCCCTCTGGTCCTGATTATTGTTTGATTCATTCATTCATGTATTCATCCATTGAATACATTTCTTGGGCATCCCGTTGTGTCAGATATTCTAGGCTTTGAGGACAGAGGGTGGGGAAGACCCACGAGGTCTGCGCGTGCCTTCGTGGAGTTTGGTTTCATATGGGATGATACAGGTCTACCCCATCCCAAAGGGTGTGTCTGCTGGCTCAGCAACTGCTGTGGGCAGTTAGTTATACTCCAGTAGTCAGCACAGATGTGATTTTCCCAGTGCATGGCTTTTTGAAGTTAAACAGATGTGAATCAGCATGTCAAAAGCCTCCTTAAAGGAGTACTCTCTCTTGTCTTAGACTTTGGAAGCTTCAGAGAAAAATGTTTCGTTCAGGCTGAGGGAAAGCTGTGTATTGGAAAGAGACACCCAAGGGAAACTCTCAAAACACTTATAGGTGAGTTTAGCTTGACCATACCCCACCAGTTTTGTCATTAGAAGTGTAAAAACGTCCCTCAACCTCCACCCCACTCTCAGCCTGCCATCACAGCTGGACCTAGTGGACCTGAGGCATGAGGTCCACTAAGAATGAAAGCAACAGACACACAGGACTCCACAGGACTCCACAGGACTCATCCATTCATTCCTGAGCGGGTTGTGGAATATGATGGCGCTGTCAAGCCTCTAGCGCCCAGGTAACCAGCTGATCCAAAGCGATCTCTGAGAGGAGCATGGGTCAGATCGCAGCTCTCAAACTTCAAGAAGAGCTTCACAGTTCTGGTTGAACATCAGAATGAACCAGAGAATTTTAAAACTTACCCATGCCTGAGTCCAATTCCAGCCCAATTAAATCAGTAGCTGTGAGTAGGGGGCCTGGGCATGCTTCCATCCTTCCTTCCTTCCTTCCTTCCTTCCTTCCTTCCTTTCTTTTTCTTTCATTCTCTTGAGAATTTTTATGAGGTTTCTTTTTTTAGCCAAACTGAGGACATATGCCAGGGAGCAAGATTTCAAATGCTCCTTTCCCTTTCCTTTCTTTTCTTTTTTCTTTCGTAAAGCTCCTGACGACACTGAGTTGGGAGCCACTGCCCCAGACTGCTCTAGGCCAGATGAGGTAGCCTCATCTGTCAGAGAGCAAAGGTGAGTTCAGCAGGCCTCTTGCACATGTCAGAAGGACTTTCAAGCTCACCAGTAAGTTGGTCAATAAGTCTAAATTTCAAAAATAAATTTCCAAAGTTCGAGTCACTTTTCCTGTGGCTAGAACCTTTGAAATTGTAAGAGCAAGCCTTTATTTCCAAAGCAACTTTGAAGTTTGAAATTTAAAGCTAGCAAGCTGTGTCTTCCCACAGAAGGGAATGTTTTAAATTCCTGGACAGCATGCCAGCATTTCAAAGGATAATAATAATAGGTAAGAACTGACTAATGTCGTGAGCCAAGCAGAAAACGAGGTTTCACAGGACCCTCTCTGGACCCTCCGTTCACCTTCTTCACAGAAACAGACAACCATGGAGTTGCGAGGCCAGCTCTTACCCAACAAAAGAATCCTATCTGGAGCATCTCTGGTGCAAGGCCAGCTTTTCTCTGCCAAAACAATTTGCGTAAAGAGGCACTAAGTGTTTTCTAGAACAGTCTACACCACTTGAGTTTAGCTGGATTGGTGTAAGGAAGGTCTATATTTGCACTGAACTGAACAGCCACATCTCAGGCCTGCCCACCACCCGCACTGGGGCGCCTGTGATGCCCGTGCCCACAGCCCGAGTCCTCCTTTCTCTGACCCTTCTTGGTGTAAGATGGTTTCCAGATCCCTCACCACCCAGTTGTCCCCTCAAACTTGTCAGTGTGCTTCTTAAAATATGACACCCAGAACCAAACACTGGGTGTGAAATATCAGATGCATCAAGCCCTGCAGCAAGTTTCAGACACAAAAGCACCACAGTCCAGTTTGTCTGTCATCAGAGGGTCAGCATGGGGACTCTGGAATGGTCCAAGATAGACCTGGGGGAAGCACAAAGCTCGGGTGACCAGAACCACCTGGTCAGAGAAGGACAGACAAGATTTAGCATCAATTTGTAACCAAGGATTAAACGCAAACACTACTTTGCAATTTTAGTACAATTACTCTTCTGTTAGTAAACATCTTGAACCTTTGTGGTCTGCTCTATGTGCTGGCTTTGAAGTATGGGAAAAAAGGAGGTCACAGACATAAAGTAATAAAAAGCAAGGTAGGAAAGTGCTTCCTATGCACTGGGTAGGAAGGACCCCGCTGGTCACTCTGGCAGCCTGGCTGAGGAGTCAGGGCTCAGATGTCAAACGAAAGTGATGTGGGAGGACTGAATGGTTCCCAGCCCCGAACTAGGAAGTAATCTAGAAGGCAGGGAGGGATTGAGACCAATAGTGGTGTTGGTGTTACTGCTCTGCTGCGCTGCTGAGAACACTGGGAAGCTCGGCATTCCAGGGGAGCATGGAGGAAGCACAGGCGGCGCCCCAAACAGATTCACCAAAAGCCACCCCTCCTGGAGAAGGAAAAGGACAGTTGCCTCAGCTGCCTTGAGCACCTGTTTTTGTCTTGTGCCAGAGAGTCAGGGCTTTACGAAAGGCTTTAAAGACTATCTTGTCTTGGAAAGAGACACGTTGAGAGATTTGCAAGGATAGAAGACCAGAGACAACTTTGCCCGTCAGAAGGTGAAAGCTGTTTGCAGAGCTGGCGGTCTGAAGGTGATGATACAAGCAGGCATACTGCTTCCTCACGCTGGAGCCAGAAAGAGAAATTGTAGGCAGAAGGATGTAATCATTCTGCTGGCTTAAAATTTCTGCAGTTGTCATAGGTGGAAGGCCCCTGGAGCTTCCTGTAATGAAGATGTTCTGTGTCTCACCAACAAAATGGGCTTGTTTGGTTAACAGGTTCAAGAGAGGGCCACGGGTTCAGGACCCTCCATCCTACAGGAAGGGGACTCTAAGCCTGTGGCGGCAGCAGCTCTGGCATCAGCCACTACCTCTTAGTTGTTTTGCTTGTTTAGTCCTCAACACATCACCACGTGTGATAACTTCATAATAATAGGCTTTCTGGTTTTGTGGATGGTTAATGGCTGATGGGGCAACATCTGATCTGATTTTCTCCCTCTGATCTGACCATCTTCCTGGATATAATCTCCTGAAATACAAATGAGAAACAAGAAACAATTAACTACATAAACTGAGGGGCAAAGCCACAGGGGAGATTTTTTTTTTTTAATCTGGAATATCTGGATTCTTGACCTAAGTCGTGGCTTGCCTGACATCTGAAACAATGTAACATGTGGCAGTTGGAAACAAATGCATGCAGAGAATTCCCATGAATGGATATTTTTCTTTTAAAGAAAAAGCATCCTATTACTGATGCTATTTCTTTAAACTGGAGGGAGTCAGCATTTAGCCTGAGTGGATCCTCACAAGCTCCTCTAACAACTAAAATGAAAAACCTAGATAGAGTCTAATAAAATCCACAATATCTCGGAAATTCCAGGGACCATATCATTCTCATGTTTTAGAGAAGAAGGAGGCAGGTATAGAAATCGAGTCTGTTGAAATGAATGTCAGCCTATAGGAAATTACATTACTCAGAGAAGAATTTAAATGTCCTCAACACGAGCAACTCTCGAAAGTCACATTTATCTGACAAATATTTATTGAGAGCCAATTCTGTGTCCATGGCATCTATTTGGCTTTCAGGGGAGGGGGCAGTCGGTGAGCTTGGGTCAGGGTGGGGAGCAGTTCTGCCCCAGGGCTCTAACTCCGTAGGAGTGAGAGAGTGCCTATTCATTCATCTCCTCCTGAGAGGCAGGGTGGGCTCCCAGCAGCTTTCAAGTTTGGAAACACAGTTAGGGAACCAGGTGATCCCACCTACATGCTGGGATTGGGGCCACCTGAACCCAGGCTTGCTCAGCTTCCCTATCTGCACATTAAAATATCTGTATATCTTCACTTGTTTTCTCCTTCCCTCTTGTTTCAGAGAAAGGTGTCCAAGGCCAACCTCTCCAGCATCTGGTCTTTCTCTGCCCTCTTCATTATTTTCTATTCTCCACAGACATGCCTAGTTCTCCCTGTCTCATACAGACCATCTCTATTCTGCTGCTTCTCAAACTACCATCATTTTCTCTATTTCCAGTGGCCAGCTGTCTCAGCTGCTAATTTCCTCCTCTCTGTTCACTCCATTCTCTCTCTGCAGACTCCACATAGCCCACTAGATGAAACTAACTGCAAAGGTGGCTGATGGATGACCACTATGGTAAGGAGTTGTATTCCAATATCTGCCATCTTTTTCTTTCTTTAGAAACAGGACCCATCTGTTTTAGCTGAGTATCAGACTGTCCAGCTAAAGACGGCATCTCCCAGCTCTCCTTGCAGGTATGTGTTACCGTCTATGTCACTTCTGGGCCATCATCTTAAAGGGCAGGGGCATGCCATCCACTTCTGCTTCTTACCTTCATGCTGTCTAGGCTGTGGCAGGATTATAGGACCTGAGATAGAAACCTCATGCTCAAGATGGCAGAGCGACAGATACAATAAAAGGAGGCTGGGTCCGCAGCAAGGTGTCATGACCATATTAGCCCTGAACAGCTTATGCTGGACTATCATGTGAGGGGAACTACGCCTCACACTGTCATTGTGGCGTTTATTACAGCAGTCAAACCTATGTCTGTGTCCTTATAGAATAACCCATGTCTTCATCAACTCAAGTCTCAAAGTGCCAATTCCAATGTCCATTTTTCAGGGCCCATTCTTCTGGATCTCTCGGTAATGCTGGGCACTGTGGATGACCTTCCTTCTCGAAGCTTTCTCCTCCTTCAGCTCGCCCGCCACTGCACCATTCTGATTCCCTTCCCACCTCTCTGATTGTTCCTTCTTTGTCTACCTTGGTGGCTTTGCCTTCTCTATCCCCACTTTATTTATTTATCTATTTATTTATTTGAGAAGGAGGAAGATCATCTACTTGTTGTTCTGCTTATTTGTGCATTCATTGGTCCATTCTTGTACCCGCAGCCTTGGTATATCCAGGCAACAATCTAACCAACTGAGTTACCCAGCCAGGGCACCCCCCTTTAACCATGGCCATTCTCCATGGACTTTTCTCCTCCCCATTGGGTGCCCTCCATTAGTAAGCTGATCACAACTCATAATTTCAGTCCCTTCTTTAGACCTTATGAGCGCGACCTTGGTTTGCCTCCCAGATGCACGGATATTTACATAGCAGAATGAGAGTTAAGAACACGGACTCTGGAGCCACATTGTCCTATTTGAATCCCAGCTCTACCAATTACTCACTGTGGGACCTTGGGCAAGGTACTTAACTTCTCTCTGCTTCGGTTTCCTCATGGAGGAAAGGAAGATAATAAGAGTACTTATCTCAAAGGGTTGTTGAGAGCATTAAAACGAGTTAATAGATATAGAGTAGTCCCTCTCTATATCACAGTTCACTTATTGCTGCCTCACTGTATCGCGGGATTTTAAAAAATATTGTATTTAATTATTTATCGCTGATTTTTTGCTATATCGTGGGACTTTGTGGTACTGTATACATATGTTGTTAAAGTTATGTAGGTTTAAGAGTGTAGAATATGTTTAAGAACATAAGTAGTGTTTATAAAAGTGTGGAAAAGGTTAATAAGGGAGTGGGAGAGGTTAATAAGGGACTGGGAATGGTTTATAAGCGTATGGGAAGGGTTTATAAAGCCTTAAAATATATATAAATACTAAAATAAATGTAAGATTCCTACTTCCCGGGTTTTCACCTATCACGGGGCGGTGGGGGGGGGGGAGGCGGTGCACCTATAACATAATACCCGCGATAAGTGAGGGAATACTATATAGCAGTCAGAGCAGAGCCTGGCACATGGAAAGCACTATGTAAATGTTAATTCTCATTACTGTTGGCATTTACACCTGAGGACACAGGTCTCAGTCCCTGACCAAGTTGTAGCTGGCCCAGACATTACACCACAGTCTCTTCGTAGTGTTTTGGTAGCTAGAAACGTGATAAGATTCCTCTGCCTGCCTGGATTCCTGATCTCCCTGCTCTGGTCTCTGGTGATTTTTATTCCCCTTTGTGCCAGGGGCCTTCAGACACCAATCTCCACCCATGACCCTTCACTAGAGCCCTAAAGCTGCCTCCAACACTGGCAGTGGAGGAAGGCTCCAAATACTGCACGGATGTACTCAAGCTAAAATTAAATTATTGGTTATCTAAAACTCAAATTTAACTGGGGACCCTGTATTTTCTCTGGCAGCCATGACGAGGAGAGTGAGAAGTGGGCGAGGCAATGGCTTCTATGTGAGAAGGGCAGGAAAATACGGACCCTGTAGGCAGGCCCACGTCCGCTGGTGAACGAGCTGCTGTGGACCGAGGATTACAGTGCGGGAAGCAGAGTGTTCTTGCTGGGTTTGAGTGGAAGAACTGTGTTTTTCTTTCCTTTCCCGTTTTTGAGAGCGTGCCTGATGGAGGTCTCCATCACTCCACCGTCCTCTGAGAGTGAGACTCTTCACTCTAACCCAGATCTCTTTGTTCTTTTGAGAGCCTTCTGAGAAATAGAACATTGAGGGGAAAAAAGAGACATGCAGTGAAACGCCTAAGGTCTAACCTAATCTGAGCCAAACATAGCCTGCAGCAGCCTAAAAATGAGACACGTGGGCACCTCCAGCTTCTAATTACACAGTACGGATGACGCAGATTGGCTGCAGCTCAGGTTGCCAGAGAGAGTGCCGAATCAGACGTTTCTTTTCTTATGGGAAGTGGGGAATCGGTCACTTCGGAGATGCTAGGGTGGAGAGAAGGCACGTATTTAATTCTTGTCAGTAGGAACATATTGTTTACTTTAACCTACCTAATATAGTTTTTTGTGAGATGTAAAGCACCCAAAATAGTCTGTATGTTGTAAAACGAAATTGAAACAAAGGAGCTCACTAGTTATTAGGGGAAATGCAAATTAAAAACACAGTCAGATACCACTATCTACCTTCTAGAATGACTAAAATTAAATTACAAAACAAACCAAAAACTGATGACACCACGTACCAGCCAGGGTGTAGATCAACAAGGCAAAATGATACAGTCACTTTGGAAAACAGTTTGGCAGTTTCCTACAAAGTTAAACATACACTTACCATATGATACCCAGAAATCTTCTTCCTGAGTTACGTTTGTTTATTCCAAGAGAAGTAAAAACACACATTCACACAGAGACCTGTATGCTAATGTTTATAGCAGCTGTTTTCATAATAGCACAAACATGAAACAACCAAAAGTCCATCAACTGGTACATGGATACGCAAACCGTGGTACATCCAAGCCACAGAATGCTACTCAGCAACATAACGCGACAAGCTACTGTTACAGAAACAGGGGAGTCCAAAAATCCCCAGCGTTTGCTGCTGGGGGATGGGGAGAAGTAAGCAGCTTTTCAAATGCTTCCACATGCCTGAGGCTGGTGGCTACTGTCTTTCTTATGCAAAATGGCTTTAGTGCATCCGAGGCCTCAGGCAGGTGGGAGGGGTCTTGAACCAGGGGACGGTGTGGAAGGCACACAGAGCCTGCGTGAGGGTCTGTGAATGGTCAGAACTGTTTGCAACGCCCACTGCGTCGGAGGACGCAGTCAGGGATATATAAGCGGCTGCAGATATTTTAGCTCAGACTCTCTCAGACTCTCGCTCTGAGACTCTCTCTGGCTCGTGCTCTCACTCTGAGACTCTCGCTCTCTGACTCGGGCTCTCACTCGCGCTCTGGCTCTGGCGCTCTGACTCTCTCTCTGGCGCGCCCACACGCTCGCTCTCGCTCTCTCGCTCTCTCGTGTGCTCCCTCCACATGGCTTGGTGAAGGGGCCTTCTCCATGTGGCTTGGAGAAGGGGTCTCCAGGCTGCTTTAAGAGGCTCTCGCCATGCAGTTTTGAGAAGGAGAGGAGATCCTCGCGGTTTGCAGGAAGAAGGCAGTTTGCAAGGAGGCTGAGAATCCAGGCAGTTCTGCATTGAGAGCTGGAGGGCACCACAGCACAGAAAGGACCTCCCCAATCAGATTGAATGATTGGCAGCTGCTGGTAAAGCTGAACTGTGTTTGGAAAGTAGGGAAACGGTTTCTCTGACTTTCCTAAAACTAGCCTGGTTTGGAAGGGGGAGGCAAGGATATGTGTTTGTGGGTATTTTAAAGAGCATAAGACTTAACAACAGAAATCCGCAAATAACTAAATCTATATAACTGTTAAATAAACAATTCTTTTTCTTTTCACCAAACTCTGGTATTGAGAGTTATAATTTTGGCGGCGGGCAATCGGACCCCTAACTAAAGAGCCCGTGGGTTTGTTTTCAACTGGAGCAGCCCAGGGGTTCTGTAACACTACCGACACGTACAAAACCCAGATAGATCTTAAAAGCATTATGTAAGTGAAAGAAGCCACACTCAAAGGCTACGTGCTCTATGATTCCATTTACATGACATTTTGAAAAAGGAAGAAAAAAAAAGATACAGAAAGTAGATCAATGGTCATGGGGATTTTCTACAATGGGCTACAAGGGAATTTGGGGCTGATGAAACTGTTTGATACCCTGATTATGGTGATGATTACATAGTTGTGTACATTTGTCAAAACTCATTGGACTGTACACCTATAAATTAACCTAATAAACCTGGCTTCAAAAAACTCTCAGATATTATTTTTATTGGATATTGTTATCACTTATGTTAATGTAAGCTAATACCTCAGTAATTTGTACCAGTCACTAATGCTACACATTATATGTATATTAGATCATTTTAAATGTATATTAGGTGATGGTTATATACACATATAAGATAATTATATAAATATTAGAGTGATTGTTAGATGAAGAAACTAAGGCTCAGAGAGGTTAAGGAACTTGCTCAAGGTCACAAGGTGGTCAGTGGTAGAGCTGAGAGTTGAACCCAGGTATGTCTGATTTCAGAGCCTTCACATCTTGCTGCCCTGGCTCAAGGTGTAAGTAATCATCATCAACTCACATATATCTAGTCAGGGTTTCTAAACCTTAACACAAGTGACATTTGGGTCTGGATAAATTTTTTTTAATAATTAATTAATTTGTTTGTTTGTTTATTTATTTATTTTCAGAGAGAGGGGAAAGGAGAAAGAGAGGGAAAGAAACATCACTGTGTGGTTGCTTCTCATTTGCGCCCCCAACTGGGGACCTGATGTGCAACCCAGTCATGTGCCCTGACTGGGAATCGAAGCAGCGACACTTGGTTTGCAGGCCGAGGGTCTGGATAAATTTTTGATTTGAGGGGCAGTCCTGTGTATTGTAGAATGTTTAGAAGTATCCCAGTAGTTGCAAGTAGTGCCTCTTCAGTTGTGACAACAAAAATATCTCCAGACATTGCCTAATATAGCCTAGGGGCAAAGTCCTTCCTTCTCCCTAATAAAGCCCCTGAGATTTCAATGAGACTCTCCTCCCACTCCCCACCCCCCCAAAAAACCCATATGGACTCCCTGAAAATACCGAAGATCCAGGTAGGCTATTTGGCATATTTGGGTAGCTGGAGCACTAACTTAATTGGAACATTCGGGTCATGGGTGAATCATCAGAAGTAAATTCTACATAAAGCTCATGAGAAGAAATACATATGCATGTGGACATTGAAACATAAGAATAAAACTATAAAGTTTCATGACAATTACTTATGTCAAAATGTGTGTTTTCCTTCCTATGCAGTCTCCCTGGGAAGCTTTCTGCTTGCGCCAGAGGTGCCTCATTGTCTGTGACAGTGCTGGGGCCACCCTTGGGAACTGCCTCTGCTTTGAGATTATTACCTGTGGCAAGTCTTCATCTTTCAGAGATAGCTAACAGTTACCAAGAACAGTGAACAGGTAGGCAACCAAACTAGGTGATTATGATTTTTTTTCTCAAAATGATATAACCATGAAGTAATAAGATTGATCTTTTGAGTTTCAGTCAAGATGGAGTCATAGGTAGACACACTTCACCTCCTTGCACAACCATAACAATTACAACTACCTCAAAACAAAAACAACCAGAACTGCCAGAAAATCGAACTGTATGGAAGTCCAACAACCAAAGATTTAAAGAAGAAATATTCATCCAGACAGGTAGGAGGGGTGGAGATGGGAAACAGAGTGGAGAGGACACAGTGTGGCAGAGGTGAGGCAGCAGTGGCAAGGCAGCAGCTGAGGATGGTGGAATCAATGCTCCCACATTCAGGTGTGGTGGATAATAGCCAAGAGGGAAACATGGGGAGCAATTGCAGCCCCAGGTTAGACCACACAGCTCACGGTTCCAGCACCAGGAAAATAAGGCCTCATAGCTTCTGGCTGTGAAAACAAGTGGGGGTTGGGGCAGCAGAAGAAACTTCCTGTCTCTCAGGAGAGTTTGTTTAGAGAACCCCCCCCACCATGGTCCTAGAACATACACAAACCCACCCACTCTGGGAACCATCACCAGGGCAACAGCTAGAGGGGCGCCAGTCACATGTGGGAAGCAGGTGGAGTGACTGGAAAAGGGACAAGTGCCAAGCAAGCAGCATTGTTCCCTCTCTGATGCTTCCCCCACATATAGCGTCACAAAATGGTGAAATGGGTCACCTTGCACTGATGAATACCTAAACCTCTGCACCTTACAACATAATAGATGTGACAGCTCTACCTAAGACACAGAAGCAAACACAGGGAAGCTGTCAAATTGAGGAGACAAGAACTATGGCTCAAATGAAAAAACATCAGAAGTCCAGAAAAAGAATTAAATGAAAAGGAGGTAGCCAGCATGTCAGATGCAGAGTTTAAAACATTTGTGATAATGATGCTCAGGGAAATGATTGAGTATGGCAAACACATAAGGGAAAAATGAAGGCTACACTAAGTGAAATTAAGAAAAATTCAATGAAACCAATAGCGAAGAGAAGAAAGCTGGGTTTCAAATCAATGGATTGGAACCTAAGGAAGAAATAAACAGGCAACCAGTACAGAATTAAAAAACAAGAATTCAAAAAAATGAGGAGAGAATAAGAAGACTCTGGGACATTTCCAAAAGTGCCAACATATGAATCACAGAAATGCCAGGAGAAGAGGAAGAGCTGGAAATTGAAAACTTATTTGAAAAAAATAATAAAAGAAAACTTCCCTAATTTGGCGAAGGAAGTAGATACACAAGTTCAGGAAGCACAGGGAGTCCCAAACAAACTAGACCCAAAAAGGACCATACCAAGACACATCATAATTAAAATGCCAAAGGCTAAAGAAAGCAGCAAGAGAAAAGAAGAGAGTTACCTACAAAGGAGTTCCCATAAGGCTGTCAGTTGATTTCTCAAAAGAAACTTTGCAGGCAAGAAGGGATTGGCAAGAAATATTTAAAGTGATGGAAAGCAAGGACCTACAACCGCGATTACTCTATCCAGCAAAACTATCATTTAGAATGGAAGGGCAGATGGAGTGCTTCCCAGACAATGTAAAGCTAAAGGAGTTCATCATCAGCAAGCCATTATTATATGAAATGTTAAAGGGACTTATTTAAAAGAAAGAAGATCAAAAGTATTAACAGTAAAACGACAACAAACTCACGACTATCAACAACAGAATCTGAAAAACAAAAACAAAAACAAAGTAAGCAGACCACTAGAACAGGAACAGAACCATAGATATGGAGATCCTATAGAGGATTATCAGTGGGGAGGGTGAGTGGGGAGACTGGGGAAAAATGGTGCAGGGGTTAAGAAGCATAACTGGTAGGTACAAAATAGACAGGGGGATGTTAAATATAGTAAAGTAAATGGAGAAGCCAAAGAACTTACACGCATGACCCATGGACATGAACTAAGGGGGGGTGTATTGCTGGAGGGAAGTGAGGTACTGGGCAGACGGGGACAAAGGGAAAAAATTTGGACAACTGTACTAGCATAATCGATAAGATATACTTTAAAAAAAAGAAGTCTCTCAAGGCAAGACTGGGTAAATAGAGAGGGTGGGGCAAAGGGGTCATGCCATTTTTGGGTCAAAAACTGCTGAACACTCAGCATGGTGTGGACAGGTGTGCTAGTAAATCACCCATTGTGAAATGGGCAAACATCTGAGTCTTCAAAAAAAATAATTCACTGAAGCCAAACACAACCTCTCACAACAACGCCAGCTAGTACACTGGTATAGATGGGTTCCTAGAACACTTACCTAATGGGGGAAGTCTATACTACAAGGAGCTCACCCTCCAGAAAATAATCCCTTTTGGGGGGGGCCTCCCCTTGTACATCTACATATATAACTGTTGTTTTCACCTAACAATATTTGAAAAATATATTTTCAGATGTCATCAAATGCTTTTTATTATGATATCCCTAATGACTAGATTGCATGGATAATTCAACATATAAAAGGTCACACTTCATTGAACTTCTCCCCTCATGTTAGAAAATTAAATGTTTTCCAGGTTTTTTGCCATTATGAGCAATGTGAAGGGGACACATCCTTGTACATCTGTCCATGTATTCAATAACTATTTATTGAGCTCTGGCTGGTGTGGCTCAGTGGACTGAGGGCCAGTCTGTGAAGCAGAAGGTCACTGGTTTGGTTCCTGGTTGGGGCACATGCTTAGGTTGCTGGCCAGGTCTTCAGTTGGGGCCATGGGAGAGGCAGCTGAGCGATGTTGCTATCTTACATCGATGTTCCCTCTTTTTCTCCTTCCCTTTTCCTCTCTGTAAAAATAAATAAAATTTTTTAAAAGTAAGTATTTATTGAGCAACTAATAATTGCTGGATACAGTGTTAGAAGCTGGAGTGCATGGTAGTGAGAAAGATAGACAGAGTTCCCATCTTCATGGACCAAAAGGGAAACAGGGTGATTAGGTAAGAAATGTGCACACTTTTGTAATAAGTGGTAGAGAAATTGTATGGTGATGAGGAAGCACATGGCAGGAGCCTAACCTATTTTAGATTTTCCTGACAACGTGTCCTTTAATCTGAGACCTGAAGAATGAGAAGAGGTAAGCTAAAAAAGAATCGCAAATAACCTTTTAGGGAGAGAGAACAGCATGTACAAAGGCCTAAATGTGAGAAGAGTAAGGCACACTCAATACCCAAAAAATTCAGTGGCAGGTCGTGAAGATCCTTGACACTGAAAGATGTTAAGCTTGGGAGTGTTATGGTCAAATTCTTTGCTCTAGAAGAAGCATTCTGGAGCACAATGAACATTTCATTATATCAAAACATAACTAAAGGTAGGGGGGAAGGGCATTTAGGAATCTGTTCAACTGCCCAGGCAAGAAAGGGTGACAGGCCAGAGAGGGTGCTGGCAGTGAGGATGGATGCAAAGAAGCAAATGGACTTGGAAAATATTTAGGAGAGGCTGATATTTTTAGGCTGATTCATTTGATGTGGGTGATAAGGGAGAGGAGATTCAAAGCTGGATCCCAGGTTTCTGACTCTAGCAACCAGGTGGTGCCATTTACTAGTAACAGGATAAAGAGATGGGGGAAATTATGAGTTCAGTTGGTTAATACTGAGCTTAACCCTTTGAATGCCATGCGTAATTGCTAAAATTCGTGTGAGAAATGCCAGGCTATTTTGCAGTTTATAAAAAATGTCTATAAAAACATTATTATTCATAATAATTTGCTGAAATTATAACAATTATTTTAGAAAAATAAATTATTTCCTTCAATACGGCTTTTGAAGTATAATATACGGCATAATATAAAACCTATAATTATAATTTGAAAAAATACATAGCAACATGGATAACAAGCAAGAAGTATGCCAAATATTGCATAAATTTTTGAAAAAAAGAAAACTTCATAACATACAAAAAAATGAACACAAATGGCATTCACATTAGAGACATATATCAATAGATATTAACAGTGAAAAACAGTTTATAAACAAAATGCTAACACTACCCTGAAGCAATAAAAATGTCCATTAGCAAAAGCTGTCTTATTACACACATTGTATAGAGTTTCAACGATTATTGCAAAGATAAATGGAATTAAAAGAACCATTTAAAGTGTAAGTAAAAATTATAACAGAATTAATATGTCCGTATTTGAACAAGCATAAAACTTTGAAATTTGGATCAACATGAGAAAAAGTTATATCAATATATATAACCTGGGGTACAAAAAAAGAGAACAAAACATAAAATATGACTTACCTCATTGTTAGTTACGTTTATAGCCATCAAAAAAAGAGTCGCTGGGAGCGACGCTGGCACTTTTGGGAAAATTTGTCAGCATCTCTCACAGCGATGTTGGCATTCAAAGGGTTAAGGTTCCTACAAAATTCTTAAATGGAATTATCCAATATGTAGTTGGAGGTACAGATCTGGAGCTCAGGATCTCTCCTGAGACCTGGACTGGAATTCTAGATTTGGGATCCCTCAGAATATGGGTCGTAATCAAAGCTTTGGGAGTGACTGAGATCCTACCAAAAGAATACATAAAGGGAGAAGAAAAAATATCTAGGGCAGACTCCTGGGGAACAGCATGAGCATTTAAGGGATGGCCAAAGGAAAAGGACAGGACACGTAGAAGGAACAGCCAAAGAAGTTAGGAAGAACAGCAAAATATGCAACTTTATAGAAGCTGGAAATAGAGCTTGTGTCAAAAGGAAAGGTGTAACTAACAGCATCAATATTTCCAAGAGGTTAAGAAAGAAAGGACTGAAAATATTCCATTGGATTTAGTGACTCTCTATGTGAGTTGACAAGAGCAGTGGCAAGTGTGGGTTGGGCGTGGTGACCAGATTTCACAGAAAACAGCTGAAGAAATCCATCAATCTCTCATGTTACTTCTGACCCAATTTGAGCGTTACTATCTTTTACTCAACACAAATTTAATTCATTTACATTTGTTTTTAGGATGTTTTTGTTGGGTCTGCTTCTTTCATTTTGTTTTATGCTTTCTAGGTTTTATGTTCCCTTACTCTTTCTTTTCTATCTATTTTGCTGAGTAGACCATTGTATTTACCATTAACTGCTGTAGTGAACTGAGGGGCAAATGGTCTGCTTTTAATTCTACTCAGGAGTGAGACCAGAATTCAAACCCAGGGAGTCCAGAACCCACACTCTTAGCCACAGTGCTATACTGCCCTCCTTGTGACCCAAAGCAACCTAATAGATATAGCAAATTAATCTGTCCTTGAAAAAGTTACACCATATGGACAGTAATTTCACTTCTAGAAGTGTTGGCACCTGTTGTTACTGGTGGAGACAGACCAGACCTTGGTTCAGCAACCTCAGTACTAGAGTTCTGGTTCAGAAAGAATTCAGATGCAAGACTCAAACTAGAAGAGAAACTTTATTTAGAAAGTCACAGAGGTACAAGTGAGCCTTAGAAGACATGGACTCAGAGAACGAGTTACAGAGGCAAAGGAAGAGCCCTTGCAGCTTAGAAGAGAGCGGTAAGGAAAAGGCACCTGGGGAACGGGGTGGGGAAAGGCAAGAGCATACGAGAGCCATCCTCTGTCTTGAAAGTGTTTATCTGGAGATCTCAGAAGAGAATCCCAATAGAATATTCATCAGCTTTCCAAGTGCATTCTTTCAATGTCATGGTCTCCACTGATTGGTTGGCCCCAGGGCAGAGGGGATCATTAGTCAGGGCAGCCATGGCATCCCTTGTCCCGTTTTGCTGCTTTTTTGGGCCTGGAGCTGAAACACAACAGAGGCCTAGGTTTTATCCCTAGGGGTTAATGCTTAACGGAGTGGTCGTGGAAGGGCCCACATGGAGGTCAAATGAAGCCACTCTTTGGCTCCTTGTTCCTCCTCCAAGGGGGTTTACCACATGACTAGTTACATGCCAGGGGAAAAAGGTCAGGGAAGGGTCTGAGCCACATGACCAGCAATATGGTCAGGGAGGAAAGGTTATCCTGGGGGTGAGGTCCTTGTTTTCCCAGTTTTGCTTGCTGCTAGGGGCTTTCTGCCCTGGTGACCTTCTGCACTTGGCCCATCATCATTGCTCTGCTCATGCTTGTCTAACAGCCTACCACAGAAATATACCTTAAAGAACTAATCAGAGAATTATACACATAGGTATTTATTGCAGCATCATTTATAATAGCAAAATAATATTAATTTGCATAATTTTCCTTTTTGAAAAAATAATCTCCATCATCTATTTTACTCTAGTGCTTGACTTGTCTTTTAGTCTTTGTTAATAGCTTTTGGTCTTGTATCTGAATTTTGGTTGTAAATTGATCATGACCTTTCAAAAGCTGATTGAAAAAATATTCACATAAAATTTGTGCTCTGTTTGTTTCCTGAGTTTGCTGACTGTTTACAACACAGAAAAAGATGACATTCAAAGCCGGAACAGATCAGAGTCCATCTGAAGGAGGCAGAAGGAGCAGACATTTTCTGGCATTAGAGCTGCACATATTACAAGACCTAGGATATTTGGTTCTAAGATGTCTGGCAATGAAACAAAAAGAAACAAATAAGTTATATAATTGTCATTGTCCAATAAGACAAAGAATTCTAATTCTTCTGTGGAGTCAGTTTTGGCACCTTAAATCAAGCAAAAAATGCCCTAATCAGTGTGGCTCAGTTGGTTGAGCATCATCCCCATAAGGCAGAAGGTCACCAGCTTGATTCAGGTCAGGGCACATGCCTGGGTTGCAGGCCAGGTCCCTAGCTGGGGGAGTGAGAGAGGCAACCAATTGAATGTCTCTCTCACACATTGATGTTTCTCTTCCTCTCTTTCTCCCTCCCTCCTCATGTCTCTAAAAGTAATAAAATCTTTTTAAAAATCAAATAAAAACTAAATAAACTCAAGCAGAAATGTGCATCCTCATATAAAGAGTATTGAGGGACACTGAAGACTATCTGTGATATTGTGATTCACAATAAGATGTCTATATTAGGGCTTTGTCTGTTTCTGGCAAGAGTTCCCCAAACCCTTGGAATTTACTGAAATCAATGGAAGCATCTTTAGTTATATCATTTAGTCTCTCTTCCCCAGTTCTCAAAATTACTTCAGAGTCCTAAAGGTGAAATAAATGTCTTATTATTCACAACAAGATTCTATCACAACTGAGTTTATGTTAATACAGTGCCTTTTGGAAATCCCCTAAAGATTGGGCGTCGGGGGTAGGGGTATGTGTGCTGCTGATTAATAGAGGAATCAACCATGTGACTTGAAGGGTGGAACATCTTACCTCTGACTTCCCGGGAGAAGAGAGGGGCTAGAAGTTGAATTAATGATTTAAATAATCATGCCTATATAATGAAACCTCCATAGAAACCCAAAAGGAGGAGGTTCAAAGAGCTTCCAGGTTGGTGAACATGCTGAGATTTGGGGCGAGTGCTGTGCCTGGGGAGGGCAAAGACACTGCGCCCTTCCCACACCTTGCTCTATGCGTCTCTTCCATGTGGCTGTTCCTGAGTTATCTCCTTTCATAACAAACTATTTTTGTTGTTTGTACTAACGGCAGTTTTTCTCCAGGTTCTGTGAGCCACTCTAGTAAATTCATCAAACCCAAGGAGGGGACCGTCCGAACCTCCCACCTACAGTCGGTTGGTGAGAATCACAGGTGACAACCTGGACTTGCAGCTGCCGTCTGAAAAGGGATGGGGGCAGTCTTGTAGGACTGAGGCCTTAACCTGTGGGATCTGATACTATCTCTGGGGAGAAAGTACCAGGATCGAGTTGAACTATGGGACAGGGAGCTGGTGTTGGAGAATTGCTTATTGGTATGGGGGAGGAACCCTCTGCACATTTGGAATTGGGTGCTAAGATCCCTTACTATCTTTAAACAGTTTGTAAAGGCATCCTGTTAAACCCATTTATAAACTTACGATGAAAGCACACTGAGCTATCTGCTCCTAAGCTGGGGAAGGTATTTATGCAAACAGCTGAAAGCTCGGTCCTGGTACTTTGTCCTCTGGCCATAGTTTTGCCTTCCTCTCACCTGTGGAACTCCGCCACCAGCAAGGCGCACTCAGGTCCAGCGCTTCCTCCCTCCACCATGAAAACTCTCTCATGTGGTTATGAGCTGGGGGTGGCTGAGAAGAGGTTGTAGCCCAAAGAGGCCAGCTGTAAGCTAAAATTTCTCCAAATATTTGCAATTTATACTTAAATTCCATGTGAATTTTATAGTTTGTTTCATAATGTGCTATAGATAAAAATGTGTCTTCCCCCCTTAAAAATTCCAACAAAATTGGCACTCCAGGAAGATGGGCTATATTTATGCTTATTCTCTTTGAATATCCGGTGGCCAGCTGCCTTGGACCTCCCACCCCCACAGATACGCTATTATTTTAATTTGATGTTGGGCCAGTACTTCCAGAGTCTAGATTAGTAAACTGCTTCTTTCTAATATTAGATGTCTCAGGACAGAACATCATATATTCTAACATATAGAGAAGACTGTCTATATAAATTCTGGTTGACTGGTGTTTAAAAAATAAAAAAAAAGTTGACATTATTTTGTGAATATTTATGAGTTGAACATTTTGTACAGTCAGCAGAGAAATCCACTGGTCTACTCAGGTACAAACATCAAGAGAAACCACATTAGGCAACAGCCAGTACTTATTTCTCAAGAAGTATCTTTTAAGCTCTAGCATTCATGATTGATCATGACCTTCCTAAAGTGCCAGGGACAGGATGCCTGGTGGCTGACACTTGCCAGCACTGAGCTCACTAGAATAATAAGGTTCTAGCGAGAGCTTTGAAATCTCCAACTGCCATAGGCTCTCTGGGAGAGCAAGTACTCTCTAAGAACTTTGCACACAGTCCTTTATCCTGTAAGCTCAATCCTACTCAGTTGGCCCTGTCTCTGGCTAGGACTCCCAGGTGTTCAGAGCCTCAGGTGAGCTGAAGCAGCTCTGGAGAGAGGGGTATTGTCAGGCAAACCCTCAGGCTGAATTTAGGACTGGGCTGGGCCATCAATGTGTTTACAGAGGGAGAGAAAGCCCAAGACCACTCAGGAAAGTCTGTTCTCCTGAAAGGGGAAGCCACAACCTCCACGAGCTAGACTGTTAGAGGGCAGGCCAGGGGAGGGCAGCAGGCATCTGGACATTTTCACTCACGAGGGAAGAAAATACTTAATTGTGAAAAGAGTATCTAAAGCAGATGCTGGCTATCTCTTCTATAAAAGAACATCAAAATAGCCTCAACAGTACAGCTATTTTAAGAAAAATTTCCTCTCAATGAACCATCAAAATGAGTAAGTTACAAATTGCATCCTTAAAGAGCTAAAATATTAAACTGTTTAATATCACTTTAAAAATCATTTCAGTACTGGCAGAACCACTCCTTACGTTTACATGGGTTGGACACTGGGAAGTGAAAGCAGGGGGTCAGGTGGGCCGTTTATCCCTCCAGGGCCCTCCTTGCAGGGATGTTGGTTTTCAGTGATTACCTTTTTTTTTTTTTTTTTTTTTTTTTTAACAGAAGGCTACAGTCCTGCTGGGTAGCCTTATCCTACAGATTCAGCTATTACCAAAATCTGGAAACTACTCCCTTTCCCGCCCCTTTGGGCTTGGGGCTGGTAATGCTGCGCAGAGAGGTTTCTCCATCCCTTCCTGGTTCCTGGTAACACTGACCACACCTTTGTGGATGGTCCCTTCATTATCCTCTCCTGAACTCCCCTCTTGTCTATGTCTTCTTTCCTCTGGGTCAGGTGAAGACCCTGACCCAGTATGGTCCTCACTTGGGGCCAGGTCAATGAAGCAGCACCATCTGGGACCTGACTAGAAAAAGAGAGATGTGGATTGTACCTTGTTCTTAAGGCTTCTTCCTGGAAGTGGCACATGATACTTCTGTCCATGCTGCACAGGCCAAAGAAAGCCACAGACTGTATTAGTTATCTATTTCTGTATAACCAATAATGCCAAAATTTGTTGTCGCCCTGGCTGGGTGGCTCAGTTAATTGACTGATCGTCCCATATACTAGAAGGCTGCAGGTTTGATTCCAGTTGGGATGCATATGGGAGACAACTGATCGATTCTGTCTCTCTGTCTCTCTCTCTCCCCCTTTCTCACTCTCTAAAATCAATAATTAAAAAAATCGTTGGGTGAGAATTAGAAAAAAAATTGTTGTCAAAAACAATAAACATTTATGATCTTACAAAGTTTTCAGGTTCAGGAGTCTGGGAACAGCTTAGCTAGGGGGTGCCAGCCCAGGGTCTTGCACAGGGCTGTAAGCATTTGCAGGCCCGACAGGACTGGTTGTTGGCAAGAGGCCTTGGTTCCTTGTCACATGCACCTCCCTAAGGAGCTGCTTGAGTGTACTCATGAGATGGCAGCCAGCTTCCCCTGGAATGAGCAAGTAAAGAGAAAGCCCAAGAAGGAATCCACAGAACCTTTTATGACCCAGTCTCAGAAGTTAGACACCATCACTTCCAGAATATTCTATTTGTTGTGAGTCAATAACTCTAGCCCATACTATATGGGCAAACCTAAGCTCCACCCCCTCATGGGAGGAGCATCAAAGAATATGTGGATATTTTAAAACCACCACACAAGCCTATATATAACTTGTAAGTGTACAGTGTGGCTGGGACATGAAGTGCCAACATTTGGTGAATAGTACTAATGAGTGGAAGAATCCTAGGAGATTTTATCGGCCACTTAAAGGTTAAATAAAATCTGGATCCAAGCTTGACTGTTGTGTTTAATGAATCTTTGCTATATGAATCTTAGGGTTATGGTGTTGAAATATAATCTGACCCTGATCCAGAAATCCCTTGGAGTGGGGAGAGGGGCATCCCAACATCCGACTTCTTTGAAATACTAAGTCATTCCCAGGGCCAATCCCCTCTGGGAAAAGAGGTTCTTTATTTAAGAAAATGAATTATTAAATGACGCCCTAGGCAGACAGGAGTGAAAAATTCACTTTTTTCCATGAGCCTAATTGTCTTGACCTTGGACTTCCCTGGTAAAGGGGACCACGGTGGTGACCACTTTGTACAGCTGGGAGGTCTGGAGTCCAAGAGAGGGACCTCCAGAAAGCCACAGAGTAAGCCCTGCAGTGTGAGCCAGAGTGCCGCTTCTGTAGGACTCTGTCCACTGCTCATTTGTATGTCCTAAGCTTTTTTTCTTTTAAAATAATAGAGTTCGTTACATCTGACATCACAAATGTTCATTACGTAATGAGAAGAGGTTGAATTTAGGGATTATATCCTCTGCTGAAGAGTCTGCCAAAACCCCTCTTGGTACAAATTAAAGTGTTCAAGCGCTGAACTATGGGTTTTACACAATGGAAAGCAGAGCAGCTCTTTGTGCAAGTTGCTCCGGGCCGCTGATTCTCGGGGCAGGCGGGTGAGCAGACTGTGTGAGAGGGAATGGCTGCGACCAGTGGGCTATCCTTTAATTAAGCATGAGTTCTGGAAGCCCAGCTAGGGGCGATGCCCCTTCCCAGCTTCACCGCAAAACTGGTGACTGACTGGAAGCCCAAGGTTACTCCTGTTGGAAAGTGCTGTTGAATTGAGATGGCTGGGATGGCTAGGTGATGGCTCCTGGCACTTCAGGCTCTGACGAGAACGGCCTCCTCTTGGGCTACTAAGGATTTCGCGGGCACAAAGCGCGCCCGCTATCTGGTTTTGGGCACATCCTAGGAACTTTCTGCATTTGCCAGTGTGAGCAGCTGTCAATTTACTGGAGGAAAAAAAAAAAAAAAAAAAACTGCCTTGAAATTTGGGGCAGCTTAAATATCACTTAGCTTTCACTTCTTCACTTTGTCTTAAACAAGTACTTGGTTTTATTAAAAGGATTCCAATAAAATATCAAAGGGAAAAAAAGACAGAAAAGTAGATTGTATGTCCTAAGATTTGAGAAAGCCTGTTGAAGTGGGTAGTCTTGTCTCAGCCTCCCGGATGTCCAGAAAGGTGGTGCATTCCTATTTGGGACAAGGCATCAAGGGGGAAGCAGTGAGTGGGAGGCAGGGGAGCGGAAGAGACTCACCAGGAGAGGTCCAGCTGCAGCTGCGATTTGGAGACACAGGGTCCAGCTGCCCTCTCCCCACCAAGAGGCTCTGCACTCATGACTAGACCTAGAAATTCTGGGCTGTATTTTATCAATGTATCCAGAATTTTCTTACTACCAGCTACTTGACCCCACAACCATAGCTGTGAACAGCAGCCCACAGGAATCCAGGCAATATTAATCTTGGCCTGTGGGTGCAGATGCCCAAGGACGTATCTGTGAGGGAGGTGTGTAGTCATTTCCAGGCCCAAGGCCCAAGACAGACAGAGCTGGAAGGGACTGCCAGGGCCAGAGGTCCAGAAGGGCTGGAGACAGTATCTCTGATGGGCACGAAGCGCTGCAGGGAAATGAAAATCCTTTCCACATTGGAAGCCTTCCCAGGGTCTGAGTGAGCTTTCTGCCATGCCCATCTCCCCTCAGCAAAGCGAAGTCGCAGGAACAAACACCGTGCACACTTCAGGCTGCCCCTGCTCCATGCTGCAGCCTGGCCTCTGGCGCCGTGGTGGAGCGCTGCTGGGGAAGACGGCGCAGGCCCGAGCCCAGGGCTCGCTGTGGCACACATCACGAACTATCTGTAGGACGAACAAGCGTGGTTTGTTACTGAGTAAACTTGTTTTGTTTTTGTCTCCCACTACCCCGTGCACTTTATTCAGTGGGGAAAGCTCTTCTGCTACGTGATGAAAGCTCAGTGGACCTCATCATTTTTGTTTGCAGTTTTAGGTGATAGAGAGCCTGCAGTCACTTTAGGCCAGAAGGACAATCTGATTCGGTAGCTATATATTAGTCACTCTTTCGTCTTCGTTTACAGGAAAGTCTTCTCCCTCTCACAGCCATGGCTCGAAGTTGGCACTACTGTCTCTGAGAAGGGCTTCTCCTTCTTCCTCCAACCAAATTCTGTCCTTCCCATCTCACAGCCACTCTTTCCATCATCACCATCTGAGGGAAAGGGCAGAAGGTGAAGTCAGGGGACTGACTAGTTACATGGTACTTGGCTAGACAGCTTTGTATAGTAATCTGGGCTGGCAGAGAATTTAAGCTGACTTTCTGTTGTGGGTGTTGTAGATTGCTCTGAGACACCCACCCAAGGATCTTTCTCCCATAGTTCCCTGGGCCCATGTGACGCATCTGTATTCTGAATGGTCACTGTGACATCTTTACTTCCAGCTTCTCACTGAGGTCCCACAGGCTCACTCCTTTGCTTGGCTCACTTCTTTTCCATGGAAAACACTCACCCTTCCCTTTGTTCCAATGACGTCTGGGGTGATCCTAAGATACCAGCACGCTCCTGGCTCCACCTCAAAAGCCCTGACTCAGCACCCCTATCTGTCATACTTCAGACAAGGAATCAGACCCCAGGTTCCATGCACCCCCTCAAATCCAGAGGTCCTGTGGTGTAGTCACACCTTCCAAAGATGGACACCACCGTCTTTTGCTTTCTCTGTACACGGGCCCACTTGTCTATCAAGAAGTGGGATCTGTTACTCCACCCCTGTGAATCGGAGCTAGACTGCAGCTGCTTAACAGATAGCATGTGGCAGAAGGGACTCAGAACCAGTCTTGTGCCTGTCCTTCAAGAGGAATGACAGCTTCCCCATCCTCCCTATTGGCAGCCAGCTCCATGCTGCAAGGAAGCCCAGGCAACCTGTTAGGGAAGAACCGAGTCCCTCAGTCAACAATCCCAGCTGCTTTCCCAGCTGTAAGCCAGCATCAACTTGCCATCTAGGCGACGGAATCATTTTGGAACTGACACCATGTGGAGCAGAGACAAATTATCCTGTCTGAGCCTGGCTGATGTTGTAAAATTGTGAACAAATCAATGACTATTGTTTGAACGCATTGATTTTTGTAGTGGTTTGTAAGTGAAACACTTGGTAACCTCCCCAAGTGGCCCCATGGAAGCCTCCCCCATAGGTTTGAGGTGAAGCAGATGGCACCCCTTTCCTTCCCACTTGGGTAGGGTGAGGGATTCAGCATGGAGATCTCTCCAAGGAGATCTCTTCGCAAACCATCTTGTCTCCCCACACTTTGAACCCATTTTCATATATACACCCCTGATCTGCCTGAGGAGTCCAAGAGGTATGGAACCAGTTCTTAAAATTTTCTTTGTAAATTCAAGATGCAAGATATAAATTCATGCTCATGTAGATGTCCAATATTTTTCATGTTAATCCTTCAGTTAAGGCTGAGGCCCAAAGAACCTCATATTGAGATTGTGTGGCCCTGATTTCAGGATTGGATGGGGCAGACACTGACACCTGAGAGTCTTTGGGATGGTGCAGAACAGAGATTCTTTTCAAAATTTATTCTAGCCAGAAAATCCTGGCAGAATCTTATTTGAAGGCCCAAACCAGTTAAAAGCTGTGCCATAGCTGAAGAGGGAGTGGGAGGTCCCAGCTGAGCGAGGGGACCCTTCCTCACCACTAGAGTACCCTCCGAAGTGACATAAATGGCCTGGTTCCTCTGAGCACAATATCAACACCACTGTGTGGGGCAATGAGCTTGGGCTTTGGAGCAGGTAAACGTCTGCATCTCAGCTCCTACGTCTGTAGGACCTGGAAGATGACAATACGTAGCTCCCAAGCTGCTGTGAGAACTGAATGAGACGAGGAGTGTGAGCACACTGTACGTGGTTGGTATTCCACAAATGCCCATTCCCTTTCTTTCGTTCTGATTCATGTTCTGTGTCAGCAGCAACACTGACTCTGCTCCCTGGGCTCAATGGGCAGCTGCTGCTGCACCCGAGACCTCTGCAGAATGTCACTGTATGGGAAGACCTGAAGCTCCCCTTCCAGGTGTCCATACCATCCCAGTCCTGTCGCCAGAATCGGAAACCAGACTCCTGGTAAAGGAGGGGCTCACATGGCACCCCTCCCCCACAAAATGAACTCAGGAGAAAGGCTGATCACAAAATGGGGGGAGGAACGGAAGTCTTTCCACACACACACACCCCCTACACACACACACACTCGGTAACCAGGGAACGTTCCCCTTGACACCCTTGCTGGTGCTTACTATATGCCAGTTAGGTGCCAAGTGCTTTACACACATTATCTTGTTTAATCCTCATAACAACCCCCTGGGGAAGACAGTTTTACCCTATTTTACAGGTTAGAAAACTGAAGTTCAGAGTGGTTAAGCCAGCGACCCCAATGTTTGGCTGTCAGAATAACAGGAGAACTCATAAAATGCATATTCCCAGGCTCTGACAACAGAATCAGAACTCACTTCCTTAGGGTCCAAGATTGCATCCCTACCCAGTAGGCAGACAGGGTTGATGAGGGTGAGGTGATAGAGGCAGCTAGACCCTGGTGCACTGCACTCTCAGGTGCCGATCTGCTTCCGAGACACCATGACTTGGGGCCTGCTTATCATCTATGCCCGAGGTGTCCCCACCTCACCCCAGTCCCACCCACTGCAAAGCCAGAACTGGAACGCAGACCCGCCTGTGGGAAGACCACACTCTGCCATGAAGCCCCTACGGTCCCTAGGGCAGAGCTTCTCAAACTTGAACGCACACATCAGAATCACCTGGAAGCTGCCTGTCCAGGCTCCATACTGAGATCCATCAACTACGGCAACAGCTCCCTTCTCCAGATTTCTTCTCTGAGGGTCTGTGACGAAGGGCTCCAAGCAGCTTGGATGTCTCACACTTCTGCCCCAACATACCCCAAAGTGGAGTTAATTCCCCATCGCCCACCACCACCCAAGCACATTGATGTCCGGTGCTTAAGCTGCTCCAGGTCTCAACAAGGAAGTATAGGTACCCCACAGAAAGGGTCCGCGGGTTTCCAGAGCGGAGAGGTCAGGCCTTATATGGTCAGGGTTGATGGGGTCCCTGGTTTCTGACCACTCCTGGTGGACCCCATCCATCTGCCTGCAGGCTTCTGGGATGGCATTGCTGTGTTCAAGTTGCTCTGTGCTTTTTGCTTCTGTGCAAAGTTTATGCAGCTGACTGGAAAAAAAAACTGACTTAAAATTTCTAGGTTCCCACTGCTCCCTCCTTAAGTAACTGTCCTGAGAGCAGTTGCAGACATTTGCACTAATTAGTTAATTTATTTTTATGTGAGCTTATGAGAACCCCAAATTCAATCTACAAATTAATGGCAACTCATATGCAAATAAATGGAATTCAGTCCCCAGACCTCATGGTTTTGGTTTTGGCTTTGAAACAGCCCTACAGCCCCGTAAACCAGCACTGGGTCTTTCCTTTTAGTCCTCAGAAAGTGTTTCTGACTCATTAAGTACCTAATTGCACAGCTCTTGAAGGAAGTTCCTACTAAAAATGAAAACCAGCATCCAGTGGGCCTCGCCCCCTCATCACTTCCACCCCCACCAGCTGCACACTCAGCTGCCGCAAAACTGTTCCAGGTACCCTGACTTAACTGACCTGTGCCTAACCCCGACCCTCATTTCTTCCTCCCAATTTCACCATTCTAATATGGGCTGATTGTGGTTGCAGAAAAGGCTCTCTAAGCTGGGTGTCAGGACATGTGGGCTCAGCCCATGGACCAGCTGTGTGCTGAGCTTCAGTTTCCTCATCTAAATACTGTGGCAGCCCGGGCTGGTGTGGCTCAGTGGATTGAGTGTCGGCCTGCAAACCAAAGGGTCATCGGTTCAATTCCCAGTCAGGGCACAAGCCTGGGTCGTGGGCCATGTCCCCAGTGGGGGTGCACGAGAGGCAACCACACATTGATGCTTCTCTCCCTCTCTTTCCCTCCCTTCCCCTCTCTCTAAAAACAAATAAATAAAATCTTTAAAAAAATAAATACCAGCAAGATGCTGGTTTCTCCTGAAGGAAGTCAGAGGCCTTGCTGGGAAGAGGAATCTAGGGCAGGAATGCAGGAACGATGGTGGCCCTTGGAACTAGAAGAGGAAGAACTTCCTCTGGGGTTTGGGGGCAGCGGTGAGTTGATCCTGGTGAGGTGGAAGGGAGGTTTACCACGTCACAGGGCTGCCATTTGATCTTTGCTGCAACTGCAGAGAGAAACAGCCTCCAGCTTCAAAGTGATGCCTAGGGCCCTTAGAGATTCTTCTCCATACCAGTGAGAAGAATTAGCATAGCCCATGTGTACATAAGTTCAAAGAACTCAGTCTCTAAAACACCATTACCATAAAAGCCCAGTCTGGCCCTAGGCCGGCCCTAACTCAGAAGAGAGGCGTCCTCGTAAGAGTCCTGAGCACTGAGAAACACCTGTGGCTTGTAGGGCAGAGGCCTAGGAGCTTCCGGAATGGATATGCCCCTGACATTGTACTGCTAGGCCACCTCCCTCTTCAGGAGCAGCCACATGAAGAATGGCTCTTTTGGCCTATTTGTAAATTCTCAGAGGTGAAGTGACCATGACTGGGAAGCACTCAGTGGTCTCTAGATTCACTACTGGGAGGACACTTTCTTTTCTAATTTTAAAGAATGTATTACTTTTAAGCTATATTGAGGTATAATTGACAAATAATGGGAGGACATTCTTAGTAAGTAGTATGTTAGGAATTTGGAATCACTTATTTGGACCTTAAAAAATAGTTCCTGCCCTGGCAAGATGGATCAGTTGGTTAGAGTGTATCGTGTACACCGAAAGGCTGCAGGTTTGATTTCCAGTGAGGACACATACCTAGGTTGAGGGTTCAATCCTGGGTCTGGGTGCATTTGAGGAGTTTTTTTTTTAAGTTCCTTATTTTCATTCAAGCTGATAAAGCAAGACATCCGCTTATTTGAGAGAATAAACCATCTTACTTCTTTGGAGCTGCTGTAACGAAATACTACAGACTGGGTGGCTTATAAAGAACAGCAATTTAGCCCTGACCAGTGTGGCTCAGGGGGTAGGGCTCGATTCCCAGTTAGGACAAATGCCTCTGGTCGGGGTGTGTGAACGAGAAGCAACCAACTGAAGTTTCGCACATCAGTGTTTCTCTCCCTCTCTTTCTCCCTCCCTTCCCTTCTCTCTAAAAATAAATAAATAAAATCTTTAAAAAAAAAAGGATTAAAAAGAACAACAGCAATTTATTTGTCATAGTTATGGAGGCTGAAAGTCCAAGATCAGGGTGCCAGCATGGCTGGGCTCTGGTGAGGGCCCTCTTTCACGCTGCAGAAGGCCAGCTTCTGTGTCCGCACACGGTGGAAGGGGTGGCGGCAGTCTGTGGGGTCTCTTTCATAAGAGCACTACTTCCATTTATAAGGGCTCCACCCTCAGGACCAAAGACTCGTCTCCTAATACCATCATTTTGGGCATTAGGATTTCAACATATGAGTTTGGGGGCCACGGACATTCAGATTGTGAGATCTCTGTGGGCTTGTCAGCAGCCACGGCCCAGGACTCCGTGGGTGTCCCTGACCCACCCTTCCTTAACTGAACAATGGCCGACCAACATTACTGAGCGTTTAGGAAAGTGTACTGGGCACTGTGCTAAGCACTTGATATGCATTACTGAACCTAACACAAGATCTCTGCACAGTAGGTGCTGTACTCATCCCCACTTAGAACTGAGGAAACTGAGGCCCAGCGAACTAAAGTGGCTCACCCCAAATCACAGATCATGTAAAAGGTGGAGTCCAGAGTCAAACTACACCTGACACTCAACTTCAGAACCCCAAATTTGCAGCCTAGAGCCCACTCCTGGTGGCTTCTCCAGGTCCAGCCCCACTGGAGGTCCTTAACTCTGGTCAGAAACTCACCTCAGCCTGTGGCGCAGAAACCTGAGGACTAGGGATTGGGAGACAGTCAGCTCGCAGCCAGGGACACTGCTGGGAGTGGTTTAGAATTTAACATTGGACTATCAGGTAGAACTGATGTGTGGCAGAATGCTAAAAAAAAATCCTTATGTTCTATTTTTGTTGAAACATAATGCAGTTAGACAATACAAACATGTTTGTTCAAATGATTTGAAAAAAAGTGCTGCCGACCCAAAGGGGAAATCAACAAGCATAGCCCTGTGCTGGTTCGGGAACTCTAAAAAGAATAAAACGCTTCTCTCTCTCTCTCTCTCTCTCTCTGAGAAGCAGAAAAATCTCAATGTGACTGAGAAACTGAAGAAATGGAAGGTTGGTGACTTTTAGAAAGAAAGAGGCACATCCTTCCTCATGAGCTGGATAGATGAAAGAGTAGGTGGGTAGACAGCTTTCATGGACCACCAAGGCTCCCCTCTGTAAACCCCCTGCCCCAGATTCTGGTGAGTTCTCCCAATTGAGGATTGCCCTATAGCCTCGGTCCCTGCTGGGCGTGCACCAGTGTAGTGGGCAGAGGCAGCAGAGGGGGCAAAAAATCAGGAAGAATCATTAAAGTGTGAGTGAGATAGGAACAGTCATTTTCCCCTGAGGAATTATGTATATTGATGAAATCTAGGCTAGAAAGGTCCAAGTTCAAAGGTCTGTTTACTTTTTTATCTTCTTACCCCAAGGAATGTGCCCGTTGGGTTAATGTTTATTTTATTGAAAAATCTATTTTAGGTATGTCAATAAGAGTTAAGTGTTACTTTTATAGGCCAAAAAAGAAAACACAAAAAGGGCAGTTTTGCCACTTATTTCAGATCTCAAGCAGAGGTTCTTCCTAGACCCATTGGCTCTAGTGCCACCTGGTGGTAGATTCCTCTACAACAGGGCTGGCTGTTGGGCTACAGGCCAGAACCCAAATTTAGGGTTGGAATCTTGGCTCTGCTCATTCTGAGCAGGGTGACCAGTTAGACAGAGTTCCTCTCTCAGAACTCCAATTTCCACATCTTAAAATGAAGGCCATAATACCTACTTTTGGGGTTGTTGTGATCCAATGAGTTAACTTATGTGTGGTGCCTAGAGGATAGTAAATGTTTAATACACTGGAACTATTAGTTTCACTGGAAAAGAACTTGATATCCCGGTGGGGTATGTCCCTGTGGGGTTCTGTTCTCATCATTTTCATCCTGACTCCAGTAAAGCTACAGAAGACATGGCCCCACAGTGGTGGCTGTCACTGCTAAGTCAGAGGCTGAGGGACATTGACAGGTTGGGAGGGATGGGCCAAATAGAACAGGTGAAATTTAATAGGGATAATGTAAGTTCTAAATTACATATATTTCCCATTGTGTGCACAAATATGGGGGTGCCTTGCTGACAAAGAAGACCAAGCCAGAAACACCAAGGGGTTTTAGAAACAGATAGCTCAACAAGAGTCAACTAGGTGACTTCACACTGAATTCTAATTTGATCAACAGCCATGAAGGAGCAACATTTATGACAAACTGTTGAAATGTCCATCTATCCTGATTTTGTAATTCCACTAAGAGGACTCTATCCAGAGGAAATAATTGGAAATAATCAGAAATAACTGTATACAAAGATGTATCACTGTGGTTGATAAAAGTGAAAAATTAGAAAGTGTAAATTCCAAGGACAGAGGATAAGTCAATTAAATTGTGGTTTATCCATATGCAATCCTTGAAAATTTCAATTTGATCATTATTATAATTTAAAAATGCTCATATATAACTTGGAGATGGTGATAATCAGAGTATGATTAAAAGAGGATCATAACATATTGATAAGTTTCATTTAAATAAAGATGTAAAATTAAAAGCCTGAATTTACCAAATGTGATCACTTCAAATTGTACAATGTATAAATTATCAAAACTCTAAGGAGAAACTGGCAGATTTTAATGCACTTCTCTCAGTAATTGATAGATCAAGTCAACTGAAAAATCACTAAGGAAAGTTTTGAACCCCTTAAAAGCTTAATATAATGTCCCCGCGTGGAACATTGCCACCCACAGCTGAGGAAGATGAGTTCTTTCAAATGCACATGGGACATTAAAAAACGACCACATACACAATAGTAACTAGCAACTTCAGTACCTGGTGCTAATTCTAAGACAGGGAGTTTGGGAGCCAGAGGTGCATTGATTTGGAGCTCACAGATTTTCCAGAGGATTAGGGCTGAGATGAGCTTGTGAGCACAGTTCTCCAGATAAGGATGGCACTGGGGCTGAGCCCCATCATGCAGAAGCAGAAGCAGGAGGTCCAAGGGCCCAGAGCAAACAAAAGCAATTGAGTTCTGCAAAGAGGAACTGCAAAGAGTCCCTGATTTCACATCCTTTCTCTCCATAACACTGAGTTCTCTTAGTATGTTTCTGGGCAGTGGCCCTGTCATGAATATCCAGGGGCCCCACCAAAAGCTGTGGTTCAGTTTCCATCTCTAATAGGAGACAGGGGTCTTCAGTTACCTCCAAGCAGGGGCATGTCCCCCAGAGAGGAACATGAGCTGAGCCCGGAAAGAAGCCGAGCAGAGCTCAGATGTCACAAAGGCTTGGTGAGCTCACCATGGGAAGGTCACAGGACTCCTGAGGCTCTGCCAACTAAAGAAACCCTCTGTCCACCCCACCCCACACAGGTACCCCTAGAGAGCCTTTAGGGGCCTCCCTGCAGGATGGGCCAAGAGAAGTGGGATCCAGGACTGCCAGGCCTGGTCCAACCCATGCTGTGTGACCCAGCTTGCACTTAGTTCTCTGGGGCTCAGGCCACCTGTTAAAACACAGGTATCACTGGCTTCCTGCTTACCGCGCCAAGGTGTCATATACAGAGGCTCATGTTTAGGAAGGAACTCTAGAGTGTTTGCAACAGTCAAGCCCGTGATGGTTGAAATAGAGTGTTTATCCCAAACCGGCATTTCAGCCAATTGCTTTCTTGTGTCCTCCTCAAAAAACACTTTCAGTGTACCCTCCAACCTGGTAAGGGGTTTTGTTTTATCCCCCTTTCAGTCCTTCTCCCTGGCGACTGGGCAGGTGATGGATGAGATGTGATCACCGGAGAGGCTTGGGCAAGCCACACAGGCCCATTAGCTCAGGAGACAAATATGGAAAGAAAATACATAAAGGAAGGGAATGATACTGGCATAACCTGACCAGTGCGCCCAGTGGGCAAGGGGCTGTAGGAAACACCCGAGGCAGTGGAAACGTGCTGCCTGGGTAAACAAGCTAATGTAGCACATGACAGATCCCCCACCATTCCCCCCAGCAAAGACGTGGTAGGAGAAAGTCACTGTACTGAGTATATGTGAGGCCGGTGAAATGTATGGCTAAGGCTAAAAGCCCTCCTACTCTCTTCCAGTCCCAGAGGACACAGCTTCATGTGACCTAGAGGTCAACATGGTTGCAGGGGGAGGTGCTGTCCTATCAGTCTAGCCTGAGTAAAGGACGGAATTGGCTGGGGGGGGCTTGGACCTTCCCAGAGCGTGCAGAAGTTTGGGCCACGTCTAAACTGAGGAAAGGCAGGGACACACTTTTTCTGGACTCACTTCACGGATGTGCAGGCCAGGGCTTGTGTGACTGGCTGGCCATGGAAGCCATGTGGCAAATGGCAGGCCGGTCCCACATGTGGACCCCAGGAAGGAGCCTGAAGGTGGACAACAACCCACTTAGCTGCCATGGGTTCCAAAGGACAGATAAGGATGGAGCAGAATTCTGGGCATTGTTTTGGTCTTTAGCCTTTTTCCGGAACAGATGGGTTTTGTGTTTTGCGGAAGACATGAGCCTGGAGCCTGAAAGTCTTTGGTCCTCCCAAAATATACAACCTTTTAATAAAGACCTTTCCTTCCCCACCAATCTCTGCCTCTGGAATTTGCCTGTGGGTGGTGGTGAGCAGCCAAACCCCACTTTTGTTCAGTAACAGGAACACTGCCCAAAAGTCGGAAATCTGCTCTCACTGGCTATGTGACATGAGCAAGTTACTTCCTCTCTCTGGTCCTGTTTCCTCATTCTTAAAATGAGGGGAAATCATCTCTACACTCATTTCCATCTCTACGCTCATTTCCAGATGATTCTGAGACCTTATCATTGAAAGAACCAGGTCTATTTTAAGGGTCAATGAGCCAGTTCCTAATCAGAAAACAGTCCCTTCCATTGACTTTTCAGAGCTGCTGGGAAGTGGAAGGAAGCAGAGGTGGCAATCCCTGAGCCTTTGCTGAGTCATGGACCAGGAATTAGACCTCACAAGGGGCTGCCACTTGGACTTAAACAATAGGGCCACTGTTCTGTCATTCCCACCTAATGAACACAGCAATACAAGCGCAAGGGTAACTGGTGTTTTTATCAGGCTTGACCAACATTTTTGATACAGTAAGTTCCACTGAGAAGCCAATCCTCCATGTGTGTATCTCTATATGTAGATCTACCTACATATGTAGATCTATAGAGAACATTATTCTCTCTCTCTCTACACACGCACACACACACTCTCTCTCTCTCTCTCAAGAAAAGATAGGTAGCTCAGTTGGCTAGAGTATCATCCCAATTAACCAAGGTTGTAGGTTTGATCCCCAGTCAGGGTACATACAAGAATCAACCAATGAATGCACAAATAGGTGGAACAACAAATCAGTGTTTCTCTCCTCTTCCCTTCCTCTCTATAGAATCAATAAATTAAAAGAAAAATTGTAATAAAATGTAGATTTCGTTCTTGAGCACTATTAAGGGTGTTAGGGAAACAGTGAAGACACCCTGGTTCACAACAGGGTGATCTTCTGCTTGCTGATGGGAACCGAGTTGCCCAAACACCAACAATGAGCAGTCTTCCTGTACCCTGCTTGAGCTGACCATTGAAAGGAGGGTCTTACTTAATTCCTGTTACTAGGTTTTGAAAAGGATCCTTCAAAGCAGAGGCTTCCAGGTAATATCAGCTCAGGCTGGGTATGGCTGAAAAGCATATGAATGAAGGTTGAAAGAGTTGGCCATTCAGAGCCTTGACAAAAGCAGACACGGGAGTAATGTAGTAATGGCACACAAAAAGGCAATGGATATGTAATTAGGATAAAAATAGAATTGAGTTTTTACCAAAATGTAGTAGATTAGTTACAATGGTTAATGCCCATATCCACACATAGTTTCATCCTTGGGTCTCCTTTCATTCAGGCTACTACCCTCTATAACTTTGTTCATTTCCAAGTTTCACTTGGCGTCTGTCTGCTAAAGTCTCCAGGACACATCTTCAGCAACACTCCTCCAGAGCTTCAGGCCTGTACATTTAACTCCCTCCTGGTCACCTTGACCTGGATGTTCTCATGTACACCAAGCTCAACATGTCCTCAAGTGAACACTTCGTTACATCCATGACCTGGGACAATACTGGGAAGGGCTTCAACTTCTATGAGTGACATCTGTACTTACCATGTTTGGAAGGCAAGGAAGGGAATGGGATGTGTCGTTTATGATGGAACTCCAGCATGGATGCTGCCTCTGTCCTCTGAATGAGGTGTTTCAACTTGGTTTGCTCAGTGGAGTCACCTGGGGCATTTTGGGAAAATGCAGACTTCCAGGCCTTGGCCCAAACTCCATGAATCAAATTGTACAAATCTCAATTTTTTTTTTCCAACTTTTGAATCCTACCAATGAAAATCATTTATACTTGTAACAAGTCATAAATTTCACCACTGAAAATTCATCTTCACACTTACTATACTCAGTAGGAAATCTCAGGGATCAAACTTGAGGAATGAATGCTTTGGCAGAAAACATACCTACTGGCTTGGTCCTCTCCACCACTCTCTTCAAATTTAGCAACTCTTGGAAGTATTATCCACTTGATGCCTCCAGATGGAATCCTCCCTTCATTCTGCCTCTCTGGGCATTAGGTCCTTGTTTGCACAGTATTAATTTGCTCACATGACACTTCCGTGCTTTTGGAGAAACTCAAATCTCCTGCTCTCTTCCCAAACTGGAAACACAGGTGCACAGGAAAAAAAGGGGAAAGAAGCCAGGGACTGACAATGTCATTTTGAAGCCTTGATACACTGGAGGTCACCTTTCTATACTTCTGATAGCTTTTCCCTTTGAACAAATAAAATACAGTTGTGGACCTGGCTGGCATGGCTGAATTGGTCGGAGTGTTGTCCGGTAACTGAAAGGTGGCTGGTTTGATTCCCTGTCAGGGCACGTGCCCAGGTTGCGGGCTTGAGAGTATGCAAATAAACCTAACAAAAAATTATAAAGCCTAATATTCCTGCTACATAACTCCTGGTTTTTCATTCCATTCCAAACTGGGTGTGTTTATTCCAAAAATGCTTGAATTGTAAAAATCCTCAGTTCCTGTTTTGGGTGCTATGTTGTAATTACAAGTGACTCATTCATCCACACTCAAGTTTTTGGATGCAAATGAAAGTATGACTTCAGTTAATTTTAATTCTTTAACTATACCAACTGCATACACTGTCAAGATGAAATTTTCCTGTTATTATTTCAATTAATGTAACAAGTGATTTTTCTTTTTTCTTTTAAATATTTTTTATTTATTTTATTTTATTTATCTGTTTTTAGAGAGGGGAAAGGAGAAAGAGAGGGAGAGACACATCAATGTGTGGTTGCTTCTCACTCGCGCCCCCAACTGGGGACCTGATGTGCAACCCAGTCGTGTACCCTGACTGGGAATCGAAGCAGCGACACTTGGTTCGCAGGCCGACACTTAATCCACTGAGCCACAGCAGTCAGGATCAAGTGATTTTTCTTTAGTTATTGTTTGCACTATCTTTTTGTATTCACCTTTGGAGATCTAAAACCCCGCCCTTCTTAAGAATTCATTTTGAGTTCTGATTTTTAAATACCACAAGAGTTATTTCATATAGATGTTAGTTCCTTTATACTTATTCTGGATAATAACAAAAAATATTTCTATCATAAAACTTTTAAGATATTTTTTAAAGAGATGACTGTGCTATAAAATGAATTTTTCAAAATCAAACCAAGTCAGATATTCCCAAATACACCTACAACTAAGTGAAAGTTTGTATATTTTAGAGAAGATAATAAAATGTTTTTCTAATTTATCTTTGAAAACATAGGTAACAATGGTCTTATCAAATTAAGTCAGCTAGTAGAAAAAAAATCTAATACATTTTACATTTACCCCAAGGTTAATTTGGGCAAGAAGGGGGCGGAATAAGGCTTTTGATTTTTTCTTTTAAGATTTATTGATTGATTTTTGAGAGAGGGAAAGGAAGGGAGAAAGGAAGGGTTTCGAGAAACATCGATGCGAGCAAGAAACACTGACAGGTTGCCTCTTGTAGGCACCCCGACCAGGGACCAAACCCGAAACCCAGTCATGTGCCCTGACCAGGAAGTGAGCTGCCGACCTTTCACTTTGAGGTAGGGATGTGTAACCAACTGAGCCTCACTGGTCAGGGCAGGCTTTTCGTTTTTAAATACCAAAGAAAGTTTTATTGCATGAACCAAGAGATGATATCATTTAGTGGAATGAAATGTGTATCTCTATACAGAAGAATTTTGCTTCTAACAATTCTATCTTTGAAAAAAAAAGTAAAAAATTTAAAATCCTATTTCATTTCAGCACCATATATATTTAAAAAAAATTTTTTTTTCTTTTGCTGTAAGACAAATTTGTATAATCAAACACTTCAAAAATATAATATGGCCTGTATTATTTCCTCACAGGGCATCAGGTACTAATATATATAGATCACTTTTAAAAATAACAGAAATTGTATGAAAATCAGCACAATATTTCATTTATTTATTTTATTTGGCAGACAGCACAGAAATCCAGCAATATTTTAAACATGTAAAAAAGTCAAATGCTCAACAGTAATGGGGATTTTCTTTCTTTCTTTTTACATAATTACTAGCAATAAGCACATGTTGAGATTCTGCAAAGCTAGCAAAATAAGGGTGCTTGGCTTTTGAACATATACCACAAAAACAAACACCAAAAAGAAATATAATTTATCTTTACAAAAATTACAGCCAAGCAACAGAAAAGAAGGATGTTAATAATGAAGACACTAACACATAAGTTCACTACTGAAATGCTACATCTTGTACCCTGAATGCCATGTGTAGAGAGCCAAGCAGAGTACATTTAGGCTCATCACTGAGGTTGGGAATTATCTGAGAATTTAATGCTTATTTGCAACATACTCAAATTCTATATAGCAGTTCCTAGATCATAACAATGTACTCTGTTATATATCTGAGAAGTAGAGTCTTCTTTGCTGGCAGTATAAAACTTCTGACCAGTACCAAAATTTTGGTAAAACAAAAATTGAAGGCATTTTCTAGTATATGCAAATATTATAGGGGCATCCACTACTGTGGAAAAAAATCTTAGATTTCACACTTAAGTTTCTGCTGAGCTTTGTCAAACCAAACAGCTCAACTATAAGGCAAGAAAAAAGAACCCCCTATAACAATTAGTAGGTCTTACCAAGTAAAGATAGGAATTCAATCTTAGGAAAAAACTTTTTAAATAAACAGATCTAAAACAGCTGGAATTGAAATGAATACCTAGAAATTACTCAACATCCTGACATTCAGTCATTGGTTCAGAAGCCTGACAAACAACCTGTTGGTGTATTTTATCAAATTAACCTTTGGAATCAGCACCAGTCCCCAAAACCTCAAATTATAATATTTAATCTTCACTCAAATAGATCCTTTTGTGCTATATAAACAAATCTACAATTAAATTAAAGAAAGCTCAATTTACTCAACTTAAATATTTTTTTGTAGACTTGGTAGCAACTTAAATTTTTATTTACTTGTGCTTCTGTTTTGGGGCACTTTGATTGAAGAAAAATTCAATTCACAAGATTACATCTTGCTAAAGCATTCCTTAGCATTGGTCCAAACCTGAATCCCCTTAAAAGAGAGAGAGGGAGAGAAAGCTTTAAAGTGTGATTTTGAAAGAATCCTGAAAGTTCAGATATTTGGCTTGCTGGTATGCTGCATTTTGCATTTTAGAATAATTAACAAGTCCAGCAACTATGACACGTAAGTAACTTGTATGAGCCCATCTTCAAAATGCAGTTCTTTTTCAAAAACTGAGTTTTCAAGGTTCAAAACACAAACTCATTTACTCATGTCACATATTCAATATCATTTCTGTTGGTGAACCAAACACATTTTCATGCAGTTTTTCTTTGTAATTTTTGAAAAAAAGAAAAAAAACCTTATTAGTCTAACAATTATAAATCAATGAATCAGTAAATCATTACTCTAATAACTAATGTTTTGACAGAAACAAATTATACTAAACTATCAAATCCCTCTTAATGGTTCTAGCAGGCTAGTTAGCACAAAGCTACTATGATACAATATACCTAATATGCTTAAACAAAAGGCATGTTTGTAGAAATTTAACAGTAAAATCTAAGGAAGTGGTAGAAACAAAGGTATTTTCTCAATAACAAGGCGCATACTCTAATAACTACTAAATTATGACGAGGAAATACTTTAATATTTAAATGCTAAAACGTGAATATAAAGAGGCTTCAAACAACAGGAAAAAAAAAGAAAAAGAATCCAGGCCCTGACTGGGTTTCTCAGTTGGTTAGAGCGTTGTCCTGATACACCAATGTTGCAGGTTCATTCCCGGTTAGGGCACAAGAAACAACCAATGAATGCATCAATAAGTGGAACAACAAACTGATGTTTCTCTTCTCTAAAAATCAATTTTAAAAAAGAATCTTTTCAGTTTTTTTTTCTTCCTTGATGGAATACAAAAAACACACACATTTTTTAAAACCACACAAAAATCTTTAAAATGCATTAGACTGGCTGGAAAAAGTCTTATCTAATGAACAGAGTATTCACTGTTATAAAGGATAAGATACATCTTATGCAATGTCATAGTAAGATGCCTATAAGACATCAGCTTTGGGAACAGTGTTCCTTATGGCACTGCCTTGGGTTTGCTCAGCTCAACACAAGAACTGTGCACTGGTGCATATAATGCAATATTGTTTTTTGTGGGGAAGAGGAAGTGACTATTTTCTAAATGATTGCTTATGTATAAAAAAAACTCTGAAAGGATACGTGTGAAGATATAATAGTGGTGAATTTTCAAGAGATTTGGGGTAACAGAAGCTTTACTTAATAATACTTCTGGATTGGTTGATATTTTTGTAATGAACAAATGTTATCTTTGACATGTAAAAATACCTTTAAAATTTTATTTGAATAAAAATAACTTTAAATTTAAAAACATAGCCTGAAAATTAATCAAGTATTTCTTTAAAAAGCCTTGGCCTCCTTGATTCCACAAATCAGAAAGATCATTATGAAAAAGGTTGACTAAAGGAACACTTAGAAGTGATACTTGCTTTTAATGCCAATATGAATGTTTTTAATTAATATTTTTGTTTTGGTTTGTTACTACTGTAATTTAGTATTTGATTATATTCAATTACCACTTTGAATAGGTAACACTATAACAAATACGATTTAAAGTTATATACAAGTAAAATATACAAAATATAGTTACCTGTATTTATCCCCCCAAAATCCCTAATGTTAATCTTAACTTCTTGTACTAAATTTTTAAGTTTCTAAAGAAAAGAACACTGTAGTCCTGGGCAGGTAGCTCGGTTGGTTAGAGCGCTGTCCTGAAATGCCAAGGTTGTAGGTTCAATCCTCAGTTGGGGCACATACAAGAATCAACCGATGAATGCATTAAGTGGAAAAACAAATCAATGTTTCTCTTTCCCTTTCCTTACTCTCTCTCTCCCCCTCTGTTCCTTCCTTCCATCCTCTTTCTCTCTCCCTCCCTCCTTCCCACTTCCAAAATCAATTTTAAAAAGAACGAAAAAAAGAAAACAGCCCTGGCTGGTGTGGCTCAGGGATTGAGCACCGGCCTGTAAGAGGCAACCATACATTGATGTTTCTCTCGCCCTTCCCCTATCTCTAAGAATAAATAAATAAATAAAATCTTTTTAAAAAAAAGAACACTGTAAATTTTCAAATAAGAAAACCTTTTCCTCTCAGGGAAGGTAATAAAACATGATGAAATTTCCTTGGGAAATAAGATAAACATACATTCTTATTAATCTCATGTGAGTATTTCTCACTACAGTTATTATCTTAGGATACATGAACTAGGTGACCCACAAGATATCCAAGGTTATGTCCAAATGTACCTATGGCAGTATCTTCTTTCACTCAAAGATTAATTTCTAGCACCCTCAAAGGATCCACCCTAAGCAAAGTGGGGGAAAAAGTTCTTTGAACCACTCATTATATAAAGTCCACATTTATTTTGGGGAAAGAAGCAAATGGGAGATTACAAAGAGCTTATTAAGAAGTCTTTTAGACAATGGCAAGACTTCTGGCCAAGATGAAAGCATAGACAGACACACTGCGTCTCCCTCCACAACTAAGAAGGAATACAACTACCTCAAAACTAGAAACAACCAGAAGTTCCAGAAAATCAAACTGCATGGAAGTCCAGCAAACAAAGACATAAAGAAGAAATACTCATCCAGACAGGTAGGAGGGGTGGAGCCAGGGCAGAGAGGATGCAGTGCAGTGGTGGCAGCAGCTCACATGTTTTAAAGTCAGGAGGGACACCTGGGGAGCGTTCCCAGCTCCTCACCGAACTGTGCAGCTCCTGGTCCCAACACCAGGAAAAATCAAGCTTCATTGCTTCTGACTGTGCAAGCCGGTGGGGGTTGGGGTAGAGGAAGAAACTGCTGGTCTCTCCGCAGAGTCTGCTTGTTTAAAGGGCCCCCATGGTCCTAGAATGTCTGTAGACCCACCCATTCGGGGAACGACAGCCAGGGACATAGCTAGAGAGGCACCAGTCCCATACGGAAGTGGGAGAAGTGCCTGGAAAAGGAATGAATGCTAAGAAAGCGGCATTGTTCCTTCTCAGACCCCTCTGCCACATACAGTGCCACAATGTGGTGAAACAGGTCATCCTCTACTGATGAATCCCTAAGGCTCCGCCCCTTACAACATAACAGGAGTGACAGCTCTACCTAAGACACAGAGGCAAGCACACACAGGAGACTTCCGGTCAAGTTGGAGGCCTAGACTGACACACTCTGTCTCCCTCCACAGCTTAAAAGGAATACAACTACCGCAAAACCAGAAATAACCAGAAGTTCCAGAAAATAAATGGAAGTCCAGCATATGAAGTTATGAAGAAGTGGTGCTCATCCAGATGAGTAGGAGGGGCGAAGCTGGGACGGAGAGGTCAAGCTGTGCTGGCAACAGCAGCAGTGGTGACAGCATCGGGATGTCGGTAAGCACAGACACCCATATTTAAGGGGAGGCGAGAAGCGTCTGGGGAGCACCCCCGGCTGCAGACTAGACCCGTCAGCTTGCGACTCCAACGCTGGAGAAGGCAGACCCCCATTGCTTTGAACTGTGAGGCCGAGAGATGGTGGGGATGGAGGAGGAGGCTCCTGGTCTCTCAGCACAGAGTGAACAGCAGGAATCCATCTTGGACCCCAACCCCCACACCCACACAAAACACCACAGCATAGTGAGAAGGGTCACCTGGATGTGACGAGTGCATGGGGCTCCATCCCCTATAACGTAGGAGGTGTGACAGCCCTGCCTGGGAAGCAAAGGTAAACAAAAACTGTCAGGATGGCAGAGGTCATGATAGAGATCCCAGTGACACAGCTGACCAGACAGTAAATATCTAATCTAACAAAGCAGCAGATAGAAAATCTTTCTGAGGCAAAGTTCAGAGCTTTGGTTATAAAAATGCTTACAGACCTAACAGCAGATCTTAAACAAGACGGGGAAGGAATGAAGGTTAGTCCTGATGAAATGAATGAAAACACATATGAAACTAATGGTGAGGGAAAGAAAACCAGGGTTCAAATCAACAAATCAGAACATAGGGAAGGAACAAACAACCAGTTCAGAAAGAGGAAACAAAAAGTGAGGAAAATGAGGAGAGGCTCAGAAACCTATGGGACCGCTATAAGCAGGCCAACATTCGAATCATAAAGTTGTCAGAGGGTTAAGAAGAAACAGAAATTGAAAAATCATGTGAAAAAATAATGAAGCAGAACTTCCCTAACTTGGGGAAGGAAATACGACTTACAGGTCCAGGAAACAGAGTTCCAAAAAAACTGGACCCAGGGGGAAACACACCAAGACACATTATAATCAAAATGTCAAAAATTAAGGATAAAGAGAGGATCTTAAAAGCAGCAAGAGAGAAAAAGAGAATTACGTATTAAGGGGTCCCAAAAAGACTATCAGCTGATTTCTCAAAAGAAACTGCAGACAAGAAGGGACTAGCAAGAAATATTCAAAGTAATGAAAATCAAAAACCTACAACCATGATTACTCTGTCCAGCGAAGCTGTCATTCAGAATAGAAGGGCAGAGAAAGTGCTTCCAGGACAAAGTAAAACTGAAGGAATTCATCAGATTCAAACCACTGTTATATAAAATGTTAAAGGGACTTGTTTAGGAGAAAAAGGGTCAAACAATGAACATTAAAATGAAAACTATCACAACAACCAACAACAGAAGCTTGGGAATCGAAACAAAGGCAAACTAAGTAGGCAATGAGAGTGGGAAAAGAATTGTGGGTATGGTGAACATTTTGGGGGGAGGTCGGTGGGGAGGGGGAAGGGGAGAAAGGGAGGGAGATGGTACAGGAATTAAGAAGCATCGTAGGAGGGAGTGGAGTAGACAGGAAGATGCTGAGAAGAACTATATGCACAACCAATGGGCATGGACTAAGTGGGGGGGCAACTGGAGGGTGGGTGGTCCCTGGGTGGAGGGGAACAAAGGGAAAAGAAATTGGAACAATTGTAACAGCATAATCAATAAAGCATATTAGAAGAAAGAAGGGAGGAGGAGGAGGAGAAAGAAGAAGAAAGAAGAAGGAGGAGGAGGAGGAGAAGGAGGAGGAGAAGGAGAAGAAGGAGAAGAAGGTGAAGGGGAAGAGGAAGGGGAAGGGGAAGAGGAAGAAGAAGAAGAAGAAAGTCTTTTATAGGGCAACAAAACAAAACCAACTCGAAAAACCTTTGTGACTTGATCTTTCAGACCATGCAAAATTGAAAATGGCAGATTCATAAGAAAGACCATAAATGAGAAGGACCCTGTGAAGCAGCAAGGCAGGCAGCAAAAGTCAGCAGGATAATAGCAACAGACAGAAACACCCCAAACTATAAGCATCAGCATCTGGAGATTGGCTGGTCATGATTTTAACTTAAGTGACCCCAAAGATTCATAGCATGAAGTAACTTAAAATTTCACTGAGTCAAAAATATTATGAGTTAGCCCAATACAAACGGAGCTTACTTGACTAGTATGTAAGTCTGGTGTTTAAGTCTCAAAATCTATTTGGTCTTTTCTGCTATTACTGTCGATACAAGAGAAAAGGTCTATGAACGTGATGGTTCCTAGCTATAAGATACAAATTTTGGATAAATTAAAGCATAAAAGTATTTACATGAGTGTGATTTTTCCCTCTAAGAAAGTCTTCATAAATATGGGAATTCATCTTACTATATGATTTACTAGATAATGCATGTAAAATTGCTTGATAAATTGTGACATGCTGGACCAATGTAAAGCACACAGGCAGATCTTGAGTTACAAAAAAGCAGTTAAGGAATGTTTTTTATTTTGTTCTTTCAATAGCATTTTTTTTAGAAAGAGTCCCATCATTGTCAAAAGATTTATTTTAGCTAAAATGAGCTTCAATGTTTGTACCTTCTACAGACAGCATAACCTCATTTTCCCTAACAAATGCAAGCTATTTTCAATCAAAGTATCCACCACTGTTAGGAATGATATTTTACTGCCCTGCCCAAGAACATCATATAATCAAAGTAATGTTGTTAATATATATTTTCAAATACAAGTTATAAATGGAGCACACACATTTGGAACTTCAGATGATATGGAGACTTAGTAACTGATATTTTGGTTATGCCCCTTCTTATAAAATTAAGTAGATAAACTGGGAAGTATTCTGGAAGACAAGAAGAATGGGCTTTAAAAATGAAAACAATAAATATTCTGATTCAAATAAAAATAATTAGTGTTTTAAAAACCTGTAAGCACTTCTGTATATACTCGTACCTTCACTGAAACCCAAACCTACCTTTTTGCACATACTGATTTGCATGACTGCATAGCTTATGAGAGCCTCCTTTAAATCATGGTTCTTCTGCTCTTTGAAGCGTTCAATATCTGCCCAAGCATTTTTCACAAATTCTCTAAAATAAAAGGTATAGTCATTGTTATTATTTAAATTAAGTAAACTATATTTTATAAATTTAAAGAACAAGTTCTCATTTGAGTTAGTTTTTATTTTTCTATATAGGGGATAAAGCTATTGCTTGTATAAGATCTATTTTTCTCTTTCTAAAAATTTGTGGGAGAAAAAGCAGATAAATATTCTTCTACATTTTAATAATCTATATTTTTGCCACAAGAATTCTCACTTCAAATTATTCCTATAAAAGAGACAGAGACAGCTCCTTGAACCAACTCACAAGCCTAACAGTTAACACAGGAAGATGTCTGCCAAGGGTCCCTGGAAAATATATACTCGTTTTGACAAGATCGATCATGTATCACATTTATCATGTACTTGCTTATAACGACAACTAGTGTTTTAAAAATTCTGATAGGCATTTGTCTTTTTAACTCTATTCATTAAAGTTTACTTTGACTTATTTGGTTCAAACAGTTCTAAAAATGACAAAACCGCCTCCAAACTAATGATATTCCTCTTTGTCTGCCTTAGTCTACTCACTGACGAACAGATAAAAACAATAAGGAAAATGAACCAAAAAGGGATGGCAGATCTTTGAAGACTGAATTTCTAGAAATATTTATGTAATAATTACATGGCAAGTCCTATGTAAGACGCTGGAACATAAAGATGAAAAAGACAGTCACTGGCTTGAAGAGCTCGTAATTTAGCCAGGGACATTCACACAGAGCAAATAACCAACCAGTACAATACTGTCACACTACAGCGGCATGAACCAAGTATTACAGAGGCTTCACAAAGGAAGTAACACAAGTGCTGGGCACCGAAGACTGATCAGGATTTTGTTAAATGACAGGAAAAAAGGGCAGAGGGTATGTGCAAAGGATAGAAATCATGAACAGTGCAGGAAAATTACATTATGAAACTAAAATTCTTTCTTCTCCCCACTCCCCCACACTAAAACAACTACTTCTATAACATTTTTGATAACTTGAATTTCTTAGGAATTCAGTAACTGCATTTTAGAAGAACATGCTATATCCAGGGATGCTAATGAAACTGGGAATTGTTATAAAGTAATAATCTTCCATGTAGTCTACATGACTGGCTTTTTTAAATATCTCAGTATTTTTACCTGCCTTCCAGATTTTTAGACTTTAGCTGCTGTTCTCCTTCACTTATTTGTTCTTCAAGCACCTTGATTCTGGCTTCTCTCTGCTCTGGAGTTTCTTGACCGAAGAGCTTCGTAGTCATTCCCTTCAGAGAAAATGTTCTCACAGTCTAAAAGGATACAGAAACAGATGACTGGATCAACAAAATGTGATGTATACATACAAAGAAATATTATTTAGTCATGAAAGGAAGGAAACTCTGACGCATACTACAATATGGATGAAACTTGCAGACATTATGCTAAGAGAAAATAAGCCAGTCACAGCAAGACAAATACTTTCTGATTCTACCTCTAGGCAGTATCTAGAGTAGTCAGTGTCACAGAAAGAAAGCAGAATGGTGACTGCCAGGGCTTGGGGGAAGAGGGAAACTGATAGTTGATGTTTAATGGGTATTGTTTCAATTTTGCAAGATGAAGAGTTCTGGAGGTAGGCTGCACAATGTGAGTGTACTTACTACTGAGCTGTACAATTAAAAACAGTTAAGATGATATATTTTATGTTATTCATATTTTATCACAATTAAAAACTTTAAAATAAAAGGAAACAGAAAACTTTTGTCATTTTCTCCCCAGATCAGACAGAAGCCCCATAAGCCTATAACCAAGGGACTCCTAATATGATTGCTAACACTGGAATAATATGGAATAGACAAGAAGGGTAAAATTCTAATTGAAATATTAGGAAAGTTATATCTTTTTTAAAAAATGTTTTATTTATTTATTTTTAGACAGAGGGGAAGGGAGGGATAAAGAGAGGGAGAGAAACATTGATATGCGAGAGAAACATGGATTGGTTGCTTCTCGCATGCGCCCAACTGGGGAGCTGGCCCACAACCCAGGCATGTGCCCTGACTGGGACTTGAATCAGTGACCTTTCAGTTAGTTGGCAGGACGATGCCCTACCCACTGAGCTATATCAGTCAGGATAGGCAAATTATTTCTTTATATTAGTGGTCATATTTTTCAAAATTACTCTGACATGAAAAATAGATAAAATTCAACAGGCCAAAAAAAAAAAAAAAAAAAAAAAAAAATCAATCAAATTAAAGAAACATTTTCAATCGATGTAACGCACTGAAACTCGAGTATCTTTAATAAATAGGATGCCCAGGCCCACACATTAAGCCTCACTGCTTTCACATCTCCTCACTCTCTGCAGTTTGCAAAGGGAAACACACTTTTCCCTTCACATGTAAGGGAAGAGAACCAAGCTCCCTGAAAATATGCTGGGAATTTCCCCTGAGTTTTAAAAACAAGTTAAGCCTAGTACAAACCCATTTCATGGTCAAAGGTCTTTTCCTCCATATGACTATTACTTTTCAAACATGTAGCAAGTGGGTAACCCATAGCTACGGAGTGACTTATGAGTGGCAGCACTGTCACTGCTTCCTTACTTCTAGATTGTGTGCTCTCACTGTGAGAGCAAATATATTTCAATGAGACAGCTGTAGAGTAGAAAGCTCCTTATAAAAATTATCTAAGCCCTGCCTGGTCTGATTCGGTGGACTGAGCACCAGCCTGTGAACCAAAAGGCCACCGGTTCAAAAGAAAAAAAAGGCCACCAGTTCAATTCCCAGTCAGGGCACATGCCTGGGTTGTGGGCCAGGTCCCTGGCTGGGGGTGTGGCAGAAGCAACTGTCAATGTATCTCTCACACATCAATGTTTCTTTCCCTCTCTTTCTCTCTCCCTTCCCTTCTATCTGAAAGTAAATAAAATCTTTTTAAAAATGATCTAAGTCTAATATAATAAGATATGGAATTTTCTTCACAAGACTCACTGTAAGCATTCAAGAATAAAGTACATGAAAATCTCCTTGTAAAGAGAGAGAGACTGATTCTAACTGGGTATAGCTTTACAAAGTAAACTAAAATTTCTATAATATACCTTGTAAAATTAAACCTGACAAAGGTCATTATTTCTATCCCATAGAACAATGTTTTTTTCCCTTGAACTCAATCAGAAATGACACTACACAGAGAAATGTTAGCAGAATATCTCACAACACTACAGCTTACATCTTTTTGTATCAAGATCACAACCCAAAGAACCATAAAGTTGCCCCAAAATTATTCCCCTGTAAAAGCTACAGGGATCCTGCGAATTACAACTAGAGCTCATTCCACACAAGGCTTACCACAATAATACCAGGGACCTAAATGGAAAAACACTCACCCCAGTTGCCAGTTCCTCACATTGCTGCTTCTTGGATGCTAAGTCCTGAGCAGCCATCTCCAAGTCATACTGCATAAGTTCATGTTTCCTGCACACAGCCCTATGGATGAAAAAAAGTGCTGCCATTTAATTTTTGTGGCTTCTCTTTTAGGATGTCAAAAGTTTTTTCAGGGGGAGGCATCACAAAGTCTTGGCAGGGTCATAAATTCTGTACCCAGAATTTTTTAGTTTAAATGTAGTACCCCAATACTAAAAATTAAATCTAGCAGAACCTAAGCATAAAAGCCTTATATGACTTAAAACAAAACGTTGTATTCTAGACACTTGTAATTTTTTCAATAAACATATAAAATTATCACATCATAAAAAATATTTTGTATAACATAGAAACTAATACTCTAATCTCATATAGCAGCTGAGTATTCTTTAAAAATGTATCTCAAAGCTTTTTTTATTTAGAAATGTCTATTAGTTTGTATTATCATAAAAGTACTCTATGCTCACTGTAAAAAAAAAACACTATAAAATAGGAATGTACAAAATAAAGTTTTAAGAACCCTCTCTTTGCCCCAGTCCCACTATCCTGACACAATCCATGTTAATAGCTGGTGTGTATCTTTTCAGACTTTAGCTAGGCATTTACAAATACAAATATCTACATGCCCCAAGTGATTCCACATCTTTTCTTACTTAACTATATACCATGAACATGTTTCCATATCAATACATGTTAATCTTTTCTATAATTTTTAAGAGCTGCAGCAAATTCTACTGTATTCAACAACTTTCTACTCCTTGGTAACTTGAAAGTACTTTCATGAAACTATTTACTACTCAAAGCTCTAAAAGGAAAAAGGCTATCAATGTTATGTTTCCATATGAGTTACTGAACAGGTAAATTCTGTTTTACTAACAGAATTTTTTTTGTAATAGAATTTTTATACTGCTTTTAAAAGTGAGAGGAAAATGACCAAAAGTGATTACAAACAAAAGCCATCCATTATTAAAAAAAAAAAAAAAAAAAAAAAAGGATTCACTTTCTAAAATAGACAGAAAAAAATACAGTAATTCTTAATTAATATGACTGCCTACCAGAGAGTTCTTTCTGTTTGGCTCTGTAGGAGACACCATAAAAAGAGAAGACGAAGTTCTGATACTAAGAAGTTTTATAGCCTTACTAAGGGGATAAGATACGCAGGTATGAAAACATTACAGAATAAAAATGGCAATATACAACCTAGTAACAGATAGTGCTACGCACATACTCAATCTGTTCTTTGCTTCCAATCTTCAAACTGAAAAAAGTACAAAGACCAACACACAGAGACTTGATGCCTAAGACTGATGGTTTTATCAATATAGTATTTCAAGGACAGGATTGTCTTAAATTTCTATGCCTAACGCTCTGCCACACAGAGGACTACAAAGAGATTTCAATCAATGTCTGGAGGAATGAATTCATTTAAAAATTTTACTACTCATTAAAAAAGCCTCACTATCCCTATTTTAGAGTAGCATATAGAAAGAGTGGTGACTAGCCAGAGGGCTGCATCTGAAACACTTACTACACTTACCGTAGGGCTTCTGCATAAAAAAGATACTCCTTTAACTGATCTGCATAATGTTCTTCATCTTCCAAAATATCATCAATAGAAGATGCGTACCTATTTGAAAAAAACATTGCAGAAGTAACTTTTATCAATCAGGACATTCTACAGAAGTGCTATTCAAAGTGTGGTTCACAGACCGCTGCTACCCATCAGTGACAAAGGTAGGTACAGAAAGTGAGAATAAGCATTTAGAAACATGTATAGCAATTTCTAATTACCATGACAAGTTTATTGCATTTCACTGTAATGTTTCAAACAGCAATGGCTTGGAAATAAAAAATAATACAAACAAAAAAATAGTCCTTACAAGTAGCTTAAGAAGCATTGTGAGACTTAATATGTTTTGTTCAAAGATATAAAAGAACTACTAAATCTATAGAAAGAATAAGACCTTAGTATAATCAGTGCACAAGTGTTCTTGATAGCTACCATATACAGTAATGCCAAAAAGCTATCAAAGGAGAAGTTAAGCAAATAATGATTACAGAAAATTTAAGAAGTCTTATTTTATTCAAATCCTCAATAAACCTCTGCTTTGATTCAAACAAGCCCCTCATTGTTGTGCCATCTTGTTCCTGGATCTGAATGCCTCCCTGTACAGCAATGTGATAGTTCTCCACATTGTTTTTCTAAACCCTACAAGCACATACTTGAACACCCCTAGGAAATCTTGCCAGACTACTTAAGTCCCTATTCATTACTCTAGTTCTGATCTCTCACCACCAATGTAAAATTTAAACTGTATCAAAGTAATATCTCGAGCACTGCTTTTATTTCTCTGATCACGTTGTAAAGTCTGTAAAGATATGAGCCATGTCATTTACTACTTCTGTATAGTATAATGGTTCTTTTTTTTTTTTTTTCAAATAATTCTGATTCCTTAGTGTAGGAATAAAAGAAATATATACTTTATGTCTCTAGGCCTGCTTCATGTAGGTAAGTAAACAAAGTTCAATGACGTTCTAAAAATAAATAAGTAAACCTAAGTGATGTGCTTACAGGATTTATAAAAGGCAAATTATGTATTCTATAATTATGAATTTGCATTTGTAGAGCATAGAATATCTTCTAAGAATCATTGCTTTGAGTAGGAAAAACTGCCTTTAGCTCTTAAACCTATGATTCTGGAAGAGTTAATGTTAAGGAAACAAAAAAGAAGACCCATAGGGCTAGTGGTCTAAAAATAGGAAACACAGTGTAGGGATAAACCAAACGTTCTTGGGTAGAAAAGCTTAATTGGTGAAGAATTTTAGCTGTAAGCACTAACACTGATTTAATACTTTACAATCAACTGAAGGTATAATCCTAAATTCCTGCAAATACTGAAAATGTTAAGTCAACAGAATGCAGAAAGATTTAACAAACTGGTTGAAAAGTAGCCAGTTAGCTGAATTATGCCCCCCCCCCAAATAATACTTAGATAATAATTTTTTTAATGTTTATTATTGAGCTGTGGTTCTTTACATATTTTGGTTGGAAATGTTTAATCCTAGTTTTGCTTCTTTATTATCTTAATGGTGTCTTTTGTGTGTATGTGGTAAAATATACGTAACATAAAATTTACCTTTTTAAAAAAAAATCTAATCCTCAACTGAGGATATGTTCATTGATTTTTTAGAGAGAACATTGATCGGTTGCTTCTTGTTCACGCCCTGAACAAGGACAAGACCCACAACATAGGTATCTGCCCTGATCAGAGATCAAACCCACAACCTTTTAGAGCATGGGACAATGCTCCAAGCAATTGAGCCACCCGACCAGGTCCTTTTTTAAGAATTTCTAAGTGTACAGTATGGCAGCATTAAATAGATTCATATTTTAAAAAATTGATTTGTGAGAGAGAGAGAGAGAAAGGGAGAAAAGAAGGGAAGGAGAAGTGGAGAGTGGGAAAGAAAGAGAGACATCAATTTGTTGTTCCACTTATTGATGCATTAGTTGATTCTTACATGCGCCCTGGCTGGGAATCAAACCTGCAACCTTGGTGCGTCAGGACCATGCTCTAACCAACTGAGCTATCTGGCCAAGTACTGTTGTGCAAACATCACCACCATCCACCTTCCCCAACTAAAACGAATAGTGACTCCCACATTCCTCCTCCTCCACAGTATCTTTTGATAGGCAAAATTTTAAATTTTGATAAAGAACAATTTACCACTAATTTTTTTTTCTTTTGATGTCCAAAAAATCTTTGCTTACTCAAAGTTTGCAACAATATTTTCCTGTTTTCTACTAAAAGCTGTAATTTTAACTTTTATACTTATGTATATGATCCAAATTGAATTAGTTTTTTTTTTTAAATGTGTTTTATTGATTATAATATTACATTTGTGCCAATTTCCCTTCCCTCTGCTCCCCTCCACCCGGTGGCCCCCCTCCCTCCAGTTGTCCCCCCCTTTTAGATCATGTCCATTAGTTGTGCATACAGTTCTTCTCAACCTCTCTCTGTCTATTCCATTCCCTCCTACCATGATCCTTAATTCCTGTATCATCTCCCTCCCTCTCCCCATTCCCCCTCCCTGTTGACCTCCCCCCAATATGTTCCCCGTACCTATAGTTCTTTTTCCACTCTCGCTGCCTGTTTAGTTTGCCTTTGTTTCAATTCCCTAGCTTCTGTTGTTTCTTGTGATGCAGTTTTCATTTTAGATTTCATTGTCTTGATCCTCCTTTTTCTAAACCAGTCCCTTTAACATCTCATATAACAGTGGTTTGGAACTAATGAACTCTTTCAGTTTTATTTTGTCCTGGAAACACTTTCTCTGTCCTTCTATTCTGAATGACAATTTCGCTGGATAGAGTATTCGTGGTTGTAGGTTTTTGATTTTCATTACTTTGAGTATTTCTTGCCAGTCCCTTCTTGCCTGCAGGGTCTCCCTTGAAAAGTCAGCTGATAGTCTAATTGGGACCCCTTTGTACATAATTCTTTTCTTCTCTCTTGCTGCTTTTAAGATTCTCTCTTTATCTTTAATTTTTGACATTTTGATTATAATGTGTCTTGGAGTGGTTCTCCCTGGGTCCAGTTTTTTTGGAACTCTCTGTGCTTCCTGGACCTGTAAGTCTATTTCCTTCCCCAAGTCTGGGAAGTTCTCCTTTATTATATTTTCACTCAATTTTTCAAGTTCTAGTTCATCTTCCTCGCTCTCTGGCAAACCAATGATTCTTATGTTGGGCCTTTTATAGCTGTCCCAGAGGTTTCTGATCCTCTCATCGTTGCTTCCCATTTCCTCTCCCTGCATTGGTTGATTGCTTGTTCCTTCTCCATATTCCAGTTTGTTGAAATGAACTCTGGATTTTTTTTCCTCACCATCTGTCTCGTATGTGGTTTTGTTCCTTTCGTTTGAGTGTTTTTCGCTTCTTTCTCATCTTTTTCCAGATCTTTTGTGAATTCTGTAAGCCACCTGATAACAATGGCCCAGAACTGAGCATCTGACAGGTTTCTTATCTGTTCATCTGTCAGGTTCTCCATCTGTTGCCTGGTGAGCTGTGCCACCGGGATTTCTATAGTTGTCTGCCTCATTTTGACAGATGCGTTTTGTTTTCTTGGGCCGGCTGTAGGGGGCAGTGCCTGTGTACTCGTAATGACCCAGCGACCGGCGCCGTTCGGCAGCCTTTCTTGCTGTGCCGTGGTGCTTTGTCGTCACAATCCAGCGACCGGTGCCTGTCCCCGACCTATTTCACAGCCCTGTGGCGCTTTCTTTGGGGGCAGGGGTCCAAGATGGATTCACACAGTTATTCCGCTAGGAGACTGGGATCCGTCCTCCCGCCCCCCTGGGCCTCACTGTTCAAGGCGATGTGGTGGCTGCTTTCCCCAGCGTTGGGGTCGCGAGCTGCCGGGGGTTCGACTGCAGCCGGGATTGCTCTCCCCACCGCTGTCCCAGGTGCAACCGCAAACAGCACCGCCCCCTTTTGCTCCCCTTACCTGCCCAAAGGGCGCCACTGGTTTATAACTTCATATGTTGGGCTTCCGTGTAGTTTTATTTTCTGGAATTTCTAGTTATCCTTTGTTTTGAAGTAGTTGTATTCCTCTCTAGTTGTAGAGGGAGACTGAGCGTGTCCGTCTAAGCCTCCATCTTGGCCGGAAGTCGAATTAGTTTTTATATAAGGTGTTAGGTATGCTTTAAGGTTCATTTTTTCCCTCCACACAGATATAAGTAGACTTAAATATAAGTCTACTTCTGCACTCTGTTCCATTGACCTATTTATCTCAATACCTTACTATCTTCATAACTACAGCTTTAAATAGTAAGTCTTGAAGTCAGGTAATATATTCCATTTTTTCCAAGATTATTTTGGCTATTCTAGATCCTCTGAATTTCCATATACATTTAAGAATCAGCTTATCAATTTCTATTAAAAGTCACTGTAATTTTGATTAGGGCTATAATCTAGAAAGAATGGTCATATAAACATAATTGCATCTTTCAATCCATGAACATGATTTTTCTCTCCATTTATTTAGGTCTTCTTTAATTTCTCGTAGCAATGTTTACATACAGTTTTCCGTGTAGAGATCTTCCACGTCTTTCATTAAATTAATCTCTATTCTGATTTGATGCTATCATAAATAGCACTGTCTTTAAATTTTTATTTTCTAGTTGTTGCTAGTATATAAAAGCTAATTTTTTAATATGTTGCTAGTTCTATCATGTGTTTGGTTGATTCTTTATGTTTTTTAATGTAAATGATCCTGTTAACTGCAAATAAAGGCAGTTTCACTTCTTCCTTTCTAAGATTTATTCTAAGGTTGATTTTCTTGCGTCATGGCACAAATAGGACCTCTGCTAGTACAATAGCATACAATCTTGTGTGTTCCTGATCTTAGGAGAATTAGCTATATGTTTTAGACTGAGGTAATACCTTTTATTTCTTGTTTAATAATTTTTAGTATGCGTTAATGCTGAAATGCTTTTTCTACATGTATTGAAATAAACATACAGACTTTCTTCTTTATTCTGCTAATACATGAGTTAAACTGATTGGTTTTTAAATGTTATGTTAACCTTGCACTCCTGAGATAAACTTCTTTAAGACAGATCTGTATACACAAAGCATAATATAAATGCCAGCAAAAATGGTAATAGAAGAGTCACTAACACTTCATCACTAGTCTTCACCTTCAGTTTTACTTTCTATCCTCTGGGTACTTACACGTCCATATGATGACCAGCACTCTGCAGTCCATCCCCCATTTCTTTTTCTATGGCACTCCATTCACTAGGAAGAAAAAGACAAAACCAAGACATCCTGAATCAGATATGGATTATTAGTAAATACAATCTTTTACAAGGTTTTTTTTTCTAACTAGCTTTTAAACAATGTCGTCGTCGGCAGCCGTCCGTCTCGAGAGACGATGGTGTAGCTTCTTAAGAGTCTATCTGCACCGCCGAGAATGGCTGTGCAGTCCGACTCGGGAGTGACACGGTATCTGTCTCCTCCCGTGTTGAATCGACATCTTGCGATGACGCTGAAGCTACAGAGCCTGGGCAGGGTGATATGGAGGGTCTGCTGTTGCCCATGCAGCAGACCCCCCCTCTCTTCGCAGCTGAAGGGTCCAAGGGAAAGACGGAGTCAATACAGCTTGGCTTCAGGTGCGCCGCAGGAGTTGCCGGTGTTGACTACAACGTCAAACCGCCTTAGGGACTCCGGCTCCGGATTTTCTGTCGGGGTTTACTCCCTTAGCCTTTCCCCTGAAGAGGTATGCCGCAAGGCAGCGGAGGTTTTTTGGAGTCAGAGTTTTCCTTCTCTGATGTACCCTGACTGGAAGATCGAACCAGCGACACTTAGCTCGCAGGCCGACGCTCAATCCACTGAGCTAAACCAGCCAGGGCCATTTAAACAATGTATAGTATCTATATTTGAATTTATTTTCTGTGACTCAAATATGCTGCTTTCCCCTTAGGTTTAACAACTAAATTCAAGTGAAGGCTATTAAATGTTAGTTCAAAGGTTCATAACCTGGTGTTGTCAAATGCAAAGTAGTATAATACAAAACAGCTTCTGCTTACAACTCTCTCAGTGAGGGTGCCTATTTAAATCAACTGTGGAGCTTTTAGAAACTATAAACGCTCGCCCTGCTCTTGATCTGCTTAAGCAGAATCTCTGGGGTAGAGCTAGGTATGTATATTTTTAAACACTCCACAGATGATTCTGATGAACACACCTGATAATGAGACTTTAAAATGCTAACACAAAAAGATGATTATACAGAAACATTAGATGCATAGAAAAATTTCAATAATTTTGAGAAAGTTTACTAAAAATAAAATTATTTTGTTGAAATGCTCCAGGTAAAAATTCCTTTTTATAGAAGTTATATATGTTTATTATAGCAAATTGGGAGAATCAATGTATATAGTGCAATGGTTTAACAGTTTTTATTTATTAATCTTCACCTGAGGTCATCTTTTTTCATTGCTTTTGAGAGGGAGAGAGGAAATCAATTGGCTGACTTCTTGTATGTGTTCCAACTGGGGACTGAACCTGCAACTGGGGTATATGCCCTAACTGGGAATTGAACCCGCAAACTTTTGGTCTATGGGACAACATTCCAACCAACTGAGCCACACCGGCCAGGATGGTTTAATAATTTTAAATTCACTTTTTTATGATTTAAGTGAAGTTGTTTTAATCCATTTGTTTACGACAAAGACAAAAAAAGTTTTAAGAAGTTGTTTTGCTATAAGAATGAAGTAAGACATTACTTCAGGATTTCATCATCTCACCCAATGCCCTTGGTAAGTACCTCAGGAGCTTAGCTACTGAAAGGCCCTGCTTATCAATAAAAATGTGTGGAGAGCGCAGTAATGGATTTGTGGTCGACCTTTCTCTGTCAGACTGTCGTAATGTCCCCATGTCAAGAGTAAACTGCAGCCTCGAACCATTGCCCTGCCTCCTTATCAGTGGACTGTGAGCACTGACGGGGGTTGTACAATTAAAAGAAGAAGAAAAAAGTGGGGGTTAAAGGAACAAAGAAAAAAGAATGTGTGGAGAAGCAACTATGGCAAGGGGACATTTACACCATAAATACTGACTTTGTGAGGACTATCTGAGAGTTTCAGTTTGGGCGAGGCGACTCTTCACTAACCAAAAAAACCTCTTGAAGTCCCGTGGGGCATTAGCTCTGCTGTGGGCAGTGGCTCAATGGCCCCACAGAGGCAGTCAGCCTGCCTGCCAACACCAGCTTCTCTGTTCCTAGCAACTTGCTCTAGCAACAGGGAAATTTCACTTTTGCACCGGTAGCTGGAAATCAGCTCTTGGTTGGTCACCGACTCTGCCTTGTATAAAAAGGTACACGTCATACTAAATTTGGATTTTATTCCTTCATTTCCCCTTGCCCAGAACAGTAGTGTGATTAATCTGTCATTTGTTTCAAGTACGCTATTTCTTTACTTGGCTTATTAAGAGATATTTTTTATTGGGTATTAACCTGTCTGCTATTGGCTTGTAAAATTATTATAATTCCTACAGATAAGCTGTGCTAAATAAATTTTTGCTGGCCTTGCCTGGGTAGTTCAGTTGGTTGGAGCATCATTCCAACACGACAAGGTTGCGGGTTCGATCCCTGGTCAGGACACATACAGGAATTAACCAAAGAATGTATAATTAAGTGAAATAACAAAATGACACCCCCACCCCAAAATCAATAAAAGTTATAACTATTCAAACAAAAATGACTGCCAAAACCAAAGTTTCTAAGAGTAACTTTTGCTGCCTCTCCAAAACAAAACAAATACCAAGAGATGACATAAATGGATATATTTCCTTCTAGTCTTCTTCTTTACTCATTTTAATGTGTCTGAGATTATACAATATATACAATTTTATATCATGCCTTTTCTCCTTAACAGTATTTCCCCACAGTATTAAAATAATGTGTTCTAAGCATTGTTTCAAATGGCATCTTGTAATTTTTTAAAACCATTTTCTTGGCCACTCATGTTGTTTCCTATTTTTCTGTTATGTATAGGATGCCTGATAAATATCATTAATTGTACCACAACATAAAAGAAAAAAACTTAAAACACTATATACTGTTCTCAAAATAATCAATTATGTGCTTACAGTACTAGAAGGGAAAAAGTCATCTTTTTTATATTGTCAAAGAAGAAAAACAAACAGGTAAATCATCTATGTAACAGCAGAGTTAGGGTAAGTAAAATAGGCAGGACTATCATTTTCTTTCCTCATATCTTTATCTACTCTCAAAAAGTAAAAGCAACAGTTAAAAATTTTTTTAGTGCTTTGCTGTTTACAAAATGGATTTTTAACATCTCTAGCTACAATATAAGCTCTAGAGCTGCATTTCTAATGCTTACAAGACAATTCTGCTTTTACATACCTCTGTCACTTCAAATTCAACATATCCAAAACCCAATTCTTTATGTGAAAAGGGGTTTTGGCGGATCACAAGTGTGATAGGCAGACAGACATAAACAGAGCAAGGTTGATGGGCCAGGTACAGGAGGTTACCAGGGTTGAAAGTCCCAGGTGCCAAGCAACAGGCAAAACTTAAAAAACAAGGACCTCGCCCCCAGGATAACGTTTTCTCCCCTAGTATATCCTGGGTCATGTGGTTTAGACCCCTGACCTTTCATTTCGCTGATCATCTGGTCTGAACCCTCTCCTGACCTTTCCTCTCCTCGCATGTCACTAGTCACATGGTAGACCCGCTTAGAGGGACAAGGGGCAGAAGAATAGCCTCCTGCGACATTCATACAAGCCCCTGCATGACAACTTCCTTAAGCCTTACCCCTAGAGATAACATCTAGGCTTCAGCTGTGTTTCAGCTCCCCGCCCCAAAAAGACAGAAAAACCAGACAAGAAACGATACACTGACCTCAGGAAAGGTTGCATTGACTAATGACCCCCTGCACTGGCATGGAACAATCAGCGGAGGCAATGATCCTGAAAGGACACACCTGGAAAGCTGATGACTAGGCTATTAAGATCCTCCCGAGACCTCCCCTGAAACCCCTGCCCTTAAAAGCCCTTAGGATGGAGGACCCAGCTTGCTCTCCCTTCGGGAACACATCCTCGCCTTTTCCCTCCTCTTCGTCCCCCACCCAAGCACAGTAACTTTACCTTCCTTCTCCTAACCTCCAAAGGGCGCCCCTTCTTTTGCTTTTGTAACTTGTTTCCTAAGCCCATTTCTTCTACAGATCACTTCTACATCTGTGACTTTCTAGATAAACTTTCTCTTCTAGTTTGAGTCTTGGCTCTGAATCCTTCTCTACCACAACTCAAGTACTGAGGCTGTAGAACAAAGGTCCTGTGTGACATCACCAGTCTAATGCCTGGTGCTGGTCTTGTTACCAACACAGGTGTGTAGCTAGCCAAACATGTAATGTAGCAATCACAGTCAATGCAGTTGTAGCTCACATAAACAGAACCAGGGGACAGTCCAGGTCAACTGCCTATTGGATGTTCCACAAGTACTTCATCCATCTAATCTTTGAGCACCTTTTTATGTGCTACCAACTCAAAGTCAACATGACCAAATACCCTTTTTAAAAAAACAGACTAAAAACTGCCATGGTGGGTATGGATTAGTGGATTGAGCACTTGCCCATGTCAGAACATGGAGGCAGCTAGAACGCACACCTGGACTTTTGGTATATGCTAATCAACCTGGCCTTGGACTTAGCAGTTCCCAAAGGATATGTTGATGGACTGAAACCTTTCCCAAAGGAAACGGTAATAGAACTAGCCTGATATGTTAACTAGCCTGGTGTGTGTGTTGGGGGGGAAGCCATGAGATGTAAATGACCTACTGAATATGTTGATAAGCAAACTCACCCTTACCAAAATGTGTGGTTGACAAGTACTGTATAAAAAAAGTGCCTGAAGAAATGCAGGTGGGACTCCTATGGGGCCCACAAGGAGGACCGGGAGTACCCATTCCCCATTCCCCTTGCCCCGACAGGCCCTTGAGTTGGTCCAGGAGCTGCCTCTCCCTGCCACCCCTCTTCCCCCCTTTTCCCCTCAATAAACCCATTGCCTGATCCCACAGTGGTCGCTGGGTGATTTCTCAGAGCAAGACTGCCCTGACAGCCCATGAACCAAAAATTCACGGGTTCGATTCCCAGTTAGGGCACATGCCTTGGGTTGTGGGCCAGGTTTCCAGCTGGGGGCGTGTGAGAGAAAACTGATCGATGTTTCTCTGGCACACTGATATTTCTCTCCATCTCTTCCCCCCCCCCCAAAGGGAATAAATAAAACTTAAAAAAAAAAAAAAAAGACTAAAATCTAGTTCAAGAAAAGTAAGACCTACACTGAATCATCTTATGTTTTCCTGTTGAGTAGGTTAGTGCCTGATAAACACTTGGCATTTATAGTTTGTAGTAAAAATGAAAGAATGGACCAATAAATGAATTAATAAATGTGGGGAGGAAAACATGTAATGAGTTCTTATGTATCACCACGGAAGGCACAAGATCTATCCCTTCAAGGTTCATATAGTCTAACCTGATTCTATTCAAACTGTGGTCCAGCAACAGCCTCACCTATGAAACTATAGGACTGCGGGACCTATTTCAGAACTACTGAATCAGAATATTTAATAGTTCCCCAGGTGACCTGTGTGCCCATTAAAGTTTAAGAAGCTCTAGCTAAAAACAAGTTCTAATCTGGGATCCATGGGTGTGTCTAGGATTGGAAATAAGACATGTAAACCAGTAGGGAGAGGAGGGAACCATTAAAATAGAAAGAACTACTAAAGAGTAGAAGGGCTTGGCATTAACTTTATAAGAGGCACAATTACTACCACAAAATACTTAACAGGTGGATAATGGTCACAGATGAACCAGATGAAAGAGGGTCGTGTGTGGATCTTTATAGCATCCAATGAAGACTACAGACCTTTTTCTTAAGGGGGAAAATATCAGCATATAATTTCAGAGACTTAAACAACCTGAAGTCCATCCTCACCTCTTAGGTTATAAACTATAAACTATAAAACATGGCTCACCTCCTTGCACAACTATTACAGAGTGGGGGGTCTCCAAAAATCTCCAGAGCCTGCGGGTGGGGGATGGGGAAAAGGGAACAGCTTTTAAGATGCCTTTGCATGACTATGGCTAGTAACTAGTGTCTCAGTTATGCAAATGAATTTGGTTCTTCCAAGGTCCCAAGAAGATGGGAGGGGTTTTGACCATGGAGTGGTGCAGAAAGAGCATACAGAGCCTGCTGCATGGCTGAACTGGTTTCCACGCCCACTGTGTCACAGGACAGTCAGGGGTTTAAAAATAGGCGGCAACCATTTTTAAGAAGAGGAGAGGAGATCCATGCAGTTGCAGGAAGGAGATCTCCATGCGGCTTTGAGAGAGGAGGGGAGATCCACGTGGTTTGCAAGGAGGGCAGAGGAGAACTCCATTAAGTTTTGAAAGGAAAGAGAGAACACCATGCAGCTTGGAAAGGAGAAGAGAACTCCATGAGGTTTACAAGGAGGCTGGGAACTCCATGTGGTTCTGCATTAAGAGCTGGAGGGCACTGCCACACAGGCAAAGCCTCCCGGATCAGGATCGAATGAGTGGGAGCTGCTGCTGGTAAAACTGAACTGTGTCTGGGAAGCAGGAAAACTGTATCTCTGACTTTTCTAAAACTAGCCTGGTTTGGTAGGGGGAGGCAGAACTATGTGTTCGTGGGTGTTTTAAAGAAAATAAGACTTAATGGCAGAAATTTGCAAATAATCTAAATCTATAAAACCATTATTTAAACAATTCTTTTTCTTTTCACCAAACTCTGGTATTGAGGGCTACGCTTCTGGCAGCGGGCAATCGGGCCCCTAATAAGTGAACAGCCCGTGGGTTCTGTTACACAACCACCTCAAATTTACAACACTCAGAATCATGAGAAACCACATCCATTCAGACTGGTAGGAAGAATGGAGACGCAGAATGGACTAGTCACACATCTACTTGTGGTGGATAAAAATTTAGAGGAATATCTCAGGAGTGAGGAGTCTCAGCTCCACACCAGGCATCCAGCCTGGATTCCAGTGCCAGGAAGATAAGTCCCCACAACTTCTGGCTGCAAAAACCAGGGATTGAGTCAATGGAAGAAACTGCTGGAGTCTCAAGAAGTTCCTCTTAAAGAACCCACACACAGACTAACACAGACTCTCTCTGAGCTCCAGCACCAGGGTAGTAGCTTGAAAGGCACCAGTGGCATATAGGGACGAACTGAAGTGCCTGGCATGAAGGCAAGAGCTGGGGGACAGCTTTCTCCAAAACACAAAGGTGGGCACAGGCCATTGTCCCTTTTCAGAACCCTTCCCCCAAAGAGCCACAGAGCCAGCAGGCAGGGGCCATATCTGAGGCTCCATCAACCAGGCTAACACTGTTTGCCCCACCCTGGAGATCCCCAGAGACTCTGATCCACCCAACTGATGGGCCCACCCAAGCTATTAACCATGACTTTTCTATATGAATGGTTGGTTTTGGCTTATGCTTCACAACTTCCTAAATCCTCTCAAACAAGCAATAGCCGGCTTCAGGGAGTCCCTGTCCCACCCCACGTACCTCTTGCTAACTGGCAGCAGTCCTGGCACTAGCAGCAGCCAGCCTAGAATCACAGCTTGGCTTTGCCTGGGAATCTCTAAGCTCAGCAAAAATAGCAGCCATCTCAGATTGCTTTACAGCTCATGCAGGGTGGCCACAGACAGAGCACAGGTAGGAGCCGACTTTGGCGTGCACCACTCAGGAGACCCCAGAGCCTGTACACCCGGCAGACAGCTACAGACCACACTGAAGCACCACCACCCTGCCCCTGCACAGTTGGTCTTCCAGGGAGGGCAGAGGTTGGTCAGTGGTCACAAACAGTTCTTGCAGCTGACTTGCCTGGGTAAATCCCTCCCATTGACCTGCCAACAGCAATCAAGGCTCAACTACAAGAGGAGGGTGTACTCAGCCCACACAAAGGGCGCACCTCAAGTACCCAGCTTTGGTGATAGTGGAGGCTGTGCCACTGGACCCCACAGGACACCTACTACATTAGGCCACACTACCAAGACACGGAATCAAAGCTGCTCTACCTAATACACAAACACACACAGGGAGGCTGCCAAATTGAGAAGGCAAAGAAATATGGCCCAAATGAAAGAACAGATTAAAACTCCAGAAAAAGAGCTAAACAAAATGGAGATAAGCAATCTATCATATGTAGAGTTCAAAACACTGGTTATAAAGATCCTCGAGGAATTTAATAAGCACTTCAATCGCATAAAGAAAATCCAGTCAGAAACAAAGGATACACTAATGGAAATAAAGAACAATTTAAAGGGAAACAACAGTAGAGTGGATGAAGCCGAGAATCAAATCAATGATTTGGAACATAAGGAAGGAGAAAAAAGACAAACAATCAGAACAACAAAAAGAAAAAAAGAACCCCCCAAAATGAGGATAGTGTAGGCAGCTCTGGGACAACTTCCAGCATTCCAACATTTGCATCATAGGGGTGCCAGAGAAGAGAAAAAGCAAGAAATTGGAAATCTATTTGAAAAAATAGTGAAAGGAGGCTTCCCTAATCTGGTGAAGGAAATAGACAAGCAAGTCCAGGAAGCACAGAGATCCCAAACAAGATGCATGCAAAGAGGCCCACTCCAAGACACATCATAATTAAAATGCTGAAGTTTAAAGATAAAATCTTAAAAGTAGCAAGAAAAAAAGCAGTTAGGACTCCTACAAATGAGTTCCCATAAGACTGTCAGCTAATTTCACAAAGAAACTTTGCAGGGTAGAAGGGATTTCCAAGAAATATGCAAAGTCACAAAAAGCAGCCAAGATTGCTCTACCCAGCAAAGCTAGCATTTAGAATCAAAGGGCTTCCCAGACAAGGTATAGCTAAAGGACTTCATCATCACCAAACCATTATTATATGAAATGTTAAAGGGACCCCTATTTAAGAAAAGAAGATCAAAACTAGGAACAATAAAACGGCAATAAATACATATCTATCATCAATTGAATCAAAAAACAATCTAAGCAAACAGGAACTAGAGACAGATCACGGATACAGAGTGTTTTGATGGTTGCCATATGGCAGGGATGGGGGACTGGGTGAATAGGTGAGGGGATTAAGAAGTACAAATAGGTAGTTATGGAATAGCCATTGTGATATAAAGTATAGTACAGGAAATAGAGTAGCCAAAGAATTTATACACATGACTCATGGACATGAACAAAGATAGAGGGGATTGCCTGAGGGAGTGGGCAGTGCTGGGTGGAGGGGGGCAAAGGGGGTAATTAGGGCAACTGAGATAACATAATCAAGAAAATATAATTTATAAAAATAAAACCACCAAGGTTTCTCATGCTCTAGTATTTTACAATTTCATTAAAGAAAGGAAATGATTCAAAGAACACCCATCGGCAAGATTCTGGTAAAGAATGAAAAATTTTACATTGCAATATACAGATGATGTATTTATAGAACTGTACACTTGAAACATGTTACTTAATGTCACCGAGTAAATTTAATTTTTTAAATACATATATTATTACAACAAAAATAGAGATTTAGATCTAAATTTAGTCACCCAATCTGGTGTTTATTAGGGATAGAGGCACAAGAGGAAAAGTCTCCAGCTCCAAGCAGGTCTGTAGTAACAGGTTTTATTTTATACTTCTGTATAAGATTTCATTTAAGAAAGTTCCACACTAAGAAAGGTTCTGGAATAAACTCTCCTCATTTAACCCCAAATTTGAATAATGACAAGAAAAAAAGCTGAGATGCCCTAAATTAAATTACAGTAGGACAGAGGATGGAAGATAGAGACAAGATAAGTTAATCAGTTAATAACGGCAGGCCAAAACCAATGGAAGACTTCTTATACTCCTCAATAAACATATGCTGAAACTCTGAATTAACTTCCAGGTAGTTATTTCCTCCATTATATAGAGAAAAGAGCAGCAGAGCTGACGATCAGGGGAGATAACGCATCTTGCCTATGCCTGCACTTCCTAGACTGTTGCCCATCACCGATCTCAAGGAGAAACCACTTCTTCCTTACAGACTCTGTGCCTATCCCAGAACCAGCTCTGCTTCACATTCCTTCATCCCCTACAACTTGTATCTTTCTTCTCCAGACTTAATACACAGAAGAGCATTGTCAACTCCAGTACAACAACCTTGTCTTCTGCATCTAGCCCTGCTGCTGGTGGTTTACAGTGCACGCCCCAGGACCTGGTCTTTTTTTTTGGCCAGCATAAACCCTTTCTTTCAGAAAAGCTTGCAACCATGAAGGTTTTGTTTAACAACAAATACTTAAAGCCAAGCTCAGAGATATAGCACAGTTTACTAAAAGTCAGGAAGCTGATCAGATACAGAGCTGATATTACAATTAATTTCCAATAGTGTTCTATCTGCTAATCCCAACATATAACACTTCGGTTTTTACTTATTCAAAAGTGCTCTTCCCCTCCACTCACCATGCATATGACCAGAAAATAAAAAACATAGAATTGTTAAATAAAATACATCCTGTGTGTTTCAGCTCTGGGGCACATCAGTTTTGTGTATCCCTAAAAATATGTACATGACTTTCTGAAATTTGCTTGTGTGTTTTCCTGGAATCTCTTGAAAGGAATTCTACCAAATAAATCTGCTCTTTCCACCATCCTGTGAATTTCTACCATCCTCCCCTTTGAAGTTCCAGACCCCTGCCCCTCTCCTTAGTTCAGGATGGCATATAAGCTCAAACGCCTGATTTTCCCTAGAGGCTCATACCATTTGGGCTCCCATTAAGTACAAAACTAAATTTTTTTTTCTCCTGTTAATCTGTCTTTTGCCAATGTAGTTATTAGACCAAATAACCAAAACATTCAAGTAAATACTCCAAAAACCCATCTTGCAAGTCTTCAGAAATGATAAAGTGAGATAAAATCACTAATTCTATAAGATGGTGATTTCCAATAAAATCTTCTTAGACATTCTGCTAAGAAACCAAAAGTTAATACTCACTGCTTCAGAGTAGTTTTGATACAGGTAGACCTGGCAGATGGCCAGGCCAGACCTCAGGAAACGCCCAAGACACGGGTGGTGGTAGGGGGGGCTGTTGCTAGCACGCTGTGTGACACATAACCCCACCCCCACCGCCACCCTGGGGCAGAGACATGGCAGGAGCAGGCTCTGCATGGAGTCTGCGTGAGGCTAGAGTGATGGACAAAGGGAAAAAAAGCCCTCCTCTTTTGGTACATGTGGAAAGGGGAGGTGCTATGCTGGAGTAAGAGCTGTCAGTCTAGCCTGGGAAAAGGACGGGATTGGCCAAGGAAGCTGAACCCTTCTGAAGTACCCAGAAGTTTGCGCCAGAAAATTTAAACGGAGGGAAGGGAGAAACACAGGCCCTTCTCTCTTCCTCTGGGATCCAGTGCACAGACAGGTGGGCCAAAACACTTGTGGATGAGCAGGCCCTGGAAGCCACAGCCAGGCAGCAGGCAGCAGGCCCCGGAATGGGACGCAGCAGTGGCAGCTGGTGGTGATGGCTGTGCACAGACTCCAGGAAGAAGCCTGGGGCGGGCCTGACAGTGATGGTGAAAGATGCTGAAGTGCTTGGATGATCATGCAGCCACTGCCTACGGGTTCCCGAAGGTCAGTATTTTTAATGGGAGACGGGCTCCAGGTGCGGCCTTGGTCTGATCTGGCAGAGGGTGGTGGGGTTTTTCTCTGGGTGTTCTGGAGGGGATGGGCTCTGAAGCAGAAGCCTGCCATTCTTCCAAATTGTGCAGTTTTTGAATAAGACACCTTTCCCTTTTCACCAGACCTGTCTCCAGAGTTTGCCTATGGGAGGCGGACAGCAGAACCCCAATTTCTGTTTAGTAACAGTTCCACTATTCTGCTTAATATATTGGGTTGGCCAAAAAGTTCATTTGGTTTTTTCCATAAAATAAGACATATTTTTCATTTTCACCAATAACTATTGATTTGAATATTTTGAGTATGTTGGCTATCTCCCATTTGGTAGAACGTTGACTGTTCTCAATTAATGTCTCAATTTGAGCGCTATCAACACCAACTGGTCTACTGACCGTGGAGCATAGTCCAGTGAGAAATCTAGCACAGGTCTTTGCAAACCACTTTCTGACACATTCAATCAGTCACAGCGCCTTCTCCATACACCGCACAAATCTATTTTTGCACTTCGGTTGCGTTTTTACCTTTCTTAAAATAGCAAAACATAACATGCCGATTTTTTGTTGCTTATTTTCTCCCATCTTCAATATTAAAATGGCTGCACAAAAATTCACCAATTTTGATGTATTTTTAAAATGCACGCTGATGACTGCTGTCACAGTACAATCTAATGAAATTGTTTCAAATGAAGTTAAAGACAACTATGTGCTACAAGAGCATTACAGAAAAAACAAACTTTTTGGCCACCCCAATTTTAGACTTCCTCACCATTTTATATTTAAAATAAAAAGTCTGAAAACTACTACTAACAGGACAGCATTACAAAAAAATAATCTTCTACTTTCCAGACTCAGAAATTCTCTAGAATTATACTTCCCAGGCAAAATGCTAATTAGAACTGACTGTTATTTTAAAAATTTATATAATGCTTACCTGAAAACTCGCCCGTAATTCCCATGTACTTTATATACACCATAGAGTCGATCTGCTACTCTCTGGAATAAATATTTAAAAGATATTGCTATTATATGGTCAAAGATATATAGGTTAAGAAAACACATACATGCTTAGTACAATAAACTTGGAAAATAAAGAAAACAAAAAAACTTCTACCTACCAAAGTCTTATCACTCTTGATATAGGATATTTAAAGAAAGCAATTAAAACATACAGAAAGACAAATGAGAATGATTACATAAATATGACGACAATGAGGCAGGATAGTAAGAAGCTAGGAAAACTTGGCAAGTAGAAAGGGGAAACTGAGACAAATAGCTGAACAAACTGGTCAAGCACTTTACAGCCAGATACAGAAGGTCACCAGGATGGAAAGCCCTAGGTACCTAGCAAGGGATAAAACTGGCACTGGACCTCGACCCCAGGGTGGCTGTTCCTCCCCTGGCATATCCCTGGTCATGTGGTTTAGAATCCCTGACCTTTCCTCCCCAGGGACAACATCTAGTCCTCACTTGTACTTCAGCTTTGGGTCCATAAAAGCAACAAAACCAAGTGGGTGAGCCAGGACTAGCTGCAATGACTAATGTCTCCCTGCCCTGGTGCTGATCAACCAGTAAAGACCACCACACTGAAAAGACACAGCTGGAAAACTGATGGGTACTCTATTGAGATCCTCCTCTAAACTCCCAGCCTTTAAGAACCCTCAAAACAAAGCACACAGCACATTCTCCCTCTTCAGGACCAGGTCCACACACTTTCCTTTCCTCTCCTTCCCCCAAAGGTGTGCATCTCCTAAATTATACGGGACCCCACGAGACTTACAACCAGGGGAGCAATAGGCAGAGGCAACTCAACCTGGGCAAACCCTCTCAACCTGTCTCCAAGGCCCCCTTTTGTTTGACTTCTCAGTGAGCCAAAGAAGCCCTGCCTAGACTCTCCTGTAGCTTCTTCTATCCTAAGTCCTTCCACACTCTTAAAAACACCTGAACTTGTGTTGTGAAATCTTTCTTCCACTAAGTCCACACACTACAGGCCTGCCCCAGGCAGTCTTAGTCCCAGTCCTCTTTCCAGTAACACTATATTTTTCCCCATGATAATATTTTTATCCAGCAGGTTAACAGATACCACTTTAAAGAGTTGCATAAAATTCCACCTAATGTATCGACTATGTAAGCATTCCCTGTTAGATATTTAGTTAACCTTTATTTTTTCAGTATTATAAATAATCCTGTAACATGCATCTGAGAGTCAGGCTTTTCCATGTTTCAGATTGTTTCCTTATGATAAAGTCCCCAAAGTGGAATACAGGGGGAAGAATACAGACATTTTCAATTTTATTGATAGTTTTATACATAAATGCTCAACACATGCAACATAACTTCTATGCTGCTCTGTCAAAGCCATTCATTCCTTCTAAACAACAAAAACATTAGATTTTAACTAATAACAGAATTATACTTTCAATCATTGGCTTGAAATATGTACTGCTTTTCCAGTCACACATATTACAAAAGAAAATGAAACACCACATGTAGTAATTTGTTTTACCTTTCCCAAGAGTTACGGACAAGAACTGAAAGACTAAAAGTTAATCCCAGCCCTGATCAGGTAGCCCAGTTGGTTGGAGTGTCATTCTGATATGCCAAGGTTACAGGCTCGACCCCCAGTCACGGAGCATATAGCAATCAACCAATTAATACATAAACAAGTGGAATAACAAATTGATGTTTCTCTTTCTCTCTCTCTCTCAAATCAATTTTTTAACAAAAGTCAATCCCACATAAAACCCTAAAAAAAAAATCCTAGAATAGTTTCTAAGTGTAAACCCTAAGGATAAATTACAGCCCTAATTCCTTACTGATACAGAAATAATTTGAGGAATTAGCCATTAACTGTAAACAAATCTTAGCCCTTTCAATACTTCAGCTTAAGGTGAACAAACCATCATTGTTAATACTTGGAGCAGACAGGCCTAGGAGGACCGTAAATGTTTTTCATCTCACCTTGGCCTGCTCTGAAGGAACATACATCCACTAGCCTAGGGGACAGTACACTACAGGTTTGCAGCTTATTTTTTGCAGTCTTTTTTTGGAACACATTCATGCTCATTCATGTTAGCACTGTCTATGGCTGTTTCCATAGCACAACTGAATATATTCAACAGGGATCATATGGTCCAAAATGCTGAAAATATTTACTATCTGGCCTTCAGAAAAAGTTTGCCAACTTCTGTACTGGACTCACCTTTCAGGACAAAGACACAGAAATTATTCTGCTTGAAACAATCCAGGGCTGTCCCCAGGCCTCTAAACTAATTTTTATGGCATGTTATTTCCCAATAAATATTGAAAATCCTATACAGTGGCAAAGGTTTTTTTTTTTTTTTTTTAATATGCTTTATTGATTATGCTGTTACAGCTGTCTCAATTTCTTTTCCCTTTGTTCCCCTCCACCCAGTGACCCCCCTTCCTCCAGTTGGTCCCCCCACTTAGTCCATGCCCATTGGTTGTGCATATAGTTCTTAACATCTTCCTATCTACTCCCCTCCCTTCTACTATGCTTCCTAATCCTGTACCATCTCCCTCCCTTTCCCCCTCCCTTCTGACCTCCCCCCAAGATGTTCCCCATACCTATAATTCTTTTTCCACTCTTGTTGCCCACTTAGTTTGCCTTTGTTTCGGTTCTCGAACTTCTGTTGTTGGTTGTTGTGATACAGTTTTCATTTTAATGTTCATAGTTTTGATCCTCTTTCTCCTAAATAGGTCCCTTAAACATTTCATATAACAGTGGGTTGGATCTGATGAATTCCTTCAGTTTTACTTTGTCCTGGAAGCACTTTCTCTGCCCTTCTATTTTGAATGACAGCTTCACTGGACAGAGTAATCATGGTTGTAGGTTTTTGCTTTCCATTACTTCTTGCCTGCAGTTTCTTTTGAGAAATCAGCTGAGAGTCTTATTGGGACCCCTTCGTACGTAATTCTCTTCTTCTCTCTTGCTGCTTTTAAGATCCTCTCTTTATCCTTAATTTCTGACATTTGGATTATAATGTGCCTTGGTGTGGTTCCCCCTGGGTCCAGTTTTTTTTGAACTCTGTTTCCTGGACCTGTAAGTCTTATTTCCTTCTGCAAGTTAGGGAAGTTCTGCTTCATTATTTTTTCACATGATTTTCCAATTTCTAGTTCTTCTTCACCTTCTGGCAACCCTACGATTTGTATGTTGGCCTGCTTATAGCTGTCCCATAGGTTTCTGAGCCTCTCCTCATTTTCCTCACTTTTTGTTTCCTCTTTCTGAACTGGCTGACTGTTTGTTCCTTCCCTATGTTCCGATTTGTTGATTTGAACCCTGGTTTTCTTTCCCTCACCATTAGTTTCATATGTGTTTTCATTCATTTCATCAGGACTAGCCTTCATTCCTTCCCCATCTTGTTTAAGATCTGCTGTTAGGTCTGTAAGCATTTTTATAACCAAAGCTCTGAACTTTGCCTCAGAAAGATTAACTATCTGCTGAGCCAGTAGATTAGATATTTGCTGTCTGATCAGCTGCATCACCGAGATCTCTATCATGATCTGTGCCATCCTGACAGTTTTGTGTTTACCTTTGCTTGCTGGGTGGGGCTGTCACACCTCCTATGCTATAGGGGGCGGAGCCCCTTGAACTCTTCACAACCAGGTGACCCTTCTCACCACACTGTGGCGTTTTCTGTGGGGGTAGGAGTCCAAGATGGATTCCTGCCATTCACTCTCTGCTGAGAGACTGGGAGCCTCCTCCTCTGTCCCCACCCTTTCCAAGCCTCGCAGTCTGAGGCAATGGGGGTCTGCCTTCCCCGGCGTTGAAGTCACAAGCTGACGGGTCTGGTCTGCAGCCAGGGGTGCTCCCCAGGCTCTTCTCGCCTCCCCTTAAATACAGGTGTCTGGGCTTACCCCCATCCCGCCGCCATCGCCGCTGCTGCTGCCGCCAGCACAGCTTGAACTCTCCTCCCCGGCTTCGCCGCTCCTACCCATCCAGACAAGCACCACTTCTTCATAACTTCATACGCTGGACTTCCATTTATTTTCTGGAACTTCTGGTTATTTATGGTTTTGCGGTAGTTGTATTCCTTCTGATTTGTGGAGGGAGACAGAACGTATCAGGCTATGCCTCCATCTTGTCCGGAAGTCCTCTGTTTGTTTTTTTAAGTGGTTCCTTCATCAAAGAAGTCTGGAAAACATTGAGCTAATAAAGTTTAATAGGTTTCCTTTCTGCAGGACGTTTTAGATTCTTTAACACTATATGAATCATGACTGTTCAAGACATAGATAGTTTGCAGTAGGGAACATCTTACAGGACTGGTACTCTGAAGAACACAAAATAGAAAATTCCATTCTAGACTACTAACTTTTCTAGACCCTTATACTTTTAAAAATGAAACCTCCTCTTGAAAGTTAAGTATTTTATCATCCATCTAAGATATGAACTACGAAAGAGAGGGAGAGAGCTTGTTAGATAGCCACATAAGAATAAAAACTATGGCTAATGTGCCTTAGTTGGCTGGAGCGTCGTCTCATGGACCGAGGGTCATGGGTTTAATTCTTGATCAGGGCACATACCCAGATTACAGGTTCAATCCCCAGTCGGGTCATGTGTGACAGGCAGCCAATCAATATTTCTCTCTTGCATTGATATGTGTGTGTCTCTCTCTGTCTTTTGCCTCCCTTCCTCTGTCTCTAAAAGCAATGAAAAAATGTCCTCAGGAGAGGATAAAAAAAATTAAAGGAAAAAAATAAATAAAAAACAACTAGAAGCAACGTAAGTACTAAATACAAATACAAATCCAAATAATTGCTCAAATAAAGTTGGTCAATCCAAGTTAGTTAAGTTTCTTTCTTTAAAGCGTATCAGTCCTGGCAGCTGGTACAAAAGGAGTTTCTACCATAGTAATTAGAAGTCTGGAAAATATTTTGATCCACAGAGTATGATGAAAAGAGGCCAGAATTTTCATCCAAAGTGTCCTCTGCAAGTGTAGCATTTTTAGGATCAGTAGCAGCAATGTTAGGCAGGAAGCTACATGCTGTTCCCAAAGGGATGGCAATGCTTCTTTGAATAAAGGCCCTACTAGAAAGGTGAGGGCGCATCATTGATTAAGATTCCGGCTTCTGGCTCTGTGAAAGCTCCTTCTTCCCCTGTGAAATTTTCTGTATCTATCACTGATACTAAAAATTGTGAGGTACAAAATCCTGAGAGACCTCAAAACACTGTTAGTCCTCTGAGAACAGGGGTATCAAAATTTATTGGGAAGTCAGCTGTATCACAGACAGTTTAGCCCAAAGAAGAATTAAATAGAGAAACTTGTCTGCAGTCTCAATCTAAGACAAATCTACAACACCAAGAGGAACAGGAATCAAGCCTTTCCTGGAACGCTTTGGAGAACATAGTCAAAAACATAGCAAAGAAAGTCCAGCTCGTAGCACACCCCATAGAACGCCCATTATCACTCCAACTACAAATACAAAGGTTATCCAGAAAAGACTATTAAAGCAAAACACATCTTCCTCTCCTACCCATGTAGCTCAAGCAGGAACATAAAAAAGAACTAGCATGTCTTTGTGGCTGATTTGACAAGGGCAATCTATGGAGTGCAGGAAAAAGCGAAAACTCAAAAAGCAAATTAGAAATCAAACAGGAAGTTCACTGTTGGAACACTTTCCTCAGAAAATATCATGTTGTCCTGGCCAGTGTGGCTCAGTTGGCTGGGCGTCATCCTGCAAACCAAAAGATCAAGCGTTCAATTCCCAGTCAGAGCATATGCCTGGGTTGCGGGTTTGGTCCCCGGTCGGGGGTCGGGGCCTGTGCAAGAGTCAACTGATCAGCCCTGGCCGGTGTAGCTCAGTGGATTGAGCACCAGCCTGTGAACCAAAGGGTCGCCGGTTTGATTCAGTCAGGGCACATGACTGGGTTGCAGATCAGGTCCCCCGCTGCGGGTGTCCAAGAGGCAACCATACATTAATGTTTCTCTCCCTCTCTTTCTACTTCCCTTCCTCTCTTTCTAGAATCAATAAAAGAAAAAAAATTTTTTTAATCATGTTGTTTCAAACACCCAATCACTTCCAGTAACAAAAAAGGAAAGGTGACAGAAAATCAGACACTAGCAAAATCTCCTGCACAGAACCTACAGTTTTCACTGAATATGAAATGATGAAGTCTAGGCCTTTGTTTTTAGAAGAGGAAAAGTCTTTAAAAGTATCATCAGGCTCAAAGGTTGAGCAGCAGACAGAAGTGGTACATGAAATTGAGATGAACATGAATGACAATGATGATATCCAACAGTTCAAAAGTAACGACATCTTCAGTGATGTCCTAAAGGAAGATGAACTAAATGAACAAGAAGAAATGGATGGAGTAGAAGCAGAGAGCAGTGAAGACCAGGAAGATGCGCTGAATATCTCCTCAATGTCTTTGCTTGTTCCGTTAGCAGACATGTGGGTGTGGTTAGTCCAGAGTTTATTTTCCTGGCCTGGACTGGAATTGAAAGACAATAAGTGGCATAAGTGATCAAAGTCTAAAACCAGGAAAGTTCCAAAGAACCAGTCTCTCGAGCTGAGTCTGGTGACAGCATTGGTTCTGAAGATCATGATCTTTTTATATAGCATTGACGTATGCAGAGCTCAAAGAATCAAAGAAATAGACTGCCCTTCAATAAAGCAGGTAATTATTCAGAAGGAAGCTGCTATTTCAAAATTGGGGTGGAGTGGGGTGGGGAAGAATGCTAAAGAAAAGAATGGCCTTCCTTGTCAAGTTAAAATCAAACAGAAAGTGTAGGAACTCAATGATGAAATTGATGTGCAGCGGACAGTGATCACAAGCCAGCCAGACTCTGAACTGCTGTGTGGATTAGGAGCATAAAAAAGGGTCCCTAGAAGACGCTGAAGCGGAAAGATTTCTTCTGATCACAACTGAGAACAGAACACTTTTGATTGATGAGCTGAATAAACTGAATAATGAAGGCCTGAGAGGAAGAATAAGGCTGGTCCCATATCCCAAAGTGAATCTGTCCCATCCAAAGGATCAGTTACTTTGTCAGAAATCCACTTGCCTCTAAAAGCAGATTTTGTCTGCAACACAGTTCAGAAACCAGATGCAGCAAATTACTATTTCTTAACTACTGAAATCAGGAGCTGAAAATATGGTAGCCATACCATTAGCAAGTACTTCAAATTCTCTTAATGACGATGCTCTGAATTCTCTACTATATATACTCTGGAAGATGTGTCCAATGATGCTGAAATATATATTGAAGTTTATAGCCTAGTGCAAAACAAAGATCCCTTAGTGCCTGATAAGGAGAAAAGGGTATACAAATCCACGGCTATTACTCCAAAGCAACTTCTCACATCTATAACCACAAAAAGCAGCCTTTATTCTTCAGTTCTAGCCAGTCAAGGAGGTCTCAATGCTGTGAGTACTTTGTTGGATCTTACATGCTGTCATTATCTTCAGTAGGAAACACTAAATTTGCTCTGGACAAGGTGCCCTTTTATTTCCTTCAGAAGAAAGAGGTTTTCTAACCATACTTTAAGATGTTAGTAGTTTTGGTGCCTGGCATCAAAGATGGTGTACTCTCTCTGGAAACTCTTATTGGATTTATGCAGCTGATGGGAAACAAAAAGAATTCCATAAGAAGGATAAATCTGGCCAACTGTACCAGTCATCAGCTAGAAGCAGCCAACAGAGAATTCTGTGCAAGACGTAACACCTTTGAATTAATTACTGTCCAACCTCAAAGAAAAGAAGACCAAGAGACTCTTGTCAGCCAATACAGGGACATACTCTGTGTCACCAAACACTGGCTGCCTACAGATACCAAGGAAGAGCAGGATATCTGGATGCAAAACTTAATAAAGTTCTTGTTGATATTCGCTTCTATCAACCTGATGCTTATTACAAACCTATTGGAAAGCCCTAAACTGTGGGCAGTTTCCATGCCATTTGGAAGTTTTTATGAGCTATGTCATAAATGAACTTAGGAGCATCAGATATGTTGACTGCACTTTATGCTTTAAAAACAAAAGGGTATGTGCCAATACTCACTATATATTATCCAGTAGCAGTATCTTTTGTATGTATTAAAACTTCAACTAATTTCTCTTCTGTATTCATAAATGATTGGAAGAAAATTCACTATAGTTGATATTGCTAAATCTTGATTTAAGTCTTTTCCCTAGAAACCTAATTATTCAGTTATTCATGAAAAAAATTTTTTTTTTAAGTAAGAAACTTTAAGTTGTCTTGGAGCTGCAGGTCTCAAAGTAGAAAGGTCTTCGAGGGGTTAGAGGTCATTCTAGCCTCAGTATTTTTTTCTTTAGGTTATGGTCCTTTATTGCATATATCTTGTTACTAGACTACTGAAAAAATTTTGAAGGGACTTCACAAAAACATTTTTAGTAATGGAGGCAAGGACTTTTTCAAACAGCTTGAGGGCAGGAGATAGGAACTTAGGGGATACTGTATGAGATTTGGAGTTAAATGTTTTATTTAGAAGACAACAATCACAGTGTTTACATTTGCTTAGTTAATACAGATGCACGTTTTCATAGAATACAGACTTCTAAAAGTTATTATTTTTGCAGTATAGCTTACAGACTCTTCAGCATGTTAGTTTCTGTTCCTGTAACAGGAACAAATATAAATTGAAGAATCTTTATATAAAAAATAAGCTTCACAAGGTGCTCTGGACAAATACTTTGCTTGCCAAAGTTCTTAACTTTTTTACTTTTAATGTCCATATATGACAGTGTCTAGAAATCTGTTATAAAATCATTTGAAAAACTATTAAGTAATGTATTTCTTTAAAAGACTAATACTTCATTTTTCTGTTATAAAATATTGTAAAGCATGATCTCAAATTTTTAAGTACACTTTGAATCTCTTCTCTAAATCATCAAGGTTGTCATGATCTCATTTATAAACACTAAATTCTGTCACCTCCTGTCATTTTTTTCTTCTATTCATTTAAATGTTTTTTTCTTATGTGTATTATAAAAATGTATTTTATGATTTCTTACCTAAATAAATACTTGCAAATGAAAAAAAAAAAAGAAAAAGGAAAGGAAAGAATTCTCATTTTCCAAAAAGGTTGAGCAACCCCATGAGGAACTAGTTTACTCATGAACTAGGCAACAAATCGACACTCAGCAGTTATTAGACCAGCAACGTTTCTGGTATAAAGTATTCATGGAAACAAACTGTTCTAGCCAATTAAAACATGGAGTGACTTGTATCTAGATCACTAGGGTAGTAAGAAAGAAAAACCATAAACTATAGACCAAAAATCATCACTTCTAAAGAAACAGACAAAAATGACAGAGAAATAAAACATAAATTATAAACCCTGAAACCAGATTAATTCAATGGTTGGCAGTAATCAAGAATATTGGTGCCAGGAAAAGGGCGCTATATCCAATGATTGAGTCTAGACTGCTTTTCAATTTCATTTTCTCCCCAAGTCTTTCATTTAAAAATTGATCATCTGACAACTGACAGAGAACAGACCTAGCTGATTCTATGACAACAGAAGAAACTCATTTTAACATCCTCCCTAGCTCTGAATCATTTGTACTTATGATGAGGTCTTTTCGTCCTGGCTGGTTGTGGCTCAGTGGATTGAGCACCAGCCTGCAAACCACAAGGTTGCCAATTCGATTCCCCACCCAGGCACATGCCTGGATTGCAGTCTATTAAATGATCTTATTTTGAAAATCTGGAAACACACAGCTTTTCTTTTCTTTTCTTTTGAATTATCTCCTGAGGAGTCAAAAATTGTAAGATTTAAAACTCATGATACTACCAAAATGGTTCCCAAAGGAGCAGATATAATACTTTATAACTGCCATCATTGCTAAATATTTCACACTAAATATTACCACCTTTGTGACTACAAATTAAATGTTAAATAGTACCTCAATATTATAATTTGCATTTTTTAGAGTATTAGCAAAGTTATACATCCCCCCTCCCTTTTAAATTTGATTTCCCCTAAAGAGATAGCATATACAGTAGAAAGTAAGGGATCTGGAGTCAGACAAATGTGAATTCAAATTCCAGCTCCTGCTTACTTTAAAGTTTGACTTTGGAGACTAACTACTCCAAGACTTACTATTACATGTGGAAACAACCTTCATCATAGGACTTTGTGAGGATTAAATAACATTTGTAAGGTTCTTGGCAGTAAGTAAGGTGACTCAATAAAAATCAGTTCTCTTCTCCCTCAATCTACTTGAATTCATGTTCTTTTTCAATATAGCATTTGTAGTTGGTCAGGAGTATGGGTTGTGGAGTCAGACAGACAAAGCTTTAAATTCTGGCTCCACGCATCTATTTGATAGTGTGATATTAGGCAAATTACTCAACTTCATTTGCCTCTGTTGCCTAATCTATAATATGGGGACAACAACAGTACCTATCTTCAAAAAGCTACTGTGGGAATTAGGTAGAATAATATAATATGCTTGAACACCATGGCTGATATACAGGGGTACATAAATATTAGGGATCAGTATTATTTTCCTTTTGTTTTCATTTACAAAACAAATTATCTCATCTGAGTCTCATAACTTTATGAATAAGGCACCCATTCATATATAAATATTTATTCAGCACTCACTATGTACCAGGCAGCTATTCCCATTTGCCGACAAAGAAAACAAACTGTAAAGTTACTGGAATTGCCAGAGGGACCTGAAAAATGATAAACCCAGACTCTCCCAGTCCAAGGCCATCTGTCCTTTCTGGTTCTTCTGTTTTGATGTCTTAAATATTTAACTCTTTAACCTACCTATAATGTATTTGTTGCCTTTTCTACTTTCAAAAGAATTATCTTTTACAAAAAAAGACAATTAATTCTATTTTCAAATCTATTAATAATTCATTACCTGTCTTAGTGTCTAAGGCTTCTTCTCATGACTCTCTGAATGTTACCAAAAGGCCCTCCCTGTGGTGCTTTCTGCACTGTTTGCAGGCTTCTACCTGTTTTGGGCTTTAACCTTCCTCTTTTACTTTTCTGTTACTGTTCATAATTTTAAAACAATCAGAATTTTAGCTAGTCATAAAGCATTCTATATTTTTCATTGGCATTTCTCTCACTGACATAGTCTAATTTCAGTTTGACTCACAAATCAAGTGCTACCTTTCCTTTAAAGAGCTCGAGCTACCTTTCACGTCAGCGAAGATTCTGAAGCCTGTTTTCATTAAGTTGAAGATAAATACCTATACCCAGAATTCTCTCACTCGTGTATTCCAAACTCTTTGATGACAAGGTCATTTTCTTTAAATGTTCTTATCATATACACATTAGTTACCATTCTATTAGCAGGTTATAATTAAATTCAAAAGCCAACTTATTTTTCTGCTTTTTCAGATCTTTTTAAACAAACAACTGTTAGCATATACTTCGTACATTCATTTATTCATTCATTCAATGAATATGCAGTGAGTGCCTATTATGAGTCAGGCATTATTTTAGGAAATTAGCAATGAGAGAACAGCTCCTGCCCCTGTGGAGCTCACATACACTAGTCGGGGAGATCATTAACAAATGAGTACAGAATACACTGTCAGATAGCGTTGCTATAAAGATAACAGCATTGACAGAATGACAGGGAAATGATAGAAAATTACGTCTTATTTTATATAAGATACCCAGGAAAGATTTCTCTGAGGAGGTATTTGAGCCAAAAATTGAGAGACAAGAGTATAGGCCAAAGGAAAATCTTTAGGGTGGGAAGAATGGTACAGGAACAGGAAAGAGCAAATAAAAGTTCTAGGGCAGCAACAAGTTTGGCATGGTTGAGAACAGTTAAAAGAATTAAAAGTGGAGTGTAGAAAGAATATAAAGAAATATAAAAACATTTATTTAAAGTTTTTCTTTAACATCATAGCTAAATTTTGTTATAATCTTTAAAGGTTATTAAATATTAACCACATTTTTAAATGTACTTTAAAATACTAGCAGAAAACCAAATATAATCACTATCATATCTTGCCTTGGGACAATTTTCTTATTTGTTTTACAAAAGCAATCATACATACTTTCAGGTTAAACGATCTGTAGCAGTTTCACAATGACAGTCCTTTCTCCCTCCTTTAGATCTCACTTAAATTTACTCCCTGTTGTTTCATGAATTTCCAAGTATTTAACTGTTAAAATGTGTTCAATTCACCACTCATCTCTGAGATTTCTAATACATCTAATTCTGGCTGGTTTTTCTGCTTTGTTTCTTAGTTTCTTCTGGGTGTGAAAAGAACCTTTCAAACTTGGGGTTAGTCATGTGACTGCTTAATAGTGTACCTCTGCCTACCCAAGACTGCCAGAACTGTTTACTTTCCTGCTAAATGAAACTTTCTACAGTGTCCCCCTTTCCTTTGGTTAAAGGCCTTTAAAGAGGATACAGCTTTCATAATCAGCCAGACCTCTAATTTAAGTAGATTCTCCAAGTTTTCTGGCAGAGAGACAAAGCAGTTTAAATTGTACTTTCATTCCTCTGGATTTTCTGTCTCCGCCTCCACTTTCCACAAGAATTTCCACCTAATTTGGGTAATCTGAAGGCAACTAAACGCCTATAATTTTTATCTCATTAATCCATAGTCCCTTCCAATACTTAGTTCTTGACTCTAACCTAATAATTCTCACAGGTACCATTTCTTTTCCTAAAAAGTACATTACAATTTATTTAAGGATTCCAAAGGTACTCTGAATGGTTAAAGAAGAGATTGGGCCAATATGAGAATATTCTATTTTTTTAAACTTATTGTGGAAATCTTCAAAGATACAAAACGTAAAGAATAGTAGGATATTTCTCCATTTCCTAACACTCACCAATAATTATTATATGGCCAATCTAGTTTCATCTAAAATTGTCCCTACTCTCTACCCTTTACCAGTAGACTCTTTTTCTTTAAAACAAATCCTAGACAATATATTTCATTTCAAGAAGATTCCAATCAGTGATCCTAGACCTGGTAACGTAGGATCTTTCAAAGCCTTTAATGCAAGTTCTAAGTTTCCTCCAGGTTACCTCAAAGGATCAGAGTAGATGACACAATTTTGCAGGTACATTGATTTACCCAAAACTATTTTTCTCCATGTCTGTTACAGACAAATTATATGCTAAGTATAATGATTATTCCTTGATTTCTTGTTCCATGTGTCATGGCAGACCATTACCTCAAATAAATTTATTTAGAAGAATTTAATAGCACAGACACTAGATGACCTGACACAGCAATCCGCAACCTTCTTCATCTCATGACACATATAAACTAATTACTAAAATTCTGAGGCACACCAAAAAAATGTATTTTTTGCTGATTTGACAAAAAATTAGGTATAATTTTGATTTATTCACACTGGATGGCTATCGTTATGTTGGCTGTTGTCATTTTTTTATGTGATAATCTAAAGGAAAGGAGGTCAGTGCCCCTGACCAAACAGTCAGGCACTGCATGTTTTAAAAATTCTTATGGCACACCAGTAGAAAACCACTGCCCTAACATATATAAACTATTTCATAAACCTTAAAAACAAACCTTGGAAAAAACATCTACCATTATATGTAGACTTAAAAACTCACTTATTAAATTATATTTCCAACATTGAAACACATCTTTTGACAGGACGTCAAAACAACCATATACAAACAATAGAGTAAAATTCTTCAAGTCATTTATGCCAGAAAACATCTCACATTTTTTTAAAAAGGCAATTTGGATGATAAACACACCAAACCTGAATGTAAAAATCAGTTATACATTATAAACATCATCCATTACTTAAAAACATGATTAAATGAGAAGCTCTTTCTTACAGCTATATGTCAAAAAACTCCTGGGGGCGACTTACTGCTCTGACTCGAAGGAGATGTGAGATGACTGACTGTAGTTCATCACTGTAGTGCTTTAGTTCAGTAAATCTCCTGAAACAGGAAATGAATGAAACAATTTTTCTCATGAAAACACATAAAAAATTGAAAGACAAAACAGTACAGCTAACCCTTGAACAACACAGGTTTGAACTGGGCAGGTCCACTTATATGTGGATTTCTTTTCAGTGAACAGTGTAAATGTTATGATTTTCTTAGCATTTTCTTCTCTCTAGCTTACCTTACTGTAAGAAAAGAGTATATAATAAATATAACATACAAAATATGTGTTAATTGACTGTTTCTGTTATCAGTGAGGATTTCAGTTGACACTAGGCTATTTGTAATTAAATTTGGGGGGAGTCAAAATTACGTGTGGATTTTCAGCTGTGCAGAGAGAGTGGGGTGGCGGCTGGTGCCCCAACTCACGTGTTGTTCAAAAGTCAACTGTAGTTCTTGAGAATAAAAATGATTCTATTTAACCATATGCTGGCCTTAAACATTTATACACCAATACAAGTTTTAAAAATTCTAAAATAAAACAACCATAGTTTCTTTTGGTATTTTTAAAGCCAAGAAAAGATGTCATATTTCATAATTTGCAGTATGAGACTGAGACAGAGATATATATTTCTTGGTATAAAAAATTACTTCAAAACAAAACAAAAAAGAAAACTGGAAATAATTTATGGGACTAAAAATATCTTATGGTACAGACATAAACTCATGGTCTTTACCTCAACCTTAATGGTGCTGCTCAGTAATGTTTTCCAAATATAATAACTGTCATACTCCATTAAGACCTGAAACTTCTAATATGACCACTCTCTAACCAAGCCTCAGAGATTAAACAAAAGCCATCAGATAGGAAGTACCTCCACCTCCGCCTCCTACCAGCACACTTAGAAACTTTCCAATATTACTTCATTTCTTCTCTCCCTCTAGGATCCTTCTTCCCATCCAATACTTTAGATTCTATCCCAGCTATATATACTCTGTATTCCTCTTTTCTAACTTCCTTTCTCTATAAGACCCTTCTAATTAGTGTATCAATTAATTTAGGGTCTCTCCCTAGATTAAAACACGCACACACACATTTCCTAACAACACACCCAACTACTAACACCTTCGCAGTACCTACTCGTTTCACAGCCACACTTTTACAAAGCATTATCTCTCTGGCAATGACCACTTCTTTCCTTCCCATTCACTCCTGTTCAGCCCACTACAATCTACTTCCACCTCCAGCACTATAGCAGAGGAACATTCCCAACAAAGTCACCTACTATTTTCATGTTGCTAAAATCCACTGACATACTTTAGTCCTCACCTTATTTGATAATTCCAGCAATGCAACAGCTGAACTCACCCTCCTCCAAATTTGTCCCCTTGACATCAGTGTTATCCTCTCATGATTTTCCTTTTACTCTCTGGTCACACCTAAAGTCTCCTTGGCAGTACTGACTTCCCTCACCCACCTCTTACACTCCAACTTTAGTATGTCAAGAATGCCTGAAGTGTTTATCGCCCTGGCCAGGTTGCTCAGTTGTTGGAGCATCGTCCCGTAGACCAAAAGGCTGCAGGTTCACTCCCCAGTCACCTAGTTGTGGGTTCGATCCCTGGTCAGGGCACATGCTGTAAGCAACCAATCGATGTTTCTCTCTCTCTCTCTCTCTCTCTCTCTCTCATATCAATAAAACATATCATCTCAGGTGAGGATTTAAAAAACAAAAAACAAAAAACAAAAAAAAAACAAAAAAAACCTCTGATCAAGTGGCTCAGCTGGTTGCAGCATTGTCCCATACACCAAAAGTTTGCAGGTTCAATCCCTGGACAGGGCGCATACAAGAGTCTACCAATCGATGTCTGTCTGTCTCTGTCTCTCTCTGTCTCTGTCTCTCTCTCTCTCTCTCTCTCTCTCTCTCTCTGTCTCTCTCTCTCTCCATCTCTCTCTCTCTCTCTAAATGAACATCCTGAGTTGAGGGCTGGAAAAAAATGAATGCCTGAAGTGTTTATTAAAAACACTACTTGGGGCCTCTCAGAAAGAGCTGTGAATAACCACAACTGTACACAGAGGTCCCGGTGAGACTCAGGAGTCTGGATTTATAAAAGCTCACCCACAGTATTCATGTGCTGGTAAACTGCAGATTACACTTTGGAAAATACTCTTACAGTGTTGGCTTCATTAGGGTTCAGTCCTGAGTCCTCACCCATCTTATAATCAATCTTTCAATCTACACACTCTATGGAACTTATCAATCACAAAGCTTCACAATTATGACCTACATGCTGCTGAAATTCAAATTTCTACCTCTAGCCCAACTCTCTCTCCTAAATGCCAGATCTATAAAGCCAGCTGACTAGCAGATATCTGTACCTGCTCATATCCAAAGCTCAACTTATCCTCCCCTATGTCCCCAAACTCTCTCCTCAATGTTCCTTAGCCTTTTAAAGATGGAAACCTGGTGCCATCTGTATTTCTTTCCCTCCTTTCATCCCACACACTCTACTAATCACCTGGTCTACATCCTAAATACTGTCCAAATGTTGTTTAAATACTGCCACATACAAGTAGAAGACCCAAGGTTCTCCTCTTCACTGCTCTTAACAGTCTAGTTTTAAGAAAGAGAAATATGCATGAAGCAAGTATCATTTTGGTAATCCTTCTGAAATAATCTTTCTGGTTTTCTAGGTTTTAAGGACGTATAAAAGTATTTTAGTAATGTAAACTATTTTAGTAATGGCAAGAATAATAATTAATCTATTGGGCCAGCTAGATGTAGAACAGAGATACTGTGTATTAAGAATCTGTTATAACAATAACTGATGTAGACAATTCTCTAATCTAGAACTTAAGGCAAACAAATTCTATTACTAATTATACATTTTGACAAGTACTTAGAAGTGAAAAACTGCCTTGGTTATGTTATTCATCCTATCACATTTAAAATTTTACACATTCATGCACCACTTAATGATAGGGATACGTTCTGGGAAATCTGTCATTAGGCAGTTCTGTCATTGTGTAAATCATACAGCGCCAAACCTTAATGGTATAGCCCAGTGATTTTCAACCTTTTTCACCATAAACTAATTATTAAAATTCTGTGGCCCACCAGAAAATATATTATTATTTTGTCAATCTGACAAAAAAAGAAGAAGAAGAAAAAAAAGGCATAAATCTGATACATTCATGTCAGACAGCTATTATTGTTCTGGCTGGTGTAATATTTTTTTACTTGACAATCTAAGGGAAAAGAGGTCATTGTCCCTGACTAAATAGTCAGGTAATGCATGCTTTAAAAATTCTTGCAGCACACTGGTTGAAAATCGCTTGTTTAGCCTATTGCTCCTAAGCTACAAGCCTATTCAGCATGTTACTATATAAAACAACACAAGATTAAGTCAAGCACAAGAGAAAATGATGCAATAAAGAGATATAGTGAACATGAGGTATATGAGACTGCTACCAGTGTAACATGGTATACAGTTTTACAGCAGTGTATGTAGAAAGAGTACACTGTAAAATAATGATAAAAAGTATAGTATGGTAAATACATAAACCAGTAACATAGTTGCTTATTATCATTATCGAGCTTTATATACATAATTGTATATGCTGCACTTTTATACAATGGGCAGAAGAGTAGGTTTATTTATACCAGCATCACCATAAACAGGTGAGTAATGTGTCACCTTATGACATTTGAGACAGCTACAACAACACTAGCCGACGGGAATTTTTTAGCTCCATTATAATCTTATAGGATCACCATCATATTTGTCATCTATTGTTAACCAAAATGCTGTTAAGTGCCACATGACGGTATATAATATGGATATTAAATGAAATTTAGCTATCTAGAAAACCTAGTTAGGTCAGAAAAGGGAAGACAAACAATCAATTGACAAAATGTTTTTCATTTATTAAATTGAAAAACATTCAACTGATAAAATACATATTAAAATATTAATTATAAAAGTCAACATGCTCCTCTAATGAATGTACATCCACCAATGTCATAAGCTTTGCTTATAAGATTTTTCAAAGTTTTTTTTAGAGGGTGACAATTTTAGTTCTTAATCTAAAGAACATCTCTTATATACCATGGATGTCATTTCTAACCCTTAAAAAAACCTCAGTGGAACCTTAAATGCATATTATGAAGTGAAAGAAGCCAATCTGAAAAGGCTACATACTGCATGATATGACATTCTAGAAAAGATAAAACTATTGAGACAGTAAAACACTCAGTGGTTGCCAGGGCTGTGGGGAGGAAGGGATAAACAGGCAAGGCAAAAGGACTTTTAGGACAGTGAAAATACTTTGTGTGGTATTATAATAATGTATATACTTGTCAAAACCCATATAATATACAATACCAAATGTGAACCCTAAAGTAAACTATGGTCTTTGGTGTGGCAATGAGGTATAGGTTCATCAACTGTAACAAATACACCACACGCTGGTGAGGGATGTGATAGACTGGGAGAAGGTACAGATGTGTCGGGGTGATCTTCATGTGTAGGGGCAGAGGGTATATGGGAGCTCTGCACTCTGCTCAATTTTGCTGTGAAACTAAAACTGTTCTAAGACCCTGGGTGGTGTGGCTTAGTTGGTTGGAGCGTCAACCCATAAACTGAAAGGTTGCAAGTTAGATTCCCGGTCAGGGCACATACCTAGGTTGCAGATGTGAGAGGCAACCGATTGATGTACCTCTCACATATCGATGTTTCTCTTCCTCTCTTTCTCCCTCCCTTCCCCTCTCTCCCTAATCAATAAGCATGTCCTCGGGTAAGGATAAAAAGAAAAAAAACCCTACTCTTAAGAAATAAAGTCGATTAAACAAAATCTCAATGGTTACCATCACAATTTCCTAATTAACAAAACTTTAAAATACTTATTTATATTTTATATTCAAAATTCATTTTAAAAACTAAAGGTGCCCTGCCCTGGCTGGTGCTGCTCGGTGGATTGAGTGCCAGCCTGCAAACCAAAGGGTTGCCAGTTCGGTTCCCAGTCAGGGCACATGCCTGGGTTCCGGGCCAGGTCCCTGGTTGAGGGTGTGCGAAAGGCAACCATACATTGATGTTTCTCTCCCTTTCTTTCTCTCTCCCTTCTCCCTTCCCCTCTCTCTAAAAACAAATAAAAAAACATTTTTTAAAGGCATTATGTTAATGTATTATGGTTTACAAAGTCAGGCATAATAATAGGCCATCAGACAATGCAAACTTGGCCTTTGCTAAAATTTACACTACGTAAAAAAAAAAAAATTACGCTACATAGAAATTAATGCTGACGGCCTAACAAGGGAAATTCTAGAAGACCTCTCATAAACTTGGTCACCAAAAATGAAAAAGCCTCATCTGCCTAAGCAAATTTCTAACTGAAAACTCAGCTGAAGCGAACACCAGGTGCAAGTCCATATAATGAAGAGCCTGATTTATGCACCAAATTCAAAGAATGAGAAAAACCAAATCTTAAGAAATACCTAAGTCCTATCCCAAGAAAAGTTATTTCTGAATACACTAGCTTCCTTAAATATAGAAATGCTCCCACAAAAAACAAACTGATATTAATGAAGTCAAGTAACTGCCATATAAATACATCTCTATGAAATTAGTATACTAGTATGCATTTATCTATGAAGTTTTCTTGGTATGAAAAATAGAAAGTTTACTATTAAAATATACATGTAATACATAATCTTTTTAGCTTGACCTTTGTATATTTGACAAGCAAAGTCATATAAGAAAAACTATTTTATATGAAATCAAAATTGCTTTTCTCACTTTTCTGATACCTTCAACAACATTTTAAAAATTCTCTAGGAAAAGCAGTGTTTTAATTTTCTAAAAGTTCAGACAGTTTCAACCTTAAACCCAATAAAGTTACCAAGTTTTAAAATCAGTTTGAGACTGAAAAGGATTTCACTAAATGTAAATTACTATTTAAAATATTTAGCAAATAAAGTGCATACATTCAGAAATGAAAAATTAAATAGATTGATAGGCATCATTCAAAACAACATTGTAACTGTTATTAAAACAAAACCTTACTTGTCTGGGTTTTTCACTCTGAATGTTGCATTAAGCGCTTTTAACCTGGAGTCTGCCTGGAAAAAATAATTTATTCACTTAATATAATTACATTTCAGGGTATAAATCAACAGTTTTATTTCCCCTTTAAAATTAAGATGCTCTAGTACAGTTTTCTTCATATCATTTTGTGTCAAACACATTCAACATACCTAAAAAAGCAGCTTAAACACAACAAAAATGATGTTATAAGTTAAAGTGAACGCATGGCATCCAATGACATCAAAGTAAAACAAATGTAAACACCAACACGCTAAAAGGCACATAGCTCTGCATTATTATAACTCAGAATAGGTCATATAAAAAAAGTACTTTACTTTTTCTCTAAATCAAGAAAAGCAAAATTTAGTATACATAAACTAAACAAAACTACTGCTTCAAAGTCTGTGCATTACTGAGCATAGTTCTCAGGTGGAATCCAAACCAAATGTACATTGGTTTGTCTCATTTTCCTGATCAGTATTTTAGAAAGAAATATGGACATGCCTATGCTAAAGTAATACTGTACTAAAGTAAGAAAACCTAGATGACATCAAATTGTTTACTAACTAGCAGAAAATGTTACAAGACAACACAACTTTTTTAAACTATCTTTCCTTATTTTCAGGAAACTGCTCTTGAAAGGGGGACAGAGGGATCAACACTAAATAATAATTTCATTGTATAAATTTATACTCAATACATTCAAATTCTATTCTAAATTCTCAGTTAAAATTTTTTTTTTTACTTCTCTGACCAAGCACAGAAACTATAGGGTTCAATAAAAAGTAGTTCAATCAGGAATCAATTTCATAATGTGGTTTGGTTTTTAAAATCCCAGTCAGCTTAAAAAGGTTCCATTAGTCGCCCTGGCTGGTGTGGCTCAGCAGATTGAGTGCTGGCCTGCGAACCGAAAGGTGTCGCTGGTTTGATTCCGGGTCAGAGCACATGCCTGGGTTGCCAGGCCTGCAAGAGGCAGCCAATTGTTTCTGTCTCGCATGCACTGATGTTTCCCTCCCTTTCTTCCCCTCTTTCTGAAAATAAATAAATAAATAATTTTTGGAAAAAAAAAAAAAAAAAAAAGGTTCCATTAGTCCAACTTCCAACCTGTAATTACAAATATTCCCAAAACAATAAAGCAAAACAAAAACAGTAGGGCTCCCCAGATTAAGAAATTTTTAAAAATGTAACTAATATGCTACTCCACAAACTCAGACGGGAGAACTTCAGACCAAAAGAAATTCAAAGATCAAGAATATCTAAAGAAACTCAATTTGTCACTGATTTCAGGGGATTCTCTTATTTCTAAAACCAGTATTATTTCACCAATTCTTGACTTTTCTTACATCTCAAGGGAATACCAACTAATAATGCATGTGAAAGTCCTTACAAATAAAAGCACTTGTACATTTAAGGCATATGTTATTCCCTATGTTCTTTAAGCTAATTAAAATCACTAAATAAAGTGTTAATGACTTCATAGTTACATGCAAATGTAATTTTTAAAATGAGGATGAAATGACATAAAAACCATCAGTAAAGAAGATAATGTTCATTTGTACCTTTTCTTGAATCTCATATTTCTTAATACAACCAATTCACTTTTTACTTTTAATATCACATATTTACCAACTTAGAAGCCATATAAAATGTAAACCATCACCATCCTACTAACGTCTGCTTGCCAAACATGCTGTCAGGTCATGTCCATCACAACACCCAACTCAATCTGTTCATCATTTCACAAGATTCCATAAAAAGAGAAGTTGCTTAAAATGTCACCTAACCAGAAACTTCTCCCCAAAGCTAGAGCTCTAAAAAACTGTTGCAAATCTGACCAGTTACCATCCATTTTATAAGCAGCCACTGTTACAGAAGTACTAACTACCAGATACAAAATAAGTCACGAGGATGTAATATACAGCACAGGAATAAAGTCAATAACACTGTAATAACTGTGTAAGTGACAGATACTAGACTTACTGTGGTAATTACTTTGTAAGTTATATAATGTTGAATCACTATGCTGTACACCTGAAACTAATATTATATGTCAACTGTAATCAAAAATAATGTTGAAAATAATAAAATAAAAAAGCCCTTACATCATTGTTTCATACCACCCTATTTTATTTCCTTCAGCACTATCTGAACTCATCTTAGTCGTTTGCTTGTTTCTTAGCTGTCCACTGGAATGTAAGAGCCATTTTTTACAAGCACAATGTGAATGGCGCCCCCTGGAGTGGCACAACAGCTGCCATGGCAACACTTTGATCTGCTTTCTCCTTTGTTCACTGCTGTATCCCAATGCCTCCAATGCCTGGCACAACACAAACATACAATAAATATTGGCTGAATGACAAAAAAACAAATGGACTATTCTACACCCCCAACTTACAAACTTTTTCAAGTTCTCCTTTAAAACCCACCTCCCTATCCCTTTCCAATTCCTATTATTTACTTACTTTCCTTATCATGGACCTTATCTTTTCTTTATTTCCTTTCCTGATTCTCATTTCACCCCAACCTCTCCTAGGTGGCCTCTTTCTAACACTGGCCCCCAAGACTGACTCCACTGTAGGTTTATTATTATTTGGGTCTCACCTCAAATTTTATTTATCTCTTCAACCACATGACCCAGTTTCCCCAGGACAGTCCTGGTTTACATCTATTATCCTACTCTAATTGGTAATAATGTACCCCCTTTTACTCAGTATCCCTATTTTGTCACCTATCTCAAAATAACCCCTGGGGGGAAAAAAAATCTCTGCTATCACACTCTTTTACAGAGATGTTCACTAGGAGGGTACTTGACACTCTGGGCACCCTGCACTTGGAATCTCCATACTGGCTCTCTCGGAGTTCCTGTGCAACACACACAGAAGAGCAGAGATCCTGAGGGTCCAGATCTTGCTCTGGCAGTCCCTGCTCCAAGCAACAGACAGGGTTCCAATTCTTCTGAGTCAGCCTAAATTCATTTAAGGTTTGGGCATATGAATGACACTTACTTTCACGTAAGTAACTTATTGAGTTAAAATAGTATTACTTGAAAGTAATTAGTTTATATGTTCATTACTCTAGAGATAAACTCTGAATTCAATTCACTGAACTGATTATTATGTAAATATCAAAAATAAGGGGAACACCAATATATAGCAGTAATAAAAAGGTCTATTGCTCATGTTTATTTTGAATAGAGTACAGATTAAAAAAACTAAATTTTTATAATTATCTTGCTGGGTATAATAATTACTCTAAAAAGATTTAAGCACATATTAGTCTATTAGGCCCAAACTAGAAATTCAACATATCTGATAAAAAAGAAAATAAAAGTTGACATTTCAATTTAAGGATGACAATCTAATAGCCAAGGTCAAGTATTCTTATGAAAATATAAATATTTGGTCTGATTTAGAATGATCTAATTTTCATTGAAAAATAGCTTCCAACATCTCCTTTACCAACCATCTTTACATACATTAATTACACAGCTAATAAGTGAAAAGAGAGGTAATATGGGATGGTAATTAAGAAGAGATTTGAGTTACATCTAGACTTGGATTCAGACTCTATCACTTACAACTATGTGACCTTGGGTAAGTCACTTTCTAGGGTTCCTCATCTAAAAAATGGGAAGTCCTGGCTGGTATGGCTCAGTGGATTGTGTGCCAGCCTGCAAACCAAAGCGTCACTGGTTCTATTCCCAGTCAGGGCACATGCCTGGGTTGTGGGCCAGGCTCCCAGTTGGGGGCATGTGAGAGGCAACTGAACGATGTGTCTCCTGCACATCGATGTTTCTCTCTCTTCTCCCCCACTTCCCCTATAAGAAGTAAATAAGTAAATTCTTAAAAAAAAAAAAAAAATAGATAGGTAAGGGGAATAATACTGAACTAACCTCAAAGGTACTGAGGCAATACTTAGCAAGAAAAACCAAAACAAACCCAAAAAATAAATAAAACCCAACGCTTTAGTACAGAATAAACAATTATAATGCTAATTTTACTTAGATAAGATACTGCTTTAGGTTCTAAAAACATTGTTTTCTTTACCATTTTTGACACTCATTTAAAATTATCTCCCCCAAAATATTTTTATCTATCACTTTGTAGCACTGGTTGTCAAATTTTACGGCTAGTGAGAATCAACATGTCTGGGATAAACTCTAGAATTCAGTATTCTGAACAAACAAACCCAACAAACTGAGAAACATTGTATTTAAAAATGAAAAAACAACAACAAAAAACGAGCACGCTAAAATTAAAAAACGGAAGAAACACTGGATTATGAGTACACAGCCAGCATAATTCAACCTTTTCTTGAGGTTTCAAGGTACCCACTATAAACAACTAATACTGAACCTGTGTGGTACAGTGAAGCCCTACAGGCAACCCTGGCCAATGGGGATTCAGCCCCATGCCAAATGCATCCATTTTGCAGGTATCCTTCTGTGCTAGCAGACTCAGCTGTCAATTTTCAATGTCAGTGTGCCTATATCCACTTTTAGACCTTTTAAATTTTCTTCTAATATGTTTTAGCCTAGAAATTAGATAGCCAAATCTGTTTAAATAACTATAATAAAATTAAGTGGATCCTATCTGAAAGGACCAAAGTATTTCTATTAGTAGTAAGCCATTTGAACATCTCAGAAGTTAATTTTGCTTAAATCCCAGCTTTCAGCTGTGATCAGGTTAGTTGTTAACTGCAAAACACATGACCTCCAAGTAAGAGAAAGGTGACACTATATATATGTGTAGATATCACACACATGTATGCATGTATACATGTACATATGTGCTTGGGGTGGTCCAAAAATACCTCATTTCCTTAATGAAAGGAAGGACTTAAAACAAGTAACAGTCACAACAAAATAAGGAGTACAGCAAGACAAGTGGGTTTCCAAATTTTCTCCATACATTTTATTTCTGGTCCATTTCATTAAGTCTGACTTCTCAAATTATTAATATTGTATGTTAAATATTATTAACTTTCAAAGACTTTATAAAAGTAAAATCAAGGTTCTGCCATAAGGCTAGCCAAATACAATATATCTGGACTCTTAAATAGCACTTACACACAAGATTCAAAGCACATAGTCTATATGGACGGAGACATTCAGGAGTTTTCTCAAAGGTACCAAAGTTATGGCCAAAACTAGGTTCAAGGACAAACAACTGATAACTAGTTACTAAACTAATAACTAAATCAGTAATTTAAAATTTTTTAATTTTCTATTTTATGAAGAGATATCACCAAAACAAATAGATTTTAGTTTGTTCTTTTCCTTAGTATTAGCTCCCAGCATACCTTAGAGTAGTTCTCATAAAACCCTATCAAAATATACATAATTTTCTTAGAAGTTTAGTTATTTCAAATCCATTTCTAAACTAAAATTTTAGAATCCTTTCTGAGTGCCATGAAGTAATACATTACAACCAAGAAAATTTCATTTTTTTCAGGTAATCTGCCAACAAAATATTTTAAAATTAGAATTAGCTATGACAGAATTAAATACCTGATTACATTATCTGTGCAGAAAAAAAATTTTCTCTTTGTAGTTTTTTTGTACTAAGTTTCAAATATCTATGTACCAAAATGCATACAATCTCTAGTGTTTTTATAATTACTGTAAAGACATTTTGTTCTTGTTGCTTAGACCTACTGAACTTTTGCTACTGTATTATAATCTGAAAACATATCAATTTATGTATTATATCAATTTATAGATTTTTCTACTTACCTACCTAATTTACACATGAGATAAACACTTTAGAAAACTTGCAAGAACCATTGTTGGTTGGATTACTATGGAAGACAATAGGAAGAGCATAGTAGAGTTAGGGTAGCCACCTTACCACCACTATGCCCTCCAATTTTTAGATAACAATTTCATTCCCAAATACTAATTCTAATGACTAAATTTGTAAAGCTGTACAGAAACTAAATAAGTCTATTTCACTAAGAGATGCTAATTCAAAATGACTCCTATGCCCACTCAAAACTGGCCACCATGTCCCAGGAGGAAGAAGAAGCATAGCCATGCTTCTAAAAGATGGCTCATCTTTTAGTTTACTGTGATTGGAAAACCCAAGTTCAACCAACTTTCATACCTGATAGAGAGTGAGCAAGTACCAGAGCACCACTGCAAGTGGCAGTTATAAGGACAGAGGGATAAAAAAAAAGATGCAAAGTAATGGTAGGAAAAATCTACAGCTTGTACCTAAATTACTGCTTCAAAATGTTCTTTCCTAATAGAATTAAACTCATAAATATGCCCATTATAGTCTCACTAGTAACTAAAATTATACAAATCAAAATTAAATTGCAGTGCTTCCTTGAAAATCTTACCAATGATATTATTAGATACAGAGCCTATTTCCAAATTCATTCACTCAATAAGTACCAAGTACCCACTAAATGCATGGCACTCTTTTGGCAATTGTAAAGGAGCATGACAAATTATTTCATACAAATATTCTTACCTTCAGCTGAAATCCAGTCTCATTCACGGTCTCCTTCCAGTTACCTTCCTAAAAATTAAAGTTAAATTTAGAAATTATTGCAAAATAAAATATAAGGAATATTTCAAATTAAAGAAAATACCAATTGTTCTGTTCTTCTTTCAGGCGAGATGGGAGAGGTTAAAAAAATAATTATTTTCACTTCAAAATTAAACATTCAATCCAAATTCCAAAAGATTAACAGAAGATGAACCCAAGATGTTATAATCTGGGCTTCAAAAAACTAAAGACTATAACTTTGATATCAATAAGTAATACCAAGTCGACAGTATCTTTCAGTATAAAAATGTTAGCCAAAAGAATGATGTAACCAATAATTTTCAATTTCAAAACAAACAAAAATGCATACACATTAACAAATTTGCTCCAAAAAGATCCTTAAAAATAAACATCCCAGCTGTGACCCGCACGGCTAAGCTGGTTGAGCGTCGTCCTGCAAAGCAAGGGGTCACTGTCATCAGTTTGATTCCTGGTCAGGGCACATGCCCAGGTTGCAGGCCCAGACCCCGGTTAAGCAAGAGGCAACTGACTGATGTATCTCTCGCACATCGATGTTTCGCTCCCTCTCTTTCTCCCTCCCTTCCCCTCTCTCTAGAAATAAATAAAATCTTTTAAAAAAATAAGAAGACGCTTTAGCCACCTACACAGATAACTTAAAAAAAAAAAAAAAAAAAAAGGCATTCCAACTAGACTTATCAGAGTGATCACTTCATAAGTTAGAGAAGTCTAATCACTATGTTGTCTACCTGAAACTAATACTAAATATCAACTATGATTTTAAAAATTAAGTTAAAAAAACAAGCATTCCACAATTCAAAATTAAAAAAGAAAAAGTCAAATGATTTTTTTAAAGACTAAATAAAAGAAAAATACCTGTGTTAAAAACAAGTAGAAGATTTTGTCTCTACAAAGGATGGGATGTGAAGCAACCCTCAAGAGGAAGTTTTCTAAACCAATGCGTCGTCTTTCCACAAAATCCGGGTCCATGTTGTCAGCAGAGAGTTTATGCCAAACAAATTCTGCCTAGGTAAACAAAACAATCATGAAGAACAGCCTCAATGTTAAATACTTCTTAACTGTACTGCCATTTTGTTTCTTACCCTTTTTTCTGGTAGAGGTGGCACAACAATATGTGGATAGTAAACTAAAAGGTAGTTTCTCAACAACTCAAATTCACTATACCGTCTCCATAGTGAATCTGTTAGGACACTTGGACCATCAATATGTTCAACTGACCTGAAAGAAAAAGTATAAGCTTGCTATTATATTTTTAAAATATATAAATACATGCAAATGACTTCATTTAATATTTAGAACTCCATTTACTAAATGCTTATGAACCAGGCACTAAGTAAAGAAATTTTCATGTACTATTTTATTTAACCCTTACAACCCTGTGAAGCATGGATTATTGTCCCCATTTTACAGATGAGGAAGCAACTGCACAGTATATGCTTTGCCTACAATCACAACGATTTGTGGGTACAGCACTCAGATCCATCTGCTTACAAAGCCCTCACTCTTAACCACTTTCCTTCTATTATATTCTTCTGCTTTAGAAAACTCTTGGACTCAAGAGAAATAAGTCATATTAGGAACACTCTAAAAGCCTCAATGTATTCAGTTAATGTATAATAATTGATTTTACAATATAGTAAAATCTGGCTTTCCTGTTGTTTCATTAATTTAAAAAAGTAACTGCAGTTCCACCACAATGAGAACAATATTCATGATGAAGACCAAGACACTGCAAAAATCTTGATTCAAGGTTATGAATAAATTGAATGTATCCAAGAACCAAAATTTTAATGAACTCTAAAAGGGTGGGGGAGAAAGGATGTAATAATTCATCTCTAGTTCTACCCTTAATATAAAGAGCCACAGGCAATGTCTAATTCATATAAAAGTTCAGCTTATAGTTGGGGGAAGTTATGGTAAAATCATATAAAGGATATCTGAAATTATTTTGACTATTTAAAATTTCTGCTAGTATAATCACTGTTAGAAAGTATCAGTATTCTAAACATTATCGGCGCTTTCCTATTTTCTGTTTGCTTGACAATAACATACATAAAAACACAATGTGTATTTGTACATTAGAGCATAAAGGTACAGAAGGAAAATAAGCCTTGGAATAAAGTAAAATCTTGAGAAAGTATATATACTAGGCCATGCTCAGCACAAGTTGTTCAGTGTTTTTATTATTTATACATTAAGTTTGCCACCATGTTTATTCATTGCATATTAATAAAAAGGAAACAAATTATGAAATTCAAAATGCAGAAATGGTCCTGGCTGGTGTGGCTCAGTTGGAGCATTTGTCCCATAAACTGAAAGGTCATGGGTTCAATTCCTGGTCAGGGCACATGACTGGGTTGCGGGTTCAGTCCCTGGTCAGGGCATGTATGAGAGGCAACTGATCAATGTTTCTCTCTCACATCAAGTGGTCACATACGAGAGACAACCAATGAATGTTTCTCTCCCTCTCTCTCTCCTTCCTTTCAACCTCCCTCTAAAATCAACAAGCATGTCTTCAGTGAGGATTTTTTCTTTAAATGCAGAAATGGTTCCCACGGCAAAAATATAGTATTATTACAACAGGATTCATTTTAAAGAGTTGACTTAACCATTAGCTATGATTAATACTATTCCAATTCAGATTCTCAAATACAGTTGAAAAATATCTAGGTTAATATCAAGTTTCAAATTATTCAAAATCATTACCAACAAAGCCTGCATCTTGCTAATAATTAGATAAATATAGCCTATAAGCAATATATATATCAGGTTGTTAGAAGACACGCTGAGTGTTACGAAAAGGGAGGGTATTAAGGCAGGGTCTAGTCATTGGAAGCTGACTAAAAACACAGAGAAGACTTTCATTGAACAACAAAACTACCCCCCTTTATTCAATCATTTAACAAGTATTTATATTGGTTTTTATATGTAACATTTAATATGACCCTCAAAATAAAGTAGAAGTGTCATTAGCACCGTTTTACAAATTACGGGAAGAATTAAGTAATATCATACTACCTCCAAAGCCACAGAGGCATTCTTACCTATTCTAAAAGAGGCATATTCTTTTTTTTAAGTATATTTTATTGATTATGCTGTTACAGTAGTACCAATTTTTTCCCCCTTGCCCCCCTCTGCCCAGTAGCCCCCTTCCCACAGCAACCCCACCCCCTTTAGTTCATGTCCATGGGTCATGCATTTAAGTTCTTTGGCTGCACCCTTTCTTATATTATTCTTAACTCCCCCTGTCTATTTTGTACCACCCGATTATGCTTCTTAGTCCCTGCAGCATTTCCCCATTTCTCCCCCTCCACTCTCCCAGCTGATAACCTTCCAGATGATCCCCATACCTATGGTTCTGTTCCTATTCTGGTTTGCTTAGTTTGTTTCTGTTCTTATTTTTTAGATTCTGTTGTTGATAGTCGTGAGTTTGTTGTCATTTTACTGTTAATACTTTTGATCTTCTTTCTTTTAAATAAGTCCCTTTAACATTTCATATAATAATGGCTTGCTGATGATGAATTCTTTTAGCATTACCTTGTCTGGGAAGCACTTTATCTGCCCTTCCATTCTAAATGATAGCTTTGCTGGATAGAGTGATCTTGGTTATAGGTCCTTCCTTTTCATCACATTGAATACTTTCTAAAAGAGGCATATTCTTATCTATTTTAAACAGGTTCATATTCCACGAACAAGAAAACACAAAATGTCTGAAGAAATTTTTAGCCTTATTCAATCTTAGCCTACTAAACTATAATATTATTGACAATTGTTAAATGGGCTTCCTACTTGTATCCAAAGAGCCTTGGTAGGTAAGCTATATGATAAAAGTTCAACTTTTAGTTAATAAAAAGATAAATAATATTTATTTTTTAAATATTTATTTATTTATTTATTTATTTTTAGAAAGAGGGAAGGAGAAAGAGGGAGGATCAATGTGTGTTTGCCTCTTGTGCGCCCCCAACTGCGGACCCGGCCCACAACCCAGGCATGTCCCCTGACTGTGAATTAAACCGGCAACCTTTTGGTTAACGGGCTGGCACTCAATCCACTGAACCACACTAGCCAAGGCTAAATAATACTTATACTGTCCAAAATCATCTGCATAACACTGAATTACAGAAAGAGCCTACATGATTAAATCAAGAACTTTAAAGGTTCTGTAGTTGTTGAAGGTTAATTAACCTTAGATGTACAGTCATCACAAAACAATCTATTCAAAACAGCAATTCTCAAAGAGGATATCCATATATGAATAGGTAAAAATTTCTTAAAATAGGGAAAACACAAATCATAAAGAAAAAAAGACACAAATTTGACTATCTTAAAATTTAAAGCCTTTTACCATCCACTTTGAAAACAGGTATAGCTCTGGTTAAAAAATGTGAATTTCTGGACCCCAACCAAAACCCTGCAGCTTAATAAATCTCCAAGTGATTCATATGTATGATCCACTTATATATATATTCAGTGTCTAGCTATACTACACAAAGGATGGTCACTTCTAACCTCCAGTTTCAAATTATGATACTCTATTTGTTTCAAAGTCAAGAGTAAACAACTACATATTACCACAAATTATTCAAATCAAGACACTCTTCCAGCAGTAAAAGTAACTGACAGATAATTTCACTGCTCAACTGGGTAAAGAAATAGGGACATATTAAAAATATCTTTTTTAGTTTTAAATTTAAAATTTTATTTAGAAAGCTAGAGCTAACACTAATTACTGAAGTATGATTTTTTTTCAGTGGCTAATGTAACTAAAACACACACACACACACACACACACACACACACAAAACCTCTCATGGCACCACGGTTGTGTGTGTGTGTTTTTTTAATCACCTTAAAAATTTGTTTTAAATATACTACAAAATGACCTAATTTAAAAAAGATCCATCTTCCTCTCCTTTTTCCTAAAATTCCTATTAGACCCAAATTTCTCTTGTTTTTGGAAGATTCTTTTTTGTTCTCTTTTTCTTTTCTCTCTCTTTCTCTCTCTCTTTAATGTTGGTGGAGAAAAGAAATTATACTTGCAAAGAGGATTTTCAGAATTGTCTGCAGATTAAACAAGTTTTACCAAGATTTTAACTTTCATTTTGGGTAGAACCATAGACCTGGAGAAAGCCTTGATATGCTATAAGGTTGAGCCTTAAATTAAGCTTGGTGACTTTTGGTAAAGCCTAGGATTTAAAACTTTTTTCTTAAAAATGTATTCACACTAAAACATGGTTATAGTTCTCCATCAACTAAGTCTGATAGTTTTGTCATTTTACTTTACTGGCTATCAAAAATTTCTCTCCTATCTGTTTTAATGGAAAGTATTTCTGCTCAGTCTGCCGAAAGAAAAGAACTAGTCAGTACAGTCAGTATAGTCTTTATATGAACTATTTATAATGGGCAAAATAAATTGAATCTTCACTTGTCTTGCTCTAGACAAAACAATCTAATTCCTTTAGCTTTTCCTTATGCTATAAAAGAACTTTTCTGGTAAGTTTTGATTTCTTACTCCATGATTTACTTTGTCTTTTCCATTTTACCCCAAGGTCTAAAGCTCCAATCTCAATCAAATTTTTCCTGTTAATTTCTCTGTAACTCCCAACTCTCCTAAACTCAGATTGTTTTCTCTCTTCCTAGACTTTGTTAACATCTCCATTAACCTAAGTCTACTTAATATGCTGCTGAGAACCTGGTATCCTTTCCCAAAATTGCACAGGAATTGTATCTAACACCAAGAACTCCAAAGCACGTGTCAAGTAATATTCCAAATTCCAAAAGTATTTCACTAACCTTCCTGCTCTCCACAAAACATTACAATATAGTTACTTAAAAATATATATATATATTTATTTACTAAGGGTTCCATAATAAAAGACACACTTGTTTACCTGTTAAAGTTAAAACATACACACATACACAATTCCTAAAAAGACAATGACCTGTAAACAATTCCGTTACACAACAGAATTTACATCAATAGCTACCAAAGCTTTTTCTATCTAAACATAGGCCTAATTCTCAGCACTTACCTTGTTTCAATGAGGTAAGCAGTATATGTTTCCTGCATGTTCATGGTGTTTCTTCCAGTTCGTTTTTCTGCTTCTGAAACACTTATTTCTATCTTCTTCAAACAAAAATTATTTTCTGTCATCTGGACAAAAACAAATGGAAGCACACCCCCCCCCAAAATAAAATTAAGATGGTACAGGAAAAACAAAACAGCTATTTTAATGGCTATTATAATAAAACCCATTTTTTGCTACATATTTCAAACCAGTTTCTTGTATTCCTTAAGTTGCTGGGGGTCTGCTAATAACAGGAGCAAATAATACACCTCTATTTATCAGCATATTTTACCACAATAAACTATACCAGAAACTATTTTAATAGGTATTATACATATAATTATTAAAACATAAATACAGAAAAATAAAATGTAGACATTTCATACAAGTGACCAAGAATAAACCTATATAGAAATGCTTAATTAGTGTTCCTCGCTCCGGGTTGCACTTTAGCCCCTGCGGAGTGCATCTTTCATCTTTCACCGCCGAAGTGTACCCTGAGGGAGCCTTCCGTCTCCACGCCCAACCTAAGTGCTGCCCTCCGCAAATCATGTCCAAGTCTCTGAAAAAGCTGGTGGAAGAGCGCCGGGAGAAGAATCAGCCGGAAGTAGACATGAGTGACCGCAGCATATCCAACATGCTGGATGTCAACGGCCTGTTCTCCTTGGCCCACATTACCCAGCTGGTCCTCAGCCACAACAAGCTGACAGCTGTGCCACCAAACATAGCAGAACTGAAGAATTTTTTAATAACCAGATTGAGGAGCTGCCCACACAGATCAGCAGCCTTCAAAAGCTGAAGCACCTGAACCTCGTCATGAATAGACTAAACGATTTGCCTACAGGATTTGGCTCCCTCCCAGCTCTTGAGGTCCTTGATTTGACTTACAACAACTTGAATGAAAATTCCCTTCCTGGAAACTTCTACCTGACCGCGCCCTGCGTGCACTCTATCTAAGTGACAACGATTTTGAAATCCTGCCGCCAGATACTGGGAAGCTCACAAAGTTGCAGATATTCAGCCTTAGAGATAATGACCTGATCTCACTGCCGAAGGAAATTTGGGAGCTTACTCAGCGTAAGGAGCTCCACATTCAGGGGAACTGCCTGACTGTTCTGCTCCCAGAACTAGGAAACTTGAATCTGACTGGTCAGAAGCAGGTATTCAAAGCAGAGAATAATCCTTGGGTTACCCCGATTGCTGACCAGTGTCAGCTTGGCGTGTCCCATGTTTTTGAATATATCCGTTCTGAGACATATAAATATCTCTACAGCAGACACATGCAGGCAAAGCCGGAACCACCGAAGAAAAATAACGACAAATCGAAAAAGATCAGCCGGAAACCCCTGACAGCCAAGAATAAATAAGGGATTGGCATGGGCTGAACTTCTGGTCACTTTTCTGATTATTACCTCTGTTCTCTTATTGCTCCGTCTCACAAATAAATACAGTTAACCCTTGACCAATGCAGGTTTGAACTAAGAGGGTCCACTTATACATGGAATTTCTTCAATAAATACTATAAATGTATTTTTCTTATGATTTTAATACAATTTTTTTCTCTTTTATTCTAAGGATATAGTATATAATATAATAACATGACATACAAAATGTGTGCTAATAAGCTGTTTATGTTTATCAGTAAGATTTCTGGTCAACAGTAGGTTATTAGTAATAAAGTTTTGAGGGAGTCGGAAGTTATATGTAGGTTTTCAACTGGGCAGGGGGTTGTACTTCTAACCCCTGTGTTGTTAAAAGGTCATCTGTACCGTGTGTGCATTTTTCTTCACATCTTTCTTCCCAGTGCCTACTTCCTTACCTCTTAATTTCTTTTGTAAGTGGCAGATTTTTATAAGTTCTTAAAACCATTTCCATTTGTTTTCTTAAAATTACCAAAGGCAGGAAGCAAAGCTCTAATTCAACTGCAAATTCCATAGTAGGCACCAGTTTCAGCTTCTTAAATAGATGTTCACAAAGCTGCTTATTATCCAAAGAGTAATTAAATCATGTAATCATTTAAATGTCACAGTTAACATTGTTCACTCATTCTTCTGCTTTATTAAAAATTTTTCTTAACCACTGAGATATTATGTTAACTTACAAATGATTTTAATAAAATCTTGAATTTGTATCACAAAAAAAAAGAAATGCTTAAGAAAAAAATCTAAAAACACATTATACAAAGATGAAATGATCAATACTGATACCTAATTTTTAATTTTACCAAATTCAAATCTCTCTCAAAAATAAAATACTATACATAAGCCAAAAGGCAAGATTTTCAGCAGGCAGTTTCATACAAAAATTATAAAAGCATGAGTCATCTTATATTCAACTTTCATGTTGCTCAAACTTTTTGGCAGTTGTTAACAGGCTTCAACTGTGAGTTAGTAGCAGGGTTTAAGAAGAAAAGAGACTACAAACTCACAACTATCAACAACTGAATCTAAAAAACAAACAAACAAACTAAGCAAACAACCAGAAAAGAAACAGAATCATAGATATGGAGATCATTTGGAGGGTTATCAGCTGGGCGGGGGAAGGGAGAGAAATGGGGAAATAGTGCAGGGACTAAGAAGCATATTTAGTAGGTACAAAACAGACAGGCGGGAGTTAAGAATAATATAGGAACTGGAGAAGCCAAAGAACTTCCACTCACAACCCATGGACATAAACTAAGGGGGGTGGGATTGCTGGAGGGAAGGCGGGTACTGAGCAGAGGGGAGCAAAGGGAAAAGAAATTGGGAAAACTGTAACAGCGTAATCAATAAAATATACTTAAAACAAAAATGAAGAAGAAAAGACACTTTTCCTTTCCTGAGCTAAACATCCCCTAGTCTGCATCAAAGGACCAAAAAGAACAAACCCACCACTGGTGGTTCACAGGCTGTATCTGTGGGAAGTGCACCACTGAAGAAGTGTCTTAAAAATATACTCAACTCCATGTCTAAACAAGGAACACAAAGTGAAACCATATGATAAGTGCTATGTTTTGGTTTTCCCTCCCTTGCTCATTCTAAAGTTCAGAGGTGGGTTTTAATTTAAAACACTATAATATATTATAATTGCAGGCAGCCTATGAAGAAGAAAATATAAGTCGAAAGGATACACCAAAGGGTAAAAGAAAAAGCCTCATACAGTAAAATTCATGGTGCTACTTTACACAGAAAATTAAGGTTATGTGCTATGAGAACAGAAAAAGCTATGCGATACTGTAAAAAAATTAAATCAATGATGAGTTAAGATGACACTAAGGAAGTGCCCCCAAAATGCTAAAGAAAAATGGAGAAGAGTGCTTGCTTCGGCAGCACATATACTGGAAAATGGAGAAGGTAAAAACGCTAAGAGGATAAAGAAAATGGACAGAGAACAAAGAGCCAACCCAATGGGATGGAATTGTTATTAGTCAACAAAAACAAATAACGCAGTTACCAAACAAGACATCTTTATAAAGGATAAGTTGCACATTTATGTACTGAGAGATAAGAGACAGACAGGAAGAGATCAAACAACTGAAAGAAAGCTAGAGAAATTACATAAGTACAAACCACCCAACATCAGGATTATGAAGCCCTCACTAGATGAGATATACATATTAAGAAATTCCTTTGGTTTACCACCTTTTACTCCACTGAAAAACTCCCTGAATTCAGGAAGAACATGACTGATAAAGTCAATTATATCCCCAGCCGAAAAGATAATACATATAAGTCATGAATTCACCCTGTTAGGACACCCAAATACACAAAGGAAAAAAAAGAATAAAATTAGCTATCATAAACACTAAAGAACGGAACATAATAATACCAGTAGGGTTTGAAAAATGATATAAAAATTGCTTATGCTATCAATATCAAGAATAACTTGAAGTTCATTCTAGGATCCGGTCAAGATGGCAATGTATGCAGATGTGGCTCACCTCTTTACACAACCACATCAAAATTAACAACTAAAATATAAAACAACCATGACCAGAACCATCAGAAATTGAGGTGAACAGAAGTCTGACAACTATGAAATTAAAGAAACTACATCCATAGAGACGGGTAGGAGGGGCTCAGATGCAGACCGGGCTGGTCTCTCACCCAAGTGTGGTGGATAAAATTTTGGGAGGGATCTCAGGAGTGAGGAGTCCCAGACCTACATCAGGCCCCCCAGCCCAAGAGTCTAGTGCCAGGAAGGTAAGTCCCTGCAACTTCTGGTTGCAAAAATCAGTGGAGATTGAGTTGGTGGGGTAAACTGTTGGAGCCCCAAGCAGTTCATCTTAAAGAACCCACACACGGACTCACCTACTCAGACTCACTCCCTCTGAGCTCCAGAACCAAGGTAGGAGCTTGAAAGGCATCAGTGCTATACAGGGAGAAACTGAAGTCTCTGGTATTAAGGCGAGCAGAGGCCATTGTCCCTTTTCTAGACCCTCCCCCCATAGAGCAGGCAAGCTGGTGCCATATCTGAGACTCCATCAACCTGGCTAACCCTGTTTGACCCGCCTTGGAGATCCCTAGAGACTCTGCCCCACCCAACATACAGGCCCACCCAAGCTGCTTTTCCATAGGAATAGCTGGTCTTGGCTCATGCTTCACAACTTCCTAAACCCTATCAAACAAGCAACAGCTGGCCTCAGTGAGCTTCAGGAACAGCACTACCAACAGACAGCTTAGATTCACAGCTGGACTTCCTCTGGGAATCTCCAAGCCCCACAAGTAGCAGCCACCTCAGACTGCTTTATAGCTCAGGCAGGTTGGCCCTGGGCAAAACACAGGATGAGGCTGACCTTGGCCTGTACCATCAAGGAAACCCCAGGGCCAGCACACCCAGTAAAGAGCTACAGACCACGGTGAAGCACCACCACTCTGCCCCTGCACAGGTGATCCTCCACAGAGGACTTACAACCAGGATCACTCTAACCAGCAAAGCTATCATTTAGAATGGAAGAGCAGATAAAGTGCTTCCCAGACAAGGTAAAGCTAAAAGAATTCATATTTAATCTACATAACCATTAAATAAACAATTCTTTTTCTTTTCACCAAACTCTGGTATTGAGAGTTATGCTTCTGGCGGCGGGCAATCGGGCCCCTAATAACTGAACAGCCCGGGGGTTCTGTTACACCTGCATGTGAACAAATATCCACAGAGATAACATTAATAGCTAAAAACTGAAAACAACCCCAATGTCCATCAAATGGTGAGCAGATAAAATGTAAAATATCCATACACTAGAAAACTAGTAATAAAAAGAAACTACTAAGACATGCTATAACATAGATGAATCTCAAAAACATAAGTATAAGAAAGCAGTCTCAAAAGACATCAGATTGTATGATTCCATTTATATGAAATACCCCAAAAGGCAAATTTATATAGAAAGCTAAGTGGTTGCCTAAGACTAAGAGTGGGAAGGGGGATAAACTACAAAGGGAAATAAGGGGCTTTGGGGGCATGATGGAACTGTTCTAAAGCTGGGATGTGGTGGTGGTTGCACAACTCTGCAAATTCACTAAAAATTACTAAATTATATACTTATAATGAGTGACTTTCATGGTATATAAATTACACCTTAATAAAGTTCTTCAAAAAATAAAATCCACAAATCCATACTGATATAGACAAATAAGTACAAGATATTTTCAAAGTATATCCCCACAAAATATTGATTGCAAAGGAAAAAAAGTAACTTTATATTAATGGAGAAAGCTGGCAGAAAAAATTAATCAGAGTATTGGAGCAGGTCCACATCATGAGAGAAATGATAAGATACAATTAGAACACAATTCATGCCACAGATGAAAATCCTGAGTTAAATCATGAGAAAATATCAGGCAAACCCAAATTGAAGGACAAATAACTGGTTTCTAATCTTCAAAGGATGAAAGTCACAAAAGTAAAGACTGAGAAACTCTTCCAGATGGGAGCAGACTAAAGAGACAACATAACTAAATGCAATACATTAGTCTGGAAAGGATCCTTTTGCTCTAATGAAGCAACAGTTTATCAATGTCATTTTCCTGATTTTGATGGCAGTTTGTGGTTATAGAGAATATCCTTATTTACCCTTGAAATACTAAAAGTTTTGGGGAAAAGATGAGCAGCTTACTCTCAAATTCAAGAGGAAAAGGTTGTGATGGGGGACTCTAAAACACTGGAAAATTTTAGTTTCAGGTAACAGCTAATAAGCTTAGTAATCACTGTATATGTAAAAGCACCTTGACTCCAGGAAGCCAGAAGCACTTCCACTTTTCTGCCTCAGGAGGACTGCAAGCAATCAAGACGGTATCTGAGCCATTGTGCTCCAGGGTGAGATGACCACCACCCAGGACACAAAGACCGAAGCCCAGGGCAGAAGCCCAGGGCACAATGATCACCGCCCAGGACACAGATGAAAGAATGCTGCAGCTTTTATCCAATTAACCTTTTCTCTGAATTCCAAACCCCTTACTGACTCTTCTCCTTATAAAAAGGGCCCATTTATACTGGAATTTAAGACAGTCTGTTAGGGTACAAACCCGCTGTCTTCTCAGATCACCGCCCATAAAGATTCAGTCCCTGTCTCTGCTTATTGTGTCTGGTAGGTGGCAGGCAGCACGGACACCGGCTTTTCCGGTTTCAGTTCTTTGTACTGTGTACTTGCTTATAAATTTGAAGTCACTTCTATAGATCAGATTATTTTTTTAAAAAAACTTTAAATGGTCATTACATTTACATAAATAATTTGTCTCAGTTATATTTTGGGGCAGAAAAAATGAAGATATAGGCCTTCTAAGTCATTAGAGGATAAAACCAAAGAAATTATGGTCCACATAACAGAAACCAAAATAATAAAGTATAAAATGACAAACTAAAATCACCTCAAAACACCCTGACCGGTGTGACTGTTGTTTAGATGTCATCCCACAAAATGATGGGTCACAGGTTCAATTCCAGGCAGGGGACAAACCAGCAACCTTGATGTATCATATCAGGACAACTAACTAACTGAGCTACCTGGCCAGGGCTACAATAATTTCTAAGTACCAGTTACTCAAGCACTTTGTCCCCATCAGCACTCCTAGGCCTGTAGGGTTCTCATTTTAAAAAACTCACTCAGGCAGTGGGTTCTTCTCTGAGTAAATACTGTAAACTACCAACTCAATGTAATCTTCCAGCCTAAAAAAGAAGTATTCTTATTTTTATTCCCTGCTATTTCCTCTCTTCTGCCAGGGCTAATTAATACCTTCTTCGACACTGAATTCCCCTCTCATTTTTCCATTTTCTAAATTACTTTAGAATTGACAATACTTAAAAAATGAATGCACTCTTCCTTACATGGAATAAATACAAAAGAAAAATAAAGGAGACTTCTACTTAGACAATGGAAAGAAAATTGAACACTCACAGAAAGAAAAATGAGACTACAGAATAAGAGCTTACAGCAGAATTTAGAATCTTGATTAGTAATGTTTAAAATCAGAAGAAACCTGCGAGTCTTAGGCAGTACTTGTTTCCACTACTCTAGGTGTCAGGAAATTGGTACAAATTACTCTTTGCCCCAGATTTGCAGTTAAAATTAAGGCTCATGAGGTGAGCTTTTGCAATCTCTGCACACTATCTGCACAGATATTTTCATGGTAAAAAAGTGTGTGATAAATCAACACACCATTCACACCTTTTTTTCTTTTTAAAATTACAACTTAATCTTAAAAAATTTAAAATACAGTATTGTGGCAACTTAAAGACTATTCTTAACTTTTTTTTTTTTTTTTTTAGCCAGGCAGACCTGGCCTCAAGTTCCAGCCCTGCCATGACTACCTAGTGACCTTGGCCAAATCACTTATCTCTGAGCTTCTGCTTCATCTTTATCTGCCTTTTGGGGGTAATTTGAAAGTTAAAGAGTAGAGCCTTACTGTGAGTAGCATACAGAAAGAATAAATCTGACTTATCTTTTTGCCCAGACCACATTCCTATCAAGCCCTGGCTGGTTTGGCTCAGTGGATTGAGCGTCGGCCTGCGAGCTAAGTGTCGCTGGTTCGATCTTCCAGTCAGGGCACATCAGAGAAGGAAAACTCTGACTCCAAAAAACCTCCGCGGCCTTGCGGCATACCTCTTCAGGGGAAAGGCTAAGGGAGTAAACCCCGACAGAAAATCCGGAGCCGGAGTCCCTAAGGCGGTTTGACGTTGTAGTCAACACCAGCAACTCCTGCGGCGCACCTGAAGCCAAGCTGTATCGACTCCGTCTTTCCCTTGGACCCTTCAGCTGCGAAGAGAGGGGGGGTCTGCTGCATGGGCAACAGCAGACCCTCCATATCACCCTGCCCAGGCTCTGTAGCTTCAGCTTCACTGGAGAGGACACTCCAGCATTGATTCAACACGGGAGGAGACAGATACCGTGTCACTCCCGAGTCGGACTGCACAGCCATTCTCGGCGGTGCAGACAGACTCTTAAGAAGCTACACCATCGTCTCTCGAGACGGACGGCTGCCTACGACGACGACAACGACATTCCTATCAGTAAACAGTGGCAAGGTGTTGATAGCCGCAATACTTCTCAACTGGGGAGGAACTGGAATGAAAGAGGTATATGACTCTTTAAGGAGGATTTAAGTAGTTTTTTTGGGAGGAGGGAACAGTGTACAAAGTAAATGAATGTATGTGCCTTTAAACTCCTGGTAATTCTGAAAGATCTGTCCAAATGGCTTGTGTCCCTATGAATTACTAAGTTTAGTAAGTAACAGATGGTCTCTTGGAACACATATTTACAGACATTTTCCTAAAATATGAGGTAACAATATAACCACAACCTCTACTGTATGATGGCATCTTTGGGTTTTCAAACATCTTAAACTAAACATACATAAGTTTTTTAAATGAGACTTATAATTATTTTCAATTAGCATCAATTGATTTTATACTATAGTTGCAACTTCATACTAAATTTCTAAAGGTATTCATATACACACACATAAACACACACACAAAAAAAATTACCAAAATTTTTATCATCATAACCAAAACTAAACTCATGATGTAGTCAACAAGATACTATTCTTACCTTTTGAAACAACCTAAAATTGCTTTAATACATATCTACAAGATTGGCAAATATTTTAAAGCCTGAAATATTATGTATTGATGAGAATAGAGTATCAGGCACTGCTGATGAAAGTATAAACTGGTATATTCACTTTGAAAACAACTTGGCACTACCTACTATGGTTAAACATGCTACTACTCTACAATCCTGCAATTCCACTCCTAAATTTATATTAGACTCTAATGCATTTGCACCAAGAGATTTATATGAAGAAGTTCATGGTAGTGGTAATTTTTTAGAAAAAGCAAGACTCTTAAGAAAAAAATAAATCAACTACAGAGTATCTATAAAATAGCATACTATAAAGCCATGAATATAAACAAACTAAGTCATATTTTGGATGAATCCCAAAACCATAATATTGAACAAAGAAAGAAAATCATAGTAAAATTACTCCACTTATGTAAATTTCAAAATCAAATAAAATTAAACAATATATTGCTTAGGGAAACACATGGTAAAGATTAAAAAAAGCAAAAGGCCCTGGCTGATGTGGCTGAGTGGATTGACTGCTGGCCGACCAAAGGGGTCGCTGGTTCGATTTCCAGTCAGGGCACATGCCTGGGTTTCAGGCCAGGTCCCCAGATGGGGGCGTGCGAGAGGCAACCAGTTGTTTCTCCCACACATCGATGTTTCGCTCCCTTTCTCCCTCTCTTCCGTTCTAAAAATAAATAAATAAAATCTTTAAGAAAGAAAAGCAAGAGAATCGTTAATACAAAATCCAAAATAGTGGTTACCTCTGTGATGTAGGGAGTGGATATAACCCAGAATATACTGGCTTCAAAGGAACTGATCATTATTTTGTGGGAAACTTCTCTGCATTAATTACACACATCACAATAACTTTTTTTTTTTTTTTTTGCTTTTTAAAAGAGACAACAGAGCAACCAAGTCACAGAGCTGCATAAAAAGCAAATCACGTTAAGAGTCAAATTACGCACCACAGAAATCTGTCACAATAAAGATGCTGACCTCTCCACAAAAAGTTCTACAACTTAAGGAACTGAATGAAAACTTAAAATTCACTTAAAAAAAGTCTTCATGCTACCCTATATACCTCGACATTTCCCCAAGTAGGCAAAACCTTCAACTTCTGTGTTGAAGTTCCTTACTTAAAGTTGAGTCTTTCTAGTTACATAGCTACAGTAAGCAAAGATGTTTAACTTTTCTTTACCTATCATAAGGCAGCTTTATATTAATACTGTCACCAGTTTCAGAAGAAGAAAAAAAGGAAGAAGCGGCAAAACGGATGAGCAACGCGCACAATGGGTAGTGGTCTGATGTGGAGCACTAGACTGAGTTTCAGAAACGCTTCTTTTTAACCTGGTCTATCCATCACGCATTGTGAGTGAAAACACTGGAACTGAAAACAATTACAAATATAAACTAATACATTTTCTTTTTTCCTCAAACAAATGAAAATCACTAATTACCAAAGGTGATTCACAAAGCAAATTCACGAGGTATCAATGACAAGTCTCTACTGAAAAATACAGCGCTGATCCACAAATAGTTTTAGATGTTTCTTCTAACTTGCACCTTCTCATGAATCCAACACTTTCTTCAATTTCCTGAGTGTGGCGCCAAGCCAACCACCTTTATTGCTCCAGTCTTGTTCCTCAAGTCCCCTATTATCTTCCTTCTTCAAACATCGCTGCCCACACCCCACAGTGCCTTCATTAGGCCATCTCCTCTACACAAACCCTTGCCAGACTGCCAGAAACATCAACGTTCCTTTTTCAGGCCCAAACTTCTGGGCCCCCGGACCTCAGAAAACCGCGCTTGCCCCAGCCTGGACGTGGTTCAGAGGCCGGACCACCGAACCCGCGGAACCGCACCCACAAGTACCCTCCGCTCCCCTCCCCGCCTCCCTCTCGACCGGAATTCCCTCGGTGACGCGGCCCTGGCGGCCGCTCCGACCTACAACCCCATTTTCCACTGAGCCTCCCATCACTGCACCTGTGGCCCAGCTTCCGCACACCGCTTCCCGGTCACTGCCCGGTCTCCGAGCCAAGCCGAGCCGCCTCCGCCAGCCTACCCTAACCCAGCCCGGTAGGCCTCGACACAGGCCGGGCCGTCTCCGCCGCCCCTTCTCCTCACCGTTCGATCCCCGGGGTCATCCTCATCCCGGAACCCCTCCGCTTCCTCATCGATCACGGCCTCCAGCCCAGCGTCGGTGTGGCCTAGAGGTTCTAGGGGCGCCGGCTGCAAAGGCCTCTCGGTGTCTGGGGGTGCCTGTTCCATGACTGCAGCTTCGCGCGACGGAGCCAGTGCGCGCTTGCGCCAGCGCGACCGCCATGCCCCGCCCCCCTAGGCGTAGCCACATCTCTTGGCCCCGCCCCCTTCGCTCTAGGCTGCCACGCTCTGCCCTACCTGCTTGTGGCCTCGGGGGACCTAGAGGGCTTGTCCGCCCGGGCTGGAGTTGGGATTGGGGCTAATGTGGAAGTAGCTCCTGCAAAGGAAGTGGTCACTACTAAGCTAGGACACCCAGAAATCTGGGAGAACTGATGGAGGGAGAGAAAGCGATAAAGGCAAAGGGGAATGTGAGCATCAGAGTAGATATTGGACACAATGAGGTGATAATCTAAAGATAATTTGGAACTCAAAAGAAATCAGAAGCCCTAATATTCTCCCTCTTGTCCTCTGCCTTACATACCATTATTAGTTCCCCTTTTCCCCCTGGAAAGATCAGAATGGCACAAATTATTGGCTTTCAGAAAGTTAAGTAACACAATCAGTAACAAGTAACACTTTTTTTTTTAAGTACATTTTATTATGTTGTTACAGTAGTTCCAATTTTTTCCCCTTTGCTCCCCTCTGCCCAGTACCCTCCTTCCCACCAGCAATCCCACCCCACTTAGTTCATGTCCATAGGTCCTGCATATAAGTTCTTTGGCTTCACCCTTTCCTGTATTCTTCTTAACTTCCCCCATCTATATTGGAGCTACCAGTTATGCTTCTTATCTCTGCACCATTTCCCCATTTCTCCCCCTTCCCCCTCCCAGCTGATAACCCTCCAAATGATCCCCATACTGCTGATCCTGTTCCTATTCTGGTTTGCTTAGTTGGATTTTGTTTTATTTTTTAGATTCTGTTGTTGATAGTTGTGAGTTTGTTGTCATTTTAATGTTCATAGTTTTGATCTTTTTCTTAAGTAAGTCCCTTTGACATTTCATATGATAATGACTTGGTGATGATGAACTCTTTTAGCTTTACCTTGCCTGGGAAGCACTTCATCTGCCCTTGCATTCTAAATGATAGCTTGCTGGATAGAATAATCTTGGTTGTAGGTCCTTGCTTTTCATCACATTCAATACTCCTTGCCAGTCCCTTCTTGCCTGCAAAGTCTTTTGAGAACTCAGCTGATAGTCTTATAGGAACCACTTTGTAGGCAACTCTCCGCTTCTCTCTTGCTGATTTTAGGATTCTCTCGTTGTCTTTCACCTTTGGCATTTTATTTATTTATTTTAATATGCTTTATTGATTATGCTGTTACAGTTGTCCCAATTTCTTTCCCCTTTGTCCCCCTCCACCGAGTGACCCCCCTCCCTCCAGTTGTTGCCCCCCCTTAGTCCATGCCCATTGGTTGTGCATATAGTTCTTCTCAACATATTCCTCTCTACTCCCCTCCCTCCTACTATGCTTCTTTTTTTTTGTAAGTATATTTTATTGATTATATTGTTACAATAGTTCCAGTTTTTTCCCCTTGGCTCCCCTCCACCCAGCACCACCCCTCCCCCAACAATCCCCCCTCCGCCAGTCCATACCCATGGGTCGCACATACAAGCTCTCCTGCCTCGCCCTTTCATATATTCTTCTTCTTCTTTTTTTAATAATTAATTATTTATTTATTTTAACAATAAAAAAATAACAATCCCTCCGTCTCAGACTTAAGACCCTTTATAATCTTATAAAGGACAATGCGCAAAGGTCTTGAGCTCTTCTAGCTGCTTCAAGCTGGACATGGTCGTCGTCCTACCTATCCTTGGGTCCAGAAATCCCTAATAAGAGTGGGGCTGTGGAGGCGGGGGTGGCCTTCCCACATGGGGAAGAATCATGCAGACTCCAGGTCGGCTGGCTGTCCCCGGACAACGGCATGCTTGATTTAACAGGCTGGCATCCTTGTTGTATTCTGGAGGCAAAAAATTTGGCAACAGGGTTAAAAGACATCATTCAATCCATAATCACTAGATGACAAAAGGCAAGTACTAATTTTTCAATGTCCCACATTAGGGAAAAGAAGGGCTTCTTTGGAGGAAGGTGTGCCAGGTACATCTCACCTGTCCAAAACCCTTTTGCCCATTATACTTAGTTTGGGCTGAGGGAAATAGTTTAGGTTTCCCCCTCTCAGACCTCTGGGCTCTTTCTGTCCAAGCCATTAGGACAGAAAAGAGAAACCAGTTTTAAAGTGAAGCCCACAGATCACCCCATTCTTCACCAACCCAGCCACTTAGTTCAGCCAAACCATTGAGTCTCAGAAGGAAGCGATGCAGACAGGATTAAGTGAGGCCTGTATGTACAGACAATCACTCAGGTAATGAGATCATAGGCTTATGCCCTTTGAAAACAGAAAACACGTGTTAATTTATGTAACATAACCCACATACAAGTCTCTAAATCTGTAGGACTGTTATCGGAAAGACATCCAGTTGCAAGGCATTTGACATTCTTCTTGCCTGTAAATTAAACATCTTTGATAATACCACAGAATAGTTTAATTTTTAAATCAAAACAAACTTTAAATGAAGATAAACTTTAAAGATGGTTACTGCACTACTTTATAGTCTACCACTGAGCATTGTGATTTTCCTTGAATCACGATTTTTCTCCCCGTCATTAAAGGGACTGCATTAAGTCCATTTTTAATTTATCCTGTTCATTTGCATAACCACAAAAAGAGCAGCAAATGATCACTTATGATCTTTAGTTCTGCTTTGCTGGAACTTATGCAAGGAACATTTAGGGTGAACTTCAGTCTGCCCTTCAGGGCACAGAAGCAGAACCACATACCTGGCATTCAGCCTTGCCTGTAAACACCTGTCTTTTCCAAGTCTTTCTGGTTTTCCATTGTGCCTTAAGGTCCCTTCTAGCCATCTTTCAGGAAAACAGCCTTCATTCCTTCCCTGGAAAGACTGCCATGGACCGCACATCCAACCAAGGTACCAAGCCTTTTATCTCATGGGCTTTTACTACCTTTGAAAGTCAATCCCAGTTCCTCAGGGCTTTTTGGTAACAACCAGAGCCCAAGCATGGCAAGGCATTCCAGTCAAAGTCTTAGTCAAAAAGCCTCTATTAACAACTGGTCTTATTAGTTTAATGCAAAGAACCTTATGTCATTACTTACTTGTTTAGAATGCCAAACTCTGGAGGGATCAGATAGGGAGAAAAATACACAGTATAAAGGAAAATCCTTGTCCTTCTAATATTCACTGAACTTGCATTTCCATTCTTTATATTTTCATTTTTTCCCCCACTAAAAAATTTTTTTGTTGGTTTTTCCATTACAGTTGTCCCACTTTTTTCCCTCTCTTGTTTCCCTGCACCCTGCCCCCCTCCCACATTCAGTCCCCACCTTGTTGTCCATGTACATGAGTCATTTATACATGTTCTTTGACTAGATTCTTCCTCTTCTTACCCCTTTCTCTCCCTCCCCTCTCCCCCTTTGTTACTGTTAGTTTATTCCTTGTTTACATACCTCTGGTTCAATTTTGCTCATTTGTTTGTGTTGTTCATTAGTTTCCCATAATAGGTGACAGCATAGGTTTTTTTTGTTTTGTTTTTTTTTTCGTTGCCTGGCTTATTTCGCTAAGCATAATTCTCTCTAGTTCCATCCATGTTGTTGCAAATGGTAGAAGTTCCTTCTTTCTTTCAGTACTTATTCATTGTAATTTCCCCCCTTTGTATTCGTGTTCTTCTCTGTCTCTCTCTGTTTCTTCATCTTCTTAAAGCAGATCCTTTAGAATCTCTTGCAATGCTGGTTTGGTGGAGACGTATTCTTTTAGCCTTATTTTGTATGTAGCGGCCTTTTATGTCTCTCCGTGGTTATAAACTTCTTTCCAGCTAGTGTTTGGTTGGTTATTACAGATGATTTCTCCAAAATCAAGTTGTAAATCCAGACTAGTTCTGGGAGGAGGTTAGTGTAGCTTCCACTTACTCTTCCACCATCTTGTTTTTTCCTACTATGCTTCTTAATCCTGTACCATCTCCTTCCCTTTCTCTCCTTCCCCCTCCCCGCTGACCTCCCCCGATATTGTTCCCCATACCTATAATTCTTTTCCCACTCTCATTACCTACTTAGTTTGCCTTTTTTGTTGTTGTTGTTCCCTAGCTTCTGTCGTTGATTGTTGTGATACAGTTTTCATTTTAATGTTCATAGTTTTGATCCTCTTTCTCCTAAATAAGTCCCTTAAACATTTCATGTAACAGTGGTTTGGGTCTGATGAATTCCTTCAGTTTTACTTTGTCCTGGAAGCACTTTCTCTGCCCTTCTATTCTGAATGACAGCATCACTGGATAGAGTATTCATGGTTGTAGGTTTTTGCTTTTCATTACTTTGAATATTTCTTGCCAGTTCCTTCTTGCCTGCAGTTTCTTTTGAAAAATTAGCTGAGAGTTTTATTGGGACTCTTTAGTACGTAATTCTCTTCTTCTCTCTTGCTGCTTTTAAGATTCTCTCTTTATCCTTAATTTTTGACATTTTGATTATAATGTGTTTTGGTGTGGTTTTCCCTGGGTCCAGTATTTTTGGAACTCTCTGTGCTTTGTGGACCTGTAAGTCTATTTCCTTCCCCAAGTTAGGGAAGTTCTGCTTCATTATTTTTTCACATAAGTTTTCAATTTCTTGCTCTTCCTCTTCTCCTTCTGGCACCCATATGATTTGGATGTTGGCACATTTAAAGTCGTCCTAGAGGTTCCCAAGCCTCTCCTCATTTTTTTCAATTCTTGTTTGCTCATTCTATACTGATTAACAGTTTTTTTCTTCCTTATGTTCCAAATCATCTATTTGAACCCCAGTTTTCTTCCCTTCACCATTGGTTTTGTATGGATTTTCCTTCATTTCACTTAGCATAACCTTCACTTCTTCTCTTATGCATTTGCTGTACTCAAGCATATCTGTTAAGCCTGTGAGCATCTTTATCACTAGAGTTTGGAATTCTGCGTCTGTTAGGTTGGCTATCTCCTCATCACTTAGTTCTCCCACTGAAACCTTGATCCGTTCCCTCTTTTGGGCCATACTTCTCTGTCTCCTCATCTTGCCAGGCTCCTGTATTTGTTTGTCTCTGTGTCTTAAGTGGAGCTGTCACTCCTGTTATGTTGTAAGGGGCGGAGCCTTAGGGATTCATCAGTAGAGGGCTACCCATTTCACCATGTTGTGGCACTGTATGTGGGGGAGGGGTCTGAGAGGGAACAATTCTGCTTGCCCAGCACTCACTCCTTTCCCAGGCACTTCTCCCACTTCTGTATGGGACTGGTGCCACTCTAGCTGTTGCCCTGGCCGTCGTTCCCAGAGTGAGTGGTCTGTGGATGTTCTAGGACCATGGGGTCCCTTTAAACAAGCAGACTCCACAGAGAGACTGGCAGTTTCTGCCTCCCCTCCAACCCCCACTAGTTTGCACAGTCAGAAGCAATGAGGCTTGATTTTCCCCGGTGCTGGGACCGTGAGCTAAGCGGTCTGGTGAGGAGCTGGGAACACTTCCCGGTTGTCCTTTCTGAATTTTTAAAACGTGTAACTGTACTTTCCGCTGGCCTGCCGCTGCCGCCACCGCCACTGCTGCCACCACCGCACCACATCCTCTCCGCCCCGCCTACCTGTCTGGATGAGTATTTCTTCTTTATATCTTTCTTTGTTGGACTTCCATGCAGTTTGATTTTCTGGAACTTCTGGTTGTTTCTAGTTTTGAGGTGGTTGTATTCCTTCTCAGTTGTGGAGGGAGATGCAGTGTGTCTGTCTATGCCTCCATCTTGGCCGGAAGTGACAAGTAACACTTCTAAGTGTTTGAGAGAAATGAAGCATTTGGCTGAAGCAGTGCTTGACTTCTATTTCTTCTATTTTAAGTATTTAATGAAGCCCTGGAGATCTCTGATAATTTTCTACAAACATTTAATTCAGTTGCGGAACCTGATTCCTTGACAATCATTCACTATGGTAACCTGATGGAAAAGACTCACTGGGTGTACCAGACTGTGGTCCCTTGCAGTATCTTCTATACAATTTCAGTAATCTGACCAGAAACTGATCTTTCTGCCCAAATACTTAGCTAATTCAAGCTGTAACACACTATTTCCTCCTCCTCCTGGAATGTTTTCTCCCATTCACCCTAAAACTTTGTTGTTATCACATCTATGTGCTAATAATCACTTTGTTCATAAATTGGCTATGACCTTTCTCCTATTATTTTACAATTATATTGATATGTCTGTCTGCCTCAGCTAGACTTTCTTTGGACTCCTTTAAGACAAAGACTCTATCTTTTTTTTTTTTTTCTACTACCAAAGCTAGCATATTTACTCAATAAATATTTAAAGGCATTTTATCAGTTTATCAAGGACTTTTTTATATTAGGCAAATTCTCAGGAAACCATTTTAAATCAGAAGACTATTTTATTATTTATCAAGGGAGGGAAAATTATCTTTCCAGGCCAGATTTATATCCATTATCCTATTCCCTTTTCCCAGTTTTTAGATAGATACCCAGAAAAGTAGGTACTAGAGTCCTCAGAAAAATTTCCTGGGCTAGTGACTTTAGTATCTCACCCTGCAGGGGATAAGAACAAGGAAAAGGGCTCTAGGCTTTACAAAGCAGTCACATGAGGGAAGGCCACAGTGCAACCTGCAGTTTCTTAAAATAATAATAATAATAATAATAATAATAATAATAATAATATAATAGAGTAGGGGCACTGTCTTCCCTTCACTTACATCTCTTTTGTGAAACAAATAAACAAACAAAAACCCTCAAGACTGCCTTTGTTATCCATTTTAAATTGTTTAAGCTGGATGTAACTTTGTCCCTCTATCTTCTTAAGATATGGTCTTGAAAAAACCAAATTTGAAGAAACAAAAGGGTGCTTGAGCCTAAAATCAGGGCAAAAAGGGTCACATGATCATTTTCTCCTCTTTTATATATGTATATGTGCTTATTGTGGGAAAACTAGAAAACAGTTATCAGTAAAAATAAAATAAAAGTCATCTATACTCCCACACCCAAAGAAAAGCATTTGTCACATTTAACATATATCTCTTCTGTTATCATACATATATATAATAAAAATGGAACCACACTATAATGCTATTTTGTAATTTATTCACTTAATACAGCAAAAGCACTTTTCCATGTAAATATATTTTTACAGTATCTTCTTAAAGGCTACATAGAGTTCAACTGTAAAAAATTACTATTATTTAATCTTATAATCCTCTATAGTTACTTTTATAAACAACACTGCAGTGATCATTCTTCTACATAATATCTTTGTGTACCTAACCAGTTATTTCCTTAGGCTAAATAGAAATTGGAGAATTTTAAGGAAAATTTCATCTAAGCTCTGATCATGCCTGAGAAATTATTACAAAATAATATAATTGGTCTATTGCAAAGTAATATAATTCTCAAAATTTGGTATTTATATCCACTCTTGTGGCTACCTACAAGCTAAGAAATTCTTTTTGAGAATAAGACAATAACTAGTGTTTATGTAAAAAGCCTGGATGGGAGAAGAGATGGTATCTTGAAATTTTTAATGGGTATGGATGCCTGCCCTGCAGTTTTGTATATGCTTGGCACTTTATGTACATTTTCATAAAATGCCCCTGCAAGACAAGCATTATTTTTCCCATTCCACGGAGGGAGAAGTAGACTCAGATAATATTTGACAAGGTCACACAGCCAGCAAATAACCAGACCTTAGATTTAAACCCAAATTATAGGACACCCAGAATGCAAACTCTTGGGCCATGCTGCTCTACATGGAAAAAAAGACATTTTTCTCTAAAAGAAGGCAAGTAATGTTGGTGGAAATCGAGGGTTAATTCCTCACCTGAAAACCCAGAGAGAGAAGCGCATTTCCTTGGACTATGAAGGCAAATTCACTCCAGTCTGGCTAAAGCCCAGGAATACCCAAGGCTAACTCCATGAAGATTTTGACACAAGTGCTCTCCATTTTTCTGACTCAGACAGGGGAAGCATACCCACACTCACTGGGGGAGGGTTTGAGGTTACCTGCTCAGGAGTGAATGGGAAAAGCCTCAAGGGCGTAGGCGACTAGCCAGGTGGGCTCTAGGGATGAGTCACCCTCTGTGGGGACACTCTCCCCAGCTCATCCAGCCAGAGGAACTTCCGTCTCATATTTAAATAGCGTGGTTTAGATTTTCATTTCATCATTAATTTAAAAATAATCAAGCTCCTGTGTTTGCCTAGGAACACCATGAAACCCTATTCTCTGCTCCCCACCATTCTGATTCTGTTCTCCCCAAGATTCTCCTCATGCAGTCTGGCTGGCCACCCAGGCTCCATGAAGTCACGTTCTCACGCCTCTGGATGTGCCTTCTATTGCAGCCTCCCATTACAACTGAAGAATTCAGATCCTTCTTTTAGTACCTCTAGGCAAATTATTTCAACTCAGCTGCTCAGACCCTGAAATTCCCAGGATTTTGAATCTTGGACCAGAGGGAATGCTGGAGATTGGAGCCATCCATCATTGGGCCAGTGGTGATGCTGGGGCCAGATTGTTCCCAAGCCATGAATTTCCCATGGGTTCTGTGTCAAGTCTCCAGAGCTACCTTGATTCTGTGACTTTCTACTCTTGGATCACCAGCCTTAATTCCAGGAGCTCCTGCTGTCCTTTCAGGATTTTCTATATTGGCTTCATGTGACTGGAGTTACTTTTCTTCTATGCAGCACAGAGCTGTAACTGAAACTCCCATCTATTCAACTAAACATGCAACAAATATTTATTAAACACCTGCCCTGTCCCAGGCAATATCAATGTCTGCCAAAGGGGTTATCCAAACTGATTCTATGCCTTTTAGCCCTGGAGAAGACTGGACTATAGACCCTGAATCAGCAGAACCATACCCTAAACCTCTAGGCTTGAGAAACTCCCCCAAAGTCCCAGTAGCAAGCCAGCCACTGGAATCTTTAGCAGCTAAAAATCATGAAAGCTAACACAGGATAGAAATATGCCCCCCAAAATGACTTAAATATACTTTCATAGAGGTCTTCTGAAGCAAATAGTTGTTTACTCTACAACCAGGGAACAAACCAAATAGGTTGGGAGGAAGCACTGTGGCAAATCAGTGACCAGAGTATTTTGGGGGGCATGAGCCTGTGGCACCTCTCAAATATTATTGTACCTGTGAGCAACAGCTTACCTGCAAGGGTACTTTGCAAACAATGCCTGGCTATTGACTCTAGAAATGGCAAGTTTTCTTTGGTATTCATAAACTTTTGGACCACCTGATCTTTAAAAACTAGGACTGCCTAAAAGTGGCTAAGGATTTCTTACATAATTCTGATGGCGGGTGGTAACGTGGGTTTTTTGTTTTGTTGTTTTACTTTCGCCTCAGAAATTATATTAAATCCATTTGAGTGTTTCATTTGGGGGGATTAATTTTAGTAGTTCAGAGACAGAGATCATACTATTACTTTTTCCCCCAATCCCCCCCAAAATGTGTAGAGACTGCACTGAGAAGAAAAAGAAATAGACACCAATTTGGGGAAACCAGCCAATAGGTTTTAGTGTTGCTGTCAGAACAAAATCGCATTCAACTATTTGTTTTTGCTGAATGAAATTAGTAGTAGATCTAGGGACATCACATATATTCACCGTTTTAAGGGTACTCGGGATTTGTTTTCACTAGGCACGGTAAGAAACACAGTCATGGAAATGACTGTTATGAAGGAAGAAGTTTTTATATCCACAGACCCCTAGAAACAGGAGGCACAGTGTGCCATGTGTGGGGACCACACAGGGAAGCAGAGTGCAAGGGTAAAACGTGGGCACAAGCCTTTAGAGTGGTTTCTGTGGGAGAGTGGGGGAAGCAGGGTAAACAAATTTAGGATTGGTTAGTTTGAATAATCTTAGCAGGCTCTGTGGTAGGGGCTGCCCTAGTTGTTTGGTACCTGGCTCTGGGGTAGTTAGGGAAGGGGAACTGTGGCCCAGAGAATAAGATCCCATAAAGAAGGTATTTGGGAGTACAGGGTTTGGATTGGTTGGTTTACATAGGAAAGCTGCCCTTGTAGGCAGTCATTTACTATCTCTAAGAATTGATTAGCCCTGGGAGGGGCAGTCTCTTAAGAGTAGTCAAGGCCCTAAGATGTCAAAGAATAAAAAATACAGAGTAAAAATACATGATTATTACACTCACAGATACATAGAACTGCACTAACATATACACAGTCATATAAATATATATACATATATAGCGACATGTATGTGTAAAAAAACAAAATCACAATATTTTAGAAGGGACTTCAGAAGTCATGAAGTCCAACTTTCTACTGAATGCTGCTAACATACCTACCACAGGGTTAGCCAGATTCATGTTTGTAAACAATATATGGACAGCAATCACACTATTTTTTTTCCTTTTAAATTATATTTTATTATGCTGTTACAGTTGTCTCAATTTTCCCCCTTTACCCACCCTATCACTCAGCGCCACCCACTTCCTAATGCAATCTCTACCCCTTAGTTCATGTTCATGGGTCATGCATATATGTTCAGAGTTCTTGAGGTAGTACCTTGAATCACTGATGTTAAACTTTCTTCTTTTTAACTATAAGCATTTAAAGGTATAATTTTCTAAGAACTGCTCTAGCTGTTCTTATGTCTACAAATTTTGATATAATGCTTTTCATGATCACTTAGTTTGAAATATTTTCTATCTTGTGATTTCTTTCTTTAACCATGGGTTATTTAAAGGTATGCTGTTATCCTCTCTGCAGCGCTGCCTCCTGAGACTCAACGGTTTGACTGAACTAAATGGCTGGGTTGGGGAAGAATGGGGTGGTCTGTGGGCTTCACTTTAAAATGTGTTTCTCTTTTCTATCCTAACGGCTTGGACAGAAAGGGCCCAGAGGTCTGAGAGGGGAGAAACATAAACTATCTCCCTCAGCCCAAACTAAGTATAATGGGCAAAAGGGTTTTGGACAGGTCAGATGTGCCTAGCACACCTTCTTACAAAGAAGCCCTTTTTTTTTTTTTTTTTTCCCCTAATATGGAACATTGAAAAATTAATCCCTGCCTTTTGTCATCTAGTAGTTATGGATTGAATGATGTCTTTTAACCCTTTTCGCCAAATCTGTTGCCCCCAGAACACAACAAGGACACCAGCCTGTTAAACCAAGCACGCCGTTGACCGGAGACAGCCAACTGACCTGGAGTCTGCACGATCCTTCCCCATGTGGGAAGGCCACCCTCCCCTCCACACCCCCACTCTTATTAGGGTTTTCTGGACCCAAGGGTAGGTAGGACGATGACCATGTCCAGCTTGAAGCAGCTAGAAGAGCTTGAGACCTTCGCCCATCGTCCTTTACAAGATTACAAAGGGTCCTAATATTTGAGGGGGGGCGGGATAGTTAATTTTTACAAACCAGGGGTATGGACTTGGGGGGGATTGCTGGGGGAGGGGGGTGCTGGGTGGAGGGGAGCAAGGGGGAGAAAATTGGAACTGTTGTAACAATATAATCAATAAAAAACATTAAAAAAATAATAAAAAAGAAAAAAATAAAGATATGCTGTTTAATTTCCAAATATTTGGAGTTTTCCTATTTTATTGTTGATTTCTAATTTAATTATGTTTTGATAAGAGAACCTCGCCTGTAGGATTTCAATCCTTTTAAATTTATTGAGACTTGTTTTGGGGTCCAGCAAGTGTCTAAGTTGATGAATATACCATGCACACTTGAAAAGACTGTATTCTGCAGTTATATCGTGTTCTATCAATAAGAATTAGGTCAAAGTAATTAACAGTGTGTTGTTCAGATCATGCAGCTTTGCTGACTTTCTTGTCTAGTCGTCTAATCAGTTACTGTAAGAAGCGTGTTAAATTTCCAACTATAATTGTAGGATTGTCTATTGCTCCTTTTAATTATGTCAATTTTTGCATCATGTATTTTGAAGCTGTAATTAGGTACATACACATTTACGATTGCTATATCTTTCTTTTCCAGATTTTTAAATTATTTATTCATTTTTTAATTGAATTTGTGAGGGTGATATTGGTTAATAAAATTTATGTTTCAGGAATACAGTTCTATAATACATCATCTGTATATTGTATTGTGCATTCACCATACCTTGGCAAGTCTCTTTCTATCACCATTTATCCCCTCCCCATTACCCTCTTCTGTCTCCCTCAACCCCCTTTTTGTTATGTATTTCTAATGGAATTGACGTTTATATCATTATAAAGTGTCTCTTTATGTCTTCTAATACTCTTTATCTCCAAGTCTATTTTGCCTGGTATTAATATAGCAATACTAGGTATAATGTTTATTGTTTGCATGGTGTTTTTAAATTTAGTTATCTTCAACCTATTAAAGTGTGTCTCTTATAGAGACACTGTTTTTATTCATTCTGACATGGTAAATAATATGCCTTTTGCTTTGGAGAATTAAAATTATGAGCACTCTAAAAAGCTGAAATAGTTTCTTAAAAAGTATTGGGCATGCCCTGGCTTGTGTGGCTCTGTGGATTGGGCAACATCCTACGAACCAAAGGGTCACTCATTTGATTCTGGTCAGGGCACATGCCTGGGTTGTGGGCCAGGTCCCCAGCTGGGGACGTTCAAGAGGCAACTGATTAATGTTTCTCTCCCTTTCTTTCTCCCTCCCTTCACCCTCTCTAAAAATGAATAAAATCTTTTTAAAAAAGTATTGAGCATAAAGGAAGGGAAGACAGGGCCTCCAAGATGCGGTGGTACTTGGGGATGTCCTCATCTGCCTTCTTATTCCTAGCTCACCAATCGTGTCCTCTGAGAGGACCCCATCCCCACACCCTGTATTAGATGCTCCATTATGTTTAAGTGCGTTTGTGAACTATTGATTATCCGAAGTTGCATCGACCACTTTTCAGAATAACTTTAGTGTCTATGTGGTGGTGGTGGGGGCTGCATTTGTGAGAAATTTTAAATTACCATGAATTAGTTTAAAACATTGGTCTTAGATGGACCCTTGCTTGGAACTTCTACCATTCACCCCATGCTCTGCTGACTACCACAGGGGAGCACTTTCACTGGTGCAGCCCTCCTAAGTGGATCCTGCTCTCAAAGACCAGTGGTTCCCCAGGCAGCAGGGCATGGGTTGGGAGCAAGCCTGTGAATGCTGGCACTAAGGAGCAGGAATAAACCTGACCTCTGCCCAACAAGCAGTCTGTCTCAAACAACTTCAGGAAGGTGAGCAAGAAACAGGCAAGAGATGTAGGCTGTAGTGACTGATAACTTTGGAAATCTTTTAAATTGGTGTAATGATGACGTTTCTAATTATTTTATCCTTTCATTGACATGTATAGAACAATAAAGGACCTTCTAAATACTATAATTTTAAGTAAATAAATTTACACTGAATCTTCTTTGCACTGTTTAGACTAGCCTTATCTGCCCTGACTTCGGTTTTTTCCTGACCTCCTTTCCATACTCATTAGCCCTCTTCACCAAAAGCTGACTTTTAAAAATAAATATTGTATTTATTTACTTTTACAGAGAGGGGAAGGGAGAAAAAGAGGGAAACATCGATGTGCAAGACAAATCAAGCTGTTGCTTCATGCACACCCCTAATTGGGGACCTGGCCAGCAACCCAGGCAGGTGCCCTGACTGGGAATCAAATCAGTAACCTTCGCTCCACAGGCCGGTACTCAATATCCATTGAGCCACACCAGCCAGGGCTGAAGGTTGACTTTTCTTTGTTCTGGCACTTCTCATTTTGGTTACTATGTGTCTTTCTCTTCTAGGCCACTGAACTCAGTAAGAACAGGGTCCCTGACTTAGTTCTTTTCGTGTCCCCAATGTTTGGCATATAGTAGGTACTTAGCATAAAAGTCTGCCAAGTTAATGAATGAGTAAAAGGAGTGGAAGTACATACAAAACAAAACAAGCAAACAGATTATGTCAAATTGTTTTTATTTATTGAAACCAGTTTGGCCAGAGCCAGGGTCCTGTCCTGCCCACTGTAGCTCTTTCTATTCCAAGGGCAAGGGTAAACCTTTCCCTCTCCAGCCTCTGCAGGTATCTATCTCCTTCTACCTGAAATCTCCCCAACTGCTGGGGGTGAAGAATGGTTCTGGTGGGATGGTGGCCAGTGCTGCCTCCTCTGCATCCCCTGCCCAATTCTGGAGTGGACCCTCCTCCTCTAGCCCCTTTCCTGTGGGCATGGTCCTGTGAGGAGCCCAGCCTGCTTCCTATGTGAACATCAATTCCTCAAGACAAAGGGGGCAGCCAGCACCTGGGAGAGGCAGGCAGCAGTCACTATGTCGTTTTCTGCAGTGAGGCCCCAGATGATCCGTCAGAGGTGCCTCTACCAGGGAGAGCTCTGAGTGGCCCTACCGTCCTCAGCCTTCCCATTTGTCAGGTAGGAAAAGCCCGAAGCTGCAGAGGTCTGAGTCAGCTGATACATTCCAGAAACTTACTTAAGCCCTGAGGGGAATGGGAGTGGAAGGCAGTTTTTTTTTTTCTCCTGAGTTTTATTTTTCTTTTCCTTTCTAAATAACTAACCTGGAGATCATATGCAAGGTATTATCTCTGAGATCGTCTATTCCAACCCCCTCATTTTAATTTTTTAAGTATATTTTATTGATTATGCTATTACAGTTGTTCCAATTTTTTTCTTTGCCCGTTTGCCCAGTACCTCCCTTCCCTCCAGCAAACTGCATCACCACCACCACCCTCCACAACCCCGCCCCCTGCCCCTAGTTCATGTCCATGGGTCCTGCATGTAAGTTCTTTGGCTTCACTTTTTCTTATACTATTCTTAACATCCCCATCTATTTTGTTCCTACCAATTATGCTTCTTAATCCCTGCATCATTTCCCCCTTTCTCTGCCATCCCACTTCCAGCTGATAACCCTCCAAATGATCCCCATACCTATGATTCTGTTCTTGTTCTGGTTGTTTGCTTAGTTTTTGTTTTTATTTTTTAGATTCATTTTTTGATACTTGTGAGTTTGTTGTAATTTTAATCATCACAGTTTTGATCCTTTTCTTAAATAAGTCCCTTTACCGTTTCATGTAATAATGGCTTGGTGATGATGAACTCCTTTAGCTTTACCTTGTCTGGGAAGCACTTCATCTGTCCTTCCATTCTAAATGATAGCTTTGCTGAGTAGATTGTAGGTCCTTGCTTTTCATCACCTTGAATACTTCTTGCCAGTCCTTCTTGCCTGTAACGTTTTGAGAAATCAGCTGATAGTCTTATAGGAACTCCGTTGTAGGTAACTCTCTTTTCTTGCTGCTTTTAAGATTCTCTCTTCATCTTTAACCTTTGGCATTTTAAATATGATGTGTCTTGGTGTGGTCCTTTTTGGGTCCAACTTGTTTGGGACTCTGTGTGCTTCCTAGACTTGTATGTCTGTTTCCTTCACCAAATTAGAGAAGTTTTCTTTCATTACTTTTTCAGGTAAGTTTTCACTTTTCTTCTTCTCCTTCCAGCATCCCTATGATTCAGATGTCGGTATGTTTAAAGTTGTCCCAGAGGTTCCTAAGTGTCTCCTCATTTTTTCAATTCTTGTTTCTTCTTTCTGTTCTGGTTGAATGTTTATTTCTTCCTTTTGTTCCAAATCATTGATTTGAATCCTGGCTTCCTTCCCATCACTTTGGTTCCCTGTATATTTTTATTTCACTTTGTATAACCTTCACTCCTACCTTTATTTTGTGGCCATACTCAATCATTTTTCTGAGCATCCTAATCACCAGTGTTTTGAACTCTGCGTCTGATAGTTTGGCTATCTGTTTCACTTAGTTCTTTTACTTGGGCCATATTTCTTTGCCTCCTCAATTTGGCAGCCTCCCTGTGTTAGTTTCTGTGTATTGCATGGAGCTGCTTTGACTCTGTATCTTAGTAGTATGGCCTAATATAGTAGGTGTCCTGTAGGATCCAGTAGCACAGCATCCCCTATCACCCAAGCTGGGTACTCGAGGTGCACCCTTTGTGTAGGCTGAGTACACCCTCCTCTTGTAGTTAAGCCTTGGTTGCTGTTGGCAGATCAATGGGAGGGATTGACCCAGGCCAGTCAGCTGCAAGAACTGTCTGTGACCACTGACCACCACCCTCCGCCCTCCATGGAGGATCAGCTGTGCAGGGGCAGGGTGGTGGTGCTCCGATGTGGTCTGTAGCTGTCCACTGGGTGCACTGGTCCTGGGGTTTCCCAGGTGGTGCAGACCAAGGTCAGTGCCCACCTGTGTTTTCCCTGGAGCACCCTCCCTGAGCTATAAAGCAATCTGAGATGGCTGCTACCTGTGCTGGGCTTGGAGAGTATCAGATGATGCCAAGCTGTGAATCTACACTGTCTGCTGCTAGTGCCAGGCTTGAAGCCCACGGAGGCCAACTGTTGCTTGTTTTTACTCATGGCCTTTTCAATTGGATTCACATCATTCAGTTCTGGGAGATTTTCTTATGTATATATTCATATTTCTAAGTAATTTTTTCCCTTCCACTGCTGATCTCTTCTTGGAACCCCCACTAGTTATATGTTAGACAGCCTGGATTGCTCCTGTAATTTTCATATTTCTCTCCAATTGTCCATCTTTTGTCCTTTCGGTCTACTTGCTGAGAGCTCGTTCTTATTTTCTGAGGCTTTACTGGTATCACTGAGAAATAAAAATTGTGTATAGTTAAGGTGTGAGAGCTCCTTGCTTATCTTTTAGAACTTCTGTTGAGTGTTTAATTTGAACTATCATATCTTCAATTTCCAAGACCTGTTCATGTTCTCTAAGCAGTTCATTATTAAAATGGCATTTTGTTCATGTTTCATAAAAGCAACACCATATCATTTGAAGATTTTTTTATTATTTCCCCCATTTCCCAAATTATGTCTCCTCAAATTTCTATTTTCCCTGATTGATCATTTTATTCATGTTGGACACTTTCCTCAAATGTCTGCTGATCCTTAGCTATTAAAGTGAGGTGTCTGCATACTAGATAGTGTTGGTGGGAGGATGGATACATATAGTTTGTTGGTAGGAGGGTGAAGGGTTGGTTATGTTGGAGGGAGTTTTGCCTTGACTTTATATAATTAACAGGGTTGTCAGCTAAGATTTTTTTGTTGATGGACCCTCCAAATATATTTGTAGGACTCTCTTCTGGAGTTGTTCTCCCAAAAAGGATCTTTAATCTCTTGCCTGAGGGTATAAACCTAACTGCCAATATTTGGGGAATGGGATATGGAAGGGCTGGAACATCTTATCTTTGAGTATTTTTATTTTATCAATTTATTTGTGTTCTTAAATTGTGAGCCTCTCTGGTTTGATCTCTCCAAAATCTTTTGTAGGGTTAGTCACCTGGCTGCATTATTCATGGCTTCCCATACAGACTTTGAATCAATCTCCTTGTTTTCAGCTCATTGCTCCATCCTGCCTCCCATGATGTCTTTCTGGGTTTGGAAAGACCAACAGCCTTGCCCTTGTTAACATCCATTTCTGGGATTTAGGTTTTAGTTTCTTCCCTCATCTAAGTCCATAAGGAAAGGGACAGTATTTGTCACATCAGAGTCCAATGCACCATCGGCCCCGAAGGAATACTCAACAGATGTTTATTGAATGAATAAAGGTCTGGCTAAGTGACTTCAAGTGGGCACTAAACCTTCTGAGCAATAATTTCTTCAAAGCCCAAATACACGGTCAGAACATTTTCTTTTTATCACTCCAAGTCTTGGACTTCTTGACATACAATTCATAGTAGCCAGAAGGAGTGTACATTTAAAATTTTATCCCAAAAGAGATACAAATATGTAGCAATTGCTACAAAGACTCATTTCCCTGGTCAAATATTAACAAGGTGTAGCAAACCAAACCAAACCAACCAACCAAGAAACAAACAGAACAGAAAAAGCCTCTAGCTCTTGTCAGGTGGATAAGCTGTAGCTTTTGGAAGTAGATATTCTTCTTCCTTACTTTCTAAAACAATTATGCTAAAGTAGTGGTATTTCAATCCTGTCAAAGAGTTCAGTCCAATAATATGGGGAAATTTCATTACTAATAAATATTGTTTTTCATAAGAATTTTAAAACTCATTAAATTTATTCTTTTATCTAAGAGGTTGCTGAAGATAAAAATTTAAAGAAAAAAATCAATGTCTCTCAAATGAACAGGGCAATAACTCCACCAAAATATGAATTTCCTATTTTTCTCCATTCATAAAACAGACAAAGACATCATTGTTCTCTAATTTTATTATTTTTCAGTCTCTCCAACACATGAACTATAACTCACTTCAAGATTTTTTTCAGTGCATTTCACAGCAAAAATAAACAAGGGAATCATTAAAATGGTTGTACATAAACCAATTATTTTCTTATAATTTACAATATGTTGAAAAAAGTTTTGTTGTTTTCATCCTATTAACCCCTTCAATAAAACACAATTTATCAGAGCACAAAGCTTAAATTTCTTACAATCATGTAACAGATACAGCCCCCTACAATGGCTGATGAATAACAGGTATATATTACACACACTGATTGGAAGACCAAATCAGAAGAAACAGAATAAGGCACCACTCTTGGAAAATTAAGGTAGCTTGCAGTAACAAGTACTGAGCACTGTAAGTAGGTGCTCGATAAATACTTGAATGAATGATGATAGTCATAATTAGCACTATTCTTTTATTTGCCAGAAATTCTTTAACCTCAGTAAAATACTTATTTAAAAAAAAAAAAGATTTGTACCTGAATACAATTTCCTGATATCTTTTGATTTCATACTCTTTCTTCAGCATTTGAGTTTCCTTGAAAAGAAAATAGAGTAAAACCATACTATACATGCTCTCACTCATGTATATAACTTCTGACTTACTGCCAAGTATGAATAGTTGTTTTAAATTATGAGTGAACACTAGGTAAGATAAAGCATACTTATCCAGAGGGATAACACATAATACTGGATATTAACCTACAAGTGGAAAAAAAGTAAGAAAAAAAGCAACAGTTTTATTTTTTTAGTATTTTCTATGTTCTTTAATGCCTCAGTTCTTAAAGGCCAAAATCTCATTATATTGACATGAACACATTTAAAAAATTGTCTCTCAAGTGTAATATTTAATAAAACTAGGTATTGAAAAATGCTCTGAAATTTTTCAAGTCAATGTTGTTTTCAAGTATATTAAAATGCTCAGAAGAAAAAGTTCTCCATGGTTATAACTTGAATCAATTTATAAATATATTTTAAAAGAGAGTTCCAACAGTGGTGGATAATGGATAAGATCCTCAGACACAGGCACACAGTCTCTTTGAAGGAATAGAATGCCTTGTTACTACAACCTGGTTGATTTTTTTTAACACTGATTTCAGGCACAATGGCTGAATCCACTTCTGGGTTCTTTTTCCTTCTCTTGGTCTGTTTATGAGCAATGACTACTTAAGTTACTGACAGAAAGCAAAGCACAGACTCTGAAAGAGACTTCACTTTTCACTATAAAGAAATCAAAATCATCGAGTTTTTCACTGTTGTGTTAATCTGTTGCCCCCATGCAGAAATAGGGGATTCAAATTTAGCTTTAGGAGCAGGAACTGGATAAAAGATAAATCATCTAACAAGTCAGGTAAAAGGTTTTCAGATGATATTGCTCATATCACATGAACAGGTAAGTGGTGAGAGGTCCATAGTGCTTCTTCAACACTTTGGTCTCGCTGCAGTTCTATGGTGCCCTAGTAGGTACATTCGTGTTTAGCTAGTTTCAGTCTGCAATCAGGAAGCAGGTCACTCAGTGCAATGACTCCATTCTGGGAGGGTTTAGGGTAAACAGAGAAGAATTTCATTTGGTTGAATCTTAGATAGTGTGCGTCACTCTGCTGGTTGTGTTGTTGGAATTATTTTCCAAAGGGGTTTGTGATAAACCCAGCCATCTCCCTGAAACAGGTAGAAGAATAAATTAAAAAACTATTCCTCTAATATTTTCAGAATCAGTAACCAAAACTAGAAGCAACACCCTCCTTGAAATGGAATTTTATTCTCACATTTAAAAACAAGAGTTTCTGTAAAGGAAAAAAAATCTCTGTGCTTAATTAAGACATCAAATAATGCCTGTGGTTTAGCAAGAATTAGGCAAGAAGTTCTGGTCTAGGAGGATCCAGTCTGTACCCCATGAACACTTCAGTTTGCAGAAGTCATTTGCAGCAATTCTGCCAAGAGGCTGCACACTGAGGCAGCAGGTAGAGCACAAATAAATGGCCGTGAAGGTACTACCTGTTCTCTCCATCTGAACTGGCATCTCTAGTGCCAAAGTATTCTTTTCTATTTTTTTTCCTGACTCTACTCCATTACTTTTCTCTTGTTCCTGTGAATAAAATGATACCACAAGTAGATAAAGTTTGAGTGAGAGACTAAAGACAGGAGAAGACCAAGTGAGGAAAAAAGAGCTTCAGCAAATGCATAATACTGCAGTGGGAGCTTGGAAGAGTAGAGGCCACAGCAGCTATGACTAAAGTTCAGTACTTATTGTTTATGGCACTAGGACAAGTTAGCAGGATATGAACCTCTATTCTTAACCCCAACATCTCCTTCAATTTATTTATATTAAAAAATATTTTTATGTATTTATCCTTCTTATTCCAAAAACGATTTAAGACCACCAATTATTTGGCTCATAGTGACAAGGACTCTCCCCGTGACCAAAATGTGGTCAGACTCCTTTGAGAGTCTCTTCTTGACTAGGCCTTACCTTGGCCTGCTGAGCCCAGTTTTAGAAAAAAATCCTGAAAAACCAGTTTATCAAGAATCGCTTCATCCTTAATAGCCAATCAAGTGCCTCTCTTCCTTCCCCCCATCCCTGATACCTAAGCAAGTTACTCTTAGTAATTTTCCATCCACTTCCTCACGCTGCCCATTGTTGATAAATTCCCACTATGGAAAAATCACAAACTACTTTTTCCAGATTCCATCCTGATGGACCAATATTAAAATTCAATGGGTATCTTTAGACTTGGCTACAGACAAGAAAACTTTTCTTGATACCAGATCTGGTTCATTATTAACCTTTATGAGGCCTACCAAAAAGTAATAAATGAAACAAAATTTTTAAACTTAGAAAAGACTTCAGAAATCATTTAGTCCAACTGCAAAAAGAGTGCATTAAACTCCTCTCATGATATTATGTTAAACTCAAAATGTGCTTCCTAGTAGATTGGGATTAGCTCAAATCTGCTATTAGAATTGATTAAAAAAAAAGTACCATGTAAAAAGCCTACATATACAGTAGTCCCTCTTTATATTGCAGTTCAGTTATTGTGGCTTCACTGTATCGCAGGATTTAAAAAAATATTATATTTAATTATTGCAGATTTTTTGCTATATCGCGGGATTTTGCGGTACTGTATACGTATATTGTTAAAGTTATGTAGGTTTAAAAGTGTAGAATATGTTTAAGAACATAAGTAGTATTTATAAAAGTGTGGAAAAGATTAATAAAGGAGTGGGAAAGATTAATAAGGGACTAGGAATGGTTAATAAGGGACTGGGAAGGGTTTATAAAGCCTTAATATATATATAAATATTAAAATAAATATAAGGTTCCTACTTCATGGATTTTCACCTATCGCGGCGGGGTCTAGAACATAATACCCGCGACAAGTGAGGGAATACTGTATTAGGTTATAACAAATGACTCCTATTATCTTTTTCAGGCTAAACACCCCCACTTCAGTATTTCTTCCCTAGCAGTAAATGCCACAAAGATTCCAGTCACTACGCTATCCTTTATGTAGCCAATTAAGTTTCCCACGTATCCCTTAAAATGTGTTCTCTGGCCTTGAATGACTAGTTCGGTTGGTTGGAGCATTGTCCCAATACACCAAGGTTGTGGGTTTGATCCCCAGTCAGGACACATAGAAGAAACAACCAATGAATTCATGAATGAGTGGAACAACAACAATAAAAAAGTGGTCTCTGGAAGCAAACACAGAATTTCAGTGTGGTACAAAGGCAATAAAACTATAAACTGCATCTTCTACTATAATAATTAAAGATTTTGTTAGCATTTTCATTTGTGGCTGATTAAGTCCCCAAATCTATTTCAATTAAAACTGCTGGGGAACTATTTTATTTATTTAATTATTTTTTTATCCTCACCTGAGGATATATTCATTATTTTAGAGAGAGAAGAAGCGGGAGGGGATGGAGGGAGAGGCACAGACAGACACCGATGTGAGAGATCGGTTGCCTCCCATACGCACCACGACCAGGGATTGAACTTGCAACCTAGGAACGTGCCCTGACCAGGGATTGAACCCACAACCTTTTGGTATATGGGACAATGCTCCAGCCAACTGATTTACCCAACCAGAATAAAACTATTTTATTTTGACAAATAGTGAAAAGTTCATAAAACAGTTCATAGTTAAACTGGACTATTTTTAGAAATGGAGATGTGTAAGTGATACCAATTCAAGAAAGCCTAGTAAGCTAAAATTCTCACTAAGCAGATAATGAGTTCTGGTCTGAAGACTAGTAGAACATACCTCTTTAATAAAATATTTGGTTTTCCACGGTGTGCCTGTTTCAATACGATGCTTTTCTTCAGTCCTCTGGCGTTCTTCCAGGGTACGTTTATGCTCTGTGGCCTTATCAATTTCAGATTCCCTAAGAGAGTCTGTCACATTTTTCCATAATCGCCTGAAATCAGAAAGTCACACATTTTACAAACATTCTTCAAGATGTTATTAAATAGAACAGACATACTTAAAATTAACAGTAAATTTTAAAAATTATATTTCCTAAATCATATCTATAATTTCATGCCTATGAACACAAGAACACTGACATGTTGCTAATGTTAATGTCCAAAATGCTTCTACTTCTGCTTCTTCTTTTTTCATTAAAAATAATTTATATTTTAAGTTATAAAACTGAGGTTTTTATTTTTAAGAATCTTATGAAATACTAAACAAAAAGAGAAAAAAACAAGTTGAAATATAAGATAGGTCACTTCTACTTCTGGACACAATGATGTAACAGGTACCAAACTTACCCTCCTACCATTAATCAACTAGGAAAACAGACAAAATATAATTAAACAATGATTTTCAGATATTGAGCAAAAGACAGTACAGGACAGTGATCCCCAGGAGAAGGGAAACAATTCCAACTCATTGACAAGAGAGTTAACAGGCACAGTATAGAGAGGGGGAAGTTCAACAAACTCTAAGCAAAAGAAAATTGCCAAGACAATTCTTTGGGGAAAGTAGTATATAGTCTGTTCAACAAATGGTATTGAGACAACTGGATATCTACATGCAAAAATATGACCTTAGACCCTTACCTCACAGTAAAACTTTTAGAAGAAGATACTGTACAGGAGAAAATCTTTGAGACTTTGCGTTAGGCAAAGATTTCTTAGATGCAACACCCTGAACCATACCCATAAAAGAAAACATTTATAATCTCACCTCATCAAAATAAAAAATTTTTAATCATTAAAAAATGCAAAGAAGGACTGGGAGACTTCTGGCCAAGATGGAGGCTTAGACACACACACACTGCGTCTCCCTCCACAACTAAGAAGGAATACAACTACTTCAAAACTAGAGACAACCAGAAGTTCCAGAAAATCGAGCTATATGGCGGTCCAACAAACAAAGATATAAAGAAGAATACCCATTCAAACAGGTAGGAGGGGCGGAGCCGGAGTAGAGAAGATGCAGTGTGGTGGCAGCAGCAGGCTGCCAGAAAGCACAGTCACAGTTTTAAAAGGTCGGGAGGGACAGCTGGGGGGTGTTCCTAGCACCAGACCAGACCACACAGCTCACAGTTCCAGCGCCGGGGAAAATAAAGCCTCATTGCTTTTGACTGTGCAAACCAGTGGAGGTTGGGGCGGAGAAGAAACTGCCAGTCTCTCAGCAGACTCCGCTTGTTTAAAGGGTCCCCAAGGTCCTGGAATGTCCACAGACCCGCCCACTCTGGGAATGACAGATGACAGCCAGGGCAACAGCTAGGGAAGTGCCAGTCCCATACAGAAGTGGGAGAAGTGCCTGGAGAAGGGGCGAGTGCTGAGCAAGCGGCATTGTTCCCTCTCTGATCCCACCCCCACATATAGCACCACAGTGTGGTGAAACTGGTCCCCCTGTACTGAAGAATACCTAAGGTCCCGCCCCTTACAACATAACAGGAGTGACAACTCTGCCTAAGACACAGAGGCAAATAAACACAGGAGCCTGTCAAGATGAGGAGACAGGGAAGCATGGCCCAAAAGAGGGAACGAATCAAGGTTCCAGTGGGAGAACTAAGCGATGAGGAGATAGCCAACCTAACAGACATAGAGTTCAAAACACTAGTGATAAAGATGGTCACAGGCTTGACAGATATGCTTAAGTATGGCAGCTGCATAAAGGCAGAAGTGAAGGCTATGCTAAATGAATCGAAGAAAATCCACACAAAACCAATGGTGAGGGGAAGGAAACCAAAGTTCAAATCAATGATTTGGAACATAAGGAAGAAAAAAACATTCAACCAGTACAAAATGAGGAAACAAAAATTGAAAAAAATGAGAGGCTTAGGAATCTCTGGGACAACTTTAAACATATCAACATACGAATCATAGTGGTGCCAGAAGGAGAAAAGAAAGGGCAAAAAATTGAAAGCTTAAATGAAAAAATAACAAAGGAAAATTCCCCAAATTTGGCAAAGGAAATAGACATACAAGTCCAGGAAGCACAGGGAGTCCCAAATAAGCTAGACTCAAGGAGGACCACACCAAGACACATCATAATTAAAATGCCAAAGGTTTAAGATAAAGCGAGAATCTTAAAAGCAGCAAGAGAAAAGCAAAGAGTTACCTACAAAGGTGTGCCTCTAAGACTATCAGCTGATTTCTCAAAAGAAACTTTGCAGGCAAGAAGGGACTGGAAAGAAGTATTCAAAGTGATGGAAAGCAAGGACCTACAACTAAGATTACTCTATCCAGCAATGCTATCATTTGGAATAGAAGGACAGATGAAGTTTTTCCTTGACAAGGTAAAGCTAAAGGAGTTCATCATCACCAAGCCATTATTATATGCAATGTCAAAGGGACTTACTTAAGAAAAATCCAAATTATGAACATTAAAATGACAATAAACTTACAACTATCAACTACTGAATCTAAAAAATAAAAACAAAATCCAACTAAGCAAACCAGAACAGGGACAGAATCATAGATATGGGGATTATTTGGAGGGTTATCAGCTGGGAGGGGGGAGGTGGGAGAAATGGGTAAATGGTGAAGGGACTAATTGGTTGGTACAAAATAGACAAGGGAAGTTAAGAATAATATAGTAAAGGGTGAAGCCAAAGAACTTATATGCACAACCCATGGACATGAACTAAGGAGGGTGGGATTGCTGGAGGGAAGTGGGGTAGTGGGCAGAGGCAAGCAAAGGAAGAAAAATTGGTACTACTGCAACAACATAATCAATAAAATATACTTTTAAACAAGGTGACGATGAGCAACAAGCTAAATTATCTGCAAAACACATATCCAATAAAGGATTTTATCTAGGATTTACAAAGAACTGCTATATAACACAATAAAGACACTTCAATTTTTGAAAATGGGTAAAAATATATAAGCAGACACTTCACCAGAGGGATAAAAAATGACGAATGAGCACATGAAAACATGCTCAACATCATTAGTAATTAGTGAAATGCAAATTAAAATCACAACGAGGTACTATTTCATACCAACTAGATTGGGTATATTAAATTAGACAGTAACATACATTGCTTCCAAGAAATGTAAGATGGTACAGCCATTTTGGAAAATAGGCTGGCAGTTTCTCAAAAAGTTAGACATAAAACCACCACATAAACAAGCAATTCTATTCCTAGTATTTACCCAAAAGAAATGAAAACATGTCCATACAAAGATTTGCATGAAAATGTTTATAGCAGTACTAATCATCATAGTTCAAAATTGGAAATGTCCATTAATTGTGGAATGGATAGACACAATGTGGTATTATATAATGGAATTATATGGGACTTAGAGCAAAATATATAGCATTACTTAGTAATAACAAGAAATGAACTACTGATACATACTACATCATGGATGAACCTCAACAATATGTTAAGTGAAAAAACATAAGCACAAGAGATCACATTTTATATGATTTCATTTATGTGGAATATATAGATAGAAAGCAGGTTCCCTGGGACTTGGGGTGGAAATGGGGATTAACTGTAAATGAGTATGAGGGATCTCACGGGAGGATGAAGATTCTAAAACTGACTTATGTTGATGATTGCACCACTCAGAAAACAGGTTAATTTTGTGATGTATAAACTATCTCAACAAAGTTATATTTTTAAAGTGACAATTTGATATTAAAGTAGAATTCAAGCAAAAACTATGACTAGGGATAAAGGATCATTTCATAACGATCAAGGGTTAATGCTGAAGACATACTATCCTAAATGCGTATGGCCCTTATAAACAGAGCTTCAAATAATATGAAGTAAAATCTTACAGAACTACAAAGAGAAATATTCAATTATAATTGGTAATTTCAGTAACTGATTTCAATAACTGATCTCTATTGATAGAATGAGTACACAGAAAATCAGTAAAGATACAGTGGTTTAGAAAAATACTATCAACCCACTTGATCTAGCTGACATTTACAGAATACTCTCACCTAACATCAACAGAATACACATTCTTGTCAAGTGCACATGAAACATAGACCAAGATATAATGTATTGAGCACCACAAAACAATTCTCAATCAACGTAAGGGAATGAAACCAAAGTGTAGTCTTTGATCAAATGAAATTAAATTAGAAATGAATAATGGTAAGATATCTGGAAAATCTCCAAATATTTAGAAATTAAACAACACATTACTAAATAACTTTATGAGTCAAAATAAAAATTAAAAAATTGCAAGGGAAATTTAAAATTACATATCAAAAGTTCCAAAGTGGCCAGATACAGACAAAGCAGACTTAAGAGGGAAATATACAGCATTAAACATTTATTATTAGGAAAGATGAAAAATCAATGACCTAACCCAGGGGTCAAACGATGGTCCACTGCCCATTTTTGTAAATAAATTTATCCCTATTTTTGTTCTAACATGGTAGAGTTGAGTAGCTGTGGTAGAGTAGAGGCTATCTGGCCTATTAAGCCTATGACATTTACTTCCTGGTCTTTTATGAAAGAAGTTTGCTGACCCCTGATCTAAACTTCCATTTTAAGAAATAAAAAGAAATAGCAAATGATGCACAAAGTAAGCAGAACAAAGGAAATAAAAAAATAACAGCAGAAATCAATGAAAAAGAAAAAAAAATCAATGAAACCAAAAACTAGTTATTTGCATAAAACAAACCTTTAATCATATTACCAATATGATTAAAGAACATATTACCAATACAGAATGAGTGGGCAACATCACTACAGATGCTACACACACTTTTTTTAAAAATGGGAATGTTATAAAACTAATGCCAATAAATTTGACAAATTCCTTGAAAGACACAAACTACCAAAGCTCACTCAAGAAGAAATAGATAACCTCAACAGCCCTAAGTACTAAAAATATTGCATTTGTAGTTAAAAACTTCCTTTCAAAGAAGTGGACAGCTACCCCCACCCCCATGAGTAAAGATATAAAAAATCCTTAATAAAATTTAGCAAAGAGAATAATCAGCAGTATCTCTTAAATATGTTGTTTAATAATATCCAGTTTCTTACATCTGCTTCTACATTTAATTTGTTGTGATATATTGTTTGAAAGTATGGCTTCACACAGATATATAGTTGGAAAATGAAAGAATATTTTAATAGATTTTTCAAACAATTCAATTCTTTGATACTATATCAAAACTCCGCAAATGTTAGTTTTTTAAACGTTAATTGCAATGTGGAAACTGAAAGATGTCAATGAACTTTTCATATTCTGCTACAATGAAATCTATTGGTCTAATTTGTGTCTTAGATGGAATTTTTACCCATGCATAATTTTGTAATATCATGTATTAATCATTTGAAACATGATCTTCCAGATGTTGACATTTTATTATATAATATTTAAAAAGCACATTCATTAATACCACCAATTTCATCAGAAAACTCTACTTGGAAAGCTCATTGTGGCAGAGGCAAGTTTTCCCAAATTTTGATTTTGCTTTGAAGCTTAAATCTTTTCTAGTTTTATTGAGATATAATTGACATACAGCACAGGGTAAGTTTAAAGTGTTCAGCATAATATACTGACATATACTGTGAAGTAATTACCATAGTAAATTTGGTAAACGCCTATCATCTTATATAGATATGATAGGTAAAAAAAATTTTTTCACTTGTTATGAGAACTCTTAATATACCATGCCATTCAAAATATACCATACAGCAGTGTTAACTATAGTCATGTTGTGGTACGTTAACATCCCCAGCACTTACTTATCTTATAACTGGAAGTTTGTACCTTTTGACTACCTTCGTTCCTTTACTTCCTACCCTTTCCTTTTTTTAGTAATTTTCTATTGCATTTTTTCCATTATCATTTATCCCCTTTATACCGTCTTCCACCCCATCCACATCCCTGCAATCACCACACTATTGTTATTTTTCTTTTTCCCTCCATCCCTCGAACCCTACCCCCACTCCTGAGCAGTCAGTCAGCCTTCTCTCTATGAGTCTGCCTCTATTTTGCTTGTTAGTGTGGTTTGTTTATTAGATTCCACATATGAATGAAATCTCACAAGTGAGATTAGACAGCATTTATCTTTCTCTGTTTGACTTATCTCGCTATGCATAATGCCCTCAAGGTCTATCCATATTATCACAAACGGTACAATTTCTTTCATTTTTTATGGCTGAATAATATTTCCATACATGTGTGTATACACACACACCACAAGTTCTTTATCAACTTATCCATCAATGAACACTTAGGTTGTTTCCATTTAAATTTTACTATTTGCAGCAAATACTCGCAAATTTTTTTCTTTGAAGTGCCATGTCCACATCATTCATTTACATGAAAAATCTAATATTGAAATTAGAACAGCTATAGTTTGTCAATCTTTCAAGTAAAAAAATAGTGTTTCATGAAGAGTAATTTGCTTATAACTCAACTGCACATGATGCTTTTCTTCCAGATAACCACTGTGCTTCAGTATCTAGCACAAATGTTTTATGCCTACTCCCAATTTGTCATGCAGAATGTTAAGAGGACTTCTTTTTCAAGAAACTGGCATTTAAAGATATAAATAAATTAAAAAAAAAAAAACGAAAATGACAAGTACACGGCAGTGAAGGACACAATGGCTGCTTGCACAGTTCGGTGCCATGGCCTTGATTAGCGCCAAGGCCCAGCAGCACTGTTACCCATCATTGCCTTTGTACCACCAAGGCAAGTGCCAACAGAGTGAAAAAGGCAAATAACATCTTAGCATTATTATGAAAAAAAAATTGAAATTGGAGATACCCTGGAAAGATCTCCAGGATTCCAGATGTCTGCAGACCAAACTTTGAGAACCTCTTCTTCAGGATAAATCCCTAGAAAAATATTTTATTTCAATCACTACTGTTTTATTTTTTGACCCAACCTGAGTCATTGGTTAATGGATATTTAATCCCTTTATTCATCTAAATTGTTTGATTCCATTGATATGACCTTAATTTAAGATATTTAATGCTTTCTTGTATTTTCTTTTTTAACCTGAGAATAAACACCTTTATTACATGAGCTTTTTGTTTTGTTTAACATGAGTGTTCAAGAAAGGAGGGAAGAGGATTTATTTGTCCTTCTGGGCCTTGATTCTCCTCAGCTAGAACTCCAGCTCCTTGCCCTCAGGAACACAGCCGTCTGCTCAGCCACACTGCCCTGGTCTTGAAGCGATGCATGCAAGAAGCTTGCCTGCTGGAACTGCTCCTTGAGAAGACTGCTGATTTTGGTATTCTTTTTCCTTTCATCATATTTCTTCTGAATTTTCTTTTATCTTTTTTGTTTAAAATCTCTTCTTCTTCAGGAGTTAGCTTGGCCCCCTTCTTGCAGCCCAGGGGCAGTGCATAGTGGGACTTGTGCCACTGTCGGTACCGTGTGCTGTCAGCGAGCACGATGCAGTTCATTGTTGGATGAATTGTAGACAAACATCGATAACCCTTGTTTAGCACGTACAACATTGGGAGACCCAGGAGAAGTTGCCCACTCCCAGCCTCAAAGCTCAGTACTTCTTGTTGCCTCCCCGCACACAAACAGTGTGTATGTGGCAGAGGCCAATCTTAGTGCTGGCAGCAGGGCGTCCCAGCTCATATTTTCACTTCTTGTGGTAGGGCTTTCTCTTGCCTCCGGTCTTGTGGCCCTTGTGCTAGTTGTCCTGAGAGATGCCCATGGCTTGGCACTGGCTCTTCATTCTTTTTAAAACTGATACAGTAATACTTCCACATGACATAAAATTTAAGCAGTACAGAAGGGCAATCTGTGAAAAGTAAGTCTCTTTCCTGTCCCAGATCCTGTACTTCTTTCCAGAAGTAATTACTATCAACACACTTTGGAGACCTTGTTAACACATACAGATCCACTTCACTTACTTTTAAAGGCCTATGACAGGTATTGCCAAAACACTCTCTAGGAAAGTTGTTCCAGTTTACTTTCTAACCTGCAGTATAAAAATGTCTATTTGTTCATATTTTTCCCCCCAAAGAGGTCTTATTTTAAAAATTAATTTGTCTTATTGTTTAATTTATATTTCTTTGAATTCTAATTACATTGAAGTCTTTCATTTTCTTAATGGGCATTTTTTTGTCCCCATTTTTGGGGGCTACCTCTTTTTTAAAAAAAATTTTGGGAACTACCTCTTTATACGCTTTGCTCATTTCTCTATTGGGGAGGGTTATCTATATTTTTGTTAATAATGTGTAAGAGTTTCCATGATAAAGACAGTAGTAATCCTTTGTGTTAAATGTTAATATTTTGTCCAGTTTATCAATGTTTGGTTTTTACTAAAAATGTGACTGTGTATCCATATAGTGCCATACCTGGTAAGGGGTTTAAGAGCATCAGACCAGACCAAACCCTTTCAATTTACAGATGAATAAACTAATGCAAACTGGTGAAGTGACTTGCCGAAGATCAGAAGTTACTGAAAAGATTTAGATTAAGATTCAGAGCTTATGACTCTTTCCTGTGTGGACGCATGGATGACATACCTGGATTCAAATGGGTCCTGCTTCTCCAGAGGTCTTACTCTTTTCTTTGTCACTGCCAGTTTAGTCAAGTCCACGTTCTTTGTCTCTCCATTGCTATAAGTGAATTCAAGAACACTGTTCCACTCCCCTTGCACCCTGCAGACCACAGTGTTGGTGATGTTGTGCTTTACTTCTCCTGTAACCCTGGAAGCAGGCAGGAAAAAGACAGGCTGTAATAAACTGATACGGTGCTTTTTCCTTCAGATTCTGAAACCCAAGAATGTACTTTGTGAATTCTTTAAGTTAGTTATACAGCTCACCTTAATTTGTCAGTGCCGAAGTCATCGACTCTGTAAATTCATATTAACTTCCTAGTAATTTTTTCAAATAACATCAACTTTAATCTTTAGAAAGAACACTGGGAATCAAGGTAGAGACTTAATTATCATAAATGATTACAAAGTTTGATCTTTCAAATGCATGCTACAAAACTACTATAACATTAAAACTAAATAGGAATATGAAAAATATTAACATTTATTTTATCACAATTAGAAAATGTTACAATATTATAATCTATTTAATTTTTATAAACTAGTTCTATTTATTTAAAAGTTTGGAGTCCCTATTTTGAAATGCTAGCTATATCAGTTTTGCATAAAATCACATAAGCCTAATTTTAAGTTAATACAGAAAACAGACAAATCAATAAAAGGTAGAAAAATAGAAAAGATACATTAAAAATTTTTAAATTCTCTTGACAAAATAGAAGAATTTGAAGAGTACTTGTATACAAAAATCATTCTCAACACAGAACTCAAACACTACTCAAACACTGCTGAAAGTTTAATGAAGAGTTAATTATCTGGCTGGTTTATTAACAGATACGATATAGCTCAAATAAAGGCTACAATAGAAACAGGTCTAATTATTTTTAACGAAGTATTTTATGTTCACTGAAGGACACAAATAAGAATAGGGTCAGATTAGATAGACATCCAGAACTCAAAGAATAATGGGTAGTTTAGGATCTAATCAGTGATTATGGTTTATCTGCAGTTATGAGGAAATCCAAAAAGATCAAAGCCCAGGTGACAGCTCAAGAATACTAAGTAGCATTTTTCAGGTATAAGCCAAGGCCCTGGGCATAGTTGAATTTAGGAAGTCCATAGTTTTTAATCAGGAGAAGTCAACGGGTCTACAAACTCAAGAGCTCAGGGCAGAGGCATAGGAGCCAATAAGCAAATGATCAATGAACCAGATCTTAAAGATGAAGAGCAAACCAAATATCCAAAATCAAAAGTTAGATTCAACTGTACAAGTCAGCTTAATTACAGCAGGAGTGGGGTCTCTGGATTATACTTCAAAGCATTTGAACATAAATAATTGTACTGCTAAGGGTTTTTGCCTGACTGAATGTTTCTTGTGATATCCATGTTTCCTCTCTGATCCCACTTGCCAACATTGTTCCCTTCCTTGAAAATTCATCTGTAACCAAACAGGATAGGAGGCACTGACACTGAACACTTATCTCTTCCCTTCTCCATTCACACATATCCAGAACTATATTCTGATTCTTGAGAACTAAGGAACAGCAATAGTCCATTCCTTACTTCATTTCTCTTTTACTGACAAAGTATGATCTCTCAAGTTATTATCTCCTTCACAAGCCTTTCTACTTGACAGATAACAAGCCCTGGTCCCTGTTCATGCAAGCTGGATTATAGGGTCCTTGCTGCCTAGTGCAGTGACACAGCAAGAACAGCACGGAGAGAACTGGGGGAGGGAACGAGAATCATACATATTAGAAGCAGGCCATAAGGAACATGCAAAAGGAACTCAAGGAGAAAGAAGGGCCTCGCCTCATTCTGCTTATAATAATTCTTCATAACAGTCTATTCAAGGGTTGGCAAAATTCTTTTGTAAAGGACCAGAAAATAAATATCTTAGGATTTGCAGTCCAGGCTGTTTCTGTCACAACTACTTCTGTATGAAAGCATTCGTAGATAACAAGTAAATGAATATCTAAATACCTAAAGCATTTAGATCTAGATCTGGTAGCAATCAATGGCATAGAATATGTTGTCCTTAACACACTAATGAAAAAGCTTTATCTTAAGTTGTTATCCTACTCATCTCTAAAGTGAGAATAACTGATAACTGATGAAAGCATTTGCTCTCTCACTTTCTAAAAACCTGACATCAATACGGCTTTTTATATTATCTAGACCCTGTCTCTATAGCTATTTAGAATACCAAAATCACTGGCTATATTAACTTCGCTTCATTATAGAAAGCGTCTATTAATTAAAAGTTAAGATTTTAGCTTTGGGTTTTATTAATGTGTATATAAGAAATACTCACATGAAGGGTAATTACATTTTAAGCAGGACTACTAAAGAAGACACTATTATGTTACTCAATGCCACTATATAAGGATATCTGCAACAAATCCCTTTAGAATTTAACACCAGGGAAATAGTTCATCTCTCCTGAAAAAGTGATAGGCTTCCTTTATCAGACAATGAAAAGTATGTTGAGCATCATGTTTCTTTTTTTTACTGTAACAAAACAGTCAGAATTAAAATTTACTTTTAGGTATAGTAACTACCTAATCCCAGCTTCGCCATACTGTCCTTTTCCATCATTATGGTTATTATAATAGGACTTTATTTTCAAAAGCCTTACAAGTGCTTTCCAGAGACTGGGGCCTGGATTCCAATATTAGACTAAAAGCTTTCTGAAGGCAGAGATAGTCTTTTTCCTTCTCTGTATCTCCAGTATGCAGAAAAATATGTCACTCAGTAGACAGTTAACATAATCTTAATGATGTTATCCCACTATACACACACACACACACACACACACACATGTATATATCGTCGGCAGCCGTCCGTCTCGAGAGACGATGGTGTAGCTTCTTAAGAGTCTATCTGCACCGCCAAGAATGGCTGTGCAGTCCGACTCGGGAGTGACACGGTATCTGTCTCCTCCCGTGTTGAATCGACATCTTGCGATGACGCTGGAGTGTCCTCTCCAGTGAAGCTGAAGCTACAGAGCCTGGGCAGGGTGATATGGAGGGTCTGCTGTTGCCCATGCAGCAGACCCCCCCTCTCTTCGCAGCTGAAGGGTCCAAGGGAAAGACGGAGTCGATACAGCTTGGCTTCAGGTGCGCCGCAGGAGTTGCTGGTGTTGACTACAACGTCAAACCGCCTTAGGGACTCCGGCTCCGGATTTTCTGTCGGGGTTTACTCCCTTAGCCTTTCCCCTGAAGAGGTATGCCGCAAGGCCGCGGAGGTTTTTTGGAGTCAGAGTTTTCCTTCTCTGATGTACCCTGACTGGAAGATCGAACCAGCGACACTTAGCTCGCAGGCCGACGCTCAATCCACTGAGCTAAACCAGCCAGGGCCTACGTGTATAACTATATATATATTTACATATAAGATGTATATAAAAGATCATGATCCCAAAGTGAGTGTGGAAAATGGGATCATGAGATATACAAGGGCCTAAGGAATAGTTAAGTAGGTTTCCTTGCCTGCAGCAGAGACAGTTGTGGAAAATGAGGGAGTAAGGGAAGACAAGCGGAAAATAATATATTATACCCAATGCAGACAGCAGATAATGTGTCTGTTTTGATTGTAGATAGCAGTAAAAAAACAAACAAACAAAAAACTAGGCTATGTCTAAGAAGGGTGGCATGGCCATTTTAATAAAGGCATGAAAGGTTTTAGTTATAATATTCTGTAAAATCAAAGAAGGAAAGATGAAAATAGGGAAGTCTGTTTCTAATATGAATCTTTTAAGAGAATTTAGGTGAAACCATTTGTCTTAAGGGAGATCAGAATGAAAAAAAGGAGTGAGCCAAAAATCTCTCTCATGATAGACTACTTTAAGGAAAAGTGTTATACCTCTAAGTAATGAAAAGATCCAATGACTGGCCTTGTGGGTAGGTAGAGTATGAAGTGAGAAAATAGCTAATTTAAGTAAGAAATTCCAAGAAATAAGATGGTAAATATAATGACTGACCACTAACAAAAATGAGATGTCTATCTGAAATTATTACAAATCTTTAAGAATTCAAAACATGAAAACCAGGTATCAAAAGCCAATAAGGCTTTCGGATGTTCCCTCTTAGGAACCCAGATGCCAAGATGGGAGAAGCTCTAGTTATGTAGGTAGGCCCTTTGCCAACAGCCCCAGCTGAGATCCCAGTCAACAGACAGATCTACTGCTTCCCATGTGAGAGGCTATCTTGGATATCCAGCTAGGTCAAGCCCTGAGTTTGAAGCCCCAACCAAAATCCAACTACAATTACAAGAAACATGCCATGTGAGAATCACTCAGCTGAGCCTAATCAATCCACACAAGTATAATAGATAATAATGAATTGTTGTTTTAAACTATGTTTTAGAGAGGTTTATTACCAAGACAGTAGCAGATAACCAGGACATCATTCAAACCTATCTTAGCCATGACCGGTGTGGCTCAGTTGTTTCGGCATAGTCCCGCAAAGTGAAATGTCGCAGGTTCGATTCCTAATCAGGGCACATGCCTGGGCTGTGGGGTCTGGCCCCTGGTTGGGGTGTGTATGAGAGGCAACTGATAGACGCCTCTCTCTCTCACGTCAGTGTTTCTCTTCCTCTTTCTCCCTCCCTTTTCCTCTTTAAAAACAAATAAAACCTTTAAAACAAATAAAAAGTTATCTTAGATGCCTCCTCTATACCCAGTCAGTTATTTCTCTTTTTTTAATTTATTGGTTTTTAGAGAGAGAGAGAAACATCAGTTTGTTGTCTCACTTATTTATACATTCACTGGCGGATTCTTGTACAGGCTCCAACTCGGGGTCAAACCCAGAACCTTGGTGTATCGGGACAAAGCTCTAACCAACTGAGCTACCTGGCCAAAGCACCAACCCGTTCTTTCTTCTTTATAAGGATTTTAGAAAATAAATTATACATTTGAGAGAGAGAGAGAGAGAGAGAGAGAGAGAGAAATATCAATTTGTTGTTCCACTTATTTACGTATTCGGTGGCTGATTGTGTGGGGCGGAGCCTTGGGTGACTGCCGGGGCAGGGTGCCAGCTTCACTGCTCTGTGGCTGTGTGTGTGGTGGGGGTTCAGAGAGGCGACAATGTCACTGCCTGGCTTCGGGCCATTTGCCCAGCTCTGGCCCCGTCTCAGTCACTTCACCAACTTCCTGTATGCGACTGACGCCCTTCCAGTTGCTATGTTCTAAGATCATGCAGGCCCTTTAAGTGGCGAAAACGCAGCAGTTTCCTCCGCCGCCCCAGCCGCCCCACTCGTTTTTACATCCAGAGGTAACAGGGGGTTTATCTTCTTGGTGCTGGAGCCCTGGGCTGTGCAGTCTGGCCTGGGGCTGGGATCATTTGCTCCCCAAATCTCTCTCCCGATTTTTATCCACCACACGTGAATGTGGGACCGTCTGTTCCACCCTCGTCGCTGCTTGTTTGAGCCACACCGCCTCCCGGCCCCAACTTTGCCCCTCCTACCCATCTGGATGAATGTGGCTTCTTTAAATCCTTGATTGTCAGACTTCCATACAGCTCAATTTTCTGACCGTTCTGGTTGTTATTTGTTTTTGAGATCTGGTTGTAATTCTTTCTATGGTTGTGTGAGGAGGCAGAGTGTGTCTACCTGTGTCTCCATCTTGACTGGAAGTCTCATTGGTTGATTCTTGTATGTTTCCTTACCAGGGATTGAACCCGCAATCTTGGTGCAGTGGGACCATGCTCTAACCAAATGAGCTACCCAGCCAGGGCTTCAGTTATTTCATGAAGTCTGTCAATTCTGAATTTGCATCTGGTCTCCCAACTTCTTTCTAATCTCCCCTCACCATCTCCATGCCCCCAACCCAATCTTTGTCTGCCACTAGATTGATCTTTTTAAAAATATAGATTAAAATATATCACTTCCAGACACAACATTGCTTCAACTGTATTGGCAAAACATATAACCTGAACCTAATTTAAAAAAACCAGACAAACCCAAATTGAGAGGCATTTTATAAAACTGGCCTTAATCTTTAAAAAATGTCAATCTCATAAGTGACAAAGAAAGGATGCAGATCAAAGGAGTCTAAAGGTGTATCACAGTAAAATGTAATGTATGATCCTCGGTCAGGAGAAAATAACACTGCCAATAATGAGGACAACTGACAAAAATTTAATATGAAAATAGTATTATATCACCCTGGCCAGAGTAGCTCAGTTGGTTAGAGCATCGTCCCCATATGCCAAGGTTGTGGGTTTGATCCCTGGTCAGGGCACATATAAGAATCAACCAATGAATGCATACATAAGTGGAACAACAAATCGATGTCTGTCTTTCTCCCTTCTCCCTCTCTCTCCCTAAAATGAATAAGAAAAAATTAAAAAAGAAAAGTATTATATCAATGTTAAGTTTCCAAATTTGACAACTGTTCTATGATTATATGAGAGAATTTCCTTGTTCTTAGGAAAATCAGGCTAAAATATTTTGGGGTAAAGTGTCATGATGTCTTTAATTAACTCTCAGATTGTTCAGGAACAATAATCACAACAACAGTAATAAAGTGTCTGTGTAATCTAGGTAAATTGTACACGATAGTTTTTACAATTCTTCTGTGGGTTTGAGTTATTGAAAAAGATAAAAATAAGTAAAAAAAATAAAATATATCACTTTCATGCTTGAAAGCTTAATTGGTTCCCTTCAGAATACAGATCAAATATGTCAAAAAAAAAAACCCCCATTACAGATAAAGTGATAGGAATGTTAAGTCAATTATAAAAGGAAGCCTGAATCTGCCTTATCCTTTTAAAGTCCCTAAAACTCTTAGAATAGATTCAGTCTCAAGAAAGCTGTGGCTATAAAGTGGTTAAATAAGTGAAACCACTCACTTTTTAATAAAAGGGCTGTGAAAGCTATGTAAGGAGGAAAAAGGCACTACAGAACTGGCCGCCTTCTCTCCCAGTGGGCAACCTGCATCCCACTCCCTCAGCCTCAGATACTCTCTAAATCTTTGGAGATCCAGCAACGGATAGGCCTCAGGCTCCTCAGTACATTTCCACTTTGCTTGCTTACTGTTCTGCCTGCCCCAGCAGGGATTACAGAGTGAGACAGGACATCTGAGTTCCTAACAACACAGACAGAGGAAGCCCAAGAATGTGGTTATGTACCACATCAGGAAGACTGAGTATTGCTGAGTATTACAGGAATTTAAACAGGGCAGTAACCCTGGAGAATTTTAATAATCTAATCTCAGTGGGCCATCAGCTCCGAAAAATAGATATAATTTCCCTGTTGGAGCAAAAAGAAGATCTATGAAGGGGAGAAAGGAGATATCCCCAAGGCACAAGTCTATGTATTGAAGAGAAACTTAAAAAGCAGGAGAGGCTGGTGTATCTCTTCACACCACGCCCTTCTCCTTTCTTGGAGGATAAATAAAATCTTTACTCTCTCTCTAAAAAGAATAAAAATTTTTTTTAAAAAGTGAGAAATATTTTATGCAGGATATTTACATCCAGCAACTATCTAAATATCAGGCAGTGGTGAGATTTGGGATATGAATTCTGATTCTCCACATTAAGGTAGTCTTTGCAATAATAATAAATTATTATAATTTGTATTTATTATAATAACTTAAGGCAAGATAAAGCACTGGATCAGGAAAAAGGATTGCATATTTTGCACTTGGGGATAAAATTAACCTGAGCTCAAAGCTATAATCTGAGTTTTTATAAAGAGACATTTGCATAAATATAATTTATATATCGGTGTTGGAAACACAGAAGACTTAAAATTTAATCAGAATAGCTACATATTTAGTTAATCTGACCACGCAAGAGAGGTAACGCTATGTATATTAAATCTAGAATAAGGTTTTAACTGAAGAGTATCAGAAAATTCATATATACAGAGACACCTCTTATTTCCTTCTCAGTAGCAGAAATTTAATAGTGCAAATGAAAACTCTGAATTGCAATGAATATGGAAAAGTTTCCACTAATGGCTCAACATTAGCTTAACATGTGATAATCCATACGGGTGGACTATGAGGTATCCATAAAAAGAATTTTACCTCTTAACCAACCCAAGAAAGTTCACAGAGGAGAAAAACCTTATGATAAGTAATAATGATCTCAAAAATCCTACAGTCATTATTTACTCACATATGGGAGAACTTACACTGGAGAAAAAATTATTAATCATTCATACCTTAAATGGCACAAGGGAAAACATACTGAAGAAAAATCATATGAAACCCTAACCAGTGATGCTCAGTTGGTTGTGCATCATTCCACAATGTGGAAGTTCGCTGGTTCAAGTCTCAGTTAGGACACATGCCTGGGTTGCGGGTTTGGTCCCAGGTTGGGTATGTGCGAGAGGAACCTGATGGATGTTTCTCTCTCACAACAGATGTTTCTCTCCCTCTCTTTCTTCCTCTCTTCCCCTCTCTCTAAAAGTAAATAAATAAAATCTTTTAAAAAATCATCTAAAGGCAAACATTGTGAGGCAACACTCCATAATCATTTACTCCTTAAACAACATAAAGAATCCATACCAAAAAAACTATGTGCATGTGATCTATGTAGGAAAGCCTTTAGTCAACACTCAACTCAGGTAACACAAGATAATTCACACGGAAGAAAAACTGTCTAAATGTACAGTAGTAATTGTGGATAAGACTTCAACAAGAGCTCTTCCTTTTATAACAGCAGATAATTCACATTGATTCAACATATGTCTAATCAATTTGGGAGTGTATTTAACCAAAGTTTTACCCTTGAGGCTAGAACAGGAAAATTTATATACTAGAGAACCCCTAAAAATGTAATAAATATGGTCAAGGCCTCAGCTGGGTTCTACCTTAACTGGCATCAGAAAACTAGAGGAAAATACTATTTCTGTAATCAACTGGAAGAGCCTTTAGCTGGAGCTCTGGCCTTAGTGTACACAAGGCCATTCATATTGGACAGAAATCCTATACACATAACAAATGCAAAGAAGTCTTTCTTTTTTAAAGATTTATTTATTTTTAGAGAGAGGGAAAGGGAGAAAGAGCGGGAGAGAAACATCGATGTATGAGAGAAACACAAGACTGGTTGCCTCTTGCACGCCTCCACCTCGGGACCTGGCCTGCAACCCAAGCTTGTGCCTTAAGACGGGAATAGAACCAGCAACCCAAATGCAAAGAAGTCTTTAACAGGAGAAAGTCTTTCTTTTTTTAAATCCTCACCTAAGAATATGTTTATTGATTTTAGAGAGAGGAAGGGAGTGAGAGAGAAAAAAACATTGCTCGGTTGCCTCGCATAAGTTCCCCAATCAGGGATTGAACCCACAACCGAGGTATGTGCCTGACAGGGGATCGAGCCTGCAAGCCTTCAGTGTACAAGATGATGCTCCAACCAACTGAACCACCGGACCAGGGCAGATCTGTCACTATTTTTAAAACCAGGTTATAATTTCCAGAATGCCTTGAAAGATGAAATATTTTAAAAAATAATCATGAATAAAAATCGAACCCCATTTCACACAAAACAAAGCAGAAAACACAATAAGGAGTTATAATAAAAGATCAAACAGATAGAATAAGAGCCATGTATTATTAAAATATTCTTACCGGTGCAGTTTGCCACCATAAAATGGCTTAGTATGAAAAGTGATGCTGGCTGAATACCCAGTTTTTACACAGTTGACACTGACTTTGCCACCCAGTTCTACCCAAGGAACGGTTAAAATTGACCGGGCATATGCACATGGTAGAGAAAATGTATACTCTTCTCCATGCTCCAGTAGACTAAGGATACCTGAATGTAAAAACATGAAGGTTGTTAATATCTTAAAAAGACAGCTATGAAAAATCCATATTATGTTTCTCCTGTCTAGTAAATAAACTTAATAACTTTGCTTAACTTTCATTTAACTTTGGATGAAACTGGCTTCATTTACAATTGTATTTGACACCAATTCCTGCTAATAGTGAATCAAGGTTACTTCCACTCTGACCTTACTATTTTTGTGGGGTTCATGAAACCACAAAATGTTACAGTGGAAACAGTTCAAGAGTTCACTCTAATGATCCTAAAAATAAAATGAAACCCTAAGTCATAATAAAATGCCTTGCTATACTGTATTGTGTTTATATCTGATCATTACTAATTACTAAAAGTTATTAGTACTAAAAACTTTTTCAGCAGTTTGGAAATAACTAATTGTTTAATGTTACAGTTACAGACCTTAATCTCAGACAGTATGACGGAAAGTATTCATTCTATTTTATGTATATTTAGGGGAAAAAGTAATTTTATGACAAAACTATGGTCATCAATATTCTGTTTGCCAAATTCTGAAATATTTATGGTAAAGTTACAAGAGATAGAAGTGGTAGTTTTCAAAAAATGTATTATTCTAACAGGGCTTATTACATATTAAGTGATGCTATATTAAAATTTTTAAAAACATATAAAAAGGGAATTACATTAATGAATAATCTATCTATAAAGACTCTAAGCAAACTTGAGTTCTATTACCAACCTTAGTTTATTACCTAGTTATCATCAAAATAAATATAGAACTGGATATGTACTACTGGTCTAAACTGTACCTGTATCTCTCTTAATAAATGTTCATTAAGCACTCTGTTCTTAATATTCACAAATAAGAGCAAGAGTTATAATAAATATTTTAATATAGCTAATTTTTAGGATAAAAAATATACAAATTGAGATACTATATAGTCTACTTTAGATGTAGCAACACCAATGATTTTTTGGTACTGCCCTTAGTAGTCTTCACAAAGGGTAACAATAATTCAAGACTTATTGAGCCATTTCATAGGCGACATGGTTCTGGCTATCACATATTTATATATAATTGGCGATGTCAGAAGACATATAGATAACATACATGGGTATACTTCAAGTGTTTAATAATAACTTAAGTTGGAAAAGATAATTTTCATTACTTCTCTAAAAATATATGATCTTCTGAACTGGATTTATAATTTTTGATTTCTAACAATATATTTAACATAAGTAGCATACACTACAGAATTTTAGATCTGAAGAAATATACTAGAAAAAACTGAGACTCAAAGAATTATAAAATTTCATTTCTCTATTAATTAAACAGAATTTTCCTCAACTATTAAATAAAAAATATGGCTGCTAATAAGAGTAAAATGAACAGTCATAAGTCCTAGTCCATGATTTAACTTACTTTCTGTTGAGGGTACCCATAAAATTTAATTTCTAAAAGGCAATTCATGAATAATTAGGACTTAAATAATAAAAAATTAACTATTACATTTCTCCTCAATGATTAATGCGTGATTAACATATTAATGCTTTTCCTCATTTCTTGAGGTATTTTCTTTCTTGGAGTGGGAAAGGTTACCATTACCAGACTCCATCTGTTATATGAGCTGATAAGAGTAACTGTCCTAGGGGCGCGTGTGCCAAAGAATGAGGCTCTATGCCTCCTTCTGGCGATGCCTTCCTTAATCTTTAGGACCCCAGACATGTCCCATCACTTTTAGACTTCAGTTTTTTAATCTCTAAGAGAAATAAATTGACTTATGAAGAGCTCAGGTTAATGTTAAAAGCTTGTCTCTGAAGGTGGCAAACTTTATTTTCAAACTAATAAAATATTTTCTAATGTTATAAAACTTTTGATTAGTTTGAAACATTATCTGGAAATTGGTAAGACTCATACTACAACAAATGTTAAAAATAGGGAAAACTGAAAAGCGAGATAAAATATTTTCTTCACAGCTACAGTAACACAACCTCAAAATGTTAAGAGTCATAGGGTTAATTAACTATGTAACACGCTGTTAACTTTACATTCAGAACAAATTATTCTACACACAACAATGTTCCTTTAACATTAAAATGGTAGTTTTTTTCCTGCCATTACACAGGGTAGGTTTACAGTTGTGAGTATGCAAAACACAGAGTTTATTCTTGTATTATTATTTATTGTATTATTTTCCATATGAACAACTATAAATCTACTTTTTTCCAACCCTGTATTTGCATTAACTCTGCAATGATTTCTGTAGATTTTTTTTGTTGTTGTTGTTGTTAATTGATTTTTTTTCTTTTGTACTCTAAGCCAAATAACACTGTATTTCCTTAAATTATATTTTCATAATCTTTTGCTAAAGTAGAATTAACGTTTGCCAATGTATTTTAAAATATTCTATGAATATCTTTATAAGTACAAATATATTTACAAAAAGTATAAAAGATGTAGATTTACTACAAGATATTTCTCGAGTGTTTATAATAATAAAAACATGATTTAAAGATTTATCAGTGACATAAGAAAATTAATATTTAGCGCAAAATAGCAGGACACAAAACTATATGGAATTACTCCTAATTTTATAAAACTACAATAAAAGTATGAACATACACACAGAAAAAATACAAAATATTAGCAAATTTGTCCATCTCTGGATAGAGGGATTAGAGATGCTCTTATTTTTTCCCTGTTACTCTTCTAAGTTTTCCAAAATTTCTACAATAAAAATATTTTACATTTAAAATTTAAAAAGCAATTATGGAAAAAGAGAATTTATATTTCTCATAGATATGCCCCCTCCCCCAACAGCATTCTGGAACATACTAGGTATTGGGGGAAAAAATGTAGTAGACATAACATTTCAAATTTACAATTAATATTTATCTAGCTTCCCAAATTTTAAGATTATAGTTTGATATTAAAAACTGAAAAATAATTTTTCTACTTACCTTCTCCAACCATTGTCACGCCTATCGACATGCCTAAGAATTTGCTCTTAGTCCAGACGTATGCATTTACACACATCTTCCTCTCTGCACATTCTGCATAAAATCCTGATACTGGAGGATGATGGGAAACCTGTTCAGCAACAAATCTGACTGTATAACAGTCTGGTCCCACCTTGATCAAAGCCTCCTCTGAGGGAGAAGCATGATTTGTGACTGCCTGGGTGGAAGAGTTGCTAGTAACACTGGATGCTACCTCACTTTTTGGCATCTTCCAGGAACAGTGAAATGTTTCTCCAATGATAGGATTGTATGGTTTCTTAGCAATGGCTCCCTTACGGCCTTCATGAAATGAGGTAAGGTAGTACTCAACAAAGCGAATCATTCTGTCCTCAGCTGTGGCTCCATTAGTGATGGCTATAAATAGGTCTGGATGAGACATAAAGTCTGCATACATTTCCAGCAAGGAACGCTTCTCTAGGATAAATGTAGGAAGCACCACCTAAAACAATAACAACAACAAAATAAACTGAAGAGAGAAATTTTAATCCAATCTAGACAATTATTCTTCTCTCTCTGAAACATTTCATTCTAGATGAATATTAAAAATGTCACAAAAGTACTTGGTCTCATTAAAAAAAATTTTTTTTACTAATTATATACAAATAAAGTTTAAAAATATTTTTAAAAGTATGCTTAAAAGAACATGAAAGCTTTCCCAAATGGAGAAAAGAAGAGAAAAAGAGAGGACCAGGAAGTCCAATAGCCATGCAATAAAAGTACTAATGAAATAACACAAGATTTCAGAAAACTGAAAAATATGAGATGCCATCCTGGGGAGGCCCACCAAGTGCCCAGAGACAGTGGATAAAAAGAATCCTATACCAAGATATGTCACTGCTATCTGACCAGCTATGGACACTTTTTTCACCCATACACATGTCGTGGCTTCAATCTACTGCAGGGAGTTAGAAGTAGGTCATGGTTGGCTTTGTACAAGCAGAAAATACTGGGCAGCTCACTCCCTCCGCCTACATTTCTGCCAGATGTTTAGAATCTGACTCACGCCAAATGCTCTACGTCTGTTAACTAAATATTTCACAGGACTCATTTACAACTAAGCCTTCTGATTTTTTCAGAAAGGGTTCTTCTAAACTTTCTCAATAATTTATAAAAAGCCACAGAGACTGCTTAGTTTATGTCCTTCTGGGAGCCTTCTTCTATGAATGGCAACATAGCCCTTCCCTTATACAGTTAAGCTTCTGCTGGCTATTCCTTTTTTTCTAAACTAAGTGACATTGTTATGGGGTACATATACACAACAGGTGGTAAAACTATAAAGGAAAGTAGGGAGATGATTACTACAGAAGTCAAGGAAGTGGCTGCATCTAGGAAAAAGTAGGGGTCTACCACCAGGAGGTGCATGCAGAGAGCTTCCGAGTCTGACAATGTCCTATTACTTAATCTGAGTTGTGGGTTCATGGGTATTCATTTTACCATTGTTCTTTGAAATGTTTATATGCATTCTATTTAGTCTTCTGTGTGTACAATACATTTCACAAAGAAAAGATATCTGAAAAAAATGAAATGTAACAAAATTAGATATAAACTATAATTATATGAAGGAAGATTGGAATCTCAGAAAGCGAAGAGTTGTTGGGGTGGTGAAATTATATTCTCCAAAACTTTCTGTCAAGTGTTTAATTATACTAAATTCATATTATTTAAAAAGGAACAAAATAGAGGTGAAAATGTATGTTACTTATTCACCACACGCATGTACCTTCTTTGCTGCTGCAGTAACCAGCACCTAGCACAGTGTCTAGAATATAAGAGGGGCTCAAAATATTTGTTATATCACTGTTATTGTAGATAGGAGGTGGATGTGACTGCAGTTTAGTCACCCGGTTCTGTAATGTTGTTTGAAGAGCATCATTTTTAAAGAATGGTATGTGAATGTCTGTAATTCATTGGTTAATGTTAGTGATTTTATATACACATCTTTTTAATTAACAAGGCACACACAAATGTGGGGAAACTATCACAACACATTCTTTTCAAATGTTCTTATGCCTCAAAAATCTCAACACTGTACTTATGACTTAAAAACCTAAATCTACAAAGCAACAGCAATACCATAATAACCAAACAAATCCCTTGTATGACTTATTCGTTATAACTAATTTTAGAACTGACAGTCTTTTCTGATCCACCAACATGAAAATATTTCTAGAATAGAAATGATACCCAATTGAAATATTAAGGTTAGATGAAAGATGAAAGGCTAATGGGTTTCTTTATTAATTCCTAAAATGCCTGCTTCTTAGTAGGCTATTAATTCAATCCATTTATTTATTTTTTAAGGTTTTAATTGGCTTTATTAAGTGATTCATGAATCAGGGAGCATCCCATCTAGCAACTAGAAGTGTACTCCCCAATCCACTTACTTTTAAACTCTCCTATAAATCACTGTAAGTCTAAGGTAAGAAAGCAATGTCTGTTGGATATACTTTTTTTAAATTTTAAAATGCTTCTAAGTGAATGTAAAATGCAATACACTTTCTATTCAAATTATATTTTCAGAGGAATAATTCACTGTAATCGAATAGCCTTTTAACCTACACATTCACTATCTTTGCTGGCATCCAAAACCTCAATATGAAATACACTTCCTAAAATCAATTTTGAAATGACATACTAATGCAAAGTAGAGTCAGCAGTAACTCAAAGTATATAATCCCACAGTAGTAAATATTTGACTACAGGTTTTAGACCAGATTATCTTTCCAAATTGTCATAGATTAATTTTTAAACACAAATTAAGGCACATTAATTAAATAAACTGGGAACAGAGAAGACTGGCCTAAAATTTAAAACTATAGATTAGTGATAATCACACTTTAATGTATATATGAGCCTCACTGGGGGCTTATTAAAATGTAGTCTCTGGTCCTCTAAGTCTGAGATTAGGGACTGAGATTCTGCACTTCTAACAAGTTCTTAGGTAACGGTGATTCTATTGGTCAAACTATTATTCCCCCTCCCCGTTTCACTGAGATATAATTGACAAAATGTAAAATATTTAAAGTATACATTGTGGTGATTTAACACACACACATACTGTTGAAAGGATTCCCACCATCTAGTTAATTCAGATATAGTCTACAAACTATGGTCTTTGGGCCAATCTGGCCTCCGGTTTTTATACAGTTTTGTTGAAACATGGTCATACCTAATCCAACATACTACCTATGGCTCCTTTCATACTACAAAAACAGAGTTGCATAGTTCCAACAGAGACCTATGCCCACATCGCCAAAAAGTATTTACATTCTGGTCCTTTACAGAAAATGTTTGTTAAAGATAATACCCAAAATGTATTATCCAACATGGGAAGTAAAAGTAAGTAGAAGTATCTATGTCTTCCATGGTTTTGTGGGACTACATCCTTTTCTTTAGATTTTTCAGTTCTATCTACTACTGGACCCCTTTAATTTTGTACAGAAACAAGACTATAGGTCTTTATTTGCTATGCAACTTCCTACTGGTATTTTTTTGAAAATAAAGAGATTACATTTTTTAATGAAAAGAAATGCTGATCAAGAGACTAAGAACCCAACTCATAAAAAATAAAAGCCCTAACAACCTTAATGATTACAGGTATAGCAGGTATAGCCCTGACCCAATGATCTCCATAGACAGTTTATCCCTTTACTTACCCTTGTTAAATCCATGCCCAGCTTGAGCTGTGACAAGAGATGCAGGATAACACTGCGTTGCTCTTCCACAGCTCCCAGGTCATCCTCCTTGTTGTCACAAGTATCCTCTACCTCATCATCTGCATTTATTTCTTCAGGTTCCTGATGCAAAACAACTTTATGGTTACAATGCTTCTTAATATCCATTAAGAAAAAATTATAAACATCAGATTGAAGGCATTTATATTGAGCCTAAATGAGTCTGAGAAGAGGCAAAAATCTTTCTAAAAATATAATTTCCATCTCCTGGTCATGGAGTAGATTTCCTTCAATGAATCTGTTATCATTATGATGAACGTTTTTAGGTTTTGCCATATATATCACATATAATAGAATATATTTTGTAAAAGTAGGATTTTTCAAAAAGTGTGAAAAATGTCATTTCTGAATCTTAGGCTTTGACCACCAGCCTAGGCATACCACCACTACCTATAATTTAAGTTCAAGATATTTTGAGACTTAAATATTTGTCCTATTTTTAAGCTAAAACTATAAAGGTAAAATTTTAAGCTGACTGTACATGTCCAGTTTAATTACTGTAATCATATTTACTCATTCATTCTTGGAGTTGTCAAGAAGAAACCTGGGGTTGAAGAGAATTCTAGGTGCAGGTATGGCCCTGTAGTTCCTCATACCATCTTAATGCCACAAAAAGTTCTTTGCACAGCTCTTCAATCAATCAACCAACCAACCAACCAATCAGTTAGTCAAATCAACCCCTTGGAAAACTGAAAATGTTTACTTTCACATCAATAAGGTTTTAGCTCCAAATAACTGGTTTAAAAAAAACTTAATTTATAATTTATTTCTATTTAAAAAAACAAATACCAGTTTCAAATCCCAAGAGTCTCTAGAACCTTATCAGATGTCACTTTCCACGTCTACCTGGGGGAGGGGTCCCATCTCTCTCATGGTACCTCTTTTTACTACCTCTGTGCAAGACAGCTCCATATAAGTATATTGCCTTTGGTACTGGATTAGATTTTAAGTTCTAAGAATTTTAAAAAGGAAATAATTTTTGCCTTTGATTTTCTCTTCCCATAAGCAAATCCTATCTAACAAGAAGCCAATATGTTCTACGTAGCTAGGCACAAAATCAAGAACTTAATGTTCTCGAAATACAATGAAATATAAAACACAGTGACGGAGTTAAAGGATAACGGGTTTCTGGCTATTCTGCCTTTTTCTACTTTTTGTCTTCCCTTCTAACAAGGAAATCTGTATCTGCTCAAATTCTGATAAATCAATTCATGAACGGTCTAGTTCATTTCCTTACAATACGGCTTGTTTAAATCAGAATTACTTGTTTTCATTACCTTGAGGGGAAATTCCAAAGGCTTTCTCACTTCCCCCTTTCAATAGTTAGTAAGTCTGTCAAGAAGTATTTCCTGTTATCCTAAATCAGTTGCACAATATAGTTTAAGTGTACCTGTGAATGTTTACTTATCAAAAAACAGAGGAAAAAGTTGATCACCTCCCTCTTTACATATGGATACCAAATATAATTATTCATTTGAGAAATGTTGGAAAAAAACCTAACGGGTCTTGAGTAATGTTCTCCAACCCCCTGAATAGGTACCCTACGTAGGACACATATTAATAATGCAAATAATAACCTTAACATTATTATGCAAGACAAAGTTTACTTTGCAATTCTCCTAATGAAAATAATATTAAAAACATTTAAAAACCTAGTAGAAAAACTGTTTAAGAGAATATAGTTTTTATTGTATTTATAAAAATAGTCAAATCACTTATTAGAATAGAAAAAGAAGAATTCTATTAACAAATATATCAGATTCTAAAATCTGGTGTAAATGAAAGAATTTGGAAGCTCTCTTTCATTTCAAAATACTTCTTCTTATAGGTCATCATGCCTTTCATACAGAAAAGCTTATGGAAAAAATAAAGCATTACCAAAATTCAAATAACATGTGCAAATGTATAAAACCCCTACAAACCCAGAATGGTTAGCAAATACAGTAGAAGAAGAGCTATTGAATTTCTAGGAATTCATACAACTTGGCGATTGCATGGCAGAGAGAAACCTCATTTTTTGTCTTTCTGATTTCTGACTTGGGCATGACAGACCATGGGCCTCATTCTAGTCTCCGTGAGGCTTATTTCCTCCACCAGCTGACAGCAAAATCTCCACTACTATATGTCTCCAGCTTGCATTAACATTCATATTTCAAAAAAAAGGCATATGGTATTCTTCAATAAAGTCTAATGTCTTGTAATTTTAAACAATATGTACTTATTTTTTCTAATACACAATGTGATATAATTGGTCTACTCATCAATTAAAAAGATTTGGTAATATAGCAATCTTCTCCTGTCCACCTCTGTACCCCATCTGCAACATATGCCCTATCCTGACCTTCATACAGCATGCTCTGTATTCTCATTTAGGAGAATAAAGATGGAGTATATAACCTATAGTTTATAATCTTTCTTATTTTTAATCCTGACCTGAGGACATGTTTATTGATTTTAGAGAGCTAGAAAGGGAGTATGGGGGAGAAAAAGGGGCAGGGGGGGGGAGAAAGAAACATCGATGTGAGAAAGAAAAATCGATGCTTGCCTCCCATATATGCCCCAATCGGGGATTGAACCTACAACCTTTTGGTGTACAGGATGATGTTCCAACTAAATTAGCCACCCAGCCAGTGCTAGTTTATAATTTTTAACTTGCAAACTATATCTCTAGTCCTAATCTCTCTCCAAAGCTTTAGTTTCATTATTTTCAATTGTTTTAAATATACATTTACAATCATTTATCTTCTACTCACATAAAATCCAACCATATTCATAAAACATACTAAACCTTCTCTCTCAAAGAGCTATCTTCTTAATTTTCCTAGCTCTGTGACTGGCGCCACAATTTTATCTAGTCATTTAGGCTCAAAAACTTGGAATTATCTTTGATCTAAACCTATATCCAGTCAATCATTAAGTCTAACTGGTTTTTCTTTTGAGATGCATATTCATTTGTCTTCATTTCTATTTCTATAGCTCCTATCCACACTTTAATTCCAAGTCACATGTACCAGTCTCCTTAAACATATCCCATCCCTCCCGATGTTCATGGCCTCCTTATCTATCACATTAAGACTAAATTCTTCTGCATGATCTTTATGCTCCTCAGGGGTACAGTTTACACTGTATTATATGGAGCAACACTCCAAGGATTATCCTTCTACATAGAATGCGACATGAGTATCATTGGATTTGTAAAATTCAACAACCCTGTGATCATTTTCCATAAACCAAGTGCTCTGCTAAAGTTATTTTCTTTTCATAATAATCTTATAAGGTATTAGTATCCCTGCTTTACAGATGAGAAAACTGAACCTCAAAGTGCTTAATTAATTGGCCCCCATGTTAGTAAATGACAAGATCTGGATTCAAAACCACCAGGCAAGCATTCTCAACAGTGTATAGATGCCTCAGTATGCCTGCTTGCGTTATTCCCCCATCTTGAGAGATTCTTTCTCTACTCCTCTTCAAATCTTGACTCTTTTCAAAGCCCAATCCAATTCTAAATTCTCTCCAAAGCATTCCTTATACACTCTACTTAGTACATCTTTTTCTCTGAATGCCCATAACCCATAGTCTAAACAACATTAGTTAAGAAAAAAAACACTGCTTCATATTATCACCTCATTTTTTCAGTGTGTATGTGTTGTGATTCTAAGTAGATTCTAAGCAAGTCTCTTCAGTGAAAGAGCTGTCTCCTACTTTTGTGTCCTCTAATTCTTAACACTGGACTTATATACTAGATAGCTTAATAAATATTTACTGATTGACTCCGCAAATGACCTAATCAAAAAGCTATAGAAAAGAAAAGGATTATATACTTTTTTCTTCTCCCTGCCCACTCTGCCACCATTGCCTGACTCCTTAAGTCAAGGCCTTTGCCAGTTTTAGAAGTCCCTGTGTCATATATTTCTTAAAGGGCTCATGGATATGGACAACAGTGTGGTAACTATAGGGGGAAGAAGTACAAGGGGGAATAAATGGTAATGGGAAAAAAATACAATTAAAAAATAAATAATAAATAAAAAGAAGTAATTTGCTAATATAAAAATAACCATAAACTGTGGACTACGTTTGACTCAGAAATTCTACTTAGAAATATAACCTAAAGATATAATCCAGCCCTGGCTGGTGTGGCTCAGTGGATTGAGTGCTGGCCTGCGAACCAAAGGGTCGCCGGTTTGATTCCCAGGAAGGCACATGCCTGAGTTGTGAGCCAGTGACAGGCAACCACACATAGATGTTTCTCTCCCTTCCCCTCACTCTAAAAAAATAAATAAAATCTTTTAAAGAACAGATATAATCCAAACAAAGGGGAGAAAAAAACAGTAGACAAAATGATATAGTGCTACCATAATAACCAAAAAATAACAACCTAGATATTCAGCAGCCTATTTCAATCTTTAAAACTTTCATTAATTATACAGGCCAGGGTAATACATGAGAAATATGAAGTAAAAAGAGCTTACAATAAAACTATCTCTGTAATTATGATAACCATAAAAATAACAAATGTGAACTCAAAAGGCAAAAAAATATATATGATTTGCTAGTATTAGAACTATAAATAGAATAAAACACTCTTTAGCTTCTGAGAAATGTGGAATAACTAATACTTCATAAACACACTAAACCCTAAGACCGTGCTTATTTTAAGAAGAATACTCAAATTTTGGTTTGGTAAAGTGTTTATTATCAAAAAGACTTAACAGTAGACTTTTAAACCTGTACACATAATACTAAACATCTAGTAAATAATGTTAAATTAAGAATTTTAAGATAAATATGCAAATAATCTTAGATAAGCTACTTTCTAAAAAAAAATGCATGCAATTTCCATTTTAGAATATATTTTCTATGAAACAAAAGTAAAGCCAAACTGAAAAGAGCACATAATTTAACCTGGAAAACACAATATATATAAGTTTTAAAAAACAGACTTCTTCCAAAGGCAATGCAGTTAAGAGTCTGCAAGAATGCTGCTCTGGTGTCAGGCTCCCTTGCACACCCTGACAATGAGAAGAGAACTCAACCTTTTCAGTGATTCCTAATTTTTACACCAAAACCGTATTTTCACATTACCTTACCCCTGCTAATAGTCCAGATTCCACAACACAGTGCTCTTCAGGGACTGCCACTGGCTTACTCTGCTCAGTTGCAAAGGGCTGGTCAGCTCCATTTTTATAGTGGTTTGATAAAGGTACCTTTGGTTCTAACCACTCAATTGTTGTTCCTGATGAAGTAAGAGAAAACTTTCGCTGAAACTTGCTCATAATCTGGAAAGTTCGGCAGATGCGGATTTTATTAAACAATTTTGTTCTGAGCCTACAGGACTAAAAGCAATTCAATCTGTTAAAGAGACTGCAAGACAGCCATGTGTATCTCATTAGCATGCGCACCATGATTGGGTGTTTTACAAAAGGGCAACCTGCAACTTGAAATCAGATATCACCGTTTGAAAGAATCAACCCTGAATAGGACTGAATTCACTTCTTGGGCAAATCTGTGAATCATAAAGCACATTCCCATCCTAACAGTTGATTTGCTGGCCTTCCCATATGAATGCTGCCCCTCTGGTGATCACAAAGTATACCACTGAGCTTTTGGGAGTCACAGTAACAGGAGGGGCCTAGGGCTGTGAAACAGTAAAATCTACTTCAATTTGGGTTGAATGTTATTCTCAGTAGCAATTCTCTAACCAAGCGATAAGAATTGTAAATACATGTCCATTCTTTTTTCTAATCATATATGTTAAAAAAGCTCCAGATACTTTTAAAGTGGAGAGTTCTTCTGAATAAATAATAACTGACCCAGTGAAAGGCAATAGTCACATTTACAGACCTGTCATCTTCTCAATTAATGACTCAAATGTCTCTTATTACCCTCAATTAGTTTAACAAAGTGGATTCTATGCCTAATCAATAATGGAAAATGTTCCATTTGATTTCAGAGTCTGATCTACGTTTCACAGAAGCTTGGTTGCTCAGTCTACTAAGCAGAACTTTTAAACAGTATGGAATTTACTCAGTCTATAACAAAACCCCCGACTTTGGTAGAGAAATAAATTACAAAGTTGCCAGGCTATCAGAGCATCTTGCCTTACCATTCAGTCCAGTTTTACTTGGCACTGGGGAAATTCATAACTGGGGCAATGCCCTGGGTAAGTTCACGGGGCCTCTTTCAAAATTCCAAACAAATGAAAACACTTTGCTTCTTCCTTACAATATTTATTTTTAATATCAATATCTAGAATTCTTTACTTCTAAAATAAAATGCATGCAAACACTAAATTTAAGAGATCACTCAACTGATTAGAAACCATAACAAAAATCTTTATCAAACCAATCATTTGGTCTCAGGACCCCTCTAAATCAGTGATCACGTCTGAGTCTTTGAAAACATATATTAAGACCTTATGGGATTAGGCCCTTGGCTGGATAGCTCAGTTGGTTAGAGCATCGTCCTGATATGTCAAGGTTGTGGGTTCAATTCCCAGTCAGGACAAATACAAGAGTCAACCAATTAATGCGTAAATAAGTAGAACAAGTCAGTGTTTCTCTTTCTCTTCCTTCCTCTCCCTCTCAAAATCAATAAATTAAAAAAATTTTAAAAAAGACTTTAGGGACTAAACACTAATTTGAAATTAGATTTCATTTCTAGTGTCATAACATTTGAGTAGGACGATAATTCAGTTTTTCTTTCCAGTTATATTTTCATTCTCAAATGGCTTGAGGATAAATATCTACAGACCTAATTTGGAAAACATGGCAACTTATGGTGAGAAATACCAATACTAATTAATTAATTCCCCTAAATAACCAGAAATCTGTGCTCCAGAAACACAGTGATATGGGAGAACAACCTACTTCACACACTTCTATAAAATCTAGAATGTTTCACTTTTTAAATTAAAAATGTAAATATTTATTGTGCATGCTTCATTAATCATGAAGCAACAATTTAAAAATATAACTATAAAATATAAAAATATAAAACATAAAAATATGTTTATTTAAACAAATAAGTATTAATTTAAACTACACAAATGAAATTCCTAAGAATTTTAAAAACTATATAAATTTAATCAAATCTTTGTTGAGCATCTAGTTTATAGCATTATACTACTAACTGATGTACTTTTAAAAAATTAAATAGCATAAACTACAAACAAACTGCTTCATTTAACTGAAAAATTATTTCCAAACTAGAATTAACCCAAATTTCATAACTCAGGGTAATTCATCCAATATTCAACACAAGGAAATAGTTAAGTAAATCAAAGTACATCTATCCCCTCAAAAGAAGATAATGCAGTCAATAAAACATATGTTGACCAAAAGAATATCACACATTGGAAAAAGGACAATGCAAACATGTATTTTCTAATAACAATGGGATGAAACAAACAAAAACTAAGAAAATAGGAAAAACTGCTGGGGAGTGTGCTAATATATTAACAGTGGAAATCTCTGGTTGACAAAACAATGCATAATTTTTGTTTCTTTTTTCAATTTTATGGCAGTTGATAATATTTTTATCCTCACCTGAGGACATGCTTATTAATTTCAGAGGGGTAGAGATAGAGGGAAACATTGATGTGAGAAACATGGATCTGTTGTCCTTTGTATGCTGCCTGACTGAACCCACAACCTAGGTAGAGGTGCCCTGACCAAGAATTGAACCCACAACCTTTTGGTTTATGGGACAGTGCTCTAAGTAACTGAGTCACACCAACCAGGGCTGTAAGTTTTTATGTGTGTGTTGCTCTATATGAGAAATTTTATAATGGACTTCTTAGAATTCCACCAAGGCAGCAGTTCATGTTCACAACTCACAATTTAGGCTCTTTTATTCCTTCGGAATGCTCTCCACTAACCCTCTTGCCCCTAAGCTAATTGGTTTTTGTAGCTTTTCTGTGCCTTTCCCAGAACTTTTTTCTATCAGAAATAACATTCCATTTGTCTATTCTCCCACAGTATTTTGTTTCCATTTAAGGGGCACTTTATATGTTAAGTATTTACATGTTGTCCCCAAGTGGATTATGAGTTCTTAAGAGGAACTGAGTACTGGCCTGCAAACCAGAGTCACAGGTTTGATTCTCAGTCAGGGCACATGCCTCGGTTGCAGGCTAGGTCCCCAGTTGGGGGCGTGCAAGAGGCAACCACACATTGACGTTTCTCTCCTTGTCTTTCTCCCTCCCTTCCCCTCTCTCTGAAAGTAAATAAAATCTTTTTTTAAAAAGAGGCCTATACATAGTTTATTGGCCTCTGTAATACTGCCCTGACCTATACCTGCAATTGACATTAATACATTTTTTTGCTTGAAATATTGAATTTAGGCATATGTGAGGATGGGATCCATACTATTATCTATATCCATATCAAGATCTGACTATGGTAATTTTTTTCCTGAGCAGACTCATTCATTATCTTTCTAAAATATCTTTCTTTCATAAGTAAGGGGAGTAAATTGGATAAGAGAACAATGACTTCTTGAGAAATATTAAGTTACTACTATTAATAAAATGTGATGGGGTGGGGGATTACAGAGATGTTGTTAAAGTATACAAACTTGCAATGAGAAGATGAACCAGTTTCAGAGACTGAATGCATGGCACAGTGATTATAGTCAACAATAATCACTTACATACACATCCAAGTTATTAAGAGACTAGATCCCAACTGTTCTCACCACAAAAAGAAATAACTGTGACATTACTGAGGTATTAGCTAATACTTTAGTGGTAATCATACACATGTGTCTACATTTTAAATATATATATATATATCAAGACATATACCTTAAACTCCCATAATGTTATATGTCAATTATATCTCAATTTAAAAAAACCCAATATGATGAGTTTATTCATCTCATTTAGCAGAAAAACTCATTTTTTTGTTCTCTCATGCAATGACATTCTTTTCCCCAGTAAATTAATTTCAAGTAATAAGTGCTCTCAAATACTAGATGTATACCTTATTTTTCAAACTGAAAGGTGACTTACTGACTTAAATATATATCTCAATATGGAAACAATAAACAGTGGCCTGAGCCAAAACTCAAGAAATGATCCCAATGTTTTTACTTTGGTCAAATGGATGAATAGCGGTATCACCGATTTTAACAGAAATACAGGAGATATGGGTTTTGAGTTCATTTTTTGATATGCTAAGTTTGAGGTCTCTAAAGAGATATTCAATGATATTAGACCCAAAATCATTTTAGACTCAAAAAAGTGCACAATAAAAAACTTTCTATAACATTAGAGTGATCATTAAAGAGGCTCGTTGGTTCTCTATTTTTTTTGTTTGCTTGTAATTAAGATTTTCTTTAGTTAGAATTATAACAAATGCAGTCTTTCCAGGTTTTAGCCCTTAATGTTAAGTTCTACCTTTAATCCATGACTTACCTGAAGGCAATGAGCCCTTCTGATGTGATGCATGCTGTAACTGGAGAATATGAAAGCAGTCATTTAAGCAGTTCATAGTTGCCATGGAAGTAGCTTTGAGCATTAAGAGATCCTGGTCCAAGGAACTAAGATGGCCAGAAGCGGGAAGGCATTCAATTCGTCTAATTAAGTCTCTTTGTTGTCCTTCAGCATGTGACATCATCTAAGAAAAACAACAGTTCTGTGTGTTCCACTCATGATTTCTGTATATACTATACACATGAGGGGGACCAAAAAAAAGAACAGAATTATCTTCTGGAGGGCGGGCCCCTTGTAATATAGGCATCCCCTGCTTGGTGAGTGTTCTAGGAACCCATCTGTATCAATGTACCAGCTGGTGGTGTTATGAGAGGCTGTGTTTGGCCTCCGCAAATTTTTTTTGAAGACTCCTTCAATGCTTTTCCCCATTTTGTGCTGGGTGATTTACAAGCACACCTGCCCACACCATGCTGAGTGTTCAGCAGTTTTTGACCAAAAAACCAGCATTACCCCCATACCCCACCCTCCCAATTCACCCAGTCTTGCCCTGAGAGACTTTTTGTTTCCCCAGATGAAAAAAGTCCTCAAAGGAAATGTTTTGCCTATGTGGAAGAGGTGAAACAAAAAATGGCAAAAGCACTAAAAGGCATCAATACCGACGAGTTTAAAAACTGTTTTGAGCAGTGGAAAAAAGTGTGTAACACTCTTAGGTGTATCTCAATAGGTGTATAACATCAAATGGAGAGTACTTTGAAGGTGACTGAAGTTTAAAGATTAAGACTAAATACACAATTTTTCTGGGTTGAGGGGGCTCCCCTTCTACAGTTGTCATTTTAATGACTATATTCAGCTTTTGAGCCACTTTTAGGATATATTAGGCTTAGAAATCTATTTTAAGTTTGTTTGATTCGTCTCAATTAATGAGCACTTGGTAGTGTTTATCAGCCAAGCAAAAGATGGTGACCTTTGGCAGCTGCACTTTTTCTTTGAAAGCAACAAAGCTCAAAAGCCCTAACAAACCTTTTATTAACAGCATAAATTTATTCAAGATATCAAAAGAGCATTCCATTCCAGATCATCTTTAGGAGCAGCATTAAATATTTGATTCCAAAGTAAAATTAATTCCCCTCTGGGCTCTCAACCACTTTCTTCTCAGCACCTCTGTTCAGGTTCAATTTGAACCTATATTAAGAATATGATGGTTTACCTGCTCTCTCTTTGCTAACCTAACTTTCTGGTCCAATTAGCCTGATTTTGAACAGATGCTGAATATAACGCTTTCAGATTAAGAGTTTAATTCACTCTTTGGTTAGAAGCTGAGGAAAGGAAAAGGCGAGTAAGCTCCTCTGACTAAATCAGTAACCAGGGAAGAATGAGCCTATTTAAATTTCTCCTGGGGCAAACCATGAGGGATAGTCATATATACAGGGATGGGCAAAGTAGGTTTAGCATATCAAGAAATTGATGACAATAAAGAACTCTGTGCCAAAGTGTGCTTGAGTATATCAAGAAGACTACAAGAAATGTGTAAATATCGAAGGCAGGCAATTTGAGCACTTACGGGATTGTATGTAAGTGCACTGTGTCATTGTGAAATGCTTTTAAGTTAATAAAGCTATTGTAATAATCATAACTTGCACATCTTTTCCCATACAAACAACTGTACACCTCCTTTTGCCAACCCCTAAAAATATACACACACACTGCCTATTCAATTTTAACACTGAAGATCAATGACTATAGGCAACAGTGCCTGTTCTTTCTACATCCTGGTACAAATTCACCTCAAGGAGTTTCAAAGCAGTTTAATTATTTCCAAACTCTATGCCCAGACTCTGACACCAGACAGCACGATCAGCCAATCTTATCTTCCTTATACATTCCTTCCGTATGATGTAAAACTATTCATCATTGAACTGTATACAGCCTAACTGAAACTTCTAATGCATCAGAGATACTTTTCACTTACTCCTCTGCCTGTACAAGTACCCCTCACTTTTGCAAAGTTAGAGCACTGTTTTAAAGTTTCTTGAAGGTCTGCTTTCAGGCTACAATCCTTATACAAGCCTAAATAAATTCTTTCTAATATTTTCAGAGATTCAGGTTCTTTTCATTGACAGAGCCCTGTCTCCCCCCGCCCACCGCTGGCTTTTTTTTTTTTTCCAAACAGAGCCAGTGGAATAACAATGATAAACAACCCAATTTTTAAAAACAAAACAGAATTTACTATGCTTAATTACCTTCAATTGTGAGCAGAAGGTTCTTAGATTATCCATCCTTTGGACACTATTTTAATTCACATAAAAGGTTTAGAGCGGAGAGATTCTTTTAACTTTCAGAGGTTCTGCTCCAGATAATTATTAATACAATACATCAGAGGGCTAGTGAAAGAGATGCAAAGTGATCCTATCAAGCAAATCAAGTGCGCCACACATGAAATAGCTCCTGAAAACACATGTCATAGTACTGGATCAAGCATTCACCCTCACCAGAAAAAAAAATTGTTTTTTTTAAACAAAAAGTGTGGGTATGAAAGTATCTATACATATGTATATTAAGTGTGTGCTTTCTGTGTGTATGTTTCTGTACATATATTTTGGAATGAACTTCCAATAAATAATCCAATCTTATGAATAAGTACAATCACTTTGGAAAACAGTAGGCAATATCTACCAGAGTTAAGTTTACACAGCTAAATAAATGCAATCCATTATTGAACAATTACAGCCTTAGATATGCAACTGACAGATATGTGTACATATGTTCATCAATTCAAGTGTCCACCAACACTGGAATAAATAAGATATATTCATATATAATAAATACTGTACAGCAATGAAAAGAACTGCTACATGTAACATCATAAATCTCAAATATAATGTTGATTGAAAAAAAGCCATACCCAAAAGAGCACATTTAATTTCAGTTTTATAAATTTCATAAAATAGGCAAAATAAAGCTATAGTCTTCGAAGTCAGGATAGTAAGGAAGGGTGTAGTGATTAAGAAGCATGAGAAAGTCTTCTAAGGCAGTGGTCCCCAACCTTTTTGGCACCAGGGACCAATTTTGTGGAAGACAATTTTTCCACAGATGGGGTGGGGAGTCCATGGGATTGGGGACCCCTGTTCTAAAGTGCTAGTAACATTTAATTTCTTCATCCAGGATATAATTACATGGAAATTACATCAAGATATGTACTTATAATTTGTGTACTTTTCTATATTATAAGCTAATAAAAATCATAAGTAGGATATACATAACATATATGATCAGCTATCACAATATAACACTTCGGGGAAAAAAATTTTCTTTGTGCAAATGGCCCCCAAAAAGCTACCTGCTAGTGCTGGTGTTAGAAGTGAAGAGGCCTAAGAAAGTGATATTCTTGGATAGGAAAAATTAACTTTAATATATAATTATAGTACAAAAGTTAAAATTTGATAATGGCTCTTTCCAAAGCAAACAAATGAGTTGATAATATATTTACAAAAAAGATAGAAAGCTGATTTGTAAAGCTATTTTTGTAATTATTCCTATAAAACCAGTCCTCAAGAAAGAAAAAACTTTAGAAAAGCTGAAAACTTGGTTGTGTTTTATATCTGTTTATGGTGAATATGGTGATAGTAGTATATCACTTACATGGTATGTAGTCTAGCTGAAAACCAGATTAGAATCATGGTTTTTTTTCCACTCATACTTTGTCTTCTTTATGAGACTGGTCATTTTGGCTACTCCCAGGGATAGACTGGCACCAGCATGTAGCATGCACTGAATAATGAAGTGATTTGATAAATAGCACTAACAATAAACAATAAAATATGTCATTCTAATTAGGTAAAGCTTTAATAATAAATGTTCAAGCACAATATACTATTCTGAATTGTCAGTTGCTTTTGCCAACTGTTACTTAATCTACTGCTATATTTATCCATGGACTTTAATTAAAATGTTCTTTTCAAACTCACTGTGAATTATAGCTTTGCATTACAACCTCCTGGAACTGGATCACTCTAGAAGAGCAATTCTCAAAATGTGAACTGTTTTTCTTCACAGATAACCATTTTGACAAAAAAGGATGTGTGACAATAATAAATATGCATTTGGTCTCTGCTGAAACTTTCAGCCCACCTCCAGCCTCTCAGAAGAGGGGAGGGTCTGAAGGTTAAATTAATCACCATCCGCCAATGATGTAGTCAACCCAAAAGAGGTTTGGAGAGCTTCCTGTTGATGAACGCTTGGAGGTACTTGGGAGGATGATATAATCAGAGAGGGTACAGAAGACCCATTCCCCTTACCCCATATCTTGCCCTATGCATCTTTTCCATTTGGCTGTTCCTGATTTATTATCTTTAATAATACATTGGTAAAACAGAAAATGAACTGTTCTCCTGAGTTCTATGAGCTGTTCTAACAAATGATCATACATGAGGGAAGAGTAGGAGAAACCTCAGATTTATAGCCAGTTGGTCAGGGGCAGATAGTGTCAGAATTGAATTAAACTGTAGGATATCCTGGCTGGTGTGGCTCAGTAGATTGAGTGTTGGCCTGCAAACCCAAGGGATACCACTTCAATTCCCAGTCAGCACCAAAGGGTTGCAAGTTCGATTCCCAGTCAGGGCACATGCATGGGCTGTGGGCCAGCTCCCTGATTGGGGGCAGGTGAAAGGTAACCACATACTAATGTTTCTTTCCTTCCCTTTCTCCTCTAAAAATAAATTTAAAAAATCTTGTAGGATACCCAACTAGTGTCCACAGAGAATTAGAGAACTGCTTAGTGAGGGGAAACCCCAACACATGTGGTGACCAGGGCACAGAAGTGTACAGTGTTGCAATAGAGTAGAGGAGAAACACAGGAGTGCCTTTCCTTTACAGAATGACTGTTAGGAACTAAATAGTCAGACCTGGGGGTTTGTGGTAGACATTCACAGTATTCAAAATTCAACAGAACGAGCCTGGCATTTCAAGAAAATCTGACAGTATTTGTTGTCAATTATAAAATCTGAGCTTTAAAATGAAAATTAGAATTTTGGAAAACCTATCTGTCACCATAAGCTTGACAGCTTCCCAATACTGAAAGCCTTTTCTGATGAGATTGGTGGGGATGTTAATGAACGTGAATTTTTGATATTATAAAATGATAAAAGAGACCAACATTTGCAAGACCTGCATAACTCAGTGAACTAGTGTTTTCCAAATGACTGATGCCATGGTGTTACAAAATCATGCATAGTTTAGGGTCCATTCAAAGTACAAAACATATCAGTGAGTTTTCATACAACAACATGAGAAGTTCCCCGATATATTAGATTCCACACTGCATCTAACATTTAAGGAACTACCACTGTCAAGTTTCCATGTAGCACCTAAGAAGAATAGCCACAAGTAACTTAAAAGGCTATTAAAACATTCCTCTAATTTCTAACCACATTATCGTGTGAGGCCACTCGCACGCTCTTATCAAATTTAGCTCAGCAAACAATACCTGGAATATCTAGACCCTAACTGCATTGTGAAGTAGAATTATTTGGCACTTGAAAGAGAAAGATGCAAATGTTGAGGTAAGGCAACATCAAGAATTTAACTATTCTATTTTTGTGTATACTTGAAATTTTGTGTGTGTGTGTGTGTACATATACATATACATATATAAATATGTCTATATTGTTTAAAAGAGTCACTTGTTTGGCCAGATACCCTTCCCACTAGGCTTAAATTTTACATCAAAGGAGTCTGTACTTTTACTTGAGAAATCAAAGACTTTTGAAAAATTAGAGTGTATCTAATATATAATTGACAGAATTGAGGAAACTTTGAACACCATATATTTTCATGGAATCTTTTTAAAAATTTTAAAATCACAGCCCACATTCAGCATCACTCCATATCAGTTTCAGGTGTACAGTATAGTGGCCAGACAACCACACACTCCACAAAGTGGTACCCACCCCCCAGACTTAAGCACCCACCCAGCCCCAGACATAGCCACTGTAATATTAATGACTACATTCCCCATGCTGCAATCCAGATCCCTGTGACTATTCCGTAACTACTATCTTGAACTTCTTAATCCCTTCAGTTTTTCACTGAACCCCCTCCCTAATCAGGAAATCTTTATGACTTAAAAATTATCTCGGCATATTACATGGCAAACACTGGGAGCCCGAGAAGATGCAAACAAAATTAAAATTTTTTGTGTGTGATAAAACCAAGTAGGTAAGATTATTTTGTGCATTTTAACTCAAATGCAATTCATACTTACTTCTCTGACTTCCACAAGATGGTCTGGAGATAAGTGAGCTCTTTTGCTCGTTGATTGCAGTTTGGAATGTCCAACATTAAAAAAAGAAATAGTAGTTTGACTTGGTCTCCTCTGGGCTATAGGAGAATTACCACTAGATGCAAGTGAGAAGTTCCGTGATTTCAGAGGAGGGTTATTCTATTAGACAAACAAAGAAAATCATTCCTTTAAATAATTTTTAGGCTCTCTAACCTTCAAACTATGAGGTTTACACATGAGTAATTTAAAAAATTAAAGTAATCTCAGAACCAACTAGAAGAATGTTTCTAAAAATTATAAATTTTAAGACACACAAAGTGTAAGCATTTCACACATCCCACAGTAAACCAGTAATTTATTTAGAAACTTAATGGGAGATGTGTGATCGAGAATACTTTTTCCCATTTTATAAATATTAGAATGGTAAATTTCTAATTTCAGATTTTTAAACTCCATAATTGAGGCAAAAAAATGTACTTGACAATTTCACTATAAATTTTCTAAAAGTAACATGCAAGTTTCTTTGAACAAACTGGTATGATTGCTGCCAATGATTGTAATCTTGCAGTATGATAAAAGCTTTTATGTCAAATTTCCTAAGACTGTGTAATAGGCCTAAATCACAAACAACTTATTTTTAAATTTATTCTTTTTATTTAATTTATGTTTTATTGATTATGCTATTATAGTTGTCACAATTTTACACCTTTTGCCATATTCCACCCAGCACCCCCCACTCCATCAGGCAATCCCCAAAACTTTGTTCATGGCCACAGACCATACATACAAGTTCTTTGGCTTCTCCACTTCCTATACTGTACTTTACATCCCCATGACTATTCTGTAACTACCTATTTGTGCTTCTTAATCCCTTCATGTTTTCACCTATCCCCAATTCACACCCCCCAATCTGCTGTCCATCAAACTATTCTCTGTATCTATGATTCTGTTTCTGGTCTGTTTGTTTGCTTAGTTTGCATTTTAGCTTCATTTGTTGATAGAGAAGTATTTTTTTAAGTATATTTTATTGATTACGCTGTTACAGTTGTCCCAATTTTTTCCCTTTTGTCCTCCTCTGCCTGGTAACCCCCTTCCCTCCAGCAATTACCCCCCACACCCACTTAGTTCATGTCATGTGTTGTACATGTAAGTTCTTCAGCTTTTCTTTCCTATACTATTCTTAACATCCGTCTATTTTGTTCCTACCAATTATGCTTCTTTTTTTAAAAAGTTTTATTTTATTGATTCAGCTGTTACACTGTCCCAATTTCTTTTCCCTGTGCTCCCCTCCACCCAGTACCCCCCTTCCCTCCAGCAATCCCACCCCCCTTAGTTCATGTCCATGGGTCATGCATAGAAGTTCTTTGGCTTCAACCTTTCCTATATTATTCTTAACTTCCCCGTCTGTTTTGTACCAACCAATTATGCTTCTTAATCCCTGAACCATTTCCCCATTTCTCCCCCTTTGCCCTCACAGCTGATAACCCTCCAAATGATTCTGATACCTATGATTCAGTTCCTATTCTGGCTGTTTGCTTAGTTTGTTTTTGTTTTTATTTTTTTAGGTTCTGTTGTTGATAGTTGTGAGTTTGTTGTCATTTTAATGTTCATAGTTCTGGTCCTTTTTCTTAAATAAGTCCCTTTAACATTTCATATAATAATAGCTTGGTGATGATGAACTCCTTTAGCTTTACCTCATCTGGGAAGCACTTCATTTGCCCTTCTGTTCTAAATGATAGCCTTGCTGGATAGAGCAGTCTTGGTTGTAGGTCCTTGCTTTTCATCACCTTTAATACTTCTTGACAGTCCCGTCTTGCCTGCAAAGTTTCTTTTGAGAAATCAGCTGACAGTCTTATAGGAACCCCTTTGTAGTTAACTCTTTTATTTTTCTCTTGCTGCTTTTAAGATTCTCCCTTTATCTTGAACCCTTGGCATTTTAATTATGATGTGTCTTGGTGTGGTCCTTTTTGGTTCTAGTTTGTTTGGGATTCTCAGTGTTCCCTGGACTTGTATGTGTATTTCCTTTGCAAAATTAGGGAAGTTTTCCTTCATTATTTTTTCAAATAAGATTTCAATTTCTTGCTCTTCCTCTTTTCCTTCTGGCATTCCTACGATTCTGATGTTGGTACATTTACAGCTGCCCCAGAGGTTCCTAAGCCTCTCCTCGTTTTTTTTTTTTCAATTCTTGTTTCTTCATTGTATACTGGTTGACTCTTTATTTCTTCCTTACATTCCAAATAATCAATTTGAACCCCGGTTACCTTACTTTTACCATTGGTTTTGTGTGGATTTCTTTCGTTTCATTTAGCATAGTCCTCACTTCTTCCCTTCTGTATTTGCCATACTCAAGCATATCTGTCAAGTCTGTGAGCATCTTTATCACCAGTGTTTTAAACCTCTGCATCTGTGAGGTTGGCTATCTCCTTGTTGTTTAGTTCTCCCACTGGAACCTTGATCTGCTCCCTCTTTTGGGCCATACTTCTGTCTCCTCAACTTGACAGGCTCCTGTGTTTGCCTCTGTGTCTTAGGTAGAGCTGTCGCACCTGTTACATTGTAAGGGGCAGAGCCTTAGGTATTTGTCAGTATGGGGCAACCCATTTCACCATGTTGTGGCACTGTATGTGGGGGAGGGGTCTGAGAGGGAGCAATGCTGCTTGCCCAGCACTCACCCCCATTCCAGACACTTCTCCTGCTTCCCATATGAGATGGGAGCCTCTCTACCTGCTGCCCTGGCTGTGGTTCCCAGAGTGGGTGGGTCTGCGGACATTTTAGGACCATGGGGGCCCCTAAACAAATGAACTCTGAAGAGACCGCAGTTTTTTCCTCCATCCCAACCCCCACTGGTTTTCACTGTCAGAAGCAATGAGGCTTTATTTTCCCTGGCGCTGGAACCTTGAGCTGTGCAAGTCTGGTCTGGTGCTGGGAGCACTCCCCAGGTGTCCCTCCAGACTTTTAAAAATATATGACTATGCTTTCTGCTGGCCAGCCACAGCCACTGTCATCACACTGTGTCCTCTCTGCCCTGGCTCCACACCTCCTACCTGTCTGGATGAGTATTTCTTCTTTATATCTTTTTTGTGGACTTCCATGCAGCTCCATGTTCTGGAACTAATGGTTGTCTCCAGTTTTAACGTGGTTGTATTCCTTCTTAGTTATGGGAGGAGATGCAGCGTGTCTATCTAGGCCTCTGTCTTGGCCAGAAGTCTCAATGAGTATGTATTTATTGCCATTTTATTGTTCGTAGTTTTGAGCTTCTTTTTCTTAAATAAGTCCCTTTCATATTTCATATAATAATGTTTTGGTGATGATGAGGTCCTTTAGCTTTACTTTGTCTGAGGAGCACTTTATTTGCCCTTCCATTCTAAATGATAGCTTTGCTAGAGCAATCTAGATTGTACGTCCTTTGTTTTCATCACTTTGAATACTTGCCAATCCCTCTTGCCTGCAAAGTTTCTTTTGAGAAATCAGCTGACAGTCTTATGGGAACTCCCCTGTTGATAACTAACTGCTTTTCTCTTGCTGCTTTTAAGATTCTTTCCTTATTTTTAACCTTTGGCATTTTAATTATGTTGTGTCTTAGAGTGGGCCTCTTTGCATCCACCTTGTTTAAAACTCTGTGCTTCCTGGACTTGTATGTCTATTTCCTTCACCACATCAGGGAAGTTTTCTTTCACTATTTTTTTCAAATAGATTTCCAATGTCTTGCTCTTTCTCTACTCCTTCTGGCACCCCTATGATGGGAATGTTGGAATGCTTGAAGATGTCCCAGAGGCTCCTCAAATTGTCCTCATTTTTTTGGATTCTTTTTCTTCTTGTTCTGATTGGTTGTTTTTTGGTTCCTCGTGTTCCAAATCATTGATTTGATTCTCAGCTTCAGACACTCTCCTGTTGATTCCTTGTAAATTGTTATTTCAATGAGTGTATCCTTTGTTTCTGATGGGATCTTTTTATGCTCTTAAAGTCCTAAGTTCTTTGAGCCTGCTTATAACCAGTGTTTTGAACTCTGCATTTGATAAATTGCTTATCTCCATTTTGTTTAGTTCTGGAGTTTTGCTCTGTTCCTTCATTTCAGCCATGTTTCTTTGTCTCCTCATTTGAGCAGCTGCCATGTTATTGTTTCTATGTATTAAGTTGAGCTGCTATGACTCCCTGTCTTGGTACCATGGTCTAATGTAGTAGGTGTCCTATAGGGCCCAATGGCACAGCCTTTCAGTACACCCAAGCTAGGTACTGGAGGTGTACCCTCTGTGAAGGCTGAGTACTACCTCCTCTTATAGTTGAGCCTTGGTTGCAGTTGGCAAGTCAATAGGAGATATTTACCCAGTATAGTCAGCTGCAAGGGTTGGCAGTGACTACTGACCACCAACCTCCATTCTCTGTGGAGGATCCCCTGTGCAGAGTCAGGGTGGTGGCACTTCAATGTGATCTGTAGCTGTCCACTGGGTGTGCAAGCTCTGGCGTTTCCTGGGTGGTGCAGGCCAAGGTCAGCCACCACCTGTGTTCTGCCCAGTGCCATCTTGCATAAGCTACAAAGTAATCTTCAGATGGCTGCTACTTTTGCTGGGCTGGAGGTTCCCAGGTGAAGTGGAGCCGTGAACCTACACTGGCTGTTGCTAGTGCCAGACCTGGGGCCACTTAGGAAGTGGTATGGGGGCTGCGGGCTCGCTGAGGCTGGTTGATGCTTATTTGAGAGGACTTAGGAAAATGTGAAGCATGAGTCTAGACAAGCCATTCCTATGAAAAAGCCATTGTTAACAGTGTGGGTGAGCCTGTAATTTGGGTGGGTCAGGCCTTAGGGAATCCCCAGGGCGGGGCAAACAATGTGAGCCAGTCTCAGATATAGCTCCAGCCTGCCAGCTCTCTGGCTGTGTGGGTAGAGGTTTCAGAAAAGGAACAATGGCCTCCACCCTCCTTTCTATCTGGGAGAAAGCTGTCCTCCAGCTCTTGCCCTGATGCCAGATACTTCAGTACCTCTCCATATGCCACTGGTGCCTTTCAAGCTGCTACCCCCATGCTGGACTAGAGGGAGTTAGTCTGGTTAAATCCATATGTGGGTTCCTAAGAGGAGTTATTGGGAGTCCAGTAGTTTCTTCCACTGACTCAATCCTGCTGGTTTTTGAGACCATAAATTAATGAGACTTATCAGTTTGATAGTGGGACCCTGGGCTGGGGGGCCTGGTGTGGGGCTGGGACCCCTTACTCCTGAGCTATCCCTCCCAAATTTTTACCTACTAGTCATGAATGTGGTGCCAGTCTCCACCCATCCTACCATTCTGGATGGATGTGGTTTCTTTAATTCCATGGTTGTCAGACTTCCATTCAACTCAATTTCTGACTGTTCTGAGTTCTATATTTTAGTTGTAATTTTGATGTGGTTGTGCAAGGAGGCAAGCCATGTTTACCGAGGCTATCATCTTGGAGATCTAGCTCTCATGTCATTCTTTATTACTTTCAAATTCGATAAGTTTCACACTATTGCAGTAGCACCCAGGCTTCCATAGTTAGTAGATTGTGGTGCTAAGATTTAAACCTGTGTCTCCAGTCCACTTCCAGGGTCCAGGTAGTTAGAAATGACAACAAACAACTTTTTAAAACTCACAGGGAAAAAACAACTTAAGTCAAACTATCACCTAGGTATGCTTCCCAGATACTAGTTTTTAGATACCTCTAACCTCATATTTCAAGTACCAATACCCTCTTTTCCACCTTAAAAGAAAAAAGAAGAAAAAAAAACCTCCAAAGAAGAAATACACATTTGTATATCCCAATAAGCATATGGGAAGAATCTCAACATATTATTCATTAGGAAATGAAACCAAAACTACACTGATATTCCATTTCGCACTCACTAGGATGGCTATAACTATAACAAAAAAAGGGATTATAATAACAAGCATTGGTGAGAATGTGGAAAATTGAAACCCTCATACATTGCTGGTGGGAATGTGAAATGTTTCAGCCTCAAACAGTTTTGCAATTCCTCAAAAAATTAAACAGGGAACTTTTTTAATTGTTGTACCACATTATACAGTGATTCTACTCCTAAATCTCTACCCTAGAGAACTGAAATCGTGTGTTTACACAAAACTTAAACACAAAAGTTCACTTCAGTATTATTCATAATAGCCACAAAAAGGAAACCCAAATGTCCATCAACTGATGCTTGAATAAATAAAATATGGTATAGCCAAACATTTGAATATTGTTCACCTACTAAAAGGGAATAAAATGTGATACATGCAACAACATATATGAACCTTGAAGACATCATACTGATTGTAAGAAGCCAGATACTAAAAAACACATATTGTCCTGGCTGGTGTCCCTCAGTGGATTGCGCTCCGGCCTGTGAACTGGCCATTGGTTTGATTCCCAGTCAGGTCACATGCCTCGGTTGTGGGGCAGTTGGGGGTGTGTGAGAGGCACCTGATCAATGTATCTCTCGCACATTGATGTTTCTCTTCCTCTCTTCCTCCCTCTCTCCCTCCTCTCTAAAAGTAAATAAATAAAATCTTCACACACACACACACACACACACACACATATTGCATAATTCCATTTACATGAATGCCCCAGAATAGAAAACCCATAGACATAAAATATAGACATTAGTTTTTGCCAGTGGCTTGGAAAGTGGCAAATAGGGAGTGATCACTAATGGATATAGGTTTTCTGGAGGGTAAAAAAAAAGTGTTCTGAAATTAGATAGTTGCAATGGTTGCACAATCCTGCAAATACACTAAAAAACAATGGAGTGCACACTTAAAAGGGTAGATCTTATGGTACACGAATAACATCTCAATTTAAAAATGTAAAAAATGTTTAAAAACTCTTTCCCCATTTTTATGCATTACTACTGTACATAAATCCACATACCTTTCCAATAGCTTCAGTGTGATGTTGTGTACATATCTGAAGTCTGCTAACCCAATGCTGTCGCTCTTTAGCATCTGTGGCTGATAAAAAGAATCTACAAGTTATCTACTTATATAATTATATTTGGAATACAATTAATTGTCTACAGCATGAAGAAAAGATCATTGAAAACCAGGGATAAGCTGTACTCTCCCTAGAGCAAAGAGACCCAATCATCAACCTTGTTAGGTAACACAGTAGCTAGATGTGGATATTTCAAAAGGAGGATATATTACATGCAGCTAGATGGGGATAAAACACAAGTTTCTCATAAAAATATGCTCTTATTTAAAGAAATACTTTATTAAGTATTTAATGTGTACTCAGTACTTTCAGATCTCAAGCAGCATGCTTGGCTAAGATTATCACTACACTTCATGTGTATTAATTAGATGAAAAACACAAATTTATCTAAACAAATATAACCTTTATTTTAATGAATATGAACATTTTAATAAATTCCAACTATGTCCATTAGTTTCTAAAAAATCACAGAGGGCATAGAAATCAAATCAAGAAAAGGGTAAACTACTAATCAATGGCAGACATAGTCTTTAGAGAAGGCTAGGCTTTTAGATTTTTCAGTAATTAGAGTTTCAACTCCACAAGTATTTTAGAGGGGTCAATCTTAAAACAGACTTGTTCACTGTCCCACTTAAAAAACGTTTTTGTTAAAATAGATTTCATAAATTCTTAAAGCAATGCCAAGGTTTAGAATATTGTGTGTACATCATCAATGACAGTAACTTCTATTTCCAAAAACCAAATGAAGGCAGGGAAGTACACCAACTTCTTAAGGGAAAAAGAAAATCACATTATTTGTCTCATATCTCAGTCATACCTCTGAGTTTATACTGTTCCCCACTGGCAGCATTTACAGTGAAGGTGTGAGAGTCTTCATCACTGGGTGATATTACAGCTCCTGCAAGCTGCAAAGTACCTCTGGGTTTTTGATTTCTAGATTGTTCATTCACAAAGTATTCCAATAACCCAGCTTCATTGTTTAAAACAAAAAACCTGTAATGAGTTTTTTAAAAAGTCATTATTTTAAAATATTTCCCCTAGTCAAACTAAAGCAAACCAAGTTTTAATCACTTACATGCTTCCAAGTTTTGCCATAAAAAAAAATTTTTTTTTTCAAAAATATTTCAAGAAGTACTTGGAAACACTAGATTGAATTTCCTAGCAGTAAAGATTATTGAAAAATTTAATGAGTTTAATAAAATATATAAAACCTCCAGCAGTGCCCAGGCCAGTTGGTTGGAGTGTCAACCTGTACACCCAAAAGCTAGGGGTTCGATTCCTGGTCAGAGCACATACATAGGTTGCAGGTTCAATCCCTAGTCAGGGTGTGTATGGAAGGCAGCTGAGAGAAAAAGTATATCAGATAATACAAGAAGGAAACAAAGACATATAGTATCCTTTCAGAGGAAGATTTCTCTCCAGAATTCATTAACAGGGAAGGTAAATTGCCCAAGGATAAATGGTAAGGGAAATTTTATTTCAAATTCATTGCAAACAAATCAAAACATGAGCTCTGAGGTTAACTAAATGATAGGAAAGAAATAAATTTAAGATAAGACTTAATCAGTGAAACATAGAATGAAAATAATGCCAGGTTATAAAGATTTTGTGAATGTATCATTAAATAGGTCACAACTAAAGATTTCTTATCCTGTTTAAAAATGAAAAAGCTGCAACTAGAGATGCAGAAACATAAGAAACTTGAAACTAAATGATGACATACTGATATACTTTGGAAAGAATTTGATGTTCTGATTTGTTTCTATATTAACTACTTCAGGAAATACATTAATTCAGATTCTAACTTAATTACTATAATAGCTCTTTTCTTTGAGAATATAAACAGTTCCGATTAGAGACTTCTGGCCAAGATGGAGGCGTAGACAGACACGCTGCATCTCCCTCCACAACTAAGAAGGAATACAACTACCTCAAAACTAGAAACAACCAGAAGTTCCAGAAAATCAAACTGCATGAAGTCCAGCAAACAAAAGATATAAAGAAATACTCATCCAGACAGATAGGAGGGGTGAAGCCGGGGTGGAGAGGACGCGGTGTGTGGCAGCAGCAGTGGTGGCAGCGGCAGGCCAGTGGAAAGCGCAGTCACACGTTTTAAAGTCAGGAGGGACACCTGGGGAGCATTCCCAGCTCCTCACTGGACCTCGCAGCTCAGGGTCCCAGCACCAGGGAAAATCAAGCCTCATTGCTTCTGACTGTGCAGACCAGTGGGGTTTGGGGTGGAGGCAGAAACTGCCGGTCTTTCAGCAGAGTCCGCTTGTTTAAAGGACCCCCACAGTACTAGAACATCCGCAGATCCACCCACTCTGGGAACGACAGCCAGGGCAGCAGCTAGAGGGGTGCCTGTCCAGTGCGGAAGTGGGAGAGGTGCCTGGAAAAGGGGTGAGTGCTGGGCAGGCGGCATTGTTTCCTCTCGGACAACCCCCGCCCCCACAGCGCCGCAACATGATGAAACAGGTCGCCCTGTACTAACAAATCCCTAAGGCTCTGCCCCTTACAACGTAACAGGTGTGACAGCTCTACCTAAGACACAGAGGCAAACAAACACAGGAGCCTGTCAGAATGAGGAGACAGAGAAGTATGGCCCAAAAAGGGGAACGAATCAAGGTTCCAGTGGGAGAACTAAGTGACGAGGAGATAGCCAACCTAACAGATGGGGAGATAGACAACCTAACAGACACAGAACTCAACGCACTGGTGATAAAGATGCTCACAGGCTTCGCAAAGATGCTTGAGTAGGGCAAACGCATGAGAAGTGAAGCCTAAGTGAAACAAAGGAAAATCCACACAAAACTGTAGAGGCATCAGCTATTCTCTGTAAAAAGTCACAGAGGTTTGCTAAATATGTAAATATATAGGAACCTCAGATGTTCTTTGTAAAAAGTAGCAAAGACTTGCTGGAAAGCCTTAGAGAAAGGAATGTGAGGGAGGAATGTTGCAGCAATTGGTGATTTACAAGCTATAAGGCCTCAGCTTCTATCTCCTTCTATTTGCTTATGTCTTGTTTATAACATTTGTGAAGTTATATTTTACAGGATATTTAGCCCTTTGAAGATAAATTGCTTCGCAGAGAATTCGTCCCTGGCTGGAGAGCTATGCTGCCACCAGAGATAACTTTATGGCCCTGCAAACTTTTGGCCCTGAGAACTTTATTCCTGTTCAACACTCCTGAAGCCCTGTCCTGCCACCCCACTTCCCAAAAGCTGCTTCTCACTAGAGAGGGAGCCAAATCCTATATAAACCCCTGCCCAAAAAATCCCATTTTTGTCGGTGCTTTGTTCTCTGCCCGACCGCTGGCGAATAAAAACCTTTGCTTGCTTTAATCCACTGCTCCGGAGTATTCAATATCACTTAGGTAGCCGCAACAAAACCAATGGTGAAGGGAAGAAAACTGGGGTTCAAATCAATGATTTGGAACATAAGGAAGAAAAGAACAGTCAACTAGTGCAGAATGAGGAATCAAGAATTTTAAAAAATGAGGAAAACTTCCCAAATTTTGTGAAAGAGATGGACACACAGGTCCGGGAAGCATGGAGGGTCCCTGGCGAGCTGGACCCAGAGGGGACCACACTAGGACGCATCATGATTGAGATGCCAAAGGTGAAAGATAAAAGGAGAGTCCTGGGGGCAGCAAGAGAGAGGTGGAGAGTTGCCTACAGGGGGTACCTATAGGAGTATCAGCTGATTTCTCAGAGGAAACTTTGCAGGCAGGAAGGGACTGGCAAGCCGTATTCAATGTGATGAAGGGCAACCTGCAACCAGGATTACTCTATCCAGCAATGCTATCATTTGGAATGAAAGGGCAGATGAAGTGCTTCCCAGACAAGGTAAAGCTAAAGGAACTCATCATTACGAAGCCATTATTATATGAAATGTCAAAGGGACTTACTTAAGAAAAAGATCAAAACTATGAACACTAAAATGACAACAAACTCACAACTATCAACACCTGAATCTAAAAAATAAAAACAAAATCCAACTAAGCAAACCAGAATAGGAACAGAATCATAGGTATGGGAATCATTTGGAGAGTATCAGCTGGGAGGTGGGAGGGGGAGAAATGGGGATATGGTGCAGGGATTAAGAAGCATAGTCGGTTGGTACTAAATAGACAGAGAAAAGTTAAGAATAATATAAGAAAGGGTGAAGCCAAAGAACTTATATGTACGACCCATGGACATGAACTAAGGGGGTGGGATTGCTGGAGGGAAGGGGGATACTGAGCCGAGGGGAGCAAAAGGGAAAAAAAAATTGGAACTACTGTAACAATATAATCAATAAAATATACTTAAAAAAATATAAACAGATCCAATTTCAAAAAAATTAATGTTTGGACTTGGAGCAGTTTGGCATTCTACATGTTATTGTGTTCTCTAACATTAGACAATTTGATCTAGGTCAATGCCCTAGAAAATATTATCTTAAGCAATGTGGCAGCCATATCAAACCGGGAAAAAATGGAATCAGCCTTTTATTGAAGAAAAAAAAAAAAAAGAAAACAATGAGAAGCAGGCAGAAGGAACTGAAAGTAGCTGCTTCAGAAGGGAGATGGGAAAGCAATGAACTATTGTTTTCCTTGTTCATCTTTTAGTGCTTCTGATTTTTAAAATTACATTCACATATTCTGGTAAAAAATTAAATTAATTTTAATATTTTTGAGTTTTAAAACTTCCGTATCATTAATTACTATAGGAGTTGAACATTTTTTCATATGTTTTATTAACCATCCGTAGTGCTACTTATAGTGAACTGCCTGTTAAGTTTTGCCCATTTTTATAGGGTTACTTTTATTTCCCCAAAGATTTGAAGAGGTTATTTGAATTAACATAAGATGGTCAGTGACACCATCTTAAATTTCTGAAACATGAGACCTGTCCAAAGTAAAATGCAGATAGGAGTCTCCTATAGGCTGAGTGTATCCTCCTAAATTCCTATGATGAAATCCTAACCACTAAGGTAATGGTATTAAGAGACTGAGCTTTTGGAAAGTGATTAGGTCATGAGGGCAGAAACTTCATGAATGAGATTAGTGCATTATAACAGAGATCCCAGAGATCTCCCTTGCCCCTTTTCTGCCATATGAGACTACAACAGGAAGTCTGCAACAGTAAGAGGGTCCTTACCCGACTATGCTGGCACCCTGATCTTGGACTCCCAAACTCCAGAACTGTGAGAAACAAATTTGTTGTTTATAAGCTACCCACTCTGTAGTCTTTTGTTACAGTAGCCTGAATGGACAAAGACATGAAAGCAATCTCTTCAATATAATAAAAAATACTGAGTTGTACATTTAAGTGGGCAAACTGTATAGTATGTATATTGTCTTAATAAAGCTGTTAACAAAAAGAATGAACAAACAAGGAAGAAAGGAAAGAAACCTCTTCCCACTGCTCTAAGCAGTAAGTACAATTTATTTCAACAATCAAAGAAAAATGACTTATCTCATCTTCTAAAAACAGTCAATCCAAAGAAAATTTAGAGTACAATATGTATGGAAATGTCAAGTTTGCTATAAACACATATTTCTTATCCTGAAAGCAATACCACAAATTTACAACGTGTGAGGCACTCACCTAGATATACATAAGGTAATGCTGAGAAGGGACTGATAAAATTATAGAAATCAGCCAATTACTGCACAGCATGGTAACTCCAATTAATACTGTATTGTGTACTTGAAAGATGTTAAGAGAGTAGATCTTAAAAGTTCTTATCACAAGAAAAATAATTGTAACTATGGTATGGTGACAAATGTTAACTAGATTTACTGTGGTAATCATTTCCCAATACAAGCTATTTCAGAGATATCAATGGTTTGATTCCATACTATTACAATAAAGCAAGTCACAATTTTTTTCGTTTCCCAGTGCACATAAAAGTTACATTTACACTACACTGGAGTCTACAAAGTGTGCAACAGCATTATGTCTAAAAAATGTAAATACCTTAATTTAAAAATACTTTTATTTCTAAAAAATGCTAACCATCATCTGCGCCTTCAGCAAGTTGTATACTTTTTTGATGATGGAGGGTCTAGCCTCCATGTTCACTGTTACTGGCTGATCAGGGTGGTGGTTGCTGAAAGATGGGGGGCTCTTGCAATTTCTTAGAATAAGACAATTAAGTATGCTGCATTGATTGAGATCAATTTTTTCTGTAGGATGCAATGATGTTTGATAGCATTTTACCCACAGAACTTCTTCAATTCTCTTAAACCCTGCTGCTGCTTTATCAGCTAAGTTTATGTAATATTCTAAATCCTTTACTGTTGTACCAACAATTTTCACAGCATCTTCTTCACTTCAAATCAAGAAACCACTATTTTTGCTCATCCAGAAGAAGCAGCTCCTCATCCGTTAAAGTTTTATCATGAGATTGAAGCAATTCAGTCACATCTTTAGGCCCCACTTCTAATTCTTGTTCTATTTCTACTGCACATGCAGTTACTTCCTCCACTGAAGTATTGCACCCCTCAAAGTCATCCATGAGGGTTGGAATCAACTTCTTTCAAATTCCTATTAATGCTGATATTTTGACTTTTTCCTATGAATCATGAATATTCTTAAGAGCATCTAGAATGATGAATCCTTTCAAGAAGGTTTACAACTGGCTTCACCCAGACCCATCAGAAGAATCAAGATCTATGGCAGTTATAAACTTAGAAAATGTATTTCTGAAATAATAAGACTTAAAGTCAAAATTACTCCTGGATCCACCAGCTGCAGAATAGATATTGTGTTAGTAGGCATGAAAACAACATTAATCTCATTGTATTCAGTACATCTTTATCAGAGCTCTTGAGTGACCAGGTTCCTTGTCAATGAGCAGTAACATTTTGAAAGGAATCTTTCTTCCTTAGCAGGAGGTATCAATAGTGGGCTTAAAATATTCAATAAACCATTCTATCAACAGATGTGCTGCCATCAGGCTTTGTTGTTTCATTTATAGAGCACAGGTAGAGTATACTTAGCATAAATCTTAAAGGCCCTAGGATCTGCAGAATGGTAAATGACCATTGGCTTCAACTTAAAGTCACCAGCTGCATTGGCTCCTAACAAGAGAGTCAGCCTATCTTTTGAAGCCAGCATGGACTTCTCTAGCTATGCTGTTTTGTCTACTGAAAATCTGTGGTTTAGTGTAGCCTCCTTCATAAGTTATCTTAGCTAGGTCTTCTGGAGAACTTGCTGCAGTTTCTACATCAGCACTTGCTGCTTCACTTTGACTCATATTTTGAAAACAGCTTCTTTCCTTCAACTTCATGAACCAACCTCTGCTAACTTCAATTTTTCCTTCTGCAGCTTCCTCACCTCTCTCGGCCTTCATGGAATTAAAGAGTTAGGGTCTGGTTCTGGATTAGGCTTTGGCTTAAGAAAATGTTGTGGCTGGTTTGATCCTCTATCCAGATAACAAAAAATTCCTCCACATCAGCAAGGAAGGTTTTTTACTTTATCATTAATGTATTCACTTGAGTAACACTTTAAATTTCCTTCAATAACTTTTCCTTTGCATTTACAACTTGGTAACTGGTGCAAGAAGCCTAGCTTTTGGCCTATCTTGCCTTTTGACATAACTTATTCACTAAGCTCCTAGCTTTTGATTTAAAGTGAGAGACTTGCAACTCTTCATCTCACTTAGACATTTAGAGGCCTACTGAAATTGACTTAATTTCAATACTGTTGTGTCTCAGGAATTAGAGAGGCCCGAGCAAGGGGAGAGACACAGAGGAGAGCAAATGTCTCATCAGTGGAGCAGAAGAACACATACAACATTTAGAGATTAAGTTGGCCATTTTATATGTGTGTGGTTTGTGGCTCCTTGAAACAATTACAATAATAACATCAAAGATCACTGGTCATCAATCACCATAACGAACATAAGGAATAAGTTTAAAATATTGCAAGAATTACCAAAATGTGACAGAGACATGGAGTAAATGTTGCTGGAAAGATAGCACCAATATATGTAGGGTGGCCACAAAACTTCACTTTTTAAAAAACGCAGTGTCTGTGAAGTGCAACAAAGCAAAGCACAATAAAATAAGGTATGCCTCTATATACAAATATTGAATCATTATGTTGTACACAAAACTAATATAATGTTATATGCTAATTATAAAAGTAATTGATTATCTAACACCAAGAAGATGCTATGGACCCACTGGCAACAGTAGAGCACTTTGGGCTATATTTCATTATTATAGATTAATCCAAATATTTTTCTTTCATCCTTTCTTTGGAGAGATGTTTTACAATCTACATAGTAAGGAAGTTTAACAAAGCTATTTTTTCCAGAAGAGTACTAGATTCTTTTCTTTTAAATTATTTTATTTTATTTATTATTTTACTAGACTCTTGATTAAGGCAATTTTAGCAAGCTGACCTAATCAATTAGCTAAGAAAATGTAGAAACAAAGGCTAAGTGTGACAGGGAAACTTAAGATTCAGCTTTTTACAAATCTTAACCTCCAGAAAATTCACCTAAGTTGTTAAAAGAAAATATTGTTAATATTGGCAATTAAGTAACCGTTCTTTTGCTCTGGCTGGTGTGGCTCAGTGGATTGAGCGTCGGCCTGCAAACCAAAGGGTCACAGGTTCAATTCCCAGTCAGGGCACACGCCTGGGTTGCAGGCCAGGTCCCCAATTAGGGGCGTGGGAGAGGCAACCAGTCATGTATCTCTCATGCATCGATGTTTCTCTCCCTCTCTTTCTCTCACCCTTACCAACTCTAAAAATAAATAAATAAAATCTAATAAATAAATAAACAGATAGACAGATAATTATTCTTTTTTTGCAATTTCAAAATAACAAAGACTGCCAGTTTGGAGAAAGTGACTAATATTTGAAATAGCTCATAACTTAAGTCTCATCAAATGTGACTTTAATCCAAAAACATATTCTGACTCAGAAGTGTATCTTATAATGACAAAAATAAACTTTAGTGAAGATTTTGGAAGGAAAGGTAACCATGTGCTTTGTTCTGACCATCCCAGGGCTTTAATGTTCAGTGTACAGATAGACTTCTAAGACAAATGGAAGTGATTTCACCTTCAGGAATTTGAGTTGAAAGTGGAAGGAGGTGGGTTCAGGAGAGGATCTTGCTGCCGTGTACTTTACTAGGGCACTACATTCCAGAGCAAGCAGTTACTTATATAAGTATGCCCATGCCAAATTTCTCTGAGCTGCTCTGAGTCAAGTTCTAAGTTGGACTTCAGGAAAACTGTCTTGAATATCTAACACAAGTATAGTGCTTTGTTACATAAGCTTCATCTGTAGCACATGGACGATAGTGGCTAGCCATGTTGAAGAAACAGATACTAAGCCTAGGGTCCTCAACATGGTCTTAACCTTTCTGTTCCCCTTTGATCATTCAATCTATATGTTCCATGCTGAGGACCTGGTGTATCTGTGCTGTACCAAGTAACAGAAAACGGAAGATGGAAACTTTTTCTAAAGTGGACCTACAACAGCCAAGTTGACAAGCTGAGTCCTCTCTCTGATGGGGCAAATTGATAATAGGTTTTGTGTTCTCAGTAGCAAAACAGGAATATAGGAATGAGTTGTCATCATCCCCACATTTCCTGGGACCACTAAAACTGGCCTTTTACACGGTTGGGGGGATTACACTGGCAGAGGCAATGCCCCTCCCTGTCCTAGAATGTTCACTTGGATCTGGAAGCTAACTCCCCAGGCAACTAGTGGCAAATAAATCTTTATAACAGGCTTTTGCATACCATGATACAGAACCCGGCCCCTTCTTCCCACGTTCTCAAGGTGTCACTGACCTGAAATGCCACCTTGAATATATACTAAACTTTACATACTTGGGTCAGAGAAGGAAAACTCTGACTCCAAAAAACCTCCACTGCCTTGCGGCATACCTCTTCAGGGGAAAGGCTAAGGGAGTAAACCCCGACAGAAAATCCGGAGCCGGAGTCCCTAAGGCGGTTTGACGTTGTAGTCAACACCGGCAACTCCTGCGGCGCACCTGAAGCCAAGCTGTATTGACTCCGTCTTTCCCTTGGACCCTTAGCTGCGAAGAGAGGGGGGGTCTGCTGCATGGGCAACAGCAGACCCTCCATATCACCCTGCCCAGGCTCTGTAGCTTCAGCTTCACTGGAGAGGACACTCCAGCGTCATCGCAAGATGTCGATTCAACACGGGAGGAGACAGATACCGTGTCACTCCCGAGTCGGACTGCACAACCATTCTCGGCGGTGCAGATAGACTCTTAAGAAGCTACATCATCGTCTCTCGAGACGGACGGCTGCCGACGACGACATACTTGGATATGTTTTGGAGCTTCCTTACTCTGTTCCACTTCTGAGACTTTCTCAGTATTAGTCTTTAATAATATACAAAAGAAAGTTGTTCAATGTTGGCAGAGAAAGTTAAATTATTTTCCTTTTAGGAAAGAGAACAAAGACTTGACTTGGGATGATGAACACACAATACAGTGTACAAATGATGTGTTCTAGAATTGTGCAGCTGAAGCCTGTATAATTTTGTTAACCAGTGTCACCCCAATAAATTATCAATAAAAAGGAAAAAAGAGAACAAAGAACAGTGCTAAGAACAAAGTGACATAAAAATTTTTAAATTATGTCAATTGAATGTGTAAGCCTTCAACAAATTATTATTTTAAAAAACTGAGGTGGAAAAATACAAAATGGAAAAGGCTCCCTTGACTTTGCTTTTTTTCTTAAATAAAAGATGGGAACCCTGGAGAACTGACTGACCTTTTCACTTCAATAAGAACAACTCCCTTCTAATTTTCCATATCCAATTTTGACCTTTCATATGACCTCCAACTTCCTGCATGTCACTCCTAGATTCCCTACTGTTATTTCAACTAAACATGGCCTGAACTGCCTTCTCTTTTAAACAATCGCATTTTCATCAATGCTTCTACTACTCTTTAAAATGTCTAAAAGTCATTCTTTCATATATTAGATCTCATTTTATAGTTGTTTAAGAGAAGAAAGAAAATCCAGCCTCTGTCATTCTATCATGGCCAAACTGTTATTCAATCATGGCCAAAAGCAGAAGTCTCCAAATGACATATGAATTAGAAGCAATATGATATAATATAAAAACATAGACTTTGGAGTCAGAGCTGTTTGGGTTCAAATTCTAGCATTACCATTTTTATTTTCTTATTTATTTTTAAAAAGATTTTATTTATTCATCTTTAGAGAGAGGGGAAGAGAAGGAGAAAGAGAGGGAGCGAAACACTGATGTGTGAGAGAAACATTGATCGGTTGCCTCTCTGACCAGGGACTGAACCTACAACCCAGACACGTGCCCTGATTGGGAACTGAACTGGCAACCCTGTTGCTCTGCAGGACAATGTCCAACCAAATGAGTCATACCAGTCAGGACTAGCATTATCATTTTTTAAAACTTAAAACCCACAAAGAGAGACCATTTCACACCCATTAGAATGACTATTATTTAAAAAAACAAACAGACAGAAAATGAGTGCTGGTGAGGCTGTGGGGCAATTGGAACACTTGTACACTGCTAGTAGAAACGTAAAATGGTGTAGCCACTATGGAAAATGGTACAGAGATTCTCCAAAATGTTAAATGTAGAATTAGCATTAGGTCCAGCAATTCCACCTCTGGGTATGCACACAAAAGAAGTAAAAGCCGGGACTCAAACAAATATTTGTACAGCAATATTCATAGCAGCATCATTCCCCATAGCGAAAAGGTAAAAGCAACACAAATGTCCAATGACAAAGAAACAGGTAAATAAAGTGTGGTACACACATGCAATGGAGTATTACTCAGTATTCAAAATGAAGGAAAATTTAACACACGCTACAATATGAATGAAACTTGAATATATTTTGCTAACTGAAATAAGCCAGTCACAAAAACACAAGTATTCTATGACTCCACTTAAATGAGATACCTAGAATAGTCAAATTTATGGAGACAGAAAGCAGAATAGTGGTGGTCAAGGACTGGGGAATTATTAATGGGTACAGAAGGACCAGTTCAAGAAGATGCAAAGAATTCTGGAGAGGGATCGTGGTAGTGGTTGATCAACAATGTGAATATATTTAATGCCACTGAACTGTACATTTATAAATGGTTTAAAATGGTGAATTTTGTTATGTATATTTTGCCATTATAAAAATAATAAAGGTTTAATCTCCCTGCTCCACAAATGCCAATTCTACAAAGTATTTAAGATAGCTGACTTTGTTACTTACTGACTTCCCTGTGTGACCTTGGACTGGTTATTTAAACTCTCAAGGTCCCAGAGAAGTTTTGAGACTTGTACACAAAGCAAACACCTAACACAATTCTGCTTGGTGCCTCCAAACCACCCTAACAACCTAATCACTGCAAATATTTTAATTAACTTAATTCAGGTAAATAACTGGTTCTAATCGTAAGATAATAGTAACTTCTGAGGCATTTGGAGGCTGTCATTTGGAAGATGACTACTCTTCCCACCCTCTGAAGAAGAAAAGAAAGTCATTAGACTTTTAGAAAACATGGTAAATCCTTCCCTAAAAGGTTTCCCAGCCATGAAGTACTATTAGAATATAAAATTATCATCCCAATTCTGGTCTCTTAGGAGAACAATGTACCATAGAATAATTAAATTCACACTTACCTGTACTGCCACCCAGTGACAAGGTTAGTATACTTCATTAAGTAGCCATATACATTTTCCATGTGATCACTGTTTCGAAAAAATCAGAAAGTGCCAGAGTCAGAGAAAATTGCAAGAAATATCAAGAAGTTAACTGTAGACATATAGGTTCTACACATGCCTCAAACTTTCTTCAGAAGTAAAATTTGTAAGTTAACAAAGAGAGGTATTTAATCCTTCAAATTTCATATCCATGAGACTTTATTTTATCTGATTTCTTTTAAACAAGGATAATTCAACATAAATCATTATATACTATATTTCAAATATAAAATCATTATATAAATATAAAATTACATAAACAAATATACTGTAAATATAATTATAAATAAAAATATTTTATAATAATTCAGGGCTGAAGAAATAAAATCTAGTTTTATGGTTCTAGAAAAAACTACAAAAGGTCTCTATAAGAAAAAGTGCCTCTTCACAGTGACAGGACACACAAAAGGCCAATCTGTGGTGTCTCTGATTCCTTGGTTCCCACAATGAAGAGCCTGTTTTTGATGAGAGGGTGACACCTCACTCCCATCCCTCACCCCAGATAAGGCAACATGCTCACTAGAAGTCTTGCCACTGGAAAGACTTTATTTGGGACCTGTAGCATTAGCCTTACTACAATTTAGTTTCTTTACTTCCAGCCCTCTCTTTTCATTTATTGCAGGTAAATTCTGATATAGTGATTCATATAGAAAATGCAATATCTCACTGACGGTTCTTTTCCAATATTTTAAGTTTCCTTATACTTAGGAAAATCCATTAAAGCTAGACTACACTGACATATCTTTGTTATATACAGGGTTCATTTTTTATTTTGTAAATTACATTAAAAATTCTTTTAAATGCACTTTACACTATAAAATGCAATGGATATTAAACATTTATTTTCTCTACTATTCCTGAATCACAGAGCATATTTGGTAAAATTTCAGCTAACCAGCATCTAGGAAACTGAAAGTGTCAGATATTGGGCAACCTTTAAAACATAAATGTCAAAGGCAAAAAGCAAGGGATAGCTCACACAACCAACAGAACAAAGTCCAAAAAAGATTTAGATTGATCTGAATGACAGTTGAAAAGGCTTGAAGATAAGGACACTCTCTCAGGCAAACAAAACAACCAAATTGACTGTAAGGTTCTAGCAGCTATTACTGGAGAGTGAGGAGGGGGTGCTTCAGGAATAAACTCAATGCTCGGTGCCTTCCTAATCTCATGTCTCCAAAGTGCTTCAAAATAAAGAATTGATCCCATTACTAAGTATGTTCTTTTTCATATATTTTTCTTCCATTCTAAGGCTAGCAAGGAACACTAGTTATTGATGTTAAATGAAATTGTTCAAGTCCTTTTGGTTTAAAGAAGACCTTTAAAGGCTGTCTACTTTTAAAATGCCAACCTGATGTTCTGATAATTATATATCTATACTGTCAAATAAATTCTCATTTCAGTATTTTCTCAGAGCACTTCTAGAGGAAACCATTCTTCTCTAAAAACCTAGGGCCTTAGGTTTTTACTAGTTCCACTACTCCCAGCCCCAGGTCACAGCAAAGCTATTTCTTTCAGTTCCACCGGTACTTGAAAAAGCAGAGATATTTTGCTGTTGGCTCTCACATCTTTCCCAGGTTTAGGGCTTAAACAATTCTTTGGGGCCACAGGAATCCCGATACCCCTGGACTCTGCCCAAAAATAATTTCCCTAAGAGTACCTCCTGTTTTAGATAGTTAACATACAATTCAGATTCCCTCAACTGTTCTTGTCCTCAAAAGTTATTGTTTCACTTCACTTATATGTTGGGGGGAGGAAGAAAAAGGAGGGGGGAAAAGGAGAAAGGAAGAAGAGGAGGAAGAAGAAAGAAGAGGAGCAGAGGATGAAGGAGGAGGAAGAGGGAGGAAGAAGGAGGTGGAGGGGGAAGGAGGAGGGAGGAGGGGGAAGAAGGAGGGAGGAGGAGGGGGAAGAAGGAGGGGGAGGCCGAAGAAAGGAAGAGGAAGAGAAGAAGGAGAAGAACACTAACAACTGGCAGATACAGAGAAGAAAATGGTGGTGGTGGAAGGGGGGTGAAGGGTGGAAGGGGTGGAGGATGGGTGGGTAAAAGATAAGAACTTTCAGTTATAAAATAAGTCCTAGGGATGTAATGTACAGCATGGTGACTATAGTTAATAATACTGTACTGTATATTTAAAAGTTACTGAGAACAGCTCTTAAAAGTTCTCATCACAAGAAAAAAAAATGTATAATTATGTGTAGTGATAGATGTTAACTAGACTTATTGTGATCATTTCACAATACTGTGTATACAAAATCAAAGCATTATGTTGTGCTATGAAACTACTATAATGTTATATTTCAATTATATCTCAATTTTAAATGTATTCTTTGTCCATTATGTCCTATAGCTCCATAACTTGAATATTATTTATTTATATACGCTCTGTATCAATCCGCAAAAGGTCTACGTGTCACATAATCTAAATTAAATATTTTCTTAAAATGTCAAGATATACTATAAGTTATCATTTTCAGTTTTCCCCCTTAATCTCTACACTAAGCCTCATTACATAGCTATCAGTGTGTAATAAAAACATTACAACTCAATTATAGTTCAATTCCTCTGCTTCTAGGACTATATATATATATATATTCTTAAAATGCATATGTAAAATGTAGCGAGAATGTTTCTTAAAACTTCAAAGTATACTATCTACAACTGAGAAAAACAAAATTTATACTTCAAAGCAATCAAAGATAATGCCTGATCTTTTACCTTTGTTTAGTTTCTCATATTACTAAAGGTATTCCTTATTTTGGTCATACTTAAGTTACTTATATCAGTTATTTAATAGATATCAATAAGTTTTTAAGAGTACAATCTCAGTAGCATCATTCACTAAATAAAATCAAAGTATATCTTCAAAGTCCACTGTAATGTGTGCAGTTTTCAATGTTACTAATATTCTGGTGATGCTTAGATCTAAAAAGGGTTAACTTTCTCAAAGAAACTACAAGAGGGATACTGACATGGTTTATTTGACAGAAGCATAAAGCCAGCCTCAAAAAATGAGATTTGAACATGCGATTATAAACTGCTGGCCTGCTTTTGCTATATAAAACAGATACCTGAGGTTACAAAGAACCAACCTAAGAGGAACCTATTCTTTATTTATTTTTAAAGATTTTATTTTATTTATCTTTTGAGAGAAGGGAAAGGAAAGAGAAAGAGAAGGAGAGAAGCATCAATGTGAGAAACATGGATTGGTTGCCTCTCACACACCCCGCAACTCAGGCACGTGGCCTGACCTGGAATCAAACTAGCGAACTGGCGACCTTTCATTTTGCAGGAGGACGCCCAACTCACTGAGTCACACCAGTCAGGGCCATCCAGTTCTTTAGAACAGCAGGTTGTGCGGTCCCTCCTCTCATCCTTCTTCTACTTTACTCAGTGAAACCAGTTGATGTGGAACGACTGTGCCATCTAGTGGCAGCATGAAGAGCTCTGCGGGTGAGAATCTCTACCTCCTGATAACTGAGCACCCACATAACACCTTTAACCTTCATGTTTTGCTCACATTTATAATGTATAAATTTTTTGTTTGTTTTATTTTTTTATTTTTAGAGAGAGGGGAAAGGAGAAAGAGAGGGAGAGAAACAACACTGTGTTGGTTGCCTCTCACTTTCGCCCCCAACTGGGGACCTGATGTGCAACCTAGTCATGTGTCTTGACTGGGAATCGAACCAGTGACACTTGGCTCGCAGGCCGACGATCAATTCACTGAGCCACAGCAGCCAGGGCTCTAAAATGTATGAATTTTTATAGAAGACTTAAAATATGCCTGTTAATATAAATAAAGTCTAGTTAAAGTTGAAATACACCCCACATCTGATTATATCATACTCCTATTTTGTGTTTTATGAAGTGGAGACGATGGTCCAAAAGTCTAATACACTAAAAAATAAGCCATGAAAAGGTTAATTTCTTCTTCAGTCCTTCATTCAGCCACTCCTCCACTCAACAAACTGGTATATTTGGATCTTTTAAGCTTATTAATATACAATTGGGATTAGTTCTAGGGGCTGATAGTCTATAATAACAGTTGATTAACTGAACTATGCTCTTTTTTAGGTTTCAGGTATACCACACTATAATCTGAATCTGTATATATCATCTATCACCATACAATTGACCCCCATTCACCCCATCACATACCTCCCCACTCCCCCTCTGATAATCACAATCTATCCTCTATGACTTTGTTTTACCATATGAGTAAAATCATATGGTAATTGTTCTTCTCACTTATCTCACTTGGAGTAATACCCTCAAGGTCCACTCACAAATGGCAAGATTTCTTTCTTTTATGGCTGAGTAGTATTCCATTACACACACACACACACACACACACCTTTAAACTATTTTGAACAGTTTCAAATCCTTTCATTTCAATTCAGCACAATTACTCAATACCTTCTAAATGCAAAGCACTCTGGTATTCCCCAATTCATAATCTAATGCAAAAGAACCATATCTCCCTAAGAAGACAATGAGAAGGGCTCCTACTGGATTAGATATAGTCCAGCATTTTTAGCTGTCATACAAATGAAAGGAATTTCATTACAGACAAAAGGTTCACTAAACAAAGACACAGGACTCCATAGTGACTGAGGTAAACATGATTAGTCTTGACTGATTAGATGTTAGGTGAGAAAGAGAATGAACTTGAGAGTACGGGTGAGAGAGAAGGAACAAGGGCAACACCTAGATTTCCAAATGGAATAACTGTAGAAACTAATGCTTCAGAGAAACTGGGATCATAGAGGAAGTTTTGGATCTGGTCCAACTTAACATGCTGAATTTAAGGGACCTGTGGGGCATACATGGGAAAATACCCAATAAGGTATAATGGTTTGCTTGGGTACATAGATTTCATAGCAATTAGTAGATAGGCATGAACTGGTATCTGAAGTCATGAGAGTAAATAAAAGAACCCAGGAAGTATTAGAAAATGACAACAGATGGGACAGAGTCTAAGAGAGAATCCTAAGGAGAAATTTTTAAGGCAAGAGGAGTGCAACTAGGAGGGAAATAGTAGCTGAGTAGTAAAAAACAAAACTAAGAGCACTTCAAATTGTGGTTAGGAATGTTCAGTGCTACTCAGGGGTAAAGTAAAATAAATATTTTAAAGTTTCTATTAGATTTAGCAACCAAGAAATGGAATAATGAAGGCAGAGCCAGCTGGCTGTAACTGAAGACAGACTGGGGAAAATAGGAGTGATTAAGGGAATGTGGGCTTAGGGAAGGTAGTTCTAAGTGCCAAAGAGAAAGGAGATAGCCCTGGCTGGTGTGGATAAGTGGACTGAGCACGGGCCTGCAACCCAAAGGGTCTCTGGTTCAATTCCCAGTCAGGGCACATGCCTGGACTGCGGGCCAGGTCCCCAGTTGTGGGCATGCAAGAGGCAACAAATCGACGTATCTCTTGCACGTCGATATTTCTCTCCCTCTTTTTCTCCTTCTCTTCCCGTCTCTCTAAAAATAAATAAATAAAATCCTTAAAAAAAGAAAAAAGAAAGGCAATAAAAGGAGAAAGGCTCAACACTCAGGAGAAAAGACAGCAAGAAAATGGGATCGGGGTGAGCTCCAGAGTGCAGGTAGAGAAATCAGTCTTAGACACTTCTTAAAGCATTTAACTGCAGGGAGGAATTTACACAAGCTGTAGGGGTATAAAGGAGGCGCCAGTCAAGTCACATCAAAATTCATACTTTTGTCCTGGCCGGTGTGGCTCAGTTGGTTGGAGCATCATCCCGTATCAAAAGTTTGGGGGCTTGATTCCCATTCAGGGCACATACCTAAGTTGCCAGTTCGATCCTGTTAGAAACAAGGACATAGTGACTCCCAAACCAGTAAAAAGTCATTAGTAACAAAGGGCAAATGTAATTAGAGGGTCTCTGAGAAGGGAGCTGACAGCACTGGCATATCTACAAATCACAATAGGGGCAATTAGATAACCGGGTTAGATTGTAACTCCGGAGTAACCAGTAATGGAGAAACGGGGAAGAAGGAGAGGGGAGGGGGAGCTAATTGCGTTAGGGCGGGGAAGCTAATCGCTCTCACTTTAGGGCAAGGAAGATAATCACTTTAGGGTGGCAATTTTAGGGTGGGGAAGATAATCACTTTAGGGTGGCAATTTTAGGGTGGAGAAGATAATCACTTTAGGGTGGCAATTTCGGGGTGGGGAAGCTAAGACTATAAAACCAGTTTCCTTTGTCTACTTGGGGCGCACATTCTCCTGGCTGTGAGGGTGCGCCCGGCTCTGCAGACTCGTGAATAAAGGCCTCGCTTTACTGCTCAAGTCCTGTGTCCCGGTTTTTATTGTGAGCGTTTCTCACAATCCCCAGTTGGGGTGCATATGGGAGGCAACCAATCAATATTTCGCCTTCACATCAATGCTTCTGTCTCCCTTCCTCTCTCTCTAAAATAAAAATTTCTTAAATTCCTACTTTCTACTAGGCAAAAACTGTCCTCCAAAAAAGACTTAGTTTTGGCTCATTCCCTCAATAACATAAACAGTATGATGAAGGGAGGGAGCATTCTGTTTAGCTGAAGAAAAAACACTTGGCACTGACAGTAACACCTGTACCTCCTGCTGTAAAATAGATATTCCACAAAGCAGTGATTGCTTCTTGCACATCTTAGTATTTCTTGCAGCACCTAATATATGGCCTGGAACAGAGCAGGGGTTCAATAAATTTCTGTTCAATGAATCAAACAAGGGGAAGAGAGAAGCAGAATTTTCTATAAAACCTCAAGACAATGCTGAGTAATCTGCAAAAAAAGCATTCAATTCACATCCTTGTATTCTCAAATCAGTCTAAGCAAATTCTAAACCCAACTGTGTCTTAATCTGTAACAAAAAATAGAAAGTGAAGGACAGATCCTCCCTCCTACTGAGCCTTAAAAACTCTTTTAGGTATCCAGGTTAAAAGAAATGATTAAAAATGTAGACAAAGATAATAGGCAACCCATGTTGATTATAGCACTATTTATAATAGTAAAAAATTTAAAAATGGAGAAAAAAGAAATGGAGAGAAAAGGAAGAAAAACAAGCTAAATAAATGACATTAGAGGATAATTAGGAAATATCATAAGACAGTATTCACCAATTAAAATGTTTATGAGTTTCTAACAATATGGGGAACTTCTTGTTGAGACCATTAAAACCGCAAGTTATAAATTTTGTATAGCATGTAAAATATACACAAAGAGCAAAAGATATACAAAATAGTAACTGGTTACCACTGGATGGAAGAATTATAGAAGACTTGACTTTGCTCCCTTTACTATTTCACATTATCCAATTTTAGTATGTTATTTTTATGATCAAATAAAACATTTTTTAAATGTTTGATTATCTTGAATAGGTGGAATAGTCCAGGCACAAAGCTATTTATACCTATTCATAAGTACAGATTAAGCTTTTCTAAACTTTCCAATGTGACTGAGCACTGCTCTTTTGAAATGCAGGACTATTTCCTATAAGCCTATATTTCCCAAATTAGGTCACACATACACAAAACAGGGCTAGGTGGCTAGAAGAACAGGATAACACCAGACTACCTTTCTAGAGCATTTATTTAACTATAAGAAATCAAAGTATTTTTAATACTCAAATAAACGTTAAGAAGAAACTTGCTCCCTCTTCCCACATTTCAACGTGGAGAAATGCAGAGAGCCCCTGTCCTCCCCTCCCCGGCCTTCTCTTCACTCCTTCCACAGCTGAGCATGAATAGCTCAGCCCCCTTCTGGGCTCTTTTCCTTGGAGTTGCCTGCCTACCCAGAGAAGACAATCTCATCTGCTCTGACCAACTGCCTGTGATTAGGTAGATAAGTGTGCCTAATTTCAGGGTGAAGAATTAGCAAACCTATTTTACCCACGCTGAAGTCACTTTCTTCAGTGAGTTTTTCCAGTAATAAAACTATTTATTCACATCCACTAGGAAGGCTATTATCAAAATCAAAAACAAAAACAAAAAAACAAAATAGTAAGTGTTGACAAGGATGTGAAGAAATAAATTGGAACCCTTTTATATTGCTAGTGGGATTGTACAATGGTGTGGCTGCAGTGGAAAACAAACAGAATAGTAGTTCCTTAAAAAGTTAAATATAGAATTAATCACTATATGATCCAGCAATTCTACTTCTGGATAATACACAAAAGAAGGAAAGCAGAGACTCAAATAGATATTTGTACACCAAAGTTCACAGCAGCATTATTCACAACAACTGAAATATGGAAACAATCCAAAAGTCCATCAACAGATAAATGGAGAAATAAAACGTGGCATACATACACAATGGAATATCATTCAGCTTTTAAAAAGGAAGTAAATTCTAACACATGCTACAACATGGATGAGTCTTGAAGATGTTAGGGTACACTCAAAGTAGTTCCACCAGTAGGACCATAGGGACTTCTAGCTGCCAACATTCCAGATGTTCAGCCTAAATCCCTGGTGCTCCAGGGTCTTGACATTGAAGCCCAGTGTTAGAGAGGTGGTGTCAATGTCTTCCCTACTGAATTTTTGAGGATGATAATCTCGTTGCCTTGGCCAAGGATGAACAATTGAAAGTCCTGCTCTTTCTCCTTCATCTTCTTCCTTCACTCTTATTTTTTTCCAGTAGGTATTCTGTCAAGCATTATGAAGGGTCTGAGATATTACCTACTTGCTAGCTAACAAGTTAGCCTGCCATAGTTTAATGGATGCTGGCAGAAGGCATAAGACTCCTGTCAGAGACAAAAGACTTCAGTAGTCACAGCAATAGCAGGAGACAAATTATCAGCCCCAATCACACGAGGCAACACAAAGAGGGTAGGAGAAGCCTGCACATGCAGTGGGTTGTGGTACAGAGGAAGAACCTCAGGTGAAGGGAACCCAAATCTTTTAATGAACAGTAAGTCTGCCTGATCTCTGAGTCAAGGAGACATTATTTTTATTATTCTATACAGTAAATAAACATGACTTTTTCCTAGGAGAAAGATATCACCTCTATCTTCCAAAACTGTTTGCTATACAAACATTTTTGAAAAAAACAGTACAGAACAAAGGGCAGCTGGTACCTCTGATCACAAGATGTGCCTTCTCATACACACCCCAGAGATCGATCTAGCAACCTTTCGGTGTATGGGAGGACACTCCTACCAATTGAGCCACACAGGCCAAGACATGAACTCCCTTTTCATAACAATGAATCCAAGGCTCCATTAATCACCCCACTCTTACTGTGCCACTTAAAGTTAAACCATCAATGGGTCTGGCCCAGGATGACAACCCCTTATTTCTTATACTCCCATGAACTAAAACTGAGCACCATGCCATTACTAAAGATTTCCCTAATCCCAAATCCCACTGGGTTTGCTAGAGAATTTCTGCTCATTATCCAAACATGTGCCAGGGTTCTCTGATCTCTATTAGCTGATTCATGGGCTAAGAGAGAAAGATACCCTAATTATCAATTGCCCTTTTCCCTTTTCATCCATAAAAGAGAAGGAAATCCCTTAGGTGTCTTGACCCAATGACAGGGAAATCAACATGGACCCCTGGATAACATAGCCAACAATTAGACCTGGTGGCCAAAGGTCTCCCACTCTATGTGAGAGATATTGTGGCCACTGTCAATTTACTTCAACAGGTAGAAAAGAATATAATAATGGGCTCTCCACTGACTCTTTATGTGCCTCATGGAACCTATCTGCTAAAAGACTAACCTACGAAATTCTTTCATTGCTGTCCCCTAATATGACTATTGCTCACTGTAATACTCTGAACTCTGCTATTCTCCTCCCTCTGAAGAAATCCCTTATCATTGCCTGACATTAACAGACTGAAAACTAACTCCTGGAACTGATTTATAGGAAACACCTTTTGAAAATGCTGAATTAGTTTGGTTTACTGATGATTCTTACCTAAAGGATGAAATAGGCCCTGGCCAGGTAGATCATTTGGTTAGTGTTGGCCTGATACACCAAGGTTGCAGTTTCCATCCCAGTCAGTAGACATACAAGAAGCAACCAATGAATGTATAAATATGTGGAACAAATAGATGTTTCTCTCTATCCTCACCCCTTCCTCTCTCTCTAAAATAAAATTTTAAAAAATATATATTTTTAAAGGATGAAACAGACCACTATCAAGCAGGCTATGAGATTGTTTCTCTAAATAAAACCACTAAAGCCAGTCCAATGCCTCAGGCAATTTCTGCTCTATCTGTGCAATTCGGCCAAAGATGGCTAACAGTTATACTGAGAGCAGGTATATCTTTGGTGTTGCCCATGACTTTGGTACGCTCAGGAAACAGAGAGGATTCCTGAGATCTTCTGGACAAAAGAAAAATATCAGTTCTTATGTTTTAGAACTCATAGAGGCTATCCAATTACATAAATCTTTAGCAATCATAAAAATCCCTGAATATTCAATGGCAAACACTGAAGAAAGCAGAGATAATCATTTGGCTGCTGCTGCTAAATTAGTAGCATTAAAACAATCTCAAATTCTAATAGAAGCACCTATGCCACCAGCTGAAGTAACTGGAGATTTAAAAGAAAACATTATGGAAACACAGCGTTTAACTGTTTGACAAAATAGAAAGAAATGCTTAGAACAAGGCTGTAAATTTGACGCTAAAAGAAACTTATCAGTAGCTCAAAAATGCCTGACCACTCCTCCTTTATTGCATACATCACGTATGACAATATGCACATGATTTAACTCATTCCATCACTTACAAAATGGCTTTATGGGAAAAACAATACTACTGGAAGCCATCTCCAAAGACAACTTTGCTGATATTACCATTTATGCCATATGTGCCCCAAGAACTACCCCGGAAAAGGTCTTTCACACCTGTATGGGGCATTTCCCCTTGCCTTTGGGACCCTCTGAGGTCTTCCCCCTTCTCAAGGATAAAAATGTGTTAGAATGATTTGTATGCATTCTCACTGGATGGAAGCATTCCCAGTCAGCAGAGCCACTGCCTCAGCAGAATATAAAAGACTCCTAGAGAAGAGCTTTCCAGCTTGGGGAATCGCCACAGAGCTCCATTTCACAGGACAAATTACACAATTTGTGTGTAAGATCTAGTTGACTTAACATTTCCATTGTGTTTATCACCCCCAGTCCTCTGGTCTTGTAGAAGAGACTAACTGGGGAATCAAAGCTCAAAACTCAGTTGGCAAAAATTGTAGTCTTTTAATTTGCCATGGCCTAACCCTCTTCCCTTGGTATTACTCAACCTGAGACCTACTTCTTTGCCAAAAACAGCCTGTCTCCTTTTGAAATTATTACTGGCAGACCCATGCGATTAGATCAGGGAATGTGTGAACCTGCATTGCTGAAACAAGACCTGATTTACTGTAAAGGAATACATCTAGAGATACTGTAACATCTAGAGATGTCACAATGAATTAAATCCAACTTCTTAGGCATAAGACCTGGGTTCTGGGAATCCAGGTCTGGTTTTAGCAAAGTTCCCACAGTAACTGCTGGTGTCAGGGACTGCCTAACCCCCAATAAATCTGCTGCCCCTGCAGTAACTGCTGACACCAGTGAAGGCCTGTGTCCTTCAAAGATACCCTAGCCTGTTGGCAAGGCTTGTGTCCTTCAGAGATAGCTTAGTCTGCTGGCAAGAACTTAATAACTTCTCTGTTTTAGTAAGTCGAGATCTGTTCTCAGAGCCAACTCCCTCAAAGCCATCTACAGAGAGTCCCTTCAATTCCCTCCTCCCTTATCCCCTTTAAAAACCCCTGCTTTTCTTTTGTTCACAGCTGACACCTTCCTGCCTTCCTGGTCTCAGCCCACTTATGCAACTGGCCAAATATATCTTTTAAGCTCATGGCCTGTTCTCCTGTCGTTTCTCCTCTTACTCTCACCAGACCTAACACAATTGAGACCACCTTTATAAAGAACTATTAACCCAAGGAATATGTGATTTAGCTCTACTTCCAACAAGCTTCCTTATTGCTCAAATGTGGCTGTAAGCTCTCTTACGGCACACTCAGATTTCTTTCCCTCCTACATGGGGACATGACACTGGAAGGTATGGGACATCAGCCTTCCAGTGATAAGGGATCACTGCTGCTTTTTCAAAGAAGGACCAATGCTATTTCCTAATGATTGACTATTGATGCTTTCTAAGGAAACACCATGATCAAAATGGGGAAATGTGAAAGAAAACCTACAAAATGGAGTTGATATTGACACAGGGAGATCTGAACAGATAGCTGGGGAGAAGGGAGGGACCCCAAGGCAGCGAGGGAGAGGCTGCACTTCCCAGAGTAAGGGGTCGCTGGCAGCGTGGTATTGCCTCCAGCAATTAAGCTACTAGAACAGATGACCACAGATTCCCTGTCCCAAGCAGAGACCAGCAAGAGGAAGCCTTGCATGGACTCTGTGCAAGGATGGAGAGGGTGACTGAGGGAAGGAAAAGCCCTCCTACTCCTTTCCATAACATAGGGGCAGGGAAAGTGCTGACCTGCCAGTCTAGCCTGGGAAAAGGATGGGATTTGCTGAGGAGTGGGACCTTCCGGAGCCACAGAATTTGGGGCCCGGAGACCTAAACAAAGGGTAGGGAGAAACACATGTTTTTTTCCCTTCATTCACCCTGCTGAGGATAGGAGCATTCATGGACCAGTGGAACTAGAAGCCACGTGGCAGGCGCTGCAACTAGTACTTTGTGATCTTGCTTAGCTGGGTGCATAGATGCACCAGAGAGCTCACAGCTGCAGGGATGAGGTGCAGGCGCTAAGCCGGTGGGCAATGAGCCGGTGGGCAATGCACAGACTCAGAAAGGAGCCTGAGGCCTGACAGTGATGCGGAAAGAAACGGAGCGGCCTGGAGGCCAACTCAGAGCCACCTGCAGTTTCCCAAATGAGGGTATTTTTAAATGGGAGAAGGAACTCGGGGTGCAGCCTCAGATTTGTCTGGCAGAGGACAGCTGAGTTCTTTCTCTCTGGATGTTCTGGAGGGGAGAGCCTCTGAGGCAGAAGCCTGCCATTCTTTCAAAATTGTGTAGCTTTTGAATAAATGATCTCTTTCCATTTTCACCCAACCTTTGCCTCCAGAGTTTGCCTACAGGCAGTGGGCAATAGAACCCCATTTCTGTTCAGTAACAATATTTCAAGAGAACAATCTAAAATAGAGCCTGGAGGCCTCTGGGAAGCTGAGCTAACTTAACTTCCTCGTGTGAAACTTAATTTAAACTGAGCTAAACCAAATGACTACATACCAATACAGTTCCCGGAAATGGCTCTACATCACGGAACTCTCTGTTAAAAATAAATTTTTAATTTCTGGCCAAGATGGAGGCATAGGTAGACAACTGCATCTCCCTCCACAACTAAGAAGGGATACAACTACCTGAAAACTGGAGACAACCCGAAGTTCCAGAAAATTGAACTCCATGGAAGTCCAACAAAAAAAGATATAAAGAAGAAATACTCATCCAGACAGGTAGGAGGGGTGAAGTTGGGGTGGTGAGGACACTGTGTGGAGGTGGCAGAGGCAGCAGTAATGACAGTGGCTATGGCCAGCTGGCTGAAAGCACAGCCACACATTTAAAAAAAGTAGCCCTGACTGGTGTGGCTCAGTGGATTGAGCATTGGTCTGCAAACCAAGGGTTCGCTGGTTCGATTTCCAGTCAGCGCACATGTCTGGGTTGCTGGCCAGGTCCCCAGTAGAGGGTGCGCGAGAGGCAACCACACACTGATGTTTCTTTCCTTCTCTTTCCTCCCTACTCCTCTTTCTAAAAATAAATAAAAACAACATTTTTTTTTTAAAGTAGGGAGGGACACCTGGGGAGCACTCCCAGAACCAGACAAGACTGCGCAGCTCACAGTTCCAGTGCCGGGAGGAAAAAACCTCATTGCTTCTGACCGAGAAAACCAGTGGGGGTTGGGGCGGGTCTCGCAGCAGAGTCTGTTTGTTTAGAGGGTCCTCACAGTGCTACAACATCCGCAGACCCACCCACTTGGAACCATGGCCAGCGCAACAGTTATAGAGGCCCACTTCCACGGGGAAGTGGGAGAAGTGCCTGGAAAAGGGGCGAGTGCTAAGCAAGTGGCATTATTCCCTCTCGGACCCTTCCCCCACATACAGCACCACAACCTGGTGAAACAGGTCGCCCCATACTGACAAATATCTAAGGCTCCACCCCTTACAACATAACAGGTGCAACAGCTCACCCTAAGAGACAGAGGCAAACACAGGAGCCTATCAAGTTGAGGAGACAGAGAAGTATGGCCCAAAAGAGGGAAGCGATCAAGGTTCCTGTGGGAGAACTGAGTGACAAGGAGATAGGCAACCTAACAGATGCAGAGCATCATAAAGATGCTCACAGACTTGACAAGACATGATTGAGTAAAGCAAACGCTGAAGGGAAGACATGAAGGCTATGCTAAATGAAACAAAGGAAAATCCACATGAAACCAATGGTGAAGGGAAGGAAACTGGAGTCCAAATCAATGATTTGGAACATAAGGAAGAAATAAAACAGTCAACCAGAACAGAATGAAGAAACAAGAATTCAAAAAAATGAGGAGATGCTTAGGAACCTATGGGACAACTTTAAATATGCCAATATCTGAATCATAGGGGTGTCAGAAGAAGAGGAAGAGCAAGAAATTGAAAGCTTATATGAAAAAATAATGAAGGAAAACTTCCCAAATTTGGCAAAGGAAATAAGAGTTCCAAACGAGCTAGACTCAAAGAAGACCATACCAAGACACATCATAATTAAAATGCCAAAGATTATGATGAAGAGGGAATCTTAAGATCAGCAAGATAAAACCAGAGTTACCTACAAAGGGGTGCCTATAGAACTATCAGCTGATTTCTCAGAGGTCACTTTGCAGGCAGGAAGGGACTGGCAAGCAGTATTCAAAGTGATGAAAAGGAAGGACTACAACCAAGATCACTCTATCCAGCAAAGCTATCCTTTAGAATGGAAGGGCAGATGAAGTGCTTCCCAGACAAGGTAAAGCTAAAGGAGTTCATCATCACCAAGTCATTATTACATGAAATATTGAAGGGACTTATTTAAGAAGAAGATCAAAACTATGAACATTAAAATGACCACAAACTCACAACTATCGATAAGTGAATCTAAAAAATAAAAACAAAAACAAAAACACACTAAGCAAAAGACCAGAACAGGAACAGAATCATAGGTATGGGGATTATTTGGAGGGTTATCAGCTGGGAGGGAGGAGGAGAAAGAGGAAGAAGGTTCAGGGATTAAGAAGCATAACTGGTGGGTACAAAATAGACAGGGGGATGTTAAGAATAGTATAGGAAAAGGTGAAGCCAAAGAACTTATATGCATGACCCATGGACATGAACTAAGGGCAGTGGGACTGCTGGAGGGAAGTGGGGTACTAGACATAGGGAAGCAAAAGGAAAAAAAATTGGGACAACTTTAACAGCATAACCAATAAATATAATTTAAAAAGTAATAAGTGTTCACCCAGCAACAGACATAAGCAATTAATTATGTATAGCGTAGTGTTAGTGTGCTTGCCAGCACCAATCACAGCTCTTTCAGAGTAGCTGATGTAATCCCTTTGAAAGCCACCCCTTTTCTGTCTTCTTAAACTCTTGTCTTTTATTTTTAAGATTTTATTTATTTATTTTTAGAGAGAAGGGGATGGAGGGAGAAAGAGAGGGAGGGAGAAAAACATTGATTGGTTGCCCCTCACACACCCCCAACTGGGGACTTGGGCCCCAACCCAGGCACATGCCCTGACCAGGAATTAAACCAGTGACCTTTCCCTTTGCAAGACGAAGCCCAACCAACTGAGCCAGCTGCCCAGGCCTCTTGTCCACTTTCTTTCTCTCTCAGAATACAGTTGGGTTTCTCCCCAAATCTGTACCACCTGAATTTGCAGATCACATTCTCACTTCATTCCATTCCCTTACCTTCCTCCCCAGACTCCATTTCTGTCTACTTCTTTTTTTTTTTTTTTTTTTTTTTATTCTGTCCAGCAAAGCTCTCATTTATTTTTTTTTTTTCAGATTTAATGTGTTTTATTGATTAAAATATTACATTTGTGCCACTTTCCCTTCCCTCTGCTCCCCTCCACCCGGTGGCCCCCTCCCTCCAGTTGTCCCCCCCCTTTTAGATTATGTCCATTAGTTGTGCTTACAGTTCCTCCCAACCTCTCTCCGTCTATTCCATTCCCTCCTACCATGATCCCCAATTCCTATATCATCTCCCTCCCTCTCCCCACTCCCCCTCCCTGTTGGCCTCCCCCCACTATGTTTCCCTTACCCACAGTTCCTTTTCCACTCTCGTTGCCTGTTTCGTTTGCCTTTGTTTCATCTCCCTAGCTTCTGTTTTTTAAACCAGTCCCTTTAACTTCTCATATAACAGTGGTTTGGATCTAATGAACTCTTTCAGTTTTATTTTGTCCTGGAAACACTTTCTCTGTCCTTCTATTCTGAATGACAATTTCGCTGGATAGAGTATTCGTGGTTGTAGGTTTTGGATTTTCATTACTTTGAATATTTCTTGCCAGTCCCTTCTTGTCTGTAGGGTTTCCCTTGAGAAGTCAGCTGATAGTCTAATTGGGACCCCTTTGTACATAATTCTTTTCTTCTCTCTTGCTGCTTTTAAGATTCTCTCTTTATCTTTAATTTTTGACATTTTGATTATAATGTGTCTTGGAGTGGTTCTCCCTGGGTCCAGTCTCTTGGGAACTCTCCTTGCTTCCTGGACCTGCAAGTCTATTCCCTTCCCCAAGTCTGGGAAGTTCTCCTTTATTATATTTTCACTCAATTTTTCAAGTTCTAGTTCATCTTCCTCATTCTCTGGCAAACCAATGATTCTTATGTTGGGCCTTTTATAGCTGTCCCAGAGGTTTCTGATCCTCTCATTGTTGCTTGCCATTTCCTCTCGCTGCATTGGTTGACTGCTTGTTCCTTCTCCATATTCCAGTTTGTTGAAATGGACTCTGGATTCCTCACCATCTGTCTCGTATGTGGTTTTGTTCCTTTCGTTATGAAAGTTTTTCGCTTCTTTCATATCTTTTTCCTGCTCTTTTGTGAATTCTGTAAGCCACCTGATAACAATGGCCCAGAACTGAGCCTCTGACAGGTTTCTTATCTGTTCATCTGTCAGGTTCTCTATCTGCTGTCTGGTGAGTTGTGTCACCGGGATCTCTATATTTGTCTGCCTCATTTTGACAGATGTGTTTTGTTTTCCTGGGCCGGCTGTCGGGGGCAGGGGGCAGTGCCTGCGTACGCGTCACAAATCAGCGACCGCCGGCGCCTGCCCGTCCGCGACCTATTTCGCAGCCCTGTGGTGCTTTCTGTGGGGGCGGGGGTCCAAGATGGATTCACACAGTTATTCAGCTAGGAGACCGGGATCCGTCCTCCCGCCCCCCTGGGCCTCACTGTTCAAGGCGATGCTGCGGCTGCTCCCCAGCGCCGGAGTCGCGCACGCCAGGGGCTTGATTGCCTCCAGGATTTTTCGCCGCCCAGCCCCGCCGCTCCGCAAACAGCTTTGTCTTCTTTAACTCTTACCTGCCCAAATGGCACCGCTGGTTTATAACTTCATATGTTGGGCTTCCGTGTAGCTTTATTTTCTGGAATTTCTAGTTATCCTTTGTTTTGAAGTAGTTGTATTCCACTATAGTTGTAGAGGGAGACCTAGCGTGTCCGTCTAAGCCTCCATCTTGGCCGGAAGTCCATTTCTGTCTACTTCTTTGCTACGCCCTTTTTCTTTCCCTGTTTTCCTCTTGTTCCTTCTTATTTTCTCTCTCTTCTATCCCTCTGCCTACAGCTTCCAGCTCTAGCTACTAGCAACCACAGACTTAGTTTATCCCCTCCAGGTACCTTCCAACCAACCTCAAGAATAGCAATGACAGTAAACTGCAAAGGCAGTGAAAACTCAAGTTCAGGGACTGAGTAGGAAGTCAGACTTTGTTACAACACCTAATAAACCAAAAAGAAAATCCCCTCTTTTACCAGCAAACTAAATTGTTCTATAAATTGTCATAAAACCCAGAGATTGTAATGCCAAAACAATAATGTAACTATTTAACCAGGCAATTTAATTTTAAGTTTAACCTGAGTAAGTCTGAACACAAATCATTTTACTAAGCAAAATCAGTACAGGGGAACCTTCTTACCTAGGGGAAGATGTTCACGCAAACAAAGGGAATAAAGATGTTCTCTCTCTTCAAGGCAGTATGATCTACATCAAAATATTTTACACTATTTTCAAAAGCAAAAACAATAGTTTAAAAAGACAAAATTTCCCCCTCCACAATCAAGAAGGAATACAACTACTGCAAAACCAGAAATTCCGTAAAATAAAGCCACATGGAAGTTCAACGTATGAAGTTATAAAGAAGTGGTGCTCGTCCGGACGGGTAGGAAAGGCGAAGCCGGGGCAGAGACGTCAAGCTGTGCTGGCGGGACGGTGGCGGGATGGTGGTGAGCACAGACACCCATATTTAAGGGGAGGCGAGAAGCTCTAGGCAAGCACCCCCAGCCACAGACCAAAACCGTCAGCTCGCGATTCCAATACCAGGGAAGGCAGACCCCTATTGCCTTGGATTGTGAGACCCAGAGGGTGTGGGGACGGAGGAAGAGGCTCCTGGTCTCTCAGCAGAGAGTGAACGGCAGAAATCCATCTTGGACCCCCGCCCCCACACAAAACACCAGTGTGCTGAGAAGGGTTGTCCAGTTGTGAGGAGTGCATGTGGCTCCACCCCCTATTGTGTATGAGGTGTGACAGCCCCACCCAGGAAGCAAAAGTAAACACAAAACTGTCAGGATGGCAGGGATCATGATAGAGATCCCAATCACGCAGCAGACCAAAGAGCAAATATCTAATCTAACAAAGCAGCAGATAGGAAATATTTCTGAGGCTCAGTTCAGAGCTTTGGTTATAAGAATGCTTACAGACCGAACAGCAAATCTTAACCAAGACGGGGAAGGAATGAAGGCTAGTCCTGCTGAAATGAATGAAAACACATACGAAACTAGTGGTGAGGGACAGAAAACCAGGGATCAAAACGGTAAATCAGTACATAGGGAAGGAACAAACTGTCAGCCAGTACAGAAAGAGGAAACCTATGGGACGGCTATAAGCAGGACAACATCTGAAACATAGGGCTGTCAGAAGGTGAAGAAAAAGAACTAGAAATTGAAAAATTATGTGAAAAAATAATGAAGCAGAACTTCCCTAACTTGGAGAAGGAAATAGACTTACAGGTCCACGAAGCACAGACAGTTCCAAAAATACTGGACCCAGGGAGAACCACACCAAGACACATGATAATCAAAATGTCAAAGATTAAGGCTAAAGAGAGAATCTTAAAAGCAGCAAGAGAGAAGAGAATTACGTACAAAGGGGTCCGAATAAGACTATCAGTTGATTTCTCAAAGGAGACTCTGCAGGCAAGAAGGGACTGGCAAGAAATAGTCAGAGTAATGAAAATCAAAAACCTACAATGACAATTACTCTATCCAGTGAAGCTGTCATTCAGAATAGAAGGGCAGAGAAAGTGCTTCCAGGAAAAAGTAAAACTGAAGGAGTTCATCAGATCCAAACGACTGTTAATATGAAATGTTAAAGGGACTTGTTTAGGAAAAAGAGGATCAAAACTGTGAACATTAAAATGAAAACTGTATCACAACAACCAACAACAGAAGCTCAGGAATCAAAACAAAGGCAAACTAAGTAGGCAACGAGAGTGGGAAAAGAATTATAGGTATGGGGAACATTTTAGGGGGAGGTCAGCTGGGAGAGTGGAGGGGGGAAGGGAAGGAGATGGTACAGGAATTAAGAAGCATAGTAGGAGGGAGTGGAGTAGATAGGAAGATGTTGAGAAGAACTATATGCGCAACCAATGGACATGCACTAAGTTGTGGGCGACAACTGGAGGAAGGGGGGTCACTGGGTGGAGGGGAACAAAGGGAAAAGAAATTGGGACAACTGTAACAGCATAATCAATAAAGCATATTTTAATAAAAGAAATTCACTTTAGATCAAAGACTGAAAGTAAAAGGATGGAAAAAGATATTTCATGCAAATGGAACCAAAAGAAAGCTGGGGTAGCCATACTTATATCAGACAAAATAGACTTTCAAACAAAGGCTATTACAAGACAGAAAAGGACCCAGCAATTCTACTCCTGGGTATTTATCTGAAGAAACCAAAAACACTAATTCAAGAAAACATATGGACTTCTATGCTCATTGCAGCATTATTTAAAACAGCTAAGATATGAAAGCAGCCCAAGTGTCCATCCATAGATGGCACGATAAAGAAAATGTGGTACCTATTTACAATGGAATATTGCTCAGTCATAAAAAAGAATAAAATCTTGCCATCAGCAACAACATGGACGGACCTAGAGGGTATTTTGCCGAGTGGACCCGCTTCCCTCCAGTTATCCCCCCCACCTTAGTCCATGCCCATTGGTTGTACATATAGTTCTTTTCAACATCTTCCTGTCTACGCCACTCCCTCCTACTATGTTTCTTAATTCCTGTACCATCTCCTTCCCTTTCCCCTCTTCCCCCTCCCCGCTGCCCTCCCCCCATAATGTTCCCCATACCTATAATTCTTTTCCCACTCTCGCCTACTTACAACCAATGGGCATGGATTAAGGTGGGGGGGATAACTGGAGGGAAGCGGGTCACTGGGTGGAGGGGAACAAAGGCAAAAGAAATTGGGACAACTGTAACAGCATAATCAATAAAGCATATTAAAAAAAAAAAGCAAAATTTCCCACAAGTCTAATTGATGAACAATTTCCTTTCAGACCTAAACTATGTGATTTATTTGAAAAGAACTAAAAAGAGTAATTTGCATATTCTAACTTTAACCTGTCTGTATAGTTTTGACACAGTGTAACTTTTATGAAAAATATTAACTTAAACAGTCTACATGGAGACCAGTAAAGCTAAATAAATAAATAAATAAATAAGAAATTAAGAAATTAGAGAATACCATAATATACCAAATCTTGTTCTTCAAGGTGTGGTATAAATTTCACTAGATTTTTGGAACAATGTTTTATAGTTTTCAGTTACTAGTCTACAAATAATCTTTTGTCTGGTTTTTACTAGTATGTATAGCAGATTCCAGCTAAGGAAAACAAAAACTAGGGTATAGAAATATACATTCAACTTTCTTTTAACCGCTAGAGAGAAAAAAAGCAAAGATTTAAGACTTTTTCTCCAAATTATCCTCAAAAGAAGTGGTAAAAACTAGAAGACAGTAAACATTAGGTTATGTTTAGGCGTATCTCCTTCCCCCATTTGTAAACAGGTACTTTTTCTTGTAACAGAATATTTAGAGTGGAAGACACAAGGTTTGGCCACAAAAATTTTTTCTGTACTATACATTTGTAGACTTCTACCCATTTTCTGAAACACATAACTATTTGCTAAAGAGGAAAAAAGACCTGCCTGTTTGTTAATTGTGATTTAGCCAGCATAGAGCCCAAATAAGAAAAAGCAGGCCCATTGTATATCTGAATTTGCTTTTCAGTTCCTTCTCTGTCCACTTTGATAGAGACAGATCTGCAGATCTATAAATTTTTCTGAAAGTTCACATGCAGAATATAAAAATAGAAATGCTTATTTTATAAGTTTTGAACATTTACTATGAAAATGGAAGAAAGACTCCAGAAGTAAGAAATTTACTTTCCTCTTAAATGGTAAGCATATCACATCATATGAGTATCAATTACTCTGGAAAGGAGAAAATCTAAGGCTAATCTAATAAATTCACTTCTCAGCTTGGTTTTGAAAAAAGGTCATCATGATAAATTTTGCAAATGCAGCTAAGGTCCTTCCATTTTCTGATTTTTTTTTCATTATCCTCCCAAAATAAGTGTTGGGGTTTCTATTTTATTTTTTTTTCTCTTAGCGTATATATTAATTTGAGCTTCAGAGGGCTTCACACATAATAAAGGCTCAAAAATATTTGCTGCATGAGTTAGAACACTAGTAAATTATGAAACCACCGTGGCCTAATTATTTATCAATAATTATTCATTTCTTTAGAGAGCTTAAGGAATTAAAATTCTTTTACTGGCTATGTAACTTTGTCCACCTCATTTTGACTTTCCATTTTCTTCAACTGTAAAACGGGAACAACAATGTCCTAAAGAACTGTTGTGAGGTTTAAATGTGATTATAGCCTTGGTTAGGTGGCTCAGTTGGCTGGAGCAGGTTCGATTCCCAGTCAGGGCACATATCTGGGTTGCGGGTTCTCCCAGGTTGGGGTGTGTGCAGGAGGCAACCAATAGATGTCTGTCTGTCTCTTTCTCTCTCCACCAACGCTCCTTTCTCTCTCTCTCAAATCTGTACACATATCTCAGGTCAGGAATTTTTTTAAAAGTAAATGTGATGATAGAAGTGAAAACATTCTAGATACTACAGAGGAAATTATCCACATTTCTAATGCCCTAAATGTCTAGGGCATGAATGTATATGCCACTTAACTATTCAGGCAACTTAAGTTCAACAAACCTAAAATCAAATGAATCATTTGACTCCCAAAATCTTTTTCTTCTGTAGACTTTCCAAAGTTTCCAATCTGGGTGAATGAGGTCAATTTTAACTTCCTTATCTCACTCTCACCCTCCACCCAACCACCAAGATCTATCGAATCTTTCTCTAACTCAGCAATTTTCAACCTTCTTCATCTCACGACACACATAAACTAATTACTAAAATTCTGCAGAACACCAAAAATATATTTTTTGCCAATCTGACAAAAAACTAGGTATAATTTTGATTCACTCACATTACATGTCTATTGTTGTGCTGGCTGTTGTAATTTTTTAATTTGACAATCTAAGGGAAAAGAAGTCAGTACCCTCGACTAAATAGTCAGGTAGTGCATGTTTTAAAAACTCTTGTGGCACACAGGCTAAAAATCATTGCCCTGATTGTTTCCTTCTTTTCCAGCCTACCAACACCTTCTCTTTATTATCTCATGTCTTGGTCATTGCAACTGATCTCCTAGGAGTCCTCTTATTCTCCAACAATCAAATTCACTCCCAAACTTCCAGCTTTAGAAACAAATTTCCAATTGTCTATCTATCAAATCTATCTCAACAGTAGATGACAATCTAAATTATCTTTATATTAACATTTGTAATAGGTACCTCCTTGCATGGCTCCCAATGATCTCAACTTGCTAGTATTCACACCCTTGTGTGGGCTGAACCTCATCTCTTGCTTCTAATGAACAGTGAAAAGTGATGTGACTTCACTTCCATTTTAGGTTACGAAAGACTATGACTTCGGTATTGCCAGTACTCTCTTACCTTCTCACTTCCTCTCTCTGAGGAAGCAGGCGGCCAAGTAGTAAGCTGCTCTGTGGAGCGGCCCATGGGCCAGGAACCAAAGAAGGCCATCAGCAGTCAGTTCATGAAGAAATGTGATCTTTGTCCAGTAAGGAAAAATAAGTGAATTGTGCCAAGAGCCACATGAGCGAACCAGAAAGTGGCTCCCTCCTAGCTGAGACTGAAGATGACTGTAGCCTTGTGAAAGACCTAAAGCCAGGGAGCCCAACTAAGCTACACCAAGATTCCTAACCCACAGACACTGAGATAAAATAATGTTGCTTTTTCAATACATTAAATCTGGGAGTACTTCTATCTATATATTCCAGGCAGATTAAAAATGAAATGTAAAACCACCAAATCATTTTAAAACTACATGAAAATATGTATTTATAAAAGTAACATTCTATAAGTAGAAGGAAAAAAAGAGTAAGAGTTCTGACTTATAAGTTTTTCATGTGCCTGAAAATATGTAATAAATTAAAATACAAAGACTAGGACTATCTAACCCTGGCTGCTGTGGATCAGTGGATTGAGTGTTGGTCTGCGAACCAAGTGTCACTGGTTCGATTCCCAGTCAGAGCACACGACGAGGTTGCACGTCAGGTCCCCAGCTGGGGGCGCGAGTGAGAGGCAACCACACAGTGATGTTTCTCTCCCTCTCTCCTTTCCCCTATCTCTAAAAATAAATAAATAAACAAAGAAACAAATTAATTAATTAAAAAAAAATCCTGCTCTAAAGAAATGATTAAAAAAAAAAATACTAGGAATATCTTTGCAGCAAGTTTGGCAAAGAATTTAACCATACAAAATTAAAATATATTCCATGTAGTTATATATTTATTATATAAAGAATATAATTGTTTTCTGGACTTATAATGAAGAAATTAATAAAAGACAGTGTTTCCTGGGAGGGAAACTGGGTGGCTGAGACAAGTATGTAAGGTAAACACTTCATTCTTTTACCTATTCAGGAAAAAAAATTTCCAATAAAATATTTTGAAAGAAATATTCATATTTAAAAATATGAATATGTAAATTTGAAGATAAACATCAAGTATATTAACAAGAAAAATACTAACAGAAAAAAACAGCTGATATTTCACAAGAGAAAAATATATAATTAATCATGAAGAAAAATTAATTCAAAATGAATCAAAGACCTAAATGTAAGTGCTAAAATATAACATTTATATTAAAACATCTCTGTAAATCTTTATGACCTCGGACTTGGCAATGGTTTCTGAGATGTGACACCACGTATAAGCAAAAGAAAAAAAAAGAAAAGTAAAAGCTTTTGTGCTACAAACAATAACATCAAGGAAGTGAAAAGATAACCATAGAATTGAGGAAAATACTTGCAAATCATATATCTGAAAAGGGAACTATAACCGAAGACATACAGAACTCTTAAAACTCAATTTAAAAAAATTTTTTTTGATGGGCAAAGGATCTGAATAAACATTTCTTCAAAGATGAACAAATCACCAGTGAGCTCAACCTTATCAGTCAAGAAGGAAATGCAACTGAAAACCACAATGTGATATACTTCAAATCCAGTAGGATTTCTAAAATAAAAAGATAATAACAAGTGTTGTTGAGAATGTGAAAAAATTAAAACCCTCATCCACTGCTGATGAGAAAATGTAAAAAACCAGGCTGGCAGTTCCTCAAAAAGTTAAACATAGAGGACCTACTGAATACCCAACAATTCCACTCCTAGGTATACAGTAAGTCCTCACTTAGTGTCATCCATGGGTTCTGTGACTCTAAACAAAATGAAGTATGACAAAACCAATTTACCATAGGCTAATTGATATAAACAAGAGTTAAGTTCCTACAGCATCTCATTAACATAATAACAAAATGGCAATATTCGAGGACCTGCTACATACTCAAGAGAAGTGAAAACACATTCCCACACAATCCTGAACACAAATGTTCACAGCATTACTCATAAAAGCCACAAAATGCAAACATCCCAAATGTCCATCAATTGATGAATGGATAAAATGTGATATATTCATATAATGGAATATTATTCAGCCACAAAAAGAAACAAAGTAATGATAGCTGATACATTTTTGAACCTTGAAAACATTACGCTAATTAAATTTCTAAGTCCGCAAAGCCAAACCAGAGAATCTTTACTAAATTTCAACCACTCCATGAGATAACCTGAAATCTCCGTTTTAAAAATGGGATAGTAGCATAGTACAGGTAGACAGCTGGACATATGTCTCTCAAGTTGCAAAAAGAGCTGATGCCAATGGAAGAGAATAAAATAAGAAAAAGAAAACATGTGACATAAGAAAAGTAGACGATGAAGTATCTATTATACCAACCTTTAAAGAAAAAGAGCCAAGCAAAGAAACTGAGAAAGTAATGGTCAAAACAATAAAGAAGAAATCAAGAAAGCAATATTAAAAAGGTCAAGAAAAGAATTATAACAGATATACTTACAAAGAAATCAATTGGAGTAAGAATCTAAAAACATTCCTTGTTTTTCATGCACATCCTTGGTGAGGACAAAGCAATAAATGAGTTCAAAGAACTGAAGACAGTGAATACAAATTGCTTTATAAGAGGAAAGAATTAGGTTAGTTTTTATTATTGTTGTTTTTAAAGCCTAGAGACTTTGAGCCTCAGATGAAGTCAGGGAAGAGGGAGCAACACAGGACAATGGAGAAAACTGATTGTGCTAGAGAACAAAGGGATAAATCTGAGTGCTACGCTCAAGGATAGCCTTAGAAAAGCCTCAAGAAAATAAAAATATGTTAGTATGTAAATGCAGTGATGCCTTATTTATCTGCATCCTGGGGGAAGAGTTCCACATAACTGAATTTTCCAGACACATAACCTTTTTTTTTTCCAGTTATTTTCTTTGCAATTGTTGACCACTGTATCATACATTTCTCTACCTTCTTAAACAGAGAGTGTGCTTTACTGAATGACATAAGGTCATTGTGACCACGATTATTGTACTAGGAAATAATATAGCTGAGTCTGCATGTTAGTTTTTCAAATCTTTGACGGTCCTAGATTGTCAGATGACATTTCCTCTGTTACATTTCCCATGATAACCTTTTTCATTTGTGCTTCCAATAGATTCTAGTTTGGAAATTATATAACCACTAAATAATACTCTAAATAAGGGATAACAGGATTCTGAATTAAAGTACAGGAGTAAAGTACATGGCTTTATGACAATGCCTTGGGTACTTCTAAGAAACTTGTTTCACTTTTCCATTCAACTGAAACTGGGTTTCAAAAAGAGCTGAGGGTGTCAGAAAATTGGCCTCTGACTACATGAAATATTACTTTATCTTGCTTCCTTAAATCATATCAAAATATCCCTGCCAAGTAATCGGTAATTGTATATTGTTAGTCTTAAATCACATACAAAAATGCATTAAGCTGATTCCAAAAGTGGGCCTGGACACCTCATAGTAACTAAATATACTTTCATGTTACACAATCATTTACCAATGAAAGTTATAACCTATACTTTTTTCTGTATTTTAATATAGTCATGCATAGTTCACATATATAGACATTATTCATAATAAATGCATACCCTTCACAAAACCATGGTTTTAATTCCTCCTTAGTTTCACACAAATTTCACAACTACAAGCAGCACAAGGGCTGAAAAGGTCTAGAATCAGGCAAATTTAAGAATTTATCCCTTTAGTTCCAGTATCATGGGATATCCTAATTTCATTCATTCTTAAGATTCTGGAAGGGTACATCCCTCTATACTTTACATAACAAAACTACTGTTGCTTCTCCAGGACTCTCTTCCAGTTCCTTGTTTTTCATTTGTATTAATGAAAATTAACAAATGTAGAATTTCTCATTAAGACAGAGATTTTAAATGGCCTGATCAACTCAAGGCACTAGCACATGTACCTCTGCCTTTGTATTGAAACTATCTATGTACACCTCCCCTTGTAAGTCACAAACATCAGGAAGGCAATAATCTTTCTGATTCAATCATTTCACTGAAGCACGGGGCAAACACGTTTTGAGCATGTAGTACTTGTTAGCTTCTAGAGAGCTAAGTTAAGTAGTCCCTGCCCTCGCAGTCCAGCAGAGGAGGCAATCTTGTAAACAAATTGCAACACAAACAAAAACAGAAGTGAGTAGAGAATTAAATCAGAGGAAGGAGTAGCTCCAGGGCTGCAGAAGAAGTTCAAGGATACATTCATGTATTCTCCAACAGGCCTCAATAAATACCTGTTGAGCGGACGAATGAATGAATGAAGTCCTGTTAATTAAAAGTTGTGACCCCGGCTCCAAAAGAAATGAGTTGCTTCTGGAAGTCAGTGGATAAACGTTACCCTTTCAATAGTTGCAGGAACGCAGACTCCAGCTTACTCACCCCCACCTCGGCCTCAGGAAATCACCTTGGAGAAAGGGCCATACCTGTACTGCCAGCCTTTTGCACTGCCTCCGCGGCTGCTGCTACTGTTGCTGCTGCTGCTGCTGCTGATTCCACCCCCACAACCGCTGTTGCTGCTGTTCTTGTTTGGGGTCACCGCTGTGGCCAGGCCCTCCAGCTTTCCTTCGCTCTCTAATACTTTCACGGTTGATACTGGATCACCCGCCTGCATCTTAACTCCAAAGTCCATTTGCCCTTCTCGGGCGGAGAGAACTCTTGCCGATTTGTGGGTGATAATTTTTAAGATCTGATCTAAAGGTGATCAAACGAGCTAAATCGTACGGTGGGAACCACCAAAAGGTCCAGGGAAGGAATGCAAGCGTTCCCAACGAAGGAAAACTTTTCGAGGGGAGGGGCAGCGAGAAGGACAGTGACCCTTTAAACATATATCTTCCCCTGGCAAAGCAAGGGAGAAATATCACCCTGCCAGAAGATTTGCTGGCACACTCGCAGGAGAAGCAGAAGCAACTCGGGGAGGTCGGGGGCTCTCGCCAAGAAAGCTGGGCGAAGGACGGAGAACCACGGGCGGGGATGGCGGCCTGACCTCTGGGCGGACGGCCTGAACCTCCACAATCCCTCTTCTCCAGCGGGTCCTCAGGAGAGGGTGCGGTTTAGCCCTCTCCGCGGTTCCCGCCGCAGCCCCAGAGACAGAGCTGGGGCCGCCCACGCGCAGCCCAGGAGGAGGGTCTGGGGAGGAGGCCTCTGGGGGCGGACGTCGGCTCCCTGGGCCGCCTCTCCTTTGGACAGACGCCAGCCGCTCGGAGCGCCCTCCTCCAACGCTCCCCGGCCTGGGCCCTCCCCTGGGTTCTTAACGGCGAGCGACCGCCTGGCCCTCTCTCCAGCCCGCAGTGTGAATACCACAGGGACGACAGCCGCCCCACCCACAGCCCCAAGCTGGGTCACTCACCCCGCCTTTCCTTCCGGAGTAGCATGAGCTCACTTCCTCCAGGATAGAAGCTCCAGGCGCCATCTTGGAGCAGGGCTCGCAGCCCTGGAGGGGGCGGAGCCTCGGGGGGTGTTTGTGGGTTGCTGGCTGGTGCCGACCAAGAGAGAGGGTGGGTGCGGCAGACGAAGGAAGGAGGAAGTGGGACAGCCAGCGAGGGAGAAACAAAGGAATAGCTGAAGATAGTGCCCTTGTGAACGTGACTTCCGGCCTCCCTAACCGGGTTCTATCATTCCATGCAGGGTTCATTGGGGCATTTTAGGAAGGCGATTTAAAGCAATAAATATTGTTATTTCTATGAGAATTTGCAAAAACAAAACAAAAACAACTCATTCTAGTAATTTTGCAACAAATGCAAGACCCTGAGATAAATGAAAAACAAACTATTGTGAATATTAGAGCTCTCAGAAAGAAAGCTGGGTATGCTTTCTGACCCCAGACAACTCTTTCACCCTCTTTAGATATTGGTATTTGCTTCTGTAAAATAACGGTGGTACAGTTGGTTGGGCAGTTTACCACAAAGCAAAAAGGATGCTCATTGGGTTCCTGGTCAGTTCACACGCCTGGATTTCCGTTTGGTTTCCGGGGTGTGTAGGAAAGGCAATTGATCCGTTTTTCCCTCCCTCTTTGTCCCTCCCTTCCCCCTCTCTATAAATAAATAATTTTTTTTTACATTATATACCATTTTAAAATTAACTATGCTATTACAGTTGCCCCTATTTTTCCTCCTTTGCCCCTCTCCACCCAGCACCCCCACTCCCTCCTTTGTTCACGTCCATGGGTCATGCATATAAGTTCTCTGGCAACTTCATTTTCTATATTTGCTCTTGACATCCCTCTGCCTATTCCATAACTACCTATTTGTACTTCTTAATTCCTTCATCTTTTCCCCGTTCTACCAGACCCCCCTCCCCACTGGCCACCATCCCAATGTTCTCCATTTCTGTGATTCTGTTTCTGTTCTGCTTGTTTGCATAGTTTGTTTTTTACATTCAATTGTTGATAGTTACATATTCTTGACATTTTAATGTTAATAGTTTTGATCTTCTTTTCCTTAAATAAGTCTCTCTAACATTTCATATAATAATGGTTTGGCTTTAGCTGCTTTGGCTCAGTGGATTGAGCATAGGCTTTCAAAACAAAGAGTTGCTGGCTCCACTCCCAGTCAGGGTACATGCTGGGGTTGTGGGCCAGGCCCCTAGTTGGGGATGTGTGAGAGACAATCACACATTGATGGGGTTTTTTTCCCTCTTTTTCTCCCTCCCTTCCCCTTTCTCTAAAAATAAATAAAATCTTTTTAAAAAATGATTTGGTGATGATGATCTCCTTTAGCTTTACCTTGTATGGGAAGCACTTCATCTACCCTTCCATTCTAAATGATAGCTTTGCTGGGTAGAGCAGTCTTAGCTCTAGATCCCTGCTTTCAATGACTTTGAATATTTCTTGCCAATCCCTTCCTTCTAGCCTGCAAAATTTTTGAGAAATTAACTGACAGTCTTATGGGAACTTCTTTGTAGGTAATTATCTGCTTTTCTCTTGCTGCTTTTAAGATTTTCTCTTTGTTTTGAAACTTAAACATTTTAATTGTGATGTGTCCTGGTATGGACCCATTTGTATTCATCTTGTCTGCGACTCTCTGCCCTTCCTGGACTTGTATGTCTATTTCTTTCACCAAATTAGGGAAGTTTCTTTTTTATTATTTTTTAGATAGATTTCCAATTTCTTGCTCTTTCTCTTCTCTTTCTGGCTCCCCTATGATGTGAATGTTGGAACATTTGAAGTTGTCCAGAGGCTTCTTACACTATTCTCAATTTTTTGGATGTTGGCTCGCTTATAGCTGTCTCAGAAGTTTCTGAGCCTCTCCTCGTTTTCCTCACTTTTTGTTTCCTCTTTCTGCACTGGTTGACTATTTTTCCTTCCTTATATTCTGATTTGTTGATTTGATCCCTGGTTTTCCTTCCCTCACCACTTGTTTCATATGCGTTTTTGTTTATTTCAGTAGGACTAGCCTTCATTCCTTCCTCGTCTTGATTAAGATCCGCTGTTAGTTCTATAAACTGTCTTATAACTATAACTCTGAACAGAGCATCAGAAAGATTATCTATCTGCTGGCACAATAAATCATGTATTTGCTGTCTGGTCAGCTGCGTGATTGGGATCTCTATCATGATCCCTGCCATCCTATCAGGTTTGTTTACCTTTCCCTCATGGGCGGGGCTGTCACACCTCCTACGCTATAGGTGGCAGAGCTCCATGCACTTGTCACTACCAGGCGACCCTTCTCACCACACTGTGGCGCTTTGTGTGGGGGCGGGAGTCCAAGATGGATTGCTGCTGTTCACTCTCCATTGAGAGACCAGGAGCCTCCTCCTCCATCCCCATGCCCTCTGGGCCTCACAGTCGGAGGCAATGGTGGTCTGCCTTCCCCGGCATTGGAATCGAAAGCTTATGGGTTTGGTCTGCAGCTGAGGGTGCTCCCCAGGCTCATCTCGCCTCCCCTTAAATGCAGGTGTCTGTGCTTACCGCTCTTCCATCGCCATCGCTGCAGCTGCTGCCGCCAGCACAAGCTTGACCTCTCCGCCCTGGCTTCGCCCCTCTTACCCGTCTGGACGAGCACCACTTGTTTATAACTTCATACGTTGGACTTCCATGTAGCTTTATTTTCTGGAACTTCTGGTTATTTCTGGTTTTGTGGTAGTTGTATTTCTTCTTAGTTGTGGAGGGAGATGGAGTGTGTCAGTCCAAGCCTCAATCTTGGCCGGAAGTCTCAATTTTTTGGATGTCTTTTTTTTTCATTATGTTCTAAATCATTGATTTGCTTCTTGTCTTCATCCATTCTGCTGTTGACAGACAAAAAAGGCTGCTTTATCACAATGTGACTGGTAGGAAGTGTGGAGATGTGAGAGGGCTGGCTGGGCTCCAACGGGTGGCAGCTGAAGGTATGAAGAAACATCTCAGCAGCCAGGGTTTCCCCCTGAAAAGTGTGGGGTCTAAGCCCCCAGCTGGGCTTCCCAACTTAGAACAACAGAGCTGAGAGTAAAAAAGCATCCAGCTGTAAAAAGCAAAAAGTCGTGGGTATTTTGTTGGCCTGAGATGGCTGGAGTCACCTGGGCTCCAGCAGAGGGAGTGCAGAGTGGATTAGAGGTGCTTAAGGAGAGTTTCGGGTGGCAGCTTTGAGGAGAGAACTGAGGGAGCAACTGACTGGGTCCCAGTGCTGACTCATCCCCCATACCTCAAGCAGACCACACCCCTCCAAGTGTCATAAGCCTGAGGGAAAGCAATAGTCCTGCAAGCAGGAATTAATCTGCACCACCCTCCGTGCTTAAACCTGACAGCTTAAATTGAATAGATTAACAACTAAAGGTGACAGACAAAGACTCTGATTTCTGGTAGTCTCAAACAGGCTACCTACGCCCGGACTGGAACGTGATCTGATATCACCAGGGGCAGATCCAGGAAGAAAAGAGCACATCTACAACAGTATACAAGATGTGGTGGGAGGAGTGACTCAGTCAGCTAGCCAGAGGGAAGTACCCACCAAAGAGCAACACAACAACAACCAAAACCCAAGTACAACCAGACAGCCCAAATAAATGGCTTTCCCACTAAGATCAGGAATAAGAGAAGGATGTCTGCTGTCTTCACTTCTATTCAACAGTTTTGGAAGTACTAGCCACATCAGCCAGACAACAAAAAGAAATAAAAAGCATCTAAATTGGAAAGGAGAAAGTAAAACTGTCATTTTTTGCAGATGATATGATAGTGTATGGAGAAAACCCTATAGACTTTACCAAAAACCTACGTGACCTAATAAGCGAATTTGGTAAAATAACAGGATAAAAGTCAATATTCAGAAATCAAAGGCAGTTCTGTACACCAACAATGAAATATCAAAAACAGAAACTAGAAAAAAATCCCATTTACTTTAGTGACAAGAAAAAATAGAGTACTTAGGAATAAACTTAACCAAGGATATAAAACACCTGTACTCGGAAAACTACATAACACTGAATAAAGAAATTAAGGAAGATACAAATAAATGGAAGTATATACTATGTTCATGGATGGAAAAAATTAACATCATTAAAATGTCGAGACTACCCAAAGCAATTTATAGATTCAATGCAATCACTATTAAAATCCCAATGACATATTTCACAGACCCAGAACAAACTATTCAAAAATGTATATGGAACCAAAAATCATCCAGAATAGCCCCAGCAATATTGAGAAAGAGGAACAAAGTAGGAGAAATCACAATACCTGATATATTACAAGGCCACGGTAATCAAAACATTCTAGTACTGCCATAAGAACAGACATATAGATCAATGGAACAGTATAGAGGGTCCAGAAATAAACCCAGGTTTCTAAGGTCAATTAATATGTGACAAAGGGGGAAGGAGCATAAAATGGAGTGAAAATAGCCTCTTCAACAAATGGTTTTGGGAGAACTGGACAGGGACATACAAAAAATGAAACTAGACCACCAACTTAAACCACACACCAGAATAAACTCCAGGTGGATAGAGACTTAAACATAAGCCATGACACCATAAAAGCCATAGAGGAAAACATAGGGAGTAAAATCTCATATACCCTACTCAGCAATATTTTTGCTGATGTATTTCCTCGGGCAAGGGAAATAAAGGAACGAATAAACAAATCGGACTACATCAAAATAAAAAGTCTCTGCCCAGCGAAAGAAAACATCAGCAAGGTAAGAAGGGAACCAACCCTATGGGAAAACATATTTACCAGTGATACCTCAGACAAGGGGGTTTGATCTCCAAAATGTATAAAGAATTTATTCAACTCAACACCAAGAAGACAGACAATCCAATTTAAAAATGGGCAAATTACCTTAATAGATACTTCTCCAAGGAGGACATACAAAGGGCCCATAGACATATGAAAGAATGCTCAACATCACTAGCCATCAGAGAGATGCAAATTAAAACCACAATGAGATACCCTTCACACTGGACAGAATGGCCACCATTAACAAATCAGCAAGCAACAAATGTTGGTGAGGATGTGGGAATGCAGACTGGTGCAGCCACTATGGAAAACAGTATGAAATTTCCTCAAAAAACTAAAAATGGAACTGCCTTTTGATCCAGTGATTCCACTGCTAGGATTATACCCGAAGAATGCTGAAACACCAATTCAAAAGAACCTATGAACTCCTATGTTCATAACAGCACTATGTATTTACAATAACCAAATGCTGGAAACAGCCTAAGTGCCCATCAGATGAGTGGATCAAAAAACTGTGGCACATTTACACAACGGAGTACTATGCAGCAGAAGGAAAGAAGGAACTCCTACCTTTTGTGACAATATGGATATAACTGGAGAGTATTATGCTTAGTGAAATAAGCCAGATGGAAAAAGAAAAACACCATGTAATCTCACCTAATACAGGAACCAAATGAACAAAGCAAGCAAATGAGCAAAATAGAACCATAGGCATAGAAATGAGGAATAGACAGACAGTAACCAGAGAGGAGGGGGGAGGGGAGAAAAGGGGAAAGAAGAGGAAGCGTCTAGTCAAGGTACTAATATAAATGACCCATGGACGTGGACAAAAGGGTGGGGATTGACAGTGGGAGAGGGGGAAGGTGTGCGGGGCAGGGGAGAGCAATAGGGGGAAAATGGGACAACTGTAGTAGAACAACAATTTTTAAAAAGAAAAAGGAGTAAATCATTATGACCTGGGGTTAGGTAAAGCCTACTTAGATATGACCACAAAGTGACAAAGGAAAAAATAGATAGAGCTTCATGAAAATTAAAAACTTTTGTGCTCCAAACAATACCACCAAGAAAGTGAAAAAACAACCCATAGAATGGGATAGAAAATATTTACAACAGAGGCAAATGCAGAAAGATGAGGAGACAGAGAAGTATGACCCAGAAGCAGGGGCAGATCAAGGTCCCAGTGGCACAACTAAGCAATGAGCAGATAGCACATCTAATAAACGAGGAGATAGACAACTTAACAGAAGCACAGTTTAAGGCATTGGTGATTAGGATGCTCACAACTCTAACAGCAAAGATTAAACAGGACAGGGAAAGAATGATGGCTATACTGGCTGAAATGAAGGAAAATCCATATGAAACAAGTGGTGAAGGAAAGGAAACCAGGGTTCAAATCAACAAATTGGAACATAATGAAGAAACAAACAGTCAACCAGTACAGAAGGAGGAAATGAAAATTTAAAAAACTGAGGAGAGGCTTAGAAACCTCTGGGACAGCTATAAACGTGCCAACGTCTGAATCATAGGGTTGCCAGAAGGTGAAGAGAGAGAGCAAGAAATTGAAAAATTATATGAAAAAATAATGAAGGAAAACTTTCCTAATTTGGGGAAGGTAATGAACATATGGGTCCAGGAAGCACAGAGAGTCCCAAACAAACTAGACCCAATGAGGACCACACCAAGACACAGCATAATCAAAATGCCAAAGATTAAGGATAAAGAGAATTTTAAAAGCAGCAAGAGAAAAGAGGAGAATTACTTATAAAGGACTACCTATAAGACTGCCAGCTGATTTCTCAAAAGAAACTTTGCAGGCAAGAAGGGACTGGCAGGAAATATTCAAAGAGATGAAAAGCAAGGCCCTACAACCAAGATTACTCTATCCAGCAAAGATATCATTCAGAATGGAAGGGCAGATAAAAGTGCTTCCCAGACAAAGTAAAGCTGAAGGAGTTCATCATCACCAAGCCATTATTATATGAAATGTTAAAGGGACTTATTTAAGAAAAAAGATATCAAAACTATGAACATTAAAATGAACACAGTATCACAACTATCAACAACAGAAGCTAGGGAATGGAAAAAAAGTAAACTAAGCAGACAACTAGACTGGGAACAGAATCATAGGTATGGGGAGCACGTGGAGAGAAGGAAGCTGGGAGGGGGAAGGGGAAAAGGAGGGAAATGGTGCAAGAATTAAGAAGCAAGGTAGGAGGGTGGGGAATAGACAGGGGATGCTGAAAAGAGCTTTATGTGAAACCATGGACATGGACTAAGGGTTGGGGACTGCTGGAGGGAAGGAGGTTGCTGGGTGGAGGGGAGCAAAAGGAAAAGAAATTGGGACAGCTATAACAGCATAATCAATAAAACATACAAAAAATGAAACACAACTAATATCAGCAATATTACTATTAATAATAGAACTATAAAAAAGATAAAATTATAAGCAAATAAATTTGATAATTTGAAAAAAAAGAAAATATTTACAAACTATATATTATATATAATGAGACTTATATCCAGAATATGTGAAGTGCTTTGACAGCTCATTATTCATCGGCAGCCATCCATCTCGAGAGACGATGGTGTAGCTTCTTAGGAGTCTATCTGCACCACCGAGAATGGTTGTGCAGTCCGACTCGGGAGTGACACGGTATCTGTCTCCTCCCGTGTTGAATCGACATCTTGAGATGACGCTGGAGTGTCCTCTCCAGTGAAGCTGAAGCTACAGAGCCTGGGCAGGGTGATATGGAGGGTCTGCTGTTGCCCATGCAGCAGACCCCCCCTCTCTTCGCAGCTGAAGGGTCCAAGGGAAAGACGGAGTCAATACAGCTTGGTTTCAGGTGCGCCGCAGGAGTTGCCCGTGTTGACTACAACGTCAAACCGCCTTAGGGACTCCGGCTCCGGATTTTCTGTCGGGGTTTACTCCCTTAGCCTTTCCCCTGAAGAGGTATGCCGCAAGGCAGCGGAGGTTTTTTGGAGTCAGAGTTTTCCTTCTCTGATGTGCATTATTAAAAAGGTAATTAAGCCTATTAACCAGAATCACCCCAATACATTCAATTTTAAAAAAGATAATTAAGCCAATTTTAAAATTGGTAAAGGAGCTACATATACATTTCTCCAAAGAATATATACAGAATGTCAATAAATACATTAAGAGATTCTCACATCATTAAGTAATCAAGGAAATACAGATTAAAACCACGAGATAGCACTTTACATCCACTAAGATGACTGTAACAGAAAAGATAAACAATAATCAATGTTGATGAAGAATGTGGAGAAACTGGAACCCTCATAAGCTGCTGGTGGAAATGTAAATGTGGTATTCGTACCATGGAATATTATTTGGCCATAAAAAGGAATGAAAAATGAAAGAAGCAAAATGCAAAAAACCACATACTGTGTGACTCCATCTATAAGAAATGTCTAGAAAGGAAAATCCATAGAGGCATAAAGTAGATTCATGGTTGCCAGGGGTATGCTAAATGGGTATGAGATTTTCTAAGGGGTAACAAAAATGTTTTAAAATTAGATAGTAGTGATGGTTGCACAATCTTGTGAATATACTAATACCCATTTAATTGTATACTTTAAATGGGTGAATGTATGATAAGTAAATTATTAAAACAATAAAATTATTTAAAAAATATTATCTAGCTGCCACTCAGAGAATTGATTTCAGTGAGAAAAAGAGAGGAAGCAGGGAGACTAGTTAGGATGCTATTACAGGAGATGAGGTGAGAGGTGATAATGCCGTGGACTAGGATATTGGGATTGGGGATAAAGAGAAGTAAATGATACAAACTACATGGGGGTAGCAGGATGGGGGCAGTTATAGTCCTGCAAATAGGTTGGATTTGCAATAGTGCAATAGTGTGCTTATAGGCCTCTCCACTTCCATTTTGTTCTACATGTGTTATAAATCATGATGCAGATCATGTTGCTTTAAAAGTTAGAAACCTCCAGGACTTCTGGCCAAGATGGAGGCTTAGACTGACACGCTCAGTCTCCCTCTACAACTAAGAATAAATACAACTACCTCAAAACAAAAGATAACTAGAAATTCCAGAAAATAAAACTACATGGAAGCCCAACATATGAAGTTATAAACCAGTGGTGCTCATCTGGATGGGTAGGAGGGGTGAGATCAGAATCAGGACACAAGGGTCAGGCTGAGCTGTCCGAGGTAGCAGTGGGAATAGTGGCGGGACTGCGAGAAACGCCAGGGGAGCAATCCCAGCGGCAGTCGAGACCCGGCAGCTCGCGATTCCAACGCTGGGGAAGGCAGACCCCCCATTGCCTTGGACGGTGAGGCTGTGGGGAAGGAGCCTCCCAGTCTCTCGGTGGAGAGTAACGGCAGGAATCCATCTTGGACCCCCCGCCCCCACACAAAGAGCCACAGAGGGCGAAAAAGGTCGCCTATCGCCACCGGTCGCCAATCGCTGCTGGTCGCCGGGCAGTGATGAGTGCACGGGGCTCTGCCCCCTATAGCCTGCCCAGGAAGAAAGCTAAACACAAATCTGTTAGAATGAAGCAGACAACGATTGAAATCCCAGTGACGCACCTCACCAGGCATCAGATGAGAGACCTGACAGAGGAACAAATAAAAAATCTTTCGGAGGCTCAGTTCAGAGCTATAGTGATAAGCTGGCTTACAGAATTAACAAAATATTTGGAACAAGACAGGGAGGGAATGAAAGCTACTCATACTGAAATGAACGAAAACACATACAAGTGGTGAGGAAATAAAATCCAAAGATCAAATCAACAAACCAGAACATAGGGAAGGAACAAACAGACAACCAGTGCAGAAAGAGGAAACAAAAAATAAGAAAAGTGAGGAGAAGATCAGAAACCTCTGGGACAGCTATAAGAGATCAAACATTCGGATAATAGGATTGCCAGAGGGCGAAGAAGAAGAACTAGAAATTGAAAAATTATGTGAAAAAATAATGAAGCAGAACTTCCCAAACTTGGGGAAGAAAATAGACTTACAGGTCCAGAGAAACTGGAGCCAGGGAGAACCACTCCAAGACACATTATAATCAAATTGTCAAAAATTAAAGATAACGAGAGAATCTTAAAAGCAACAAGAGAGAAGAAAAGAATCATGTACAAAGGGGTAACAGTTAGACTATCAGCTGATTTCTCAGAAGAGACCCTGCAGGCAAGAAGGGACTGGCAAGAAATATTCAAAGTAATGAAAATCAAAAACCTACAACCACGAATACTCTATCCAGTGAAAGTGTCATTCAGAATAGAAGGGCAGAGAAAGTGCTTCCAGGACAAAGTAAAACTGAAGGAGTTCATTAGATCCAAACCACTATTATATGAGATATTAAAGGGACTGGTTTAGAAAAAGGCGGAGCAAAACTATGAACACTAAAATGAAAACTGCATCACAAGAACCAACAACAGAAGCTAGGGAATTGAAACAAAGGCAAACTAAATAGGCAATGAGAGTGGAAAAAGAACTATAGGTATGGGGAACATACTGGGGGGAGGTCAGCAAGGAGGGGGAAGGGGGAGAGGGAAGGAGATGGTACAGGAATTAAGAAGCATAGTAGGAGGGAATGGAATAGACAGGAAGATGTCGAAAAGAACTATATGCACAACCAATGGGCATGGACTAAAAGTGGGAGACAACTGGAGGGAGGGGGGCCACTGGGTGGAGGGGAGCAGAGGGAAAAGAAATTGGGACAACTGTACAGCATAATCAATAAAACATATTAAAAAAAAAAGAAAGTTAGAAACCTCCAAAGACCGTTTATTATTTAAGGGATGGATTTCAAACCCAAGAAAAAATGATATGGAAGCTGTTGTAATAGCCTTCTGTAATATATAGAGTCTACAGGAAATGAGGATCTCTATGTAATGAATGATGTCAGCCAGCTGTCGAAGTAAGCCACCTAATCCATGATCATTCAAACTCCAGTCAAGAAAAAGAAGCTTTATGAGCAGATGCCTTCATTGGAGCAAAGGCATGTGTAAAGGAGGAACATGCCAACCCAAAGATGAGGGCAACATGGAGTGTGGAAAAGGCTTCAGTTTTAGAGACCCAGAAACTATTTTGTCTTTGCTCCCAGTGGTGATGAGAGCTGGGGGATGGACTCATCCTAACCAAATGTACAACAGACTGATATAGCAACTGGAAAGACAGGGGTTAATTAATAATGAAAAACAGTTCAAGGTACTCAAGTTTGAGTGTCAACACATTCTGTTCAAGACACTCCACAGGATAAGCTGAATTATTTCCAGAGGGCTACATGATGCTCACAGACTCAGTCAGGGGACTTGGTTGTATATATCTTATTTTGTTTTTCTTTTTAAAGAAAAAACTTGTTCTGTTGCTGTATAGTAGGGTCATTCAATATCTAAGGAAAAGGCAAGCATATGATTTGGACAAGGAAAATTTTTTAAGTGTGTTTTTGAAAACCTTCAAGAAAAATATATTTGTCTCTCTGAAGAGTTTAAGGTGCTTTTCTCAGTAGTCCTGCTGAATGATGGATCAGTTCATCCTTCCACATGGAGGGAAGCTGCATAGCATATTGGTCAAGCATGTGAGTTCTGATGTCAAACTGACAATGTTTGGGTACTGATTTCAGTGCATGTGACCTTAGGCAAATTACAGTTCTTTGTACTTGTTTCTTCATCTGTAAAATGGGAATAATAGTAACATCTCTGATGTGGACTGAATTGCAATCCCCTGTGTTGAAACCCTAACCCCCAATGTGCTTGTATTTGGAGATGGGTCTTTGGGAGATAATTAAGTGTAGATGAGGTGTTCTCTATGATGGGATTAGTGCCCTTATAAGAAGAGATGCCAGAGATTGAGCTCTCTTACCCCCCACCCAACTCCCACCATGGGAGGACACAGGGAGGCCATCTACAAGCCAGAAAGAGTTGTCACTAGAAACCAATCATGCTGGCACATTGATTTTGGACTTTTGGTCTCTGTAATTACGATAAAATTAATTTCCATTATTTAAGGTATTTTGTGTGTGTGTGTAAACTGAAACTGACTAAGGTAGTCTCCCTGCATGAGTGGCTGTCAGAGTTCAATTAATTGATACCTGTAGAACACTTAGACCCATGTCTGACACATGGCATGGTAAGTTCTCAGCAACTGTTGGTTATTGTTATGCTACCTGGCAAGTAAAGTGTTGTGTTTGGTGAGGACAGGCTTCACCTGGACATCTCTGAAGACACACCAACCTGCATATTTCTGAAGACATACAATTTATTTCTGTGGGGTAATCCATCTTTGTCTCCCCAAAGAAATGCAATCATCCAGAGTATCTTGATTAAAAGACATCTGTCATTGTTTGTAAATGTAGAGTCCTAGGAGCATTACCTGAACTCACCAGCCTGTGGGTGCCAGGGTGAAAATGCAGATGCGGGGGGTGACCTCTGCTTCAGTGTCGTCCCCTCACAGAGGCCATCCCTGACCACTTTGTACAGAGGCGCAGCCCTTCCCCGTTGCTTTCCGTTCCTTTCCCATTTTCATTTTTTTCATAGCACCTGATATTATATGCTTTGTTGTGCATTTCATGTCTCCTTACTTTTTTCCCACTCCTGTATCCCTAGTTCTTGAACATTGCCTGATATATTTGTTGATTAAATGAATGAATTTACTACAGTAGGTAAGAACATGAACTCTGGCATCAGCCTTCAAATCCCTGTTACTTCATGTACATGATCTTGGGCAAGTTCCTTACCCTGATGAGACTCAATTTTCTCAACTGTAAAATGGAAATAGAATGAAGTTAGAAAATATATAGAAAGTGCTTAGTATAGTACCTAGCATCTAGTCAGTGCTAATCAAATGCTGGCTATTTTTATTTTCTCTTCTAAGCCTTGTGTACAGAGGAGCAAAGGGTGATTTATGTTCTTGAGGCACAAGAGACCTGCTTTCTCTGTGAGCCTGCAACTATGGCAGCTGGAATAAAGAGGACAGGTCACAGAGAAACTGGGGGCACGGTAGAGGGGAGCAGAACTGATCCCGTCAGAGCCACTGTGAGAATAAGATTATGGACCCATAATTTCAATTTTTTTTTTTTAAAAGAAAGAAGGAAAAGTGAAGAAATAAATTCTGAGAAGAAAATTTGTTCACATCCACAGTTGATCTTACTTCTACTCCGGCGAAAGTGTTTCAGTTAACCAGGAGCCCCTCCTCCCGCCTCCAGTTTAGGCAGAAATTCTTTAGCAATTTCCTACTCCAGTAGGATGATTCAGCTAAAGGGCTCCAAGGCAACAAGTATTTCATAGGAAACACTTTCCTGCCAAGCTCAAAGCTTGTGGCGGGAGTAAGAGAAATAACACACCCAGCTTTCGTTTGAGAGGAGGAAGGAGAAAAGAGAGAATGGAATAGCTGCTGTGCTCAGGTTTTGATAAAAAAATTTTTCTCTCATTCTTTGGTTCTCCCAGTACCTCTATCCTGAATCCCTATTGAACCTAAAAGTATTTTGCTTAAATACTCAGTAGACAGTAAAATGAGCTCTTAAAACTGTATTATAAAATGAGACTATATTTTCCTTCAGTGTGATGGGTTCATCTTGTCCATTTTTAGACTCATTTGGCTAGTGCAGGTAGTGTTTTGCTGAAGAAAGCACATAAAAATGCAGAGTCAACTGGAGCCACGTGACCTTTCCAACATCAAGTGGGTGAATACTATGGGAAAGAAAGAAGAGAGAAAAGCCAGTTGCTAATGCTTTATTGTGAAATCACATGGGTATGAATTCTAAGAGTCAGTATGCAAATATATTGTTCCCAAATAGAACAGTTGACAGGAGAACACTGACTTACTTAATAGGACATGTGCCAATATCTCTTTTGAAAAACGTGCATCCCATCACCAAAACAACAAAAACAAATACAAATTAGCATTTAAAAATATGTGATGATGGCATTTGTGATGTCACTCACACTAGCCAGAGGGTTAGATCCTCTCATCTTTCCATGCATTAGCCATCAGCTCTCCACTAGGGTAATTGTCATTAGTTTTCTAAATACTAAACCCAGAGAGTAGAATGTCTAAATAAAAACAAGCCTCTTTTATTCAGGTGGAAACTGGAAAATGGCTAAGTCTGTTAGGGCAGGGAACAAAGAGGCAAGGCCAAGTGATCAATGATGTGGGAAACAACTTTCTATAATACGCTTATTAGCAAAGACCTAGAGGTTTAGTAATGCATATAGTCAGGAAGAAAGAGGTAACATCTTGCAGTAGAATGGACTTAAGTCAGATTTATGCAAAGGTTCCTTACATGGGTCCCAAAGATAAACAATGGAGGGTGTTATGATTTCTCTTTTCCTAGGGGAATTTAGGATGAAGAAAGATCCCCATCTTCTTGAATTAAAATGATATCTGCCTAAAGGAAAAGAGATAAGATGGTCTTAGATTTTCAAAGTCATGCTTGTTATTTCTTATTTCTTATTTCTTCTCTGAAACCTTTACTAACTAACCGGTCAGTAACTAAACAGATACTTATTGCACCTGGATTATATGCCAGGCACTCTGCTAGCTGCAAAGGATACAACCACAGACAAGATAGTCTTTGCCCTCAAAGCCCATGCATAGAGCCAAGAAGCCAGGTATTAAACAAGAGCTTCTTTGGTGGTTTTAATATTTTTTGTTTTTATTGACTTTATTAGATGACTTTGGTTAATAAAATTATACAGGTTTCAGGTATAAAATTCTATAATACATCATCTGTGTATTGTGTGTTTACCACTCCAAGTTAAACAAGAAATTTAAAATACACACGAGAAGTGTCGAGATACATGGAGTCATGAAGCTGAGGAGAAATGGGTGGGTGAGTGGGAGTTTGTTTGCCTAATGTAGCAATCAGTGAAGGTCTTCTTGAGAAAAGTGATATTTAAGCTGATAACTTGGAAGAATGATTTGAAGGCAGAGTAAATAAATGATCTAGGTAGAGGGAAGAACATATCCGTCAATGACAGAGAAGAGGTGTAAGAAGAACTTAAAGAAGGCTGATGTGACAAGAGCTCAAAAGAATATAGTAGAAGAGGAGTCTGGGGATGTAGTCAAGGATCAGATGGCAGGCCATAAAATTCAGACTTTTTCTAAGCACAGAGGTGTAATCGAACAAAATAGGATTCAGCCGACTGCTGCCATACACAGCATAGCATAATAATTGGTGAGAAAGGAAAAAGATCTTTATTAAAAGGTTAACTCTAGGACTCCAAGCCACTCTCTTCTGCAAAACACAGAAAGAAGCCAGCCACTCCCAGGACCAGAATCGGTGTCCAGACACCCCACTCCATTCTTATCAGCCCTCCTGGGGCCCAAGGTTGTTAGGCTAACGGGTCTCCATCTTCAGGCTCTCTCTCCCCAGAATGTGCACTTGGGGAACCGGCTTCGCCATTGCCTTGCCACAGCTTCCGCCCCCTCCCGAGACTGGGAGGCACTGCCAGATCACTGCAGCCGGCACTTCCATGGGGCTGTATGCTTCCCCAGGGCTGGCAAATGTTCCCGGCTTGCATGTCTGTGGGCTGCTTTCAGAGCAAGAGAAGGGGCACAAGTCTGGGACGCATGCAGTATGGAATCACAGCGTCCCACTGGCCACTACCGGTGAGGTGCACGTCCCCACTGGGCAAGCAAGGGCAAGGGACTTGGCATCTGCTCTGACCACCCCACTCCTCGACCAAGTGGGGGAGGGAAACACAAAAAGGGAGGAGAATCTGCGCCCTCCGTTTACATCTTTGGCTACGAAATCTTGCATGCTGTAGGAGCGTACAGCTTGCCAGCCAAACTACAATAATGTCCATCACACACTTCAGCCCTCACAGCATCTCTGCCCCGTCTGCTACCAAGATTCAGAAGTGCATAGGGAGGTTTTCTAGCTGTGCACAGGGGCTGAAATTTACCACCTTGGGGTTTCCTGCAACCCCCTTTCCCACCCCCACTTTGGGGAGGGCAGCCTTTCTCCTGTTGTGTCATGCCTCACTGCTTGGTTGCTGGGAGGGGGAGGGGAATGCACGGTACTTGTTTACTGTTGCCTTGGGCAGCCTCCTCCTGTGATCCCTCCCTTCTCGGGGCAGGCAGGGTCTTGCGCTGCCTCCCCTCCGCCCAGGGATCTGACCATATCCCCCCTGTTACAAGGGGAGCCATTGAATGATTCTAAGTAAAATAATTAATTGCATGAAGAGATTTTAGTTGTTTAATATAGAATGACATTATTTCTAGACCTAACTTTTACCTGGATCTAAGTACAGCTTTGCCCTAAATTATGTTGTTAAGATAATATTTTCCCATGCACATTGCTAGATTTCAAGTAGAAAGACCTCCCCTACCAGGCCTTGCAAGCCTCAGATAGGCACGGAAACTTCCTTGATAACTGTAAAAGAGGTAAGTAATGGATCTTTATCCTACATGTTTACCTTTCTTTTTTTTAACATTTAATTAATTTTATTAAAATAACATAACTGAGGGACCATCGGATGACTGAATTTTATCAGGCACAATAAAAACTAAATTAAAACCCAAATCATCAAGAAAACCTGTATTCCTGGCTTCCTTGCGTGTATATTACGTGATTGTTGAGAGACAAGGCTGGCTGGTGGCCCCGCCCCACAGGGGCAGTTCCTGGAAGACAAAGCTTAGAATGATGGAAGACTGCGCCCTGAGAGGGTGGAGACTGGGAGGGGCGTGCCAGGCACTTCTGGAAAACCATCCCAAAGCATTGGAGACCTCCAAGAAATGGATATGTCCCGAAACTCAAGTCCCATAGTATCAAAGCAGACTCCTTTAGGTGGCTGTGGTCTTGACAGTCCTGGGCTGTTTGCTTCATTATGTGCAAAACAACCTGTTTGGTGCCATACCACTATCTTTGAAGACAAGTACTTCCTGTGATATAAGCATTTTTCACAGGACCTGATACTCAGAATGCATCCACATGTCTCCCCATCATCTGCCTATGTTCATTTCCCCTCCGATTGCCCTACCTGTTTACCTTTCTCAGTTTCCTGACTCATTTGACAGTAAAGAGACGTCTATTCTCTCCGTTGTTTTTTTCTTCTCTTACTACCATCTCTATGGGTTTTTTTTTTTAAGTGGCATTGAACACCATACAGCCTTGTGAAAAGTTGCTTAATACAATGGACACGGCACAAAGGGACATTCTGCTCCATCCTTCCAACTTTTGAGGCAATTTTGGCTTCATCATAAGCTGTTCTTTTATGGCAATTATAGTTTTTACAGCTCTTTCACTGCAACAAAACCTGCTTTGGCTCTTCTGAACCATTTCAAATGTTTTAGAATTTAACTGATCAGATCTTAAACCAATTTCTCACATGTTCTAGGAAGAGAACGGATGAAGGCATTTTGTGCAGACCACAGCCCAACAGTATCAGTTCATTCCAAAAAAGCATAACAGAGAGACAGTGTCCTCATTCCGCCATGCAAGTTGTGCTTCTGCATGCTTTCAATCCTAGAGGGCTTGAGTCAACAATTTGCTCATCTTTCTTGGCAATTTAAGTTATTCTTTGCAAATGCAACACTCTTGGAAGGCCCAGCTACTATTTTAATATTGAAGATGGAAGAAAATATGCAACATTTCTGGCATATTATGTTTTATTATTATTTCCAGAAAGGTTAAAATGGAACTGAAATGCAAAAAGAGATTTGTTCAGTGTATGGAGAAGGTGCTGTGACTGGTCGAACTTGTCAAAAGTGGTTTGCAAAGTTTCGTACTGGATATTTCTCAGTGGATGATGCTCCATGGTTTGGTAGTTCAGTTGAAGTTGATAGCAATCAAATCGAGACATTAATTGAGAATAATTAATGTTATACCACACAGAAGATAGCTAACAGACTCAAAATATCCAAATCAATAAAGTTATTGGCAAAAATGAAAAATGTGTTTTTTATTCAATGGAAAAAAACATACAGACTTTTTGGCCAATTCAATAGTTATTTGGAGCATCTGGTCAGACTGACAGAGGCCAAGGTGAGCCAGTCCCTGATTTCCTAGCTTCAGTCTTACTTAAGCCTGAGCTTTCTGTGCTTCTGTGATCTTTTCTCATGGCATCATGCTCCTTGTTTCCTGTTCAACTTTTTTTTTTTCATTACTCTTTTTAGAGAGAGGTAGGAAGGGAGAGAGAGAAACATCAATGTGAAGAAAATCATCCATTGCTTGCCTCCCATATGCACCTGGACTGGGGGTTGTAAGTGCCTGCACAGGGAACTGAATGTGCAACATAGATATGCACCCCAACCAGGAATCAAACCCACAATATTTTGGTAATGGGATGATGCTCCAAGCAGCTGAGCCACACTGGCCAGGGCTCCTGTGCAACTTTTAATCTAAATACAAAGAGCCAAATGTGGTATAGACTTTGCTAGTTTAACAAAAGGCAAAGAAAATATCACGTTTCTATTGTATGTATCTTGCTATTGAGGAGAAATTCTGTGATGACCATTTCAGGGTGAAGTATAACAGATTTTTGGCCTTTTTAGTTGACAAGAGCCATAGACACAAATGCTGAGCTGGGTCAGGTAAATTAATGCAGTAGGCCAGGTGGGAAGTGGAGGATGCCTGCCCAACCTAAAGAGAGGACCACTACTTCACTCCAATGGACTATTGCCAGGAAGGCCCAGTGAAACAAAACCTTCTGCTTTCCTAAGAGAAGCCAGAAATATGGGATTTAATGTGATAGTCCCTCAAGTTTTAAATGTTTCTCCCCAAAAGTAATATGTAGGAAACAAAACAAAGCAAGTTTGTGACCAGATTCAACCCATAGGTCACCAAATTGGGGTCTCTGGTCTAGAGTCTGCTCTAATTGCAAGACTCTGAAACCAGAGCAAAAGCCTCATGTTTCTGAGCAGGATTGATGAAATACAAGTGTCAGTCTTAGCAGAATCCTTATAGCTTGGCACTTTGGGCAAGAATTTTTCATAAACAAAACCATCTCATTCCTATCTTCCCAGCCCTATGTGGGAGCAGAAGGGAGGTGAAAATAGCAGCTGTATTAGTTCGCGAGGGCTACTATAACAAACTACCACAAACTGGGTAGTTTAAATAACAGAAATTTATTTTCTCACAAGTCTGGAGGCTAGAAGTCTGAGATCAAAGTGTTGGCAGGGTTGGTTTCTTCTGAGGCCTCTCTCCTTGGCTTATATTCAATAGATGACCATCTTCTCCCTGTGTCTTCATGGACCTGTCTGTGTCCTAATTTCCTCGTCTTATAGGGACACAGGTCATATTAGATTAGGCCCACTCATAGGACCTATTTTAACTTAATTACTTATTTAAAGACCCTATATCCAAATACAGTTACATTCTGAAGTACTGGGGGTTAGGATTTCAACATGTAAATTTTGGAGACACATAATTCAACCCATAATAGCAGGTTTTATATCTTCATGTAGTCTCTTCTAGGTCAGCACACACTGTTTCCATTCCTCTCATTTAATGGAACCAGGCAACCTAGGAAACAAGTATGCATTAATGTCCATCTGTACCAAACCATGTGGAAAAATTTAAAAGAGAGAGAGACAGAGATCCAGAAACACAGTCTGTCAGAGCAGAGAAAGAGCTTGAAGATCAGAGTTCTGATTAGGGATCATTTTCTAGGTGAGGAAATAAGACACAAAGGGGTCCTATGACATGCCAGAGGGAGGAAGTCACAGCCTATCTGAACTGGAAGGGGCCTTGGGTGTCATCTGTTCTATTAATCTCTGAGGGATACCTTCCATGCAAAATATTCCTGCCAAAAGGCCCAAGTTCATTCCATATCTGCATGTGAGAGCCAGGGAGCCCCACCCTGAGCTTGTTCCTCCATTCTTGTCTTGCTTGCAAGAGATGAATTCAAGCAAGAGACAACACGTATAGTGGAAATGAGATAGCAAGCTTATTTATGAAGCACATGAGCACGAAACTACAGGCAGGCATCCAGCTAGTCTAAATGTCTCATATATAGAGGAAATAAAGTTTAATGAGTTTATTCTATATACTTGAGCCAAGGCTACAAGTGAGCACTCAGCTAATCTGAGTGGACCGACTATTGAGGCTCAGGGATTATAGACTCTAGTCAGCTTTTAGGTATCCCTCCTTCTCCCCCTTCTACACCTTGGGAATAATGTACATCTACAAAGGCTTTCTTTTTCAGCTAGTAAAAGTTCTTTTGTCTTACTTAGTGAAATTGTCACAGAGGCTCCCTTTTCCAGTACACAGAGTTTCAAGGATTCCCTTCCCCCTGTGCTATCTTTGCTCATGATGTTCGGAATACCTGGCAATCTTATGGGACCAGGTTCAAGACTGCTGAGTTAATTGTTGAGACATTCCTCCCTTTTGCTTTTAGCCTCCTGTTTTAAGTTCTTTGTTAGATTATAACAGTGGGAACCCTGCTTTATTTCCCCTCCAACCACTCATTCTTAGCTGCTACCTAACAAGAGCTCCACCTATTGAGATCATGTCACCATAAATACGTTTTCTTACAGATAAAAACTTTAATTCTACATAAAATAGTCAACCCTTTTAAGTCATAATTTGAAGTGTCTTTTTTGTTCTGTACACCCCTTATATTTGTTATCTTACAGGATGTGCCTAGAATAGGAAGAAGCAAACTTGTTGAGGTGGCCAGACCTTTTTAAAGTAGATCAGATCAATTACTTCCCTTACTCGTGACATTATTCTTCTATAACTACAGCCTTTAGTCATTTTAGCAAATCTCTCTGCCCTTGCACATTAACCTAGTCTTAAACCCTTTACATAGGTGCTGTGGAAAGCCCATCTCCCCACCTAGTGCCTGGTACTTATTTTTCCTCCTGTTAACTTCCATCTTGCCAGATCCTCATTGCTCCAGCCTGATGAGCTCTCTTTGGATTTTGATCCTGACATCCTCACCATTCACTGCCTACTCTGGCTTCATATAGGCTGCAGATTCATCAGGCAGACACCTGTGCTCATCCAAGTCATGGGCCAAATTTTTACCAGGACAGAGCCTGAGTAATCTTTCCCCTGGACTCACATGGATCCAACCAAACAGAACTCTTTGGTGTGGTACATTGTCTCCATTCTCACCCAGCTTGTATTTCTCCACCTAATTTGAAAGGGTGTTGTAAGAGACTTGTTTGAAATCCTGTGCTACAGCATTTCCTTACCCTATGGTCTAGTAGCCCTAATTTTAAATAATCTTCCAAGTTAGTGGCTGAGCTTAAACAGTGTGCTATCTGCTGTCCTAAATCACCCAGTCTATTTGGAGACATGAGAAACAAACAATTGAAACACAGTCAAGAGGACTGGGATCTTCCTATCAAGCAGAGAGAACATGTACGGGAAGGGAGGGCTTTAGAGTAACCTGTCCATGATTCAAACAAGAACCGAGTTGCAGGCACATTGAAGCCTCTTTGGCTGAATCTGATATGAATATGCCATGTCCTTTCCTATTTTTCTCTCCTACAGCTTGGAAGAAATTATATTTTCTTTATGTATGGGCTGTTAGTCATTTGAAACAGTTCTCCTCAGCCCCTGTGGAATCTCCTTCTCAGAAATATTGTTAGAGTTGGCATAGACTGGCCCTAAGGCAGATCTGGCAATTTCTACAGACACGTTCCCTTAGTAGTGAGGGCCAAGAAGGAAGATATTTGTTTCAAGCACACACAGCAAGGAAGACAGTTCACACCTAATGCTAACTGGTTGCAGGTCATCTCCCCTGCTGTGCCAGTATCAAAAATGGGTCCCACACTATGGTTTCTAGACACTTTTTAGGAATGTTCTGTTCTCTCAGGTAAGACAATGTTTTTATTATGTCCCTAGTTAAGGGAACCAGCCATTATCAAATCTTCACAAGTTAACCTGCGGACAGTTCTGGTCTAGTCCAGCGCTCAAAAGTTTCTATGGCTGTCTCGAGTTCCATCTTCCTGTGATGTCATAACTCTAATGTAACAACTGACCTCCTGTTCTCATCTTTGTCTCTAAAATATGGACAAAGAAAGTCAAGCTTAGCTTAGGTGGAAGACATAAGGGCATCTCCCAACTGTAAAAGCACGGGGGACCCTGAGATCAGTCTACAAGGAAGATACAGGGAATTCCTGATCCTTGCAGAGCTTTAGGCAGAGGATTAACACCAGTCTGTCAGACTGGGTTGATACAGAACCTAAGGAAGATGTGACCCCAAACAAATCTGACCCCAGGCCTTGGAAGGTTTGTAGTTGTTTCACGGATTGGCAGGCCACTTGTAAGGGAGTTGCCACAGAGAGGGAAAAGTGGATGGCAGGTACATGTTTTAAGCCTTACACACCCAAACGACCTTCCAGGCCCAACACTGACAGCAAAGGTGATATGGTGTGGGACAAATCCTCCTGGATGCCACCCGGACTGTCAGCTTCATGTGCTGCATTGCTCTGAAAGCCTCTTCCTCTCAGTCTGATTTTTCCCCTTTGTCACCAGTTTCCTCTTTCAGTCCAGGCCTTCCTAGGAAAATATATCACATTTCTATTATGTTCACCTCCCCTTCCCAAGTGTATATACGTAGGTGCTGTCTTAGTCCTTCTGAGGTGCTGTAACACAAACACTGGCGGCTTAAACAACAAACATTGATTTCTCATAGTTCTGGAGACTGTAAGTCCTAGATCAAGGCACTGGCCGATTCAGTGTCTGGGGAGGGCCCACTACCTGACCTTCTTCTTGCTGTGTTCTTACATGGTAAAAAGCTCAAGAAACACCTCTGAGGTCCTTTTATAAAAGGGACTAATCCCATTCATGAGTGTCTCATCCTCATGACCTAAAGCACCTTCCAAAGACCCAAACTTCAAATACCATCCTACTGAGGGTTAGGGTTTTGACATATAAATGTTGTTGGGAAACAAACATTCAGGCTGGAACAAGAGCTGTGAGAGTTCTTCTTCATCTCAGACTGGATTCTGAGAACATTTTATGTAGTCCTGGTCTGTCACATTCTGACTGATATTAACTGGGTCCAGCATAATCCTAAAGAGTTATCTTGCCATTGTATACTTCCCTTAACTCCCTGAAAAATTATTTAGCTGTGCCAAGAAGATGGGCATCTAGTTTGTTTTTTTTTTTTTTTAATACAGTATAGGGAATATAGTCCATAATACTGTAGTAACTATTCATGGTGCCAGGTGGGGGTACTAGACTTATGGGGGGGGGACACATATTGTAAAGTATATGATTGATTGTCTATTCACTATGTTGTACACCTGAAACTAATGCAATATAATATTGAATAGAAACTGTAACTGAAAAAAAAAGTTCTTGGCTGAGGAAAAGAAAAGGTGATCATCTAGTTTTTTGAAGACCATTTTACAAAGTAATATTTTTCATAAACAATTTATTGAACACCTGTACAAGCATGTTCATTGTTTATCATATAAAAATTAGAACACACCTAAATATCCATTAGCAAGATAATGTGTTGTTCCTCTAATAGCATCTGTATTATTTTTAAAATTTAGAAAGACTTTTATTTATTTACTTTTAGAGAGAGGGGAAAGGAAGGAGAAAGAGAGGGAAAGAAATATCAGTGTGTGGTACCTCTTGCACCCCACCACCACCACCACCAACCGGGGACCTGGTCCACGACCCAGGCATGAGCCCTGACTGGGAATCAAACCGCGACCTTTTGGTTCATAGGTTGGCACTCAATCCACTGAGCCACACCAGCCAGGGCTATTTAAGTTTTTGATAATGAAAATGCTTTCCTATTACTTGCATCAAGTCACTGCTGTCGCCATTTCAGTCGCTCCCTACCTGTGTCCTTGCCTTTTATAATCCTTTTAATGACTTTCTCAGTGATTTATTAGCATTCAAGTATGGTTGTGGCACTTCCGGGCGTAAAGGTTTCTTACATTTTTTCCCCTCATTGTCCATCACAGTCCAAGCTCTGCACAGCGCCTAACAGCCCTCACCTGCCCTCCTTTGCAGCCTCGGCTCCCACACCTGGCCTCTGCTTTCTAACTACACAGGACTTGTCTCCATCTTCTGAACCTGTCAGTTTCTTTCACAACTACATGGCTTTGCACTTACTCTGCTCTCTGCTTTCAGTACCTTCCTCTTCTCTCTCCAAAATCAAATCTGAGCATCTCTGTTCTTTTCTACCTTCAGAACAGGTAAGCCCACCTGTTCCCATAGCCCCTATGGTCTCTTAGCACACTGCTGAAGTTGTGTGTGTTCAAGCATTGTCTGCCCTCTAGAAAGTGTGCTCCTGTGTTCATCCCATATTCCCTACTGGAGCACAGAGCCTATTGGATGCTAGACATTGAATGAATGGATAAATTAATAAATGGCAAGTGTACAATTCTTCTCATGCTTATGCATATTAGTTCCTGGCGTTTGTGTTAGGCTGTTTAAACAATTTGAATCATTTTCACATGTATAAAAATTTGGGGCTGGGGGAAGAGAGACTGCATGAAAACTTTCCAGGCTCACGGTCAAACTTTCCTAAGGATGGCCCTGCTCACAATAATAAAGCCCATTTACCATTCTCAGCTTTGCAAGATATTCTATGACACTTGTAACACATTTGGGGACTCCAGCTAAGACATCCTATGTCTTTGAGAATCACAATTATCTCAGGATTTGAGTCTAAACTCAGTCCACCCAACTATTATTATTTGGTTTTGGCCCAAGCTGGAACAGGGATGGCAGTCTCTATTGTAGAAATCTATTGCTAGGTCAATTTTGAAATATAAAAATTTCCAAGCACTGTGAAAATGAATGCCCCCAGGGTGCATTATCTGCACATGGGTGTGAATTTGCCCTAGGAATAATTGCTGACTCTGACAAAAACACTGACCACTCCAATGCTCTGCCCCCCACGCTTCTAATATAACATCTATAGTGCACTTACAATCCCCTACAACCGCACTGGAAAGGAAGTCCCACAGGGCAAGGAGGTTTCTTTTTTCTACAATAATACATAGAAAAGAATATACATAACATACATAAGTAAACCAGAAACAGAAGCATCTCCCAGATAAAACATCTATCAGTTGTCAGACAGCTAAAGGTATCTGAACTTCACTATCAAATGTAGGAGGACCAAATTTTATTCTCCATTCAGATTGATTCCTTTCCAGTCTGTCTTTTGGAAGTTCAGTAATGTGGCTCTTTCATTAAGTTGCATCGTGGAGGTGACGCAGTGTGGTTGAATGACCTTGGACTAAAGTCAGTCCATCCTGGCTCCACCATTTTATAACTGTGTGACCTTGGGCAAACTACAAATCATCCCTAAGCATCAGTTCCCTAATCTATTAAAGGTAGCTTACTAATACTTACCTGCTGAATGTATAGGGAATGAAAATGAAGTAACATCTGATGTTAGTTACCTTCTCACATTACATAAGGTAAAGAAACCTGATCTGAATATTTCTAGGCAGAATTTACCTGAGCTCTGCTATTGATGGCACACCAGAAAGTTGATTAAAAGCTGTATTTACAAAGGATTTCCCTCAGCTGGCAAGTTTCTGCTTCTCTATTGAACTCATGTGCCATATAAAAACTTTCTTCTTATCACCTTTCAATTGCATCTTTCCTTGGTTGCTTTTACCCTTTATGGCAGTTAATTCCTACATACAGCATCCACAGAGTCTTATCTTTCACATAGTCTTTTTTTCTTTATTGTTTTTCTGTTTCAATTGTCCCATTTTTCTCCCATTGCTCTTCCCAACCCAGCCCCCCCCTTCTCCCACAGTCATTCCCCACCCCGTTGTCCATGTCCATGTGTCATTTATGCATGTTTTTTGACTAGACCCTTCCCCTACTTATCCCCTTCTCTCCCTCCCCCTCCTTCCTGATAACTGTTATTCTGTTCCTTGTTTAATTTTGTTCATTTGTTTCTGTTGTTCATTAGTCTCCTGTATGAGGTGATATCATATGGTATTTTTCTTTCATTGCCTGGCTTATTTCACTAAGCATAATTCCATCTAGTTTCATTCATGTTGTAACAAATGGCAGGAGTTCCTTCTTTTTTTCTGCTGCATAGTATTCTATTGTGTAAATGTACCACAGTTTTTTAATCCACTCATCTACAGATGGGCACTTAGGATGTTTCCAGCACTTGGCTATTGTAAACAGCGCTGCTATGAACATAGGGGTACATACGTTCTTTTGAATTGGGGTTTCAGGATTCTTCAGGTATAATCCTAGCAGTGCAATCACTGGATCAAAAGGCAGTTCCATTTTTAGTTTTTTGAGGAAATTCCATACTGTTTTCCATAGTGGCTGCACCAGTCTGCATTCCCACCAGTAGTGCACTAAGGTTCCGGTTTCTCCACATCCTCGCCAGCACTTGTTGTTTGTTGATTTGTTGAAGATGGCCATTCTGTCTGGTATAAAGTGGCATCTCATTGTGGTTTTTATTTGCACCATTTGTTGAAGAGGCTCTTCTCACTCCATTTTATGCTCCTTCCACCTTTGTCAAATATTAGTTGATCATATAGACCTGGGTTTATTTCTGGGCTCTCTATTCTGTTCTATTGATCTATACGTCTGTTCTTTTGCCAGTACCAGACTGTTTTGATCGCAGCGGCTTTGTAGTATAGTTTGATGTCTGATATTGTGATTCCTCCTGCTGTGTTCTTCTGTCTCAAGATTGCTTTGGCTATTCGGGGTTTATTTTGGTTCCATATAAATTTTTGAAGTATTTGTTCTAGGTCTGTGAAATATGTCATTGGCATTTTAATAGGGATTGCGTTGAATCTATAAATTGCTTTGGGTAGTATGGACATTTTAATGATGTTGATTCTTCCCATTCATGAACATGGTATTTGCTTCCATTTATTTGTATCTTCCTTAATTTCTTTCTTCAGTGTTATGTAGTTTTGCGAGTACAGGTCTTTTACCTCCTTGGTTAAGTTCATTCCTAGGTACTTTTTTTTTCTTGTTGCTATAGTAAATGGGATTTTTAAAAGTTTCGTCTCTAATATTTTAGTGTTGGTGTACAGAAATGCCTTCTATTTCTGTATATTGACTTTATACCCTGTTATTTTGCCAAATTTGCTTATTACGTCGAGTAGTTTTCTAGTGGAATCTATAGGGCTTCCTATGTACACTATCATGTCATCAGCAAATAATGACAGTTTTACTTCCTCTTTTACAATTTGGATGCCTTTTATTTCTTTCTCTTCTCTAATTGCTGTGGCTAGAACTTCCAACACTATGTTGATTAGGAGTGGAGAGAGTAGACATCCTTGTCTTGTTCCTGATCTCAGGGGGAATGATTTCAGTTTTTGTCCATTGAGTATGATGTTGGCTTCAGGTTTCTCATATATAGCCTTAATTACGTTGAGGTATGCGTCTTCCATTCCCATTTTGCTGAGTGTTTTCATCATAAATGGGTGTTGTACTTTATCAAATGTTTTTTCTGCATCTATTAATATAATCATGTGATTTTTGTCTTTCATTTTTTTTAGGTGGTGTATTATATTTATTGATTTGCAAATATTAAACCATCGTTGCATCCCTGGGATGAATCCAACTTGATCGTGTTGTATGATCTTTTTAATGTGTTGCTGGATCCTGTTTGCCAATATTTTGTTGAGAATTTTAGCATCTACATTCATCAGTGATATTGGTCTGTAGTTTTCTTTCTTTGCTGTGTCTTGACCTGGTTTTGGAATTAGGGTAATACTGGCTTCATAGAACTAGTTTGGGAGTTTTCCCTCTTCTTGGATTTTTTGGAAAAGTTTGAGAAGGGTAGGAGTTAGTTCTTCTCTAAATGTTTTGTAAATTCGCCTGTGAAGCCATCCGGTCCAGGGCTGTTGTGTGCCAGGAGTTTTTTGATTACTGTTTCAATTTCACTCTTTCTTATTGGTCTGTTCAGGCTTTCTACTTCTTGATTCAGTTTTAGTAGATTATATGTTTCTAGAAATTTGTCCATTTCATCTAGGTTGTCAAGTTTCTTGCCATACAGTTGCTTATGGTGATTTCTTACAATCCTTTGTATTTCCATGATATTGGTTGTGATTTCTCCTCTTTCATTTCTGATTTTGTTTATTTGGGTCCTCTCTCTTTTTTTCCTGATTAGCCTGCCTAAAGGCTTGTTGACTTTGTTTACCTTTTCAAAGAACCAGCCCCTATTTTTGTTGATCTTTTGAATTGTTTGTTTAGTCGCTATGTCATTTAATTCTGCTCTGATCTTGATGATTTTCTTCCTTCTTCTCACCCTGGGCTTTGTTTGTTGTCATTGTTCTAGTTCTTGTAGCTGTAGGGTTAGATTTTTTATTTGAGATTCTACTATCCTTTTCAGGTAGACCTGTATTGCTATGAACTTTCCTCTCAGGACTGCTTTTGTTGTGTCCCATAGGTTTTGGGCTGTTGTGTGTTCATTATCATTAGTTTCCAGAAACTTTTTGATTTCTTCCTTGATGTCACTGTTAACCCATTCATTATTTAATATCATGTTATTCATTCTCCATGAGTTTGAATGTCTTTGATTTTTTTTTTTTTTTTTTAGGCTGATCTCTAGTTTCAAGGCATTGTGGTCTGAGAAGATGCTTGATATAATTTCAATTTTCTTGAATTTGTTGAGGCTTGTTTTGTGTGTTACTATGTGGTCTATCTTTGAAAATGTTCCATGTGCATTTGAAAAGAATGTATATTTTGCTTCTTTGGGGTGAAAAGTTTTATATATATCAGTTTAGTCCATTTGATCTAGAGTGTTGTTCAATGCCTCAATATCCTTGGTGTTTCTTTGCTTCAAAGATTTGTCTATTATTGATAATGGGGTGTTAAAGTCCCCCACTATGAGTGTGTTGCTGTTGATATCCTTCTTGTAGTCTTCTAGTATTTTCCTCATATATTTGGGTGCTTCTATGTTGGATGCATATGTATTTTCAAGGGTTATATCTTCCTGATGGATTGTTTCTGTCAATATTATGAAATGCCCTTCTTTGTCTCTTTTTATGGCCTTTGCTGTGAAATCTGTTTTGTCTGATATAAGTATTACTACCCCAGCTTTTTTTTCATGTCTGTTTGCTTGGAATACTTTTTTCCGTCTCTTCACTTTCAGTTTGTGTAAATCTTTTGTTTTGAGGTGTGTCTCTTACAGACAGCATATATGTGGGTCATGTTTTCATATCCATTCTGCTACTCTATGTCTTTTGATTGGAGCATTTAATCCATTTACATTTAAGGCTATTATTGTCGGGTATTTATTCATTTATTTTGTACCTGTGTTCCTCTCCCTCTCTTTTCTTCTTCTTTTTCTTAAAGCATTCCCTTTAGCATTTCTTACAATGCTGGTTTGGTGGAGATGTATTCTTTTCATCTTCCTTTGTCTGGGAAACTCCTTATTTCACCTTCCATTTTGAAAGAGAGCCTTGCTGGGTAGAGAATTCTTGGTGTAGGCCTTTGTTTTTCATTGATTGAGATATTTTTTGCCATTACCTTCTGGCTTGTGGTGTTTCTGTTGAGAAATCAGCTGATAGCCTTATCGGACCTCCCTTGTATGTTATTTGCTGTTTTTCTCTTGCTGCTTTTAGGATTCTCTCTTTGTCTTTGAATGTTGCCATTTTAATTACGATGTGCCTTGGAGTGGGTTCATCTTCAATGGGACCTCTGTGCTTCCTGGATTTGCATGACATTGTCTCTCATCAAGTTAGGAACATTTTCTGTCATTACTTTTTCAATCAGGTTTTCTATCCCATGCTCCTCCTCTTCTCCTTCTTGTATTCCTATGATTCGGATATTTTTTCATTTCGTGTTGTCCAGCAGTTCTCTTACAACTTCTTCATTCTTTTTCAATCTTTTTTCATCTTGTTGTATTGTCTGAAAGTTTTTTTCTACATTGTCCTCTAACTCACTGATCCGATCCTCTGCTTTATTTAATCTGCTTTTGATTAATTTTACTGTGTTCTTCAGCTCAAAAATTGTATTCTTCATTTCTTCCTGGTTCTTATTGGTAGTTTCTATGTCTTTTTTTTTTATGCTGGTGTAGTTCTCTGTAAGTTCCTTGTAGCTTCCCTGGAGTTCTTTGTAGTTCCCCCGGAGTTTGCTGGAGTTTTCTTTGAGTTTGTCAAGTTCATTGAGCTTCCTTATAACCCTTCTTTTGAACTTCATGTCTGATAGTTGGCTTATGTTTATTTCATCTATCTCTATTTTTGTGTCTCCCCATGTTGGATGCTTCTTGTTTGTTTTTTGTTCTTAGATTTGTACGCTTTGATTTCCTGCCTTCGTGGTATGAGATTCTGTATAGGAGACCTTGGGGATTCAGTCGTGCAGTCTCTTTGATCTCCTAACCCTGATGCTCTTGGGATGCCCGTTATGCCCTTTGTTTAAGCTGTCTGGTTGTATTTCAATTACTCTTTGGTGTATTCTTCCCTCTGGCTAGTTGATTGAGAGTCACTCTTTCCACCTTGTCTTGAGTTCTTTTGTGGAGATGCTGTTAAAACATAAACACACAACCCAGGCAGGAAACCCACACCCTCAAAAATATCCCCCACCCACAATCACACTATCAGCAGCAAATGAGACAGTATTAATATAAATGTAAAGCGGTTAAGACTATTATACTATAGGAGAAACAGATAAGAGTTGTTTTAAATGAAAGAAAGATAATTTTTGAGAGGGACGATGATAGAATGATAATAGTAGCAAGTAGGGTCAAGGCTATGTGAGATAGTAAGTAATATTTACATTGTATGTTGAAAAAGAGAGGGAAGAATGCAGAGTGAAGGGAGAAAGTGGAAGTGTATAGTAAGGTTTATATAGTGGTTATATGCTATATATTTAGTGTGAGAGGGTGAATAAACAAAACAGACAAACAAACAAACAAAAAATTAAAGAAGAATAGGAGAGAGAGAAGGTAGGAAACAGATTAAAGAAAGAGCTTTTCCCAGTACAACCTTTGGGCACTGTCTTCTTTTTCTGGATCCACCCCTGGTCAAAATTCCATGGGTTTCAAATCTTTTCTGTCTGGCTGGCTATGAGGAGATCTAGCTTGATTCTGGGGTTGCTATTCTCTTACTCTTGGGCCTGCTGCCTCTCTGCTGTGAGTCGCACTTAGTTGAGTCCCCTCCCCCTGGTCCTGCAGCACCCTCAGCCCTCCTCAGACTAGTCTAGCATCGCTGTTCTGCTGGTGGGCTAGTGCGCGCATGCCAATAGTCTCTGCCCGGCCCGAAGTCCTGTGTCCGCTCCTCAAAAAAAGTCTCTGTGTTGCCTCCAAGCTGCAGCACTGGCCTGCATCCCTGCCTGTACACCTGCGTGCACCACTTGCCTACCTGGGGTTCCTACTGAGTCTGCAGTTCCACCGCAGCTTTCCCATTAGGGGCCCTCTCCCCCGGCTCAGTTCTGCTTTTTTGTTTGGTGGAGCCTTGGTGCAAGCACCTGGAGCACAGAGTTGTCAGCCCAGGGTTGCCGGCCAAGGGAGTCCCCACCTACACTCAGGTCATACAGTTTCTTATAGTCAGGGCTATTCACTGTCTTCCCATGCCTCTAGCTGTTTCAACCAACCCTTCTTCCTGACTCCCTCTGGGACTTTGCTGGTCGGTGCACCTATGGCAGGGGGAAGCATCCAAGCAGATCTTGGCTAATGAGCTGGTCAGCAGCTGCCCCTTTCGGGGTGCAGTGTGGAAGAGGCGCTAGGTTGGGAGGCCCAGAGACTCCACTTGGAGAGCACGGGCTGAGCTTTCTGCCCTCTTTCAAGCTGCTCCCACACTCCCTTCGCTGTTCTTGCCATCCAAAATCTGCACTCACTCACTTCTCTCCGTGTTTGTACTCCAAGTCCTTCCACGATGGGAGCAAGCAGACAACACTGCCTCCTACTCCGCCGCCATCTTTTCTCTCCTTCACATAGTCTTAATGAGACCCTTTGTTTCCCCCCTTGATTTAATTCTATAGACAAATCAATAGGTAACTATGGCTCTCTCCCAAACAGTAAAAGAAAACTTAAAAAAGAAAAGGAAAAGGGAATTTCCTCACGGGGTAATATCTCACAGTTTATAGTAATGCCATGGCTTCGTATTCTTTTCTGAAGTACCTACCCTATTTCAAGCAGTTGCATTTGGTTCTGTACAAAACGTCTCCAATTCTGAAATAGGCTATGGATTCCAAAGTATAGTTACAAAACCAGTCATTTAAAACTCACAATGCCAGAGCCCATGGAAATGAGGTTATCTTGGGTCATCAGGCTCTTTGCACAGTCCACAGACGTCTCTTTAATCCTAAATGCTGCCAACCTGGCTCAAGATACGCTGTTCGTTTACTCCCAATAACTTTGTACAGCCTTGATTTTGTAAGAGCGAGAGAGAGAGAGGGTACTCTGTATTCCACCTTCAGATGCCAGGGACACAGCTCTCCTCTATTCTCTGCTTGGCTGGGCCAGTAGCTAAGGGTAGGATTGTGCCAGGGAGGGGGCTGGAGAAAAAGGCAGATAATCCTGACAGATAATCCAACCAGCACCAGAAATTTGATTCTCTGCCTCAGGACTTCTTCTTGTTGGTTTGCTTACAGGAACACTAAATAAGAAATAATAGTAACAGTAATACAACTAATAGTAAACTAGACATTCGTATAGTGTTTTACATGGGGTTGGGCAAAAGGTTCATTTGTTTTTTTTCCATAAGATGGCTCTAGTAGCACTTAGTTGTGTTTAACTTTTTGGGGGTAGCCAGTTTGTTATTGAAGATGGAAGAAAATATGCAACATCTTTGGCATACTAGATTTATTTCAAGGTAAAAATGCAACTGAAATGGAAAAAAAAAAAAAAAAAAAGATTTGTGCAATGTATAGGGAAGGTGCTGTGACTAATAGAATGTGTCAAAAGTGGTTTGTGAAGTTTCTTACTGGAGCTTTCTCACTGGATGGTACTCCATGGTCGGGTAGGCCAGTTGCAGTTTACAGCAATCAAATTGAGACATTAATTGAGAACAATCAATATTATACTATGCAGGAAATAACTCACATACTAAAAATATTCAGATCAGTAAAGCTATTGGCAAAAATGAAAAATGTTACTTTTATTTTATGGAAAAAAATATACAGACTCTTTTGCCCACCCAAGTGTTTACAAATAACATTATTTCATCCTTAATATCTCATTGATCTCATGTGGTACTTACAACAACCCTCCTGAGTTAGTTATTAAGATTTTTGTTTCACATGCAAGAAAATTGAGCTTCAGAAATGAAGTTATTTTTCTACGGCAAGTAAGGCATAAAGAAGTTCAGCTGCCACCCAAGCGTGAGTGTTTCTAACTAGATCTCCTCCCACACCCACATGTCAATATTTTATTTGTTTATGAAACACTTACAAAACAAGGGTTTACTAGGTGCAAGGGACTGTTCTAAGAGTTCTACAAATTTAAGCTCTATGGCTTAGTCCTAAATTGAGGTTTGCCTTTTTTTCTGCTTTTATTTGTTTTTTTAGTTTATTTTATTGATTACGCTGTTACAATTGTCCCAATTTCTTTCCCCTTTGCTCCGCTTCGCTTGTACCCACTTCCCACCAGCAATCCCACCCCCCTTAGTTCATGTCCAGGGGTCATGCATGTAAGTTATTTGGCTTTACCCTTTCCTGTACTCTTCCTAACATCTCCCTGTTTATTTTGTTCCTACTAATTATGCTTCTTAATCCCTGCACTATTCCCCCTTTTTTTCCCTTCCCATTCCCAGCTGATAACCCTCCAATTCTCCCCATACTTATGATTCTGTTCCTATTCTGATTGTGTCCTCAGTTTGTTTTTGTTTTTATTTTTTAGATTCTGTTGTTGAGAGTTGTGAGTTTTTGTCATTTTAGTGTTCATAGTTTTGATCTTCTTTATTCCTAAATAACTCCCTTTTATGTTTCATATAATAATGGCTTTGTGATAGTGTATTCCTTTAGCTTTACCTTGTCTGGGAAGCACTTTATCTGCTCTTTCATTCTAAATAATAGCTTTGCTGAATGAAGGAATTTTGGTTGTAGGTCCTTGCTTTTCAACCTTTTGAATACTTCTTGCCAAGCCCTTCTTGCCTGCAAAGTTTCTTATGAGAAATCAGCTGAGAGTCTTATAGGAACCCCTTTGTAGGTAATTCTCTTCTTTTCTCTTGCTGCTTTTAAGATTCTCTCTTTATCTTTAACTTTTGACAATTTGATTATGATGTGTCTTGGAGTGGTTCTCCCTGGGTCCACTTTCTCTGGAATTCTCTGTGCTTCGTGGACCTGTAAGTCTATTTTCTTCCCCAAGTTTGGGAAGTTCTGCTTCATTATTTTTTCACATAACTTATCAGAATCAAATTCTTCTTCACCCTCTGGCAATCCTATAATCCGAGTGTTCAATCTCATAGCTGTCCCAGATGTTTTTGATCTTCTCCTCACTTTCTTTTCTTTTTGTTTCCTCTTTTTGCACTGGTTGACTGTTTGTTCCTTCTCTATATTCCGGTTTGTTGATTTGATCTTTGGATTTTATTTCCTCACCACTTGTCTTGTATGTGTTTTCGTTCTTTTCAGTATGAGTGGCTTTCTTTCCTTTCCTGTCCTGTTCCAAATCTTTTGTTAATTCTGTAAGCCACCTTATAACAATAGCTCTGAACTGAGCCTCTGAAAGGCTTTTTATTTGTTCGTCTTTCAGATTCTTCATCTGCTGTCTGGTGAGCTGCATCACCAGGGTTTCAATCATTGCCTCCTTCATTTTGACAGATTTGTGTTTTGCTTTGCTTCCTGGGCAGGCTGTGGGAGGCGGAGCCCCGTGTACTCGTCACTACCTGGCAACCGGCAGTGATCCCCGACCTTTTTCGCCACGCTGTAGCACTTTGTGTGGGGCCGGGGGTCCAAGATGGATTCCTGCCGTTATTCTCCGCTAGGAGACCAGGATCTGTCCCCCCGCCCTCTGGGCCTCTTCGTCCGAGGCCATGGAGGGGCTACCTTTCCCCGTTTGGGGTCACAAGCTGCCGGGGCTCGACGGCAGCCAGCATTGCTCCCCCTGCCGCTCTCCCCGCTGCTACTGCAAACAGCACCGAACTCCGGTTCCGATTTTGCCCCTCCTACCCGTCCAGGTGAGCACCGCTGGTTTATAACTTCATACGTTGGGCTTACTTGTAGTTTTATTTTCTGGAATTTCTGGTTATCTTTTGTTTTGAGGTAGTTGTATTCCTTTTTAGTTGTAGAGGGAGACTCAGCGTGTCTGTCTAAGCCTCCATCTTGGCCAGAAGTCTGATCTTCTCTTTCTTAAGTAAGTCCTTTTGACATTTCATGTAATAATGCCTTGGTGATGATGAATTCCTTTAGCTTTACCTTGTCTGGAACACACTTCATCTGCCCTTCCATTCCAAATGGTCCTGGTTGCAGATTCCCTTTCATCACATTGAATACTGCTTGCCAGTCCCTTCCTGCCTGCTAAGTGTCCTCTGAGAAATCAGCTAATAGGCCTATAGGCAGCCCCCTGTAGGCAACTCTCCGCCTCTCTCTTGCTGCCCCCAGGACTCTGTCTTTATCCTTCACCTTTGGCATCTCAGTCATGATGGGTCCTGGTGTGGCACCCTGTGGGTCCAGCTCGCCCAGGACCCTCCATGCTTCCCAGACCTGTATATCCATCTCCTTCACAAAATTTGGGAAGTTTTCCTCATTTTTTTCAATTCTTGCTTCCTCATTCTGCACTGGTTTGTGGAGGACAGACAGGCATAGGGAGATGTGGGAAGCAGACAGGCTTGGTTTAAAAGACTCTGACCGCTCTGTGGAGCCACCCCCAACTGGGCCCTTAGCCAGCAGGTTGTCTTCCAGGTCTGCTCTGAATCCCACCCTTGGGGGATTTTAAAGATAGAATAAAAATACAAAGTGGATTTAAAGGAAAAGGGAACCTGTTCTGTTTTTCTCTGTAAAGCCTCAAATCCTTGTCAGTAAAATGTGAAGAACAAAATGATTAAGTAAGAGGAAATATTTTTGACCATGTGTAAATACCTCGATGTTTCAACCCTGTATTGATCTGCATTTCCCTTTCACTCCCTACCATTTGGGGAAGTCCTGCATATTTTCCTTAAGTACTTCCGCATGTGGAAAGTGGATAAAAACCCTGTCTAATAAAGAAACCGGGGTGATTTTCCACTAGAGAAAACCCCTTCCCTTCCTTCCTCAGATGAAGAGTCTCTGAGTAGTTTCTTCATCCACTCTGAGGGCCCCAGAGTCTCTCTCACTGGTTGACTTTTTTCCTTCTTTATGTTCCAAATCATTGATTTGAACCCCAGTTTCCTTCCCTTCACCATTGGTTTTGTGTGGATTTTCTTTTGTTTCACTTAGCGTAGTCTTCACTTCTTCTCTTATGCCTTTGTCCATGTTAGAAACAAGGACATAGTGACTCCCAAACCAGGAGAAAGTCATTCGTAACAAAGGGCAAATGTAATTAAAGGGTCTTGAGGGCAAATGTAATTAAAGGATCTCTGAGAAGGGAGTTGACAGTATTAGCATATCTACAAATCACAATAGGGGCATTTAGATAACCGTGTTAGATTGTAACTCTGGAGTAACCAGTAATGAAGAAACAGGGAAGAAGGAGAGGGGAGGGGGAGCTAATCGCTCGCACTTTAGGGTGGGGAAGCTAATCACTTTAGGGTGGCAATTTTAGGGTGGGGAAGATAATCACTTTCAGGGCAATTTCAGGGTGAGGAAGCTAATCACTTTAGGGTGGCAATTTCAGGGTGGGGAAGCTAAGACTATAAAACCAGTTTTCTTTGTCTACTTTGTCTACATCCTCCTGGCTGTGAGGGTGTGCCCGGCTCTGCAGACTCATGAATAAAGGCCTCACTTTATTGCTCAAGTCCTGTGTCCCAGTTTTTATTGTGAGCGTTTCTCACAAACATATCTGTCAAGCCTGTGAGCATCTTAATAACCAGTGTTCTGAATTCTGCATCTGTTAAGTTGTCTATCTCCTCATCTGTTAGGTTGGCTATCTCCTCATCGCTTAGTTCTCCCACTGGAACCTTGATCCGTTCCCCGCTTTGGGCCATACTTCTCTGTTTCCTCATTCTAACAGGCTCCTGTGTTTGTTTGCCTCCGCTTCCCAGTAGAGCTGTCGCTCCTGTTACATCGTAAGGGGCGGAGCCTTAGGAATTTGTTAGTACAGGGCAACCCATTTCACCACGTTGTGGCGCTGAATGTGGGGGAGAGGTCCGAGAGGGATCAATGATGCCTGCCCAGCACTCGCCCCTTTTCCAGGCACCTCTCCCACTTCCACACTGGACTGACGCCCCTCTAACTGCTGCCCTGTCCGTCATTCCCAGAGTAATGGATCTGCGGATGTTCTAGAACTGTGGGGGGCCCTTTAAACAAGCAGACTCTGCTGAGAGACTGGTAGTTTCTGCCTCCACCCCAACCTGCACTGGTTTGCACAGTCAGAAGCAATGAGGCTTGATTTTCCCTGATGCTGGGACTGTGAGCTACGAGGTCCAGTGAGGAGCTGGGAACGCTCCCCAAGTGTCCCTCCTGACTTTAAAATGTGTGACTGTGCTTTCTGCCAGCCTGCCACTGCCACTGCTGCCGCCGCTGCCGCCGCCACCACACCACATCCTCTCCGCCCTGGCTCCACCCCTTCTACCTGTCTGGATGAGTATTTCTTCTTTATATCTTTGTTTGCTGGACTTCCATGCAGCTTGATTTTCTGGAACTTCCGGCTGTTTCTAGTTTTGAGGTAGTTGTATTCCTTCTTAGTTGTGGAGGGAGATTCAGCATGTCTGTCTATGACTCCATCTTGTTTGGAAGTACCACTTTTAAATTGAGATGTAATCTGCCTACAGTAAATGCAAAGAGTTAAGTTCCATGGATTTTTTTGAGAATTGTGTACAGCTGTGTAATCACCCACAAAAAGCTGATACAGAGCATTTCTATCAACCCAGAAAGGTCCTGCCTGTTCCTTTCTAGTAAATTCTCCTGTGTCCAGAATACTGAAGGGTCTAAGTATTATATCTGCTCTTACTTTCAAGCCCTTGCCTTCATCACTATGAAATCATCTTGGAAATGGATCAGGACTTTAACAACATTCCCCATGGTAAATTTTTTAAGTCAGAGAGGCATGGACTATGTAGTCAAGTGATCTCTGACTCATATTTCAGTTATCAAATGAGTTGCTTTCAAGAGGCAGAGTCTTTGTCCAATAGTTTAAATATGTCGTGAACCTATATTATTCACAAACCCACTAGGTCTTTCCACAACAGCCTTTCTTATGTTAAGACAATATAGGGTTCTGACCATGGTGAAAGCATAGGTAGACACACTTTGCCTACTCTCACAACCATAAGAAAGATTACAACTACCTAAAAACAAAACAAAACACAAAAAAAACAACAACCAGAACTGCCATCAAATTGAACTGTATGGAAGTCTGACAACCAAGGATTTAAAGAAGTCATATTAATCCAAATGGGTAGGAGGGGCAGAGCTGGGAGCCGGGGTGGAAAGGACATGGTGTAGTTGAGGTGAGGTGTTGGTGGCAAGGCAGCGGCTATGGCCAGCAAAACAAGTGGTCCCACATTCATATGTGGCAGGTAAAAGCCAGGGCACTTGGGGAATTAGCCCAGCCTAAAGCTAGACTGTATGGCTAATGGTTCCAGTGCCAGTAAAATAAAGGCTCATAGCTTCTAGCTGTGAAAACCTATGGGGGTTGAGGCAGTGGAAGAAATTGCCTGTCCCTCAGGAGAGTCTGTTTAGAAGGTGCTCACAGTCCTAGAATGTACGCAAACCTACCCGCTCTAGGAACCATCACAGGGTAACAGCTAGAGGGGTATCAGTGGCATATGGGAAATGGGTAAAATGACTGGAAACGGAGCAAGTGCTGCGCAAGTGGCACTTTACACTCTCTCTGACCCTCCCCCCCACAACACCACAAGGCGGTGAAGTGGTCACCCCCCACTGATGAATACCTAAGGCACCTCCCCTTACAACGTAACAGGTGCTGCTGCATAGAAACAAACATAAGGAGGCTGTGAAATTGAGAGGACAAAAAAATATGGCCCAAATGAAAGAACAGACCAAAAAGTCCAGAAAAAAACTAAGAGAAATAGATAGCCAACCTATCAGATGAAGACTTCAAAACATTGGTGATAGGGATGCTCACAGAAATGATTAAGTATGGCAAACACATCAGGGAAGAAATGAAGACTACATTAAGTGAAATAAAGAAAAATCCACAGGAAACCAACAGTGAAAGGAAGGAAGCTGGGATTCAAATCAACTATTTGGAACATAAGGAAGAAATAAACATTCAAGCAGAACAAAATGAAGAAACAAGAATTTTAAAAAATGAGAGTTAAAGGAGACTCTGGGACATCTCCAAAAGTGCCAATATCTGAATCATAGGGGTGCCAGAAGGAGAAGAGGAAGAGCAAGAAATGGAAAATTATGTGAAAAAGTAATGAAGGAAAACTTTCCTAATTTGGTGAAGGCAATAGACATACAAGTCCAGGAAGCACAGAGAGTCCCAAACAAGCTAGACCCAAAGAGGACCACACCAAGAAACATCATAATTAAAATGCCAAAGGTTAAAGATAAAGAGAGACTCAACAGCAGCAAGAAAAAGAAGAGAGTTACCTACAAAGGAGTTTTCGTTATAGTCAAATGAGTAGCAGAAGGGAAACAAAGGTAGGGCCCTCACCATTGCAATATAATGGAGAACTTAATACTGGAGGCTAAAAGCAAAGGAAGACATGTCTCACTTGCTGACCCAGTAATCCTGAGCCTGGTTTAATAATACTGCCAGGCATTCTGAACAACACAAGTAAACTATGACAGTGCAGGAGGGTGGGAGTCCTTGAAAATTTGTGTGTATTATTTCCACTAGCTGGAAAAAGGAAAGCCTTGAGACTGTGTGTTCATTTCAAGGCCTGCAAGGAGGAAAGGGAGGGGGGCTACAGTGCCTAAAGAAAAGCTCCTCAAACAACTTTGGTTAACTGTCTTGCCTTTGTCATATATACAAAATGAACAAATAAAATCTGGAGCAAGATAAGGATTGGGGCTAACAGACTCCCAACCATATCTACATTTGGGTAGTCATGTCTCCCTGACACCATTTTTACCCATCAATAAATATGTAACTTTTTCATCCTCATCCTACCAACTATATAAGTCCTCAGAACATAAGACTTGCTCTCCCCTTTTGGCCCTTTTGCCACATGGTGTGGGACCTGGCCTCCCTGACCTCTGGCCACTCACTCTTCTCTTGGCCTTCTGGCCACCTGGGCTCTGGCCAGATGGGTGCTGGTCACCTGGTCTTTGGTCACCCTTGCTTTTGCTGCCCTTTCTCTAGCTACCCTCATTTTTCTCTCCCAATCACTAATAAATTTTGTGTGTATGCTAATAGGCTCACTGATCTGTAATTCTTTACTGCAGTTGGCAAGAAGAACCAGGGTTTCTCCAGTAACATTCCCATAAAACTATCAGCCAATTTTTCAGAAGAAACTTTGCAGGCAAGATGGGACTGGCATGAAGTATTCAAAGTGATGAAAAGCAAGGACCTACAACCAAGATTACTCTATCCAGCAAAGATACCATTTAGAATGGAAGGGCAGATAAAGTGCTTCCCAGACAAGGTGAAGCTAAAGGAGTTCGTCATCACCAAGCCATGATTATATGAAGTGTTAAAGAGACTTATTTAAGAAAAAGAAGAAGATCAAAACTATGAACATCAAAATGACAACAAACTGACAACTATCAACAACTGAATCTAAAAAACAAAAACTAAGCAAACAACTAGAACAAGAGCAGAATCATAGGTATGGAGACCATATGGAGGGTTATCAGAGGGAAGAGGCAAGGGGGAGAGTGGAGGAAAAGTACAGAGATTAAGAAGCATAATCGGTTGGTACAAAATAGACAGGGGAATGTTAAGAATACTGAAGGAAATGGAGAGGCTAAAGAATTTGTATGCATGACCCATGGACAAGAACTAAGGGAAGGGGTACCAGGAAGAGGGGGGCAAAGGGGAAAAATTGGGGCAACTGTAATAGCATAATCAATAAAATATACTACAAAAAAGACCAAATAAGCTGTCTGTAGCTCTGGCTGGGTACCTTGGTGGGTTAGAGCATCATCCCCACATGTCAAGGTTGTGGGTTCAGTCCCCAGTCAGGACACATACAAGAATCAACCAATGGACTTCTGGCCAAAATGGAGGCCCAGATAGACATGCTGCATCTCCCTCTGCAATAAGAAGGAATACAACTACCTCAAAATTAGAGACAACCAGATGTTCCAGAAAATTGAGCTGCATGGAAGTCCAACGAACAAAGATATAAAGAAGAAATACTCATTCAGATAGGAAGGAGAGGCGGAGCCAGGGAAGAGAGGACACGGTGTGGTGGCGGCAACAGTGGCAGCAGTGGCAGGCTGGTGGAAAGTGCAGTCACATGTTTTAAAAAAGTAGGGAGGGACACCTGGGGAGCACTTGGAGCATCAGACCAGAGTGCACAGCTCACAGTTCCAGCGCAGGGGAAAATCAAGCCTCATTGCTTCTGATTTTGCAAACAAGTGGGTATTGGGGCAGAGGCAGAAACTGCCAGTCTCTTAGTAGAGTCTGCTTGTTTAAATGGGCCCTCAGGGTCCTAGAACATCCACAGACCCACCCACTCTGTGAACAATGGCCAGGGCAAAAGCTAGAGGGGCGCCAGTCCCACATAGAAGTGAAAGAAGTGCCTAATACAGGGGTGAGTGCTGAGCAAGCGGCATTGTTTTCTCTTTGACCCCTCCCCCACATACAGCGCCACAACGTGGTGAAATGGGTCGCCCTGTACTGACAAATACCTAAAGCTCCACCCCTTACAAAATGACAGGAGCGACAGCTCTACTAAGACACTGAGGCAAACAAACACAGGAACCTGTCAAGATGAGGAGACAGAGAAGTATGGCCCAAAAGGGGGAATGGATCAAGGTTCCAGTGGGAGAACTAAGCGACAAGGAGATAGCCAACCTAAGAGATGAGGAAATAGCCTACTCAACAAACACAGAGTTCAAAACACTGGTGATAAAGATGCTCACAGGCTTGACATATATGCTTGAGTATGGCAGACACATAAGGGAAAAAGTGAAATGAAGGAAAGTCCACACAATACTAATGGTGAAGGGAAGGAAACCAGAGTTCAAATCAATGATTTGGAACATAAGGAAGAAAAAAACAGTCAACCAGTACAAAATGAAGTAACAAGAATTGAAAAAAAATGAGGAGAGGCTTAGGACCTCTGGGACAACTTTAAACATGCCAACATCCAATCCATATGGGTGCCAGAAGGAGAAGAGAAAGAGTAAAAAATTGAAAGCTCATGTGAAGAAATAAAGAAGGAAAACTTCCCAGATTTGGCAAAGGAAATAGACATACAAGTCCAGGAAGCACAGAGAGTCCCAAACAAGCTAGACCCAAAGAGAATCACACCAAGACACATCGGAATTAAAATGCCAAAGTTTAAAGATAAAGAGAGAATCTTAAAAGTAGCAAGAGAAAAGCAGAGTTACCTACAAAAGGGTGCCTATAAGACTATCAGCTGATTTCTCAAAAGAAACTTTGCAGGCAAGAAGGGGCTGGCAAGAAGTACAGTATTTCCTCACTTATCGCAGGTATTACATACTAGACTCCCCCGCAGTAGGCGAAAATCCGCAAAGTAGGAACCTTACATTTATTTTAGTATTTTTATATATTTTAAGGCTTTATAAAACCTTCCTACACACTTATAAACCTTTCCCAGTCTCTTACTAACCTTTCCCACTCCCTTATTAACTTTTTCCAGACTTTTATAAACACTTATGTTCTTAAACATATTCTACACTCTTAAACCTACATGACTTAAACAACATACATATACAGTACTGCAAAATCCCGCAATATAGTGAAAAATCTGCACTAAGTAATTAAATATTATATTTTAAAAAATCCCGTGATACAGTGAGGCTGGGATAAGTGAACCGCAATATATAGAGGGACTACTGTATTCAATGTGATTAAAAGCAAGGACCCACAACCAAGATTACTCTATCCAGAGAAGCTATTATTTAGAATGGAAGGGCAGATGAAGTGCTTCCCAGACAATATAAAGCTAAAGGAGTTCGTCATCACCAAGCCATTATTATATGAAATGTTAAAAGGACTTATTTAAGCAAAAGAAAATCAAAACTATGAACATTAAAATGACAACAAATGCACAATTATTAACAATTGAATCTAAAAAATAAAAACAAAATCCAACTAAGCAAGCTTGAATAGGAACAGAATGATAGGTATGGGGATCATTTGGAGGGTTAGCAGATGGGAGGGGGAAGGGGGAGAAATGGGGAAATGGTGCAGGGATTAAGAAGCATAGTTGGTTGGTACAAAGTAGACAGGGGGAATTTAAGAATAACATAGGAAAGGGTGAAGCCAAAGAACTTATATGCATGACCCATGGACATGAACTAAGAGGGGTGTGATTGCTGGAGGGAAGGGGGGTACTGGGAAGAGGGAGCAAAGGGAAAAGAAATTGGGACTACTGTAACAACATAATTAATAAAGTACACTTATTAAAAAAGAATCAACCAATGTGTTCATAAGTAAAGTGGAACAACAAATCAATGTTTTTCTCTCTCTCTCTCTCAAATCAATAAAATTTTTTAAACTTAAAAAACAAACCGTGTCTAGCCACAGCTAAAGTCTCAGCCAATGGAATATGTTTCTTAATGAAACATCTATTAAATATCTTATCTGAGTTTGGCAGCTTGTGCTTGTTAGCTCCAGAGATGATTTGACCATCCTGTCGAAGAGGCAGAGTAGCGTAGAAACTGTCAGGATCATCTGAAAATAGACCTCCTGGCTTTGTAATTTAGCTCTCCCTCTTTATATTTTGTGTTCTTAGACATATTACTTACCCTATCAGTGCCTCAGTTTTCCCATCTGTAAAATGGGGACAGTAATAGTATGAACCTTATATTGTTGTTGGGAGGATTGTCCCATTTTACAGATGAGGAAACTGAAGCTCAAGAGGTTCTAAGAGATTTTCCCAACACTACACAACTAGTATGTGCTGGAGCCGGGATTTGAATTTAGGGTTGCCTGTTTTGAAAACCCATACTCAGCCAGCTTCAGGGATAGATTCAATTCTTGGCTAAGTGGTCAATCAGATGTGCTATGTTGAGAACAATTCTGAGGCTGCACTGAGGATGAAGCAAGCATGGTCACTTAGCAGTACATTCTATGAGTGCAAGAGAGATGGTATATGTGCCACCCTCACTCTGCACATCCACTGATAGACCTGGACATCATTAGGAGGGGGGGCCTGAGCTGAGAAGCTCCTTTAGGGCAGGCACCATGTCTTATAGATATCTGTCTCCCCAGTTCTTAGCACAGTGCCTGATATAGCAGACAGTATATATGTGTTGAATTCAATTGAATTGAATTGTTCAGAGAGGTGCCTCAAGGATGGGTCCTCTATGATCTAGGTTTGGGCTGCTTCCTCTGGTTTGCCTTAAAGAGGCAGACTTGTAGTCCTAAATGAAACTTGGAGAGACTCATTTGCCAGATGTTAAGAACTTCTATGGCTTCCACTTTTATTTCAGGGGCAAATTCAAAGTAAAAATACACTAATATGACATGTTGATTTTATTTAATTTAAATCATTACAGTGAAATAACAGTCAGTTTGCCTAACATACCCTTTTTCTCTCTGCTATGCTTACTCACTCTTCCTCCACAAAGGCATGTGGATATTAAAATAAGGGTGGAAAGTAAAAAGTATTGATGGGTGAAAGTTTAGGAATAATATCCTACCTTTGCAACATAAGCAGTCTGGGACCATTGATTCTGTTTCATTTTTCCTTCTTGATTTAGAGAATGGTAGAAGTCTAGAGTGTTTATTGTTTCATGAGAGTTCATGCAAAAGGAGCATTTTTTTCATTGGTTTCATATACAATCTCTGCTCACCTGCTTAAGTGCGGCCTGGGAAACCTTGTCTTTGAGGGGGTTGTTCTTTGGATTGAAACCTAACATAGTGTGCACCCCCAGAAAGAAACATGTAATTACCATCTCCTTCCTTTAATCTAAAATTGTATCTGTCCTGCAGCATGAGGAGACTGGCATAATGCTTTTTGATGATGATGAAAGGAGAGGGCTGGAACAGGTAACTTCTTGAGTCATCTTTTAGCTCTTAAAAAAGTTACTGGTCACCGCCTATGAGCCAGTTGCTCTGCTGAATGTTTTTAAGTACATTATCTCATTTAATTCATAACAGCCTTATGGAGGAGATATCATTACCTATTGTGTGGATAAAGAAATCTTAGACTTCAGGTTAAGTGATTTGCCAAGGTTGCATAGCTCCCAAGTGGTTAAACCTCATTTATTTAAAAAATGTTTATTGAGCCCCTGCTATGTGCCAGACACTGGAATAAATTCTAGAAATACTGAAATAAATAAGAAGTAGCCCTGCACTCAAGAGCTCACAGTCCAAAGACATAGATGGATCTCTAAACAGCTTACATACGAGGATGTGGTAAAGGAGTGATAACTGTGTGGAAAGAGCACCATGGGAAACCAGAGAGAACTTGACCAGCTTGGGAGTCAGGCAGCATCCTGGAGGAGATGACCCCTAAATGGATCTCAGATAACAAATAAGCATTAAGGAAGGAGGGGTGCAAAGGGATAGACTACATCCCAGGCAATAGGGAGGGGCAGCATGAGCAAAGGTGTGGAGATGACAGATAGCACTGTGAGGGTGAAATCCCCAAAGTCAAGGATTTTTGGAACAGTGGAGATGTGGAGATGGGACCAGTGCAGTGAGCAGAGGCGAGGTCACGGCTGTACTTGTTGTGCTTTCTCACTGACCTACACTCTTCCCCTTGAAGCCCGTGCCCTATGAAGAAGCCTGGGCCTGTGAAGCCTAGCCCTGTTGAGTATCCAAAAATGGCCCCGAACAGTTGCTCTAGAGTGAAAATCACTCAAGCAGTCTACTGGGAGGGAGGAAGACATGTTGCTGTGACCCAGCAAATCATTTCTCCTCTGGCAGGCTCCTGGGCCATCTCCTAGAGGAGCAAACATCTAACTAGATTAGCAATTGAAGAGCTAGGAACAGGGAATAGGGTCCATGTGTAACAGAGGGTGGTTCCTCGGGAGCCCACACCCCCAATGAGTGGCTGTGATACAGCAGTTAACTTCAACCTCTTGGGTCCCCAACACCCCTGTCACTCTGGCTTTCTCTCTGTCTCCAACCTCCTACATACTATCTAAGCATCTCTGCCCTTCTCCTGTGTTGTCTTTGCTGTGCCTTCTTTGAGTCTGCATGGACTGCTTGTCATCATTGCGGTTAACTGAATGTGGGACACCTAACCTCCAGAGCAATGTTTCCTAATTGAACTACAGTGCCTTTGAATCAGCTGCATAAATCCTCTGTCTGGACCCAGAATAAGAGAGAGAATGAGATGGAAGTTTCTAGGTGTGAAACACTGCAGCTAGATCAGGTTTCTCGAAGTGTGGTCTAGGGACCACCTGCATTGAAAGAGCTTGTGATAAGTGGAGATAAAAGGGTCCCAACCCAGGCCTACTGATTCCACATATCTTGGGATGTAACCAAGAATTCTATATTTTTAACAGGTCCTCTGGGAGATCCTTAAGGATAATTTAAAACAATGGCTTAGAACAGGAATCACAAAATGGCAGCAGTAGGTCAAATCTATTTGCAGATATATATTTTTGGCCCTTACGGTGTTTTAAAAATCAAAACATTTTACTCAAAAATATTGAAAAAATTCTTAGAGAGGCAACAGTGAGATGGCATTCAGATAATAATCACCTGAAGCTATACAATGGCCAACCCATTTCACCCAGCATGTTCTCCAGACCCCAGAGCCTCCCTTGGTCTCATTGCCCATCCTTTTACTTGGGCTCTTCCAAGAAAGATACCAGATTTTTGTCATTTGTGAATCCTCAGTCCTTAAAACAAGTTAACAGAAGAGAATGAATAATGTATGTTAAATAAATGAATGGGCACAAGCCTGATGATATCTCCTGGCATGTATTGTATAATGCAACCAAAAGCTTAAAAACAGACCTGGTCTGTGCTTGCTTTGGCAGCACATATACTAAAATTGGAAAGATGCAGAGAAGATTAGCATGGCCCCTGTGCAAGGAGAAAAAAAAAAAAAAAGCCCTGATCCTGGCTGTCAGAAACAGAAGGTCCTCATCCTGGTCCTGCTGCAGTTGATGATGCCTTTAGTCATATCACTTCACTTATAAAAAGAGTTATGAGGATGGATTAATCAAAATTCTTCCATCTCAGAAAACATAGCTTCTCTAGGCTGCAGGTAGACATTTGGGTCCCATTTTTTATTGGTATGTGAAGCTCAGTACCCTCAACTCTCAAAATGCCATCGGTTGACTTTGTAATTTGGAATCTTAGTCTGATCTGAGGAGGTAGCTGACTCTGCATAGTCACAGAATGGTAGGTATTTATGAGAGAGATTGAGCTAACTCCTGTAGTTAGACCTCACAGATGAAACCCACACACCTCAGCCCAGTTCGGATCACTGCTCATTAACCCTATGACTCTTCCCCTTCTTTCTAATGATACTAAACCACCTATGTTGCCCAAAAATGCCATGTTGTTTCCCCGCCTCTGTCTCTGTACATGCTGTTCTCTCTTGCTCACCCTATTCAGTCATCTGGACCTTTAACAGCCACTGGAAAGGGCCCCTCCAGGAAGTTGTTCTAGCCTCTGCCTCTGATCCCTTTCTTCAGGCCTAACTGGTCACTCTCTCCCTCCTCAGTACCTTTAACTTTGCCTTGTGGTACATAAACTGTCATCGCATCTATCACAGTTCTCAATTCTTTATAGACTGGTTCTCCTGCTAGACTGTGATCTCCTTGAGGGCCAGGATCCAGGACAGTCAGTGCATATTTATAAAGGCTGACCAGCCCTAAAACCCAGACATGCTGAGACAGACTGCATGTCAGAGAGGAGTTGACCATTAACCTTGTCCTAACCACATTCCCCCTCCCCGACTACACATACTTCTGCATTTTGAAATACAGTTAATTGCTGATCTTTCGAATGACTGATGATGTTTTTCATCCTGTGTTTCAGCATCAGTGTTGCACAATGTGGATCGTAGAGATTATGTTAGGTAATTTTTTGTGTAGCACTTAATAACAGCGTCGTGCAGGGCAGTGTTTCATAAACTATTATGAGAAATCCTCTGATCCCCCTCTAGAGAATGTGTATGGCCACTATATTAAAAAGTAATCCGGTCAAAAAAAGTTCGGGAAAGTCTGAAAACTATATTCTCCTCTTAGAAAGACACAGTGCAAGTTAGCATATGAAAGGCTCAGATGTCTGGTGATAAAGAAGATGGCTTAATGTTGTTTTCCTAGTGTTTCCAAAGCATGTCAAGGAACAAACACTGAAATCAGAAGTCAGAAGACCTGAGTTCTCATTTCCCTCTGCCAATAATGCAAATATGTGATCCTGAACCAGATACTTCCTCTTTTGGAGTCTCAGATAGCTCATTTGTAAATGGAAAGTATTGAAAATAAAACTCTAAAATGACAGGGCTGTATTCTAATGGCCCTTGTAATCCCTGCTTTCTATCCTGTTGGGAGGGATGGACAGCTCTGGCTTTGATGGCTTCACTGCGGCTAAATGGTTCACACAACGGGTGCTTAACAGCCTGGCATCAGCTCTGCCCTGCCCTACCCCAGAACAGCTGAGCAGGAGCTTGGTTGTTCTTTTAATGCAGCTGTTTCCTTCTGCTGGCCAGACCAGAAGGGGAGTTATCTGGCAATTCTGAGCTGATTGTGCAATTCTAGGACAATGTCGAACATTGTAAAAATCAGCTGTTCACTTTTCCTCTCCTCCTTTGCAAGGGTTTCACCATTGCAAGAATCATTGCTCAGAATGTCCTAACACCAATAAATTTGAAAGTGAAGTAAAACTCTGGGTTAAGGGAGAATTGTTGGGTATGAGAAATTTGATAGTGATCATCAACTAGGATGTGGAAACCCCAAGTATCTGCCAGGAAACCAGATACCCAAAAATGTAAGGAGGGAAGTTAAGCGGAAAGTTGCCCTGGTCTTGAGAGAAAATATGGTTAGTCCTGTTCCCTTTAAATTCAGCTGTGGAAAGAATTACATCTGGCTCAAGTCAGATTTTGGAATCAGGGTGTTCTTGTGGGCCACAGTCAGGTCAGCCTGTTGGTATTTACCACTCAGGGAGGCCCTATCAGCACTTAGTGCCCACAATTTCTGCTCTGAAGGGTGGCCCTCAAATGACCTCTGTTTAAGGCCCACATTATACATAAACAGAGTGTGGTTCCCTCTGAATATATTCCCAGAAAAGTCAGCAATACAAGTACTCCAAATAATCTGAAGCCAGGATTTTTTTCCATGATGAGGTACATTCAGTCCAGGATCCTTTCTTCTTTCCTTTCCTCTGTCTTGAAACATCACAGAGCATTCCCAATTGTCAAATGACAAAATGAAAACAATTAAGGAAGGAGTTTGACATCCTTTATTCAAGGAAAAACAATCAATGCATTGGGGGTGTATAGTGCCTCACAAGCAGTGGAACACTCTTCCCAAGATATTGTGGGCAAGAACGAGTTTTATAGAATATAAGTGGCAATTCAGAAACAGGGCATGCTTGGCTAGGAGGTCAGGGATTTCCTTAGAAGGCTACCAGGTCCTATTTTCGAGGATAAGGTAACCTAGCTAAGACTGAGTTGGAGGATTGAGCTTGATGTTAGGTTTCCCTGACAGTGAGCTATTTCCCTAACTAGATGCTGGCTGGTCAAGGTTTAGATTTATACGCTGGGCCAGTGGGACAGCCTCCGTTTTTAGTGGATCCTGATTTATGAATTAACTTTATTATTGTATTTCAGGTCTTACCCTGGGCATCATTGTACTTCATGGATCCCAAATAGGTATATCCAGTGCAACTCTTACAGGGGTTGTGTTCAAAAATAATGTATAAGTCAAAAATCAAGTATTGTCAATACTACCCTTGAAAATATTTTAATCATCACCAAGGGTGGTAAATGGTCTCATTATGAGACGCACCGAACAGAGACCTGGAGTGGTTCTTTTTTTTTTTTTTTTTAATCAGGAAATCTCTGGCATGATCAAGGACTCAAGCATGGTGGGAAGGTGATTAGGCAAACTTTCATATTTTAAATGTTCTGCTGCTTCAGATGTAAAAAGGGGTTTTCTTTGTATCATTTTTTTAAGTATAATTATTGATTATGTTGTTACAGTATTGCAATTTTTTCCCCTTTTCTGCACTCCACCCAGTATGCCCCTTCCCTCCAGCAACCCCTGTCCCTTTAGTTCATGTCGATGGGTCATGCATGTAAATTCTTTGACTTCACCCTTTTATATACTTTTTTTAACTTCCCCCTATCTATTTTGTACCAACCAATTATGCTTCTTAATCCCTGAACCATTTCCCCATTTCTCCCCCTTCCCCCTCCCAGTTGCTAACCCTCCAAATGATCCCCATACCTATGATTCTGTTCCTATTCTGGTTTGCTTAGTTGGATTTTATTTTTTAGATTCAGTTGTTGATACTTGTGAGTTTATTGTCATTTTAATGTTCATAATTTTGATATTCTTTCTCCTAAATAAGTCCCTTTAATATTTCATACAATAATGGCTTGGTGATGATGAACTCCTTTAGCTTTACCTTGTTTGGGAGGCATTTCATCTGCCCTTCCATTCTAAATGATAGCTTTGCTGGATAGAGTAACATTGGTTGTAAGTCCTTCCTTTTTATCGCCTTGAAAACTTCTTGCCAGTCCCTTCTTGCCTGCAAAATTTCTTTTGAGAAATCAGCTGAAAGTCTTATAGGCACCCCTTTGTTGGTAGCTCTCTGCTTTTCTCTTCCTGCTTTTCAGATTCTCTCTTTATCTTTAACTTTTCACATTTTAATTATGATGTGTCTTGGTGCGGTTCTCTTTGGGTCTATCTTGTTTGGGACTCTCTGTGCTTCCTGGACCTCTATGTCTATTTCCTTCACCAAATTTGGGGAGTTTTCCTTCATTATTTTCTCACATAAGTTTTCAATTTCTTGTTTCTCCTCTTCTCCTTCTGGCACCTCTGTGGTTCGGATGTTTGCATGTTTAAAGTTGTCCCAGAGGTCCCTAAACCTCTCCTCATTTTTTTTTCAATTCTTGTTTCTTTATTCTGTACTGGTCGGCTGTTTTTTTCTTTCTTATGTTCCAAATCATTGATATGAACCCCAGTTTCCTTTCCTTCACCACTGGTTTTGTGTAGATTTTCCTTCATTTTATTTAGCATAGCTTTCACTTCTTCTCTTATGCGTTTGCCATACTTAAGGATATCTGTCAAGCCTGTGAGCATCTTTATCACCAGTGTTTTGAACTTGACATCTGTTAGGTTGGCTATCTCCTCATTGCTTAGTTCTCCCACTGGAACCTTGATCCATTCCCCCTTTTGGGCCATACTTTTCTGTCTCCTCAACTTGAGAGGCCCTGTGTTTGTCTTTGTGTCTTAGGTAGAGCTGTTGCACCTGTTACATTGTAAGGGGCAGAGCTTTAGATATTCATCAGTACAGGGCAACCCGTTTCACCACATTGTGGCACTGTATGTGGTGGAGGGTTCTGAGAGGGAACAATACCGCTTGCTCAGCACTTGCCCCTTTTCCAGGCACTTCTCCCACTTCCGTATGGGACTGGTACCTCTCTAGCTGTTGCCCTGGCCTTTGTTTCCAGAGTGGGTAGGTCTGTGGACATTCTAGGACTGTGGGGGCCTTTAAACAAGTGGACTCTGCTGAGAGACTGGAAGTTTCTTCTTCCATCCCAACCCCCACTGGCCTGCACAGTCAGAAGCAATGAGGCTTGATTTTTCCCGGCGCTAGGACCATGAGTTCTTCGGTCTGGTCAGGAGCTGAAAATGCTCCCCAGGTGTCCCTCCCTACTTTTTAAAACATGTGAGGGTGCTTTCCACCAGCCTTCAGCTGCTGCCACTTGTGCCACCACCACACTGCATCCTCTCTGCCCTGGCTCCACTCGTCCTACCTGTCTAGATGAGTATTTCTTCTTTATATCTTTGTTGGACTTCCATGCATCTCAGTTTACTGGAAGTTCTGATTGTCTCTAGTTTTGAGGTAGTTGTATTCCTTCTTAGTTGTGGAGGGAGGTGCAGCGTGTCTGTCTATGCCTCCATCTTGGCTGGAAGTCTCTTTGTATCTGAGAGACATGGTTTTTAAGTGAGGTTTCATGTCATTCATCCTACACTTCTCCAGGCCAGTAACTTGGTATATGGAATGGTATGTATTTTTCTAATCTTCACCTGAGAGAGGAAGGAAGAGAAAGAGCGCACACATCAATGTAAGAGAGAAATATCAGTTGGTTGCCTCTAAAATGTGACCCAGCCAAAATGTAAACCCACAACCTAGGTATGTGACCTGACTAAGGATTGAACCTGCAACGTTTTGGTGTACAGGACAACGCTCCAACCAACTGAGCAACCTGTCCAGAGCTCTGAGTATAACTTCTTTTGCCTTTCCCAAACAAAAGCAAAGCAAGTTTCTTGCTCTTTTCTCTTCAAACATTCAAGAAATATTTATTGAGTACCTCCTACGTGACAGGAAATGTTCTTGGTTCTGGGACACATCAGTGAACTAAACAGACAGAAATCTCTGCCCTGTAGAACTTACACTCTAGTTTGAATGGATGAGCCCCATGAAAATGCTCACACCTTTGTTGTTTCTGCTTATCCTGCTCCTGCCATCTCCTCCAGAGGTACTTGGGAAAAACCAGGAGATGATACTCACTTTCTTAAGAGCAGAAGGATCATTTTTTTAAAAATCATATTTTATTGATTTTGATATTACAGTTGCCCCCAATTTTTTCTCCTTTGCCCCCCTCTAACTAGTCCCCCTGACTCCTTCAGGCATTTCCCACACCATTTTCCACGTCCATGTATCATGCATATGTGTTCTTTAGCTACTCTATGCCCTATGCTGTACTTTATATACCCATGACTATTCTGTAACTACCAATTTGCACTTCTCAATTCCTTTACCGTTTTGCTCATCCCCCGACTCCCTTCCCATTTGGCAACTCAAAATGCTCTCTGTATCTATGATTGTGTTTCTATTGTGCTTGTTTGTTTTATTTTTTAAATTCAATTGTTGATCGATATATATTTGTTGCCATTTTGTTGTTTATATATGCTTTAAAATAAATTTATTTTATTTTGTTTATTTATTTTTAGAGAGAGGAGAAGGGATGGAGAAAGAGAGGGAGAGAAACATTAGTGTGTGGTTGTCTTGCGTGCTCCCAAATGGGGACCTAGCCTGTGACCCAGGAATGTGCCCTGACTGGGAAACAAACTAGCAACCTTTTGGTTCACAGGCAGGCACACAGTCCACTGAGCATACCAGCCAGGGCTATTGTTTACAGTTTTTATCTTCTTCTTCTTCTTAAAGAAGACCCTTTAACATTTCATATAATACCAGTTTGGTGGTGATGAACTCCTTTAACTTCTTCTTGTCTGGAAAGCTCTTTATCTGTCCTTTGACTCTAAATGATAGCTTTGCTGGGTACAGTAATCCTGGTTTTAGGTCCTTGCTTTTCATCACCTGGAATACTTCTTGTCAATCTCTTCTAGCCTGCAAAGTTTCTTTTGAGAAATCAGCAGACTCTCTTAAGGGAACTCCTTCATAGGTAATTGTCTGCTTTTCCCTTGTTGCTTTTAAGATTCTCTTTATCTTTAACCTTTGGTATGTTAATTGTGATGTATCTTGGTGTGGACCTATTTGCGTTCATCTTGTTTGGGACTCCTTGTGCTTCTTGGACTTGTATATCTATTTCCTTGATTAAATTAGGGAAGTTTTCTTTTATTATTTTTCAAATAGGTTTCCAATTTCTTGTTATTTTTCTTCTTCTGGCACCCCTATGATGCAAATGTTGGAATATTTGAAGTTGTCCAGAGGCTTCTTACACTATCCTCAATTTTTTTGGATTCTTTTTTCTTCTTGCTATACTGATTAGATGTCTTTTTCTTCATTATGTTCTAAATCATTGATTTGCTTCTTGGCTTCGTCTACTCCACTGTTGATTCCTTGTAAATTGTTCTTTATTTCAGTTAGTGTCTTCTTCATTTCTGATTGGATCATTTTTATGCTGTTGAGCTCCTTGAGCATCCCTATAACCAGTGTTTTAAACTCTGCATCTAGTTGCTTGCTTGTCTCCATTTTGTTTAGTTCTTTTTCAGGAGCTTTGTTCTGTTCTTTCATTTGGGCCATGTTTCTTTGTCTCCTCATTTTGGCAGCCTCTCTGTTTGTTTGTTTATTAGGTAGAACTGCTACATCTCCCAGGTTTGGTAGTGTGACCTAATGTAGTAGGTGTCATGCAGAGTCCAGTGGCATAGCCTCCCCTGTTACTCAAGCTGGGTACTTGAGGTGTGCCAACTATGTACATCCTCCTGTTGTAGTTGAGCTTTGATTGCTGTTGGCATCCAAGGTCAGCCACCACCTGTGTTCTGTCCAGGATCACACAGCATAAGCTACAAAGCAATTTGCAGATGGCAGCTACTTATGCTATGCTTGGACGTGCACAGGTGGGGCCAGGCTGTGAACTAAGGCTGACTGCTTGCTCGTGTTGGGCCTGGGAAACTTAGAGAGGTACAGGACTCACTGAAGCCAGATGCTGCTTATTTGGACTCACTGAAGCCAGATGCTGCTTATTTGAGAGAATTTAGGAAAACCTGAAGCATGGATCAAGACAAGCCATTTGTATAGAAAAGTCACTGGAAATAGCTTGGGTGGGCTGGAAAATTGGATGGGGCAAGGCTTCAGGGACTCACCAGGGTGGGGCAAACAATGTGAGCCAGTTTGATGGAGTCTCAGGTATGGTGCCGTCCTGCCAGCTCTGTGGCTCTATGGCTCAGAAAAGGAATAGTGGACTCTGCTAACACTTCTGTATGGAAGAAAACTGTCCCCCAGCTATTGTCCTGATGCCAGACAATTCAGTTCCTCCCCATATGTCTATGGTGCCTTCCAATCTGCTGCCTCCATGTGGGAGCTCCAAGGGAGTGGGTCTGAATAAGTTTGTTCATGGGCTCTTCAAGGAGAACTGCCAGGGAGTCCAGCAGTTTCTGTCTTCCATAGCCTCAGTCCCCACTGGTTTTTACAGCCAGGAGTTACAGTGAGTTCTCTTCCTGGCACTGAATTCCTGGGCAGGAAGGCCTGGTGTGAGGCTGGGACCCCTTCTCCAGAGATATTCCTCCAATACACATGGGTGTGGGACCAGCCTGTTCTGCATCTCCACCCCTCCTACCAGTCTTGATGTAGTTTCTTCTTTCTTCCATAGTTGTAGGACTTCTGTTCAGCTTGATTTCTGTTGGTTCTAAATGATGGTTGGTCTATAGTTTACTTGTAGTTTTGGCATGGTTGTGCAAGGAGGTGAGCCATGTTTACTTATGCCACCACCTTGACTGGAAGTCAGAAGGGCCATTTAAAAGGAAGCCTCTGTCTGGATATTTGTTGACAAAAATGATGCCAACTTGTAAATTAAAATGTCACCTAGTGGCCCCTTATATGTTTTTTGTATAAGAAAATTTCTATAAAATACCTTCCATTGTTTAAGTTTTAAGAAAAATAAAGGACAAGCCTCTGTCTTGCTAATGTTGACTACCTAAATAAGAAGGAAAATAAGTATATAAGGACCCAAATAATAGTCTGAAACTGGGGATCTCCAAGCTGAAAACTGAAAGTGTTAGCTACACCATAGGAATACATTATTATTTAAGGCAATATTATAAGGTCAGTTCTCTGGTTGGATCAGAGAAGGATTATAAACTCTTTGTCATCAGTAGTCTTCAGGTTTCATGTCTCTGGTACCAGAAAGCCAAATTTCAAACAGATCCAAAATGGGTAGTGTAAAAATTAATAAATAGAACCCTCATTTAAAATAAAATTGGGAGGCCAGAAGGGGGAGCTCTCACCCCCTACGCCAATCACAAAGCCCAACAGGAAGAACTCTGTTTACAATAGTATTACTGAGTTGCTCTTTTTTTTTCCCTATTAATGAGTTTCTTCGCCTTTGTTTTTACAGACTTGCACGTGGTTTGTTATTAGACCACATGATCCAAATTGCAATTCTTTGTTGTTCTGAATAAACCTATTTTGCTGGAGAAATACCTGTCTATTTGTTTAAGGTCAACAGTGGCATTGATTCCAGCGGGTCTAGGGTTATTCAGCATAGGTGTTGTATGCATTTTCTTGAAGCTTAGCAAGTTGTTTCCCTGAGATTCTTACATCAGGGTCTTCAGTGCTTACCAGAGGCTATGTTCTTTCACTGACTGTACAGAGGAGGCAGAGTAAACCCACCCCATAAACAACTCAGCCCAGGCCCTTTGCCTGGTCTGTATTGTGAATGGGGGGACATGGAGAAATAAAAAAAGAGACTGAAAAAGAAAAAAAAAAGATTGTTATATTAGAAGGCAAACATGTCTTTGTGTTAAAATCCTCCTCCATGCAGGAATGAGAATGAAAGGAGCAAGTAGGTGAGATAGAGAACCTCAGTGGCACACCCCACCTTATTGGCAGAGACTCAACTCCTCAAAATGTCCTTGTGTTGAGCAGAAATCGACTTCCTATGGATCAGGTCTGCACTTTGAAGCCCACAGAGAAAGGACTTTCTCTTCCAAATGTCAACCTTAAAGCTTCTGTTTAAAAGGAGAAAAATCCTTATTACCTCGTGATCTACACTTGTATATTGGGTTGGCCAAGAAGTCCATTTGTTTTTTTCCGTAAGGTGGTTCTTGTATCACTTAGTTGTGTTTAACTTAATTCAAAAAAATTTGTTAGATTGTATTGTGACAGCTGTCCTATCAGTGTGTATTTTAAAACAAACTTATTGAAATAGGTGAATTTGTGTGTAGCCATTTTAATATTGAAGATGGGAGAAAATATATAACATTTTTGGCATTTTACACTTCATTATTTCAAGAAAGGTAAAAACACAACTGAGAAGCAAAAAGGATTTGTCCAGTATATAGAGAAGGTGCTGTGACTGAGCAAACATCTCAAAAGTGGTTTGCGAAGTTTTGTGCTAGAGATTTCTCACCGGATGATGCTCCATGGTTGTGTAGTCTAGGTAAAGTTGATGGCAATCAAAATGAGACATAAATTGAGAACAATCAACATTATATCACAGGGGAGATAGACAACATACTCAAGTTTTCCAAATCAATAAAATTATTGGTGAAAATGAAAAATGTGTCTTTTATTTTACAGAAAAAACTAAATGGACTTTTTGGCCAACCCAATATCTGTGTTCATTCCAGTACACCACTTTCCAGGTCCCCATCATCCTGATCATTCTGTTCTGATTTACTCAAGTTTGTCAATATTCTTTTTTCTGTTTGATTTTTATTATTGAGGTATAATTGACATTTAACATTATATTAGTTTCAGATATATAGCATGATTCTATATCTGCATATATTGCAAAATGATCACCACATAAGTCTAGTTAACACCTGACACCATATATAGTTGCAAAACTTTTATTTTTATTATTTTTAAGTATATTTTATTGATTATATTGTTACAGTAGTTTTAATTTTTTCCCCCTTTGCTCATTTCTGCCCAGTACCCACTTCCCTCCAGCAATCCCACTCCCCTTAGTTCATGTCCATGGGTCGTGCATATAAGTTCTTTGGCTTCACCCTTTCCTATATTATTCTTAACATCCCCCTGTTTATTTTGTACCAACCGATTATGCTTCTTAGTCCCTGAACCATTTCCCCATTTCTCCCCCTTCTCCCTCCCAGCTGATAACCCTCCAAATGATCCCCATACCTATGATTCTGTTCCTATTCTGGTTTTCTTAGTTGGATTTTGTTTTTATTGTTTAGATTCAGTTGTTGATAGTTGTGAGTTTGTTGTCCTTTTAGTGTTCATAGTATTGATCTTCTTCTTCTTAAGTAAGCCCCTTTGATATTTCATATAATAATGGCTTGGTGATGATGAACTCCTTTAGCTTCACCTTGTCTGGGAAGAACTTCATCTGCCCTTCCATTCCAAATGATAGCTTTGCTGGATAGAGCAATATTGGTTGTGGGTTGCTTTTCATCACATTGGATACTGCTCGCCAGTCCCTGCCTGCCTGCAAAGTGTCCTCTGAGAAATCAGCTGATACTCCTATAGACAACCCCCTGTAGGCAACTCTCCACCTCTCTCTTACTGCCCCCTGGACTCTGTCTTTATCTTTCACCCTTGGCATCTCAGTCATGATGCATCCTGGTGTGGTCCCCTCTGGATCCAGCTTGTCCGGGACCCTCTGTGTTTCCTGGACCTGTATGTCCATCTCCTTCGCAAAATTTGGGAAGTTTTCCTCATTTTTTTCAATTCTTGCTTCCTCATTCTGTACTGATTGAGTGTTTTTTTCTTCCTTATATTTCAATACATTGATTTGAACCCTGGTTTCCTTCCCTTCATCACCGGTTTTCTGTTGATTTTCCTTCGTTTCATTTAGCATAGCCTTCACTTCTTCTGTTATGCATTTGCTGTACTCAAGTATATCTGTCAAGCCTGTGAGCATCTTAATAACCAGTGTTTTGAATTCTGCGTCTGCTAGGTTCTCTGTCTACTCATCTGTTAGGTTGGCTATCTCCTCGTTGCTTAGTTCTCCCACTGGAACCTTGTTCTGTTTCCCCTTTTGGGCCATACTTCTCTGTCTTTTCATTCTGACAGGCTCCTGTGTTTGTTTGCCTCCGAATCCCAGGTAGAGCTGTCGCTCCTGTTATATGTTAAGGGGAGGAGCCTTAGGGATTCGTCAGTACAGGGCGACCTGTTTCACCACGTTGTGGCCCTGTATGTGGGGGAGGGGTCTGAGAGGAAACAATGCCGCCTGCCCAGCACTCGCCCCCCCTCCAGGCACCTCCCCCACCTCCACACTGGACCGGCACCGCCGCCCCAGCCATCGCCTCTAGAGTAAGTGGGTTCGCGGATGCTCCAGGACTGCAGGGGCCCCTCAAACAAGCGGACTCTGCCGAGACTGGCAGTCTCCACCTCCACCCCAACCCCCACCAGCCTACACAGTCAGAAGCAATGAGGCCCGACCCTCCCCACTACTGGGACCACTGGCCAGGAGGTCCGGTGAGAAGCTGGGAATGTTCCCCAGGTGTCCCTCCCGATCCCTCAAAACGTGTGACTGCTCCCACTGCCATCCAATTTTTAAGTGAAAGGGTTGGAACTCCAACTCAGATGAGTTCTCAGGGTATGTGATAAGCACCTTAAGAACTTGTTCCCAAACTAGTGTTGTCAAGTATGAGTCACTGAGCACTAGTACATCACCTGTTTTTCAGATGGTCTGTAGTCTGAGTGCAGATTTAGTGTTTATGAGATAACAAAGTCTACAGTTGAGAGGCTGGGTAGCATAGGGAGATCTGGCTTCAAATCACAGCTCTGCCCCTTGCTTGTTGTATGTTTGTGGGGGAAAAAAACCTACTCAAGGACATTTTTTTCATTGAGAGTGAAGCATCGATGTGAGAAACATCAACCCACGGCCTCCTACATGTGCTCTGACTGGGGATTGAACACATAACCTTTCGGTCTATAGGACAATGTTCCAACCAACTGAACCACACCAGCCAGGGTAAATTTTTCCACCTTTCTAACTCTTAGTTTCTTCATCTATAAAGTGGTATTAGTAGTATCAACCTTGTTTCATTGTTACAAGGACTAAATGAAATCATGTTTGTAATGGGTATATTACATAAGTACAATGATTATAAAGAATATTTATATATGAGAAGTGCTTATGTAGCAGGAATTCAACAAAGAGTAGCACGCAATATCAAGCATCTTTTTATTTATTTATTTATTTATTTATTTATTTATTTATTTGTATTGATTTTAGAGAGGCAGGGAGAGAGAGAGAGAGAGAGAGAGAGAGAGATTGATTTCTTGTTTTACTTATTTATGAATTCATTGGTTGCTTCTTATATTGCCCCGACCGGAATAAAACCCAAAACCTGGGTGTATCAGGATGATGCCCTGGTGGCTTGCTAACCAGTCAAGCCACCAAGCCAGGACTCAACCTGTTTTGCAAATGGAGAATGGGTGTGGTGGATTGTAATGTGTCACCTTGGCTAGGTTGAGCTACTTTTCTCAAAAGTTCCTTCCTTGTGTGTTTCCAGTTAGGATGGTTCACAGAGACATTCTTGTGGGTAATTGAGGGCAGAAGTGAAGCAACAGCTACTCTGTAGCTCACACACATTGTCACTTATTTGCTGGCTCACCTTGCTGATGTGAAGCAGCAGCCAGGCCTACAACTGCTCCCTCTTCCTCTGGATCCTCCTACAGCATTGCTGGCTTTCTGGGCCAGGTGTGTGTGTTTATATTGATCAAAACTAAGAAATGTGGCTCTGTGATGAAGGGTCCCACACCATCAAGGTCAGAGGCAACAAGGACTGATATGGTTTCATTTCATCCATGTAGGTTCCAGCTTGTGTTTGCTCTCTCCCAGTTTACATCCCCCCTTTCCTTCCAACTGCCTACTGCTAACTATATGTATCTCGCAGTTAGGTTTGCCAGATTTAGCAAATAAAAATAGGGAATACTCAGTAAAATGTGAATTTCAGAAAAACAACAAATAATTTTCTAGTTTATGTTTATCTTAAATTTACATTTGACTGGGCATCTTGTTTTGTTTTCTTTCTTTGCTAATTCAGGCAACCCCAAGGGTAGGAGAGTAAGTGACTAGAGAAAGGTAAGACTGCTGGGCAGAACCCAGTTGACAATGGTAGCTATGAGTTTACAATAACACCAATTAATACTCAGTTGAGTACTTTTCTCCAGCAGGGTTCAGTTGTCCAGGCATAAGTAAGGTGAAGGCAGATAACTGGGTTCATCCAGAGTTGAAACTTTATCAGAGGGATGCTAGTAAGAACCATAAGAGTTTAGGGCACTGGTTTGCAAATTTGCATTTGCAGCATCATCACTTAGAGGGCTTGTTAGAACACAGATTGCAGGGTCTCACCCCCAAAGTTTTTGATTCAGTAGGTTTGGAGTATGCCCCCAAGATGCATTTCTAATGAGTGTGGCTGGTGCAGGCACCACACTTGGAGACCCAGTGGAATAGACTGATATGGGAGACCTTGAGATCCAAAGTAGATAAGAGAAGGAAGGAAGGATGAAGCTGATGAGGCAGAGAGGATATAAGGAAGGAAGTCCATGTTCCTTGCCTTCAGAGTGTGTGGAAGATGGTGATGGCACCCCCCAAAGAGTTGGTTCTACTTCCTTCTAGCTTTTCTTTCTTCTGTTCTAATTTTAGACAATGTACTGTCCTTGTCCTTCCTCTAACACTGATATGTACCTCCCTTTAAAAAATATTTTATAGTTCTATGTTATAAACAACATATTTCATCATGGCTCCTTTTATACCGTTTCTGTTGTGAAACTCAGAAAATTGTATTGATCTTCATATTGACAGTGTCTGAGTTATTATGTCATAGCATACAAAAACTTCATACTTGGGTCATGGGAGGATTTCAGGTCAAGATGGTGGCATAGGTAAATGCAACTCGACTCCCTGCACAACCACATCAAAATTACAATTAAAATATAGAGCAACCATTACTCAGAACCATCAAAAATCAAGTTGAATGGAAGTCTGACAACTACAGAATTAAATAAACCACATCCATCCAGACTGGTAGGAGGAATGGAGATGCAGAAGAGGTTGGTCCCATATCCACATGTGGCAGATTAAAATTTGAGAGGAATTCCAGCCCCACAACAGGATCACCAGCCCAGGGTTCCAGTGCCAGGAAGATAAGTCTCCATAACTTCTGACTGCTAAAACCAGCATGGATTGAGTCAGTGGAAGAAATTTCTGAAGTCCCAAGCTGTTCTTCTTAAAGAACCCACACACAGACTTTCTCAGACCCACTCCTTCTGAGCTCCAGCACCAGGGTACGTAGCAGCTTGAAAGGCAACAGTGGCATACAAGGAGAAACTGAAGTGTCTGGCATCAAGGCAAGAGCTGGGGGATAGATTTTTTCCTGACAGAAAGTTGGGCAGAGGCCATCGTCCCTTTTCTGAACCTTCCACCCACAGTGCCACAGAGCCAGCAGGCTTGTGGCATATTTCAGACTCCATCAACCTGGCTAACACTGTTTGCCCTACCCTGGAGATCCTCAGAGACTCCATCCCACCCAACTTGTGGGCCCACCCAAGCTTCTTTTCCATATGAATGGCTGGCCTTGGCTTATGCTTCACAACTTCCTAAATCCTCTCAAACAAGCAACAACCAGCCTCAGTGAGCCTCCAATCCATGTACCTTTTGCTAAGTGGTGTGTTTTCTTTATGAAGATGCCCATCACTAGTTGTCCATAGCTGCAGCCTCCTGAATCATCTCAATAGTTTCCACAGAGAAATATTCAAGCTTAATAAAAAATCTGATGCATATTCATTGCTCTACTTGCTCATTTTGAATATGATGGCCACACAGTACACACGCTCACTCAACAGCATCTACCGCACCCACTGACTAGTACAGTGAAGTTGTCATTATTCATGCATGTGTATACTAGTCCACTCTCCTTGGCTGCCAGGTTACATCGATGTCATGCAAACTGTTCTCCTTATATTAACAATGGCTGGAGTTTTTCAGACAGACTTTGTATGGTACTATTATGTCAGATGCTGAACTGGATATTTTACATGTGAAACAGATATGCAAAATATAAATATTCCATTTCTTTTTATGTGTTTCATTTTTGTTCATAATACTATGTATATCCTAAGTTTTCTACATCTATAATTTTTCTCAGATTTACAGAAGATTTGCAAATATAATGCAGACAATACCTATATATACACTGTACTCAGATGTCTCACATAGGCACAGTATATTTATCAAAACTAAGAGGTTAAGCCAATTCCCTCAGCTGACTTGCCTTGAAGTGTTCTAAACTGCACACTGACAGTAGCATAATCTGTACCAAGGGAGGGCTGCCAAGCTCCAGACCCAGAAAAACAGCAAATTCAGACAATGCCATGGCTGAAATCAGGACCAGCTGCCCTGGTGTTGACCAATCAATAGAGACAATGACCCTGAAAGAACACACCTGGAAAGTTGATGCATATTCTAATGGAGTCCTCCCCTGAGACCGCCAGATAAATACCTTCAAGACAGGGGACCCACTGCAGCCGTCACTATGGACCATACACCCCCACCTTTCCCCCTCCTTCCCCCAGTCCCATTTTTCTGGCCTCTTAAGTTTCAAGGACTCTTCTTTTGCCTCTGTAACTTGTTCCCTTAGTTCCATGTCTTCTAAGGCTCACTTCTTCTACCTCTGTGACTTTCTAAATAAACTTTCTCTTATAGTTTGAAAAAGAAGAGGAAAAAAATCCTAAGAAGATACTATTGGTTAAAGGACTAAATTACTATTTATTAACCTACACATTTATGCAGATTTACTAATTCCAGTTTTTTCACTAGTATCATTTTTATGTACCAAGAATCAATCCAGAATACCATATTGCCTTTATTAAATTTCATTTATAATAATTTTTAAAAAGGCATAAGCTCTCTCTCTCTTCATACCAGTGTATTCCTTGCACTTTCCAGAAGGGAATAAAGAGGAAAGAGTTCGCTGACCAGGCAGTACAGGAAGTAGGTGGGGACAGACATATTTCTTTATCAGCCCCAGAAGGGAGGTGGGAGGAAATAACTAGATTTAAATAACTATAATAACAAATCCTCGTATCCCTGACCAGTATGGCTCAGTTGGTTGGGTGTCATCCCACAAACTGAAAGGTCACCAGTTCGATTCCTGATCAGGTCACATGCCTGGGTTGTGGGTTTGGTCCCCAGTCGAGGCATGTGATAGAGGCAATTGATTAATGTTTCTGTGGGGTAACTCAGGACATGGCCTCTTCATGACCTCAGAGAACAGGTGGCTGCCTGGCCAGGAGCCAAAAGGAGTGAGGAAAATGGTCTATTTCTGGAATCCAAGCTTTCTCAATGCCCCTGTGTATATCACAACCCAGTAGCATTTTTCCACACTACAACTGCTCCCTCTCTAACCCAATAATCAACATGAAGGCTGGAAGTGGGGTGTGGTCTCTTTCACACTGATCCACCTCCATTGGTGCACTCCCCTGTAATGTGAATAATAAATATCATGCCCACAACATGCTTACATCTGCTGGTCCTCCGGGTGAGTTTTTCTGAATATCATGAACACAAGTGCAGTGGAGCTCTCCGGTTTGGAGCTTCTGCATTACAGTTGGTGTAGTCAGTAGGATAATCCAGAAAATAACCATCAAATCAACATGCTGAATGGGGGTGTGTGTGGAATTCCAGGGTGGTCTAACAGTTCAATATGGTATGAGGTGGCAAGCCTATTGCAGGGATGCCCTCAATGCTCCCACAATTTTTTTTAAAGATTTTATTTTATTTTTGGAGAGAAGGGAAGGGAAGAAGAAAGAGAAGGAGAGAAACATCAATGTGTGGTTGCCTCTCACACACCCTCAACTGGGGACCTGGCTGCAAACAAGGATGGGCCCTGACTAGGAAACCAACCGGTGACCCTTTGCTTCATAGGTTCATGCTCAATCCACTGAGCGACACCAGCCAGGGCTCCTTGTTGAACTTTTAAAGGTGCCAGAGGAATACTGGTACTGGAGGAGGAAGCAGCCAAAGTGAAAGTACGGCAGTTAAAAGGTGAGCTTAAGTTAGTGAGGAAAATGAGAAGATAAGATTCTAAGGCTAGTCCCAGTCTTTCCTTGAAATTTTGCCTTTGCTTCAGATTTTGTTTTTGTTTCTATTTTGAAAAGCAGTGGCTTAGGTTGCATTTTAGACTAATTAGAATTCTTTGCTAAAGGTCTAATAAATGAGGTAAGATCTCTAATGTGCAAGCTTTCATGTTGTAACACTGTAAGAATTATACTGAGAAAGGATTTAAGTTGATGGTTTAAAGAGGGAAAAAGATCTCACTCTCAGACAGTAAACTCAGAAAGAAAAGGAAAAAAAAAAAAAAAGAGTCTTTTAAACACTCTGAATTCTTCTGGAGGCCCAGGAGCTGTGATCCTGGAAACAAACCAAGGACTGATACCTCCCCCACCTTTTCTTCAGCCTCTGTAAGTTATCAGGGACATTAAGTAATGAAACAGCTTTTGTTGTTGTTGTTGTTGTTGTTTTGCAGAATTTTATAATTTTTATTAACACAAATACAATGTATACACAATCTCTCTATTCATTTTCTTCACTGCACAGCCTGGCATTGGGACTGGTGACTCTGATGGCCAGCTGGGATGCTCTTTCCACAATGGCTTTCTGGTTCTTTGAAAAGACATTATGAACAATCTTAGCACAATGAGATTTGTTGCACATTAGCAGCTCTTCAAGCTCCTTGATGTTGTGGGCCAGGAACTGTTGAAAGCCATTGGGAAGCTTGTGCTTTGTTTTCTTGTTGCTCCTATAATCAGTGTTGGGCATCAAGATCTGGCCTTTGAATCTTCTGTTTACTCTATTGTCAATACCTCTGGGTTTCCACAAATTTTGCTTAATTTTGACATATCAGTCTGACTGGTGCCAGATGAACTTCTGGGTCCTCCTTTTTTTTTTTTTTTTTTTAAATTTATTTTTAGAGAGAGGGGAAGAGGAGGAGAAAGAGAGGGAGAGAAACATCAATTGGTTGCCTCTCATATATTGCCAACTGCAGATCTGGCCCATGACCCAGGCATGTGCTCTGACTGGAAATCAAACTGGTGACCTTTCAGTTCGCAGGCCCTGAATCCACTAAGCCACAGCAGCCAGGGCTTGTCCTCCTTTTGACCAGTTTGGGTTTCATGAGGGGTCTGAGGGCAGTCATGGTACCAAGTAGGAGATGGCTGCCACCTCCATAGGCAGTGCTGGGGAAGAAACAACTCAATTTTGAGCATGCTAATAAAATGCAGTAATTACCAATAATTTTTTTTTTAATGTGTGTATTTTCCAGTAGAAAAAATACTGTTTCTGAAAATTATGAAATGTGTTCATAAATTTGTCACTCTAAAGAATGAATCTGTGTCGCTGGTTCGATCTTCCAGTCAGGGCACATCAGAGAAGGAAAACTGATTCCAAAAAACCTCCGCTGCCTTGCGGCATACCTCTTCAGGGGAAAGGCTAAGGGAGTAAACCCCGACAGAAAATCCGGAGCCGGAGTCCCTAAGGCGGTTTGACGTTGTAGTCAACACCGGCAACTCCTGCGGCGCACCTGAAGCCAAGCTGTATTGACTCCGTCTTTCCCTTGGACCCTTCAGCTGCGAAGAGAGGGGGGGTCTGCTGCATGGGCAACAGCAGACCCTCCATATCACCCTGCCCAGGCTCTGTAGCTTCAGCTTCACTGGAGAGGACACTCCAGCGTCATCGCAAGATGTCGATTCAACACGGGAGGAAACAGATACCGTGTCACTCCCGAGTCGGACTGCACAGCCATTCTCGGCGGTGCAGATAGACTCTTAAGAAGCTACACCATCGTCTCTCGAGACGGACGGCTGCCGAGAGAGAGAAAGAATGAATCCTAATTACTTACTTTTAATTGTCACTACAAATTGAAAATTCTAATTATGTTGGGAAAATATACGGTTTTAGTAATGTGAAGGAAATAAAATTAAAAGTAAATTGTTCTAATTTCTGAATGAGTTGAAAGGGCAAACTAAAAGGGACTAGGAAAGTTGCAGAGGGATTCCGTCGGCAGCCGTCCGTCTCGAGAGACGATGGTGTAGCTTCTTAAGAGTCTATCTGCACCGCCGAGAATGGTTGTGCAGCCCAACTCGGGAGTGACACGGTATCTGTCTCCTCCCGTGTTGAATCGACATCTTGTGATGACGCTGGAGTGTCCTCTCCAGTGAAGCTGAAGCTACAGAGCCTGGGCAGGGTGATATGGAGGGTCTGCTGTTGCCCATGCAGCAGACCCCCCCTCTCTTCGCAGCTGAAGGGTCCAAGGGAAAGACGGAGTCAATACAGCTTGGCTTCAGGTGCGCCGCAGGAGTTGCCGGTGTTGACTACAACGTCAAACCGCCTTAGGGACTCCGGCTCCGGATTTTCTGTCGGGGTTTACTCCCTTAGCCTTTCCCCTGAAGAGGTATGCCGCAAGGCAGCGGAGGTTTTTTGGAGTCAGAGTTTTCCTTCTCTGATGTGCCCTGACTGGAAGATCGAACCAGCGACACTTAGCTCGCAGGCCGACGCTCAATCCACTGAGCCAAACCAGCCAGGGTATGCAGAGGGATTATGTAGAAGGAATAAGAAAATGAGAAAATCTTCTGCTTTCTCTATAAAAAATAGTAATTTATAAATATAGCCTTTATGTGTTCAGTCTTCATGTGTATGGTCTTTATGTGATATGTTGCAGGGAACTGCTCCTTGTGGTTTAGGGAATTGTAGCCCCAGCCCGAGCATGACCTGCCACCAGCATCCCGGCTGTGCTTGTCTTTAAGTCTCAATGTAAGGCTGCGCAGGAGACATAACCAAAAACCACTCAGAGGGTTTCCATGGAAATTGGATTTAAAGAATGCTTATTATGCTTTAGAACTGGCTCTGCCTTTATCTTTAATGTAACATAAACAATCTCTAGCAAGGAACCTTGCACCTAATGCCAGTGCGGCATCAAGATGTTTAATAGACCCCGACACAGACTGGTCACTGTGCCCCCTGTACTGGTACATGTAATCTGTTACTGTCAATTGTAATCCAAATGCCTAAAAGCTATTGATTTATGAATTTTGACCTTGTATCTCCTGTGTGTATCCTCCTCAATAAAAGGCATGAGGGATGGAGGTCTGATTGCTGTTCTCCCCTAGAGAGAGCAGCCACCTTCCTCCCCCCAGACATAATGAAGTGTCCTCGGTAGATTTATTTCACTGTGGTCATGAAACCTCTGCTGGACAGAGTAGTTTCCAACCGAGCCTAGGGTGTTGGAGGCACCTCCACCTTAATATGTGTTTGTCTATGTATTATTTGTGGTACATTTTCACCTCCAGATGGCATAACTAGGGTGTAATATTTTATTGGCCTAAAGAAAGTAAACAATATGAATTAAGCAGGATCCTGTGGCCTGGGCAAATTATTTGATATTAAAACCGGCTTTAAGTTTAATTAATGTCTTTTAATGTTATCACCAAAAAGATGTGTTGTTTTACAAAAAGTTTACATTACACTTTTTTAAAGTTTGCTTGACAATCTTTCCAAAATTCAAATGTTAAGAGACTTTTTAAAATATGCTTTATTGATTATGCTGTTACAGTTGTCTCAATTTCTTTTCCCTTTGTTACCCTCCCTTCAGTTGTCCCCCCCACCTTAGTCCATGCCCATTGGTTGTGCATATTCTTCTCAACATCTTCCTATCTACTCCACTCCCTCCTACTATGCTTCTTAATTACTGTACCATCTCCCTCCCTTTCCCCACTTCACCCTCCCTGCTGACCTCCCTCCAAAATATTCCCCATACCTATAATTCTTTTCACACTCTCACCTACTTAGTTTGCCTTTGTTTCGGTTCCCTAGCTTCTGTTGTTTGTTGTTGTGATACAGTTTTCATTTTAATGTTCATAGTTTTGGTCCTCTTTCTCGTAAACAAGTCCCTTTAACATTTCATATAACAATGGTTTGGATCTGATGAACTCCTTCAGTTTTACTTTCTCCTGGAAGCACTTTCTCTACCCCTCTATTCTGAATGACAGCTTCGCTGGACAGAGTAATCGTGGTTGTAGGTTTTTGCTTTTCATTACTTTGAATATTTCTTGCCAGTCCTTTCTTGCCTGCAGAGTTTTTTTTTTTTTTTTTTTTTTTTTTTGAGAAATCAGCTGAGAGTCTTATTGGGACCTCTTTGTATGTAATTCTCTTCTCTCTTGCTGCTTTTAAGATTCTCTCTTTATCCTTAATTTTTGACCTTTTGATTATAATGTGTCTTGGTGTGGTTCTCCCTGGGTCCAGTTTATTTGCAACTCTGTGCTTCTGGACCTGTAAGTCTATTTCCTTCCCCAAGTCAGGGAAGTTCTGCTTCATTCTTTTTTCACATAATTTTTCAATTTCTAGTTCTTCTTCACCTTCTGGCAACCCTATGATTTGAATGTTGGCCTGCTTATAGCTGTACGAAATGTTTCTGAGCCTCTCATCATTTTCCTCACTTCTCGTTTTCTCTTTCTGCAATGGTTGACTGTTTGTTCCTTCCCTGTGTTCCGATTTGTTGATTTGATCCCTGGTTTTCTTGCCCTCATCACTAGTTTCATATGTATTTTTGTTCATTCCTTCATTCTTTCCCTATCTTGCTTAAGATCTGCTGTTAGGTTTGTAAGCACTTTTATAAGCAAAGCTCTGAACTGTGCCTGGAAAAGATTTCCTATCTGCTGCTTTGTTAGATTAGAAATTTGCTGTGTGGTCAGCTGCATCTCTATCATGATCTGTGCCGTCCTGAACAGTTTTGTGTTTACCTTTGCTTCCTGGGCAGGGCTGTCACACCTTCTACGCTACAGGGGGCGGAGCCCTATGCACTCGTCACAGCCGGGCATTTTCTGCGGGGATGGGGGTCCAAGATGGATTCCTGTCGTTCACTCTTTGCTGAGAGACCAGGAGCTGCCTCCTCTGTCCCCACCTCCACCGGGCCTCACAGTCCAAGGCAATGGGGGTCTGCTTTCCCTGGCTTTGGAATCACAAGCTGACGGGCCTGGTCTGCAGCCGCTTCTCGCCTCCCCTTAAATACGGGTGTCTGTGTTTACCGCTGTCCTGCTGCTGTCACTGCTGCTGCCTTGGACAGCACAGCTTGAGTTTTCCTCCCTGGCTTCGCCCCTCCTACCTGTCCTGATGAGCACAACCTTTTTATAACTTCATACGTTGGACTGCCATTTATTTTCTGCAACTTCTGGTTACTGCTGGTTTTGGGGTAGTTGTATTCCTTCTTAGTTGTGGAGGGAAACAGGGCGTGTCAGTCAAGGCCTCCATCTTGGCCGGAAATCTCCTGTGTTTGTTTGCTTCCATGTCCCAGGCAGAGCTGTCGCTACTACTACGTTGTAAGGGGCAGAGCCTTATGTATTCATCAGTAACATGTGCCCTGTTTCACCACGTTGTGTGTGGCGCTGTATGTGGGGGAGGGGTCTGAGAAGAAACAATGCAGCTTGCCCAGCACTGGCCCCTTTTCCAGGCACTCCTCCCACTTCCGCACTGGACTGGCGCCCCTCTAGCTGCTGCCCTGGCCGTTGTTCCCAGAGTGGGTGGGTCTGTGGACGTTCTAGGTCCATGGGGGCCCTTTAAACAAGTGGACTCTGCTGAGACTGGCAGTTTCTGCCTCTGTCCCAACCCCCACTGGTTTGCACAGTCAGAAGCAATGATGCTTGATTTTCCCCAGAGCTGGGACAGTGAGCTGCTGTGGTGAGGAGCTGGGAACACTCCCCAGGTGTCCCTCCTGACCTTTCAAAATGGGTAACTGCACTTTCCACTGGCCCGCTGCCATTGCTAGTCCTTTGAACACCACACCATGTCCTCTCCACCCGGGCTCCACCCCTCCTACCTGTCTGGATGAGTATTTCTTCTTTATATCCTTGTTTGCTGGACTTCCATGCACTTTGATTTTCTGGTTGTTTCTAGTTTTGAGGTAGTTGTATTCCTTCTTAGTTGTGGAGGGAGATGCAGCATGTCTGTCTACGCTTCCATCTTGGCCGAAGTCTTAAGCTTAAGAGAATTTTTAACTGAGAAATAACATTGGGTTATTCCAGTGGGCCCCTGGAATACCTCAAGGATTTGTTCTCCCTTTTTTATTAAAGGGAAGTTTTTGAAATAAGCAGGCCTATTTAATATGTTTAAAGTACATGGGAAACTTTGTCAAATGGAGAAATAATATATTCTATTTGTATACACATACTGTTGTTATTGGGTCCTGGCTGGTTTGGCTCAGTGGATTGAGCGTCGGCCTGCGAGCTAAGTGTCGCTGGTTCGATCTTCCAGTCAGGGCACATCAGAGAAGGAAAACTCTGACTCCAAAAAACCTCCGCTGCCTTGCGGCATACCTCTTCAGGGGAAAGGCTAAGGGAGTAAACCCCGACAGAAAATCCGGAGCCGGAGTCCCTAAGGCGGTTTGACGTTGTAGTCAACACCGGCAACTCCTGCGGCGCACCTGAAACCAAGCTGTATTGACTCCGTCTTTCCCTTGGACCCTTCAGCTGCGAAGAGAGGGGGGGTCTGCTGCATGGGCAACAGCAGACCCTCCATATCACCCTGCCCAGGCTCTGTAGCTTCAGCTTCACTGGAGAGGACACTCCAGCGTCATCGCAAGATGTCGATTCAACACGGGAGGAGACAGATACCGTGTCACTCCTGAGTCGGACTGCACAGCCATTCTCGGCGGTGCAGATAGACTCTTAAGAAGCTACACCATCGTCTCTCGAGACGGACGGCTGCCGCCGCCGACGACGACTGTTGTTATTAAAGTAGATGTTCTAGAGATCATATAGAATCTCCAAGATTCTGCAAAGTTCTGCTACACTTTCAATTTTAATTTAGTTGTTATCTTAAAATACTGTTACAGAAAAGCAAATTTGTCAATTGCATTATACCCATGTTCTTAACCATGTCATTTTAAGCTTTGCCATTTATAAAGAGTCATTGTTTTAATCTGATGCATGCAACAATATGTTATGTCTTTAGAAAGGTTCCAGGAGAGAACTCTGACTTGTTTTGGATTGCATAGTTCAGAAGATGGATTTTTGAATCTCATACCTTTGAACTGAATGAAGATTGCTGGAGCCCTATAAAATAATTGGATTTATAGAGGTGCTTGCCAATGATCAGGATAAAGAGAAATTGATTAGGGGATATAATAAACTGAAGATAATTGTGGCTTTTTAAAATAACTTTTTGTTAAAAATATTTCTGATTTTTAATCTTTTGATTTCCAGATATGAGAAAACTTTTTATTTTTAAAGTATATTTTATTGATTATGTTGTTACAGTAGTCTCAATTTTTCCCCCTTTGCTCCCCTCTGCCCAGTATCCCCCTTCCTTCTAGCAATCCCACCCTTCTTAGTTCATGTCCATGGGTCTTGCACATAAGTTCTTTGGCTTCACCCTTTCCTACATTATTTTTAAATTCCCCGTGTCTATTTTGTACCAACCAATTATGCTTCTTAATCCCTGCACCTTTTTCCCAATTTCTCCTTCCCCCTCCAAGCTGATAATCCTCAAAATTATCCCCATATCTATGATTCTGTTCCTATTCTGGTTTGCTTAGTTGGGTTTTGTTTTTATTTTTAGATTCAGTTGTTGATAGTTGTGAGTTTGTTGTCGAGAAAACGTTTTATTAAAGTAACTTGGTAAATTATACTTTCATAAGCAATAGAGACATTTATATTTTTCTCCCTACATGATCCCTCTGGAATTTAAAAATTCTTGATGAGTTAATATTATTCTTTCCATTGAAATGTTTGTTTTAATAAATCCAATAGGATATTATTTATTCATAAAAGGACACATAAATCCAGTTTCCAATGGTGGTGTTATTAACCATGTCTTTGTCTGGAATGTCATGATTGAAAGAGACAAGCTTGGACTCTGGATGTCACCAAAAAACCTAAAGGAATTGAGATTGGCTTTCAAAGCCAATAAAGCCCCGGTACCTTGTTTTTCAGAAGCTTCATGGCACTCTTTCGAGGTAAGGAGCAAAGGTTGCTTTCCTCAAATATGGAAAGGAAAGAACCTCAAGACATTCTTTGGAATTCGAGAACTGAAGGAACTTGCCCAGATCTGCAGGTACTGCAGGCAAAGCTGGATGGCAACCATGTTGCTTGGCTCCCCAGCCCTGAGGGGCTAATTGAAGCTCAATTACTTGGAATGTTCCGCAAAGCAGATTTAAGAAAGCCTATATGATTAATTGCTATTCCTGTTGTGTTTATGCAAATAATCAGGCTAAATTGAAACTGGATTTAATGCAGTAGATGAACTGGTCTTGATTTGACTCTTTGATAAAATAAGAGTGATTTTAGGGGAAAGGTTGTGTTTCAATAAACTCCATAATACATAATTATGGAAATCAGACTCTAATTCAGTGAATAGTTTGTAAAATGTTATTTCTCACCTATGAACTATGCTGGATCCTCAATTTTTCTAGTTTTCTTTCCAGAGACACTTAACCTATAAATAAAGAGGACCTATCAGATTGTCACTGCTTAATTTCATTCCAGCAAAAGCCGTGCATTTGGAAATTTTCTCATTTGACACTCTTTCGGACTCAAACTGGTTTATGATTTGCTGTGTTCATTAACCTTTACGTTCTTCCATTTTCATAACTGGTTACTTGTTTACACAGGATAAGCCTCACTTTAGAAGCCCATCTGCATCACCACCTCCTAAAATGAGAATCAATGGTTTGGTTGAATGGACTTGTCAGCACTAGATGGTTGAATTAAATACAACCATTCCATATCAAGATGATGATGCTTTGGGGATTCCAGCCTATCCCTGCTTTGGAAGAATCAGCTCATAGCCTCTCTATTCCAGCCTCAGGTCTCATTCCCTTGTCTCCCTTAGATCAGGCAGGAAGAGACTTCCATACCTTATTCAGTCAGGGACCTGGTTTCTATGTCAAAATCTTGGGGGTTGTCTGGTTGAGTAAAACAAAAGTAGTGTCCTTATTGGCCTCTGCCTTATTCTCCTCCTTTTCGGGTGTAGCCTATACTGCATTTATGGTATATGGATGCAACATGCCAGTGTTCTCACCACCCAGAGACTCCTTGTCCACAAGAACTAATGCAAAGATTGTGAGGTGGAGGAACAATGTCAGGGTGGAGTGTGGGGTAATTCAGGACATGGCTGCTCCATAACCTAAGAAAATAGGTGGCTACCTGGCCAGCAACCATAAGGAGAGGAAAACAGTATCGGGAGTTCCAGCTTTCTTAAGGCCCTTGTGTTTATCACAACCTGAAACCAGAAAAGCCAGGGTTCATACTGCCTGTCATCTACCAGACCCAATAAGCAGAGACAGGGATTGAATCTTTATGGGAACTTTATTCAGATGGTCAGCAATCTGAGAAGATGGTGGGTTTGTACCTTAACAGACCATGTTAAATTCCATTTTAAACTGGCCCCTTTTATAAGGAGAAGAAAAGTATAGGTAAGGGGTTTGGAATTCATGGAAAAAGTTACTCAGATAAAAGCTGCAGCATTCTTTCACCTGTGTCCTGGATGGTTGTTATCTCACCCTGGACTACAATGGCTCAGATACCATTGTGATTGCTTGCAGTCCTCCTGAGGTACAAAGGTGGAACTACTTACAGTCTCCTAGAGTGAATGTGGGTCATACCTTCAGTTCCTGAAACAACAGCTTTTTACATACATTGATTACTAAGTTTACTAGCTGTTTCCGGAAACTGAAATTTTTCCAATGTTTGAGTCCCCCATCAAACCCAGTAGCATTTTCACACACTATTGCTGCTCCCTCCCTAACCCAATAAGTAGCACCAAGTCTGGAGGTGGGGTGTGGCCTCTCTTGCTCTGGTCCACCTCTGTTGGTGCACTACCTTTTAATGTCAGTAATAAATGGCATGTCTACAGCATGCTCATATATGCTGATCCTCTGAGTGTTTTTTTCAAAATACCATGAACACAAGTGCAATGTAGCTCCCCAGTTTGGAGCGCCTGCATTACAGCTTCTTTCTCACATCAATCACATCAATGATTCTCTCCTCTTTCTCCCTCGCTTTCCTTTTCTCTAGAATATATAAAAAATTTTTTTAAAAAATAAGAATCCTCATAAATCGTACACAGTGTAGTAAAGACAATTTCTCCAATAAATGGTGTTAGGAAAACTGGACAGATACATGCAAAAAAACAAAACAAACTAGACCACTTTCTTATACCATATACAATAATAAATTCAAAGTGGATTAAAGACATAAATATACGACATGAAACCATAAAACTTGTAGAAGAAAAAATAGGTAGTAAACTCTCTGACAATGCCCTTAGTAATATTATTTTGGTTATGTCTCCTCGGTTAGAAAAACAAAAGAAAAAATTTACAAATGGGACTACATCAAACTAAAAAGGTTTTGTACAGCAAAGGAAACCATCAACAAAATGAAAAACAACCTACTGAATGAAAGAAGATATTCACCAATGATACATAGGATAAGGAATTAAAAATTTATAAAAAACTCATACAATTTAACACCAAAGAGACAAATAACCCTATTTAAAAATGGGCAGAGGACCTGATACTTTTCCAAAGAGGACAGATGGCCAATAGTCATATGAAAAGATGCTCGATGTCACTACTAATTAGTTATGCAAATTAAAACCACAATGAGGTATCACTTCATACCTGTGAGAATGGCTATCATCAATAAATCAACAAATAAATGTTGGCGAGGATGCAGAGAAAAGGGTACTCTCATGTTCCGTTGGTGGGAATGCAGACTGGTGCAGCTGATATGGAAACTCAAGGGTTAAATATTTTAACTTCAGTCAATAGTTTTAGGTTTAAGTGATTAATGCATATAAAAAGCTGTTACTCCAGGAACTGGAATGCATGATTCCAGGAGGTCAACAAGCAATTCAATCTTTGTGCCCCAGGCGATCTGCAAGTGATAGAGATGGTATCTGAGCCATTGTGTTCCAGGGAGGGAATGCAGGTAAAAAATTGTTTTTCAACAGATAAAGTACTAGTGAAACTCTGATCCCATTAACCTTTCTTTCCAAACACTACCTGCTCTTTCTTCTCCTTATAAAAAGGTTGGCTTGAAATGAAATGTTAAGATGGTTTTTGAAGCTACATAACCCACTGTCTTCTCAGATTACCAGCATCTGAATAAAGCACCCAAAAAGATTCAGTCCTTGTCTCTAGCTTATTGGTTCTGGTAGTGACAAGCAGCATGAACATTGACTTTTCTGATTTCACAGCCACTATAAAAAAATATGAAAGTTTCTCAAAAAACTAAAATAAATTAAAAATATTTAACTTCCATATGACCTAGTCCCACCTCTGGGTATTTAGCCAAAGAAACTTGAAACACTAATTCAAAAGAATATAAGTGTATGTACCCCCTATGTTCATTGCAGCATTCTTTGCAATAGCCAAGATTTGAAAGCAGCCCAAGTGTCCATCAGTAGATGAGTGGATAAAAAAGCTGTGGTACATTTACACAATGGAATACTACTTGGCTGTAAAAAAAAAAAAATAAATAAATAAATAAAATCTTACCTTTTGCAAAAGCATGGATGGACCTAGAGAATATTATGCTAAGAGAAATAAACCAGAGAGACAAAGAGAAGTCAGAGAGACAAAGACAAATGCTATATGATTTTACTTACATGTGGAATCTAAAAAAACAAACAAAACAGACATAAACTCATACATACAGAAAACAAACTGATGGTTGCCAGATGGAAGGGCTGTTGGGATGGGTGAAAAGGGGGAAGGAATTAAGAAGTACAAATTGGTAATTATAAAACAGTTATGGGGAGAATTGAAAGCCCATATATAAGACCACATCTATACAGGCAAGTAATTGTCAACACAGGAGCAAGAAACACACAATGGAGAAAAGAAAGAATCTTCAATAAATGGTGCTGGGGAAATTGGAAAGCCACATGCAAAAGAATGAAACTAGATTGCAATTTGTCCTCAAGTACAAAAATTAATTCAAAGTGGACCAAAGACTTCAATATATGATCTGAAACAATAAATTACACAGAAGGAAGCATACATACTAAACTTATGGACCTTGGTTCTGGAAAACATTTTGTGAATTTGACCCTAAGGGCAAAGGAAGTAAAGGCAAAAATAAATGAGTGGGACTATAATAAACTAAAAAGCTTTTGCACAGTGAAAGAAATCAACAACAAAACAGAGGCAACCAACAGAATGGGAGATGATATTTTCAAACAACTCTGACAAAGGTTTAACATCCAAAATATATAAAGAACTCATAAAACTCAACACCAATCAATTGAAAAACTGGCAGAGCACCTGAACAGAATCCTCTCACAAGAAGGCATACAAATAGTGAACAGATCTATGGAAAGATGTTTAACCTCACTAGCTATTAGGGAGATGCAAATCGAAACTACCATGACCCCTGACTGATGTGGCTCAGTGGATTGGACATCACCCTGCAAACAAAAAGGTTGCTGGTTTGATTCCCTGTCAGGGCATATGCTTGGGTTGTGGGCCAGGTTGGGGGTATGCTAGAGGCAACTGATTGATGTTTCTCTTGCACATTGATGTTTTGCTCCCTCTTTTCTTCCCTCCCTTCCCCTCTCTCTAAAAATAAATAAAATCTTTTAAAAAACTACCATGAGATACCACCTTACACTTGTTAGAATGGCTATTATGAAAAAAACAAATGATAACAAGTGTTGGAGAGGTTATGGAGAAAACTTCATTCACTACTGGTGGGAATGTAGACTGGTACACCCACTATGGAAAACAGTCTAGAGGTTCCTAAAAAATTAAGAATAGAGTTTCCATATGACCCAATAATCCTGCTCCTGGGTATCTACCTGAAAAACTTGGAAACATGTATTTGCATATATGCACCCTTTTGTACATTGCAGCATTATTCATGGTGGCCAAAACATAGAGGTAACCAAATAGATGATGGATAAAGAAGATGTGATACATATATACAATGGAATACTACTCAGCTATAAGAAAAGACAAAATACTGCCATTTGTGACAACACGGATAGACCTTAAAAATATTATGTTAAGCGAAATCAGTCAGTCAGAAAAAGCCAGGAACCATATGAGTTCACTTATATGTGGGATACGAAACTGAAACTCATGGACACAGACAGCAATGTGGTGGTTTCCTGGGGGAACGGGATGGGAGAGTGCGTGTGGAGGGGGCCTAGTATATGGTGACAAAAGATGGGTTGACTTTCGGTGGTTGGCACGAAGTGCAATATACAGATCTAGTATTATAGAAATGTACACTTGAAACCTATATGACCTTATTAACCAATGTCACCCCAATAAATTTTTTAACAAAGAAAAAGAGTTACAGGGATATCAAGTACAACATAAGGAGTATAGTCAATAATATTGTAATAATTATGTATGGTGTGTTGTAGTACTTTGTGGTTGAGGGCGCAGAAGTAATTCCAGCAGACAGAATGGGATGGACAGAGGACTGCTGCACGCTCAGGCAATATCAGCACTGAGCAGAGCAAGCACCTTCCTTTTATTGAAATCTGAGGATGGCAATTACAGGATACACATCCTATCACTTAAGGAGAAAACAGGATACCCGGGTTCAAACATTAACTACTCAGGTACAAAACAGAACTGTAAGTCCTTAAGGCTAAGTTCCAAACAAGATGATAGGACAAGGGAGTAATGGAGTACACAGCAAAGTCTCTTTGTCCTCAGGAGTACCATAGCTCAGTGGTCTGAAACAGCCTGCACCTAGCATGTCCAGCTTGCTTAACTGAGTCATAGGACACCTGGACAGGGGGGCATTTCCACCAACAATGGTGCCTGGTGGGTACCAGAATTGTCAGGGGAATCACTGATGTAAATTATACAAATTTCTAAGCACTATGCTCTATACCTTAAACTAATATAATATTGAGTGTCAATTGTAATTAAAAAATTTTTAGATAACAATGACATCAAGGAAGAAATCAAAAAGTTTCTGGAAACTAATGATAATCAACACACAACAACCCAAAACCTATGGGATACAATGAAAGCAGTCCTGAGATGAAAGTTCATAGCAATACAGGCCTACCTAAAAAAGCTAGAGAATCTCTAATAAAAAATTTAACCCTACAGCTACAAGAACTAGAGGAAGAACAACAAACAAAGCCCAGATCAAGTAGAAGGAAGGAAATCATCAAGATCAGAGCAGAATTAAATGACATAGAGATAAACTAACGATTCAAAAGATCAACATAAGTAGGAGCTGGTTCTTTGAAAAGATAAACAAAATTGACAAGCCTTTAACCAGGCTCATAAAGAAAAAAAGAGAGAGGACCCAAATAAATAAAATCAGAAACGAAAGAGGAGAAATCGCAACCGATACCACAGAAATACAAAGGATTGTAAGAAATTATTATGAACAACTGTATGGCAAGAAATTCGACAACCTAGAGGAAATGGACAAATTCCTGGAAACATATAATCTTCCAAAACTGAATCAAGGAGAAGCAAAAAGCCTGAATAGACCAATAACAACTAGTGAAATTGAAGCAGTAATCAAAAAACTCCCGGCACAGAGAAGCCCTGGACCAGATGGCTTCACAGGTGAATTCTACAAAACATTTAGGAAAGAACTAACTCCTATTCTCCTCAGACTACTCCAGAAGATCCAAGAAGAGCGAAGACTCCCAAACTCGTTCTATGAGGCCAGCATTACCCTAATTCGAAAACCAGCTCAAGACACAACAAAGAAAGAAAACTACAGGCCAATATCACTGATGAACATAGATGCTAAAATCCTCAACAAAATATAGGCAAACCGGATCCAGCAATACATTAGAAAGATCATACACCATGATCAAGTGGGATTCATCCCAGGGATGCATGAATGGTTTAATATTCGCAAATCAATAAATGTAATGCACCACATAAACAAAATGAAAGGCAAAAACAACATGATCATATCAATAGATGCATAAAAAGCATTTGATAAAGTACAACACCCATTTATGATGAAAACTCTCAGCAAAATGGGAATAGAGGGAGCATACGTCAACATAATGAAGGCCATATACGAGAAACAAAGATTTTTAAATTAAAATAATAAAAATTTTAATCAAAAACAAAAATCTTCATAAATGCTAGTAACATGGAAAAATACTTATAACCATAATGTTAGATTAAATAGAGGATCAGAGAAAAACAAGATGGCGGAGGAGTAAGTGGAAGCTACACTAACTTCCTCCCAGAACTAGTCTGGATTTACAATGTAATTTTGGAGAAATCATCTGGAATAACCAACTGAACACCAGCTGGAGAGAAGTCTTATAACCACGGAGAGACAGAAAAGGCCGCTACATCACAACGTGACCGGTAGGGAGTGCGGAGACGCGGAAGGGGCTGGCTGGCGTCACACGGGTGGCAGCTGAAGGGACTGAGAAACAGCTCAGCAGCCGGGGATTCCCCCTGAGAAGGGCAGGGTCTAAACCCCCCGCTGAGCTTCCCAGCCTACAACAACAGAGTGGAAAGTAAAATAATATGCAGCTGAGAAAAGCGAAAAGCCACAGGGTTTCTTGCTAGCCAGAGAGAAACAGCTGGAGAAAAAGAGCTCTTAAGTGGATCACATATGAAAATATTCTGCCCCCACTTACCCTGGGCACAAGCAGAGGGAAGACAGAGAGGACTGGAAATGCTTGGGGAGAGTTTGGTGTGGTGACTTTGAGGGGAGAGCTGGGGAAGCGGCCGGCCGGGTCCCAGTGCTGACTTATCCCTAGTGCTGCAGGCAGACCATTCCCGGCCAAGTGGCATCAGCCTGAGGGGAAGCAAAAGCCCTGCCTACAGGAATTAAGCTGCCACACCCACGGTCCTTAAGCCTGATGGCTAATCACAGATTGAATAGATTAACAACTAAAGGAGTCAGACAAAGGCAGTAGATCCCTGGAAGTCTCCAACAGGCTGTCTAGGCCCAGACTGGTACAGGATCTGACGCCACCAGGGGCAGATCCAGGAAGTGCAGATCATTCTAAGAAGCACCAACAAACAATAGGAGTCACAAAAATGGGGAGACAGAGAACCCCCCATCGAAAGGAAAGGTAGAGTCCCCAGAAAGAGTGCTAAATGGAGGACTTCCGGCCAAGATGGAGGCTTAGACGGACGCGCTAGGTCTCCCTCTACAACTAGAGAGGAATACAACTACTTCAAAACAAAGGATAACTAGAAATTCCAGAAAATAAAACTACACGGAAGCCCAACATATGAAGTTATAAACCAGCGGCGCCCTTTGGGCAGGTAAGGGGAGCGAAAGGGGGCGGTGCTGTTTGCGGTCGCACCTGGGACAGCGGCGGGGAGAACAACCCCGGCTGCAGTCGAACCCCCGGCAGCTCGCGACCCCAACGCTGGGGAAAGCAGCCATCACATCGCCTTGAACAGTGAGGCCCAGGGGGGGCGGGAGGACGGATCCCGGTCTCCTAGCGGAATAACTGTGTGAATCCATCTCGGACCCCGCCCCCAAAGAAAGCGCCAGAGGACTGAGAAATAGGTCGCGGACAGGCACCGGTCGCTGGATTGTGACGACAAAGCACCACGGCACAGCAAGAAAGGCTGCCGAACGGCGGCCGGTCGCTGGGTCATTACGAGTACACAGGCACTGCCCCCTACAGCCGGCCCAAGAAAACAAAACGCATCTGTCAAAATGAGGCAGACAACTATAGAAATCCCAGTGGCACAGCTCACCAGGCAACAGATGGAGAACCTGACAGATGAACAGATAAGAAACCTGTCAGATGCTCAGTTCTGGGCCATTGTTATCAGGTGGCTTACAGAATTCACAAAAGATCTGGAAAAAGATGAGAAAGAAGCGAAAAACACTGATAACGAAAGGAACAAAACCACATACGAGACAGATGGTGAGGAAAAAAAATCCAGAGTTCATTTCAACAAACTGGAATATGGAGAAGGAACAAGCAGTCAACCAATGCAGGGAGAGGAAATGGGAAGCAACGATGAGAGGATCAGAAACCTCTGGGACAGCTATAAAAGGCCCAACATAAGAATCATTGGTTTGCCAGAGAGCGAGGAAGATGAACTAGAACTTGAAAAATTGAGTGAAAATATAATAAAGGAGAACGTCCCAGACTTGGGGAAGGAAATAGACTTACAGGTCCAGGAAGCACAGAGAGTTCCAAAAAAACTGGACCCAGGGAGAACCACTCCAAGACACATTATAATCAAAATGTCAAAAATTAAAGATAAAGAGAGAATCTTAAAAGCAGCAAGAGAGAAGAAAAGAATTATGTACAAAGGGGTCCCAATTAGACTATCAGCTGACTTCTCAAGGGAGACCCTGCAGGCAAGAAGGGACTGGCAAGAAATATTCAAAGTAATGAAAATCAAAAACCTACAACCACGAATACTCTATCCAGCGAAATTGACATTCAGAATAGAAGGACAGAGAAAGTGTTTCCAGGACAAAATAAAACTGAAAGAGTTCATTAGATCTAAACCACTGTTATATGAGATGTTAAAGGGACTGGTTTAGAAAAAGGAGGATCAAGACAATGAAATCTAAAATGAAAACTGCATCACAAGAAACAACAGAAGCTAGGGAATTGAAACAAAGGCAAACTAAACAGGCAGCGAGAGTGGAAAAAGAACTATAGGTACGGGGAACATATTGGGGGGAGGTCAACAGGGAGGGGGAATGGGGAGAGGGAGGGAGATGATATAGGAATTAAGGATCATGGTAGGAGGGAATGGAATAGACAGAGAGAGGTTGAGAAGAACTGTATGCACAACTAATGGACATGATCTAAAAGGGGGGGACAACTGGAGGGAGGGGGGCCACCGGGTGGAGGGGAGCAGAGGGAAGGGAAATTGGCACAAATGTAATATTATAATCAATAAAACACATTAAAAAAAAAAGAGTGCTAAATGAAATAGAGGGGAGCCAACAATCAGATATGGAATTGAAAGCATGGATTATGGAGAAGCTGAATGAGCTCAGCGGAAACTACAAAGAACTCCAGAAAAACTACAGTGAACTCCAGAAGAACTATAAGGAACTTACTGAGAATTATACCAGCATCAAAAAGGACATGGAAGCTATCAATAAGAGCCAGGAGGAAATGAAGAATACGATTTCTGAATTGAAGAACACAGTAGAAGGAATTAAAAACAGGCTAGAGGAAGCAGAAGATCGGATCAGCGAGCTGGAGGACAATGTAGACAAAAACTCACAGTGCAACGAAATGAAAAAAGACTGAATAAGACTGAAGAGGCTCTAAGACAGCTGCAGGACAACATGAAACGTAATAATATCCATATCATAGGAATTCCAGAAGGAGAAGAAGAGCAAGGAATAGAAAACCTCTTTGAAAAACTAATGACAGAAAACTTCCCTAACATGAAGAGAGAAAGAATCATGCAAGTCTAGGAAGCACAGAGGGTCCCAATGAAGATGAACCCCAACAGGCCCACTTCGAGACACATCATAATTAAAATGCCAACATTCAAAGACAAAGAGAGAATCCTAAAAGCAGCAAGAGAGAAACAACTAATAACATACAAGGGAGCTCCAATAAGGCTATCATCAGATTTCTCAGCAGAAACACTACAAGCCAGAAGGGAATGGCAAAATATATTCCAAGTAATGAAAAACAAAGGCCTACAACCAAGAATACTCTACCCAGCAAGGCTCTCATTCAAAATGGAAGGTGAAATAAGGAGTTTCCAAGACAAAAGAAGGCTAAAAGAATACATCTCCACCAAAACAGTATTGCAAGAGATGCTAAAGGGTCTGCTTTAAGAAGATGAAGAAACAGAGACAGAGAGGAACACGAGTACAAAGGGGGAAAATGACAATGAATAAGTACTGAAAGAAAGAAGGAACTTCTACCATTTGCAACAACATGGTTGGAACTAGAGAGAATTATGCTTAGCGAAATAAGCCAGGCAACAAAAGAAAATTACCTTATGCTATCACCTGTTACAGGAAACTAATGAACAACACAAACAAATGAGCAAAATTGAATCAGAGGTATGTAAACAAGGAATAAACTAACAGTAACAAAGGGGGAGATGGGAGGGAGAGAAGTGGTAAGAAGGGGAAGGGTCTAGTCAAAGAACATGTATAAATGACCCATGGACATGGACAACTGGGTAGAGACTGAATGTGGAAGAAGGGGGGGCAGGGTGCAGGGAAGCAAGAGGGGGAAAAAAGTGAGACAACTGTAATGGAAAAACAAACAGAAAAATTTTTAGTGGGGGGAAAAATAAAAATATAAAGAATAGAAATGCAAGTTCAGTGAATATTAGAAGGACAAGGATTTTCCTTCACACTATATATTTTCTCCCTATCTGATCCCTCCAGAATTTGGCATTCTAAAGAAGTAAGTAATGACTTAAGTTTCTTTGCATAAAACTAATAAGACCAGTTGTTAATAACGATGTTTTTGACTAAGACTTTGACTGGAATGTCATGCCTAAAGGAGACATGCTTGGGCTTTGGTTGTTACCAAAAAGCCCTGAGCAACTGGGACTGAGTTTCAAAGGTAATAAAAGTCCACGAGATAAAAGGCCTGGTACCTTGGACGGATGAGCGGTCCATAGCAATCTTTCCAGGGAAGGAATGAAGGTTGTTTTCCTGAAAGATGGCTAGAAGGGACCTTAAGGCACAATGGAAAACCAGGAGGACCTGGAAAAGACAGGTGTTTACAGGCAAGGCTGAATGCCAGGTATGTGGCTCAGCTTCTGTGCCCTGAAGGGCAGACTGAAGGTCACCCTAAATGTTCCTTGCATATGTTCCAGCAAAGCAGAACTAAAGATCATAAGCGATCATTTGCTGCTCTTGTTGTGTTTATGCAAATGAACAGGATAAATTAAAAATGAACTTAATGCAGTCCCTTTAATGACAAGGAGGGTAATCTTAGGGAGAAAAATCATGATTCAAGGAAGATCACAATGCCCAGTGGTAGACTATAAAGTAGTGCAGCTAACCATCTTTAAAGTTTCTTTTCATTTAAAATTTGTTTTCATTTGAAAGTTAAACTATGTCTGCGGCATTATCAAAGATATTTAATTTACAGGCCAGAAGAATGTCAAATGCCTTGCAACTGGATGTCTTTCCGATAAGACAGTCCTACAGATTTAGAGACTTGTATGTGGGTTATGTTACATAAATTAACATGTGTTTTTTGTTTTCAAAGGGCATAAGCCTACGATCTCATTACCTGAGTGATTGTATGTACGTATAGGCCTCACTTAATCCTGTCTGCATTGCTGCCTCCCGAGACTCAATGGTTTGGCTGAACTAAGTGGCTGGGTTGGTGAAGAACGGGGTGGTCTGTGGGCTTCACTTTAAAACTGGTTTCTCTTTTCTATCCTAATGGCTTGGACAGAAAGAGCCCAGAGGCCTGAGAGGGGGAAAACCTAAAATATTTCCCTCAGTCCAAACTAAGTATAATGGGCAAAAGGGTTTTGGACAGGTGAGATGTACCTGGCATACCTTCCTCCAAAGAAGCCCTTCTTTTCCCTAATGTGGGACATTGAAAAATTAATACCTGTCTTTTGTCATCTAGTGGTTATGGATTGAATGATGTCCTTTAACCCTGTTGCCCCCAGAATACAACAAGGATGCCAGCCTGTTAAACCAAGCATGCCGTCGTCCAGAGACAGCCAACCAACCTGGAGTCTGCACGATCTTTCCCCTTGTGGGAAGGCCACCCTCCCCTCTACACCCCCACCCTTATTAGGGATTTCTTGACCCAAGGGTAGGTAGGACGATGACCATGTCCAGCTTGAAGCAGCTAGAAGAGCTCAAGACCTTCGTCCATTGTCCTTTATAAGATTATAAAGGGTCTTAAGTCTGAGAGGGAGGGATTGTTATTTTTTATTGTTAAAATATTTAACTAATTATTTTTTTTAAAAAAGAAGAAGAATATATGAAAGGGTGAGGCAGGAGAGCTTGTATGTACGACCCATGGGCATGGACTTGGGGAGGGGATTGTTGGGGAAGTGGGGTGCTGGGTGGAGGGGAGCAAAGGGGAAAAAATTGGAACTATTGTAACAATATAATCAATAAAACATACTTAAAAAATAAAATAGAGGATCATTACTTTGTTTCAAGGTGTAAAACTAGGCAAATATCTTTTTAGAAATATATATTTTAAATTTTATACGTATTTTGTACCTAAATATGTATATCTTTAAGTACTTTTGTTTTTTGAGAAAGATAAAAAATGTATGTGGGAAATTAAGCATGAAAGATGTATGTGTGAGAGATAAAGAAAAAGAGAGAGACACACACACATGATGAAGAGGCAGGATGGGGAAGACAGAAAATCAGACCTAGGAGACAAAGAATAAGCTATATGCACTAAACTCCTAAATGGAATTACATTAAGGGATTGTTTGGTTATATAAGAATCAACAAAGAAGGGAGAAAACATTAAAAAGTAAAAGCTTATTCAGGTTTAATTGGGTAAGATAAGATCCCAGACAGAGACCTGCAAGAAGAAAGGATGAGCGAGGACAGGAATTGGAGTTGGGGGTGGCGGTGAGGGAGGACATGGAAGAAGAGGGTGCACACACAAAAAACAGAGCATCAAGAGAAAAGCAAAACCCAAAAAAGAAAACTGCACAGAGAAAAGAAAAATACAAATACATAAAGGCTATGAAAGAAAGGCATTAACTCCCTAGAGAGTCATCTGGGAGGAACTGAGTGACAAAGGACAATGGTGCATCTGGGGCCATGGAGAAGAGGAATATTAATCTTGTCATCTAGACTATGCTCTGGGAGTGTTTGATAATGCCTCGTACTCATCCTATATCCTATTAAAAATGCACGCTAGAGAACAAAATTGAGAGTGTATAGTGTGTATGAGTGCATGTGGGTAATTTTTTATTGTATGCTTTATTATTCATGTGCTTCTTGCATTTCTCACTTTCAATGGCCTACTAAGACAGTGAAGACCATTACTGCCACCGCCACCACCACCATGATCATCTCATCATTGTGGGGGATAACACAATACTGAAAATAATAGCTATTATATGCCAGACACTGTGCTGTTTTACATATATTATTTCAATCAAACCTTTCTGGAAAAAAAATGAAGTTAGATTCCTTAAGTCAAACATCAAAATTAATTCCTGCTGTATTAAAGAATAAACATAAAATTAAAATAACAAGAATATAGGTGAATAATTATACTGGAAATAACATAAATATTCATCAGTAGACGAGTGGCTAAATAATGATGTCATGTCCACAATAAAGTATCATGAAGGCATTACAACCTATGAGGTAAATCTAAGTGTATTGACTTGGTAAGATGATTGTGCTGAACCTGTAAGCAACAAATGCAAGATACTGAAGATATGTGCAGCGTATATAGAAAAGCCTGAAATGATATGTACCAAACTGAGACCCCCTAGGTTACCTCTATGGGTAGGGAAATTGAGGAGCTAGAGGAAGTAGAAGCATTTATAATTCTTTAAGAGTGGTAGAGCAATGAATTATTTCAATTATTTGTATCCAATATTTTCTGAAGAAAATATTTTAACAATCTTTTAATTTTTTATTTTTAAGTATATTTGATTATGTTGTTACAGTAGTCCCACTTTTTTCCCCCTCTGCTCCCCGTAATCCAGTACTACATTTCCCTCCAGCAGTCCCACCCCCACCCCCTTGGTTCATGTCCATGGGTTGTGACTATAAGTTCTTTGGCTTCACCCTTTCCTATATTAACTCCCCCCTATTTTCTGCCTACCAAGAACACAGGGGAATAATTTTTAACATAATTCCTGTTAAATTTGATTTTTAAGCTTTTTACACTTAGACATTGATTTCAAAACTGCAGTTAGTTTTCTTCTATCACATAGTTTATTCTGTACAGCTTACCTTAATGCGGCCACTCTAAGTTGGATCAAGGGAAGCACTAGTGCTCTCCTATTGGCTGAGAGCAAACCTCTCTTGAGTAGGGAGGGGTGGGGGACAACTTTGGAGACCAGCGAGAGGTTCATACTTCTCTAGGATATTCAGTTACACAGGAGACAGTGTGGTGAGAGGTTGTGTGCCGCTCTATATAGTGAATCATATTCTGAAGTGTAGTCTGAGTTCTTGTCTGTGTACAAGGAGTTAGCAGAAATTATTTTTTTATTTATATATGTACTTATTTCCTTTCAGATCATGTCTGCTCTGCTACTTCTTATCATAAGTGCATAAACAACCCTGATTCGTTTTTGTTATATCTGTGGCAGTTTCACCATTCCCAAAGGACAAACATCAGCGCATTTGTCAGAAAGCCTATTTTGCATATTTTAAAGTAAAACTTGGTGATCAAGATAAGTGTTGGGCCCCTCAGAAGGTGTGCAAGCAGTGTGCTGAGAGTTGACGGATGTGGACAGAGGGAACATGTGATTAATTGCCATTTGGTATACCTATGGTTTGGCGAGAGCCCAGAGATCATTCAAGTGACTGTTCCTTTTGTATAGTGAAAATGTCAGGATATAACAAGAAAAATACATGTAAAATAGAGTATCCTAGTCTACCATCAGCTATATGTCCAGTGCCTCATTCAGCTGAAATCCCAGTGCCAGTTTTCATTGAACTACCCTCTTACGAAAAACAGGAGTATGGTGAATAACTGACAGCAACGATGAAGATTTTGAAACTGAAGATGACTCAGTTCATAAGGGATTTGATTAGCATGATTTGAATAATTTGGCATGAGATTTGGGACTATCCAAAATGGCTTGAGAACTCCTAGCATCAAGACTGCATGAGAAAAACTTACTTCAAAAAGGAGCAAAGGCATCCTACTTTTGATCAAGAGAAAGCACATTTCTGCAGTACTTTTGAAGTAACGCTGGCTTTGTGTATTGCTATAACATACATGGTTTAATGTAGGAATTGGGAATTCCAATCTAGAACGCAACTGAATGGCGACTGTTCATCGATAGCTCAAAGCACAGCTTGAAGTGTGTCCTCCTCCACAATGGCAATTTATTTGGTGCAGTCCCAAAGACCATTCCATTTGCTTTTGTGAAGAATATGAAGACATAAAGAGAGTCATTGATTTGTTGGATATCACAAGCACAATTGGATCATCTGTGTTGACCTTCAAATGGTCTGCTTCCTTCTTGGTCAGCAACTTGGGACAGCAGAGCTCATGAGAAGCACTGGGTGGAGTTGAATTGGCTTCCAAGATCTGACCTTAAACCTGGTGATCCAAACATTCCACATGAGTGACTTGTTGACAGGAAGAACATTTTATTCCCACATCTGCACATAAAACTAGGTCTCATGAAGCAATTTGTTAAAGCTTTGCCAACTGAAGGACACTGTTTCAAGTATCTCATTTTGGCATTTTCTAGCCTGTCGTTTGAAAAGATAAAATACGTTAATATGTATGTTTGGTACCAGAACTTTACTACTTGTACACAATTTGACTTACAGTAACAATATATGCCTTTACATGAATAAAATAACTCTAAATAAACAGTATATTCAGGTATTTTTTTTCTTTCTTTTCCTTTGTTTGCACATTTTATATGATTTTTTGGGACAAAGGGAGGGTATCCTGTACCTTAAAAAGTTGATGTGACAGAAAAAAACTGGGGGTCATTTTTGGATTCAGATGCCAAGTTAGTCAAAAACAAGTGATAGATCTAACTCAATAAATATTGTGTTCCCCAGTGTAATCCTTCTTAATCCCTGCATCATTTCCCCATTTCTCCTCCTTCCCCCCCCCCCCCCCCGTGCTGATAATCCTCCAAATGATCCCCATACCTATGATTTTGTTCCTATTCTGGTTTGCTTAGTTGGATTTTGTTTTCGTTTTTTAGATTCAGTTGTTGATAATTCTGAGTTTGTTGTCATTTTAATGTTCATAGTTTTGATATTCTTTTTCTTAAATAAGTCCCTTTAACATTTCATATAATAATGGCTTGGTGATGATGAACTTCTTTAGCTTTACCTTGTTTGAGAAGCACTTTATCTGCCTGTCCATTCTAAATGATAGCTTTGTGGGATAGAGTAGTCTTGGTTGTAGGTTCTTGCTTTTCATCACATTGAATATTTCTTGCCAGTCCCTTCAATCCTGCAAAGTTTCTTTCGAGAAATCAGCTTACAAGCACCCCTTTGTACGTAACTCTGCTTTTCTCTTGCTGCTTTTAAGATCCTCTCTTTATCTTTAACCTTTGGCATTTTAATTGTGATGTGTCCTGGTGTGGTTCGCTATGGGTCTAGCTTGTTTGGGACTTCTGTACTTCCTAAACTTGTATGTCTATTTCCTTTGCCAAATTTGGGAAATTTTCCTTCATTATTTTTTCACATAAGCTTTCAATTTCATGTTCTTCCTCTTCTCCTCCTGGCACCCCTATGGTTTGGATGTTGGCACATTTAAAGTTATCCCAGAGTTCCTAAGCCTGTCATTTTTTTCAGTTCTTGTTTCCTCATTCTGTACTCGTTGACTGTTTTTTCCTTCTTTATGATTCAGATCATTAATTTGACCCCCCGTTTCCTTCTCTTCATATTGGTTATGTGTGGACTTTCCTTTGTGTGATTTAGCATAGCCTTCACATCTTCCCTTCCACGTTTGCCATACTTGAGCTTCTTTATCACCAGAGTTTTGAATTCTGCATCTGTTTGGTTGGCTATCTCCTCATCAGTTCTCCAACTGGAACCTTGATCCATTCCCTTTTTTGGGCCATAGTTCTCTGTCTTCATCTTCATAGACTCCTGTGTTTGTTTGCCTCTGTGTCTTAGGTAGAGTTGTCGCACCTGTTCTGTTAAGGGGTGGAACCTTAGGTGTTCATCAGTTTGGGGGACCCATTTCACCACGTTGTGGTGCTCTATGTGGGAGAGGGGTTTGAGAGGGAACAATGTCACCTGCTCAGCACTCGCCCCTTTTCCAGGCACTTTTCCCACTTCTGTATGGGACTGGCCCCTCTCTAGCTCTTGCCCTGGCCATCATTCCGAGAGTGGGTGGATCTGTAGACATTCAAGGACCATGAGGGCCCTTTAAACAAGTGGACTCTACTGAGAGATTGGCAGTTTCTGCCTCCGCCTCAACTCACACTGGTTTGCAGTCAGAAGCAATGAGGCTTTCTTTTCCCTGGCGCTAGAACTGTGAGCTGTGCAGTGTGGTCTGGTGTTCGGAGCGCTCCCCAGGTGTCCCTCCCTATTTTTAAAAACGTGTGACTGTGCTTTCTACTGGCCTGCTGTTTCTGCCACTGCTGACGCCACCACATTGCTTCCACTCTGCCCCAGCTCTGTCCCTGCTATCTGTCTGGATGAGTAGTTCTTCTTTATATCTTTGTTGAATTTCCATGCAGCTTGATTTTCTGGAACTTCTGGTTGTCTCTAGTTTTGAGGTAGTTGTATTCCTTCTTAGCTGTGGAGGGAGATGCAGTGTGTGTGTCTAGGCCTCCATCTTGGCCATAAGTCTAACAACCTTTTAAAGTGAAAAATGTATTTAATAGAGGTAAAGAAGATCTTCTAAGCACAATATTACAGAAGAAACTAGGGGAAATTAAATAAAATATAAAACTTCTAACAAATGACAAATTCATGAAAAGTATTTGCAACACAGAAGATTATGATAAATACTATGGGTTAGCTCACTCAACTTCCATTCCTCCATCCTTCTGTTTGTATAGTGTGTGAAGCTTAAAGCTACATTTCTGAGATACTCCTTCAGCTAGGATTCTGGATGTAAATTAAGTTTTGCCAATCAGAACCCATCTTTCTGTTTCTGTTGCTATTAGCAACCAAGATGGTGGGGACCTAAGTGTCTGGAGGCAGCTGTAGCCATACCAGAAATTTAGAGTCAAATCATCAGCTTTGAGGATGTTGAGAGGCAGCTGTGGGCTAAGAAAATATACACCACGGAAAAGTAAAACCACAGAAACACAAAGTCAAGGAAAGAGAGCAAAAATAAAAGGAGCATAAGGGACAATAGACATTGTTGAAAACACCATAAAGGAGACAGTGGGCAGAAACGCGAAAGACAATGAAATAAAAAATTAAGGATTATAGCCTGGACTTCCAGCCAAGATGGAGGCCTAGACAGACACACTGCGTCTTCCTCCACAACTAAGAAGGAATACAACTACCTCAAAACTAGAGACAACCAGAAGTTCCAGAAAATCAAGCTGCATGGAAGTCCAACAAAGATATAAGAAAGAACCGCTCATCCAGACAGGTAGCAGGGGCAGAGCCCAGGCGGACAGGACGCGGTGTGGTGGCGGTGATGGCAGAAGCAGCCGCAGGGCAGCAGAAAGCGTAGTCATAAGTTTTAAAAAGTGAGGAGGGACACCTGGGGAGTGTTCCCAGCTACTGGCTAGACCGCGCAGCTCATGGTCCCAGTGCTGGGGAAGATTAGGCCTCGTTAAGCTTATGACTGTGCAAACTACTGGGAATTGGGCCAGAGTAGGAGGCTGCTGGTCTCTCAGCAGAGTCCACTTGTTTTGGGGACCCCCACGGTCCTGAGGCGTCTGCAGACCCACCCGCTCTGGGGGTGATGGCCAGCGCGACAGCTGGAGAGGCGCTAGTTCCATACGAAAGTGGGGGAAGTGCCTGGAGGAGGGGCAGGTGCAGGACGGGTGGCATTGTTCCCTCTCTGACCCCTCCCGATGTGCAACGCCACAAAATGGTGAAAGGAGTCGCCCTCTACTGACGAATACCTAAGGCTCTGCCCCTTACAACATAACAGGAGCGACAGCTGTACCTAAGACAAAGAGGCAAACAAACACAGGAGCCTGTCAAGATGAGGGGACAGAGAATGGCCCAAAAGGGGGAACGGATCAAGGTTCCAGTGGGAGAACTCAGCAATGAGGAAATAGCCAACCTAACAGACGAGGAGATAGACAACCTAACAGACGCAGAATTCAAAACACTGGTGGTAAAGATGCTCACAGGCTTGACAGATATGCTTGCGTATGGCAAACATATAAGGGAAGAAGTGAAGGCTATGCTAAATGAAACGAAGGAATATCCACACAAAACCAATGGTGAAGGGAAGGAAACCAGGGTTCAAATCAATGATTTGAAACATAAGGAAGAAAAAAAAAACAGTCAACCAGTACAGAATGAGGAAACAGAATTGGGAAAAAAAGAGGAGATGCTTAGGAACTCTGGGACAACTTTAAAAATGCCAACATTTGAATCACAGGGGTGCCAAAAGGAGAAGCGGAAGAGCAAAAAATTGAAAGCTTATGTGAAAGAATAATGAAAAAAAACTCCCCAAATTTGGCAAAGGAATTAGACATAGAAGTCCAGGAAACACAAGCGTCCCAAACAAGTTTGACCCAAAGAGGACCATATCAAGATACATCATAATTAAAATGTCAACATTAAAGATAAAAAGAGAATCTTAAAAGCAGTAACAAAAAAGCAAGAGAGTTACCTACAAAAGGGTGCCTATAAGACAATCATCTGATTTCTCAAAAGATATTTTGCAGACAAGAAGGCACTGGCAAGAAGTATTCCAAATGATGAAAAGCAAGAACCTACAACCAAGATTACTCTGTCCTGAAAAACTATCATTTAGCATGCAAAGGCAGATTAAGTGCTTCCCAGACAATGTAAAGCTAAAGGAGCTCATCATCACCAAGCCATTATTATATGAAATGTCAAAGGGACTTATTTAAGAAAAAGAAAGTAAAAACTATGAACATTAAAATGACAACAAATTCACAACTATCAACAATAGAATCTAAAAAAATAAAAACAAAGCAAAGGAAACAACCTGAACAGAAACAGAATCATAGGTATCAGGATCGTTTGGAGGAATATCAGCTGGGAGGGGGAAAGAGGATAAATGGAGAAATGATGCAAGGATTAAGCAGCATAATTGGTAGGTAGAAATTAGGGGGAAGTTAATAATACAGGAAAGGGTGAAGCCAAAGAACTAAAATGCACAATCCATGGACATGAACTAAAATGGGTGGAATTGCTGAAGGGGTTGAAGGGAGCAAAGGGAAAAGAAAATGGGACAATTGTAACAGCTTAATCAATAAAATACTTAAAATTAAGTCTTGGCTGGTGTGGCTCAGTGGATTGGGTGCTGGCCTGCGAACGAAAGTGTTCATTGGTTTGATTTCTGGTCAGGGTACATGCCTGGGCTGTGGGCCAGGTCCCCAGTTGGGGTGTGTGAGAGACAACCACTCATTGACGTTTCTCTTCCTCCCTTCCCTTCTCTCTAAAAATAAGTACATACAACATTTTCTAAAGTAATTTTATTATGGTGTTGAAGTAGTTCCAATTTTTTCCCCTTTGCTCCCCTCTGCCCAGTACCCCTCTTCCTTCCAGCAATCCCACCCCGCTTAGTTCATGTCCATGGGTCGTGCATATAAATTCTTTGGCTTCACCCTTTCCTATATTATTCTTAACACCCCCTGTCTATTTTGTACCAACCAATTATGCTTCTTAGTCCCTGCACCATTTCCCCATTTCTCCCCCTACCCCCTCCCAGCTGATAACCCTCCAAATGATCGCCATACCTATTATTCTGTTCCTATTCTGGTTTGCTTAGTTGGATTTTGTTATTTTTTAAATTCAGTTGTTGATAGTTGTGAGTTTGTTGTAATTTTAGTGTTCATAGTTTTGATCTTTTTTAAAGTAAGTCCCTTTGACATTTCATATAATAATGGCTTGGTGATGATGAGCTCCTTTAGCTTTAAATTGTCTGGGAAGCACTTTATCTGCCCTTCCATTCTAATTGATAGCTTTGCTGTATAGAGTAATCTTGGTTGTAGGTTGCTTTTCATCACATTGAATACTGCTCGCCAGTCCCTGCCTGCCTGCAAAGTGTCCTCTGAGAAATCAGCTGATACTCCTATTGGCACTCCCTTGTAGGCAACTCTCCACCTCTCTCTTGCTGCCCCCAGGACTCTGTCTTTATATTTCACCTTTGGCATCTCAGTCATGATGTGCCCTGGTGTGGTCTCTGGGTCCATCTCACCCGGGACCCTCCATGCTTCCCGGACCTGTATTCCATCTCCTTCGCAAAATTTGGGAAGCTTTCATTTTTTTCAATTCTTGGTTCCTCATTCTGCACTGGTTGACTGTTTTTTTCTTCCTTATGTCCCAAATCATTGATTTGAACCCCGATTTCTTTCCCTTCACCATTGGTTTTGTGTGGATTTTTCTTCGTTTCATTTAGCATAGCTTTCACTTCTCTTATGCGTTTGGCATACTCAAGCATATCTGTCAAGCCTGTGAGCATCTTGCACCTGTTAGGTTGTGTATCTCATCTGTTAGGTTGGTTATCTTCTTGTCACTTAGTTCTTCCACTGGAACCTTGATCCGTTTCCCCTTTTGGACCATACTTTTCTGTCTCATCATTCTGACAGGCTCCTGTGTTTGTTTGCCTCCGTGTCCCAGGTAGAGCTGTTGCTCCATAAAAATATTTTTTAAAAAATATATTTTAAAAAATTTAAGGATTATATAACAGGTGATGGTAACTGAAGAGAAGCATACATTATTGACATTCCTGAAGAGGAAAACAAAATAATAAAGATAAAATTCAAAAAAATCTATTTGAAGTAAAAGATGATTTAAATCTGTAGACTGAAAAGGCACACAATGCCTTTCTTAAAACAAAATGAACCCAGAACAGTCACCACCAACACATCACTTTGCAGAAGCTTAAACCTTTAAGGACTTTATTTTTAGAGAGAGGGGAAGGAAAGGAGAAAGAGAGGGAGAGAAACATCCATGTGTGGTTGCCTCTCGCACACCCTCAAATGGTGACCTGGTCTGCAACCCAGGCATGTGTCCTTACTGGGAATTGAACTGGCCACCCTTTGGTTCTCAGGCCAGCGTTCAATCCACAGAGCCACACCAGCCAGGGAGAAGATTAAACCTTAATACTCTTCAGATTTCAGACCCAGTCACTGCAGACAATAATGACTTCAAGAGCCAGGAACTTTGCTTCCAGCCACCAAACCTAACAAAGGTGTTCCTGCTTCTCTCCAGGTCTTTCCTATCTTACAGTGAATGGGGTGGTCCACTCCTCAGCTCTGGTCCCAGCTTCTACCTTCTCAGAGCCTGACTTTATTGGGCACCTCTGTTTCTTCATCTTCAGCCTTGATCTCTCTACTATTTCTCATAAGCATGCTATATATTTTATTCAATCAATTTCAAGTCTATGTTTTACTGTATGTTTGTTCAATAGAGCCCTTCCTCCATCAGCTCCAAGACAAGGACCATGTCTGTCAATTTCTTGTGTTCCTATTGCCCAGTAGAATGCCCAACAAGGGTGCTAAATACACATTGAATAAATACCCCAAAATCACTAGATTCAGTATCTCCACTGTGCTAAGTGTCAGAAGGCACTCTCAGCGCACTTAAACCTGGGAACTGAAAACAAAAGCCAGCCCATCCCCCTCCAGCAGAAAGTGATCTGTTCATTATGCATGGACACTCTTGTTCCTCTGCCTCTTTCTTTTCTGAAATAATTCTTTGCTAAAAAGGGTTTTTTTTATTTATTAATTTTTAGAGAGGTAAAGGAAGAGAAGGAAACACTGATGCACGAGAGACATCGATTGATTGCCTCTCATAGGTGCCCAGACCAGCACTGATCCCATACCCTAGGCTTTGCTGGACGACACCCAACTGAGCCACACCCGTCAAGGGCTTTCCTATGGCTCTGTTTCCCTTTCCTTTGACTACTTTCTTAGTTTCAAACTCCTAGACTTTCATTTATCTTAGTACTTAGATTGACCTTCACTATTTGTCTCTGCCTCTGGACTCTATAGTTTGTGAATCTCTTGCCTTTGGCTTATTTTTAGCATCTGACTGGCCACACCCAGGTAGGTGCCTGCCCACTCTGGAGTTGACCTGTGATTGTTTTTCAACAGACTCCAATCTGCAATTCTACCACCATGCCTTCTGGACCATGGTGCACTTGCTGCCACACCAAGCACTGTCATTCCCAACCTGGAAATTAAATAGTGGTACAAAAATCATAAAACAACAAAAGCAAACCATAGAGGGAGGGGAATTTCTGGTTTCTGCCAAATTAGTGAATTAGGGAGGGCTACCGGCTCCCTCCATCCAAATCAATCCTTAAGAAATGATAGAGAGATAAGACCTAAGTCCCATCCCCAGGGGATATTACTACCAAATAGGTACATATATACACTTGAGAAAACTGGGTTGTTTTGAAGTGGTGATGGGAAGACAGAAAAAAGGTGTGGCAACAGCCTGGGGTAGACAGCTGGGATGGCTGTGAGAGGTTAAGTTAGAGGAAAATGGAGAAAACCCCCATGTGTGGAGATTCGGCCTGGGGCACAGTGCTGGTGCAGGGATGGGGGGTGGGTATAGTCCCAGCACGGCAGAGCACTGACTCATCTCAGTCAGTCTGAAGACGGCTCTACTCAAATACTTCATGTCTTCATTCTTCTCTCCATTATGATGGTCCTCATCCCTAAGGGTTATTGGACACCTACTGATATAGTACTTACTGGTTCTCTTCACTCCTTTGTCAAACCTATGGTAAGAAATGCAGATTTTAAATTTTTTTTTTTTCTTAGCAACAAGAAAGCTTCACAACTAACCAAATCATTGTGAAACAGTGGCATACCTGTTTTATTTACCCTCAGTTGAGATTCAAGACTCTGGTGGCTGGGCTGGCAAGCTATGCTGACGCATGCAACATTTCTTTTTTGGTCTACCTTGTTTATATTAAATGTTCATATCCTCAGCCAAATACACCAAAACAAAACTTTCACTGTATACACACTCATGAACACCTGTGTGTGAGCACATGTGAAAGCTCCTCCAATCAATGTGCAGCCCTCCTGAAGTGTCATTAGGAGACATACTGGTGAGGAGAGGGAGGAAGACATGGGGAGGAAGCCAGGTATTCATATGGGGGAAGAAGTAGATTTATAGTTACAAGCGACATTCTTTCGAGTTAATAAAGCTATTTAATAATCATAACCTGTGTGTCTTTTTCCATGTGAACAACAGTAAACCTACTTTTGTGATTTGAATATGTCCAAATGGAACAATGAGAGAAAGTTGTTGAATCACTGTTGTAGGTGAAAGTCTCAAGCCCTCTGACGGGTGGCCTGCAAGTGGGCCTCCCCACCGAGGTGTCCTGTGACCTCAGCTTGCAAGAACTTGCAAACGAGTCTTTCCGGCGCCAGCGGCCGCATGCAGCTTCTGGTGGCTGAGTCACGGAATCCAGGGAACAAAGAGGGCTGAAGACCTAAGCCTCCTTTCCCATAGTGACAACATCAAATGTGGTGCAGACCCTTGGACCCTTACTCGCACACAATTCTTGGGGGCCGGTTCACAAGTCTCTAAGAACAAAGGAGTCATAAGGGACAGTATCTCCTTTCCCATAGTGATAACGTCTGAGGTGGAACAGACCCTTGTCACTTATTACCTTACTTTGTAGTTTATAAAGTGTAGTTTAGTATCGTAAGCCTAATAGTTTAATCACTAACCTATCCGCAGAAGCTATGCTGCTCCATAATCACGTAAGGAATGTACACGTATACCCTATTGATTCTATTTTTTGAAATACTAATAAAAGGACGGTAAGGCTTCTCTCTCTTTGCTGATGCCCTGAGCGAGCCACAGCCCTCCATTCATTGCTGGCCACTCATCCTGCTTGCTGGAATTATCTCTGCGTCTCTTTCCACAAATATTCACGCAACGCACTCTTTCTGTTGAAACTGAAAAAAATGGACTGTTAGTGGCACTGAGAGTTAAAGTGGCATTGGATCTAAGATATACTAATGTCTACAGGCAGAAAAAAATTTTTTATACATATACAATGGGAATGGTATTGGTCATCTACTAGAACATCAGATCATATATATTTGGACAGATATCTCCAAATATGTCCAATTTACTTTAAACAGTAAAGAATGAACATCTGGTTCAAAACTAACAAAACTGATTTAAATAAACCCCTCCATTTCAGCAAATCTGAAAATGTTGTGGACAAGACTAATCCATGTAATAATGCCTACTTGTTGTTGTTGGCAGCCGTCCGTCTCGAGAGACGATGGTGTAGCTTCTTAAGAGTCTATCTGCACCACCGAGAATGGTTGTGCAGTCCGACTCGGGAGTGACACGGTTACTAAATAAGCTATATTCTATGAACATACTAAAAGTTAGTATAAACAGGTAATATATGAGATTTATCCTCAGTACACCAGACAAGTAATATTGGATTTACTCAACTACTTGAAAATATGTGTTGTATATAGTTTTAGCTACTTATAATGAAATATTTAAACCTCAAAAAATTAATTATTTAACTTCCCGTAAAGATTTCAGCTCAGCAAACTGGTCACACAGGCTATGTTCAATGAATTTCACGAAGTGCTTGGCTCCACGCCACAGGACAGAACAGCTCTACGTGAACATGTTTTAGTCATGTTCCAGGTACATGCTCTCAAACTTTCAGGTTCTGAGGAAGAATCACACTCTAAGACTACAGACACAATTTACTTGCTGCTACTGCATACTGTATTCAAGTGTGGTACTTGAATACACTAGGGTGGTCATGCAATGAAACTCCTGGCCCACAACATAGACTGAAAGGGGCTGGAATAATGTTCAGCCAGAAGTGGCTGCCCTCAGTTGTTTTAGTCTGCTCTCTTTTCTGCTTCACTATCTGAGGGAGGCTACTCCCTGTGGCTTTACACAACATTTATCCTCATTCTTTAACTACAACAAGTTTACTCCAGTTAAAGTAAAAACTGATTATGCTTTGTAATGAACACCTCATCTTCTCCAGAGTGCATAGCTGTTTGTGTTCCTCATCCATGTTTTAAAACATTGACAGTGTTAAGTAAAGACAAGATGCAGATTAGTTTCCATTTTTATTAAAGTTGTGTTTTTCCAAGGAATATATTACACTTAAAGTTCAATACCATAAATAAAGATGTTTTTAAATCTTCCATTTTACTTATTAAAAATGTAAACATAAAAGAAAATAACCACTCCTTAGCCAACACTGACTAAATGCATCAAAAAAATAAATAAAAGCGCATCCCTTCAGGTAAGTTCTTTCTTCAGAATGAGTAGCAAAGACTTTATTAAAATGTTAGTCCTCCTGGGCAGTAAGGACATGGCACGAATGACTGGAGCCCACTATAAAATGGGTCTGTGGGGCTGTGACTGAAGTCCACCTCCTCCTGCCAGGGTAGGCTGCTTAAATGCCCTCAGAGCCAAGCTCTTCTCTTTCCATTCAGCATCCAAGGACTAAACAGTGCTAAGGCATCAAGCACACGACACTGTGATGAACAAGATATGCAAGCTGGCATACTCCCAGAAGAGGTGGACCAGAGCCAGCAGTGACCTAGCAATTCTGGAGGACTTTTAGTCATAGTATTCTGAGAAAGCATCTAGTCATTTTACAGATGGTTTCAACCAGTGAATCTTCTAATATTGAAATTAAATTTTATAGAATACTCTGGTATACCTATTTATGTATTTTTCTAAAGCTATTTAAATTTCATTAAGTTACGTTTCACCTTCAAATACTGATAAAATCTAAGCCAATATATTAGACTGAAACTAATTTTAAGCATAATTTATAACATTTTTAGAATGCTTATTTGGTCTTAACAAAAATAACGATCCTTAAGAAATAAGTAAGAGAAAAGGATGTTTTTCAGGAGACTATTGGAGGGATTTACATGAAGACTTCCTAACTGCTTGCTAGTTTCTTTAAAGCTGTCAGCCCAAGTCTACTGACATGGCTTTTGCTTCCTTCCAGTAAATTCTGTTCCTTAAAACCTGAGAGACAAATTCACTTGATACAATTGGGTCCTTAACACTATCAAAATAAACCTAAGTCTGAACTGAAAACTGAGGTAGTCAGTTTTTATAAGCACTTAACACTTTCTGAATCAGAAAGGGACTCTAATCTACTAACCCCAAATCGGTGGCTCCCATTCTCCTTCTCCACCTCACCCCCCTTTCACCACAGCTGCAGCCTGCTCAGTTTCTTTCTCAATGAACTAGTTTTGCTAACATGCAGGGCATAACCTGCCACAGAATACTGACATTTATGCCATTTCAAATTCTTCAGTTCAAAGCTGAATTCTAGCCTACTAATTCTGTATTGAAATCTCAGATTTTAAGTCTTTGTTTTTAGAATATTGTCATAATCTAAGTGACAAACATGTGTCTCTTAAAATTTCTTACAGGTTCTATGACCTTCCAAGTTTTCACTGAGTAAACTGCAGAATCAGTGATAAGCAACCACTTTTAAGATTTGAAGAAAAAGGAAGACACCGGCACATTTAGCTACCCTCAGAAATTCAAGATTTGTTAACATCATACTTTATCAAGTTTCATATTTGTGCAGAGAAAACACTGGGCTACCAGATTCCAAGCTTAATAAATATATATAGAAAAAATGTCATCTATAATATTTTCTCCAGAAAGTCATTAGTGCAAATATAATTATATCAATAAAAAATAAAGTAAAAATATATTTCAAGTATAAAAAGCACCATGCTAGGAAACAATACTACTTAAATGGCATTACTGCACAACAGTCAGAATATAATCAAATCTATCGTTGCAAATCTCAAATGTAGTCTTAACCCACAGTATTTTTGGTGAAATTCTTTGTACAACTTTGCAGGATGATTCATAATCGCAATAGATATATAAGTATAGATTTTTATAATTTTCTTTAAAAATATACTCTATAGTCTATGCTTTTATCAGACCTTGAATAATTTAAGGTACAAATGACAGGCAGAAAATAGAGCACTAACCTGACAGCTTCCACCATTAGCTTCTCTTTAGCTGAAGGGGATATGCTGGAGACAACCAGCTTTTCACAATGACAAACACGTTCAGTTCAAAACTGCATGTTTAAATACATATTTAAATTTTAGGCATTAAAAAGGCGACTTTCTTTATACTGAGTTTGCTGTGTGGCCCCAGTGCCAAATAGTCAGCTGGAATTATTCCTTAGTAATCATGTTACTTGCTCACTTAGCCCAACTTCTTACATGGAGTGCTCAATAACTATATGATGAATTAAAGGGCTAACCAATGAATGAATGAATGAATGAATGCTTATCCAAGGGCTGTGTTTATAATGCCACAGGACTTGATTAGCTTCAGAGAGAAAAACTGGGCATCATTCATCATTAAAGAATTTAATTAGTAAAGTAGGGTTGGTAAGCTCTAGAGCAGAATTGCTTCTGTGACCAGAATCTATGTGGTAACAGGAGAAGTATCAAAAGCAGGAGGTAAAAGATATCACCTCCTTTTAAAGCAAAGGCTATCTTCCAATTTCTGAGGATTGAGCCATGTGTTGTACGGTAAAGTGAGCCCTACTGGATAGGCTGTACACCAATCCTACACTTTGCTATTGGTAACAATGCAGACCATCTCGCTTTGACTTCAATTTTTCTTCTTATACATAAAATAATTTTCAGATATGTTCTTCTGAAACAATTCCTAAGTGCACATGAAGATAATTGCACATTTGTCTATACCAGAATTTCTTTTTATCTCCATGTTCGAAAAAGAATAGTACTATTTTTGTACAGTTATAGCTGTCATAACTATTATCTGAAAAATATACATTTATGTTTTCTTCTGTTTGAATGTCTTCAATGTTTTTACAGGGCACATTACTTTTCTTTCTCTGCTTCTACAGTTTTTAAGTCATTATTTAGACAAATAGGAGAATGCAACGGGAAGCTGAGCTATGAAGATCAATGAGTGACAGATACAGCTGGAAGAAGGCTATCAATATATGATTCAGTAGTAAACTACTGCACAGCTAGTATGAAAAAAGGCAAGCATGGTTACATCATAAGATTTAGTAAAACCTAATTTTAAACAAGACTTTTTAGAACAATGAGAATAATGATTTAAGTGTACCATGTACAGCCATTAAATTCAAAATAGGTATAACAGTGATGTAGAAACCTCAATTCAATTATTTTCTGTAAGTCAAAGGACAATGTATACTTCTGGGGACAGGATCCACAAGTTATAATCTTGCAATAATTAGCTGTTCTTTAAATTGCTGAAGTATTGATGAACTTTTTCGTCATTTTAGGTTAATGAGAATGCTGAGGTATGTAATCTGCAAATTTCACCAATATCCCATTTTTGAAAGAAAATTTCAGGAAGGTTATGTATCCTGAAAAATAAAGAGACTCGATGACTTAGAATTTCTTCTTTCTCCAAGCTGAGGCCATTGGGCTGCTGCTGAAAAATGAGTGCTGTAAAGCTCTGCTTCAAGGTCTGATTGTGGTCCACGCTTTCAAGCCAAAGTCAGGAATGCCACTTCTGCCATCTGCATAGGCTGGTAATCGCCAGATTTTGTGCTTTGTTCAGAGGAACATGACACAAAGGAATGACTTGAGAATTCTCTTTTCCATTCCTAGTGCCATACGCACAGAAGAAATCCAGCCAGCAGAGGAAATAGATTGCCTAGCAGAAGCCATAGGGTGACCACCAGGCTAGAGGAACGGGAACAGAGATCTAGGGTTGAAAACAAAGAATTGACTTTCTACAGACATTTTTGGAATACATCATATCAACTAAATACTGACAGGTGAATATAAGTGATTACTAAAAGGTGAACAAAGACCACCTTGGAGAGCAGAATCAAGAATGACTTCCTAAAATCCAGATATGTAGTTATTTTTTACATTTTTGGAAAAAGAACAAAATATTTATGCAAGAAGAAAAGATGTACCCACCATATCGAAGTTAAAAAAAAATATTCAAAACAAGAAAGAAGTATCTTCGGCTAGTATCCCAACAAAATTAAAGATGCTACACAGGGCCCTGGGCAGGTGGCTCAGTTGATTGGAGCATTGTCCCTACACCACAAGGTTGTGGATTTGATTCCTGGTGAGGGCACATACCTAGGTTGCGGGTTTAGTCCCGGTCCAAGGCACATACGGGAGGCAACCAATCAATGTGTTTATCTCTTTCTCTCTCTCTTCCCCCCTCTTTTCCCCTCTCCCCCTTCCTTCTTTCTCTAGAATCAATAAAAACATATCCTTGGTTGAGCATTAAAAAACAAGATGCTACATAGGGGAGTAAATGACATGGGAAGTAGAACTCTCCTCTGTTCTTCCTTGTCCCTGTTTTGATGGTAACCATATAATTTATCATCCCAAATCAGGACATTTTGAGACAAATGTTGAAATAAGTTGTTAGTTCCAAGATGGTGCCACATCAGCAAACTGAAACTTAGATTGTGACTGACCAGAAACACAGTATATCCAGTCAGCCAATCACTAACCAACAAGACAACGCAGGCTTCTATACTTACTTCCTTGTTCCCTGATCTTTCAAAATAAGGTCAGATAAACAACCCCAGCCAATCAACTTCAGGCAAGTGCTTCTTCCTTGTTTCCTGCTTGCAGCCCTTTTCCCTTATTTTGCAGTGCTCTGGACTCTTGAGTGGAGACTGCCCACTTCATGAAGTGTGAAATACAATTTGCTTAGATCAACTAAATTGTTCTCTTTGATAATTTTAACACAGGGAAGTGCTATTAACAATTATACCAGGACAAAAGACACACGGACTATCCCAGGCAAACCAGGGCATATGGTCCCTGAGCTCTAAATAACTACCCATCTATTCACATCCAGGCTTAATCTGGAAGCAGCTAAAGATTCTATGGGCTCTGGGCACTAGGAGTATATTTTAACTTAGCCATTAGCTGTTCTCACAGCTGAAACTATTTCCCAAAACAATTCTCAGAATGAAAAATATTTTTATAGCAACCAAGCGATCAGGTCACCTTGACTTTATCTTAGGATGAGTTGTCCTTTCTAATATTTTGACCAATAAAGCTTCAAGTCTGAACTGCTTAAGATGTAAGGAAAATAGCGCTGGTCTTCAGCTACAGAATGAATAGAATGATAACATCAAGGCATTGCAGCCTGTTCTTCTCAGCACTATGTAGTGTGATATACATGTTTTAAAAAATTATTTCACTGCATACAGTTCAGGTAAACCATAAGGAAACTTCTATTCTTTCGCAATGGAATCAGCTAGTAGTTGTTAAATTTTAGAAAAATCTCACTTAGTCAAGAATGGTCCTTCTCAAAGTGTGGTCCTTGGATCAACAACATCAGCATCTGGAAACCTGTTAAAAATGCAAATTCTCAGGCTCTGACACAGATCTGAATCAGAAACTCTGGAAGTGAGGCTTAGTAACCCATGTTTTAACATGATTCTGATGCATGCAAAAAAGTTTGAGAAACTCTAACCTAGCACTGCACTGTCCAATATGGCAACCACTAACTGTATGTGCTGCTTAAATTTAAATTAGGTAAAATTAAATAAAATATTTAGTTCTTCAGTCACACTTGCCACATTTCACACATTCAGCAGTCACATGTGACTAATGACTACTGTGTTGGGCAATGTCAATTACAGGACATTTCCACCACCCCAGAAAGTTCTGCTGGATAAGTTGTGGCCTAGAGCATCAGGTAGAGTGGTCCTAGCTGGAACAGGGAATGTAACCTGGAGTCTTAATAATAAAGGCATATCCCTTTATCTCCTGATTCTCAGTTTGGCCTCATAGGAAAAGGAGAACTAGCTGTTGTTTATTTACTGCTGGCACTAAAATTATTAAAACATTTAAACATTTATTAAAATATTAATGGCAGCTCTGGAACATGTGTTGTCCTTCAAAAATGCTGACCTTTCTGTGACACTACTCTTTAAAAAGAAAAAAATCAAAGAGGGTATTTCAAACTGAGTTGGAGGTGATCAGATTTTAATTTTTATCCAAACTTCATTACAGGGGAACAATTTTTAACATAATTCCTGTTGAGTTCAATTTTCTCAGCTGTTTTAGACTTAAATAGGCATGCTGATTTCAAAACTGCAATTAGTTTTCTTCTATCACGTCAAGTTTTTTTCTGCACGGCTTATCTTAATGCGACCACTCTAGGCTGGATCGAGCCAGGATTGAGGGAAGCACTAGTGCTCTCCTATTGGCTGACAGCAAACCTCCCTCAAGTGGGGAGGGGTGGGGGACGACCTTGGAGACCAGCGACAGGTTCATACTTGTCTAGGATATTCAGTTACACATGAGACAGTGTGGTGAGAAGTTGTGTGCCATTCTATATAGTGAATTGTATTCCGAGTGTAGTCTGAGTTCTTGTCTGTATACAAGGAGTTAGCAGAATTTATTTTTTTATTTATATACGTACTTACTTCCTTTCCTTCAGATCATGTCTGTCTCTGCTACTTCTTGTCGTTAAGTGCCTAAACAACCCTGATTCGTTTTGTTATATTTGTGGCAGTTTCACCATTCCCAAAGGACAAACATCAGCACATTTGTCAGGCAAGCCTATTTTCCATATTTTAAAGTAAAACTTGGTGATCAAGGTAAGTGTTGGGCCCCTCAGAAGGTGTGCAAGCAGTGTGTTGAGAGTTGACGGATGTGGACAAAGGGAACATGTGATAAATTGCCATTTGGTATACGTATGGTTTGGAGAGAGCCTAGAGATCATTCAAGTGACTGTTCCTTTTGTATAGTGAAAACGTCAGGATATAACAAGAAAAATACATGTAATCTACCATCAGCTATACGCGCAGTGCCTCATTCAGCTGAAATCCCAGTGCCAGTTTTCATTGAACTACCCTCTTACGAAAAACAGGAGTATGGTGAAGAACTAAATGACAGCAACGATGAAGATTTTGAAATTGAAGATGACTCAGTTCATAAGGGATTTGATCAGCATGAGTTGAATGATTTGACACGAGGCTTGGGACTATTCAAAAAAAGGCTTCAGGCAAGATCCAAGATGGCGGAGGAGTAAGTGGAAGCTACACTAACCTCCTCCTAGGACCAGTCTGGATTTACAACTTAATTTTGGAGAAATCATCTGGAATAACCAACGGAACACTAGCTGGAAAGAAGTCTTATAACCACGGAGAGACAGAAAAGGCCGCTACATCACAACGTGACCGGTAGGGAGTGCGGAGACGCGGAAGGGCTGGCTGGGCTCACACGGGTGGCTGCTGAAGGGACTGAGAAACAGCTCAGCAGCCGGGGATTCCCCCTGAGAAGGGCAGGGTCTAAACCCCCAGCTGGGCTTCCCAGCCTACAGCGACAGAGTGGAAAGTAAAATAGTATCAGCTGTGAAAAGCGAAAAGCCACAGGCTTTCTTGCTAGCCGGAGAGAAACAGCAGGAGAAAAAGAGCTCTTAAGTGGATCACATACGAAAATATTTTGGCCACCACTTACCCTGGGCTCAAGCAGAGGGAAGGCAGAGAGGACTGGAGACACTTGGGGAGAATTTGGCACGGTGGCTTTGAGGGGAGAACTGGAGGAGCAGCTGACTGGGTCCCAGTGCTGACTCATCCCCAGTACTGCGGGTAGACCATTCCCCTCCAAGTGGCGTCAGCCTGAGGGGAAGCAAAAGCCCTGCCTACAGGAATTAAGCTGCCACACCCACAGTTCTTAAGCCTGACAGCTAATCACAGATTGAATAGATTAACAATCAAAGAAGACAGACAACAGCAGTAGATCCCTGGAAGTCTCCAACAGGCTGCCTAGGGCCAGACTGGTACATGATCTGACGCCACCAGAGGCAGATCCAGGAAGTGCAGATCATTCCAAGAAGCACCAACAAACAATAGGAGTCAAAAAAATGGGGAGACAGAGAAACAACCTCCCATCAAAAGGAAAGGTAGAATCCCCAGAAAGAGTGCTAAATGAAATAGAGGGGAGCGAACTATCAGATATGGAATTCAAAACATGGATTATGGAGAAGCTGAATGAGCTCAGCGGAAACTTCAAAGAACTCCAGAAAAACTACAAGGAACTCACAGAAAATTACGTGAGCATGAAAAAGGACATAGAAGCTATCAATAAGAGCCAGGAGGAAATGAAAAATACGATCTCTGAATTGAAGAACACAGTAGAAGGAATTAAAAGCAGGCTAGAGGAAGCAGAAGATCGGATCAGCGAGCTGGAGGACAACCTACACAAAAACTCCCAGACAATGCAACAAAATGAAAAAAGACTGAACAAGACTGAAGAGGTTCTAAGACAGCTGCAGGACAACATGAAACGTAATAATATCCGTATCATAGGAATTCCAGAAGGAGAAGAAGAAGAGCAAGGGATAGAAAACCTCTTTGAAAAACTAATGACAGAAAACTTTCCTAACATGACGAGAGAAAGAGTCACGCAAGTCCAGGAAGCACAGAGGGTCCCAATGAAGATGAACCCCAACAGGCCCACCTCAAGACACATCATAATTAAAATGGCAACATTCAAAGACAAAGAGAGGATCCTAAAAGCAGCAAGAGAAAAACAACTAATAATATACAAGGGTACTCCAATAAGGCTATCATCAGATTTCTCAGCAGAAACACTACAAGCCAGAAGGGAATGGCAAAAAGTATTCCAAGCAATGAAAAACAAAGGCCTACAACCTAGAATACTATACCCAGCAAAGCTCTCATTCAAAATGGAGGGTGAATATTACAGAAAACTAATGAACAACACAAACAAATGAGCAAAATTGAACCAGAGGGCATAAGCCTATGACCGCATTACCTGAGTGATTGTCTGTACGCATAAGCCTCACTTAATCCTCTCTGCAGCGCTGCCTCCGGAGACTCAACAGTTTGGCTGAACTAAATGGTTGAGTTGGTGAAGAATGGGGTGGTCTGTGGGCTTCACTTTAAAACTGAATTCTCTTTTCTATCCTAATGGCTTGGACAGAAAGGGCCCAGTGGTCTGAGAAGGGGGAAACATAAACTATTTCCCTCAGCCCAAACTAAATAAAATGGGCAAAAGGGTTTTGGACAGGAGAGATGTGCCTAGCACACCTTCCTCCAAAGAAGCCCTTTTTTTTTTTTTTTCCTCCTAATGTGGAACATTGAAAAATTAATCCCTGCCTTTTGCCACCTAGTAGTTATGGATTGAATGATGCTTTTTAACCCTTTTTGCCAAATCTGTTGCCCCCAGAACACAACAAGGATGCCAGCCTGCTAAACCAAGCACGCCGTTGTCCGGAGACAGCCAACTGACCTAGAGTCTGCATGATCCTTCCCCATGTGGGAAGGCCACCCTCCCCTCCACACCCCCACTCTTATTAGGGATTTCTGGACCCAAGGGTAGGTAGGACGACGACCATGTCCAGCTTGAAGCAGCTAGAGGAGCTTGAGACCTTCGCCCATTGTCCTTTACAAGATTACAAAGGGTCTTAATATCTGAGAGGGAGGGATAGTTATTTTTTACGAACCATGGGTATGGACTTGGGGGGGGATGCTGGGGGAGGGAGATACTGGGTGGAGGGGAGTAAAGGGGAAAAAATTGGAACTACTGTAACAGCATAATCAATAAAATATATTTAAAAAAAAAAAAAAAAAGGCTTCAGAACTCCTAGCATCAAGACTGCATGAGAAAAACTTACTTCAAAAAGGAGCGAAGGTCCTACTTTCAATCAAAAGAAAGTGCATTTCTACAGTACTTTTGAAGTGACGATGGCTTTGTGTATTGCCATAACATACATGGTTTAATGTAGGAACCGGGAATTCCAATCTAGAATGCAACTGAATGGCGACTATTCATTGATAGCTCAAAGCGCCGCTTGAAGTGTGTCCTCCTCCACAAAGGCAATTTATTTGGTGCTGCCCCAAAGGCCATTCCGTTTGTTTTTGTGAAGAATATGAAGACATAAAGAGAGTCACTGATCTGTTGCAATATCACAAGCACAATTGGATCATCTGTGTTGATCTTCAAATGGTCTGCTTCCTTCTTGGTCAGCACCACGGATACACCAGGTATCCCTGTTTTCTGTGTATGTGAGACAGCAGAGCTTGTGAGAAGCACTGGGTGGAGTCGAACTGGCCTCCAAGGTCTGACCTCAAACCTGGCGACCCAAACATTCTACATGAGCCACTTGTTGACAGAAAGAACATTCTATTCCCACATCTACACATAAAACTGGGTCTCATGAAGCAATTTGTTAAAGCTTTGCCAACTGACAAAGACTGTTTCAAGTATCTCATTTTGGCATTTCCCAGCCTGTCATTTGAAAAGATAAAATATCTTAATATGTATGTTTGGTAGCAGAACTTTACTACTTGTACACAATTTGACTTACAGTAACGATATATAGCCTTTATGTGAAAAAAAAAAACTCTAAATAAACAGTATATTCAGGTAATTTTTTTCTTTATTTTCCTTTGTATGTACATTTTGTATGATTTTTGGGACAAAGGGAGGGTAATCTGTACCTTAAAAAGCTGACGTGATAGAGAAAAACTGGGGTCATTTTTGGATTCAGATGCCAAAAATTAGTTAAAAACAAGTGACAGATCTAACTCAACAAAACTTGTGTTCCCCAGTAAATTATTTATTAGCTGTGACAGCAGACACATTACTTAAGATCTTTATACCTTAGTTTTTTCATGTGTAAAATGATAAGTCCCACTTCATTAGGTTTTGTGATGATTAAACGAAACGATATAGACATAAAGCACTTGGCTAGCATTCAATAAATGAAAACAAATATAGCTCCTACAATCTGAAGAAACCAGAAATAATTTAGAAATAAATTTTTCATATTCACTATCTTAGGCAACATAGAACAACTATCTAATCACACTCTAGTAGTTAGAAGTGATGACTAGAGAAAAGGAAAAAAGATGAGAGCTTTACATCCAAAAGAAATTACAAATGTAAGAAAAAGCTATGTGAACCTGAGATCAACAGTAACAGAAATCAGAATAATATAGGGAGAGAAATATCTTTTTACACTTCCTCTAGAATATTAGCAGTTTTAATGTTTTAAAGGCATACGAAAAAAATATAAAAAATGTTAATTCATAAAATAGATTAGGATGATCATTTAATAAACTTCACCACAGGTTAATTCTAATTATTAGTATTTCCCATGTAAGTACACGAAAAGAGTCAAATCCTATTTTTACAAGTTTTGTGGGTCAAGAAAACTATTAAAAAGAAAAAAATACTAGTAAAAGAAAAAGCATACGTCAAGTCTGCCATAGTTCCTGGCACATAGTTCAGTAAGGGTCTAGTGTGTACTCTTAACACATTAACAAACATGGGGAGTCAGAATATTTTAGAATTTCAACAGTGATGCTTACAATGTTTAAAAAGCAATGTCTAAAGACATCTATTCTATATTTTACGTATTTTTCAAAATTGTGGTAATGATTTATAGATTACAGTGCTTTTTTAAGCACACTTCCTCACAGAATTAGTTAACAGGGAGAAAAGAAATCACACCATAGCACCATAATTTCAGAAGGGTGACTGAAAAATAGGGAGCAGGGTAAGTAGAAGTAGTGTCTAAGGTGCAGGTTAATGGAGGTGGAGGGTTTGGGGTGGTATGCAATCTCTACTTCCCAGTTACTTTTCACAGATTCATTGATCTCTGTCATGCCCCAAGGACAGGAACTAAGCATTTCATAGCCTTGGTCTAGCTTTCTCCACATTCCTACCTATTCTTTTACTATATTCCTAAGCTGGAATAACTCTCTATTTCAACTCTTAACTGGTAATGGCTTAATCCTTGCCCAGCTCTTGGACAATGAGATGTTGACAGTTTCTTACAGTTAACTCTGAAATTAGGCTTAAGGATGGAAATTCCATCAGAACAATTTATTTGTGGACTAGCAGCCCTCTAATTTTAGCCAAAGCAATTTAACACTAACAATAAAATTAAGTTATACTACTAACTTCACATGAAAGTAGAAGTTAAATAAGAGTACTTAACACTCCATATACTATATTTCACATTAAAGGGATTAAGATCTTACATCATTTCCAACAATTCCTTGTGTCATTACTATTATAACTCCAGAAAACTCAGCAGACTCAGTGGAGTACTGTTCAGAAAAGAGTTAACATAGCAGGCCTGAGATCACCATCCAGGGCCAGATATAGTACATCAAAGCTGTCAATGCTGCTCCATGAACAGGAATGTGGGTTCAATTGATTGGAAACATCAAGAAGAAACTGGCTGGGTAAGGCATAAATCACAAAAGTGACTATCAGAAGGGAGCAAAAAGTGGCCCGAGGATCAGCAGGAATAAGGAATGAAGATGGAGGGATAAAGGCACACAGGGGATTATCATGGCAATGTGGTTTTGGCTGTTGAATGTTGGAACAGTAGTCTCACTAAGGAATTCTGTGGTATTCATAAAAAAGAGAGAGGTATTTAACATGGAGAGGGTATAAAACTAAAGATGCAGTATTTGACTCCACTTTGACTTTGGAAACTTATTTTGATTCCATTGACCCTATCTGGCACAAGCATTCTCTCTGGCGTTGAATTGATGAAAGAAATAAAACTTACCTAGGCTTCACATCATTATAATCTGAAAATATTCCCAAAGTACAGGAACAGGCTAGCTCCACACTACCACAGGGAGCTTTCACTAAAGGAGCACTGTGTCCTTGTGCAGGAGTGTAGGTCCTCTACAAAGAATTTAGAGCGATGTACTCTGAAGCCCATCAAGCTAGATCTGGGAGGCTGTAATGCCCTCTGGACATGTAGTGCTGGGCGAACAGGATCTTATGAGATGAAACAGGACAGTGGCTTACTGGGATATAATCTGTGTAATCAAAACTGAGGTTCTGTGAGTGAGAGGGAATCTACTATTAAGAACTGAATCTGGTAAAGGCAGCTGACTAAACAGGTTAACACTAGGTTAACAAAGGTGTAATGCAAAGTACTGAAACTGATTTTCTTAGATGGCTATTAAAATATTTCTAAAGGCAATTTCAAAAGAGGAGTTCTAAAAATATATTTCAACAATGGAGTCATTTTTAAAGTAACTCTATTAACAAATATTGCTCCAGTTAGTAAAATTTTTTTTAAGTTCAGTAGTTGGAAGGAGATTTTCCCCCAAAACTGAAATTAGAAGAGAAGATGCTCAACTGTTTTAGAGCTTCCTTGAAGGGAATTTTCAACATCTCATAAGAAACATCTTTATTCCAACCACAGAGACTACTCACCCAGTGGTAGAGCTCGTGTCAGGTTAGTAGCTGGAGGATCTGTTTCTGGAGGACAGAGTTCACAAAAGTCCCAACATGATGGACAGAGCAGGTTTCCATCGTGAATCCAGCCGTTCATCTGAATACTAACAAAGAGAACCTGCCCAGCCCGACTACACAAATATGAAGTATTCTGGACCCAAACCTTTAGACCTTGTGGAGAACAAGAAACCTTCAAACAGGAAAAAAAAGAAAAAAGAAAAAATCAGAACAGTAAAAATATTGACCTTCGTTTGCAGGAAAAAAAATTAGAATTTACTAAAAATACTGGCTATAAGACACAATTTGGGATATAAAAATTTAAAAATGTTTCTTTTTCAAAGTTGTTTTCTACAAAGACTTCATGTTAACTTCAATCATACTACTTCACTATAAATATTTCTAAAACTTCTCTCCTGGAACTGTCTTCAAAGCAAATGCATGTTTCTGAAAATGCTGTATGGCAGAAAGTTTTTACTGTACAAGTGGATGTAAAGTTGCCCAGAACTGAGTTTGGCAAAGGTAGTTGACTAAACTGGTTAACATAGATGGGATGTAAAGTATTTAAATTGATTTTCTCAGATAGCTATTACATTATTTCTAAAGATAACTTCAAAAGAGGACTTCAAAAATGTATTTCAACAATGAAGTGATTTTTGAAATAACTATCATCAATTAAGTTTAAATACTCATTTGGAAATTTAGGTTATAATATGGTTTTAAGAAAATAAACAACAAAGAGTAACCTGTTCCACAGCCTGTTATTCAACGACCCACATCTAATAAGCATCACTATAGCTAGTACAATGCAATAATCTTCTAAGTGAGAATTGATTGTGCTTACTACTGAAAACGATACCAAAGAAGTTCAGAACACAAAACGTGCTCTCTAACAGCTTTAATTGAGGAAAGAAGGGAGAGATATAAATTTTTTTTTGTCCTAAAGGTGTGCATAGGATTTGGATCACAGTGAGGGAGAGATGTTGTGACCTGGTGAGATGGGCCAGTCTGCGTGGGTGAGGCAGGAATGGAAGAAGGTGAAAAAGATGCAGATAGGTCAAGTAAGTAAGCATATTGAGGACAATGAGAGCCAGATTTCTCACTGTTAAGGAGTTACAGATATAGAAAGGAAGAAAACTAAAACGAACCCTTTGATAATATTAGACTGGAATCAAAGATACTGGTGCAAACTCATAGTTATATATTTATACATGTATGAGTAGTATATATACAAATTACAAAACACACGTATTTCCTAGCTCTGTTTATGAAGAGGGCCTGGAGAGTAGTTATATCTCAACAGCAATGAACAGTACATCTAATACCAGAACTTAATTTCTAAATACCATACTCCACTGAAATAAACTAGAGTTCCTTGGAGAAATGGCTGCTTCTAGGCAGGGCCAAAAAAGTAAAGATGAGTTTAGAATGTCTTGGGCCAGAGGCAAGGAAGTATTAAAAGAAAGATGGGGATGAGCCAAAGAACATAGGAACCAACCTGCTGTGGCTCCCTCTGGCCAAAGCTGGAGCAACTTCAGTATCAAAATAAATAATGAGGGGTCTTCTGGACAAGATGGAGGCATAGATATAGGTAGACACGTTGCATCTCCTTCCACATGTAAGAAGGAATACAACTACCTCAAAACTGGAAACAACCAGAAGTTCCAGAAAATCGAGCTGCATGAAGTCCAAAAAAAAGATATAAAGAAGAAATACTGATCCAGACAGATAAGGGGGGTGGAGCCAGGGTGGAGAGGAAGCGGTGTGGTGGCATTGGCAGCAGCAGCCCAGCGGAAAGCAGAGTAACACAATAAAAACGTATGAAGGGACACCTGGGGAGTGCTCCCAGCATTAGACCAGACCATGAAGCTCACAGTTCCAGCGCTGGGGAAATTAAAGCCTCATTGCTCTGACTGCAAACCAGTGGGGGTTGGGGCAGAGGAAGAAACTGCCAGTCTCTCCCAGAGTCTGCTTGTTTGGAGGGCCCCATGGTTTTAGAACATCTGCAAACCCACCCACTCTGGAAGCCAAGGTCAGAGCAACAACTAGAGGGGTGCTAGTCCCATACAGAAAGTGGGTGAAGTGCCTAAAAAAGGGGCAAGTCCGGGGCAAGCAGCATTGTTCCCACTCCCCTATATTCAGCACCACAACATGGTGAATCGGGTTGCCCTGTATTGATGAATAAATACCTAAGGCTCTTGCCTTTACAATGTAATAGGTGCGACAGCTCTACCCAAGACACAGAGGCAAACACAAGAGCTTGTCAAGTAGAGGAGACAGAGAGATACAGCTCAAAAGAGGGATCAAGGTTCCAGAGGTAGAACTAAGCGACAAGGAGACAGCCAGACTAACAATGAGGAGATAGCCAACCTAACAGACACAGAGGTCAAAGCATTGGTAATAAAGATGCTTATAGACTTGACAGATATACTTGAGTATGGCAAACGCAGAAGGGAAGAAGTGAAGGCTATGATAAGAGAAACGAGGGAAAATCCACATGAAACCAATGGTGAAGGGAAGGAAACCAGGGTTCAAATCAATTATTTGGAACATAAGGAAGAAGTAAACAGCCATCTAGTACTAGAAAGAAGAAACAAGAATTGAAAAAAATGAAAAGCGGCTTAGGAACCTCTACAACTTTAAACCTGCCAACATCTGAATCATAGGGATGCCAGAAGGGAAAGAGGAAGAACAAAAAATAACCAACAAAGAGTATAAAATAATGTGATAAAATAATGAAGGAAAACTTCCCAAATTTGGCAAAGGAAATAGACATACAAGTCCAGGAAGCACAGAGAGTCCCAAACAAGCTAGACCCAAAGAGGACCACACTAAAACACATCGTAATTAAAATGCCAAAATTGAGAGACAAAGAGAGAATCTTAAAAGCAGCAAAAGAAGAGTTATCTACAAAAGGGTTCCTATAAGACCATCAGCTGATTTCTCAAAAGAAACTTTGTAGGCAAGAAAGATTCCAAGTGATAAAAAGGAAGGACCTACAACCAAGATTACTTTATCCAGCAAAGCTATCATTTAGAATGGAAGGGCATATAAAGTGCTTCCCAGACAAGGTAAAGTTTAAAGAGTTCATCATCACCAAGCCATTATTATATGAAATGTTAAAGGGACTTATTTAAGAAAAAGAGGATCAAAAGTATGAACATTAAAATGACAACAAACTCACAATTATCAACAACTGAATCTAAAAAATCAGAACAAACTAAGCAAACAACCAGAACAGGAACAGAATCATAGGTATGGAGATCATTTGGAGGGTTATCAGCTGGGAGGGGGTAGGGGGAGAAATGAGGATTAAGAAGCATAATTGGTTGGTACAAAGTAGACAGGGGAAGTTAAGAATAATATAGGAAAGGGTGAAGCCAAAGAACTTATATGCACAACCCACAGACACAAACTAAGGGAGGATGGTATTGCTTGAGGTAGAGGGGGTGCTGGGTGGAGGGGAGCAAAGGGAAAAGTAATTGGGACATTTGTAATAGCATAATGAATAAAATATACTTAAAAAAATAAAAAATAATAAATGAAAATGTCAAGGTCATGAAAGTTAAGAAAAGATTGAGGAACTGTTCCAGACTAAAAAACAGAGACAATGACAACTTCTCAACATGTGATATTAGTCCACATCCTACTGCTACAAGGACATTATTGGGACAATTTGTAAAACTTGAATGGGGTAAAAAAACTTTATGTATCAATGTTCATTTCCTGTTATTTTTGGAAGTACTGTGTTCATGTATGAAGATATCCTTGTTTATAAGAAATACACGTAAAGCCCTGGCTGGTTTGGCTCAGTGGGTTGGGCATTGTCCCACAAATCTAAAGGTCACCAGTTTGATTCCCATTTGGGGCACATGCCTGGGTTGTGGGCTGGGTCCCGAGTTGGGGGGCTGGCAGGAGGCAACTTATCAATGTCTCTCTGGCACACTGATGTTTCTCTCCTTCTCTTTCTCCCTCCTTTCCCCTAACTCTAAAAATAAATAAATAAAATCTTTAAAAAAAAGAAATACACAGTAAAATAATTGGGACTGAAAGAACAGTATGTCAGCAATTTATACCTGAATGACTCAAAAAACATTTTATACCCTTCCTGCAATTTCTGTCAAAATAAGAAAAACAAGAAACAAAAACCTAAAGTTAACCTCTATGTAACTTGTCTGGAATCATATACCTTTCCCACATAAATAGTGGTTAGTATTAAATTAGCAAAATTAATTGACAAGGGGAGCCAAGCAGTAGAGTCAATCTTTTAAAAAAATATATTTTATTGATTATGCTGTTATAGTTGTCCCAGATCTTCCCCCTTTGCCTCTCTCCAGCCAGCAACCCCAGTCCCTCAGACAATCCCCACACCACTGAACAGTCCATGTGTCATGCATATAAGTTCTTGGCGTCTCCATTTCTTATACTATTCTTAACAACCTCCTCTCTATTTTGTACCTACCAATTTATGCTTCTTAATCCCTGTACCTTTTCCTCCATTCTCCCCCTGTCCCTCTCCTAGCTGATAACCCTCCAAATGATCTCCATATCTGTGATTCTGTGACTGTTCTACTTACGTGCTTAATTTTTTAGATTTGGTTGTAGATAGCTGTGAATTTGTTGACATTTTAATGTTCATAGTTTTGGTCCTCTTTTTCTTAAATAAGTCCCTTGAACGTTTTATGTAATAATGGCTTGGTGATGATGAACACCTTCACTTTTACCTTGTCTGAGAAGTACTTTATCTGCCCTTCCATTTCTTTTTTTATTTTATTTTATTTTTTATTTTGGTTTTTCAATTACAGTTGTCCCCTTTTCCCCTAATTTCTCTACCCAACCCAACCCACCCCCTCTCCCGCAATCATATCCCTCCCCGTTGTCCATGTCCATGAGTCTTTTATACAGGTTCTTTGACTAAACCCTTCCCTTACTTATCCCCCTTCTCTCCCTCTCCCCTCCCCCCTATTGACTGCTATTCTGCTCTTTGTTCTATTTAGTTCCTTTGTTTGTGTTGTTCTTTAGTTTCCTGTATTAGGTGGTATCATATGGCATTTTTCTTTCTTTGCCTGGCTTATTTCACTAAGCATAATTCTCTCTAGTTCCATCCATGTTGTTGCAAATGGCAGGAGTTCCTTCTTTCTTTCTGCTACATAGTATTCCATTGTGTAAATGTACCACAGTTTTTTGATCCACTCATCTACAGATGGGCACTTAGGTTGTTTCCAGCACTTAGCTATTGTAAACAGTGCTGCAATGAACATAGGGGTGCATAAGTTCTTTTGAATTGGTGTTTCAAGATTCTTCGGGTATAATCCTAGTAGTGGAGTCGCTGGTTCAAAAGGCAGTTCCATTTTTAATCTTTTGAGGTAATTCCATACTGTTCTCCATAGTGGCTGCACCAGTCTGCATTCCCACCAACAGTGCAGTAGGGTTCCTGTTTCTCCACATCCTCGCCAGCACTTGTTGCTTGTTGATTTGTTGATGATGGCCATTCTGACAGGTGTAAGGTGGTATCTCATTGTGGTTTTTATTTGCATCTCCCTGATGGCTAATGATGTTGAGCATTTTTTCATGTGTCTATGGACCTTCTGTATGTCCTCTTCGGAGAAGTGTTTGTTCAGGTCCTTTGCCCATTTTTTAATTGGGTTGTTTGTTTTCTTGATGTTGAGTCGTATCAGCTCTTTGTATATTTTAGAAATCAGTCCCCTGTCTGTGATGTCATTGGCAAATATGTTTTCCCATATGGTTGGTTTCCTTTTCATCTTGCTGATGTTTTCTTTTGCTGAGCAGAAACTCTTTGGTTTGATGTAATCCCATTTATTTATTTTTTCCTTTATTTCTCTTGCTTTAGGAGATGTATCCGTGAAGAGATTGTTACGTGAGTTATCTGATATTTTCTTGTCTATGTTTTCCTCTAGGACTTTTATGGTGTCACGGTTTACATTTAAGTCTTTGATCCATCTTGAGTTTATTCTCGTGTGTGGTGTAAGTTGGTGGTCTAGTTTCATTTTTTTGCAGGTCCCTATCCAGTTCTCCCAGCACCATTTGTTAAAGAGGCTCTTCTCACTCCATTTTATGTTCCTTCCTCTTTTATCAAATATTAGTTGACCGTAGAGGCCTGGGTTTATTTCTGGACTCTCTACTCTGTTCCACTGATCTATATGTCTGTTCTTATGCCAGTACCAGACTGTTTTGATTACAGTGGCTTTGTAGTATTGTTTGATATCTGGTGTTGTGATTCCTCCTGCTGTGTTCTTCTGTCTCAAGATTGCTTTTGCTATTCGGGGTCTTTCTTGGTTCCATATGAACTTATGGAGTATTTGTTCTAGGTCTGTGAAATATGTCATTGGTATTTTAATAGGGATTGCATTGAATCTGTAAATTGCTTTGGGTAGTATGGCCATTTTGATGATGTTGATTCTTCCCATCCAAGAACATGGTATTTGCTTCCATTTATTTGTTTCTTCCTTAATTTCTTTCTTCAATGTTATGTAATTCTCAGAGTACAGGTCTTTTATCTCTTTGGTTAAGTTTACTCCTAGGTACTTTATTTTTCTTGTTGCTATAGTAAATGGTATTTTCTTTTTTGTCTCTGTCTCTGCTATTTTATTGTTGGTGTACAGAAATGCCTTAGATTTCTGTATATTTATTTTGTACCCTGCGATTTTGCCAAATTCACTTATTATATCGAGTAGTCTTTTAGTGGACTTTATAGGATTTTCTAGGTATACTGTCATGTCATCTGCATATAATGAAAGTTTTACTTCCTCTTTCCCAATTTGGATGCCTTTTATTTCTTTTTCTTGTCTGATTGCTGTGGCTAGGACTTCCAAAACTATGTTGAAAAGCGGTGGAGAGAGTGGACAACCTCGTCTAGTTCCTGAGTTCAGGGAGAATGCTTTCAGTTTTTGTCCATTGAGTATGATGTTGGCCTCAGGCTTCTCATATATAGCCTTAATTATGTTAAGATATGCTCCCTCAATTCCAATTTTGCTGAGTGTTTTCATCATAAATGGGTGTTGTACTTTATCAAATGCTTTTTCTGCATCTATTGATATGATCATGTGATTTTTGTCTTTCATTCTGTTTAGGTGATGTATTATATTTATTGATTTGCGAATATTAAACCATCCTTGCATCCCTGGAATGAAGCCCACTTGATCATGATGCATGATCTTTTTGATGTATTTCTGGATCCTGTTTGCCAATATTTTATTGAGGATTTTAGCATCGATGTTCATCAGTGATATTGGCCTGTAGTTTTCTTTCTTTGTTGTGTCTTGACCTGGTCTGGGGATTAGGATAATACTGGCTTCATAGAAAGAGTTTGGGATTTTCCCCTCTTCCTGGATTTTTTGGAACAGTTTGAAGAGGATAGGAGTTAGTTCTTCCCTGAATGTTTTGTAGAATTCGCCTGTGAAGCCATCCGGTCCAGGGCTTTTGTGTACAGGGAGATTTTTGATTACTGTTTCAATTTCCTTCTTTGTTATTTGTCTGTTGAGACTTTCCACTTCTTCTTGATTCAGTTTTGGAAGGTTGTATGTTTCTAGAAATTTGTTCATTTCTTCTAGATTGTCAAATTTCTTGTCATACAGTTGTCTGAAGTAATTTCTAAGTATCATTTGTATTTCTGAGGTATCAGTCGTGATTTCTCCTCTTTCATTTCTGATTTTGTTTATTTGGGTCTTCTCTCTTTTTTTCTTGATTAGACTGGCTAGAGGCTTGTCCATTTTGTTTATTTTTTCGAAGAACCAGCTCCTAGTTTTGTTGATCTTTTGGATTGTTTGTTTAGTCTCTATGTCATTTAGTTCTGCTCTGATCTTGATGATTTCGTTCCTTCTTCTTGCCCTAGGCTTTGTTTGTTGTTGTTGTTCTAGTTCTTGTAGCATTATGGTTAGGTTATTTATTTGAGATTCTTCTCTCCTTTTCAGATATGCCTGTATTGCTATGAACTTCCCTCTCATGACTGCTTTTGCTGTGTCCCACAGGTTTTGGGTTGTTGTGTGCTCATTATCATTAGTTTCTAGAAATTTCTTGATTTTTTATTTGATGTCATTGTTAACCCATTCATTATTTAATGGCATGTTATTCCATTTCCATGAGTTTGGGTGTCTTTGATTTTTTTCTTTGAGGTTGATTTCTAGTTTCAAGGCATTGTGATCTGAAAAGATGCTTGATATGATTTCAATTTTCTTGAATTTGTTGAGGCTTGTTTTGTGACCTATCATGTGGTCTATCTTTGAAAATGTCCCATGTGCAATTGAAAAGAATGTATATTTTGCTTCTTTGGGGTGGAAAGTTCTATATATATCAGTTAGATCCATGTGGTTTAGTGTGTTGTTCAATGCCTGTATATCCTTGGTGTTTCTTTGCTTTGATGATCTGTCTATTGTTGATAATGGAGTGCTGAAGTCCCCTACTATGAGTGTGTTGTTGTTGATATCCTTTTTGTGGTCTTCTAGTATTTGCTTTATGTATTTGGGTGCTCCTATGTTGGGTGCATATATGTTTATCAAAGTCATATCTTCTTGATGGATTGTTCAAGTATTATGAAATGTCCTTCTTTGTCTCTTTTTACTGTCCTTGCTTTGAAATCCGTTTTGTCTGATATGAGGACTGCTACCCCGGCTTTTTTTTTCTGGTCCGTTTGCTTGGAATATTTTTTTATATCCCTTTACTTTCAGTCTGTGTAAATCTTTTGTTTTCAGGTGTGTTTCTTGTAGACAGCAAATATGTGAGTCCTGTTTTCTTATCCATTCCGTTACCCTATGTCTTTTAATTGGAGCATTTAATCCATTTACATTTAAGGTTATTATTGACGTGTATTTATTCATTTCCCTGTGTACCTCTGTTCCTCTCCTCTCTTGTTCTTTTCTTCTTTTTTCTTAGAACACTCCCTTTAGCATCTCTTGCAATGCTGGTTTGGTGGAGATGTATTCTTTCAGTCTTCCTTTGTCTGAGCAACTCCTTATTTCACCTTCTATTTTGAATGAGAGCCTTGCTGGGTAGAGTATTCTTGGTTGTAGGCCTTTGTTTTTCATTGCTTGAAATATTTTTGACCATTCCCTTCTGGCTTGTAATGTTTCTGTTGAGAAATCAGTTGATAGCCTTATCGAAGCTCCCTTGTATGTTATTTGCTGTTTTTCTCTTGCTGCTTTTAGGATTCTCTCTTTGTCTTGGAATGTTGCCATTTTAACAATGATGTGCCTTGGAGTGTGTTTTTGGGGGTTCCTCTTCATTGGAACTCTCTGTGCTTCCTGAACTTGTATAACTTTTTCTCTCATCAGGTTCGGAAAATTTTCTGTCACTATTTCTCCTATCAGTTTTTCAATTCCATGGTCCTTTTCTTCTCCCGCTCTAATTCCTGTGATCCTGATATTATCTCTTATCATGCTATCCTGTAATTCCCTTACATCTTGTTCATATTTTTTCAATCTTTTTTCATTTTGCTGTATTGTCTGGGAGTTTTTCTCTACATTATCTTCTAACTCACTAATCCAATCCTCTGCTTCGTTTAGTCTGCTTTTGACTGATTCTACTGTGTTTTTCAGTTCAGAGATTGAATTCTTAAGTTCTTCCTGGTTCTTGTTAACAGTTTCTATGTCTTTTTTTATGCTGGTGTAGTTCTCTGCAAGTTCCCTGTAATTTTCTTGGAGCTGCTGGTAACTTCCTTGGAGGTTGTCATAGTTGATTTTAAGGATGTCGAGTATATTGAACTTCTTTACCACCATTGTTTTGAATTCCATGTCTGACATTTGGGCTATGTCTATTTCATTTATCTCTCTTTCTGAGGATTCGTCTTTTCTCTTCATTGAGGGGTTATTTTTGCGTCTTACCATGTTGGATTCTTTTTGTTTTTATTTATTTATTTATTTGTTGTTTTTTTTTGGGGGGGGTAGTCTGCTTTGACTTCCCTCCTTTGTGGTGTGAGATTCTTTATCGGAGATCTGGGGGTTTCAGTGGTGCAGTCTCTTTGATATCCTGAGCCTGATGTTCTTGAGTTACCCTTTATGTCGTTTGTTTATGTTGTTTCGTTATATTTCTTCCTTCTGGCTAGTTGGTTGAGAGTCACTCTATCCACTTTGTCTTGAGTTCTTTTGTGGATATGCTGTTAAAAACATAAAAACACAGCCCAGGCAGGAGACCCACACCCTCAAAAAGTATCCCCCACTCTATCCTGCTATCGTCAGCCAACGAGCCCGTATTAATATAAATGTAAAGAGATTAGAGCTTTTATACTATAAGAAGAATAGATAAGAGTTGTTTTTAGGGAGGGAAAATATAATTTTTGATAGAGGGGGTGATAGATTAATAATAGTTGAGACTGTGCAAGCCAGTAGGTAATATTTACATTGTATGTTAATAAAAATAGAAGAAAAGGATAGAAAAATGCATAATATAGTAAGAAAGTGGGATTGTATTGTTTATATAGTAATTATATTCTATTATTTAGAGTGATAGGGGGGATAAACTAGACACACAAACGAATAAACAACGATTAAAGAGAAAGGATGAGAAGGAGAGGTTATATGCAACACGTTAGAGATAAAGTTTGTTATTCTTTTTGGAAGGGGAGAAACCCCCCCAAAAAACCCAAGAAAATAGAAGAAAGAAAAGAAGAAAGAAAGAAAAGAATATAGAAGAAAGAAGAGAGAGAAAAAAAAGAAAAAAAAATAACCACAAACCACCCCCCCAAAAAAACCCAAGCAAAAAGAAGAAAGAAAAGAATAAAGAAAGAAAGAAAGAAAAGAAAGAATTAAGAAGAAAGAAAGAAAGAGGAAAGGGAGAAAAAAATTGAAAAAAAAAAAAAACGATGTTTTTACTCCGTTTTAGTCTTGGTGTGTTGCCTTCTTTTTCTGCGTCCGCAGCTGGTCTAGTGTGGCCGTTCAGAGGTTCTTGTTTCTTGCAGCACTGGTGTGCGCCCGCGGTTGCCGCAATGGTGCGTGCCCGCGGTTGCCGGCACGGCGCGCTCTCTTGCTGCTCGCTGGAGCCAGTTGAGGTGCCCTTGCGCGCGAGCCCCTGCGCGCTCGGGCGGCTCCATTTCTTAATGATAGCTTTGCTGGACAGAATAATCTAGGTTGTAGGTCCTTGCTTTTCATCACTTTGAATACTTCTTGCCAGTCCCTTCTAGCCTGCAAAGTTTCTTTTGAGAAATCAGCTGACAGTCATATCGGAACTCCTTTGTAGGTAATTCTGCTTTTCTCTTCCTGCTTTTAAGATTCTCTCTTTATCTTTAACCTTTGGCATTTTAATTACGGTGTGTCTTGGTGTGGTCCTCTTTGGGTCCAACTTGTTTGGGACTCTCTGTGCTCCCTGGACTTGTATGTCTATTACCTTTACCAAATTAGGAAAATTTTCTTCTATTATTTTTTCAAATAAGTTTTCAATTTCTTGCTCTTCCTTTTCTCCTTCTGTCACCCTTAAGATCTGAATGTCGGTACATTTGGAGATGTCCCAGAGGCTCCTTAGACTATCCTCATTTTTTTTTTAAATTCTGTTTTCTTCTTGCTGTTCTGATTGAATGCTTATTTCTTTCTTATGTTCCAAATCGTTCATTTGAATCTTGACTTCATCCCCTCCATTGTCAGTTTCCTATGGATTTTTCTTTACTTCATTTAATGTACTTTCATTTCTGCATGGGTCTTTTTTAGGCTGTTACCATACTCATTAAGTTCTTTGAGTATCCTGGTAACCAGTGTTTCAGACTCTGCATCTGATAGGCTGGTTATCTCAGTTTCATTTAGTTCTTTTTCTGGAGTTTTGTTCTGTTCTTTCATTTGGGCCATATATCTTTGTCTCCTCAATTTGGCAGCCTCCCTGTGTTTGTTTTGGTGTATTAGACAGAGCTGCTTTGACTCCCTGTCTTAGTAGCGTGGCCTGTCTGGATGAATGTGGCTTCTTTAAATCCTTGGTTGCTGGATTTCCTACAGCTCAATTTTCTGACAACTCTGGGTGAAATTTTTTTGTGGCCTAGTTGTAACTTTTTCTGCAGCATGTGAGAATGTAATGCATGTTTACCTATGCTTCCTTCTTGACCAGAAGTCCTACATTCAATTTTCATGGATGGTGTTTAAAATCTGCGCAATCCCTTTGCGGTGGTGGTAGGAGTGTTGATAAAACATTAAAAGAAACCCTGGCTGGTGTGGCTCAGTGGATTGAGTGTCAGCCTGCGAACCAAGTGTCACTGGTTCGATTCCCAGTCAGGGCACGTAACTAGGTTGCATGTCAGGTTCCTAGTTGGGGGTGCGAATTAGAGGCAACCACACAGTGAGGTTTCTCTCCCTCTCTCCTTTCCCCCCTCTCTAAAAATAAATAAATAAACAAATAAATTATTTAAAAAAAAAAACATTAAAAGATCCTGAAAAGGTCACCTTCCTATTATAGTTTTCACTGTTCTAGCTTTATTCCTTTAACCTAATATTCTCACTTACAGAAATTATTTCAAAAAATAAATTTTTAAAAAGTTAAAATATGTAAGTATACTTATAAAAGCAGTTTTACATAGTGAAGACTCAATATATAACAAGGAAGCAACTTTCCAAGTTATAATGCAATGTTCTACAGTGATAAAGAATAATAAATATTATTGGAAAAATATGGAAAGGTGTTTTGCTCTGCATAAAAAGTACTAAGTGAAGGAAGTAAAACAAAATTATGTATTATGATTACAATAGGTCAAAGCTATGTATTTAACCAATACATAAATCTTTAATGAAATTTATCAGAGAATGATTGCTGGAGTATAGTCTTCAGATTATAGCTGGAAAGTATTCATTTTTAATCATCTTTTGTAAGGTTTCAAAGGTAATACATAAATAGTATGACATGTAAACTGTATCTCAACGAGTCTGTTACTCCAAAAAAGTTAATTTTGTAACTTTAAAAATAATATTTAAATTCCCAGCTACAGAAGTCCATTTAGCTTTTGTAGCTGAAGTGGTACAACAAGTTCTTATTTTTCACTTCTCAGGAGCACACTCTCTTCCTTCACAACCATTAGTAGGGTACAAAATATTCATTAAATTGAATTTTCCTAAGTAACAGAATGCCTGTGTCTCAATAAGTTTTTTATAAGGTAAAACACTCATTTAATACCAGACATGCAAATAAGGAAATTAAGAAAATAGTAATTTTCCCCCTTTGGATTTCTACTTTCAAAGGAAACAAATGCATTATTAATGAGTAATTGCTTTATTAAGTCTTAGATCTATGTTTTCCTCAGATCTTATGAAATAAAATTATAAACTTTTTCCATTCAAAGTAATATCTATTCAAGAACTAAATTATGTATTTTTCATTATTTCCTTAAGATATATGCCCAGAAGTAAAATTATTGTAAAACTCGCTGATATATCAAACACACACACTCACACACACACACACACACACACACACACACACAAATGGAGAAAGGCAATTTCTCTCAAAAAAATGACAATATTTTCACACAACACAACATCCAAACTAATATTTACATAAATAAATATAAATTAAAGTATTAAACAGTAAATCAACTATAAAAATATAAAATGTATTTTAAAATATAAAAACCAATCAGATAAAATCATATAATATTTGGTATAATTATTAACAAGCATTTAATTTACCTGATAACATCCACTCCCCCAGTCTGGGTAACTCAGCTTCCTTTCACACTTTTCCATGACAAAGGCTGATTTCTGTATTAGACAAACTGAATGAGGTCCATACTTTTCAGCACCATAGTTTTTAAAAAGGTCTGAAGCAAACCAGAATATTTTTCTTAAAAATTGATCCTTGGCTCAGAGTACAAGAAATTGAAGTATTCCATTCTTATGATTAAAGGTTGTTTTAAAAACAAACATGTTTAATAGAAATTTTCCATTAAAGAAAATCAAGAGAAAGAGGGCTTCAAACTCAAACTGTGTTCTCAATACAGGAACTAGTGGGAGAAAATTATTATATCAGAAACAAGTGATACAACTCAGCCTAAAGTATTTAAGTTAGATATATAGAGAAAATGGCACTAAGAGTCACTTTTACTAGTGGCCTAAATAAAGTCATCTCCCAAATGACCCAGAATAGAATGAGGACAATGATTTATATATATAACAAAAGCTTTTTGTGGGGTGTGGTAACTTTGGGAAAACTTTTTTGTACTTTCAACTTATGCCATCCAGTTAAATCTCCCTGCTTTAAGAATAAAATATTATGGAAATTTAAAATTTAAATGACTTCTCTGTAATAAAGTATTGAATAAGGAAGGAGGAAGGAAGAACCAGGTTAAAAATTTTGATGAACCACAGCAAGAAAAACTACTTATTGCTGTTTGTTAACATCAGAAGTGAAGACATTTTATTTACTGAGGTGGATAGTATGAACTATAACTATTATTATTGAATATCCAATTGCCATATTTATTCTGTTGATAACCTATTAATTTTATGTATTGAAAAAGAATAATATGGCAACATCTTACTAGCCATTGACAATATTATTATGATATCTGAAGAATGGCATGTCATTCCTAAATTACATAAAATGCACATTCCTCAGGAGATGAAAAAAATAGGACACCTAATGTGATTAACTGAACAGAGCTCTCCACTGGAGAATCTTGCACTAAGACCAATTAACTGTATCATTTAGTTCATCTGTGAAACTCAGTAATATCTTCTCTATGTCTCTCATCAGGTTTTTAGAAGAATAAAATGAGATATAAGTCCTGACTGGTGTGGCTCAGTGGTTGGAATGTAGGCCCTTAACCAAATGGTTGTGAGTTCAACTCCCAGTCGAGGCACATGCCTGGGCTGCAAAATAATCCCCTATCTGAACTTGGGCACATGCAATCACAGTTCAGACATGTACAATCCCAGTCCCCACATGGATCCCTGTTCTGGATGCATGCGAAGGCAGCCAACCAATGCTTCTCTTGCATCAATGATTCTCTCTCTTCTTTCCTCTCTCCCTCCAGAAAAGCAAATGAAAAATGTCTTTGGGTGAGGATTAAAAAAAAAAAAAATAGAAACATAAATGAAAGTGCTTAGCAAACGAAAAGTGTCATGCAGATGCATGGTATTGCTAAAAAGCAGTGTGTGTATACATGTGCAAATCTATCTAATAGCTAGCAATCCTTTCTACGTGTCATGGTTCTAAGCTCATATTACATTAACTCATTTAATTCTCACAACTCTATTAGATAGCTATTATCCCCTTTGTATAGAGGAGGAAACTGAGGCACAGAGAAGTTAGGTTATTTATAACAGATATACAGCAGTGGAACCACAATGCAAACTCAAACAGTCTAACTCCAGGGTCTGTGCTCTTAACTACTATTGTACATTGCTGATATACAATTGTAATATGTTTATAACATTTCATTTCACTAGACTACTAACCTGGTTGATTTTCCAATATTCTACAATCTGAGCTGCGCTGATATTCACCACTTAAATGCCAACTGAATTCCTGACTGAAAGGACAGTAGTCAGCAATTTCTACTGAACCACCGTAATAAGGCAAATCTTCTTTAGGTATTCCATTGAGTTCATCAAAGTACTACAAAAAAATTATTAAGAAGACAGGAGAGAAAGAAACATTATGTATAATAAAAACAAAGTCTACAGACAATTTCTAACAACCCTCTAATGCTGAATAACACAAAGAAGATATTAATGCACTTTTCTTCATATATAGTATAACACAAAGATAGTAACATACTACCTCAGGGGTATGTCAAAGTTACTGTAGTTTTAGAAGTAAGCAAAGTAAACTAATCTAAGGTTTTTATTAGATGACAAGTTTGACTAATGTTTTTATAGGATAAATCGGAAGAGTTGACAAAACGTAAAGCAAGTAGCCCTGGCTGGTGTGGCCCAGTGGACTGAGTGCCAGCCTGCAAACCCAAAGGTATCTGGTGTGATTCCCTCTCAGGGCACATGCCTGCATTTCAGGCCAGGTCCCCAGTTGGGGGCATGTGAGAGACAACCAATAGATGTTTCTCTCACACACGTCTCACTCTCTTACTGTCTCTCTGAAAATAAATAAAATGTTTTTTAAAAAATCAAGTGTAGAATTAAGATTTTTAAATATAATTTACTTCAAGTATTTTTAGGAGACTTAATTTATATGTTGTTTTGACAAACTAGAACTAAAACTTTGAGAAACTTGAAAGAGATCACCTATATACATAAAACATGTATCTTAAAGATTTCACATTTTACACCAACTCATTGAATTATAGTACTATGTCCAGAGATATAGTTGTCATCACATGGTGTCTGAAACACTCAAAGAAAGGTCATAAACATATGTAGGAAGCTCAAAATTTAGCTGCAATCATTTTAAATAAGCATCCTGAGATATCATTTCTGACTAAAGTGTCCTTTGAAAATGACAGGCAGAGCTGAGGCTTTTTAGATATAGCCAATGCAAGAAAATACTTAAGATACAGGAACAGACTGATGATGTCAGAGGGAAGGGTGGTGGTGGGAACTGGAAGAGATTAGGCAAAGAACATATATGCATATATGTATAGCCCATAGACACAGACAACAGTGTGGTGAAGGCAGGGGAGGGGTAGGTGAAGATAAGGGGATGGGGGCTGGGTGGACAAGGGCAAAGGAGGGAAAAAGAGGGACATCTGTAACAGTGTCAACAAAAAAACCTTAAAGGTCAAATCAGATATTCAGACTGAACATATGGGACCATTTCCTTCAACTTTAGATCCCTTGAGTTAAACCTTTTTTAAAGTAGACTTCTAAGCCTTCTAATTAATTGACTTAGAACACCTTGGTTATTTTCTTTGAAGAACCTTGTTTTCTGTGCAATCAATTAGAAAGAAAAAAACATAGTTTAAAAATTTAGATTAAAAAAAAGTGTCAGATTTCTGGTCAAGATGGTGGCACAGACAGACATGGTTCGCCTTTTCACACAACCACTTCAAAATTACAACTAAAATATAGAACCATCACTCAGAACCACCAGAAACTGAGTTGAATGGAAATCTGACAACTACGAAATTAAAGAAACTACATCCGTCCAGAGGGGTGCACACACGAAATGATCTGGTCCCACATACATGTGTAGTGGATAAAAATTTGGGAGGGATCTTGGGAGCCAGGAGTCTCAACACCCCAGCAAGACCCCCAGCACAGGCTTCCAGTGCCAGGGAGATAAGCCCCCATAACGTCTGGCTGCAAAAACCAGTGGGGATTGAGTCAGTGAAAGAAACTTCTGGAGCCCCAAGAAGTTCCTCTTAAAGAACCCACACATGGACTCACCTACTCAGACTTGCTCCTTTTGAGCCCCAGTGCTGGGGTGGTAGCTTGACGGGCGCCAGTGGCATGCTGGGAGAGGCTGGGGTGTCTGGCATCAAGGCTAGTAGAGGCCATTGTCTCTTTTCTGAACCCTCCACCAACACAGCCACTGAACTGGCAAGCTGGTGCCATATCTAAGACTCCATCAACCTGGCTAACACTGTTTGATATGCCTTGGAGATCCCCAGAGACTCCACCCAACCCAGCTTACAAGGCCCAACCAAGCTGCTTTTCCATATGAATGGATGGTCTTGGCTCATGCTGCACAACTTCCTAAATGCTATCAAATAAGTAACAGCTGGCCTCAGTGAGCCCCAGGCCTGGCACTAGCAGCAGCCAGCCTAGATTCACAGCTTGGCTTTGCCTGGGCATCTACAAGCCTGGGCACAAGTAGCAGCCATCTCAGACTGCGTTACAGCTCAGACAGGGTGGCCCCAGGCAAAACAAAGGTGGGGCTAACCTTGGCCTGCACCACCCAGGAAACTCCAGAGCCAGACACCCAGTGGATAGCTACAGACCTCATAGGAGCAGCACCACCCTGACCCTGCATACCTGATTCTCCACAGAAGGTGGAGGTTGGTGATCAGTGTGCATAGCCAGTGTTTGCAGCTAACTGGCCTGGGAAAATCCCTCCCATTGATCTGCCAACAGCAACCAAGGCTCAACTACAAGAGGAGGTTGTACTCAGTCCACACAAAGGGCGCACCTCTAGTACACAGCTTGGGTGATAGGGGACGCTGTGCCACTGGACCCTACAGGACACCTATTATATTAGGTCACACTACCAAGACACAGAGTCAAAGCAGCTCTACCTAATGCATAGAAACAAATACAGGGAGGCTGCCAAAATGAGGAGACAATGAAATATGGCCCAAATGAAAGAAGAGATCACAACTCCAGAAACAAAGTTAAATGAAATGGATATTAAGCAACCTATCAGATGCAGAGTTCAAAACACTGGTTATAAGGATGCTCAAGGAACTTAGTGAGGACCTCAGCAGCATAAATAAGATCCAGTCAGAAACAAAGGATACACTAATTGAAATAAAGAACAATTTACAGGGAAACAACAGTAAAGCGGGTGAAGCTGAGAATCAAATCAATGATTTGGAACCTAAGGAAGTAAAAACAACCAATCACAACAAGAAGAAGAAAAAAGAATCTAAATAATGAGGACAGTATAAGCAGCCTCTGGGACAACTTCAAGCTTTCCAATGTTCACATCATAGGGGTGCCAAAAGGAGTAGAGAAAAAGCAAGAAATTTGAAATCTATTTGAGAAAATAATGAAAGAAAACTTTCCTAATTTGGTGAAGGAAATAAGATGTGCCAAGTCCAGGAAGCACAGAGAGTCCCGAACAAGATGGATGCAAAGAGACCCACTCCAAGACACATCATAATTAAAATGCCAAAGGTTAAAGATAAAAAGGTAATCTTAAAAGCAGCAAGAGAAAATAAGTTAGTTACCTTCAGGGGAGTTCCCATTAGACTGTCAGCTGATTTCTCAAAAGAAACTTTGCAAGCTAGAAGGAATAGGCAAGAAATATTCAAAGCCATGAAAAGCAGGGACTGCTTGGCTGGTGTGGCTCAGTGAATTGAGCACTGGCCTGTATACCAAAAGGTTGCTGGTTCAATTCCCAGTCAGGGCACATGCTTGGGTTGCAGGCCAAGTCCCCAGTTGGGGGTGTGAGAGAGGCAGCCGATTGATGTTTCCCTTGCATGTTGATGTTTCTCCCCCTCTCTTTCTTCCTCCCTTCCCCTCTCTCTGAAAATAAATAAAATCTTTAGGAAAAAAAAAGAAAAGAAAAGAAAGGAAAAGCAGGACCAACAGCCAAGATTGCTTTGCCCAGCAAAGCTATCATTTAGAATCGAAGCACAGATAAAGAGCTTCCCAGACAAGAAAAAACTAAAGGAGCTCATCATCACCAAGCCATTATTATATGAAATGTTGAAGGGACTTATTTAAGAAAAAGAAGAACATCAAAACTATGAACGATAAAAGGGAAAAAATACATACCTATCAACAATTAAAAAACAAACTAAGTAAAAAAGAACAGAGAAAGAATCATGGATACAGAGAGCGTTTTGATGGTTGCCAGATGGGAGGGGGATTTAGGAGAATGAGTGAAGAGGTGTGGAGATCAAGAAGTATCAGGAAGTATAAATAGGTATAAATAGGTAGTTACAGAATTGCCATGGGGATGTAAAGTACAGTATAGGAAATGGCGTATCCAAAGGACGTATCCACATGGCCCATGCACATGAACAATAGTAGGGAGATTGTCTGAGGGAAGTGGGGGGTGCTGGGTGGAGGAGGGGAAAAGGGGGAAAAATCAGGACAATTGTAATAGCATAATCAATAAATATAATAAAATTTAGATAAAAAGAAAAATATTTAGATTAAAATAATATTCTAAATGTGTCAATCATTTCTATAAGGCACTGCCAGACATTAATTACTATCAATCAGCACATTGGTTATAAAGAAATGCAGGAATCCCTCAGTTTTGTCTGACTTACAGAAAACACACGAGGCCTTATAAATTGAAAAACTTGAGAGAATTTACTCTTTGAATTTAAAATGGAAACTTATTTTTAAAAAACTGATTCCCAAAATTGTGCCCCAAAACAAGTTTTTACCTGGTACTCTCGAGGCAAAGGTTTTGGAAACTTCTGCAAATTACATACTGCAACTGCTCTCTGGTCCTGTCTGCAAGTTAACTGCAATGGATTACTTCTAAGTGTATCACAGTAAGGGCTCAGCATCAGACTCCTGCATACAGAGATTAACACAACAGTATAAAACGCTAAAGAAAATATTACAAGTCCATTCTTTTCCATTATAAGCTTAACTTTTCCATTATAATTTCAATATGTTTTAATAGCTTAAAACTAATTGTTAAGTCAAGTTATACACTTATTTTTCAAAGGGTAAAAGGAACACTTAATGTAGATGTGAAAGTTTAATGCTAGATGTGTTATAACATTATTTCACTGTTAGTAAATGAAATCATATTTATCTTTCTCCACTTTTGTCAGTAAAATGGAGTTTTAAAGACCTGATTTTCACTCTTAATGACAAATAATGAAAATCCAGATCATGCCTAAAAATACAAACCTTTATAATGAACAAATGGAGTCTCAGAAACAAATGGAGATGTTGTCCCCTTTGTACTGCAGTTACAAAGAGTGAAATATTTTCTATGCCACAGTCTAGTTCAAAGACTCTTGTCCGACAATTTGTTAAGTTAAAAACATTCACAATACAATCTCGTTTTCCTGTGCAAAATGAAGATTGTGTGAATATTTCAAATTGTTACAACTTGTTCTGTTCTCTGTTAAATCTAATCTTGGAGGTACAATTCAGAAAAAGGGGTCTTGTAATTTTCCAAAGGCTTCAGAATTTGTTGCACTGTTTTGTCAAAATAGCCTTCAAACAAACCTATAACTGATCAGTAAGCTATTGATAATTACAATACAAATATATTAATGTCATAATAGTAATGTTATAAATGAAATTACAGTATTCCTAAACAATATAAATCCCATTAAGACTGGTCTGCCAAATTGTAACAGGGTCATTGATATTTTTCCTCTTCTTTCATATTTTCATTAGGGAAAAAAAGTGTAGGTTAGGTTTATTTTAAGGAAGATTGATACTTGCCTCATTTAACTTCCATAGTATAGTAAGAAAAAAAAAAATTCTCTAGGAAATTACAAAATACCAACCAGTCTTTGGTAAACTTGAAGTAGCACAATGAAATAGGAAAGGAAAGGTATTGAAGTCATTACTACAGGCTTGATTGCAAATACTAGCTTATTTGGTGTTAACTTTCCTGAGTTTCAACTATAAGGCCCTCAGTGCCTAGCATATATAAATTACTCAATAAATGTAATTTCACTGCTATACCATTTTTATAAAATCTTCATATCAGGCAATTTTATAACTTCCTATGATAAAGTTTCTAAGGCACTTTCCCGATACCATGAAATGAATTTCCTTTTTCTCTAAAATAAAACAGTACATAATATTCACTTTAATTAAAAAACGAGTCCTGGCTGATGTGGCTCAGTGGACTGAGCGCTGGCCTGAGAATCAATGGGTTGTCAGTTAGATTCCCAGTCAGGGCACATGCCTGGGTTGTGGGCCAGGTCCCTGGTTGGGGTTTATGAGAGGCAACCACACATTCATGTTTCTCTCCCTCTCTTTCTCCCTCCCTTCCCATTCTCTAAAAAAATTAATAAATTTTTAAAAATGAGTTATGGCTAAATGAATAAAAAAGAATAAGGACATTGAAAAATAATGATTTTTAAAATCCCAAAGTTAGAGTTGTTCAAGATTCATGGCCTACAAATTCCACAGCAGCACTGCCCAATAGAATTTTCTGTAACGTATCTGTGCTGTCCATAGTAGCCACTATTAACCCTTGAAATGTGCCCAGTACAACTGAAGATGAGATTTTAAAATTTTGTTTAACTTTAATTAATTTAAATAAAAATTTATATAGTCAACTGTGGCTAGTGGCAAATACTGAACACTGCAGCTCTGGAGCTGTTATTAATGTCAAATAAACTAAGCAGATGAGTTGGGTAATTTATTAGTTTTAGTTAGAACCATATTTTGTGTGTGCATAGATTCAAGTAATTGAAATAAATATGGCTCTGCCTGTGCTCAGCCATACCCTTTTCACACCAGTCACCCAGCAATGGAAAAGAAAGGGTGTTGCTGCTGATCTTAAGCAAAGAAGGGTCATGCTAAGATTTCTATGATCACTCAGGGATACAGCCAGACTGGGACAATGGTGCCGGAAGTTGGCTTCTGTCCTATAAATATTTGTGGACTTCGATACTTTGTAAGTAGGACATTTGAATGCTATGACAGGGGTTAACAAAACTCAACTTTTTGTCTGTAATCCTTGCCCACAACCTGTTTTTTCTTTCCTTTGTTTCTCCCCAACCTGTTTTTGTAAGTAAAGCATTACTAGAACATGGTCATGTCCATTCATTTTGTCCATGGCTGTTCTCGATGTACAGAAGCAGCACTGAGAGTTATGAAACAAACTGAATGACCCTCAAAGCCTAAAATATTTATATTATTTTTATTTAAAATATTTATCAAAATAAAATATCTGGCTCTTTATAAAAGTAGTTTGCCATTCTCTAGCTTATGGTTCAAAGGACAGGACAGAATTCAGGGGACCAACAGTTTTAGTTCTGAAGAATGGAGAAGAGGAAATTTCCTTCTGTTTTGGTTTTAGATAATCTTATAATTGGAATCCAAAGGGCAACAAACAGACTTGCAGCTATTAAAAGAAAAAATAATCTCTCTAAACTCTTGCAGGTGCAAAGTTAACCACACACTCCCTTTAACACACTGGAACAGTGGGTCCCAAACTTTGCTATACATTAAAGTCACCTGGGAATCTCTTTTAAAAAAATACTAATTCCTGGTTCCTACCCTCACACATTGGTTTAACTGGTAGAGAGAGGTAGCAACATGGGCATGGAGATTTTAAAAAAATCTCTCTAGACAAGTCCTACCCAGGCGGCTCAGTTGGCTGGAACATTGTCCCGTACACCAAAAGGTTGTGGGTTCCATTCCCAGTCAGGGCAACTGTCTGGGTTGCAGACTCAATCCCTGGTCAGGGCGCATACAGGAGGCAAACAAGCGATATTTCTCACATCAATGTCTCTCTTTCTCTCTCTCTTTCTTTCTCTCTCTCTCAAATCAATGAACATATACTCAGGTGAGGATTTAAAATTTTTTTTTCTAGATGATTTTAATGTGCAGCAAAATTGGGGAATCATTATACTAGCAGATCAAGTTCTAGTGCTAGAGTTAACTAGCTGTCTCCAAAATAGCTACAGGTGCTTTCTGCTACTGCGTATTAGCTACTCTTTTTACAGTGGGGTTATAACTAAGATGCCAGACATCTCAGTAGAAACTGTGAGTAATATAAACTGCTTTGAGACCTAACCCAGGTGTGAAATGATGAGAATAACATCGTCTATAGCACAAGAAGTACCTGTGACTTAATGGGCAAGGTACTAAATTTGGAGAGAGAACTTCAAGTCCCAGCTCTGTACTTCCTCAGCTGTATGACCCTGGACAAGTCACTTATCTCAAATTTTTTACTTATCAGTAAAATAAAGATACTTAGTCTACTTTGGAGGGTTCCTTTTAGGATTTATGAGATTATATACTACAGTAGTCTCTCTCTATACTGCGGTTCACTTATCGTGACCTCACTATATTGAGGGATTTAAAAAAATATTATATTTAACTATTTATCACAGATTTTTCGCTATATCGTGGTATTTTGCGGTACTGTGTACATATATTGTTAAAGTTACGGAGGTTTAAGAATGTAGAATAAATGTAAGGTTCCTACTTCGCAGGGGGGGTCTAGAACGTAGTACCCATGATAAGTGAGGAAATACTGTATTTAAAAGTTCTATTAACCATAAAATATTAAATAAATGGAATAATTGAATGGAATAATTCAACATCATATTATTCCCAAATGTAGGTCCACAGCCTTAATGCATCACAGTCACCTGGGGAAACCCTATAAAAAATGTATTATAAAAATAAAAATATTAAGTCCTACTTCCACTTCTGGGAAGATGGAGATGTACTTTTTCCCTATTCCTCCCTCTAAGTACAACTAAAAACCCTGGACAGTATAAATAAAACAAACATTAAAAGGCTCTGAAAGGTAAAAAGAAGGTAGACCAGTTAGGGAACTTGGGACCCTATGACCAACAGGGTAGTAGTTTCTCTCAACAACTGACTGAATGACAACAGCAGAAAATCTGCAAGGATATAGAGCGACTGAACACCATCAACCATGTTGCAATCAACAATTATACTACATTCCACCAACAGCAGAATATACATTATTTTCAAGTGCAACATGATAAGACTATATTTTGGATCATAACAAACCTAACAAATTTTATAAGAATTAAAATAATATAGAGTATACTCTCCAAGTACAGTAGAATCAAACTAGAAATCAACAGAAAGATAAATGGAAAATATCCAAACACTCAGCAACTAAGTAACACACTTCTAAGTCGTCGTCGTCGGCAGCCGTCCGTCTCGAGAGACGATGGTGTAGCTTCTTAAGAGTCTATCTGCACCGCCGAGAATGGCTGTGCAGTCCGACTCGGGAGTGACACGGTATCTGTCTCCTCCCGTGTTGAATCGACATCTTGCGATGACACTGGAGTGTCCTCTCCAGTGAAGCTGAAGCTACAGAGCCTGGGCAGGGTGATATGGAGGGTCTGCTGTTGCCCATGCAGCAGACCCCTCCTCTCTTCGCAGCTGAAGGATCCAAGGGAAAGACGAAGTCAATACAGCTTGGCTTCAGGTGCGCCGCAGGAGTTGCCGGTGTTGACTACAACGTCAAACCGCCTTAGGGACTCCGGCTCCGGATTTTCTGTCGGGGTTTACTCCCTTAGCCTTTCCCCTGAAGAGGTATGCCGCAAGGCAGCGGAGGTTTTTTGGAGTCAGAGTTTTCCTTCTCTGATGTGCCCTGACTGGTAGATCGAACCAGCGATACTTAGCTCGCAGGCCGACGCTCAATCCACTGAGCCAAACCAGCCAGGGGAACACTTCTAAGTACTCCATGGGTAAAAGAAGAAGTCTCAACAGAAATCTTCTTAAAAAATTGTACTAATTGCTACAGACTAAATGGTGTCCTCCAGAATTCATGTTTTGCAACACTAACCCCCAATATGACTATATTTGAGGAAAAGGTCTTTAGGAAGTAATTAAATGAGGTCATAAGAGTGAAGCCCTAATTTCATAGGATTGGTGTCCTTATATGAGGAAGAGAGGCCAGAGTGCACTCTCTCTTCCATGTGATAACACAGTAACAAGGCAGCTGTCTGTGAGCCAGAAAGAGAACTGTCACCAGGAACTAAAATGACAGGCACCTTGATCTTAGTGAGACTTCTCAGCTTTCGGAACCATGAGAAAATAAATTTCTGTTGTTTAAGCCACCCCATCTATATTTTGTTATGGCAGCCCAAGCAGACTAAGAAATGAGGGAAATAAAAATACAACATATTGAAATTTGTGGGAAATAGCTGAAGAAATGCTAAGAGGTAAATTTATAACACTAAACACATACATCAGAAAGGCATAACATCTGAACTTAATATTCAAGAATCTAGAGACAGAAAAGAAGAATAAACCAAAAACAACAAGAAGAAAGGCTATAAGAAAGATAAAAGCATAAATCAATGGATTTTGAAACAGAAAAACAACAGAAGACATAAATAAAAGAAAAAGCTGGTTCTTTAAAAAATTGGTAAAATTGACAAACCTCTAGAAAAACTGTAAAAGATACAGAAAAGGACTTTTTTTCCCATTCATTAAATTTTTTTGATTATAATGAATATAGTATATAATATAGTATTACTAGATAATATTGTGTTCATTATATACACTATAAATCCATTTATATAGCACTCTTGAAAAGGACAAAATTACAGAAATGGAGAACCCATTAGTGGTTTCCAGGAGTTAAGGAGGGGCTGAAGTGGGAGGGAACTGAGTATGACAATAAAAGGGAAACGAGGGCTCCTTGTGGTGATCCAAATGTTCTGCATCTGACTGTATCAGTGGCAATATCCTAGTTGTGATATTATAATTTTGTTAGATGTAATCAATCAAGGGAACTGGATGAAGTGTACATGGAGTCCCTGTATTTTTTTAACAACTCTATATGAATCTGTAACTATCTTCAAATAAAAAGTATAAAAATACATTTATACTATATGTATCACATAAATATGAATGTGTTTGAGTCTATTTCCCAATATCGGAGGCTGTAATTTTAAAAAAGCTTGCTAGGTGATTAGGACATGTATCCAAATTTGAGAACCTCTTTTAAAAAATACCTTCCTGTTTATGAGTACATTTTCTAAAGAAGACAGTAGAAAAAATAGAGTATGCAAAAATTTTGCAACATATATATGAGGGGGGACCCTGTAAAACAACAAAATTATCTTTTGGAGGATGGGCCCCTTGTAGTACATACAGGTTTCCCCTGCTAGGTGAGTTTTCTAGGAACCCATATGTATCAGTGTACCAGCTGGTGTTGTTGTTGAGAGGCTGTGTTTGGCTTCAGTGAATGTTTTTTGAAGACTCTTTCAATGTGTTGGCCCATTTCATGATGGGTCATTTACAGGCACACCTGCCCACACTGCACTGAGTGTTCAGCAATTTTTGACCAAAAATGGGTTACCCCTATGCCCCACCCTCCCTATTCACCCGATGTAGCCCCAAGTGATATGTTCTTTTTTCCCCAGATAAAAAAAGTCCTCAAAGGGAAATGTTTTGCTGATGCGGAAGAGGTGAAACAAAAATACAGCAGAAGCACTAAAAGGCATCAAAATCGATTTCAAAAACTATTTTGAGCAGTGGAAAAAACATGTCAATAAGTATATTGCATCAAATGGAGAGTACTTTGAAGGTGACTGAAGTTTAAACATGTAAGAATACATAATATTCATAAATAAATTCCATTTTGGAAGGCTCCTCTCTCATATTTATGAACTACAATCTGAACAGAAATGTTTTATGGCTCCGACTCTCACATTGTAGATTCTTTAAATATATGATTTAAAACAAGATTGCAGCTATTATAGTATCACCAAGCACCATAGATTATGAACTGTTAAGACCATATTTTAAAAATAGTCACACTGTAGGCTCCAGATGAAGAACAAAATCAGAAATAAATTCTGTTATCAAACATTATGAGGAAATGTATTCTTACTTTTTTCTCTGCTGATCAATCCAGAATTTACAGCTCTTCCTGACAAAGTCACAGCCCATTCCTTGGCCCCAGTCTAACTTTTCAGCCATGCTATAATTAGCTTTATACCAGCTGTGGAAATAATTCAAACAAAGCACTTTTTATAACTGTCATTAAAAATAAAATTCCAGCATATCAGTGACAGATCTAAACAGTGAGAAAACTAGGACCTTAAAAAGGACTTTGGTGACTACTGCCACAAATCAGCATTACTAAGAAAGCCCTTGCTACACAGAATCACTGGAGCAGGGACAGAAACTTCAGTCTTATAGCAAGGGTAGTTAGTTATAGCTGAGAAAAACAAGAACCAAGTTTCCATTGTAACTTCCAAAGATGACAGAAGTCACAGAACAGAAACTGGTTAAGGTGTGAGACAAAGAGAATGAGAGAAAAAAGGAAGGAAGTAAACTGATAAACAGTGGAATTATTAGCTGGCTGGCCTTTACCTAATCCGACAGAGTTGGCCCAAGTTCCTTGCTTCTCTGGCCTTGAATTTGTGCTGTTTTATCAATATTGACCCTGCTTGTGACTAAACATTACACCATTATAATAAGACAAATGAATACAATGTTCAACACTTTTTTAATGTTCTCATTTCAAAATAAAACTAATTGATTTACTTTCCTGGAAAATTTAATCAGCAAGCTTACTTTTATTAGCTTTTCTTTTTAAATCACTTTTTATCTTTCAATTACAGTTGACATACAACATTATATTAGTTTCAGGTGTACACCCCATGATTAGATATTATATAACTTACTAAGTGATCATCTTGATAAATCTCATACCCATCTGACACCATAAACAGTTATTAGAATATTGGTGACAATATATTCCCTATGCTGTACTTTACATTCTCATGACTATTCTGTAACAACTGATTTGAAGAAATTAGAATTTTGTTCTATTCATTACTACATCTCATGGCCTCAAATATTTATTGAATGAGTGAATGTAGTTGTTATAGGTAATGAATAGCTAACTGCACAAAATTCAAAGAACATTTTACTTCAGTGTAAAATGTCACTATTTTTTTATCCTCACCCAGAACTTTTAAAAAAATTTTTAGAGAGAGGAAGAGAGGGAAGGGGGTTGGGGAAAGAGAGAAACATTGATGTGAGAGAGAAACAACAAATGGTTGCCTCCTGTACATGCCCTGACTGGGGATAGAAACCCATACTGAGGTATGTGCTCTAACCGGGGACAACACTGGGCCACTTGGCTAGGGCTGTCAGCCTTTTTTTAAGTTAATATTCATTTCATCTTAATCACAATGTTAATTTTAATATTCATTTCATTTTACTAAAAAAGTTACATAATACTCTCAAACCTGTCTTACCCAGTGTCCTCCATTAATGCCAGAGTGATTCGAGAGAGGACTCGGTTCTGAGTGTGAGAACCAGTCATTGCTTCATTCTGAAAATCACCAACAGATTTTAATTAGAAGATTGGACTCTTTGCAACTCCCAACAATTTCCATGATTACTTTGATGTATATTTAAAATGTCTCAAGTGTGAGAAGCTGATGAAATATACACTTAAAATAAAGGCTTCTTTAAAATGACAGGACTGAAGCTTAAAGCCAGTTCTACTTTCTGCCTCAAATGTCTACATTGTGTACAATTCTCCTTGAATGGTACACAACCAGCATTTAGAACTCTGTAAGGAAAATGAGGATAAATATGTGGAAACAGAAATAATATAAAAATATTACACTATCTAGGCAAGGTAAAGTGGGAGGTTGAGACAAATGCCAAGGTAATACTTACCTGAATTACACAGAAATGCTTTCATAACCCTCAACTTTGTGATCACAGAAATACATATTAATATGCAAAACAAGTATTACAGAATCACAGGATCAACATACTAATATCCAAATCATAGGGATGCCAGAAGAAGAGGAAGAGCAAGAAATTGGAAACTTATTTAAAAAAATAACAAAGGAAAACTTCCCTAATATGGGTAAGGAAATAGACATATAAGTCCAGGAAGCATGGAGAGTCCCAAACAAGCTAGACCCAGAGAGGACCACACCAAGACACATCATCATTAAAATGCCAAAGGTGAAAGATAAATAAAGAATCTTAAAAGCAGCAAGAAAAAAGCAGAGAGTTACCCACAAAGGAGTTCCCATAAGACTATTAGTTGATTTCTCAAAAGAAACTTTGCAGGCAAGAAGGGGTGGGCAAGAAGCAAAGTGATGAAAAGCAACAACCTACAACCCAGATTACTCTATCCAGCAAGGCTATCATTTAGAATGGAAGGGCAGATAAAGTGCTTCCCAGACAAGGTAAAGCTAAAGGAGTTCTTTACCACCAAGCCATTATTACATAAAATGTAAAAGGAACTTATTTAAGAAGATTAAAATAGCAACAAATTCACAACTATCAACACCTGAATCTAAAAAAAAAAAAAAAAAAGTAAGCAAACAACCAGAAAAGGAACAGAATCATAGATATGGAGATCATTTGGAGGGTTATCAACTGGGAGGAGGAAGGAGGAGAATGGGGAAATGATGCAGGGATTAAGAAGCATAATTGGTAGGAATAAAATAGACAGAGGGATGTTAAGAATAGTATAGGAAATGGAGAAGCCAAAGAACTTATATGCACAATCCATGGACAGGAACTAAGGGAGGAATTACTGGAGGGAATGGGGGTACTGGGCACAGGAGGATACAGGGGGAAAAACTGGGACAACTGTAATAGCATAATCAATACGATATACTAAAAAAAATAACAAAAAAAATAAAAAATAGAGGTGATTAACAAGATGAAAAGCTGATTCTGCAGAAATAGATTTACATTTCTAGAAAAATAAAATTTAACAAATCAGAAATAATACAAAAAAGTCTAGTCAAATATTTTAATAAAACCTGTCTAGTAAAATTTTAAAATAAACTGACCTCTAACAACCGCTTTTCCCAATGGTTAAGCTCAGTGCCCATACCACCCTGATTTTCAAGTTCCATTCCCTCCAGAATTGGACAGTTAAAATGTTTTCGTGCTTCATCCTAAAAGTCAGAAAAATATAATAAAAACCCTATAAAAGTACAATAAGGAAATGTCAAGTTTTCTATCATTCTAGATGTAATAAAGTAGACATTAAAGAATTACTTTGGTGCCCTGGACAGGTGGCTCATTCAGTTGGAGCGTTGTCCTATATACCAAAATATTGTGTGTTCAATTCCTGGTCAGGGCACATACCTAGGTTGCAGCTTTAGTCCCCAGTTGGGGCATTTACAGGAGGCAACCAATCAATGTTTCTCTCTCACATCAATGTTTCTCTCTCTTTGTCTCTTCCTCTTCCTCTCTAATATAAATGAATATGTCCTCAGGTGAGGATTGAAAAAAGAATTACTAGGGTGAGAAGAGAGAACATCTTTTAATAATATGGTTTTTAATATAATTAAATAAAATACTTTCATACAGTCACACTCTGCTATTTCTCTGCATATTTTTTTCTACTTGAAGATTTTGACTAAGTCACATATTTCAAAGAAGTTATATGACTAGTATGATTACCAACTGTAACTCTGTGTCAGCAATGTTATTGTAGGTATCAACTGTTTTTATTACGGATATAATATTTGTAGGAAAAATAAGCTGTTCATCAGAATACAATTCTGTTCATTTGGTTCTGTCTATCCTTCAGTTAAAGACTTCCAAGGTTGGAAAATACTTCAAGAGCAGTGCAAAAATGCAGAAGGCAGAGAGAGCTGTGTTCAGTCAGCAAAGAAAAAAGAATAAGTTTCTGTCATTATATAAAAGCATGATGGCTAATTTTATGCCATCTTGGCTGCACCAGAATGCTCAGATATTTGGTCAAACATTACTATGGATGTTTTGGTGAGGATGCTATTATTTTTAATCTTCACCCAAGGATATGTTTATTGATTTTAGAAAGAAAGGTAGAAAGACAGACAGTGAGAGAAGCATTCATGTGAGAGCAAAACACTGATCAGCTGCCTCCTGTATGTGTCCCAACCGGGGATTGATCCTGCAACCTAGGTATTTGCCCTAATTGGAAACTGAACCCACAACCTTTTGGGGTATAGGACAACACTCCAACTAACTGAGCCACCTGGCTAGGGCATGAGGATACTTTTACATTCAATTTAGTGGATTTTGAGTAAAGCAAATTTATAGATGGGCCTCATCCAATTAGTTTAGGGCCTTAATTTAAAAAAAAAAAAAAGACTGACCTTACCTGGGCACGAAGGAACTCCACCAGCAGACTGCCTTTGGGTTCAAACTACAACTCTTCCCTGAGTCTCCAGCCTGCCAGCCTGTCAACTTACTCTGTCAGATTATGGATTCTCTAAACCACCACAATTACATGAACCAATTCCTTAAAATCTCCCCTCCCCCAACTGTCAACAACACATCCTGTTGGTTCTGTTTCTCTGGAGAACTCTGACTAATACAGACTCAAAATTAAATGACCAGCAATCATGCAAATAGTACCAGTAATCTTAGGAGGTATGAAAACAGAGAAGGACTGGCTTAAAGCAATGGCTATAAACACGATCCAAGACAGTCATTGCCAAATTTCTATTTCCTTAGATTTCTCTGAGTCTGTAGCTTTATATTATTTTTCCTATTACAGGCTCTAAAATTTAATCACACATTCTTAAACAATAATGATTCGTGAAGAAACGACCATGATGAAGGAAAAAAGCAGATGGCTCATGGACATTAATAAATTCAGTAGTACTTACAACAACACGAGGTGTTACTAGGAGATACACAGTGTGAGGAACTGTCTTGTTATCTCGAACATCCCATAATCGCTCCACTTTTTGAACTACTTTATCACTCCATTGATATAATCCAAGACTGTAGTTAAAGGATATGAAGACACTTTTACAAATTTACTACATTAAGTGTTTATGAAAATCAATAAAATTAAAATATTTGACCTTACTATATACCAAGTCCATGCAAAGTATGTACTCAATAACATTTTCTCATTTAATCTTTCAACAACCTCAGGAGAATATCATCACTATTTTGTAGATTAAGAGACAGAAGCTTAGAGAGATGGAATAACTTGCTCGAATCCACATAGCCAGTACTTGGCTAAGATAGCAATAAATTATTTCCTTTTACTAAATTTATTAAAAATAAAAGCAAGTCCAGAGATATAGCTAAGTATATAAGGAAACTTAAACAAAAAAATGATGGCACTTTAATTTAGTGGGAAAGTACAATTTACTTGCATGCAGCAATAGTGTATCCTTTTTTACTGCTTTGTAGTTTTCAATTGCAGGAATATATCACAATTTATTTATTCATTCCACTACTGATGAACCTTTGGGTAGTTTCCATTTGGGAAGAATTAACAACAAAACTTATACACATCTTTTTATGGACATGTGCTCTTAATTTAGAGATTTTTATATGAACACATGCAAGGAGTTTCACTTCTATAACTGATATTCTATATAAAATTCTTTATTTTTTTAGTGTTTCTTAATATTATTTATTTTATGTCCTGAACCTCTAGATCATAGCTAATATGCTCTGCTAAATATGTATCAGTTTATATGTAAATACTTCCATGTATAGGCAATAATTATTAATAAATCAAAATATAACCAACCCACTTTTTCTTACTGTGAAGTAATACAAGTTACAATATGGAAAAGAGCCCTGCCTGGCAGGAAGTGTTTTGGGTCTTTGGAGTCACTTAATTTCTGCACTCAACTGCTTCATCTTTCAATGAAAGGTGAAGTTAAATGACCTTTTACATCCTATCTTGTTATAATGGCTATAATCTTCTTAGGCTAGCCATAAAACCACTGTTATTTATGGCACCTAACATGCTATGATTCTCAGATTCTAGTCTTACTATCTTCGTAAAAGAGAACAAGAACAAATATAACAAATACCTATAATTAAAATGTGGGAGGCCACCTGCTAATCTTGAAGTTAGAGGATTTCCATCTTTATCATGATAGAAAGCAAACAGCCCAGCAGAGAAACCCTATAAAAAAAAGTTCAAAATATCTTAAAGTGGAAAATATCAATTCTGATTAGAGACATTATAACACTAATATAACCACATAAAAGCACCACATCAGTACTTACATAGGAACTTCTCATATTGGAACTGGACAACAATTAAGTGTTTCATACTTCTAAATTTTAAGTTCCCATTATTGAGGTTATTGAGTGAGGAAACCAAAAGTAATAGTAGGAAAGATATTCTTTACCAGTGATATAGACAATGCATTTATTTGTTTAGGAATGTGTTTATCATAGTTGATCTTCACGTGAACTTACTAAACTCTATTAACTGCATCTAGGGAATGCTACTATTGAGAATTAACAATATATTTTAGAGTACGGGGTGAGTGATTAAGTGCTCCTAAAAATTCAAAGTCATTGATCCCAAAGTCCACATTTAATATATATTTACATTTTTAAAAAGTACAAATGTGTGTGTATGGTGTGTGTGTGTGTGTGTGTGTGTGTGCGTGTGCATACACTTCAGAAAGACTGATACTGGCCCTGGCCCTGGCTTTGGCTGGGTGGCTCAGTTGGTTGGAGGGTCCCCCTCTCCGTACACCAAAAGGTTGCAGGCTCAATTTGCAGTCATGGCACACACTTAGGTGGTGTATTCAATCCCCACTCACAGAGTGTACAGAAGACAACTCTCTCTCTCAAAAAAAAAAAAAAAAAAAAAAAGAAAAGAAGAAAAAAAAGAAAACAAAAGGAAAAAGAATGAAAACATATATATCAATGCTACCTGTGGTTCTTTTGCTGGTAGGGTAATACATAAAATCACTCACATTCCCAAAATTGTTTTACAATGTGAATTTGTATGTTTATAATCACATTTTTAAATAGCATTTTAAGAAGTCTTTAATTAACATTAAAATTCAATGTATGTATTCTTCACATAAAGGTATTCAAATTCCTATTCTCTATCCCTCCCCTTCCAAGTAAGATGAAAAAATGGGCAAAAAAAAAAAATTGTTGACATTTGATATCTCCTATTTCATTAGTGAGATTTATTTTCTTGCTTTCTTTCCTAAACTAAGAAAAAGCACTTTTGTAACTACTTCTTTATATATGTCTTATATATGAGAATATGTTATAGCTTATATTCAAATAACTAACAATCATAAATGACTACTTAATTAATTTCACTGGCAAATTTCTTTGCTTACATAACTATGGCCTCTGTGTCATTCAAGTCTTGTCAAAATGATTAATGGAATCCAGATTATTCTTTTATTCCTGTATTTCTTCTTTTTTAATCTTTGAAGACAAAGGACACTTAATGGAATCAGCTAAGAAAATCTAAATACAGTAGTTTTCAATATACAATTCATCAAAGTTATATAAAGCTTAAAGTAGTATGATTTTTCTTATCCTCTATAATAGTCTAAGAGTACTTTTTTTTTCACCCTATCAACAAGGAAGTTTTTATAAGCACTCATATTTCAGAAAGATTATCTAGTATTCAAAGTACCATGGATGACTGTAGTTGATAGCTATGTTGTTAAACATTTAATTCTTACCATCCTCCAGGATGGTTTTTGAGACTTAATCTTTAAATTTCTTAGGTTTTTACCATTTTTAAAATAATTCAAATATAGGAAAAAAGTTTCAAAAATCTAACAGAAAGCTATGCATCCTCTTTAAGAGGATTTAAGACATTAGTTTTGCCATATTTTCTTCATTTTTTTAAAGAAATAAAACACTGCAGAGTAAGTACTGCTGAAGCCTCATTACCTAAACCCTTTCTCCTTCCTCTCTTCCCAGAGGGTAACCACTAACTTGAAGTCAATTTGCATAACTCTCATACATGTTTTTATAGTCAATGGTGTCTCACTTTAATTTGAAATTATATGACTGCTTAAAGTTAGGGTGAATACCTTATCACACATTCCCTGGACAACTGAATTTTTTCTTCTGTGAATTGTCCATTCATAACCTAATTTATTTCATGTTTCAGACCCCTGCATTGATGTTCATTTATGAACTAGACTTAAAACCTGCTGTTTTTCTCTCGTTTTCTCATCCAGTATCTATAGATTTTATAATTTAAAACGCTACTTAGAATGATGCTTGTCTTTTGCCAGATTTAACAGGAACAACTTACTTTTTTAATAAAGGGAAAATAGATGATTCATTTTAGAATCTCCTTACTGAAAGATATAAGTGCTATATGGTTACACTACAGTTTCATTGAGTTATTCAATGTATTTGCTGATTTAAAAGACTGAAGCTTAAGAAGGATACAACCAAAGGAAGCACAGGGAAATACAGTTGGACTGTGAAGTTAAGTTAGGCCTGAACCCGACACTTTATACTTCTGGTAAATCAATAAATTTCCCTAATGTTTGGGTTGGGAAAGGCCCTGAACAGGTAGCTCAGTTGGTAAGAGTGTTGTCCTGATACTCCAAGGTTGTGGGTTCGATCTCCAGTCAGGGCATACGCAAGAAACTACCAATGAATGCATAAATAAGTGGAACAACAAACTGACGTTTCTCTTTCTCTCTCCCATCCTCTCTCTCTAAAATCAATTTAAAAAACTCAAGGCTTATATTTTAAGGTCATATACATGATAGCTCACTAAATAAAACTAATAAACAATAGCCACTAATTTTATTACACCTTACTATATATAGCATGGTGCTAAGCCATTTAAATGTTTTGTCTTATTTAATCTTTAAGAAAATAAATGCATGGTAGTATGTACCACTATCTTCATTTTACAGATGAAAATAAGGCTTACAAAGGCTAAGTAATTTGCATAAGATCCCAAAGAGTTTTAGTGATAGAATTAAGAAGAATTACACCCATATCTGTGTACCCATTCTCTCAATTTTACTGCCATCTACTTTATAAACACACAAATGGCAACAGGGGAACATTTCCAAGGGACTTAGGTAATGTTTAATTCCCTAGCCATATAGTAAAAATTAACTATTTTGGATAAATTAGGGAAATGGAAGACTGAATCAGGTAGTATATATAAATTTAGAAAGCCTAAATAGAACAAGAGGACTTTTAGAAATGAGATCTCTGTAGGAGGTAAGATCTATAGTTTGCATATTAGTTTTAGAGGAAAGTAAATTTTTCTAAATTACTGTTTTTTCCCCCCCAAACATAATCATTTTTAAAAAACCCTATTTGCCAAATGGATTAACTTGTTTAATTTTAAGTAGTATAACTCTACCTAGCCCATTATAATTTGCTATTGGCAGAGGCCTCATCAACTAGGTTTTAACAGAACATAAATCTAAGAATCTACATAATCTTAAAATGTAATATATATATCAAAATGAGAGCACAATAAACAAAAAACCAAGACAAAAAATAATAAAAAAAAAAGAACAGTTAACAGCAAAATTTACCAGGGCATGAATAATCTCATGTTTCACTGTGGACAACATCCCAATAAACTCCTGAGGCTGAGTAGAGATCATATTTGGACACAGGTTAGCATATCCTGCTATTGGCCTGTTAAAACAGACATTGAATTTCTGTTATATTCCAGAACAATATGAATTATGATATTAATCTATATTTTTCTATCAAAACTTCCCAAGGTCAGAAAAATCTTTGCTGAATACCAACTGTCGTTTTGTACATCTAACTTTCACTGTATTTTACTTTGAAGACATATACTTCTGTGTTCTTATTATATGGCTAACCAACACCTATTCCTACAAAAGAACAGTCAGTTAATTATACTTTAGTGTAAATCTCTAAAATATGTCAATATATACCAAAAAAGGAATGTACTGAAAAATTCAAATTCTAACACAATTTTACTTGTGAAATCCATATTTGACTTCATCATTTCACTATAGTTACAGACACGGGGACAAACAAGTAAGTAGAAAGAGAAACCAGATAAACAACAGGAAAATAAGCAAATCATTTCGGTTGCTGAAAGTTGCTGACCCTTCTTATCTCCACCTCACTATTCCCTTTCTTCTGTGCTGACACTGCCTTCTTTCATATAAAGATCTTTATCTTCCCATTATCTTCTTTCATATTATAGACTTTCTAGAATCTAGAGAATTCTACATCTTCTCTACACTCAGAACCTCAGAGTCCAAGAGCTGAATGGGACCCAGAATAATTCAGTCAGTTTCACCATGCACCTACCTGTCTTTCAAAAGCTATGGCAAACAGAAAATGGCAAGGAACCCCAAAGGCCTTTCTTCCACCACTACCTTAACATTTTACAGATATACCACAAAATTCACTAAATTCTGACCATCCATTTACAAAGTAACATTTGTCTTATTTAAATAAAAAAACATACTATAATTTCTTCATACTTGAAAACAACAGACTTAGAAAAAGTATGCATATAAGTCACTTACGAAAACATTGCTAGTGACCTTTAAAATATAAAGTGGAAGTCTCTGTCAGGCTTAAAACCCATCAGGAACTTTTACAGCATTTAGACTAAAATAGCCCTGTCTTCATATTCAATCCATTTCAAGAAGCTCTCATCCTCAAATGCAGTGTCCACTGAAGTGTCTTCTAACAGCAGCAGGTACACATGGCTTCTTCCTAACATAAGTTCTTTCTCTTCCTCTTTATTTGGCTGAAGCCTATCAAGGGTCAGGTTACAGCTCAAATTGCACTTTTTCAAACAGGCCTTCTTTGCCTAATTGATCTTAACTATGCTCCCCCTTTTGTTTCTTCTTATGTTACAGCACCCTGCTTTTTTTACAAGTGTATTTATCATATTTTGAAATTTATTTGTAAGTATATTTAACTAATCTCTCTCTCCCTCTATAATTAGTAAGTTCCATAAGAGAGGTATGCATATCTCTTCTGTTCACCTAGTCTGCCAGCAACATCAGGCACTCACAAATATTTGTAGAATGAATTAATGGAATACAGCAGTTTTGAAAGAAAGTTCCACTTCCCTTGAAAAAATTACAAAAGGACAACCAAAGATACTGCTCTTTCTTCCAACATCAACATTCTCGTAAGAAGAAACCAACATCTTTCCCCAGATATGAGAAGACATATATGAGTAGCTTCACGTTTGCTGATGCAAAGAACACTTATTCTTTTAGCTACCCATTGCTATCAAATATGAACCAAATGTTAAAAGGCTTTAAACTAACATAACAGCATAGCAATGAAACTGAAATGCACTTCTGGACTATGGGATTCTCATCTGTGTGACAACTCCTATGCTGGATTCTATTCACCAAAAGACAATTAGATACTTTAGATACTTTCAGCATTAGATATCAGCATTATCTAGACCAGCAATTTTCAACTGGTGTGCCATGGTACACTAGTGTGCCACAAGAATTTTTCAGTAGTTTATTTTTCAATTGTATTATCATTTATCACCCCTATACTCTCTTCCACCTCTATTCATCCTCCTCCCGCTGGAGCACAGACCTCTTTTCCCTTAGTTTGTCAAATTTAAAAGGGTAACAGCCAACACAATAATAGCTGTCCAGTGTGAATGCCCTGTCTTTAAAAAAAATTGATTTGAGAGAGAGAAAGGGGGGGAGAGAGAGAAATCGATTTGTTGTTCCGCTTATTTATGCATTCACTGGTAGTTTCTTGTATGTGCTGACTGGGGATCGAACCTGCAACGTTGGTGTATTGGGATGATCCTCTAACCCAATGAGCTATCTGGCCAAGGCATGAACGCCCTGTCTTGAACCATAAATATCAAGATCATATAACAGAGTTGTATCTTATTGGTCACATCACATAATAAAGTTGCCTCTGGTTAATTCTTGGTACCAGAAATCCTTATATACAAGTAAAGGCACCTGATTTTTTAAAGTAACTTTGGAGGAGAAAGGGTAGGTAATTACTATAACTGGTTTTGTTTTGTTTTTTGTAAATCAATCAAGATTATACCTTTTTTTTGTCAGATCAGCACAAATATTTTTGGTGTGCTGCAGAATTTTAGTAATTAGTTTATGTGTGCCATGAGATGAAGAAGGTTGAAAATCACTGATTTAGACCTATCTCAACATGGGATTTTATATCCCTCCATCTACTTCCTCAGGGAAGCCATTCTGTTCCTAATAGCATGTTCACTTTAGCATGTCTTATATAAAAAAAGTAATAAAAGTTCATTGCAAAAATGCCATATAAAGGGCTGCTCAGTTGGTTAGAGCATCATCTTGATATGACAAGGTTGTGGGTTTGATCCACAGCCAGGGCACAAACAAGAAGCAACCAATTAATCCTTAAGTAGAACAACAAATTGATGTTCCTTTCCTCCTACCATCCCCTCTCCTTGCCCTTCTCTCTCTCTCAAATCAATTTTTTAAAAAAGAAATATATAAAGAAATAGTGAAAATTTCATGTTTTACAATCTACCGCCACTAAATTCCACTATCAGACATAACTGCTATCAATGATTTGGAGTGCTTTATTTTTAGGGTGACCAGTCATCCTGGTTTGCCAGGACTGAGATTTTTCCCAGGAAATGGGACTTTCAGTGTTAAAACAAGGTAATCCTGGGCAATGGGATAGTTGGTAATATTATTTATTTCTAACTTTTCCCTTAGCATGTCCCTTAGAGTTTTAAAAGAAATATGGAATCATATTATATAAACTGTTTCACAATGTTCTTTTGACATTCAACAGTGGATTTAAAATAAGATTGTGTGTGTGTGTGTGTGTGTTCAATACATACAGTTCAAATTAAGATAAAGAACCATGATTTTATAGTACTACTTTATGATCATTATTTCTCAAACTCATTTACTTTAAGAAATTATCTCATTTTGCCCTGGTTGGTGTGGCTCAGTGGACTGAGTGCTGACCTGCGAACCAAAGGGTTGCCAGTTCGTTCCCAGTCAGGGCACATGCCTGGGTTGCGGAGCAGGTCCCCAGTTGGGGGCATGAGAGAGGCAACCACACATTGATGTTTCTCTCCCCCTTTCTCCCTCCCTTCCCCTCTCTCTAAAAATAAATAAATCTTTTAAAAAATTATCTCATTTTATCAAGTACTTATTTTATCATTCATTTAGCATTTCAAATACCACTTTTCCTTGATACTGAAACACCATTAACTACAAATTTAATGACAGCTTCTCAGGAAGAAAGGAATACTCTATTAAATACATATATTCATTTTACTAAACAATATTACATACATATCTGCAAAACATATAGTACTTTCTTCTTCAGTAATACATACACTCAATATTTGACTAAGTTTTTTGAACATTCAGAAGTTAAAGATTTTGGAGTCAATTTCATGGATCAACAATTACATAGTATCATGGTAACAGACTACTTTTCATAATCCATGATGCTGATTTTGACCTTACCACCATCAGTATTGATAGTGTAATTCTGAAACACATTCCAGCGTAACCTTTGTATGACTACTTTAACAAATAATTTCATTTTTTTTCCCTTAAATGAATTATGTATCGATACAAGTGAAACACTTTTTTAAAGCCAGCAAGGCTTTTGACAGAAACATGAATGTTCAGGACCTCAGCAATGGTCCTATGTACACATGAATTGGTCACATTAACTCTCCTAGATTTGAGAATGTTAAATAGAGTCTATGCCGAGACTTGTAATTTCTACTGCCTTTAATTGATCTGTCTGGAATGTGACATGAAACTTGCATATATAACTTTTCACTTCAAGTCTGCTCCATTGGAAATATCTTTCAAAAATCTTTTATAAATAAAAAAGAGAGCTCTAATATTTAAGTGATAATTTAGCTAAAAGTACGTATCAAATGATATGACAATTACAACAGATGAACAGTTATTTTTAACATCTTACAGCTTAGTAAAGAACTGCTGAAATTTAAGTTCAAATTGTTTCCTCAGAGAGGTATTTACTTCCAAAGAAAATCCTCTTGACAGTACACTTTTTCTTTGGAGTTGGTACTGATATTACCATACACATAAAATCCTATAACCTGATTCCCCTTGTCCCAACCCCATCCCCATCCAGGTAGTGTGCTGTTTCTTAGTACAGGGGGCATTCTGGCAGGTGCAAACTTCATGTATTCTAAACACTTATAGTTTGTATTAAGAGGTCCCATATTAGATATTGGGAAATAAGTTTCATGGAAAGTTTACCTGTCCATTTTTGCTTCCTGCTGACAATAGGCTGCATAAGAGATGATGTTTTCATGGCTGCATCTCTCAGTGGCCAGAGCACCAACATAAAGAACAAAGTCAGCATCCCGGACACCCTCTTGGTCAGGCACGCCCACTGCTCCACAGGGCCACTTACCCTCACGGCAGACTCTGCATTGCTGCGCCCATGTTGGGCAACAGAAAATCAGACCAAGACAAGGTTAGCTGTGGGGACTTCTTAATTTATAGTGAATCTGACTCTGAATACATATAATTTAGTTTTTATATATCCCTCAAATTTTATCAAAAGCCATACCTCCCTCTACTAACGTCTTGTCTCTAATTTTGAATTTATTTTCCTAAAATTCCTCCTTTATGTGAAATCACAAATATATATTCTTAATTCAAACAAACAATTGCTATTTATAAAGGGCAGCCAACCAGGATGCAAAAAATATATATAAAAGGTTTTCAACCCTCAAACTAGGTGAAGGTTATAAGGAACACCTCCTTGTACATTTTTTAAGCATTTAATAAACCGTTTATTCATAAAACAGTACATTTAAGCATACCAAACCAAAACTTCAGACAATCAAGACTACATTAGCAATGCGTAAGCATGCTGAATGAGACTATTAGCACAGATCTGGAAGTTTTGTAAAGAGCATAATTACTGCATTAACATAATCTGAATATACTATATTTATAATCTCATTTTTACTACCAACTCTCTTCAGAAAAGATCAATTCTATTTAGTTCTATACTTAAAATATTATAAATCCCAAATTAATAGTTTTACTGTATTTGAGGAACACTCTTTGCCTAAGGTAATAATTGATTCTACCATTTGTTTCATACTTAACATAGATATACAGGAGTAAGTCATGCATATGGTTTTTGATTTTAAAATTTAATACAATGTAACATTAGTAACTGGCAAAAACTTGCTCTGGGAAATTATCCCTCTAAACACAGTTCAGCTGATTTTATTGTCCACACCTGAGTGTGTACAACTGTCATTCATCAGAGTAAAACACTGGGACCTTCAATCAAAGTGGTTATTTTCACTGTTTTGCTGAAGATTCATATTTAAGTAAAAATCAAGATGTTAATCTATGTAGCCTGAGATATCATTCTTAAAGAAAAGTGATGCAAAGTTTTTGGACAATTTAGAGCAAAGTTATGACATTTCCAATTAGTTTAAAAACAAACAGTCCTTCTGTTTATTAAATTTCTCAATTAGTCTTTGTGAATTCACTTGTTTTTCAAACTGGCCTTAAGCAAAGATCTGAAACCTAGGTAACTATCAAGAACCATGAAACCCAGCCAATGAAGGCACTTCAAAGTGTCTTAGAATTTTTCAACTTAAATAATAGATTGCACGAAATCCTGAAATCAGGCATAGAAAGGAGCCTGATATACAGGTTAAGATGCCTAGGACAATTCCACATCGTACCAGAGAGCCTTAAAGTTTGTCTGTAGGTAAATGATGGTTATCTGCAAAGACTTCTCAAACTAACATCATTACCACCTATCCTTTACCAAAGAAGCTAGATAATAAGAATATTTTTACTTACACAATAAACATAATTACCAATTTCTTTTTTATCAGGAAAGAGTATTTTAAGAGGTTCTGAAAAAGTAGAAAAACTAAGGATCAAAAGGTTTAAGAATATATAAAATTTAAATATCATATTTTTCACACAAACTTTTCTCCTTACATGAAAGGTACTAAATAAGTTACATTTAAATGTCCTACTTAAAGTATTTTTTTAAAAAGATCAGATACTTGTCATTTAAGAGAAAGTGGAAACTATTTAAAATGAGGGGAAATAATAAAGGATGAGCTCTATGTCAAATTCAAATTTAATTAAAACCCAAATATAAAATATAAACAGAAGTGAAATTTTCCTTAAAGGAGATAAATATGCACTATTCAGTCTCCCAAAGTAGATAAATTACACAACACAAATCTACATGCACTAAGATACCTTCTTGCTTTGATACATATAAAAAAATAAAATTTCATGTTGTCTAAATTTTTAGGGTTAGAAATATATAACACAGGGAAACAATTTTTAACATAGTTCCTGTTGAGTTCAATTTTTCAGCTATTTTAGACTTAAATAGGCACGTTGATTTCAAAACTGCAATTAGTTTTCATCTATCACATCAAGTTTTTCCCCCACAGCTTATCTTAATGCAACCACTCTAGGCTGGATCAAGCCTGGATCAAGGGAAGCACTAATGCTCTCCTATTGGCTGAGAGCAAACCTCCCTCAAGTGGGGAGGGGTGAGGGATGACCTTGGAGACCAGTGACAGGTTCATAATCGTCTAGGCTATTCAGTTACACATGAGACAGTGTGGTGAGAGGTTGTGTGCCGTTCTATATAGTAAATTGTATTCTGAAGTGTAGTCCGAGTTCTTGTCTGTATACAAGGAGTTAGCAGAATCTATATTTTTATTTTATTTTATTTTTCATTATAGAATTATTTGTATATTTTATATTTTTTTTCTTTTTGGTTTTTCAGTTACAGTTGTCTCCTTTTCCCCCAATCCACCCCGTCTCCTGCAATTATATCCCTCCCCGTTGTCCATGAGTCATTTATATGGGTTCTTCGACTAAACCCTTCCCTTACTTATCTCCCTTCTCTCCCTCCCCCCTCCCCCCTATTGACTGCTATTCTGCTCTTTGTTCTATTTAGTTCCTTTGTTTGTGTTGTTCTTTAGTTTCCTGTATTAGGTGATATCATATGGTATTTTTCTTTCTTTGCCTGGCTTATTTCACTAAGCATAATTCGCTCTAGTTCCATCCATGTTGTTGCAAATGGCAGGAGTTCCTTCTTTCTTTCTGCTGCATAGTATTCCATTGTGTAAATGTACCACAGTTTTTTGATCCACTCATCTACAGATGGGCACTTAGGTTGTTTCCAGCACTTAGCTATTGTAAACAGTGCTGCAATGAACATAGGGGTGCATAAGTTCTTTTGAATTGGTGTTTCAAGATTCTTCGGGTATAATCCTAGTAGTGGAGTCGCTGGTTCAAAAGGCAGTTCCATTTTTAATCTTTTGAGGTAATTCCATACTGTTCTCCATAGTGGCTGCACCAGTCTGCATTCCCACCAACAGTGCAGTAGGGTTCCTGTTTCTTCACATCCTCGCCGGCACTTGTTGTTTGCTGATTTGTTGATGATGGACATTCTGACTGGTGAAAAATGGTATCTCATAGTGGTTTTTATTTGCATCTCCCTGATGGCTAATGATGTTGAGCATTTTTTCATGTGTCTATGGACCTTCTGTATGTCCTCTTCGGAGAAGTGTTTGTTCAGGTCCTTTGCCCATTTTTTAATTGGGTTGTTTGTTTTCTTGATGTTGAGTCGTATCAGCTCTTTGTATATTTTAGAAATCAGTCCCCTGTCTGTGATGTCATTGGCAAATATGTTTTCCCATATGGTTGGTTTCCTTTTCATCTTGCTGATGTTTTCTTTTGCTGAGCAGAAACTCTTTGGTTTGATGTAATCCCATTTATTTATTTTTTCCTTTATTTCTCTTGCTTTAGGAGATGTATCCGTGAAGAAATTGTTACGTGAGGTATCTGATATTTTCTTGTCTATGTTTTCCTCTAGGACTTTTATGGTGTCACGGCTTACATTTAAGTCTTTGATCCATCTTGAGTTTATTCTCGTGTGTGGTGTAAGTTGGTGGTCTAGTTTCATTTTTTTGCAAGTCCCTATCCAGTTCTCCCAGCACCATTTGTTAAAGAGGCTCTTCTCACTCCATTTTATGTTCCTTCCTCCTTTATCAAATATTAGTTGACCATAGAGGCCTGGGTTTATTTCTGGACTCTCTATTCTGTTCCACTGATCTATATGTCTGTTCTTATGCCAGTACCAGACTGTTTTGATCACAGTGGCTTTGTAGTATTGTTTGAAATCTGGTGTTGTGATTCCTCCTGCTGTGTTCTTCTGTCTCAAGATTGCTTTTGCTATTTGGGGACTTTTTGGGTTCCATATGAATTTATGGAGTATTTGTTCTAGGTCTGTGAAATAAGTCATTGGTATTTTAATAGGGATTGCATTGAATCTGTAAATTGCTTTGGGTAGTATGGCCATTTTGATGATGTTGATTCTTCCCATCCAAGAACATGGTATTTGCTTTCATTTATTTGTATCTTCCTTAATTTCTTTCTTCAATGTTATGTAACTTTCAGAGTACAGGTCTTTTATCTCTTTGGTTAAGTTTACTCCTAGGTACTTTATTTTTCTTGTTGCTATAGTAAATGGTATTTTCTTTTTTGTTTCTGTCTCTGCTATTTTATTGTTGGTGTACAGAAATGCCTTAGATTTCTGTATATTTATTTTGTACCCTGCGATTTTGCCAAATTCACTTATTATATCGAGTAGTCTTTTAGTGGACTTTATAGGATTTTCTAGGTATACTATCATGTCATCTGCATATAATGAAAGTTTTACTTCCTCTTTCCCAATTTGGATGCCTTTTATTTCTTTTTCTTGTCTGATTGCTGTGGCTAGGACTTCCAACACTATGTTGAAAAGCGGTGGAGAGAGTGGACAACCTCGTCTAGTTCCTGAGTTCAGGGGGAATACTTTGTTTTTGTCCATTGAGTATGATGTTGGCCTCAGGCTTCTCATATATAGCCTTAATTATGTTAAGGTATGCTCCCTCTATTCCCATTTTGCTGAGTGTTTTCATCATAAATGGGTGTTGTACTTTATCAAATGCTTTTTCTGCATCTATTGATATGATCATGTGATTTTTGTCTTTCATTCTGTTTAGGTAATGTATTATATTTATTGATTTGCGAATATAAAACCATCCTTGCATCCCTGGGATGAATCCCACTTGATCGTGGTGTATGATCTTTTTGATGTATTTCTGGATCCTGTTTGCCAATATTTTATTGAGGATTTTAGCATCGATGTTCATCAGTGATATTGGCCTGTAGTTTTCTTTCTTTGTTGTGTCTTGACCTGGTTTGGGGATTAGGATAATACTGGCTTCATAGAAAGAGTTTGGGATTTTCCCCTCTTCTTGGGTTTTTTGGAACAGTTTGAGGAGGATAGGAGTTAGTTCTTCCCTGAATGTTTTGTAGAATTCGCCTGTGAAGCCATCCAGTTCAGGGCTTTTGTGTACAGGGAGATTTTTGATTACTGTTTCAATTTCCTTCTTTGTTATTGGTCTTTTGAGACTTTCCACTTCTTCTTGATTCAGTTTTGGAAGGTTGTATGTTTCTAGAAATTTGTCCATTTGTTCTAGATTGTCAAATTTCTTGTCATACAGTTGTCTGAAGTAATTTCTAAGTATCATTTGTATTTCTGAGGTATCAGTCGTGATTTCTCCTCTTTCATTTCTGATTTTGTTTATTTGGGTCTTCTCTCTTTTTTTCTTGATTAGACTGGCTAGAGGCTTGTCCATTTTGTTTATTTTTTCGAAGAACCAGCTCCTAGTTTTGTTGATCTTTTGGATTGTTTGTTTAGTCTCTATGTCATTTAGTTCTGCTCTGATCTTGATGATTTCGTTCCTTCTTCTTGCCCTAGGCTTTGTTTGTTGTTGTTGTTCTAGTTCTTGTAGCATTATGGTTAGGTTATTTATTTGAGATTCTTCTCTCCTTTTCAGATATGCCTGTATTGCTATGAACTTCCCTCTCATGACTGCTTTTGCTGTGTCCCACAGGTTTTGGGTTGTTGTGTGCTCATTATCATTAGTTTCTAGAAATTTCTTGATTTTTTATTTGATGTCATTGTTAACCCATTCATTATTTAATGGCATGTTATTCCATTTCCATGAGTTTGGGTGTCTTTGATTTTTTTCTTTGAGGTTGATTTCTAGTTTCAAGGCATTGTGATCTGAAAAGATGCTTGATATGATTTCAATTTTCTTGAATTTGTTGAGGCTTGTTTTGTGACCTATCATGTGGTCTATCTTTGAAAATGTCCCATGTGCAATTGAAAAGAATGTATATTTTGCTTCTTTGGGGTGGAAAGTTCTATATATATCAGTTAGATCCATGTGGTTTAGTGTGTTGTTCAATGCCTGTATATCCTTGGTGTTTCTTTGCTTTGATGATCTGTCTATTGTTGATAATGGAGTGCTGAAGTCCCCTACTATGAGTGTGTTGTTGTTGATATCCTTTTTGTGGTCTTCTAGTATTTGCTTTATGTATTTGGGTGCTCCTATGTTGGGTGCATATATGTTTATCAAAGTCATATCTTCTTGATGGATTGTTCAAGTATTATGAAATGTCCTTCTTTGTCTCTTTTTACTGTCCTTGCTTTGAAATCCGTTTTGTCTGATATGAGGACTGCTACCCCGGTTTTTTTTTTCTGGTCCGTTTGCTTGGAATATTTTTTTATATCCCTTTACTTTCAGTCTGTGTAAATCTTTTGTTTTCAGGTGTGTTTCTTGTAGACAGCAAATATGTGAGTCCTGTTTTCTTATCCATTCCGTTACCCTATGTCTTTTAATTGGAGCATTTAATCCATTTACATTTAAGGTTATTATTGACGTGTATTTATTCATTTCCCTGTGTACCTCTGTTCCTCTCCTCTCTTGTTCTTTTCTTCTTTTTTCTTAGAACACTCCCTTTAGCATCTCTTGCAATGCTGGTTTGGTGGAGATGTATTCTTTCAGTCTTCCTTTGTCTGAGCAACTCCTTATTTCACCTTCTATTTTGAATGAGAGCCTTGCTGGGTAGAGTATTCTTGGTTGTAGGCCTTTGTTTTTCATTGCTTGAAATATTTTTGACCATTCCCTTCTGGCTTGTAATGTTTCTGTTGAGAAATCAGTTGATAGCCTTATCGAAGCTCCCTTGTATGTTATTTGCTGTTTTTCTCTTGCTGCTTTTAGGATTCTCTTTGTCTTGGAATGTTGCCATTTTAATTACGATGTGCCTTGGAGTGTGTTTTTGGGGGTTCCTCTTCACTGGAACTCTCTGTGCTTCCTGAACTTGTATAACTTTTTCTCTCATCAGGTTCGGAAAATTTTCTGTCACTATTTCTCCTATCAGTTTTTCAATTCCATGGTCCTTTTCTTCTCTCTCTCTAATTCCTATGATCCTGATATTATTTCTTCTCATGCTATCCTGTAATTCCCTTACATCTTGTTCATATTTTTTCAATCTTTTTTCATTTTGCTGTATTGTCTGGGAGTTTTTCTCTACATTATCTTCTAACTCACTAATCCGATCCTCTGCTTCGTTTAGTCTGCTTTTGACTGATTCTACTGTGTTTTTCAGTTCAGAGATTGAATTCTTCAGTTCTTCCTGGTTCTTGTTAACAGTTTCTATGTCTTTTTTTATACTGGTGTAGTTCTCTGCAAGTTCCCTGTAATTTTCTTGGAGCTGCTGGTAACTTCCTTGGAGGTTGTCATAGTTGATTTTAAGGATGTTGAGTATATTGAGCTTCTTTACCACCATTGTTTTGAATTCCACGTCTGACATTTGGGCTATGTCTATTTCATTTATCTCTCTTTCTGAGGATTCCTCTTTTCTCTTCACTGAGGGGTTATTTTTGTGTCTTACCATGTTGGATTTTTTTTGTTTTTATTTATTTATTTACTTGTTTTTTTGGGGGGGTGGTCTGCTTTTACTTCCCTCCTTTGTGGTGTGAGATTCGTTATCGGAGATCTGGGGATTTCAGTGGTGCAGTCTCTTTGATATCCTGAGCGTGATGTTCTTGAGTTACCCTTTATGTCGTTTGTTTATGCTGTTTGATTATATTTCAGATGTTCTTTGGTAGGATCTTGCTTCTAGCTAGTTGGTTGAGAGTCACTCTATCCACTTTGTCTTGAGTTCTTTTGTGGATATGCTGTTAAAAACATAAAAACACAGCCCAGGCAGGAGACCCACACCCTCAAAAAGTATCCCCCACTCTCTATCCTGTTATCGTCAACCAACGAGCCCGTATTAATATAAATGTAAAGAGATTAGAGCTTTTATACTATAAGAAGAATAGATAAGAGTTGTTTTGGGGGAGGAAAGATATAATTTTTGATAGAGGGGGTGATAGATTAATAGTAGTTGAGACTGTGCAAGCCAGTCAGTAATATTTACATTGTATGTTAATAAAAATAGAAGAAAAGGATGGAAAAATGCATAATATAGTAAGAAAGTGGGATTGTATTGTATTAGGTTTATATAGTAATTATAGTCTATTATTTAGAGTGATGGGGGGGCTAAACTAGGCACACCAATAAACAATGATTAAAGAGAAAGGATGAGAAGGAGAGGTTATATGCAACACGTTAGAGATAAAGTTTGTTGTTCTTTTTGGAAGGGGAGGAAAAAAAAACCCCAAGAAAAGAGAAGAAAGAAAGGAAGAAAGGAAAAAGAAAGAAAGAAGAGAGAAAAAATATTGAAAAAAAAGAAACCACACACAAAAAAATACCCAAGAAAAGAGAATAAAGAAAAGAAAGAATATAGAGAAAAAAAATTGAAAAAAAACCCTAAAAAAAACCCAAGAAAAGAGAAGAAAGAAAAGAATAAAGAAAGAAAGACAAGAAAGAATAAAGAAGAAAGAAGGAAGAAAGAGAGAAAAAAAATTGAAAAAAAAAAGAAAAGCGATGTTTTTACTCCGTTGTAGCCTTGGTGTGTCGCCTTTTTTTTCTGCGTCCGCAGCTGGTCTAGTGTGGCAGTTCTGAGGTTCTTTTTTCTTGCAGCACTGGTGTGTGCCAGCGGTTGCCGGCACGGCACGCTCCCTTGCTGCCCGCTGGAGCCAGTTGAGGTGTCCTTGCCTGCGAGCCCTTGCACGGGTGGGGCGGCCCGAGAATTTGCCCCGCGGTTGGCGCCTATTGTTGCCGGGCCGAGGTGTTTCCGCGTTCGCGCCGAGGTGTCCCTACGCGTGTCACTGCACGCGCGTGGGCGGCCCAAGAGCTTGCCCCACGATTGGCACCTATTTTCCCCGGGCTGAGGTGTTTTCGCGCTCACGTGCCGTGCCCTTAGTCCCGCTGAGTGGAGCTCCGGGAGTTGGTCTCTCACCTCTTAGGGCGGGTCCCCGGACACTTCTGCTCAGTGGAAGTGAGCGTCTGTGAGTCGCTCTATTTTTTTATTTACATACATACTTACTTCCTTTCCTTCGGATCATGTCTGCCTCTGCTATTTCTCATTTTAAGTGCCTAAACAACCCTGATTCGTTTTGTTATATCTGTAGCAGTTTCGCCATTCCCAAAGGACAAACATCAGCACACTTTTCAGGCAAGTCTATTTTGCATATTTTAAAGTAAAACTTAGTGATCAAGATAAGTGTTGAGCCCCTCACAAGGTGTGCAAGCAGTGTGTCAAGAGTTTATGGATGTGGACAAAGGGAACATGTGATAAATTGCCATTTGGTATACCTATGGTTTGACAAGAGCCCAGAGATCATTCAAGTGACTGTTATTTTTGTTAGTGAAAATGTCAGGATGTAACAAGAAAAATACATGTAAAATAGAGTCTCCTAGTCTCCCATCAGCTACATGCCCAGTGCCTCATTCAGCTGAAATCCCAGTGCCAGTTTTCACTGACCTACCCTCTTTCAAAAAACAGGAGTATGATGAAGAACTAAGCGACAGTAAAGATGAAGATTTTGAAATTGAAGGGATTTGATCAGCATGAGTTGAGTGATTTGGCATGAGAGTTGGGGCTATCCGAAAAGGCTTCAGAACTCCTAGCATCAAGGCTGCACAAGAAAAACTTGCTTGAAAAAGGAGCGAAGGCATCCTACTTTCAATCAAGAGAAAGCACATTTCTGCAGGACTTTTGAAGTGATGGTGGCTTTGTGTATTGCCATAACATACATGGTTTAATGAAGGAATTGGGAATTCAATCTAGAACACAACTGAATGGTGACTGTTCATCGACAGCTCAAAACGCAGCTTGAAGTGTGTCCTCCTACACAATGGCAATTTATTTGGTGCAGTCCCAAAGGCGTTTCAGTTTGTTTTCATGAAGAATATGAAGACATAAAGAGAGTCATTGATCTGTTGCAATATCACAAGCTCAACTGGATCATCTGTGTTGACCTTCAAATGGTCTGCTTCCTTCTTGGTCAACAACACGGATACACCAATTATCCCTCTTTTCTGTGTATGTGGGACAGCAGAGCTCGTGAGAAGCATTGGGTGGAGTCAAATTGGCCTCCAAGATCTGACCTCAAACCTGGTGATCCAAACATTCTACATGAGCCACTTGTTGACAGAAAGAACATTCTATTCCCACCTCTGCAGAAAAAACTGGGTCTCATGAATAGGTTAAAGCTTTGCCAAGGAGACTGTTTCAAGTATTTCATTTTGGCATTTTCTAGCCTGTCGTTTGAAAAGATAAAATACCTTAATATGTATGTTCGGTAGCAGAACTTTACTACTTGTACACAATTTGACTTAGAGTAACAATATATAGCCTTTATATGAATAATAACTTTTAAATAAACAGTATATTCAGGTAATTTTTTCTTTCTTTTCCTTTGTATGTACATTTTGTATGATTTTCGGGACAAAGGGAGGGTATCCTGTACCTTAAAAAGTTGACATGATAAGAGAAAAACTGGGGTCATTTTTGGATTCAGATGCCAAAAGTTAGTCAAAAACAAGTGTCAGATCTAACTCACCCAAAATTGTGTTCCCCAGTGTAGTTCTACTTTTATAAGCAGGTCAAGTAGTAAAGTAAATTAGCATAATCATTTGAATTGGTTGTCTACATATTGGGCAGGGCTTTTTTTTCTTTATTCTTCCCTCCCTTCCTCCCTTTGTCCCTTCTCTCTCTCTGCAGATGTAAAGAAAGCATGTCATAAGGTGTTCTTTTTCACCACGGAGGATGCGACCATTTTAGGTCAGCCTTGGCAAATTCAAATCACACAAGGTTTGATGACATTATCGGGAAATTAAGATTCCACACTTTCTTCTTAGTCTTGGGTTTCTTCCCTCTCAAACTCTTTGACATCTTTTTGGCTGCTATAAATGATGCTACTAGAAGTTGATGGCTGAGAATAGTCCTCACTTTCTTGGGACTCAGAGGCTATTGTGATCTTTTCATCATTTTCTTAATGCTATTCTATTATAGTTCTCTCAATTTCCCCCCTTTGCCCTCCTCCACCAATCCCACCACCATCTCCCACAGTCAATTCCCCCACTGTTGTTCATGTCCGTGGGTCATTCATCCACGTTCTTTGTCTGATTCCTTCCCTGTTTTCTACCATTATCCCTTTTCCCCCTCCCCTCTGATCACTTCCAGTCTGTTCCATGTTTCCTTCCTTGTGGTTCTATTTTTTTTTTTTAGATTCCTCTAATAGGTGAGATCACATGGTATCTGTCTCTCACCGACTGGCTTATTTCAGTTAGCATAATATTCTGCAGTTCCATCCATGCTATCCCACAAGGTAGGAGTTCTTTCTTTCTGCTGCATAGTATTCAGCTGTGTAAATGTACCACGGTTTTTCATCATCTTCAACACATGATTCTTGGGAATCATTCACTGTATTTTTTTTTTTTTTTTTTTAACAATCAGAGACATCAAAGCCCTCTTCTATTTGCACTGAGTTTTCTAGTTTGGTCTTTTCAGGCATGTTCCCATTTTCTTTCCCATTGTCTTCAGGAAGCTAATCCTCACAAAGGGTCCAACATCTATTGTAATGTGATGAAAGGGAAGTATTCATTCCATTGCTTGCAGGATACTTTCAATAGTCAACTAAGAAAATTTCAGGAACATCTCCAGATGAATCTGTATCACTCTCCCCTGCCTGATACACAGTAACTTGATTTACCTCATTATCTTCATCTGAGAGTTTATGTCCTTCATCACTAAGGTTATAATCTTCTGAGCTGAAAGACTCAATTTCAAATTCTATGCTGAATCTATCTGAAACTTAATCTTGATCCAACCAATTACCTGATTGTTCACTTACACCAATATCAAGATCTAAATTTGATGGAGTCCCTCTTGATTCACTGCTACTGCTTCTTTCACAACATATCTCCCATATTACATTCAGAGCAAAGCTTCATCGCTGGAAAAGGAAATACTATCAGATTTGTGGCACTTTCTTCGATATTCGCCAGGTAATTCATCCAAATTTTCTTCTTTCCAACTAATTGTCCTTCTGAATGATGGAGATGGTCCAGAAACCAAGTTTGAAAATGAAGGTTTTTCTTCCTGCAGCTCTCACACAGGGTCTTTTTCACCAGTCTCACCTTCGAGGTAACACCTGTTTTCACTCAAAGATGTGCCTAAATCTGAGGGTTCCTCCTGATTGACTACTACCAAGTTTCTGTAGATTACTGTATATATTCTCCTGTGTTCTTCGAGAAACTTGACACTCCAAACAAATCCGCTAAAAGATCATTTGAATAATACACAATATGCTGTTGCTTCTCATTATATAATTATTTATTCATAATACACTGGCCAAGGTAAAATAGAACTTCTTTCATAGTATAAGTGTCTTTTGTGTACCAACAGATTTTGACAACTTCAGAAGCAATGGCTTTGGTCTAATTAGGGTCTCTTGTTCCAAAGCTGGACTATGCGAGGTCTTTACAGCACCATCAGTAGACACGGATGTGTTAGTATTACACAGAAGTGTTAGTATTGCACATCTGCTATGTCTGGAGAAGGAGGCTCCTAACACAGGAAGTGGCAGGACCTTGGTCAGAAGGCTGCCACTCTGAAGGACAGCATGGCCCTTATACACTTTTTAGGCAACTTCCTACAAATCTATAGTTATTTTAAAATTAATAAAGTTTTATTTACTATATTTCCTATTATAAAAAATTCATGTATTTTTAAAAAATTCAAATACAAAAGTATATAAGGTAAAAAGTTATAGTTGTTGTGTAATGTTACCCTTGTTTCTAGTTTTCCAAAGAAATATTACTTTGCCCTTGTAACGTCTGTTTTTAGACAACTTCTTTTTATCAAAGAAGTTCCTAAAGAACCATAATCTTCAAACTATAAATTAAAAAATCAGTAAATTTTTATTTTTTAGGCATAAGTGATGCTTACAGAGAGAAAAATCAGAAATCCCCATTTCATTACATTGTTTACTTTTGCTTCTCTAACATGTTTACTTTTTAAATTCAACTTCTTTAACCAATTAATAATTGGTGTTACTAAAAGTTGTGATTTTAAAGCTTCCCCATGAACACTCATTTACTTAAAAAAAAAGAAAGAAAAAAAGACAGGCCTTCCAAGAAGATAAGTAGAAAGCAGAACTTGGAAAAGCCAAGAGAATTAAAAACAAACAAAAAATGCTTTAGAAACAAAGCAAAAAAATGTGTTTTTAAAATGCGTAGGAAATGTCTTTAATGTCTTGGGAAAAGAAATGGATATGTAGTTAACAAGTTTTTTAATTTTTAAGTGTGTCCCTACAAACCTTTATGCTCCAAAGAAATTTGAGGGGAAAAAATGAAAACTGAGTAAGTTAGTTGTATTAGTGCCAATACATAGGGGTCTAAAAGCCTTTACTGAGCTTTAAATACCTTAAGAAAAAAATTACAAAGTAAATTTTATCTAAACATGTTTGATTTTGATTACAAATCAATGTTTAGTAATGTATTCCTTTTCTATAAGTAATGTGAGAACATACTCTGAGAAAATACAGCAATAATATTTTCAAAGGTATATGTATAATAAGTTGGTATTCTGGTATACACATTTAAATTTTTATCTTTTTTGACCCTGGCTGGTGAGGCTTAGTAGATTGAGCACCAGCCTGAGAACCAAAGGGTTGCAGGTTTGATTCCCAGTAAGGGCACATGCCTGGGTTGTGAGCCATTATCCCCAGTTTGGGGGCACGCGAGAGGCAACCACACATTGATGTTTCTCTCCCTCCCTTTTTCCCTTCCTTCCCCTCTCTCTAAAAATAAATAAAATCTTTTTAAAAAATTTACCTTGATATACGCTTACTATGAAAAATCTGAACATTACAAAAATACATAGCTTATCAAAGAGAAGCCCTGCATAATACAACTCTTAAAGAAAACCAGTTTTGGCATGTATCCAGAATTATTACTATGTGTATACCTTCAGAATGTTTCAGAATTTTTTATTATATGTATCTTCTTTTTTAAAAATTGTTTTTATTTCAGATATATTAAAAGCTGAATAACTGAATGATTTTTGAATAAAATAGGCTAACTGCACATACTGATTTACAACTTTTTTTTTTCTTTTCATTTAAGAGCTTAAATATCTAACCAGGTCAGTAGACAGAGATCTATTTCATTAACAGCTACATACTATTCCATTATATGATTAGACTACATTTTAACTAATACTAATACAGGCATATTTATCGTGTATATTTGTGTTTCTGGTGTGGTAACAAGGTTTATTCACGTGGAAGCCTGCCTGTGTTCCCTCTCTGTCCATTCAGCCACGGAAAAAGTCCAACCTTGCCTTCAGCAAGGCCAAAACAAAAGCCAGTGTCCAGAGTTTTCACTTCACATTAAAGCTTGGTCCTTTGAAGCCCACACCATCTGCCATGGGCCCAGTAGCTGCTAAACTCACATGGTTGTGTGCACCTAGGCACAAAGACAGGGAGCAAGTGAAGGTCACAAGCAAGAGGGATTGAGTTTCTTTGTTCCCCTGGGATTATATTATCTTGGGTTTGGGATGGACCAGGTGCTTTTTCAAAATAGCCAATGAACTTTCCATGCTTTTGCGGGATTTTTGATGGGTCTACCCCCTAGTTAGACTGAAAGACCTCTATGGTCCAGCACCTCCCCTTGCGTACCCCCAGCAAACCAGTACCAGATTGGGGGAAGGAAGGAGAGTTCATTTCCTTGGTGGAGCAAAGCTATGATCCCCTGGGGTGTGAAGCTATAGCTCCCTGGTGAAGCAAACAGGCTTATGCACACCAGTTTATTAAGCTCAATGTCTAAAGCCCTTCTCTCCTTTCTTAATAATGATTAGCTAACTACCTATGGTAGCATGCCCCCCTGAAGACCTTGAGCCTTGTAATCTTACAGGTCTCATCCTCTGTAGCTGTTTTTTACTGTCAAAGGGTGTAGTCCTGTCTATCCACAGGCTCAGAGGATCTTTCTATCTGCTAAAGGAACAACAGAGTAGAAAGGAAGGGGAATCTTCATGCAGGGAAAAGGAATTTTGCCAAGTTCAGGTCAGTCAGCTGTCCCTCAGAGGCAGCATATATAATGTCTAGAAGATGACAACATTGGACAAGCTGGCATCCTTGTTGTAGTCATAAGCCACCAGTCCTCCCCCTCCTGCGGGCTCGCCAAATGTTGTAGGTGGAAATCAGACTCTTCCACAGGATCACAAGGAAAGCACTCCAAGGACCCATGCAGGTAACTGTGGTGTGGTAACAAGGTTTATTTGTGTGGAAGGCTGCTCCTATGTCCCTTCTCCATCCATTGCACCATGGAAAAAAGTCCAACCTTATCTTCGGCATGACCAAAACAAAACCTGGTGTCCAGAGTTTTTGTTTCATATTAAAGGCTAGTCCTCTGTAGCTCACACCGTCTGCTGTGGGCCGCGGTAGCTCCTAGACTCATATGGTCACGTGCTCTGGGTGAGAGAGCATGCCAATGCATGGGTGAGTGCAGGTCACAAGCAAGAGAAAGAGAGAGTCATATTTATAGTTTTCCAAAGAATATCCTTGTACATATATTACATAGTTATAAGTATTTTTATAGAATATATTTCTAGCTTGGGTTGAAGCACAGATTTCTTTTTTTTTTTAATTTTAAGAGATAATGTCAAATTGCCCTTCAAAAATACTGAGGTATATACCTGCTGAAAGATATTTTAGAGGATAAAGATGAAGGGCTAAGTGGAAATGATTCAGCAGTTCCAGAGGTTAATTTAAAAAATTTAAAAAGGAAAGAAAATATCATTAAATTCATTTTAAAACCAATGAAAGAATAAAATCAGCATACCTGTGATTACTTTTGAAGAAGAATGAAGCTTTTAAGTCTGTAAAAATTTCTCAGTGACACAGGTTCAAAATTTACACTATGTTTATTTGAAAGACTATAAACCTTGCAAGAGCAGGCTGAATTACCTGGAGGTGCTCTTCAGGCACTATAACTGGGCCGCATTTCGTATGCTCTGCACATTCTCCAGTACAGTATCTATGGGGATCATTTTCCTTCCGTAGGTATTGGTTTGTTGCACATTGTCTTCAGTTCATTTGAACATCAAAGTTTAATTACAAAAAAAAAAAAAAAAAAAAGGAAATAATAGTTCACAGCTATCAGAGACATTGTAAAAAAAACTAGTAACTGCTAGATTAGTTCATTAATAATTAGAAAGTGGGCTAAGAAAGATTTTGGTTCCATGAGAAATCCTCTTGAGCTGTGTTTTCAAATACCCGAATACTTCATAAAGCTAACACTCATGACAAATAAAGGAGGAAGAAAGGGGCCATAGCAAGCAGGGGACAACTACACCCTAGAAAAGGTCTAGTAGGTCACCATATAACAGAAAATCAGGAAAGTGATTATCCAACAGATGCTTTTATATTCTTTTAAAATACTTTGCATTTTAGTCTGTAAGAAAAAGTGTAATAAAATCTATTCTAGTGTAAATTTCATAATTTACCATGCTGATAGAATGCAGAGGACAGAGTACTAAATGACAAGAAAATGATCTGTGTTTAATGTGACAGACATACCTGCTAAGTAAGATAGTGCCTGCAGGTCTACGAACCTGAAAAGTCTTCTCTAAGTAGGAAATAGCTTGTGGAAAAAGTTTGTTCTAAATAAAATTGAAAAAAAAAAAAGTCAAAACTATAGTCAAATTATAAATTACATTTAAAACAAGTAAGCACAGGATTTCAATGACTGAGGGTAAAAAAGAATAGTACTACAATTGTGGAATAAATATACTAATTAGTCAAAGGTTATGTGGTAAGGAGTAGGAGAAAGGGTAAATAAGTCTAGGAGCAAAGGAATTTCCTAGTTTTCTAGTTGAGTTTGGAGAAAGAACACTAGATGTAAACTTCCTTCCCTTTCTCCATTTATACAGAATACTGCAAAACATAAATCTCAACTATTAATCTAAACTACTTCACATTTGGAATTGAGTTAGTTGGTTCCAACTTTAAGGTAGTTTATGTTAAGAAAATCTTATGCTGGTGAAGAGATTAAGCAAAATACAAATAAACAAACAAAAACCTCACAGACACAGAAAATAGCAGAGTGATTACCAGAAGGAAGGGAGGATTAAGGAGGGTGAAGAGGGTACAGGGGAGATAAGTGGTGACAGAGATTTGACTTGTGCTGAATACACAATACAATATACAGATGATGTATTACAGAATTGTATACCTGAAACCTATATAATTTAATAAACCAATGTCACCCCAATAAATTCAATTTAAAAAAGAAAAAGAAAGTCTTATGGTTACAAGATTTACTTTAACCTCACTTATTTCTGTAACCCATAATGAACTGGCTTTATGAGAGAGAGAGAGAGAGAAAGAGAGAGAGAGAGAGAGAGCACGAGACTCTCTGTAACAGTTAAAAAAGTTAAAAAACTAATGAGGTTGGCACTTCTATAAACAACGTTGGCATATCATACTTTCAGGTCAATTAATCTTCAGGAGAATAAGCATTTCCACCACAACATATTTTCAGTGTATTACAAAAATCAGCTCTTTTACACTATCCTCAGTGTGTTTTGCTCCCCCAAAACTTGAGAACAAGAAAATGAGAAAACTAATTTAATATTAAATTATAAAATGAGAAGACTAATTTACTCTCAAAACAAAGTCTTAATGAGTGCACCACAAGACACCTTTGGTGAAAATAATAAATATATTTATCAATTTGCTACCAACATCTTTTATTGTCATTCACAAAACAGTCGTGTATATATTTTTATTTACTTAAGTAGAATTTACATACAATAAAATATACCCATTTTAAGTACCCAGTTCAAGCCATGAGTATTCTTACCTACCTTAACAAGGTATCTTTTTTCAGGGAGCAACCTGAAAGTGACAACATGAAAAATAAGAATTGCCATGCTGAGGCAGAGCACCACCTCATTTGTTCAGAACACATCTGGCAGGAGCCCCAAGGAATGCTTTGTAAAAGCATGGTCAAGCCACTAAAATTTTGCCCTCACTGGTGTGGCTCAGTGAATTGAGTGCTAACCTGCGAACTGTGATTCTGGGTTAGGGCACATGCCTGGGTTGTGTTTCAGGTCCCCAGTTGGGGGCATGAGAGGCAACCAACTGATGTATCTCTCGCACATGGATGTTTCTGTCCATCTCTTTCTCCCACCTTTCCCCTCTCTGTAATAGAAAACAAATAAAATATTTTAAAAGTTCCCCCCCAATTTCAATTTATCTCAATGAGCATTTGAGAGTTTACTCTGTGCCAAAGCAGTACTACAAATAATCATATGCTATCTCATTCATTTGGGAAGTTAAAAATAGGAAAAGACATCAACTATTCTTAATAGATCTTCATAACTACTAGACTCACAATTTATCTATTTTCTGGACCCCTCTTACACTTAATGAGAAATGTAGACTATATCATCTCTCTGGTTAATAAATTTGTAAATGTTCTTATTATTGTTTATATAAGCACTTCATCTTATTTTTCTTCCAAGTAATTATTGAGGATGTGCCTTCTAGGTCTGTTATTGACCACCCACATTCAAGTAGATCCACATTTATTCTGTTCAAATTATTCATGATATATAGATTTTAATCATACTCCATGGACATCATCTTTCCAAACTAAAAAGTATTTTTAGCTTAATTTATCTTGAAGGTGCACTGGCACCTAGTCCAATCTATGGACCTTCAGATAACACATAAAAATATCTTTAGTAATTTGATTCTTAATAAAAAAAGATGACAAAATAAATATGCACTTACTCTTCAATACTTTTATCATAGACAGTCTTGATTCTTAAATGTTCATTAACATCTCTCTTTACAACATGATTTGCCTTAAGATGGACCTTATTTATGACCTGAAAAAAAGATTTTTTTAAATTTGAAAAAGATAATGCATAATTAGTCAATTGAGATCCTAACTTACAAATTAATAAACTAGCCCTGACTGGTGTGGCTCAGTGGGTTGAGCTTTGTCCCATGAACTGAGGGGTTGCCAGTTCCATGCCCAGTCAGGGCATACGCCTGGGTAGTGGGCCAGGCTCCAGAATGGGGGTTGTGAGAGGCAACTGATCAATGTTTCTGTCCCTGTCTTTCTCCTTCCCTTCCCCTCTCTCTAAAAATAAAATCTTTTTTTAAATTAATAAATTAAAGTTCAAATGTAATACCCAGAAAAAATAAAAGCATGGATAAATGGAAAGGTATTTCATATTCATGGAAAGACTCAATATTGTCAAGATATCAGTTCTTCCCAACTTGATGTATAGATTCAGTGTAATCCCAATCAAAATCCCAGCAAGTTCTATTGTGTATATAAACCAACTGATTCTAAAATTTATATAGAGAGGCAAAAGATCCAGAATAGTCAACACAATACTGAAGAACAACAAAATTCGAAGACTGACTCTACCTGACTTCAAAAATTACTATAAAGCTACAGTGACCAAGATAGTGTAGTACAGTACTTGCAAAAGAAGACAAAAAGACCAACAGAACAGATTAGAGAGCCCAGAAACAGTACCACATAAATATAGTCAACTGATCTTTGAGAAAGGTAAAAAGACAATACAATGGAGCATATAGTCTTTCCAACAAAATGTGCTAGAACAACTGTATATCCACATTGAAAAAAATGAATCTAGACACAAACCTAATACCCTTCATAAAAATTAACTCAAAATGAATTACCGACCTAAATGTAAAATGCAAAACTATAAATCTCTTAAAAGATACAATAGGAGTGAACCTGCACGACCTTGGGTATGGCGATGACATTTTAGATATAGCACTAAAGGCATGATCCATGAATAAAGTAATAGATAAATTCAACTTTATTAAAATTCAAAATTTGGCTCAGTGAAAGATAACATCAAGAGAATAAGAAGATAAGTCACAGCCCTGGCTAGTGTGGCTCAGTAGATTAAATACCAGACTGCGCCAAAGGGTTGCTGGTTCAATTCCCAGTCAGGGACAAGCCTGGGTTGCAGGCCAGGTCCCCAGTTACAGGTGCACAAGAGGCAATCACAGATTGCTGTTTCTCTCCCTCTCTTCCCCTCTCTCTAAATATAAAAAAATAAAATATTTAAAAGAAAGATAAGTCACAGAGTAGAAGAACATTTCTGCAAAAGGCACACAAAGGTACAAAGAACTCTTAGAATTCAACAAATTAAGAAAACAATCCAGAGACTTGCGGCCAAGATGGAGGCATAGACCGACACGCTCTCTCTCCCTCGACAACTAAGAAGGATTACAACTACTGCAAAACCAAAAATAAGTTCCAGAAAATAAAGCTACGTGGAAGTCCAACGTATGAAGTCATAAACAAGTGGTGCTCGTCTGGACGGGTAGGAGGGGCGAAACCGAGGCTGAACGAACTGTGCTGGAGGCGGCAGCCGCAGCAGCGAATAGCGGGACCCAGTAAGCAGACACCCGTATTTGGGGGGAGAGAAGCGCCTGGGAGCCGGCCCGGCTGCAAACCAGACCCGTTGGCTCAGGATTCCAACACCGGGGAAGGCAGACCCCATTGGGAGGAGGCTCCTGGTTCCTCAGCAGAGAGTAACAGCAGGAATCCATCTTGGGCCCCCGCCCCCACGCAAAGCACCACAGCGTGGTGAGAAAGGTCGCCAGGTTGTGACGAGCACACAGGGCTCCGCCCCCTATAGCGAAGGAGATGTGACAGTGCCCCGCCCAAGAAGGAGAGATAAACAAAATGGTCAGAACGGCAGAATTAATGATTGAAATACCAATCATACAGCTAACGAAAAAGCAAATAAAAGCCTTGACGGATGAACAAATAGCGAATCTTTCTGAGGCTCAGTTCAGAGCTATAGTCATAAGGCAGCTTAAAGACCTAACAGCGGGGCTGAATCAAGACAGGGAAGGAATGAAGGTTAGTCCTGCTGAAATGAACAAAAATACATACAAGACAAGTGGTGAGGAAGGGAAAGCCATGGATCAAATCAACAAATCAGAACATAGGGAGGGAACAAACAGCCAACCAGTGCAGAAAGAGGAAACGAAGGGTGAGGAATATGATGAGAGGCTCAGAAACCTCTGGGACAGCTAGAAGTGAACGAACATTCGAATTATAGGATTGCCAGAGGGTGAAGAAGAACTAGAAATTGAAAAATTATGTGAAAAAATAATGAAGCAGAACTTCCCTAACTTGGGGAAGGAAATGAACTTACAAGTCCAGGAAGCACAGAGAGTTCCAGATAGACTGGACCCAGGGAGGACCACACCAAGACACATTATCACCAAAATGTCAAAAATTAAAGAGAGAATCTTAAAAGCAGCAAGAGAGAAGAATTATGTACAAAGGGGTCCCAATTAGACTATCACCAGATTTCTCAAAGGAGACTTTACAGGCAAGAAAGGACTGGCAAGAAATATTCAAAGTAATGAAAATCAAAAACCTACAACCACGATTACTCTACCCAGCGAAGCTGTCATTCAGGATAGAAGGGCAGAGAAAGTATTTCCAGGACAAAGTAAAATTGAAGGAGTTTGTTAGATCCAAACCATTGTTTTATGAGATGTTAAAGGGACTTGTTTAGAAGAAGGAGGATCAAAACTATGAACATTAAAATGAAAACTGTATTGCAAGAACCAACAGCAGAAGTTAGGGAATCAAAACGAAGCAAACTAAGTAGGCAATGAGAGTAGAAAAAGAATTATAGGTATGGGGAACATATTGGGGGATGAGGGGGAAAGGGGAAAAGGGAAGGAGATGATGCAGGAATTAAGAAGCATAGTAGGAGGGAGTGGAGTAGACAGGAAGATGTTGAAAAGAACTGTATGCACAACCAATGGGCATGGACTAAGTGGGGGGACAACAGGAGGTGGGGGTCACAGGGTGGAGGGGAGCAGGGGGAAAAGAAACTGGGACAACTGAAACAGCATAATCAATAAAATAAAAAAAAGAAAACAATCCAATTTTTATAAAAGGCCAAAAACTTTAGTAGATATCTTACCAAAGAAAATATACAGATGGCAAATAAGGATATGAAAAGATGCTCCACATTATATGTCACCATAGAAATGCAAATTAAAACAGCAATGAGATATCACTACACACCTATTAAAATGGCCAAAGTCTGGAACACAAACAACACCAAATGCTGATGAGAATGTGGAGAAAAAAGAACTCTCATTCATTGCTGCTGAGAATGCAGGTACAGCCACTTTGGAATACAGTGTGGCAGGTTCTTACAAAACTAAACATGTGTCTACCATAACAATCCAGGAAATGTGCTCTTGGTACTTACTCAAATGAGTTAAAAACATGTCCACACAAAAACTCATCCATGGATGTTTATAGCAGCTCTGTTCATAACTGCCAAAACTTAGAAACAACCAAGTTGCTCAGTATGTGATGGACAATTAAACTGTGGTACATCCAAACAATTAAATATTATTCAGAGCTAAAAAGGTGAGCTTTCAAGCCATTAAAAGACATGAAGGAACCTCAAATGTATATTACGAAGTGAAAAAGCCAACCTGAAATGACTTCATACTATATAATGCCAACTACACAACATTCTGGAAAAGGCAAAACTATAGACAAAGTACAAAGATCAGTGTTTGGGAGGTGTAAAGAGGGAGGAAGAAATGAATATGTAGAGCACAGAGATTTTTAAGACAGTGAAAATATCCTACATGATACTACAATAGAGGATACATACCATTATACATTTATCCAAACCCAGAGGCATACACCAACAAGTGAACCTTAATGTAAACTACAGACTTTGGGTAATTATGATGTGTCAATGTAATTTCATCAATTGTAACAAAAGAACTGCTCTGGTTGGATGTTGGTAATGGGAGAGTGTATACATGTGATGAGGAAGAGCATATTTGGGAAATCTCTATACTTTCTCTCTTTTGTGGTGAACCTAAAACTGTTCTAAAAAAGCAGTCTTTAGTTTGTTTGTACTAAAAGAAAGACATTCAACACTGAAGTATATATCCAATGCAACAACTCTTCAAAAGTAAAGGGGAAATAAATAAATTTCAGTTAATGAAAATTGAGAGAATAATCACCAGTAGATTTGTACTACAGGAGACACTAAAGGAAATTCTTCATGGTCAAGGAAATGACACTAGATGGTAACCTGGATCTTGTCTTAGTTCAGGCTGGTATCACAATACCATAAACTGGGTGGCTTATAAACAACAGAAATTCATTTCTCACAGTTTAGAGGTTGGCAAGTCTAAAATCAAGATGCCAGAAGACTGAATGTCTGGTGAGGACCCACTTCTTGTTTCATAAGGTCATATTCTTGCTGTATCCTCTGACAGAAGGGGCAAAGGAGCTCTCTGAAGTCTCTTTCCTGAAAGTATTAATCTCATTCATGAGGTCTATACCAGAACTGTGGGAAGTAATGAGAGAGACTGAATGGTAAGTATGCAAGTAAATGTAAAAGATTATTGTGCAGAAAAGAGTTAACATAGCAGGCACAACACTGGTATTTTTAGAAAGCCCTGCTTGAAGCTTGACCTTTTACTAGTCTGGGAACTCATATGGTAAACAGTTTCCTTCCTGACATATAACTTACCTAAGTGATAAGGGAGGCTCACTATGCCTTAACTGTTAACAAAAACAATAGAGTTTATACTGAACACTTCTTTACTTCTTGGTATCTGGAATTTTAGTGACTGAAATTGTTCCTATGTGACTAACCTCTAATAAAAACCCTGGAACCCTAGGCTCAAATGAGCTTCCCTGGCAGACCACAGTTTGTTGTTATAAGCAATGCTGAAGAAATTAAGCATTACACCTGGCTGGGTAGCTCAGTTGGTTAGACTGTCATCCCGACATGCCAAGGTTGTGGGTTCAATCTCTGGTTGGGGCATGGGCATATACAAGAATCAACCAATAAATGCATAAATAAGTGGTATAAAATATCAATGTTTCCCTCTTTCTCTCTTATTCTCTCCCTCAAATCAATTAAAAAAGAAAAAGAAATTAAGCATTCTTTTGTGACTCCACTAGGCAAGGACCCTTAGAAGTCTGTGTCTGGTTCCATGGAGTTTTACTCTTTGCTGACTGTGCTTTGCATCCTTTCACTGTAATAAATCTGAGCTATGAATAAGACCAAATGTTGCAGCCTGTGAGTCCTTCCAGTAAAAAACCTGTGGTAGTCTTAGAAACCTTCAACACAATTGTATACACATATAGGGTGGGGCAAAAGTAGGTTTACCATTGTGGGTATGCAAAAATCAGTTTATTCTTATATTATTATTTATTAATTATTGTATTATTTTCTATACAAACAACTGTAAGCCTACTTTGGCCCCACCCTGTATTTCTTCTCTTCATTTCTTTAGAGATATTAACAGTTTGGAGGCAAAATTACAAAATTATAAATGTGAGGCTTATTGTATATGTGGAAGCAACATATATATTATATTAAGAGTAAAAGGACCAAGGTGTAAATGAAACTATATTGTTGAAAAATTCCTATATTTAACATAAACATTAACTTTAAGTAGACATCATAAATACAAGATACCTATCGTAATCACCAGAGCAAATACTTAAAAACATACTGCATTTTATTATAGGATAATTACAATTTAATTTAAAAATATAAAGCAAAGAGATATAGTTAAAAAGCCAAGTGAGGAATCAAAATAGAATACTAAAGGAAGAACAAACAAAAGAACAAAAAATCAAGTGAAACAAAAAGAAAACCGCTAAGTTGCAAACCCAAATCCAACAATGTCAATAATCACATTAAATGTAAATGGCTGAACATTTCCATTAGAAATCAGTTTGTCAGATTAGATAACAAAACATAATCCAACTATTCACTACCTATAAGAAACCCATTTTAACCATAAAGACATAGAGAAGTTGAAAGTATGGAGAAAGATATATCATGTTGACATTAATCAAAAGAAAGCCTGAGTGGTTATATTAGTAAATATTAAAGAACTATCAAGACAAGTAATATTACCAGGGATAAAGAGAAGGACAGAATATAATGCTAAGTGGACCAATTCATTAGAAAACATAACAATCTAAAATGTGTAAACACCTAACTGCAAAGCTTCAAAATTCATGAAGCCAACTAGGTAGGACTTCCAGCCAAGATGGAAGTGTAGGTAGACACGCTGTGTCTCCTCCACAACTAAGAAGGAATTAACAACTACCTCAAACTAAAAAACAAACCAACGAAAGAAAACAAACCAGAAGTTCCAGAAAATCGAACTACATGGAAGTTCAACAAACGAAGAAATAAAGAAGAAATACTCAGCCAGACAGGTAGGAGGGGCGGAGCCAGGGGGAGGGTGAGGTGTGGCAGCAATTGCAGCAGCAGCAGCGGCGGCAGCGCAGGGGCTGTAGCTGCAGCGAAAAGCACATTCATGCATTTGTAAAGTAGGAAGGGAAACCTGGGAAGCATCCCAGCCCCAGACCAGACCACGCAGCCCACAGTTCCAGCGCTTCTGACTGTGAAAATCAGTGGGAATTGGGGCAGAGGAAGAAAATGCCAGTCCCTCAACAAAGTCAGCTACCGGAAGTGGGAGAAATGCCTTGAAAAGGGGCGAGTGTTGGGCAAGTGGCACTGTTCCCTCTCAGACCCCTCCCCAACATACACCGCCACAACTTGGTGAAGTAGGTTGCCCACACTGACAAATACCTAAGGCTCTGTCCCTTACAATGTAACAGGTGCCACAGCTCTATCTAAGACACAAAGGCAAAAACAGAAATCTGTCAAGTTGAGGAGACAGAGAAGTATGGCCCAAAAGAGGGAGCAGATCAAGGTTCCAGTGGGAGAAATGAGCAACGAGGAGATAGTCAACATAACAGATGCACAGTTCAAAACACTGGTGATAATGATGCTCACAGACTTGACAGACAAGATTAAGTACAACAAACACATAAAGGAAGAAATGAAGGTTATGCTAAGTGAAACAAAGGAAAATCCACGTGAAACCAATCAATGGTGAAGGGAAGGAAACCAGGGTTCAAATCAATTATTTGGAACAGAAGGAAAAAATAAACAGTGAACCAGTACAGAATGAGGAAACAAAAATTGGAAAAAAGGAAGAGATGCTTAGGAACCTTTGGAACAACTTTAAACATGCCAACATCCGAATCATAGGGGTACCAGAAGGAGAAGAGGAAGAGCAGGAAATTGAAAACTTATTCGAAAAAATAATGAAGAAAAACTTCCCTAATTTGGGAAAGAAAACAGACATACAAGGCCAGGAAGCACAAAGAGTCCCAAACAAGCTAGACTCAAAGAGAACCACACCAAGACATATCATAATTAAAATGCCTAAGTTGAAAGAAAAAAGAAGAGACTTACCTACTAAGGGGTGCCTATAAGATTATCAGCTGATTTCTCAAAAGAAACTTTGCAGGCAAGAAGAGACTACCAAGAAGTGTTCAAAGTGATGAAAAGCAAGGACTTACAACCAAGATTACTCTGTCCAGCAAAGCTATTATTTAGAATGGAAGGGCAGCTAAAGTGCTCCCCAGACACAGTAAAGCTAAAGGAGTTCTTCATCACCAAGCCCTTATTATATGAAATGTTAAAGAGACTTATTCAAGAAAAAGAAGATCAAAGCTAGTAATATTAAAATGACAAAAACTCAAAACTATCAACAACAAAATCTGAAAAAAAAAAAACTAAGTAGACAAGCAAAGTGAGAACAGACTCATAGGTATGGGGAACATTGGGAGGGGTGTCAGCTGTCAGCTGGGAGGAGGAAGGGGGAGAGGGGGGAAATGGTACAGGGGTTAAGAAGCATAGTTGGTGGGTGCAGAATAGACAGGGGAATGTTAAGAATAGTACAGGAAAGGGTAGAGCCAAAGAACTTATATGCACAACCCATGGACATGAATCATGAGGGGTGGAACTTCTGGAGTGAGGGGGTACTGGGTGCAAGGGAGCAAAGGGAAAATAGGGACAACTGTAACAGCATAATCGATAAAATATACTTTAAAAAATTCATTAGCAAAAACTGAAAAAAGAAACAGACAAACTCACAATTATAGCTGGAGGCTTTGACACTCTCATCTCATTAACTGATACAAGTATACAGAAAATCAGTAGGGATATGGGAGACCTAAGCAGCACTAAAACTAATTTGACATAATTGACATTTACAGAACACTTGCCCAAAAAAAGCAGAATGTATATTCTTCTCAAGTACACATGAAATACTTATCTAGATAGATCACATTTTTGGCTATAAAATAAACATTAAGTAATATAAAAATACTAAAATCATACAAAGAATGTTTTCTATCCATAACAAAATTAAACTAGAATTACAGGATGATAACTAGGAAATCCCAAAATATTTGAAAATCAAACAATTCTACAGAGAAAATCACAAGAAAATTTAAAAATATTTAAATTGAATTAAGAGACTAGTGGGATATAGCTAAGGCAGCATTTAGGGAAAATTTATAGCTTTAAATATTTACATTAGAACAAATAATCTCAACTTAAATATCTAGGCTTCCCTCTTAAGAAACTGGAAAAGAAAAAGAGCAAATTAAACTCAAAGTAGAAGAAAGGAAACAATAAGGATAAGAGCAAAAATGAACTAAGTTGAAAATAGAAAAATAATAGAGAAAAATCAATGAAACCAAGACTTTATGAAACCAATCTGAGATCAACACAACTAATAAACCTCTAAGCAGACAGACCACGAGAGAGAACACAAATTACCAATATCAACGAAACAGGAGATGTCACTACAGACTTTACAGACTGTGATGCTGTGATTTGTAAGATATATATATTTGGTACTTGTCCTGTTTCTGGCACAGAGCTATTAAAACCCTTGGAATTTCCTAAGTGATGAGAGCAATAAAGGTATATTTTGTTATGTTAATAAGGTGACTATTGGAAAGCACCTAAAGACGGGGATTAGTTGCCAGTGGAGTCAAATGTGATTACAGGATCAAAACTTTCAGTTGTGTCCCCTACCCGCCCCCCACCCCCGACCACCACCTTATCTGAGGAGAAAGGAAAGCCTGGAGAGTGAATTCAATCACAAATGGTGGATGATTTAGTCAATCATGTCTGTATAATGAAAACTCCATGAAACACTTAGTTTTACTGAACAAAGTGGGATTCAGCCACCTGCCCCAAACATAAGAGAACAGAAAAATTGGTGGGGAAGAAGGAAGGTCTTTATCAATAGGTTGTCCAATTTGGGGGAGCTAGGGACTCCCCAGTTCCAGGCCAATCTTTTCCACAAAACACAGAAAGAAGCCAGCCATCCCCTCCTCCATTCTTATCTGTCCTCCTGGAGCCCAAGGCTGTTACACAAATGGGTCTCTGACTCTCCAGCTTCAGACTCAGTAGTGTGCACTTGCGGGGTAAGTGTTCCCATTGCCTCACCATAGCTTCTTCCCTCTCCTGGGGCTGGGGGCACACTACCAGATCATTGCAGCCAGTCGTGCAAGGAGGTTCATCCATGGAGCCCTGAGGTCCAAAACTGCTCACACCCCCAGGGCTGGTGAACATTTCTGGCCCACAAGTCTGTGTGCTACTCTCAGGAAGAAAATTGGAGAGTCTGTGACCCATGCTGTGTGGCACAGAGCCACAGCATCCCATGGGCCTGCTGCTGGGGAGGCACGCAGCTCCTGTAAGCCAGCCCTAGGTGACCAAGGGCAAGACAAGAGCCCAGAGCTAAGCTCAACATCCACCAGGTCCTGTGAACACTCCAGCTCCCCTCCAACTGGGCAAGTGAAAATGCAAAAGGGCCAAGACTCTGTGCCCTCCATTTAAATTGGCCCCAAAATTCTATGCATGCCAGAAGTATCCTGCTTTTCTAGCTAATCCTGTGGGCTAGACTGGTACATGTCAGCCTCTGCAGCATCTCTGCGCCTCCTCTGGCTGCTATGATCTGGAATCGGGTGGGAGGGTTTTCTAGGCATGGGTAGGGGCACAGCATCTGTCACGTGCTGGTTTGTTTACCCTTACCTGGTGTTATGCAGTCACGCAAGGGATGTAGTTTCAATCTGCTGCCTTGGGGTTTCCTGCAATCCATCCCTCACTTCAGGGAGGGAAGCCCTTTGCGCTGCCTCTAGGATCCCTCCCTTCTGTCCAGTGATCTGGCCACATCCCCCGTTACAATAGGATGGGGTTTGGAGAGCTTCTAGGTTGCTGAACACAGAGAATTGGAGAGAGTTGTGTGCTTATGGAGCACAGAAGCTCTATGCCTTTTTCCATACCTTGCGTCTCTTCCATCTGATTTTTCTTCAGTTGTACTCTTTGATAATATACTGATATTCTAGTAAGTAAAAATTTGCTCTGAGTTCTGTGAGCTGCTCTGCAAATTAGTTGAACCCAAGTTAGGGGGTCATTAAAACCTCCGATCTACAGCAGTTAGGTCAAAAGCTCAGATGACAACCTGGACTTGAGATTGGTGTCTGAAATGAGGGTGGTAGGTGGGAGTAGTTTTTTAGGACTAAACCCTTAACCTGTGGAAACTGATGTTATCTCTAGGTAGATGGTGTCAGAATTGAGTTAAATTGTAGGACACCCAGTTGCTTGGTGGTATGTGGGAAGATGCCCACATATTAGACTTGGTACCCAAACCCTTTACAGACATTTAAAAAATCAAAAGGAAGTATTAAGAAAATCTTTCTGCCCATAAATTGACAACTTCAATGAAAGGAAAGTCCTTGAAATACTTAACTTACAAAGAAACAGCCAAGAAGAAATAGAGCCTTGGCTGGTGTGGCTCAGTAGATTTAGTGCTTGCCTGTTATCTAAAAGGTCACTGGTTTGATTCCTGGTCAGGGCACATGTCTGGGTAGCAGGCCAAGTCCCCATTTGGGGCTGTGCAAGAGGCAATTGATTGTTTCTCTCACACGTCAATGCTTCTCTCCCTCTCTTTCTCCCTCCCCTCCCCTCTTTCTAAAAATAAATAAATAAAGTCTTTTTTTTTTAAGAAGAACAGAAAACCTGAATAGTTCAATATCTATCTTAAAAATTGAGTTCACAGTATACAACTCTCAAATAAAGAAAATTCCAGGCTGAGATGGCTTCATTCATAAATTCTACTAAAACTTTAAGGAAGAAACAATACTGACTGCATGCAAACTCTTCCTAAAATTAAACAAAGAGGGGATTATTTTCCAACTCATTCTATGAGGACAGCATTACCCTAATACAAAACCCAACGAAGTTATTGAAGGGAAAAAAAGAAAACAAAACAAAACACTGCAGACCAATATCCCACATGAATATGTGTGCAAAAGCACCAACAAAATATTAGCAAAGGAAATCCAGCAAAACGTAAAAATGGTTAAAACATCATGACCGAGTGAGGTTTTATATCAGGAATACAAGACTAGTTCATCATTCAAAAAAATCAGTCAATGTAATTCACAATATGAACATAGTAAAGAAAAAAGCTACATGATTATATGCCAATTGATGCAGAAAAGACATGTAAATAAAATTCAACATACATTTATGATTTTTAAAAAACTATCAGCAAACTAGGAATAGCAGGTAATTTTCTTAACCTGATAAAGCATATCTACAAAAAAATTATAACTAGTATTCTTAATAATGGAAGATTAAATGCTTTCCCCTTAAGATCAGGAACAATGCAAGGATGTCTACTCTCATCACTCTTATTCAACATCATATTGGCCATCCTAGTCATTATGATAAGGCAAAATCAACAATATCTGTAATAAGCAAAAGATACATATTGTAATCCCTAAAGCAAACACACACACACACACACACACACACAGAAGGTTAAAAGTAAAAGAATGAAAAGATACATATCATGTAAGCTCTAATTATAAGCAAGATGAAATGGCTACGTTAATTTCAGAAAAAATAGACTTCAAAACAGGGAGTATTACCAGGAATAACAATAAAAATTTATAATGAAAATTGATACCAGTTGACAGAGTTAATACATTAGAAAGATATAATTATAAATTTGAATCAATCTAACAACATAATCCAAATCCATGAAGCAAAAACTGACAGACCCAAAATAAGACAAGTTTACAACCTTAGAGATTTTTAAGACTCTAACAATTAGGAAAAAAAAAAAAAGTAAGAATATAGCAATCTGAACTAAACCATCAATCACCACACCTTATTGGCATGCATAGAAACCTATACTCAGTAACTACAAAATATATGTCCTTTACAAGTACACATGAAAAGTTAAATAGGATAAAATATATGCTGAAGTATAAATAAAACAATCTCAAGTTTCAAAGTGCTAAAATCTTACAGAAAATACTCCTTAAATTAGAAATTATTAACATAAGGTATCTAGAAAAGGACCAAATATTTAGAAATTATATTTTAAACCTTTTTAATAACCCACAGGTCAAAGAAGAAATTGCCAGGGAAAATAAAAACACTTTGAACTAAACAATAATTAAAATACAGTGAGTCAAGATCTGTGAGGTGCAACTAAAGTTGCAATAACTCAGAGCAAAAGTTTTATCTTTGAATGTTTATATTATGAAGAAGAAAAAACTCTATAACAATGATCTAAGTTTCCATGTAACAATATGAACAAAGTAAATCCACAACAATTAGAAAGAGAAAGTTAAATCAAGAACAGAAAACGATGAAACAGATAACAATCACTGAAGAAAATTACCACAACCAACAGTTGGTTATTATAAGGATTAATACAATTAATAAACTCCTAGCAAGATTGGACTCAGATAAAACAGAATAAATACCATAGGAATGAAAGAGTAGTCATCACTCCAGATTCTACAAACACCAAAAGATAATGTTTTTTATATATTTCTTTCAGGTGTTCAGCATAGTGGTTAGACAATTATATAATCTGTGAAGTGATTCCCTTGATAATGCTGGTACCCACTTGGCACTGTATGTAGTTATTACAATATTATTGACTATATTCCCTACGGTGTATCTTACATCCCCATGACTATTTTCTAACTTTTTACTTTCTTCACCCAAAACGATCAATTACTATGAACAACTTTAAGCCAACAAATTTAACAATTCAGAGGAAATAAAGTCTTTGAAAATACAAGTTACCCAAACTGGCAAGGTTGAACAGAAAACATGAACAGACTTGTATTAGAGAAACTGGTTTTATCTAAACCTCCCTTAGTGGGTGCTTGAAAATAGGAATTGAGTATAAATGGGCGCAAAGAAAGGATCTTTTGTGGGGGTGGAAATTTTCTAAAATTGGACTGTGGTGATAGTTTCACAGCTCTGTAAACTTATTAAAAACCATTGAATTGGACAATTAAATGGGTGAATTATATGGTACAGTACACAAGCTCGTGTGGTTTCAGTTATGAATTATATGAAAAATTTAAGGTATACGAAAAATTTAAGGAAATAATTTCAATTTTATTTTTTAAAATATGTTTATTGATTTGAGAGAGAGAGACATCAACGTGAGAAAGAAATATTGGCTGCTGCCATACATGCACCAACCAGGATCAGACTCGCAACCTAGGCATGTCCCCTGGCTGGAAATAGAACCACCAATGCTCCAACCAACTGAGTCTCATTAGCCAGGGCTGATTTCAATTTTATACAAATTCTTTCAGAAAATATGAGGATGGAACACTTTCCAACTAATTCTGTGAGGCCAGTGTAATTCTGATACCAAAAGCTAACAAAAACTTGAAACACAACTTCCAGCCAAGATGGAAGCGTGGGTAGACACAATTTTCCTTGCACAACCATAAGAAGGATTACATCTACCTCAAAACAAAAAACAATAAGGCGGCCAGAAATTTGAACTGCATGGAAGTCCAACAAACAAAGATTTAAAGAAGTAATACTCATCCAGACGAGTAGGAGGGGTGGTGACTGAGAGCTGGGGTGGAGAGGACATTGTGTGGTGGCGGTGGCAGCAAGGCAGTGGCTGTGGCCAGCCAGCAGAATGAGCAGTCTCATATTATAAAAGCCCGGAAGACACCAGGGGAGTGATCCCAGCCCCAGACCAGACTATGCTGCTCATGGTTCCAGTGCTAGGAAAATAAAGCCACATAGCTTCTGGCTGTGAAAACCAATGAGGGTTGTGGTGACAGAAGAAACTGCCCATCTCTCAGGAGAGTCCATTAAGAGGGCCCCTATAGTCCTAGAATTATGCAAACCCACCCACTTTGGCAACCATCACCAGGGCAACAGCTAGAGGGGCGCCAGACACATATGGGAAGTAGGTGGTGACTGGAAAGGGGATGAACTGACTGGAAAAGGAGAGCATGCTGAGCAAGCAGCATTGTTCCCTCTCTGACCACTGCCCCACATACAGTGCCACAACATAGTAAAACAGATCACTCCACACTGACAAATACCTAAGGTTCTGTCCTTTACAATGTAACAGGTGCCACGGCTCTACCTAAGACACAGAGGCAAACACAGAAGACTGTCAAGTTGAGGAGACAGAGAAGTATGGCTCAAAAGAGGGAGCAGATCAAGGCTCCAGAGGGAGAGCAAAGCGAGTAGCAGACAGTCAACCTAACAGACACAGAGTTCAAAACAGTGGTGATAACGATGCTCACAAAAATGATTGAGCACAGCAAATGCATAAGGGAAGAAGTGAAGGCTATACTAAGAGAAATGAAGAAAAATCCACCTGAAACAAATAGTGAAGAGAAGGAAGCGAGGGTTCAAATCAATGTACTAGAACATAAGGAAGAAGTAAACAGTCAGCGAGTACAGAATGAAGAAAAAAGAATTAAAAAGAAACGAGGAGAGGCTTACGAACCTCTAGGATAACTTTAAATGTACCAACATCTGAATCATAGGAGTACAGAAGGAGAAGAGGACGAGCAAGAAATTGAAAGCTTATCTGAAAAAATAATGCAAGGAAAGATCCTTAATTTGGCAAAGGAAATAGACATATAAGTCCAAGAAGAAAAAAGAGTCCCAAACAAGATGGACCCAAAGAGGACCACACCAATACACATCATAATTAAAATGTCAAAGGTGAAAGATAAAGAGAGAATCTTAAAAGCAGCAAGAGAAAAGAAGAGACTTACCTACAAAGGAGTTCCCCTAGACTATCAGCTGATTTCTCAAAAGAACTTTGTATGCAAGAAGGGACTGGCAAGAAGTATCCAAAGTGATGAAAAGCAAGGCCCTACAACCAAGATTACTCTGTCCAGCAAAGCTATCATTTAGAATGAAAGGGTAGATAAAGTGCTTCCCAGGCAAGGTAAAGCTAGAGGAGTTCATCATCTCCAAGCCATTATTACATGAAATGTTAAAGGGACTTATTTAAAAAAAAGAAGATGATCAAAAGTATGAACATTAAAATGACAACAAACTCACAACTATCAACAACTGACTCTAAAAAAGAAAAAGAAACTAAGCAGACAACCAAAGTGGGAACAGGATTATAGATACAGGAAGCATTTGGAGGGGTGTCAACTGGGAGGGGGAAGGGAGAGAAAGGAAAATGGTGCAGAGGTCAAGAAGCATACTTGGCAGGATCAAACAGACAGGCTGATGTTAAGAATAGTATAGGAAAGGGTGAAGCCAAAGACTTATATGCACGACCCATAGACATGAACTTAAGGGCAGGGCAATTGATGAAGGAAAGGGTGGAATGGCTGGAGGGAGGCAAAGAAAAAATAATTGGGACAACTGTAACAGCATAATTAATAAAATATACTAAAAAACAAAAATTAATACAAATAAATAATAAATACCAAAGGAGACTGATCTCTAAGTAAGAAAAAGGAAAAAAACAACAACAACATACAAGAGATGTCCTATAAGGCTATCAGGTGATTTCTTAACAGAAACACTACAAGCCAGAGAGACTGGCATAAAATATTCCAGATAATGAAAAGCAAGGACCTACAGCCAAGACTATTCTATCCAGCAAGGCTTGCATTTAAAATGGAAGGTGAAATAAAGAGCTTCCCAGACAAAAGAAGGCTAAAAGAGTACATCTTCATCAAGCCAGCACTGCAATAGATGCTAAAGGGACTGCTATAAAAAGGAGAAGAAAGAGACAGAAAGACAGAGGTGGGGAAGGGGGCAGGAAGAAACAGAGGTACCAAAAAAATGGCAATGAATAAGTACCTATCAATAATAACCTTAAACATAAATGGATTAAATGCTCTGATCAAAAGACAAAGTGTAGCTGAATGGATGAGAAAGCATTACCCACATATATGCTGTCTACAAGAGATCCACATCAGAACAAAAGATCTACACAGGCTGAAAGAGACAAAAAAGGTCGCTACATAATATTTAAGGGAAGAGTCCAACAGGAGGATATAACCCTTGTAAGCATATAGGCACCCAACAAAGGAGCACCTAAACATATAAAGAAAGCCTTGGAGGACTTCAAGAAAGATATTACCAACAACACAGTCATCATTGGGGATTTTAACACCCCACTGTCAACATGGATAGATCTTCCAAACAAAGCATCGACAAGGATATTGTGGCATTGAACAACACTCTAGATCAAATGGACTTAATTGATAATATAGAGAACTTTTCATTCCAAAGAAGCAAAATAAAATTCTTTTCAAATGCACATGGAACATTTTCAAAGATAGACCACATGGCAGGACACAAAACAAGCCTTAACAAATTCAAGAAAACTGAAATCATACCACACATATGCTCAGATCACAATCAATTGAAACCAGAAACCAACCTCAAGAAAAACACTCAAAAGCATTCAAATACACGGAGACTGAGTAACATGTTATTAAAATGAATGAGTCAACAATGAGATCAAGGAAAAAATCAAAGTATGTGTAAACCAATGAAAATGAACACACAACAACCCCAAACCTATTGGACTCAGTGAAGGAAGTCCTTAGAGGCAAGTTCATAGCAATATAGGCTTACCTAAGGAAAATAGAAAAATCTCAAATAAACAACCTAACCAAACATTGAAAAGAACTAGAGGAACAACAACAAAGTGAGTAGAAGGAAGGAAATAATCAAAATCAGAGCAGGATTAAATGATATAGAGACTAAAAGAACAATTGAAAGGATCAATAAATCCAGTGTAGCTGAATGGATGAGAAAACATTACCCACATATATGCCGTCTACAAGAGACCCACATCAGAACAAAAGATCTTCACAGGTTCTTTGAAAAGACAGACAAAATTGACAAACCTTTAACCAGACTCATCAAGGAAAAAAAAAGAGAGGACCCAGATACATAAAATCAGAAATGAAAAAGAATTATGTACAACTGATACCACAGAAACACAAAGGATTCTAAGAAATTACAATGAACTATATGCTAAGAAATTGGACAACCTGTGTGAAATGGACAAATTTCTAGAAACATACAAATTTCCAACACTCAATCAAGAAGCATCAGAAAACCTGAACAGACCAATAACAACTAGTGAAATTGAAACAGTAATCAAAAAACTCCCGGCACACAAAAGCCCTGGACCAGATGGCTTCAAAGGTGAATTTTACGAAACATTTAAGGAAGAACTAATTAGTATTCTCAAACTATTCCAAAAAAATTAAGAAGAGGGAAGACTCCCAAACTCTTTTAGGAGGGCAGTATCATCCTAATTCTAAAACCAGGTAAAGACACAACAAAGAAAGAAAACTACAGGCCAATATCTCTGGTGAATATAGATGCTAAAATCCTCAACAAAATACCGGCAAACCTGTTCCAGTAATACATTAAAAGGATCATACATCATGATCAAATGGGATTCACCCCAAGGATGCAAGGTTGGTACAACATTAGCAAATCAATAAATGTGATTCACCACATAAACAAAATGAAGGACAAAAATTATATGATCATATCAACAGATGCTGAAAAAGCATTTGATAAAATCCAGCACCCATTTACGATAAAAACACTCAGCAAAGTGGGAACAGAGGGAGCATACCTCAACATAATAAAAGCCATACACAAGAAACCTACAGCCAACATTATACTCAGTAAGCAAAAAATGAAGTTTTTCACAAGAAACCTACAGCCAACATTATACTCAGTAAGCAAAAAATGAAGTTTTTCACTTAAGATCAGGAACAAAACAAGGGTATCCGCTTTAACCACTCTTTATTCAACATAGTACTGGACGTTCTAGCCACAAAGATCAGACAGGAAAAAGAAATAAAAGGCATCAAAATGGAAAGGAGGAAGTAAAACTGTCATTATTTGCAGATGACATGATAGAATACACAGAAAATAGTATAGTCTCCACCAAAAACTACTCGACTTAATAAGTGAGTTTGGCAAAATAGCAGGACACGAAGTCAATATTCAGAAATTGATGGCATTTCAGTACACCAACAATGAAATATCAGAAAGAGAAACTAGGAGGGAAAATCCCATTTCCTATAGCAACAAGAAAAATAAAGTACCTAGGAATAAATTTAACCAAGGAAGTAAAAGACATGTACTTGGAAAACCACTGAACACTAAAGAAATTAAGGAAGATATAAATGGAAGCATATATCATGTTCATGGATTGGAAGAATTAATATCATTAAAATGTCCAACACCCAAAGCAATCTATAGAATCAAAGCAATTCTTATTAAAATACCAATGACATCTTTCACAGATCCAGAACAAATATTTCAAAAATTGATATGGAACCAAAAAAGAGCTGAATAGTTTCAGCAATCTTGAGAAAGAATAACAAAGTAGGAGGGATCACAATACCTAATATCAAACTATATTACAAGGCCACTGTAATCAAAAACAGTCTGGTGCTGGCATAAGAACAGACACATAGATCAATGAAACAGAATAGAGAACCCAGAAATAAACCTATGTCTCTATGGTCAATTAATATTTGACAAAGTGGGCAGAAGCACAAAATGGAGTAAAAACAGTCTCTTCAATAAATGGTGTTAGGAGAACTAGACTGGTACACGCAAAAATCATGACACTAGACCACCAACTTACACCACACAGCAGAATAAACTCAAAATGGATAAAAAACTTAAATATAAGTTGTGACACCATAAACTCCTAGAGGAAAACATAGGTAGGAAAATTTCAGATATCCCACATAGCAATATCTCCTAGGGAAAGAGAAATAAAGGGAAAAATAAACAAATGGGACCACATCAAATTAAAAAGCTTCTGCGCATTTAAAGAAACCATCATCAAAATGAAAAGGGAACCAACTGTATGGGAGAACATATTTGCCAATGATACATCAGACAAGGGTTTAATCTCCAAAACATATAAAGAACTCATATGAATCAACACCAAGAAGACAAACAATCCAATTAAAAAATGGGCAATGGATCTAAATAGACAGTTCCCCAAGGAGGACATACAGATGGCCCACAGACATACGAAGAGATGCTCAGCATCACTAGCCATCAGAGAGATGCAAATTAAAATCACAATGAGATACCACCTCACACAGGTCAGAATGGCTATCATTAACAAATCAACAAACAAATGCTGGCGAGGATGTGGAGAAAAGGGAACACTAGTGCACTCTTGGTGGGAATGCAGACTGGTGCAGCCACTGGGGAAAACAGCTGGAATTTCCTTAAAAAACTAAAAATGGAACTGCCTTGTGATCCAGCGATTTCCCTGTTGAGAATATACCCTAAGAATCCCAAATCACCAATTCAAAAGAACGTATGCACCTCTATGTTCATAGCAGCACTATTTACAATAGCCAAGTGCTGGAAACAGTCAAGTGCCCATCACTAGATGAGCGGATCAAAAAATTTACACAATGAAATACTATGCAGCAGAAAGAAAGAAGGATCTCTTATCCTTTGCGATAGCATGAATGGAACTGAAGCATATTATGTTAAGTGAAATAAGCCATGCGGTGACAAATACCATATGATCTCACCTATAAGAGGAATCTAATGAACAAAATAAACTAATGAACAAAACAGAACCATAGGCATGGAAACATAGGACAGACTGAAAGTGACCAAAGGGGAAGGGGGTGGGGGGAGTAATGGTGGAAAAAAGGGGAAGGAACCAAAGAACATTATATGAACGACCCATGGGCATGGACAACATGGGCATGGAGGAGGGCAAATGGGGTAAAATTGGGACAACTGTAATATAATAACAATTTTAAAAGTTTAAAAAACAATATAACTGCAAAGGCAAGACATGCCTTAAAAATAAGCCAGCATCACCTCCGTAAGTGACAGAAAAGAGTACATAAAAGACCTACGGAGTAATGGGAAGAGCATGCTGCTGAAGTGGTATCAGCAGGGTGACTTGAGATAAGGGAACTTAAACGGAGACAAAGAATTTAGACAGGAAGGAAAATAAGAGTAGGGAGAAGGTAGGCACTTGCAGGTCAGGAAGCAAGGTAAAGCAAGCAATGTGATGAGCTAACTTCAAAAGTAAACCTGAATTTTGTCTCCACAAAACCCCCGATGTCTCTCCAACACCTTTGGTTCTCCAATCAATTTCTCCCCAAACCTTTAGAAGTGTGATCCTTGGACAAGCTGCATCACCAACCATATGGGTACTTGAACTGCAATCCCTGGGAACCCGTCCCAGACTTAATTAGTCAGAAAGTGGGGGAGCTGGCCATCAATCTGTGTTTTAACAAAACCTTCAGGTGATTCTGATGCATCCTCAAATTTGAAAACCACTTTTCTAGGACCACCTGCTAGGTACAACTCTCCCCACAGGAGAGTGACGATGTTCTGAGTACTTCTCTTCGTGCAGGAAGGGAATTGATGGCAGGTCCCAACGCTCTAAGAGTTCAGCCCTTGGCCCAATTTCACTTCCTTCTCCCGAACACCTTGGTCAAATCACTACTCTCTATACCATTGCCTCCCGTATTACTTCACCCTCACAGGGCCCGCTCCCGCCCTTCCGTCGCCCTACCTCAGTGTCAGAGGGGACGTGGTGCCGACAGGGAGGTGCACTGTCCAAGGAGACAGGAATAGATGTGGCGCTTGCCCGGAACGCGCCCAACAGGAGTAAAAAGCCTCGGACCCATAAAGAAATGCTCCACTGCCACTGGCTTGGGGCAGGGCCTGATGCTGAAGAGCCCGCTCCTCCACCCCACTCGGGCGCCATCTTTGGGCTGAGCGTCGTTACCATGGAGTACGTGACGCCTCCGCGCCGGCGCTAGCCCCGCCCCTCACCTCTCCTGACAGGTGGAGGGGGGCCGCTGACGAAAAGCTGTTTTTCGATTGGCTAGCGTCACCCGCAAGACGTTCACCGCGAACATGAAACGTGTCTCCTTTCGCGAAACCAGCCAATAAATGCTGTTTAGCGGCCCACTTGTGTAGGGCTCTGAGAGTAGCGGTGTGGATGGTGTAGGTGTCTTTACTGGGGACTTTTTCAGTCTTTAATTCAGTTGATCACGGAAAAGATATACACCCACTAGGTGCCAGGTGGCTTAGTTTAAAATAAACCGCTGCAGAATTTTTTATGATGTTGCCCTATGTATAAAAGGTGAATGGAATATAATTTTCATTTTTACTTCACCCCCATTGCTCTGCTACCATCATTTGTCCCACTCAGAATACCACATTCACTTGACAGTCATTGAAATTTCTTTTCCTCTACATGACTAGCCCAAAACTGAATATCCATCTGCCATACTGGACATATTCGCAGCTGAGCCACCCTACAGTCTCCTCAAACTCATCAACTCCGCCACCCCTGCAAAAGAAAAAAAACCCAAACCAAAACAACAAATAAAACCCATCTCCTGGTTCCCCTACTTTGTAAATGCATTACCCATTCAGCAACCAAAGGTGGAAACATGTAGCCCCTGAATACTGCTCTCTACTTGGTTTTAAAATTGTTAGTGTTTATGGAGTCCTCTATTTCAGTACTCAAGAAACTCAGTTACTAAGACTGCAAACCCTATGGGTTTCCCTTCGGTTTATGCTGGGTTGCCACTGGGTTCTGAAGTATGAATCTGGTCAACCGTATTAATCAAGTTCTTTAATGACACATACAAGAAAGTAAGTCTAAAATCCCTTTTACAGTACATAAGACCTTGCATATTTGTCATCTTAGTTTTCGATTTTCCAAATATTCTCAATAGGTTTTAGTTACACTACATAACCCAGTTGAATTGTTCCTCAAATGTCTTATTTTGCATAAAACTTGTCATTTCCTTTTTCTGAAATGTCTTCCCAAATATTACAAGTTTAATTTCTTTATGGTTCTAAAAACCGGATTCTAACTTGTGGTGGCTTCGAAATGCACTGCTTAAATCTGATTAAGAGTGTAACTGACCAATGGTCTCAAGCTGCTTCTTAGCAACCACGTTGTTTGCCTAGAGGAGAGGTTGTATTTCCCAAGTGCTACTGGTAGTCAAATTAGACTGGTGTTACAAATACAAGCTCTTTTCTGACAGCAAATTTAGCTTGAGAATCACCACTGGATTAAGCAACCTTTCTTAGATTGGGTGTCAGAGGTACCCAATCCTTTCTTATGTATCTCTCCTTCAAAGGTCTTTCACATCCAACTCCAATACATTTTTGGCATGCCGATTGTTTCTTAGCATCTGCTTATTAGAGAACCCAAATACATCAGTTTGGAAAACTATTTCCATGTTATGTGAAGACTTGTTGGTTAATAAAAGGACTAGCTGTTACTGCATCATCTACAACTACCTTGGTTCAAACTCTCATTTCAATATTTTGAGGTTTAAAATATTCTAAAGTCCTGCTTAATTTCCTATTTAAAATCAGTCCTATATTTACATTAACACATGGAGCCAAATAAAGCTACACTAACAAGGCAACACTGATCCGAACTCCCAGCATCACAGAGGTATGTGCCACTATTTTCACATTTTCAACTTAACCAGTTTTTCACTGACTCTCAATATGAGAGGCAGTTACCAGAATATTTAATAAAATGCAGTACCAAAGTAGAAATAAAAATGTTACAGGGAAGTTGTAGATCTATTTTGGTGTGCAAATCTATGTGTCATAGTGCATACCTGCACTAGCAAAAATAGTTGGCTCTTGTACTTCCTGGAATATGTTGTCTCCTCTATTGTCTAAAAGCTTATCAGAAGCTAGGTTTAAGTGCTCCGTCGTTATAAACCTTTCAAAGTACTCCCTTCTCCACTGTCCCCCAACCAATGTTTCATCACTACGAACAGCCCTCTGACTTCTTTTATACCTGATAACTGCCACCATTTAAGCACACAGGAAGTGAATTTCAGGCAGTTATTTTCAAGCCACTTAAAAACATGAGAACAAATCCATTTTATCCACTTTTTAAAAATGACTTTATTTACTCATTTTAAGGAAGGGAGAAAGAGGAAGAGAACCACTGATGTGTGAGAGAAACATCCACCTGTTGGCTCCCCTTTGCATCTTGACCAGGGACAGACCCTACAACCCATGTATGAGCCCCAACCAGGAATCCTTTGCTTTGCCAGAGGACTCCCCCAACCAACTGAGCCACACCAGTCAGGGCTGTTTATTTACTTTTCAGTAAGTTTAAATCCTTGAGGGGTACAGCATCTGGAGAGAGAAAAAGAACATATTGTCATTTGGTACATGTTATATATAAACTTAAAAATATTAACACAATATGGATAAATTTCCCATTGTCCTATTACTGTACTCATCTGAAAGGCATCCAATGACATGCAGGTGGGCAAGGAACAAAGTTTTATAGCCTTCAGCTTTCAGGCAAACACATTTTGAATAAGAACCATTCTGGGAGCACTGAAAGTTCATTTAATTTTGCTTATTTTAATAACAATAAAATACTTTCTTAAATGCTCAGCAAGGTTCATAAGTACTCCATGACCTCAAGACTATGGCCATGACTATTAAAAATAGGTCCTAACTAAAGAAAACAAGTGCTATTTTAGAAAACCACAGGATCTGGAGTCAAAGACTTGGGCCAAAGTCCTGGGACCTAGAAACATGAACATCAGTTTTCTTCTACAAAATAAGACTACCACTACCTATTCTAACAAAACTGTCATGAAGAAGAAATGAAAAAATATTAAGAATTATGCCAGGAAACAGAATGTTTTTAATTTTCTAGAATCTACTTCAGTGCCAAATAAACTTTTGCCAGAAAATTATTCAGTTAAAGACTATTTTCCTCCTATGCAGCTTTAGCAAAATCTGAAATATAGGCATGATTCATAATTTGCCTTCACTTTCCTTCTAACACCAAGAATCTGATGTTCCATAATACATTTACACAGAGCCACTAATTTTGCAGCATAATTACATTGGTGACATCTTATAATCACAATAGTTCTTAGAGGTCCAAGTCCAAGGCCTTAAGCTTAGTTTGACTCAGCAGGGTGTCATATTGCTAATAATTGTACTTACTACACGGATTCTGTGTCCAATGGCCTTAGCAGGAAGATTGCTTCGGAATTTAGCACGAACCATGCCACTGTTTCCATGAGCACGAGTTACCTTTCCCCAGATGACTCTGGTTTTGTTTGGTTTACCACCAGGAGTCACTGTGTTGCTGATTTTAAAAGGGAACAAGAACCCAAGCAATTAGTACTATAATGTGGTACAAATTCAAAGTGACATCTAGACCAGTGGCTCTCAACCCTAGTTAACCACTTAAGTCACCACTTAAAACCCCAGGGCATCACTCATTCAACAAATACTTGGGTACCATACCTACTATATGCCAGACATTTTTATAAACATTATGATTTTGGAGTTTTGTGAAATATAGCTGTTTAGAAAACATAAATCCCTTGCAGAGGATAACCAAGTATATATAGCCTTTAGTTACACATAAATATATAGAATGTAAAATAAGAACTGCAATACTGAAAAAGAATGGGGGGGACACAAGTAGTTTGAAAATATTTGTGTTTAAAATTTTAAACACCCAGAAAGACTTCACTGAGAAAGTAACACTAAAACAAAAACTGAGGAGGCTGTGTCCCTTGCTTGGGGAAAGGCAGAAGAGACCAAGCAATAAATCCTAGCTGGATTATGAATAGAAATAGGAAGCCCTGAATGTGTAGGGTCTTTATTTAAAGACTTTGATTTGGGACTTGAGCAATGCACAGATGACCTGACATAATTTAAAGGATCACTCTAGGTGCAAGAGGAAAGGAGGAGGAAAACATGTACTCAGAGATTTTAATTGGTCTGGAATTAGATCAATGCTCTAGTGACTTAACACCTTTAAGCACGTATATATAATTTCAAGTAATCAACAAGATAAAGGTATGCGAAAGGTGCTCTATAGTATCTGAATGAAGAATGAGAATACTATAAACTTACTTCTTTGCTTTGTACACATAAGCACATCTCTTGCCTAGATAGAATTCAGTTTCATCTCGAGCATAAACACCTTCAATTTTAAGAAGAGCTGTGTGCTCCCTCTGGTTCCGGAGACCCCGTTTATAGCCAGCAAAAATGGCTTTGGACCACAGCCTAAGACACAGGAAAATATGTATCAACCATAAGCTATTATGGTATCTCATTTCACTTCAACAATCAATATGATTTGACCTGTAATGAACCCTACCCAAAAGTTATTTATAACAAACATCTAATTTCCACCCCCACTAGTTTAAAGCTTGCATTTAGTCAGGTCTGTGCCTAATAAACATAAAAATAAAAAACAAAGCAATTGTACTAAAAACGCGTACCTCCCAGACATATTTGTCGCTGTAGAAGTCCTGTTCCCGGCAAGCTTTAAAACAAATCGAATCTGTTTAAAATCTTCCAACGCACGTTCGCCACCTAGTTCCCTTCTCGTTTCTTACACCTGTTAGACAAACCATTTTCTGATCGACACTTCGCGTTAAGAGTATGGGGAAATGTAATCAAGCCGTAACATCTACGTGAAGCGCAGTCTGGCAGGATATTTGAACCTCAGAGAATGCCTGGTAGCTAAGCAAACTCCAAAATGAAACGGAAGTGGCAAGACTGTACACTAAACCCGCTGAAAACTCCTAAAGTAAGTCCTAAGAAAATTTATGCCATGATCACTGCAACTTAAAAAAAAACTCAAGGTGTCAGAGGAGAGCCGAGAAGACTCGAAAGAGCTCTTCTTTCCCTTCCCCTAAAGCAATGAATGAAAACTGAAGAAATTTAGACATGCAAAGCCAGGTAGGAGGGGAAGCAAATGGAAAGGACCCAGCCAAAAGCAGCTACTGTCTCAAAAAGGTAAATGCAGACGGACAAAGTGCATCTATTTCACTCCCTTAGGGCCCAGGAAGCACCTATGATTATGGTACTGGAGTACCCGCTCTCAGGACGTCAGGGGACCAGCACCATCAATCTTCCATCTCTTCCATCCTGTCCTCCCTGTTGCTGAATTCACAGCAATAGATTTCTGACAGGGCCTCCGTGCCACAGCAGTGTCTCGCCGAAATATGTGGTGGAACCCACTCCAGTTATTTACCCCCAAAGATTAGCAGCAGGAATTTAACTCACCTCCACAGGCGCCAAGATGGCGAAAAAAGGGAAGTCAGGCCCCTCCGCGTGGCCTTGTGGGATAAACACCTCTTCGCCCCACCCTCAATTTAGGCATCTTCCGCAACTGCCAAAAAGAAAACCTTAGAGTCGTTTTCTGACTGAAAGAAGCCACATTCAAGAGCACGCTTACAGTTTTTTCCCTAAGTCATTTCATCTTTGTAAGCGGCAGCGTGTATTATTTTGGAAAAAGGGGAGGCAAAAGTAGTAGCCAGCTAAAGAAGACGCAAAGGACCCACAAAGCTACGCGTTGCCACAGAAACACCTTGGGTTTTTGCGTCGTCGGTTATGGTAAGTGGAAAAAGTGTAGTCGGGCTGGAGGAGGTCCCCCAGCTTCAGGTACTCCAGACTTGATTCGCCAACATGGAGATAACTTTCCCTCATACCATGTGGGAGTCGGGCGAACTGAGACTCTCGGATCCTAGCCCGGAAGAGAAAGGCCGGTAGCAAGGAGGGAGGAGCTCTTGTTTTTACCTTCTTCCTCCTCCCTTCACTCCTTCCTTATACTCCTATATCTCTTTGCAGAAATGACTTAAATGTTTTTTTTTTTTAAGACTTTATTTATTTTTAGAGAGAGGGGACGGGAAGGAGACAGAGAGGGAGAGAAACATGGATGTGTGACAGATACATCTGTCGGTTACACCGGGGCCTGGCCTGCAACCCAGGCATGTGCCCGACGGGGAATCCGACCACTGACTTTACGGTTCGCAGAACAGCGCTGGATCCACTGAGCCACACCAGCCAGGGCCAGCAATAACTTAAGTTCTTAGTTCTATCATTTGTTTTGTCCTCGAGGGTAAGGACTGCCCTGAAAAGGACTTACTCCTTAAGAGAGAGAGAGAGAAGTATTTATTTATTTTTAGAGAGAGAGGAAGGGATTGGTGGCCTCTTCTACAAGTCCTAAGAGAGGGACCGAACCGCAACGTAGGGAAATGCCTTGACCAGGAATCCAACCTGTGACCCTGGAAGATGCCAACCAACTGAGCCACACCGGTCAGGGCAAGCCTTATTCCTTTACAAGAAAAACTCATCCAATGACCAGGCAAACTGTCGGGGTGCCCAGCATCGAGCCTAGCACTGTGCACACACATAATAGGTCTTCAGTAATTACTTCTGGAGACTAGCATCAGCTAGATTAATGGATGTCAGAGATTCACATTTCCTAATTATTGCACATTTATTTGGGTTAACTGATGGATTTATTTATTTTTTGAACAGTTTATCGAATGACTCCCATGTCCCAAGCTTCGTGGTTAGCTGGGAGGACACTGCAGTAAACAAAACAACAGAAATCTTTGCCTTCATAGAGCTTACTTTCTATTTCTAGTAGAAGGAGCAAGATTATCAGTCAAATATATGGCACATTAGAAGGTAGCGTGAGAAGAGTTAAGCAAAGAGGACTAAAAGGAGGCTTTTAGCCCTAACTGGTGTGGCTTGGTTGGGTGCCCTTCAGCTAAGCAAAGGGTCACTGGTTTGGTTCCCAGTTGGGGCACATGCCTGGTTTGTGGGTTTTGTCCCCAGTCGAGGTAACCGAGCCACGTATCTCTCCCTTTCTTTCTCCATTCCCCTCTCTCTAAAAGTAAATACTGAAATCTTAAAAAGGGAGTCCCTTTTACTCTTAAATGGGAAGCCATTTGAGAGTTCTGTACAGAGGAGTTACTCAAGCTGACTTTCATTTTAACAGAGTGACTGTGTTGTGATTGACAGGAAACAAGGGCAACACTGTGAAGATCAATTAGGAGGCTATTGTAAAGATCTTGATGAGAAATTATGGGTGTAGCACGAGGTGATTAGTACTGGAATTCTGAAAATATTTTAAATGTAGCACCAGATTTGTACAAATACTTATTGAGTGTAGTGCCTGAAACTTAGGATACAATAGTGAGCACCATTATCATGGTTCCTGATCTCATGGAACTTAAACAGTCTAGTGGGGGAAACTGACATAAATATTACAGATTGTAAAGAGAGCTCTGCAGGAAAGTAAGTACAGTGAGTCCTTGAACAGAGGAATCCTGATCCAGCCAGATGAGTCAGGGAAAGTGTCAATGCAGAAGGTCTTTTCAAACTGCAGGTGGTGGCCAATTAGGTCATAATTATATCCCTTTCTAAGCAAAATATGACAAAATAAAAAGTACAGAATGTATCACACATGTTATAGGTAAATTGTTTTATAAAACGTTTTCAGTAATTTGCGTGTGTGTGTGTGTGTAGTCTGCCCAGAAGGTATCCAGCTGTGTAATATGAAAAATAGAGACATTTATTGAAGAAAAATCAAAATGCAAGAAACATTGTACATGGGGCAATGACACCTCAGACCCCTTTAAAGTAGGCACCTTGGAACCTCACACAGTTCTCCCAACCACCATCAGCTGCCTGAATCTCATTGACAGTCTGAAATCTTTCCTTTCAAAGGTGATTTTAGTTTGGGGGAAAGCCAGAAGTTGCAGGGTGCCATAGCTGGGTTGTAGGAGATCTGAATCACCTGGGTGATTGGATGTTTTTCAAAAAAACTGCATGAGACATGATGCATGAGTAGATGTGTGGTTGTGATGAAGCTGCCAATCACCAGGCACCCATAGCTGCGGCCTTCTGAATCATCCGAATAGTTTCTGTGGAGGAATGTTCAAGCTCAACACAAAATTTGATGCAGATTTGTTGCTCTACTTGCTTAAGTCATTCAGTCATCATGAATGCAACAACCACACAGTACACATGCTCACTCAATGGCATCTACCACCCCCACTGAGTAGTACAGTGAAATTGTCATTATTCACACATGCACATTCCAGTCCACTCTCCTTGGCTGCCAGGTTATATTGATGTCACATAAACCATTCTCATTACATTAACATTGGTTGAACTTTTTCCTGGCAGACCTCATATACTGTATATAAAAATATATGTCATTGTAGGATTTGTGTCAGTGTTATTCTAGAAGGAAAGAGTTGGCAGAGTTGAAGAGAACTTAATAAGGAATTTGCTTACAAAGATGTAGGCAAGACTGAAACTATAAGGGATAATGTAGTCTCCAGGCACATGGGGAAGAAGTTACCTGAGCCCACAAGAGAGCAATATGGAGAGGATTGCCTGACAGGAGCCATGACCTTTGGTGATCTGGCAGGGAGGGAGCTGGGGGAATAAACACCTGACCTCACAATCTTACACTTTGAATTTCTTTCGGAATCTCCCATTGATGCATATGGATCAGTCTCAGGGTGCGGAAAATGGTGGACATGGATCTAGAGGGGCAAAAGGCAGATACCTAGCAAAATGCCAATGATTTAAGCTGCCACCTGGTGGGATCAACAAGATGAATATATCAGGGGAACAGAGTAATCTAATTAAATACTTTAGTAATCAGAATAACAGAAAAGTAAATCCATTATATAGAGATTACAAATTTAAAAAATCAGAATACAATAAAAATATGAAAACCATGTTGTATATTAATTTCCCTTAAGAAGGGACTCAAAGATTGCATTTATCTGCCAATAATTAAGGTAGTGGCACAATAGACTTGCACTACATGATAGTTCTTCCATCTCTAGGACTTTTCTAATAAGCAAAAAGGAGATAAACCACAGTTCTTGTAATTCTTTAATTTTCTCTGAATAGAAGAGCATAGAACTAACTTAAATGCCACTCAGTACTCAAACTAATCTCAATGTTTTCTTCCTATTTTAGGTTATTTCATTTTTATGAGATTATAAATGTGCCTTGGACATTAACAAAACTAACTTAAGAAGAATGGAAGGGTATGTCCAAAATTTCAATTTGTTTTGTATATTTGTTTAAATGATCCCTTATGTTAAATTTCTGTGTATTATCTAATGATCTGTAACAAATTACTCCAAAATTTAGCTACTTAAAATATAAACATTTATTATTTCACAGTTTCTGGGGATCAGGAATTTGGGAGCAGGTTAGATGCATGGTTCCATCTTGGGGTCTCTCATAAGGTTGAAGTTGGCTGGGGCTGCAGTCAGTCATCTGGAGACTTGACTGGGGCTGAAGGGTTAACTTCCAGGATGTCTCATTTGTAAAGTTGGCGTGTTGATGCTGGCTGTTGGCAAGAGGCCTTAGTTCCTCACCCTCATGAAACTATCCACAGGTCTGTCCTTTTGACAAGGCAGCTGGTTTCCCACAGAATGAGAGATGTAAGAGAGTAAGGTAAAAGCTGCAGTGTCTTTTATCACCTAGCCTCAGAACCCACAATATCCTTTTCATTACAGTATCCCTCAATGTGGGGGAGATTACAAAAAGGCATGAAGATGAGAATCGTATGGGCCACCTTGGAGGCTAGCTAGCACATTCTGTTTTTCACTAATCATGACATACTTGTTTAACATTTATAAAGATGTTGCTAGAAAAGAAGTTAATTTTAGTTTAAATTCAAGTTGGTTAAGCATAGTCAAATTGCATGGAGTATATAACTTTCTTAAACAGTAAGTAGCTTGCCTATGGTTGGTCAGAATGTCACTGAGAGGTATTTAAAATCATATACAAGCTCCTACTTTTGTTCTTAATCTTGGTTATATTATATGACAATATCGATTTCACCAGAGCCAATGTACATGCTGCCTGTGCTTTTGAATTTAAGTAATTTTAAAACATTTGGTGGCTGACTTATTTCTTCTTTATTCTTTCTGCAGAGGCCAACTGGAAGCCTCAAATCTTCCTCCAAAAACTTGGCATTCTGAGGTGACTGTGTCAGTGACAGGCAAACCACATGGTGTTGTAGAAAAAGAAGAAATAGCTAAAGAAACAGACATAGATATCATCCCAGAAGTCACAGAGCCACTCTGCATTCTAGATGTGCTGAGGATCTCTGCAGTTCTGGAGGACACCACAGACCAGCTCTCTATTCTAAACTATATCATGCCAGTTCAGTATGAAAGAAGACAAAGTGCCAGCATGGTATATATATGCTTACTATTATTTAATCTCTTTTTTTCTTTTTCTTTTTCCATCATTTACAGTACTTATGTCATTTAATTACACATGGGAAATAGCATCATTATCTCAGATAAAGGGCTATATAATAATTACCTGACATGTAGACACTCTGTTGGAGTGAAATAGCCATAGCTCAAGGTACATTACCAGTCAGAATGTCCTTGTCTCTCAATATGCTGGCATTATTCAAAAGGCCTATAGATAAATTGGTGTAAATACGGTATATGCACCGAGGTCAGACAAATTACTGAGTTGCCCATTTATATTTCTCAGCTGCTAAAAGCTAACTGATACTAGTGGGAGGAAATTGAACTGCTGGACCCTCTAAACATTGCTTTAATCCAAAATGACTTTGTTGTCATTGCAGAATACGTTGCACTCTGCCTTTCTGAATAGCTGCCACAACATTGTATCATCCTTTACATGTTCAAAGATGTCATGGACTACTCAAAGCACTTACTGGGTTATCAAAAAACTCAACTTGGTAGTGTGCAAAAGCTTTTTAAATTCTTAAACTCTTGTTAATTTTAATAACTTAGGTTGTAGACATAAAATAAAAATTTTAAATACAAATACATATTTATTGGTAGCTGGAGATTGTTGGAGAAAGCGGCAGCCGTCCGAGCGAAGGCGACCACGACGATGGAGCTGCTTCTGGGAGCCAGGATCAGCCAGAGCGCGTCACCTGTTGGCGCTGTGGTGATCACGCAGGTCCCGCCAGCCCGCTGCGTGTTGCCCTGCACTGCAGCGGCCAGCACGGAACCATGGCTCTGCTTGTAGTGCTTCTGTCCTTGGTGGTGGGTGTGTTGGGGAACGAGTTTAGTGTATTAAGATCACCAGAGTATGTCGTTTTCCGCGATGGAAATTGGCCTTTGTCAGGAGAGCAAATCCCAGATGTGGCTGCATTAGCCATGGGCTTCTCTGTGAAAGAAAACCTTTCTTGGCCGGGACTGGCAGTGGGTAACCTATTCCGTCGTCCTCGGGCTACCATTATGGTGGTGGTGAAGGGAGTGGGCAAACTCGCTCTATCCCCAGGCAATGTCATTTCGTACCCTTTAGAGAATGAAGTTCCTTTTAGTCTTGACAGCGTTGCAAATTCTATTCACTCCTTATTTTCTGAGGAAACGCCTATAGTTTTGCAGTTGGCCCCGAGCGAGGAAAGAGTGTATATGGTGGGGAAGGCAAACTCAGTTTTTGAAGATCTTTCAGTAACATTAAGAGAGCTCCACTATCGCCTGTTTCAAGAAAACTCTGTTCTTAATTCACTTCCCCTCAATTCTCTAAGTAAGAACAATGAAGTTGATCTGCTCTTTCTTTCTGAACTGCAAGTTCTATGTGATATTTCAAGTTTGTTGTCTCGACATAAGCATCTAGCCAAGGATCATTCTCCTGATTTATATTCACTGGAGCTGGCAGGTTTGGATGAAATTGGGAAATATTACGGAGAAGGTTCTGAACAATTCATCGATGCTTCTAAGGTCCTTGCTGACTCTTTGCAAAAGTTTGCAGATGACATGTATAGTCTTTATGATGGGAATGCAGTAGTGGAGCTGGTGACTGTCAGATCCTTTGACACATCCTTTGTGAGGAAGACAAGGACTATCCTGGAGGCAAAACAAGAGAAAAGCCCACCAAGTCCCTATAAACTTGCATATAAGTATAATTTTGAGTACCCAGTGGTTTTCAACATGGTACTTTGGATAATGATCACCTTGACTTTGGCTGTGATTATCATCTCTTACAATATTTGGAACATGGATCCTGGATATGATAGCATCATTTATAGGATGACAAACCAGAAGATTCGAATGGATTGAACTTTCCTTATGCCAAAATTAGAAAAAGCATTTGGAAATTTGCTGTTTTGTGAAAGTAAATCATTTAGTGTAGTTTAAAATAGATAGTATACTTTAAATTTTAAAAAGAAGCAAATTTTGTTTTCTATTTTGTGTGTGCCTCAAGTTGTTTTAGAGTAAAGTATGGTATTGACATGAATTGATTCGTGTGATACACTCAATATTGTAATATAACCATTAACTGTAATTTCATTCCATTTAGTATTTGAAAATAATGCACTGATATAAATGTAGAACACTTAGAATAGTTTGTGTTATTTATGTTGAGAAAATGCACTTAATCTATTAGAGAAGCTTATGAATGCTTAACTCCCTTACACAGGATAGGTGAAAATGATATTTTGGTTGTCATATACTATGAACCATGGTAAATGTCTTAATTTGATGTAAATATCTTTGAAACAAGAGGTTTTTAACTTTAGAGCAGCCCTAAACTGTGAAAGTGCATATACAGTCACTTAGATTTGGAACTGCATCTAATTAACAGAGGATAGCTGTTTTTTAACCTCTTCTGAAAGTTTGGTGATCCAGATGGTCTAGTGTGGTTAGTAAAAGTCCTACATTGATCTAAGAAGAAAGTGTCTTTGTGAAGTTATAAATTCTCATAATTATACACATAAAAACAAATATTTTGGGGAACATCTTGGAACATGAATATAAAAATATTTTTATTTCAGTAACTTTTCCCTCTGTGTAAGTTACTATGGTTTGTGTGATTAAGTGCAAGTAGATACTCCCTATCTTTCATGTGGAAGTGGACCAATGTCTATAAAGAATGACAACGTTACTAATGATTCCTCCAAAGCCCCCAAATACATATTTATTAAATTTAGCAAAATTACATTATATAATTCGTACAGAAAGTATTCTTATTTTTGATTCTATGACAAATGAAAACTGCTATATAAATGAGAGGATAAATTGCTTTCTATGGTTAACAGAAAAGAAGTCAAAGCTTTTTTAAAACTTTCCAAATTTATACAAGATTTTAATAAAACACTAGATTTGGAGTCAGGAGACCTTTGCAGTTTAGTTGTGTGCTATGATCACTTCATTTCGCTTTTAGTTTGCTCACTTGTAAAATGTGATGGAGTTTTAACTAAAGGGTCACTTCCAATGCTAACATTCTATGAGTTTTGGGGTAGTTTTAAAATGACCTTAATAGATATTGTAGGATTACAACAAAATAATTCCCTTATCAATCTATGGATGGCAAAGAGATTGGAAACCCAAGAACTCAGCCTTTCAGTGCTTTTAAAATAATACTCTAATTCATAAATTAAGATAGTTAACAAATAGTACTGAAGAGACTAGTGTTTCCTTCCTACCTATTGTCTCCTTCAGTAAGGATCAAAAATAAAAGGATATAAAGTCTTATAATACTTACCAATGATACTTTTAGGCATAAAATATGGTAATTTGCCATAATAGAAATTGAAGAAAGAATGAAAAACCCAAATTTATAAACAGCATTCAGCCGTAGTCACCACTCCAATAAGTAAAAGAACAAAACTCCTGTGCTGTTTTGTTCTTTTTAGTTACAGTGATGTTTACTCATACAATTTTCTGACTTAAGTAGGGGTTCTGCTTATGATTTTATAGAGGTATAAATAATAAAGGCTTTCACTCTTACCTTGAGTATCATAATTTTAAAAATTGTGGATCTCAAAATATTTTTTTGTTTTACTTCATAGTAGTATAATTGTTGTAATTGTTAATTTTACTGTGCCATTAATCTATATGGCATAGTATATACGTTTTAAAGCCTTAGTATGTATGTGGATTTTTTCCTCCAAAGGCTTTACATTGTTTAGCCTTAAAATAACCTTGGGGTGAAAGGTTATTATAGCATCATCTCTTTTTTTACAGCCATTATTATAGCTAAGTCAAGTAGATTTTCATTTGTTAGACTCAAGAAACGGAATGATGAAACTGTACTAATATTCCAGACTATCAGAAGTGGGAGTAATTGGACCTAAGTTTGGAAAGAGACCCCTTGCAGAAAATACTGTTATCTTTCCCTGAGGGTCTAATACCTTATTTTGTACATAGTGTGTGCTATATAAAAATCTTTTTTAGTGGCTGGACTAGATAGAACATTTAGTTAGTTCCTTAAAGTTCTTCTAAAAATTCATATTTATTTCTAGTAATCAGTAAATCAGTTTGACACATTTGCTTCCTTTTCCAGATGCCTAAGCATAGAGGTAGAGGAAGGATGGTTAGGGCAATCAGTAAAACAGAACTTCTTAGGCCTTACATTTCCCCTTTATTTCATAGACAATAATCTAAAATAATAATCATCCAAGTACTGAAAGTTTTCCTTATGTTCAGATTAGTTTCCGTTTAATTGCCAAAATTCTGTGGCTTTTTTTTTTGTAGTCAATCAAATAAATTTTGATTTAAAGGAATATTTTTAAATTTATTTCTTATTGAAGGCAGCAATTTGTTTTGTCCTTGCCTACAAATGTTTCCCTCCGATCTGAATCTCTGTTTTATCATTTATATAAAGAAGAATGTTGTTCAGTCTGTATTTATTAACCTTTTAAGGATAGTTTGGTGTTCTGTTGTTTTTTTTTAACATTTCTAAGCTAGTTGAAGTTTTGCTAAAGAATGCTTAGGCTTTAGGTATCAATATGCAGACAAACCTTTCTTCTGTGCATGGGATCAGCACAAGAATTTAAATAAATCATAACAAATGTAGAACTTAAATGATTCTGTGTACTTTTCTAAATGCTTTATGTATATTGATTTACTGTACCCTCATAATAACTCTATAAAGGCAGATGCTATTCTTAGACTAATTTTACCAGTGGGGAAAGTGGAGGCATCAGGATATTAAATAGTTGCCTGAAGTTAATATAGTTTAGTAGGAGATAGGGCCACAATTCAAACAAGAAAGTCTTGTTTCAGAGTGCATATGCATAGTCACTATGTTATATAGCTTTTCCAAAGTTCAAGATTTCAGCCACAGATTTAATAGGAATCATACGTAAAAAGACATGCTGTTCCTATAGTTCACCCCTTAGTATTCAAGTTTGTATCTAAAAAATAAAGTATTTTGGCCCTGGCCAGTTAGCTCAGTTGGTTAGAGCATCGTCCTGATGTGCCAGGGTTGTGGGTTTGATCCCCAGTCAGGGCACATACAAGAATTGACCAATGAAGGTATAAATAAGTGGAACAACAAATCGATGTTTCTCTCTCTCTTCATTGCTCTCTCTCAAATCAATAAATAAAAATTTTAAAAAGTATTTTGGCTTTTCCCCATAGGACCTTTGAAAAATACTATCAACTTATGCTTTTTGGTATGATTTCATTTTTTTTTTAAGATTTTATTTATTTATTTTTGAAGAGAGGGGACAGGAGGGGGAAAGAGAGGGAGAGAAACATCAGTATGCGGTTGTCTCACATGCCCCCAACTGGGGACCTGGCCCACAACCCAGGCATTTGCCCTGTCCGGGAATCAAACCAGTGACCCTTTGGTTCACAGGCTGGCACTCAGTCCACTGAGCCACACCAGCCAGGGTGGTATGATTTCATTCTTCATATTTCAAATTCATATATGTTCAGTGAATATTTGAGTCTACTGTACCCTAGGCATTGGTCCAAGTAATGAAGTTATAAAGATGGCCACATTTACTTAATATCCAATCTTATACCAAAAATAATTTGAGGTGAACCAAGATCTCTAAGACACTTGTGCATCTCTTAGAATTTACAATCTAATGGAGATATTTATACAAATAATTACAATATGGTAAGTGGTTGCTAATAGATTTTACAAACAACTTTACCTTTGGTCTTAGTCTGAAAGTTTACCAGGTGATAAGTTGGGGATGTTTACTAAAGGCAAGAAGATAAAAACAGCAGGATAATGTAGCTCGGTGTGGCTGAGAAGTAGGGTGATTTTCTTCTAGCATAGAGTACAAATGGAAGAAAATGAGGTTGAAAAATGTAGGGAGAGACCCTCATACAGCTTTGTTTTTCTCGCTCTTTAAAATCTGTTGTACATAAAAATCATTTATTGTTTTTAGAAGAAAAACAATGAAATGAATTCAGAAGAAAAAAGCTTGGAAAAACTTCCAGTAGTCTTAAGAACCTCAAAAATATCAAGTGCATTCTTGCCTCAAGAAGAACCCAAGTTGCCAGAAATCAGACAGGGAGGCCAATTTGCCAACAGATTTAACAAAATGCAAGATTTTGTCCTCAAAAAACCTACAAAGCAGACCATAATTACTATGGAGACACTGAAGAAAATACAGATTGATAGGTAAGGAAGGAGAGCATGTTTGGAAATGTAACCATGTATTTCTAGATGGATGAAGAATGGGTAGGTACAAGGGTGGCTGGCTGCTCTCTTCTCTTATGGATTGGTCCTTAGGTCCAAAGTAACTTCTTATATTAAGATTAGCTAAAGACTGCCTAGAGGAAGTGTGATACAATTGAAATTATGGGAACAAGTATTGAGTCTTTGTGATTTATCAAAATGAGAATGATAGCAACTTTGCAACATTACTGTGGCACAAAGTGGTTGCTATTGTGATGCTTTATCCATTAATAAGAGACAGACATCAACAAATTATACAAATTTCAGCTATGTTTTAATCCTGATGTTTTTCTTTAATTTTATTGTTTATGCTATTACAGTTGTCCCAATTTACCCCCTTTGCTCCTCTCCCCCCAGCCCATCCTCCTATTCCCACAGTCAATCCCCACACCATTGTCCATGTCCATGGATCATGCATATAATGTTCTTTGTCTAATCCCTTTACCCTCTCAACCAGTCCCCACCTCCCCTCACCCTGCTTACAGCTGTCAGTCTGTTGCATGTTTCTGTGCCTCTGATTCTATTTTGCTCCTTAATTTATTTTTTTCATTAGATTCCAGTTTTAAGTGAGATTATATGGTATTTGTCTTTCATTAACTGGCTTATTTCACTTATAATCCTGATGATTTTTTAAAGGCAGTCTTGCTTTGACTGGTGTGGCTCAGTGGGTTGGGTGTCTTTCTGCAAACTGAATGGTCACTGATTCCAGTCAGGGCACATGCCTGGGTTATGGGCCAGGTCCTCGGTTAATCCATGTTTCTCTCCCTCTCTTCACCTATCTCTAAAACTAAATAGATAAACTCTTTAAAAAGGAAGGCAGTCTCAATTTCCATTGTCTTATTCATTTTTTTTCATTGTTGTTGTCAACTGACTTGCTAACAAAAAAAGTCTGTTAAATTTAAAAGAGGATATAACATTATGTTAAGGATTTTTGGTAAATGAGAGCTTACAGTAATTACCTAGAGCCATTAGCCAAATCCAGCCTGCAGTCTGTTTTTGAAAATAAATTGTATTGAAATACATCATTGCCCATTTGTTTCCATATTGTGTATGGCTATTTTCATGCTACAGCAGTAGAGAACTTATGGCTTGCAAAGCCAAAAATATATACTGTTTGTTCCTTTACAGGGAAAGTTTGTAGACCCTGCATTAGAAGATCAATGTCTCGTTAAAATCAATCTGGCCCAGATTTGCTGACATGACAGAGGTGTCGTGCTTACAAACTGCCTGATCTAGTTAATATCCTATGAGGCTCATAGCTTTTCAGTCAGTTTCTTGGCTTTAGTATACTTAATTATTTAGAAAAAGATTATTGCATTTTTTAATGTGAATTATTATTTATAAATTACTGTGTAACATAGTAAGTGTAATTTTTGCTGATTCTGTATCAGAAAACTAAATAACAGTTTAAAATTTTTCCACTTAAAGACTAAGAGTCAGGAAACCTGGGTTTATGGTTCTAGTTTTATCTTAAACTAGCTATGTGATTTGGGCAAGTCATTCCACTTTTCTGAGCTTGGGTTCACTCATCTCTAAAATATGAGTGTTTTATTAGCTCTTTCTTTTTTTTAAATTTAAAATAATTTAACTTTTTCAAAATTATGAACTATTTCAAAATTGAAGAAAAATATAAAGAATAAAATAATGAATACTTATCAAAGTAACCACCAAATCTTAACATCTTATCATGATTGTGTTAGAGCTTTCTATTGTGTTGGCCAAAAGGTCCATATGATTTTTTTCCATAAAATAAAAGACATTTTTCATTTTCATCAGTAACTTTAGATTTAGGTATTTTGAGTATGTTGACTATCTCCCACATAGTATATAACGTTGATTGTTTTCAATTAATGTCTCTATTTGTTCGCTATCAACTTCAACTGGTCTACTCAACTGTGGAGCATTGTCCAGCGAGAAATATCCAGCATGAAACTTCAGAAACTACTTTTGACATATTTGATCAGTCACAGCACCTTCTGCATACACTGCACAAATCTTTTTCTGTGTTTCAGTTGCATTTTTACCTTTCTTGAAATAATAAAGCATAATCTGCCAGAAATGTTGTGTATTTTCTATCATCTTCAGTATTAAAATGGCTCTACAAAAGTTAACCAGTTTTGATGTGTTTTTTTTAAATGCACGCTAATATGACAGCTGTCACAATACAGTCTAACAAAATTGTTGCGGATGTGGTTAAAGACAACTAAGTGCTACTAGAGCCATCTTACGGAAAATAACAAATGAACTTTTTGGCCAAACCAACTGTTTTTTTAAATAAAATAACTTCAGATTCCATGGAAGCCTCTGATCCCTGTCCCTCACTCTTCCCCCAAAGATAAATTCTCTTCTGAATTATTATTTTGCAAACTGTGACACTTTTATTATGTGTGTTATTTAAACGATAAATGTAGTTTTACATGTTTTAAAATTATATTATCGTACTGTACGTTCAGTGTTTGTCAGTCCTTGGTATGTGCACGTTTTCAGGTTAAGAAAGTTATATTTCTAATATTCTAAGAGCTTTTGTTGTTTGTTGACAAATAAGTGTGTGTCGAATTTTGCCAAATGCTTTTTCTACATTTATTGCAAGAATCATGTAGATTTTCTCCTTTCGCCTTTATTAGTGTGACGAGTTCTTTCATATATTTTCTAATACTACTCTGGCATTCCAGAAATAATTCCAACTTAGTTATGATGTTCTTTGTGGATCTTAATTTGTCTGACGTCTGTAACCGTTGTGAATGTAGGGAAATATGTGTCTTATTAACTTATGTTTTTTTTCTCCTTACAGGCAGTTTCTCAGTGATGTGATTACAGATACCAGGCAGGAGTTGCAAAATTCAGGCACTTTCACCAATCTCCTGAAATCTTTAAGTGAAGAGAGGGAAACCAAAATGCATTTCTATAATGTCATTGCCAGGTCAGAGTAATATTAGGCTTATTTTCTTTGTTGTATTTTAAAGTACTATAAAACTTACCAGAAGTCCTTGATTTCTAAATCAAATAAAACTTGTGCTTCCCAGGGAAGATAACTAGAAGTCAGAAATGTGGGTTCTATTCCTAGTTCTGTTGGAACAATAATTCAGATTTCTGGGCTTCAGTTATCTGTATGTACAATATGTCAAGAATATGCCACAGTAATCTTTCTTAATACCAAGTTCACTGAAAATTCCTGAACAGTAACAAGTATAGTAAAAAGCATGCCGAAGGAAGTTTTCTTTTCCTGAGCCTTTTAACTAATTCCAAAGATTTTTATGCTTTAAGAAATCCAACACACTTCTGGCCAAGACAGAGATGTAAATACACACACTGCATCTCCTCACAACTAAGAAAGAATTTACAACCACTTCAAAACTTAAAAAAACCCAGAAAATCCAGGAAATTAAAACTACAGGGAAGTTCAGCAAAGAAATAAAGAAGAAATAATCAGCCAGAAAGGTAGGAGGGGTGGAACTGGGATGGAGAGAAAGAGGAGCGGAGCAGCGGCTGCAGGGGTGGTTCTTGGCCGGCAGGTGGCTGGCGGGCACAGCTAGCAGTACAGTGACTGTGGCCGTGGCAAAAAACAGTCAACCAGCTTAAATCTGAGAAGCAATTCTAGCCCCAAACCAGACGGATCCCAGGCCCAGACAAGATTGCATAGCTTGCAGTTCCAGTGCTGGGGAAAATAGAGCCGCATTGCTTCTGACTGTGAAAGCCCAGGGGGGGTTGGGGCGGAGGAAGACACTACCAATCTCGAAAAGAAGGCAGCTTGCTTGGTATGGGAAGGGGGAGAACTGCCTGGAAAAGCAGTGGCAACTGGTACTGTTCCCTCTCAGACCACCCCCACATACAGCACCAAAATGTGATGAAACAGGTCGCCAGCACTAACAAATACCTAAGGCTCCGCCCCCTGTAACGTAATAGGTGCATCAGCCCTACCCAAATCACAGAGGCCAACACAGAAAGCTATCAAGATGAGGAGACAGAGAAGTATGGCCCAGAAGAGGGGGCAGATCAAGGTCCCAGAGACAAAACTAAGCAACAAGCAGATAGCAGACCTAACAGATGAGATAGCAAATCTAAAGGATGCACAGTTTAAGGCACTAATGATAAAGATGTTTACAAACTTGACAGAAAAGGTTAAACAGGATGAGGAAAGAATGAAGGCCATCCTGGGTGAAATGAAGGAAAATCCACACGAAACAGGTGGCAAAGGAAAGGAAATCAGGACTCAGATAAATAAATTGGAACATAAGGAAGAAACAAACAGTCAACCAATACAGAAGGAGGAAATGAGAATTGAAAAAAAGGAGGAAAGGCTTAGGAACTTCTGGGATAGCTTTAAATGTGCCAACATCCAAATCATAGGGTTGCCAGAAGGTGAAGAGGGAGAGCAAGAAATTGAAAATTAACGTGAAAAAATAAGTAAAATTTCCATAATTTGGGGAAGGAAATGAACATACAGGTCCAGGAAGCACAGAGAGTCCCAAACTAGACCCAGGGAGAACCACATCAAGACACATCATAATCAAAATGCCAAAGGTAAAGGATAAAGAGAGAATCTTAAAAGCAGCAAGAGAGAAGAGGAGAATTACCTACAAAGGGATACCTATAAGACTGTCAGCTGATTTCTCAAAAGAAACTTTACAGGCAAGAAGGGACTGGCAGGAAATATTCAAAGTGATGAAAAGCGAGGACCTACAACCAAGATTACTCTATCCAGCAAAGATATCATTCAGAATGGAAGGGCAGATAAAAGTGCTTCCCAGACAAAGTAAAGCTGAAGGAGTTCATCATCACCAAGCCATTATTGTATGAAATGTTAAAGGGACTTATTTAAAGAAAAGGAGATCAAAACTATGAACATTAAAATGAAAACAGTATCACAACTATCAACAACAGGAGCTAGGGAATGGAACAAAGGTAAACTAAGCAGACAACTAGAGTGGGAACAGAATCATAGGTATGGTGACCAGGTTGGGGGAGGTCAGCTGGGAGGGGGAAGGGGAAGAGGGAGGGAAATGGTGCAGGAATTAAGCATAGTAGGAGGGTGCAGAATGGACAGGGGGATGTTGAGAAGAGCTTTATGCAGAACTCAAGGACATGGACTAAGGTGGTGGGGGGGACTGCTGGAGGGAGGAGGTTGCTGGGTGGTGGGGAGCAAAGGGAAAAGAAATAGGGACAACAGTAACAGCATAATCAATAAAACATACAAAAAAAAAATTCGACAGTTACCTTTTGCAACAACATGGATGGAACTGGAGAGTATTATGCTTAGTGAAATAAGCCAGGCAGCGAAAGACAAATACCATATGATCTCACCTAATACAGGAAACTAATGAACAAAACAAACAAATAAGCAAAATTGCACCAGAGGCAAGTAAACAAGGAACAGACTGACAGTGACCAGAGGGTAGAGGAGAGGGAGGAAAGGAGGGAAAGAAGGGAAGGGTCTAGTCAAGGAAATTACCCATGGACATGGACAACAGGTTGGGATTGACTATGGGAGAATGGGGAGCTGGATGGGGCAGAAGAGAGCAATGGGGGGGGTGGGACAACTGTAATAGAAAAACAAAAAAAAGTAGAAATGAGAGATTCAACACAATCAAAATACATTGGGACTAAGATAAAATTCTCTTTATGTGAACCCTGAGTAGTCAGAATGAGAAAGTGTTGATCTTATCTCCACAGGTGAAGTTGTTTTTCCTTGAATTTATTACTCTTCCAGTGTAACTTAGTACTGGTCATAAATTCTGTACCAGAGTTATTCTGAAAATTAGATTTATTTACACGTGTAAAGCTCTTTGGATAGATCCTGGCACATAGTAAGTAGTGCCTAATGACAACGATAGCTATTATTATAAACTTAACATTTATTGTTGGCAAGGAAGCAAGAAAATAAGCAGTTGTGTACATTGTTGGTGGGAGAATAAATTGGTACAACTTTTTGAAAAGTGATTTATCTATGAAAATTTAAAATATATATAATTAAATATAAATAATTTTATAATATTCACTATTACGTATATACTATTCCATAATTTTTAATTCATTCCCTGAGTTTTAACACTGAACTTGTTTCCAGTTGTTTGCTATAGCAAATAATATGCCCATGTACATCTTTGTACATATATATGTACATCAGCGTATGTCTGAATCTATTATTCCATTAGGTTGAATCACTACATGTAGAATGACAGAATCAAAGATAGCCTATAGTTTAATGAATGACATTATGGAACTGTTAAAAATTAATATTGCTTACAGACCCTGGCTGGGTACATACAAGATACACGAATGTTGTGAGTTTGACCCCCTGTCAGGGTACATACAAGAATCACCAATAAATGCATAAAACAAGTGGAACAACAAATGAATACGTATTTCTCTCTCAAATCAATAAATAAAAATTTTTAAAAAAGTATTGCTTACAAAGCCATAATAACATGGGGAAAAGATTTATGTTTTTTAAGTAGAAAAAGAAAGACTATAAATAATACAGTATTATCACATCTGTATAATAAAACTAAAAAAAAATATGTATAGAAAATGAGACTAGAAGGAAATACAGCAATGTGTAAACATATGGTTGTTTTTTCAAAAAACCTTTATTTTTTAGTATTTTTTCAATTTCACTTTATCAAGGCAGAAAATAAACATACTAACAGAGCCCTGACCAGTGTGGCTGGCTTAGTTGGTTGGCGTCGTCCTGCAAAAAATTGCCAGTTTGATTCCTGGTCAGAGCATATGCCTGGGTTGCAGATTAGGCTTGGGTGTGTGCCACAGGCAACCAATCAATGTTTCTCTCTCACATCAATGTTTCACCTGTCTTTTCCTCCCTCCCTTGCCCCTCTCAAAAAAAAAAAAACCAGTGTTTTTAAAATATATTAACAGAAAAGCTAAGCAAAATGCATATACCCTTTGACCCAGCATTCCTACTTATGGAAATCTAGCCTATAGGAAAAGAAAATTAGACATACATATAAATGTTTATTGTAGCACAGTGGTGAATACCTAGAAATAGCATAAATGTCCTTCAGTAGAGGAGTACATGAATGATTGTGGATTTTTTAAAGGTTTATTTATTTATTCATTTTTAGAGAGAGAGGGGAAGGGAGGGAGAAAGAGGGAAACATTGATATGAAAGAAAAACATCAATCAGTTGCCTCTGGTACCACCCTGACCTGGGATCAAGCCCATAACCCAGGCATGTACCCTGACCGGGAATCAAACCAGCAACCTCTTGCTTTGCAGGATGATGCTCAACCAACTGAGCCATGCTGGTCAGGGCTGAATAATTGTTAATTTTATAAAAGAGAAACATACAATTGTTAAAAAGAAGCAAGGAGAGCTATATGATTGATCTGGAGGAATGTTTTTCATACATAGATAAGTGAAAAAAGTTATAATGTATATAGCATGCTTTTTATAAAGAATACCTGCTCATTCATGTATGTAAGAGCATAGCAAAGATGTGCATGTACATCAAAAGGTTTAACATTAGTTACCTCATAGAAGTGAAATTGCAGGGGAGAAGGGAGATTGCAGATTGTCTGCCTTTCCTCATCCCTAATCTGTTTTGAAATATAATGTGCACTTATTACTTTGTAATTTTGAAAAAGCTAATCAAGTAAGAAAAATAAATATATGTACCATTACATAGGAGGACAAAAATAGTCTAAAGCCAGTGATCGATTTTATATATATGATTAATTATAATAGTTCTTTTAATTTTTCTTCTAATTAGATATGTATCATTTTAGATTTATTTGAATTGGAAAATTATATCTAGATTTGGGTAAATCAATGACAAATGGTTTTTAGAATTTTAAATATTTTGTAATTGGCACTTTATTTTTTATTTTATTTTATTTATTTTTAGGGGGGGAAGGGAGGAAGAAAGAGAGGCAGAGAAACATTGATGTGTGAAGCGTCTATCTGCTTCCTCTTGCACGCTCTCAGCTGGAGACCTGGCCAGCAGTCCTTTCAGTTCACAGGTGGGTGATCAACCCACTGAGCCACACCAGCCAGGGCTGATTGGTACTTTAAAGTCACATACAGTTTAGTAATAGGTATGAGACAGACAAGATTTTCTATGTAGTTTTGTAAAAAGCTTTATTGAGATATTTATATACTGTCAAAAAGTTATTCTGACACTGGTTAAAATGGTAAAGAAGCCCTGACTGGTGTGGCTCAGGGGATTGAGTGCCGGCCTGTGAACCAAGAGGGTCACCAGTTTGATTCCTAATCAGGGCCCATGCCTGGGTTGCAGGCCAGGTCCCCATATGGGGGTGTGCAAGAGGCAACCAATCGGTGATGTTTCTCTCACACACCAAGGTTTCTCTCCCTCTCTTTCTTCCTCCATTCCCATTTTCCTAAAAATAAAATCTTTAAAAAAAAAAATGATAAGGAAGACTATTTAGAACTACTGCAACAGATGTCAAAACTATCATAATAGGGGACAGAATCAGGCTCAACTCTGAATACAACAAAGGCAGCTGGGGATTTATAGCCAATGAGAACAGTGAAGGCTTTAGTGGATGGAAAATTACTAAAAAGAGACATAAGAGTAGAATTCTTGCTGAAGGTAGACAAAGGGCTTAGACATCAAGGGTGAGAAATCAGAAATTTGATCAAATTTGGGCCATACTTCTCTGTCTCCTCAACTTGATAGTCCCCTTTATTTGCTTCTGTGTCTTAGCTGTGGCATCTGTTATGTTGTCAGGGGCAGAGCCTTGGGTATTTGTCAATGCTGGGTGACCCATTTTACCACATTGTGGTGCTGTATGTGGGTGATCAGCTATCGACAGTGGGGGATACTGTCTAAACTGACTTTGCAGGATTCTTCCTAAAACTGGGTTATACAGGCCCAGCAAGGATGTGGGGGTGGGGGACATCCTTTTTTAAAGTATATTTTATTGATTATGCTATTACAGTTGTCCCAATTTTTTCCCCTTCGTTCCCCTCTGCTTGGTACCTCTCTTCCCTCCAGCAATAACCCCTCCTCCGTTAGTTCAAGTCCATGGGTCCTGCATATACATTCTTTGGCTTCTGCATTTCCTATACTATTCTATTATATTCTTAATGTTCCCCTGTTTATTTTATACCTACCAGTTATGCTTCTTGATTCCGGCACGTTTTCCCCCATTTTCCCCCTTCCCCCTCCCCACTGACAATCCTCCATATGATCACCATACCTATGGTTCTGTTCCTCTCTAGTTGTTTGCTTAGTTTGTTTTCGTTTTTTAGATTCACTGGTTGATAGTTGTGAGTTTGTTGTCATTTTGATGTTCATAGTTTTGATCATCTTCTTTTTGTTAAATGTGTCCCTTTAACATTTCATATAATTAGTACTTGGTGAAGATAAACTCCTTTAGCTTTACCTTGTCTGGGAAGCACTTTATCTGCCCTTCCATTCTAAATGATAGCTTTGTTGGATAGAATAATCTTGGTAGTAGGCCCTTGTTTTGAATACTTTTTGTCAGCCCCTTCTTGCCTGCAAAATTTCTTTTGAGACATCAGCTGATAGTCTTACAGGCACCCCTTTTTAGGTCACTCTGCTTTTTTCTTGCTGCTTTTAAGATTCTCTCTATCTTTAATTTTGGCATTTTAATTGTGATGTGTCTTGGTGTGGTCCTCTTTGGGTCTAGCTTGTTTGGGTCTCTGTGCCTCCTGGACTTGTATGTCTATTTCCTTCACCAGATTTGGGAAGTTTTCCTTCATTATTTTTTCACATAAGGTTTCAATTTCTTGCTCTTCCTTTTCTCCTTCTGGCACCCCTGTGATTTGGATATTGGTATGTTTAAAGTTGTCACAGAGGTTCCTAAGCCTCTCCTTGTTTTTGTCAATTCTTGTTTCTTCATTCTCTACTGGGTGACTGTTTATTTCTTCCTTCTGTTCCAAATCATTGATCTGAACCCTGGCTTCATTCCCTTCACCATTGGTTTCATGTCAATTTTTTTCATTTTACTTAGTATAGACTTCACTTCTTCTCTTATGAGTTTGCCATACGCAATCTTGTCTGTGAGCATCTTTATCACCAGTGTTTTGAACTCTGTGTCTGTTAGGTTGGCTATCTCCTCATTGCTTAGTTCTCCTTCTGGAGTCTTGATCTGCTCCCTCTTTTGGGCCATACTTCTCTATCTCCTCAACTTGATAGTCTCCTGTGTTTGCTTCTGTGTCTTAGATAGAGCTCTGGCATCTGTTATGTTGTCAGGGGCAGAGCCTTAGGTATTTGTCAATGCTGGGTGACCCATTTCACCACATTATGGTGTTGTATGTGGGGCGGGGTTAGAGAGGGGACAATGCTGTTTGCTCAGCACTCACCCCTTTTCCATTCATTTCACCCGCTTCCTGTATGTGGCTGGTGCCCCTGTAGCTGTTGCCCTAGTGATGGTTCCCAGAGCAGGTGGGTTTGTGTGCCTTCTAGGACTGTGGGAGCCCTCTAAACGGACTCTCCTGAGAGACTGGCAATTTCTTCTGCAACCCCAACACCCACTGTTTTTCACAGTTAGAAGCAATGAGGCTTTATTTTTCCAGCACTAGAACTGTGAGCTGCATAATCTGGCCTGGGACTGGGATGGCTCCCCAGGTGTCCCTCCTTGCTTTTATAATGTGTGACTCCTCTTTCCACTAGCCAGACACAGCCACTGCCTTGCTGCCACCACCATGCCATCACACCGCGTCCTCTCCACCCCACCTCCCTGGCCCTGCCTCTCCTACCTGTCTGTGTATTACTTCTTTATAGCTTTGTTTGTTGGACTCCCATGCAGTTGGATTTTCTGGTAGTTCTGTTTTTTTTTTGTTGTTGTTGTTGTTGTTGTTGCTTTTGAGGTAGATGTAATCTTCCTTATGGTTGTGGAAGGAGGCAAAGTGTGTCTACCTACACCTCCATTTTGGCCTGTGTATAAAGGGCATCCTTATACACAGAAGCCTCCTCTGAGCCTTCTTCTCTACTAGGCCTTGACCTTCCCCACCCCCTCCTTTTCCAAGTAAAGTTTCATAAATAGGGGCTGAGGGGAGAGGAATGGAGAGTGAGTGCAGATGAGTACAGGATTGCTTTTGCTGGATGATGAAAATATTCTAGAATTAGAAAGTGGTGATGGTTGCACAACTGTGAATAAACCAAAAACCACTAAAGTGTACTGTTTTAAGAGGATGAGTTGTATGGTATTGACAAAGACTTTTTCCTTGAAACAATCAGGCTCCACTGATGTTTTTGTTATAGCAGCCAATCTAAGACAGTTATTTAATTTTGTTTACCTTTATATAGTTTTATTTTGTTTGTTTTAAACCTAAGTAATGGAACTACTGGAGATAAACATAATTCTGTTTCTGAGAGCAAACAGAAACAATAACATAAAGTAGTTAAGTTCTCATTCAAACAGTACTGAGTTGAAATTCTGCTGTGCTATTTACTGTCTGTATGATCATGGCAAGTGTGTTAGGTCTGTGTCTGCTGAGAGATAGATTCTAAAATGAGATTAGTCATGCAAAGATTTTATCAGAGGAAACACCTGTGGGACAGAAAATGGAAGGGAGACTTCAGACCCAATGCTGGACTGTCCCCAAGTGAAGGAGAGGGAAGGTTGGGTGGAAGGGACTGCCCAGCAGTGTAAGAATGGTTGGGCAGGGTCATCAGGAATTCCTTGAGCCAAAGTCAACCATCAGAAGAGTCCTGTTCTCTCAGGAATGGCCTGCCTTAGTATCCCTGCCACACTCAAGAATTGGCTGGGAGCAGTCAGTGAGATGTGAGGTCTCAGAACACACACAGTGAAGAACTTCAGAGCTTTGAACTAAACCCCTTGTTTATTTACAATCTGCAGTGGGAGGATTGTGAAGTACATTCTCATGTCCACCACAGAAAGTTACCTCAGCTCTCTGTTTTTCTCATTTGTAAAATAGAGATAATGATAGGGTCTACCTCATAAGGTTATTGTGAGGTAAGAATATGTGAAGTGCTCAGAACAGAAAAGATTTTTCCCTGGCTGGTGTGGCTCAGTGGATTGAGTGCTGGCCTATGAACCGAAAGATCACCAGTTCGATTCCCAGTAAGGGCACATGCCCGGGTTGTAGGCCAGGTCCCCAGTTGGGGGTGTGTGAGAGGTAACTGATCAATGTTTCTCTCCCTCTCTTTCTCCCTCCCTTCCCCTCTCCCTAAAAATAAATAAATAAAAACTTTAAAAAAGGAATAGAAAGAATTCTGTTTTTCTTTTTCCTGTACCTTCTCCTCTTAGTTTTTCTTAGCAGCAGCTATTTTATTTTATTTTATTTGGGGAGAAAAAGGGAAGCTTTTTATTTTTAAACAGGAGAATATCAGTTCATAAATGTAGAAGGAATGATAGAATTACAAATTCACCATTTTGCAACTTTTTGTAGTGAACAATGATTCAGTCAATAGCAAAGCTACAAAAAAATTAGGTAAAATGTGCTTGGGGAACATGATATTTGCATTGTGTCACAGTAAGAACCCACAGATTATTAAAAAGGGGAAAATGTGCCTGAATAGCAGAGAGATGTGGTGGTTACCACTTTAACCAAGAGCTTGAACTTAGCATAAGTAATTCAGCAGCAGCTATTTTAGATACAATACTGAAAAGCCAAAAAAAAAAAAAAAAAAAATCCTTTAATTTATTGAAACAAACCAGTCTTTTAAAAAGTGTTACTGAAAGTGTGCTCCATGGCCCAGCACCATGAACACCACCTGTGAACTTGTTAATTGCAAATTCCAGGACCCCATCCCAGACCTACTGAATCAGAATCTCATGGGAGAGCCCAGGAATCTGTTTTTTAACATCCAGGTGATCCTTGTGCACACTGAAGTTTGAGAAGCGCTGCTCTAAATACAAATCATTCTTACCTCTTCTAGGGAGGAAAAAAGAAGAAAAAAAATAAAATCTCTTCAAAAACAGCTTCTTAATGTCAAAAGAGAACGGCAGGTGGAAGTACAGGTAAGAATTTCGTGGGTAACACCAAAAATTACTGAGCTAAAACAGCAATACAGAAGCCATTTTTCTTAAGCAAAGTTGTGTATGAAAAATTGTTTCTCTCAGGGTGCCTTTACTAAAGAGTAACTAGAGAGTTAGTCTGATATGTACAATATTCGTCCAGAATAGAACTCTGTCAGTTCTTACCCCTCCCATCCCACCAACCACACCACCCACTCCCTACAAGGACCTTATCTCAGGCAGTCTCTTATATGCCAGCATCCAGGATGGGAAGCTATAGTCCTTCGTTGGATATTAAGCACATTACAGAACTTTTTATACATGATGGTTTGGGTTAATCATGTCATTTGTATTGTATTTTAATTATTTTTTTTGTCCTCACCCAATGAAGTTTTTCAAAATTGCTTTTTAGAGAGAGAGGGAAAGAGAGAGGAAGAAAGAGAGAGAACCATTGATGTGAGGAAGAGGCATCAATTGATTGCCTCCCATATGCACCCCAACTGGGGATCTCATGCGCTCAAACCAGGGACTGAACCGGCAACCTAGATACATGCCCTGACCAGAAATCAAACCCACAACCCTTAGGTTACTGGACAACACTCTAACCAACTGAGCCACACCAACCAGGGCTATTTATGTTGTATTTTAAATATAGAATGGATATACTGAATTTTTATAGTTATTAGGACCCAACTTTATATCTAATTTACATCTATTAAAAAATGCATCTGCCCTGACTGGTGTTACTCAATTGGTTGCGTGTCGCCCAGCAAAGTGAAAGGTTGCCAGTTTGATTCCTGGTCAGGGCACATGCCTGGGTTGTGGGCTGGTCCCTGGTTACGGCACGTGGAAGAGCCAACCTATCAATGTTTCTCTCGCACATCGATGTTCCCCCTCTCTTTCTCTCTCCCTTCCACTCTGTCTAAAAACAAGCCAATAAAATCTTTATTTTTAAATTTTTTATTCTAATTTTTCCATTACCATTTGTAAATAAAATCTCTTTTTAACTTTATTTTCTTTTATATATATATATATGTTTTTAATTTCTTTTTTTTTTAAGATTTTATTTATTTATATTTCTAGAGAGTGGAAGGGAAGAAGAAAGACAGGGAGAGAAACATCAGTGTGTGGTTGCCTCTCACGTGCTCCCAACTGGGAACCTTGCCCATATACGAGGCATGTGTCCTGACTGGGACTTGAACTGGCGACCCTTTGGTTTGCAGGCTGGCACTCCCTCCATGGAGCCACACCAGCCAGAGCTGTAAATAATTTTTTTTAAAAAGAATATGTATCCAAGTTTTAAGCAATTGACTTGCAAAACAATGTTTGGGCTACAACTGAGGCAGTTAGAAATTTGTTCTATTAGAATGACTAATACTATTAACAGATTAGAAAGTTACAAAGTATGGCCTAATATTAGCTTATAATTACCTAGCTATTTGGATAAGTTTATGCTTTAGATCAGGGAATCTTCATTAGTCCCTACATGGAAGTTCGAAGAATATTTAAAAATATATGTGGAAGAATTGTCTAAAAAAGTTCACTAGCCCTTATTCCAAGGTATTATCTTTAGGTCTTCTGAACAAATTCCTTCCCATCCTCTCTTATTTTCATTCTACCAATTATAAAGTAACTTTGGTATTGATTTTTACATCATTACTACTATTAACCCTCTGTTTATAGCTTACATTTTTTTAAAACTATTTTTCTTCTCTGAAAAGTCACAAAACTTGGTGTGTGCTTAGGTTTTCTCTCTAATGAATAGAATTTTTCTGAGGTGTTTTAGCCTTTTTCCCTGAAAAACTCTCCCATTATTTAAAAATTCCTCTAGTTTCCTTGACTGTCAAAATAGAAAATATTTATATACATTTCCTTTCAAGCTTCCAAACCAAACAAGGAAACCTCAGGTTTGGCACTCTGCATGTTAAGTCCCCTATGCTACTATCAGGACCACATTTTTTCTCTCTCTTTAAACACCTTTTGAAAATAGAGTTTTCCAGATAACAGCTAACATTTGCTTGTGAAATTTATCCTCTTTTATTACATTCTCAGCCATTTAAATTACATTTAGGCAAAGTCGTCGTCGGCAGCCGTCCGTCTCGAGAGACGATGGCGTAGCTTCCTGAGAGTCTATCTGCACCGCCGAGAATGGCTGTGCAGTCCGATTCGGGAGTGACAATCCCTGCCGCACTTGGTACAGGTGAAGGCAGATGGCCGTTGTTGCTGCTGTTGACACTGCTTCCGCCTCGATCTTTTCTGGACCGCCTCCTCGTTGCGCGCAGTCTCTGCACGAGACGTACCTTGCCTGACCGCAAGCCTCCAGGCTAGGCGGTCGTCTGCTTGAACTTCCCATGTGTTGAGATTGATGGAGCATTGTGTCATGTCCTTTTTGCAGATGTCTTTGAACCGCAGTTTTGGGCGCCCTGTCATCCTCTTGCCTTCTGCTAGCTCGCCGTAGAGGAGGTCTTTGGGGATACGGCCTGCATCCATTCTTTTGACATGGCCGAGCCACCTGAGGCGTCTCTCGCTAAGAACTGCATGCAGACTGCTCATATTGGCTCGCTTCAGCACCTCGGTGTTGGGGACCTTATCCTGCCAGGCGACATGCAGGACGCGTCGCAGGCACCTCATGTGGAAGCTGTTGAGTTTCCTTTCGTGCCTTGCGTAGGTGGTCCACGTCTCGCTGCCATAGAGGAGAGTGCTGAGTACGCAGGCTTGGTAGATGCGCAGTCTGGTTTTCTCAGTGAGGCTGGAATTGTTCCACGCTCGCCGGTTCAGTCTGGCCATAACTGTGGCTGCCCTGGCGATTCTCCGGTTGACCTCCAAGTCAACTGACAGAGAGCTCGAGATGGTGGACCCGAGGTAAGTGAAGTCGTTGACAACCTCCAGGGTGTATCCGTCGATGGTGATGCATGGGGGAGTCCCCGTGCCTTGAGCCATAACATTCGTCTTCGTCAGGCTGATGGCTAGTCCGAACTCCTTGCATGCGTGGGAAAGGCAAGTGACTAGCTGCTGGAGTCCCTCTTCGGAGTGTGATGTCAAAGCTGCGTCGTCGGCGAAGAGCATCTCACGGATGAGCACCTCTTTGACTTTGGTCTTGGCTCGTAGACGGGCCAGGTTGTAGAGCTTGCCATCGGATCTGGTGTGAATGAAGACACCCTCGCTGCAGTCCTTAAAGGCGTATTGGAGGAGCATGGAGAAGAAGATTCCGAACAGCGTAGGCGCGAGGACGCAGCCCTGCTTTACTCCGCTGCTGACTGGGAAGGCCTCAGAGGTTGCGCCGTTGTAGGACACCGTGCTGTGCATGTTGTCGTGAAAGGACATGACCACAGCAAGCAGATGTGGTGGACAGCCAATCTTCCGTAGCAAGCTGAAGAGTCCGCTTCGACTGACCAGATCAAACGCCTTCGTGAGGTCAATAAAGGCGAGGTAGAGTGGTTTATGCTGCTCGTGACACTTCTCCTGCAGCTGGCGTAGGGAGAAGATCATGTCCACTGTTGAGCGGCCAGCTCTGAAGCCACACTGGGACTCTGGGTAGACGCGGGAAGCAAGGGTCTGCAGGCGGGCAAGAGCGACCCGGGCGAATACTTTGCCGATGACGCTGAGGAGAGAGATGCCCCGGTAGTTGTTGCAGTCACTGCGGTCTCCTTTGTTCTTGTACATGGTGATAATGTTGGCGTCTCTCATATCCTGGGGGATGTAACCCTCCTTCCAGCAGCGACAGAGTAGATGGTGGAGCGGCTGTAGCAGGACTGGTTTCCCGCTCTTTAGGATTTCTGGAGGGATTCCGTCGCTTCCTGGTGCTTTCCCGCAAGCGAGGCGGTCGATGGCTTTGCCGAGCTCTGCCGCAGTAGGTGGGGTGTCTAGCTCCTCCATGACTGGTAGGTCTGGGATGGCGTTAAGAGCAGTGTCTGTTACGGTGTTCTTCGTTGCGTACAGCTCGAGGTAGTGCTCGGTCCACCGCCGCATTTGCTGTTCCTGGTCAGTGATGACCTCACCTGTCTTGGACTTAAGGGGGGCGATCTTGGAGGGGATTGGGCCTGTTGCCTTCTTGATACCCTCATACATTCCTCGTGCGTTGCCTATATCGGCAGCTTCCTGAATGCTTCTGCACAGGTTTAGCCAATAGGTGTTGGCACAGTGGCGGGCGGTCTTCTGGACTTTGTTCCTGGCAGCCCGTAGAGCTTGAAGTGTACTGGGAGTGGGCGTGACCTTGTAAGCCAGTAGGGCCTTCCTCTTAGCCTCGATCACGGGTTCCATTTCTTCCCAGTGAGCCTCGTACCAGTCAGCGTTCTTCCGCTCTTTCTTCCCGTAAGCAATAATGGCGGAGTTGTATATGGCGTCGCGGAGACGTGGCCAATTGGATTTGATAATGTCATCTGCCGCCACTCCCTCGCCGAGTGCATCTTCCATCTTGTTGATGAATTGCTGGGTCTTAACTGGGTTGCTGGCACAACTGGTGTTGATGCGTGGGCGACCCTTCATCTTGGAGTGGTGCAACCTCTTCAGCATTATGCGCACCTTGCTTACCACGAGGGCATGGTCCGTGTCGCAGTCTGCACTGTGGTAGCTGCGGGTGAGGAGGGTGCTGCCAATATCCGTTCTTCTGGTGATGACGAGGTCAAGCTGGTGCCAATGGCGGGAGCGGGGGTGCCTCCATGACACCTGGTGGATCTCTTTGCACTTGAAGAATGTGTTTGTCACGCACAGGCCGTGGTGACACAATAGCTCAAGCAGTCGCTGACCATTCTCATTGATCTTTCCTCTCCCAAAGTTTCCAAGGCAGGTGGGCCAGGCCATGTGGTCGGCTCCTACTCTTGCGTTGAAGTCTCCAAGGAGATAGAGAGCGTTACTTCTGGGAATCTTCGATAACGCTTCGTCCAGTGCATGGTAGAACTGTTCTTTCTCTTCAATGGTGGCGCAGAGGGTTGGGGCATACGCGCTAAGAATGCTGACTGGGCCGAAAGTTGTTGACAATCGGAGGGTAAGTAATCTCTCTGTGCCTCCTGTGGGTGGCTCTATGGAGTTAACAAGCGTGTTCTTCACAGCGAACCCAACACCGTGCTGTCTTGGTTGGTCCGGAGACTTCCCTTGCCAGTAGAAGGTGTAGTTGGTTTCTCTGATAGTTCCGTTGTCGGCCAACCGGGTCTCCTGTAGAGCCGCAATGTCGATGTTTAGTCGTGCCAGTTCCCTATCGATGACAGCGGTTTTCCTGGCACCCTTGATCCACGGAAGGTCTGCAGTAAGTCCGGGGCACATGGTCCTGATGTTCCAGCTAGCGAGGCGAAGAGCCGGAGGCTTCTTTCTTGTTGTTTGCTTGGAATTAACTGGTGCGGGTGTTTTGTGGCCCACTTTTCGAGAGGCGCCTCTCTGATCCCCACGCACCCAGTGGGGCAGGCGAGCCATGGTGAGATGGTAGCTGTCCAGTGAGGTGCGATGACCTCTCCCACCTTCAGAGGAGACCCCTGGCTCTCGTTTCCTTCGCCAATCGGATGAGCTTATAACCGGTATCTGTCTCCTCCCGTGTTGAGTCGACATCTTGCGATGACGCTGGAGTGTCCTCTCAAGTGAAACTGAAGCTACAGAGCCTGGGCAGGGTGATATGGAGGGTCTGCTGTTGCCCATGCAGCAGACCCCCCCTCTCTTCGCAGCTGAAGGGTCCAAGGGAAAGACAAAGTCAATACAGCTTGGCTTCAGGTGCGCCGCAGGAGTTGCCGGTGTTGACTACAACGTCAAACCGCCTTAGGGAAAGTAAAACTAAAGCAAAATATCACTCGGGTATTTTGATCATCAGAAAAGAAATAGATGAAGTAGAAGATCCGAGGCAAACCTTGGAACAAAAAACAGCTATCAAGATGTAATCAGCCCTGGCTGGTGTGGCTCAGTGGATTGAATGCCAGCCTGCAAACTGAAAGGTTGCTGGTTTGATTCTTAGGGCACATGCCTGGGTTGTGGGCCAGGTCCCCAGTTGAGGGTGTGTGAAAGGCAATCTATCAATGTTTCTCTTGCCCATCATCAATATTTCTCTCCCTCTCTATCTCACTCCATTCCCCTCTCTCAAAAAATAAATAAATTCTTTTAAAAAAGATGTAATCAAGTTAAATCCCAGTTATTAAAAAACCAGTGGTCAAGTCAAGGTTGGAATACAAGAAGACAGTTAGGCAGTGCATGGCTACTACTGACCTGTGGGTCAGAAAATGATGCCAGCAATTTCAATGTCAGGTGTGTGTGTGTGTGTGTGTGTGTGTGTGTGTGTGTGTGTATGTGTATGTGAAAGAAAGTGAGGGGGCAATCAGTACATTAGCTGTGATGCTTCCTATTGGGTCCCCAGGCAAACTGAAAAAGTCACAAAGAAAGAAAGGATCAGGTTGCTATTAGACTTCCGAACATGGGCGCACAAAGTAAAGCAGCCATGGAGCATCATGTTCGTGAAATTAGCGGGGAAAAGGGAGATCCAAGGTTACTATATAAAAACTAGGTTATCTTTCACACACATCAACTGTGGACTTAGAGAACGAAATTGAAAATATACATTTATATTACTTACAACAGCATCAAAAATATCAAATACATAACAATGAATTCAACAACAGCAAAATGTGCATTATTCCTTTGCAGAAAACTATAAAACAGTATTGAAAAATTAAACAATACTTAAATAAGTGAAGGGATATACTATGTTTATGGATCAGAAGACTCAAAATTATAAAGATGTCAGTTCTTCCAAAATTGATTGATACATTGAATTCAATCCCAATTAGAATCCTGATTGGGTTTTATTTAATTTATTCATTTATTTTGTGAAACTGAATCTTAAATTTATACTGAAATGGCAAGGGTCAAACATAGCCCAGATGGTATTGAAGAGGAACAAAGTGAACAAACTTGTTTTCCTGAATTAAAACAGTATGTATTGGTGCAAAGGATTAAAAATAGCAATGGAACAGAACATAAAGAGAAACGTTTATGAGAAGGGTGGCACCACAGAGCAGTGGTGTTTTTAATAAATGATGCTGAAGGAATTGGGTACCTATATGGAAAAAAAATCAAGCTTTTCTCTGATCTGACACTATACACCAAAATCTGTTCCATGTGATTATAGCTCTGAATGTGAAAGGCTAGAACATAATATTTCTAGATAATGTAGGAGACTATTATCTTGACTCAGGATAGGGAAAGATTTCTTTTTTGTATTTTTTCTTTTTTGCATTTTTTAAAAAGGTTTATTGACAAGTTTCAGTTAGTGCAACACACCCAAAAGGAAACCACAATACAATGATTTAAGTCAAAACCTCGGAATTTCATATACACATGAAAACCAAAATCCTAAAGTATTCGTATTGCATCTCAAACTTTCCCTATTAACTTATAAGAAGCTTAAACTTACATGCCTTTAGAAGTAATTAAATGATATTAGAATTAACAAACATGCAAAAGTTTGACTTTTAATAGTAGACCCAGCTCCTATATTGTTTTACAAAAACATGTTTTTGTAAACATGTTGGAAACATGTTGCATCCAGTGTTCAATATAATGTGGAATAAGAGCAACGTTTAACATAATTCAACTGCTTTGACCTAAATTTACTTAGTACCTAAGCACATCCTACAATAGAACTTACTTGAGAAAAACTAAAAATTGTTTAACAGTTATAGCTTACTCAACTTATTTACCACATCCTATATGAATGTTTGTGTTAAAAATACTGAACCTTAAGTCTTGAAAACAATCCCGACTTTAGGGAAAGATTTCTTAAACAAATCACTAAAGGTAAAGTTACAAAAGAAAAGTTTGATAAATTTGACTACATTAAAATTAAAAAGTTCTGTTCATCAAAAGACACCAGTAAGAGAGAAAGAACAAGCCTTTACAAACACGTAACCAACAAAGGGATTATATCCAGAATATATAGAGAAGTTCTACTGGGTTGACCAAAAAAGTTTGTTTGGTTTTTACTGTAGGGTGGCTCTAGCAGCGCTAAGTTGTATTTAGTTTCATTTGAAACAATTTTGTTAGACTGTATTGTGACAGCTGTCATATCAGCATGCATTAAAAAAAGACAAACATCAAAATTGGTGAATTTTTGTACAGTAGTCCCTCGCTATATTGTGGTTCACTTATCACGGCCTCATTGTATCACGGGATTTTTAAAAATATTATATTTGATTATTTATCGCGGATTTTTTGCTATATCGCAGGATTTTGAGGTACTGTATACATATGTTGTTAAAGTTACGTAGGTTTAAAAGTGTAGAATGAATGTAAGGTTCCTACTTTGCGGGGGGAGCGGGGTCTGGAACATAATACTTGCGATAAGTGAGGGTAGCTATTTTAATCTTGAAGATGGAAGAAAATACACAATGTTTTCAGCATGTTATGCATTATTATTTCAAGAAAGGTAAAAACCCAACTGAGACACAAAAAGAGATTTGTGGAGTGTATGGGAAAGGTGCTGCGACTGATCAAACATGTCAGAAGTGGTTTGTGAAATTTCGTGCTGGAGACTTCTCGCTGGAAGACGCTCCATGGTTAGGTAGACCAGTTGAAGTTGATAGCAAACAAATTGAGACATTAACTGAGAACAATCAATGGTATAACTTATGGGAGAGAGCTGAAATACTCAAAATGTCCAAATCAAAGTTATTGGTGAAAATGAAAAATGTACCTTTTATTTTATGAAAAAAACACATGAAATTTTTGGCCAACCATATACAAATTAATGAAAAAGGGACAGACAACTAATGGAAAAACAAGCACGAGGGCAAAGAAGCACTTCAAAAACAGGATATCCATGGGGCCATTAAACATGAAAGCGAGGGCAACTCAATTGTCAAGGAAATGTAAATTGAAACAACCAAAAGATAATTATCTTCCCATTAGATTATCTAATTCTATTACATTAGTTTTATATTTGGTATTTTATAATACCAAATGGTGACAATGCAGAGTAATGGGAATTCTAATGCACTGATACTGAGCGTTTATATTGGCACTACCACTCTGGAAAAAGCTTAACATTATCAAAGTTAAAATATAGTCTTACCTTATGACCCAACAGTTCTCCCCAATAGAATCTGCCTTTGGAATCATGTACAAAAATGATCAATAAAGCATTGTTTGTGACAGATATAAATGTAAACAATCAAATAGTTATCATACATTATGATATATTCATTCAATGAAATACTAAAGTTGAAATGAATGAACTATAGGTACCACATTATAAACTTAATGTGGAACAAAATCATTCAGGCACAAAAAAAACATACTGCATTATTCCATTTTTAGAAAGTTCATAAAAACTAAACTAGTGTTTAAGGACAAGTAATTATAATATAAACTATAATGAAAATTACTGTAAAATTAAGGATAGTAGATACTTTTGTGGGAGAGGGAGTAGTGATTAAGGAAGGATACAAGGAGGATTTCATGTCAATCTTGTTTGTTATCCTGGGAGGATGTTATGTGAGATTTACTTTATGATAACTGAGATACACAGTTATTTTGGTGCACTTTTTTTTTTTAACATATGTTCTGTATTCAACACACAGAGTTAGAAAAAGTAACTACATGTGTATTATGTGTTAGGGCATAGTACAGGATGTTATGGATGCAGAGAGGAAGAAGCTTTAATAAGAGTAGTGAATCAAGAAAGGACACACTTAAGCTGAGACATAAAGGGTATCTACAAGTTAGCCAGGTGAAGAGAAGAATGTATTAAGCAGAAGAAACAGAAAAACATGTATGAAGATTTTATTATGTCTTCTGATGAAGTGACCCTTTTGTCATTATAAAATATTCCTTTTTATGTGTGGTAACGCCCTTTGTCTTAAAGTATATTTTCTTTGATCCATTTCTAGTCATTCACTTTTAACCTATGTCTTTATATTTTATTTTTTTTAAGATTTTAAAAATTATTTCATCTACTTAAAAAAAATAATGTATTTATTTTTAGAGGGAGGGGAAAGGAGAAAGAGAGGGAGAGAAACATCACTGTGTGGTTGTCTCTCACTTGCACCCCAACTGGGGACCTGACATGCAACCTAGTCATGTGCCCTGACTGGGACTTGAACCAGCGACACTTGGCTCACAGGCCAACGCTCAATCCACTGAACTATAGCAGCCAGGGCTTTATTTTATCTACTTTTAGAGACAGGGAAAGGGAGGGAGAAAGAGAGGGAGAGAAACATCAATGTGTGAGAGATACATTGGTGGGTTGTGTCTCACATGTGCCTGGAGCCTAGGTATGTGCCCTGACTGGGAAACACACTGGCAACCTTTCAAATTGCAGGATGATGCCCTACCACTGAGCTACACCAGTCAGGGCCCTCTTTGCATTTTTAAATAAATGGTTGTTCCACCCTGCTGATGTGGCTCAGTTGGTTGGAGTGTTATCCCATCCACTACTGAAAGGTTATGGGTTCCATTCCTGAGCAGAGCACATACCTAGGTGACACGTTTGATGCCTGGTCAGGGCACATACCTAGTCTGTGAGCTTGGTCCCTGGATGGGGTGTGTATGGGAGGCAACCAATGGATGTTTCTCTCTTTTCTCCCTTCTTCTCTTTCTCTCTCTAAAAATTAATAAATATTAAAAAATAAATGATTTTTCCAGAGATTTTTTTCACAATCTATTTAGCATTAATATTGTACCACTTCACATAAAATGTAAAAGCCTTACACCCATAAACTTTCATTTCTTTTTCTTCCCTCCACCACTGTCCTTTATCTTCTTTGTCATACATATTACACTTAATGCACATCACAAATACCATAAGACAAAAATTTTTGCCTTAAACAGTTATATGTTTTTTAAAAGTAAGAAGAAAAAAGTTGTCCCATACTTACCCAGACACAATTTATATTAGTCTATCTTTAAGTTCACTGATTTTTTTCTCTATCATTTCCATTCTGCTGTTAAGCCTGTCTAGTAGAATTTCCATTTAGTTCTATTTTTAGAGTTTGTATTTTTCTGCTGCATTTTTCCATAGTTTTATTCATTATTATTGCTCTTTAATTTATTGGGCTTTGTCTAAACTCCTTGTTTGCTCATTTCAACATACGGGCATTAAAAAAAAAAAAAAATCCTCACCTGAGGACATGCTTACTGATTTTAGAGAGAGTGAAAAGGAGGGAGAGAAAGGGAGAGAAATATCAATGTGATAGAGAAACACTGCCTCTCACAGATACCCGACAGAGGACTGAATATGCAACTAAGCATGTGCCCCAACCGGGAATCAAACTGATGGCCTTTCGCTTTGTGGGATGACACTCCAACCGAGCCACATTGGTCAGGGCATTTCTGTTTTATTTCCCAAAGCATGTTGACATTTTTGTTTTAGTAGTCAGTTGACTTTGTTACATTCAAACCAAAAACTTTTTTAAAGATTTTATTTACTTATTTTTAGAGAGATGGGAAGGGAAGGAGAAAAAGAAGGAGAGAAACATTGATGTGTTGAGAGAAGAATTGATAGGCTGCTTCTTGCACACCCCCAACTGGGGACCTGGCCTGCAACCCAGGAATGTTTGTCGACCAGGAATGGAACCGGTGACCCTTTGATTTGTGAGAAAACACCCAATCCACTGAGCCACATCAGTCAGGACTCAGATTAAAAACTCTTACTTACAATGGGTACTAACTCAAATGTCAGTTCAATTCCTTCTTAGCAGAATTGCCTTCATTATTTCTGGCACTTCCATGGTTCAGAAGTCAGCCAAAGGTTTGGACACAGTTTATGCACAGAGACTGAAGTTTCCTTTCTCTTTTTTAGGCTTATTTAAAATGATGAGGCTATAGTTATACCAAAATTTGTGTTTTGGTTCTTTGTTCTAAAAACACTACAGGGTTTTGAGTAAGAGTACAAACTCTTGCCCTTTGACTCTTATACTGCCCTACTTGTAGTCTACTGCTGGATGAAGAGCATTTTGTACCTCCTCCTTAGCAGGGGCTAATCATGGATATTTCTTCCTTAGAATTTGGTTCACATGAATGTCTAGACTGGGTGACTATAAGCCAACTGCCACACTACTAATTGCTGACCTCTTTGTTCTTCAGTCAGCAACCCCATTGCCATCCATGGTCATTGACTGCACTTTGGAAAGCTTTGTGCTATCCTGGAAGCTTTGCATGATATCTTAGAACCGGCTTGAATTACTCCACCTTCCAAGCCATACAGTGTTTTTTCTCTGGCCACCCTGCTACTACTATGCATGCTATCTGGCTCTTTTCTTCACTCAGGCCCCTCAGTCTTTTGCAGTCCTGGATGACTCTAATTTCTTTTAAGGAAGCCAGGTAGAGAGAGAGAGAGTACCAAAAAGAATGGGCTGAGATGACTATGATGATCTCTATGGTCCAAAATGGATTCAATAATTAAATGAAGATATAGAAAGCATGCTTGCTAAGTTTGCAAGTAACTCAAAGCTGGTGTGTGATAAATAATGGACATTAGAATTCAAAACCCAGTTGATTATTAGAACTTTTAACTGGCTCCAGAAAGAAGCAAAGGTGAAACTCAAGTCTTTAGGAGAATCTTATAAGTTACAAATTGTGAAAACTTAACTTGTCTTCAACAGTTTCATTAGAGGTTTAGCTAGATTCTTTTTGTTTAAGGTATATATTTAAATTATTTATTTATTTATTTGTTTGTTCATTTGTTTATTTATTTTATTTTTAGAGAGAGGGGAAAGGAGAAAGACATGGAGAGAAACATCACTGTGGTTGCCTCTCACTCACGTCCCCAACTAGGGACCTGATGTGCAACCTAGTAATGTGCCCTGACCGGGAATCGAACCAGCGACACTTGGCTCGCAGGCCGACCCTCAGTCCCCTGAGCCACAGCAGCCAGGGCTAAAGTATATATTGTTGATTATGATTTTATAGTTGTCCCAATTTTTCCCCTTTATCCCCCTCCACCCAGTACGTTTCTTCCCTCCAGCAATACCCACCCCCCTAGTTCATTTCATTGGGTCATTTATATAAGTTCTTTGATTTCTCAATTTACTTTAGTATTCTTAACGTCCCCATGTCTATTTTGTACTTACAAGTTATGCTTCTTCATCCCTGCACCTTTTCCCCATTTTCCCCCTATCACTTCCCCCTTCCCGCTGATAACCTTCCATATGGTCTCCTCATCTAGGGTTCTATTCCTGTTTTAGTTGTTTGCTTAGTTTTTGTTTTTTAGATTTATTGTTGATAGTTGTGAGCTTGTTGTCATTTTAATGTTCATAGTTTTGATATTTTTTTAAAAAATGTGTCCTTTTAAATTTTCATATAATAAGGGCTTGGTGATGATGAACTCCTTGAGCTTTACCTTGTCTGGGAAGCACTTTCTCTGCCCTTCCATTCTAAATGATAGCTTTGCTGGGTAGTGTAATCTTGGTTGCAGGTCCTTGCTTTTCATCACTTTGAATACTTCCTGCCAATCCCTTCTTAAGTTTCTTTTGAGAAATCAGCTGGCAGTCTTCTGGGAACCCCTTTGTAGGCGACTCTCTGCTTTTCTCTTGCTGCTTTTAAGATTGTCTCTTTATCTTTAACCTTTAGCATTTTAATTATATGTGTCTTGGTGTAGTCCTCTTTGGGTCCAATTTATTTGGGATTCTCTGTGCTTCTGGACTTACATGTATGTTTCCTTTGCCAAGTTAGGGAGGTTTTCCTTCATTATTTTTTCAAATAAGTTTTTAATTTCTTGCTCTTCCTCTTCTCCCCTTAGCATCCCTATGATTTGGATGTAGGCATGTTTAAAGTTGTCCCAGAGGTTCCTAAGCTTCTCCTCGTTTTTTTCAGTTATTTTTCTTCATTCTATGCTGGTTGACTAGTTATTCCTTTCTTATGTTCCAATACATTGACTTGAAATCGGCTTCCTTCCCTTCACTATTTTTCATCATTTCACTTAGTTTAGCCTTCACTTATTCCCTTATGTGTTTGCCATTCTCAATCATTTCTCTGAGCATCGTTATCACCAGTGCTTTGAACTGCATCTGTTAGGTTGACTATCTCCTCGCTTAGTTCTCCCACTGGAACCTTGATCTTCTCCCCCTTTGGAACCACATTTCTCTTTCTCCTCAACTTGATAGCTTCCTGTGTTTGCCTCTGTGTATTAGGTAGAGCTGCCACACCTGCTACATTGTAATGGGCAGAGCCTTAAGTATTGGTCAGTGCTGGGTGATGAGTTTCACCAGTGCTGTATGTAGCGGAGGGGTCAGAAAGGAAACAATGCTGCTTACTCTGCACTTGCCTCTTTTCCAGTCATTTCACCTCTTTCCCGTATGTGACTGGTGTCCCTCTAGCAATTGCCCTGGTTATGGTTCCCAGAGTGGGTGGGTTTGCATATGTTCTGGGATCGTGGGGAGCCTCTAAACAAACTCTCCTGAGAGATGGACAGTTTCTTCAGCCACCTCAACCCCCACTGGTTTTTACAACCAGAAGCTATGAGGCTTGATTTTCCGGCACTGGAACTGTAAACTGCGTGGTCTGGCCTGGAACTTCGATCACACCACAGGTGTCCCTCCTGGCTTTTATAATGTGTGACCGTTCATTCAACTGGCAGGCTGCTGCCACTGCATCACTACTGCCACCACCACTGACACCAGGTGTGCTCTTTGCTCTGGCTCCCTGTCGCCTCCCCTCCTACCAATCTGGATGACTGTTACTTCTTAAAATTTTTGTTTGTTGGACTTCATGCAGTTCAATTTTCTGGTAGTCCTGTTTTTGTTTGTTTGTTTGTTTATTTGTTTTGAGGTAGATGTGATCCTTCTTATGGTTGTTCAAGGAGGTGACACATATCTACCTATGCCTCTATCTTTGTGGGAACTTAGCCAGATTCTAACATGAGTACCCAAGTAAGGCCATCCTGCCTCCAATGCCCCAGCTTGGTTGGAAACTCCCTGTCCTGCAGAGGCTTCAAGACCATGGCAGAGAGAACAAATTTATCTAGGACACTGTATTTTGTCTAGAGGGATAGGAGGTGATTAATCTCTCTAGTAGAGAAAAGCACAGAATTCCTGTCTCCCATGCCTTTTATTGAGGAGGGGATTCGGGAGATACAAGGTCAAGACTTATGAATCATCAATAAGCTTTCAGACGCTTGGGTTACAGTTGACAGTTGCTGATTACAGGTATCGATATAGAGAACACAGTGACCAGTCTTGTGTCAGGGTCTGCTAAACATCCGGACACCATGCTGACATCAGGTGTAAGGCTTCATACATTTTTAGCTACAGATTGTTTATATTACAGTTAACTAAGAGATGAGAAAAGCAGAGCAAGCTCTAAAGCACAATATGCATTCTTTAATCCAATTCTCATGAGAACCCTCTGAGTGGCCTTCGGTCCTGTCTGCCTCTTAACCTTCCAGATTTCCATTGAGACTTAGAAACCTCCCCGGGTTAGGGCAGGGTGCCTGGCTCACAGCTTGGACTACAATTCCCACAATCACAGGGAACAGTCTTCTTCATCTTCCCTTTTTTTGTTTTTTAAGACACGTATAGTAGAAAGTCCTATAAAGCTTGCTACTTGCTTTTCTCGAATACGATCATGGAAAAACAGCTTGCAGACACAAAGTATAATGATGACCAATAAACATTTAGCTTCTCCTGTTATTCATATAGGTAAATTTTGTCCTCAAACAATTTTTTGGGTTAAGCCATTGAAGGTTATTACTTAGGGTTTGAAACACCTTTTGTTCAGTAAGCTGCTGAATATCCTTAAGCTGTTAATGGATTTCAAATTGTAGCCGATCAATTTGGCCTTTCAGGTTGGTGGAAAAAGCATCCTGTAGATGATATTGTATGTCAGCCCAAGAATGCTGACTAGAGTTCCATTTTAATGGAGTGACACATAGTCTTGAGAACCTGAGACTGCAAGTAAGCTGTTGTCAAGTGATCAGGGCATTTTGTCTTTTTCCCAGTCACAGTATGGCTGATTCTGTGGCTAAGAGTCAGGCCAGGATTTTCTGATCAATACAGGTCTGCAACAGGAGGTCATAGGGACCAGTGTATTGTTTAGCCAGCGGCTGTTTAGGGCCTTGAGTCTTCCAAGTCTTCAGTAAGACTTGGTCCCCTGGTTGGAGTGGGTGTAGGGGCTTGTCAGGTAGATAGATAAACCTGCAATGAGCAAACTTTTGCAAAATGGTTAATTTATATAATAACTTACAAACCAAACTTTGACTCTGTAAGACTGTGGAGACACCCAGTCACAGGGCCTTTGCTGGAATGATAGAAATTTTCTTTTTTTAAGGTATATTTTGTTTTACTTTTTAAAGATTTTATTTATTTATATTTAGAGAGAGGGGACCTGGGACCTGGCCTGCAACTCAGGCATGTGCCCTGACAGGGAATCGAACCAGCAACCCTTTGGTTCGCAGGCTGGTGCTCAATCCAGTGAGCCACACCAGTCAGGGCAAGGAATGACAGCATTTCTGGTGATGTTGCAAACCTAGGACATTATGCATGTAAAGCAGAGACAAGCCTATTTCTGTAAATAAGGAGTTAAACAATGGCAGCTATTCCCCGGGAGTTGGAAGTTAGAGTACCCCCCTGTTCCTGCTTTGAAGCTAGAGAAAGAGAAATAATTTTATTTTTGGTGATTATTGCATTCCTTTAGTGTGCTTAAATGTGAGCTGTTTTCATTATTCAGTGACCTTGACAACTTTCAGAGGCTAGAAAAGGCAGAGGAGATAGCAAGCTTGGCACGGTTTATTCCTGCTACTGCAACTTCTAGGTCTAAAATTTACAATGTTTCAAAGACTTATATGCTTACTTTTCCTTCTTATTTCTTAAACATAATAAATTCTTTAAAACTTAAGCCTAATTAGGTCGCTAAATTAGTTAGATTCTTTGGAGAGGACTCCATACTCCCACTTTTTTGTTTTCTAAGAAGATTTTTAAAGGTATGGTGGGTAATGTAGCCTGGTTTATTATCAGTTTTTATTTGCTCTGGGTGGCCTAAGAGATTGAATGCCTTGAGCTAGCATGCCTGAATATGCTTGGCTGATTTTCCTGTAAGAGTGGAGGCATGCAACACTTCAGAGTAAGTATTTATTGATATATGGAGATATTTAAATTTTTAAAGGGGGCGTGTAATGAGTGACATTTGTTTGCTAAATTACTTACTGGACAAATCCTCAAGGTTTGGTCCCACTGCTGGGTGGTGCCGCACCCAGCGCCTGGCACTCTGTGCATTCCTGGATAATTTGCTTAGCTTGAGAATGGGGAATGCCAAATTCTCTGTGAAACACTTGAGAATTCTGGTGGTAAAATTGATGAGAGGCAACTGCCTTTTGGAAAGTAGTTGATACACTGACTAAGGCGTCAGCATGTTTGTTACCTTTTGCCATAGGCCTTGGAAGGCCTGAATGAGAGTTAATATGGGTCACAAATATGGGATGTGTTCTTTTGTCAATTAAACTTTGCAAGGTTAGAAATAGACTGAGTAACTGGTGGTCTATAGACTCCTTGAGTAGAGCCTGGTCTATGTGGAGTATAATATACTCTGTATAGCCAGAATTACAGACTAGATTCAGGGGTTCATTTGGCCATTGCTGGAGAGCCATAATGGCCTCAGAGAGTTCAGCTCTCTGGGTAAATGAGTGATTGTGGGTTACAAAATCTTTTCAACTTTTTTTCCTTCATATGATGGTCACCTTTCCAATTTTTCTGATCTATCTATAAAGAGTTTTTTGTCCCAGATATTGGGGTAGGACTCATTTTGCTTTTAATACATAGATTCAATTGAGGAATATTCTGTAACAGTTTATCTGAAGGAAGATTGATATCAAGTTTTCCAACATAATCAGCTATTGTGCATTGAAAATCCAGGGATTGACTAAAAAGCTGTTGTAAATAAACTTGAGTTAAGGGCAAGTGAATAATCTCTGGGTCATAGCCAAATAATTGCTGAGCTCTATCTCACCCTTTGATTATTAGCTGGCAAAGGGCAGAGACATAAATAGTTATAGTTTTTTGAAGTTGATGGGAAAGAAACAACCATTCAATCATAGTGAGCTGTGGCTGCAGCTTTCCAAGATATCCCGTAGGGGAGTGTAACTTAGGGAAGTAAAAAAGTCTGATTTGGAAAGAAGGATTAATTCTTTCCATTTGTCTAGTTTTAATGTGCTGGCTTACAATATTTAGTTTCTTTAGAGCTTGAGGAGATAAGAGTATGAGATGATTTTAAATCTGGATTTGCCTTAAGGGTGTTGAAAAGATGAATAAGCTGGTAGGTTGTTATACCGAGGGTCGTCGTCGTAGGCAGCCGTCCGTCTCGAGAGACGATGGTGTAGCTTCTTAAGAGTCTATCTGCCCCGCCGAGAATGACTGTGCAGTCCAACTCAGGAGTGACACGGTATCTGTCTCCTCCCGTGTTGAATCGACATCTTGCGATGACGCTGGAGTGTCCTCTCCAGTGAAGCTGAAGCTACAGAGCCTGGGCAGGGTGATATGGAGGGTCTGCTGTTGCCCATGCAGCAGACTCCCCCTCTCTTCGCAGCTGAAGGGTCCAAGGGAAAGACGGAGTCAATACAGCTTGGCTTCAGGTGCGCCGCAGGAGTTGCCGGTGTTGACTACAACGTCAAACCGCCTTAGGGACTCCGGCTCCGGATTTTCTGTCGGGGTTTACTCCCTTAGCCTTTCCCCTGAAGAGGTATGCCGCAAGGCAGCGGAGGTTTTTTGGAGTCAGAGTTTTCCTTCTCTGACCGAGGGTAGGCATTGGCCAATTGATTATGCCTAACAATTGTTGGAGATTATTGAGAGTTAAAGGCTTTGGAGAATTAATTTGGAGCCTAAAGTTGCCAACTCTGACTGTTGTACTTTCTTAGGAGCTACTTGTAAGCCTTCCTGGGCTATAGATTGCTATAAATGAGCAAAGGTATTAGCCAACTGTTTTTGAGCTTTTTTGTAAAATTTTCTTATTTGACAAAACTTTCCAAGTATTTTTAAATGTATTAACCTGATTGGTCTAGAGTTTTATTTTTTTTGCTAAGAAAATTATAAATCCTTGAGATATATCAAGGGCCCTTTGAAATACCTCAAGGCTATAAGAAAGTCTTCTAAATTTTAAGTCTTAGAATTTTGTCAATTAAGGAATATATATTATTAAATGATATTTGACTATTAAAGTGATAATAAAAGGTATATGATATTAATATAGGCTGACAAAAATTCAGTTCTTAGCATTGCGAGACATAAATTTTTGAACATTAGTTGAGTATTTGAGTAATATACTACAATATATAATTACTTTACTAAACACAACATCAGGTTTTAGGCAATTATAGGAAAAACTTTTTTACCGCCTTTCTGTCAAGGTTGGGATCAGGCAGGAGTAGGCAGATCTGTGTCAGCTGGTGGAGGCGGCAAGAGTTATTGTGGCTTTCCAGGATCCAAGAGGGCAGTGGTCTATGGAGCCGATCGTTTTGCAGCGCTTTGCATATTCCCCTCCCCATCTCCCTTTTCTTCTTCTGTAGTGGCTGTGGCACCTTTTAAACTGGAGTTATTTTCCTTAGGTTCCCTTTGTTTTTCTGAGACCACAGTGCTTTGAACCACGGCAGTGTGCAGTAAATTAATCAGATGCCTTTTCTTAATCTGGCACCCAGTTCCTTTTATTAGTTGCTGCAGCAACTATGTAGGTGACCGCTACTTGTGGTTTTGGGAATTCTAGCCCAAGCTGTGAGCTAGGCCTCCCCCTCCCCTGGGGAGGCCTCTAAGTCTCATTGGAAAACCAGAGGCTAAAAGGCAGACAGGACTGAAGGCCTCTCAGAGGGTTACCACAGGAATTGTATTTAAAGAATGCATATTGTGCTTTAGAGCTTGCTCTGCTTTTCTTATCTCTTAGTTAACTATAATATAAATAATCTGTAGCTAAAAATGTATGAAGCCTTGCACCTGATGTCAGCATGGTGTCCGGATGTTTAGCAGACCCTGACACAGACTGGTCACTGTGTCCTCTATATTGATATTTGTAACCAGTAACTGTCAACTGTAACCCAAGCGTCTGAAAGCTTATTGTTGATTCATAAGTCTTGACCTTGTATCTCCCGAATCCCCTCCTAAATAAAAGGCATGGGAGATGGGAATTCTACACTCTTCTCCACTAGAGAGATTAGCCACCTCCCATCCCTCCAGACAAAATAGTGTTCTGGATAAATTTGTTTTTCCACCGTGGTCCTGAAACCTCTGTGGGATGGAGTTTCCAACTGAGCTGGGGTGTTGGAGGCAGAACAGCCTTACCCCTACACCTGAGTTTAGGCCTAGCTCCATCACTGGTTGTTATAGCAATAGCATTTTTAAAAGGTGCCTGCCTTCCCATCTTCTTTAAACCTCTCAAGAGTCTTCTGTTTATAGTGTTTTCTTCTTCTAATGGCTTGTCATCAGTGTTAACAATATGACAGCATATTACCATACATTGTGAAAGCATTTGGATTACATTCTCTTTGTTTTTATTACTGAAATTTGTGTAGTGTTAATATAACAGGGAAAAATAATCCTCTATCCTCTGTTGTGGTTAGATAGCAACTATAAGAATGTGTACAGTTTTAGGCATTTCGGAAGGAGTTTACTCAGAAGAGATCAGCCAATGTTAGAAACAAGGACATAGTGACTCCCACACCAGTAAAAAGTCATTAGTAACAAAGGGCAAATGTAATTAAAGGGTCTCAAGGGCAAATGTAATTAGAGGATCTCTGAGAAGGGAGCTGACAGCACTGGCATATCTACAAACCACAGAAGGGGCATTTAGATAACCGTGTTAGATTGTAACTCCGGAGTAACCAGTAATGGAGAAACAGGGAAGAAGGAGAGGGGAGGGGGAGCTAATTGCGTTAGGGCGGGGAAGCTAATCGCTCTCACTTTAGGGCAAGGAAGATAATCACTTTAGGGTGGCAATTTTAGGGTGGAGAAGATAATCACTTTAGGGTGGAAAAGATAATCACTTTAGGGTGGCAATTTCAGGGTGGGGAAGCTAAGACTATAAAACCAGTTTCCTTTGTCTACTTGGTGCGCACATTCTCCTGGCTGTAAGGGTGCGCCTGGCTCTGCAGACTCGTGAATAAAGGCCTCGCTTTACTGCTCAAGTCCTGTGTCCCAGTTTTTATTGTGAGGGTTTCTCACACCAACACAGTGTGGTGTGTGGAAACTTTATTACAAATGGAAAGAAAAGAGGAGTTAGCACAATTGGAAAGACTAATTCAAAAGGAAATGAAAACAGTGGGTGGAACTGAAGCTTGAAAATTTAGAAGTTTGGTCTTATGCTTCATCTGTATCTCAGAATGGGAGACTCTGTTTAGCTCAGACCTCATTCATAGACTCTTACAGAATCAGCCAGTATTCTTAGTGAAACAGACAGCCTAATACAAATATTAATTTAATACAGAACTGTATTTTTTTTTCCTGTGGCTGTTATCCCTTTAATAGACCACACTCTTATTTTCCTTTTTTCATCCAACCAAAGAGGGCAGCCTGAGGGGTAAGACAAGTTCCAAATTCTCCAGGTAGCAGTTTCTAAAAATTCAAGGAACCAACACTCTTGTCCCTACTTTGTGTTCAATCATAAAATAGACACTACCATTAAAATCCTTTGGCTCACGATAATGTGGCATCCATCAGAGCCTTATTAACTTTAACTGGTTGACTGCTAAGTCAATTACGCTTCTTTGAATTCAAGTAACAACTCTAGAAGTCCATATCTGTAGGTAGTTTTGGGATTTGGAAGTGAAGTTTGGTCTGCTACAAAAATCCACAAGTATGCTGTACAGTCCACAGACCTTGATCATGGGGAAAGCTCCAGACACTATGGACAACCAGGGTTATGATGGTGGATGGTGGTGAAGGCAGATCTTAGTGAAAATCTTAAAACCCTTAGCCTGTCTGTAACCCACTGCTTCTGTTTTTTGCACACTGGGAAGATGAAGAAATGGAATGACACTTCAGTTCATTTATTTGTCTGCCTTGATATTGATTTTACCATCACTAGCCTGTCAGTATTTTATATCCTCTTCTGTTTCCACACTGTCACCATCGAAGGCCATAAATTTGTGTAGGAACAGAAATATAGAAAGGAACTCAGGGTAATCAGAGGCCTATGGTAATAACATGAAAACTAGATGCCTTTAACTTGGCACAGTGTAATCGTAGACCAATGTTGTATGACCATTTAACAGTTAAATAATGTAATGCCTTCTGTTTGACATAAACATAAACTCCTAGAGTTTTAACTCTGCATTTCTGATCTTCATATTGTTACTCTGAAAGACATAATATTTAATTTGATTTTTTAAAAACCTGATCAGAACATTCTCATGGGTTTTTGAAAGTGTATTTTTGTATGAACACTATTTAATGAATACCTAAATGTTTAACACCTATTAGGTTCTGTGAAAAATAAAGCTACAATTATTTATGTGGGTTGAAGTTTTCTGGAAAAAGCTTTTATGGATTTAAGTGATATATAAACTGGACCTTGAAGAAAGTTTAATTGATTAAATAGGGAAAAAGATTACAGTTGAAGAAAAAGTGAAAGCATCACATTTCATTTTGACTCAAGTCTTCCTAGACATTCAAACTTTATCATTGACTGCCATACAATTTGGAACTAGAAGAAAGAAGAGAAGAGAAATGGAGAAATGTGGAGAAAAGGGAGAGTGGAAGGGAAGGGAAAAAAAGTGAGCCAAAAAACGCATATCTTAAAACTTATTTAATGAGCATTTATTGAGAATCTAAGTTGTGCCAGGCACTGGCAGGATTTTACAGATGAGAAAATGGTCTTAGAGAGGTTAAGCGATTTGCCCACACTCCTGCAATGTGTAAAAGCCTATGAAGTACTATAAGATTATTATCAATTGGGCTTTTAGCATATCCTCTGCAAGAGATGCTCATCTCTTTGGAATGGCTATGATACAGTTGGAATGAGTGCTATGCAATAGGAATGATTCCATAGTTACAGCAAGAAGTTAGGCAAAATGACTTGAAGGATTCCTTTCTGACTAATTTTAGGGGTCTATGATTCTTTAAAGTGGGTTTCCTTTTCATTATGGATTATCCTCACCGATTTCTGCTTTGTTCTAATACTTACATAGAACAAATTCTGCTCAGTTTACATGGTAAGATTAAAGTTGGTTGATATATGGAGAAACATACAGTGATTAAGCCATGTATTTTTGTTATTAGTCGTATGTTTGTCTTGGTGCTGTCAGCTTACTTCGTGAAATTACTCTTTGTCTCATTTTTTTCAAACAATCAGATGCTACCACCCTGACTAAAACTCTTCCAAGGCTTCCAGGAGCACTTGGAATACAATTCAAATTTCTTAATAGTGCCTTTGAGGTTATGTATGTTTTTTGCTCACCTCCCCAACCTTGTCTCACTGTCAACCTTCAGTGGACTAGAGCCTCCAGAGTGCTCTTTTGGTCCCTGGAATATATCCAGGTATTTACTGCCTCAGTACTTTGGCACACACATTTTCTTTTCCTTAGAATTCTTCTTGGCTCCACTTTTCATGTGACAGACATACTTATGCTTCAGGTGTCATATTTAACAATCCTTTTTCAGAGAATCTTTTAAAAACTATCCATTCTTTTTTTGTTTCTGTTTTTTTTAAAGTATATTTTATTGATTATGCTGTTACAGTTGGCCCAATGTTTTTTCCCTTTACTCCCCTCTGCCCAATACCTCCCTTCCCTCCAGCAACCCCTGTCCCTTAGTTCATGTCCATGAGTCATGCATGTAAGTTCTTTGGCTTCACCCTTTAGTATACTTTTCTTAACATCCCTCTGTCTATTTTGTACCTATTATGCTTTCTAATCCCTGCACCATTTCTCCATTTCTCCCCCTTCTCCCTCCCAGTTGATAATCCTCCAAATGATCCCCATACCTATGATTCTGTTCCTATTCTGGTTTGCTTAGTTGGATTTTGTTTTATTTTTTTGATTCAGTTGTTAATAGTTGTGAGTTTGTTGTCTGTTCATAGTTTTGATCTTCTTTTTCTTAAATAAGTCCCTTTAAAATTTCATATAATAACAGCTTGGTGATGATGAACTCCATTAGATTTACCTCGTCTGGGAAGTACTTAATCTGCCCTGCTATCCTAAATGGTAGCTTTGCTGGATAGAGTAATCTTGATTGTAGGTCCTTGCTTTTCATCACATTGAATACTTCTTGCCAGTCCCTTCTTGCCTGCAAAGTTTCTTTTGAGAAATCAGCTGATGTTCATATAGGAACCCCTTTGTAGGTAACTCTCTGCTTTTCTCTGGCTGCTTTTAAGATTCTTTATCTTTCACCTTTGACATTTTAATTATGATGTATCTTGGAGTGGTCTTCCTGAACTTATATATCTATTTCCTTCCCCATATTAGGGAAGTTTTCCTTCGCTATTATTTTAAATAAGTTTTCAATTTCTTGTTCTTCCTTTTCCTCCTTCTGGCACCCCTATAATTTGGGTGTTGGTACATTTAAAGTTGTCCTAGAGGCTCCTAAGCCTCCCCCCACCTTTTTTTTTTTTTAATTCTTGTTTCTTCATTCTGTACTGGTTGACTGTTTATTTCTTCCTTCTGTTCTAAATTGTTGATTTGAACCCTGGCTTCCTTCTCTTCACCACTGGTTTCATGTGGATTTTCCTTCATTTCGCTTAACATAGCCTTCATTTCTTCCCTTATGCATTTACCATACTCAAGCATGTCTGTCAAGTCTGTGAGCACCGTTATCACCAGTGTTTTGAACTCTGTGTGTTAGGTTGGTTATCTCCTCATCACTTAGTTCTGCCACTGGAACCTTGATCTGCTCCCTCTTTTGGACCATACTTCTCTGTCTCCTCAACTTGACAGCCTCCTGTGTTTGCTTCTATGTCTTAGGTAGAGCTTCCCAACCTGTTATGTTGTATTTGTCAGTACAAGGTGTCCCATTCCACCACATTGTGGCGCTGTTCTGGGGGAGGGGTCAGAGAGGGAACATTGCCACTTGCTCAGCACTCGTCCCTTTTCTAGTCACTTCACCCACTTCCTGTTTGGGACTGGTGCCCCTCTAGCTGTTGCCCTGGTTGTGGTTCCCAGATGGGTGGGCTTGCAGATGTTCTAGGACCATGGGGGCCCTGTAAACAAATAAACTGCTGAGAGACAGGCAGTTTCTTCCTCCGCCCAACTCCCACTGTTTCACAGTCAAAAGCAATGAAGCTTTATTTTTCTGGCACTGGAACCATGAGCTCTGTGGTCTTCTGGTCTGGGTTGAGATGAATCCCCAGGTGTCCCTACTGACTGCTGTAATGTATGACTGTAATTTCCACCATCCACAGCTTCTGCCTTGATGCCGCCACCATCGTCGCCACACGGGATTCACTCCACCCCAGCTCCATCCCTCCTACCTGTCTGGATGAGTAGTCCTTCTTTATATCTTTGTTGGACTTCCATGCAGTTCGATTTTCTGTTAGTTCTCGTTGTTTCCAATTTTGAGGTAGATGTAATCCTCATTTGGAAGGAAGCGAAGCATGTCTACCTACACCTCCATCTTGTCTGGAAGTAGACCATCCATTCTAATGTAGGTCTCCCTTGTTAGTTTCTCCCATAGCTGGTTGCCCTAGTCTTTCATAGCATTTTGAGCCTTTGAAATAGTTTACACGCAGTTGTTTGTTTCCTTTTAACCACTTGTCTACCACTAGATTGTAAGTTTTGTGAGGCCAAGGACTAGGTCTTGTTAGATCTCTACTATTTACCTAGTGTGGAATGAAATAAAGAAATATTTATTTATTTATTTAGAGAAACAAAAGCCAAGTTTATTTGTTCATTTCTTGCTTTTGAAGTACTCCTCGGTGACATCCTTTGCCCGACACTCTGCTATAGTCCTTAACTACCACACAACTGCAACCAATCACTTTACAGGGTTTTCCATCTCTGTCCATCTTACAGAGGCCTACCCATTTCTCTAGGTTCTTATTGTCATCAACCTTAATTAGGTTGATTTGGTGTTCAACACAAAGGGCCTCCACCAACTTGACCTACATAGGCTCAACACAGTTGGATGCAAGCACACACAGGTGGTCTTGGTGCTTGTCTAAGGCAGCTTCGTGAATTCCACACACTAGGCCATCATGGACAAGGGCTGTCTTGTAAAGCAGTATTAACAGCCATTATACCTCCAGCAGCAATGCCTTCCTCGGCCAAGGTGATCGGTTATGGGTGGAGCTGAATCTTGAATGTACCCAAGCCTCTGCCTCTGTTCAGCTCTGCAGCAGCAGGGAAAGAGCTCAATAAATATTTTAAAATAAATATTGAGACCTTAAAATTGCCAACTACTTTGTAACCTGCAAAGCGTTTTCACACATATTCTCAATCCTTACCATCACTTCTGAGATATTTCAGGCAGGGTACATATTCATTTTCTATTTTACAGATGGTAAGACTTGGAGAGTTTAACTGACTTGGCCAAGTTCACATAGCTAGTGGGGCTTGGGTGGGAAGTGTTGGGTCTTTTGATCGTTAGACCAGTGCTGTTTCTACCAAAAAGGGACAACAATGGGAAATTCTTCTGGATACAGAGTAGCCAAATAGTGTGCCTAGGAAAGAATCCCACAGTCCTGATGTGTAGAACTAGTTTCCTTTCATTTTCATTTATACAATCCATGATTATTACTGGCTGAATTTCCCATAGCATGATAGCAGAAAAATATTCAGTTCCTTGTTGATATATACATACAATAGCTAAGCCTAAACCACTGGCTGAACTGAATGGAGATAGAATGTATTTTAATTTATAAACCTGGCCTCACTTCTGCAGAATCGGAATGAATATATTGCTCACCTCAAGGACCAGTTGCAAGAGCTGAAGGCGAAAACTAACATGGAAAATAACTATATGAAAAGGAACACTGAACTGCAAATTTCTCAGACCCAGAAAAAATGCAACAAAACAGAGGAGCTCTTGCTGGAAGAAGCTGAGGTAATCACTGGTACATTAGAAATGAGCCAGATAGATGGCAGGTGAGATGTCACTCCTGACATTGCCTCAGCTAACAAAGGAGGAAGGAAAGGGAGACTTTCATGATCTTTGTTTGGCCTCTCCTACAGCCATAACATTTGAGGTTAAAAAAAAGAAGGGACAGAGGACTTGCATATTTATAAGAAGAGATTCTCATGGGCTGTAGAACCTGTATCACTTGTTTTTTGAAAATCGGTTGTACTTTCTTCCCTTGGTCACCTTATTTTATAAAACCACTTGCCATTTCTCCTGGAAATTATAGGAAGAGAGCAAAATAAGATAGGTAATAACTGCAGGATATTGTTGCTGCTTTCCATAATCAACCAGTAACTTTTATCCCTCCACTAAGAAATACAAAACCTAGAGAGCTGAACCTCATTCAGACCTAAATTTATAGAAATGAGAAGTCACAGTGAAAATATCAGGAGAAAGAAACAAGGATTAGACCCTCATAAGAGGAGGAAAGCTAAAAAATGGGTAAAAGAACAATAGGTAGGAGACCAGGAGCAAACTCAGTAGTGTGTCCATGCAGGACTCCTTTCGTTTGAGCTTCCTGCTTATTTGGAGCTTACTCCCCAGCTGTGGCTTAACACTGTGACAGCAAACTTTTTTCTTGCACCCTGGAATTTCCTTTTCTGGGCCTAAGAACCTGTGCCCTAGAAGCACTGCTTCTCTCCTTAATATCGCTTTCCAGGCAAAAGGATTATGATCCTTTTGTTCTGGGCACTTGCTTGTATCTAGCACAGTGCCTGACACTTGGTTTGGCAGTTTGTGAACACTGAGTGGAAGGGATCAGAAGTGCAGCTCTGGAGCAATACATGGAGCTCTGGTGACTCCCACTGGTCAAGAAAACCTGCACGGTTGTCACAGCTTCTTGAGAAGTGCTCATTTCCAACCCTGCTGGAAAGAATTCCTGATGTTGGTTTATTGTTCTCACAGAAAGTAAGGTTGAAAACTGAAGAAGAGAACCAGATTCATATGGAGATTGAAATATTCCTTCGAAAGGAGCAGCAGGTGAGTTATCTAAACTTTTATCCTCTGACACGTGAGTTCCACTTATAAAATGACAGCAAAAACATTTTTTTTAGGGAAAGAAAAATCAGTCTTAATTCTACCAGCCTAATGAATGAGCTGTAGCCCATGTTTTCTTTTAAAGTTACTCATTTGAATAAATCTTTTATAAAGCTGTAATTGGAGTACAGATAAAATTTGTCTTCTGCCTTTATCATTTAGCATTATATAAGAAACTTTTCTTGTTCTTATGTTGCTTCGTTGTCATAATTTAAAAATATGACTTTTTTAAACTATAAAAATAATATTCTTTGTTGAGGAAAGATTTTTTTAAAAGTTGCCAATTGCTTTTTTAAGCATTTTTTTCATGTTATCAGTCTCTTCATAAAATAATTTTAAATGGTTTTATAATTTTGCATTGAATGGTTATGCCATGGCTTACTTCTTACCCTTTATTTTGGATATTTAGGTTATTTCCAAAGTTTCATTATTATAAATAATGCAGTAATGAAAGCCTTGCCTAAGTTATTGTTTTTCTTCATTGCAATTATTTACCCAAAGTAAATCTCAATCATGAAGTTTTGATGTCAGAAAGACTAGTATATTGTGAATTGCTAATATAGTTAATACTTTAAAATTTACATTGTCATCAATAATGTATATAGGCACTAATTTCAAGTATCCTCAACAGCACTAGCTATTTTAGATATTATTAAAAGTCTGCAAACTTAGTAAGTTGTTTTATTTTGCATTTTTTGCTTACTAGCAGACTTGACCATTTTCCCATAAATTTATTTACTCATTTTATTTCTTCTTGTGTGAACTATGTGGCTTTAATTAGTACTTCTAATACTAACAACAAACCAACCTGAGTAGAGCCTTTCAAAATATCCCTGTTGGATGAGTAAGGAAAAAGTTTCCAGGTGACCCATGATGCAGTCTGCCTTTGAGAAAGCTAATGAATTTTCAGTAACCAGTTCCAAATTTACAGTTAAAGAAAACAATTTCTAGATGCTGTCTTGTAGATCTCTACTGAAGAAAATATCTGGTGGGCTATTAGAATCAGAGGTCTGTAACCCGCAATCTGAGAATTATGTATAATTTTATCTGTTTCAAGTGTTAAGACACAGCAGGTATTTGAAAACAATCAGATGAGCTGGTGGATTAAGTGAATGGTGGGTGGATGAAGTCAGTGTTTCCCAGATCTTCAGCCCAATAACACAAGCAATACACAAATACTGTCAAATGAAAATTGGAAAAGTACAGAAATATGTAGATTTTATTTATTTATTTTCAATAATTTTAGTATATTCACAGCATTATGTATCCAGCACCACAATAAATCAGAGACACTTTCATCACCCCTAAACCAACCCCATACTCTAGCCATCACCCTCTATCCCCAGTCCCTTTATCTCCACCTCTAGGTGACAACTAACGTACATTCTGTCTCAACATTCTGAACATTTCATATAGAGGGAGTCATAAAATATTTAGTCTTCTGTGACTGGTTATTTTCATTTATATTTATTCATGCTTTGGTATCAGTACTTCCTTTTGTACCACCTTTTATTTACCCATTCATCTGTTCATGAACATTGAGGTTTCACTTTCTGACTGTTGTGCATATGCTGCTATGAATATTTGTGTAAGTTTTTTGTTTGGACATATGTTGTATGTTTTGAAGCTATATTCCTAAGGGTTGAATTGCTAGGTCATATGGTCATGCTGTTTAATTTTTTGAGGAGTTGACAGACTGTCTTCCAAGGTGGCTGCTAATTTCTCCTATCTTTACCAATACTTGTTATTATATAGCCTTGATTATAGCTATCTTAGTGAATGTGAGCTCCTATCTTATTGTAGTTTTTAAAAAATATATTTTATTGATTAAGTTGTTACATTAGTCCCAATTTTTTCCCCTTTGCTCCCCTCTGCCCAGTACCTGCCTTCCCCAGCAATCCCCGCCCTCCCCCCTTAGTTCATGTCCATGGGTTGTGCTTATAAGTTCTCTGGCTTTACCCTTTCCTATATTATTCTTAACTTCTCCATGTATATTTTGTACCAACCAATTATGCTTCTTAGTCCCTGCACCATTTCCCCATTTCTCCTCCTTCCCTCTCCCAGCTGATAACGCTCCAAATGATCTCCATGCCTATGATTCTGTTCCTATTCTGGTTTGCTTAGTTGGATTTTGTTTTTATTTTTTAGATTCAGTTGTTGATAGTTATTAGTTTGTTGTCATTTTAACATTCATAGTTTTGATCTTCTTTTTCTTAAACAAGTCCCTTTAACATTTCATATAATAATGGCTTGGTGATGATGAACTCCTTGAGTTTTACCTTGTCTGGGAAGCACTTTATCTGCCCTACCATTCTAAATGATAGTTTTGCTGGATAGAGTAATCTTGGTTGTAGGCCCTTGCTTTTCATCACTTTGAATACTTCTTGCCAGTCCCTTCTTGCCTGCAAAGTTTCTTTTGAGAAATCAGCTGACAGTCTTATAGGCACCCCTTTGTAGGTAACTCTCTGCTTTTCTCTTGTTGCTTTTTTTTTTTTCAGATTTAATGTGTTTTATTGATTAAAATATTAATTTGTGCCAATTTCCCTTCCCTCTGCTCCCCTCCACCCGGTGGCCCCCCTCCCTCCAGTTGTCCCCCCCTTTTAGATTATGTCCATTAGTTGTGCATACAGTTCCTCCCAACCTCTCTCCGTCTATTCCATTCCCTCCTACCATGATCCCCAATTCCTATATCATCTCCCTCCCTCTCCCCACTCCCTCTCCCTGTTGACCTCCCCCCAATATGCTTCCCGTACCCACAGTTCCTTTTCCACTCTCGTTGCCTATTTAGTTTGCCTTTGTTTCATCTCCTTAGCTTCTGTTTTTTAAACCAGTCCCTTTAACATCTCATATAACAGTGGTTTGGATCTAATGAACTCTTTCAGTTTTATTTTGTCCTGGAAACACTTTCTCTGTCCTTCTATTCTGAATGACAATTTCGCTGGATAGAGTATTCGTGGTTGTAGGTTTTGGATTTTCATTACTTTGAATATTTCTTGCCAGTCCCTTCTTGCCTGTAGGGTCTCTCTTGAGAAGTCAGCTGATAGTCTAATTGGGACCCCTTTGTACATAATTCTTTTCTTCTCTCTTGCTGCTTTTAAGATTCTCTCTTTATCTTTAATTTTTGACATTTTGATTATAATGTGTCTTGGAGTGGTTCTCCCTGGGTCCAGTCTCTTGGGAACTCTCCTTGCTTCCTGGACCTGCAAGTCTATTCCCTTCCCCAAGTCTGGGAAGTTCTCCTTTATTATATTTTCACTCAATTTTTCAAGTTCTAGTTCATTTTCCTCGCTCTCTAGCAAACCAATGATTCTTATGTTGGGCTTTTTATAGCTGTCCCAGAGGTTTCTGATCCTCTCATCGTTGCTTCCCATTTCCTCTCTCTGCATTGGTTGACTGCTTGTTCCTTCTCCATATTCCAGTTTGTTGAAATGAACTCTGGATTTTTTTTCCTCACCATCTGTCTCGTATGTGGTTTTGTTCCTTTCATTATGAATGTTTTTCGCTTCTTTCTTATCTTTTTCCTGCTCTTTTGTGAATTCTGTAAGCCACCTGATAACAATGGCCCAGAACTGAGCCTCTGACAGGTTTCTTATCTGTTCATCTGTCAGGTTCTCTATCTGTTGCCTGGTGAGCTGTGCTACCGGGATTTCTATAGTTGTCTGCCTCATTTTGACAGATGCGTTTTGTTTTCTTGGGCCGGCTGTAAGGGGCAGTGCCTGTGTACGCGTCACAATTCAGCGACTGGCGCCTGTCTGCGACCTATTTCGCAGCCCTGTGGTGCTTTCTTTGGGGGCGGGGGTCCAAGATGGATTCACACAGTTATTCAGCTAGGAGACCGGGATCTGTCCTCCCGCCCCCCTGGGCCTCACTGTTCAAGGCGATGCGGCGGCCGCTCTCCCCAGCGCCCGGGTCGCGCACCGCCAGGGGCTTGACCGCAGCCGGGATTCCTCGCCGCCCCGCCGCTCCAGGTGCGACCGCAAACAGCGCTGCCCTCTTTAACTCTTACCTGCCCAAATGGCACCGCTGGTTTATAACTTCATATGTTGGGCTTCCGTGTAGTTTTATTTTCTGGAATTTCTAGTTATCCTTTGTTTTGAAGTAGTTGTATTCCTCTCTAGTTGTAGAGGGAGACCTAGCGTGTCCGTCTAAGCCTCCATCTTGGCCGGACGAAATCTTCTCTTGTTGCTTTTAAGATTCTCTTTATCTTTCACCTTTGGCATTTTAATTATGGTGTGTCTGGGTATGGTGGTCTTTGGGTCTAGGTTGTTTGGAACTCTCTGTACTTCCTGGACTTGTATGTCTATTTCCTTTGCCAAATTTGGGAAGTTTTCCTTCATTATTTTTTCACATAAGCTTTCAATTTCTTGCTCATCCTCTTCTCCTTCTGGCACTCCTATGATTTGGATGTTGGCGTGTTTAAAGTTGTCCCAGAGGTTCCTAAGCTTCTCCTCATCTTTTTCTACTCTTTTTTCCTCATTCTGTACTGGTTGACTTTTTTTCTTCCTTATATTCCAACTCATTAATTTGAACCCCAGTTTTCTTTCCTTCACCATTGGTTTTGTGTGGATTTTCCTTCTTTTCATTTAGCATAGCCTTCACTTCTTTCCTCATGCTTTTGCCATACTTAAGCATATCTGTCAAATCTGTGAGTAACTGTGTCACCAGTGTTTTGAACTCTATGTCTGTTAGGTTAGCTATCTCCTCGTCACTTAGTTCTCCCACTGGAAACTGGATACAGTCCCTCTTTTAGGCCATACTTCTCTGTCTTCTCATCTTGACTGGTTCCTGTGTGTGCTTGCCTCTGTCTTAGGTAGAGCTGTCCCACCTGTTATGTTGTAAGGGGTGGAGCCTTAGGTATTCATCAGTACAGGTGACCTGTTTCACCAGGTTGTGGCACGGTGTGTGGGGGATGGGTCTGAGAGGAAACAATGCCGCTTGCTCTGCACTTGCCCCTTTTCTAGGCACTTCTCTCACTTCCCGTATGGGACTGGCACCTCTCTATCTGTTGCCCTGGCCATTGTTCCCAGAGTGGGTAGGTCTGGGGACATTCTAGGACCCTGGGGGCCCTTTAAACAAGCGGACTCTACTGAGAGACCAGCAGTTTCTTCCTCCGCCCCAACCGCCACTGGTTTGCACAGTCAGAAGCAATTAGGCTTGAGTTTCCCTGGCATTGGAACTGTGAGCTGCGCAGTCTAGTCTGGTGCTGGGAGTGCTCTCCAGGCATCTCTTCCTACTTTTTAAAACACGTGACTGTGATTTCTGCCGGCCTTCTGCTGCCACCACTGCTGCCACCACCACACCGCGTCTTCTCTGCTCGAGCTGCACCCCTCCTACCTGTCTGGATGAGTATTTCTTCTTTACATATTTGTTTGTTCGATTTCCATGCAGCTCAATTTTGGGGAACTTCTGGTTGTCTCCAGTTTTGAGGTAGTTGTATTCCTTCTTAGTTGTGAAGGGAGACTCAGTGTGTCTGTCCAGTCCTCCATTTTGGCCAGAAGTCCAGAAATATATAGATTTTAAACAGAGAAACCTCTCTTAAATGCTCCTTTAAAAAAAAAAAGATTTCATCCACATCTTATGTTTTTTCTTCGCTTTTTTATTGTTGTTCATTCTTCCACACCTTTTTCTTTTAATATACATACTTCTCTGTATACTTACTTACATGCTTTTAGTGTTTATTTATATTTGTTTTTAAAGTAAACGAGATCATACTATATATATATTGCAGACCCTGTTGTTGTTTTTAATTTGCCTTGCCTTTAATAATGTTCTTTGTTAGTACAATTGCTGTATAACATCCCATACATAGGATATACCAATATTTACTTGACTATTCTCTGTCAGTGGATGTTTAGTTGTTTCTGAGTTATTTTTTTTGTTAAAACAGTGCTAAACATTCTTTTATATGTCTCTAAGTGCAAGGTATATGAAGAAACTATACATTGTTTATATTGTCCTAGATTCCTATGTCCTTTAATATTACTTTTAAAGGTTATTCAGGTTATTCAGTTGATTCCTTTGGGTTTTCCAGGTAGAAAATCTTATTGATTGCAAATAGTAACAATTTTATATTTTCATTTATATTATTTATATGTCCATCTCCATTTGGTGGCTTATTTTACAGGTAGAATGTCAAGTGTAATGTTAATTAATAGTAGTGATAATGTGACACCATTTTTCTACAATTGGTTTTATTGGTAGTTCAATCACATGAGTTGATAGTCATGTCAGGTTTCTCATGTACAAGTTAGGCCACTCACTGGGAAGGAATGGGACCCTGAAACTTGAAATGGAAATACTGGTTGCACTCAGATATAATTGACAGTGTTGAACCCTCAAGTCAGTGCCTTGTCAGTGGAATTAGACCACTCTCCTGTGTCTGAGAAGTGTAGTCTTTCTTTCCCTGTGATAATAACTCCATCTATGCCTTGAAAAAAGATGCTCACTCTCAAGACCTAGCAGAATTATGCTTATTGCTCTTGGATCCATAACTAGGATAAAATCTCAGCAAGTTCTAGGGAGAACAGATAACTCAAATAACTGTAAATCAGAAGGAAATAGCTTACACACCAGAAGATTACAAGACTTTGCTAATATACATTGGCAGAAAGCTGGGGGACATGTGGGAATGGGTTCTAAGGGTATTAGACCAAGTAAGTGGAATAATGCCAGTTTGGGTGAAGGTCATTGATAAGGATATACTTACTAGAGATTTTGGATTTAATGTGTTAGTTTGTCCATCTAGAGGTGACTCCAACAGTTTGGTTAGTTAACCAAAACTTGGACTCAGCAGTGGCCCACATTTAATGAGGTGGAGATGCCAGAGCTTTCCTGCTGTTATGTGGAGGAGAAAATCCAAAGATTTGGGGGGATAGGAATATCAGAGTGAATTTACCATGTGTGACCTACAAATCTGCCACCAAACACTCACCTCTAACTAGTTTCTGTGAGATACTCTTTCCTAGAAGACACTCCTTTACTAAAGTCACTGGAAAATACACTAGTGAGGAGCACACCTGCGTCCTTCCAAAGCTCTGTGACTTCTTTCCAATGCAGACGATGTAAGACCATGGGTAATGTCATCATTGATATCGGCTCCCTGACTTCAGTGGAGATGATGGGGTCCTAGAGTGACAGAGCACAAGTGGCAATCCTGGCCTGTCAAAGATAAGGTGGACACATTTACCATGAAGGGCAGCAGGATGTACTGGTTATCAGAATGCCTTTGCCCACTGGGATGTTTGGCAATGGCTAATTAGTCATGATATCCCAAGGAACAAAATTGATGCGCAGCCTGATAGAGCATTACTTGATCTATATAACAGAAAAACGTTCAAGTCTAGTAGCCAAAAACCTGATTTGAGTCACCACAATGAAGAGTCATGGTCTCTCATCCAGTTTCTAGAACTAAGGCAATTCGCGAACCCAGAGTCCCTTGACTGAAGGGGCATGTCCCTCTGAGAATGAATTCTGTAGCATTACTGCAAATATATATTTTGACTTTCTCTAAGATTTACCCAAAGGAGGGCTTCCAGCCCAGATGGAGGTGTAGTAGACATGATTCACCTCCTCACACAACCATAAGAAGGAAAACAACTACCTCAAAACAAAAAACAACCAGAACTGCCAGAAAATTAAACTGTATGGAAGTCTGACAAAGATTTAAAGAAGTAATACTCATCCAGATGGGTAGGAGGGGCAGAGCTGGGGAGCTGGGGTGAAGAGGATGCCATGTGGTGGAGGTGAGGCTTCGGTTGGCAGAACTAGTGGTCCCGCATTCACGTGTAATAGATAAAACACAGACCCACCCACTCTGGAAACCATCACCAGGGCAACAGCTAGAGGGGCGCCAGTTGCATACGGGAAGTGAGTGAAGTGACTGTAAAAGGGGCAAGTGCTAAGCAAGTGGCATTGCTCTTTTTCTGACCCCTCCCCCACATACAGCACCATAAAGCAATGAAACCGGTCACCCCATACTGATGAATACCTAAAGCGCTGCCTCTTACAATGTAATAGGCGTGGCAGCTCTACCTAATACACAGAAGAAAACACAGGGCGGCTGTCAAATTGAGGAGACAAAGAAGTATGGTCCAAATGAAAAAACAGATTAAAAGTCCAGAAAAAGAACTAAGTGAAATGGAGACAGCCAACCTATCAGATGCAGAGTTCAAAACACTGGTGATAAGGATGCTCAGAGAAATGATTTGAGTATGGTAAACACATAAGGGAAGAAATGAAGCCTTAATTAAGTGAAATAAAGAAAAATATACAAGAAACCAACAGTGATGGGAAGGAAGCTGGGATTCATATAAAGTATTTGGAATGTAAGGAATAAATAAACATTTAACCAGAACATAATGAAGAAACAAGATTTACCCAAAGGGACCTATGACTATTCAGTAGTGTCTGTGCACTGGGAAAAAAAAGGAAAGAAAATATCCAGAACTTCTGAGATCACTAAACATTGGTTCTAAATTGATGCAAATTCCTGGGACTCAAAATAACACTGTGGACTCTACTCAAAATGGTCAGGTGATAGATGGAGTATTTGTGTGTGTGTGTTTGTGGTTTCTTTTTTATTCATTCATTCACTCATTCATACATTCACTTGTTCATTTTAGAGAGAGAGAAGAAGAGAGAAACATTAATTTGTTGTTCCACTTTGTTTATGCATTCATTGATTGATTCTTGTATGTGCCTTGACTGGGGATCAAACCTACAACCTTGTGTGTTGGAACGATGCCCTAACCAACTGAGCTACCCAGCCACAACTTTTTTGTAGTTTCTTTTTAATTTAAAGATTTTATTTATTTTTAAAGAGGAAGGGAGGGAGAAAAAGAGGGAGAGAAACATTAATGAAACATCGATTGTTTGCCTCCTGTAGGCACCTCGACCAGGATTGAACCCACAACCTAGGCATGTGTCCTGATCGGGAATCAAACCAGCGACATTTCAGTCTGTGGAATGACGTCCAACAAAATAAGCCATGCCAGTCAGGGCTTTTTTGTAGTTTCTTAAGGTAGAAATTGGAATATCCAGATTACTCACTCAAGAACTTATTTTTTTTACGAGAGAGGGAGGAAGTTGGGGAGAGAGGGAGAGAGAAACATGAATTGGTTCCCTCCTGTACATGCCCCGACTGGGAATCAAACCCGCAATCTAGGTATGTGTCCTGATTGGGAATCAAACCTGCAATTTTTTGGTGTATGGAATGATGCTCCAGCCAACTAAGACACACAAGCCAGGGCTCAATGGAGTCTTTAGTCTGATTTACTGTAGAATCACTTGTTCTATGGATCCACCCTTTGGTTATTTCTTCAGTTACTGAATATATAATTGCAATAGACATACTTGGCAACAGACAGAATTTCTCTCTGGCTCATGGAGTGAAGGCCATTATGGTAGTTAAGACTAGGCAGAAGTTTCTGGAACATTCCCTTCCTACCAAGATCATAAATCATAAGTATGCTGCTTTCCTGGTGTAACTGCAGAAATAAGAGTCACCATCAAACTTGAAGGAAGTAGAAGTAGGGATACTTATCACATCCCCATTTAACTTGGTTGTCTGACACTTGCAGTGAATGATCTTGAAGATTGACTGTGGATTCTTGTAAATAATGTAAGCAGGTTGTTACTCCCTTTGCAGCTATGGTTCCAGATGTAGTATCTTTACTGGAGAAAACCTTCAACAGCCACTGTCACTTGGTAGGCAGATGTTAACCAGACTGAAACCCCTGTGTCCAAACAAGTTTGAATAAAACTTCCAGAAGCAGTTTGCTTTTACCTGGTAGGGCCAACAGTACAATCTCACATTCCCACATCAGGGGTATTATGTGAGTTCTGTATTCTGCCATAACATGGTCTGTAAAGATATTGGTTGCTTTGACTTTCCACAAAATGTTGTAGTAGTCCACTGTACTTTGCTGATGGTGATGAATAGGAAGTAGCAAGGATTTTAGATGCCTCAGTAAGGCATATGTGAATAGAAGGTGGGAAATAAACTATTTTTGGTACCAATCCTGTATCATTAGGTTTCACTTAGGTGACAGAAACCAGACCAGTAATTTGACCAGGGAACTCAACAAAAGGATCATTTAATTGATAATAAGGGATTGGCTATAAAGAAAGAATAAAAGAGAACTCTAAAGAACATCTTAGGGCTGAGGGATAGTATCCAAGGAAGGAATAAATAGAGATGTTTGCTTTGTTGCCCTGGGACAGAGCTGGTTCACAGCTGGTGAGACAAAGCTGGCTAGCAGGGAACTGTGGATTGTGCTTGGTAAGCAAGAACCCTCTTGTGTCAGCAAAGCTAGGTGAACAAGTGCTAAAGAGTGTCTCACACACATGCCACTGTCAGCTATGCCCCAGGCACAAAAAAGGAAGCACACTGGAACCAGAGAGAGAAGGTCTTCATCACATCCCTCCAGTCATTTGGAGGGTTATCAGCAGGTAGGGGAATGAGGAGAAAAAGCATGAGGGGATTAAGCAGCATAATTGGTTGGTAGAAAATAGGGGCAAGTTAAGAATAATATAGGAAAGGGTGAAGCCGAAGAACTTATATGCATGACCCGTGGACATGAACTAAAGGGGATGGGATTGCTGGAGGGATGGGGAAACTGGGAAGAGGAGCACAAAGGAAAAGAAATTGGGACAACTGTCACAAAATAATAAAATATACTAAAACGTTAATGTAAACATAAGTATGATAAATACCAGGTTGTGGTATACATTTTAGCCAACTATTGTCAAACTAACATGTTCCCTCTAACTTAATAAGAATGATTGATATGAATCATGTTTAAAAATAAATTCCCTGCCTATGTGCCACCTGGCTCCTCTTGATGTCTCATTCTTGAGATACAGTCTAGGAGTTTGGAAGTTATACATTATGTTCTTGCAGTGGTAACTCTTACATTTTTAACATACACATTTATACTTGATTCCTTTAAGTCTAGAGTCAATATCTATATCTTCTTGCTTTTATCAGGGCAAAGCTTTCACTTACTTCTCTTCCTCCCTTTCATCCTACATGGAAACCATTCATTATATACTTACATTTTATAGATCAGGGAACTGAAGTTTAGAGAATTTAAGTGAAGTTATTTGAGTGCCACAGTTGAGAGTTGAATGGAGGCAATCTAACTTCAGAGCTTATTTCTGCTCTTCCCATTAGACTCCACTGCCCAACTGGAGATTTTAATTCCAAATTCTGATTTATTATTAAAAAGTGTATTAAACAGCTTAAACATACATTTTACTGGTTTCTCTCTCATTTCTTAAACATATACCTTTCATTTAACTTTGCTAAAGTACATTCTTGAGTCACTATTAAAGAAAGACTAGGTGTATTCTTTCCCTCACATTCGAATGATAGGTTGGCTAGGTATAGAATCTTAGATTCACATTTATAATCTTTTAGAGTTTTGAAGACATTGCACCCTTCTCAACTAGTATTTAGTGTTATCAATAAAAGAGGTGCCATTCCTTACCCTTCAGAATTGCAGCTTTACTTACCCAGAAGACTTCCTCATTTTTAAATTGAGTAATAAAGTACACAAATATTAAGTATATAATTTAACGAATATTTATGTATATACGCCCCTGTACCCAGCACCCAGATACAGAAAACTTTTACAGCATACCAGAAGTCTCCCTCATGCCCCACTGCCAGTCAATAAACTAACCCTGCCTCCAGAAGTAGCCACAATTCTGACTTGTATTACTATAGAAAAGTTTTGCTTGTTCTTGAAATTTATATAAATGATTTTATACAGAATTTATTGTTTTGTGTTTGGTAGAAGCCATGTTTTAATATTCTTTCCAAATAGAAACTTGAGGAGAAGCTAGAGTTCTGGATGGAGAAATTTGATAAGGATACAGAAATGAAACAGAATGAACTAAATGCTCTCAAATCTGCTAAGGCCAGCGACTTAGCACACCTTCAAGACCTTGCAAAGATGGTAAGGAAGCAGTTTCCATAGTGTAAGGCTCAGCACTGAAGAGTGGGTGATAGCTAAGCTAAAGTAGCTGGGCAATGCTATTTTTGGTCAGAGTGGAGGTTTGCCTGTAAACCACTGGGTTTCTATTTTGATGATTATGATGCTGACGTACCAATGATGACAATAACGTTGAAGATAGGAACAGTAAGAGCAGTAGCGAACATTTAGGTAGTGCTACTCTGTCCTTGCAGTTAACTAGCATTTTATGTATATAATTTCTTCAGCAAACTCTTGAGATAGATACTATTATTATTTCTACTTTATGGTCTCTGAAGACAATTAATAAATTATGATTTCCAAAATGCTTCTGATTGTGGCTTTATCATTGAATGCAGAACTCCCCAAATTTCTCTTTTAAAAGATGGCTATTATTTTAATGTGTAATTCTATCACAGCTTTTAAAAATTTAATTATTTTGAGGTCATTAATCACATCACTAGTATTTTTATGAAATATTTTAAAGATTTTTATTTATTTAGAGAGAAGGAGTGGGGGAAGCAAAGAGGGAGAAAAACACTGATGTGAGAAACATTGATTGGCTGCTTCTCACACGCGCCCCTGATTGGGGATGGAACCCGCAACCCGGGCATGTGCTCTGAAATCAAACTGGTGACCCTTTGCTTTGCGGAGTTACACCCAACCAAAAGACACACTGTTCAGGGCTTTATAAAATATTTTAAAGCAAATTTGAAATATTTAAACTGAAACAAACTTGGGAACAATTATGAAGTTAATATGTGAATATTTATAATATAGGAATCCAGTAATTTTTTGCTTTTGTTTAGATTTGGCATGTTTTATTTTAAAATTTTTATTAAAATTGCAGGGCTGGCTGGTAACAGTTTAGCCAAGAGAGTCCTGTAACATAATTAATGTCTACTTTTGCAGATAAGAGAGTATGAACAAGTCATCATTGAAGATCGTATAGAAAAGGAGAAGAACAGGAAGAATGTAGAACAGGCTCTCTTGGAATTAAAGAGTGCCATAAAGGTAGGAAATCATAATTGGCTTCTTGGGGCCGCTTTCATTCTATAGCTGGTGTGACACCGAGGAATACAAAGTACATTCATTTATTGTCAAATACAGAACAGGAGATCTGTGAGGAAGTATGCCCTTTGTTATTGCTGGGATTTGCCAGCACAGCCCAGTGGTGCAGGGAGACAGGTTAACAGAAAAAGATATGCCCCCAACTCTTAATCCATCCAAAAGGAGATGGCTAGCAGTGGAAGTGAAATGTAGAGTTTGTGCCCATAGGTCAAATTTAAGGATACTATTTCTAAGAAAAATAGGTTTCGAAGGAGTTCTAATATCCTGCTGCTTCTGAAAATCCTATTTATAAGTTAGCCCAGGCTATCTGCTTGATTCTGATAAGAGCCATTTGAAAAAGAGAAAAAGGTAGAAGGGATAAATTTAGAAAATAGAGATGTTTTAGATTTATATGAACTACATATTAGTGATTATTTTCTTGGCAGGTCAGATTCTAGGAACTATCAAGCCAAATAATATCAACTAAATTGAAACTATTGTTTTTTGTTTTGTTTTAAAGTATACTTTACTCATTATATTGTTATAATAGTTCCAATTTTTTCCCCTTTGTTCCCCTCTGCCCAGAACCCTCCCTTCCCCAGCAATACCACCCCCCCCAGTCCATGCCCATGGGTCGTGCACACAAGTTCTCTGGCTTCACCCTTTCCTATATTATTATTTTTTTAAAAATAATTATTTTATAACAATAAAAAGTAACAATCCCCCCTCTCAGACTAAAGACCCTTTATAATCTTATAAAGGACAATGGGCAAAGGTCTCGTGCTCCTCTAGCTGCTTCAAGCTGGGCGTGGTCGTCGTCCTATCTACCCTTGGGTCCAGAATTCCCTAATAAGAGTGGGGGTGTTGAGGGGAGGGTGGTCTTCTTACATGGGGAAGGATCTTGAAGATCCCAGGTCAGTTGGCTGTCCCCAGACCATGGCATGCTTGGTTTAATAGGCTGGCATCCTTGTTGTATTCTGGGGGCAACAGATTTGGCGACAGGGTTAAAAGGCATCATTCCATCCATAACCATTAGATGACAAAAGGCAGGGATTAATTTTTCAATGTCCCACATTAGGGGAAAAAATGGGCTTCTTTGGAGGAAGGTGTGCAAGGCACATCACACTTGTCCAAAACCCTTTTGCCCATTATACTTAGTTTGGGCTGAGGGGAATATTTTAGGTTTCCCCCCTCTCAGACCTCTGGGCCCTTTCTGTCCAAGCCATTACGATAGAAAAGAGAAACTAGTTTTAAAGTGAAGCCTACAGACCACCCCATTCTTCACCAACCCAGCCACTTAGTTCAGCCAGAAACTATTGTTTTGAGGATTGCCCTAGTCTCTGAAAGAGGAATATCTGCTGAGACCAAATAGTTTACAGACTGTAGTTTGGTTTGGGATGTATATTAGAGGATGGATTAAGAAAGTAAGCTTTAAAGTATATTGAGGGACTTCCAGCCAAGATCGAGGCCTAGAGTGACACGTTCCATCTCCCTCCACAACTAAGAAGGACTCCAACTACTGCAAAACCAGAAATAACCAGAAGTTCCAGAAAATAAATACAAGTCCAATGTATGAAGTTATAAACAAATGGTGCTTGTCCAGACGGGTAGGAGGGGTGAAGCCAGGGTGTAGAGGTCAAGCTGCGCTGGCAGCAGCAGCAGCGGTGATGGCGGTAAGCACAGACACCTGTATTTAAGGAGAGGCAAAAAGCACCTGGGGAGCACCTCCAGCTGCAGATCAGACCCATCAGCTTGTAGTTCCAGTGCTGGGGAAGGCAGACCCCCACTGCCTTGGACTGTGAAGCTCAGAGGGGGTGGGGACAGACTGAATGACAGGAATCCATCGTGGACCCCCAACCCCACAGAAAACAGCACAGCATTGTGAGAAGAGTCGCCTGGTTGTGACAAGTGCACGGGGCTCCGTCCCCTATAGCATAAGAGGTGTGACAGCCCCATCAAGTAAGCAAAGATAAACACAAAACTGTCAGGATGGCACAGATCATGATACAGACCCCAGTGACACAGCTGACCAGACAGAAAATATCTAACCTAAGGACTCAGCTGATAGGAAATCTTTCTGAGGCACAATTCAGAGCTTTGGGTATAAGAATGCTTACAGTCCTAACAGCAGATCTTAAGATGGGGAAGGAATGAAGGCTAGTCCTGCTGAGATGAACAAAAACACATATGAAACTAGTGGTGAGGGAAAGAAAACCAGGGATCAAATCAACAAGTCAGAACATAGGGAAGGAACAGTCGATCAGTGCAGAAAGAGGAAATGAAAAGTGAGGAAAATGAGGAGGCTCAGAAACCTATGGGACAGCTATAAGCGGGTCAACATCCGAATCATAGGGTTGCCAGAAAGTGAAGAAGAACTAGAAATTGAAAAATTATGTGAAAAAATAATGAAGCAGAACTTCCCTAACTTGGGGAAGGATATAGACTTACAGGTCCAGGAAGCAGAGATTGCCAAAAAAACTGGACCCAGGGAGAACCACACCAAGACACATTATAATCAAAATGTCAAAAATTAAGGATAAAGAGAGAATCTTAAAAGCAGAAAGAGAGAAGAAGAGAATTACATACAAAGGGGTCCCAATAAGGCTATCAGCTGATTTCTCAAAAGGAACTCTGCAGGCAAGAAATATTCAAAGTAATAAAAATAAAAAACCTACAACCACGAATACTCTATTCAGTGAAGCTGTCATTCAGAATAGAAGGGCAGAGAAAGTGCTTCCAGGACAAGGTAAAACTGAAGGAGTTCATTAGATCCAAACTACTGTTATATGAAATGTTAAAGGGACTTGTTTAGGAGAAAGAGGATCAAAACTATGAACATTAAAATGAAAACTGTATCACAACAACCAACAATAGAAGCTAGGGAACTGAAACAGAGGCAAACTAAGTAGGCAATGAGAGTGGGGAAAAGAATTATATGTATGTGGAACATTATGGGGGGGGGGAGTCAGCAGGGAGGGGGAAGGGGGCAAAAGGAGGGAGATGGTACAGGAATTAATAAGCATAGTAGGAGGGAGTGGAGTAGACAGGAAGATGTTGAGAAGAACTATATGCACAACCAATGGGCATGGACTAAGGGGGGGGGCAAATTGGAGGGAGGAGGGGGGTCACTGAGTGGAGGGGAACAAAGGGAAAGAAAACTGGGACAACTGTAACAACATAATCAATAAAGCATATTAATATAAAATAAAATAAAATGTACATTGAGCACCAGGTATCCAGATCCAAACTTGAGCTTTCCTATAGGAGAGTCAGTTATATAGTTAACAAGTATTTGCCTTACTCTCTGGTGTTTCCCATTTGTCAGGATTTCTCGTCTGAGAGCAAAAATCTAAGGACTAGCTGAAGACCTTCCTTTTCATTAGTGGATTTGCTTCCAGTCTTTAGGGCTTAGTGTGATTTTAAAGTAGCCCAGACTGTATTCAGAACAGTTGTGTCTAATGACTAAGGTATTCGAGGGAGCTGTCTAAAGCTTGCTTTTTGAAAATAAAGAGTATTGACCCTTTAATCAATCATTAAAGATATGAAATGCACCAGGAACTCATTTGAAGTTATCTAGATTATCTGCATATTTGTACTGAATGCTTGCTTTTTTGCCTGTGGCCCACATATCTAACACCCTCTTTGGATCAAATGGTTGTTAGATATGGGTAAGGATGTTCATAAAGAGCAGTTGTACAAGGGAGTCAGGTTTCTAAGTGTAAAAGAAAGGTTCCTTTTTTAATATTCCTTGAAAACTTCCGAGTCCATGCATGGCTTAAGCCCTGCACAACTGCCGAACACTGCTGCAGGGGAAGCACGCCACTCCCATGTCTCAGTCCATTCTTTGGACAGAAGTTACTTTATCAAAAACCAATCCCCTTATGTAGAAAGAATGCAGTTTGTCAGGCATACTAGAAATTGTACTCACTCCCCCCTTCTCTTCCAGCTGCAGGCCTGGTGGCGAGGCACTGTAGTCCGGAATGAAATTGGTGGTTTCCGTCTGCCTAAGGACAAAGATGATAGCAAGGATTCAAAAGGTAAAGGCAAAGACAAGGACAAGCGGAGAGGCAAGAAATAATGACCAAGTATCTTCTGGCTTTTTCTCTGGTATTCTGGAGATGGGAATGACTTGAAGGGAATAAGTAACATCTTTTACCATCAGAGAACTCACCTACAGGTTCTTATTTGGATGTTCCCAGGTCGGCCTTGTTATTTCATTTTGCCCGTTATTTTAATTTTCAGACCCTGAATTAGAATTATACGATTAAGAGCTTATTTTGAAAATAAATTTGCTGGGAATAAGTATTTCTAGGAGCCTTGTGAAGATACTTCTTGTTCTTTCTTCAAAAAATGTTCATAGGCTTAGTTACAGTGATGCATTAAAACTTCAGTAATTCCTGTAATACGTCTCTGATTCTGATTTTATTTGATAGTGAAAAAACTTCTGAACAATTGTTCAGTAGGAATTACAAGATGACATTTATATAGTGTCCAGCATAATATACACATATAAAGAAATTTTATTACAAGTTGGTTCTTTTCTGTCTCTTACGTTTATTATCACTTTAGTGTTTTTATTGGGGATTGGTGGAGGCATTGTATATCATTTTTTAAAAAATATTTTATTTTATTTTATTATTATTATTTTTGGTTTTTCAATTACAGTTGTCCCATTTTTCCCCTTCTCTCCCCCACCCAGCCCACCCCCTCTCCCCCAATCATATCCCTCCCCGTTGTCCATATCCATGAGTCATTTATACACGTTCTTTGACTAAACCCTTCCCTTACTTATCCCCCTTCTCTCCCTCCTCCCTCCCCCCTATTGACTGCTATTCTGCTCTTTGTTCTATTTAGTTCTTTTGTTTGTGTTGTTCTTTAGTTTCCTGTATTAGGTGATATCATATGGTATTTTTCTTTCTTTGCCTGGCTTATTTCACTAAGCATAATTCGCTCTAGTTCCATCCATGTTGTTGCAAATGGCAGGAGTTCCTTCTTTCTTTCTGCTGCATAGTATTCCATTGTGTAAATGTACCACAGTTTTTTGATCCACTCATCTACAGATGGGCACTTAGGTTGTTTCCAGCACTTAGCTATTGTAAACAGTGCTGCAATGAACATAGGGGTGCATAAGTTCTTTTGAATTGGTGTTTCAAGATTCTTCGGGTATAATCCTAGTAGTGGAATCGCTGGTTCAAAAGGCAGTTCCATTTTTAATTTTTTGAGGTAATTCCATACTGTTTTCCATAGTGGCTGCCCCAGTCTGCATTCCCCCCAACAGTGCACTAGGGTTCCCTTTTCTCTACATCCTCGCCAGCACTTGTTGTTTGTTGATTTGTTGATGATGGCCATTCTGACAGGTGTAAGGTGGTATCTCATTGTGGTTTTTATTTGCATCTCCCTGATGGCTAATGATGTTGAGCATTTTTTCATGTGTCTATGGACCTTCTGTATGTCCTCTTCGGAGAAGTGTTTGTTCAGGTCCTTTGCCCATTTTTTAATTGGGTTGTTTGTTTTCTTGATGTTGAGTCGTATCAGCTCTTTATATATTTTGGAAATCAGTCCCCTGTCTGTGATGTCATTGGCAAATATGTTTTCCCTTATGGTTGGTTTCCTTTTCATCTTGCTGATGTTTTCTTTTGCTGAGCAGAAACTCTTTAGTTTGATGTAATCCCATTTGCTTATTTTTTCCTTTATTTCTCTTGCTTTAGGAGATGTATCCGTGAAGAGATTGTTACGTGAGATATCTGAAATTTTCTTGCCTATGTTTTCCTCTAGGACTTTTATGGTGTCACGGCTTACATTTAAGTCTTTGATCCATCTTGAGTTTATTCTCGTGTGTGGTGTAAGTTGGTGGTCTAGTTTCATTTTTTTGCAAGTCCCTATCCAGTTCTCCCAGCACCATTTGTTAAAGAGGCTCTTCTCACTCCATTTTATGTTCCTTCCTCCTTTATCAAATATTAGTTGACCATAGAGGCCTGGGTTTATTTCTGGACTCTCTATTCTGTTCCACTGATGTGTATGTCTGTTCTTATGCCAGTACCAAACTGTTTTGATCACAGTGGCTTTGTAGTATTGTTTGATATCTGGTGTTGTGATTCCTCCTGCTTTGTTCTTCTGTCTCAAGATTGCTTTTGCTATTCAGGGTCTTTTTTGTTCCATATGAAGGCATTGTATATCTTATAAGGTGCTTCAGCTTTTCTGGGAAATAAGTAGGAATATAAAGTATAAATACAAGCTAGAAATGAGATTTTAGGATAACCCACACATGGTAAAGATGGGGGACATAGGTCTGCTGGAAGACTAGTTTGGAGTTGTTTTTTTTTTTAAAGACTTTATTCACCCCTGGCTGGTGTGGCTCAGTAGACTGAGTGCCAACCTGCAAACCAAAAGGGCGCCAGTTCAATTCCCGGTCAGGGCACCTGCTGGATAATAAAAATCTTTTAAAAAATACTTTATTTTGGGGTGGAGGAGGGAGAGAGGGAGAGGAACATTGATGTGCGAGAGAAACGTTGATCAGTTGCCTCTCGCACACCCCAAGCCAGGAACCTGGCCTGCAACCCAGGCATGTGCCCTGACCAGGAATTGAACTAGCAAATCTTTGGTTCGTGGGATAATGCCCAACACAGAGCCAACCCATCAGAGCTGGAAAAATTTTTATAAGTGAGACACTAGGGTCTATATCTACTTCGCTTACTCTACAATTCTGCTATATGGGGTATTAAGACTAAAGAGATAGGACTTCTGGCCATGATAGATACCTAGAAGACATGCTGCATCTCCCTCCACAACTAAGAAGGAATACAACTACCTCAAAACTAGAGACAACCAGAAGTTCCAGAATATCGAGCTACATGGAAGTCCAACAAACAAAGATATAAAGAAGAAATACTTATCCAGACAGGTAAGAGGGGTGGAGCTGGGGTGGAGAGGACACGGTGTGGTGGCAGCAGCAGCAGGTCGGCGGAAAGGACAGTCACACATTTTAAAAATTAGGGACACCTGGGAAGCACTCCCAGCACCAAACTAGACCAGACCATGCAGTTTACAGTCCCAGCACCAGGGAAAATAAAGTCTTATTGCTTCTGACTGTGCAAACCAGTGGGGGTTGGGGTGGAGGAAGAAACTGATGGTCTCTCAGCAAAGTCTGTTTGTTTAAAGGGCCCCCACAGTCCTAGAACTCCGCAGACCCACCCACTCTGGGAACGACGGCCACGGCAACAGCTAGAGGCGCCAGTCCCATATGGGACGTGGGAGAAATGCCTGGAAATAGGGCAAGTGGTGAGCAAGCAGCATTGTTTCCTCTTAGACCCCGCCTTCACATACAGCAGCACAACCTGGTGAAACAGGTTGCCCAGTACTGACGAATACCTAAGGCTCCGCGCCTTACAATGTAACAGGTGCGACAGCTCTACCTAAGACACAGAAGCAAACACACACCGGAGCCTGTCAAGATGAGGAGACAGAGAAGTATTGCCCAAAAGAGATACAGTACTCCCTCACTTATTGTGGGTGTTGTTCTAAACTGCCCCCCCCACCATGAAGTAGGAACCTTACATTTATTCTACACTCTTAAATCTACGTAACTTTAACAACATACATATACAGTACTGCAAAATCCCACGATATAGCGAAAAATCCATGATAATTAAATATATTTTTGAAAATCCCATGATACAGTGAGGCCGCCATAAGTGAACCACAATATAGAGAGGGACTACTGTAATGGATGAAAGTTCCAGTGGGAGAAGTAAGCGATGAGGAGATAGCCAACCTAACAGATGGAGTTCGAAACCCTGGTGATAAAGATGCTCACAGGCTTAACAGATATGCTTAAGTATGGCAAACACATAAGGGAAGAAGTGAAGGTTATGCTAAGTGAAACGAAGGAAAATCCACACAAAACAAACGGTGAAGGAAAAATAACCAGCATTCAAATCAATTATTTGGAACATAAGGAAGAAAAAAACAGTCAAGCAGTACAGAATGAGGAAAAAAAGAATAGAAAAAAATGAGGAGAGGCTTAGGAACCTCTGGGACAACTTAAACGTGCCAACACCTGAATCACAGGGGTGCCAGAAGAGGGGGAGCAAGAAATTAAAAGCTTATGTGAAAAATGAAGGAAACCTTCCCAAATTTGGTGAAGGAAATAGACATACAAGTCCAGGAAGCACAGAGTCCCAAACAAGCTAGACCTAAAGAGGACCACACCAAGACACATCATCATTAAAATGCCAAAGGTTAAAGATAGAGAGAGAATCTTAAAGCAGCAAGAGAAAAGCAGAGAGTTACCTACAAAGGGGTGCCTATACGACTATCAGCTGATTTCTCAAAAGAAACTCTGCAGGCAAGAAGGGACTGGCAAGCAGTATTCAATGTGATGAAAAGCAAGGCCCTACAACCAAGATTCCTCTATCCAGCAAAGCTATCATTTAGAATGGAAGGGCAGATGAAGTGCTTCCCAGACATGGTAAAGCTAAAGGAGTTCATCATCACCAAGCCATTATTATATGAAATATTAAAGGGACTTATTTAAGAAAAAGATCAAAACTATAAATGTTAAATTGATGATGAACTCACAACTATCAACAACTGAATCTAAAAAAATAAAAACAAAATCCAACTAAGCAAACCAGAATGTGAACAAATCATAGGTATCGGGATCATCTGGAGGGTTATCAGCTGGGAGGGGGAACGGGGAGAAATGGGGAAATGGTGCAGGGACTAAGCAGCATAATTGGTTGGTAGAAAATAGACAGGGGGAAGTAAGAATAATATAGGAAAGGGTGAAGCCAAAGAACTTACATGCATGATCCATGGACATGAACTACGGGGGTTGGCATTGCTGGAGGGGAAGTGGGTACTGGGCAGAGTTGAGGAAAGGGAAAAGAAATTTGGACAACTGTAACAATGTGATCAATAAAATATACTTAAAAATTAAAATAAATAAAAGGCTAAAGAGATACGTCGTCATTGTCGGCAGCGGTCCGTCTCGAGAGACAATGGCGTAGCTTCTTGAGAGTCTATCTGCACCGCCGAGAATGGCTGTGCAGTCCAACTTGGGAGTGACAATCCCTGCCGCACTTGTTACAGGTGAAGGCAGATGGCTGTTGTTGCTGCTGTTGACGCTGCTTCCGCCTCGATCTTTTCTGGACCGCGTCCTCGTTGCGCGCAGCCTCTGCGCGTGACGTACCTTGCCTGACCGCGAGCCTCCAGGCTAGGCGGGTCGTCTGCTTGAACTTCCCATGTGTTGAGATTGATGGAGCATTGTGTCATGTCCTTTTTGCAGATGTCTTTGAACCGCAGTTTTGGGCGCCCTGTCATCCTCTGACCTTCTGCTAGCTCGCCGTAGAGGAGGTCTTTGGGAATACGGCCTGCATCCATTCTTTTGACATGGCCGAGCCACCTGAGGCGTCTCTCACTAAGAACTGCATGCAAACTGCTCATGTTGGCTCGCTTCAGCACCTCGGTGTTGGGGACCTTATCCTGCCAGGCGACACGCAGGACGCGTCGCAGGCACCTCATGTGGAAACTGTTGAGTTTCCTTTCGTGCCTTGCGTAGGTGGTCCATGTCTCGCTGCCATAGAGGAGAGTGCTGAGTACGCAGGCTTGGTAGATGCGCAGTCTGGTTTTCTCAGTGAGGCTGGAATTGTTCCACACTCGCCGGTTCAGTTTGGGCATAACTGTGGCTGCCCTGGCGATTCTCCAGTTGACCTCCAAGTCGACTGACAGAGAGCTCGAGATGGTGGACCCGAGGTAAGTGAAGTCGTTGACAACCTCCAGGGTGTATCCGTTGATGGTGATGCATGGGGGAACATATGAAAATACCTAAGCTGTGCTTTTTGTGCAATATCCTGAGAATATATTTGTTTCAAACAATAAAAAAACAAAACAAAAAAACCATTCTACCTATTCCCCTAAAATATCATGAGTCTGCTGGGTCATTCTTGCTTTGCTCAATCAAAATAGACTGTCTTGGGATGCTAAAGCTTTTCCAAAGGCACAGGTGGTAGTTTCTGAGAGGAAAAGATTCCGAAAGTGTCACATATGTTTCATGTATTAATATGCCTTATATCTAACTCCAAATACAGGGCACTACTGATATCTATACTTACTTTGAAAAGTACATTTTGATCTCAAGGGCTTATTATGAGGACTGGGTTTCAACTGATCTAATGTTCCTTTGGGGAATTAGATACTTTCATTTTTGCCAAGGAAACCATGCTTTAAGTATGAACATTTTCAAATCAGCCTTTATTTCATGTTATTGAAGTGTTGGCTTTTATTTTAATGTCAAGTGTAAGGTGGCAAAAAAGTCAATTTAAAATAACATACATGAAATTGACACATAGTTACAACTTATGTATATTTACAGACATACAAAGAAATGATTCACAAATCTTTTACTAATTACATGTTTACAACATTTTCAGAAAATGAAATCTGTAAACTATTTCACTGCAATATGTATATAAAAAGGCTTCTAAATATACATGTTTTCCTTCATTTCTACAACCATTTAAGTGCTTAGTTTTTAAAAAATATCACTCATCAGCAGTCACATATCATTAGTCACTGCTGAGCAAGTAAAAGAAATCATACTCCTTGATTAGGTGTAAGGCGGTATTTTAAAAGACTTTTTAAAAGTTATCTACTAATAAGCCTCCTATTCTGTCCTAGCCATATACAAAGGCCCCTCCTCCCATGAGTTGTTTCCAGAGAAAAATGGTTTGGAGTGTAATGAGTCTGAAAGCCCAGAAATCTGCTGACTTATAGTCTCTATTGTTGGCAGGGGCCCTGGTGGGTGAGTGCACAGCCTTTTCTTCCTTCACACTCAGCACTGGGAAGGTTGCTGCTTAGGAAGCTCTTAAGTCCATGATTCGGTGGAACTGTTACCAAGTCATCTTCATCTTACACTGGAGTCTAGGAAGGCTAAATGTTAAACCTTTTCAGTTAAAAAAACAAAGGTACAACCTAAAAAATTGCACATTACTAAAGGCAACTGATTTTTGTGATGTAAATTCTACCTCAATAAAGCTCTTAAAAAAGTGAAAAAATAAAAGAAAGAAAACAAACACAAAAGTACAAAACACTGAATACAAAAAATTTCCAATAAAAATATCATGATTTGTTTCTGTATCTCCACATAGAAAATTCAATATATTTGATATTTTCATTATAAACCAAAACTGCACACAAAATTTTTCCTAGCAATTCAAATGTAAATGTTTAATAAAAATACATTAATAAGGTTTCATGCTATGTGTAAATGTGAAATAAATTGTAATTTCCATGTACTCCTCTAGGAAAATTAGTTGCAAATTTTCTGGGATAACTCCTTGCTTACCATGGGACAGAGCCCTGTCATTCACTGCTTCCTTCAAATAACTCTATAATTTGGAGATTGTACTGAAGTTTAATGTTGGCTAGAAGGAAAAATACCTATAGTTTAAAAATATACATAGTAAATTCTAAACAAGTCTATGATTGGTGGGTGTGTTTGGAACTGTAAATGCAATGGGTCTGGCTCTAAGCCCTTAAAAGACATTTTACTTCTGTGAGGACCCTGATGCACTGGGCTTTGAGTGCAGATGTTTTGTATAATATAATTTTAAATTTGGACAAAGTGGTAATGTTCTGATGAACTTGTTTCCTTCTGAGGAGAAAACATTATTTTAACCAGATAACATTTATCCAAAGTTACTTTTAGGTGCTGCATTTACATGATAAAAAGTGAGAACATTATGCTCAAATGCATGCATTGGCAAAGAAAACCCAGAACAGTTAACAGAAAAAAAACCCCTAGATAACTAATATCTTCACTAACTATTTATTTGGTTTATACAGACAGCAAATACCAAAACATATCACTGACAAGTAAGAGGGGATTAAAATATAAGTGAAGATCCAAGTGGCTTAAACTTTTTTTCCCCCAAGTGGCTTGGATAAGGGCTCCTGGCTTTGTGTTGTGGGAGTATTGGGCCCTTTTATTGCACCCACAAGAAACAATGCACTAGGGGCGGAGCCAGATGAAAAGACAGCAAGGTGTTTTTAAGATGCCACAAGTGCTTTAATTCAGCCAGGGGAACTGGCAGTTACTTGAAAGAATAAGACTCTTGGCTTTTCTTTTATTCCTTTTGCTTTGTTTTCATAACCTTCCATTAGTTGGGAAGCTGGAAGTATATTGGTTTGATTGGAAGGTGCTAACAGGCCCAGGCATCCTGGGAGCAGCATGGGGGAAGAGTGGAGGGTGCCCAATGAACTCATTGCAAATGATGCTGAGTAGTGCATTTTACTAGCCTGAGGATTTGGAACCATCTTCTGAGTGGTGGTAGATGAACTGGGAGCAGGGAGTGCGGGGTGGGGACAAGCTAGACCACTGGGCTTAAATACAACTGTATTTGTTTCATTGTTTTATTATGCAAAATCTAGGCCTTCTACATTGTTTTTGTTTTGTCTTGGACAGAAGACTTTTTGTTCAAAAAACCCAGTTCCTGCCTGGATAGAACGGTCCAAGTAGTCATACTATAGTTTTGATTTTTTAAATGTGTCTGAAAAACACAGTGAAGTCATTACTCCCCCAAATCATACAAATATTTAGCTTGGAACAGTGGTCTCCATTACATGAAATACCTGGAGCGTTATTTAAAAATGCTGATACCCAGGCCTCGCTCTAGACCCTACTGAATGAGAACCTGTATTTTCACAAATGCTCAAGGAGTGTCTATTGAACAACCAAGTTTAGAAACCAGTAGATTCCAGAGGTCTTGGAAACAGGTAGAGAGAATAGCATGTCTGTGCCTTCAAGAGAAATATATATCCTTCTGAGAAGATCTCTCTGGTATGTGAAAAAAAATCCCACTGTCTAGAAAAGCACTGCCAGTTTAGGCTTCAGTGTTGGGTTCTCAGTAATGACAGGACTAAGTTTTATTTGTGAAAACCATGTCATCAGAAACAATTCAAGGGCAATGGATATAACCTCCCCTAAAATGGAGAAATGAAGCAAAATATTCCTGTTAGGAATCATGGAAACAGTCCCCTTAAGCAGATGGCCGGCAGCAGCAACCGCGTTGTCCTGTTCCGTGTTGGCCAGGCCAGCGCCCAGGGTGCAGGCGATCCTTACACAGCAGAAAGCTGCTGCTGCCTGGGGGGCGCGAGTTCCAGGAGAGCCTGGACCGTCACTGCAACCTGGCTCAAACCTTTCTCTTCTAAAATGTGGAGAGGCAAACATAATTGCTCCTGAAACGGAATAATGCGACATAAGAACAAACACAAGAGAAAATACGATAAATATCACACAACTGAAAAAAAATAAGCATTTTTTCTCCCCCTCATAATAATCAACTGAGATATGAAAAGACAGTACCTGAGAAGCTGACCTCTGTTAATGTGAGTTACGCTGAGATCGAATCTGACACCCACTATCACTTTATTAACATAACTAAAAGTACATACAGACCATTTTGAAAACTGGAAAATGGACAAGTTACATACACTTATACATACAACGGAGGATAAACACAATACTGTGAAGGCAACATTCTTCATCCCTGATGAACAAAAGAGCAACGCAGATAGATAAAACAAGCCAGTGAAAACTGAGAAAGTTACACATCAGTCCAGATAGATGGCTCAAGCCTAAAAAGGTATAACATTGTAGGAGAAAGCACTTTGGAAATTACATACCCTGAGAATGTAAGACTGTTTCATGCCGTCCTCAGGCTGCACTAGCTAAGGAGGCCCGCTTTGCATTCCGCTCCTGCCTGGGAAAAGCAGGGCTCTCCAGCTCAGAGGGGGCAGGGATTGTGGGAGGAAACTGAAGTGTATCCTTGAGATTTAGATATTTGAGAAACTTTCCCCTACTTTGGGTAATTCATGGAAGGCCCAGTTTGAATTAGTTAAAAATCTGAATTATAAAATTTAAAAAAGAAAGAAAGAAAGAAATTGTATTTGAAAAAGTAAAGTATTTCATTTCCTGCTGCTATTTAATGAATTAAATTATGCTGGAGAATTACAATGTGAGCTTAGTCAGGAATAACTTAATTACCATGTATTTAAAAACTGTTTACATGTTTGCTTAAGGAACTTAAATACTTCTATTTTGTTTGTCTCATTAATTTGTTTAGTTAAGCCTTTCTTGTAAGAGAAAAAGGCATATGTTAAGAATAACACCTATCACTGGTTTTTCTTTTAAGACTAAATATGCAGAAAGAAGAGATTGCTCTCACAAAGGACAAAGTGGAATTCTGCTTTCATTAAAAAACAAAACAAAAAAAATTATACATATTAAATAAGATAACTGAAATTTTCTCAGTTTTTCATTGGCACTTACTGTATTATTAGGAAGATTTACAAAATGAGTTGCAATAAAAAAATACCAAATATTTATTTTGAGCAGCTACTGGTCCCTATGCTTTCTTCTTAAAAAAAAAAAGGTTATCTGATAAAACAAGGTAACTGCAATCTTTTGCTCTTATAAAACTATCAACTTTGTATAAATACTTTGAGTATAACTGCAAGTATAGGTTAACTATACTTAAAATGAACTTTCAGGGTGTTTTGTTCTTGGGAGAGACTTCTTTCTCGGCAGGGCCCCTGCGGCCCATATGGCCCGTGACTGAGACGTGTCCTCAGAGGCCATGCTTTACAGATGCACAGTTACCTTCAGCTGCTTAGAGGGAACCTGTGTGTTTTGAAAAGAACGCACACTTACTCTCGCAAAACCACACACGGAACAATGTATTTTTAATCAGGTGTTTCTTTAAAGGGACAAAAGTCCACAAAACTGAATGATCTCTCACTCAGAAACATGTTAAAAACAGCACCCCCTCAACTCTGAAAGGCACTACTACTGTGTAAAACTAAAGTTTTCCACACAGTGTTCAATGTCTCAGCATTAACAGTAAACAGTTTTTAATGTGTTAAGTAATGGCTCATTAAATATGGAAGAAAATGGAAGCAATCAGACCTTCAGGCTGACTTCTACCACAGTCATGACACACTCCTTGCAATCTCCCTTTATGCTTGTGTTCAGTTGTCCAATTTTGTTAAGACAGTTCAAGAGATTCCTGAATGTTCAGAAACACTATGAAAACTAGAACCTGCAATTATAAAGTAGTTTCAAGCATTAAGGCTAGCAGCTAATACACTAATAAGCATTCTGAAAGCAACTATTCATGGCTTTTGGTACAGAATACTTTACCTACTACTGTTGATAATCTCCTCAACAGCCTATAAAACACAAGTTCATCTATGAAGACAGTTCAAATGTATTGGGAATTACATAAATTCCAATTTTTAATTCTCAATAGGATTCTAGAAGTGAAGTTAAAGATAAACACATAGGAAATCTGGAGAGGTGCCTATCCCTGCAAAGTCAGCTCCAGATCATTTGCATGTTGTGTACTAAAATGTACACATCAGGCTTGGAATGGCAATCTAGAGAACCTACATGACCTTTGGACTGAAAATTCTGATCAAATTAAAATTTAAAAAATTAAATGACTAGTGCCTTCCAGATGCCCAGACAGCCACAGCGGGAGATTTCAGGGCACAGTTCAATGCAGGGATTTAAGTGACCACGTGCCCCCTAAACCAGAAAGGGTATAACTATTTTCCTTATGAGCAACAGTTGAAAGTGTTCAGCAACTTAGAATTTCAACGCTTAAGTTGTGTTCAGGCATGAAAAAATGGCCAGATGGGAATCTTATTATGTAAGTTGGAAATAAAGTTCTTAAGTCATATTCTAAGAACAGGTTCAGGATTGTATTAATAGAAATGCTTCAGCACTTAACGCAAACAAGGCCACAGGCCAGGAGAATAGACAATGACCGGGAGAAAAAATGCTGGTCTTTTACTCTTTGTTAGTCCTCATAAATAAATGCTCACTAACTTAATGTGATGGGCTGCTCATCTGGACAATGAGGAAAGGATTAATCTACTTCATCGGTTCGTTCTTTGATGGCCAGGAAAAGAGCACATATGTATTTCTGAACAAAGAAACAAACCTCCCTTACCAAGCATGGGAATGAGGTGAAAAACCACTGGAATGCAATCTTTCTGCTAGAGGGGGAAGAACCAGTAATAAAGCATACAGAGAGTCAACATTAAAGTACAATAAAATGCCACAAAACCCAAAAGCTGGATAGACAGAGAGACAAAACTGGATTCTTCTGAATGTGCCCCAAGAGAAAGTAGTGTTTCAACAGTTCTTTTAATGCTGAGGTTTAGCTGAAGGATGTCAGAAGGGGAACAAAGATTGTCCTGTCCAAAGTGTGAGCAGGAAAGGAAAACAGAAAAACAAAGTCAGTGGATCAGAAATACAGATTTGAGTATAGAACTCAATATGATCATCTCAATCATATTCAAAGAAACACATCTCATACATTTTTTACTATGATGAATGAAAATAAAATGCTGAAAAACAAAATTACAAAGAATTCTCTGTTGGCTGAGCTTGATTTTACTACAAAATAGCAGAATAAAATTGGCTGGTTGGTGACTAGTGGGAACACGGAGGATACACTGGATGCCAGCTGAGGGCTGTGTGAGGCCTGAGAGTGGTGAGGCCTGCGGGAGGGAATCTCCTTCTCAACTCTCATTCTGTCTTAGTAACAAAAAAAGGAATAGGTCAGAAAGCAAGGACAAAACCTGGGGGGAGGCTGAGAGGGAAGTTTTCAAAGCCAGGTAAATTGAAAAGGCTCAAAAAAGGGGGAAAGCCTAATAATCAAGAGAAATTTGCTAGCTGGAAGTAAGGTGTGCTGAATGATTTGGTGTTCTTCTAAAAATCAAGGCAAACCCATCTTAACCAAGTCCAAGTCACTAACATGCACAAAATGAATCTAAAGCCATAAGGGGCCCTAGAGATTGTCCAAAGCCTCTAGCTTATGGATTAAGAAATTAAATAAACACATTATTGGACTTGATAACAGGAAAATATTCAACACATATAATAATTTCAGGACATAAGATACTGACCTCGCATAGAAACTTTTATCACCACTAGTTTTGTGAATGTAACATATATTTGATAAGTGTGATAATAAACAGTATAACCATATGTCCAACCTTATCAGAGGTTTTTAATAGTCACATTACTTAGTATCTCGTTCATAATTTACCCTGCAAACACTCTAAAAGTTATACTAAGAAGGGAAATTGTTTGCCTTTATACACAGAATCTGGTATTAATATTTACAATATTAAATTTTACATTATACCATTTCAAAAGTGATCATTTTTACATCCCTGATTTTCTTTACAAGTCAGACAGTGTGAGTGGAGACGTTTAGGTAAGTTAGAATTCTCAGAAGCAGGGGAAAACAAAGGAAGGAGAAGAGACATAGGTTTTCTCTTTCCTTCTGTGGCAGAGGGATCTGAGAGTGCTAGTTTGAACCTATGAGTTTGTGTATTTATTCATTTTCCTTCACTCTGTTCAAAGCAAGTGACTAATTTCTTTAAGCAGAAGTAGCAGTGTAACAGGAACCCATCAGTAAGTGGTGGTGGCCATGGTGACAGAGACAGGGTGGAAGGCAGAAAGAGAGGAAGAAGTGGCCTGTGTGGAATATCCATTTCCCCTTTCTGGTGGGCAGGAGGGAGAAGGAGGAAGGATTTGTCAAGAACCCCCACCTATCCACATAGTCTTTGAAAGTTATTTTTTTCTCCTATCTCCTGCCTTCAAATAGCAAGCACAGCTCTGATAGGAATAGGAGCAAGTGGCCCATGAATAATACTGTTAACCACTGCTTGGCAAATGCTGAATTAAATGCGTGCTTCGAGGTGCTCGTTTTTGTATTTTGCTGATTGATGGTAGGTACATTCTGAAAGAGTTTCCGTGTATGGACTTTAAATCTGGGACAGATGATGTTTCCGTAAAGCCTAGAGTACAGGTACCATGACAATAAACACTGGTAAGCAGTACTTTTAACAGGTTTGATTGACATAGGCTAGCTAATTCTGTTAACACATCTTGCTGTTTGGAGCTGTTTTCAGCACTCTTCTCTCCATGTATGAAGTGACTCTTTTTCCCTGCATAATGTGATGACCAGGCAGGAACATCCTCAGTAGTAGAAGGGAAGCACTGAACATTTACATGTGCATATAAATATTAGAACCTGCTTGTTAATATGGAGAAATGCATGCTATTTGTTTAGAAAATTTATTAATACTTTTAATATGTTTAAAAATAGTTCAAGAGATAATGAGCCTTTAGAAAACTATATGATTATAAAAATGAGAAAAATGGAATTTGTTCATAGGAACAATAAAGGTCCTTGCTAACTACCACTAAATGTACATTTCAATTTTTATAAGTCAGCTTTAAAAAAACCCACAAAGGAAAAGTGAAAAATAGTAGAATCATGATCTATTTAATAAAAGGATAAAAAGAAAAAAAAAAAAAAAAACCACCTTGGGAATTCACACTGACTAACGAAGCTATGGCCTGGGCTCTTTCACTTCTATTTTGCAGCATGTGAAAGACTGAGAGAAAACTAATTATTGGACATGTGCTGCTGTGACCTCACTGTCATGAAAGCTATTAGGACAGGGCTAAACTTTAAGAGGAACAGTGGAGTTGTTGAGTCCAGGGGCTAATACTGGGCTTCTGACAGCTAATTAAGAAGGAGATAGAAGAATTATGTTTTCCTTCTTGAAGATTGGACAAACAATGATAGGAACTATAATGATTGTGATTAATGAAAAAAAAAACCCGAATATCACCAAGTTGTTTCTTTAAGTTTAATTTCATTCAATATTTAAGAGTACCCAAAGTACTATGCTTAGTTGGCTTAGCATAATTGTTTTTTAAAAGGGTAAATGAATAAAAAGTGTAACAGGTTCATGTCCCTTAATCACAACTATGAAGTTTAAGTTTTTGTATGTTTGTTTAAAGGGCAATAAAACTATAACTGAAGAAGCTGGAGACAATAAATCTCAATAGCAGGACAAGTGCCTAGAAATGGCCTCTTGGGTGATTAATTCCAAAGTATTAAAGCTTGGTGGAAAAAATGGGGAAATCTGAACAAAGTCTGTTATTTAGTTAATAGTATCATTTGAGTGTTTATTAGTTTGGACAACATACTACGTTTATTTAGGTGTTAACAGTAGAGGAACCTAGGTGAAGTGTACACAGTAATTCTCTGTGATATATGTATTTTAAATATTTTATTTATTTATTTTAAGAGACAGGAGAAGGGAGGGAGAAAGAGAGGGAGAGAAACATCGGTCCATTGCCTCTTGCACGCCCCCAACCATGACCTGACCTGCAACCCAGGCATGTGCCCTGACCTGGACTCGAACTGGAGACCTTTTGGTTTGCAGGATGATGCCCAACCCACTGAGTCACACCAGTCAGGGCCTCTGACAATTCTGCAACATTTCTCTAAGTCTAAAATTATTTCAAAATAAACATGTAAAAAAAGTATTAAAGCAAGTATTAAAAACCCAGAAACCAAATGAAGCATTCTCAATCTAAGATGCACTGTTTTGAAGCATGCACTCTATTGTATATGAAGATGTATTATTACAAGTCAAACAGCAAGTGGGAATGTTTAGGAAAATATCAAAATAACTATTTTTTATTACTTAGCATTAGTTATTACAATATACTTAAATTTATATGTGTGTGATTTCTTTACTTGGCCCTTGGAAATAATTATGAAAACTGCTCAAAAGTATATCAATTGACTCTAGTAACACAAAATCATGTTAGTAATTATCAACTTAGTTCAGAGCTTGCCCTATAAGATTATAGATACTCACATTGCTGGTAGATTTTAGAAAAATAATACCCAAGTCTATTTAGGAAACATAAAAAAATTATAAATTTATTACCTGAGGTACACCAATTTTTCTGCAAGCTTCTAGGAAATTCTCCACATTTCGCCTACATTTTGCAATTGTTAATTTAGGCTGCAAAGGAAGAAAAATGGGGTGTTACTACAAGATTTAATAATTTTGCTAACTTTAAAAATACTCTTGCCTATTGCTTTCTTCACTCAACCCTCTAAATCAGAGTTGGCACACTTATTCTTTTTCTATTTTTTAAAAATTGATTTTAGAGAGAGGAAGAAAAAAGGAGAAAGAAGAGGGAGGGAGAGAGAGGGAGACAGAGGAGAAACACCTATGTCATTCCACTCCTTCATGCATTCATTGGTTGCTTTTTATATGTGCCCTGACCAGAGATCAAACCTGCAACCCTGGTGCATTAGGATGATACTCCAACTGAGCTATCCCGCCAGGGCAGCAAACTTTTTCTTAAAGAATCAGATAATAAATATGTTAGTCTTGGGGGTCATATGATCTGTTACAACTAATCGATTTTGCTAAGAGCCTGAAAGCAACATAAATAATATATAAACAAGTAAGTGGGACTGTATTCCAATAAAACTTTATTTACAAAAATTGGTGCTGGCCTTTGGATTACTTCTCTAACTACATCTCCTGCCACATGCACCCACACATTGTGTGTGATCTATTCTGAACAACTTTAAAATTCCTTTAATGTGTCAGGATCTTCCTTATCTTTCAAATCTAGGAATACTATGTCAGAATTCCAACAATTTTACCTCTTCTGGGAAGGCTTTCTTGAACTCTCCAGGTAGAATTAAGTGGTCCATTTTTTGTATTCCTATAGCACACCCCCTACACACCTCTCTTCTAACATCTGTCACACTGCTATAAGTCATTACTTATGTGCCTACTTTTTTTCTCTAGTAGAAGTGAAGGGAAGGCAGGAATGGCACTGTTCACTCTGTATCTCTAGCATTCTGCACAATGCCTGCCATTGTACTTAATAAGCCAACTTTTTAAAACATTATAAACTTACTACAGCTGGTGAGGGAACGTGAATACTTGGGACAGATCGAGGCCGCACGTGATTGGCCAAATGGCAAAGAACAACACCATCAGTTAGAGCTGCTCCAAGATCACAAGGCAGAGATACTTTTAACCGGTACTCAATATGCTAAAAGAACAGGAAAACATGTAACATATTAACTGAAAAGTAGCTGACATATAGGACATAATGGAGTTACAATGGAATATATTAAATTAGAAACCAAGATAATATGCAGATTTTCTGTTAAAAAAACCAAACAAACTAGGTTCCCTTTCAACTCCAAAACAAAATACACTATATATGACGTGTAATATGTATATGAGTACATACATATAAATTATTACTACTCTATACATGAGGCAGAAATATTTTTTAAATGAGAGTGGCTAGGGATTAAGCTTTATAGAATAAACCATCTCATTTTCCTAGTAAAGAGTTGAAAAAAATTTCCTTAATAGCAAAGTTTCTTTTACATTCATAACATAACAGGTGCTTCTTAACTTTATTAAAAATTACAAGATGTGTAAATAAGTGATTGCAGGACGATGGACTATAGCAGTATCAATGAAAAATGAATTTAAAGGTAATGTACACACTTTCCGTAGTTGATTTATTAATTCCAGTTCTTCTCTCTGCCTTGAATTCTGTCTTGTTACAGGGTCTGTAGAATCAGTGGTAGTTGCAGAAGATGAAAGAAGAGGTAAAGCATGACCTAAAAAATATTAATGTGAAAGACAGAAAGGTGATTTATCAGTGCTGGAAAAATACTCTGACCCACCTGATTACACTTTCCTTTCTACGTCTGGACTCACTCTTTTAAAAAGTTTTAATTATGCTAATTTCAAAATATACAAAATCAAAGTGAGAACAGTATTTAAAAACAACAAATGTCCATTACGCATTTGACTCACTTTTGTTTGATTACATCCACTTCAAAATGTTTTTATTGAAAAATGACAACATGTATAGAAAATTATACACAAATCATAAGGGAGAAGCACAATAAATTATCTTCACAAAGTGGACACAACCAGGTTCATAAATGCAACTCTACCAACATCTAGAAGCTCCTCTCAAGCTCTCTACCCATCGGTACTCCTACCACCACAGGTTATAACTGCACTTCCTGACTTCCAACATCAAGTTAGTTTTGTCCCTTTTTGAACTTTCTATAAATAAAACCATATGCTTTTGTTTCTGCCTTCTTTTGATCAACATTATGTTCATAAAGTTTATCCATGCTGTATATGTTAATTAGTTCATTTTCATTACTTATATGGTATCCCACTGTATAAAAATACCACAATTTTTTATCCATTCTATCACTGATATTCAGTTTGGGTTCATTATGAATAATAATGCTATGAATATTTTTGTACATATCTTTTTGTATACGTGTACATATTTCAGAAAGCAAAATTGCTAGTCATAGGTGTCACACATTGTGGTCTGGTCGGCACAACATGTGGGAGTACAGCTTCTACCGCGGTTTCTACTGCGGGTGTGCAAACTCCGTGCACAGCGGCTCAATTCGTCCCAAAGGCTCCTCCCTCCAGCCCAGTTCCTTCGGGCATCTGTGTTGCCTACACTTTCTGTTCTTTCATTCTCAAAACATGGCAGTGGCTGGACCGCCCACCGGGACTTTTGACATATGCAAATGAACCATCTGCAAATTAATCTGGCCCCAGCTTCTCCTGTAAGAAATAAAAAATGGACTTTGCTCATTCCCAGAAGAAATGTTGATGGACCTAGCACGACATCTTGACTAGGGAAAAGCGGGGAGATGTAAATAACCTGTTGAATGTGTTGATGGGTAAACTCACCCTAACCAAAATGTATGTTTGGAAAGGGATGGAGACAGTGCCTGTAGGTACACAGGCAGGGGACTCCTACGGGTCCTCAAGGTGGACCAAGAGTCTTCCCTCCCGCTTTCTTCCTCCTTCTCCCATCCTCTTTCTCTTGTTTCTACGGGCCCTCGAGTTGGACTGGGAGTTTCCCTCTTACCTCTAACCCCTTTCCCTCCCTCCTTTCCTTTAATAAACCTGGTGTAAAAATCCTAGACTGTTCTCTGGGTGATTTCGCAGAGCAAAGGCAGCCTAACAATAGGATATACAAATGTTCAACATTAGTAGATAATATAAATACTTTTCCATACTACTTTACAATCCTATCAGCAGTATGTCTCTGGTTTGATGTTACATCTCACAGCAATTGCACCTATCAGTTATATTAAAAGTAGTTTTGGACTTGTTTTTAATGTTTTTAATTCCAGGTAACTTCTTTTGGGACCAGGCAGATATTCGTCATATTAAAAAAGAGAGAGAGAGAGACTAAGAAGATTTTTTTAAATTACTGATTCATTTCTTTAAGAACATAGAAAACAGCTTTTATCAACAGAAAAACCTGAAAAAGAGCTCATTATAGAGAGGAAGAACATTCTCTAAAGCCCTGAAAGACTTTTTTTTTTTTTGGACAAATACTACAACCTGCTTTTAGGTGGTACAAAGAAACTTTCTAATTAAAACAAATTCACACAAGAGTCTCCTGCTTCAGAGTCAGTGAGATTGCAGATAAATGCAAAGTTTAAAGCAGTGGTTCTCAACCCGTGGGTTGTGACCCCTTTGGGGGTCAAACGACCCTTTCACAGGGGTTGCCTAAGACCATCGGAAAACACATATATAATTACATAGTTTTTGTGATTAATCACTATGCTTTAATTATGTTCAATTTGTAACAATGAAAATACATCGTGCATATCAGATATTTACATTACAATTCATTAACAGTAGCAAAATTACAGTTATGAAGTAGTAACAAAAATAATTTTATGGTTGGGGGTCACCACAACATGAGAAGCTGTATTAAAGGGTCGCGGCATTAGGGAGGTTGAGAACCACTGGTTTAAAGTTTCTGCCTAGGTGAGATCTCAGGATAGAAGTAATGAAAGCATGTAACAGTTAGTGGCATTGTATAAAGCTTCCCCTTCCCCCTTTGAGTCACTACCTCCCACCTTTATTTGTTTCTGCTCTGATAGCTGATCGGAAGAGGAAGCTTTCAGGGCGCTGGGGCTGGTTTCTCTGGATAACAGCAGGAAAAGAATATGCAGGCGAATGATGAACTAAATTGGTACAGAAAGAAAATCAGATAAAAAGAAATGGTAAGTCATTAAATATGTAATAGACACATGTCACAAAAGTTCAATAAATGGGAAATAAAGAAAAAATAAAATTAAAACATGGCAATAATATTAAAGGATAATTTTGTTAATACAAAATCTGCTACAGAAAGTTACCATGACCACAGGAAGGCTGAGTATATCTGTTTTTAATTGTCATATTATTTTTTGTATATCAGTAAAAGCAGAATGAATGTTACCATGTTGAATAGTCTCTTGCAAACCTATAGCACTGCTAGCTCATGCTCATTTGTTCATATCAAATTAATAGTTCAACAACCAGCTGAATTAAAAAGTTGAAAATGTGCAAAAAGTTCCCAATTTTGTGTCTGATTTCTCATCTCAGAAAAGGAAGACACAGTTCTCTAAGAGGTAATTTGTCAGCTAGGCGAGTACTTGAAATATTGGGGGCGAGAGGGACCATTTTGTCTAACCACTATGCTGTACACCTGAAACTAATACAAAATAATACTGAATATAAACTATAACTGAAAAAAACAAAACAAAAAAGTACTTTATCAGGAAAATCCTGGTAAAGAATTATAATCTTGATGTGGTGAACTGTACCTTTGTATCGATTACCTGTTTCTGTTGTAGGTGAACTTGATACAGCATTAGATCTGTCATCATTCTGTGGAGAAATAGAGGTATATAAATAATAATTATTTGTGAAGAGGTACTCTCTACATTTATTAAAATTTTGGGATTCTAAAAGAAAAGAAAATGCAACTCTCCTTCAAAATTAAGTCTAGAAATGATGATTTGGCCTAATGTATTAATTTGTGTATCTTTTTTAAGGCCAAATTTTAATTTAGTTCTACAGAATTCAAGGTTTATGCATTGCATTCTCTAAAGACAGTCCTATTATATAACAGAACTTTCTTATGATTGTGAAAAAAGATCATCCTAAGGCAGAAAACTTTATTGGGAAATGTGCAGGAAAGAATAAAATTTTACTTTATAATAGTTTCTTTGTGGTATAATTTCTAAGGTATTTCCCCCACCCTTCTCTGGAGAATAAAATTTAATGTGTTAATCAAGAGTGATAAAGGTTTCTTCATTTCTTTTAGGAAATAAGGTGTTTAAATATTATAGATGGCTGTATTCCCAGACTAAAATTTGATGTCAGGATGTTTTTAATTCATTGAATAAAAGAACTTAACAGGAGGAAGAGTTAGGTCAACTAGTATGAAGTTTACCTTAAAAAAAGAAAATGTAGTTAATTTAAAAAGAAGTACCAGTTAGTTGGGTTAAAGGTGGTACAGACTTGGCAGGGAAACAGAATCAAGAAAAGCTAGAATAACAACTATTTTTAAGGTCTTACATCTAATTATACTCAACAATTTAAATATAACTTTAAAACTAAGACACATTCCTAAACTAACAGAATCACTTTAAAACATACACACATACATCTGCTCCTATGTTTTTTTTGTCTTTTTTGGTATCAACATTTGCAGAACTCTTTTATATCTAACTGGAGTTCAGTCTGGTGAAATTAATGACAGGAAATTAAACAAATAAACAAATAAATAAATAAATCCATGCTATTAAGTAAATTCTTGGATTGATCTGAAAGACAATTTTGTGGTAACTATTCCTTGGTTTGATTCTCTTAGGTTGAGAATTAAGACTTAAAAAAGCAAACTGCATTCTTGAGTGAAGCAAAGTATTATTTCTTTATCAGTGAAAAAGGCATGTTCATCAAGCCTACAGATGGCAACAAACTAAATTTAGAATGTTGAGATGAAATGAAAATTTAAATAAATTTAAAATAACAGGAATTAGTAAAAGAAATGAAGAGGCAAATAAGGCAAAAATTGCATATCTTTATAAGAAAAAGACTATCCTATTCGAAGAATATAAGAGAGCAAGGAAAAACTAGTTAGCTAAACAAAGACCTGTTCATGCACCAATGGCACAAACAGAAAAACAAAAACACCAGAGATTACTACAGGTATAAAGGAAGATTATTGTTTTTAAATTTTAGAAGATTTATTATTAGGAGTTAGGCTAAGGAATAAAACAATAAACTTAATAAGCAACTCTTAGATGAAGAAAGAAGAGCAGAAAAAAATTCCACCGAATGGCAGGAAATGTTCTCTAGTTCTAAAAACACCAAAAGACAAAACACAGTTGGGGGTAATGAAAAACAAAGCTTGACTTCTAGTCAAGATGGCGGCATAGGTAAACACAGCTTGCCTCTTCAGACAACCACATCAAAATTACAACTAGGACTTCCTGCCAAGATGGAGGTGTAGGTACACACACTGTGACTCCCTCCAAAATTAAGAAGGAATACAACTACCTCAAAACTGGAAACAACCAGAAGTTCCTGAAAATCGGGCTGCATGGAAGTCCAACAAACAAATACTCATCCAGACAGGTAGGAGGAACGGAGAGGACACGGTGTGTTGGTGGCGGTGGCAAGCCAGGGGAAAGAAGTCACACATTTTAAAAGTAGGGAGGGACACCTGGGGAGTGCTCCCAGCACCAGACCAGACCATGCAGCTCAGAGTTCCAGCACTGGGGAAAATCAGGCCTTATTGCTACTGACTGTGAAAACCAGGGGTGTTGGGACAGAAAAAGAAACTGCTCGTCTCTCTCAGCAGAGTCCACTTGTTTAAAGGAACACCGGGTCCTAGAATGTCCAGAGACCCACTCACTCTGGGAACTAAAAACAGGGCAACAGCTAGAGGAGCACCCGTCCCATACAGGAAGTAGAAGAAGTGCCTAGAAAAGGGGCAAGAGCAGAGCAAGTGGCATTGTTCCCTCTCAGACCCCTCCCCAACATACAGAGCCACAATGTGGTGAAACCTGTTGCCGCATACTTATGAATACCTAAGGCTCCGCTCCTTACAATGTAACAGGTACGACAGCTGTACCTAAGACACAGGGAAATACAGGAGCCTATCAAGTTGAGGAGACAGAGAAGTGTGGTCGAAAAAAGGGAGCAGATCAAGATTCCAGTGGGAGAACTAAGCAACATGGAGATACCCAACCTAACAGATGAGGAGATAGCCAACCTAACAGACTTAAGAGTTCAAAATACTGGTGATAAGGATGCTCACAGACTTGACAGATATGCTTAAGAACAGCAAAAGCAAAAAAGAAGTGAAGGCAATGCTAAATGAAACGAAGGAAAATCCACACAAAAACAGTGGTGAAGGGAAGGAAACCGGGGTTCAAATCAATGATTTGGAACATTAGGAAGAAAAATACAGTAAACCAGTACAGAATGAGGAAACAAGAATTGAAAAAACTAAGGAGAGGTTTAGGAACCTCTGGGACAACTTGAAATGTGCCAACATCCAAATCATAGGGGTGCCAGAAGAAGAGGAAGAGCAAGAAATTGAAAGCTTACGTGAAAAATAATGAAAGAAAACGTCCCAAATTTGGTGAAGGAAATAGACATATAAGTCCAGGAAGCACAGAGTCCCAAGGAAGCTAGACCCAAAGAGGACCACACCAAGACACGTCATCATTAAATTGCCAAAGGTTAAAGATGAAAGAATCTAAAACCAGCAAAAGATAAGTAGAGTTAACTAGAAAGGGGTGCCTATAAGACTATCAGCTGATTTCTCAAAAGAAACTTTGCAGGCAAGAAGGGACTGGCAAGAAGTATTCTATGTGATGAAAAGCAAGGACCTATAGCCAAGATTACTCTACCCAGCAAAGCTATCATGTAGAATGGGGTGGCAGATAAAGTGCTTCCAAGACAAGGTAAAGCTGAAGGAGTTCATCATCACCAAACCCTTACCATATGAAATGTTAATGGAACTTATTTAAGAAAAAGATTAACACTATGAACGTTAAAATGACAACAAACAAACAACTATCAACCAATGAATCTAAAAAACAAAAACAAAATCCAACGAAGCAAGCCAGAATAGAAACAGAATCATAGGTATGGGGATCATTTGGAGGGTTATCAGCTGGGAGGGGGAAGGGATTAAGAAGCCTAATTGGTTGGTACAAAATAGACAGGGGGAAGTTAAGAATAATATAGGAAAGGGTGAAGCCAAAGAACTAATATGCACAATCCATGGACATGAACTAAGGCGGAGGGATTGCTGGAGGGAAGGGGGGCACTGGGCAGAGGGGAACAAAGGGAAAAGAAATTTGGATAACTGTTAACAACATAATAAAATATACTTAAAATAAACAAAAATACAACTAAAATAAAGAACAGCCATCACTCAGAATTGTCAGAAATCAAGTTGAATGGAAGTCTAACTCTAGAATTAAAGAAACCACATCTATTCAGACTGATAATAGAGGTGGAGATGTGGAATGGGCTGGTCCCACATCCATGTTTGGTGGATAAAAATTTGAGAGTGACATCTTGGGAATGAGGAGTCCCAGCCCAATTCCATGTCCTGCAGCCCAGGGTTACAAATGCCAGAAAGATGAGTCCCCAAAACTTCTGGCTGTAAAGACAAGCAGGGATTGAGTCAGTGGAAGAAACTTCTGGAGTCCCAAGCAGTTCCTCTTAAAGAACCCACACATGAACTTACTCAGATTCACTCCTTCTGAGCTCTAGCATAGGATACCAGCTTGAAAGGCACCAGTGGCGCACGAGGAGAAACTGAAATGTCTGGTGTCAAGGTGGGAGCAGGAGAAAGCTTTCTCCCAGACAGAAAGGTGGGCAGAGGCCATTGTCCCTTTTCTGAGCCCTCACCCCAGAGAGTCAGAAGGCAGGTGCCATATATGAGACTCCATCAACTTGGCTAACACTGTTTGCCCTGCCCAGAAGGTCCCCTGAGATGCCGTTCCACCGAACTTACAGGCCCACCCAAACTGTTAACCATGACTTCTCCATATGAATTGCTTGTCTTGGCTCATGCTTCACAACTTCCTAAATCCTAACAAACAAGCAATAGCTGGAGTCAGTAAGCCCCCAGCTGCCTTACTTATTGCTAAGTGGCCCCAGGAGAAGTACTAATAGTCCCAGCCTAGATTCACATCTTAGCTTCACCTGGGAATCTCCAAGCCAACCATAATTAGCAGCCATATCAGATTGCTTACTAGCTCATGTAGGGTAGCCATGGGCAGAACACAGGTGGGGGCTGACCTTGGGCTACACCACCCAGGAACTCCAGACCCTGGTGCACACAGAGCACAGCTATAGACCACATGGAAGCACCACCACCCTGTCCCTGCACAGCTCACCTTCCACAGAGGGCAGAGGTTGGTGGTCAGTGGTCACAGCTAGTCCTTGCAGCTGACTGTCCTGGGTCAGTCTCTCCTATTGACCAGCCAACAGCAATCAAGACTCAATTAACGGATGAGGGTGTACTCAGACAACTTGAAGGACACACCTCGAGTACCTAGTTTCGGTGAAACAGAAGATTGTGCTACTGGACCCTACAAAACACTTACTACATTAGGCTATGCTATCAAGACAAGGAGTCAAAACAGCTCTACTTAATACATAGGAAAAAAAAAAAAAAAACACAGGAAGGCTGCCAAAAAGAGGAGACAAACATGGCCCAAATGAAAGAGCAGATCAAAACTCCAGAAAAAGAACTAAATAAAGTGGACATAGGCCATATATCAAATGCAGAGTTCAAAACACTGGTGATAATAATGCTGAAGGAACTTAGTGAGGACCTCAACAGCATAAAAAAGATCCAGTCAGAACTGAAGGATACACTAATTGAAATAAAGAACAATTTACAGGGAAGCAGTGGTAGAATGGATGAAGTCAAGAATCAAATCACTGATTTGGAACCCAAGGAAGCATAAAACAACCAATCAGAACAAGAAGAAGGAAAAAAAGAGTTAAAAGAAAAAGAGGATAGAGTAAGGAGCTTCTGGGACATCTTCAAACACATCACATCTGAATCAGGGGTGCCCGAAGGGGAAGAGGAAAAGCAAAAAACGAAAAACTTATTTGACAAAATAATGAAGAAAACTTCCCTAATTTGGTGAAGAAAATAGATATACAAGTCCAAGAAGCACAGAGTGCCAAATAAGCTGAATCCAAAGAGGACCACACCAAGACATCATAATTAAAATGCCAAAGGTTAAATTTAAGTGAGAATCTTAAAAGCAGCAAAAGCAGAGTAACCTACAAAGGAGTTCCCATAAGACTCAGCTGATTTCTCAAAAGAAACTTTGCAGGCAAGAAGGGACTGGCAGGAAGTATTCAAAGTGATGAAAAGCAAGGACCTCCAACCAAGATTACGCTATCCAGCAAAGCTATCATTTAGAATGCAAGGGTAGATAAAGTGCTTCCCAGACAAGGTAAAGCTAACGGAGTTCATCATCACCAAGCCATTATTATATGAAATATTAAAGGGACTCATTTAAGAAAAGGGAGATCCAAACTATAAACAGTAAAATAACAAACTCAGAACTATCAACAAACGAATCTAAAAAAAAAAAAAAAAAGAAAAACCCAACAACTAAGCAAACAATTAGAACAGGAACAGAATCATAGCTATGGGGATCATTTGGAGGATTATCAGTTGGGAAGGTGAAGGGGGAGAAACTGGGAAATGGTGCAGGGATCAAAAAGCTTAACAGGTAGGTACAAAATAAACATGGGGACGTTAAGAACAGTATAGGAACTGGAGAAGCCAATGAACTTATATGCATGACCCATGGACATGAACTATGTGAGGAGGGTTATAGCTGTAGGAAAGGGTAGTACTGAGCAGAGGGGAACAAAGGGGAAAAGACCGGGACCACTGTAATAGCATAGTCAATAAAATGTACTTAAAAAATAAAAGTTTTCATGTAAAAAATGTACTTTTATTAAAACTCTAAATCTAAGTGACTTGCTTTCTAAAGTACTGAAATAATTAGTTCAAATCACTTGGAAGCCACTGACTAAATTTGAGAACTCTGGGAAAACTGATGAGCAAAAAAATGGAAGTTGACATGAACTCAACTTTTATGCCTGGTTAAGCAACAAAAGAAATAAAATTATACCTAAATATAGTGTATACCTGCTGTAAAGTAACTGGGATATAAAAAAATAAAGAGTAAGTCTTTTAAAACATCATTTGAGAGTACAGCAAGTCTGACAGAAAGTTAATACCACTGCATAATTTTTGGCATATTCACAGTTGGCCTTTCTCAACTATGATTCTTGGTAGAATAAACCCCAAAGCCCTAAGGTATCCATTGAGGGTAATTAAATTACTCTCCTCTACTATTAGAATGCTACTAACTATATGCTTCCCTTGAAAGAATTTTGAGAACAGTCCCTCAAAGAATTTTGTGTTGCTGCTCAAATAAGGAATGAAGTGGAGAAAGGCCAGCAAAGAGTTAACACAGAATAGATTAAGTTTCTTCATGTGTAATTCAGGTACCTGTAGCATCAGAGGGAAGGTTTTATGTGGTTTACAGATGTTATAAATTTGGGGTCAGCATTTACAAAAACATGCAAGAATTTTAAAGTACTCTAGTAAATTAAAGAAGTAAAAGTGTTCAAAAGCAAAATTAAGTATTCCGGAAAACAAAAAATACAAGATGTGGTAATTAACTATCATTTAGGAGTATCACTAAAACATTTGAGAGTTACAGTAGACACTTAGTAAAATGAGTATCAAAATGGAAAAAACCAACTTAATGCTCAGTAAGACATGTGAAGGACCCTTGTTTCACACTCAGCACCAGGCAAGCTCTAATGATGGATGTTTTTGTAGTTGGGGACTGTGGAGCCAAAATGGAAGACAGAGAACTTCTTAAAAGTTCTCTGGGAAGAGTTCTCAGGTTGGGAAAAGCATGTAAAAGAATAAGGGTTTATTTAGGGAGAAGACAAGGGTAGCATTTTAATAGTTTTCAAATATAATGATTCTTACATAAAGACTGCTATTTACTAGAAAATCTCCACTCTGGAAAGAAATGAAGAAATAAGTGTAAAACACAGGAGGACAGACAGAAGTTAGGAAAAGAGAGGATCTTCTTGTAAGAATTATCAATCACTTCTTATGTATCATATGATACCAAATATAATATTACCATAGCTAGAGGCCTTCAAAAAATAGTATGCTACAAGTTCTTTATTTAGGCTTCCAGTCTATAAGATCTCTGGCACAACTCTACCAACTTTGCTGCTAATCACAAAGCAGCCACAGATAATACATAAACAAGTGGCAATGGCTAGGTATAGGTAAAACTATTTACCAAAATAAATGTCCTAGGGGCCATTGCTTGCTGACCCCTACTATAGGGTTTTGGCAGTTAACAGTGTTGGGGACTGGGACTCAAATTATTTTACAGGTACATTAGACATCAAAGGCAAAATAAAATGACTCATGACAAAAAAATTAAAATGGCATTTCATTAGAATCTGAATATAAAGAATTAACACAGTCTTTACAACTGTCTCTGGCATGATAAAACTTTCAAAAAACTTCAAGTGAGTCAATGTTAAACTCAAAAAGTTTTATAAGCTTAATATATTTCTTGCAATCCTAGATTTCAGATTGCTTGCTACAAGAGCAACCCATTGGAAAAGTTAAGACTTCCACTACATGCCCCCTCCCCAAGGTTCCTGGTGAATTACAATAACAAAAGATACCTTAAGAGGTATGAAGGCAGAAGGATGAGGCAGGGTAGCAGCACAGCCTACTTGAGTCAACCCTGACAGGGACTAATTTTCAACAGAGAAAGAGAAGAAACAGAAGGGAGAATTTATTTCAGCAAAATGTCAGGCAAGCAGGCCAACAGACCTGGTCAGTAAAATTAGAAAAGGAAAGGTCATTGACAAATCTTCAAATGATTTACTAAGATATTAGTAGGACAGAAAGAGAATTATTTGCGGGGAGGGGGGACACAAAATTTACAAAGTAGTTTTCTACTTTTATAATCCAACTATTTCAATACCTCATACTGCATTAAGAAATGAAAGGTATGGTTTGTTAAAAACAATTCTATATAGAAATAAAACTGGCAACTTTTTTTTTTTTTTTTTGGCAAAATAGCCTTGAAACTAATGAGTCCTGTGCTATTCCTATGACATAAGAAAAATCCAACCAAAGAGCTCATTTTGTTTTTTATTTTATTTTTTCATGTCTAACAGGTTTTTCTAAATTGATGATGCTTATTACAGTTGTCCCAATTTTTCTCCCTTAGCTCCCCTCCACCCAGCACACCCTACTTCCTTCAGCTATCCTCCCTGCTTTGTTCACTGTCCAAGGTCATGCATAGAAGTTCTTTGGCAACTCCATTTCCTATAGTTGCCCTTAACATCCCCTTGCCTATTCTGTAAGTATCTATCTGTAATTCTTAATCCCTTTACTTTCCCCCCATTTTCCCCAGACAGCCCTTCTCACTGGCCACCATCCCACTGTCCTCCATATCTATGATTGTTCCGTTGTTTGCTTAGCTTGTTTTTTTAAAAAATCCTTTATTGATTATGCTATTATAGTTGTCCCAATTTATCCCCCTTTACTCCTTTCCACCTGGTAGCCCCCATTCCACCCAGCGATCTCCCGCCTCATTCATGTCCATTGGTCATGCATATAAGCTCTTTGGCTCCTCCATTTCCTATACTGTTCTTAATATCCCTGTCTATTTTGTACCTACCAAGTTGTACTTCTTAATCCCTGCACCTTTCCCCCATTCTCCCCTTACCTCTTCCCAACTGAATACCCTCCAAATGATCTCCAAATTAATGTTTATGCTTCTGTTCTGCTTGTTTGCTTAGTTTTTTAGATTCATTTGTTGATAGTTGTGAATTTTTAATGTTCATAGTTTTCATCTTCTTCTTCTTAAATAAGTCTCTTTAACATTTCATGTAATAATGGCTTCATGATGATGAACTCCTTTAGCTTTACTTGCCCTTCCATTTTAAATGATAGCTTTGCTGGATAGAGTAATCTTGGTTGTAGGTCCTTGCTTCTCATGATTTTGAATATTTCTTGCCAGCCCCTTCTTGCCTGCAAAGTTTCTTTCAAGAAACCAGCTGACAGTCTTATAAGAATGACTCTGTAGGTAACTGCTTTTCTCTTGCTGTTTTTAAAATTCTCTCTTTATCTTTAACTTTTGGCATTTAAATTATGCTGTGTCTTGGTGTGGTGTCTGGATCTAGCTTGTTTGGGTCTCTCTGTGCTTCCTGGACTTGTATGTCTATTTCTTTCACTAAATTAGGGGAGTTTTCTTTCATTAATTTTTCAAATAAGTTTTCAATTTCTTGCTCTTCCGCCTCTTCTTATGGCACTCCTATGATTTGGGCACTGGTACATTTGAAAGTGTCCCAGAGGCTCCATAGTCTATCTTCATTTCTTTGGATTCTTTTTTCTTCTTGCTGTTCTGATTGTTTTTTTTTTCTTCCTTATGTTCCAAATTATTGATTTGCTTCTCAGCTTCAACCCCTCTACTGTTGGTTCCTTGTAAATTTTTCTGTATTTCACTTAGTATAGCACTCATTTCTGCCTGACAATCAGTTTTTGAACTCTGCATCTTATAGCTTATCTCCATTTTGTTTAGTTCTTTTTCTGGAGTTTTATTCTTTTCTTTCATTTGGGTCATATTTCTTTGTCTCCTCTTTTTGGCAGCCCCTGGGTTTGTTTCTATGTATTAGGTAGAGCTGCTCTGACTCCCTGTCTTAGAAGCATAGCCTATTGTAGAAAACTGCACTGATAAGTTGTATGTGGCAGAGCCTTATGTAATCACCTGAGTGGGGCAAACCATGTTGCCACTACATTTCTCTGTGTGGAGGAGGGCTCAGAGAGGGGACAATGGTACTGCATGGCCTCTGAAGTTTTGTATGGGAGGAAGCTGTTGCCCAGTACTCCCCTATGCCAGTCACTTCAATTTGTCTCTGTATGCCACTGGTGTCCTTCCAACTATTGCCCTGGTGCTGAATCCCAGAGGGAGTGAGTCTGGATTAGTCTGAAGCCCATTTTGGCCCTTTAAGAGAAGACACCTGAGAATCCCGCAGTTTCTTACATGGCCCCAATCCCCACTGGTTTTTACAGCCAGACGTTATGGGAACTCATATTCTCGATGTTGGAATCCTGGGCTGCACGGTCTGGTGCAGGGCTGGGATCCCTTGCTCTTGAGGTATCGTTCACGATTTTTATCCACCACCCGCGGATGTGGGACAGTCCATTCTTTGTCTCGGTACCTCTCTGTATATCTGCACCTTTCCATGTCTCAGCCCCTCCTACCCCGTCTGGATGAATGCAGCTTCTTTAATTCCTTGGTTGTCAGACTTCCATACAGCTCAATTTTCTCATGATTCTGGGTGATATTTATTTTGCAGCCTAGTTGTAGTTGTGTGAGGCAGCGAGCTATGTTTACCTATGGCTCCATCTTGACCAGAAGTCTCTTAGTTTGGTTTTCAGATTCAATTATTGACAGTTATGTCTTTATTGTCATTTTAATGTTCATAGTTTTGATATCCTTCTTTTTCTTAAGTTCCTTCAAAATTTTATATAATAATGGCTTGGTGATGATAAACTCCTTTAGCTTTACCTTGTCTGGGAAGCACTTCATCTGCCCTTCCATTCTAAATGCTAGCTTTGCTGGATAGTGTAATCTTGGTTGTAGGTCTTTGGTTTTCATCATTGTGAATACTTCTTGCCAGTTCCTTCTTGCCTGCAAAGTTTCTTTTGATAAGTCAATTGATAAGTCTTATGGGAACTCCTTTGTCAGTAATTATGTGCTCTTCTCTTGCTGCTTTTAAGATTTCATCTTTACCTTTGGCATTTTCATTATGATGTTTCTTGGTGTGGTTCTCTTTATATCCATCTTGTTTGGGACTCAAAGAGGACATTTTAACTAAGCAGAACCAGCATGAAGAAGAACATTATTTTTAAAATATTAATCCAAATCCAATTTAATAGCTCTGATTTGAGAAGACAAAACATGAGAATTCTGCATCACAGCTTAAGGCACTTCATTTCTGTCTCTGAGAAAGTCCAAATGACTTAAGTAGAATTTTCCTTTTTTTAATCCATTCACTCACTTACATACAACTAGTAGATATATTAGAGATAGTAAGTGTCAGTATTTGTTGTACACAATTTTGATTACAGATAAAAGCTTCTCAAAATATGACAATTTTTTCACCTGGTGGGGAACGGAAATCAGAGAAGACAGGACTTTCACTAAGTGTGTTGGATAAGATTATACCTATTAAAACAAAATTCCAAAGGCTTAATGATATAAAAGTTTTATTAGTTAAATAATTTTGAGAAATTCAAATTATGATCACAAATATTTGAATTATGGGTTGGATGAACAAAAACATATGTGGGTGTTTAGAAAGAAGCATATATAAGTGGTCAATAAAATAAATACAACTATTTTTAATGAGAGTTGATAGATAGCAGCATCTCCCCTCACCCCCAAAGCATGTAACATATATTGCAACATAACCTACCTTAAGGCAGAAAAATGTGAAGAAATGTACCAAAGAGCAAGACTGTGACAACAGTAATATAACATGTATATGTTACCTATTGACATTTCCTGGGCCTCCTTATAATCAAATGTACTGGAATTACTGTCAACTTCAAACATAAAAAGGCTAAAAACCACTATGTTGGCAAAGAAGGAAAAGGGAGTGGAGGGAAGAGAAAGTATATAGAGATGGGATAGAGATGCAGATGGGACGTAGATGAAAGTAACAAAAACCTGAAGAGCAGCCCTAAGAGAATGTTAGAACAACTGATATTAAATATTACTAATACTTATTTCAAATTCTATATTTCAAGTTCTTTAAACCAAATTCAGCATTTACCTTGCTATTATCAGCAGACCTTTTCATCATGAAGTAATTTAATGAGCATTATTAGATGCACAGCATTTACAAGTTCATTCAGGAAATATTTATTGAGCACCTAATACATCCCAGAAATTATGACAGGGGCTGAGTATATACATGTAAATGCAACAGAGAATATCCCTGGGCCCATGAAACTTACAGTCTAATAGTCTAATAAGGGAGAGCTATAAAATAATAAACACCTACCTAAAAGTATTATAAAAAATTATTAATAGAGACATATACCTGACTTGAAGGTGGGGAGTTGCAGAAAAGCCATTTTAAAAATGTGACATTTGAGCTGATACCAGATAGATAAAAAGGAATGAACCAAGGGGTATATGATGGAAGGGAGAGGCATTCCATGAAGAGGGAACAGCATTTGCAAAGGTTCTAGGTAGGAAAGGCCTTGCCAGATTTGAAAAGCTGAAAACTACTGGTATAGCAGGAACCCAGAGATAAGACAGACAGTAGCCAGGATATGTGAGAGCTTATAGGCCATGTTAAGAAGTTTGGATTTTATTTTAAGAAATTTGTAGGCTATCTTAAGAAATATGGGCTTCATTTTACTGTATGAAGCCACTAAAGATCAGTTTTGGGGAGATCAATGGCAGGATTTAAAATATGATTTTTTTCAGTGTTGGACACTATCTGGCACACAAAAATATGTGACATGGACCTTGCTTGTTCTTTTTACAAGAGAACAAATCCATTTTATTTACTTTTCTTTTTAAAAAAATAAAATTTATTTATTTTTAAAGAGGGGAAAGGAGGGAAAATGAGCGAGAGAAACATCAATGTGTCAGAGAAATATCGATTGGTTGCCTCTTGCACGCCTCCAGCTGGAGACCTGGCCTGAAACCCAGGCATGTGCCCCTGATTGGGAATCGAACCAGTGACCTTTCAGTCCGCAGGCCAGCGCTTAATCCACTGAACCACAACAGCCAGGGCTATTTATTTTTCAATAAATATAAGTCCTTGAGAGGTACAGCATTACAGATTCTGGGTCCAAAGGCCTTAGCAGGAAGGTTGCTTCAGAATTTAGCACAAAACATGCCACTGTTTCCATGAGTACAAGTTACCTTTCCCCAGATGACTCTGGTTTTCTTTGGTTTACCACTAGGAGTCATTGTGTTGTTTGCTTTGTAAAGAGAATTCAGTTTCTCCTTGAGCATAAACTCCTTCAATTTTAAGAATAGCTGTGTGTTCCCTCTGGTTCCAGAGACTTCGCTTATAGCCAGCTTATAGCTTTCCAGACATATCTATCATTAAAGAAGTCCTGTTTCCAGCAAGACCCCTCGGGCTCCAAGATGGCAGAAAGAGTAAAGGCCAACTAGTTTAGGTGACATGAATACTGATAACTAAAAGACAGATGCATGTGTTTTGAAATGGCTGAAGGGGATTTTATTGTTGTTTTCTCAAAGTCCACTTTTTCCTTGACAAGAAAGTCTGGGCAATCAGACTTCTATCACTTCTATACGTGTTATTAAACCTCATCTTTGATTTCCTAAATTGTTTTCAATTATAGTACAGGAGGCAATACAATGTGGTGTTTAATGATGGTTCTCAAGTCAGCCGGATATAGACTTAAACCCAGCCTAGCACTTACTGGCTATGTGACCTTGGACAAGTCACATTCTGGACAAGATATTCTGTGCCCCAGTAATCATCTGTAAAATGCAGATAAGCTTAACCTTAAGGTTGCTGTGAGGAGTGAATGAGGTAACTCTGGTAAGGTGTTCAAATCTTCACAGGCAGTCCACAGTTTTTTGCATTAATTTAAATTAGTTGCTTCTCATGCTAATTAACTTCCACTAAAACTCCAGAAGCCGTGGCTATATTCACCTGTAAGACTACCCAGTTAAAATGTGCTTTATCTATCTTAAAGGAAATGATGATTTCAGAACACACAGAAATTTGAACAGACAATGGAAGTTTATGTAGTAGAAATCTCATGCTGAAGTATACAGTTCATGCAGTAGTACACATAATGGCGGCAGTTATTAGCACATAAGACAGGAGTGGATACAGACAGGAGACTTTTGAACCACTAGTTTTCAATACAACTGTGAAAAAATAACATTAAACATGATGGAAAAGCAATTATGTAAATGGTTAGAATTATCTTTCAAGGCTGATAAAAGTAAAACTGTAAGTAAAGTTCCCGTGTTATACTGATTTTCAGCTGATAAACAGGCAGTAAAAGTAAACCAGTGTTAAAAAATGATCAGTAGACAGTATTTCAAGCTAATGTTTCCCTGAGTTTAAAAATGGAGGGATAATCTTGAGATGTAAGTCATTTTTTAAAGTTTTGGATTTTCAGTAACTTCAGATGACAAAATAAGATGCCAAATACAAGCTGTATAATTAGCATCATAGGGTAAAGAAACCCATTTAACACACATGTGGCTCATTAGCTAAATTAATAATTAATAAAATAAGTGCACCTGGAATTAGAAAGGACATTTAAAAAACTCCCAACATATATACAAAGCCAATATGGTTCTCAATGCAAATGGTTTTCTTTTGAAAACATTAACAAAGATATTCTAATCATAGGTGCAGAAAACTGGACCATTGGGTAAATCATGAATGATAATATAGGAAACCAGTTCTAGCCATTTTGCAAAGCATTTAGTAATGCTGTCCATTGCGTTTTACGGTATTTAGATTATTTTTGAATGACAAATACAATAGCTATTGTCCAATCTCCAGACATAGCAATTTAAAATTCCATTTTGTGCAAGGCTCTTACCACTAACAAGGCACTATCATCAGTGTGTTGAGACCTTCTGGATGGGAAGGGACACTGGAGAGGTGGAGAAAATGAAGCAATGTCAAAAATAAACTGCACACATGTGACATATTTCACAAATACAAAAAAGCAAAGAGACATATTAAGACATACTTGTGAAGATGCTAACATACAGGGCCACACTGAATATCATTCGGAATTTATACACCACAATAGCTAATAAGTTGGTTCTGAGTAGGGATTTTCTTCCAAAGACCTTGAACAATTACAAATATGATCTTATTGCCTAAAAACTTTCTAAAACCAAGTGGAAACAGGGATTAATTATTCTTTGTTCACAGAAGAGAAAACCAGAATTTGTTATTTAGTGAGCTAGTGACAAATAAAAACAATAAACTCAAGAGTCATGATTTCTAGTCTAGGCATCTCTTTATTACCTTTCTCAGACAAAGTAAGAGTATAATTGAAAATTTCAGAACTGTTATTTTCCTGAGAAGCTTTAATTTTTAGATAATGAATCCTCAAAAAGAAAATGTGAGGTTAAAAAGGAAGCATGCATTAACTAATGTGGAAAAGTGTAATCAGTAACACACTCACTTAGGAAATGAGCGATGAAGTTGAAGTCTTTTCTTTGTTTAACACTGACACCATTCCCCTGTGCTGGATACACACCTCTCAGGACTAGCTTTCACTACACAATAGACTTTGAAAATGGATGAGGGAGATGATACCTTTGGTGGGGATGGGGAGGGAAATAATCTCCAGATGGATGTGTATACTTAAAAAAAACCCTGATCTACAGATTCCAATAAACTCCCTGGTCTGTGTCTTCTTCCCCTTAATAAACAGAATTTTGTGAGGGGAAAAGAGAAAATGGCAATATTTTGATCACTGAAAACACATGATAATCACACACCAAACATTTCATTTCCATCGCAATAAAAAAATCCAAAGTAAAGGTGATTATATAGACTTACCTCACCATCTAAGCAGGGCTGTTGTTTTTGTGGATAGTGTGATGCTTTTTGCTACAGACCCCCGATCCCCCCCCAAAAAGGGAAGTTGATTAGAATCTGGAACACTAGAAATGATAAAGTCTATTTACTAAAATAACTGTATTAATTTCTGTATCTCTTGTGTATAACATTTTTCTGCATTTAGTGGTTAGAGGATATTGCTCTTTTCCTGAAACAGTTTACAGTTGAAACCTCTGAGGAAAGGCAATAAAATGATAAACAGTATTTTGATGTCTATAAGCATCTATAATAGACATTTGAATAACTATTTTTACATATACATGTATACAAACACAAAGTAGGGAACTCTCACTATATTCTCTCAATGAAATCATTCTCTCTTTCTCTAATATCAGTCTAACGCTAAGAGCTTTAGCTCTCATCTATCAGCCAAATTTCACATTTGCAATTTAACTGCCTATGGAAACACTCTACTTGGGAGCTCCACTTTCACCTCATGTTCAACACATCCCAAAGCAAACTGACATTTTTTGAAACCAACTGGCTCTTTTTCCCAATTTGCTAATTTCTGTTATGTTAAAAAACAATATTATAATATCTGTATATTCAGTGCTTTACAATGTGTTCTTACATACAGTATCTCAAGTGATTCGTCCTCTTACTCTGTGAGATGAAGAAACATCATAATCACTTAAAGATGAGAAAACTAAGGAAAAGAGAAGTTATGCGACATATGCAGAGTTGCAAAGTTGGTAAATAGTATCACTGAGATTTGCACCTATGTCTTCTGTCTCCAAATCCTACATTTTTCCCACAATGCTAGACTCCTATTAAAACCAATTTTTTAGCCTCAAAATCTTGCCCTGGCTTGTGTGGCTCAGTTGGTTGGAGCGTTGTCCTGTAACCAAAAGGTTGTGGATTCAATCCCTGGTCTGGATGCGTATGGGAGGCAACCAGTTGATGCTGCTCTCTCACATCAATGTTTTTCTCTATCCCTTCCTCTTCCTTTGAAAACAATGAAAAAATGTCCTTGGGTGAGGATTTAAAAAAAAAAAAATCTTGCTTTGGGATTCCCCTCCCCCTCAACTCATCTTCAATGAGTTAGTCAATATTCATGACATATCTGTGATATAATGATGCCTCTCTTGAAATCTCTTCTATAATTTTTAAAATTTATTGTTTTGGCGGGGCGTGTAGCACTCATCATACTAGTAAAAGTATTAGGTGTATCATAATGATTCTGAAATAATTACTAAAGGTGCAGGACGGTTCAGTAACTTTACAAAAGTCAAGCACATACTGAGAAGCAAAGCTGGATTCAAATTCAAATATTTCTGATTCTAAGCTCTTACCACTATGCAACACTGCTATTCCTTAGGAACCTTAGAAATCATCTAGTTTTATGCCTTTAATTTGTACCCTAGTCTAATTATTATAATTATTTTCCACTTCAATTTCCTCCTTTCTTAGTCTCTTTCTAACATATTCAACACCAGTAGATTAGTTTTTCAAAAGTATCTTTCCTCTTTTTTTTTGGTTGCTTAAGAACTTACAATTTTTTTCTTCTGCCTAACAGATCAAGATCAAACTCTAATTTGACATTTAATCAGGACTGTCTACAATGTGATTATCTCTTACTAGCTATGACTTCTCCAGAAGGCAAGCTAAATGAGTTAATTTATATAAGATGCATAGAACAGCACTTAGGACATAGTATGAGTTAGCCATTATTATTTACTGAGTCAGTATAGCAATGTGGTCACAGTGTAGGGTCTGGAGCCAGCCTTTTTTTTTAAAGAAACCATTTATTTTCCATCAATCTTATTTCCATTTTCTGTTCAGCCTGTCTTGATTAGAATCCTTGCTCTGCCACATACTAGCTGAGTATTTAACCATAGGCAAATTATCATCCTCTCTGAGCATCAGAGATCATCATCATCATAGGCTGATACACCTGGAAAAGAAATATTTTATCATGTGTGTGGTACTTAAAGAAGATGGTTTTAGGCTTGAGTTAAGAAATACAGGAGAGAAAGTGTTTTGAGGACACAAGTGATTCATTCACTTAACAAACATTTATTGAGCTTTACTATTGACTAAGACTTGCTAAGATCTAGGGATAGAGCAGTGAATAAACAAGACAGACATGGTCCCTGTCTTCATGAAATTTACAGATAAATGAGAGACAGATATTAAACAAACAAAAATACAAATAATTATTTAATTATGAGGGAAAAATCCAAGAGCATTTCAGAACAGAAAGACACAAGCAATACAGGCAAAACAAAACAAAACAGATTTAGGAGCAACTATAAAGGTTGTAAATGTTAAAAAAGAAAGAAAAAGTATTAACAGGAATTGATAACTGAGAAGGTATGGAGAGAACAGAAAGGAAAGAATCAAAGATGACTCTAAAGAGGCCTGTGAGTCTCGCAAATTTTTGGTATTCAGCAGAGTGAGGAAGTTACAGATAGGCTGGATAACAATGGTTTACATTCAGTTGCGTGGCACTTTCGTTTTCATAAGATTATTGATCTCTACTAATGCACTAGAGATTGAGAAACTGGCAGCTGGACAGTGATGTGATTGCTAATTAAGAGGAAGAGACTACTGTCCTGATACCAAGAGCATCACTTCTAATTGTCCTCAGGTCTATCTATCTACATGAGGACAATCAATCTAATCACAAGTAGGAGACAGTTACACTATTTACTCAAGATTCCTTATATGAGGAAAAGAAGTTGACATTTTAATTAAGACAATAAATAATGACAGCCTTCAGCAAAGCGAATAAACACTTCTAAGAAACTTTAGGAATATCATTGAATGAATTCAAAGGACTCACCTTGACAAAGTCCAGGACAGCATCTCTCTGAATCTGCTTGGTCCTTATTTTCTCCTCCTCATACTGTAGGGCAGCAAGCTGTGCCTCTCTCCGAGTGCGCTCTACTAATTGTTCTCTTTTCCGATGAAGTTCTAAGTCTGTATGTGATGGCTGAAACAAAAGTCAGTTTGCATATGCGAGTGAGGATAAATATCAACGTATCAATTTAGGGAACTACTAGTGACCCAACTTTTATTTTGTAGTCACCTAGCATTTCTTTAAATGTGTTTACTGCTAATCTTCTCGCATTTTTGCACTGTCTTCTTATGTGTACTATAAAGCCATCATGTGGGTAAAGATTTATTTTCTGTCTGGTATCTAAAGACACTGTTAGCAAGTATCAGGGGTACATGTTATACTAACTATATGGCTAAGAAGAAAGGCAGTGAAGTTTACAGATATCTGACAATTAACAGTAACTTAAGTATTATAAAAGAAGAAAACCATTTTAGTTAAAAAGAAATAGATCAAAACTGCTCTTCCCGAAAGTGACTGGAGGTGCCCTCTGAAAATGGTCCGTTATTCACCTGACCCAGAAAACCCCCCAAAATCATGCAAATCGAGAGGTTCAAATCTTTGTGTTCACTTCAAGAACACTAAGGAGACTGCATAGGCCATCAAGGGTATGCATATTCCTAAAGCAGCCAAGTATCTGAAAGATGTCATTTCAAAGAAGCAATGTGTGTCACTCCCTCCTTACAACAGTGGAGTTGGTAGGTGTCCCCAGGTCAAATAGTGGGGATGAACACAGGGTCGGTGGGCAAAAAAGAATTTTTGCTGCACATGCTTAAAAGTGCAGAGAGTAATGCTGAACTTAAGGGTTTAGATGTGGATTCTCTGGCCATTGAGCACATCCAGGTGAACAAAGTTCCCAAGGGGGTGGGGGGGCCGAATTTACAGAGCTCAAGGGTTGATTAACCCATACGGGCGCTCTCCCCCTGCCACACTGAGATGATCCTTCCTGAACCAAAAGAGGAAGTTGCACAGAAGAAAAAGGCATCCCAGAAGAAACTGAAGAAACAAAAGCTTATATCCCAGGAGTAAATTCAGCATAAGATAAATATTAATAGAAGTTTTAAAAAAAGATAAAAACTAAAACAGGAAGTAATTTTTACCTGATTGTTACTTGGTGATAGTGACAAGAGAGATGGCTCAACTGGAACCCTGACCCGAAAAAGAAAAAGAAAAAACTTTTTTGATTAAAAAAAAAAAAAAACATACAAAAGACAAGTGAAACTCATTGTTTATGTAGCTTTCTAGTAATCAACAGGCAAACTGTCTAGTCAGCAATAAAAGACTAAATGAATTTTTTGTAAACTTGAGCCCCAGTCATTAAATTAAGCTACAGAAATATCTGATGTCTCCAACTCATGTTTCACGTGATGATATCACTCACCAAGCTCCAGACAACTAACAACTGTCTGTGATCAGTCAGTGCTGACAACAGTTATTCAAGATCACTTTTCAAACAGTATCATTTCTTTATAGCACAAATAACTATTATCTTCTTTACTAACATGACTGCAACAAGATACATGTAAATGAAGATCATTTTATATACAAAGTCATTTATCAACAGAAATCTGGAAGATTACAGAACCTGGTAACCGTAATTATAAAGCACTCCTACTCCCATTTTCAACTGATGAAGAAATTGTAACAACAAAAGTAAAGCTTCTATTAGTTTTTATTCTTAAGAAGAAGATGAGATCTGATTTGATGCTTAAGAAATAGTAAAACCTGCCTCCCAGCTTTATCAGTGTTAATTCTTATAGATTGGTATTAAATCTTTTTTCTGAACTGGATGCAATGTTTCAAGTTTCTGTTTCTCATCTGTGTCTTTAAAACTAACAACATTGCAACAGTGACTTTTTGACATTTAGGGCCTGAAATTTTAAACTATGATTACTGGCCAAATGTTTTTTAATTCTATATTGCTCCTAATAGAAATTAATAAGCTTTACAAGACCTAGCCTGATACTTTCATCTCTCCTGAACTAAAATGACATTCAGATAAGTAAACCTTTAAAAAATGATAATATGTTAGTTTTAACTTTACATTTAATCCATCTTGGCAAATAATTATAAAATACTTAACAATTTATCATAATTTATCCTCCTACCATTATTATCCCTGAGGCAGGTAGTATCTAGGTGTGTAAGGAAGGGGTAGGTAGGAAGCAATGTACATATGTGGTTGAGGGGAAGGAAGGAGAATTAATTAGAACCTAGAAAAACAAAATTACTTCAAAATGATGGGCAACCCTCAGGCTACTAAAACCTGTCCTAACCAAAAAATCTTACCAGCCCTCCAGTTACAAAGACTCAAAGGAATTGAGGCAGTTTAACAAACTGCTACTTGCCCATTAGTCATTGCTGAAAAGAAAGTTGCTTACTCTTTCCTCTTAATATAATTCCATTTGAATATAAGCTCTAGGAGGATGGGAACTTGGACTAAAGTTCGCAGCTGTCTTCCAATACCTAGAAAAGCTCTTGGCAGATATTAAGCCAATACCTAACTAAACAAATGATGTACAGACGACACTAGAACAATGGGGTTAGGCGCACCAAGCTCCTCTCCCTTGCGGTCAAAAATCCACCTGTAACTTTCAACACCCCAAAACCTTAGTTGTCCCTTGGTATCTGTGGGAAATTGGTTCCAGCCCCACCCCTCCCCAGCTGATACCAATATCCATAGATGCTCACGTCACCTACATAAAATGGCATAGATCAGTGGGTGAAATTGCCCTTCCACGTCCATGGAATTCCAATTGCAAGTCAAAAATAGAACAAGTAGTTATTGAAAAATAAAAACCATATATAAGTGGACTCATGCAGTTCAAACCCATATTTTTCAATGGTTAACTGTATGCATTGATATGAGAGCTTAACTGGTTACTGGGATAAAATATTGAACTCCCATCCAAAGACTGTATTAAGGTCTAGTGATCTGAAACACCCAATCAAAAGTACAGTCTGCCTTCTGTACCTCCAGGTTCCACATCAGGATTCAACCAACATTTTCAATCCATGGTTGGCTGAATCCCCCAACGTGGAACCTGGAGATATGGAGAGCCAACTAAGACTCTCACGTAGTGGGATCTGAAGTGGTCCTGTGAATAATGAGGGACGACTGTAATCATGGCTTCAGTTTCTAGCCCTGTGGCAGACTAGACACTCTGAATGAGTCTTCCAATGGAAACCACCACAATTTTGAATAAAATAACCTTTCCAAATCCTGCTGCAGTGCCATTAAAAATAAAGAACCCACAAATTCTGAAAAGAAGTAAAAATAGCAACTCTGGGTTAGGGTTTGATAGGCAGATTTTTGGCCCCTATGATCTCACCTGGTGTTATTCCAATGAATACATTACATGTCAAAAGGACTTTGCAGATGAAATTAAGGTTACTCATCAGCTGACCTTAAAATGGGGAGATTACCCAGGTGGGCCTAAAATACTCACATGGGCACTTAATAGAAGAGGAAGGCAAAAGAGTTCGTGAGATGCAGCGGAAAGGGAAACCAGAGATTCAGAATGTGAGAAGGCTTTGGCCCACCACTGCTGCCTTGATATAGAAGAAGCCATGGACCAATGAATGGGGGTGGACTCTAGAAGCTGAAAACAACTGCCAACTAACAGCCCACAAGGCAATGGGGACCTCAGTCTGTAACTGCAGGGAACTGAATTCTGCCAACAACCTGTATAAGCCTGGAAGCAGATTCTCCCCCACAGTATCCAGATAAGAATCCAGGCAGTGAACACCTTGACTTCGGCCTTGCGAGACTCTAAGCAGAGAATCAAGAAAATCCTGTTAAGATGTGTATCCATCGGAATTGTGTTATAATAAATGGGTGTGTTTTAAGCTGCTAAGTTTGTGATTACTTATTACATAAGCATTAGAAAACTAATACATAAGGCAACTGAGCAAAAAATGATGGCTTTCACACTGAGGGTTTCTACTAAATTCTGGAGATCTTGAGTTCTACTTAGGATGAGTGTAGGAACTAAGAGGGATGGGAGATGGAGCCCACATTCATCCAAAGTGGGAATATGTAATAGGAAATCCCTGCATGAAACTGGATTCTCAGAAGACCATCCTCAGTAGACATGGCAACTGAAAAGTCACCTTGAGATAAATTTCAAAGACATAAAACTTAAATAAATTGCTATGAACTGACTGATAAGCCTATAAAAAGCCAAGTTATGAATTTCTTTAATTATTCTCCCCATTTTCTTTATCTATTTGTCTCAGTGCCCTAACCAACCATTATATCCTGTCAAGTATAAGTAAAGAACTACCGGTATATAGGACACTTCCACATAGTAAATTAACCATTGTTTAAGAATAGGCATGTTAAGTCTACTGCTCTAAGAGTTCATAAAAACAGAGAGGAAGCAAAAAGCAAAGGCTAGAATTTCATTTAGCTGTCTTTATGCAAAAATCCAGACATGTCACCATAAAATCTCACTGTTATTAAGTATCTTCAAATCAAATAATTGTTTAGGTAATGCTTTAGGTGATCTGAATTTAGAATCAATAATTCAATTTTACTTGTTTTGCTATTACATGAGTCCAAAGGCACATCATCACTCAACTCTAAAAACACAGTATCTAAAACACACAGAATCTATTGGTCTTCATTATACCTAGATCTATACAAAACCGAAATCATCTCATACTTTTTATTGAGTTTTAAGACAGAAACAAATGAATAGAACTGGTTTTTCAAACCTGTTTTGATGTGAATATCTTCTTATGTCTTCTGTTTTTTGAAACTCCCTCATGGGTACTGGCTTTATTGGTGAACCCTACACCAAAACAAACAAACAAACAAACAAACCCAGAAATAAAGCAATTTAACATATGTATCCAGAACACTGTGATTACACAATTCACATTCAACTTGGCATTTAGGGACACATATATTACACTAAAAAAAATTACAAACAGAATCTTCAAATGTGAATTTTTGTGTTTAATGCATTATAGGCTGTCTTACTGCTTTGGTAAACACAAAACTACTCATAATACAAAAACGGTTATTTTATTTTCACAAAAGTATATTTCCTTCTCATTGCATTATATAAATTATAGTGGCCATACAGTATGAATGCGTGATGTTAGAGTTGAAAAGGACTGTAGAGGTCATCTAATACAAACCTTCATCTAGAACAGAAATTCCTACCTACTCCCGTAGTAATAGGGAGTTCATTGGGCAGATCACATTTCTTCATCACTATAAATTAGTACTTATGTTAGTCATACGTATAGTCCTGGGAGTGTTGGTGGAATATCAAGATAAAAACGTTATTGAGGAAAATTAAACTGACTTAAGTGATATGGACCACACATTGAAAAATAAAATTACAATTCAAAGGTAGAAGCTTGAACGTTATCATAGCATGTATTTTGTCAAATGAAAATTTATAGAAACAAGAAGCCACATGGTCTAAAAGGGTGTAGATGGGAGTTTGCTGGGAGGTCTGGGGTGTAAGGGGGAAGCCATGTGGTTTGAAGAGAGTCCACCACAAGGTCTGGAGTAAGAAAGAGGAAACCTGCCTGGAGAACACCATGGCACAGCTGATGAGGCTAGGATTGAGGGGATCTAACTAATCAAGTGTGGATTAGTCAGAGATGCGTGAAATGCTGAACCGTGACCGGGAATACTGAACTGTGGCCTTCTGCTTTTCTGGTACCTCTGATTGGCATATTCTGAAACTGGCCCGGTTTGGCAGGGGGAGGCAGTACTAAGTGGTTTTGGGTGTTTTAAAGGGAGTGGGACATAATGGTAGAAAACTGCTGTTATTCTGAATTTGTAAAACTTTTAAATAAACCCCCTTTCCTTTTCCATAAAAAAAATTATAAAAATACAATCTCATTTCAACACTAAAAATAATCATCAAAATGAATATTTGTGAGTAAAAAAAACTTATCTAAAAAGTGTATCTAAAAATCAAACGTAAAATTAGTTATGACCTAGCTCCAAGAAATACGTACATTATATATAACTTGAAAATCTTTGGTGAGTTATTCTAAAGGGCTAAAACTGTCTTGAGTATGAGGATCATATAAAATGAGATATAATTGTAGAATCCTGATGAGAAAATAATTATTCTAATTTCAGTCAATATGGCTTTTAAAAAAATAAATAAATCTCTCTCCTAGTATGTAACCACCAGTGACTTATCACTGTTTTACACTACGATGATCTGAAATTATTGCCAAAAGGTAGATGAAATTTTCACAACAAAAATGAATGTGACATTGGTTTAATTTTTGAAAAAAATATTTCATATTCTGTAAATGTAAGTCATCCCTGATTTTATCATAATACTTCTATGTATGTGAGAGGTATTAAAATTAAATTAAACAATAGCTGGCCCTGGCTGATGTGGCTCAGTGGATTGAGTGCTGACCTGTGAACTGAAAGGCCACAGGTTCGATTCCTAGGGCACATGCCTGGGTTGCAGGCTGGGTCCCCAGCTGGGGGCATGTGAGAGGCAACCAATCAATGTATCTCTTGTACATCAATGTTTCTCTTACTCCCTTTCTCCCTCCTTTCCTGTCTCTCTAAAAAACAAATAAAATATTTATAAAAAAAAACAAAAATAAAAACAATAGCTGAGTGTTTAAAATCTCAAATAGATTAGTTTTTTAAAAATCCATTTTCAGATAGTATTAACACAAAAAAATATTTCTTCACTGGTTATTAAATCATCTAAAATAATACTGCTTCATTTTATTTTTTATCTTATTTTTTATAGATGTCTAATTTTAGAAAGCCTTATGACAAAGAAGTCATAAAGAACCTTATGACATAGAGACTACCATTCATAATAGGTAGCAGGATCTAAAAACATATTATTACAAACTAGCCAATATAATAAATTAAAGAAATCATACTACAATTTTTCACCAGTAGAATAATAGGCATTATCACTTTAGTAGAAATATCTCATTTATACAGCCTAATTAACCATAGGATGATCAAAGAGAAAGACCACAAGAAAAGAAAAAGGATTCCCTTTAAGATTATAGAGTGCATTGTTAATTTTAACTTTATTTCGAACTAGTTGCTCTTACAGGGATGTTTATAGCCTGAACCACAGTGGCTTCATTAACCACCAAGTATACACTACTATCTCTGCGTTGTAGGACTTTGGTTTATATAACTTTATCGAATTTTAAATATAAGAGTATCCTCTGAAAACCAACAAAAAATACTGTGTTCAACAGCCTTCAGATAGGAAACCCAAATGATTTTTTAAAAGAATAATATCACTCCATAATATGTCCCATTTGAAGTGATTATTCTCTTATTTCATGATTCTCCAAAAAGGCCCAAGTGTTTCTCAATAACCCCTGCTCAGAGCCTGGGACCAACTCCAGACATCAGCAACATACACACTGAAATGGAACCATTTTATTATGCTAACTAGATATATTGAAGAATGCTATTTCTGCTTGAGACCCTTGGGGAATTGGCAGAGATTCTGCAGAGGACTGAATGCTCATTTGTTTCATAAGGCAACTCAATGCTCCACTGTAAGAGACACCCAAGAATTCCACTGTAAGAGACACCCAAGAATTTTAATGGCAAACAATTTATATTCTCTATGACTGAGCATAAAAGCTCCAATACAATTAAGCTTATTATAAAAATTCTATGGGTCTGGCCATTCCTGTCGCAATGAAATGCCACATCTAATGACTCCTGCCCTATCCCACTTGTGGACTGACTTTCAGTCTCACCACTGTAGAAGGTCAGGAGGACCCACCGCCATCTGGTCTACAAAGGTATGTGCTACAAAAAGTATTCAGAAAATGGAAAGGTTTTAGGACCTAGATCTCCATTAGCGCCTCCAAAGAGAATAGAATACTGGCTATGATCACCCAGAACAAAGCATGAGAAACAGGCCAGTCAGCAAGATAATGGACCCAGAACCAAGAAGCATCTTGTCTCAAAATTTATGTTAGAATGAAGCACAAGACAACAATCCAGAGGAATTCTTTTCACTTTTAGATGTTCAGGCTCTCCCTTTAGGGAAAGAAAACTCCTAGTCCCCAAGTATATGACTCATGTTACCAGCTTCCAAAAATCAAATCCCAAATAATCAGATTTGAAGGAGAGGGTGGACTGACAAAAAATAAAAAATAAAAAAAAAATAAAAAATTCTATGGTTAAGTTCGTATGTTGCTTCAAAAGTCATCAATTTGGTTCAATTCTTAATTACTGATCAAAACATGATTTATCAGTTAGTAACAATACATTGGTCAGAATAGCCATCATCAATAAATCAACAAACAAGTGCTGGCGAGGATGTGGAGAAAAGGGAACTTCTTTGCACTGTTGGTGGGAATGCAGACTGGTGCAGCCACTGTGGAAAGCAGCAAGGAATTACCTTAAGAAATTAAAAATGGACTTCCGGCCAAGATGGAGGCGTAAATACACGCGCTGCTTCTCCTTACAACTAAGAAGAAATTTACAACCACTTCAAAACTAAAAAAAAATCCAGAAAATCCAAAAAATCAAAACTACAGGGAAGTCCTGCAAGAAATAAAAAAGAAATAATCAGCCAGAAAGGTAGGAGGTGTGAAACAGCGGCTGCGGGGCAGCCCAGCCCCAGGAGAGCAGTGGGCGGGTGCAGCTAGCAGCAGCCCTGACAAAAAACACAGTCGTACCATTTAAACCCAAGAAATGATCCCAGCCCCAAATTAGACCACACAGCTTGCAATTCCAGAGACTGGGAAAATAAAGCCACATTGATTCTGACTGTGAAAGCAAGTGGGGGCGGGGGCTCAGGAAGAAGCTGCCAGTCTTGAAAAAGAGACAGCTTGCTTATTAGTCCAGGAAGGGGGAGAAGTGCCTGGAAAAGCAGTGGCAACCAGCACTTTTCCCTCTCAGACCCCTCCCCCCCCCACAGCACCAAAACACAGTGAAACGGTTGCCAGCACTAACAAATACCTAAGGCTCTGCCCCCTGTAACATAAGAGGTGCGACAGCCCTTGCCCAAGTCACAGAGACAAACACAGAAAGATGAGGAGACAGAGAAGTACGACCCAAAAGCAGGGGCAGATCAAGGCCCCCGTGGCACAACTAAGCAATGAGCAGGTAGCACACCTAATGGATGAGGAGATACATAACTTAACAGATGCACAGTTTAAGGCAGTGGTGATTAGGATGCTCACAGCTCTGACAACAAAGATTAAACAGGACAGAGAAAGAATGAAGGCTATCCTGGCTGAAATGAAGGAAAATCCACATGAAACAAGTGGTGAAGGAAAGGAAACCAGGGTTCAAATCAACAAATTGGAACATAATGAAGAAACAGTCAACCAGTACAGAAGGAGGAAATGAGAATTTTAAAAAACGAGGAGAGGCTTAGAAACCTCTGGGACAGCTATAAATGTGCCAACATTCGAACCATAGGGTTGCCAGAAGGTGAAGAGGGAGAGCAAGAAATTGAAAAGTTATGTGAAAAAATAATGAAGGAAAACTTCCCTAATTCGGGGAAAGAAATGGACATATGGGTCCAGGAAGCACAGAGAGTCCCAAACAAGCTAGACTCAAAGAGGACCACACCAAGACACATCATAATCAAAACGCCAAAGGTTAAGGATAAAGAGAGAATCTTAAAAGCAGCAAGACAGAAGAGGAGAATTACTTACAAAGGGGTACCTATAAGACTGTCAGCTGATTTCTCAAAAGAAACTTTACAGGCAAGAAGGGACTGGCAGGAAGTATTCAAAGTGATGAAGAGCAAGGCCCTACAACCATCGTTACTCTATTCAGCAAAGCTATCATTCAGAATGGAAGGGCAGGTAGAGCGCTTCCTAGACAAAGTAAAGCTTAAGGAGTTCATAATCACCAAGCCATTATTATATGAAATGTTAAAGGGACTTATTTGAGAAAAAGGAGATCAAAACTATGAACCTTAAAATGAAAACAGTATCACAACTATCAACAACAGGAGCTAGGGAAAGGAAACAAAGGCAAACTAAGCAGACAACTAGAGAGGGAACAGAATCATAGGTATGGTGAGCCTGTAGGGGAGGTCAGCTGGGAAGGCGAACAGGGAGAGGGAGGGAAATGGTGCAGGAATTAAGAAGCATAGTAGGAAGGTGGGGAATGGACAGAGGGATGTTGAAAAGAGCTTTATGCATAACTCATGGACATGGACTAAGGGTGGGGGACTGCTGGAGGGAGGGGAGTTCCTGGGTGGAGGGGAGCAAAGGGAAAAGAAATTGGAACAACTGTAACAGCATAATCAATAAAACATACCCCCCCCCAAAATTAAAAATGGTACTGCTTTATAACCCAGTGATTCTGTTTCTGGGAGTTTATCCGAAGAAACCCGAAACACTAATTCAAAAGAATATAAGCACCCCTATGTTCATTGAACTGTTATTTTTAACAGCCATGATCTGGAAGTAGCTCAAGTGTCCATCAGTAGATGAGTGGATAAAACAACTATGGTATACCTGCACAATGAAATACTACTTGGCCATAAAAAAGAAGAAACATTTTACCCTTTGAGACAGCATGGATGGACCTGGAGAATATTATGCTATGTGAAATAAGCCACTCAGAGAAAGAAAAATAACCATATGATTTCACTAACATGTGGAATCTAATGAACAAGCTGAACTAACAAGCAAAAGAGAGACAGACTTATATAGGGCAGGATGACAGTTTGGGGGGAGGGGTTGGGGGTTGGAGAAATAGAGCAAAAAAGAAAAAGGACACAGGGACATGACAACAGTGTGGTGACTGCAGGGCAGAGGTGGGTAGGTGGGGGTGAAAGACTGTATAAGGGGGATAACTAGTAATAGAAAAAATATAATAATAAAAACTATTATTAAAAAAGCAATAAGAACAATGAAAAGCATCATATTCCTCTGCATTTTCTCCAAAGGCATAGGATATTATTAGGATACCTTAATTCCTTTTTCAAAATTGTAATCTGTTTATTTATTTGAAACCTAAACCTAAACCCTATTTGAGACTACTGTCCGATTTTTTTTAATGAATCTGAAAAAATCAGTAATGAAATTGGAACTGAACTTAATAAAGCAAATAATTAGGTCTAAACCAACAAATCACTGTTATGACAGAAATTTATACTACCATAAATTATTTTTACTAGGGGATAGCAACATAGTTAGGCTTAAATGTGTGTCTTACCTCATGAGAGACTCGCCGTTGTTCAATATATGCCATAAACTGTGAACTGAGGCTATCTGAGTCCAGGCCCTTGGGTTGTCTCACCTCATCCTCCTCGTCCTCTGCAGTACAGCTGTCAATGTAGTCAATCTGATCCAGATCATGTTCTGCTGTCCACATCACACACACCAGAAAAAACATTCAAATTAGAGAGACATTAAATCTCATTCTTTCCTTTTCCCTAACATTTTCCATTCTGAAAGTGGAAGAGATGAGAAATTTATGGTATGTAATGCCTTTATTATTAGTCCATGACCACTCATAACAATAGGCTCTGGACAAATCTTAGTCCTAATTCACTAAATGGTAATTACTGGAATACAGACCTTTAATATTTCTTTTTTCTTAGGATAGATCTTTACTGTTTTAAATAAGACAGTCTGAGTTTGTGAGAGAAACCAAGGAAGAATAATTTTAAACATCAAAAGGTACATCTTCTTTTAGGTTCTTTCCCCATGTTTTAGATTTGAGGTATAATCATCTCTCTCTTTGAAGAGGTTGGAGGCAGAAAACCTAACACAACTCAAAAGAAAAGAGAAAGAGTGGGAGGAAAGTAAACTCAGGGATAAAGAAATACATACTACTACTGTATCCCTTCCTGTAACTTGTCCATAATTGGAGCAAACATTTTCTATTTTAAAAATGATTTCCCAGAGGTCAGCACTATAGATATTTTATAGCGGTTTATGGATAAAAGAAAACCATTTGGGGAATTTTTCCTTCTCAAAATGTTTTGGGGTAGGAGAATCATATGAATAAGGTTTAACCAAATTATTACTTCTTCTAATAAGTGTGGAAGTGCTCCATTATTTTTAAGTTTAGAAAGTAACCATTTTAAAAAACATGTTAAAATAGCACACTAGTAAAAAAGAAACTTGCTAGTTTCTCCAGAGATGTATTAAACCCCAGCTATTATTGTATGATGGTCTACAGAATGCCTAAAAGTTGTAGTTTCTGGGAATAGTAACTTTGGAGTATTCCATAACTGCAATTAATACAAAAATAAGTTTTGAGTTACCAGAGTTATAAGTACAACCACATTAGAAACCAGGTACAGAAATGCTTTTCTCAATGTGCTAAAACTTCTGTGACTAAATAAAATAATTCATTTTGTTACGACTACTTGCCAAGAAAGCAAATCATATTTTCATTTCAAGAGAAACAGAATGTAAGCCACAAAACTGCACCACATATGTACTTTTAAATTATCTAGCAGCCACATTTTTAAAAGGCCAGAAGGTGACTAATTTTAATATGTTTTATTTTGTCCAGTTATCTAAAATATTATCATTACTACATATAATCAATATAAAATTTACTAATATTTTATTCTTTTTTCATGTAGTCTTCAAAATCTGATGTTTTACACTTATAGTACATCTCCATTCAGAAAAGCCACATTTCAAATGCTCAATAACCACATGTGGGTAGTGTCTACCATATTGGCCAACACAGATATAGATATAATTTTAAGTCAGAAATGAACCAATGAGAAAGATATCTCATATACAAGCAAGATTAAAAAGAAAACTACTGAAATATGAATGAAATAAGTGACAGGAATAAAAAGGAATGCAATATGGTAAGAAATAAGACAGCAAACCATTTAACTAAATTATAATTCAGAGTAAAAGCTCTTTTCAGATAATATAATGGATTTCTGGAAAATCAGTCATTTCTCCCTTACAGCTAACCCTCAAAATTTAATAATTAGGATTTGGTAATTTAAACTAAAGCAATATTAAATAGAATACTAAAATCTAGAGTCTGCCTCAGAAGCACAAGGAAGCAAAAACAGCTGTCTATTAATGAACTATAAAAACAATTTTAAGTGTTTTTAAAATTTAAATCACAAATTTAAAAATATCAGGATAAGGAAAACTCACATTCAGATGCCCTTGAAGAGCACAATTCCAAATGAAAGAAAAGGTAATGAAGAATATAGCACTGAATTCTTAAAAGAGGTCAAATAATGACCACATCAAAACAACAACAAAAAACCCAAAAACTTTTAAAAGGAGAATAATACTTCAAAAGAAGAGGTTAATGAAGATCTAGTCCAGGTAAACTATCTTTAATAAAGTTTCCTCCCAAAATAACAATAAGAGAGAAACATTATATTTTAACTCAGAGCCTGAAAACAGAGAGAAATAAAAATATAATCCCAATAGAAAACAATTTTTTCCCGATCATGAGAGAAGAAAAAGTCTTTAAGAGTTGAAGAAACTAGAGATACACAAAACAAAGGAGTAGGTGTAGAAAGGGCCACTTAAAAGAGTTAGAGTGGCCCTGGGCTTGTGGCTGTTGGTTGGAACAACATCCTGTACACCAAAAAGGTTGTGGGTTCAATTCCCAGTCGGGGAGCATACAGGAGGCAACCAATGGATGTTTCTCACAACAATGTTTCTCTCTCAAATCAATAACATTTTGTCAAGTGAGGATTAAAAAAAAAAAACTTAAAAAAAAAGTTAGAATTATTATAAAGACTTCAGATGTCAATCAGTAACTATATTTACCTCCACCATTTGTTACTACTAAGCTACCGCGATTCTCTTGGTACTGGTTTTCTCTTCGTAGTCTTTGTTCTTTAGTAATTTCTGCTACTCGAAGAGGTAAATCTGAAAATTCATCTGTAGGCTTAAAAAATAGCAAAAACATTTAAAAACATCATCCTAAATTTTAGACAAGATAGTCTTTAAAAGCATGGATATAATATAAACTCATTAAAATTAATACTTAAATAGAAAAGTTCTGGATATGCACTGTGGTGACAATTTCTCAACAATGTGAATGTAATTGGTGCCACTAAAATGTACACTTAAGAATGGTTAAAATGATAAATTTTACATGTATTTGACCACATTAAAAAAAATAGAAGAGCACATGTGACTCTATAAATATGTACTCATATGTAGATGAAATTTATATGTACCTCAATGGATACAGTCAAACTTATGAACATACCCACTCACACATAAATACAGAAGCAATTCCAAATTATAAATTGGCAGTTTTCTGAAATTAATTTGCTTTGGACTTCCAATGAAACAATGTTATGAATGGTAGGTCTTGCCAAAAAGTTTATTTAATCATTTAACCCAATCTATAGCCAAAATATTATATCTTAGTAATTTTCAAAAAAAGAAAACATAATAGTAATAACTAAATAAAAAGAGAAATATGATACAATTAGCAAAGAAAGTTGTTTATCTTAAGGATATGGATGTTCTTCACTAAGGTTTCTACCTCATTACCCATTAGTTGTTACTGACTCAGTTCCCACTTAGGTTTTTAGGACAGAAAACTATTTATACAAGACAATGAGGTAATAAATATGTAAAACATACATGGTAAAAAGATGGTAAAGAAATATAAGACCATTTTTGGATGGTATGACTACATGGGATTTTTACCTTTATCCTGGGTAAACTGAACACAATTAAGAAACTTTTCATTTTCATCATTTTATTTTCTCTTAATCAGGAGTTATAAAACATGCAGAAGAGAATGACACTTACTTCATTCCCTGACCATCTCTTATCACCACTGTCAACACTGTTGAAACCTGAATCAAGAGCTCCATAAGGGCGACCTGAGTACAGTTCTTCATGGCTGCCAAGAAGAGATGTTAATTATTACTGCAAAGTTTGATATATTAATATTTGAAATAAATCAGATTCAATTTTATAAATAAACATTTTCATAGCATTTAGGGACTTAACTATTTAGAATTAAATGAGCATTCTTTTAATTTTTGAATATGAAAGTTCCAAATTAAGAGTATATAGAATAGTATAATGAGCTCCCAGTACTCATTACCAGCTTCAAAAATAACACTCTACCATTCTTGCTTCATCTATTCCTCCACCCATTCCCAATGCCCCTCTCATTTGTTTTCATTTTTAACAGTACTCTTACATACATTGAAATGCACTCACCTTGGTTGTGTACTTTTTTTTTTACAAATAAATATATCTTTGTAAGAACATACACCTCTATCATGATATAGAATATTTCCACTTTGTCAGGAAATTCCCACATATCCATCCCTTCCCACTCAATTTTTCTCACCCTGCCATGGTGTGCTCCTGAGAGGCAAACTCCATTCTGATTTTCTCCATCTTACATTAGTATAGATGGTAGAGTAATGGTCCCCAAAGATGCCCAAGACCTTACCCCCAGGATCTGTAAATATCTTACTTTACATGGCAAAGGAGAATCAGGGTTGCAGGTAAAAATAAGGTTGTTAATCAGATGACCTTAAAATAGGGAGGTTATCTTGAATTATCTGAATGGGCTCACTGTAGCCACAAGGGTCCTTAAAAGTTGAAAAGGGAGGTGGAAGAAGTCATTGTGATGCAATGCTGCTTGAAGATGGAGGAAGGGGACCAAGAGCCAGGGAAGCAACTGTGTCTAGCAGTTGAAAAGGCAAGAAAATGCATCCTACTGAGAGTCTACAGAAAAGAATGCAGCTTTGCCAGTATCTTGATGAAACCAAGATTTATACTTCTGGCCTACAGAACTGCAAGATAATAAATTCATCTTGTCTTAACCTCTAAGTTTTTGGTAGTTCATTATGGCAGCAATAAAAAAGTAATACAATTTTTTACTTATTGTACAATTCATAAAAATGAAATATGTACTCTTTTTAAAAAAAATTCAGCATCATGACAGTGAAAATCTTGTTTTTAATACCTTGGAGTGAATGAGTGAATAATATGGAAAGTGTAGGTGTAACTTAAACAAAACAAAAAATACCTGCCAATCTGTTTTCAAAAGTAGCTATATCTTCTTGCATTCTCACCAACAGTGTATTTGAGTTCAAGCTGCCAAAAGTTGTACTGTCAGTCTTTAATTTTAGCTGTTCTGATGAGGGTAAAGTATTATCTCACTGTGGTTTTAATTTGTCTTTTTCTAATGACTAGTGGTAGTGATTATCTTTTCATGTGCTTATTGGTTATTCATTTATCTTCTTTTGTAAATAAAATGTTTAAATCTTTTGCCCATTTTTAAATGCAGTATCAATAATCTTAAAAGTAAATTGCTAAGTAAAAGAAGCCAGACACAAAGTACTACATAATGCTTTATTTCATTTTTATGAAATTCTAGAAAAGGGAAAACTACACTGACAGAAACATCAGTAGCTGCTTGAGATTGAGGGAAGGGGGAAAAAACTTACTACATTAATGGGCAGGAAGGTTTTGGGAATATTAGATATTTTGATTATGTTGTGAGTTTCATGACTGTATCTACTGACTAAAACTCATTGAACTGCACACTTAAAATAGACATTTTATTATTTGAAAATTATATCTCAACAGAACTGTTTTTAAAAACCTGCCAAGTTAGTTGTCCCATTTAGGCATTTCTGTAAGTGATGTATGACAGACAGCACTAGTTTCTGCACAAGCTTAATTACATTTTATGTTGTTAGTCTTAATTTTAGACCTTCTACTGGGTGTGACTTAATTTATATTTCCATGATGATTAATAATGTTGAGCATTTTTGTGTGTGCTTATTGGTCATTTATATAGCTTTCTTTGTGAAATGTCAATTCTTTTGTCCATTATTTAACTGGGTTGTTTGCCTTTTTAACATTAACTTACAGGTATTCTTTAGATAAACAGGATACGAGTCCTTGTCATATATATATTTTGCAGATATTTTCTCCCAAACTGTGGTTTACCTGTTTATTTTATCTTTCTTTTTATTTGAATGTTTTATTTATTTGTTTTTAGGGATAGTATTACAGAGTAGGGCCCCAAAATTCCCCAGAGCCTTCAGTCTGGGGATGGGAGAAGGGGACAGTTTTCAAGATGCCTTTGCACATCTATGGCTGGTAGCTCATATCTCAGTTATGCAAATAAATTTGGTTCTTCTAAGGCCCCAAGGAAATGGGAGGGGTTTTGACCATAGAATGGTGAGTAAAGAGCATGTAGAGCCTGTGCAAGGTTCTGCGAATGGTCAGAACCTGTGACCCTGCCCACTGCGTCGCAGACTGCACTCAGGAATTAAAAAACAAGGTTGCAGCCATTTGCAGGGAGTGAACCTGTGGTTTTGAAGAAGAAAAGAGAACCATAGGCTTTGAAAGGGAGGGGGGCCATGCAGTCTGGAAGAAGGAAAGGGAGGCCATGCTGCCTGGGCTAGTAAGAAAGCCAGCCTGCTCCTGCTTTAATCATGCCAACTTCAACGGACACCAAAGCCTGGACTTTGGGATGGGGAACTTCTGGGCATGTCTTTGGCTTATAGCCTTTTGGGGAGCAAGGGAAGTGCTGGGTCCTGTGGGAGAACAGGGCTCTGAGCAGGAGTGCTCACTGCCCTGCCCAGGTTGGAATATTGTAAATAAAGACCTGTCTTCCTCAATACTAATTGTTGGGTTTTACACCAAGGCGCAACATAAATGAACCCTCTTTTCACTTGGTAACCAGAAAGGAGGGAGGGAGAACTAGAGGGAGAAAAACATCTAGGCATATGCTCTGACCGAGAATCCAACCAGCAACCTTTCTAAGATGATACCCACCCAACTGAGCCACACCAGTCAGGACTGCATGTTCATTTCTTAGTATTTTCTTTTCATGATAGATGCTTTTATTTTTATTTATCTACTTAAAATTTCTTGATGAAATGTATCATTTTGTTTTTTATGACTATTGCTTTGTGTCCTTAGAAATCATTGCCTGTTCTAAGTCACCAAGTTTTGTAGCTTTGAAACAGGATGCAGAGTGGTGAGGGTTACCTGAAACAGGAGATATTCTCCCAAGTCCAAGGCTGGGGGAAGGGAGAGCATCAGGTGGTAAGGCTTAAGGTACTTTTCATAACAATGGCAAGTGGGTAGCCAAGTCTTTCCTGAAGGAAAGTAGGCAGCAGCCCCAGGGTAAAAGGATTAAGTGACTTTCAGGGTGTATCATGGCTCAGGACAGAGCTAGGGGAGGTGGGGGCACGCGCCACTGAGTCACTCTGGCCCTGCCTAAGATGGCAGCTGAGAGAATGTAACAGATCAGAAACTGGCAAATGTAGCACGTTGTGGGAAGAGCCAGAGATGAGGTCATGTAGGAAGCTCTGGGTCAGGATTTAAAATAAGGATGGCCTGAAAGAAGTGATTCTGACATGCTGCCTGTAGTAAGGGAGAAGCTACGTCTTCTCCTCTGAAGACATGGCCATGCGGCCAGGGCTAGTAAGAAAGAGGTAGCTGGTCCACCACTGGAGAGAGGAGAGGTAGCAGCCATGAAGGATTAGGCCATGAGGTCTGAGAGAGAAAGCAGCTATGCAGTTTGTAGTCAGGTTTCCACTATGCAGTCTGGTTTAGTGAGAAAACAGCAGCCAACAAGGAGAGAACAGCATGCTGCTGCTCTGATTTTCCCCGCTTAGCTGACTCTGAAGCCAACAGGGACTCTGCCTTGCAAGACACTGGCCTGCTGCCTCTACCTGTACTCTTGGGAATCAGGACATATGGAGAAGTCACTCTCTTGAGACGTGTTCATCCCCAGGCTCCGCCATGATCCAGTGTAACATGGCACATGTATTCCTGAACTATTACATGGAGGCTGAGGATAATGTAAACTAGATCAGGAAGGAGAGAGCTTGCGAGAGGATGGCTCTTTGAAACCCATGAGTGTACTTTATAGAGGAGATGCAGAACTATTTGTGCAGCCGGCTATTTGGCTTGGCTTTGGCTTATAGCCTGGTGGGGAGCAAGGAAAGTGCTGGGTCTTGTGAGAGAACAAAGCTCCAAGAAGGAGCACTCCTGGCCCCCTCAAGGCTGGAATCGAGTAAATAAAAACCTATTTCCCTCAATACTAATTACTGGGTCGTGCACCAAGGTGCCACATGCACAGGCCCCAGTTTGCTTGCTTAGAGCTTTAGTTTTGGCTTGTTCTTAAACATACTATTAAAAGTTTGCTTAATTAGAAACCTAAAGCATAATGAACTCTATTTTTTAATGGTCTATTAGCATTTTATTTAATAAATCTGCCTAGGTTGAAAAATAACTTTCAATGGTACAAATTTAAAATAGTGTTCTGGTATTGAATTTTGTATTCCATATATTCTTACATAGTTCATGTACATAACTTTATAAGTTATTATGTCATGTTGTCACAACAAATTAGAATTTAAGGTACAGGGAAGGAGAAATGCATTTAGATTTCAAAGACAAGGTTCCAATTTTACTACTTAGAGACTATCAGCTCAAAGAAGTCACTTAATCTTTGTAAAATAAGGTTACCAAATCTAATCCCATGCTTTTCTTTATATATAGTGAAAGCTTTATGTCAAATATAAAGAAAAAAACCCGACTTCCAGTCAAGATGGAGACCTAGACAGACATGCTATGTCTCCCTCCACAACTAAAAAGGAATACAGTATTCCCTCACTTATCGCGGGTATTACGTTCTAGACCACCCCCCGCAATAGATGAAAATCCGCGAAGTAGGAACCTTACATTTATTTTAGTATTTATATGTATTTTATGGCTTTATAAACCCTTCCCATACACTTATAAACTGTTCCCAGTCCCTTATTAACCTTTCCCGCTCCCTTATTAACCTTTTCCACACTTTTATAAACACTACTTATGTTCTTAAACATATTCTACACTCTTAAACCTATGTAACTTTAACAACATACCTATACAGTACTGCAAAATCCCGCGATATAGCGAAAAATCCACGATAAACAATTAAATATAACATTTTAAAAAATCCTGCGATACAGTGAGGCCGCGATAAGTGAACCGTGATATAGAGAGGGACTACTGTACAACTACCTCAAAACTAGAAACAACCAGAAGTTCCAGAAAATCGAGCTGCATGGAAGTCCAACAAACAAAGATATAAAGAAGAAATACTCATCCAGACAGGTAGGAGGGGTGGAGCCGGGGCAGAGAGGATGCGGTGTGGTGGTGGCAGCAGCAGCAGCAGCAGTAGGTTGGTAGAAAGCAAAGTCACACATTTTAAAAAGTCGGGAGGGACACCTGGGGAACCCTCTCAGCACCAGACCAGACCAGACCACACAGGTCATGGCCCCATCTCTGGGGAATATAAAGCCTCATTGCTTTTGACTGTGCAAACCAGTGGGGGTTGGAAGAAACTGCCCATCTCTCAGCAGAGACCACTTGTTTAAAGGGCCCCCATGATCCTAGAACACCTGCAGACCCACCCACCCTGGGAACGACAACCAGGGCAACAGCTACGGAGATGCCAGTCCCATACAGAAGTGGGAGAAGTGCCTGGAAAAGGGGCGAGTGCTGAGCAAGTGGCATTATTCCCTCTCAGACACCTCCCCCACATACAGCACCACAACATGGTGAAACAAGTCTCCCTGTACTGACTAATACCTAAGGCTCCACCTCTTACAAAATAACACGCGTGACAGCTCTACCTAAGACACAGACGCAAACAAACAGAGGAGCCTGTCGAAATGACGGAACAGAGAAGTACGGCCCAAAAGAGGGAACGGATCAAGGTTCCAATGGGAGAACTAAGCAACAAGGAGACTGCCAACCTAACAAAAGAGGAGATAGCCAACCTAACAGATGCAGAGTTCAAAACACTGGTGATAAAGATGCTCACAGGCTTGACAGATATGCTTAAGTATGGCAAATGCATAAGAGAAGAAGTGAAGGCTATGCTAAATGAAACGAAGGAAAATTCACACAAAGCCAATGGTGAAGGGAAGAAAACCAGGGTTCAAGTCAATGATTTGGAACATAAGGAAGAAAAAAACAGTTAACCAGCACAGAATGAGGAACAACTAAGGAGAGGCTTGGGAACCTCTGGGACAACTTGAAACGTGTCAACACCTGAACCATAAGGGTGCCAGAAGGAGAAGAGGAAGAGCAAGAAATTGAAAACTTATGTGAGAAAATAATGAAGGAAAACTCTTCAAATCTGGTGAAGGAAATAGACATACAAATCTAAGAAGCACAGAGAATCCCAAACAAGCTAGACCCAAAGACCACCACACTAAGACACATCGTAATTAAAATGCCAAAGGTTAAAGATAAAGAAAGAATCTTAAAAGCAGCAAGAGAAAAGCAGAGTTAGCTACAAAGGAGTTCCCATAAGACTAAAAGCTGATTTCTCAAAAGAAAATTTGTAGGCAAGAAGGGACTACTGGCAAGAAGTATTCAAAGTAATGAAAAGCAAGGACTTACAACCAAGATTACTCTATCCAGCAAAGTTATCATTCAGAATGGAAGGGCAGATAAAGTGCTTCCCAGACAAGGTAAAGCTAAAGGAGTTCATCATCACCAAGCTATTATTATATGAAATGTCAAAGGGACTTACTTAAGAAAAAGATCAAAATTATGAACATTAAAATGACAATAAACTCACAATGATCAACAACTGAATCTAAAAGATAAAAACAAAATCCAACTAAGCAAACCAGAATAGGAACAGAATCATAGGTATGGGAATCATTGCAGGGTTATCAGCTGGGAGGGGGAAAGGGGAGAAATGGGGAACTGGTGCAGGGATTAAGAAGCATAATTGGTAGGTACAAAATAGACAGGGGGAAGTTAATAATATAGGAGAGGGTGAAGCAGAAGAACTTATATGCACGACCCATGGACATGAACTAATAGGGGTGGGATTGCTGGAGGGAGGTGGGTACTGGGCAGAGGGGAGCAAAGGGAAAATAAAATTGTGACTATTGTAACAACATAATCAATATGCTTTAAAAAGAAAAAAGAAAAATACCCTATGTGAATGTAAGACAGTTTTTATAACTTGTCAATTATTTTATTGATAAAGATCTTACTTTGGCCCTAACCAGTGTGGCTCAGTTGGTTGAGTGTTGTCCTACAAAGTGAAAGGTTGCTGGTTCCATCCCTGGTTGGGGCATGTAGGAGAGACAATGGATTGATATTTCTCTCTCACATCAATGTTTCTGTCCCTCTTGTTCTCTCTCCCTTCCCCTCTCTCTAAAAATAAATAAATAAATAAAATCTTTAAAAAGAAAAAGGTTGACATCAGGGTTAAAAAAAAACAAACCTTACTTTGTATGTGAAAATATACAGACCTACGTGACCAATGTACTAAATATGCTGACATGAAACATCTGCTCTTATGCTTGTTTTAGAGTCCAGATCTTAAGGACAGGTGCTGTGTGTGCTTTATCAGCAAAGTTAGGTCAAGGTGCGTAATTATAAAAGCTTTCTAATGAAGTATATATATTTAAGTCACAATTAAAAAATTCTTGTCTGCAGCTGCCAAAAGAAATATGTGAATTTCAAGATTTACTTTAAGTTTTTCAAATAAAAATATTCAGAGCTCTAGAGGATACTGTTTATTTTTTTATTTTATTTTATTTTATTTTTTTGACCAGAAGTGTTTATTGGGTCAACAAGAAAGATATAACTTATAACTAAGAAGTGAGACCAGGAAAAAAAGGCCCTCAAATCATCTCTCCAAACGGAAAGAAGAGACCGGTCACGTTGTGATGTAGCGGCCTTTTCTGTCTCTCCGTGGTTATAAGACTTCTCTCCAGCTAGTGTTCGGTTGGTTATTCCAGATGATTTCTCCAAAATTACATTGTAAATCCAGATTAGTTCTAGGAGGAAGTTAGTGTAGCTTCCACTTACTCCTCCGCCATCTTGTTTCTCCGAGGATACTGTTTATATACTGTAATGTATTGTCTATCAAGAGGCCAATCAATATAAGCCTCACTTTACTGTGGTATTTTACAGTAGGCAGCATAAAGAAAATTAATACAATCTTTGCATTAAGCTATTTTGTTTTTTTATTTGGTGACCTTTAGTTTCTCTACATATTCGCTCTGGCTCACAGATTAATAAGATTAAAGTGAGACACACAGGTTTATTAATTTTCCAGGTTTGGTCAGGATTTTCCTGCTTTTAGCATCAAAGTTCTGTCCCAGAAAACCCCTTTGTACTGCGCAAAGCAGGACAGATGGTCACCCTATAACAATTATCGCCTTCAGGGGGCCAGAGTTCTACCAGCCAGGCTGCAGCTGTGCCCTATCAGAAAGTCCAATCTCCCTAATAAATCACCTAGATTCAAATGCACAAGTGACTTCTCTGTAGCAGGAAGATAAACTGTGAAATCAGCATAGTGCAGTGAGGAGTTTTTTTAAATAGATTAACATATCTGGACTGTCACCTTGGCACCATCATTTACTAACTATATGACTTTTAACTTGTTTAACTTATCTCAACTTGTTTCCTCATAAGTTACAAAAAGAAAAGGTTAACAACATGACCTTACCTTGGAGAGTTGCTATAAACATCAATTAAGAAAATAAAAGTAAAAAGACTTGCATAAAACCTGGTCGGTACAAAATATTGATTAAAAGTTATTAATCTATGAAGAATGCAATTTTAAGAAGACATTTTCTGTTATAACAAGCCACTAAATGTGCTTCATGTGAGTTTAGTCCACCACACGTTTAGTGAATGTCAGGCAGTGATCTAGGTGCGAAGAATACAAATATGATAGTCTTTGTTTTCACAAGCCCAGGCTTGTTGTACAAAATTAATTTCACTACTGGGGTTACAGAGTCAGGACTTTCCTTACAAGCAGTTTAGTCTTTCCTTAGTTTTCTTTCACTGCCACATGCTCATAAATAAATATATTTGGTCTGTAATAAATCTGCTTAAAATAATCTCAGCAAAAAAGCACAGGTCACTACAAATCACTATTGAAAAATATGTGTGCCATTGTACAAAATGAAAATGTTATCACAGCACTGCCAATTGCAAAAAGAGTTGGAAACATTTACATCTGGAAATGAGTAAAACATTTGTGACTTCATAAAATTTCTTAAGGAAGATTGTGTGTTGTTTTTATGTTATACAAAAGTAGTTACAAAGTTACATCTAAAGACAAAGTATCATAGCATCTAATTTGTGCTGAATACCTGAAGAACTACAGAATTAATAAAAATTCTCTTTAGCAAGACAGGAGATTTAGGATTGAATTGGTTCTAGATCACAGCAGACAGCAAGTAACTATAATGACTATTTCTATAAGGCTTTATGATCAGTAAAGCACTTTCACACACAGGTCATGTGATTCTCAGAACTCCTGTCAGGGTATAGACAGAGTAAAGATCATATAGAAGAAATTGAGGTTCAAAGAGCTAAAGTGAACTCCCCAACAGTATGGGAACCACAGCTAGAACCAAAATCTTCTGATTCCATGATGGCATTTTGAATAAATTTACTGCCAATTACAATGCAATTTCACTAACCTGTACCACAGAGAGAATGACATGAAGTTATACTACATCATTCACTGGTGCATGAGGAGGTGAAGGAAATATTTCATATAGTACATATAAATATATACATTTTCTATAAACATATATGTATATTTTAAAATTTCTAGCACATTCTGAAACCATTACAAAGAAAGCAGCACAGAGCTGGTTCTTTAAAAAGATAAACAAAATTGACAAGCCTTTAGCCAGGCTCATCAAGAAAAAAAGAGAGAGAACCCAAATAAATAAAATCAGAAATGAAAGAGGAGAAATCACAACTGATACCACAGAAATACAAAGAATTATAAGAAATTATTACGAACAACTGTATGGCAAGAAATTTGACAACCTAGAGGAAATGGACAGATTCCTGGAAAACTATAGTCTGCCCAAACTGAATCAAGAAGAAGCAGAAAGTCTGAATAGACCAATAACAGCTAGCGAAATTGAAGCAGTAATCAAAAAACTCCCAGCACACAAAAGCCCAGGACCAGATGGCTTCACAAGTGAATTCTACAAAACATTTAGGAAAGAACTAACTCCTATCCTCCTCAGACTATTCCAAAAGATACAGGAAGAGGGAAGACTCCCAAACTCGTTCTATGAAGCCAGTATAACCCTAATTCCAAAACCAGGTCAAGACACAACAAAGAAAGAAAACTACAGACCAATATCGCTGATGAACATAGATGCTAAAATCCTCAACAAAATATTGGCAAACCGGATCCAGCAACACATTAGAAAGATCATACACCACGATCAAGTAGGATTCATCCCAGGGATGCAAGGATGGTTTAATATTCGCAAATCAATAAACGTGATACACCACATAAACAAAATGAAAGACAAAAACCACATGATCATATCAATAGATGCGGAAAAAGCATTTGATAAAGTACAACACCCATTTATGATAAAAACTCTCAGCAAAATGGGAATAGAGGGAGCATACCTCAACATAATAAAGGCCATATATGAGAAACCTGAAGCCAACATCATACTCAATGGGCAAAAACTGAGAGCATTTCCCCTGAGATCAGGAACAAGACAAGGATGTCCGCTCTCTCCACTCCTATTCAACATAGTCTTGGAAGTTCTAGCCACAGCAATCAGACAAGAAAGAGAAATAAAAGGCATCCAAATTGGAAAAGAGGAAGTAAAACTGTCATTATTTGCAGATGACATGATAGTGTACATAGAAAATCCTTTAGACTCCACAAAAAAACTACTCAATCTAATAAGTGAATTCGGCAAAATAGCAGGATACAAAGTCAATATTAAGAAATCGAAGGCATTTTTATACACCAACAATAAAAACTCAGAGATAGAAACTGAAAGAAAAATCCCATTTACCATAGCAACAAGAAAAATAAAATACCTAGGAATAAACTTAACCAAAGAGGTAAAAGACCTGTACACAGAAAACTACATAACACTGAAGAAAGAAATTAAAGAAGATACAAATAAATGGAAGCGTATACCATGCTCATGGATGGGAAGAATCAACATCATTAAAATGTCCATACTACCCAAAGCAATTTATAGATTCAATGCAATCCCTATTAAAATACCAGCAACATATCTCACAGACCTAGAACAAATACTTCAAAAATTTATATGGAACCAAAAAAGAGCCCGAATAGCCACAACAATTTTGAGGCAGAACACAGTAGGAGGAATCACAATACCCGATATCAAACTATACTACAAGGCCACGGTAATCAAAACAGTCTGGTACTGGCATAAAAACAGACATATAGATCAATGGAACAGAATAGAGCCCAGAAATAAGCCCAGGTTCATATGGTCAACTAATATTTGACAAAGGGGGAAAGAACATCAAATGGAATGAAAAGAGCCTCTTCAACAAATGGTGTTGGGAGAACTGGACAGGGACATGCAAAAAAATGAAACTAGACCACCAGCTCACACCATACACCAGAATAAACTCAAAATGGATCAAAGACTTAAATGTAAGCCGTGACACCATAAAAGTCCTAGAGGAAAAAATAGGCAGGAAAATTTCAGATATCCCACGTAGCAACATTTTCACTGATATATCTCCTAAGGCAAGGGAAATAAAGGAAAGAATAAACAAATGGGACTACATCAAACTAAAAAGTTTCTGCTCAGCTAAAGAAAACATCAGCAAGATGCAAAGGAAACAAACCATATGGGAAAATATATTCGCCAATGACATCTCAGACAAGGGATTGATCTCCAAAATATATAAAGAACTCATACGACTCAACACCAAGAAGACAGACAACCCAATTAAAAAATGGGCAAAGGACCTGAACAAACACTTCTCCAAAGAAGACATACAGAGGGCCCATAGACATATGAAAGTATGCTCAACATCACTAGCCATCAGAGAGATGCAAATTAAAACCACAATGAGATACCACCTCACACCAGTCAAAATGGCAATCATCAACAAATCAACAAACAACTTGTGCTGGAGAGGATGCGGAGAAACGGGAACCCTGGTGCATTGCTGGTGGGAATGCAGATTGGTGCAGCCACTGTGGAAAACAGTTTGGAATTTCCTTAAAAAACTAAAAATGGAACTGCCTTTTGAACCAGCAATTCCATTGCTAGGATTATATCCAAAAAATCCCGAAACACCAATTCAAAAGAACCTATGCACTCCAATGTTCATAGCAGCACTATTTACAATAGCCAAGTGCTGGAAACAACCTAAGTGCCCATCTGTAGATGAGTGGATCAAAAAACTGTGGTACATTTACACAATGGAATTCTATGTAGCAGAAAGAAAGAAGGAACTTCTACCATTTGCAACAACATGGATGGAACTAGAGAAAATTATGCTTAGTGAAATAACCAGGCAACAAAAGAAAAATACCTTATGGTGTCACCTATTACAGGAAACTAATGAACAACACAAACAAATGAGCAAAATTGAACCAGAGGTATGTAAACAAGAAGTAGACTAACAGTAACAAGGGGGGCGGGGGGAGGAAAAGAAAGGTGTAAGGGGATGGGTCAAGTTAAAAAATATATATATATATGAATGACCCACAGACAGGTGCAACTGAGTGGGGACTCAATGTGGGGGAGGGGAGGGACAGGGTGCAGGGAAACAAGAGGACTAAAAAAGTGAGACAACTGTAATGGAAAAACAAACCAAAATTTTTTAGTGGGGGAAAAATGAAAATATGAAGAATGGAAATGCCAGTTCAGTGAATATTAGGACAAAGATTTTCCTTCACGTTGTATATTTTTCTCCCTATTTGATCCCTCCAGAGTTTGGCATTCTAAACAAGTAAATAATGACATAAGTTCCTTTGCATAGAACTAATAAGACCAGTTGTAAACAGAGGTTCTTTTTTTTTTTTTTGACCAAGTCTTTGACTGGAATGTCAAGCCTAAAGGAAACATACTTGGGCTCAGATTGTTACCAGAAAGCCCTGAGGAACTGGGAATGACTTTCAAAGGTAATAAAAGCCCGTGAGATAAAAGGCCTGGTACCATGGTTGGTTGTGCGTTCCACAGCAATCTTTCCAGGGAAGGAATGAAGGTTGTTTTCCTGAAAGATGGCTAGAAGGGACCTTAAGGCACAAGGAAAGACCAGAAAGACTTGGAAAAAACAGGTGTGTACAGGCAAGGATGAATGCCAGATATGTGGCACAGCTTCTGTGCCCTGAAGAACAGACTGAAGGTCACCCCAAATATTCCTTGGGTAAGTTCCAGCAAAGCAGAACTAAAGATCATAAGTGATCATTTGCTGCTCTTGTTATGTTTATGCAAACGAACAGGATAAATTAAAAATGGACTTAATGTAGTCCCTTTAAAGACAAGGAGGGTAACCTTAGGGAGAAAAATTATTATTCAAGGAAAATCACAATGATCAGTAGTAGAGTATAAAACAGGGCAACTAACCGTCTTAAAAGTTTCTTCTCCAGATTTAGAGACTTGTTTGCGGGTTATGTTACACAAATTAACACGTGTTTTTTGTTTTCAAAGGACATAAGCCTATGATCGCATTACCTGAGTGATTATCTGTACGCATAAGCCTCACTTAATCCTCTCTGCAGCACTGCCTCCTGAGACTCAACGGTTTGGCTGAACTAAATGGCTGGGTTGGGGAAGAATGGGGTGGTCTGTGGGCTTCACTTTAAAACGGGTTTCTCTTTTCTATCCTAATGGCTTGGACAGAAAAGGCCCAGAGGTCTGAGAGGGGGAAAAACCTAAACTATTTACCTCAGCCCAAACTAAGTATAATGGGCAAAAGGGTTTTGGACAGGCTAGATGTGCCTAGCACACCTTCTTACAAAGAAACTTTTTTTTTTCCCTAATATGGAACATTGAAAAATTAACCCCTGCCTTTTGTCATCTAGTAGTTATGGATTGAATGATGTCTTTTAACCCTTTTCGCCAAATCTGTTGCCCTCAGAACACAACAAGGACACCAGCCTGTTGAACCAAGCACGCCGTTGACCGGAGGCAGCCAACTGACCTGGAGTCTGCACGATCCTTCCCCATGTGGGAAGGCCACCCTCCCCTCCACACCCCCACTCTTATTAGGGTTTTCTGGACCCAAGGGTAGGTAGGACGACGACTATGTCCAGCTTGAAGCAGCTAGAGGAGCTTGAGACCTTCGCCCATTGTCCTTTACAAGATTACAAAGGGTCCTAATATTTGAGAGGGGGGGGATAGTTAATTTTTACGAACCAGGGGTATGGACTTGGGGGGGATTGCTGGGGGAGGGGAGTGCTGGGGGGAGGGGAACAAGGGGGAGAAAATTGGAACTGTTGTAACAATATAATCAATAAAAAACATTAAAAAAAAAATAAAGAAAGCAGCACAACTCTGGAACACATGGAAAATATAGAAGACAGATGAATCTAGTAAGCATCATTAAGATATATTATAGAGCCCTGGCTGAGTAGCTCAGTTGGATAGTGTGTAGTCCTGATATGCCAAGGTTCTGGGGTTTAATCTAGAGTCAGAGCACATATAAGAAGCAAACAATGAATACATAAATAGGTGGAACAACAAATCCATGTCTCTTTCTCTCCCTCCTCTCCCCCCCAAGATTAACTTATTTTTTAAGTTATAAAGAAAAGAATTACTACAGGGACATATTTATGTTATTTCGACTACCAATTTTGGAAAGTTTTCTCCACTGATTCCAGATTCCTTTTATCTCTTAGAATAACATGAGTCTCTTCTCAGGTATTTTTGATGTTTTTAAAGTAATATGATGAGAATTGCTATAGTTAAAAAAAATTGGGCCAAGACAAAAGACAGTCACAGGTTCTACTATTAACACTGCAGCCCTTATTACAGCTCCTTATTCATATAGGTGATGATGCCTCCTCCTTAGTCTCTTAAGGCATACCTTTATATATACCTACCCAGAACTCACCATTAATTGTCTTACACTTTAAACTCACAGGCAGGACGAGCAGTTTAATGTTCCCATTCTATTATTTCATGATGGAAAGAATTACTAACTCCAAGGGAGAAAATCAATTAGTGTATATACAAAATAAAAGCTACTTTTATTTGTTGTACATCTTTTAAGAATATGAGAGCAGAAAACTTTTAATGAAAAATTTAAACAGCAAAAACAAAACTTCGGTAAGTAAGAAATGAGAGTTCTAGGATTCCAGTCAAGATGGAAATGTAGGGCCTTGGCTGCTATGGCTCAGTGGATTGAGCGTCGGCCTGCGAACCAAGTGTCGCTGGTTCAATTCCCAGTCAGGGCATGTGACTAGGTTGCACGCCAGGTTCCCAGTTGGAGGCGTGTGAGAGGCAACCGCACAGTGATGTTTCTCACCCTCTCTTTCTCCTTTCCCCTCTCTCTAAAAAACAGACAAATAAAATAAAAATAACAAATTTACTGTATTAAAATTAAAAAAAAAGAATAAAAGAGATGGAAGTATAGGTAAACACACTCCATCTCCTCATGCAACCACAGAATTACAACTAGACCTCAAATAACATCCTGAACCCTCAGAAAACTGAGCTGTATGGAAGTGCAACAAACAAGGATTTAAAGAAGCTACATTCATCCAGATGAATAGGAGGGGCAGATATGTGCAGAGAGGCATGGAACCACAGTGTGGCAATGGAGTGGCAGTGGCAGTGGCAGAATTAGTGGTCCCACATTCACATGTAGTAGATAAATATTGGGAGGAATACCTTGGGAATAAGCGATCCCAGACCCAGACCAGATTGCACAGCCCAGAATTCCATCTCCAGGGAGATAAACCCCCATAAATTCTGTGGTAAAAACCAGTGGTGGTTAGGACGGTGGAAAAAACTGCCGGATTTTCAGGAGACTCCACTTAAAGGGCCCACATGGACGTAGAATGTACACAGACCCACCATCTCTGAAATTCAGAATCAGAGCAACAGCTGAAAGGCCCCAGTCGCATACAGGGAATAAGTGAAGTAACTGGAAACAGGATGAGTGCCGAGCAAACCTCCAGAAATGAGGAAGCTGCATTGTCCCCTCTCCAACCATTCCCTGCACACAAAGCTACCAAGTGGTGAAGCTTCTAGCCCTGCCCTGGTAATTACCTAAGGCTCCACCCCACACGATTTACAACTGCCTTTTCTACAATAGGCCATGCTACTAAGAGGAAATCAATGCAGTTCTACCTAATACACAGAAACAAACATGGGGAGGCTGCCAAATTGAAGAGACAAATATGGCCCAAATGAAAGAACAGAACAAAACCCCAGAAAAAGAACTAAACGAAAGGGAAACAGAAAACCTATCAGAAGCAGAGTTCAAAACACTAGTGATCAGGATGCTCAGAGAACTAATTTGAGTATGGCAACAACATAAAAAAGACCAGGGAAGAAAGAAAGGTTACAATAAGTGAAGTAAAGAAAAATCTGCAGGGAGCTAACAATGTAGGGGATGAAGCCGGGATACAAATCAAGTATTTGGAATATGAGGAAGAAATAAGCATTCAACCAGACTTGCAGGAAGAAAAAAGAAATTTAAAAAATGAGGATAATCTAAAGAGCCTCTGGGACATTGCGAAACGTACCAACATCCAAATCATAAGAGGTACCAGGAGAAGAGAAAGAGCAAGAAATCGAAAACTTACTTAAAAAATTAATGAAAGAAAACATCCCTAACTTGACAAAGGAAATAGACATACAAGTCCATGAAACACAGAGAGTCCCAAACAAGTTGGACCCAAAGAGGACCACACCAAGACATGAAATTAAAATGCCAAAGGTTAAAGAGAATCTTTAAAAAATATATATATACATATTTTTTGAGGACATGAGGGAGAAGAAAAGAAAGAGAAACAATGTGCAAGAGAAATATGGATCGGTTGCTTCTTGCACACCCCCAACCCAGGACTGTGCCTGCAACCTAGACTTATGCCTAGACAGGGAAATGAACCAGTGACCACTGGCGCTCAATCCACTGAGCCACACCAGCCAGGACTAAAGAGAGAATTTTAAAAGCAAGAGGAAAAAAGCAGAGTTACCTGCAAAGGAGTTCCCATTAGACTGTCAACCAATTTATCAAATACATCATCACCAAGCTATTATAATATGAAATGTTAAAAGTACTTACTGAAGAAATAGAAGATCAAAACTATGGACATTAAAATAGCAACAAATTCACAACTATCAACAACTAAATCTAAAAGAACACACAAAGCACAAAACAAGAACAGGAACAGAATCAAAGATATGTAGATCATTTGAAGGGTTATCAGCCTGGAGAGGGAAGGCAGAGAATGGAGGAAAAGGTGCAAGGATTAATAAGATTAGTAGGTAGGTACAAAATAGACAGGGGGATGTTAAGAATAGAATAGGAAATGCAGGAGCCTAAGAACTTATATGCACGACTCATGGACAGGAACTAAGAGGGGGACTGGTGAAGGGATTGTGGATACTGGAAGGAGGGAGGCAAAGGGAGAAAAATTTCAGACAACTGTAATAGCATAATCAATAAAATATATTTCAAAAATAAAAATACTACAAAAACAATGAGTTCTATATTACAAGTAATTAACTAAGGTAGGAGGAAATACAAATGAAGAAATAAAAGGAGATAATGAAGAAAAATAAATATTCATGGGAATAATGGTCTAGGTTCCCTCGTATCCCCCCCACTGCCAAAATCCTGACTCTTGAGAGGCCTATCTCTGACACAGAGTATGTCAGACCTAATCATACCACCTGTCAAAAGCTTTTAGGACCACCTTAACATCACATACCTGTGTTAGTCCTCTTTTTTAGGACTGAGGGTATTCTAGGTAGGAATCTTGTATACATATGTATTATTTTGATTAATTTCTTCTTTTAAAATTGTTTTTTTTTTCTTCTTTCATTTATATTTTATTGATCATGCTATTACAATTGTCCTGATTGTTCCCCCCTCTGGTCCCCTCCACCCAGCACCATCCACTTGCTCAGACAATCCCTCCATCACTGTTCATGTCCATGTGTCATATGTATAAGTTCTTTGGCTACTCTACTGTACTTTACATCCCCACGGCTATTCTGTAACTACCTATTTGTACTTTGGGGGTGGGGGTTAGGCAATGGGTTTATTGAGGGAAAAAAGGGGAAGGGGGAGGGGAGAGGCAGCTCTCAGACCAACTCAAGGGCCCGTGGGAGCAAGTGGAATGGGGAGCAAGGGAACGGGGAATGGGGACTCCCGGTCCTCCTCATGGACCCATAGGAGTCTCCCTATTTGTACTTCTTAATACCCTCCTCTTTTTAACCATTCACCCACATGCCCTCCTATCTGGCAATGATCATAATGTCCATGTCCATAATTCTGTCTCTATTGTTCTTGTTTGCTTACTTTGTTTTTTAGATTCAGTTGTTGATAGATATGTATTTACTGCCATTTTATTCTTCATGGTTTTGATCTTCTATTTCTTCAGTAAGTACCTTTAACATTTCATATAATAATAGCTTGGTGATGATGTACTCCTTTAGCTTTATCTTATCTGGGAAGCACTTTATCTACCCTTCCATTCTAAATGACAGCTTTGCTGGATAGAGTAATCTTGGTTGCAGGTCCTTGCTTCTCATTACTTTGAATATTTCTTGACAGTCCCTTCTAGTTTGCAAAGTTTCTTTTAAGAAATCAGCTGACAGTCTTATGCAAATGCCTCTGTAGATAATTGCTTTTCTCTTGCTGCTTTTTGACATTCTCTCTTTAATATTTAGCATTTTAATGATGATGTGTCCTGTAGTAGGCCTCTGCATCTATCTGTGGTTCCTGGACTTATACGTCTATTTCCTTCACCAGATTAGGGAACTTTTCTTTCATCATTTTTTTTCAAATAGATTTCCAATTTCTTGCTCTTTCTGTTCTCCTTCTGGCACCTCTATGATGTGAATGTTGGACCTCTAGAAGTTTTCCCAGAGGCTGCTACTACTACCCTCATTTTTATGGATTCTTTTTTTCTTCTTGTTGTTCTGATTGTTTTTGCTATTTTATGTTCCAAATCATTGATTTGATTATTGGCTTCATCCACTCTACTGTTTTTCCCCTGTAAATTGTTCTTTATTTCAATTAGTGTATCCTTCAGTTCTGACTGGACCTTTTTTATGCTGTTGAGGTCTTCACTATGTTCCTTGAGCATCCTTATAACCACTGTTTTGAATTCTGTATCTGATAGATTGCTTATCTCCATTTTGTTCAGTTCTTTTTCTGGAGTTTTGATCTGTTCTTTCATTTGGGCCATGTTTCTTTGTCTCCTCATTTTGGCAGCCTCCCTGTGTTTGTTTCTATGCACCAGGTAGAGCTGCTATGACTTTCTGTCTTGGTAGCATAGCCTAGTGTAGTAGGTGTCATGTAGGGTCCAGTGTTACAGCCTCTCCTTTCACCCAAGCTGGGTACTTAAGGTGCACCCTTCACATGAGCTGAGTACACCCTCCTCTTGTAGTTGAGTCTTGACTGCTGTCTGCAGGTTGACAGGAGGGTTTTACCCAGGCCAGTCAGCTGCAAGGACTGGCTGTGACCACTGACCACCAGCCTCTAACCTCCGTGGAGGATCAGCTGTGCAGGGTAGGGTGGTGGTGCTCTGATATGGTCTGTAGCTGTCCACTGAGTGCACAGGCTCTAGGGTTTCCCGGGGATTGCAGGCCGAGGTCAGCCACTACTTATGTTCTACCCGGGGTTTCCTGGCATCAGCTATAAAGCTATCCTATATGGCTGCTAATTGTGCTGGGATTGGAGGCTGCCAGTCAACGCCAAGCTGGGAATTTAGGCTGGCTGCTCGTAGAGCCAGGCCTAGGACCATTTAGCAAGAGATATGGGGGCTGTTGGCTCACTTAAGCCAGCTTTTGCTTGTTTGATAGTATTTAGGAAGTTGTGAAGCATGAGCCAAGACCAGCAATTCATATGGAAAAGTCATGGTTAACAGTTTGGGTGGGCCTATAAGTTGGGTGGGGCAGAGTCTCAGGGGATCTTCTAAGTGGGACAAACAGTGTTAGCCAGATTCATGGAGTCTTAGAAATGGTACCAGCCTGCGGGTTCTGTGGCTCTACTGGGGAGGCCTCAAAAAGGGACAATGGCCTCTGCCCACCATTCTGTCCCCAGCTCTTGCCTTGATGCCAGACACTTCAGTTTCTCCCTGTAAGCCACAGGTGCCTTTCAAGCTGCTACCCTGGTGCTGAAGCTCAGATGGAGGGAGTCTTGTAAGCCTGTGTGTGGGTTAAGAGGTACTGCTTGGGTCTCCAGAAGTTTCTTCCACCGACTCAATGCTCGCTGCTTTTTGAAGCCAGAAGTTATGGGGACTTATTTTCCTGGAACTGGAACCCTAGGCTTGGGGGGCTTGGTGTGGGCCTGGGACTCCTGGATCCAGAGATATCCCTCCCAAATTTTTATCCATCACATGTAGATGAAGTAACATCCCATTACGTGTCTTCACCCTTCCTACCAGTCTGGATATATGTGGATTCTTTAATTCTGTAGTTGTCAGACTTCCATTCCACTCGATTTTTGAGAATTGTGAGTGATAGTTGTTCTATATTTTAGCTGTAATTTTTATATGGTTGTGCAAGGAGGCAAGCCTACTGTACCTAGGTCGCCATCTTAACCAGAAGTCCATTTTGTTTTGGCTTTAATGTATCCTTTTGTATTTGTAGAAATATTAAAACCTGCATTATTGTATGCTTAAACAACTAGATCAGAACTGGTGTTGTTAATATCCTTTATAGTGTCTAAGCAAATTAAATCTAATAGCCAACTAAAAACCTAGAATGTCATTACCAAGTTGCTTCTGATTATTTTAACACGGAGGAAAGCTAAGAGGGAATTAACATTTATGCAACCAAACTGACTATTCATTCATTCAATAAATACTTGTTGAGTATCTCTTGTGTGTAACAAACATTCAGCTGTACTAGGGATGAGCACAGTCTGTGGCAAAGGGCAGAAATCAAACCCCTTTAAAGTAATACCTAACATTATTGAGAAATCATGTTCTGTGTAAGTAAAATTTTCAAATAGCTTGAGATTACCTCTTTATACTATAAAGATTTAAGTATCTAATTCTAATAATTTCTGATTAAAAAAACACTTTTAAGGCATATTTTTCTTTAGTGCAAATTATACACGTTAATAAACCTTAGCATTTTCTTAATGAGCATGAAATATGCTGTGCTAAAATATAGCAATAACTTAATATATGGAAGGTTCTTTGCAAATATTCCTAATGGTGTCGAGTTGCTGTTTTAGAGCTTCACTGTTCTTAAATATCTTATTAAAATCATAAAATATATCATACAGAGAAAACAGAATATAACAAATAGCTTTTAAAACATGATGAAACATTATTAATGCCTTTAAAGCCCCTTCAACCTCTTTCACACTGAACCTTCCTTCCCCTCAGAGTTAACCACTAACCTGGATTTTTTGTTTAATATATATGTACTTTATACAGTTTTATAGTTTTTCTTCAGGTTACTTTTTATACTTTTAATACATGTGCCAAATTCTACTAAAACAGAAATTTGTTAAGATACCAAGAAGCAAGCTTAGTAGGACTATGCTTTTATGGAAAATGTGAGAGGTTCTAAGGGAAGGCCTTAGAGGTACACTTCTCAGTAAAGTCTATGAGCATTACTGTACCTTCATAGAGACAACAGTTCTGCCTGTTTAAAGCCTTCTGAATTTAATTCCTGCTATTTAAGATTGTTTCAGATGATTGGTAATATCAAGTAGATGACCTTATAAGTCAGGTATTATAGAGCTGAGGGATTCATAGCTGAAAAGATCCCAAAGTGACATCAAAAGTCACCAAATCTAAGCTCTTCACTCCCTGTGGGAAAAATGAGGCACACCAAGTTTAGTAATTATAATAAAAGCAGAGCCAAGATTAGTATTCAAATCAATCAGACCAAGTGGTTTTCAATTGCAGAACTCCCCAGGCGATATTTGGCAATGTCTGGAGATATTAATATTTTTGTTTGTCATATTGGGAGAGTGCGATAGAAGCCAGTGATGCTGCTAAATATCTTCCATGTACAGGACAGCTCCTCACAACAAAGAATTACCTGGTCCAAAATAACACAGTGTCGAGATTTGAGAAACCCTGATACTTTCTCACACCTAAGTCATCAACATTTTACTTAATACAAGCATTCTGAAAAAAAGTGACAAAATAGGTTACTTCCCTTTAGTCACATATTCAGACAGATTTAAGGGTCCAGTGTATTTGCTTTCTTGTGAGATAGAATATGATAAAAAACAAATAAACAATAGAACATACTCACCAGGAGCCAAAACCCAAGGGTCTCCTATCATAATCTGGCAGATCTGGAGCAATCTTACAAGCCTGTATGTTCAGGTACTTAAATATGTGGATTTTGCCTTTTATACATATCTAAATAAAGTAATACATACATGCAATCAAATTATTACTCATCTGAAATGTGTCCTTTTTTAATCACAATCAGCTTTTTATTTTATGTATATCGGAAATAGAAGGCATTTCTATTAAGTACATACAATAATATTAAAAATCTAATACTCATTTTAACAAATCATATTATTTGTTATTTTAGGTGTCTAAGTGATATAAATACAGGTTTTATTTTCTAGACATGAAGTTTCAGTAATATATAAAATAATTTCAAGTAAACTTATCAGACTGATTAGTTAGGAATAGCCAGGAATTTAAAGCATTGCTTTCACATAGATTATATTAGCAACTTTTGCTTTTAGGAATCCAATAATCATGTACAATTATGTTTTCAATCCTACTTCCTGCCAGAGAGAAAGGCAGGAAATGTTTAAATATTAAAGCTACAGATATTTCTGTTGTTACCTCTTGGTTTACATCCCAGAAGTCAAAACATAAATACTTGAGGATTATGAGAAACTTCTATAGTGATGAAGTTTACTCACAAAGTTTTATAATTGCCATACAGAGGTTTGTACTATTAAATGATTGAAAAGTAAAAAAGCTACAACCTGGAAATATTTTTTAGATTGTACAATCTCTAGAATCTATACATAACATGACCTCATACTTATTATATAGATTTATTTCAGTCACTGCTAAACAAATGACCAAACTAAATAAAATAAGGAACTTAAGATTTAAGAAAATGGGAAGGTATAAAAACAATGATCAGAAGAAATGAACTGATAATCTTTAATTTTGAAAGCTAAGTATTTTTGTCTCTAACATTTACATTGTCAAGTTTCACCAGAAAAAAAAAAAAAAGCTCATTTATTAGAAAAATACTTTAAGGAAGAATCCTATAATTTTTTAAAAAGTCAATTTAATGAAAGGAAAAAACACTTCTGGAAACAGTATCTATCTTCCACTGTTTGGTAAAGGCTTCTAATGAATGCATAAGTGGGTGAATCTATTTTAAGAGAACTTAAATTTCCAACAAAAAGATAAATGTATATAACTTAAGTTTAAAGTTTCAGCCTTTGCCAAAAGATTTCATAGTATACTTGAAATCAATGACGGTTTACCTGTGCAGGAGGAGACTGTAATGGATTATTATCTAGGGCAATCATCTGCAGGTGCCTTAAGTTTCGGTAACAAACTGGGATTGTTGTAACTTTATTGCAGGAGAAGTCTAACCGTATTAAAGGCAACTCTGCAAGCTCTGCAAAGAGATAAAGGGAAATGAACAATTAATATTTCACTGCTGGTCAAGACGGAGGTGTAGGTAAACATGTTTTGCCTCCTCATGCAACCATAAGAATTACAACCAGATATCAAAAACAAATTAACAACCAGAACTGTCAGAAAATTTAGCTGTATGGAAGTCCAACAACTGAGGATTTAAAGAAGACATGTTCATCCAGAAACAGGTAGGAGGGGTGGAGTCGCAGAGATGGTGCAGTGAGGTGGTGTGGCTCACATAAGCGGCAGCGGAGGTGGGTGGTGACATGAATGATCCCACATTCATGTGTGGTGGATAAAAATTGGGAGGGCTATCCTGGGAGCAAGCGATCCCAGCCCCAGGCCAGACCACACAGCCCAGGGATCCAACATGGGGAAGATAAACCCCCATTACCTCTGGCTGTAAAAACGAGTAGGGGTTGGGTTGGCAGAAGAAACTGCCAGATTTCTGGTACTTAAAAGACCCGCATGGTCTTAGAACGTACACAAACCCCAGGGCAGCAACTGGCAAGGCACCAATCGCATAATGGAAGTGGGTGAAATTACTATAAAGAGAGTGAGTGCTGGGCAAATCACCAGAAGCCAGGCAGTGGCATTTTCCCCTCTCTGAGCTGCTCACCACAAACAGAGCCACAGAGCAGTGAAGCTGATGGCTCCACCCCACACAATTTACAGGTGCCTTTGATACATAGGTCACACTACTACCAAGGGAGTAAAAGCAGCTTTACCTAATACACAGAAACAAATGCAGGGAGGCTGCCAAATGGGACAGGCATAGAAATACAGCCCAAATTAAAGAACAAAACAAAACCCCAGAAAAAGACCTAATGAAATGGAGATAGCCAACCTATCAGATGAAGAGTTCAAAACACTGGTTATAAGGTACTCAGAGAACTCATAAAGTACAAAAAAATTAATAAAGGAAGGAAGAAATGAAGGTTGCACAAAGTGGAATAAAGAAAAATATAAAGGGAACCAACAGTGAAGGGCAGGAAGCCAGGATTCAAATCAACAATTTGGAACAAAAGGAAGAAATAAACAGTCAAGCAGAACAGAAAGAAGAAATAAGAATGCTAAAAATTGAGGATAGGATTAGAAACCTCTGGGACTTTAAACATACCAACATTCAAATCATAGGGGTGCCAGAAGGAGAAGAGGGAGAGCAAGAAATTAAAAGTTTATTTGAAAAAGTAATGAAAGAAAACTTCCCTAATTTGGGAGGGGAATACAAGTCCAGGAAGCACAGAGTCCCAAACAAGCTAGACCCAAAGAGGACCACACCAAGACACATCATAATTAAAATGCCAAAGGTGAAAGATAAAGAGAGAATCTTAAAATCAGCAAGAGAAAGAAGAGTTACCTATAAAGCAGTTCCCATAGACTATCAGTTGATTTCTGAAAAAGAAACTTTGCAGGCAAGAAGGGACTGGCAAGAAATATTCAAAGTGATGAAAAGCAAGGACCTACAACCAAGAATACTCTATTTAGCAAAGCTATCATTTAGAATGGAAGGGCAGATAAAGTGCTTCCCAGACAAGGTGAAGCTAAAGGAATTCATCATGACCATGCCATTATTACATGAAATGTTAAAAGGACTTATTAAAAAAAAGAAGACCTGCCTTGGCTGGTGTGGCTCAGTGGATTGAGTACTGGTCTGTTGAACCAAAGGGTCATTGGTTCAATTCCCAGTCAGGGCATATGCCTAGGTTGCAGGCCAGATCCCCAGTTAGGGGTGCATGGGAGGCAACAACACATTGATGTTTCTTTCCCTCTCTTCCTCCCTTCCTTCCTCTCTCTCTAAAAATATATAAATAAAATGAAATAAAATAGAATAAAGTAAAATAAATAAAAAGAAGACCAAAACTACAAACATTATAATGACAACAAATTCACAACTATCAACAATCTAAGAAACAAAATCAAAATAAAAAACAAACTAAGCAAACAACCAGAACAGGAACAGAACCATAGGTATGGGGATCATTTGGAGGGTTATCAGCTGGGAGGGGGAAGAGGAGAAAGGGAAAAGTGGTGCAGGGATTAAAGAGCATAACTGGTAGGAACAAAATAGACAGGGGGATGTTAAGAATAGTATAGGGAAAGCAAAAGCCAAAGAACTTATATGCACAACCCATGGACATGAACTAAGGGAGAGGGAATTGCTGGAGTGAAGGGGGATACCACGAGGAGGGGGAGAATGGGAGAAAAACTGGGACAACAGTAACAGCATAATCAATAAAATACACTTAAAAATCATTACTATTTCAAAACTAGATTATTTTTAACAGAAGTTTTTGGTTAAATATAGTGCATTTAACATATTTACTTCAATTCTTTCTTAGTAATTAACTGATATAGCAAAGTGGTATAAAATGAAATTTAGATGCCTATGGACAGGAATATTAATGAAAAGCAAGTGTCTGACTCTTCACAGCTAGGGCACTGTCTGTCTCCAATCACCTCAGAAGTCAACAAGTTATTTTCTAGCACAATTGAATTGAATGGCTCTGAACTCAGGGACCCCGGCAAAATGGAAGGTCAGGATGAATTGCTAGTTAAAAAATGGAGAATTTTAATGAAAGTCTACACACTTAATAGCTAGACCTTAGCATTTTCCTGCATAATGCCATCCCAAACCCAGCTCTTGAATGCCAGTAATTAGGAATATACACAACAATGTAAAAGAAATACATAATTCTCTGGAGAAACTATATAGCCCCATATAAAAGGCCTTTCGATATTGATATAGAGCCCGCCCCCCACAAATACCCAGCTTGCTGCTTAATTACAATTATACAATTCCTACCCAGTATGCGTGAAGAAACTTCTAATTGGCTCTAAACTCACAGTTCACAATCCACAGACATGTAAGATGGAACTCAAAATACCAACTGAAAAGAGGAACTCAGAAGAAACAGGTAATACTATATAGGATCCAGAAGAAGAGTTTGAAAAACTGGAATAACTCTAATTTCAGAGATAAGATGCTGAACTACTAAAACAAAAAAGAAATGTTTTAAAAACTCACAGAATAACAAGCATTTGTGGAAATGAAAAATATGATGGCAGAAATTAAAAATTCAGAATGGTTACACTGCATACCACTTGGTAAAGCAAAATGACAAATAAACAAAAAAGGATAAGAAAAATCATAGGATGAAATAAAGGGTTACAATCTCCAACTCATAAAAACCCAGAGACAGAGAGAGAACAATGAAACCAGAAGACAGGAAATCATCAAAAAGAGTTATTAAGGAGAGTTGTCCCACAGTCAGAGGTGTGGAGGCAGCAGAGCCAGCATGTGGGGCCTGTGTGCTCACAGTGACTGCCCAGCTGCCATCCTGCAGCCATGGAGGATCTTGTCCAAGTAGGGGTGGCTTCACTAGCCACCTCTAGAACCACAAAATCTAAGACAGAAAGAATGCTTGACCAGCAGGCTCCCTGATGAGTAGTAGGCTGGAACTTTGCCCCAGGAAAATCTTTCCAAGTTTGCCAGAAGTAAATGATGGTGATACAGAAAGCTAAATTAAGATGTACAGTATTGGAGAAAGAAATTGAAGAACTCAAATCAAAACCTGTTGCTGGAGGAATTGATGATATTATTAAGTACACTGCAAAAGAAAAATGTACTCAAATTACGATATACTACACATTTTTTTCTTCGTTCTCCAGGAAGACAACATGTATGACTTATAACATGAAATAAAATCACAGATTTCGGTGACACAACTCAGCAGGAAAAGCACGAGGCCTTTTTGGCAGGATGTCTCCCATATCTCCTTCATCATTCAAAGCAGCGGTCCCCAACCATTTTAGCACCAAGGACTGCTTTCATAGAAGAGAATTTTTCCACAGACCTGGGTGGGGGGTGGTTTTGGAATGATTCAAGCACATTGCATTCAAGCTCACCTCCTGCTGCCCAGTTCCTCACAGGCCACGGACCTATATTGGTCCGTAGCCCGGGGATTGGGGACCCAGGATTCAAAGCACTTGAATATACATACTTGAGGAACAGAACCAAGATCCACTAAAACTGAGATATGACTACCAAGAACCTGCACTCTATCTCACTTTGCACTCCTGAGAAAAACCCTTTAAGATATTTTATCAACTTCCTTATAACTAGGAAGTTTAAAATGACTGTATAATCATCTGTAAGGTATTACTGCTCCATTCGGATGTATGGGAGAAGAAAATTTTTTGAAAAATGAAAAATCAAACATGGGGAGGTGATGCTGGAAATCAAGATTCCTAAACTGAGGCATGCTCTCATGCCTCTCGGTCCAGGTGCTCTATGACCGGAGCTGGCAAGCTGGACTCGCTGGCGCCGACAGTCTTTGACTGATCAGGCTAAGGGTTTCAAGACATTCTGTGACTTAAAAGGAATCTTGCAGAGTACTCCATCTTCCCTGATGTTGCCAAAGAAACCAAACAAAGGCAAGAACGGGTGGTGTTTAACCCTGTGTGCTTTCTGTTAAAGTTTAAGGAACAGTGTGGCCGTTCCCATAATCTTAAAAGAATAGATGATTGAATTCCTATTTTTGCTTTTGATAGAAATCATTCTTCATAGTTTATATATTAGCCTCCCATTGTTTTAATCCCAAGTAAGTAATTGTATATTGTAATCATTATTGGAATGTACCTGTGAGCTCATTCTTTACCCTCCCTGTTGATTTCTATACTTGCAAAACTCAATAAAGGAGAGGTCTCTGCACAGCTCTTCGTTGACCTGCCAGAGCGTGCGGCAGCCCTCCATCCGACCCATTCTCCTTGCTGGAATTACTTCCGCGCCCTCGCCACATTTAATACAACAGGGAGGTTTTAAATTAGGTGAAAGAAGTCAACCTCAAAATGCATGTGTAATTCCGTTTATCTGACATTTTAGAAAAGACAAACTATAAAAATGAAGAAAATATCAACAGTTGCCAGAGGTAAGAATAGGGAAGGGGGGAGTGTAATTATAAAGGGAGCTTTTTTAAAGTGATAGAATACTTAGTATCCTGATTGTGGTGGTAGCTGCATAAAAAATAAGTTAAAATTCATAGAACTGCACTATTCCTGCTCAAGAAGTCAATTTTACTGTATGATAACTTTAAAAATTAAAAAAAAATACTTAATAAAAAAAGAGAGAGAGAGAGAGAGAGAGATGTGAGACAATTTTCCAGAATGAAGAATGTACATAGTTTGGAAAGAGGCCCACCAAGTATCTAGTACACTGAACTGAAACAACTCATACTGCCCTGACTGCACATCGATCAGTTGGTTGAGTATCATCCCGCAAAGTGAAACGTTGCCAGTTCGATTCCTGGTCAGGACACATGCATGGGTTGCAGGTCTGGTCCCCTGGTGGGGGGCATGCAAGAGGCAACCAATCTGTTTCTCTCACACATTGATGTTTCTCTCTCCCTCCCTCCCTTCCCCTCTCTCTAAAAATAAATTTAAAAAATATTTTTAAAAAACACAAAAAACGACCAACTCATGCCCTGACTGGTGTGGCTAAGTCGGTTGGGCATCAACCTGCAAGGCAAAAAGGTCATCAGCCTAATTCCTGGTCAAGGTACATGCCTGGGTTGAGGGCCAGGTTGCTTGTTGGGGGTGTGCTGGAGGCAGTGAATCAATTATTCTCTCCCTCTCTTTCTTTCTTCTTGTACCTCTCTCTCTTAAAAAAAATAAAAATAAAAATAAATAAAATCACAACTTATATTAAAGCATGTCATCATAAATTTCAGAGCAATAAGAAAGAAGGGAAGATATTAAAACTTCGAGAGAGAAAAAATGGGTCACAAAATATGGACTTGAATTATGAATAGCATCTAATTTTCTTTTAAATTGAACAAGTGATTTTTATCTGGCACAGTTCCAAGATAGAAAAAGTAGCACAGGAAGGGCCCTGTGGCCCTCCCACAACAGATTCCTGAGGAACAGCATCAAATTTTCAACCATTAATTTTTAATAATGAAAGCTAAAAGTGAAAAAAGACCTGAAAACTTTGAAAGAAAATAATTTTCAACCTAGAACATATAACCAAATTGTTGATCAAAAGTGAGCATAGAATATAGATATTTCTTTTCTAGTGAAGTATCAAAAAAAAAAGTTTCCCTACAACATGTTCGCAGGAAACCACTAGAAGATGCTCTCCAGCAAAATGTGGGAGTAAAGAAAGAAAAAGGAATTATCTGTCAATTATACCGCAATAAAGCTGAAATTAAAAAAGAAAAAAACTAAGAAAGAGTAATACATGGAGTCCAGGAATAAGAGTATTCAATACAGAACTGAGAAAGTTGGGCAGCAATAGCAGAACAAACAGCCTGGACAGGAAGAGAAGCAAAAAGGGATCAATGAGGGCGACATGCAGAGAATAAAAGAATGATAGCTAATCTGATTAAATTGACTATCAAGGCTGCTGGGAAAAAAAGGGAGGAATTAACCATAGGTGCATAAAAAAATCAAACAAATTAAAAGAAAGACAAAGTACAACTCTAAAAAAACAACAACAAAAACAAGATGTGCAAGGAAGAAAGGGAAATCAGAGTACATTAGTTAGCAGGAATAATATTTATATAATTATAATAATGTAAACAATGAATAACAATTTAATCAAAGGTTGTAATAAACTACATTCAGAAGACAGGAAAAGGGAAGTACAGGTATGATGGTGATAATTAGGAAAGTTAAATCTTCATCTTCCATTAAAGAACACTGACATTAAGTGTCAAAAAGTTGATAAATGCAGCTATAACTGTGAAAGCACATCAGCAAATACCAGAAGAATGTGTCAAAGAAATCGAAGGTAGATGCTTCCGGCCACTGAAATTGGGGTGGGGGTGGGGGTGGAGGTTGAGGTGGGGGGAAATGCTATTATTTATTTTAAACTTTTTAATGCTACTTGCTCTTTGGATGATATATTATTTGATAAACATGATAAATTTAAAATCAAATGGCAATATAACCAAAGATGCAATGTTTTATCTGCTGAATTATAATGTTCAATTAATTAACATGAACTTCCACTCTAACTTGTGTAGATGTTGGAATAAAGCTTTCCTTCCATCTCGGTTTAACTGAATATGCTGAGATTACAAGAAAAACTGATGTTAAGCCCTGGCTGGCATGGCTCAGTGGGTTGAGCACCAGCCTGCGAACCAAAGGGTTGCCAGTTCAATCCCCAGTCAGGGCACATGTCTGGGTTGCAGGCCAGGTCCCCATTTGGGGGCACATAAGAGGCAACCACACATTTATGTTTCTCTCCCTCTCTTTCTCTCTCCCTTCCCCTCTCTCTAAAAAAATAAATAAAATTTTAAAAACAAAACAAGCAAACAAACAAACAAAAACTGACATAAAAACAAAACAAAACAAAACATTTCAGCCCTGGCCAGGTAGTTCAGTTGGAGAATCACGTTGATATGCCAATGTTGTGTGTTCAGTCACTGGTCAGGACACATATAAGAAACAACCAATGAATGCATAATATGTGGAACAACAAACAATCTCTCTCTCTCCCCTTCCATCCCTCCCTCATTCCCCTCTCTCCCTAAAATGAATTAAAAAAAAACAATCATTTGAAACTATTTTGTAATTACAGAATTTTCTTGGTAATAGGCATTCAAAATATGATATAGAAACATATTAGAGGATAAAACTTACACTGCAGTATCATCTGAACCCTCAAATTTTCATTTTTACCAAAACCCCAATGTTTTCATTAATTGATTTCACATTAAATCAGTATTATTACATTAGTAAGACTTTAAAGATCAACCACAGTAGGTGGGTCCTGAGCAGAAGGGCAATCCTAGAAAAAAATTTGGAGTATAAGACCCTGTGTCATGATTTTTGTCAGTTCTGCTGAGACCTTCATTCACATTCCTGAGGTGAGAGAAGGCAGAACTAGGAAAAAATGAGGACAGCTCTGAAGATACAAGGTGCAAGGTAACTGAACAAGCCTAGATGAGAGGAAAGATATGCAGGATTTTGGGTAGTGTGGTTGCAGTAAGTGTATTCAAGTGGACTGGAAAAGTCACTTTCTGAGACACTTAACCTGGGATCCAAAATGACAAAGCTACACTAGTATGTTAGAACTAAACATCACAGTGGATCAAACAGGTATAAACTATCAGATTCTACAGTAAAATAAAAGCATCATGTTACTTCATATTAAATAAAATATTGAAGCATCTAGTTACTTCAATATTTATTATACACTAGAAGTCATGTTTTATCAAAGACCCTATAGAATCAATGCCATAAAAATATCTTTCAAACACACCTTATCTTTCTGATACATATTCTGAAATATCTGCAGATGAATTTCTGTAAGTTGTTTCAAATTAAACTAGAGGATAGAGTAAGGAAAAGTGGATGGGACTGTAGATGAAACAAAAGTTGCCATGAGCTAGTGACTGTTGTAGCTGGGTGGTTCAGCACTTTTACTTATATATAAGACATTTTCCCTAATAAAATTTTAAAAATATCTGATCTCATAAAATAATGGTTCTTCTTATTTTCACTTTTTTATAACTTTTTCTTTCATGAATTTGTATTTTAAAAAATTTCTAATTATACTTGTTTAATCATTTTTATCATTCAAATACATATTCCAGAGCTTAGAGCCCAAGATAACCAGTCTCCTACTATAGTCTACCACTCTATTCATCACCAGTAAATGGTCATTGAGCCTCTACTTGAACATTTTCAGTAAAGGAGAAAGTTATTGGGTTCAAGTCAAGTCCATGTTTAAATCAGAGCTAATTGCAGGAATGTTTTTCATTATATGAAACTATCCCCTTATCAAAAATGTTATATGTCTCCCAAGTAGTTATGCTTATTACTAAAATCTCCAGATACCTTACCCTGAGCTATCAATTACATCAGTTGAAAGGGTTTAAAAATACAATCACTGGTCAACAGTTACTGAAACCTTTCACTGAAGAATCTAACTTTTAAAATTCACAAAGGAATAAATAATATTAAATAGACCATTAGATCTCAAACATTGGCTGTACCTCTCTATTTTTGTTTTGTGCCCATCAGTCTGAGAGATCTTTAAAATAAAAAGACAAATAATAAAGAAACAATTATTTCAAGTTTCTTACCTTCAGGCAAACGTACTAAGTGATTTCTTCTTACATTAAGGTCTCTCAAGGCCTCCAAATTACCAATTTGGGAAGGTATTGTTTGAATTTCATTGCAGCTTACATCCTATTTCAAAAAGATTCAAAGTAAATAATTATTCTAAAATTCCAAACTTGTCTGCTTTAAATTATCTGTAAAATGAGGTTGGACAAGATAATTATTGATATATTGAATACCTGATTAAAACACTCAATAAAATGGATACAGGAGGAAAGTACCTCAACATAATGACCATATATGACAAACCCTCAGCCAATATCATACTCAATGGTGAAAAACTGAAAGCCTTTCCTATAAAATCAGGAACAAGACAAGAATGCCTACTCTCTCCACTCTCATTCAACAGTTTTGAAAGTCCTAGCCAGAGTAATCAGTCAAGAGAAAGAAATAAAGGGCATCCAAACTGGGAACGATGAAGTACAAACGTAACTTTTTGCAGATGATATGATTCTGTATATAGAAAACCTTAAAGACTCCACCAAAAAACTATTAGAAACAATAAACAAATATAAAAAAGTTGTAGGATACAAAATAAATGTACAAAAATCCACTACTTTCTTGCCCTGGCTCATGTGGCTCAGTGAGTTGAGTGCTAGCCTAGAACTGAAAGGTCACTGGTTCAATATCTGTTCAGGGCACATGCCTGGGCTGTGGGACAAGTCCCTGTTGGGGGGGTGAGAGAGGTGGTCAACTGATATTTCTCATGCCCATCGATGTTGCTCTCTCTTTTTCCCTCCCTTTCCTTCTCTCTCTAAAAAATAAATTTAAAAAATCTTTAGAAAATTATCTTATTAAAAAATAAACAGAAATCCACTACTTTCCTATATACTAATAATGAAACTACAGAAAAAGAAATTAAAAAACAAACAAAAATCCCCCCCCACAATTCCTTTTGCAAATGTAATGAAAAGAATAAAATATCTAGGAATAAACTTAACAAAAGAAAAACATTCAATTACCTTCAAACATTTAAAAATTTTTCCAAAATAATTTTAGAGAAAATAATCCTATTTATTTTTTCTACCAGTTAATAATTGAAGTAGAATCAGAGGCTAGATTTCTTAGTTGAATGCTCTAGGCATCAAAGTCACAAGGTTCTAAAAGAAATGAAAAGGGTAGGAAAATTGAGCCTGATCCAGAAAGTAATAGCAACCTATAATTTTTCTCTCAGAAAATATATATGTTGAAAAACAGCAGTTTACTTTCACTAAAAAATAAATAAGGATGTTGCAGAAAGACCGTCCAGTGGGAATCAGGAGCTTTAGGATTCCTAATTCTTACACTGCCCCCCAACTTGTTTGTATAACTGAGGACATCAATTCACCTCTTTTGTAGAAATCGAAAAGCAAGATTATGGTATGACTACAGACATATATATATGGAACAACCAAAACATAAAATATTAACTTACAAGTTCTGTTAAGTGTCTGAGATGTCCGATTTCTTCTGGAAGTGAGACCAATTTGTTATTACTAGCAATTAAGACTTTCAATGGTAAACTACACAAATGTACTGGCAGTGTTGACAGCTGGTTCCGACTAAAATAGTTAAGTAGAAAAAGAAAAGTCAGCGCTCACTACTCATGAAAATAATTTCCATCTTTCCCATTCTATACTCAGTAAAGTAACAAATATAAGTCTTACAAGGAACAAACAGTATTTTAGATTTGAGTTCTAGCCAACATTTCCTTACTTGTTAACTTTGTAATTTTTAAGCACAGCATTAGCTATCTGTATCTTATACAGATTCCTCGCCTGTAAATTGAGAATCTTAGCATCTCCTCTACCTATTTTACAGGGCTCTTGTACCATAAAACACCCTTGACAATAATAAAGTGCTCAACATATTATTTTAATGAAGTTAAATTTATATACGAAAATGAGTTAAAAATAAGGTAGATAACTATTATTATCTTCTTTCCAAAGAAGAGTTATAAAAGTATTTGTAATCTACTTCTAGCATCATAATTACAGTAAGAGTTTTAGAAGTATGTCAACTGTACAATAAAATGCTTACATATAAAAATCTTTCCAAAGGATGTTTCATTTGCTCGTTTTCTCTGATAAACACTTATAACTTTGTTTCACTTATAACTTTTATAATAAAATAACATAAGAATTCTTGTAAGATGTGAAAAAATGGAGCAGATGAATTACTCTATTTATGCATTCAGAACTGCATACACAAAAATATATAACCACAAGAACAAAACAAAGTTATTACAAGTCTACTATTCTAATTTGATAAAGCTTATCTGAGAATGTCATTGCAGAACCATCTCTACCAGACTGCTGCAAACCTATTATGCGAATGGCTATTAGAGTTGGTCAATGATTGCAAAGACAGGGGGAAAAACCAGAGACATAGGAAATACTATTAATTTAGCCCAAGAACATGTATAGGAATTACTGATATGAATAGATAATATAAATTTTTAGTGAAAGGGAACAGAAATTTGAAAAGATCACATAAAATCAAATGTTAAAAAAAGGAAACATCTTACCTAATATTTAAGAATGTCAGAGCTTGTAGGTTTAGAATTGCCTCTGGTATATACCGAATACAATTTTGGTATAAGTTGAGATTCTCAAGAGAAACAAAGTGGCATGCTTCTACAGGAATTTCTGAAAGGCGATTTCGTGACAAATCTGAAAGAAAAAATAAAGTGTTTAAAATCAATCCTTGCAACTTACTTTATTGAAATGTTAAATAGGCAGGTTTTGTAAATGTTTAAATTTCCAGAAGTTTCTCTTTTAAGGATTGACCCAGAATAAACATTCAAATATTTATTAATTACTTGACTAAACCATATTAACTCATGCCTCTACACCTGTTGCTGGGAAATGCTGATTTGTTTTGAGTCTCCACAAATACTAAAAAATAAAACCATTATTCTTTATAAGTAACACAAATTCTAAGGCATATCTGCCTTACAAATTACATCAAAGATCATATTAAGTATGAAATATCCAAGGAAATGAATCGATCCCTAAAACCCACTTTCGCAAAAGCACAGACAACACTGACATTTTTTTTTTTTTTTTTAAGGACAAAGCAAAATGAAACTAAACAAAATTATTCCTTTCTTTACTAGTCAAGATGACAAGGATTATGTCAAAGGACTCAGGAACCATCTTTGCTCCCAGTGGCCAAAAATAAGACAATCTGAGCTTCAATAAAGATACTAATCGTAATAGATTGAATGCTATCATACATACTGAATTATACAAGCTTATAATGACACATCATCCTCTACCACTGAAAGGTAATAGAGAACCAATTCATTATCTTGTAAACTGGTAAAGGGGAAAAATCATTTATCTTGCTTTCTTTATATGTATCACTGAGTATCCAAAGAGAAAAGGGTCATCTATATGTTTTAGCTGTAAATGAAAAATAATGATAAAATATGACCATTTTGCAACCTCAATAAATCACTGTGTTACGGTTGAATGAGTAGCAGAGGGAGATGTGTCTCACCTGCTAACTCGGCAGACTTGGGACTGGTCCCATAATATTGCCTGGTGAAGAAACACTATTTAGCATGGGAAGAGGAAAATCCTTGGAATTTTATGTGTCTTTTTCCATTATCTGGAAAGGAAGGCCTTTGAAACTGTGCTTTCAACCTAAGGCCTGAAAGATGGCAAAGGGCCCATAGTGCCTAAAGGAAGAAGCCTATTAACACCTTTGGGTACTCACACCCCAGTCCTGGAAAACTGGCACTACCTTTACCTGTAAGTCAAAATGTAACTCCCTCACCCCCATTCTGCCAACTATATAAGTCCTCAGAACAAAAGCCTCACTCTCTTGGGGCTCTTGGTCTTCTGGTCGCAGGGCCTCTGGCCACCCTAGCGCGAGCTTGCCACCCTGGCCTTTGGCCACCCTTGTTTTACTCTCCCACTCACTAATATGTTTTATGGCACGCTAATAGGCTAACTGATCTGTAATTCTTTACTGCATCAACAAGAAGAACCAGGGTTTCTCCAATCGATGGATCCATAATTGAGTATTAATGGCTGTTATCCTTGCAAAGAGACAATCAGAAATTATATGCCTCCCACTAAAAAACAGAACATCACTTCCAGTCTTGCTAAAAGGACAATAACCTAGTCTAAAGAAGCTTCTGGATCAGCTGCAAACTTTCAGGAAATGCAGAGGACAAAGAAATGTGCTGAAATACAGTCACTTTCTCTCTACCCATTGAGATTTAATAAAATAAACTGTGAGATTCATCTGCTCACTATTGTTTTCTCTCTGCTTCTGCCCTATCTTAAGTCTCTGTTGGGAATTACTTGGTGAAAATCCTTTATTGAGAACTTTCCCTTTAATAGAGGACTTGAATTCCTGCATATCTTGTTTTGACTATAACCAATGAATGATATTTTGGCTAGAATAGGTAGAGTTCTTTATAGTAACCTGTACACGTTAGTTACTTCTACCTTTTAGTTTCCAGTGTCACACTGAGTAGTCCAGCACATATCTGATCACTTTTCCTGTGTAAGTAGCTTGTTCTTTGTCTCTGAACCACGTCCAACACTCTAGTCTGAAACTCAGAAGGCTTTCAATCCTACTTTAAACCAGAGAAATTCTCCTCTATTATATCTTTAGTTGTTGCATCTCTTCAATGTGCTCCTTCTCCTTTATATTTTTTTCTGCTTAGATATACTCTTTTACTTAATGTCTGAAAGCCATGAGTTTGAGTCTCAACAGTAATCATCCTCTCCACAAATTAATAATTTGTTTTGTTTTGCTTGTTAAACTTGTCACCTCTTCCAATAGTTCTATTTCACTGAAGTCACTTGTTCTAGATATGATCTTTGTTAATCTTCTCTCTTTCTGCTTGAGTTCCTTTAAGAGAATTATTTTCTGTTGCCAACTCATTCCTCACCTCATCCTTAAGAGCTCAGGTCAAGCTGCTAGAATTAACAACAAAATAATGGAAACAACCTCTAGAATGCTCTGGAACAACTTCCCTCACCCCCATCCCACCCAACCACCCCATTCCTCCAGGCACAGCTCTTTCTGAGGATTCAAGTTTTGATAATTGCCCCATAGAATTTAGCCTCTTGTTTTCTTACCTCTGAATCTCAGACTTACATACCCCCTCTACAGGTCTTTCAAGCATGTGAGCCCCAAAGCTACTTTACTCTGAAGTGACAGTTTCTAACTGAAGTTGGGAAAGTCTACCATCATGCCAAAATGCCATCATTAAAAAAAAAAGCCCAAGTAACAGATACCATCAAGTACTTAAAACTAAAGGTTTCCTACAAAATCACTTTGTAACAAGAATTATGTTATCAATTCCTATTTAAATTGTATTTGTATAATTTTAAAAGACGAATAAAAGAAAGAAATTAACTTCAACTGCAAACTGCTCCTTAAAAATTTAACTCAAAAAAGGACGGTAGGCAACAAACTAAATTAAGAAGGGACTATTTAAAGTCAGTTTGCCTAATATTTGTATTATAAAGCTAAATTACTTAAAAATTCAGAAAAATAAAACAAATGACATCCATGTTTTTTGTGTGTCCCGATACAAGGGAAAAAAATGATAGCAAGATATACACCAAACTTAAATGCTTCTCAATAAATAAGTATACCCTGATTTTTAAATAATTAGCTAATTTACTACATAATGTACTTTTGAATCCAGAGTTTCTGACTAAGGATTTTTATAAGTGCTCCCATTTAAACTGTATTTTGATTTTAATCTGGGAAGACAAGTAGCTTCTTCTTTGTGTTAGCTGATTAACTTGTTTACATGCTATAAATTCATGAAAAAAATTAGTCAGTTGGGTCATAGATCATGTTATGGAAAATACTGCAAAGTACTACTGGTTTAAAAAGGATATTTTTTCTTACTTCCCCAAGAAGGAAATAATTTTACAGTCAAAGAAGTGTGATAACAGAGGGGAAAAATTACCTTAAAAAAAAAAACAAAAAAAAAACTTCAGTTAAAAAAAATATTCGGACTTCCGGCCAAGATGGAGGCATAGACAGACACACTGCGTCTCCCTCCACAACTGAGAAGGAATACAACTACCTCAAAACTAGAAACAACCAGAAGTTCCAGAAAATCAAACTATATGGAAGTCCAGCAAACAAAGATATAAAGAAGAACTACTCAGTCAGACAGGCAGGAGGGGTGGAGCCAGGGTGGAGAGGACACGGTGCGGTGGCAGCAGCAGAGGCAGGCTGGGAGGGAGGAGGGGGAGAAATGGGGAAATGGTGCAGGGACTAAGGAGCATAATCGGTTGGTACGAAATAGATAGAGGGAAGTAAGAAAATATAGGAAAGGGTGAAGCCGATGAACTTATATGCACGACCCATGGATATGAACTAAGGGGGGTGGGATTGCTGGAGGGAAGGGGGGTACTGGGCAGAGGGGAGAAAAGGGGAAAGAAAATTGGGACTACTGTAACAACATAACCAATAAAATATACTTTAAAAAATATGAGTATGTTTCATTCTTAAAACTCCTTTTCTGGTTATAAAAGTAACATATCTTAACTTCATATATTCAGAAGACTGCATAAAACATACGCATTCAAAGAAATAAAATACTGGACTTCTGGCCAAGATGGAGGCATAGGTCGCCACACTGCCTCTCCCTCACAATTAAGAATTTACAACTACCTCAAAACTTAAAAAAAAAACAAAAAACCCAGAAGACACAGAAAATCGAACTATATGGAAGTTCAACAAACATAGAAGTAAAGAATAAATACTCAGCCAGACAGGTAGGAGGGGTGGAGAGGATGCGCTGTGCTGCAGGCAGCTGGCGGAGGTGGCTACGGCACAGGGGCTGTAGCCCTGGTAAAAAGCCCAGCCATGCATTTTAAACCTGGGAAGTGATTCCATCCTCAGACAGGACCATGCAGCTCACAGTTCCAGCTCCGAGGAAAACAGAACCACATCACTTCTGACTGAAAACCAGTGGGGAATGGGGCGGAGGAAGAGGCTGACAGTCTCTCAACAAAGTCAGCTTGTTCAGTATGGGAAATGAGAGATGTGCCTGGAAAAGGCGCAAGTGTGGGGCAAGCAGCATTATTCCCTCTCAGGCCCCTCTCCCACATACAGTGCCACAACGTGGTGAAACAGGTGGCCCAGTACTGACAAATACCTAAGGCTCCACCCCTTACAATGTAACAGGTGCAACAGCTCTACCTAAGACACAGAGGCAAACACAGAAAGCTGTCAAGTTGAGGAGACAGAGAATTATGGCCCAAAAGAGGGAGGGGGAGGCAGATCAAGGTTTCAGTGGGAGAACTGAATGACAAGGAAAGGGAAAAGAAATTGGGACAACAGTAACAGCATAATCAATAAAACATACCAAAAAAAAAAAAAAAAAAAAGAAAGAAAGAAAGAAAGAAAAAGAAAATACTGCCAGAATCCTAGGAGCCCCAATGTAGCTCTTCCTAATCATAACCCTTCCCTCTCCAAAAGAGGAACCAATATACTGATTTTAGTATATTAAATAATAATTTCCTTGATAATCTGCAGTTCGACACTTTATAATTTGCAGTTTTGCCTCCTGTATTTATTTCCTATTGATGCTGTAACTAATTACCACAATCTAGTGGCTTAACACATAAATTCCAGTTTGGTTCAAAATAGCGATCCAAGGAAGATCCTGAACTTACCTCCTCCCTTAGACACGAGTCTCAGCTACACATGGAACATTGCTACTTAAAAAACCCTAAAGACCGAGTGATGACTACATGTAATGCAAATGAGAAGAAAACAACAATGAAAAGGACAGCAGAGGATGAGACACAATCTCACCACAAAACCCACCCTGGCATGGAGACCCACAATCACGAAAAATCTTGAAACCCAGAGCTTCTCCTTGAGGAGTGAAGAGTTTGAACCCTACATCGAGTATCTCAACTTTTAGGACTTGCACTTGAGAGACAAGTCCCCAAAACATCTAATTTTGAAAACCATGGATCTCATGTTCTGAGATCCACAGGACAACTTGGACATATTTGCTCCAGGACCCTGCTCAAAGGAGGTTGACCTGTTTTTACTAAAGCATTGGCCTAGGGGCAAGCATCTAATTTAATGTACACATTTAGGACCCTGCTAGAATACTCTCTCTAGGGACAGAGATCGGCAGGAGCCATCTTTGTGCTCTCACATTGCCATGCTCCAGGGCACCAATATCTCCTAGAAGGGGGAGGCTTTTACATGCATCTGGTGACCCATCTTTGCAGCTGATGCTCAGGGAATGTCACTTGACTGCTTGTCTCTGGAGACTAGGGAAGCGTGCATTCCTGGTCTCATGAGACTATAATAATCAGTGTCATTCAGAAAGGAGCTCATACTTCTGCCTAGTGTCCCAATTCTGGCAGTTGGTAACAGGGGACACCTCTATATTGTCGGCCTTTAACAAACAGTGGGGTGTACGCTCATGGGCAACCAACTGAGTTTTTAAATACAGTATTCCCTCACTTACCACGGGTATTACGTTCTAGACCCTCCCGTGATAAGTGAAAATCCGCGAAGTAGGAACCTTACATTTATTTTAGTACTTATATACATTTTAAGGCTTTATAAACCCTTCCCACACACTTATAAACCGTTCCCAGTTCATTATTAACCTTTCCCACTCCCTATTAACCTTTGCCACACTTTTATAAACACTACTTATGTTCTTAAACATATTCTACTCTTAAACCTACGTAACTTCAACAACATACGTATACAGTAACTGTACTGCAAAATCCTGTGATATAGCAAAAAAATCCGCGATAATTAAATATAATATTTTTAAAAATCCCTCGATACAGTGAGGACACGATAAGTGAACCGGACATAGAGAGGGACTGCTGCAGCTCCCACCCACAGGGCATAGCAACAGGCAACAGACCCAAGAGGCTCAGTCCCGCTGTGAAGGAGGCTTACGGCTAATCATCATTGCTCTAACTTGAGGGTAGCTTTCTAATTAAACACACATTCAAGGTATGGCTATAATCTTTTCCTCAGACCTTGGAGGGCAGGCACTATATTCATGCTCTTCTTCGGCCAGACTTCAGACTGCCAGTGTCTCCTGGAGCACAGCTTTACCAACTGGTGTCCTTGTTTTTGCAGCTGACACCCAGAAGCACCCCTTGATCACTTGCTCTGTGTCCCACGGGACTGTGGCAATTGGAGAGACAGTTCTCAGAGGACTGCCATCCCCAGGGCACTGTGCAGGTAAGCAGACTGAGGCACTCGCCCAGTCTTTCTGTGAAGGAGGACTCCGCTTGTTTGTCCTGCAGCTTCGGCCAAAGAGGCACACTTCATGTTTGGCATAATATAGTAAACTATGGAGCTGTCCTCACGGAATGTAGGCTATGGACACCTTCCTAGTGCTCCCTCTCTGTCTTGTTCCAGCTCACTGGTATCTCCCAGAAAAGAGCTTATTCATTCATCTGGAGTCCCAATTTTTGTAACTGCCACCCAGGGAACATTGCCAGATCACCTAACAAGTGAGGTTTATACCTGTGGTCCAACAGGACTGTATCTATTTGCATACTCTTAAAAGCTGTTGCCTAAGGGTCTGGCTTCCAGAGGGCTTGAATCTAGGTGCTTAGATCCTCCCTGTAGGGACACTGACAGGTCTTGACACATCCTCAATTACCTGAAACTATTAGAAATATAATAGGCTGCTTGGACAAGCATAAAGGTTTGAGAGACAACAGAGCTGCGGCAAGGTTGAATGACAATGTCCATCTTCTACATGACACTACCCCTTCAAAACTAGGAGAGGTGACTGTTTCATCTGCTGTAGAAAAACCAACACAGAGTCAAGAAAAATGAAGGAATAAAGGAATATGCCCCAAATGAAAGAATAACATAAAATCTCAGAACAAAAGACAAACAAAAAAAACACAACCTAAATAAAATGGAATTAAGTAATTTTTAACGGATAGAGTATAGTTCAAAGTAATTGTCATAAAGACATTCACTGAAGTGAGGAAAAAGAATGAACGGACACAGTGACAACTTCAACAAAGAGATGGAAATTATAAATAAGAAAGTACCAAATAAAAGGGACTGAGATGAAAAATATAATAACTAAACTGAAAAACCCACTAGAAAAGTTCAACAGCAAATGAAATGAAACAGAATAGAAAAATCAGTCAACTGTAAGACAAGGCAGTGGAAATCATCCATTCAGAACTGCAGAAAGAACTAATTAGAATGAAAAAAGTGAAGATAACTTAAAGGACTTATGGGACAGCAGCAAATGACTAATATTTGCATCTTGGGGTTACAAAGAAGAAGAAACTTTGTTTGAAGAAATGGCTGAAAATGTCCCTAACCTGAGGAAGGAAACAGACATCCAGGGTAGCACAGAAAATTCCAGATAAGATGAACCCAAAGAGACCAATACCAAAACACACTATAATTACAATGTCAAAAGTTAAAGAGAAAGAGAAACTATTAAAAGTATCAAGAGAAAAACAACTTGTTAAGCTACAAAGAAACTCCCACAAAACTATCAGCAGGTTTTTTTCTGCAAAACTTGGCAGACCAGAAGAGTGACATTGTATATTCAAAGTGCTGGATGTAAAAAACAACTATCAATCATGAATATTCTACCCTGGAAAATTATCATTCAGAATTAAACAAGAGATCAAGAATTTTCCAAACAAGCAAAAGCTTAAGGAGTTCATCACCACTAAAATGGCCTTATGAGAAATTGATAAGGGCTCTTCTTTAAGCTGAAAATAAAGAGTGCTAATTAGTAACAGAACATATCGAATAAATCTCACTGGGAAGGTAACTATATAGTAAAGGTTGTTGTTGGCAGCCGTCCGTCTCGAGAGACGATGGTGTAGCTTCTTAAGAGTCTATCTGCACCGCCGAGAATGGCTGTGCAGTCCGACTCGGGTGTGACACGGTATCTGTCTCCTCCCGTGTTGAATCAACGCTGGAGTGTCCTCTCCAGTGAAGCTGAAGCTACAGAGCCCGGGCAGGGTGATATGGAGGGTCTGCTGTTGTCCATGCAGCAGACCCCCCCTCTCTTCGCAGCTGAAGGGTCCAAGGGAAAGATGGAGTCAATACAGCTTGGCTTCAGGTGCGCCGCAGGAGTTGCCGGTGTTGACTACAATGTCAAACCACCTTAGGGACTCCGGCTCCGGATTTTCTGTCGGGGTTTACTCCCTTAGCCTTTCCCCTGAAGAGGTATGCCGCAAGGCAGCGGAGGTTTTTTGGAGTCAGAGTTTTCCTTCTCTGATGTGCCCTGACTGGAAGATCGAACCAGCGACACTTAGCTCGCAGGCCGACGCTCAATCCACTGAGCCAAACCAGCCAGGGCATATAGTAAAGGTAGTGGACTAATAACTTATAAAGCTGGTTAGAAAGTTAAAAGACAAAAGTAGTAAAAATTACAATAATAAGTTAAGGGATACATAAGTTAAAAACATGTAATGTGTGACATAAAAAAAAAGTAGGGAACTAAAAACGCTGAGCTTTAGAATGGGATCAAACTGAAGTTGTTACCAACTTAAAATAGATTGTTAAAATGTTATATATAATAAGCCTCATGGGAACCACAAAGCAAAAACCTATAGTAAATACACACAAAAAATAAAGAGAAAGGAATGTAAATATACCACTGAAGAAGGTCATGAAACCATAAGAGAGCAAAAGAGAGCGACAGAGATGAACTACAAAAACAGACAGTGAACAATTAACCAAATAGCAACAAGTTACATACCTATCAATAGTTACTTTATATGTTAATGGACCAAATTCTCCAACCAAATGACCCATCTATACGCTGTTGACCAGAAACTCACTTAAAAAAAAAAAATCCTTGCCCAAGGACCTGTTCATTGATTTGAGAGAGAGGGGATAAGGGAGAGAAAGAAAGTGAGAGAAACAGCAATTTGAGAGAGAAACATTGATGCAACAGTGCAATGGCCATCTGTTGCTTTGATCTGTTGCTTCGTATATACCCTGATTGATAACCAAACCAGCAACCTAGGCATGTGCCCTAAATGGGAATCAAACCTGTGACCTTTTGGTTCGTGGAATGACACTCCAACCAACTGGGTCACACCAGCCAGGGCTACAAGAGACTCACTTTATTATTTTAAAAAAATGTTTAGTGATTTTAGAGAGGGAAAGGAAGGAAGGGAGGGAAGGAGAGAGTGGGGAGGGGGGTGACAACAGAAACATTGATGTGAGAAACATCAACTGGTTGCCTTCCATAGGTGTGCTGATCTAGGATTGAGCCCACAACCTAGGTATGTGCTCTGACTGGGAATAGAACACCCAAACTTTTGGAGTACTAGATGACATTACAACCACTGAGCCACAACAGCCACGGCAAGAGACTCACTTTATTTTATTTATTTATTTTTTTTTGAGACTCACTTTAGATGCAAGAACACACAGACTTAAAGCGAAGAGATGAAAAATAATATTCCATGAAAATGGAAACCAAAAGAAAGCTGAAGTAGCTATATTTATAACACACAAAATAGACTTTAAAACAAAGACAAATAAGAAACAAAGATTGTGGGGGACTTTGGCCAAGATAGACACTCTGTGTGTCCCTCTACAACTAAGAAGGAATACAACTATCTCAAAACTAGAGACAATCAGAAGTTCCAGAAAATCGAGCTGCATGAAGTTCAACAAATAAAGATATAAAGAAGAAATACTCATCCAGACAGGTAGGAGGGGAGGAGCCAGGGCAGAGAGGATGCGGTGTGGTGGCAGCAGCAGTGGTGGGCCGGTGGAAAGCGCAGTTACATGTTTTAAAAAGTCAGGAGGGACACCTAGGGAGCGTTCCCAGCTCCTGACCAGACGGCGCAGATCATGGTCCCAACACCAGGGACAATAAAGCCTCATTGCTTCTGACTGTGCAAACACCAGTGGAGGTTGGGGCAGAGGAAGACACTGCCAGTCTCTCAGCAGGGTGCGCTTGTTAAAAGGGCCCCGATGGTCCTAGAACATCCGCAGACCCACCCACTCTGGGAAAAACGGGCAGAGCAACACTAGAGAGGCACCAGTCCCATACGGAAGTGGGAGAAGTGCCTGGAAAAGGGGCAAGTGCTGAGCAAGCGGCATTGTTCTCTCTCTGACCCCTCCCCCATATACAGCACCGAAACAGGGTGAAAACAGGTCACCCTGTACTGAGGAATACCTAAGGCTCCACCCTCTATAACGTTAAGAGGTGCGACAGCCCTTGCCCAAGTCACAGAGGCAAAGACAGAAAGATGAGGAGACAGAGAAGTACGACCCAGAAGCAGGGGCAGATCAAGGCCCCCGTGGCACAACTAAGCAATGAGCAGGTAGCACGCCTAATGGATGAGGAGATACATAACTTAACAGATGCACAATTTAAGGCAGTGGTGATTAGGATGCTCACAGCTCTGACAACAAAGAGTAAACAGGACGGAGAAAGAATGAAGCTATCCTGGCTGAAATGAAGGAAAATCCACATGAAACAAGTGGTGAAGGAAAGGAAACCAGGGTTCAAATCAACAAATTGGAACATAAAGAAGAAACAGTCAACCAGTACAGAAGGAGGAAATGAGAATTTAAAAAATGAGGAGAGGCTTAGAAACCTCTGGGACAGCTATAAACATGCCAACATCCGAATCATAGGGTTGCCAGAAGGTGAAGAGGGAGAGCAAGAAATTAAAAAATTATAGAAAAAATAATGAAGGAAAACTTCCCTAATTTTGGGAAGGAAATGGACATATGGGTCCAGGAAGCACAGAGTCCCAAACAAACTAGATCCAGGGAGGACCACACCAAGACACATCATAATCAAAATGCCAAAAGTTAAGGATAAAGAGAGAATCTTAAAAGCAGCAAGACAGAAGAGGAGAATTACTTACAAAGGGGTACCTATAAGACTGTCAGCTGATTTCTCAAAAGAAACTTTACAGGCAAGAAGGGACTGGCGGGAAATATTCAAAGTGATGAAAAGCAAGGACCTACAACCAAGATTACTCTATCCAGCTAAGATATCATTCAGAATTGAAGGGCAGATAAAAGTGCTTCCCAAAGTAAAGCTGAAGGAGTTCATCATCACCAAGCCATTATTATATGAAATGTTAAAGGGACTTATTTAGGAAAAAGGAAATCAAAACTATGAACATTAAAATGAAAACAATATCACAACTATCAACAACAGAAGCTAGGAAATGGAACAAAGGCAAACTAAGCAGACAACCTGAGTGGGAACAGAATCATAGGTATGGTGACCAGGTGGGGGGAGGTCAGCTGGGAGGGGGAAGGGGGAGAGGGAGGGAAATGGTGCAGGAATTAAGAAGCAAGGTTAACAGGGTGGGGAATGGACAGGGGCATTTTGAGAAGCTTTATGCACAACCCATGGACATGGACTAAGGGTGGGTGGCCGCTGGAGGGAGGGGGGTTGCTGGGTGGAGAGGAGCAAAGGGAAAAGAAATTGGGACAACTGTAATAGCATAATCGATAAAACATATTTTTAAAAAAATACAAAGACTGTAAGAACAAACAAAGATGGTGTTACATAATGATAAAAGGGTTAGTCAAACAAAAGAATATAAGATTTGTAAGTATTTATGCATCCAACACAGAACCATCTAAATTATAAAGCAAATATTAACAGAGTTAAAGGGAGAAACAGACATCAGTATAATAATATTAGGATATTTTATTACCCCATTCACATCAATGGAAATATCATCCACACAGAAAACATTGATCTTAAGATTCATGTTAGACCAAGTTGATTTAAAAGATATATACAGAATATTCCATCCAAAAGCAACAGAATACATTTTCTTCTCAAGTGCATGTGGAACATTTAACAGGACAGGTCGTACATAAGGCCACAAAACAAGTCTTATAAACTTAAAGGACTGAAATCATATCACGTATCTTTTCCAAACACAATGGTATAAAACTAGAAATTAATCTCACACACACACAAAAAATGGAAAACTCACACATATTGTGGAACGTAAACAGCATGCTGCAGAATAACCAATGGGTCAATAAATTAAAAGAGAAATCAAAATACTTTGAGGAGATGATTGACTATTGGGTGGTAGGCACACAATGCAATATACAGATCATGCATCGTAGAAATGTACACTTGAAACCTATATGGTTTTATTAACCAATGTCACACACAATAAATTTAATTTAAAAATTAAAATTAAGAATACTTTGAGACAAACAAAAATGGGAATATAACATACCAAAATCTGTGATATGCAGCAAAAGCATTTCTAAGAAAGAAGTTGTGAATGTCTACCTTAAGAAACAAGAAAAGTCTCAAATCAACAACATCGCTTTACACCTCAAGAAGAACAAATGAATCCTAAGGTTAGCAGAAGGAAGATGATAACAAAGATTAGAGCAGAAACAACTGAAATAAAGACTAAAAAGACAGTAAAGAAGATCAATGAAACTAAGAGCTGGGTTTTTTTAAAGATAAAATTGACAGACCTTTAGCTAGACACACCAAGAGAAAAGAGAACTCAAAAATCAGATATAGAAAAGATATTACAACTAATATTAGAGACATATAAAGAATCACAAGAGTACTATGAACAGTTATATGTCAGCCTAGAAGGAAGAAAAATTCCTAGAAACATACGCCCTCCCAAGATTGAATCTTAATGAAATAGGAAATCTGAACAGATCAACTACTAGAAAGATTAAATCAGAATCAAACCTTCCAACAAACAAAATACCAGAATCAGATAGCTTCCGTAATGAATTCTATCAAACACTCAAAATAATAATTAATACTAATCCTCAAAATCTTCCAAAAAGGAAAAAAGAAAGTTCTTCCAAATTCATTTAAAGAGGCTAGCATTACCCTGATACCAAAATCAGACAAGGATCCCACATGAAAAGTAAATAACAGTTCAATAGCCCAGATGAATATAGACGTAAAAATTCTCAACAAAATATTAGCAAACCAAATTCAACAATACATTAGAAGAATCGTAAGCATGATCAAGTGAGATTTAATTCCATGGATATGTGGATGGTTCAACTTCAGCATACAAGTCAATGTGAAACATCACATTATTAAAATAAAGAATAAGAACCAAATAATCTCAATAGATGCAGAAAGAACATTTGACAAAATTCAACATCTGTTTATGATTTTTAAAAAAATCTCAACAAAAGGTATAGAGGAGACATATCTCAATTTAATAAAGGTCACATATGATAAGCCCACAGCTAACATCATACTCAGTGGTGAAGAGTTGAAAGCCTTCCTTCTAAAATCAGAAACAAGATAAGGATGTCCACTCTCACCACTTTTATTCAACATAGTACTGGAAGTCCTAGCCACAGCAATTATGCAAGAAAAGAAATAAAAGGTATCCAGATTGAAAAGAAAGGAGTAAAATCATCACTATTTGCAGATGACATAATATTATATTTAGAAAACCTTAAAGATTCCATCAAAAAACTGTGAGAACTAATAAACAAATTCAGTAAACTTACAGGATACAAAAGCAATACACAAAAATCTGTTGCATTTCTATACACTAATAACAAACTATCAGAAAGAGAAATCAATACACTTAGGAAAAAAATTAACCAAGGAAGTGAAAGACCTGATATTGAAAAATACAAGACATTAATGAAATAAAATGAAGACACAAATAAGTGGGAAGATATTTCATGTCCATAGATTGAAAAAAATAACATTAAAGGTCCATATTACTTAAAACAATATATAGATTCAATGCAATCTCTATCAAAATTTCATTGGCACATTTCAAGGACATAAAACAAATAATCCTAAAATTTGTATGGAACCCCTGCTCCCCCCAAAAAACCCTCTGAATAGTCAAAGCAATCTTGAGAAAGAAGAACAAAACTAGAGACATTATGGTCCTTGACATCAAACTAAATTACAAAGCTATAATAATTAAAACAGTATGGTATTTTTTCATTTTAACTTTTAAAATTTGAATTATATTTTATTGTTTATGCTATTACAGTTGTCCCAATTTTCCCCCTTTGCTCCACTACACCCACAGCCCCCACTCCCTTGGACAATCCCCACCATGTTGTCCATGTCCATGGGTCCTACATATATGTTCTTTGGCTACTATATTCCCTATGCTGCACTTTACATCCCCAAAGCTGTTCTGTAACTACCTATTTGTACTTAATCCCTTTACCTTTTTTGCCCATTCCCTTGATGATCCTCCCACCTGGCACACATCAAAACGTTCTCTTCATCTATGATTGTTTCTGTTCTACTTGCGCATTTATTTTGTTTTATAGATTCATTTATTGATAGATATGTATTTATTACCATTTCATTGTTCGTATTTTTTATTTTCTTCTTCTTCTTCTTCTTCTTCTTCTTCAAGAAGACCCTTTAACATTTCATGTAATACTTATTTAATGGTGACAAACTCCTTTAGCTTTTTCTTGTCTGAGAAGTTCTTTATCTGTCCTTCCATTCTAAATATCTTTGCTGGGTAGAGCAATCTTGGCTGTAGGTCCCTGCTTTTCATGACTTTGAATATTTCTTGCCAATCCCTTCTAGTCTGCAGTTTCTTTGAGAAATCAGCTGACAGTCTTATGGGAACTCCCCTGTAGGTAATTAACTTCTTTTCTCTTGCTTTTACGATTCTCTCTTTATCTTTAATCTTTGACATTTTCATTATAATGTGTGTTGGAGTGTTCCTCTTTGCATCCATCTTATTTGGGACTCTCTGTGCTTCCTGGACTTGCATGTCTATTTCCTTCACCAAATTAGGGAAGTTTTCTTTCATTATTTTTTCAAATAGGTTTCTAATTTCTTGCTCTCTCTGTTATCCTTCTGGCACCTCTATGATGCGAATATTGGACCTCTTGAAGTTGTCCCAGAGTCTGCTCACACTATCCTCAATTTAAAAAAATTTTTTCTTCTTCTGATTGGATGCTTTTTTGCTTCCTTATGTTCCAAATCATTAATTTTATTCTCAGCTTCATCCACTCTGTTGTTTCCCTGTAAATTGTTCTTTATTTCAATTAGTGTATCACCCATTTCTGACTGTTTTGAACTCTGCATCTCACAGATTGCTCATCTTCACTTCGTTGAGCTCTTTTTCTGGAGTTCTGATCTGTTCATTCATTTGGGCCATGTTTCTTTGTCTCCTTGTTTTGGCAGCCTCCCTGTGTTTGCTTCTGAACTGCTTTGACTCCGTATCTTCCACAGCCTCAATATCCACTATTTGTTACAACCAGAAGTTATAGGGACTTATCATCCTGGGCTGGGGCGCCTCGTGTGGGGCACCCTAGCTCCCAAGATATCACTCCGGATTTTTATCCACCACATGTGGGAGTGGGACCAGCCTGTTCCACAAGCCCACCCCTCCTGCTTGTCTTGTGTGGTTCCTTCTTTAATTCCAGTTGGACTTCCATTCATCTCAATTTCTGGTGGTTCTTAATAATATTTGTTTTGTAGTTTAGTTGCAATTTTGATTAGATTGTGGGAGGAGGTGAATTGTGTTTACCTATGCCACCATCTTGACTGGAAGTCAAAACAATATGGTATTGGCATAAAAACAGACAATAGATCAATGGAATAAAATAAAAAGCCCAGGAACAATCCTACAAATATATAGTCAATTAATTTACAACATAGGAGCCAAGAATATACTATGGGAAAACAGCAGCCTCTTCAACAAATGGTGTTGGGAAAACTGAACAGCCACATGGAAGGAAGGAAGGAAGGAAGGAAGGAAGAAAGGCAGGGAGGGTGGGGGGGAGGGAAGGAAAGAAGAAACTCAACCACTATCTTATGTCATACATAAAAACTTATTCCAAATGGGGTGAAAGACTTGAATGTAAGACCTGAAACCATTAAACTCCTAGAAGAAAACACAGGTGGTAAGCTCCTTGACATACTTTTTAAAAATGATATTTTGTATCTGACGCCAAGCAAATATAAATAAGTGGGACTACATCACACTAAAAAGCTTCTGCAAAGAAAACCAGCCAAAAAATTAAAAGGCAATTTACTAAATGGGAGAATGTACCTTCAAATCATATATCTTGTAAGGGGTTAATAACCAAAATATACAAAGAACTCTTACAATTCAACAGCAAAAAAAAAAAAAAAAAATCTGATGAGAAATGGACAGAAAATCTAAATAGACTTTTCGAAAAAAAGGCATACAAATATATAAAAAGAAGTTCAACATCATTAATCACCATGGAAATTCAAATCAAAACTTCACACCAATTAGGAAGGCTATTATCAACAAGATAAGAAATAACAAGTGTGAGTGAGAACGAAGAGAAAAGGTAACCCCTGTGCATTGTTGGGGGGAATGTAAACTGGTACGGTCACTATGGAAAACAGTATGAAGGTTCCTCAAATAATTAAAAATAGAACTACCATGTGATCCAGTGATTCCACTTTGGATATTTATACAAAGAAAACAAAAACACTAATGGGAAAAGATATATGCATGTTCACTGCAGCATTATTTACAATAGCCAAGACATGTAAACAACCTAATTGTCCACTGATGAATGTTTAAAGAAACTGTGGTACACATATACACAATGGAATATTAAAAAAGATGCAATCTTGCCATTTGCAACAACATGGATGGACCTTAAAGGCCTTACACTAAGTGAAATAAGTCAGAAAGAAAAAGAGAAATACTATATGATCTCTCTAATATGTGGAATCTAAAGAGAAAAAAGCAAACAAACAAGCTCATGGATACAGAGAACAGACTGGTGGTTGCCAGGGGTGAGGGTTGGGAGAGATGGGTAAACAGTTTTTTCTGTTTAAATAAGTTGCTTAAAAAATAAATTAAATATCACCTAATACAGGAAACTAAAGAACAACACAAACAAAGGAACTAAATAGAACAAAGAGCAGAATAGCAGTCAATAGGGGGGAGGGGAGAGGGAGAGAAGGGGGATGAGTAAGGGAAGGGATTAGTCAAAGAACCCATATAAAAGACTCATGGACATGGACAACGGGGAGGGATATGATTGCGGGAGAGGGGGTGGGTTGGGTGGGGGAGAGAAATTAGGGGAAAAGGGGACAACTGTAATTGAAAAACCAAAATAAAAAAAATAAATTAATTAAAAACCCCACAAATTTATCATTTTACATTTCTGGGCATCCAATATCTGAAATGGGTCTCATTGGACCAAAAATCAAGATACAGTTGGCAGAGCTGCATTCCTTCTGGAGTCTCTAGATACCATCCACACATTCCTTTGCTCATAGGCCCATTCCTCCATCTTCAAGTTAGTAATGTCAGGTGCTGTCTTTCTGATGCTGCCATTTCCTTGGGTTCTCCCTCTTCTGCCTCCTTCGTCTTTTTCAGGATCCTGTGACATTGCTGACCTCCCACTCCTTCCCAAATAATCAGAGATAATCTTCCTGTTTGAAAGTCAGCTGGTTAGTAACCTTAATTCCCCTTTGTCATGTAGCCTAAAATATTGTAGGGTATAGGGATTAGTATGTATTGAATAGATATGAGGGAGGGCATAATTCTGCCTACCTCTAACTTTTCTAAAAATAGAAGCATACTATATGTGTATTCTTTTGTGACCTTCGCTCAACATTTGATTCATTCATGTAGTTGTATAATAGTTCCTTCATTTTCATTGTCTTTATATGCAATATGAACATGCCACAATTTACTCATTCTACTACAGATAAAAATTTCTATTATATACTGATAAAGATATGTATCTAGCAGTGACAATGCTGTGTAATAAGATATATGTGTCTTTAGTATCACAAGAGAATAGTAAACTGTTTTCCGAAAACAGTTGAACCAATTTGCACATCTACCAGTATACAAAGATTTCCTATGGCTTTACATCCTTCCCATTACTAATTATGAGGTGTTTTAATATGTTTATTATGTTTTAAAGATTTCTGTACAGTGGCATTTCATTGATTTTAATTTTATCTCCCTGATTATTAATGAAATACAACAGATTTTCGTTTGTTGGCCGTATAGTTTCCTTTCTTATGAATCAGCTGCTCGAATCTTTTTAGTTTGTTGGAGATCTTTAGATATTCTGAATATGGATCTTTTTTCAGTTATATATGTCAGATATCTTCTCCCTATTCTGGTTTGAAGCTTCATGGTCTTTGTGGTGTCTTCTGATAAGTCTTTAATTTTAGCAGAGTAAAATTTTTTTACTAATCTTTTCCTTTATGGTTAATGGTTTTCGCAATTTTAAAAGAAATCCTTCCCTACCCAAGGTCATGTAAATATTCTCTTCTAAAAGTTTTAATCTAACAGGAATTGATTTAATCTATCAGGAACTGATTTTCTAGGATAATGTGAAGTAGGAAGCCAATTTCAGTTTTTTCATACAGGGTTACCCAATTAACCCAGTGACAATTACTTAAAAGACCGTCTTTCCCCCCATTATCTCTCTATAACACCTCAGTCATATATCTGGTGTCTATATTTGCGGGCCCTCTAATCTGTTCCATTGTTCTACTTGTTTATCCTTATATCAATATTACACAACCTTACTTACAGCTTTATAGTAATTCTTGATATCTTGTACAGTGAGGTATACTACTATATCACTTCTAGCAGAAGAGGTATTCCTTCTTTGTAGTTCTTCGAGTGTGTCTTGACTTTTTACATACTTTTCATTTCCTTATAAATTTTAGAATGAACTTGTTAAATCTCATAAAAACACTTGTTAAAATTTTTATTGAGATTGCATTGAGTCAAAAATCAATTTGGGAAGAAATTAGATCTTTACAACATAGAATCTATGAACATCTCTATTAACTAATTAAAGCCTTTTTTAAAGTTTCTCAAAAAAGTTTTGTAATTTCCTTCAGAAAGGTTTTATAAATATTTTACTTGACTTATTTCCAGGTATTTATTATTTTATAAGTGATATATATTTTTTAAAGTTTTATTTTCTATCCAGTAGTTACTCAGAAATAGAATTTGTTTTTATATATTAACTTTGTAGCTGGCATTCTTGGTATCTTTTTCTAAGTTTATATTTTATCTATAGATTCTTTTGGATACCTCTAGATCTATAATTACACACTTCAGGAATAATGAAAGCTTGTTTCTTACTTTCTGATTCTTATCTATTAATTAATTAACTTACTTCTTTAATTCCCTTGCAGTGCTGGTTAGGACTTCTACTACAATGTTGAATAAAAGCAGTAATATAGAAGGTATTCTTGTTTTGTTCCTAATTTCAAAGGCTTTCTATACATATTCCTTATCAGATTAAGGAAATTGCTTTCTATTACTATTTTACTACAACTTTTTTATTGGTAACTGAGTTTGAATTTATCAATTTCTCCCCCCATCTATTGAGATGATCATAGGATTTTATCTTTTATTACATTAATATGGAATTAATTTTTCTCTAGTCCACTAGTCTTATTCCATCAGTGTATAATTTTGTCCTCGTTAAAACATTATTCTTCTAATGTGAAATTAAATTGACTTTCTAATGTTAAATCTTGCATTTGATATGAACTCAATTTAGTCATGGTTTAACAGTTTGACTTCATACATACAGATAAAACTACTTATTGTCACAAACCTAAATTTCTATCTCTGTGCCAGTGTAGACAATCCTAGGTTGTTTCTGAGACTGCAAGCTCAATTGAGATTTGGCAAGTATTGTAAAAAGCCACAAACTGGATAATAAATAACTACAATTAAGCTATTCAGTTACTTCTATACATTGTATCCTGGAGTGGCCTTAGTCATTCACCAGCCATTATCTTTTCTTCTTTTGCTAGTGATAGGAGACAACAACTATACCACTCTTTGGCCCAGCCCTTGAATACATTATTCAGTTAAGCAAAGTGGAAAAAGCCTATTTGGGGCCTGAGAAAAATTTTGGCTAAGGAATATATCATGAAAGTTTCGATTAACTAAAAGAAACACATGTATTGCAATGAAAAAAGGTTTAAGGCCTTTTGTTTACAATCACACACCCGATTCTTTTCCTTACCTACAAAAAAGTCTTACACTCAAGAGTTGAACTCATCTCAAAAATACTGTAAGTTTTAAAATAATATGTTTAACAAAAAAGGTACCAAAAAAAGTAAAAAGAACCCTTAATATTAATGGGTGAGGTGCATAAAAATGATCACTGTAGATTTATACAACAAATATTTAATGAGTCTCTATGTTTTGAGGGTAGAAACTATGTCTGCTTTTTGTTCAACTCTGTATACCTGGCTCTTAATAGTGCCATACAGTACACAGCATATAGCAGGGGATCAATAAAATATATGTTCAAAAAATGAACAAATAAGTGACTGAAACAAAACTGGACTCAGAAATGAGTAAGAATTCTGTCCCCTATCTATACAGCTTCATCAATAGTAAGACTAAAACATAATTAACATACTAAAAAAGGACCAAATCACAATTTTACTTTTATGATTTTTAAAACAGAAATACTACATAATCTGGATTGACAACATTATGATTTTTAAAACAGAAATACTACATAATCTGGATTGACAATAACTTCTTTCCGAACAACTAAGTGTTTGAATAAAATAAATCAATTCCAGCTACTAAGGGGAAAACTAGCATATATATCAAACTATGGATATTTTATAATTTTTTAAAACAATGATATTGAATGCTTTTTCCATTTGGAAGTATAAAATATTTTAAATTTATAATATTCCCCTTCCTATTTTAGGTTAGCTCCTGTATCTTTCTGATATGGCACCTTTTTTTTTTTTTTTTTTTTTTTTTTTTTTTTTTTTTAATAGCATTTCCTTATATTCTGGCACAAGGTGTTCTAGGCTTATCTTGAAACTTCTGTGCCCCAATTCTGGAATCAGCTATTTCTCATCTAGGGGTGGGTGGTGAGGAACAGAAGAGAAAGCCACCAGTCCCAAGGGAAGTCTCAGACTGTTGTTTTTTTGTAAGCCACTAAACTTTGTAGTGGTCTGTCACACAGCAATAGAAAAGCAATTGGTACCTGGAGAGGAGTGCTGCTCTAACTAAAACCTAAAACATCTGGCATTGGCTTAAAATGAGGTAGCAGACAGTTGCCCTAAGGAACTTCACAGAACCTGATGGTGGAGGCTGGAGGGCAGTGAAAAAGTTGCTATTAAAGGCTGGAGAAAAGGGCACCCTAGCTCGGGCAAGACAATTAAAGAAACTATAACCTGCAGTAATATGATAGATTCAAACATGCGTACCTAAATGGATTTAAATCACCATAAATACATGTGACTATCTGTACTGAAATATGTTAGTTGAAGTTAAGAAGTATATGACAGATCACTAAATATTAATCTTAAATCTTAATAATGAAAAGGGCACACAGACACACACACACATACATTCCTCCAATATTCTAATTTAATTTCTCCCCTCACTTAGTTTTAGTTATCATTCAAATATATTACATATTTTTCCTTTTCAAATAAGGCAAAGGAAGCAAACCATGTCAGCCAACTTACCCTCTTTGCTCACACAGAAAAGAACATGAATTTCTGCCTAGAACAGATTTAGGTTTCACATAATATTGGAAAACAAACTCAATTTTAGAGTCTATAAAGACCATCCTAAACTGTGATCCAATTCTTACAATATTTTCTTTCTTCTTGAAACATTGCTCATCTCACATTCTGCCAATAAAGTTTTCAAAGCCATGCCCTGAAACAATACAATTTAGAGAAAACTTTTATCCTAAATGGGGCATATGATATAGCCTTTAGTGCTAGCTCTACTGTTTATTACTGTCAATCTCTAGAACATTTCAGAATTGCCTTCTCTAGTAATTTTAGTGAAATGCTTCCAATTACTATATTTTACTTCTTTTTGCAGGTAAGAAACATGCTAAGAGGTCCTTTTTTCCTAAGACCCTCCCACTAATTGCTCAATAACTTTATGATTTTATGAACTAGAAGTAGCTGGTTCCTTCTTTCAAGGAACAAACATGAAGCCCAAGGATATAACAGTAATGTGGCTTCTTAAATCTGAAAAAAACTTTTGGGAAACATTTATTTAACTGACATGGCATTTTACTCCCAGCTAATTTTCTAACTGAAGGTCATGAGGTCTAGAAAAAGAATCGTCGGCAGCCGTCCATCTCGAGAGACGATGGTGTAGCTTCTTAAGAGTCTATCTGCACCGCCGAGAATGGCTGTGCAGTCCGACTCGGGAGTGACACGGTATCTGTCTCCTCCCGTGTTGAATCGACATCTTGCGATGTCGCTGGAGTGTCCTCTCCAGTGAAGCTGAAGCTACAGAGCCTGGGCAGGGTGATATGGAGGGTCTGCTGTTGCCCATGCAGCAGACCCCTCCTCTCTTCGCAGCTGAAGGATCCAAGGGAAAGACGGAGTCAATACAGCTTGGCTTCAGGTGCGCCGCAGGAGTTGCCGGTGTTGACTACAACGTCAAACCGCCTTAGGGACTCCGGCTCCGGATTTTCTGTCGGGGTTTACTCCCTTAGCCTTTCCCCTGAAGAGGTATGCCGCAAGGCAGCGGAGGTTTTTTGGAATCAGAGTTTTCCTTCTCTGATGTGCCCTGACTGGAAGATCGAACCAGCGACACTTAGCTCACAGGCCGACGCTCAATCCACTGAGCCAAACCAGCCAGGGTAGAAAAAGAATATAATTATCTTAATATCATGATATCTCTCGCTTCTCATCGGGAGGCAAAAAAAAAAAGGAAAAGTCTTAATTCTGTATAACACAAAAACTTGTTAATAACTTAATTTATTAACTTAAATCTCTTAAAAGAAACTAATTATAAATCTCTAAATACTATTTTAATGTTTAATTTAACAAATCCTTTGCTCTTAGAACTCTGTTCAATTTTGCTCTTTCTTTTGGATGTGGTCACACTGTTATAATTATCATTCTCAATTTTTCTAGAAGCCAGCCAGAAAGCAACCTTCTTCTTCCTCAGATGGGTGTCTGACTTTTACATTATGGTGCCTGAGCTCACTTTCTTTGAGTGAGCTTACCTAATTCACACTCTCCTCTGTCCCTCTGTTCTCCCTATTTTCATGTAAGTTAGAAGAAATAATGTGGTGACATTTCTGTTAAAAGTAATCACCTATCTGATTCACAACCAAAGTAAGTTAAATTCGGCTGAACCAATTAATAGAAATATTTTGAATTTAAAATTAAGTTTTCCACACCACAACAGGTCAGCTTGAACTTAGTTCTATATAGAGGTCTTCCAAGTGTTTCCAGCTTTTATGTATGAGCAGGTTACCTGAAGCACACAAGGAAAAGGGACCAAAGGATATTTTTCCCAAATCTCTTATTTAAAAAACAGATGTTTTGGCCATCATGTATTGCTTATTATTATAAATGTATAAATATAGTATGACATTTTTAGGCTATCTGCTCAGCTTACAATGTTAAATTCTTATTCACAGGGGCTGGCTTTCTCTCCCTCCCATAAGTCATATATACCAGTAATTCCTATTTAACCTTACGGACCCTCTCCAAGGAAGAAACAGTGAACTTCAGATTCTCCTCAGTCTTAATATCCCGGTAAATTCCTGCCCATCATTCAAGAGCCATCTCAAGTGTAATCTCACTATACTTTGCATGACTTGTCTAGACACTGAAAAATGGATTCTGCCACTGTTTCTATTACTCTACTGCAGTAATTTTCATACAATACTATAAATATTCATTAGATTTTAAGTTCCTTGAAACCAAGAGCTTTTATCTTTAGCATCTAACACAATACCTGACTTATTGAAAGGTCAAGTGTATTTGCTAGAATAAACTCGGTGTGTTAAATTGGATATTTCATGCTGATCAAATTCCTACCTGTTCTATGTTTTATATTAAAATTGGAAAATTAATTATTTCTGAATAATCAAAGTTTATTTGGTAGGCAATTAATTTCTTAAGTATATTTTATTGATTATGTTGTTACAGTAGTTACAATATTTTTCCCCTTTGCCCCCCCTCTGCCCAGTAACCCCCTTCTCTCCATCAATCCCATCCTCCTTAGTTCATGTCCATGGCTCATGCATGTAAGTTCTTTGGCTTTGCCTTTACCTATATTATTCTTAACATCTCCCTGTCTATTTTGTACCAACCAATTATGCTTCTTAGTCTCTGCACCATTTCCCCATTTCACTCCCTCCCGCCTCCCAGCTGATACTCTCCAAATGATCCCCATACCTATGATTCTGTTCCTATTCTGGTTTGCTTAGTTGGATTTTGTTTTCATTTTTTAGATTCAGTTGTTGCTAGTTGTGACTTCGTTGTCATTTTAGTGTTAATAGTTTTTATCTTCTTTTTCTTAAGTAAGTCCCTTTGACATTTCATATAATAATGGCTTGGTGATGATGAGCTCCTTTGGCTTCACCTTGTCTGGGAAGCACTTCATCTACCCTTCCATTCTAAAGGACAGCTTTGCTGGACAGAGTAATCCTGGTTGCAGGTTGCCCTTCATCACATTGAATACTGCTTGCCAGTCCCTTCCTGCCAAAAAAGTATCCTCTGAGAAATCAGCTGATAGTCTCATAGGCACCACCCTGAAGGCAACTCTCCGCTTCTCTCTTGCTGCTCCCAGGACTCTGTCTTTATCTTTCACCTTTAGCATCTCAGTCATGATGCGTCCTGGTGTGGTCCCCTCTGGGTCCTGCTCATCCGGGACCCTCCATGCTTCCTGGACCTGTATGTCCATCTTCTTCCCAAAATTTGGGAAGTTTTCCTCATTTTTTTCAATTCTTGTTTCCTCTTTCTGCACTGGTCGACTGTTTTTTAATTCCTTATGTTCCAAGTCATTGTTCTGAACCCTGATTTCCTTCCCTTCACCATTGATTTTGTGTGGATTTTCCTTCATTTCACTTAGCATAGCCTTCACTTCTTCTCTTATGCGTTTGCCGTACTCAAACATGTCTGTCAATCCTGTGAGCATCTTTATCACCAGTGTTTTAAATTCTGCTTCTGTTAGGTTGGCTATCTCCTCATCAGTTAGGTTGGCTATCTCCTTGTCACTTAGTTCTCCCACTGGAACCTTGATCCATTTCCCCTTTTGGGCCATATTTCTCTGTCTCCTCATTCTGACAGGTTCCTGTGTTTGCCTCTGCGTTCCAGGTAGAGCTGTCACTCCTGTTATGTTGAAAGGGGTGGAGCCTTAGGGATTCGTCAGTAACGGGCAACCTATTTCACCACGTTGTGGCGCTGTATGTGGGGGAGGGGTCCAAGAGGGAACAATGCCACCAGCCCAGCACTCACCTTTTTTTCAGGCACCTCTCCCACTTCCGCATCGGACTGGCGCTCCTCTAGCTGCTGCCCTGGCCGTCGTTACCAGAGTAGATGGGTCTGCGGACATTGTAGGACCGTGGGGTCCCTTTAAACAAGCAGACTCTGCTGAGACCGGCAGTTTCTGCGTCCACCCTAACCCCCACTGGTCTGCACAGTCAGAAGCAATGAGGCTTGATTTTCCCTGGTGCTGGGACGGTGAGCTGCGAGGTCTCATGAGGAGCTTGGAGTGCTCCCCAGGTAACCCTCCTGCCTTTTAAAAACGTGCGACTGCACTTTCCGCTGGCCCGCCGCTGCTGCCACCGCACCACGTCCTCTCTGCCCTGGCTCCGCCCTTCCTACCTGTCTGGATGAGTATTTCTTCTTTATATCTTTGTTTGCTGGACTTCCAAGTAGTTTGATTTTTCTGGAACTTCTGGTTGTCTCTAGTTTTGAGGTAGTTGTATTCCTTCTTAGTTGTGGAGGGAGATGCAGCATGTTTGTCTACCCTTCCATCTTGGTCAGAAGGCCAGTAGTTAGTTAATTTTTAAAATGTGGGCTCCATGAAGGGAATCATAAGAAAGCATCCATACTTAGTAGTAGAGGAGATGTAGGAAACATATCTACAGACCAGGTCAGATTACACCCACACCACTAACAACCCTCTGCAACATAAATTAAAAACAAAATGGGCAATCTAATAATGATTATCCAGAATATATGTATTATCAAAAACTCCAAAACTCAACAAAAAACCAAAACAACCCAACTAAGACTTGAACAGACATTTTCCCAAAGATATAAAAATTGCAATAAGCACATGAAAAGACACTCAACGACACTAACCATTAAGGAAATGCAAATCAAAACCACAATGGGATACCATTTCACATCAGTTAGGATGGCTATTATTATTTTTAAAAAAATTTTTTTCTTTTATTGATTCTAGAGAGGGGGGAAGGGAGGAAGAATCAGAAGGAAAGAAACTGATGAGAGAGAAACATTGATTGGATGCCTCCTGCACGCCCCCAACTGGGGACCGAACCTGTAACCCAGGCATGTGCCCTGACCTGGAATCAAACTGGTAACCCTTTCGGTTTGTAGGACGATGTCTAACCAAATGAGCCACACCGGCCGGGGTAGCTATTATTTTTTTAAAAGCCAAAAAATAAATAAGTGTTAGTGAGGACATAGATTAACTGGAACCCTTGTGCATTGCTGGTGAGCATGTAAATGGTATAGTTGCTGTAGAAAAGAGTACAGTTGTTATTTATTTTTTAAATCAAATTAAGTTTATAATCAGCAATTACACTTCTGAGTATACACCCAAAAGAATTGAAAACAGGACTCAAACAGATACAGATACTTGTATACCAATATATATAGCAGCAATATTCACAAAAGAAAAAAGGTGGAAACAACCCAAATGCCCATTAGCATATGAATAAACAAGATGTGGTATATGCATACAACACAAAAATATTCAGCCTTAAAAAGGAATGAAATCTTGATACATGCTGCAATATGGATGAACCTTGAAATCATTGTGTTATAAGTGAAATGCGCCAGACGCAAAAGGACAAATATTGTATGATTCCACATGAGGTCCCTAGAATAGTCAAATTCAGAGTCAGAAACTAGAATTTTTACCAGAGGGTGGGTGGAAGAGCTAATGGAGAGTTATTGTTAGGATAATGAAAAAGTTCTTGAGATGGATATAGGGTAATAGTTGCACAACAATATGAGTTTACTTAATGCCACTGAACTTAACACTTAAAATTGGTTAAAACAGTAAATTCTGTATTATCTATATTTTACCACAATTTTAAAAAATCAAATGTGTGGTACTCAAAAGTAAAAAAAACAAATGCAAGCTTTCTCTTTTTATTGATACGCACCTTAAAAATCTCTAAAATTATAAACTTTTCTAATAACGATCTTATACCTCAGCAATAAATAATATATATATATATATATTTCAGAAACAAAAATTCAAAGTATTCTTGAAAGTCAAATCTCAAAAGTTAGTCTAAAAACTGTGTAACACAGAATGTCAGGTATTTATTAACTTCTTCCTGATTCCATTTCTCTTTCCCAGAGAAAAATGTTAATATTTCATTCTATTCAACTATGAAATTATGACCGTAAAATCTATTTCAATTCTAGAGCTAAGCCAGGAAAACCTAGGTTCATTTCAGTCCAAACACAAATTAATGTTTTCAACAGTATGGCATTTATTAAGAAATGCTAGCAGTCAAAAGTCTTATGTTCTTCTAATAAGTCATTCAGGCCATCCCACTCAATGACATCATCCTTACCAAATAAAGCCCATTATGTAATACCCACATATACAGTACTATCACTTTCTATGAAAAGTCACAGCTACTAATATTAAAGGGGCCCAAGACTGTGATAAATATACTGTAAAACAGATATTTTACAGAGCAATGTAAACTTTAAAAGGGTATAATAATCCTTCAACATATAATAGGGATAATAATCCTTCAACATATAAAGAAATGGTAAATACAAATTAGAAAAAGAATTTCTGAAACACACATTCAATATGTCATAATTAAATAAATAATAAGTAAAATTCTTAAAGAAGGTCAAGTCCCTAAAGAATTATATAAAAGTAATCATTTTAAGTAAGATTTGAAAACTATTACTGTTCATAGTACTTCCCACAGGCTAACAGATGCCAAGGAGAAAGAATATAAACAGTGCCCACTACTAATAAGAGTTTGCTACACTTTTAAACTTCCTTCAAATTTGCCACATTTAAAACACACTCTGTACTTAGGTATTTCCTTTATGTTTTCAACCAGTGTGCCATTCCTCTAAATATTCTGTTGAGAGAGAAGGCAATAAAAATCATTTTATTTTAGCTACTAACAAATTACGTAACCCAGGGAGGTCAGAAATGAGAATGTTTTCTAATGTTTTTCATTCTATAGTCATAGTATTTTTATATAAATTGTAGGTTTTCTTTTTAATTTTTTTTTATCAAAGATAACAAATCTATATAATTTTAAATTCCAATTAGTGCCTTCTGCTTCTGGGAAGATGGAGCAGATGTACTTTTTCCTATTCCTCCTGCTCAATACAACTAAAACCCTGGCCATTATACGTAAAACAAACATAAGAAAGCTCTAAAGGGTTGAAAGACGATGACTAGGGACTTCAGAACCCAAAGAACATCATAGTGATCAGTTCCCTGTTTTCTTCTTTCCTTATACATTAGACTTGGAGCTGTTGTCTCCATGTAGGCAACCCAGAAACACCAATGGGCAGACAAAACAAAACAAAAAACATGCCAGCCCCCAACAAAAGCCGACTCTCTATAGCCAAAGGACCAGGAAAGGGGCAACTTAAGACAGAAAACTGAGACAGTAACTGGTCTACTCCAGCCAAACATCAGAGAAACTGCAGTCTCAGCGCCTACCCATGCCAGCGAAGGCTGAGTGGGGAACCAAACTTTCACCCTTGCAAGGCTGTACCTTGGCCATTTCAGTGGCTCCTCCCCAGTCACCACTGGTGTGGTGTCAAAGAACGCCAAGTATGGAACCGGGGCTTTCATGCCTATTAGAAGGCAATATGGCTTCCTCACGACCATGTAGAGGCACCCTCCACCTGTGTGATGTCAGAGGAGGATTAGTAGAGGCAGGACTTTGTCCGCTCCCCAGTAGTTTGGAGAGGCAGAAAGAAAGGACAAATTGCCTGTCACAAGATTACTATTCCTTTTCAGAAAGCAAGAGCCTTGAAAAAAATCACTAGATTCCTAAGAGGGAGAAAATAATGGGAATATACAGGGTTTATAGCAAAACTGAAGGACTGAAAAAAATGTCAACCTGATGTTAATTTTAAGAGTTCTGCATTAGTAAATGACGCAGGAATTAAGAACATAGCAGGAGGGTGCAGAATAGACAGGAGGAAGTTAAGAATAGTACAAGGGTAAAGTCAAAGAACTTATATGCACTACCCATGGATGTGAACTAAGGGGGGGTGGGATTGCTGGAAGAGGGGTGCTGGGTGGAGGGGAGCAAAGGGAAAAGAACATACAAAAAAAGAGTTTTGCATTCGAGCATGAAAAGTCAGACTATCATATAACTATGGTGTCATTACTGAAATAAGAAAAGAATTAGAGAGGCACATTTCAAGAGAACATATCACTGAACCTATTTGACTTTTGAGTGAGGCAAATACTTTAACAAGATCCAGTTCCAATAGTTCAAAATCTTCAAAGTCAAAAACAATCTAAACTACAAAGATGCAGGGATTCAATGATGGGGATGTTGATAATTGAGTTCTGAAGCAATGCTGGAAAAAGGCAATTAGAGAAAACTCTACTAATGTCTTATTTAGTTTATAATATTAGAATTCATGCCCTGACTGGTGTAGCTCAGTTGGCTTGGCATTGTCCTGCAAAGTGAAAGGTTGCCAGTTCCATTTCTGGTCAGGGCACATGCCTGGGTTGTGGGTTCAGTCCCAGGTTGGGGCACATACGAGAAGCAACCAATCGATGTTTCTCTCTCATATTGATGTTTCTCTCCCCCTCTTATTCTCTATCCTCTCCCCTCTCTCTGAAAATAAATTTTAAAAATCTTATAATATTAAAATTCATACTGAATGATGACCATGTGATATGACTCAGAAAGTACATTTTTCTATGAAAGCTATGAATGTGTCACAACTTTTTTCCTTAGTTTTACTTTCATGTACAGTAGTAGAATTTATAGAGATGCCAAGTGTATTTCATTATGAGGCAAGTCTTAGTTTTAATCAGTTAGAAAATATAAAGCATAGTTTATGTTATAAGTCACTCATATTTTTAAATGATTCAATGATATCCTCTTATATTTCTCTACAACACTTTAAAAGTTAGAACTTTATGAACACTTTGAGCAGATTTATTAAAATCTCATTCACAACAAACTTTAATCACAGTATGTCTGGGCTACTGCATTGTGGCCTTCCACCAGGATTAGAAAATCTAGTCATAACACTATAAGTAATTTATTTGCAATGAGATTTAATGTGTTGTTAATAAGTTAAAATTAAGATCACCAGATTAAATGAATGCACTGAAAAATCTTTTTAACATAGTAACATAATATGGAAAAATAAATTGTTAAATGCAACTTGTTTTCCCATTTAAAAATACCTGTGAATGTTAACATATTGCATGTGTAAATCATTTTCATTAAAAGACTAATGAATTTTTTTTTATTTTTTATTATACAGATTGACCAAAGTGTAAGCAATGCTGTCTATTTTCATCACAAATAATTCTGGGTGAATAGATTTTTATTTTTCATTGCAATACTGGGTATTTTTGTTTCATCTACATTATGGTATAGTTGCCTCTTCTTTCTCCTGCTTGGAATGGTACTCATGAACATTGTTTTCCAGCACAATTTGAAGAAGGTAACCAATTCAAAAACAATCAATACATACTTTGCTTATTGATGAAAGGCTACTTAAAGAGAAAACAAATTTTGAATTAGAAATGTCCAAGTTTTTAAAAAGCAGCAGCTATTTTTCCAGTCTAATAGTTTTTATACCAGCTTGACAATCATTAGCTTTTGAAATGTGAATTCCTATTGCCAAAGTAAAGATTTCATTTTTATAACACCACTATACACTGTATATCTTTCTGCCCTTCAATCCACCCTCTGTCTACAGAGATGCTGGCCTGGGGCCTGCACCTACCTGGAAGCAGTCAAAGTTGGTAGCTGGGCACTGTAACAAACAAACAAGAATTACTGGAAAAGCTACCAAGAATGCTAAAGTCTGTACAACGCAGGAAATATAGTCAATAATATTGTAATAACTATGTAGGGTACTGGAAGTCTCAGGGGGAGCACTTTGTAAAGTATATGATTGTCTAACCACTATGCTGTACATCTGGAACTAATACAAAATAATATTGAATGTAAAATGTAACTAAAAAAAATTTTAAAAAGAATGCTGAAGTCTAAGAAAGCCCACATACCATACTTCATCATCTACATACATTTGCTCAGGAAAAGAAAATATGTATACTGAATGTCTTGAAAAAAATAGCTTTTTTTCACTGCTATGTTTTTCCACATATCCTAAGAGTGGAATGCTAAAAAATGTACGTAGGCTGATAAAATTTAGTACATATTTCCAAAGCTGGGCTGAGAGAAAACTAAAGAAATTTAACAGGAGGAATGAAAAATTAAATCAAATTTAGAACACTAATTTAACTAAGAGAATTATCCTTGTAATCTGAAGACCTGGGTTCTAGTCTTGATTTGTTGGTGACGTATGTTGGCCTGGACTGATAAAAAAATCACTTTATTGTAAAATGTAAAAATTACGTAATGAAAAAGAGTAAGAAGTTTGTTCTTTGGAAAAAGGTACTTTATAAGTATTATATAAGGCATTATTAATTGTTAAAAACTGTGCTGCCAAACATAAAATTATTATTTCATAACTGCTCACTTTAAATAATAAAAACTCTAAAGGTAACTAAAATAAAGAATTTCTCTCAAAGTTTTAAAAGAAATCGTTGGGAGATCGAAGATGGCAGTAGAATAGGTGGAAGCTACACCACCAACCTTCTCCCATGACCAAACTGGAATTACAACTAAATTATTAAAAAATCATCCTGAATAACCAACTGAAAACTAGCTGAAGAACAGCTTTATGAACAAGGACTGTAGAAGAAACCACACCACCATTTCGAGACTGACAGGAAGTACAGAGGCACAACAGAGCTGGCTGGGCTCCCACAGGCAACAGCTAAAGTTCCAGGGGGATATTTCAGCAGCCTTGGGGGAGCTTCCCGGAAAACTGTGGGGTCTTAAATCCCAAGGTGGATGCCACAGCCTAAAACATAAGAACTGGGAAAGGTGCCCACATAACATATGGCTATGAAAAGCAGTGGGGGTTATGTCCACCAGGGATACAGCTAGAGACTTACACACCCTCTTAAAAGGCCAATGCACGAAACTTCATTTGCAGCCACTTACATTAAACTCTGAGGGAGGGAGGGCAGGGTGGACTAGAGCCACATGAGAGTCTGGGGTTGGTGGGTCTGGTGAGAGAACTGAAGGAAAAGCTGCCAGGATTCCTGTGCTCAGTCATTCCCTATTCTGCAGAAGCCATCTTTCTGAGGTACAGCATTCCGCTAAATGTGCCATTAGCCTGGGGAAAGCAATAACCCCACTAGCAGGAATCACTCTAGCATAAGACCTGCTGAGGAGTATAACGGAAACAAACACAAAGAGGCAGCCAAAATAGGAAGACAAAGAAACAGCACCCAAATGAAAGAATAAGAGAATTCTCAAGAGGAGCTAAATGAAATGGAGGCAAGCATTTTATCAGATACAGAGTTCAAAGTAATGATTAAAAGGATGCTCAACAGTATGAAAAGACATAGAAACCATAAGAAAGTCCAGTCAAAAACAGAGAATGCAATATCTGAAATAAATAATACAATGGAAGGACTAAAGAGTTAGATGAAGCAGAGGATCAAAACAGCAATTTGGGATACAAGATAGAAAAGAACGCCAAAGTGGTACAGCAGAAAGAAAAAAGAATTTTTAAAACTGAGGATAGTTTAAGGAATCTTTGGAACAACATAAAGCGTAACAACATCCACATCATAGGGATACCAGAAGGAGAAAAGAGAGAGCAAGGAATCGAGAACCTATCTGAAGAAATAATGACCGAAAATTTCACTAACTTGGTGAAGGAAAAAGACATGCAAGTACAGGAGGTGCAGAGTCCCAAACAAGATGGACCCAAAGAGGGCCACACTAAGACACATCATATTTAAAATGGCACAGCTTAATGACAAGGAGAGAATCTTTTTTTTTTTTTTTAATGTATATTGTTTTCTTTACAGTTGCCCCACTTTTTCTCCCATTGCTCCCACCCACCCAGCCCACCCCATCTCCCACAGGCCATTCCCACCTCATTGTATATGTCCATGGGTTATTTATACTAGTTGCTTTACTAAACCCTTCCCCTACTTACTCCCTTCTCTCCCTCCCCTTCTACCCCCTGGTAACTGTTATTCTGCTCCTTGTTTACATGCCTCTGGTTCAGTTTTGTTCATTTGTTTGTGTTGTTCATTAGTCTCCTGTAATAGGTGATAGCATAAGGTATTTTTCTTTCATTGTCTGGCTTATTTCACTGAGCATAATTCTCTCTATTTCCTTCCATGTTATCACAAATGGCAGGAGTTCCTTCTTTCTTTCTGCAGCATAGTACTCCATTGTGTAAATGTACCAATTTTTTGATCCACTCATCTACAGATGGGTATTTACACTGTTCCAGCACTTGGCTATTGTAAATAGTGCAGCTATGAACATAGGGGTTGTTCATAAGTTCTTTTCAATTGTAGCTTCAAGATTCTTCGGGTATAATCCTAGCAGTGGAATCACTGGTTCAAAGGTGGTTCCATTTTTAGTTTTTTGAGGAAATTCCATACTGTTTTCCATAGTGGCTGCAACAGTCTGCATTCCCACCAACAGTGCAGTAGGGTTCCCATTTCTCCACATCCTCGTCAGCAGTTGTTGTTTGTTGATTTGTTGATGATGGCCATTCTGACTGGTGTAAGGTGGTATCTCATTGTGGTTTTTATTTGCCTCTCTCTGATGGCTAGTGTTGAGCTTTCTTTCATATGGCTATGGGCCCTCTGAATACCCTTCTTGGAGAAGTGTCTATTCAGGTCCTTTGCCCATTTTTTATTTGGGCTGTCTTGTCTTGTTGGTGTTGAGACATTTAAGTTCTTTATATATTTTGGAGATCAATCCCTTGTCTGAGGTATCATTTGCAAATATATTTTCCCATACAATTGGTTCCCTTTTCATCTTGCTGATGGTTTCTTTTGCTGAGCAGAAACTCTTTAGTTTTATGTAGTCCCATTTGTTTATTCTTTCCTTTATTTCCCTTGCCTTAGGAAATGTATCGGTGAAAATATTGCTACGTGGGATATCTGAAATTTTCCTGCCTATATTTTCCACTAGGACATTTAAGTCTTTGATCCATCTTGAGTTTCTTCTGGTGTGTGGTGTAAGTTGGTGGTCTAATTTCATTTCTTTGCACGTCCCTGTCCAGTTCTCCCAGAACCATTTGTTGAAGTGGCTCTTCTCAGTCTACTTTATGTTCCTTCATCCTTTGTCAAATATTAGTTGACCGTATAGACCGGGGTATATTTCTGGGTTCTCTATTCTGTTCCATTGATCTATATGTCTGTTCTTATGCCAGTACCAGGCTGTTTTGATTACAGTGGCTTGTAGTATAGTTTGATGTCAGGTATTGTGATTCGTTCTACTGTGTTCTTCTGTCTCAAGATTGCTATGGTTATTTGGGGTCTTTATTGGTTCCATGTAAATTTTTGAAGTATTTTTTCTAGGTCTGTGAAATATGTCACTGGTATTTTAATAGGGATCGCATTGAATCCATAAATTGCTTTGTGTAGTCTGGACATTTTAATGATGTTGATTCTTCCCACACATGAACATATTATATGCTTCCATTCATTTGTATCTTCCTTAATTTCTTTCTTCAGTGTTATGTAGTTTTCCGAGCACAGGTCTTTTATCTCTGGTTAAGTTTATTCCTAGGTACTTTATTTTTCTTGTTGCTATGGTAAATGGGATTTTTTTTTCTAGTTACTATCTCTGATTTTTTATTGTTGGTGTACAGAAATGCCTTCGATTTCTAAATATTGACTTTGTACCCTGCTATTTTGCCAGTTTGCCAGTTTGACTTCTTCTTTCCCAATTTGGATGCCTTTTATTTCCTTTTCTTCTCTGATTTCTGTGGCTAGAACTTCCAACACTGTTGATTAGGCGTGGAGAGAGTGGACATCCTTGTCTTGTTCCTGATCTTAGGGAGAATGTTTTCAGTTTTTGTCCATTGATTATGATGTTGGCTTAAGGTTTCTCATATATGGCCTTTAATATGTTGAGGTATGCTCCCTCTGTTCCTATTTTGCTGAGTGTTTCCATCATAAATGGGTGTTGTACTTTATCAAATGCTTTTTCTGCATCTATTGATATGATCATGTGATTTTTGCCTTTCATTTTGTTTATGTGGTGTATTATGTTTACTGAGTTGTGAATATTAAACCATCCTTGCATCCCTGGGATGAATCCCACTTGAACGTGGTGTATGATCTTTCTAATATGTTGCTGGATCCAATTTGCCAATATTCTGTTGAGGATTTTAGCATCTATGTTCACCAGCAATATTGGCCTGTAGATTTCTTTCTTTGTTGTGTCTTGACCTGGTTTTGGAAACAGGGTAATACTGACTTCACAGAAAGAGTTTGGGAGTCTTCCCTATTCTTGGATTTTTTGGAATAGTCTTAGAAGGGTAGGCATTAGTTCTTCCCTATATGGTTTGTAAAATGAAGCCATCCTTTCCAGGCTTTTGTGTGCCAGGAGTTTTGTGATTACTGTTTCAATTTCACTCTTTGTTATCGGTCTGTTCAGGCTTTATGCTTCTTTTTGATGTAGTTTTGGAAGATTATATGTTTCTAGAGATTTGTCCATTTCATCTAAGTTGTCAAGTTTCTTGCCATACATGTGTTTGTAGTAATTTCTTACAATCCTTTGTATTTCTGTGATATCAGTTGTGATTTCTCCCCTTTCATTTCTGATTTTGTTTATTTGAGTCCTCTCTCCTTTTTTCTTGATGAGCTTGGCTAAAGGCTTGTCGATTTCGTTTAACTTTTCAAAAACCAGCTCCTACTTTGGTTGATCTTCTGAATTGTTTGTTTAGTCTCTATTGTCATTTAATTCTGTTCTGATCTTGATGATTTCCTTCCTTTTACTTGATCTAGGCTTTGTTTGTTGTTGTTCTAGTTCTTGTAGCTGTAGGGTTAGATTTTTTATGAGATTCTTCTATCCTTTTTAGGTACTCCTGTACTACTATGAACTTTCCTCTCCGGACTGCTTTCGCTGTGTCCCATAGATTTGGGGCTGTTGTGTGTTCATTATCATTTGTTTCCAGAAACTTCTTGTTTTCTTCCTTGATGTCATTGTTAACCCATTCATTACTTAAAAGCGTATTATTCATTCTCCATGAGTTTGAATGTCTTTGAGTTTTTTCCTTGAGGCTGATTTCTAATTTTAAGGCATTGTGATCTGAGAAGATGCTTGATATAATTTCAATTTCTTGAATTTGTTGAGGCTTGTTTTCTGTCCTACCATGTGGTCTATCTTTGAAAATGTTCCATGTGCACTTGAAAAGAATGTATATTTTTCTTCTTTGGGGTGAAAAGTTTTATATATATCAGTTTAGTCCATTTGATCTAGTGTTGTTCAATGCCTCAATATCCTTAGTGTTTCTTTACTTCGAAAATCTGTCCATTGTTGACAAGGGGGTGTTAAAGTCCCCTACTATAAGTGTGTTGCTGTTGATATCCCTGTAGTCTCCTAGGATTTTCCTTATATATTTGGGTGCTCCTATGTTGGGTGCATATATGTTTACTAGGGTTATATCTTCTTGAATTGTTCCCTTAAATATTATGAAATGCCCTTTGTCTCTTTTTATGGCCTTTGCTATGAAATCTGTTTTGTCTGACATAAGTATTGCTACCCCAGCTTTTTTTTTCATGTCCATTTGCTTGGAATACTTTTTTCCATCCCTTCACTTTCAGTCTGTGTAAATCTTTTGTTTTGAGGTGTGTCTCTTGTAGATAGCATATATGTGGGTCATGTTTTCCTATCCATTCTGCTTCCCCATGTGTTTTGATTGGAGCATTTAATCTAATTACATTTAAGGTTATTATTGACAGGTATTTATTCATCTCCCTTTGTACCTGTGTTCTCCCTCTCTCTTTCTTCTTTTTCTTAAAGCAAACCCTTTAGCATCTCTTGCAATGCTGGTTTGGTGGAGATGTATTCTTTTCGTCTTCCTTTGTCTGGGAAACTCCTTATTTCACCTTCCATTTTGAATGAGAGCCTTGCTGGGTAGAGTAGTCTTGGTTGTAAGCCTTTGTTTTTCATTGCTTGAAATATTTTTTGCCATTCCCTTCTTGCTTGTAGTGTTTCTGTTGAGAAATCAACTTACAGTCTTATCGGAGCTCCGTTGTATGTTATTTGCTGTTTTTCTCTTCCTGCCTTAGGATTCTGTCTTTGTCTTTGAATGTTGCCGTTTTAATTATGATGTGCCTTGGACTGGGCCTTTTTGGGTTCATCTTCATTGGGATCCTCTGTGCTTCCTGGACTTGCATGACTTTTTCTCTCATCAAGTTAGAAAAATTTTCTGTCATTACTTTTTCAATCAGGTTTTCTATCCCATGCTCCTCTTCTCCTTCTTGTATCGCTATGATACCAGTATTTTTTCATTTCATGTTGTCCTGCAGTTCTCTTAAACCCTCTTCATTCTTTTTAATCTTTTTTCATTCTGTTGTATTGTCTGGGAATTCCTTTCTACGTTGTCCTCTAACTCACTGATCTGATCCTCTGCTTCCTCTAGCCTGCTTTTGATTGCTTCTACTGTGTTCTTCAGTTCAGAAATTGTATTCTTCATTTCTTTCTGGTTCTTATTGATAGTTTCTATGTCCTTTTTTATGCTGGTGTAGTTCTCAGTAAGTTCCTTGTAACTTCCCTGGAGTTCTTTGTAGTTCCCCTGGAGTTCATTGTAGTTTTCTCTGAGTTTGTCAAGTTCATGGAGTTTCCTTATAACCATTCTTTTGAATTCCATGTCTGACAGTTTGCTTACCTCTGTTTCATCTAGCACTCTTTCTGGGTATTCCTCTTTTCCTTTCATTGCGAGGTAGTTTCTGTGTCTGCCCATTTTGGATGCCTCTTCTTGTTTGTTTTTGTTTCTTAGATTTGTCTGCTTTGATTTCCCACCTTCATGGTAGGAGATTCTGTACAGGAGACCCAGAGGATTTAGTGGTGCAGTCTCTTTGATCTCCTGAGCATGATGCTCTTGGGACGCCCTTTATGCTAACTGTTTAAGCTGTCTGGTTGTATTTCATTACTCTTTGGTGGAACCCTCACTCTGGCTAGTTGATTGAGTGACTGTGCCTACCATATCCTGAGTTCTTTTGTGTGGGTGCTTTAAAACATAAACACACAACCCAGGCAAGAAACCCATACCCTCCAAAATATCCCCCACCCACAAACACACTATCAGCAGCAAATGAGGCAGTATTAATATAGATGTAAAGAGGTTAAGACTATTATACTAAAGGGAAAACAGATAGGAATTGGCTAACTGAAAAAAAGATAATTTTTGAGAGGGAAGATGGTAGAATAATAATAGTAGCAAGTAGAGTCAAGGCTATGCGAGACAGTAAGTAGTATTTACATTGTATGTTGAAAAAGGGAGGGGAGAATGCAGAATGAAGTGAGAAAGTGTAAGTGTGTAGTATTAGGTTAATATAGCAATTATATGTTATATATTTAGTGCGAGAGGGAGGATAAACAAAAAAAAAAAATAAAGAAGAATAAGAGGGAGAGAAGGTAGGAAGCAGATTAAAGAGCTTTTCCCCAGTACAACCTTTGGGTGCTGTCTTCTTTTTCTGGATCTGCCCCTGGTCAAAATTCCATGGATTTTAAATCTTCTTTTCTGGCTGGCTGTCTGTGAGATCTAGCTGAATTCTGAGGCTACTATTCTCTCACTCGTGGGCCTGCTGCAGCTCTCTGCTGTGAGATGCACTGAGTTGGGTCCCCTCTACTGGTCCTCCAGCACCCTCCAGCCCTCCTCAGGCTTGTCTAGCAACACTACTCTGCTGGCAAGCCAGTGGCATGCCCATAGTCCCTGCCCAGCCTCGGGTCCTGTTTCTGCTCCTCCAGAATAGTTTCTGTGTTTCCTCCAAGCAGCAGAACTGGCCCCGCGTCCCTGCCTGGCAGAGCCTTGGTGCATGTGTACATGAACGGAGTTGTCTGCCTGGGGTTCCACCGCAGCTTTCCCATATGGGTCCCTCTCCATGGCTCAGTTCTGCATTTTTGTTTGGTGGAGCCTTGGTGCGTGCGCACATGCAGGTGCAGTGTTGCCTGCCCGGGGTCCCCACCAAGTCTGGGGTTCTGCTGCAGCTTTTCCACGTGGACCCCTCTCTGCAGCTCAGTTCTGTGTTTTTGTTTGGTGGAACCCTGATGCAAGTGGCCCCCGGCACAGGGTTGCCAGCCCAGGGGGTCCCAATCAAGACTCAATTCACATAGTTTCTCACAGTCAGGGCTGTTCACTGTCTTCCCATGCCTCCGGCTGTTTCAACCAAACCTTCCTGCTGACTCCCTCCGGGACTTTGCTGATCAGGGCACCTATGGCTGGAGGAAGCTGCCAAGCAGATCCCGGCTAATGAGCCAGTCAGCAGCTGCCCCTTTCAGTGCGGTGACAAGGAGAGACACTTAAAAGCCACAAGAGAAAAGCAGCTGGTTACCCACAAGGGAGCTCCCATATACTGTCAGCTAATTTTTCAACAGAAACATTTCAGGCCAGAAGGGACTGGCATAAAATATGCAAAGTGATGAAAAGCAAGGACCTATAACCAAGGCTACATTATCCAGCAAGGCTATCACTTAAAATTAAGGGGGAAATAAAGAGCTTCCCAGACAAAGAAAAAAAAAACAGTGGAAAATAGTTAAAACACCAAAATGGTAATAAGTTCATATCCATCAATAATCACTTTAAATGTAAATGGCTTAAATGCTCCTCCAATCAAAGACATAAGGTAGCTGAATCAATAAAAAGAACGAGAACCCTATATTGTATCTGCTGTCTTCAAGAGACTCACCTCAGAATGAAAGATACACACAAACTAAAAGTAAACGGATGAAAAGAGATATATCATGCAAATGGTAAGGGAAGAAAAGCTGTGGGAGCAGTACTTATATCCAACAAAATAGACTTTAACACTAAGAGTATAGTAAGAGACAAGAAAAAAACCACTACATAACGAAAAAGGGAACAATCCAGAAAGGGAGTATAACCCTAGTAAAGTTTTTTTTTTAAAGATTTTATCTATTTTATTTCTAGAGAGAGGGGAAGGGAGGGAGAGAAACGTCAATGTGTGGTTGCCTCTCATGCGCCCCCAACAGGGCACCTGGCCTGCAACCCAGGCATGCTCCCCAACCAGGAATCGAACCGGCAACCCTTTGATTCACAGGCTGGTGCTCAATCCACTGAGCCACACCAGCCAGGGCAACCCTAGTAAACATTTATGACCAAACATGGGAGCACCTAAATATGTTAAGCAAATCGTAATGGACATAAAGGAAGAAACTGACAGAAATACCGTTGTAGTAGAAGATCTTGACACCCATTGACTTCAATGGATAGATCTTCCAGACAGAAAATCAACAAAGAAACATTGGCCTTAAATGATACACTATATCAAATGGATTTTTCAAACTTGATATTTTCAGAACATTTCACCCCAAAGCAGCAAAATATACATTCTTTTCAAGTGCACATGGAACATTTTCTAGAATAAACCACATGTTTAGACACAAAACGTTAAGAAGACTGAAATCTTATCAAGCATCTTTTCTGTCCATAATTCTATGAAACTAAAAATAAATCAGAAGAAGAAAACTGAAAAATACACAAAGACATAGAACCTAAAAAACAGATTATTAAACAATAAATGGGAGCAAGAAAGAAATCAAAAGATACCTTGAAACAAATGAAAATGTGAACACAACAATCCAAAATCTGCAGGACACAGGGAAAGCGGTTCTAAGAGGGAAATTCATAGAATTACATGACTACCTAGAGAAACAAGAGAAAGCTCAAATAAACAATCTAACTTTACACTTAAAAGAACTTGAAAAAACAACCAAAGCCCAAAGTGAGAAGACAGGAAATAATAAAGATCAGAGCAGAAATAAACAAGAGTCTAAAAAAATACAAAACATCAATGAATCCAAGGGCAGTTTCTTTGAAAATATAAACATGATGACAAACCTTTAACCAGACTCATCAAGAAAAAGAGAAGACTAAATAAAATCAGAAATGAAAGAGAAGTAGCAACTGACACCGAAGAAATCCAAAGGATTGTGAGAAAATATGACAAACAACTGTATGCCAACATATTGGACAACCTGAATGAAATGGATAAATTCCTAGAAACATACAAGCTTCCAAAACTAAATCAGAAAGAATCAGATAATCTAACTAGACAGATTACACCTAGTGAAAGTGAAGCAGTAATAAAAAATTTTAAAAAACTCCCAACAAACAAAAGTCCTGGACAGGATGGCTTCACATATGAATTTTACCAAACATTCCAAGAACTAACACTTCTTTTTCTCCAACTATTTCAAAAATTTTAAATGAAGGGAAGACTCCCAAGCTTATTTTCCAAGGTCAGCATTATCCTAATTCCAAAACCAGATAAAAGACACTATAAAAAAAGAAAATTACAGGTCAATATCCCTGATGTACATAGACGCTAAAATCCTCAACAAAACATTAGCAAACTGAATACAGCAATACAGCAAAAAGATCATACACCAAGATAAAGTGGGATTTATTCCAGGATGCAAGGCTGGTATAATATTCACAAATCAATAAGCGTGATACACCACATAAATAAAATGAAGGATAAAAACCACATGATTAAATCAATAGATGCAGAAAAAGTATTTCATAGAATCCAGCACCCATTTACAATAAAAACACTCAGCAAAGTGGGAATACAGGGAACATACCTCAACATAACAAAGGTCATATATGACAAACCCACTGCCAGAATCATACTCACTGGGCAGAAACTACACGTGTTTCCCTTAAGATTGGGAACAAGACAGGGATTCCATTTTCACCTCTCATTGAACATAGTACTGGAAGTCCAAGCCACAGCAATCAGACAAGAAGAAAAAAATAAAGCATCCTAATTAGAAAGAAAGAAGTAAAACTGTCATTATATATGATACTGTACTCTGAGAACCTTAAAAATTCCACCAAGAAACTACTGGAAATGATAAATGAAGTCAGTAAAGAAGCAGGATACAAAATTAATCAAGAAATCAGTTGCATTTTTATACAGCAATAATAAACTAGAGAAAGTAAAATTAAGAAAATAATCCCATTCACAACTGCTTCAAAGAGAATAAAATAGGAATGCATTTAATCGAAAATGTAAGACCTTTACTCAGAAAATTATAAGACACTGAAGAAAGAAATTGAAGAAGATACAAAGAAGTGGAAGCATATACAGTATTCATGGATAGGAAGAATTTACATCATTAAAATGTCCATAGACCCAAAGCAATCTATTCACTCAATGCAATTCCTATGAAGTTATCAATGGTGTATTTCATAGTATTACAACAAATATTCCAAAAATGTATAAAGAACCACAAAAGACCCCGAATAGTAACAGCAATCTTGAGATAAACAAAATTGAAGGAATCATGCTACCTAATATCAAACAATATTATAAGGCCATAGTAATCAAAACTGCATGGTACTAGCATAAAAACAGACACATATCAAAGGAACAGAATAGAGAGCCCAGGAATAAACCCACACTTTTATAGTCAATTAATATTTGACAGAGGAGGCACGCGCATACAATGAGCTGGTGTTGGGAAAATTGTACAGCTATGTGCAAAAAAATGAAACTAGACATCCTTCTCATGCCATACACAAGAATAAATTCAAAATTGGATTTAAATGTTAGTCTCAAACACAAAATCCTAGAAAAACCTCAGACATTGCCCTTTTGCAATATTTTTTCTGATATATCTCCTCAGGCAAGGGAGACAAAGAAAACATAAATAAATGGGACTACATCAAATTAAAAAGATTTTGCACAGGAAAGGAAACCATCAACAAAATAAAAAGACACCTAGAATGGGAGAACATATTCATTAATACATCTGACAAGGGGTTAATCTCCAAAATTTATAAAGAACATATAAAAATAAACACCAAAAAACAAACAATCCAATTTAAAAATGGGCAAAGAACCTTAATAGACACACCCCCAAAGAGGACATATGAAAAGATGCTCAACATCACTGGCCATCAGAGAGATGTATATTAAAACCACAATGAGATACAACCTCACACTGTCAGAATGGCGATCATTAATGAATCAACAAACAGTAAGTGCTGGCGAGGATGCCGAGAAAAGGAAACCCTAGTGCTCTGTTGGTGGGAATGCAGACTGGTGCAGCCACTGGGGAAAACAGTATGGAATTTCCTCAAAAAACTAAAAATGGAACTGCCTTATGACCCAGTGATTCCACTCTGGGAATTTATCCAAAGAAATCTGAAATACTAATTCAAAAAAATATGTGCACCCCTATGTTCATTGAAGTGTTGTTTTTAATAGATTTGGAAGCAGCCCAAGTAACCATTAATAGATAAGTATATAAAACAACTATGGGACGTTTACACAATATAATACTACTACTCAGTCATAAAAAAAGAAGAAAATTTTACCCTTTGTGACAGCATGGAAGGACCTGGAGAACCTTATGTTAGGTAAAATAAGCCAGTCAGAGGAAATACCATATAACTTCACTCATATATGAAATCTAATGAACAAACTGAACTAACAAGCAAAACAGAGACACACACATGGATAGAGAGCAGGCTGACAGCCTGGGGTTGTGCTGGAGTGGTTGACGGATCAAGTAAAAGTGAAAAAGAGCTTACTGACATGGACAACAGTGTAGTGGGGAGCAGGGCAGGTAGGTGGAGGTGAAAGAGGGTATAAAGGGAATAAATGGTGATAGAAAAATACAATAAAAATCAATATAAAATATAAAAATTTAAAAATCCTTAAAAATAATAATTAAAAAAAATCAAACTAAAACAAAACTTTTAAAGTCAATTTCAGGAGGAAACTAAATAGTTACATTACAGAAAAAAATTGCAACAACCATCTTTACCTTCCTTCAATATTGGGGGGACATATCAGTTTAGAACTACTGCAGTATAACACATTAGTTTAACCCTGTCATATATTTTTTATGATTCCATAATGAAATGTAAAATATGAAGTATTTAAAAATTTTTATAACAAACTAGAATTGGTTTTAGATTTTAAGTGTTTTTTTATTTTTTTAAATCATCACCCAAGGATATGTTTTTATTTATTTTATAGAGAGAGGGGAAGAGAGAGAAACATTGCTTGGTTGTCCCTCTTATGCACCCCGACTGGGGATTGAACCTGCAACCTATGTATGTGCCCTAAATGGGAATCACATCTGCAACTTTTTGGTGTATGGGACAATGATCCAACCAAGTAAGCCGGTCACCCAGGACTACTTTAGATTTAAAAGCATACTTCAGAAAGTCACATTCATGTCTAGAACAGTGCCTAAGACATAAGCACACAATACATTTTTCAATAAATAAATAAGCAAGTAAGAAATTATGGCACTAAAGTAAACAGGGGAAAAAATAAAAGAGGCTAATTTTTGCTGAGCACATACAAGCAATGGAACTTTTGTTAATAGCTCCATATGGCTACAATGTCATTTAATTCATAAAACTTCCTTATGAGGCAGACATTGCACAGATGAGGAATCTGACATTTAGAAAAATCAGGAAACATGCCTAATTGTCACACAAAGCTATTAAGTGAACTGAAATTCAAACAAATAGTTCTCTGAATTCAAAGCTCATGCACAAATATACTTACACTAAAGCTATTTTACTATAAATTATTATTGTAAAATGCTGAAAAATAAGTACCTCATTAATAGGCAGCTCCACTAGCCTAGTAAAACTCAAGGACTTTAAAAAAGATAATATGTAATACAGTTATTATACACCATCATCAAATTAATTCTTCAGAGATTCTTACTAAATATTACCTTTAAAATCAATAGATTATAGATTATATAACTATGGTATGAGTATATTTGTACTGTGTGATGTCACTGGACTGAATTTTTCTTAAGATCTTAAAATAGTAAGACTGAAAACCTATAATGGAAAGAGATAGAAGCTGTCTTTTAGAGTCTTACGCATGCTCCCTGGCCTACCCTCCATTTTCTGCTGGAATTTTTATTCCTTTATTTACCTGGAGGGGCATTAATATAATTTTTTAAAGTATTTAATAAAACTTTTAATAACATGTTTTCATACTGTGATCAAAGTTTCTCTCCGTCGCACACTCTTGCAATGGTTCCTAAAAGTAAAAAGGCAGCTTTCAGTTTAAAACAAAGTATGGCAGGGAGAATGACATAAAGCTTCCATACAGCAGCAAGCAACATACTATGACTTCCAAATGTAAAGGTGTAACCATTAACTTTTAAAATACTGGCCCTTCAAAATTAGCACTTTAGAATTTAGATAAATTCCTTAGTGTATCAACTGTCACTAATATTTATTACATTTTACCCCATGGACATGCATAGCAGGGTGGGGATTGAATGTGGGGTGGGAGGAGCAATAGAGGGAAAAATGGGACAACTATAATAGAAAAACAATAAAATAAAAGTTTTTAAAGCCTAAAAGTTACTTATTACAGTTTATTGATTATGCTGTTACAGCTGTCCCTATTTTTCTCCCTCTGTCCCCTCACCCAGTACCTCCCACTCACTCAGGCAATCCCTACACCTTTGTTCATGTCCATGGGTCATGCATATAAGTTCTTTTGCTACTCCATTTGCTATACTGTACTTTACATCCCCATGGCTATTCTGTGACTACCAATTTGTACTTGTTAATTCCCTCACCTCTTTACCCATTTCCCCCAGCCCCCCTCCTGATAACCATCAAAATTCTCTCCATATCCTTGATTCTGTTCTTCTTGTTTGCTTAATTTTTTTTTATTCAGTTGTTCATAGGTATATGTTTATTGCCATTTTACTGTTCAAAGTTTTGATCTTCTTTTCCTTAAATAACTCCCTTTAACATTTCATATAATAATGGTTTGGTGATGATGAACTCCTTTGGTATTTTCTTGTCTGGGAAGCTCTTCATCTGCCCCTCGATTCTAAATGATAGCTTTGCCCGGTAGAGCAATCTTAGCTGTAGGTCCCTGCTTTTCATGACTTTGAATACTTCTTGCCAATCCCTTCTAGCCTGCAGTTTCTTTTGAGAAATCAGCTTACAGTCTTATGGGGACTCACTTGAGGGTAATAACTAAATGCTTTTCTTTCACTGTTTGTAAGATTCTCTCTTTAACTTTTGGCATTTTAATTATGATGTGTGTCTAGGTGTGGGATAATTTGCATCCATCTTGTTTGGGACCCTCTGTGCTTCCTGGACTTACATGTCCCTTCACCAAATTAGGGAACTTTTCTTTCGATTTTTCAAATAGATCTCCAATTTCTTGCTCCTTCTCTTCACCTTCTGGCACTCCTATAATGCAAATGTTGGACCTCTTGAAGTTGTCCCAGGGGCTGCTTATACTATCCTTGTTGTTTTGGATTCTTTTTTGTTCTTATTCTGATTGTGTGTTTTGTTTCCTTATGTTCCATATATTGATTTGATACTAGGCTTCATCCTCTCTATTGTTGATTCCCTGTAAATTGTTCTTTATTTCCATTAGTGTATCCTTCATTTCTGCTTTTATCTCTTTTATGCTGTTGAGGTACTAAGTTCCTCTAACATCCTTAGAGCCAGTATTTTGAATTCTGCATGTAACAGATTGCTCATCTCCATTTTATCAAGTTCTTTATCTGGAGTTTTGATCTATTCTTTTATTTGGCCATGTTTCTCTCTCATTTTGGCAGCCCTCCTGTGTTGGTTGCTATGTATTAGGTAGAGCTGCTATGACTCCCTATCTTGGTAGCATAGCCTATGTGTAAGTGTCCTGTAGGGTCCTGTGGCACAGTCTCCCCTTTCACCCAAGCCAGGTGCTCAAGCTGTGCCCTCCGTGTGAGCTGAGTACACCGTCCTCTTGTAGTTGAGCCTTGGTTGCTGTTGGCAGGTCAATGGGAGGGGTCTACCCAGGCTAGTCAGCTTCAAGGACTGGCTGTGACCACTGACCACCAACCTCTGCCCTCTGAGGAGGAACTGTGTAAGGGCAGGGTGGTGGTGCTCCAATGATCGGTAACTGTTCACTGGGTGCGCAGAGTCTAGTGTTTCCCAGGTGGTATAGGCCAAGGTCAGCCCCTACCTGTGTTCTGCCTGGGAACATGTAGCAGGAGCTATAAAGCAACCTGTAGATGGCTGCTACTTGTGCTGGGCTTGGAGGCTTCCAGGTAAAGCTAAAGTGTGATCCAAAGTTGGCTGCTGCTAGTTCCAGGTCTGGAGCCACTTAGCCAGAGGTACAGGGGTAGGGGGCAGGGGGTGAGAAATCACTGAGGCTGGCTACTGCTTATTTAAGAGGATTTAGGAAGATGTGGAGCTTCAGCTGAGACCACCCATTCATATGGAAAAGCCACTGTTAACTGCTTGGGTGGGCCTATAAATTGATTGGGGTGGAGCCTCAGAGATTCATCAGGATGGAGCCAAACAGGGTAGCCAGGTTGATGGAGTCTCAGATATGGTCCTGGCCTGCCAGCTCCATGGGTGGAATGCTCAGAAAAGGAACAACAGCCTATGCCTACCTTTCTATCTGGGAGAAAGCTGTCCCCAGCTCTCTTGCTGCTGCCAGACACTTCAATTCCTCCCCATATGCTGCTGGTGCCTTTCAAACTGACACCCCAGTGCTGGATCTCAGAGGGAGTGATTCGGAGTAAGTCTGTATGTGGCCCTTTTAAGAGGGACTGCTTGGGATTCCAGTAGTTTCTTTCATTGACTCCAACTCAACTGGTTTTTACAGCCAGAAGTTATGGCGGCTTATCTTCCTGGCACTGGAACCCTAGGCTTGGGAGCTTGGTGTGGGGTTGGGACTCCTTGCTTCCGAGATATCCCTCCCAAATTTTATCCAGACACATGGGTGTGGGACCAGCTCATTCTGCATCTCAGTGTCTCCTTCCTGGATGGATGTGGTTTCTTTAGTTCCATAGTTGTCCAACTCTCATTCAAGTCAATTTCTGACAGTTCTGAGTGATGGTCATTCTATAGTTTAGTTGTAATTCTGATGTGGTTGTACAAGGAGGTGAGCCCTGTTTGCCTACGCCTCCATCTTGTCCAGAAGTCTTATCAACTGTCCAAATTAACTGATGTTCTAAATTTGACACATGTTTTATTACTAAAATCACGTAATTACAACAAGATTTTTTAATATTCCATGGTAGTGTCTTTCAAATGTTAGCATGCATCAGATTGACTTGGAGGGCTTGCTAAAACACAAGATTGCTAGGTCCCATCCCCAGAATATCTGATATCATAAGTCGTGGGTGAGACCCAAGAATATGTATTTCTAACAATTTCCCAGGTGATGCCGTTGTCATTGGTCTGTAGACCATACTTTAAGAACCTGTGGTCTGTGTGGAGGAAGGTGGAGGAAGGTATAGTGGGAATAAATGGTGATGGATGGAGACTTGACTTGGGGTGGTCAACACACAATACAGTGTACAGATGATGTATTGTAGAATTGTCTACCTGAAACCTGTGAAATTTTACTAGCCAGTGTCATCCAATAAATTCAATAACAAGGAAAAAAGGCATTTCACTTAATTACAAGGGGGAAAAAAGAACCAGGGCTCTGTGGTTAATTATAGTACGCCCAACAGAATTGGGCATTGGCTCTGCCTAGGATTTCTAGTCCAAGACAGTAATTTGAATGCTTACAACCAAGAGAAATAGGTTTTGTTTCTGTTTTTCTTGGAGAAGCTAAATGATTGGTAGGTAGTCTGTAATCATCTCTGCATATTTCTGTGTTTGCCCACATTAGCAAAATATACTAAGAAGGAAATGAAGAACAAAATTGAAGAAAAGTGGCTCAAGGCATCTTGACAGGATTTATCAAGAACCTCTCCAAAGAAGTGAGTTTTGAAATGGGGGGATGGGAGTGCTAACATTTATTAATCATTTACTATGAGCTAAGAATGACTATGAAGTTGCAACAGTGATATAATTGTATGCTGCAGTAAGGTTTCTTACTGCAGAAAACATATGAAAATGAAAATATCTTAAACTTTTGATACATGTCCTAATAAGAGTAGTAACACATGTTAAAGAAAAATGGAAAAGTATGAGTCATACCAAGAACCCTAGCAAAGTAAACTGGTTTTGGACAAGACAGCAAAGAATATATTTTATTCTTCAAAAACCATAATTGTTTATTGAGGCACATATTATATGAAATAATTCAATACTATTTATTCTGGATATTATTATCTTACATCAAATTTAAGTAATAGTTGCTATATTAATTAGTATGTTAGTTTAAATACATTTAAAAACAAATACTCCTTTGTTTAAAGAAAACAAACCTTTGGTGAAATTGGTCTTGATTAATCTGGATACACATATGAAATTACTCTATATTGAGGAAACTAAGGAAGCTTAATTCAGGATGGCATCAATAGCATCACATAAATGAGAATTACTGAAAATTAGCAGTCACAGTTGGCATTTAAATGCCATTATTTCTAAAACTTTTGTTAGTACTTTAATTCAAAATATAGTTTTGTATAATAATATATAATAACATGGTACATAAAATATGACTATACTGAGTATGAAGGTGAGGAAAAGCTGGTAACTCAGATTGAAACATAAATGAACATAATGAGCAAAACAAACTGAAGGCTGATTTTTCAACAGAAGTTATGGAAGTCAGAATACAATGTAATAACACTTTTAAAGTGCTGAAATGGAAAAGCAAGAACAAAAAAACCTGCTAAGCAAGATTCTATACCCAGTAAAAAAATGAAGGCAAAATAATGATTTTTCAGACATCAAAACAAACATTCTAAAAGAACTCAATGCTAGCAGACCTAGTCAGGTTTATAATAGATACATGGAGTAGGGGATCATTCACTCCTTTAAAAATCTACTAAGGTATACTACATGTTACACATTATTGTAAATGTTGGAGATCTAGACAGAAAAGGTTGTTATTTCACTGAAGCTTATATTATAATAGAGTAAACAACCAATAAATAGAGACATACTAAGAAGGAAATGAAGAACAACACTGAAGAAAAGTGGCTCAAGGTACTTGGACAGGTTTTATCATGAACCTACCTCTCCAAAAAGGTGTTTTGAGGGGGAGGAGGCTAACATTTGTTAATCGTTTACTATGAGTTAAGAATTACGTACTCTTTAAGGGCTTTATATGTACTCACTTATATTAGAGCTAAAATCTAAAGAATGTGATATAGTCACACAAAGATTTAGAGAAAGGGTATTCCTTGAAGAGAGGGCATCAAGTACCAAGGCCATGAAGGAAAACCAAGTTCGATACGCTGAATGACTAGAAAGAAGAAAAGTGTACGTGAACTAAGATTTAATGAGCTAGGTCCAAGAACAAATCCAGTTAAGGCTTAAGAAGTAGGCAGAGATCACACAAGAGCTTTTTTACTCTGGTACGCATTTAAATTTTAATAAAAAGGCAGTGGATTAAGTACTATGGGATTTTGTTAGTTTGATTTCAAAGAGAAGTGACATGATCTGATTGACATTTTAAAAATGTCATTTTGGCTGCTGTATGAAGAATACTTACAAGCAGAAAGAATAGAAATAGGAAGATTACTTAGGAGGTTACTATAGTAACTCATGCCAACAGATCATGGGGCTTAGGCTAGAGTTTTGGCAGGGGAGACAGAGAGAAGTGAACAGATTTAGGATATGTTGAAGTAGATAGGGTTTACTAAGAGATTGAGGAGGATGGGAGAAGAGAGAATAAAGGATGACTCCCAGGTCTGAGGCCTGAGCGACTTGCCTGCATACATGAATGATGGAATAATGGCATCAATTACTCAACACCAATTGAGATGAGTTTCGCTTCAGTAAATAAATTATTGTGTCATTTACTACAAGAACAGATTTTTGATGTTTGTTTCTCCTCTCTACCTCTTTTTCAGGGGGAAGGGAATAGGGGAAACAATTCAAGAATCCTTTCTGCTCAAGGTACATTTGAGATGCCTATTTAGACATCTAATGAAAATATCAACACGCAACTAAATATATGTTTGAACTTTAGGTACAAGGTCATAGCTAAAATTATTTGTTAAGTCAATACATCACAGAATCAAAGTTGATTCTAGTCAAAGGCATTTTAAGGAGGGGCACAATTTAACTAATACCCATGCCAAAGCACAACCTCTGAGGAGGCTCCTCCAAATCTCTAGGCCTTCCAAATCTTAAGAACCCCAATCCAGTCTGCCCTTTTCTTTTCTCAATGAGTAAAGACTGATTTAAGTCAAACAACTAAATAATTAAGAATCAAAGCTAAAACATCCAAATCGTCTTACTCCTATAGGAACATGGCTCCTTCCCCACCCCATCATATCAAATCCATGGAAACAGTTCAGCCTTTACAAACTCTTCTATCCTCTACTTCATAAACATGTTGGTTTGTTTTGTACATACTATACAAGGAATCCCTCCTTGTCTATAAGCATGGCTTCAAATTTCTTCAGTCCTTATCTTCTAATACCCTTTCCTTCTGAACTGGTTATAGCCCTCTATCCTTGAACTCCACACTTTAGACAGTCTCCCAGTTCCTATATTGCCTCAAAATACAGACTACAATGTTTTCAAATACTCAATATTAAGTCCCCTTTCTCCTACTTAAAGATCACAAAGAGGCTAACCACTGTCTGAATCAACTGTCTCCAAGCAAAAAGTCTGAGCCTGCTGTCCAGGGAATACACAAAACAATCCACTGGAATGTGTTAGAAAAACATTAAAACTTCTATTTTTATTTGTGTTTAATTTCTCCACTTTTTACCTATATTTTATAATACACATTAATTTCAGTGTATTAGTACATGCATATTATGTAAATAAATAAGCATACTTTTGTTGTTAAAATTTTTTACTATAGGGACGCCTGGCTAAAATGACAACAGAATGGTACTGGGATTCAGGACACTGCACACTTGAAGGAACAGGGGGTAGGCAACACTGTTCATCTTTCTTCTCCACAAAATAACGCAGACTTCAGAACTTAAGGAGAAACTGAGGGTACACTCATAATTAAAAAAAGAAAGAAAAGAAAAACTGAGGTACTCCTAGAAAAAGAGTCTAAATGGAAAGTCTGGCTGTAGCAAAATTACACTAATTACAGTCAGTAAACTGCTTATCATTTAATGTTTACTTACTATGCATTATGATAATTATATACTCCACTAAAGGCTTATTTGGTTACTTGATTTTTGTACTAAATACAACTTGTAGTGGACACATGCCATTTTTTAAGGCTGCCTAGGATGTATGGCGAAACAGAGTTCTTTACTCAACAGAAGCTAAAAAGATGTTACTTTCCTAACCTCTCTTGCAAAGGGCATAGGCACATGATCTCGGTTCCCCCAAGCAGACACAATCTTCCCCTAATATTGAATTCAAAGCACAGTGTTAACAATATACCCCAATTAGCAGAGGAAGCGATGGCTAACGTTCCAGTGCTGGAGTATAGTGTTGGTGGTGCAAGTTGAGGCATCCATTCCCAGCGGCAGTTCTAGTGGTGTCTCCTGAGAACAAGTTCTGTCCCATGATTTTGGACAATGCTCCTGGTTACCTATCCTTCCAGCCTGGTTCTCCAATCCTCCCAGAGATTTCTGTGGGCTTTTCATAACCACAGCTGGTTTCTCTTTCTTGTAACTAAGACCCTGACTAACCATACATGCTCAATTTTCAGTTTATTTTTTATGTAAATTTGTTATCTATTTGTCACTTTAACAACACAGTTCTTTAGTGACACTATCTTTAAAACAAATAAACCAGTCTTTCAAGAGCTAATTTTATACCAACTGTCCAATTTTACGTAATAAATTATGCGCTTTACACTTAAAAAAATACATTTTCAATTGAATAAAATCTTTGGCTTAGCTAATCAAAATATCTTTACGATCTGGAAAATTAATGTCTTCCATTTTAGAGCAAAGTAGCAAAAGTCTAAGAATTTCTCCACTGGAGATTCCTAGGCCACCGGCACCTAGAACCATCAAGCTGCTTGTTAAAAAAGGAAGCTTATGCACCCAGCCCCAGATCTCCCCAATCAGGCTCTCTAGGTCTGGAATCAGGAAAGCACATTTTTTAAACACTGTCACAGGTGATTTTATTCGCACTTAATTTTGAAAACTTATAGGCTTCATTTGTCACTTGATAACAGATGGCCAGAAATCACAATGTTACTAAGCTAGAAAAAGCATCACATAGTTATTAGGCTAAGGTTTTCTTCAGACAACTGAACCTACACATTTATCAGTTATAAATACTGAAAATACATGGAAAGCCTACTTCGCTGTGAGGAGTTTAAATTTTATTTCTTTTATTAGAAAATCGAGGTCCTATTTTGAAATTTTCCGAAGACCTAAAAATTCTCATTGCAACTGGTTACATTTTGGGGGACTGCCTCTGTACTTCTAAATCATCTCTTATTTTCTATAGCACCAATTAACGAGGGTTGGAATGCCTGACTTTTTGACATCAAAGGGAAGCCTATTCACTTGTCTTATCCTTCAGAATGTTCTGACTGAATTCTACCATCATTGAAGCCCCAAGAGTCCCCATTAAACCCAGTCACACAAAAGTCAGTTGTTTCTATTTCCAAAGCTAAGAAAGTGAATAGGCTCTTCATTTTCTGTTTTTGCCTTCTCCTTCACCCATTTATCCATCCATCCAATGTACATAACATACATTCAATAAACACTCAAAGGGCAGTGGCACTGTACTAGGAGTTGCACAATAAAAAGAGAGCAAGAGAGAATCCTCTTTAGTAGGAAGAATCCAAAAATGGCCCCCTGATATTTCCTTCCTTTATCCCTGGGTCTGTGAATATGAAATATACTCTGATTATGTTCCTCATGAGGCAGAAGGAATTTTGTACATATAATTAAGGTGACCAATCAATTGACTTTGAACTAAATAAGCTGGCTAGACCCAATCTCATCAAATGAACCCTCTGGCTGCAGGGATTCAAAGCAGAATTCAATACACCACTGTTGGCCTGAGGTGGAGGGACCATGTTGTAAGGAATGAGGGTAGCCTCCCGGACCTCAGAGTAGCCGAAAACTGACAACCAGCAAGGAAATAAAAGACCTCAGTTTTATAATTTTAAAGAACTGAATTCTGCCAAAACAAATGATCCTGGAAACAAATTCTCCCTGAAAGGCTCCAGATAAGAGAGCCCCGCCTACCTAACAAACTGATTTTGGCTTTGTGAGATGATGAGCAAGTAACTCAGGGGAGTCCAGTTTCTGCCCTATAGAACTGTAACACAAAATGGGTGTTGTTTTAAGCTGCTAAGTCTGTAATTATTGCTATGCAGCAAGAGAAAACTAATACACCTCCTTCAAGGAGCTCCCAATCTAGTATGATAAAAACAATGTTGTTCACTGTGACAGTAGAAGAATGTGCACAGGGTATTAGAGAAGCAAGAAAAAGAAGTGCTTAATTGGGGAAAGGGAGATGGTAAGAAGACAGAGGAAAAAGAAAAAGAGATGGTAAAAAGTAAGAAGTACTATGAGCAATACATGAGTTAAAAATAAACGAGTAAGCCTAAACAAAGAAGTACATGAAAAAAGTAAATAAATCATAAATGTACAATTCAGAAAAAGAAATATTGCCCTGACTGGCGAGGCTCAGGGGGTTGGGTATCATCCTGCAAACTGAAAGGTCACCCAATTTGATTCCTAAGTCAGGGCACATGCCTGGTCCCTGGTTGAGGGTGTGTGAGAGGGAATCAATTGTTGTTTCTTTCACACATCAATGTTTCTTTCCTTCTCTCCCATGCCATCTCTCTAAAAATAAAATAACATCTTAAACAAAAATAAGTATAGAGTGAACAACCATATTTGATTAAGGAACAGAACATTTCCAGTACTTCAGAAATACACTCCCACCCCTAACCCACTGCTCCCCTTCCAATTTTTTTTTTTTTTTTTTACTGGTTTTAGAGTAGAAAGGAGATGGGGAGAGGAGGGAGAGAGAGAGGAAGAAGGGAGAAGGGAGGGAGAGAGATTGATTTGTTGTTCCACCCATTCACACACTTATTGGTTGATTCCAACCAGGGACTGAACCCAATCTTGGCATATTGGAACAATGCTCCCATCAACTGAGCTACCTGGCCAGGGCCCCCTTTCCAGATTTTAACATTTCCCCCTCCATAAAGGTAGCCATTATTCTGACTTTTATGGTAGTAATTTCCTTGCTTTTATTTTCTCAATAATTTTAGCAATTATGTATAATTTTGTATTTGAACCTTATTTAAATGGATTTGTGCAACATATATTGTCATACTTCATTTGCTTGACATGCTTCCTAGACTCATCCATGTAATTGCATGTAGTTGTAGCTCATTCATTTTCACCGCTGTGAAATCATATTAATAAATATACCACAACTGATTTTCCCATTCTATTGATAATCAGATTGTTTCTATTTTGTCAAATAATGAACAATGCTAAGACCATTCTTATACATATATTCCCATTACATACACACAAGTTTTGTTGTGATTTATGTCTCAGAGCCTGGAATTTCTGGATCGTAGAGTATGTGTTTTCAATGTTACCAGGTATTTTTGTTTTTGAAAATTTTACTTATTTATAGAGGGGGAGGGAGAGAGAAAGAGGGAGAGCGGAACATCGATGTGAGAGACATCAATCGGTTGCCTCTTGTACACTCCTACCAGGGACCAAACCTGCAACCCAGGCCATGTGCCCTGGCCAGGAATAGAACTGGCAACCTTTCGTTTTGTGGGATCATGCCCAATCAACTGAGCCAAGATGGTCAGGGCTCAATGTTACCAGGTATTTTGCAGTCAATTCACCAATTCACACTCCTATGATCAGTGTATGAGTATCCTCAATGTTCTTTACTTTCTTTGCAGTACTTGGTACTGTCAGCTTTTTGAGTAGTACCTCAGTTTGGTTTTATTTTCCATTACTTTGATTACTAATGAGGTTGAGTATTTTTCACATTTTTTTGTCATTTGGAATTCCTTTTAAAAAGTACCAGTTTTCTCACTTTTCTATTGGGTTGTCTTCTTACTTGTTTGTAGAAATTTTATACATATTCTCGATATCATTTGTTGGTAGTATTTATTGGAAATCTCTTACTCTGTGGCTTACCTTTTCACTCTCTATGGTGATATGCGGATCATTTTTTTAAAACCTGTTTTTACTGAAAAAACAGTCTATTGCCTAGTTGTTGCTGTTTTTAAGATTTATTGATTTTAGAAAGAGAGAGGAAAGGAGAAACAGAGGGGGAGGGTGAGAGAGGGGTGGGGAAGAGAGAGATATATCAATTTGTTGTTCCACTCATTTATGAATTCATTAGTTGCTTCTTGTATGTGCCCTGACCAGGGATCAAACCTGCAACTGTGGTGTATTGGGACAATACTCTGAGTACCTGGCTAGGGCACTATTACCTAGTTTTTCTAAGAAATAAATTTAATAAACTAGTCAAAATCCTTTGTTTTAGACTACCTGCAAATAAAAATCTAGAAATTTAGAAGAGCAAGGAAGAAAGTTAAAAGTGAGTAAGTAAATAACTGAAATTTTTAGGACTAGTTTATTCTAAAATTAGTAGCAATCTATTTGATACTGCTGGTTACTTGAGGAATTCAAAATAATGTTCCTTTGTGTGAACTGCCATATTTACCATGTATTTTTTCCCCATGCTTGAGTGAATAATGGTTTCATAAATGAACAGAAAAAAAAGAAACATGTTACTACTTAAAAGTAGTATTTCATGTTATGAGATAATATTAACTATAGCTGCCAAATACAGCCACTGTATAAGGAAATAAACACTAGAAAATCCTTGGCCCCAACACTGCTGCCACTCTTCTAATCTCACCACTGAGCTTCTGGTGATCTGATTAATCTTCACACCCCCACTAAAGGCACCATCCTACTATTTACCCAGCCTATTTAAAAAACAATGCCAGTACAGTTAAGTTTAGATTTTTTACCCTGAAACATAAATTAAAATCTTATTTCAGACACCTTTATACCCAATAGCCATGATATTTCCCATAGTCTCTGCCTCTATTTATTAAGTACATGCATATTTCAGGAAGGGCGAGGGAACGACATAAGCAACAGAAGTCTTTCCTATTATGTCAGTACAGTATAGGAATTGTACTGTTTCTCAGGCAGAAGAGAAAGGAAAAAGCATGTGGCATGTGGATGGAAATATATTCGAGCTATAGGATTTATCATTTCAAATGGGAGGTAAAGTTATAAGACGGGGATTATAAATGTTGTTTCCTGAAATGTGTTCTTAGCATCCCATATTTCAATTCAATATGCTTACATCCATAGAAATTTTGTTACCAAAAGTAGTATTATAGCCCTAACCGGTGTGGCTCAGTTGGTTGCTGGTTCAATTCCTGGTCAGGGTATATGCCTAGATTTGGGATTCAGTCCTTGCAGGGGATCATACGAGAGGCAACCAATCGATCTTTCTCCCTCTCTTCCTCTCTCTCCAAAATAAATAAAAATTGTAAAATTGTTTAAAGAAAAGTAGGATTATATACAATAGTATATCCATGGGGGGGGTGGATTATAGAAAAACAACAGTATAAACATTATAGAAGCTTATTTGGCTTGCTCTTCCCTCATGGTTGGTCATTTGAAGCCATAGATCATAAAACAAACATGAAAATACAACTGTATTGGGTGGAAGTCCTAAGAAAATTTCGGGCCTTCAAATTTCAAGTTCCCTACTGAGGCAACTTTAAACTCTGCACCCCAGACCTTTTCTGAAGTTAGAGGTAATTCAGTAAAAATTTATGTAATTAATACATATATACACTCTTTAGAGAAACATGTGGGAGATCATGGCTGTTAGGTATAAAGATGTATGAAATCTGAGTTAGGCCAACTTTTATGTTTAGGGAAAAAAGTGGTTTTGGTGGTTGGACTATAAACCTAACTGGGCTACACACACTATATAACACTGTTTCTATGAGGAACTGCCTTTGAAATTTTGCTTGTGAACTAAGTTTAAGTTTTAAAAATTGAATAAAATTTGTTAGAACAATTCCACTTCTAGGAGGTACCCAAAGGAAATAAGAGATATGAGCAAAGAGTTATATAAAAGGATGTTCATAGTCTTATTTATAAGAATGAAAAGTTAGAAATAGCCTAAGTGTCCAATAAAAGGGATTTATTTTGTTAAATACAAAGATATGAGTAAATATTGTATAGCCATTAAAATCTATTACAAGAAAATTTTAATACACATGACAATATTTCTAATATTGTCTAAGATAATATAAAATTAAGCAAACTATAAAAAACTGATAGCATGTTTTTTAATATCTGTACATGCATTTAAAAAAAACCTGGAAGACTATGTTAAATGTTCACAGTGGTTTATCTATGCAGTAGATAAACATTTTTATTTTCTCTACCTTCTGTATTTGTTTTTCCAAATCTTCTATGGTAATTATGTATTATTCTTACAATTATAGAAGAATTCGAAATAAGTATACAGAAGTTTACAGTAGTCCTTCTCTATATCATGGTTCACTTATCGCATGCAGCCTCACTGTATCACGGGATTTTAAAAAATATTATATTTAATTATTTATCATGGATTTTTCGCTATATTGCAGGATTTTGCAGTACTGTATAAGTATGTTGTTGAAGTTACATAGGTTTAAGAGTGTAGAATATGTTTAAGAACATAAGTAGTGTTTATAGAAGTGTGGAAAAGGTTAATAAGGGACTGGGAACAGTTTATAAGTGTATGGGAAGGGTTTATAAAGCCTTAAATATGTATAAATACTAAAATAAATGTAAGGGTCCTACTTCGCAGATTTTCACCTATTGCAGGGGGTGGGGGGGTCTAGAACATAATACCTGCGATAAGAGAGGGAATACTGTATATACATACACAAAGAGCTTCCAATTCTTTGTTATCAATTGGTTCTACAAAGAAAAGGAAGGAAGGGAGGAAGGTCTTTTCCCCTTGAATTTATAAACTTTTTCTTGTTGTAGAAAAAAGTTACATTCCTCAAGTTGCAATGAATAGATAACAAGGAGATACCATCTCTAACCTATCAGTCTGATACAGATCAAAAAGAATGAGAAGGCCAGTGGGTGCAAAGTGAGGACAATTCATGCACTGCTGGTAAAAATCTAAACTGAATAACCCTTTTGGAAGGATAACTTTACAATCTGTATAAAAACATTACAAGACTTCTGGTCAAGATGGCGGCATAGGCAGACATGGCACGCCTCTTCACAGAACCACACCAAAATTTCAACTAAACTAATGAACAACCATCATTCAGAACCATCAGAAATACAGTTGAATGGAAGTCTGGAAACGATGGAATTAAAGAAACCACATCCATCCAGATTAGTAGGAGGGGCACAGACACAAAACAGGATGGCCCCACATCCACATGTGGTTAAATAAAAATTAGGGAGGGATCCTCTCAGGAGCGAAAAGTCCCAGCTCCACACCAGCCCCCCCAGCCCAGGGATCCAGTGCCAGGAATCTATGTCCCCACAACTTCTGGCTGCAAAATACCAGTAGGGACTGAGGTGGTAAAAGAAACTTCTGGATACCCAACCAATTTCTCTTAAAGAACCCACACATGGACTCACCTACTCAGACTCACTCCCACTGAGCTCTAGCACCGGGGAAGCAGCTTGAAAGGCATCAGTGGTATTGGGGCAGAAACTGAAGTGTTTGGCGTCAAGGCAAGCAGAGCCATTGTCCCTTTTCTAAACCCTCCCCCAACAGAGCCAGAGAGCCAGCAAGCTGGTGCCATATCTGAGACTCCCTCAACCTGGATAATACACTGATCCTCATTAGAGATCCCAAGACTCTGCCCCACTCAACTTATGGGCCCACCCAAGCTGCTTTTCCATATGAATCACTGGTTTTGGTTTATGCTTCACAACTTCCTAAATCCTATCAAACAAGCAATAGCTGGCCTCAGTGAGCTCCAGGCCCAGTACTACCAGCAGACAGCTGAGGTTCACAGCTTGGCTTCATGTGGGAATCTCCAAGCCCAGCACAGGTAGCAGCCACCTCAGATTGCTTTATAGCTCACGCAGGGTGCCCTGAGCAAAACACAGGTGGGCACTGACCTTGGCCTGCACCACCCAGGAAACCCCAGGGCCAGCACACCAACCGGACAGCTACATTACACCAGAGCATCACTCCCTACACCTGCAGAGCTGATTCCCTATGGAGGGTGGAGGGTGGTGGTCAGTGGTCACAGCCAGTCCTTGCAGCTGAACTGCCAACAGCAACCAAGACTCAACTACAAGAGGAGGGTGTACTCAGCCCACATGAAGGGTGCACCTCAAGTACCCAGCCTGGGCTGTGCCACTGGACCCTAGAAGACACTTACTACATTAAGCTACGCTACCAAGACATGGAGTCAAAGCAGCTCTACCTAATACATAGAAACAAACACAGGGAGGCTGCCAAAATAAGGAAACAGAGCAGCATGGCCCATATGAAAGTACAGATTAAAACTCTACAGAAAAAGATCTGAATGAAATGGAGGTATGCAACGTGTCAGATGCAGAGTTCAAAACACACGTTAGAAGGATGCTCAAGGAACTTAGTGAGGACCCCATAAAAAAGATCCAGTCAGAAATGATGGATACACCAATTAAAATAAAGAACAATTTACAGGGAAACAGCAGTAGAATGGATGAAGCCAAGAATCAAATCAATGATTTGGAACATAAGGAAGCAAAACACAGCCAATCGAAAAAATGAGAAAAAAGAATCCAAATAATGAGGATAGTGTAAGCAGCCTCTGGGACAATTTCCAGCATTCCAACATTCACATCATAGGGGTGCCAGAAGGAGAAAAGAGAAAGCAAGAAACTGGAAATCTATTTGAAAAAATAATGAAAGAAACTTCCCTATACTGGTGAAAGAAATAAACATGCAAGTTCAGGAAGCACAGAGAGTCCCAAACAAGATGGATGCAAAGGGCCACACTCCAATACACACCATCATTAAAATGCCAAAGGTTAAAGATAAAGAGAGAATCTTAAAAGCAGCAAGAGAAAAGCAATTAGTTACCTACAGGGGAGTTCCCATAAGATCGTCAGCTGACTTCTCAAAAGAAACTTTGCAGGCTAGAAGGGATTGGCAAGAAATATTCAAAGTCATGAAAAGTAGGGACCTACAGCCAAGATTGTTCTACCCACCAAAGCTATCATTTAGAATTGAAGGGCAGATAAAGAACTTCTCAGGCAAGAAAAAGCTAAAGGAGTTCAATATCACCAAACCATTATTATATGCAATGTTAAAAGGACTTATTTAAAGAAAAGAAGATTAAAACTAGGAACAATAAAATGGCAAAAATACATACCTATCAACAATTGAATCTAAAAAAACCAACTAAGCAAACAAGAACAGAGACAGAGTCATGGTTACAGCAAGCATTTGATGGCTGCCAGATGGGAGGGGGATTTAGGGGATTGGGTGAAGAGGTGAGGGAGGGGATTAAGAAGTACAAATAGGCAGTTACAGAATAGCCATGGAGATGTAAATGTAAAGTACAGTATAGGAAATGGAGTATTATATGCATGACCCATGGACATGAACAATGGGGGGATTGCCTGAGGGAATGGGGGGTGCTGGGTGGAGGGGGACAAATGGAAAAATCAGGACAACTGCAATAGCATAATCAATAAAATATAACTATAAAAATGAAAAATAAAAAAACTCATTACAATTATGCATACCTTTTAAATAATCAATTATATTTCTAGGAATTTATCCTAAAGAAATAATTACACAAGTTTGGAAAGACATACATACTAGACCATTCTCAGCAGTGTCATCTGCAATAGTGAAAGTTGAAAATTCCAATGTGCATCAATAGGGTAAATTATTGAAAATGATGCTACAAATCTCTATTTTCTGACATTGTCTCTCATGTAGTTAAAAAAAAATAATTAAATGATAAAACAGCCTTTATGTGATCCCATTTTTACAATTTAAAAAAGGTAAGGATGTGTATACATGAAAAAAAATTTGGAAGACTTCAAACTAGTTATCTCTGGTAAGTGGAATGTTAAATGATCTTTAGTATCATCTTTATAACTTTCTACACAATATTAAGCATGTATAACACTAAATATCAGAAAGTAATTTTTAAACTTTACTAAACTGAACCAGTCTGATTAATCAAAATTAGTTTTGTGGTTTTCTACTCTTTCCTCATTTCCAAGACCCTTAAAAGATTCTTCCCAATTTGAACACATAATAATCAGTGGATGGTAAATATGTCAAGTCAATGAGTCTATTAACAAAGATGACATGCTTAAATGGCAGTCATTGTTAACAAGATTTTATTTCTAAAATAAAAAATTTAAGTATCACCCCTGTCCCTAAGATACTAGCATGGATCTTCTCATTATGATTAAGCCTCCATTTGCTGCCACTTCCTCCCTTTGCCTTTGCCTTCTCAACCATTATTTAACAATGTTTTCAGCTATAGTCATCCTGGTGGCTTACTGTATTCATGGATATCAAAAAACAATGCCAAAAGAAGTATTATTTTATAAAATAATATAAAAAAAATTGCAATTCTATTCAAGACTGTATGCCTCACCATTACTGTCCAATATAACTTTCTAAAATGACAGAGGGTTCTATGATCCACGCTGTCCAATATGAGACAGAAAATCTGTCTAATGATCTGTCCAATGACACACATGTGGCCAGTGCTACTGAAGAACCAAATTTTTAAATTTTAATTTATTTCAATACCCACCTAGTAGCTACTATACTGGACAGCACTGTTCTAGAGGAATTCATGGTACGTATACTGTGTTTGATGATACAAAATATACATTAAATAGGATCCAAGGAAAATAGATTTCTGTTTAAGAAATCTGGCACTCCAGTCAGTATATATGTTAAAGACTAACAAAACCATGATTTTATGGGTTACAAGCTGCCTCCTTGAAAAATTAAAGGATCTTTTAGCAATCCTCATTCTTTACCTAGGAAATAAGTATCCATTTATTCAGTCTCAATTCTCATGGCTTCAATAGGACTGCATTACCTTGGCTCACCCACTACATCTCCATTTTTCTTTTTTTGTGCAATGTTAGTCTCCTCCCTCTGCTTTCCCCCAAGCTGAGTCCTTGGTTTCTTACTTTCTGTCTTCCATTTAGAAGAGATTTCTTACTTGCCTTCTGTGAAACAACACCACACTATATAATCTTAAACACATCACTTAACCTCTTTGAGACTGCTTCTCATTTGTGAAATAACTTAAGATAGTTACGATTGTTCCTTCAGTTTTAGGATTCTCAGAATTCTATCAATAGTACAGGCGTAGTTATGAAACTTTTTCCTCAGGCTGATTCTTCTTGCCTCTTTAAATGCTGGTGTACTCCATGGTTGTCTGTGACCAGCTTTTCCACTCTCCACATTGTTTCTCCAAGCATCTCATAAACTCTTCATTATGACTCTCAAATTTATGCTGCAGCCTTAACTTCACTCTTAAAACTTCAAATTTAAATGTTTATTTGCTGTACAAATTAACTAGATGTGCTACCAGCCTGTTAAAAGTACAAAGCAAACCAGAGAAATTATGTGTGTGCGTACCAGTCTTCTTCATCAGTATGGCATGTGATCAAAAACACAAGTTTTAGGATCAGATGTACCTGAATCTGAATCCCAGTTCTGTCATGTATTAGCTGAGAAACCTTGATCAGGTTAACTTTGTCTCCATTTTTTTTGTGTGTAAAATGGGGTTGAAAATAGTACTTACAGCTCATATGGTTGTTGTATGTGTATGTTTTATATATACAGCTTAGTACAACATTGGAAATATGCTAATGGATCAGTAAATGTTAGCTACTATTATCAGTAGCATTACCAACTTCCTAGTCCTCCAGGTTCCAACAGCTCACTCACCTTTTTTTTTTTAATAATAAACCCAATCAGCATTTGTATATTTTTATTTTCTAATACTATCTGTTTTTCATTCCCTGATAGTTTAGGTTTATTATCATAGCCACCTAACCAGATTACTAGATTTTATGATTAAAGGGTAGGACCTCTTATTTTTGTTTCCCCTGTTATTACCTAGCATAAAGCCTAACACATAAGTTTTGCTATTACTAGACAACTCGTATAATCTTTACATATATTTATTTATTCCTCCACTAATCCCTTAAAGTCTTTGAAAGCAGAAAGTGTCTTGGTCATCTGTGTATATCTAGCCCTGCCAAAATCCCTCAGTAAATAAATGTTGAATGAATGAATGTTGACTAGCCTCACTGGCTCCAAACCTATCATCAATCTAGCTACCTCATATGCAAATGGTAGGTCTTATATTCTCTAATCAACCATTTATTCTGTCCAAACTGGCCTTACTACATTAACAAGAGCAGTCTCACTATATTAGTCAGGACTCTTATTTTATATCCAAAAATGCTACTCAGGTTAAGCAGAAAAGGGAATTTATTAGCTTGCATAATCTGAAAGTCAAAGGAGAGCACTAGCTTAAGGTCTGGCTACTAATACAAAGGTTCATACAGATCCAAAGGCTCAAACACTATCATTAAAACTTGACTTCCCAACTTGACTCTGCTTTCTTTTGGCTCTGCTTTCCATTTATTGGCAAGCTCCAGGATCACGTTCTATTCTCACAGCAATCCCAGGGCTCAAAGCATGCCTTCTTCTCTACAGCTTGAATAAAAAATTAATCATTAACACTCATATGGGCCAACTGGAAAATACACCGTTCTCTGAACAATCACTGTGGCCAGAGGGACAGACAACATAGATTAGCCATACCTGAGTCATGTGTCAGGGTGGGATCTATGTAACTGAAAGGGGTGGTTCCCTAGGAAAACTGGAGTACAGTATTGTTATCAGATGAAAGGATTTTGCATGAGAGGGACCGGCATAACTAACGGCTGTGTCCTATACTCTTAAAACTGCACGTCCGCCAGTGCCTGGATGGGCTTTCCTTCTCATTTCTGTCTACCCAAAACCAACCTACATCCTTCCTGCCCCCAAGTCTTCTGTGATTTCTCCTAAGATTTTCCTTGTCTACTGAATCAAGTCACCCATTCCCAAATAAGTATTTCCCTTTTATTTTCCCCTAAAGCTCTACTTTTAAAATGAACAAGAGAGGAAAACCTCCAGAAAAATGTCCCATGATAAATTCTAACCATGTCAAGTTATAAACAGTATGGGTAGTATGTACTGTTTATTTTCTTTTCTTTAAGAGAGAGAGGAAGAAAGGGAGAGACACATACACATCAATTTACTATTCCACTTACTTATGTATTCATTGGTTGCTTCCTGTATGTGTCCAAGCCAGGAATCAAGCCTGCAAACTTGGCATATCAGGATGAAGCTCTAACCAACTGAACTACCAGGCCAGTGCTGTATTATTTCTTAGAATTTAAACTCTTGAAGAACAGCAGCTCTACCAGATACATTCTATACATTATGAAAGAACAAAATGTGTGGCAACTTTGATATATGCAGCATTCAAATAATTTCCTTGACTTTAAATGTCCTATAGGGTCTACCCAAAACATTTTAGCTAACATAAATTGGGTGTGATTTCATCAAAGTGATAGGGGAACTCAAGAGTTAAAAGATTATAGCTTCTGTCACAGTTGATCAGTTTAAGTGACTAATGCATGTGGAAAAGCTATTATTCTAGGAACTGGAATGCACGACCACATGACTCCAGAAGGTCAGCAAGCAATTCAACCCTTTTGTCCCAGGGGATCTGCAAGCAATGGAGAAGGTATCTGAGCCACTATGTTCCAGGGAGGAAACTTCTATGACACAGATAAGGAATTGTTGATCAACAAATAAAGAAGTACTAGAAAAATAACCAACTGCAACTCTAAGGGATGCAACTCTTATAAAACTTTTCTCCAAACCCCTTACCTACCCTTTCTTCTCCTTATAAAAAGGTCAGCTTGAGATAAGATGTTAAGGTTGTTTTTGAGGGGATATAACTCACCATCTTCTTAGATCACCAGCAACTGAATAAAGTGACCATAAAGATTCAATCCTTGTCTCTACTTACTGGTTCTGGTAGTGACAAGCAGCACAACCACCAACTTTTCCAGTTACAAAAGTACATGGTATACCAGGTAGATTATGGTTTTGGAAGTAACTCAAACTAGGCTCAAATTCTGGCCAATACCATCTGCCCTGGCATTTAGCTACAGGTCCTTGAGCAAATTATCTCCTCTCTCCAAACCTTGGATTGTAACAGCTTTCCCCAAAAGACCCCACAGCCCACGGTTTTGGGGACTGGGGAAGGGGATAGTGCAGCTTTTGTGGGACTTTGCATATTGTGGCTGGTAGCTAGGTTCTTAGTTATGTAAATGGCTATGGTCACTCCACAGCACCAAGGAGATGGGAGAGGCTTTGATCATAGAATGGTGATGAAAAAGCTTACAGGGCCTGTGTGAGCTTCTGCGAGCGGCCAAGACCAGTCACCACACTGACTGCATCACAGGCTGCGGTCAGGGTTTAAAACAAAAGGCAGCAGCCATTTTGGGGCACTGCGCCATGCGGTTTGAAAGACTGCAGAGGGACCACACCAGCCCACCATGAGTTCTGGTGTATAGGAAGAGAGCCATGATATAGCAGCAAGGCAGTTTTGTAGTGAAGCTGGTCCATGGTGAAAAGAAAGAAGTCGCTATGCGGTCTGCAGCCAGGATCCGGCCATGCGGCCTGGGCTAGTAGGAAAGCAGGAGTGCTGCTGCTCTGATTGTGCCTGCTCTAGATGACTTGGAAGCCATTGAGGACTCTACCTAGCAGACCTGGACTCTACCTGGACTCTTGGAACGTGGGCCATATAGAGAGGACACTCTCTTAGGACTTATGCCTTTCCTGGACTTCACCATGATCCAGTATAACACTGCACATGCTTTCTTGGACCATTATACAGAGGCTGATGACATCATACACCAGATGCTGAAGGAGAGAGCTGACAGATAAGGAATGGGGAACTACTGGGTCTGGTTTTGGTTTATAGTCTTTTAGGGAGCAAGGGAAGTGCTGGGTCTCAGGGAAGAACAGGGCTCTGAGCTGAAGTGCTTACAGTGCCCCTCAGGATGAAATATTATAAATAAAGACCTGTTTTTCTCAACACGAATTGTTGGGTCTTACACCAAGGGGCTACATGAACGAGCCCCCCTTTGTCTGGTAACAGTTCTACTATCTGTAAAAATAGAATAGTAACAACTGTCTGTACATAGGAGACTAGGCTATGTGGTACAGTGAAGAGAAAAGAATTAGATGGACCTAGGCTGAAATTTTACCACTAATACTAGTAATATGACTTCCTCTGAATGAATTCTCACTGGAAATTTTAAGTAATTCCTCATATGTAAAGTGGGGATTATAATATTTAATCTACTGGTTGTCACACATTTAACAAGGCAGTATATTTTAAAACATCTAACACATTGCATAGCCAACAGTGAAAACTCAATAAATGATGTTATCCACATCAGATTACCTGTTTTAAGTGATTCAGAGGATAACTCAGTGTTTTTGTCCTTACTAAGATCTGCCTAAAGACTTCTTACACTTAATAAGTGATATTTCACTTCTGGTCAAGATGGAGACATAGGTAGATACACTTCGCCTCCTCGCGCAACCATGAAAAGAATAACAACCAAATCTCAAAAAACAAGTAACAACCAGATCCATCAGAAAATCGAGCTATATGGAAGTCCAACAACCAAGGATTTAAAGAAGCCACATTCATCCAGATGGGTAGGAAGGACGGAGTCCCAGAGACGAGGTGGAGAGGCGGTGTGGTTCTGACAGGCAGTGGCAGTGGATCATACTGTCCCACATTCACGTGTGGTGGATAAAAATCAAGAGGGATACCTGGAGCAAGTGATCCCAGCCTCAGGACAGACCAAACAGCCCAGGGTTCCAGATCTGGAATATAAACCCCCATTACCATATGGCTGTAAAAACCAGTGTGCGGAAAGGGAGAAGTGGCGAAAAAAACTGCCAGATTTAGTCACTCCTTAAAGGACCAGTGTGGTCTTAGAACGTAGCAAACCACAGGGCAGCATTCGCATAAGGAAAGTGGGTGAAGTGACTGCAAACAAGGCAAGAGCTGGGCAAATTGCCAGAAGCCGGCAGCAGCATTGTCCCCTCACTAAGCCCCCACCACAAACAGAGCCACAAAGTGGTGAAGTGGGTAGCAATGCTCTGGCAATTACTTAAGGCTCCACCGCACACAATTTACAGGTGCCTCTGCTATATAATAGGCCACGCTGCTGAGATAGGGAGTAAAAGTAGCTGGATCTAATAAACAGAAACAAACACAAGAAGGCTGCTAAATTGAGGAAGCAAAGAAATATGGCCCAAATGAAAGAACAGAACAAAACCACAGGGGAGGGGGGGAACCTAAACTAAATGGATATAGCCAACCTATCAGATGCAAAATTCAGAACACTATGATAAGGATGGTCAGAGAACTCATACAGTACAGCAAAAATAATAATAATAAAATAATGGAAGAAATGAAGGTTGCACAAAGTGAAATAAAGAAAAAGATATAGGGAACCAACAGTAAATGGAAGGAAGCCGGGATTCAAATCAACAATTTGGAACAAGAGGAAGAAATAAACATTCAACCAGAACAAAGTGAGAAACAACAATGCAAAAAACAAGGAGAGGCTTAGGAACCTCTGAAACTACTTTAAACACCAACATCCGAATCACAGGGATGCCAGAAGGAGAAGAGGAAGAGAAAGAAATTGAAAAGTTATTTGAAAAAATAATGAAAGAAAACGTTCCTAATTTGGTGAAGGAAAAAGACATACAAATCCAGGAAGCACAAAGAGTTCCAAACAAGTTGGACCCAAAAAGGACCACAACAAGACACATCATGATTAAAATGCCAAAAATTAAAGATGAAGAGAGAATCTTAAAAGCAGCAAGAGAAAAGAAGAGAGTTACCTATAAAGGGGTTCCCATAAGACAATTAGCTAATTTCTCAAAAGAAAAACTCTTCAGGCAATAAGGGGCGGGCAAGAAGTATTCCAAGTGATGAAAATCAAGGACCTACAACCAAGATTATTTATCCAGCAAAGCTATCATTTAGAATGGAAAGGCATATAAAGTGCGTCCCAGACAACATAAAGCTAACGGAGTTCATCATCACCAAGCCATTATTACACGAAATGTTAAAGGGACTTATTTAAGAAAAAGACGACGAACAAAACTACGAACACTAAAATGACAACAAATTCACAAGTATGAACAACTCTAAAACACAAAAACAAACTAAGCAAACAACAAGAACAGGAACAGAATCATAGGTATGGAGATCATTTGGAGGGTTATCAGCAGGGAGGGGAAAATGGAGGAAATGGTGCAGGAATTAAGAAGCATAATCGAAGAATTTATATGCATGACCCATGGACATGAACTAAAGGGGGGTGGTACTGCTGGAGGGAAGGGAGATACTGAGCAGAGGGGAGCAAAGGGGAAAAAAAATTGGAACTACTGTAACAACATAATCAATAAAATACTTAAAAAAAAAAGAAGCATAATCAGTAGGAATAAAATAGGGGGATGTTAAGAATAGTATAGGGCCCTGACTGCTGTGGTTCAGTGGATTGAGCATCAGCCTGCAAACCAAGTGTCGCTGGTTAGAATCCCAGTCAGGGCACATGACTAGGTTGCACGTCAGGCCCCCAGTTGGGGGCACGAGTGAGAGGCAACCACACAGTGATGTTTCTCTCCCGCTCTTTCTCCTTTCCCCTCTCTCTAAAAACAAATAAACAAACAAATAAATAATTTTTTTTAAAAAAGAATAGTATAGGAAGGGGAGAAGCCAAAGAACTTACACGCACGACCCATGGACATGAATTAAGGGGAGAGATTGCTGGAGGGAAGGGGGCGTACCGGGTGGAGGGTGGCAACCAGGGAAAGATTGGGAAAACTGTAACAGCATAATCAATAAAATATACTTAAAAAAAATAAGTGATATTTCTAACATTAAAATGAATTTAGTATGTAGGTTACAAAATACCTTTTAGTCTTTTTTCCATTTTTTACACTTTTCAACCAGATGAAATGTCAACCAACCAAAAATGTGGCTTACATATAAATTATTAAAATAATAAAATAAATATGGATGACAAATTCAAAATTCAGAGCACAAGAAAATTGTATTGGGATTATTTATTAGTCTTCATAAATGCACGTGGGTTTTGTTAGTTAATAAAATATTTCTTAAAGGCAAAACACTTTGGTCTTACAACTATTTAATAGCAAGTAATATAGTGTGCTAGATAAACTCCTGTAATCAACTTGTTCTTTAGCTTTAGGCTGATGTAGTGATATGAAATGAGTCACACCAATATGAAACTGCTGTGCTATCCCCTGAATATAGTCATTTCCTGAACAGAATCAGAAAATATGGGGTATAAATGACAATTTTAGATGTTACCTATCAAAACACATGCAAAACGCAAGTGACTGTTCATATTTACCTTAGCAATAAAGTTTAACTTTAATGTCATTCAGTAAAAAATATAAACTATATTCATTATAATTGTTTCCAAAAAGTGATTAGATTAAATAAACAGGCACTTAATTTCTCCCATTTTACACTAGAGGAAAGAAGACTCCTGACATAGTTTAACACTTTATTTTTCTAACAAGAGTGAATCATATGTACTACTTATCTTTAATGAGTGCACAAACATAGGAAGGTGATAAATTGAAGATTTTAAAATAAATAAAATGGTATAGTAAGTACTACACATTCGTTGGTTGCAAAAACACTATATAAAAGTTAAAATATTTAATCACATCATACTATATAAACTTGCGTAAGGGCTTTTTTTCTTTGTATTTGCGCAAAACATGAACAGACTCAGTTTTTAATCTACTCCCTGAGGAGCTATATTTCAAACACAAGAGAAACATTATGGTGAACACCTCAGGCAACAGACATTGCTCTCTATAACAGCTCTATACAACGAAAACCTAATTCCTTATTCCCTTTCCTGTGTTCAAAACTATGTATTATGCAAAATACTTCTTTAAATACAGATATGGTAGGCAACCTATACATATTTCGAAGTTTTCTTCTACCTTTTTTTTGGGGGGGGGGAGATGAGGAGAGAGGGGGCATGAGTAAATGGAAGTCTGAAGGAAGGCTCTAGTTATTTTAACAAGATCATCTGATAAGTCAACTAGATGAAGGTGGCGAAAGTAAAGGTACAGCGCTCCGGTTCACATTAAAAACAACTCCCGATATGCAGCGACCAAGGCTCCTCAGTCTAATTAAGAGCGCGCTACAAACCCCAATCTTAGCAGAAATCCGGGCGGGGCACGGGTCTTTGTCAGCAGCGACTTAAGTTAATTTTCTAGGAGAGGAAAACACAACCCATCAGTCCCCTACTGTCTTTCCCAAGAGATGCAGCAGTCCACCTCGCTCCAGGCTCGGGGTCTGGGACATAGGCCCGTGGGGGCGGGTGGGTCCCGGCCGTCGCCTTCTCCCGTTACCCGGGTCCTGACCAGGAACTATGCGACCAGTGCTGTTAACTACCCACGAGGCCCCCACTGGCTTGCGCGGCCTCCTGCCGCACACAGGGCCTCCCGTCGGCAGGGATGTCCCCAGTCCCGCTCACCCGCCCGGGTGGTGTCCGTCAGGTCGTGGTTGGCCGCTCCTCGGGGAAACTCCCTCAGTTTCCGGCCGCTCAGGCTCAGCACCCCGGTTACCGCCGCCTCCTCCAGCGCTCGATCGATGGAGCGGCTCCACGATCCCGGGCCAGGACCCGGGCCTGCCCCAGAGCCTGGGCCGCAGTTAACTCCCGAGAGGTTACCTCCCGAGGCGACTGGGCCAGAATATTCTGCAGCTGTGGCCACAGCGACCAAGCCCGCGGCAGCCATTTCCCAGACGACAACTACCGGAGCTGCCGGTTCCGCGCATGCGCCACCAGACCTGATGGGTGGGCGGGGAAAGAAACTCAAGACCCCGGACCGGACCGTTCCTTTGATGGATAGGGCTGCCGTGGCCCTTCTCGCATCCAGGCGCTTGCCTCCGCCCACCAAGTTTTCAAGGGAAAATAAAGCATAAATCTGGAGCAGCCACTGCTAATTTAGGACCCAAAAGCATTTTACAAATGCCCTTGCAAAAATATCCTTCAGACAACACTCCTCACCAAACTTCTTTGCCTTCTTCCCTAAGTACTGGAGGATTAGATTAAGCATTAATTTAAGGCTTCTTAACACTTGCTGCCAGAGACTTTGGCAGTGAGAGGAGGCTGGGATGAGATAAAAAACACTTCCCAACTTCTGTCATTCTGTAAGCCAAATGATCCAAATGGAGATTTGTGAATGTATTCACTATTATTGCCTGAGGGAAAAATAAAAACTAGGCTGGATCCCCAACTCCACTCTCATAGAAAGGATTACACAAATATATTGTAGGCCATCCCTCACTTCTATAAAGTAGTTCTTTATAGAGCGCCTTAATAGTACTTGTCCTTTAGGCAAAATTTTAGCCAGGAGAAATGGCATTAAAGTCTAAAATTACGGTCTGGAAACAAAATTGAGGAGAAAATGATCTGACCATAATCTAAATGTGGGAATTAAAGGTGGAACTGAAGAAGATGGTTGTAAAAAAAGGCAAGAAAAGAAACTAATTAGTTTCAAAAAAATGGAAAATACATTTTAAACCAATTAGACTTTGCTTATATTGCAGTCTTTAGCATATTTTTGGCTTTTTTTCTCACATTCAAGCCATTCCTGCTTCATTGTGTAAATTTCCCCAACAAGCAATGTATCATCAAATATTTACTGCGGGAAATAGAAGAGGCTGTCAGATACATACTTTTCCTAGGAAATTATAATCTAATTATAGAATCCAGACAAATAGAACAATTAGAGAACAAGACAACAAAATGGCCTGAGTAGGGGTGGTGTGGATTATCTATCAGAATTCAGAGGAAAGGAGTCTATGTCATGAGTGAATGAAGTTTTGAATAAAATCTGGATTAAGTGAGGTAGGCTGGAAGGTGGGAGCAATATTCCATATTGGGGGGATCAGCATGTACCATTATAAATCAAACCCAGGTATGATTTATAATGGTACATGTGGACAACATCAGGGCCACAGGCCAAAGATCATCTCAAGAAAGTAAGGTTGGAAGTACATTGAGTTTGGTAAGAATTTGTAAAACTGCTTTCTGGAGTGGCTGTACCATTTTTTAATTCCTACTGCTATATATGAGTGATCCATTTTTTCCAAATCCTTACGAGGTAATAAGAAAAGCAACTTCATATTTGCCTCTCATGCTGTCCCTTTAAACTTTTCTTGGTGAAATTTTTCTCTTGTCCAAGTAACTTTAATGATCATTCTTAGGTAATATAAAGAAAGCCCCAAGGTTGCAGTCCAAATTCAGTAATCAAAATGTCCAGTCCCACGTAATAATCAGTACTTCAAAATTGATTTCAACTTCTGTTCTTCCCTAGAAGCGGAAGAGTTGGGACATGGTCCTTTGTCTCCCTTTCCCCACCTAGCAGTTATTGCTAGCATTTAGGTGGGGAGAAGGAAGAGGAGGAGGAGAAGAAAAAGAGACTAAGAGAGCCGAGTGCTGTGGTTAGATATACTTGTTTTCTCTGGACTGGCAAGTGTTTGATATTACTCGGGGGGTTTCCTTGGGATTCCTCCGCAGCCACCACTGGTAACACCCCAACCACCTCCACGACCTGGCAATGCATTTTTCTCCTGGTTTTCTGGGATATATGTCACAGACTCTCTGTTTGGGTCCATGATCCCATCCCTCTTGCCCAGAGTTTGACATTGCTCCAAAATGGCTATCCCTTGTGTGGCCCAGGAAACCCTCCTGTGCCTTTTATTCCCAGCTACTCTGGTAACACCTGCTGATTCCAAAGAGTGGTGTGGCCCTTCTCCACTTGCAGAGCTGGACACACCTCACTTCAAACCCCAGCTCCAGGACACGAGACCAAACCCTCTAGTGGACTCCTTGAAGCCCCTACCCTAGGCACAAGGTTGGCGGGGGTGGGGGAAGAATACCCCAACTCTTCCTTTACAGAGGAGTGGTACTCACAACCGCCTATCCAGAAAAGTGTATCTCAACAATACTCTGATCTCCAGCAACCTGACACTCTTATACCTGGTGGTGGATAACCATGACATTTGATGACATGGCCTTGTATTTTACAAACCAAGTGTGGGAGCTCCTGGAGAAGTGGCAGAAGAAAGTGTATCAACAAGTGATGAAGAACAATTATGAGACCCTGGAGTCCCTGGGGTGTGTTTTTTCCAAGCCAGATTTGATCACCTGGATGGAACAAGGGAGAATGCTACTAATCAGAGACTAGGGATGCTTAGAAAAAACAAGAATGATACCTAGCCCTTATACTGACGAGCAGTAGGACTTGAAGAATACTGGAAAGTCACCATGTTTGGGTCACTGAGGAACTCTCAGGGCAAAAGAGGAGGAATGCCATTTAAATAGTCTCCAAACGCAGGGTTCGTGTGTTCCCTTACCAGGGGAGGAAACTATGATTTTATCAGGTCAAAGAGCTGCCTTACAACACCTCCAAGAAATAGAAAGTCTGCATACAAACCATAACGTCACAGCATCGCATGAGGAAAAGAATGATCCGTGACATAAGGCAATGGGTGTCCTAGGTCACCTGGAAGTTCCACCAGGCTGACATTCTATTCCTAGTTTGTCTGCAGGAAGGTCTTCCACTTAAAAAGAGACTGGGTAAAGCACAGAAGGAGCCACTCCAAGAGCCAGCCCCATAAATATCCAAAGTACAAGAGCAAATCCAGAACTCTGACCTCTGGTGGACCCTGGTGAGCCTGTGTGAGAAGACGCGTTTCCAATGTGGTGAGTGCCAGAAGAGCTACCACGTGAAATGCGTCCTGGTCGCTCACCTGGTGGTCATTAACACAGGGCAGTGGCCCTTCCAGTGCCCTGACTGTGACAAGGCCTTTCGGTATAAAGCCACTTTGAAGAAGCATCAGTGTTTGCTCAAAGGGGAGGAGAGACCCTTTTCCTGCCCGGAGTGTGGCAAGGGTTTCAGCCAGCAGTCCAAGCTCACTGAGCATGTCACGGTGCACACGGGGGAGAAGGCTTTCCAGTGTCTTGAGTGTGGCCGAAGCTTCCACCTGGCCCATCCTCACAGCACAGTGGGGAAAACCCTTCAGTTGTCCAGAGTGCAATGGAAACTTTTCCTGGAAGACTGCCGTGAAGGCTCACCACAGGGTACAGAGTGGGGAGAAGCCATTTTCCTGTGACAAAGGTGATAGGACATTCTCCCCGCGAGCTCATCTCACTGAGCACGTCAGAGTTCATAGTGTCCAGAGTGTAAGAAAGGGTTCCACTGAAAGAGAGTCCTAAAAGCCCATGTTTCAGCACATCAAAAAGAAATCCTTCCAGGGTCCCGAGTGTGGGAGGGCCTTCTCCAGTAAGAACGCCATGAAGGCCCTCCCACGTCTCCATAGTGAGGAGATGCCACTCTCCAGTGCAAAAGGTTTCCCTGGCTCTTCAAGCTCACCTGCCAGAGCAGAGTCCACAAGCGAAAGTAATTCTCTTGCGCCAAGTGCAAAAAGACCTTTCCTCAGCAGTCGAGGCTCACCGAGCACCTCAACGCCCAAGGAAAGGCCATTCTTCTGTGCAGAGTGCAGTCAGAGCTTCCACCGACACTCAGCTCACTGAGCACAAGTGGCTCCACGGTGGGATGGAGCCTTTCCAGTGGCCTGAGTGTGACAAGAGCTTCTTCTGGAAGGCCTCCATGAGGTTCCACCAGCTGGTACACAGGGCAAGAAGCCTTTCGCATGTAGCGAGTGCAGTAAGGCCTGTACTCCAGTCTTAGCTCACCTGGCATGCTAGAATCCAGTGAAGAAAAGCCCTTCCAAGTGTCCTGAGTGCGATAAGGGTTTCCATCTCAAAGGAAATTTGAAATGCCACCTGCTCCAGCACAGTGGCTAAAAACCATTCTCTTGTGTTAAGTGTGGCAAAAGTTTCACTCAGAACAGGCTCACAGAACACACTTGTGTTCAGTGGTGGGAAGCCCTTCCAGTGTCCGGTGTGACAAGAGCTATTGCATTAGGTGAAGTTTGAAGGTCCATTTACACACACAGTGGCCAGAAGCCCTTCAGGTGTCCCGAATGCGGCAAAGGCTTCCTCCAGAAAAGTTTGAAGACCCATCTGACCATCACAGAGGGGAGAGGTCTTTTTCTTGTGATGAGTGTGAGAAGAAGCTTCACATACATGGGGCACTCAACACCCATATTGCTGCAATGCACACCAGGGAAAAGCCCATCAGTCTCTAGGTCAAGCCACACAGAAAGTGAGCAGTGAGGGGTTAGATGGAGCCAGCAGCTCTGTTGGCTCTGGCTGAGGCAGGATAAAGAATTAAGAAAACTGGCTTCAGACACATGGGCAAGATGCACAGCAGGCAGGATGTGATGCCTCCTTGAAAAAGGTTCCAAATAACCCAGGCATAAGACAGTCATCTCCCCTCTGTAATTGTCATGGGCGAGGTCTGCCAGTCCTGGAAATTTTATTCTGTTCTATTTCATCCACTGATGTATCTCATCCAAGAGCATGGTTAATCCCTCCGTTAAATTCTGAACCCACAGCCTCTTTAGAAATGTTACACATGGAAATATTTCCCCCAAACACCTCAGTGTGCTTTCCATGAGCAGGCTCCTTTATTTAACTGAAGTTTTCAGTTTTCTCTCATTGTGAGTTTTCATTTCTCTCAAATGGTGAGGGGGCATCTGTGTCTTGGTAATTTCTCTACATTGTTCAAATAAATGTTATTTACCATCTAATTTGTTAAAAAGGAAAAAGAATAAAAAGTAAAGTTGGAGAGATCCTACTCATCATTCAAGGCCTAACTTCAATGAAACCTTGATTAGCACTTCCACCCAACTCCTTATTGGAAGAGATTGTAAAAATGTTTAACCTCAGTGCCAAAGATGATTAGTAACGATTACTCAAAGTTGTTCCATGAACTCAAGACTACATGTTAGGTCCTTCAGCAACAAGTTGCATGTTCAATGATTGGTGATCTTTATGAGCTTGGGTCACTGCAATGGTAAGTGATATACTGATATTTGTTATTTCTGGCAAATAATACTTATCCAATGCATGAACTGGTTTTTATTCTGGTATTCCTAAAATTTTGTTACTTAGAAAGAGTTTAAGCAATTTAAGAGCAGGACCTCATTTCATTTTATACTTTTTAATTTTTAAATTGTTTTTCTATTACAGTTGTCCCATTTTTCCCCCATCCCGCCCACCCTCCCACATTCACTCCCCACCCTGTTGACCATGTCCATGGGTCATTCACACTAGTACCTTAGCTAGACTCATTCCCCTTCTTTCCTTCTGCCCCACCCCTGGCAGGACCTCATTTTATATTTAGAGATGCAGTGTTTCAACCACAATGACAAAAAGCATAATCATATACTCCATGCTAAAATGCTATAGAAATAGTTGCCAGATCTTTCTAAAATGCACTATCACGTCATCTATATTTGATTACCTATTACTTTCCACATTTGCACTAACGTCTTCTGACAAGTCCTTTGTAATATGACCTCATTCCTTTCTACCTGCACATCTCATTATAACTGCAACATTCCATGCTAATTGTGGTCTCTGCATCTCTGGCCAAGTTTATAGATTGATGTTATTTTGCCCATTCAACTAGATTTTAAGGTGCTTAATATGTTAAATTCTATTATCTTCCCTAACCCAGGGTTGAGTATATTAATAAGTTAAAAAATAGTAGGAAAAAGCAGAGACAGAAGATGGGTTATGTACTAACAAAGTAGACGTTATGTACAAATATAGCAAAGAAGGTTGGAAGGAAAGAAAAAAAAATTATAGCCCTGAGCAGTGTGACTCAGTTGGTTAAGTGGCATTCCACAGGCAAAAGGTTGCAGGTTTCTCCCATCATTCCCCTTTCTCTAAAAATACATAAACTTTTTTTCTTAATTACAATTTTTTAATTTATTTTTATTTTTATTTTTTTTAGAGAAGGAGGAAGAGGGCGAGAAACATCAATGTGTAGTTGCCTCTCACATGACCCCAACTGGGGACCTGGCTCTCAACCCAGGCATGTGCCCTGACTGCATCAGATTGGCAACCCTTTGGTTTGCAGGTCGGCACTCAATCCACTGAGCCAGGGCTAAATCATAATTTTTGAGAACAGAATAAGTATGTAAATATTTGAAGGTCAAAAGAATGGTTTGTGATAAGAAGAAAATGAAGGGGCTATATATACCATTATACTAGAACAAGTCCTAGGTAAAGAAAGCTGGAAAATAGATCAAGGAATTACTTTTGAGACTTTGAAGGACTTAAGGTTTCATTTACAAAGAAAAGGTAGAATATGAGGGAATTTTCTTTCTATTCCTTCAGTATTCTCCATAAAACAAGTGACAAGATCATTTTGCAAGAACGAAATATAAGAAAGAGTTATTATGGGAAGTTCACCAGAGTCTAGTGATGAATAAAACTGATTAGAAACAAACAGTTGCAAAAACGGCTGAGCAAAAGGCTTACAGGGATCAATAATTTATTTCACTACTGCTCTGTGGTCTGGAAGCAGTTGAAAAACAGGCAGTGGGTTATTGAATGTGAGAAACAGATATAGACAATGTCCGGCTTCTTCCTGTTTTATAGGCTGAAAGTTAGGAACAAAAGTTTCACTCAAATCTTAATAGCTCTCTTCAGCTCTCCATCTCTCTACATCATGCAGAAATAAAGCCTCTCCCCCTCTCTACTCACTAGAATGTATTATGGTCACTCCTTTAAGGAGTTTTTATAAACTCAAAGCAGGATGTTAAAATCTCAGTCAATCCCGTTCTCTTCAAATGTAAAGTACAGAAACTGACTTGTTGAATATAGTCAGTGCTTGGTCCTTCCCTTTCTGACTCCTTTAATAAGAAGCACTAACAACTGACTTTTTAAAGCCTTATACAAGGAAATTTAGACAATGTGACTTCTTCTCACCAGGGAAAAATGGACGTATAAATTAAACACATACACACTAACGAAATAGTTTTCTATTAATCTTTAAAAATCTGTAAACTTCATCTGAAGACATTAAAAACAAGGAATTTCAGTTCCAGAATGGTACCACATTTCCTTATTTTATCAAACTTTATGTTGAAAAGATTTCAGATAGTAAACTGTAAAAGCAGGGAATAAAAAGAGACATTAGAAGTCAACAATTTATACAGAAATTGCTCAATCCCTATTAATGGTCCACCATAGTTCAAATTTCTTGTTGTAAATGCTTGGGCTTATTGGTATCAGTTTTAAAAAGGGACACTCTCCAAATTGATCCATGTAAAAAGAATTCTCTTTAAAGGGAAGCTCAAACCACGTTTCTTTTTAGCAGTGGCAAAAAAAATCATGTAATTCTGATGAAAGTTCAAAGGTATACTGATCAGAAATGAAGAAATCATCTTCTGCCTTATCACTGCCTGCATTCATAATGTATGGTATTCTCTTTAATGCAAAGTCAGCTACTTTTTTCCTCTTTTCTTTCCTTATAGTAAATAGAACTAAACAGAACAAAAATTACCCTGACACCGTGTATGTTGTGTGAATTATAAAGCTATTGATAGCAAGATATTCTAACAAAAAATAAGTATTGGGCAATGAACCCTATTTTCTTCATACTCCGAAGTATTTTATGATTAGTGTAAAATTGTGGTATGCTGTACCAATAATAAGGGATGCTCTGTTTGCTTTTGCCACTTCGAAGACTTAACTTCTCAGGTTATTAATAAAAATTGTGTAAGTTAGCCAGTAGAATCTTTAGGTTAAAACAACAGATGGGGTGGGGGGGTTGTGGAGTATTTAATGTCATGGACATTTTTTAGTAGTATAGGCCCTTTGTTCTGTATTTGAATGTTTTATATGTTTTTGTCCCACAGTTAATCTTCCTGCCCCAAGTTTCCTATTCAAATTCAATGCCTGAATGGCATTTTCTAGTAGTTTGACATATTGTTTGAGGAACAGTTTGTGATTCCAATGCTGGTGTCCTCATGACTGTTATCTTTACATTGGGGAAAAAGCAAAACCCCTGTGTTAGAATTACTGCACATTTATAGGAAAAATATTTTTTTGAAGACCAGAATTATACAAGTGAGCAAAAGAAGTTGGTCAGCTTGGCTATGGAGTGGTGGGAATAATCTAAACATTCCAAAAGACAATGAGCTGAACCTAAGCTCCCTTGGAATCTAAACATAGAAGCATACAATTGCAATTTGAAAACTGACCAGGTAGTCTGGACCTCAAAGGCAGATCAGCCAGTAGCCTAAAGCCATTTCAAGTTCAGGAACTATATTGGGATTATAGTTAAATAAATTTGAACGTTAAGTGTAACTTCTCCTTTTTCTTTTTTTAAGAGTATTTGTAAACTCAAAGCTAAGCAGAATTGACTCTACTTCAAGTTTGATATTGAGTTGACTTGTGTTTCTTCCTTTTAACTCCTCATTGTTCCCCTTCCCTTTCCTAAGGCTAGAGTGCACAATTTAGGTTATTTTTGCTTCAAAAATTTGAATGGAAAACTTCATGTCATGATTTGTTTTTGCAAGACACCTGTTTATCACTTTGTACAAAAGTAAATAAATGTCCCCTTATGCTTTTGAAATAAATTTCCTTTTGTAAAAAAAATGCAGTAAAGTTTATGCCTACTAGAAAAGAAATACATAGTCTGATTAGGAAACACCAGTCTTTTCTAATAGGTCTATCTACATAACTTGAATATCAAAATAATGATCTCTCATAATCATCACTGGTGGATTTACTTACCATACTACAAATGCTAAAGCATTATCATTTCTTAGATAACTGACAAGCCTCACAGCCATTCCCCTAATTTCTGTGGGTGTTCAATTCACAGAAGAAAAGATATAACCTCAAAAAGTGTCTCTGCACACACATCTTGAAAGGCTGGATCTCACTTAATTAACATGTAAAGAGAGGGGTTGATCTCTATAGGCTCATCTAGTCTAGCATTCTGCATTCTAAGTAAATTTGATTTTCTATTTTAACTCCTCCTGGCTACTTCCCGTTGGGGATGTGAATGAAATGATTAAAATGCAGTTACCGGGATTCAATACCAGTTTAGATTGATTTACCAATTTAATTTGTAGGTAGCTTTTCAAATCTAAGAATTATAATCACTACGTTTTTTGTTACATAAAACAATCTAAAAACCACAACTCAATCTTTACAGCTAAGAATAAATCATGTGAGACCTGTAACATTTTATTTGTTAAAAATGAACAGCTTCAGAATAGATCTAAATGTAACTTTTCCAAAAAACACCAAAAAGTATAGTGTAAAGCTTCTCCTCACTAAATATAAACTTTCATTTTGTGATGCACTGCATCAATGTTTTGCATACACCTTGATGCAAAGGAAGTTTTAAATTACATCTTGTTTTTAAAAAAAAAAAATTTTAAGAACTGAAAAGGGATGACTACAACCACATTCCAAGAAAGAAAATTTTCCTTCAACAAAGCATATTCTTTTGTTTATATATAATACATTTGCACTGAAAAATTTAAATTTAGTTGTAACAAAAGCAAAATTTTATATTTAGAAAGAAAATGAAATTACAGATGCATGAAGAGCAAAAGTTTAATATATCAAAAACACTTGTTGCTCGATGTACTTAATGTCAATATCGGGGCAATTTTAAGGTTTTCAAAAAAAATGCGTTAATAATAGTTCTGTATAATATTTAAAATAACAAGAAAATGAAAACATCTTTATACCATATTTTCACAAACTGTTCTAAAGACAGTAAACTCACGCTCAGCTGTTTTTCCTCTGCTTTAAAATAAACTACCAGTAATTCTAAACCGGTATAAAATGTATTGTTCATGGATCAACCCTAAGCATTTGTACTTGCAAAAATGTTTTGCAATGAGTGAGGCCTTGGCCTAAGGAGAGACTAAAGTTTATTTTCAAATTGTGTGACTGGCTTCCAATAATCCCACATCAGTAGATTTACTGGAAAATACCAGACATTAAGGATCAGATTTAATTCTTTGGTAGAAGCATGAAACTGTTTTTTGATAGCTTTCTGTGGCTAGAGTAAACCAAGTAACCCAAGGAGCATGGGAGATAATAATAAACTCTAGTATACAATGCAAGACAGACAGGAGCCATAACTTAATGTCGTCTTTTTCCAAAAAGAGAAATCAATGTTAATAATCCACTCCAAGGAAGTTAACACCTACTTAGAGGCTTTAACATTATAGCAAACCAAAAGGTTAAGCTTCAAAATGACCAAACTTGTAAATGGATATTTGCTGCATTTTGGCATTATACCGTAACCTGTACTATACAACCATCTGAGGACTCTTAGCACTAGCTTGGCACAACTGACTAACTCTTCCTACCCCCTCCAGAATGTGGACAGAAGTAATCTTTTTCTCACCATAAATGCCTCAACTTTATACAAATAGTCAGAGTGAAAAGTATAAAAAAGGGTTACAATATAACTCTATTATCATTTTGCATTTTTTTTTTCTTTGTGACATATTCAAGTATATTTTTGTTTTTGGAGCTGTATACTGTTTAATTGAACAAGCCTAAATGCCTACAAAGTTTAACTTTTCAAATAAGAAGAGCATAGGACTTTATGGCTATTAATTTTACTATCAAACTATCTATGGGACTCAATCCATTTTAGTAATTACAATTTCTCTGAATATCACATGAAGAATTCTTGTGAACACTAGACTCAAGACAATGACCAGGGTTTTAAAGTTTTTCACCTCAGTAACCTGTCTTGAACCTGCTACTTCCTCTCATGCTTTCTTCATTTACTTACACAAATTGTCAGATTTTTACATTGGACTTTCTCCTTCAAGCCTCTATTAGATAACTTTGTAAACACTCATTTATAGCCCTCAAACAGCAACATTTTTAAACTGAGACTAATGCCTAGAGTCACGTTTCTTGTTAAAATTTCAACTTTAAAGATTTATAACTCTGGAGCATTAACCTAACACTATCTGAAAAATGAGCCAAGTTTCAGTCTAGATACTGCCACAAATCTTAAAACCCAAAAGTGCCATTCTAGCTTTTTCAATATCACTAATGAAGAAAAGTCAACTGCACTTATTACATCAACACTATTAAAGGATAAGTGACAGCAACAAAGAGGCCTACTCATATTTCTGAAGACCAATATTTACCATGGCAAAGTATAAAAATCGGGCAGAGGAGATGAGATCCTAAATACCACTATCATAAAAATAATCAAATTCTGTCTTTCTGTCTTCTTTCTGCTGTATGAGAAACCAAAAAGATCAAATAGAGAATTATTCTGTCTGGGTCAACCAAGAAATCTTTAAGAACAGATAGGCATACTCCCTGTTATTCTTTCAGGGCATTATTTATACATGTTAAAAAAAAATCAAAAATAAAACTAAGAGTATTTAGCCTTGTGAATATTGTGAAATAAAGTTTCTTGAATTCCTGTGATTAACTCTTCAAGCAATTCAACTTTTTTAACAGAGTCATCACTCAAAAGTCCCTTTAACATGAGTTCTATCCCACAGTTACAAAGCGGCTTCCGCCTTTGTTGAATGTGAGAGTGGCTCTTTGTTCCTTCAGGATCCCAAATCGCTCATTCAAAGTCATTCCTGTCTAGAGAAAACAAAACAAAACAAAAATTAACAACTTGACTGTAAGCCATATTTATTTTGGAACAATGTGATCATAATGGTAATTCAAAGTAAGATTAGCTAGCATTTCCTGAAATTTATTTGTATGAATTCTAATTCTAACAAAAACCATTCAAAACAGATTAATTTAGTGATGCTTAGAGAAGTCAGTCAACTTGCCTACTTGCACAGCTCCAAAATTTAAACCAGGAAGTCTGACTCAGACTTCTACACTACATAAAAAAACATATACTATAATGCCTACATGTCATACACACAAAGATTTCTCTATCTTATTTACTTTTAGTCTCTGCAAACACTGCCACCAACTCCAGCAATGCCTCTGATAAAAGCAGTTGGTTAGTCTTGTGAATATTTTCAAATACATTTTCTTGAATTTCTAAAATGAATTCAAAATCAAATCAAATCAAAATCTAGTTTTTGATTAACAACAAAAATAAAGATAAGCAAAATAAATTTGGTCCAATTTCTGTCTATACTTCATATCTTCAATTCCACAGATTTTTATGTTGATACCAAAAAAAATAGCATTTGACAAAATCCAATACCCACTCATGATAAAAATTCTCAGCAAATGATGAATAGAAAGGAATTCCCTAAATCTGACAGAGAATCTCCTACAAACCTACTACTAACATCATACTCAATGGCATACATGTTCTCACCACTTCTATTCAGCATTGCATTGAAGGTCCTAGCCATTATAATAAAGAAGAAAAGGTTTAAAGATTGTCAGTGAATTTGTAGAATGACATAATTGCTTACATAGAAAACCCTAAGGAATCTACAAATTATAAAAAGTAGTAAGTAAATTTTAGCAAGATCACCAGATCCTAGGTTATGACAAAAATTATCTAACCCACAGTGAGACACACCACTTCGGAAGCATTTGGGAGGCTAAATCAAATGACAGATAATAACAAGTGCTGATGAGGGTGTGGAGACATTTAAAACCCTCATGCATGTTGGTAGCAATGTAAAATAGTGTAACCACTTCTTTGGAAAACAGCCTGGCAGTTCCTCAAAAGGTTGAACATTGAGTTACAAGGCAACCTAGCAATTCCATTCTTAGGTATTTACCAAAGAGGAATGAAAACATAAACTCATATAAAAACTTGTAAGTGTTCAGAGGAACATTATTCAAAATAGCCAAAGAATGAAAACACAAATGTCTATCAACTGATAAATAATAAAATATGGCATACTTATATGATGGAACATTATTCAGCAATAAAAAGAAATGAAATATTAATACACTATGAGTAAACCTTGAAAATACTATGCTAAGTAAAAGAAGCCAGTCACAAAAGAGCACATATTATATGATCCCATTCATATGAAATGTCTAAAACAGGAAAGTCTATAGAGACAGAAAATAAACAGATGAGTGGATTCCTAGGGTTGAGGAGACTTGGGACACCCTATGTAATTAATTTTGTTGTGTTAACTAAAATATTCTCAGAGAATGGCCCAAAGAAATACAGGGGGGAAATTTTACCTGTTTTCCAACACTATTTATGTCAAATTGTAGGGGAACACCTTTAGGAATTTTCTTTACATCAGATTGCTCCCGTTTTGTCAAGAATGAGGGTACAGCAGTACGAGTTAATCGTGGTTTCTGAGTTCTATTAGAAACAAATTAAAATTAAATTAAATCAGCTTAATAATCAAAAGAAGAAAAATAAATAACTTAGAACATAAAGACATCTTGACTTATACACATGTTCAAATGTATTAGGGCAACTATTTTGTGTTCTCAAAAAAAAAGTACATGGTTCTTAATTGAGGAATTTAGAGACTAAAATATATAATCATTCACAGAATACCTCTTTAAGTAGAACGATAAACTTTTCAACAATTTGGAATGATTGCTGATTTCCAAGACCTGATCTTCTACTAAAACAAAACCTCTGAAGTCTTATTAAAGACCCAGCTTACCTTCTTCTAATTTCAATCATTAAATGGCTAGAGAGAGCAAAAACTCCATCCACTTAGAAAGTTTATAATGCAATAAATATAAAGGAATAGTTAACTAAATTAAGGTTATCTAGATAAAAGAACACTCTATGAAGACTTTAAAAAGAAGGCACTTAAAAAAATGTTCAAAATATACTGGAAGAAGAGAAGGGAACAAGTAGATATAGTTTTATTTATTATTATACATAAAAATAGATTATCTATTATTTGTTATATACACACCAAACTTTAAAATAAAAATGTAAAATTGTTGCCCTGGCTGGGTGGTTCAGTTGGTTGGAGTGTTGTCCCATATACCAGAAGGTTGCGGGTTCGATCCAGGAAGAGCACATAGGCTGTGGGTTCAATCCCTGGTTGGGCGCATAGGAGAAGCAACCAATCGATGTTTCTTTCTCACATGGATGTTTTTCTCTCCCCATCCCCCTTCCTCTCTCTCTCTAAATCAATAAACATATCCTTAGGAGAGGATTAAAAAAAATGAAATTGTTAAAAGTGGTTACTTTGGGGCAGTAGAACCAGGAATCAAGGGAGCTTTCACTTATAACTTTATGCGATACTATTTTTCATTTTGTACCTCAAATATTACCTTTACCCTTGTCTCAATTTATCCTAACTTGGACATTATACTCTGAGCAGAAGTCTAGTACCTTCCTATTATCTTATATACTGAGAGTTTATAATTTCTGTAAAATAAAGAAAAGACTTACACTGGGCACTGCACTGCTCCAGGGTTATCAATGGAAACAGTCAAAATTCCTCCATTTGTGGTGGAAGTCCGCCATCTAGTTACAAAAAACCAGAAACTTCATTAGAATAAAGTTTGTAAATCCTATAATGTATTAAACATAAAAAACATACTTTTCAAAGTAGATACTACTTTTCTTAGCTTTTCATAAAGACAGCATCTTGGGTGTAAGAAATCAATGCTTTAATTTACTAAATATTTTTCAGCGTAACAAACATACACACATTTTATAAAACAAATAATACAAAAAGGCTTTCGATGAAAAGCAACAAGTCCTTCACCCCACTATTCTCCCCTTCTTGCTCCCTAGAGGCAGTACTTTTCACCTTTCCTGTTTTTACTGCTTGCTGGTTACCTCCAGTTTGCTAAACAAGATGCCTGTGTAGTATCTTACTATGATTACAATTTAGCTCAGAACACTTCTTTAGTTTCCCTACCCAATTCTAAATGTTTTGATGGTAGTATCACTATTTTACTCCCATTATAACTTAAAATATACCATATTTTTCGCTCCATAAGACACACTTTTTCTCCCCCTGAAAGTGGGGGGAAATGTCTGTGGGTCTTATGGAACAAATATTGCGTCACAGATGGTGATGTGTATTACCTGACCTGGGGTTCCCAGAAAACTAGAAGAGTACTTGAACCTTAAAGTTTCTCCTTATTTGTTAATGACAGTGATTATGGTTCTTAATACCGCTGTTGACTAATGTTCACTTTACATGGTTGAAATATTATTGTTATATTTTATTAAATATTTTAGTACTCCATTTGGTTCAGAATATTTTTTTCTTGTTTTTCTCCTCTAAACCTAGGTGCATTGTATAGTGTGAAAAATATGGTACTTAAATATCTTTCTTTCAGTTGTATCTGGACACCATCCCCTCCCCACTTAGTATAAAAGAATAATAGTACCTCAAGTCCTTCCTTCCACCTTTTCTCCCATTTTTTATCAGCTCTACTTTTATAATTATGTCAGTCAGAATTTGATATATACATTATATTCTGTTACTAAATTAAGAATTTTGTGCTTTTTTCCATAGGTTGATACTCAAAGTTCAAAACAGATAGCATTTATATTACAATTATATAAATATTGTTCATGTAGAAGCATACAGGCTATGATTATCATTTCTTTCTTATGGTTTCCAATGTCACAACTCCGGTGCAAAAGAATACTGCCATCATCAAGTTCAAATAGTTCTCTTTCTTATACTCTGATTGCTCAAAATCATGCCCGATTTTAGTTGGCATCATATCTGGAACATGACTGTGTTTTGTTTTCCAAAAAGTAGCTATAATTTTAAATAGTTTAATCTCAAAACCTGATCATATTGATGGAATTAGAATGTATAACTCATACTTGGAAAGTGCAATTCTAACAGACAAAAAAAATATTTAAAAAAAACCTTAACAGGGGTAAGGGGAAAAAAAGAATATGTGAAAGGGAAAATATTCTAATGTTTTTAAGGAATTACAAATTTTCTAAAAGCTCTATTCGATTTTGTTCTATTTATTGACTGAATAGATTCATTTGTATAGAAGCAGTTATAGAAAATAAAGGGCTATTTCATTAAAATTGATTAATTAGACAATAAAAAAATTAAAAATAGAACAATGGTCCTGGCTGGTGTGTGTGGCTCAGTGGACTGAGCACCGACCTGCAAACCACACAGTCACTGGTTCACTTCCCAGTCAGGGCACATGCCTGGGTTGCAGGCCATGTCTCCAGCCAGGGGCACGTGAGAGACAACCACACACTAATGTTTCTCTCCCTTTTTCTCTCCCTTTCCCTCTCTCTAAAAATAAATAAATAAAATCTTTAAAAAAAAAATAGAGCAATGTATTTGGTGCTAAAACTTTTATACACTGTCGTGAAAATACAAAAGGTTTCAGGGGGAAAAGAACAAAAAAGGGATTCATTTATTTCAGGCTCAATGGTTCATTTACTTTGGGTCTCATTTAATTTCTTTTGGACTAGGTTACAAAGTATTTTGGGTTGCTAATATTCTGGGAGTTTTCAAATGATATTTTGAAAAACAAATTGAAACTTACTGACGAGTTCTCTTTGCTACTACATCGTCTAGCAGTTGTTCTGTGTTCAACTGGGCCTGAACCTAAAGAGAAAAAAAAAGCAATAGATCCCACAGAAAGCAGAAGACTTGAATTCCAAAGAGCTGTCTCAAAATTTTATAACCCAGTGTGACATGTGTATGAATATAGGAGAGGGGCATGTGTCTATTCTGGAAACACCTCTTTGTTGGGGTTCTGCATCTGAACAAGTAGTAAAAAAAAGGTTTATTCCCAAATAACATGTTAAATTTTTATAAGCTGTTGCTATTAAGAACAACAAGAGAGAATTGGGGCCGGGTGTGGGGTGGGGAACTAATCTGAAGTCCTGTTCTCCATTAGCTAAACCCAACTCCAACTTCAACCATGGGCCATTCCTATGATCGAGGACTACTAAAAATTGATGCCCAGGATCCTTTGGATAAAACGAAAACATCGCCAAGGGTTTTTGTACCTTTAGGCCTCTTCTGAAAAGAAAAGTTGCCTGTCGAGTGTCCTTCTGATGACTTAATTTATTTCCATTCCTGGTATAATTGGTTGGAATGTTATTTCTAAAAAAAAAGGAAAGAAACAAAACACATATATATGAATAGTCTGAGCCATTTAATAACTTTCAAATATCCTGAGAAAACAATACACAAAAATAGTTAAATTCATAGGTTGATAATGTGAAGTACACTAAACATAAAGACTCTGAATTATTTCCTTATTTACATGAAGTTATAGAGATCTGATTTACAAATATCTCCCTCTGTAGCATATTACCTAACAACCTGGTTAATTTTGAGCTAATTTATCTTGCAAATATTCAACTCTCTAATATTCCAAACATAAAAGATCTCTTTTGAAGATCTTATAAAACAACAATTTTATTGCTATTTCTTAAATTTGGTGAAAGATGTAAGTACAGATTTATTTATAGGATTAGTATAAAGAAAATCACACCTAGGCACATCATAGTCAAAATGGCTGAAAACCAAAAATAAAGAGAAAATTCTGAAAAATGACATCTTTTCTAGTTTTCCTTTCTCACTTGGGAAATTTTATGTATTAACATAAATCACAGAAGAACTTACATCTTCCACAGCTCACTCTCTCATACACGGAACAATGTACTCTTAATTATGTTTGACTTGACCATTAGCGATCCTTTCTAGTTTCTATAGAAAGTTGATAAAATATAAAAAACACATTTTTATATTTATCTAATTTTTAAAAATAAATGCTTAAATGTTGCCTAATCTTATCTCCTATCTCATAGAGACTCAAATGCAAAATTACACTAGCTAGCCCAACAAACATGGGCTTATTAATGGCTCATATAATTGACAAGTTCCCTTTTCCAAAAGGTACTACCAAATGATTTTCAGCCTGGACTGGTGTAGTTCAGTGGGTGGGGCACCATCCTGCAAACTGAAAGGTCGCAGATTAAATTCCCAGTCAGGGCACATGCCTGGATTGTGGGCCAGGTCCTCAACTGGGGACATATGAGAGGGAACTGATCAATGTTTCTCTCCCTTTCTTTCTCCCTCCCTTCACCTATCTCTAAAAAATAAATAAAGTATTTTTTGAAATGATTTTCAAGAAAAAGAGTTAATATTTAAGTAAAACTGCAATTCCAGCCATTCTATTTATACAAACACTTTATTTCAGGGTTTTTGTTGTTTTAAATTATCTTCTATAAAAGATGAATAAATAGTATTTGAAACTGAAATAACAAATTTCACAGTTTGTCAACTTCCTTTGTGCCCTCTTTATCCTACAGAGGAACAGAATGCCATAACAATAAGTCATAAATTTTAAGGTTTTGTTATAGGCTTTCAATTTAATATAAAAATAATCTCAGCCTAAGAAGCATTCATACAGAATTCTTTCTAGTGTGCTTTTTCCACAAATAACATACACTGTGAGAGTTCAGAATTCCTAATTTTGATTCTGGCTGAGGTATTTTTACCAAAACAATCACCTTTTGCAATTTTATTCTATATGTCAAGAGAGGTAAGGCAGCAGAGTGATGTTTTCTTTTAAAGCTTATAATTAGTTAAATTCATCAATAATACTGGGTCTAAGAAATAAGAAAAACTATTTGTAAATGCTTCCATGTTGGATGATCAGATAGACATCCCCAATATCTATCTTGAAAATGACCAGATAACTATAAGAATCACTGAAAATTTATTCCTTTGAACACTTAGGCAGGAAGTATAATCTTTATTTATGCAGGATAACATTATTATCTTATATTTGAGTACTTACTTTCTATTTAACTGGTTAGGTCTCTTGAGAACTGCAACTGGTTTTCTCTGCACTTCATTTTGTCTCAGAAGGTTTGTCTTCCTTTTTAATGCTGGAAAATATCGTTCTATATTCTTTCAGAAGGCAAGAAACTATGTTAGTAAGATTGCTTTTTGCTATATACCTATTCAATAAACATTTCTGAGGCAGAAGGGAGAGGGACTGACACTGCTTAGATGTGCAGATTACAGAAACAGAGAAGCTAAAATGGCTTGAATATTTCCAGTTGAAATGACTGAAAAGACAGTCATGTTATACCCAAAATACTTGCAACAAAATAATTAGGACAGAAAAATAAATTTTTCTACTTTGGCTCTTATCAGTTTGAAGTGCTCTGGGAGATGCATAGGCGATGGAGAAACATATGTCTGGAGCTCAAGAGAATGAAAATCAGAGATGTAAATTAGGGAATCATTTGTATAAACATGGTTTTTAACATCAAGTAAAGGGTAAGAGGGGCAAGTTCCAAAACAAATGTGTGAGAAAGAAAAAGGAGGTTTTCAAAGCAAAGAAACCTGAGTAGAAATGGTTACAAAGAAAAAAGAAATAAAGAATATTCAAAGTCATAGAAAAGAAGCACATGAAAAAAAATAAAATAAACTACAAAAATAAAAATGTGTTACTGAATACTAAAAAAAAAGAAGCACATGAAATATCGACTTCTTCTCCCTTCCACATATATAAATTCAATCCATCATTAAGGCCTAATTCAGGTTTCTCTATTTTCCATGAGGTCTTTCCAAAAGTCCTTGACAATATGGACCGTATCTTAATCTGAATTCCCTTATATTTTAAGCTTATGTAAAGTACTTAATAAATATTAGATGGACTAAAAACTTAAAGAATTATAATATATCTTCATTTTCATGAACATTGGGCAAGGAAATAAATATAAAAACAGGGATAAAGAATTACCAGGAGTATAAAAGAAATGCTATGATATCAGACTAATGGCCTATTTCAAGCTTTGTATTTTGTCTTTAATAATAACACCAAGAACCCTTTCATAGGTAAATGTGTAAGCTCCTATGATGCTGTTGTCAGGTTATTTTCCTTCAAAGTACCTGCCATATTATAATCATATAGTTATTTGTGTGAGAATTTATTTAATGCTTGTATGTGTTCTCAAAGAGGATATGGATTTTCTATTGAGTTATTGCAGAATCCATTGCACCTAGCACATGGTGGGTACTCAGTCAACATTAGTTAAATGATAAATACATGGAAAAGAACTGTAACAATCCATTAATACATAATGAATTTGTGTTCTATGGATTCAAGGTTTGTGTATGTGTATAAATGTATTCCTACGGATAAGTGTGTGTGCGTGTGTATACATATAATTTTTTTTGAAAGACAACACGTATTTATTTGCAATTCAAAAAATATATAGCTATTTGGGGGACAGTGATTCAGTCCAAACCCAAATAGTGTTCTCTCTTTCACAATAATTTTGATATAAAAAATTATTCCTTGCAGGAAAGAAATTAAGGTATTTAGTTTATTTTTAATGTTGATTTTATTAAGGTATTACATACATACAATAAAATTTTAAGTGTACAGTTTGATGAATTTGGATAATTATATATAATTGTGTGTCCAAATCATAACCAAGATATAGAAGAGTGTCCTCACTCTAAAATGTTTCCTGTGTGACCCTCCACTGTCAATTCCCTTCCCTCACCTGACTCCTACTCCAGGTAATGACTGATCTGTAACTATAGTTTCTCCTTTTCTACAATTTCACAGCATGTCCTAGGAATAAAGTTGCTTTGTTCAATGTCATTTTGTTATAATGTTGATGAGATGCCATCAGAACCTAACTCTTGTTTATATCAATTAGCCTACGGGGAAATTTTTTTTAATAAACCCTTGTGCTTAAAGTTGAAGAATCTATCCTCAACGTTAAGTGAGAATTTACTGTAAGTAGAATCACACAATATAGTCCTTTGTGTTTGACTTCTATTGCTTAACATGATGTTGAAATATGTCCTTGCTGTCTTTGTATTAACATTTATTCCTTTTTATTGCTGAATAAAATTCTATAGTATAAAGTGATTATTTTTAACTGTCAAAACAAACAATTAAAACTACTATTAGCAGAAAATAACATACATACGTATATATATGTGCACACACACACACACATACACACAGCAACAATTTTTTTTTTTAACTTCACAGAAGTACTAAACGGTTTAGTATTATCAGAAGTAAGTTAAAAGTTCTATGAAACACAACATACCTACTGTTTTGGGAAATTTTAACCAAAAAAGTTTTAGAATTGACACTGACAAAACCCCTGAATAACTTAAACACAGATTTACTTCTTGGTAGATATTTTAAATTTACTTTCTCTAACAAAAAAGAAAATTCATTCTTAGAGACAACCATTCCTTTCTTAGCACAGCTATTTGCTCTATTTACATTACTAGTATTTAGTAGTAATGTGAGTGAGTATGTAATCTTTTCCACTTATTCACTTCACAGATAGGAAAAATATGTTTTTATTGAAAGAAAATCTCACAAATATACATAAAACTATAAGGAAGAGATAAAATAATAAATCTAATTAGAATTTTTTTAAAGTGTAAAATTTTGAAGTACATATAGCAGTTCAAGGCCAATTAAGTTATTTAGGTGACTTATGTAAAGAATGAAAAAGGATGGTATGAGTTATTTATATGTAGATATTTTCTAAATTGCTGAAAAATAATCCTCTTCATAATTATTATATTGTATCCTAATCAGTCTATTAATCTATATTCAGGTTGAGGAAAGGGTTTTTAAAAGAAACAGCAAATTTCAAACCATATCTTTGCCAAGAAAAATCATTCAAACTTGAATATATGAATCTTATAATCCAGTACCATTGTTAGTATTCTATAATTTAACATTTTCAATTTTCACACAACTCAAAAGACTACATGTGGTAACTTAAAAGTTTTACCAGAGCAAGTAATTATTAACAGTTAAACCCAAACTCTCTTCCAGTATCCATATATCATGAATGTTTTTTAATTTCAAGATCTGTGATAAAGTTTTAGAGGAGAGAAAATCTGTTGGTCGTGGCAGAATTGAAACGTTAAATAAGAGATCTAAGACAGTTGTGGTTCTTAACCAGAATACACACACTGAAGATAATTTAAGCAATAAATGTTCTGAAATTTTTTACAAGTATATAGTACTTTTATAATCAGAGAAACCAAAAAGATTAAAGATAGAAGAGTAGAACATTAAAGTCCTTGGTGGCTCACCTACTGAACAAGAAATAGAAGAAAAACGATTTGTGAAACTATTCTAAGGAATGCTTTAGCTAATTTCAAAATTACTCATTAAGATGCAGGTAAAACCAGTTAAAATTTGAGAATTAGTTAACTTATGGTAGGTAAATCATTGTAACTGTAGTTAAAAATATCAATGAGAAGACAGTTTTCTACACAAGAGAAATGAAATGTACATGGCAACATTATTTATAATACCTAAAAAGTGAAAACAACCAAACTGTCCATCAACTAGTGAATGGAGAAACAAAATATGTATATCCATATGATGAAATATTATTCAGTAACAAAAAGGAATGAAATATTGGTACATGCTTCAACATGATGAACCTGAAAACAGTCATGGCTAAATACTTGACCAAGTATTATTGTATGATTCCATTTATGTGAAATGTACAGAAAAGACAAATTCATAGAAAATGTACAAAAAGCAGATTAGTGGTTGCCCGGGACAGATGATAAGGTACGACTGTAAATGGACATGAGATTTCCTTTTAGTGATAGAAATGTTCTAAAATTAGATTGTTGTGATGATTGTATAATGGTAAATTTTTTTAAATTCACTGAAAATTATATGCTTAAAACAAATAAATTTTGTAATATAAAATTATACCACAATAATATGTTAAAAATCTCTCTCTTTTTCTCATACACACACACACACAAGTGTGCACATGTGGAGTTTCTGGAACCTGTAAACATAATTTTATATTATTTAACCCTTTGAGTGCCATGCATAATTGCTAAAATTCGTGTGAGAAATACCAGGTCATTTTGCTGAGAAATGCAGAGTTTATGAAAAATGTCTGTAAAAACATTATTATTCATAATAATTGGCTGAAAATTTCATAACATATAGTAAATACACTCTTCTTTTGTAAGCAGTATTCTCAAAAACATTATTGCATTACAATTATTATAACAATTATTTTAGAAAAAGTAAATTCTTTCCTTCAATATGGCTTTTTAAGTATAATATATGGCATAATACAAAATTTATAATTACAATTTGAAAAAACACATAGCAACATGGATAACAAGCAAAAAGTATGTCAAATATTGCATAAATTTTTGAAAAAAACAAACTTCATAACGTACAAAAAAAATGAACACAAACAGCATTCACACTAGAGACATTTTTCAATAGATATCAATAGTGAAAAAGTTTATAAACAAAAATGAAATGCAAAAACAATACGATAATAGTAAAATGTTTATATATTAACTTGTGGCTATTGATGCATCTTGGGTACAGCCCTTTGTCACATCTCACACATACTGTTCTTGACCTGCTTTTTCTTTCCGGTGTTGAGCATTCCTTACACAATCTTCGTTTTCTTTCTGGAAGCATCTTTACATCATATATGTGTGAGGGACCGGGTGGATTTACTTCATTGCCGGATTTGTTAACAGTGTCTTGACTTCCAGCCAAGATGGAGGTGTAGACAGACACGCTGTGTCTCCCTCCACAAATAAGAAGGAATACAACTACCTCAAAACTAGAAACAACCAGAAGTTCCAGAAAATCAAACTGCATGGAAGTCCAGCAAACAAAGATATAAAGAAAAAATACTCATCCAAACAGGTAGGAGGGACGGAGCAGGGGTGGAGAGGATGTGGTGTGGTGGCAGCAGAGGCGGCGCAGCGGTGCACCGGTGGAAAGCACAGTCACACGTTTTAAAGTCAGGAGGGACACCTAGGGAGCACTCCCAGCTCCTCAGTGAACCTCGCAGCTCACGGTACCAGCACCGGGGATAATCAAGCCTCATTGCTTCTGACTGTGCAGACCAGTGGGGGTTGGGGTGGAGGCAGAAATTTCCAGTTTCAGCAGAGTCTGCTTGTTTAAAGCGCCCCCACAGCCCTACAACGTCTGCAGACCCTCCCATTCTGGGAACAATGGCCAGGGCAGCAGCTAGAGGGGCGCCGGTCCGGTGCGGAAGGGGAAGAGGTGCCTGGAAAAGGGGCAAGTGCTGGGCTGGTGGCATTGTTCCCTCTCAGACCCCTCCCCCACATACAGCATCAGAACATGGTGAAACAGGTCGCCCTGTACTAACAAATCCCTAAGGCTCCGCCCCTTACAACGTAACAGGAGCGACAGCTCTACCTGGGACGCAGAGGCAAACACAGGAGCCTGTCAGAATGAGGAGACAGAGAAGTATGGCCCAAAAGGGGGAACGAATCAAGGTTCCAGTGGGAGAACTAAGCAACAAGGAGATAGCCAACCTCACAGATGAGGAGATAGACAACCTAACAGATGCAGAATTTAAAACACTGGTGATAAAGATGCTCACAGGCTTGACAGATATGCTCGAATATGGCAAATGCATAAGAGAAGAAGTGAAGACTATGCAAGTGAAACGAAGGAAAATCCACACAAAACCAATGGTGAAGGGAAGGAAACCGGGGTTCAAATCAATGATTTGGAACATAAGGAAGAAAAAAACAGTTAACTAGTGCAGAATGAGGAAGCAAGAATTGAAAAAAAGATGGAGCTGGACATACAGGTCCAGGAAGCACGGAAGGTCCCAGGTGAGCTGGACCCAGAGGGGACCACACCAGGACGCATCATGGCTGAGATGCCAAAGGTGAAAGAAAAGACAGAGTCCTGGGGGCAGCAAGAGAGAGGCGGAGAGTTGCCTACAGGGGGGTGCCTACAGGACTATCAGCTGATTTCTCAGAGGACACTTTGCAGGCAAGAAGGGACTGGCAAGCAGTATTCAATGTGATGAAAGGCAACCTGCAACCAGGATTACACTATCCAGCAAGGCTATCATTTGGAATGGAAGGGCAGATGAAGTGCTTCCCAGACAAGGTGAAGCTAAAGGAGCTCATCATCACCAAACCATTATTATATGAAATGTCAAAGGGACTTACTTAACAGTGTCTCTAACCTCATGCCATTCTCTGGCAAGCTCTTCTATTATGGAGGTGTTGAAGTTCAATCGAGATATTTGTTTGTTCCCACCTAAAAAAATTTCCTTATAAAGAATGTATGCATTTAGCAGCATTCTTGATAATACACTGAACACAACCTTCTTCCAATACTTTAGTGTTCTTCTTTCATCCAAATACACGTAAAGCATCAAATCATGCACACTGCATAGAGTTTCGATGATTATTGCAAAGATAAATGAAATTAAAAGAACTGTTTAAAATGAAGTAAAAATTATAACAGAATTAGTATGTCAGTATTTGAACAAGATAAAAATTCAAAATTTAAATCAACATGAGAAAAAGTTATATCAATATATAACCTGAGGTACAAAAAAGAGAACAAAATATAAAATACAAATTTTTCCATTGTTATTTACATTTATAGCCATTGAAAAGAGTCGCTGGGAGTGATGCTGGCACTTTTGGGAAAATTTGTCAGCGTCATTCACAGCGACACTGGCACTCAAAAGGTTAAGAATGTGGAAATTTAGGTATTGCTCATGAATAACAATGATTTTTATCTCGTTTAATTAATTACAAAAACCCCAAAGTACTATGTAAAAAAATGAAAATACTCAAATAAAATGCTTTCTCAAGGTCATTCACAAAATATTAGTACAAATACCCAAAATCAAGCCATCATCCTACCTTGTCACTTAGAGGTGGCCGATTCATAGGACTCATCCCTTTTCGAATTCCAGTTGTTTTCCTAGCTGCAAGGCCAGTGATGACTCCATAAGGACATCTCTTTCCAGGCATTATTCTTCCTCTATGACTCAGACTATTCTTCCCAAAACCTGTAGGGAAAAAAGAAAAAACATCAATCTAAGAATGCAACTGAGGGGCACACATGTCACAAGATATTCTATAGTATTACTTATATACATATAATTACATAAAATATCTCCCCTGGCTGGTTTGGCTCAGTGGATTGAGTGTCGGCCTGCGAGCTAAGCGTCGCTGGTTCGATCTTCCAGTCAGGGCACATCAGAGAAGGAAAACTCTGATTCCAAAAAACCTCCGCTGCCTTGCGGCATACCTCTTTAGGGGAAAGGCTAAGGGAGTAAACCCCGACAGAAAATCCAGAGCCGGAGTCCCTAAGGTGGTTTGACGTGTAGTCAACACCGGCAACTCCTGCGGCGCACCTGAAGCCAAGCTGTATTGACTCCGTCTTTCCCTTGGGCCCTTCAGCTGCGAAGAGAGGGGGAGTCTGCTGCATGGGCAACAGCAGACCCTCCATATCACCCTGCCCAGGCTCTGTAGCTTCAGCTCCACTGGAGAGGACACTCCAGCGTCATCGCAAGATGTCGATTCAACATGGGAGGAGACAGATACCGTGTCACTCCCGAGTCGGACTGCACAGCCATTCTCGGCGGTGCAGATAGACTCTTAAGAAGCTACACCATCGTCTCTCGAGGCTCTGTAGCTTCAGCTTCACTGGAGAGGACACTCCAGCGTCATCACAAGATGTCGATTCAACACGGGAGGAGACAGATACTGTGTCACTCCCGAGTCGGACTGCACAACCATTCTCGGCGGTGCAGATAGACTCTTAAGAAGCTACACCATCGTCTCTCGAGACGGACGGCTGCCGACGACGACGACGACATAAAATATCTCATTTTTAAAGAAGCAGTAAGTTGCAGTGGAAAGGGTTCTGTTGCAGTAATAAATTGCAAAGGACTAGAGAATTTTAACATTTCCCCTATAGCTAATCCTCTCTCTTTGGCATTACTTTCTTAACAGGACAATCTCAACTTTCCCTGTGCAACATTTTGGACACTAATCACACGTGGTTATTGAGTACTTGAAAAATGACTGAAGTGATGAGATGTAACGAAATGTACAATACTTCATAAATAATTTTATATTATTATGTTGCAAGGATATTTTGGATATATTGGGTTAATCAAAATATATTATTAATATATGGCTCACATTTTAATTTCTACTGATGGTGCTGATCTAGAGTGGAATCACTATCTTTATCTCCTATTTACTTACTACATTGCAATCTAGCTTCTTTATTTTCAGTCCTACTGTATTCAAACTGCTTTTGCTCAAGTCCCCAGTGAGTTCCAATGGACATATTTTCTTTTTAAAATTAATTTTACTGATTATGCTATTACAATTGTCCCAATTTCCCCCCCTTTGCCCCTCTCCACCCAGCAACCCCACACCCAATAAACATATTTTAATCTCTGTGGCTTGTGATATTACTGACTTTGCTTTTCCATTATGTATCTTACTTTTTCTAATTATGAAAAAATAAACATGCTCACTGCAGAACACTTGGCAACATAAATTTACGTTACCCATTATTCCAACCAACTAGAGTTAACCACTACTAACATTCTGTCTTTCTAGTCTTGTCTTTTGGGTATGTACATTTAAAGTTAACATTTTTAGTTTCAGCTATTTTTAAGCAACTCCAAAGACTATCACATGAGGTAAATCATAATTTAAATGCCTAGAAGTTAGACTAAGTCAATCTTCCAGCACAACCACACTTCCTATTCTATGTACTTGTTTGTAGTCTATGGAGGGAGGACCTCCAAAAACCAGAAGTTATTTATAAAAAATTGTGTATTTATTCTTACACATTTAAGCTTCAGTCACCCTCAAAGTACTCTCCATTTGATGCAATACACCTATCGAGAATTTTTTTCCACTGCTTGAAACAGTTTTTGAACTCATCCAAGCACTTTTAGTGCTTCTGCCATTTTTTGTTTTACCTTTTCCACATCTGCAACAATGTTTCCTTTTGAGGACTTTTTTCAGAGGGGTAAACAAAACAAAGTTGCTGGGGGAAAGATTGGGTTAATATGGGGAGTGGGGCACAGGGGTCATGTCATTTTTGGTCAAAAACTGCTGAACAGTCAGCATAGTGTGGGCAGGTTTGCTCATGAATCATCCATCATGAAATGGGCAAAGGAGCTGAGTCTTAAAAAATTCACTGAAGCCGAATGCAGTCTCTCACAGTTGGTACACTGATACAGATGGGTTCCTAGAACACTCACCTAAAGGGGACACCCTATACTCCCAGGAGCCCGCAATCCAGAATATAATTCCAGTAATTTTTGGATCCCCCCTCATATATATTTTTAAGTATATTTCATTGATTATGTTCTTATAGTAGTCCCAATTTTTTCCCCTTTGCTCCCCTCTGCCCAGTACCCACCTTCCTTCCAGCAATCCCAAACCCCTTAGTTCATGTCCGTGGATTGTACATAAAAGTTCTTCTGCTTCACCCTTTCCTATATTATTCTTAATTTCCCGTCTGTTTTGTACCAACCAATTATGCTTCTTATTCCCTGCACTATTTCCCCATTCTCCCCCCTTTGCCTTCAAAGCTAATAACCCTCCAAATGATCCCCATAACTATGATTCTGTTCCTCTTCTGGTTTGCTTAGTTGGATTTTGTTTTTATTTTTTAGATTCATTGGTTGATAGTTGAGAGTTTGTTGTCATTTTAGTGTTCCTAATTTTGATCTTCTTTTTCTTAAGTTAGTCCCTTTGACATTTCATATAATAATGGCTTGGTGATGATGAGCTCCTTCAGCTTTACCTTGTCTGGGAAGCACTTTATCTGCCCTTCCATTCTAAATGATAGCTTTGCTGGATAGTGTATTCTTGGTTGTAAGCCCTTGCTTTTCATCAGCTTGAATACTTCTTGCCAGTCCCTTCTTGCCTGCAAAGTTTCTTTTGAGAAATCAGCTAATAGTCTTAAAGGCACCCCTTTGTAGGTAACTCTCTTCTTTTCTCTTGACGCTTTTAAGATTCTCTCTTTATCTATAACCTTTGGCATTTTAATATGATGTCTTGGTGTGGTCCTCTTTGGGTCTAGCTTGTTTGGGACTCTCTGTGCTTCCTGGACTTGTACGTCTATTTCCTTTGTCAAATTCAAGTTTTCCTTCATTATTTTATCACTTAAGTTTTCAATTTCTTGCTCTTCCTCTTCTCCTTCTGGCATCCCTATGGTTTGGATGTTGGCACATTTAAAGTTGTCCCAGAGGTTCCTAAGCATCTCCTCATTTTTCTCAATTCTTGTTTCCTCACTCTGTACTGGTTGACTGTTTTTATCTTCCTTATGTTCCAAATCATTGATCTGAATGCCAGTTTCCTTCCCTTCACCATTGGTTTTGTGTGGATTTTCCTTCGTTTCATTTAGCATAGCTTTCACTTCTTCTCTTATGCGTCTGCCATACTTAAGCATATTTGTGAAGCCTGTGAGCATCACCACCAGTGTTTTGAACTCTGCGTCTGTTGGGCTGGCTCTCTCCTCGTTAGGTTGGCTACCTCCCCATCTCTTAGTTCTTCCACTGGAACCTTGATCCGTTCCCCCTTTTGGACCATACTTCTGTCTCCTCATCTTTACAGGTTCCTGTGTTTGTTTGCCTGTGTCTTAGGTAGAGCTATCGCTCCTGTTATATTCTAAGGGGCGGAGCCTTAGGGATTCGTCAGTACAGGGTGATCAGTTTCACACGTTGTGGTGCTGTTTGTGGGGGAGGGGTCTGAGAGGGAACAATGTCACTTCCTCAGTAGTCGCCCCTTTTCCAGGCATTTCTCCCACTTCATATGGGACTGCTGCCCCTCTAGCTATTGCCCTGGCTGTTTTTCCCAGAGTGGGTTGGTCTGCAGATGTTCTAGGACCGTGGGGGAAACAAGAAGACTCTGCTGAGAGACCAGCAGTTACTTCCTCCGCACCAACCTCCACTGGTTTGCACAGTCAAAAGCAATGAGGCTTTATTTTCCCCGACGCTGGGACTGGAAGCTGCGCGGTCTGGTCTGGTGCTGGGCGTACTCCCCAGGTGTCCCTCCTGACTTTTTAAAACGTGACTGCGCTTCCCACTGGCCTGCCGCTGCCACCGCCACCACACCATGTCCTTTCTGCCCCAGCTCCCCCACTCCTACCTGTCTGATGAGTATTTCTTCTTTATATCTTTGCTTGTTGGACTTCCATGAAGTTCAACTTTCTGGAACTTCTGGTTATCTCTAGTTTTGAGGTAGTTGTAGGCCTTCTTAGTTTGAAAGGAGATGCAGCATGTCTGTCTAGGCCTCCATCTTGGCCGGAAGTCTCTCCTCTCATATTTTAACGCTATATTGTGACTATTATCTGAAGTATTTAATATTCTTTTATTACATTATTTTTTAATGTGCCATATAATGATTCCAACCAATTTCATACTAATCATTTCAGTTACCTGTAATGTTACACTATTAAGACATTATAGTAAGACTATAGATAATATTTTTATACACGTTCATGGTTATTTCCTTGATATAAATTTCCAGAGGTTGAAATGCTATATCAAAGATAAAGCAAATTCTTAAGGATTCTGATTTAATTATAAAACTCCCCTCCAAAACAACTATATTTATTTATATTCCAGGAACATATCATTGACTACTCTGAATATTATTCTTTTAATCTCTATCACTTGGTATTTAAAAAGAATCTTGTCAATGAAGTGAAGCTCAATGTGAGTACTCTAGAGTCCAGCAAGAAAAAATAAATAAATATTTGTCTTATTTGGTAGTTTACTAGTGAGAATAAACATTTTTTCCCACACGTGTTTTCTACCTACCTGTATTCTTCCATTCATAAACTGTCATGTTCATTAATCAGTTTTTTGGGCCAAGTTCTAATTCCTTTGCTGCTTTGATAGAAGAATTTCATTAAATTTACTATTTACTAATTCTTCAAGAATTTACTTCTTTACAATATTCAGAAACATGGTACACCTCTCTCCTTATTCAAGTCTTTTTTTGCCACAAAATTGGCCCAGTAAAGTTGTAAACTTTCCCTTCCATAGGTTCTGCCTGTTTCTTAATTAAGTTTATTAGGTTTTTTTTGTTCTTGTTATCAAACACAAAAGATCACTTTTCTAATAATAATATTTATACTGCTATGCCTGGGATTAGAGAATGCTACTGAGGTTTTAATGATAACCTTTTAATCAGCCATCCCACTAAACTCACTTATTAGTTTTAACAGTCTTTCAAATTATTATTTTTTAATTTATTTATTGTTTTTTTCCTATTACAGTTGTCCCACTTTTTCCCCCATTGCTCCTCCCCTACCCTACCCACCCCTTCTCCCACAGTCCATTCCCACCCTGTTACCCTGTTGTTCATGTCCATGGGTTATTTATACTAGTTCCTTGACTAAACCCTTCCCCTTCTTTCCCCCCTTCAAATTATTTTCTTGGGACTTCTGAGTGACAATCATATTACCCACAAATAATATTGTTTTCTTCCTTCTAATAATTACACACCAAATCCTTTTATTTCTTAATGCAACAGTCAGAAATTCCAGAGAGCTATGCTAAGTAACAATTGTGATACTGGGCATTCTTAATTCTAATTTTTGGGAGAATGTCTTTAGAATGGTATCCTATATAATACTACATACCTGCAACATGGTAACAGGCCTTCCAATAGAAAAGTTTCACGATCGAACTAAATTACAAGTTTTCTTTACCATAGGATTTCTCAGGACTAATGTGTATGAAGATTATCTAAGGCAGACAAAATGGTGTACAAGGTCCGTCAGGAAGACATCCAGCCATTGTTAATATAAGGAGAACAGTATGCATGACATCGATGTAACCTGGGAGCCAATGAGAGTGGACTGGAATGCACATATGTGAACAGTGACGACCTCACTGTGCTAGTCAGTGAGGGTGGTAGACATTGTTGAGTGACCATGTGTACTGTGTGGCCATCACATTCAAAATGACTGAGCAAGTAGAGCAACAAATCTGCATCAAATTTTGCACTAAGCTTGAACATTCCTCTGTGGAAACTAGGGATGCTTTCGAAGGCTGCAGCTATGTGCAACGGGCAAGTGGCAGCTTCATCATGAAAATGTGTCCGCTCATGCATCATGTCTCATGCAGAGATTTCTGGCGAAACATCAAATCACCCAGGTGACTCAGTCCCCTACAGCCCAGATTTGGCGCTCTGAGAGATTTCTAGCTTTTTCCCAAAACTAAAACCACCTTTGAAAGGGAAGAGATTTCAGACTGTCAATGAAACTCAAGAAAATACGACAGGGCAGCTGATAATGATTGGGAGAACTGTGTGACGTCCCAAGGTGCCTACTTTGAAAAGGACTGAGGTGTCATTTTCCTCTGTACAATGTTTCTTGTATATTGTATCTTCTTTAATAAATGTCTCTATTTTTCATATTACATGGCTGGATACTTTCTGGAAGACCTCCTATGTCATTTCCAAACTTATCTATTTTGAGACCAGAGTTTAACAAGACAGTTAGGAAAACCTATTAATTATAATGGTTGAATTAGTTACACATTTATGGCCTTTCAGCTCCCACTTCACTTTATACTGCCCTGCTTCAGTTACAGGAACATTTCTCTTACCAGCTAGTACCAAATTAAGCTTTGTCAGTAGAGGGCTCTGGAAGTACTCTAGAGGAAGAAGGGGCTTTTCTTCCAGGTTCCAGTGTGCACCTCGAGGCTTGTTCCTGTGACATAGGACACCCAATGGCACACACTATCGCTTCCTCACAAACTGAGATTATGGTGAGACAAAAGAGATGCCTATGGCACAACATTCTGAGATGAGTGATATCTTAAATTTTGGGCCCTAGGCATCTGTCCAGATCTCATCCCAGGCATCACTATAGTCTGACCCTACTCACCCTCCAGTGAATTTAGGTTGTCATCATCCCCACGGGATGGCTTCCCAGTAAGTTTCATCAGCATGGCAATTCAGTTGGTGAGAGATCTTACAGATTTGTTACTTTCTTGGGCACTCTGCCTCAGAAACTAAAGGTACTGAATTTATTACTTTTATAATTAAAGAAAAAAACAATAAAGCTACAATTAAAAAAAATCAAATTATTGCTGCTTTTTGTGTGGTTTTCTTCTGGAACTGCAACCAAAAGAAGATTAAACATGTTGGGGGAACATGTATATTCAAATTAAATTTACTATTACCTGCTTGTAGGCGAAAGTCACAAGCCCACTGCCGGGGGGCCTGCAAGCGGGCCCCCCTACCCAGGTGTCCTGTGATCTCAGCCTGCAAGAACTTGCAAGCGAGTCTTGCTGACGCCAGCAGCTACATGTGGCTCCTGGTGACTGAGTCACGGAATCCAGAGAACAAAGAGGGCTGAAGACCTAAGCCTCCTTCCCATAGTGATAACGTTGAATGGTGCAGACCCTTGGACCCTTACTCGCACACAATTCTTGGGGGCCGGTTTACAAGTCTCTAAGAACAAAGAAGCTTGAAAATTAGTGTCTCCTCTCCCATAGCAACTATATCGGATGTGGAACAGACCCCTGGACCTTTGTGATTTACCGCTTTGCTCTGTAGCCCTGTAGGTTAATGTTTATCCCTCTTAGTGGAATCACGTAAGCCTTTTAGTTCTGTAGTTCTATAGGTTAATGTATATCCCTTTTAGTGGAAAGAATGTTTGTTACTATGTAAGCCTTTTTAGTTTCTATTTAGTTTTACTTTAAAAAAGTCTTTTCTGCAACTCAATAAAAGGAATGGTCGGGCTGTGAACAATCGCTGATAACCAGAGAAAGCTACAGCCCTCCGTTCGTTGCTGGCCACTCATCCTGCTTGCTGGACTTAATCTCAGCGTCTCTTTCCACAAATATTCATGCAACACCTGCTATTTTTATTTATACTACATGAAGCAGCATCATGCTGAATACTTTAACCTAAATGAGAACTTGATGAGGTTAAAGCTAACATCTCAATTTTGCAGGTGATCAAAGTGAAACAAAGAACACTGACCACCCAAAGGTTCTACTTAGAAAATGAAAGACCAGAATTCAAGTTTATGTGGCCCCCAAAACTGAAAACTTTTCCAAATTGTTATGTAAAAATAAAAAATAAAAGGTAGAATATACTCTGTGGTACAATTCCAAAGAGAAAAAAACCGTTACAGAAAAAGTGGGCTCTAAGCTAGGTATTACAAAATAGGCCAAGATTTGAATAGGGATATAGACATGGAGTGACAAGTACAAAGACATGGACGATGACAGCATAGGGAAGACAGTCTAGGGAAAAGGGTAAGAAGTGAATGAATGTGGTGGGCTCAAAAAGAAGGGCTTTGGGTGGAGTTAAACATTACACTTGACTAGAAATTGGGGGCAGGTCACAGAATTCATGATCAGACTATATAAGTCTGGAAGTAATACCTTAGATTGAATAGAAGAGAGAGGAAGAAGGCAGTGAGACCATTTCAGATGCTATTACAGTACTCAAACAGGACAATGATAAAGGACTGCGAGAAGAGCAAAGAAATGTGAAAGTACTGTATTAACAAAAAAGATGAATGAATTAGTGGAGCAAAGTGAAAGATTAAAGAGGAAGAATCCATTATCATACCAAAGTTTTAAGCTCAGATGTGAAGGAGTAATGAGAAAGTCTCATTAACAAAAATAAAACTGATTAAATGCAGAATAGTGTGGGACAGAATTCTGTTCCTCAGTACTTTCTATTTCTGACTGTTACATTGTTTCCATACTCATAAACTTTTCCATTACTTTCTCTTTCTCATAGATGACTTCTCCTCTACCTTCTGGCAAGCCTAGATCATTCCCTGTCCCTCCCTCCCCTTTCTACCTTTTAATAAACTTCACCAGCCATAATTCAGTTTTAGCAATGGTTCTATTTTTCACTCTTTCATTTGTTATGTTTCATAAAGACCTATATATACTGCCCCAATTATCTCCCTTCTTACCCCCTATAACTGCCCTATATTGTAAAAAGCACAATGAAGAGGTACTAAAGCACATAATCTAATGCAAGTCTTTTCTTAGTTTTTATCCACTTAGTCCCTCTTGAAGGTTCTATTCTGTCTTTCCAGAGCAGTTTTATTCTCATTACTTCAATTACTACCTCTACGAAGATCCTTTCACATTTTCAGCTCCACTACAGCGGCAGTTTAATACTAGCCATTTATGAGAACCATATATGGAGCTTTAAAAAACCCCCTAGGTCCTACTTATGCATATTCTGGTTCAGTAGAAATGGAGTGCAGCCAGAGCATCAGCCTATTTTATAAAGTTCCACAGGTGCAAATAAGGTTGAAAATAACTAGAAGTAGAGGCGGAATTTTTTATGTTTCCTCTGATCCTTAGCTTAAACCCTTCATGAATTTTTCAACACATCCCTTGCCTGAATAATTTCTGGAGTTTAATCACTTACATGAAGATATGAGAGGTTTTCTGGGAAATGACATTATCAACAGAACATATGCAATTGTATTACTGACTCCTTTTTGAAGCAACATACAAATATTCCTGTCTATTCTATGTCTAAAAGAAACAGCAATCTCAAACATTTTGGTCTCAGGACCTCTTTATGCTCATAAAAATTAGTGAAGACCCCAATGTGTTTTTGTTTTCTTGTGTTTATGTTTATTGATACCTACCATACAGGAAATGAAAACAAGACATTTAAAAACTATTATTTCATTAACACAATAACAAACCCATTACATGTAGAGCAAATGACTTTTTTTTTTTAGATTTTGTTTATTTTTTAGATTTAGTTATTGATAGTTGTGAGTTTGTTGTCATTTTAAGTGTTCACAGTTTTGATCTTCTTTTTCTTAAGTAAGTCCCTTTGAAATTTCATATAATAATGGTTTGGTGATGATGAACTCTTTTAGCTTTACCTTGTCTGGGAAGCACTTTATCTGCCCTTCCATTCTAAATGATAGCTTTGCTGGATAGAGTAATCTTGGTTGTAGGTCCTTGCATATCATCAGCTTGAATACTGCTTGCCAGTCCCTTTTTGCCTGCAAAGTATCTGTTGAGAAATCAGCTGATAGTCTTATAGGAACTGCTTTGTAGGCAACTCTGCTTCTCTCTTGCTGTTTTTAGGATTCTCTCTTTATCTTTCACCTTTGGCATTTTAATCATGATGTGTCTTGGCATGGTCCCCTCTGGGTCCGTGCTTCTTGGACTTGTATGTCTATCTCCTGAAGAGGTATGCTGCAAGGCAGCGGAGGTTTTTTGGAATCAGACTCCGTCTTTCCCTTGGATCCTTCAGCTGCGAAGAGAGGGGGGTTCTGCTGCATGGGCAACAGCAGACCCTCCATATCACCCTGCCCAGGCTCTGTAGCTTCAGCTTCACTGGAGAGGACAATCCAGCGTCATCGTAAGATGTCGATTCAACACGGGAGGAGACAGATACCGTGTCACTCCCGAGTCGGACTGCACAACCATTCTCGGCGGTGCAGATAGACTCTTAAGAAGCTACACCATCGTCTCTCGAGACGGACGGCTGCCGACGACGACGATGTCTATCTCCTTCACAAAATTTGGGAGGTTTTCCTCCATTATTTTTTCACATAATTTTTCAATTTCTTGCTCTTCCTCTTCTCCTCTGACACCCCCATGATTCAGATGCTGGCACATTTAAAGCTGTCCCAGAATTCCCAAGCCTCTCCTCATTTTTTTTCAATTCTTGTTTCCTCATTCTGTACTGGTAGACTGTTTTTTTCTTCCTTATGTTCCAAATCATTGATTTGAACCCCGGTTTTCTTCCCTTCACTATTGGTTTTGTGTTGATTTTCCCTCGTTTCACTTAGCATAGCCTTTACTTCTTCTCTTATGCATTTGCTGTACTCAAGCATATCTGTCAAGCCTGTGAGCATCTTTACCACGAGTGTTTTGAATTCTGCATCTCTTAGGTTGTCTATCTCCTCATCCATTAGGTTGGCTATCTCCTCGTCACTTAGTTCTCCCACTGGAACCTTGATCTGTTCCCTCTTAAGGCCATAATTCTCTGTCTCCTCATCTTGACAGGCTCCTGTGTTTGTCTGCCTCCGTGTCCCAGGTAGTGCTGTCGCTCCTGGTACATTTTAAGGGGCAGAGCCTTAGGGATTAGTCAGTACAGGGTAACCTGTTTCACCACATTGTGGCGCTGTATGTGGGAGAGTGGTCTGAGATGACAATGCCGCTTGCTCAGCACTTGCCCGTTTTCCAGGCACTTCTCCCACTTCCGTATGGGACTAGTGCCTCTCTAGCTCTTGCCCTGGCTGTCGTTCCCAGAGTGGGTGGGTCTGCAGACGTTCTAGGACCATGGGCGCCCTTTAAACAAGTGGACTCTGCTGAGAGACTGGCAGTTTTTGCCTCTGCCCTAACCTCCACTGGTTTGCAGTCAGAAGGAATGAGGCTTGATTTTCCGGTGCTCGGACTGTGAGCTGCATGGTCTGGTGATGAGATGGGAGTGCTCTCCAGGTGTCCCTCCTGACTTTTTAAAACGTGTAACTGCTTTCTGCTGGCCTGCCGCTGCTGCCACCACACTGCATCCTCTCCACCCTGGCTCCGCCTCTCCTACCTTTTTGGATGAGTATTTCTTCTTTATATCTTTGTTTGTTGGACTTCCATGCAGTTTGATTTTCTGGAACTTCTGGTTGTCTCTAGTTTTGAGGTAGCTGTATTCCTTCTTAGTTGTGGAGGGAGACGTAGTGTGTCTGTCTATGCCTCCATCTTGGCCGGAAGTCCCCAAATAACTTATTTTTAATAAAAAATAACAATTGTTTTCCAAAACAATATAAAATAATAAGAAGAGTACCATTGTTTGCATTTTCTTTAGTGTTTGGCTTAATGGAAGATAACTAAATTCTCAAACTATTTCTGCATTCAATCTGTTTTAATTATCACATGTTATGTAAACCTTAGAAAAGTCCACTGTACATTTATGAGAGAGTAAGAGTGAAAATACAATTAATATTAATGTCTTAGTATTATTATAAAAATAGTTTTGACCTTGTGGACCCCTCGAGTCTTATGTATTCTCCAGGGTCCCTGGACAATACTTTGAAAATTGTGGCTATACAGTATTCCACCACTGAAGGATATTTAGGTCGTCGGTACCAGCCAGTACTAATTGAGTGACTAAATTATATTTTGGGAACAATTAGGAAGACTTTACTCACTTATTTTTTCAGCCATCAAAAATAATTTACTGAGTATATGCCAAGGGCTCTCTGCTCTACATGTGCTCTTACCTCAAGCTAATATCCTCACTGACGTTACAATGTGGAAATCTGAACTTATGCTAACCAATCAGAGCTTAAGACAATCCTATAGTTCTCTGCACATTCAGTGAGAGCAGCAGTTGTTCTATTTTAGGCTCTGTCACATACAAGTGGAGAACATACAAGCACAAGCTCAATCTTTTAAGATCCTAAGCCGCCCCTAGATATCATTTATCTCTAGACTCAGATCATAACCTGTTAAAAGGAAAACCTTTTATGATCCTTTACAAGCCAGACACTATTTCACCTTATCCATTCAATCACCACTGATCTCAGCACAAAATCTCTACCTAAAGTACTATGTCAGAACTTCTTTTATGACATTTCTCAACTCTGTTTTCTACCTTATCTTAGTTAGTAGAAATTTTTTAAGTAAAAGTCTTCACCTTTACATATCCTGAACACCTGGTCAGTTCAAAGTATTTATCAGATATTTAACAAATGGTTAACATAAATGACTATATTTCTGGCTTCTACAAACTCTAAAATTATTTTAAAACAAATTATATATAAAATATGGTATACTATGGAATATTTATTTTAAAATATTTAAATATAAATTACTAGACAATTCATTTGCTATAACTAAATATCAGTCATGAAATTTACTCACTTGGGTTCAGCTGTTCAAGAAATTACTAGAGAAGAAGTAGTTTTCTTCTATCGGGTCTAATCTTAGCTACAGACCCTATTTATAAAAAAATATGTTTTGAGACTACGTTGGCATGTTAGCTGTTAATCATGTAACTAATTATGCTTAACTCACTGGAGATTATTTTTTATGTTTTTCAATGTACAGGATAAAAATCAACTTAGAAGCTAGTTTATCAAACATGTTTTCATATGTGTAAAAAGATCTAGAGTTTTAAAATTTTGAACAAAGTTTTATTCTAAAACACTGATATAACTGCTAAAAATGTTAATTATAATTAAGTGTTCAGTTACTGCTTTAAACCTATATTGGAGCAAGATGGTTATAAATAAATAAGCTTCCTGTTTACCAAAAATAACTGTATATTTAGAGTTCCAAGATCATTAGATCACATCTAAAACATTCAATTCTGTGTCACTTTTGGAGGATTTAACAAATCGTAAAGGTCCCAGATAATAAGATAAAAAGTCTTGAAGTAATTTTCTATGCAGAACAGTAGTCTCCATATACTTAAAAGGTTTTCATATAAAAAAGGGGAGTTTGCTTCTTCTAACTGTAAAATTAACAGGCATGATTTAATTCAAGTCAAGAGAATTTTCAAGTAAACAGAGCTATCTCCAATAATGAAAGAAGTCTTGCGAGGTGGTATGCTCTTTCACTGAAATGTATTTAAGCTGGGGTTACAAGTCATCCACAAGACATACTGTTAAAGGAACATCTAAGTAAGAAGACCCCACAATATGTAAAATCCTTTACCTATTATGTTCATAATTTATACAAGACTTGTCCTGAAAGTATATAGCCATGTACTATGAAAAATAGAGACATTTATTGAAGAAGATACAAGATACAAGAAACAATGTGTGTAAGACAATGAGTCCCAGGACCCTTCAAAGTAGATACCTTGGGACTTCACACAGTTCTCCCAATCATCATCAGCTGCCCTATTGTATTTTCCTGAATCTCAACAATAGTCTTAAATCTCCTTCCTTTCAAAGGTGATCTGGGTGATTTGATATTTCGCAAAAAAACCATGCATGAGACGTGATGCATGAACGGATGTGTTGTCATTATGAAGCTGCCACTCACCAGTTGCACATAGCTGCACCCTCCTGAAGCATCAAAATAGTTTCCATGGAGGAATGTTCAAGCTCAATGCAAAATTTGATGACTTATTCTCTACTTGCTCATTTTGAATATGATGGCCACACGGTACACATGCTCATTCAACAACGTCTACCACCCCTACAGACTAGTACAGTGAAGATGGCATTTTTCACACATGCACATTCCAGTCCACTCTCATTGGCTCCCAGGTTACATCGATGTCATACAAACTGTTCTCGTTATATTAACAATGGCTTGATATTTTCCTGTCAGACCTTGTAATTTAAACATATTTTAGACTATTTCTAAACTGAGGTTTAGAAAAAATTTAAGGCTACTTTAATTTTTAAAAACTTTAAGATTAAACAAAAACTGGAGAGTAAATATAAATCCCAAACAAAGGGTAGTGATATATTTCCTCCACATTTTACATATATACCAAAAATAGTATACTATGAACCCCAAAATAACAGCTCTTTCATCTTAATTGCACAACTTACCAGAATTTTGTTGGATTCCCCATCGTACTCTCATCCTGAATTGCCGGGCACCACTTTGCTGGAGTCTTCTATTTAGTCGCGGAAAATTCTGCTTCTTTCCTTCCTTTCGATTCAATTTGATGATATCATCTGTGACCAAGGAAATGTAATGATTATTTAGCTTTGTTTTAGTTTAAAGACTCAAGTACTTAGTCTCATTTCTAATTGTTAGATTTCTATGTCTCTAACTTCTTTTCTACTTTGAAAGCACTACCATAAGAGGGTAATAGTGATAACAAGAGAGAAGTTCAAGTCAACCAAGGCACTTGGACCACTAAACAAAGGTTTTGGCCCTGGCTGGTGTGGCTCAGTGGATTGAGTGCCGACCTGGGAACCAAAGGGTCGCCAGTTCAATTCCCAGTCAGAGCACATGCCTGGGTTGTGGACCAGGTCCCCAGTTGGGGGTGCTAGAGAGGCAACCACACATTGATGATTCTCTCCCTCTCTAAAAATAATAAAATCTTTAAAAAATAAAAAGGTTTTGTAGGAAACATTCAAATCAAAAGCCCTTAGAAGAAACCTACCAATTAATGAAGATTTCTGTTATCCACAGTAAAGTATTTCTTTCCCTGATTTATGTAAATAAGCGAAAGCCTGTTTATAAAAAGTACTATTACTTCTTTCCATAATCACAGAAGTCTCCAGTTTTTAAAGATAACCAACTTTCAGTAAAACCACAGGCAGTCAGAAAATAAATCATCCCATTAAAAAACTAAATTTATACGTTTATTTCAATTCAGCAAATATTAAGTATCTACTATGTTCAATAAATATATCTGGCAGACTATGATATAACAGAAACTAAAGTAAAATATGATCCTTGTTCTCAATAAGTTTAAAATTATTGCTGGAAACAGACATGTAAACAGCAAATACAAAATTACCATAATAAAGATATAGTTCCAAAATAAAAGCCTCTTGGTTTCTGTTCCTCTAGCAAAGTAATTCAGGGTTACCTTATTTTTCTTTTTATACTGCTCTTTCTAAGCCTCATTATTTCCCACAACACTTTCAAAGTGCCTCAAGGTAATTCACAAGCCTTACATTGCTTTAATATCACAACGAAACAATGGGAAAATCAGGAAACAAAATGTTCTTCAGATTCCATTTATATCTATTAAAAAGAGGTTACTACGACTGGTTACAGCGTTCCCGATATGCCAAGGTTGTGGATTCGATCCTAAGTCAGGACACATACAAGAAGCAAGCAAAATATACACAAATAAGTGGAACAACAAATTGATGTTTCGGTTTCTCTTACACCTTTCCTCCCTCTCGAATCAATAATAAGAAATAAAAAAGTTACTAAACAGGAAATAGTCAATAAGATTTTTTAAACTATGCAGTTGGTTAGCAGACTTATTGTGATGATCACAAGATAAGGTAGTTAAGTAAATTAATGTTGAATCATTATGTTGACCACCTGAAACTAATATGATATTGTATGCCAACTATAATAACTTTTTAAAATGTTACTAGAAGCTAAAAATATTCATAAAGAAATATCCAAACAATTTCTCCACAGTCCCAATTCCAAAATTAATTCTGACGATTGAAAATTAAGCAAATAAACCAAATAAATTGAACAACTTAAGAAAATTTCACAAAACTAATCACAGGGAAGAACCTGTGACTTTTTCCCCCTAACTGCTCTAAACACAAATAATCTAACAATGGTATCAATAAGTTTATTACTACTCTACCTAATTCATCTCCAATCTTTAAGACTCTTAATCACATTCAAATAAATAAATAATCATATAAAATAATTTATTTCTCCCCAAAGTACTTTGTTATCTTCTGGAGATTAATCCTTCAACTACAAAAGTGTTCATCAAAGTTAGACACTCAAAAACAGTTTAAAAAAATAAAAAGGTTTCACGAATATCAGATACATGAGCATGTTAAATTCTCAGTGAGCAGAAAGAAAATAGTGAGAAAGATAGTTCTTTTGAAATACTACTTTCCTTTAACAAGATAAGGTGCTATTCTTAACCAGAAGTCTAAAATCTCAGAGCCATGAGAGTACACACAAAAAAATGAATTTGGTCTGGGGACCATTAAAAAAAAGCGGAGGGGAGGGGACACGGGTATAATTTGACTAACCAGTTTAATTTTAAAATAGAGCACTATACAGTATAAACATAACAAAAAATTTCAAAGTAGTAAAGGACATCAAATATAAAATTATGTTTAAACATTTATTATCTAAATCCTCAAGATAAATGAACTACTATGAGAGAAGTCTTCCAATCGAAAAAAAAGAATGGCTTTCTCCTACCTATGGAGAAGATAGGGTAGGTATTAGAAGAAAAAAAATCCATTAGGATGAGCTACTTTTATTTAAAAAGTTTCTTTCATAACACTACGTGGTACCAATAATCATAGCAGTAACAACTGAGCACTAACAAGCATTGTTCTCACCCGTATTCGTTTACTTCTCACAACAATTCTATGGAATGAGTATAACACTCATTTTCAAATTAAGAAACTAAGCCACAAGGAGGCCAGCTATTGGTAACCTTGGTAAATATTCTATACTGAATATTCATATAATCCTGGTAGAGAGACACGATTTAAAACAAACATTGTATTCTAAAACCCCTGCAAACCTGATAAAATGAAATACTCACAAAACATAACAATTGTCGCAAATAGATATCTCTCCATCCTATCTCTGTAAATTTCTCACTAAAACAAAAGACATCTGACAAAATGCTCTTGGAGTATACCTAACAGTATGTTGTTGGAGGAAAGAGATCAAGTTCTCTTCTAGTTATCCACAGCACTTCATTTCTACCTTCAAAGATAATTACCTGCAGTTTTCTTCATTTGAACATCCTAATCAAACAAAATACATACCAAAATCCTAGAACTTTAGATAACGTATTGGTTATGAAAATACCTACTTAACACTTCCTAAAATATCTATAGCTTAGGGCTCTAGAGCCAAAACAAAATCCCTGCTCCACCACTTACTTACTTGTATGACTTTGGACAAGTTACTTAATTTCTCTACACATCAGGTTTTGTTAAAATGAGAATAACTATGGCTTATAGCATGTGTGTGTGTGTATAGAGCTGTGTACCAGGTACTATTCTAAACAGTTTATATATGCCTCTTGACTCATTTAATATTTACATCAACCTGGTAAGGCAGATAATTATTATCACCTTTTTACAGGTGAGGCACTGAGAAGTAATTTGTCCACAAGCACACGGCTACTAAGGGGGAAAAGCAAGATTTGAACTGAGCATGGGTCTGGATTCTGTGCTTGATATCATTAGGAGTACATACCTCAGAGTTATTAAGAGGATAAAATGAGTTTACACAAGTTAAATGCGTAGTCTAGTGTCTGGAAGGTAGTAAGCACTCAATAAATATTTGTTATATTTTTTCTTGGCCTTAGCTCAAAAGATTTCTCATTTAGGGTTCACTAAGACAAGACTTGGGGCCAAACGTATTATTTCTGATAATTTACTTAATTCACATATTTGGTTCTGACTTGTGGCAATCATAGAAACCAAGAATTCCCGATTTTGACTAAAAATTTTGCAGATAAACCACAACAAAACAAAAATACCATCCTGGGAAAAGTTACACCTCTGTATCCAGGGTCAGGTACTTTTCAAATATGTATGCCCAAAACTGTAGTACACAGAAAGAGCAGGCAGAGCAAACCACACCTAACTAATACTGTAACTTGAATAACGACAGAAAAAGGAATTCCTTTTAAATGAGCTAAGCCAGAGACTCGTGCCTCAGTACTGCCAGGTCTAAATTTTCAATCGCCAATCCCCCTGCTTTTTACATAATCATCACCAATTCACCCCACCCTTCTTATACGTGCTAGATCCCATGTTACCTGGCTTCGCATCTATCCATGTAAATCTCTCCTTTGGTGTTTGCTTTTATTTATTTATTTTTCTTTTCTAATTAGATAGGCCTGGAAAAGGGAATTATTTTTTTTTTCTAGGCGCCGACTAATAAAGCACCATCTGACGAAGTCTATGCTAACGATATTTTCTTTCGGACAAACGCTCCGAGGTCGGTGCCCTGCTGTGGCCCCGAGGTCTGACGTGGGTCAGAATCGGCAACTCTCAGGAGGCGTCTTTACACTTCTCGTTCGCGCCCGGTGTAGGCCTGGGCACAGAAAGTGCCCAAAGAGCCCTTTTCCGGAAGCACTGATTTTAACCCAGCGTGGAGCCAGTTGGTCTCTCTGAGCTTTCCTCAGAAAGGATGGCTTAGCGGGACCATTCTCCTCGCTCCCGGGATAACGCCCATGGGGAACACGCTGGAGGGGAAGCCCGCGGAGTTTTCCTCACAAAGAGCCGGGAGTCACCCGCAAGTGGTAGCGCCCCTCTGGCGGGGGTGGACAGAGGCTACGCACCCCTTAGCCCTCCAGGCATCAGGGCCCGCGGCGCCACCGGCCCCAACCGCCACCCCTCAGACACAACCCCGCCGAGGGCGGCACTCAGCTCGCTCGGGCTTGACCCTAGCACTCGGCACCAGCTAGCACTTCCCAAGTCCCCAGAGGCCCTCACTTGCTTCCACCAACCCACGGTTCAAAAAAAAACCCAAAAACTCAATTGACAACTGCGGCCAACCGCCCCTTCCCCCACAAACCCGGATACTTGGTCCCACCTACACCCTGCCCCCACCCCAACTCGGTCCAACTCGGCTCCTCACCGAGAGACATATCAATTTTGTCGAGGTTTTCATTACTGCGGGATTTCAGCGGCGGTGACGGGGTCAATGTGGCTCCCACTAACCGGGTACCAAACCGGTTCATGGCTGGAGACGTCGCGCTCCCTCAGTCACTAGAAAAGGCCGGAGTCTGAGGCCTGCCACCTCCCACTCACGCTCACAGACGAGCTGCACCAAGGCAGCGCGCAAGCGTGCTGGCAGAGGCCCCCGCCACCCTCCTCACCGCCGCTCTGGGCTGTGTGGTGGGCGGGGATACAGAGACCAGCGGCTCCGAGAGTGGCCCCACACGGGTACTCTCTCCTGGCGGCCCCTGCCGGACGGGAGGAAACATTGCACCCGCTACTCAAGGCTCTTGCAACAAGGGCCCCTTGCTTCAGCAGTTTGCCTTTTCGCCCAAGTTTGGGGATGCTGGACTATGACCACCTCAGAATCACATGCCTTAAATGAAATCATATTCCTCGGTGTCCTTCGAGTCCCTCCTGTTACAGAAAGGCTCGTAAGCTTTGGCACGCACTAACCTTTCACACCCCACTGCAATGCAGCCTCTGAGGCAGGACAGACCCTCGTGAATGGAGATTGCAGAATTGCGTCCCAGCTCCCCTACTCCTGGCCAGCCCCTCCACCGGCAGCATGCGGAATCGCCACGTCTGGACGCAAAGCAAAGGCTGAAATGACAATTCGTGTGTCACTAGCGATAAAAGTAAATGCTAATGTTTTCCGTATCAGTACCATTTCTCAACAGGCACTCTCAAAATATTGAGGAGGGTACTCGCTACCTTAATAAGACTTCATCTTCCTTTGAGAGATGGGTAAGTACCTCTGCTTACTTGGCTACATTTTTCTCTAATTCATTTGCGTTGGGAATTAATAGAAGGATTCGTTTTCTTTCTAATCATCTCTACAGGAAAGTACTACTGTTTGATGAATGTTTGCATAATACCCTTTTTCCTATTTACAAAACGTGATACTTCCTCTCTTCTTACCTTCCCCTCCTCCAAACTAATTGCTCTTATGTGGAAGCATTTAGGTTATATCATCCTCATAACAGCTTAAAACTACCTAAGACGTGTGCATTTAAGGAAAAAACCAGGGGCAGGTATTCTATTTAAAAATCTCTGCGACCTTCCTTCTTCCCACTTCCTGAAATTTCTTTTTGCATAGAAACAAATCAGTGACCTAAAGTATCTCAAAACCACATAGCTTGTATTTAATTTTCCCCCTTAGAGACAAAAATATAACCATATAAAAAAAGTGAATCAGGCTAAGACAAACCTATGAAGGGGTGCAAGAAACTTTAATGATGGAGGAAACGCGTGGACTCAAAAAGACCTAAGAACAACATTCTGTGTGTCAAGGAGAATAGCTGGTATGCTCTTAGCACAAAGTGCTTGGTTTTATTTCTATTCCATCCTGCAGCTGCCACCCCTCTCCCAACTGCTAACAACTAGGGAAACTGAATTACAGAGATAAAAGTAGAAGGGAGACCTAGGTTTTATTGAGGGTTGTTTTGTTTTATTTTGTTTTTATTCACTTCAGTCATGTGGCCACTGCATGAACTTGGGAAAGTGTCTGGACCTCATGCTCATCTTCAAAACAAGGAAGTAGTTATACTAAATATACATTACACTTAATGATTACTAAGCTTCCTTACAGTTCTAAAATCTAAGCACAAGACATTTTTCTCCACATTATCCTTCTCTCACTAGAAATAACTTACACAGTCTCTGCTTGTTTGTGGTTACAGCAAGGAATGTTAGATTAAGTTCTTAATTTTATGGAAGAAAATCAGTGCAATTAGAATTTGGATGTATTTTTGTACTTCAGGTTTTTATAGGACAGATAATAAAACCCTCAAATGTGCCCTGGTTGGTGTGGCTCAGTGGATTGAGTGCTGGCCTGTGAATTGAAAAGGTCACTGTTTCGATTCCCAGTCAGGGCACATGCCTGGGTTGTGGGCCAGGGCCTCAGTTGGGAACATAAAAGAGGCAACTGATGGATGTTTCTTTCCCTCTATTTCTCCCTCCCTTGCCCTCTCTCTATAAATAAATAAATGAAGTCTTAAAAAAAAACCCAAGTGTATATAAAATCTTTCCAACCACTGGTATATAAAGATTTTTTATTCTGATCTTCTCTTCAAAACTGAGCCCCATCCCAAATCTCCTTAACTCTAAAAGGAACATGCCCCAATATTTCATAAGCAAACCTAGCTGTTGTATTTCAGATTTTCATATTTTTCAAGGGCTGAGGGTTTCAGAGTCTCAGAGTAATCACCCAGATTCCAAATGGAATGACAAGGGAACAAGAGATGCCCTGGCAGGTGTGGCTCAGTGGACTGAGTGCCTGCCTACAAACCCTGGCCAGTTTAATTCCCAGCCAGGGCACATGCCTGGGTTGTGGGCCAGGTCCCCAGCTGAGAGCCTGTGAGAGGAAACTGATTGGTATATATCTTGCACTTTAATGCTTCTCTCCCTCTCTTTCTTGATCCCTTTCTCTCTCTCTGTAAATAAACAAAAAAAATTTTTAAAGAAAAGAAAACAAGAGACAATACAGGTAAAGATAAATCAGTTTCACACAAAACAATACAAAATAAAACAGCAACCTGAGACGCACACAGCAATAGAGAGGAGGGAGATAAGCCAAGAAATCAGAACTGGGGCTTGTCCAAAAAGTTGATCAGCCAGCTTCAAGGGCAACCTTGCAATTTTCTGGGGCATAAGAGGCAACTATTCATTTAATCATATATTACTTGAGCTCCTGTCATTCACTCTCTGCTGAGAGACCAGGAGCTTCCTCCTCTGTCCCCACCCTCTCAGGGCCTCACAGTCCAAGGCAATGGAGGCCTGTCTTCCCCAGCTTTGGAATCGCAAGCTGATGGGTCTGGTCTGCGGCTGGGGTGCTCCCCAGGTGCTTCTTGCCTCCCCTTAAATATGGGTGTCTGTGCTTACCACTGTCCTGCCGCCATCATTGCTGTTGCCACGGACACCACAGCTTGACCTCTCCTCCATGGCTTTGCCCCTCCTACCCGTCCAGATGAGCACTACTTCTTTATAACTTCATACGTTGGACTTCCATTTACTTTCTGGGACTTCTGGATTTTGCTGGTTTGGCTCAGTGGATTGAGTGTCGGCCTGCGAGCTAAGTGTCGCTGGTTCGATCTTCCAGTCAGGGCACATCAGAGAAGGAAAACTCTGACTCCAAAAAACCTCCGCTGCCTTGCGGCATACCTCTTCAGGGGAAAGGCTAAGGGAGTAAACCCCGACAGAAAATCCAGAGCCGGAGTCCCTAAGGCGGTCTGACGTTGTAGTCAACACCGGCAACTCCTGCGGCGCACCTGAAGCCAAGCTGTATTGACTCCGTCTTTCCCTTGGACCCTTCAGCTGCGAAGAGAGGGGGGGTCTGCTGCATGGGCAACAGCAGACCCTCCATATCACCCTGCCCAGGCTCTGTAGCTTCAGCTTCACTGGAGAGGACACTCCAGCGTCATCGCAAGATGTCGATTCAACACGGGAGGAGACAGATACCGTGTCACTCCCGAGTCGGACTGCACAGCCATTCTCGGCGGTGCAGATAGACTTTTAAGAAGCTACACCATCGTCTCTCGAGACGGACGGCTGCCGACGACGACGACTTGGGAACAAGGCATTGTAGCAGGCCCTGGGGATAAAATGGTGAGTAAAGTGGATGCAGAGTCTATCTTCATCCAGTTTGCAGAGCAAAAATATTTTCTGAGCACCTACTGTGAATGAGGCACTGTGCTGGACACCAAGCATGCAGCTTTTTTCTGGAGTACGGTAGTTGGTCAGCTTCACATAAGTCAAAAGAAACATAGAAGTCAAGCAGATGTCATTCTTAGAGGCTTGAGTTCATCCACTGTAGATAAGACAATATCAAGGCTTGCCAGATAAAATACAAGCTAGTTAAATCTGAATTTCAGATAAACAATGAACAATTATTTAGTAGTATAACTTTGTTCCAAGTTTCAGATAAACAGCAATTTTTTTACTATGTTGCATGCAATATTTAGGATAACTTATACTAAACAATCATTCATTATTTATCTGAAATTCAAATTTAACTGAGAGTCTTATATTTTTATTGGCTTAATCTTGCAACCTTAACAACATTATACTTTTCAATCAATATGTTCTGGATCTCTTTTCACAAGAAATCTACATTCCCTTCAAAAGTAAGTACAAGTGCTAGATATATAACCCTTAACTATTTTAATTAGTTTGCTATGTCTTTTAAGCCTCCCTTTTTCAGCTTTATTGAAGTATAGTTAACAGACAATGAAAGATATATTTAAAGCGTGCAGTTTATACAGATGTACAGTGTACATATCTTTGAAAACTCCACCATAATCAGGATAAATATGTCATTCATCCCAAAAGGTTTCCAGGGCTCTTTTGTAACCCTTTCCCCCAATCACTACTTAAGCAACCACTGATATGTTTTCTGTCACTGTAGATTAATTTGAATTTTCTAGAAATAATCTGGATTATTTCACTCAGCATAATTGTCTCAATCTATATGCCTTGTATTATTTTTCTTCCCTTATTGCACTGACTTGGTATTCTTGTACCATGTTTAATAGGAGTAGTGAAAGTGGACATCATTTAACTGTGAGTCATATTTTTTTATTTGCTAAATTTTTGTCTCATTCCCAGACCCAAGGGGAAAGCTTTTGGACTTTCACCATTAAGTATGATCTAAGACTTTTTTGTAGATGCCCTTTATCGGGTTGAGGAAATTCCCTTCCACTCATAATTTGCTGGAATTTTAATCATGAGTGAATGTTGAATTTTATTTAATGCTCTTTATGCATCTATTGAGATGTCCAAATGGTTTTTTTTTAATTTATAAATATGGTGAATTACACTGACTGATTTCCAAATATTGAATTATCTTGCATTTCTATGATAAAACTACTTGGCCATGGTATATTATCCTTTTAATATATTGTTGGATTTGGTTTGCTAATGTTTTGTCAATGATATTGTTTCTCTTTTCATGAATGATATTGGTGTGTCTGATTTTGGTATCAACTCCTTTGCATTTCAAAAGAGGATTTTAGAATTCATATGTTGATGCAAGTTGTATTATACTGGTATAATAAGGGAGTTGGGTATAATTGCATTGTATGTAGGTATAATATGTATTAGTTAGGTATAACTATTATTATTATACTTAACTTCCTTAAACTACTTGTATTTACAGTACAGTTTTTCTTCTGTGCTCAATTCTTTTCATTCTACCCCCTTTGCCATTGTTTTCTGATGCAGTAGCTTTTTCTTTGCCAGTTTTATAACTTCCTGTTCCTCTTTTGTGTTGCCCTTTCCTTTGTTCTGAGCTTTTCTAGCTGTCTAGTTTTCTGCCTTTTTACCTCAGGATTTATTCATTCATTTATTCAAATGGATTTGATTTCCTAGTATGTGCAAGACACTGTGCTACAGGGCTGTGATAGAGCAGAGAACATGACAGGCAAGGTTACAGGCATATCCGGAGTCATTACTGGTCTCCAAGTCCCTGACCATCATCAGTTTTTCTCTTTGGGTAGGCATGAGAACTTGAAGGGGAATTTTTCCTGGCCTTAATGGTTGGACCTCTAGCTCACTCCTTATTAGGCTTTGTCTTCTCTGGGCAGAATAGGAGTCCTGTCTACTAAGAGTTCTAGGCCAATTCACTGAAAAATCAATGGTAGGATTTTTCTAAAGCTATACAAATTTACATAAATCACAATTTCTCCCTATTTACATAATATTTTTCCTTTTTAAAATATATCCTCAATTTGTACAAAATGGATTGGTTGTCTAGGACGGTCTGGGGAGCCAGATTCTAGAGTCATGAGGCCTTTAGGCATTTATCCTTCTCCTATGCTTCTCTCTTTGCCCCTTGGACTCTCTGCTCTGGGATGCTCTACATCTGGGCTCTCCCAGGCTGAACTCTTATCTCTCTATTTCCCTCAGTAAAGGATCCCTCCTAGATTGCTGGGAGCTGGGACAGAGACACAGTGAACATTCTTCAAATGTGTTAAGGATTTGATTAGTCCAGAAATAAGATTTAAAAAACTTTCATTGTGACTTTCTAAATTCTGGAGTTGTATGTATTGCCTGTGACTGGCAATGAGCTTTAGTGTATAATTGAATAAATGAACCCAATACTAAATGCTTCAAGTGGGTAGACATGTTGCTGTAAAGATGAAATAGAAACAAGTTAATTAAACCTTGGCAAAATTCTTCAAAAGCTTTTTAAAATCAACTCATCCTTTAAGAATTGTTATAACCTTAAAAGAAAGAAAAAAAAAGGAATTTCAGTAAATCAGTAAATTTGGTAAAATCAGGGAATTGGTCATTGGCAAAATTGGTTAAAGATTTCTAAAGATGCTGAACTGTGGAAAGACAGCTATTTACTTAAAATATATTCAAAATTATTCATTATAAACTAAGAAATTTTCATGTGAAACACTAAAATTTTCATTTTACTAATAAGGATGCAGTCATAAAACAAATCATATTAAGATACTTACCAATTTTTAAGGGATTTTAAAAATCCTTGGCTATTTTCAAATCTAGAGAGATGTGGTACTCATATACCCATCACCAAGATTCACCAATAATTAGTTTTGCTACATTTGCTTTTGTTCTGTATAGATAGATAGCTAAAATTGATACTATTCATTGTTGGACAATCTGAGAGTAAGGTGCAAACATCATGATTCTACAGAATGTTTCTCTAAGGATATTCTTTTACATAACCATGCTAAAATTATCAAATTTAAGAAATTTAACATGCAATTCTATTCTCTAATGTATATCATCCATGTTAAAATTTTTCCAGTTATCCTAATGAATAAATTATTACCATTTTTAACAATATTTTTTGTCCACTCTAGGATCCAATCCAGGTTCACATGTTGCATTTTTTTTGTCCTGCCTCTTTTGTTTCCTTTAATTTGAAAAAGTTTCCCTGCCTTTCTTAATCTTTTATGATATTTACATTTTTGAAGATAGAAAGTAGTTGTTGCATAGCTTGGCCTTCAATATGGTTTTATCTTATTTCTACCCTGATTAAATTCAGGTTATTCACTTTGTCAAGGATAAGTGATGTGTCCTTGTGAGTACTCAGTATCAGGAGGCACATAGTTTCTTTTTGTCTTCTTGGTGTTCTTAACTTTAATCACTAGTTAAGGTGATGTTCACCAGATTTCTCCATTGTAAAGGTACCAAATTATCCCATTTATAAATAATCTGTGGAAAGATAGTTTGAGACTAAGTAAATATCCTGTTTCAGATTTTACTAATGGCTTTACCATCTGTGGATGATTCTTGCCTGAATCAATTATTACTAAAATGGCTTAAAATAATGTTTTTTTTAAGTATATTTTATTGATTATGTTGTTACAGTAGTCCCAATTTATTTTCTCTTTGCTCCCCTCTTTCTAGTACTCCCCTTCCCTCCAACAATCCCACACCCCTTAGTTCATGTCCATAGGTCTTGCATATAAGTTCTTTGTCTTCACCCTTTCCTATATTATTCTTTACTTCCCCCTGTCTATTTTGTACCTACCAGTAATGCTTCTTAGTCCCTGCGCCATTTCCCCATTTCTCCCCCTCCCCACTCCCAGCTGACAACCCTGCAAATGATCCCGACACCTATGATTCTGTTCTTGTTCTGGTTGTCTGCTTAGTTTATTTTGTTTTTATTTTTCAGATTCAGTTGTTGATAGTTGTGAGTTTGTTGTCAATTTAATGTTTATAGTGTTGAGCTTCGTTTTCTTAAATAAGTCGCTTTAACATTTCATATAATAAGGGTTTGATGATGATGAACTCCTTTAGCTTTACCTTGTCTAGGAAGCACTTTATCTACCCTTCCATTCTAAATGATAGCTTTACTAGATAGAGTAGTCTTGGTTGTAGGTCCTTGCTTTTCATCACATTGAATACTTCTTGCCAGTCTCTTCTTACCTGCAAAGTTTCTTTTGAGAAATCAGCTGAGAGTCTTATAGGCACTCCTTGTAGGTAACTCTCATCTTTTCTCTTGCCGCTTTTAAGATTCTCTCTTTATCTTTAACCTTTGGCATTTTAATTAGGATGTGTCTTCGTGTGGTCCTCTTTGGGTCTAGCTTGTTTGGGACTCTCTGCTTCCTGGACTTGTATGTCTATTTCCTTCACCGAATTTGGGAAGTTTTCCTTCATTATTTTTTTCACATAAGCTTTCGATTTCTCGTTCTTCCTCTTCTCCTTCTGGCATCCCATATGATTCGAATCTTGACACATTTAAAGTTGTCCTAGAGGTTCCTAAGCCTCTCCTCATTTTCTTCAATTTTTGTTTTCTCATTTTGTACTGGTTGACTGTTTTTTTCTTCCTTATATCCCAAATCATTGATTTGAACCCCAGTTTCCTTCTCTTCATCATTGGTTTTGTGTGGATTTTCCTTCGTTTCATTTAGCATAGCCTTCACTTCTTCCCTTATGAGTTTGCCATACTTAAGCATATCTGTCAAGTCTGTGAGCATCCTTATCACCAGTGTTTTGAACTCTTCATCTGTTGGGTTGGCTATCTCCTCGATTGTTAGGTTGGCTATCTCCCTGTCGCTTAGTTCTCCCAATGGAACCTTGATCTATTCCCTCTTTTGGGCCATACTTCTCTGTCTCCTCATTTTGACAGGCTCCTATGTTTGTTTGACTCTGTGTCTTAGGTAGAGCTGTTGCACCTGTTACGTTCTAAGGGTATTCATCAGTATAAGGTGACCTGTTTCACCACGTTGTGCGCTGTGTGTGGGGGGAGAGGTCTGAGAGGGAACAATGCCACTTGCTCAGCACTTGCCCCTTTTCCAGGCACTTCTCCCACTTCCGTATGGGCCTAGCACCTCTCTAGCAGTTGCCCTGGCTGTTGTCCCCAGACTGGGTGGGTCTGCGGACATTCTAGGGCCGTGGAGGCCCTTTAAACAAGTAGACTTCGCTGAGAGACTGGAAGTTTCTGCTTTTGCCCCAATCCTCAGTGGTTTGCACAGTCAGAAGCAATGAGGCTTTATTGTCCCCGGTGCAGAACTGTGAGCTCTGCAGTCTAGTGTGGTGCTGGGAGTGCTCCCCAGGTGTCTCTCTCAACTTTTAAAAATGTTTGCATTTTCTGCTAGCCTGCCACTGCCGCTGCCGCTGCTGCTGCCACCATCACACCATGTCCTTTCCACCTCGACTCTGCCCCTCCTACCTGTCTGGATGAGTATTTCTTCTTTATATCTTTGTTTGTTGGACTTCCATGCAGCTTGATTTTCTGAAGCTTCTGGTTGTCTCTAGTTTTGAGGTAGTTGTATTCCTTCTTAGTTGTGGAGCAAGATGCAATGCGTCTGTCTAGGCCTCCATCTTTGCCAGAAGTCTAAAAAATAATGGTTTTCTAAATCAATCATGCCTCTATTTTTATTAGCTGACTTCTAACGTAAAAAAATTTCTTCCCCTAACTTCATCCTTCCTTTTTCTACTTATTTATTTATTTCCATACTTATTTATATAAACATATAAGTTTCCTTAGAAATTCAGACTCATTTTGGGTTCAGATAGTCTCTTCTGAAAAGCAAAGGAATGAAGAGTGTAAGGGTTGTACTTACGCTTTAGAAGAATGTAGATATGGCTACATATCATGAATTTTGATGTTCAAGTTGTTTTGGACTTGGTCAGTGGGAGACTTTCAAATTTTGAATATTTTCCAAAATGCTGCTAAGAATAATTCTGGTGAGTAATAATAAAAATTTATTTGTGACTAAAATTGATATTTGTTGATATATTCAAGAAAACTATTTCTTAAAACCAAGTTTTTGCAAATAGGTAGAAAAATTAGCTTTCAAAATTTTGTTATTTGGAGATCCAAGACAGTGAAGGAGTAAGTGGAAGCTACACTAACTTCGTCCCAGAACCAATCTGGAATTATAAATTAAATGTGGAGAAATCATCCGGAATAAACAACCGAACACTAGATGGACAGAAGCCTTATAACCACAGACAGACAGAAAAGGCCACTTCATCACAACGTGACTGGTAGAAAGTGCGGAGATATGAGAGGGCTGGCTGGCTTCCCACAGGTGGCAGCTGAAGGGACAGAGAAACATCACAGCAGCTGGGGGTTCCCTCTGAGAAGGGTGGGGTCTAAACCCCCACCTGGGCTTCCAGTCTACAGCAACAGAGTGGAGAATAAAATAGCATCCAGCTGAGAAAAATGAAAAGCCTCAGGTTTCTTTGCTGGCCTGAGAGAAATGGCTGGAGACAAAGAGCTCTTAGAGGGACCACATATGAAAATACATTGGCATGCATTTACCCTGGGCTCCAGCAGAGGGAGGGCCAAGTGGAATAGAGGCACTTAAGGAGAGTTTGGGAGGTAGCTTTGAGGCGAGAACCGAGGGAGCAGCCAACCAGGTCCCAGTGCTGACTCATCCCCCATACTGCAGGCAGACCAATCCCCTCCAAGTGGCATCAGCCTGTGGGGAAGCAATAGCCCTGACAGCAGGAATTAATCTTCCCTGCCCTTGGTGCTTAAGCCTGAAGGCTGATCACAGATTGAATAGATTAACAACTAAAGAAGGCATACAAAGACACTAGATCTCTGGTAGTCTCAAACAGGCAGCTAGGCCCAGACTAGGAGATGATCTGAAGTCACCAGGGACAGATCCAGGAAGTAAAGAAAGTGCACAGCTACAACAGCATACAACAGTATACAAGATGTGGTGGGAGGAGTGACTGTCAATCAGCTAGCTGTAGGGAAGGACCCAACAAAGAGGAACACAACAACAAACCAAAACCCAAGTACAACCAAACAGCCCAAATAAATGGCATGAAAGATATCCCAAGAGCATCAGGTTCACGAGATCAAGGAGGCTGCACCACTGAATCTCACAGGTCTCCTACCACAGAGGTCACAACATGAAGACAGGAATCAGAGAAGATCAATCTAAGAAGCAGAAACAAACAAGAAGAGTCACAAAAATGGGGAGACAAAGAAACAAACCCCCATCGAAAGGAAAGGAGGAATCCCCAGAAAGAGTACTAAATGAAATAGAGGCAAGCAAACTATCAGACATGGAATTAAAAATAATGATTATAGAGAAGCTCAATGAGCTAGGTGAGCTCAAAGAAAACTACAAAGAACTCCAGGGGAACTACAAGGAACTTACTGAGAATTACACCAGCATTAAAAATTACATAAAGTATCAATAAGAACCAGGAATAAATGAAGAATACAATTTCAGAATTGAAGAACATGGTAGAAGGAATCAAAAGCAGGCTAGAGGAAGCAGAAGATCAGATCAGTAAACTGGAGGACAATATAGAAAAAAATTCCCAGACAGTGCAACAAAATGAAAAAGACTTAAAAAGAATGAAGAGGTTTTAAGAGAGCTGCAGGACAGCATAAAATGTTATAATATCCATATATAGGAATACCAGAAAAAGAAGAGAAGTAAGGGATAGAAAACCTGTTTGAAAAAGTAATGACAGAAAACTTCCCTAACTTGATGAGAGAAAAAGTCATGCAAGTCCAGGAAGCACAGAGGGTCCCAATGAAAATGAACCCAAACAGGCTCACTCCAAGACGTATCATAATTAAAATGACAACATTCAAAGACAAAGAATGCTAAAAGCAGCAAGAGAGATACAGGTAATAACATACAAGGGAGCTCCAATAAGGCTCCAATAAGGCTATCATCAGATTTCTCAGCAGAAACACTACAAGCCAGAAGGGAATGGCAAAAAATATTCCAAGCAATGAAAAACAAAGGCCTACAACCAAGACTACTCTACCCAGCAAGGCTCTCATTCAAAATGGAAGGTGAAATAAGAAGTTTCCCAGACAAAAGAAGGCTAAAAGAATACATCTCCTCCAAACCAGCATTGCAAGAGATGCTAAAGGGTCTGCTTTAAGAAGGTGAACAAACAGAGAGAGATAGAGAGGAACACAGATACAAAGGGGAAAATCACAATGAATACCTATGAATAATAACCTTAAATGTAAATGGATCAAATGCACCAATCAAAAGACATAGGGTAGCTGAATGGATAAGAAAACACAATCCACATATATGCTGTCTATAAGAGACCCACCTCAGAACAAAAGATCTACACAGACTGAAAGTGAAGGGATGGAAAAATATTCCAAGCAAATGAACATGAAAAAAAAGCTGAGATAGCAATACTTATATCAGACAAAACAGATTTCACAGCAAAGTCCATAAAAAGAGACACAGAAGGACATTTCATAATACTTAGGGGAACCATCCATCAAGAAGATATAACCCTGGTAAACATATATGCCCTCAACATAGGAGCATCTAAATATATACGGAAAATCTTGGAGGACTTCAAGAAAGATATCAACAGCAACACACTCATAGTAGGAGACTTTAACAACCCATTGTCAACAATGGACAGATCTTTGAAACAAAAAAACACCAAGGATATTGTACTGAATAACCCTCTAGATCAAATGGACTTAATTGACATATACAGAACCTTTCACCCCAAAGAAGCAAAATGTACATACTTTTCAAATGCATACAGAATATTTTCAAAGATAGACCACATGGTAGGACACAAAACAAGCCTCAATAAATTCAAGAGAACTGAAACTATATCGAGCATCTTCTCAGATCACAATAGCTTGAAACTAGAAACTAACCTCAAGGAAAAAACTCAAAAACATCAAATTCATGGAGACTGAATAACATGCTATTAAATAATGAATGGATTAACAATGACAGCAAGGAAGAAATAAAAAAGTTTCTGGAAACAAATGAAAATGAACACACAAAAGCCCAAAACCTATGGGACAAAGTGAAAACAGTCCTGAGATGGAAGTTCATAGCAATACAGGCCTATGTAAAAAGGATAGAAGAATCTCAAATAAACATCCTAACCCTACAACTACAAGAACTAGAGGAACAACAACAAAGCCCAGGGGCAAGTGCAAGGAAGAAAATAATCAAGATCAGAGCAGAATTAAATGACATAGAGACTAAAAGAACAATTCAAAGGATTGATAAAACCAGGAGCTGGTTCTTTGAAAAGATAAACAAAATCGACAAGCCTTTAACCATGCTCATTAAGAAAAAAAGAGGGAAGACCCAAATAAACAAAATCAGAAACAAAAGCGGAGAAATCACAATCGATACCACAGCAATACAAAGGATTGTAAGAAATTACTACAAGCAACTATATGACAAGAAATTTGACAACCTGGTAGAAAAGGACACATTTCTGGAAACATATAATCTTCCAAAACTGAATCAAGAAGAAGCAGAAAACCTGAATAAACCAATAATAACTAGTGAAATTGAAGCAGTAATCAAAAAACTTCCAGCACACAAAACTACTTGATCAAATAAGTGAATTTGGCAAAATAGCAGGGTACAAATTCAATATTCAGAAATTGCAGGCATTTCTGTAAACCAACAATGAAATACCAGAGATAGAAACTAGAAAAAGAATCCCATTTACTATAGTAACAAGAAAAATAAAGGACTTAGGAATAAACTTAACCAGGGAGGTAAAAGGCCTGTACTCAGAAAACTACATGGCACTGAAGATACGAATAAATGGAAGCATATACCATGTTCATGGATAGGAAGAATCAACATCATAAAATGTCCATACTACCCAAAGCAATTTATAGATCCAATGCAATCCCTATTAAAATACCAATGACATATTTCAGAGACCTAGAACAAACACTTCAAAAATTTATATGGAACCAAAACAACCTCAAATAGCCTCAGCAATCTTGAGGAAGAAGAACAAAGTAGGAGGAATCCGAATACCTGAAAGCAAACAATATTACAAGGCCACAGTAATCAAAATAGTCTGGTACTGGCATGAGAAAAGACATAAAGCTCAATGGAGCAGAATAGAGAGCCCAGAAATAAACGCAGGTATCTATGGCCAATTAATATTTGACAAGGGGGGAAGGAACATAAAATGGAGTGAAAATGGCCTCTTCAACAAATGGTGTTGGGAGAACTGGACAGGGACATGAAAAAAAAAAAAAAATGAAGCTAGACCACCAACTTACACCATACACCAGAATAAACTCAAGATGGATCAAAGACTTAATTGTAAGGCGTGATACCATAAAAGTCATAGAGGAAAACAGAGGCAGTAAAATATCAGGTATCCCAAGCAGCAATATTTTTGCTGATATATCTCCCAGGGCAAGGGAAATATAGGAAAGAATAAACAAATGGGACTACATCAAACTAAAAAGTTTCTGTTCAGTGAAAGAAAACATCAGCAAAATGAAAGGGAACCAATCGTATGGGAAAACATATTTGCCAATGATACCTCAGACAAGGGTTTGATCTCTAAAATATATAAATAACTTATATGACTCAACACCAAGAAGACAGATAATCCAATTAAAAAATCGGCAAAAGACCTGAACAGACATTTCTCCACAGAGGATATACAGAGGGCCCATAGGCATTTGAAAGAATGCTCTACATCACTAGCCATCAGAGAGATGCAAATTAAAACCACAATGAAATACCATCTCACACCAGTCAGAATGGCCATCATTAACAAAACAACAAACATGTGCTGTTGAGGATGTGGAGAAAAGGGAACCCTAGTGCACTGTTTGTGGGAGTGCAGACTGGTGCAGCCACTGTGGGAAGCAGTATGGAATTTTCTCAAAAAAATAAAAATGGAACTGCCTTTTGATCCAGCGACTACTCTTCCTAGGATTATACCAGAAGAATCCTGAAACACCAATTCAGAAGAAACTATGCACCTCTATGTTCAAAGCAGCACTATTTACAATAGCCAAACGCTGGAAACAGCTTAAGTGCCCATCAGTGGATGAGTGGATCAAAAAACAGTGGTACATTTACACGATGGAATACTATGCAGCAGAAAGAAAGAAGGAACTCCTGCCATTTGCGACAACATGGATGGAACTGGAGAGTGTTATGCTTAATGAAATGAGCCAGGTGTTTAAAGACAAATACCATATAATCTCACCTAAGACAGGAACTTAATTAACGTAACAAACAAATGAGCAAAATAGAACAAGAGGCATTGAAACAAGGAACAGACAGTGACTAGAGAGGAGGTGGGAGGGGGAGAAGGGGGGAAAGAAGGGGAAGAGTCTAGTCAAGGAACTAATGTAAATGACCCATGGATGTGGACAACAGGGTAGGGATTGACTGTGGGAGAGGGGTGAGGTGAGTGGTGCAGGTGAGAGCAATGGGGGAAAGATGGGGCAACTGTAATAGAACAACAATAAAAAAATGGAAAAAGAATTTTGTTACTTGAAACACTGATTCTTGAGTGAAATTGGCTTTCTGCCAGTGGTTCTTTAGGACCTACTACTATTTATATAAAAATAGCATCCTGGTGATTGTTAAAACAAATAGGCTACCCTAATGAGTGTGGTCAGTTGGTCAGGCGTTGTCTGCGGTCACTGGTTTAATTCCTGACCAGGGCACATGCCTGAGCTGCGGGGTCAGTTTCCAGTTGGGGCATGTGTGAGAAGCAGTCCGTCATGTTTCTCTCTCACATGATGTTTCTCTCCTTCTCCCTCCCTTCCCTCTCTCTAAAAAATAAATAAATAAAATCTTTAAAAACAAAAACAAAAGAAGTAGGTTGATCAAGATCAAATAAACTTTTCCATGTTTCTTGACTTTTAAAATATTAATTCATCAAGCAGTTGCTAAGTAAGGCCATTTCATTTATTGAATCCTGATATTAGATATTTCTCTATATTTGACATTTCTTTTCATTTGGACCCCGGATGCACAAAGTTGGATTAATCATAATTCTGGATTCTTTACATACTTTCATCATTTTCCATGCATGGCCAATTTTCACTTAGTCGATTATGTTAAATAACAATTATTTATGATTCATAACTAATTTGATATTTATTTATTTCTGTAATTAGTTATTTTAAAAAACTGTGTACCTACAAACTCACCATTCAAAACAAAAGCTAGAACTATGACCTCACAATTCCACTTCTAGGTATGTACCCAAGAGAAACCTTTGCTTACATACAAGAGGAGACATGAAAAAGAATATTCATAGCAGCACTGCGTATGATAACAAAAACCTGGAAACAACCCAAATGCCTATCAATGAAAGACAGCATGAATAAACTGCTGTAGTCACCCAATGGACTATTACAGAGCAGTCAAAATTAATGAACTATAGTGACACACAACAATATGAATAACTGTTTTCAATGTTGTATTAAGGAGAAAAAAGAGGCCCCAAAGAATAAATACAGCTTAATATCCTTTATATAAAGTTAAAACACATAAATTTTATTTTATTTATTTAAGATTTTATTTATTTATTTTCAGAGACAGGGGAATTGAGGAAGAAAGAGAGGGAGAGAAGCATCCCGAGTGAGATACATGGACTGGTTACCTTTTGCAGTCCCCCAACTGAGGACCTGGTCTGTAACCCAGGCATGTGCCGACTGGGAATTGAACTAGCGACCTTTTGGTTCTCAGGCTAGTGCTCAATCCGTTGAGCCACACCAGGCAGGGCTAAAACACATAAAATTTAAAAAACAATACTTCTTAGGAATATAGATAGATTCAAAGAAACTATATAAAGAGGGAAGCAATGGAATCACAAGGGTTTCAGAATATGGCTACCTGGGGTGAGGGAAAGCAGAGGGATGGGTCGGGGTGGTCGACACATGGCTAGTAGTGTAGGGTACTGTCATGTTTATTAACTGAGTGCTTTAAAGAAAATACGTGTAAACCTAGACTTGGTCATGTGAGAAAAGTCCTGTTTTCCAGAACTTTTACTACAATTTTAGTTCTCTAATTCCCAGATAAAGCTGACTTTCATGTAAATATATATTAAAATCATTTGGGATTATACCGTATGACAAAAACAAGGTAAGTTCATACATTTGGAGAAACAGAGGAAGTGAAATCCCAGTGAGTAAAACGGACCCTTTCTTTATTTTTAAAAAGATTTATTTATTTTTAGAGAGAGGAAGGGAGGGAAAAATAAAGGGAGAGAAACATCCATGCGAGAGAGAAACACTGATTGTTTGCCTCATGTCTGCACCTGATCCAGACCAGACCTGCAATTCAGGCATGTGCCCTGACAGGGAATCCAACTTCAACCTTTTGCTTTGCAGAACGATGCTACACAGGTCAGGGCAAAATGGCTCCTTTCTTTAAAAGTATAACTCTTTGTTGGGAAAAATATGAGAAAGTTTGAACAAAGAGTATTTTTTATATAAATGGAAATTAGAAATCATAATTTGCATTAAGAAGCACTTTCGTTTCACTTTTTACTCACAAAAAACTATCTCAGGTTTGAAAATTCCTACAAGTCATAAATTATTTATAATGCAGTTACTATTTTTTTATGGAGTTAACCTAAATCCCTCCCTTACAGAGTTGTGCTCTGCCTCTCTCTCCAATTTCTCTTCCATTCTTCTCCTGGCTAATTCATAAGCATCCTGAAAAATTGCTCATCATCAATCCTACAGGAAACCATCCCCCAAAGCCTTTTCCTCCTGCCCTTTCTTTGTAAATCCCAAAGTAATCTGTGTGCTCTTCTGAGTTTGTGAGCTCTTCATTAAAATGCTTGAGGTTGGCCCCGGTCGTGTAGGTCAGATAATTAGAGCGTCAACCCCAGACTCCAAGGTTGCCTATTTGAGGCCCTGTCAAGACACACACAAGAGTCAACCAATGAATACATGAATAGGTGGAAAAACAAATCAATGCTTCCCTAACAACAAATTTAAAAATTTAAAATGCTTGAGGTCCCCAAACACAGCAAGTGTTAAACCAGTATAGGCTGAAGAGGGGTTAACCACAATTGGATTTCCTAGTCTAGACCTCTGACCGAGTCTGGTTCCAAGGGTGAAAAGTGACAGCAGTGTATAAGGCTCCACACCGGTAGAGACTCCAGACACAAGCGGTTGTGGGCAACTCTGTCTGGTGCACGCCCACAAGCATGACGCCAGGGCCGCAGTACTACGCCAGCTCAGCCTCGGCTTGGACAAAACAGTGCATGCTGGGAATGGCCGGGCCTTCGCAGTGCTTTCTGGGAGTTGTAGTTTTTGGAGCCGGAAGTGGGGGTGCAGGGAAAGAAACAGCTGCTGAGGCCGTACTCACTGCCGTTGTGGTCAGGCGGGTGCGGTGCATTACCCTGAGCCCATCCGTCCTGCGTTCCTCCCTTGTTCCTGGGAGGGATCCGACGACCCTGAGGGGCAAAGTGGCTGGGACGCCTCTCTTTAGAGAGGAGGCATGTCGCAACCCGGGATGGGGCCAGAGCATGCCGGAACGGAGCTTGGCGACTGCGAGGAGCGCCCTCCCGAAGAGAGCAGGTGGGCTTGGAAGGGGCCGGGGAGTCAGGGGCAAATGGGTGAGCTGGAGCACAGGGAGGCTTGGAAGGGCTCGGAGAGCTTGGGAAGTCCTGACGAGTGTAACAGACATGAGGCGACGGCGACTCCCGTGGTGACTTGTTTGGGAAGAAATTCTGAGAGGAGGGATGGGCAGGGCATGGATAGGATAGAGGAGGGAACCGGCATAGTGAGGCTGAGAGAGGGTGGGTAGGATATGTTGAGGCCAGGGGGAACAAAATTGGGTGCTGGAGAAGACGTGAATATTGAAAGGTGCTATAGTGAGATTTTCTAGGCCAGAGTCTAGAGATAGGAGTAAGGGCACAAGGTTCGTGTCCTGCCTGAAACTTGCGGTGACAGCAAGCAAGTCGGGCCAATATTACGAAGGTTGACGTTGTAAAAATTTCTGGAAGCAAAGGTTAAGCATTATGAGTGGCCTAGAAAGAAGCGTAGGCAGCGATGAGGGTGAGGAAGAAGGCGAGGAGGGCCTTTGGATGAAAGTGGGCGATTGTAATGGCAGTGTTGTGGGGCGGTGGCTTGCTAACGACTTGATGTTCCTCTCCTTCTCTTTCTCCCTCCCTTTCCCTCTCTCTAAAAATGACTAGAAATTGTGTGCATGCCCTTTGTCAATGCTGGATCCCTGTCAGAGTGGCAGGACCTCTCTGTCATTTCCTTTTCATTTTCAAACCCTTCTCTCCCTCCTCACAAAGCAGCTAAGCAATTTCCCTTTTATTTATGTGGAACTATTGTCATCGAGTTCATACTTTCTAGAAATTAGAGGGTTTAAGATTTTAAAAACTTTTAAATAGTGACTTAAATAGAAGTGCTTCTCATATTTAGGGTTTGCTTCATTATTAACTCTGATCTTAACCCTTAAGAATCAGCGGTAGTGGCAGGATAAAGCAAGTTAGGAGTCTTGTTTGACTTTTAAAATCATTCAGATACACTTATGGTCTCAGGAGCAGCTGGGGTCCAAAGACTGAAGGTAGAATATTTAATTCTGAGAAAATTGATCAGCTGTGCCTGGTGAAGACCTGGCTGTTTTAAAGGCTGACTCATTTTTTATGTTCACAGTTAGCATGTTGCCTGCTGTATAAAACTTGGACTTAACAGGACATTGGGGTTCCTGCCTGAGATCTATGAATGATGTGTTCAGTGAAACTGAACATCTTACTTCCCTTTCCATGTTTCAGTTTCTGCCTGTGTATATTTGGCTATCTATTCTTCCTCCAGATGTCTGTGAAATGCTTCGTGCATGAGGTCCCATATAAATTCTAAACAAGTCCTAGGGTTATTTTCATTTTCTTTTACCAGTATATGCGGGAGAGATTGGGTTGGAAATTCACATTCAGATTTCCTCCCCATCTAGCTGGACATCTAGTTGGGTTAGTTATTTACTTCATATATTTAAAAAACACTTATTTACCACATGCCAGGGCTGCTTAAGAGCCTTACAAGTATTAACTTATTTAATCCTTATGACAAATGAATGAGCTAGATACTCTATTATCACCATTTGACAGATGAGAAAACTGAAACGAGGATAAATAACTTGCCAAGGTCATACAGTGAATCCCTAATGGAACTGAGATTCAAACCTAGGCAACCTGGTTCCAGAGTCTGCTCTTTTCATACCTATATTATGCTGCCTCTCACTTTGCTAATATATAGTAAAAAAGAAATGTATAAGATAGTGAACTTTGTAGCATTCTTTGTCTGTTATTCAGGCCAGTATGATAATTCCTTTGCAGGTATCCTTTTCTGTCTGTTATTCTTTCCATGCTTGACTACGTATTTATTTTTCAATTACAGTTTACATTCAATATTATTTTATATTAGTTTCAGGTGTACAGCATAGTGGTCAGACAGTATATAATTTACAGAGTGATTTCCTTGATAATTCTAGTACCCACCAAGCACCATACATAGTTATTACAATATTATTGACTCTATTCCCTGTGCCGTGCTTAAATACACATGACTATTTTGTAACTACCAATTTGTATTTCTTAATCCCTTCACCTTTTTCACCCAGTCACCCAAATCCTAACCATCTGTCAAACCTCAATTTGTTCTCTGTGTCTATGAATCTGTTTCTGTTTTGTTTGTTCATTCATGCTTGACTCTTAACCAAGGAACACTAGTCAAAACTTAATTTCAGCAGTGAAATTATCCCCATAAAGCCACTCATTGTTGCTATAGTCTGCTCTCTGTGGGTTACCTCAGAATGTGTTGTTGAGGCTTCACGACGTTGATGGCCTCCTTAGCTCCAGATAGGTAACTGGAAAATGCATGCCTTGTGCCTGAGAAATGAGCCATTGTGTCTTGATTACTGCAAACCTAACCTGTATATTGCCAATAAAACACCTAATTGACAAAAAAATCTTGATGAGATGACATCTTTTTTTAGTATATGAAGGATAGAACTTTCCAATATATTTTCTGCAAGAAGTTGATGTAGTGAAATGTGCATAAACTTTATCGCCAGATAGACCTGCATTTGAATCCTAGTTCTGCTACTGAACTTGGCTCATCCTGCCTGCATAGAAAGAATGATGCCTTCCTGACTGGCAAGTTGTGAGGATTCAATAAAATAATGTGCATAAGGTTCCTCGCGGGGTGCTTGATATGTACTACATGCAAAAAATGCTACTGTCTCTTCCCCACCTTGAAATAAGGTGGGTATGTGCTCTTTTGGTTGCTGTTTGCAGTGGTATAGCTAGTTCTTCCTCCTTCCATGGCTCCATTATCTGAGTTGAGCACACTGAGGACTAGGGAGCTGGCCTAGCTTTTAACTTCATTCTTGGCATGTCATAGGTTCCCCTGTTGTTTCCACCTAGTTCGTTATCACTCTAGCAAAATCCGGTAGTGCTTAGGAATGACACTTCATTTTTCCTAGTGTTTCCTAAGTGCCAGTTCTTTTTGGAGATTTTTTTCTGGTGAAAGTACTAACCAATTAAAAAAATGGTTCTTGCCCTGGCTGGTGTGCCTTAGTGGAATGAACACCACCCTGCGAACCAAAGCTGTTGCTGGTTCAATTCTTCATCAGGGCACATGCCTGGGTTGTGGGCCAGGTCCCCAGTTGGGAGCATGTGAGAGGCAACCCCACATTGATGTTTCTCTCCATTTCTTTCTCCCTTCCCCTCTCTCTTAAAATCAATAAATAAATGACCTTTAAAAAAGAAAGATTCTATCTTTAAAAAAAAGTTTCTTCTAGCATTGCTCTGTTACCCTAGACTATGTGTGCACTTGGAACCCAGCTACATGTACAGTTTTCCTGGTGCGGTGATCTAGATAAGAATCGCAATTCAAGTATTAAGATTCTTCTTAGTGTCTCTAAACTGAGCTCATTCTATTGACCAAAACCTTTTCCTCTTTGGTTTTCTATTGCATTTAATAGAATTTTCCACTTAAGCCAGAAGCCTCAGAGTAAATTTTTTTTTTTTTATCCTCACCTGAGGACATTTCTTTTTTCCATTGCTTTTAGAGAGAAAGGAAGGGAGAGACAGAAAGGAGGGAGAGTAACATTGATGCGAGACAGAGAAGCATCGATTGGTTGCATCTCCTCTAGTACACACCCATACAAGGGATAGGTGCCCGGATCGGGGATCGTAGCATCCGGACTGTATTGTGGGTTGCATGGGGTGCACCTGGCCTGGGGATCAACTGGCAACCTAGGTATGTGCCCTGATCAGGAATTGTACCTGCAACCTTTCAGTTATGGGACAACATTCCAACCAACTGAGCCACACAGGCCAGGGCCAGAGTGAAATTTGATGATACCTTCCTCTGCATTTTTCATATCCAAACAGTCACCAGGTCCTCTGAATTCTGTTCCTGATTTTTCTCTTGAAGCTTTATTTTTTTCTCCATTTCCAAATATATTGATTTATAGTAATGAAAAATCCAGAGAGTAGTATTGTTTGTGCTTAAACAAAAATTTGTCCTTATCTGTGTGGTCTTTGTTCTGGTATGTTGGCTTCATTCTTCATTTTCAGGCAGCCCTTTCCACAGAGCAACCCTTAGCAATTTCAGGTTTAGCAATTCCAACTTTAAAAAAAAGAAAAGAAAAGAAAGAATGCAGTTTCAATAGGTATAGCAAAAGCAAAATTCTGGGCTGCCTCTTTTTAGACTGACTTGAGCTGTGTTGCTGTTCCAGGGTATGGAATATGCTGCTGAGTCAGGCCTAAATTATGTGCCTAACCTCTGGGTTCTGGGTAAAGTGATACTTCCTAAGAACTTTATGGGCCAGAGTAAGTGACAGAGGTATGATTTCCCTGTGGAAAATTGAGGTTCTGTTACCAAAAGAAAGGGTCATGAATTCTGGGCAGATATAAACAAACCATTCACTGAAGACCCTTATTGTGGATTATTTTGGCAGCCTCTTAACTAATCTCCCAATCTGAATTCAGGTCCCCAATTCCAGATGACCTCTACACTGCTATTATTTTAATTTTTCAGAAGCAAAGTTACTGTAGTATTTTGCTCAGAAATGTTCAGTGGTTTCTCATTAAAAATATAAAATAATCAAAACTCCTTCCCTCGTATTCAATCTGTACCTTAACTCCTATGAGTTCCAGTTACAAAACCATGCATTCACTCGCTCTCACATCCCCTTCCTCACCATTCTCGTTCTTGCTCCTCTACATTCCCTGTAATACCTCCTCCTTTGCTTGGAGAGCTCTTAGTCATCCTTTAAATAATGTTCCTTTGGAAGGCATCCTTTAACTGTCCTTTTTCATCTCTTATTATAGCATTTCTCACTTTATAGCATTTTACGAGAGTGCCCATTTTTCCCATTGCATTCTGTGTACCCTGAGAGATGGGGACTCTTTCTCTTTAACCACCATAAGCCTAGCATAGCGTCTAACATATAATTGATGTTTAGTGAATATTTGTTGAAGGAATGAAAATAGTAACGATGTGGCCATGCCTTATATTTGTGCAGGTGCCAGTGGTACTGTTGCCATTGAAAGGGCCTCTTTTGTTCCATTTCTCCCTATTCATTACCATGCTAGGAGTTGATAATTTATATAGCACTGGCAGCAAAGCAGGATAATTACATGACTTTTGAACAAACCATACTGCTAGTCCAATTATTAATACAAGAAGGCCCAACTGAAACATACTCCTAGAGTTCTTGGGGACAAATGCTATTGTCAGAACCCAGAAAGGGGAAGTGTATCAGCTGACAGCAAGGTTCCTAAGCTGAAATTTTTCTCAGTATCTACACTCCCCACAGCTGTTTCCGCTTTTTAAAAACTTATTTATTTATTTACTTATTTTTAGAGGGGGAGGGAGGGAGAATGAGAGGGAGAGAGAAAGAGAAGGAGAGAAACATTGATGCACGAGAGATACATTGATCCTCTCACATACCCCCAACTGGGGACCTGGCCCACAACCCAGGCATGTGTCTTGACCAGGAATCAAACCAGTGACCTTTTGGTTCTCAGGTTGGTGCTCAATCCATTCATCACACTAGCCAGGGCTGTTTCTGCTTTTTATAGCTACTTTATCACTTCTTCCACTAAATAGAGTTTTTTTCCTGTTTTTTTTCTGTTTTGTTATTTTCGTTAAGTTTCATCAACCTTCCTGGGTGGTTATAGGACAGCTCTGTCCAACATGATACCATTAGCCACATATGGTTATTTAAGTTTAAATTAATTAAAATTAAATACAATTTAAAATTTCTTTAGTCATACTACTCAGATTTCAAGGGCTTAATGGCTAGTGGCTGGCATATTGGACAATGCAGATATAGAACATTTCCAGCATCACTGAAACTTCAATTGAACAGTGCTGTTACAGATATAAGTCTGAATTTCTCAGGAAACTACAGCATACTTACGTGTTTTTAGTTCCTCTATATTGGGCACATTTGAAGTTTAACCCATAATTGATTGGGAGGAGACAAGATTATTAAAGGAAGTCATAAATTGTAGTGACTAAATAGGGACTTGACAAACTATCTCTCAGAGTTTGTGGAACTCATAACAACCCTGCTGGATTGTAGGACTGAAGACAGTTTTTACTAGGAAATAGTCAGTAGAATCCCATGATTTCTAAAGGGTTTTAAGACAATCTCCCTATCTGTGAGCTCTCTCATTTGGATTCGTTCGAGAAGAAAGCAGTAAGATTCATAATGATTCCTCTTCCATTCCCCGTCAATACCATTCATTATTTTATTTTTGCCTTTTTTTTTTTTTAAGCACTGTGAGAATTTAATGAACTCCCCTCCATGTGGCTTCAAGCTACCAGCACACAGGCCCCACCAACACTTTTAATCTTCTCTTCGGCTCTTCTGCTGAAGAATTTGGCCTTCACAATGACAGGCTGCTTTGGGAGCTCTCCCTTCCCCAAAACTTTGTAGTAGCCCAATCGCACCACATCAACGATGGGAGCGACTCCGGTCTTGCTTTTCGCAGCATTTACCCATGTCTGCTCACTGACCATGGTCCACAGTTTGTCAAGGTTGACAGTGGGGCAGAAGCTCTGGTTCCTCTTTAAGTGGAAATGCCTCATACCAACTTTCCCAAAGTAGCCTGGGTGATATTTGTCGAAGTTGATCCTGTGATGATGCAAGCCACCAGCATTACCTCGGCCTCCTGGGTGCTTCCTGTGCTTGCCAATACAGCCATGGCCATGGCTCACGTGGCCCCTAAGTTTCCGGGTCTTCCTCAGTCTGGATGGCATGTTGATGGCCGAAATGCAAGAGGGCTATTTTTGCCTTCTTAAGAGTCCTTTGAGAATTTAAACTTCCATGGATTTTTTTTTTCTATTTGTTTGTTCTCCTCTTGTTTTTTGCTCAGCTGTGCTTTCTGGCCAGGCACTATGTCTGTACTACTTTTACTTTTGAGGATTTATTGACTTCTGTGTCTGTGTGCCTCAGTGCAAGGCCAATTTTTTAATAATTAATTAATTAATTGTTTATTCAATTACAGTTGTCCCAGTATTTTTCCCCCTTTTGTCCCCTAGACATTTGAATTAAGAGAAGTTAATCCTACATATCTGGCTGGATCAGACATGTATCCTAGTCTTTTTCTTTTTTAAGTATATTTTATTGATTATGTTATTACAATAGTTCCAATTTTTACCCCCTTTGCTCCCCTATGCCCTGTACCTCCCTTTGCCCAGCAATCCCACCCCCCTCAGTTCATGTCTGTGGGTTGTGCATGTAAGTTCTTTGGCTTCAACCTTTCCTATATTATTATTATTTTAATTAATTAATTTTTTATAACAATAAAAAATAACAATTCTCGCCTCTCAGACTTAAAACCCTTTATAATCTTATAAAGGACGATGGGCGAAGGTCTCGTGTTCCTCTAGCTGCTTCAAGCTGGACATGGTCGTTGTCCTACCTACCCTTGGGTCCAGAAATCCCTAATAAGAATGGGGGTGTGGAGGGAAGGGTGACCTTCCCATATAGGGAAGGATCGTGCAGACTTCAGGCTGGTTGGCTGTCCTGAGGCAACGCCATGCTCGGTTTAACAGTCTGGCATCCTTGTTGTATTCTGGGGACAACAGATTTGGCAACAGGGTTAAAAGACATCATTCAATCCATAACCACTAGATGACAAAAGGTAGGTATTAATTTTTCAACGTCCCACATTAAGGAAAAAGAAGGCTTCTTTGGAGGAAGGTATGCAGGGCACGTCACACCCGTCTAGAACCCTTTTGCCCACTATACTTAGTTTGGGCTGAGGGGAATATTTTAGGTTTCCCCCCTTCTCAGACCTCTGGACCCTTTCTGTCCAAGCCATTAGGACAGAAAAGAGAAATCAGTTTTAAAGTGAAGCCCACAGACCACCCCATGCTTCACCAATCCAGCCACTTCGTTCAGCCAAACCATTGAGTCTCAGGAGGCAGCGATGCAGACAGGATTAAGTGAGGGCTATATGTACAGACAGTCACTCAGGTTATAAGATCATAGGCTTATGCCCTATGAAAACAGAACACACATGTTAATTTATGTAACATAACCCACAAACCAGTCTCTAAATCTGCAAGACTGTCTTATTGGAAAGACATCCATTTGCAAGGCATTTGACATTCTTCTTGCCTGTAAATTAAGCATCTTTGTTGGTGTCACAGACCTAGTTTAACTTTCCAATGAAAACAAACTTTAAGTGAAAATAAACTTTAAAGACAGCTGCACTATATAGTCTACCACTGAACATTGTGACTTTTCTTGAATTACGATTTTTCTCCTTAAGATTACCCTCCTTGTCATTAAAGGGACTGCATTAAGTCCAATTTTAATTTATCCTGTTCATTTGCATAAACACAACAAGAGCAGCAAATGATCACATATGATCTTTACATCTGCTTTGCTGGAACTTACACAAGGAAACTTTAGGGTGACTTTCAGTCTGCCCTTCGGGGCACAGGGGCTGAGCCACATTCAGCCTTGCCTGTAAACACCTGTCTTTGCCAAGTCTTTCAGGTTTTCCAGTGTGCAAAGCCAATTTTTTAAAGTATATCTTACTGATTATATTGTTACAGTTGTCCCAGTTTTTCCCCCTTGTCCACCCTCTGCTTGGTACCACTCTTAGTTTATGTCCATGGGTCATGCATGTAAGTTCTTTGGCTTCTCCATTCCCTATACTATTCTTAACATCCCCTGGTCTGTCTTTTTTTTTTTTTAAGATTACTTTGCATATCTAAGTTATTTATTTGTTTGCTTGTTTATTTTATTTTTAGAGAGAGGGGAAAGGAGAAAGAGAGGGAGAGAAACATCACTGTGTGGTTGCCTCTCACTCGTGCCCCCAACTGGGAACCTGACGAGCAACCTAGTAATGTGCCCTGACTGGGAATCAAACCAGCAACCTTTGGCTCGCAGGACGATGCTCAATCCACTGAGCCACAGCAGCCAGGCTTCCCCTGCTCTATTTTGTACCTACCAATTATGCTTCTTGATCCCTGCACCTCCTCCCCCATTTTCCTCCTCCCTGCTGATAACCCTCCAAATGATCTTCATATCTATGATTCTGTCCCTTTTCTACTTGTTTGCTTAGTTTGTTTTTGTCTTCATTTTTTAGATTTTTTTGTTGATAGTTGTGAATTTGTTATTTTAATGTTAATAGTTTTGATCTTCTTTTTCTTAAATAAGTCCCTTTAACATTTCATATAAGGGTTTGGTGATGATGAACTCCTTTAGCTTTACCTTGTCTAGGAAGCACTTTATCTGCCCTTCCATTCTAAATGATAGCTTTGCTGGATAGAGTAATTTTGGTTGTAGGTCCTTGCTTTTCATCACTTTGAATACTTTTTGCCAGTCCCTTCTTGCCTGCACAGTTTCTTTTGAGAAATCAGCGTACAGTCTTATGGGAGCTCCTTTGTAGGTAACTCTCTTCTTTCCTCTTGCTGCTTTTAAGATTCTCTCTTCCTCTTTAACCTTTGATATTTTAATTATGATGTATCTTGGTGTAATCTTCTTTGAGTCCAACTTGTTTTAGACTCTCTGTGCTTCTTGGACTTGTATGTCTATTTTCTTTTCCAAATTAAGGAAGTTCTCTTTCATTATTTTTTCAAGTAAGTTTTCAATTTCTTGCTCTTCCTCTTATCCTCTGCCATCCCTATTATTCAGATGTTGGCACTTTTAAAGATGTCCTAGAGTCTTCTTAAACTCTCTTCATTTTTTTTTGAATTGTTATTTCCTCATTTTGTTGTGGTTGAATGTTTATTTTTCCTTATGTTCCAAATCATTGATTTGAATCTGGCTTCCTTCCCTTCACTATTGGTTTCCTGTGGATTTTTCTTTATTTTACTTAGTGTAGCCTTCATTTCTTCTCGTATGCTTTTGCTGTATTCAATGAGACCTCTGAGCATTTTGATCACCACTGTTTTGAACTCTGCATCTGATAAGTTGTCTATCTCTGCTTTGCTTAGCTCTTTTTCTGGGGTTCTGTTCTGTTTCTTCATTTAGGCTACATTTCTTTGTCTCCTCAATTTGTTAGCCACCCTGTGTATGTTTCTGTGTATTAGGTAGAGCTGCTTTGCCTTCCTGTCTTTGTGCACCTGTTAAGTTGTATGGGGCAGAGCCTTGGGTATTTGCCAGAGTGCGGCAACTCGCTTCACCGCTCTGTGGCTCCGTGTGTGTGGGGAGAGAGGGTTTGGAGATGGGATAATGCTGTTGCTGCCTGACTGCTGGAGGCTTGCCTGGCACTCGCCCCATTTCCAGTCACTTCCTGTATGCAGCTGGCACACCTCCAGCTGCTGTCCTGGTGGTGCTTCCCAGAGTGAGTGAGTTTGTGTACATTCTGGGCTGGACAGTCCCCGCCTGTCGGACTTCGTTGTCGGACTTCCATGTAGTTTGATTTTCTGGCAATTCTGGTGTTTTTTGTTTTGAGGTTAGTTGTGATCCTTCTTATGGTTGTGCAAGGAGGTGAAGCGTGTCTCCCTATGCCTCCATCTTGACCAGAAGTCCTCAAGGCCAATTTTTGTGAATGTTCTATGAGTGTTTTAAAAGTGTTCTCAGGATGTAGCTTTCTAGATGTAATAGAACAGCTTTGTTATTTATATATTATTCGGCTCTTCTTATCACTTTTTTACTTTTGGTTTTTATGATCTGAATGTTAATCCCCTGTTATCATTGTTTTCTTTCTTTTTTTTAAATGTATTTTATTGATTATATTGTTACAATAGTTCCAACTTTCTCCCCTCCATTGTTTTCTCATTTCATTTTTCTTTTTATTTTTTTCTTCAGTTTTTGTTTTGTGTGTGTATTTTGTTTTATGTATTTTGAGGCCATGTTATTAGATACATAAAAATTAATGAGAGCTATATTTTTGTTATGCCCTCTTTGTCTTTAGTGTGATTCTTGCCTTGAATACAACCTTTCTATTAATATCATAATTTCCTCTTGCCTTTTTGTTTGATTGGCTCTTTCATTTCAATTAGTGAGTTTATTCTATTGACATTTATTTTTATTTCATATCTGTTTGGTCTTAATTTTATCATCTTTAAAAATGACTTATGGGGGATGGGTGTAGGTGGAAGAGGGGATAGAGGGGGTAAATGATGATGGTCAGAGACTTGACTTGGGTGGTGAACACACTACATCTAGTGTATAGATGATGTATTGTAGAATTGTGCACCTGAAACCTGTATAATTTTGTGAACCAGTGTCACCCCATTAAATTCAATAAAAATGACTTTAATAATGTTCTCTTGCTGTTTCCTTCCCTCAGCAGTTTTGAAGGTAGTTTAATTTTAGTTCTAATGATGGCCACCTTTTACTTTAAAATAGTATCCTTGAAACTGAGGTGACTGAAGCACTGTCTTTCCTCCTCTGCCTCTGCTATTGAGGGGGTGGTATGTGCCTCCTTTACCATGCTTGTAAAGCACTCTGCTACTCAAGACAACATAAGGTGTGACTGTAAGGTAATGAAGTTGGCTTTCTTATATGACCATGAAATCAACCTTATTGTGTTGCAGTAAAACTTATATGTTTCTTGCACTCTATCAAGTAAGCAGATTTGAGTCTCTCTTATGTACAAGGTACATCCAATACTGAGGAAGTCTCTTCCAGCTAGTCTTCTTCAGTGAGAGCACCATGAAGGTAAGCAGGGCCTTGGAATCTGTGCTCACTAAGAAGAAATTTGACCTTAGTTTAAATGCATTTGAGATCGCCTTAAGATGCGGAGCACTGTGACCAGTATTAATTATGTTGCAGACTGTCTAATCACAGTAGCTTTTTGTAGGATTTCCTCTGAAGCAGAATGGGTAAAAAGGCTTTCTACTAGGTATGCCTTCTGATTTAGTTTGATTTATTAGATTTATGCAATGGAAGTTCAAAAGTAAAGGAGAAAAGGGAAGGAACATTTCTATAGATTTCTACATTTTGAAGCAGTTGTTAACTTCATTTTACAAGTGGGGGAACTGAAGCGTAAAGCGTTTAAATGGCTTCCTCAAAGATGCACACCCAGTTTGTGGAGACCTATGATTCAAATTTAGGTTGGCTTGACTGTGAAGCTTGATCTTTTTCCACTGAATTACATTTTCTCTCTGCTTACTAAAAATACAAATATAATAGAAAATACATGGTCCCTGTCTTTCAGGAACGAAACCACATACTATGAAATAACAATGTTTTCTTTAAAGGATTATTAGGAGGAATGATATTTTGACAGTGTATGAAATGAGGTTTCTTACAAAGGATTTATAACAAGTCAGATTATTTATAATTTTTTGGGAAAAGGTTGAATTAAAGTTGAGCTGAATCCCTGAATGGGACAAGACGAGAAGCCTTCCAAGTGGAAAGATATGCATGAATAAAATCATGGTAGTAGGTGTGAGGTTAGTGTGTTTGTAATAAAGTCTATGAGAGAGTAGGGGAGAGAGGGGTAGGCTGTATTCACATTGAGAATACTGAACAGGAAAGTTGGTATTTAGATTAGGCACACAGGATAGGGAATTTTGAACTCCATACTAAGGCGTTCAATGGTTAGGTTTCTAACATAAAGGATTTTACTTCCTTTTTTTAAATCTACTTGTTGAAATTCAATAAATTTGATATTATTCAAATTTAGTGTGATTGGTGAGACATTTTACACAGCATGCCTACAAGTACTGCTCATTCTCTCCTAGACATTAAGATTCTGCTGTCAGCCATTAAAGGAATGGTACTCTCCAGTGATTAGGTTCTCCTAAGTGCACCAGAGTGGAGAGACGATAAAATAGTCAAGTACTTATGGTTTTATCTGTAAGCATATTATTTCTTTTAAAAACATCAATATTTAACTACATATTTTACAAGTTAGTTTATAATTAAAAACAGAAAATAGAGCCAGATAAGAAGAAAATTGCTACCTCAGTGTTACCAATAATTATTTTACTTAATTATGTTTTTCTGTACTTTAAGAAAGAACCCATTACTTCTGTTAGATTCATGTGAGGAAGAAGGGAAGAGATGTGTAAATGAGTTCAAAGCCTTTATTGGGGATGTTCAGGTAGGTGGGCTGAGTCTGGAGTAACTGCAGTGCCAAAAGAAGAGGTAGAGGGTCTTAAGGGTGTCAATAGACCCCAGGGGGTGTAAGTCACCCTGCTGGTTGGTTCTAGTCGTCCAGGATGTAGGTGAAACAACAGTGTCCTCTGGTTAGGGATGGTTCCTTGGGGAACAGAAAATCCAGGAGATTTTTGGCCCTTGTTTCTGGGAAATGCTCAAGGGAGAGGGAAACCAATTCTCAGCAGGATGCTGGCAGCTTTGCCTTGGTTGCCTCAGATAATAGGGAACCTTGTGATCAGGTACATGGCCGGTGACGCAAACCCTCTTTGTTTCAGCACAGGTGGCGGCTCAGGTCCTGTGTGACTGCAGACCAGTTTCCAAGAACACAGTGACCACTGGCTGTAGCCTGTTTTGCAAGGCCTGACAGAGGTGGCACATCACGGGGCAGGCAACATGTCAGTCTCTAGCCCTACCAACTTCTTTCCAGGAAGTGCTTTCCCGCACTAAAAGTACCAGATGCTTGCCTGACCACAAACTTTGAGCATAAGATGCCCTTTATACTTGAGTATTTAAAAAATCCTCATGATATTTTTTAGCTTCTTGTTTACTAACTTTGTTCACATTATTGATTTTTCATTAGTTGACAGCCTCAAAGAAGGCCTACGCAGCTCTTTTCTACTTCCCTTCATATAACCAAAAGTAACCACTATTAACATTATTTCTCAGTATTTTTTTAAAGACTTTATTTACTTATTTTTAGAGAGAGGAGCAGGGAGGGAGAAAGAGAGGGAGAGAAACATCAATGTGAGAAACACTGACTGGTTGCCTTGTTTTAAAAAAAAAATATTTTATTGATTATGCTATTACAGTTGTCCCAATTTTTCCCCCTTTGCCCCCCACAACTTGGTACCCACATTTCCTCCTGCAGTCTCCCCCTTAGTTCATGTCCGTGGGTCATGCATATAAGTTCTTTGGCTTCACATTTCCTATACTATTCTTAACATCGTCCTGTCTGTTTTGTACCTACCAATTATGCTTCTTAATCCCTGCACCTTTTCCTCCATTCTTCTCTTCCCTCCCCACTGATAACCCTCCAAGAGATCTCCATACTTATTATGATTCTGTTCCTGTTTTAGTTGTTTGCTTAGTTTGTTTTTTTAGATTCAGTTGGTAATAGTTGTAAGTTTGTTGCCATTTTAATGTTCATAGCTTGGATCTTTTTTATCTTAAATAAGTCCCTTTAACATTTCATATAATAATGGCTGGGTGATGATGAACTCCTTGAGCCTTACTTTGTCTGGGAAATACTTTATCAGCCCTTCTATTCTCAATGATAGCTTTGCTGGATAGAGTAATTTTGGTTGTAGGTCTTTGCTTTTCATCATTTTGAGTACAGTATTGCCTCACTTATCACAGGTATTACTTTCTAGATGCCCCCACGATAGGTGAAAATCCGCGAAGTAGGAACCTTACATTTATTTTAGTATTTATATATATTTTAAGGCTTTATAAACCCTTCCCACACATTTATAAATCATTCCCACTCCCTTATTAACCTTTCCCACTCCCTTATTAACCTTTTCCACACTTCTATAAACGCTACTTACGTTCTTAAACATATTATATACTCTTAAACCTACGGAACTTTAACAACATACGTATACAGTACCGCAAAATCCCACGATATAGCGAAAAATCTGCGATAAATAATTACGTATAATACTTTTTAAAATTCTTTGATACAGTGATGCCGCCATAAGTGAACTGTGATATAGAGAGGGACTACTGTACTTCTTGCCAGACCCTTCTTGCCTGCAAAGTTTCTTTTGAGAAGTCAGCTGATAGTCTTATGAAAACTCCTTTGTAGGTAACTCTCTTCTTTTCTCTTGGGGCTTTAAAGATTCTTTATTTTAACCTTTGGTATTTTTATTATGATGTATCTTGGTCCTCTTTGAGTCCAACTTGTTTGGGATTCTCTGTGCTTCCTGGACTTGTAGGTCTATTTCCTTTTCCAAATTAGGGAAGTTTTCTTTCATTATTTTTTCAAGTAAGTTTTCAATTTCTTGCTCTTCCTCTTCTCCTTCTGGCATACCTATGATTCAGATGTTGGTACATTCGGAGTTGTTCCAGAGTCTTCTTAGTCTATCCTCATTGTTTTGAAATCTTTTTTTCTTCTTGCTTTCTGATTGAATGTTTTATTTTTCTTCTTATCTTCCAAATTGTTGATTTGATACTCAGTTTCATTCCTTCCACTATTGGTTTCCCTGTAGAATTTTCTTTATTTCACTTAATTTAACCTTCATTTCTACCTGGGTCCGTTTTATACTGTTGCCATACTCCCATGAGTTCTTTGAGCATCGTGATAACTAGTGTTGGATCTCTGCATCTTATAGGTTGGTTGACCCTGTTTCACTTATTTTTCTGGAGTTTTGTTCTGTTCTTTTAATTGGGCCATATTTCCTTTTCTTTTTTTTTTAAAGTATATTTTATTGATTATGTTGTTACAGTAGTCCTGATCTTTTCTTTCCTTTGCTCCCCTCTGGCCAGTATCCCCTTCCCTCCAGCAATCCCACCCCCCCTTAGTTCGTGTCCATGGGTCACACATATAAGTTCTTTGGCTTCACCCTTTCTTATATTATTCTTAACTTCCCCCTGTCTGTTTTGTACCAACCAGTTATGCTTCTTAATTTCTGCACCATTTCCCCATTTCTCCCTCTTCCCCCTCCCCGCTGATAACTCTCCAAATGATCCCCATACCTATAATTCTGTTCCTATTCTGGTTTGCTTAGTTGGATTTTGTTTTTATCTTTTAGATTAGGTTGTTGATCATCGTGAGTTTGTTGTCATTTTAATGTTCATAATTTTGATCTGTTTCTTAAGTAAGTCCCTTTGACATTTAATATAATAATAGCTTAATGATGATGAGCTCTTTAGCTTTACTATGTCTGGGAAGCACTTTATCTGCCCTCCATTCTAAATGATAGCTTTGCTGGACAGAGTAATCTTGGTTGTAGGTCCTTGCTTTTCATAACCTTCAATCCTTCTTGCCAGTCCCTTCTTGCCTGCAAAGTTCCTTTTGGGAAATCAGCTAATAGTCCTCTAGGCACTTCTTTGTAGGAAACTCTCTACTTTCTCTTGCTGCTTTTAAGATTCTCTCTTTATCTTGAAACTTTGCCATTTTAATTATGATGTGTCTTGGTGTGGTCCTCTTTGGATTTAGCTTGTTTTGGTCTCTCTGTGCTTCCTGGATCTGTACGTCTATTTCCTTCGCCAAATTCAAGGAGTTTTCCTTCATTATTTTATCACTTAAGTTTTCAATTTCTTGCTCTTCTTCTTCTCCTTCTGGTACCCCTATGGTTTGGATGTTGGCACATTTAAAGTTGTCCCAAAGGTTCCTAAGCATCTCCTCATTTTTCTCAATTCTTGTTTCCTCACTCTGTACTGGCTGACTGTTTTTATCTGCCGTATGTTCCAAATCATTGATTTGAACCACAGTTTCCTTCCCTTCACTATTGGTTTTGTGTGGATTTTCCTTCATTTCACTTAGCATAGCCTTCACTTCTTCCCTTATGCGTTTGCCATACTTAAGCATATTTGTCAAGCCTGTGAGCATCTTTATCACCAGTGTTTTCAACTCTTAATATGTTAGGTTGGCTCTCTCCTCGTTTGTTAGGTTGGCTATCTCCTTTTTGCTTAGTTCTCCCACTGGAACCTTGATCTGTTCCCCCTTTTGGGCCATACTTCTCTGTCTCCTCATCTTGACAGCCTCCTGTGTTTGTTTGCCTCTGTGTCTTAGGTAGAGCCGTCGCTCCTGTTACGTTGTAAGGGGCAGAGCCTTAGGAATTCATCAGTAGAGGGCGACCTGTTTCACCACGTGAGGCGCTGTTTGGGGTCTGAGAGGGAACAATGTCACTTTCTCAGCACTCGCCCCTTTTTCAGGCACTTCTCCCAATTTGTATGGGACTGATGCCTCTCTAGCTGTTGCCCTCGCCATAGTTCCCGGATTGGGTGGGTCTGTGGATGTCCTAGGACTGTGTGGGCCATTTAAACAAGTGGCCTCTGCTGAGAGACGGGCAGTTTCTTCTCCGCCTCAACCCCCACTGGTTTCACAGTCAAAAGCAATGAGGCTTTATTTTCTGCTGTGCTGGGACCATGAGCTGCGCAGTCCGGTCTATTGCTGGGAGTGCTCCCCAGGTGTCCCTTCTGACTTTTTAAAATGTGTGACTGCGCTTTCTGACGGCCTGCTGCTGCTGTCGCTGTTGCCGCCACAATACCACATCCTTTCTGCCCCGGCTCCGCCCCCTCCTACTTGTCTGGATGAGTATTTCTTCTTTATATCTTTGTTTGTTGGACTTCCCTGCAGCTCGATTTTCTGGAACTTCTAGTTGTCTCTAGTTTTGTGGTAGTTGTATTCCTTCTTAGTTGTGAAGGGAGATGCAGCATGTCTATCTAGTTCTCCATCTTGGCCAGAAGTGCCTAACTGGGTCATATTTCTTTGTCTCCTCAATTTGACTGCCTCCTTGTTTTTGTTTCTGTGTACTAGGTAGAGCTGCTTTGGCTTCCTTAGTAGCCTAGCCTATTGTAGAAGAGTATACCTGTAGATTGTGTGGGTTGGAGCAACCCATTTCACAGCTTTGTGGCTCTCTGTGGGGGAAGCACTCAGGAGAAAATGCAGCTGCCTGGCTTCTGGAGGTTTGCCCAGGAGGAAGCTGTCTCCCAGCATTCACTATGATTCTAGTCTCCTCACTTTCTCCCATATGCCATTTCTGCCCTTCCAGTTGTTGCCCTGGTGCTGAATCCCAGAGGAGGTGGGTGTGCGTAAGTCCTCAGTCCATGCAGGCCCTTTAAGATGAGTGTCTTGATAATCTAGTAGTTTCTTTCACTGCCCCAGCCCCCACTGGCTTTTCAACCAGAAACTATAGGGATTTATCTTCTTGGAGCTGGAACCCTGGGCTGCTGGGTGGCCTGGTTTGGGGCTGGAATTCCTCACTCCCGAGATATCGCTCCCAATTTTTATCTACCACATGTGAATGTGAGACTGCCCATTTTGCTGCCTCTCCACACCACTCCAACAGCTCCACGCCTCTCCACTTCTCTTTACATCTCTGCCTCCTCCCCACGTGTGGGTGAATGTGGCTTCTTTAAATCCTTGATTGTCGGACTTCCATACAGCTTGATTTTCTGATGGTTCTGGGTGATATTTGTCTTGTAGTCTTGAGGTAATTTTTCTGTAGTTGTGTGAGGAGGCGGAATGTGTTTACCTATGTCCCTATGTTGACCAGAAGTCAACTGTTTGCCTACTGTATGTGCCCTAACCTGGGGAGGAACCTACAACCCAGGCATGTGCCATGACCCAGAATTGAACTGGCAACCCCTTGCTTTGTGGGACGATGCCCTAGCAACCCGGCCACACTGGCCAGGGCTATTTCTCAGTATTTTTATGTTGAGATCACAAATATAATTTTATATTCTGCTTTTTATAGTTTAACTTACTGTTGTTAGCTTTGGAAGCTCTTCCTAATCAAAATTTTTAATGGTTTCACGATATTCCATTATATGATGTCACATACCTCTCCTTACATTCCAGGGACCAAATCATTACCTAACTTGAGACAACGGATTTTCAACTCTGATATCAGGTAGATACCACTCTCCATTTCACATAAATGACACACTGTAGAGGCGATATGCCAATAAATTGAAGTGATTTCCTATTATCACTTAAAAGAGCATTGGGGATTGAAAATAGGCCAATATATATTTCTTGGATTGAGTCTCACTTTACAATTGCATAATACTTATTTACTATTTATTTCAACTATTTAGTGTAACACTTTAAAAAGTAACATTTGCTTATAACTTTTCTATTTTAACCTTGAGTGTCACTTTTAATAATGATTTGGCAACCTTAAGACTAAGTTGGGAGATCAATCTAAGAAGCATCAACAAACAAGAAGAGTCACAAAAATGGGGAGATAGAGAAACAACCACCCATTGAAAGGAAAGGAGAAACACCCTGAAAGAGTGCTAAATGAAATAGAGGAAAGCAAACTATCAGACATGGAATTCAAAACATGGATTATAGGAAGCTCAGTGAGCTCAGCGAGCTCAAAGAAAACTACAAAGAACTCCAGGGAAACTACAAGGAACTTACTGAGAATTACACCAGCATGAAAAAGGACATAGAAGCTATCAAGAAGAGCCATGAGGAAATGAAGAATACAATTCTTGAATTGAAGAACATGGTAGAAGGAATTAAAAGGAGGCTAGAGGAAGCAGAAAATTGGATCAGTGAGTTGAAGAACAACGTAGAAAAAAATTCCTAGCAAGTGCAACAAAATGAAGAAAGACTGAAAAAGAATGAAGAGGTTTTAAGAGAGCAGCAGGACAACATAAAACATAATAATATATGTATCATAGGACTACCAGAAGGGAAAGAAGAGGAGCAAGGGATAGAAAACCTGTTTGAAAAAGTAATGACAGAAAACTTCCCTAACTTGATGAGAGAAAAAGTCACGCAAGTCCAGGAAGCACAGAGGGTCCCAATGAAGATGAACCCAAACAGGCCCACTCCAAGACACATCATAATTTAAACGGCAACATCGAAAGACAGAGAGAATCCTAAAAGCAGCAAGAGAGAAACAGGTAATAACATACAGGGGCATTCCAATAAGGTTATCATCAGATTTCTCAACAGAAACACTACAAGCCAGAAGGGAATGGCAAAAACTATTCCAAGCAATGAAAAACAAAGGCCTGCAACCAAGACTACTCTACCCAGCAAGGCTCTCATTCACAATGGAAGGTGAAATAAAGAATTTCCCAGACAAAAGAAGGCTAAAAGAATACATCTCCACCAAACCAGCATTGCAAGAGATGCTAAAGGTTCTGCTTTAAGAAGATGAAGAAACAAAGAGAGACAGAGAGGAACACAAGTACAAAAGGGGAAAATTGCAGTGAATAAATACCTATCAATAATAACAAAAGAACCTATGCACTCCTATGTTCATAGCAGCACTATTTATAATAGCCAACTGCTGGAAACAACCTAAGTGCCCATCTGTAGATGAGTGGATCGAAAAACTGTGGTACATCTACACAGTGAGGTACTATGCAGCAGAAAGAAAGAAGGAAATCCTACCATTTGCAACAACATGGATGAAACTAGAGAAAATTATGCTTAGCAAAATAAGCCAGGAAACAAAAGACAAATACCATATGATATCACCTAATACAAGAAGCTAAGGAACAACACAAACAAATGAGCAAAACTGGACCAGAGACATGGAAACAAGGAGCAGACTAACAGTGACAAGAAGGGAGGAGCTATGGAGAGAAGGTGGGTAAGAAGGGGAAGGATTTAGTCAAGGAACATGTATAAGTGACACATGGACATGGACAATGGGATGGGGACTGAATGTGGGAGAAGGGTGGGCAAGGTGATGGTGGGCAATGGGGAAAAAAGTGAGACAACTGTAATAGAAAAACAAGCAAAAATATTTAGTGGAAAAAAAGTGACATCAAAATAAATGACCCAGCCAAAAAAAAAAGACTGAGTTGGCATTTAGGAAAACTTTTTCCTTGGTTATACTCATTTGAGTTGCTTAGGCAATTCTTGTTCATCTTTAAAGGAGGAATGTAGTCAAAATCCTCCCAAAAGAAAATAGGTAGGACTGTATTCTGAGACTGGCTTTGCTGCTTGTTGATGAAAATTATTCAGATAGAGGCGAATTATGCTGGCCCTTGCCACTCAGGCCTCGTTCTTTTTTGGCACAGGGTGAGCGGCTTAGAAACTGCTTTTAATTTATGGCGATTAAAAGAGAACACGTTGTGTACTTGCAGAAGTGGCTCTGCAAAGGGGTGCCTTGAACCTAATATACTTCAAAGGCCTGGCCTGTGCCCAGAGAAAGGTTACCTGTGAATACAAGGTGATACCATCCAAATAATTATTATCAGACAGCTTTAACGTAGGAAAGACTGACCCTACTTGCTAAGATGTGGTTAAAGAATGGGGAGGGGTATTTGACTTCTGGTGGTGATCTCTTTACTTGCATCTAAGATTCAAGTATGAATGGATTAACCCAACCACTGTGTATGGGCTTCAACTGAATTTAGTATTTCAACTTTCTGAAAATAATAACTCTATAATTAGGATAAAGGACCCAAAAAACATTAAGACACTAAACCGACTAGCTATGTAAACTTAAATTTTTTAGAAGTTCACTTTTCCTCTACATGAGCATGTACCAAATATAGGTTGTTTGGTGTATCTTAGAGTAGGAGCCACATTCTTTTGTAGCTTTGGTATCTCAGGGACACTTTATTGTGGGGAAAGAAAATTCTTTAGTTTTGTCCAGAGAAGTTGTCAGTAGATCTAAATGCTCAAGGTTTCTAGGATTTCAAAGCCCTTTGTACAGTTTTGGATGATAGGGTACTTGGTGTCTGCTTTCAGGATTTATCATGATGTCCTTTGACAATTAAGCTTGTAAGATCAGTAGAGAATGAATCAGAACACAGGTATGCATAGTAACGTGAGGAACCAGACTGGCTGTCAGGCCTGCAAAACTTAATTGAAACTCGTTGGAATGTAAAAATTGTGTCAGTCTGAATAAGCCAGATTAACTCTGAGGAAGCATAGAAAATGGAATCACTTAAGCAAAAGTTGGCAGTCAGTTGGTCTCTGTAATGGCAGTTTCTCATAGCACAACAATAAATGTCATTTTAATGACCACCTCAGTCCTGTGTATATCTTAGTTATCGTGAGATATCTCTCAGGCCTAGTATAGCAATAAAACAGGGAAATTGCTAACAGGTATATGAAAAGGTGTTCCACATCACCAGTCATCAGGGAAATGCAAATCAAAACCACAATTAAATGTCATTTCACACCTGTTAGAAGGGCTATCAAAAAGACAAGAGATAACAAGTATTGGTGAGGATGTGGAGAAAGGGGGACTCTTGTGCACCGTTGGTGGGATTATAAATTGGTGCAGCCACAGTGGAAAACAGTGCGGAGATACCTCAAAATATTTAAAATAGGACTACTGTATGATCCAGCAATTTTCTTTCTGGGTATATATCTAAAGGTAACGATATCACTGTCTCAAAAAGATACCTGTATTAATTTAAAAATAAGATACCTGCACCCCGTGTTTATGGAAGTGTTATTTATAATAGCCAAGACATGGAAACGACCTGTATGACCACTGAAAGCATAATAGATAAAGTAAATGTGGTATTAATACACACCCAAAATGGAACATTATTCAGCCATAAAGAAGAAGAAAATCTTACCATTTACAACAACATGGTTGGACCTTGGAGGTATTATGCTAAGTGAAATAAGTCAGACAGTGAAAGATAAATACCATATGATCTCACTTATATGTGAATCTGAAAAACCCAAAATCATAGCAACGGAGAACAGATTGTTGGTTGCCAGAGGTGGGGGATGAGAAGTGGGAGAAATGGGTGAAGGTGGTCCAAAGGTGCAAACTTTTAGTCATAAGATAAATAAGTTCTGAGGATGTAATATACAGCATGGTGACTATAGTTAACAATACTGTATTGTTTATTTGAAAGTTGCTAAGAGAGTAGATCTTAAAAGTTCTCATCATAAGAAAAAAAATTGTACCTATGTGAAGTGATGGATGTTTAATAAACTTACTAGAGTAATCAGTTTGCAATATATACATATACCAAATCATTTTGTTGTGCACCTGAAACTAATATAATGTTATATGTCAATTATATCTCAATAAAAACGAGGGGTGGGAAATAGAACAGGAGTCTGGTGGCTCAAATGTTTAATGGCATCAGGTTAAGAAAACCCAGTGTCTCCCGGTTCGAATAAATTTTTTGTCTCAGTGCTTTCAGAGCAGATGACCAGAGTGAGATTCATCTGAATTTCTCTTTTTTGATGATATCCCTCTACCGGACCTAGCTCATTCATTTTATTTTATTTGTCCGCCTTTATTGTACTCATCCACTTCTTAAAAATGGCTCAGAAAATGTACAAAAATGTGTAAGAGAAGTTCATTTTGAGTACAGCTAGAAAGGATTCCAATTCAGGACTCTCTCATCCCTGTAGGTAGTTAAATAACATAAAGTAATTATGTTGAAAATTCCTTTAAGAAATTATTACCATTCTCATTACCGTTCTTGAAAAGAGGAAAGAGCAAGTAGTATTCTAAAAAGAATTTAAGGTGGGGCAAGGTAAAGTGTATAGCACAACAGTTGGGGGCCCAAAAAGGAGGAGTTTGACACCTCCTCTCATGCTTTCCTTAGCCAGTTTGCATCCAGTTTTTTTTCCCTTCAGTTGAAGTTGATTTTGAGTTCTTATTGGGTTGGAAGCTGTGGTGAGAAAATGCTGGCGATTTAGAAAAACCTTGAAGATCATCTAAGGCAGCAATTTCTAAACTTTTCCACTAGGAGAATAAGTAAATAGTTGACTGATTTGGGGCGCATGTCCCAGAATGGCTCAGTGCAAACAAGACATTTTTGTCTCAATCCTGGTGGGAAAATCATGGACAGTTTATATTCTTATCCATAATATTTGTGTATAGATATGTGTACTTAGTGCTGGAAATATAGTGAATAAAAGTTATATTTTGGCTTTCTTGTTTGGCAAAGATTTCTGGTTTTGAGCAAATGTCCTCATCTCTTTGTGTGTTGTCCATGGAGTGTCATTGTCCAGAAGGGGATCTTGCTGGGTCATACTCCTGGAAACACAGGGTTATTGACTACTTATGTAAGGATGAATAATAGTAGACCAAGATCACCTTGCAAAGCACAATATGCCATACAAGGTGCTTTTTTTTATATATATATATATCTTAGTGTTCTTTACAACCTCAGTCCTCTCAGACTTGGGTCTTATGACCAAATGAAAAGTTAATAGGGGAGAGAATGTTAGAATGTGGGGTAGAAGGATTCTTGCCTTATCTTTCTTTGACATGACCAGGGTTAAGTACAACGAGCTAACTAATCATTGGTATAATTGATGCCCTTGCAGGAGGGAACACTGGCAGTTGCTGGGTAATTTGAAGACTACTGTGGAGGGTTTAGTGTCAGCGAACAACCCCAATGTCTGGTCCAAGTATGGTGGCCTGGAACGGCTTTGCAGGGACATGCAGAGCATTCTCTATCATGGGCTCATCCATGACCAGGTATGTAGACCTTCTTTTTCGCTAGATTGGGTGAATCATTTGTTGGAAAGAAACAGCTGCATTAAGTTGTTGGGAGGAAGAAGATGCTGGCCACTAGTCTGACCTCTTAGGGGAAGTACTACTGTACAATATGATGATGACAGGGAAGACGATAAGGACAGTGATGATCAATCATTGGAATTTTCCTCTTAAGATCATCCTAGGACATATCTGAGAACTATTAATAGAATATTGTTATTTTTAGAATTTCCTGTGAGCATCATTTTGTAGACAACTGGTTGATGCTTATGAATAGTAGTTGTAGTTATAGCTTACTTTTTAAAATATAAACTTGATCGATGTTGAGTTTCTTTTCTTTAATATCCTCAAACACTAATAAGCTTTGAGTATTGAAAATGAGTTGAAACTAATAATATTTAATGGTTTTTGCTTTATCTTTGGCAGTTACTTCATTTGTAGTGGGGTTTTTTGGTTTGTCTTTTTTTAGGTTTTTTTTTTTTGTTTTTATTTGTTTTTGTTTTTTTTTTGAGAGAAGGTAAGGAAGGGGAAAAGAGAGGGAGAGAAATATTTTGTTAGAGATACATAGATTGGTTGCCTCTTGCACACCCCCAACTGGGGACCTGGCCCACAACCCAGGCATGTGCCCTGACTAGGAATTGAACCAGAGACCTTTGGGCTTTCAGGCTGGCACTCAGTCCACTTGAGCCACACCAGGCAGGGCCATTTGCAATGTTTTAAATAAAGTTTGGTCTGAATAAAATTGTTAAGTGAGTCAGTGGGTTTGGTATCCTATTACTTTTTAAAAATCAGACCTCACAGATATGTTCATAATCATGTGTTCCCAAACACTCATGCTCTTTCTTTGTCAGAGCCTAGTATTTTTTCCAGAAACTCTTTTCACTGAACCAGGCTTATCTTTCTTTTTTATCAATTTATTCTCAACTAGCAGGCACATTGGAAAAGAGCTAATCAATGAATTGCTATTAAGGTATTCGTAGTTGATAGAATTTACTGTGCTGCCTTCCTTTCTAAAAATGTGTATATTACCTTTAAATAGTATCTTTAAACCAATGTTCCTATTAGATATTTTTAGAATTTAGTGGAAAAGTTGGCTTAAGTTAGATTTTCTTTATTCAGAGTAAGTTTTAAAGGTGAGGCCTTCTCTTCTAATGACTTTTGAAGATAGGGGAAATTTTTTGTCTTTTAAAGAATTGTTCTTAATGGTTATCATTATGAAAACAGTATTATAGGAATTTGGAGGCAACATTGGGTAGCAGACTGACAGAAGTATTTAGAATCAAACAGAACCTGGATTTAAATCCGGACTCATTGCTCAGGTCCTTGGGGCGGGGGGGGGGGGGGGGGGAGGATGACATAATGGTTACAGTTATAGACTTTTGAATCAGACTGCTCATATTTAAATCTCAGCTTCACCACTATGTAGTACTAAGGGAGTTATATAACTCTTTGTGCCACTGTTTCCTCATGTAAAATGAGGAGATAACACTGGTACCTATCTCATAGGATTGTTGTAAGAATTAAATGAGATAATACATGAAAAACTTTAGAAAGCATAATAAATTATCAATCTTAACTACTAGGTAATACTGCTTTTTGAGCCTTGCTTTTGTCATCTGTAAAAATGAGGATAAATATCATAGTGTTTGATGGAAGGATTAAATGAAAAAGCATACAAATTTGCCCATTGAAGTTCATGGCATGTAGAAAGTAATTCGTAAATGTTCCTTTTTCTTTAAAGTTTCAAGTTACATGTAGTCCTATGAAAAAAATAATTATGAACCTTGGTATTTCAAAATGAATTAAGTTAACCCACCGTAATCTGGTTTCTTTTACCACTGGTGCTAAAGTTTAAGTAAAAATGACATGTTACTAAATCCAATTAACATTTCTCCTTTGAACACTGTCTTTTGTCCTTCACTATTGACTACTGTCAGACCTTGACTTTTATGGCATTATTATTTTATCATGTCATAGAGGCCTTTTCTTCTTAGTTTCTTTCTTTGGAATCTCTTCCTCTTGGATATTAGTCTTTAGTGGGGTTCTGTCTTATGTCCTATCTCTTCTTTGTTCATTTTCCTGAAACAGCCTTACCCATCTGCTTTGTTTTAAGTCTCATCTGTACACAAATAACCCCAGGCTCAGATGTCTTTGCTGAACACCAGGTCCGTAAGACTAACCATCTGCTATACATTGGCTGGCTGGCTGTCCTACAGACCAAACACAATGTGACCCAAAACCAACTTATTCTCTCCCATGAGATTGCACTTCCTCCTGATATTTTTAATACTAATTTGTGGGATTGCCAGCTACTCACTCTTCCAGGTTAGAAACTAGGGCATCATGCCAACGTGTTTTGCAAAAACTCAATACAAGTTTTCCAGACTGATGACCAAAATAGCTACCAGATTAGTGGCCCTGCCTTCTAGTTCTATTACTGATTTTACAATGCCATCTAGAGTAATTACTTAACCATATTACAGGACAGTTTTACCATCTGTGCCAGAAAGAGAAAATGTGTCATGATGAAATAGTAAAGTCAATGAAATTCTCAAATGAAAGATGCTTGGTAAATGCAAAACAATATTAACATATCTTGTTACTGTTATTAAAGGTATTGATATCTGTGAAGGCACCTGGTTATTACAATGAGAAATATTAAAGTATGTGGCCACCTGCAAAATAGAAGTTGTGTTAATAGTGAAAGCAGAACAAACCAGGCCAATCTGACACACACACACACACACACACACACACACACACACACGTACACACGCGCGCAACTATAGGCCCCAGTGGGAAGAATCAGAAACAAAAGATTCATAGTAATTTCACCACTGCTCTGTACTGCCTTGTAAAGACCTAAAAATTGAAGTCTAAGTTAAGGACTTGTTTTTACCTTTCATTTCCTCCCTAAAGATTAAGGCTTTCAAAGATCTGACTGCTGCATCATCCAGAAACTGTTCTGGGTGTTGTGCCCTAGTAGAGGGGGAAGGGGTACAATGATTCATGCAGGTCATTTCTTCTGTGCTTTCATAAGGATGTGTTATGAAATATGTGTTATATATTTTAAAAAATCAGAGCCTTAGAAAAGCTATAATATCATGATTATATTCTTAGACGGGTCTCATTTTCCTTGATAGCCTGTATCTGGGCTTTTAGTCCTTCCATAGCAATAACAATCATTCTTTAATATTTTGGTAGATTTTCTTACTATTTTCTGTGCCTTTAAGTGCTTTTTAAAATATTAAGATTGTACTGTATATATCACTCTATAAGTTTCTTTAAAATATTTAAGTTTTTAAATGGATAATACATTTATATGGTTAAAAAAACAAAAAGTGTAAAACCATATACAGTGAAACATCCTTCTCATCCCATAGGTAATTACTGCTTACCAGTTTCCTTCCAGAGAATTTTCATGCTTATAAAAGCAAATATGAATAATTTTCTTTACTACACCTCCTGATTTTTAACACAAATAAAAGCACACTATAATCTATTCTGCGACTTAGTTTTTTCACTTGATATATCTTGTAATTCATTTAAAATCATTACCTAAAGGACTTCATTCTTTTTTATAGCTGTCATTTTATAATATTCCATTGTATGTATATATCATAGTTTATTTAACCAGTCTCCTGGTAGTGGACATTTAGATTGCTTTCAGTCATTTGCTGCTGGTAATAATGCAACAGTGAACAACCTTATATGTAGATCATTTTGCCCTTTACTGTATTTCTAGAAGTAGAATTCTTAGGTAAAAGGTATGTGCTTTTCTTTTTACCACCGAGTTGAAATATTTTATTTTGCTAATGTACAAATAGAAGTTCCAGTCCATTTTCTATGGTTTCTAAACACTTAACCACTGATGATTTTCACAAGATACTATTGTCCTTCATAGTTCAGGTGTCTGATCATCTGTGAAAGCCCAACTTGCCTTCCTTTCTATCCACCAAATTAATTTATCTTCTCGGAAGTCTTGTTGGATGTTCCCTTTCTTGGACTCTTCATATTGCTACTTTATTTGAAAGACTTCATTTTCTAATTGCACAATAGTCCTTTCAATCTCACAACTTCTTACTGACCAGGGATACCCAATTTGACTTCATTTTTCTTAATTTAATCCAGCTGTGAATTGCATGGTCTTTCATTGCCCGTTTAAATCTTGAATATATTTCTGTGCATGTTCAATCATGTGAACTAGATTTTCATTATATGCTTTCTAGGCATTGCATCCATACTGTGACATTAGTTCCAGATTCTCAGTGAACATTTGATGCTATAGCTGGGCCATAGAATTGTTCACACATTCTTGCCATGCAGTAATGTCATTTTTCTGACCTGAGGAAGGGGCCAGAAGTTCATACTGTTTTATACTGAGCAATTCAATTGGTTGTCAAGCAGTTGGTCTTTCAAATTCATTTCTCATTATGTCTGTTTCAAAAGCAGAATAATTCAGGGCTGTCAGGTATCTCAGGTAGTTCTTAGTAGGTCGGTGCCTGCAAGTTTCCTTCTCCATCCGCACTGCAGCCACTTCCTGCACACCAGGTGCTTTATAACCTTGGTCAAAATACAGCAGTCATCCGCCATAACCTCTCCAGTCACCAAATCCATGCCTGCGTTCTTTGGTTCGCTTCAGTTTTCTCAAGAGTATGTGCTTTTCAGTATTTTTAAAAAAGATTTTATTTAGTTTTAGAGAGAGGAGTAGGGAGGGAGAAAGAGAAGGAAACATTGACCTGTGAGAGAAATATTGATCAGTTGCCTCTGTTGCATGCGCCTGGCCTGCAACCCAAGCATGTGCTCTGACCAGGAATTGAACTGGCAACCCTTTGCTTTGTGGGTGGATGTCCAACCAACTGAGCCACACTGGTCAGGGCTGTGCTTTTCAATTTTAATAGCTGTTGCTAAATTGCCCTCCAGGAAGTTATGCCTGTTTACACCATCATAAATGTATGAGTATTTAATTCTTTAAACCACTGCCAATATAGGGTGTTATTCAACTTTAAACTATCACCAATAATAATAGGTGAAAAGTTACATTTCTCTTACCATTAAAGATGTTTATAAGAGTCATTAAGCTATTTTTCTGCAAACTTTTACTATTTTTCTCATTTTCCTTAGATATTTAGCCTTATTTTGTGGATTTGTAGGGGCTCTATATTTATTAAGAAAACTAGTGGTGAGCACACAGTGCAATATACAGATGATGTATGATAGAATTATACAATTGAAATTTATATAATGTATTAACCAATGTTACCCCAATAAATTTAATTTAATAAAAAAAGAAAATTAGCCCTTTGTAATGTGAGTTGTAAATATTTTTTTCCTGGTTTGTTTTTTGACATTTTTAAAAATTTAATCTTGATTGTATTTTTTTACATTACATTTAGTCCCCTTCTACCTCCTTCCCCACAGTTGTCCTGACATTTTTTAATGGTGGCTCTTACTATGCAAGAAAATTTTTAATAAGTCAAGTTAATAATTTCTTTTAGGTCTTCTGGGCTCTTTATGATGCTTAGAAAGGGCTTCCCCACTCTGGAATGATTAAAAATGTTCCTTTATGGTTTCTTTGTTACTTTTATGGCTAAATTTTTTTTTACGTTTAAACCATTCCATATGTAATTTATTCTGAATATACTTATCTTGGCACATGGGTCTATTTTTGGGTTTCGAATATGGTTTGTTGTTCTCTATTTCAGTGTCACAACCACACAGTTTTAATTATTGTAGCTTTTCGTTGTGGTAGGAGTCGTTCCTTGTTCATGCAGCATCCTTAGTTGTTGGTTTTTTCCCCGACATTCAAACAGTTGTAGTCTTATTTACCTGTTAACTACCATATCATTTTTGATAACAACAGGAAAATTCTTCTTATGTATCAAGACCTGGATCATTTGCTGATTAAGATATATCACTTAAGCATTTTATTTTAATTTAAAACACGTAAATTTGCATTTATTCAACAATCTTTGGCTATAGGGCCAAAGTATTTTCTGTGCATGTGGATACACTGATGGAGTTTCATATTGTCCTTCTTGTATAAATTTTCCCCATAATACATCATGTAGGACTTCCAGTTTCATATTCTTTATATTGGACTAGCAATTGAAAGATCCTGTAAAATGAATATAAAACATTCTACATTTTTAGTTTTTTTTTTCCCTAACTTTGAAAGTTGTTTTACCCATACTTAATTTGACATAAAGTTTTTATTGAGGATTTTAAGAGCACATTATTTTTGTGTTTATTAAAACATACTTATTTCATCAGTATGCATAATCATTACTTTCAATGTGAAATTACAAGTACAACGGACACAAATAGGTCTGTGAACATAAATAACTGCTCCTTGGTAAGCCATGACTCAATTGGTGGGAATAAAAGTGCATTAGTTATTTTAGAGAGTAGACTGCTGCCTAGTTTAAGCATTTCTTCCTCAGGATCAGGAGAATTGGGAAGCCATCCACTCTTTCAGCAAATATACAGCATAATTTTTAATATGTATATAGTATCACATGCATGAATGTACTCTTAATTTATTTAATCAGCACCTAGCTGATAAGTGTTGAAGCTGCTTACATTTTAAAATATTTTTTGCTATTATAAAAATGCTGTAAATTTTTTCCTTAATCCTCACCCAAGGATATGTTTATTGATTTTAGAGAGAGAGGAAGGGAGAGAGGAAGGGAGAGAGAAAGGGAGAGAGAGAGAGAAACATCGATGTGAGAACATTGATCTGTTGCTTCCCATAACATGCCCCAACTGGGGATCAAACCTGCAGCCTAGGAATGTACCCTGACCAGGAGGGAATTGAGCCTGGAACCTTTTGGTGTAGGGGACAACGCTCCAACCATCTGAGCCACCTGACCAGGGCATGTTGTTTTACATTTTATGTACAAAAATAAAACATTTATGCGTCTATCTGTACCTTATTTATATATACTTGTGCTTTTATACATTGAAAAAATGTTTAATTCAAAAATCCAATATTCTTACTTTTTTTTCCCTTGTGAGATAGAGTTGTTTTTCTTCTTCTTTCTCCTCCTCCTCCTTCCTTCCTTCCTTCCTTCCTCCTCCTTCCTCTTTCCCCCCTCTTCCCCCACCTCATCTTCTTCCCCTTCTTCCTTCTTCCTTCCTCTTCCTCCTCCTTCTTGCGTGCTTCTTCTTCCTCCTCCTCCTCCTTCTTGCCACCGCCTTCTTCTTCCTCCTCCTCCTCCTTTGTGCCTTCTTCTTCTTCCCTTCTTTTCCCCATCTTCTTTCTTATTCTCCTCCTTCATATTTAGATCTTCAATCCATTTGGAACTTACTTTGGTATATGGTTTGTGGAGAATGCCTGAATTTATCTACTTCTAACTAGCCAGTTTTCACAACATTGTTTGTTGAATATCTATTTCTTTTCTATTGATTTTTTTCCCAAGAGTGGTTTATTAAGTGGGCCTAAAATTTTTTAAAAGAGACTATTTTTTAGAAGTTTTAGGTTCTCAGCCAAATTGAACGGAAGGTACAGAGATTTCCCATTAACTTCCTGACTTTACTCATGCATAACCTCTCCCATTATCAGCATTCTCCACCAGAGTGGCACATTTATTACTACTGATGAACCTACATTGATACATCTTTGTCACCCAAAGTCCATAGTTTACCTTGGGGTTTATTTTTGGTCTTAATACAGTCTATGGTTTGGACAAATTTTCAATGACATATAACTACCATTATAGTAGCATACAGAGTAGTCTCACTGCCCTGAAAACCCTCTTGTGCTTCACCCACTCATTTTCTCCATCCTACCCCTGCTCCAAACCCTGGCAACCACTGTCTTTTTACTGTCTCCATAGTTTTGCCTTTTCCAGAATGTCATGTAGTTGGTTGGAATCATAAAGTATGTAGCTTTTCAGATTGAATTCTTTCATTTAGTAATATGATTTTAAATTTTCTTCATGTCTTTTTATGGCATGATAACTCATTTCTTTGTAGAGCTGAAAAATATTCCATTGTTGGGTTGGACCACAGTTTGTTTATCCATTTACCTACTCAGGGACATCTCTGTTGCTTCCAGGTCTTGGTAATTATGAATAAATATGCTCTAAACATCCATGTGTAGATTTTACATGGACATAAGTTTTCAGCTCCTTTGGGTAAATAATAAGGAGTGTGTTTAGTTTTGTAAGAAACTACTAAACTGTCTTCTAGAGTGACTGTAACATTTTGCATTGCTACCAGCAGTGTATAAGAGTTCCTTTTGCACCAAATCCTTTCCAGCATTGGATGTTGCCATTGTTCTGGATTTTGGCCATTCTAATAAGTATATTGTGTTGTTTTAATTTGTATTTCCCTGATGACAAATGATGTGGTGCATCTTTTCATGTACATTTATTTGCCATGTGTAGATCTTTGGTGAGATGTCTGTTAAAGTCTTTGGCCCATTTTAAAAATCAGATTAATTGTTCTCTTATTGCTGAATGGCGAAGAGCTAGGCATAGAGCACAGATGATTTTCACTGTATAGTCTTCTATATCATATGTATGGATTGTTCAAAAGAACAATTAAAATAATTTTAAACAGTTACCCTTTAAAAAAGTTAACATGTCGTGTATTCCTTTTATTACTGCTGAGAACTTTTGTTTTAGGCAAAGGAAGGTTATACCTTTCTTTTTCTTTTTTTCTTTTTGGTTCCCTTTTTGAATGCAAACACTAGAACTAGATTTGGTCCAAAATGGTAGTGATTTGTTTACTGTGTGTATTCCCGCAGCAGGTGTGTTGCCGCCAGACTGATTACTGGCAATTTGTGAAAGATATCCGCTGGCTTAGTCCCCACTCGGCCCTTCATGTGGAGAAGGTAAGAAGTGAAGGTAACCACAAGGCTTTGTTATTTGATGTTCTGTTTGGAGAGTCTTCTGGAATAGAAGGATGGTGTGTGTCAAGTTTCTTATTAACTGACGAGAGAAAATTATCTCTGTAGGACTGATTTGGAGGGGAGGATTATTTGCTTTAAAAAATAAACCTTGCAGCCCTGGCTGCTGTGGCTCAGTGGATTGAGCGTCGGCTTGCAAACCAAGTGTCGCTGGTTCAATTCCCAGTCAGGGCACATGACTAGGTTGCACATCAGGTCCCCAGTTGGGGGCGCGAGTGAGAGGCAACCACACAGTGATGTTTCTCTCCATGTCTTTCTCCTTTCCCCTCTCTCTAAAAATAAATAAACAAACAAATTAATTAATTAATTAAAAAAAAAAACAAAAAACCTTGCAAACACATTATTCTAGGCCACTTTCTCTCCTCTGGTGAAGGGTTGAAAAAGTTTTGTTGTTTTCAAAATGTCTGCATATATGGGACCAGAGTGAAGCTTTTCAAAATCCAGGGCATATTGCAAGAGGTTCCCTAAGTAGTTGGGGGAAGTAGGACTGAAATGTGAATAACTGTTCAAGAAGAAAAGGCTGCACCGATTAGAAAGAAATGTGAGGCTTTTGGAAGGCAGTGTCAAATGGAGCCAAGCATGTTCCTAACAGCTTTGACTGCCATCCTACCACTCTACTCTTCTGTCCTCTCAGCCCATCAGGTTACCCCTGATTTCTAGTCAGGGAAACAGAGCTGGAGGCAGTTAGTGCCTTGGCCAGGGTTACAGAGCTACTTCCAGAGCAATAACTTCCAAATTTATTTATGTATTTATTTATTAACTCTTTGTCATTGGAAAATTTTAATATATACAAAATTAAAGAGAACAGTGTAATGAACTCCAAGATAGCCATCACCCATCTTTAATACTTACTTATTTCATGTATTACCCCACCCACTGCCAGATTCATTGTTGAGATGGTATTGGGAAAGTAATTTGTTTTTAAGTGATCAGGGAACCAGATAACAAGGTCTCAGACTATCCTTTTTTGTGAAGAAGCAAGAGCCCAGTGATTTTCTTATATAGATTTTTTTGTCTTCATTTTATTTTTCCCACCAAACCTCCCACTAGTTTCCTTTTATAAAGTATATTGCTTCAGTCATTTACTCTTAGATACTGCTTGAAATTGTCATCCCATACATTTTTTGATCCTGGGCTGTCAGACCTTGCTTTCAGAAAGAGCCAAGAAGAAGGAGGTTTCAAATAGAGAACACTGTGGTTAGAGGCAAAAAGAGGTGCTCAGATGGTTTCTCTTTGGTGATGTTTTTCCTAAATTTTTTCCCCCCAAGTTTTTGTTGCATCTTTTTATGAAGGCCATCTGAAGTAGAGGACTCCGTGAAGAGAAGGCAAGAGGTCAGGTTTATTCTAATCCTCTGAATAGCCCAGAATAGATGCCTGTGACCCAGTCCAGCAGCGGAGCTGTTATACCTTCCTTCCCTCTCCTTCCTCAGTAACCTTTAAGTACCAGTCAGAGGAAAAATGCCTCTGATTGCCTCCTCTTAACCAGTCTCAATTTAGTTGTCAGGTCATTAGGCCTTAATCTTGCTTTACCAGTATACATACATGTTTTGACTCATGCCTTTTTGCCTCCTAGTTCATCAACTTGCACGAGAACAGCCAGAGCAGCACTGATGGCGTAAGTGAGCGTGCCATTGCAGAGCTGTGGCTGCAGCATAGCTTGCAGTGCCACTGCCTCTCAGCTCAGCTCCGACCTCTGCTTGGGGATAGACAGTATATCAGAAAATTCTACACAGGTAGGTAGAGTCACATAGCCAGGATTGTGGCATATACTTCCTCGTTGTTTTCTACTTTACTCTTCCTTTATAGACTCAGTCTTACTCAGGGTCTCATAATTTTACTTGATGCCATAGAGATTCTAATTAGAAACATGTGGCCAGTCTTCTCTTACTTCCTATGCAATGCACACTTATTCTCCTACTCCCATTCACACAAACCAATCAGAATAAGTACTATTTACCGAGAGTTTGTATATTCCAATCACTGTTACATACTTTTTATACATACACCTTTAACATAGCCCTGAGAGTTGGGTGTTAATATACCTGTTTTCCAATCAGGGAAGTAGAGCTCAAGGAGGTTGGGTTACTTGGCCAAAACCACCCCGGACCAGGATTCAAATCTGGGTCATTCTGACTTTGAAGCCTCTTGTCCTGGCCCATCTCCTATACTGCATATCACTTAGCCTCTCATACTTTATTTGTTGCTAGCTCCTCTTCTTTCCACAGTGGCATGATTCTCCTTAAGTCATGTTTACCTTTTCCCTCTCTCCTTTCCTGAACTTCTCCTAGGGTCATAGAGGGAAGCCAAATGTCTCCCTATTGGGCTCCATCACTGTGGTAGCTTTTCTCTCCCCAGATACTGCTTTCCTGCTAAGTGATGCCCACGTCACGGCCATGCTCCAATGCCTAGAAGCAGTGGAACAGAACAATCCCCGCCTCCTGGCGCAGATTGATGCATCTATGGTAAAGGGAGCAAGGAATTATTTATGTCTGTTCTGGCCTCCTAGACCTCATCAGGATGTAACCTTCTGTAGCCAACTACTTCTTCACTTAGGCAGTTGTGAACTGAAAGGCTTTCATTAAAAAAAAAAAAAAAAAAAAAAAAAAAGACTTGTAAAAGAAGGGGAGGTACTGTCACATGCCTATTGAAGTCAAAAGTCTTAGCTTAGGTCCGTTTGAGAAGGGAGGTGGTTTTTTAAAAAAAACTTTTAAAAACCCTTAGTCTGAGTAAGCACCTCCTTAAGGGCAGGTTTGGCAAAGAGCTGGGGAGAAGAGGGATGATTTTGAATCAGGAGTAGGATTTATAGCATCAGACCTAGTATGGCCTAGTATTACACTGGATGTTTTATCTTGAAATATAAAAAAGAATTGTTGCTTGATGTTGATTATTATTAACTGTTCAATTCACTTACCCCACCACTAATATCAGTGCCTCAGCTAGAATGGAATTACAGTTCCTACTCCTTTTAGGGAGGGATCCCCTTTCTCTCCAGGTTTAAAATTTTTTATTCTTAGTTACCACCTATTGAATACTATGGATATCTCAGGCATGGTGCTATGCACAAGTAATGTATCATCTCATTTAATTCTCACAACTCTATAAGGTTGCCATTAACCTCATTTTATAAAGGAGGCCACGGAGGGACAGAATAGATAAGTCACTTGTCCCAAGTTTGGACCAAATAGCTTATAAGTGATAGGGCCTGGACTTGAACCCTAGTCTGACTTCTGACTCCATCTGCATAGCAGTCCAAGCCTGCTGCCAAAGGTCAGCTTCTACTAGTGTTTCTGTGGTGCTTAGTGCCCCTCTGAGGACCTCTATCCTTAACTCTGACACATGTTTTTTTGTAGTTTGCCAGAAAGCATGAGAGCCCACTGCTGGTGACAAAGAGCCAGAGCCTGACAGCTCTGCCTGGTTCCACATGCACCCCTCCAACCAGCTACGCTCAGCATTCCTACTTTGGGTCCTTCTCTAGCCTCCACCAATCTGTACCCAACCATGGCCCAGGTATGTGGACAGGAAGGGGTAGTCATGATATGTATGCCCAGCCTGGAAAGAAGACTTTGTGGGTGCTCGCAGGCTGGCTATAGATATAGCTTTGGGTTGGTGCAGTTTGTCAAACTTCTTGTCTTAATAATGGACATCTTAAGAAGTTATATAGCAACTAGACTAAGATAACTCAGTAGACTCATTAAAGTAACAGAGGAAAGAGAGATATTTTTAGATTCCCCTGGTTTTCTAATCTGCATTTCCAAGAAGGCATTTCAATACTAATAGCTAACATGCACTGAATGCCTATCATGTGCCAGGCTCTGTTGTAAGCAGTTGATCCTCAAATCAGTCCTATCAGGTAGGTGTTATTATTGCTCACTTTACAGATGAAGAATGCATACTAATAAGCGATGAAACCACTATTTTAAGAACTCATTTTCTTGGCTTAGCTTCTTCTAAGTAATTTTTTACTCACCCCAAATTATTTAGCTTTTCTGAGGTGACGCTGTGTGTTCTGAGCACCCAGTAATGATAGGGAGTTTGATTCTTAGTTGTGGAGAAGTTCTTCACAGCTCACCTTTCCTTTCCCTTTCTCTTTACATCTTAGAAAAAAGATCTACTTCCTTCTCTCTCTCTGGCCCTCTCTGGAAACCTCAAGAAAGCAGAGGACACGTCTCCCCAGCAGAAGATCAAACCATCCACGCCCCTCTGCTTCCAGTCTCTGCATTAGCCAGGGATTCCCCCTCCACACCAAATGAGATGAGCTCCAGCACTCTGACCAGCCCCATTGAATCATCCTGGGTCAGCAGCCAGAATGATTCCCCAAGTGATGTCAGTGAGGAACCTGAGTACTTGGCCATTGGCAACCTGGACTCTCGAGACCGGACTGCCAGTTGTCAGAGTCACAGCAGCAATGCTGAGAGCAGCAGCTCCAATTTGTTCTCCTCCAGCAGTTCCCAGAAGCCAGATTCTGCTGCTTCTTCCCTAGTGGACCAAAAGGGAGGTGGGCAAAGTCAGCTGTCCAGTGTCCTTCGCAGGTCCAGCTTCTCAGAGGGCCAGACACTCATGGTCAACAGTGGAACAAAGAAGAGCCATATCCGCTCCCATTCAGATACCAACATTGTCTCCTGGGGAGCCCCAGGTAATGATAATCACCAGGCCCCTAGTTAGGTTGGTGGCCTCCTGCATTTTTCATAGGGTAGAAGGGAGAGTTTGTTATTAAGGGTCTTCAAATAGCAGAAAGAGAAGTTATATTTTGGATGATATGATGGTTTCCTGCTTCTAACAAAAGAGAGAAGTTTGCAGTGTAACACGGATACCCAAGAAATCTCTCTGAGAATATTTGGGTTTGTTCCTCTATACATTGCTAAATAGTAAATGCTTGCCTGGATTCTTTCACTAGTTCTTTACCATCAGAGCATATATTGTGTGACTCATCACAGTTTGAGTTTTAAGTGTATATTTCAGACAGAGGGGAAGTACTAATAAGCTTTAAAAACAACTCCATGAAATTCCTCCCCTTCCTGTGATTCCTGAGAAGTTTGGTCAGCATGTATTACCAACATGAGAGAGGCAAAGTGATATTAAGGTTTCCTTATTAAAACTAGGGTTGTAGTGAGTGTGGGGTGCTGTAACCTAGTAAACAAGTAGGTGGGGCAGGCTGTGCATCACTAATTCAGGTTGAAAGACAGTCAGATAAGGAGGCTCTGGCCACTGAGGCCTCCCTCACACAAACACCAGCTGCCAGCAGCAGACTCTACCGTAGGCACAAGGAAGGTGGGTCTCATTGCTTTTGCCATCTTCCTGCCCTCGTCTTTCCTGGGTTGTTGGTGTCTGGCAGGCTTTGGTTGGATTTCATTTGTAAGACAATCTCCATAATAGCAAATATAACATGGACCTTTGTGCTTAAAGCCAGTTCTGTGTGGTAAAGTCCCAGAAATAAAATATGAAAAACTAAGAACAAAAAAAGGATTTCCTTTAGCAACTAGAGTTGCCATTGATTTCCCTTTGTAACTTACCAAAAGGTGAGAGCTAAGGCCCTCATCTGAAACTTTTGAATGGCAAACTGCGTCTCTGTTTTCCTGTCAAGAGTGTGGTTTCGCTTGTTGGAACTCTTTAGGAAAACAAAACTCCCAAGTCAAAGTCCGTTTTCCCATGAGCTTTATTTCATTCATTCATTCATTCGTTTATTCATTTATTTATTTTAGATTTTTTAAAATTGTTTTTCTTTTACAGTTGTCCCACTTTTCCCCCCATTGCTCCCCCCACCCCACCCACCCCCTCTCCCACAGTCAGTCCCCACTCAGTTGTCCATGTTCATGGGTCATTTATACATGGTCCTTGACTAGACCTTTCCCCTTCTTACCCGCCTTCTCTCTCTCCCCCCTCCCCCTTGTCACTGTCAGTCTGCTTCTTGTTTCCATGCCTCTGGTTTGGTTTTGCTCATTTGTTTGTGTTGTTCATTAGTTTCCTGTATTAGGTGATAGCATATGGTATTTGTCTTCTGTTGCCTCCCCTGAGCTTTTTTCAATGTGAAGAGTGCTTAGGTTAGAGCCTCCATTCACATCTCCCACAGCAGGCCTGGCGTCTACTGTATGGCCACTGGTCTTTGAGCATGCAATACTTCTCTGTCCTCATTCTTGAATCCACCTGGATTACAGAAACCAGGGTAACCTGCCTTGGAACAGGGAGCCAGAGAAAACCTAAGCAGAAGGGTCTGAGGGAGCGTGGGTCATGTACAGCTTCTTGAATGAATCAACCTTCCTTCAGCACAAGGGCTCCCTCTCAGGACTTAAAGCCCCATCTCTGCTAAATAAAAGGACACCCTTTTTTTCACTTTCTCTCTCCTTGTCTGGACTCTCCTCTGCACCTGTCTGTCTACATACAGGAGGCCCCAGGAATATCACCATTATAGTTGAAGATCCCATTGCAGGTTTGGGAGCCAGTCCTCCTGCTTTCTGTGTGCCACCTCCTCCTGCTGCTCCTCTGTGACCAATGTGCTTAGTTCAGAACCTCCTTTTCCATTCTGGTGTCAAATCAAGTCTGGCTAGTCTGGTCCTGCTGTGATGCTTGGACCTGTCTATAAACTAGTACCAGTATGTTGCATGATATGTTTTCTGCCCACGACCTCCAAATGCTTCATTCACTCTCCCAGCTGCTCTGGATAGCAGAGTCAAGACTTGTCAATCCTGTCTGTCCAAAGATGAAACTGAGGCCTGCCTTTTATCTAAGGCATTGTGATGAATCAGTGACAGAACTTTTCTTATAACTGGGTACTTAGAACAGATAATTTTATTTTCCTTGAATTAACACCAGAATGTGGTTTTGTGTGTGTGTGTGTGTGTGTGTGTGTGTGCGTGTGTGTGTGTATGGTCTTGGATATGGGTGCATGTTTTTTGCTTCATAGAGTCTCCTGTTTCCTTTCTCTGTTACCCATCTTCCTTCCTGTATCAGGCTCTCCCCACCCCTCATTCCAGCCATTGCATAGGATATTTCTAGTGACTTAGTCTGTTTCTTTGGTTTTCACAGTGGTGTTCAAACTGAATATAGTGTACCATAATGCATCGAGATACTGACACTAGAATGTATCTGCAAGACAGAGAGGTGAGGGAGGGCTGAAAACCATGTTCTCCTGGTAAAGGGTGAAGTCACTGGATATGTTAACTTTGGAAAGAGAAGGTTAAAGAGGAATAAGTCTGCGAGACCGTTGTCTAGAGGAGCATTGTTCTTAAGGAGATGAGAAATTGTAAGAAGACAGATTTCAAGTGAGTATGAGAAAAGTGTAAGAACTAGAGATGTTCAGTTGGATAGGCAGCATCAGGAGGTAGCGGGCTCAGTAATCAAGACTGGGAGGCCTTGTAAAGGAATATGGTGCTGGTGTTGGAGTTAGTGCTGTGCTCTGAGTTTGACTAGGGACCTCAACGGTCCCTTCCAAGTCATGGTTTCTTAACAAGGCATCATGGTACCTGTTGGTTTGCCTTCAGTTCAGTACTGAGGAGCAGGGCCTACTGCCAGGACTAACAGAAATCTTTGAGGCCCAAAGAAAACAGAAAGTTATCGCTCACCATGTAGTAGCATATTCTGTGAGAGGACCAGCTGACAAGTTGGCACCATCCGTCAGGGAAGTGGGTTGAAGCTCAGTCGTTTATTCTCCCTGAGCATACAGCCCATTTGTCAGGCACCTACTTTTCTGCCTCCTGCTCCTTCTGTGACACTGGAGTTTTGTTTACCTTTGGAGAATTTCAGTGTCCCATTTCCTGTGAGCCCTACCTGCTGCTACTCCTCCACTCCCAACTTCCATTGTTCCTTGAAAACTTCTACACAGGCACTTGCTGTTTTGCCAGACTTTTCTTAAAACTACTCCCTTCTCCAGTAGGACTGGGCCTCCAGTCCTTTGGTTACAAGGCCATCATTCTTGGCTTCTCTAGCATTGTCTTGATGCTTCTTTTAAGGACATCGCTGGATCTTGTTTTGCTGTTCTGCCATTTCAGAAATGGGTAAAATTTGTAGGTATGACAAATTTACATTTCAGGTTGAAGAGAAGCCATACTCTGGTATTTCCTTGGTGAGTTTAATCCTTCTGATATTGTTTTAAAACGTAGTGTCAAGGTATCAGAAAATTTTCAATGTGCTTATCTTTGTTTTACCATAAGAAGACAGGTTTGTAAATTGGTTTGTCAAGAGGGTAGAAGTTGGCTGATATTTCGTGAACGTTTGGTAAGAAGATGGAAGAACAGAGAACTAAATTCATGAATCCACTTTCCTTTGATTCTTTTTCACCTTTGTGTTGTTTCGTTCTGGGTCAAGTTTTTTCTCTTTCCCCTTAGAATATACTGACTTCCCACTCCTTTCCTCCATGTGTCTTGCATTCTTGGGCTGCCCCCACTGGCATGCTGCCTGTTTGGGAGGGCATTGGGAATGGGAGCGGTTCAGCGATGGAAAGCCAGAGTTGGGAATGTATCTGTGTTCACCTTGTATGTGTTTTTACTCCCTGGTGGTCACTGACACCAGAATCCTGCAATGAAAAGTCGAAGTTGAGAGGCCACTTGGCCTACTCTGGCCAAACCAGTGAAGTCAGCACACCCAGCTCTCTGTACATGGAGTATGGTAAGTAAGCCCTAGGAAGGCAGGGGCTGCAGCTGTGTCTCTGCTGTCCCCTTGGGCCTGCTAAGCTCTGAGCCGTGTGGCTCATCTCAGATCTTTCTGTGGAGGGTCCACACAGTAGTCTCACTCTCCCTTTCATCGTTTTCAACCCCTGTGCTAGGAATCACACTGCCCCTCCATATCTCTTGCTTCTCTCTGACTTAGCCACCCCCCGCCCCCATGCTATGGTTATTATCACTGTGAATGTCTCTTGAGCCGGATGGAGTGGCTCTCTGAGGGTCTGGGCTTAATTACCAGACAATAAGCTCCACGTGGAAGTCATCCGTAGGAGGAAGCCATTTGTTTCCTTGTCTGACTGTCAGCACAGGTTTTTTGTTTTCTTTTTTTGTGGGGTAGGAGGGCAAGTATGTCATCTCAAATTGAGGTGGTAAAAGAGTTTTCTCCAAATCTTCTCCATTTATTCCATCATTCTTTAACCAAGAGGCTTAGTGCCCTGGGATCCTGAAATTCCGAGAAATTCCTTTAGAAGGTAGATATCTTTTTTTCCAACCTGTTACCTGGGACATCTTGCGACCATTGTTAGTGGGAAAAACATCAGACTTCTTGAAGAAACATGATTGTTACAGATTTGCTTTTCAAAGCAGAGTTTTTCATATCCATATTCCATTTTCCCACAGAGGGTGGTCAGTACCTATGCTCAGGCGAAGGCATGTTCCGAAGACCATCAGAAGGACAGTCCCTTATCAGCTACCTGTCTGAGCAAGACTTTGGCAGCTGTGCAGACCTGGAAAAGGTGAAGAATCTAAGGGGCTACTGAGGATTCCATAAGTCAGGAGATCTGAGGGGCTATAGTGCCATTTGTCCTTATGAGGTCATGGGATACACAGCAGTAACATGAGTAAAGACTATAGTGAAGATAAGTTCAACAGATGCTATCTCTGGAGAACTCTTCAGGGAGAAGCACTTCTCATTGAGTCCAAAAATATTATTGATTATGCCTTAAAAGCTGCCTTGGACAGAGAAGCATTGAATTTTAGCCACATGGCTGTTGTTTCCTTGACCCTGAAACCTTAGGAAAAAACTATTTCCAAAATCAACTTCTTATATTTTGTTCTGAGGTTCAGATATGCGGGGGTTCCTGGACCCGCAGTCCCCCGATCGTGGATTAAGAAATTGACCCAGAGTCGAATGACCTGGGGAAGAAGGGAGCGCACCCCTCAGAGGAGAATGCTGCTGATCCCTTTATCAGTAGAGCTTTCATTGAGTTAGCTACACACAGAAATGCTTGGCTTGCGAAAGCAGCCCTCCACCCAACCATAAAGAGGATTATCAAAAAGAAACATATCATAGATCAGTACATTGGTAACAATCAGTTAGACTTTCTGGCATCAGAGCACATTACAAAAGATTAGATTGTATCCTTGAGTTAAGCATTCTGTTGATAGTTAAACATCCTGCTGATACAGATCTAAAGCTGGATAAAGCAGGACAGGCCTCAAAAGATACATCGCATACCTGTTCCTTCTCTCTAGCACATGACCAGTGGTGTGGTATTTGGAGCATGCCACCAAATGCTTCCCATTTTTGATCAAGTCTTACAGTCCCATTTTCAGGCCTGGCTTGTGCAGTGGTTACAATTTCCTATACCACATAGAATGGTCTCCTACACAACCAGGTTTGTAATAAATAATGTCCCTATAGAATTTTATAGCTTACAAAGCACTGTATCTTGAGACATCGCATTGACCTTAATAATTTGTGTACAGGTGTATGGCTTTAGGAAAGACTCTGATATGAAATTCTGGACCTCTTCTCTGTCATATTTTTATGTAAAAAGTAGGACAGATACGAGAGCAAAGAGAGTGTAGAACAGGTTTTCTGGCCATTGGCTTTCCTTATAGTAGAAGTGTATGTTCCCTGCGGGTGTTTTGAATAAAAGCAGTGCCTGCCTTGGAAACTTTATTTCCAATGTTATAATCAGTGAGGCGTTCAATATTTCTAACCCTTTGCTAAACAACCTCTTTGGTGCTTTCCTTCCCCCAGGAGAATGCCCACTTCAGCATCTCAGAGTCCTTGATTGCTGCCATTGAATTAATGAAGTGCAACATGATGAGCCAGTGCCTGGAAGAGGAGCAAGAGGAGGGTGAAGACAGTGATAGGGAGATCCAGGAACTGAAGCAGAAGATCCGTCTTCGTCGCCAGCAGATCCGTACCAAGAATCTACTCCCTGTGTACCAGGAGACTGAGCACGGAAGTGAGTGAAGCAGTGAACACCTCTGTTCCTGTTTCTTCAAGGCTTCAGGATAAGACTTGAAGCTTCTTGGATTTTCTTTTATGCCTTGATTTGAGACGTTATAACCAAGCCAAGGGTCCTCTTTCTGTCAGAGTTCTGTCCTATATTTTTTTTCCTACCAGACCAGAGCCCCACAATTCATCTATTTCCTACCTCAGAAATACCTTCCAAAAAATAGGTTTCTGAAATGAAGAGAACTAAGATCATTGATCCCAGTTTCACTTCCCAGATAGTAGTACCTTCTATTTACATGAAATTTTCTAAACTTCCTGAATAAAATGGGGATCAACCAGCAAGAAGAACTAGTTTCCACTTCCCGAGCACCACTCCCAAGGTTCTATTAACATTTTTTTTGAAGTTGTACCAGGTCCCTTTCGTTGTGACCCCAGAAGAAGTAGATGTTTTTCTTCCTTATTATTAACAGGCTTTCGGGTCACATCTAGCAGCTCCCAGTTCAGTTCACGTGATTCTGCACAGTTCTCTGACTCTGGCTCTGCCGATGAGGTTGATGAATTTGAAATCCAAGGTAAGAAGTGACACTTTGTTTTAAGGGAGCTTTCATTACTTGTGAATTTGAATTTGGAATCATAGCTGAGAAGCTTTACCTAAAGCTAGGGATCTTCAATAGAGTTCATTATGGAATGTTGTTGGTTATTGTAAGGGACAGCCTCTTGTAAAAAACAAAATCCCTTTAATATTTAAACAGAAATGATAACAGAAAGGAAGTGTTCCAGGTGGAGTGGAGTGGCTGTGGAAGTCACCCTGGTGCTTCTTCCTCACTTGTACCTTTCTCTTGGATTCTCACTCGGATTCCTCCTGCGAAAAGCCTAGAATGGCCCATACTATATGAAATTAGAATCTTATTCTCTTGTATTCCATAACACAACTGATATTGTTTCAATGTGTTCAAAAGGAGGCTTATTATAATCATAAAAGGAAAAGGACAGAAAGAGTCACTGGGGAGAAAAAGGAAGAAAAAAAGTTTACAAAATAGAGCTTTATTTTCTGTCCTACCAGTGCTACATTGCTTAGCAGAATCACAGACTCTTATAGTTCTTGTTGTAAGCTTCTGCATAGAGGAGGGGAGGGGTTCTAATCTGGGAAGGCAGTTGTGTTAAATTAGGTTAACCCATGATTTATGGATTAATTAATTCCCGCAAATAATAGAATTTCTTCAAGTTCCCATCAGTGTAACAAACCAACAGACAAACAGAACAAACCAAAAAATAGTTCAGGGACATGGCATTTCTCCCATGTTTGAAACCAAGAGTAATTTTCTTGTGGAGAATCACAGATGCATTGTAACCTCATGACGATAGATCCTTTATTACATGGTGCTCTCATTTCCTGTTTACACTAACCTAGAGTACTCATTCATTGCACAGACCTCCAGGTGTGGTAGCCAGGTTTATTCCTCATTCAGAAATACAATTTTTATGCATATTTTTCCAGGTTTCCACAAAGTTTTCCTTCTGTATTCTCCTTAATGTATCTGATTTCTATTCATTACAAAAGTAGTCATTTAAAACTCATTATTTTTTTGGTTGTGGTTTTCCAACAATTCTCTAATTCTCTGACACCAACTGAGTGTCCTGCAGTTCAATTCTAACACTAATTTCTGGAGCACAGACTGGACTCCAAAGCTTAAGGTCTCAATCTCATGAGACTGTCCCCACTTAGATGCCAGCCACAAATGGGGTTGCCAGGCTACCCACATGTCTCCCCAGCCAAGTAAAAATTCAGGGGTTCCCATGACTCCCTACTCAGGCTCAATAATTAGCTAAAATGACTCACAGAACTCAATAAAGCACTGTGCTTACAATTACAGTGTATTATAAAGGATAAAAGTTAACAGCTACATGAAGAGGTACATAGAGCAAGGTCCCAAAGTGTCCATAGGAATCTCTGTCCCTGTGGAGTCAATTTATACCACACTCCTAGTACATTAATTTTTGTTCACCAATAAAGAAGTTTTCCTAGACCTCATCATTGTAACTTTTTATCAAGATTTCATTATGTATGAATTGGTGATTAAACTTAATCTCCAGGACATCTCCCCTCCTGAGAAATTGGAGTTGGGGCTAAAAGTTCTTCTGGTAATCAGACCTATCCAAGCTAACTGGATGCCCCCAAAGAGTCCCCCTATTAAATAGCATAAACTCAGATATAATACAAAGGGGCTCATTATGGATAACAAAAGACATTCCTGTCACTGAAGAAATAACAAGGATTTTAGGAGCTCTGTGTCTGGAACTGGTTTGAAAACCAAATATCTTTTTTATTATACCACAGTCTGTGACTGACTTGATTTCCAAATTAGAAAAAAATAAAAAGACTTTGCCTTTATCTTGGGATCAGCAGTCAGAATTTCATGAGGATAATATTAAGGTAAATTCAAAACATGCTGCTTCACTGGGTGTGGGTAAGTCTATCCCTTGCAGCACAGCAAAGAGCCAGGGGAAGCTGTGTAATCTGGAAGGAGCCAAATTTGGAATAGCCTGCCTGTGGTGGCATGAAATACACCAGAGGGCCTAGAAAAGATGTTTAATCAACTAACTCTCCAGTCAGTTCAAACCAGAAATCCTTCAAGGAAAAGACCTTAAGGCAGGGTTTCTCAAACTCCAGGCTCCATAATTCTTTGTTGTGGTAGACTGCCCTGTGCGTTGTAGAATGTTAGCATCGTCCTGGCCTCTACCCACTAGATGTCAATAGCACAAGACCCACTCCCACAGCTATGACAATCAGAAATGTCTCCAGACATTGCTCATTATGAAAATCTGGCAAAATCTCTCTGTAGTTGAGAACCAAAGCTATAGTGAATAGTATATCTGTCGAGTATGCCTATAGATTTAAGATCCTAAAAGCAGTTTCATCTTTTGGAACAAAGTCAAGTCCTGATTCCAGGAATGTGTGGTATAGAACTGTCATTTTCATTGATTTATTTCCTGTCTGAATACTAAAGGGTCCCCTTTTATAATCATTATTACACAGATGGTAGCGAAGGATCTAACCTGACTCACATGTCAAAGAACGGACTTTCAGTGTCAATGGCCTCGATGTTTTCAGGTAGTCTGTGTTGCAAGCGTGGGTGTGCTCATACATGCATGCATGTGAATGTTTACACCAGCCTTTGTACATAGTTTATGTGACACCTATCAAGGTTATGAAGACTACAGGGTCTGGAGAACTGGCTGGGCAAAGTTGAACTTAAGCCAGCTACGAACAGTTTAGCTGTTCATTTTCTTCTTTCACGTATGACCCCAACAATTCTCACTGAGACTGTCCTTTTTTATCTTTTCGTTATGGCTGATGGAGGTAGTAGACAGTTTAGAAAGGAATGGTCAGGTGAAGAAATTTTAGTTCAAATCTATAGCTCAGCTACTGCCATATTTCCAGATAGCAAAAGTCAGATAGAATGGTGTGAAACTTAGTGTCTCTTGATTTTTGAATTTGCAGAGCCAAAAGCTATCTCTTTTAGGTGCTTTGTATACAATTAGGATTTACTGCTGCAAATTTTTTACTTTAGTAATTGCTTTGTGATCCAAACAGGCCTTCTGTAGGTGGTGGGGTTAACTGTAAGAAAGTAGCAGTTTTCTCCTCAAAGTGGCTTTACAACATACAAACAACAACAAAATTCAGGACTTTTATTAAACAGTTAATTTGTACTTAATATTGCCAGCCACTAGAATCTGAAATAATTATGTAAAATCAGATCAAGGTTTAGAGAAATAAAAGTAATTAGGAACTTTTTTCTCTATTCCTGAATTGTTATAATTTATTCTAACATAGTCTTCCCTTGCTTGAGATGTAATTACCCTGTCACTTTTTAAGTGGTTTCTAATGTGCTTACAACCACAGACCTTTGCTAGTGCATTTATTGACTGTAAGGTACTTTTTCATTGGTCTACCTGAACCTTTATTTGAGCTTCCTAGTATCCTTCACCCATTTTGGGAGTGTTAAAGCTTTTTTTTTTTTTTTAATACACCAAGGATATGAATCATTTTTCAATTAAACTACTTTTTCTTGTAATCCACATCCCGATATATTAGGAGACTTAGGGGGAAAGCAATCAGAACAACCTCTCTCAAAGGTTTTACCTTCTTTGTACACATAGATTCCCAATTATGAAAGTATAATAGACAATTCATCTTTCTCTACTCTAGGTTTATTTATTGCCTGCTGTTTATTTTCACCTGTTTCTGGCCTTTAATCAAGTTTATTACTGTTACCAAATTCTTTCTAAAAAGTATCATTATAGTTTTTATTAGCAGTCTTTTTGGTCATGTCTAGAGGTTTACAGATCACATCTAGAGGGTTTTTTTTTTTTTTAATCACCGTAAGTAATTTTTGCTATTCAAGAATCTCTTGGACCCTGGCTGGTGTGGATTAGTGGACTGAGTACTGGCCTGCAAACCAAAAGGTCACCAGTTCGATTCTGGGTCAGGGCACATGCCTGGGTTGCGGGCCAGATCCCCTGTTGGGGGTGTGTGAGAGGCAACTGATTGATGTTTCTTTCCCTCTCTTTCTCCCTCCCTTCCCCCCTCTCTACAAATAAATACATTAAAAAAAAAAAAACAAGAGTCTCTTGGGATACTATCATAAGAAGTTCATCAGAATCTCTAACATCCTTGCAAAAATTAAGAATCATGTTATGGACATCGTCTATGATAAACATCCTGCATATTGTAATACTTTACCCAGTGTAATCACTTTTCTTAGATATTGATTCATCAAGTAGGCCATATGGAACAGAAATGTTTATGAAGGAAATAGATATGAAAGTTACTTCCTCCTAGCAATAAAGTGGATATAAACCTTGTGATCATAGAAAGCTTTGTATTCATTAACATCGATTTCTTTTTTAAAAATAATTTTATGGAGGTATAATTACATATCAGTATTTACCCACTTTAAATGTATAATAATTCTTAGTAAATTTACTAAGTTGTGCAACCATCACTACAATCTAGTTTTACAACGTTTCCACCATCCCAGTAGGTGCCCCTTTAGTTATTCTTGTTTCGACCTCAAGCCACAGCCCAGTGCTAATCCACCTTCTGTCTGTAGATTTGCCTTTTCTGGACATTTCATATTAATGGAATCATACAAGATATGATCTTTTGTGTCTGGCTTCTTTCATCTTATCTAATCCTTCTGATTGCCCTGGCTGGTTTGGCTCAGTGGATTGAGCGTCGGCCTGCGAGCTAAGTGTCGCTGGTTCGATCTTCCAGTCAGGGCACATCACAGAAGGAAAACTCTGACTCCAAAAAACCTCCGCTGCCTTGCAGCATACCTCTTCAGGGGAAAGGCTAAGGGAGTAAACCCCGACAGAAAATCCGGAGCCGGAGTCCCTAAGGCGGTTTGACGTTGTAGTCAACACCGGCAACTCCTGCGGCGCACCTGAAGCCAAGCTGTATTGACTCCGTCTTTCCCTTGGATCCTTCAGCTGCGAAGAGAGGGGGGGTCTGCTGCATGGGCAAGAGCAGACCCTCCATATCACCCTGCCCAGGCTCTGTAGCTTCAGCTTCACTGGAGAGGACACTCCAGCGTCATCGCAAGATGTCGATTCAACACGGGAGGAGACAGATACCGTGTCACTCCCGAGTCGGACTGCACAGCCATTCTCGGCAGGTGCAGATAGACTCTTAAGAAGCTACACCATCATCTCAAGACGGACGGCTGCCGACGAATCCTTCTGATAGTGTCTGCCAATGAGCTCCCAGTTCCAAATAGTCTTTTCAACTTCTTTAGTTATAGTGTTTTGTTGTTCTTTTTATCCCCATACCCACCTTCATCCTCTTCTATTACAGCTGCATCTATTCTTCTTTATCTTCCTTTGTACAATAAATTCTTCTAGAATTTCAATTTTCTGCACATATGTATCTATAGTTAGGGTCCAATCAAGGGACAGAAATCATACAGGAATTTGAATAGAGAAATTTACTATAAAGAATTAACTATAATGGGGGATCAAAGTAGTGGGAAACTGACTCATCCTGAGCAAAGAGAATGGGAACGCATACAGGAGCAGCAGATACAGGCAGCAGTCTATCCCTAGGGCTGAGATAGAGCACCCGGAGTAGGAAGAAATGTAAAAGAGGGCCACATCTCCACGGCTGAGATTCAGACCTCCTAGCTCACTGGATGGTTGAGGAGTTCTCTGAAGTTGCAGAGCTGCCCTGAGGGAGTGCCAGGGCGTGCTGTCCACAGGAGGTGTCATGCCAACGGCCCTCACCAGGAAAGCATTCTCTGGGGTGCAGGAGGAAGCTTCCCTCAGAGAGGTGCCATGCCTCAAATCTCAAGGGGAGCCGAAGTGGCACTTGCTGTGAAGCTTCTCCAGGAGATGCCAAGGGAAGCTGTTTTATGAGGAGTACCAGTACCACTGGTAGCACTCTGCTGCAAAGCCACCCAAAGTCATGCTTACCTTGGGGAAAGTCACTTGCACTGCAGGAGTTTGCCTAGAGCGCTCAGGAACCAGCAAGAGAAACCCCTTCCTCCTCCAGTGCCCCTCCAGTGCCCTCTACTGACTAAGCTTAACATCGCACCGGCTAGCAAAAGATGAATGTTTACAAGTCCAGCTCCGCTAGCACAGAACAGACAATGAGAAGGACAGGTTTGGAGCTGAAGGGCAATAAATTGATAACTGGCACAGTAGATAAAGAGGGAACTTCATGAACTATATTTTCTGACAACTTTTAAAATTATATCCAATTCAAAGTAATCACTTACTTCTCCCTACCCGCCCCTTTTAAGTAATTTTTTCTCCTTTTATAACAAGAATAATTGTGGTTCTTCATTTTGAAGTGTTTTCCTCTTGAGTCAGAAGTTACATAAAATTCATTGGAGCTGGATTTCTAGATGTGCTGAGTATCATCTTATCTGTTAGAAGCAAAGCAGGATGGAAACCAATGTAAATTCTGAAGTTGACTCCATTCCTCTGCCTTTGTTGATTTTGCTAAGGTAACAAAGTTTTAGCCAGTTCTTCACTGATCATCCCTATACCAGTGTCTGGACATGCACAAGTTCTTCTTATAACTTGTCATTATTTTTGTTTTTTGTTTTTATATTTTTGAACATTTTATCCTATTAAAGCATTTGAAATCAGTCTTTGTCAATGAATTGATAAAAATTTTCATAATTAGGTTAACTTCCATTTGGAAGACAAGCTTCTTAAACTTCTTTCTAAAGTGTTTTCATTTAATCCATCCAGATGAATAGCTTCCTCCTCTTTCTTTATTCCCTAATTATGTTAGACCCATGTCTCCTTTTATCCAAATACTTGACTAGTGTTTCAACCACATTAGCTTAATCATCTTCTTGAACTGATTAGAGAGTCAGCAGGATGCAACAGAAGCCCAGTGTCCACAAGGCCTTCATGGTACTTGATTGGTGTCAGGTATCATGTCCCTTTTCATGTCAGGTGCTGCCTTTTCCCCTCCATTCCTGGAGTAAGAGCCTCACATCCAATCCTGTGTGGTCTCCCACACGCTTGGGAGTATTTGTGATTAGCTAGGAAGTCATTGCACCTGTGGTAAAAAAGAAGACCCATGATAAAGCATGACTTGACTATGTTGGAGTAATTTCCAAAGAGGAGAGACTGGTGTTTTTCTCTCAGAGAAAATAAGACTTTCTCTCTTTGAGAATGAAGAATTGCTGAATACTTTTTATGAAGACAGTGATTTCCTTAGCAGTTGAAATATCAATCATTTCTTCTCTCTGGTGGTGTAGTGTTTTCTTTAATAGCTTGGTCCTAAAGTAACAACATTAGTGAGCTCTTTATTCAAGGATATCTGTCTAAGATGTTCTCTCATTCTTCCTTTTTTGTCACACTCAAAAAGTTCGCTTTTTGCTTTTAGCCAATTGATCATTTATTTGGGAAATGGTTTCTAAAAACCTATTATGTACAGCCACTCTGAGGATTATAAGGACAAGGCAAGACTTAAGTACAATCCGAGACAGTGTAAGTGTTATTCAAATAAGTGGTCTATGAAGGTTACTGTTGTCTAGAATTTTTTCCCCTCTGTTCAGAATGGAATAGACTACTAGCAGCATATTGGGATATGGATTTTTGGTGGTGCAAATTCAGGTGGATAATTATGATATACATGAACTTCTTTGTTAAATAAAATAAAATATTTTACTAACTATTCAAAAATGTCATTGCTGTCTTAAGTTTTTCTATGCTGAGAGAGCATATGAAAGTTGGCAGATTTCAATTTTGTTCTCTTCCTTGTGTATATTGCTTTGAAGACTTTGATTTGTTAGGAATATTATTTGATTATAAACTTGTATACAGAGCCCTGCGTTAAGTATTTTAGGTCCACACAGAAGAATTAGACATGATCTCATTTCCTCAAAAGTAGATTTTACCATCTAATGGTACATACAAAAAATAGAGAGAGGATGTGAAGAACAATTCAGCTACTCATGGGCAAATGCTAAGTGATGTCATGCAAGCTTTATTGAGGGGCTTGAATGCACTAGATTGATCATTGTGTAGGTTTGATTAGGAAAAGAGGGTCTTTTCACTGGCAGCAAAGGAAATGAGGGATTAGACTTATCTGAACAGTCTTGTTTTCATGACTTGAATAGGTTCTGTTTGCCTTTCTCAACATGGCTGCTATGTTTCACATTTCCCCCATCCAAGTATTTTAGTAGATAAGGTCTCTGGAGGTTAAGGCATATCATTATTAGAAATCTTCTTCAAAATCCTTTATCAGAAATACACATTGAAAAGCCTGAGAGTGCTGTAGTAAAGACCATGTTGAATAGTCTGTGAAAATATGTTGGTTATCAAGCATCTCCAGGGAGTTTCGAAGCCATAGAGTAGTTCATTTCTTTCCTGTACCATCAGACAGGAAGCAAATATTTCCATGAAACTTTTTTAAGGATATGGAAGACTTCTCACATTCAGGGGTAATAGCAATAGTGATTCCATGTTAGAAGCAAAGTTCCAGTTCAACATACATTTAATGAGTAACCTCTGTGACCTGAGTTCTGTGTTAGGTACTGATGTTATGAAAAAAGAGCTAGCTAGAGTTCTTGCCTCTACAAGTTTATTATTTAAGAGGGCTTGAGATTTAGAGAATGAGGGAGAGAGTGGAGTAATTTATTTTGTGTTTCTGCTTGATAGAGGATGTGTCCATGTGTGGCTTAATCCTTAATCCTTTCTTTTCTTGTTCACTGTTTTGCATCAAGTCTGAGTCTGTTATTCCACCTGGATTTGTAGCCACTTTGACCTTCTCAGTGCTATGCCTATTGTCACTAATTCAGCCTGGTTGTGACTTGAACAGAGCCAAACTATAAATTATGTGTAGAGCTTCACCTGGACTTTGCTCCTTATCCTGCGTAATATGTAGCACCTAGCTGCTCCCATGAATGCTTAGCTGGCAATAGCTTGGAAAGGTTTCCATTATTATCCCTTACCACCTCTCTCTTATCTCCGATTTCCATTTAGATGCTGACATCAGAAGGAGCACAGCCTCAAACAACAAATCCTCGATTTCCTCCCAGACTTTGTAAGTACTTAAAAAAAAAAAAAATGCAAACCTTTGTTCCATTTATTTTGTTCTTCAGATTTCACATGTATGTGAAATCATGTGGTATTTTTCTTTGTCTGAGTTATTTTACTTAGCATAATACCCTGTAGGTCCATCTATGCTTCTGCAAATGGTAAGATTTTGTTCTTTGTTAAGGCTGAGTAATACTCCATTGTGTATATGTACCACAACTTTTTTATCCACTCATCTGTTGATGGACACTTGAATTGCTTCCATATCTTGGCAGTGAACATAAGTGGCAGTGAACATAGGGTACATATATTCTTTTGAATTAGTGTTTTGGGTTTCTTCAGATATATACCCAGAAGTGGAATTGCTAGGTCTAAGAAGCACAAATTGGTAGTTACAAAATAGTCAGGCAATGTAAAGTACAGCAAAGTTAATTTAGTCAATAATATTGAAATAACTATGTATGGTACAAGGTGGGAAGTTGAAATATTGGGGGATCTCTTTGTAAAGTATGATTTTCTAATTACTATGATAAGCACCTGAAACTGACACAAAATAATATTGAATGTGAACTGTAATTTAAAAATAAAAATCCTTGGGGTATGTGGAGAAACAAAGCCAGTTCTTGGCATATGGATGGGAGAGACCATGGATGGAGCCATCCACGTTCACACAGAGGCAAGGCTAATGCGATGGGCCGCCTGGTGGTGGCAAGACCAGGGGAAGATAGTAGAAAATCATTGGTTCAAAAGGGGTTGGGCTGTGGTGGAGGCAAAGCTCGCAGTGTGGATTGTTCCTTCTTTCCTAACAGATTATACCAGAGGCCCCCAGAAGATCAGGTCTCAAAATTGAAAAGAGCGATCATGATTTCTGACTAAGCAATCAAATTGAACAGATTCTAAGTTGTAGTTGCTCATTTGGGAATAACAATAACCCAGTTTACTCACTTTATTTTGTAAACAGGTGTTATGATCCCCGTTTTGTAGTAAAGAAACTGAAGTTTAGAGAAAGGAAGTGGTACAGAATTCTTAACTAGCAGTGCCATACAATGCTAGTAAGTGGGTATGAGCCTAAGTCTTAGGACTGTAAGACCAGTATATTTTATACTATACACATATCTAAAGATGACAAGAAAAGAAACTTAGCAGACTAAGTACTGGGAGTGTTTTCTCAGCCCAGAAGGCACTACATATGGTATCAGGTTCTGAAGGGAAGGCTCCCATTTTCCTGTCTTTTCTATGTGTTCAGCCTTTCTTGAATCTCTTTTTTTCCAGGTCCCACTGCTTCCTGCACTCCACATCCGCTGAGGCAGTGGCCATGGGGCTCCTGAAGCAGTTTGAGGGGATGCAGCTCCCAGCCGCCTCGGAGCTAGAGTGGCTAGTTCCAGAGCATGATGCCCCTCAGAAGGTAGATTCCTGAGCTCTTTTTCTCCACCTTCTGTCCAGCCCTAGGAGGTTGTGAGCTTTTCTGATACTGTTCTCTTTTGTCACATGTCCCCAGTCTAGAATGAGCCTATGTGTCTCCTTCCTTACTCATGTAAGACATTCATTGCGATATATTGAAGGAATGAATGAATGAATGCTTGCCTAGGTTTTCCCGAGCAATTGTCAAAACAAGAGATAATGGCTCATTCACTGTCCTTATTTCACATGACTGCTCACTAGACCCAGAGGCGGAACTCCTGTGTGTGACCACCTTTGAGACACTGTGAGGAAGTGAATTATTCATAGTCTTCTTTGCTCTGCATTGAGTAAGGCATGAAGCACCCTGGAATACCAGGGGTCCTGGGGTGGGTTCTGGGACAGATTGGCATTGGGGGCTACCACCCTGGGATGCTGTTTCTGTTCCTTTTGCTTCTTGGAACCAAGGCCCTCACTTCTAATAGCCTGGTGTCTATAGTTTCAAGGGCCAAGTTTCCCTGAAGCCTTTACCTATGGTGTTCCTGAAATGTTTTTCATTGACTATGCTTCTTTCATGGCCAGAGGTTCAAGCAGTGTTCCCCGGACTGTTCATGTTAGATCACCCTGTGCTTTTCTCCTGCAGCTCCTGCCCATCCCTGACTCACTGCCCATCTCGCCAGATGATGGGCAGCACGCTGACATCTACAAACTGCGTATTCGTGTTCGTGGCAACCTGGAGTGGGCCCCACCCCGGCCTCAGATAATTTTTAATGTTCATCCAGCCCCAACGTGAGTAGCCAGTGGCTGTGCCCTCTGACAAATAGATACATTCTTTTTGGATTGTCAGAGCTGTCTCCTTAGCCTCTTTTTTTTTTTTTAATATGCTTTATTGATTATGCTGTTACAGTTGTCCCAATTTCTTTTCCCTTTGTTCCCCTCCACCCAGTGACCCCCTCCCTCCTTTTGCCCCCCCCCTTAGTCCATGCCCATTGGTTGTGCATATAGTTCCTCTCAACATCTTCCTGTCTATTCCACTCCTTCCTACGATGCTTCCTAATTCCTGCACCATCTCCCTCCCTTTCCCCTCTATGCCCTCCCTGCTGACCTCCCCCGAAAATGTTCCCCATACCTATAATTCTTTCCCCACTCTCGTTGCCTACTTAGTTTGCCTTTGTTTCGGTTCCCTAGCTTCTGTTGTTGGTTGTTGTGATACAGCTTTCATTTTAATGTTCATAGTTTTGATCCTTTCTCCTAAATAAGTCTCTTTAACATCTCACATAACAGTGGTTTGGATCTGATGAACTCCTTCAGTTTTACTTTGTCCTGGAAGCACTTTCTCTGCCCTTCTATTCTGAATGACAGCTTCGCTGGGTTGAATAATCGTGGTTGTAGGTTTTTGCTTTGCATTACTTTAAATATTTCTTGCCCGTCCCTTCTTGCCTGCAGTTTCTTTTGAGAAATCAATTAACAGTCTTATTGGGACGCCTTTGTATGTAATTCTCTTTTTCTCTCTTGCTGCTTTTAAGATTCTCTCTTTAGCCTTAATTTTTGACATTTTGATTATAATGTGTCTTGGTGTCGTTCCCCCTGGGTCGTTTTTTTGAAACTCTCTGTGCTTCCTGGACCTGTAAGTCTATTTTCTTCCCCAAGTTAGAGAAGGTCTGCTTCATTATTTTTTCACATAATTTTTCAATTTCTTTTTCTTCTTCACCTTCTGGCAACCCTATGATTCCAGTGTTGGCCTGCTTATAGCTGTTCGATAAGTTTCTGAGCCTCTCCTCTTTTTCCTCACTTCTCGTTTCCTCTTTCTGCACTGGTTGACTGTTTGTTCCTTCCCTATGTTCCGATTTGTTGATTTGATCCCTGGTTTTCTTGCCCTCACCACTAGTTTCATATGTGTTTTTGTTCATTTCAGCAGGACTAGCCTTCATTTCTTCCTCATCTTGTTTAAGATCTGCTGTTAGGTCTGTAAGCGCTTTCATAAGCAAAGCTCTGAACTGTGCCTCAGAAAGATATCCTATCTGCTGCTTTGTTAGATTAGATATTTGCTGTCTGGTCAGCTGCATCACTGGGATCTCTATCATGATCTGTGCCATCCGGAACAGTTTTGTGTTTACCTTTGCTTCCTGGGCAGGGCTGTCACACCTCCTACGCTATAGGGGGCGGAGCCCTGTGCACTCGTCACAACTGGGTGTTTTCTGCGGGGGTGGGGGTCCAAGATGAATTCCTGCCGTTCACTCTCTGCTGAAAGATCAGGAGCCTCGTCCTCCTCCGTCCCCACCCCCACTGGGCCTCACAGTCCAAGGCAAGGGGGGTCTATCTTCCCCGGCTTTGGAATCGCAAGCTGACAGGTCTGGTCTGCAGCCAGGGGTGCTCCCCGGGTGCTTCTCACCTCCCCTTAAATACAGGTGTCTGTGCTTACCGCTGTCCTGCCTCTGTCACTGCTGCTGCCGCGGACAGCACAGCTTGAACTCTCCTCCCTGGCTTCGCCCCTCCTACATGTCTGGACGAGCACCACTTCTTTATAACTTCATACGTTGGTCTTCCATTTATTTTCTGGAACTTCTGGTTATTGCTGGTTTTGCGGTAGTTATATTCCTTCTTAGTTGTGGAGGGAGATGGAGTGTTTCAGTCTAGGCCTCCATCTTGGCCGGAAGTCTCCTATGTTTGTTTGCTTTCGTGTCTCAGGGAGAGCTGTCACTTCTACTACGTTGTAAGGGGCGGAGCCTTAGGGATTCGTCAGTAACGGGCCACCTGTTTCACCATGTTGTGGCTCTGCATGTGGGGGAGGGGTCTGAGAAGGAACAATGCTGCTTGCCCAGCACTCACCCCTTTTCCAGGCATTTCTCCCACTTCCACACAGGACTGGCGCCCCTCTAGCTGCTGCCCTGGCTGTCGTTCCCAGAGCGGGTGGGTCTGCAGACGTTGTAGGTCCATCGGGGCCCTTTAAACAAGCAGACTCTGCTGAGACCAGCAGTTTCTGCCTCCGTTCAACCCCCACTGGTCTGCACAGTCAGAAACAATGAGGCTTGATTTTCCCCAGAGGTGGGACAGTGAGCTGCTCCGGTGAGGAGCTGGGAACACTCCCCAGGTGTCCCTGCTGACTTTTTAAAACGTGTGACTGCACTTTCCGCCGGCCTGCTGCTGTTGCCACTGCTGCCACCACCACGCCGTGTCCTCTCTGCCCCAGCTCCGCCCCTCCTATCTGTCTGGATGAGTATTTTTTCTTTATATCCTTGTTTGCTGGACTTCCATGCACTTTGATTTTCTGGAACTTCTGGTTGTTTCTAGTTTTGAGGTAGTTGTATTCCTTCTTAGTTGTGGAGGGAGACGCAGCATGTCTGTCTATGCCTCCATCTTGGCCGGAAGGCCCATCCTCTTGTCTCTGTATCCAACTGTACATCCCACACAGTTCTGAGAGGCAAAGGGAGAGGATTATCCATTTTGTCTGTAAGTCTTACTCTTAATCCTCCCACTCTTTTCCAGAGGTACCTGGAAATGAGGGCTTTTATCGTTGGCTTTTCCAGCCTGTTGCCTTCCTCCCAGTCGTTCTGTGAGCTTACTGGTTTTTCTTCTCTTTTGAAGATAGATGGGCAATTGCTTTTCTTTTCCGTTGTTTTCTCATCTTTACTGTTTCTCATACCCTGGCTGGTTTGGCTCAGTGGATTGAGCGTCGGCCTGCGAGCTAAGTGTCGCTGGTTCGATCTTCCAGTCAGGGCACATCAGAGAAGGAAAACTCTGACTCCAAAAAACCTCCGCTGCCTTGCGGCATACCTCTTCAGGGAAAGGCTAAGGGAGTAAACCCCGACAGAAAATCCGGAGCCGGAGTCCCTAAGGCGGTTTGACGTTGTAGTCAACACCGGCAACTCCTGCGGCGCACCTGAAGCCAAGCTGTATTGACTCCGTCTTTCCCTTGGACCCTTCAGCTGCGAAGAGAGGGGGGGTCTGCTGCATGGGCAAGAGCAGACCCTCCATATCACCCTGCCCAGGCTTTGTAGCTTCACTGGAGAGGACACTCCAGCGTCATCGCAAGATGTCGATTCAACACGGGAGGAGACAGATACCGTGTCACTCCCGAGTCGGACTGCACAGCCATTCTCGGCGGTGCAGATAGACTCTTAAGAAGCTACACCATCGTCTCTCGAGACGGACGGCTGCCGCCGACGACGACTGTTTCTCAGCTCTTCCATTTGTACACAAAGTGTGGTTCATTAATTGGGGAGAGTCACTGCTTAGACCTAAATTCTGACCTTATAATCCTTGGTTTGAATTGGTTCTCCCAACAAGTTCCATGTGTCCAATTCTAAAAAAATAGGTGAATGCCCCTCTCTTCCCATGCTTAACAAGAGCCCTATGTTTGTATCCTCGTCCTTCACATCTCAGAGGCCTCATTCTGCTGGTATCTGGCAATCCCCTCTCCTTTCCCTTTCCTCAGGAGGAAAATTGCTGTGGCCAAGCAGAATTACCGCTGTGCAGGATGTGGCATCCGGACTGACCCTGGTGCGTATCTTCTTGGACCCCTATGCTGCCTTCAAGGGCTTTACCCTTCTACATGCTTGGGCAGGGGGCTGTTCAGAGAAGGTAGTAAGAGGAGGTGACAGACAGAATTGGGGAAAAGGAAGGAAGGGGCCTAGAGGGGAAGGGATAAAACTAGGCGAGAACATTGTCAATCAGAGAGAAATTATTTCTGGGAGCACATTGTTGGGATTGGGTACTTTTGACCAGGTTCTTAGAGGTTGGATCTTACCGACTTTGGCAGGGTTTGTTTTCTGAGTTGCCTCCAGGTGGTACACAGAAACGGCAGGCCCCACTCTGTGGGTTTCTGCCAGCTTTGGGAGCTCAGAAAGAGCTGCCTAGAGCCCACTGGCCATCCCTTACTGCTCTTTCAAAAGGAATAGCAGAGCTGCCTCACCAGCTTATAGATAGGAAAGCCCCATCTGACCTTTTGACTTCCTGGTTTTTCCAGATTATATCAAGCGCCTGCGGTACTGTGAATACCTGGGCAAGTACTTCTGTCATTGCTGCCATGAGAATGCCCAGATGCTTATCCCCAGCCGGGTTCTGCGCAAGTGGGACTTCAGCAAATATTATGTCAGCAATTTCTCCAAGGACCTGCTCATTAAGATCTGGAATGATCCTCTCTTCAACGTGCAGGACATCAACAGCGCCCTCTATAGGAAGGTCAAGCTGCTCAATCAAGTTCGAGTGAGACACTTGAAACGGTCCCATCATAGATTAATCCTTCTTGTCCCCTCCCTGTGTTCGTTTGTACAGGCTTTTCCAAGATCACCACACTTTCCTTGTCACCGTTGTCAGAGCTGTAACCATTGCATCATTCATACTTTCTCTATGTACTTTATCTTGCCATTTTCTAGTTAGCATTCAAAACCTGCCAGGGCAGCTCTGCAGCTGTAGATAGCACTCAGTGGCAAAAGCGGGATTTCTTCCATCTCTGAAAATATTATGAATGGAGAAAAGGGTGACGTGGGAAATTCAAATTCTGGATTTCTTAGCTGTTCCTGCTATGTATGTGATTTGGGCAGCCTGGCCTAGCGGAGGGGCTGACTGGAGTTCATTTTGAAGTGAGTTGTTGAGTTACAGGCATAGAGAACAATCTGGCTCCCAGGGTTTAAATGTATTGGTCTAATGATTGTTTCTCTTTTTCATTCCCCTTCTTACCTCCCACCTCCCACCGCAACGTCTGTATCCTCAGCTCCTGCGGATCCAGCTGTATCACATGAAGAACATGTTTAAGACGTGCCGATTTGCCAAAGAGTAAGTCTTGCGTGGTAGCCAGAGGCCTCTGGCTGAGTTAGTGTCTCTGAAAAAAACATGTCCCAGCAGTTGGCTCTTGTTATGTGGAGGAGAGTGGGGCGAGGGTAGGGAGAGATGTTGCAGAAAATTCCAGAAATGGTAAATGAGAAGCAGGAACTGTCTGTTTTCTTCTCTCTGGAAGGAAAAATCTGGTGATTCTATCCAGGGTAGGCCTACTGCTCTTTGTAAGCTGGCATGAATCACTCTGCAAAAGGGTATAACAGTCACTTCTGCCATCCAGACACCTGGTAGAATGGAGGGTTGGGGTGACCTGGAACACCTGGCTTGGCTGAATGTTGGCCACTTTATAACTTCTGCCTGGAAGCCTTTTCTTTCTTTATCTTTCTTCTGAATAGAGAGCCTACTACTCTGATGTGCCACCCAAGGTGTTCATTCTCCGCTCCCACCCATTTCCCCTCTTCCCCTGTAGCCTTCTGGATTCCTTTGACATAGTCCCAGGCCACCTGACAGAGGATCTCCACCTGTACTCGCTGAATGACCTGACTGCAACCAGGAAGGGGGAACTGGGGCCTCGGCTTTCTGAGCTCACCAGGGCAGGGGCTGCCCATGTGGAGCGATGCATGGTAAGAAAAGTCTTGCTTTGCTGTGCGACTGGACCCTTGCTTAGGGATATAGGCTGTGGGATGGACCCAGGGTTCTTGCCATTTAGTTCTAGAAGGTTGAAATGGCCTGTGAACACTGGTGAGAGGAGCTGAGCAGGATTGCTGTTCCCTGGGTTGGTGAACAGCTAAATCATCCAGATTGGAAGAATCTAGAATTAGAAGAGGATTTGGTGCTGGCATTGTCCCTGGGTAACTGGGCAGTTCTAGGCAGACCTTCACTAAAGAATCGTTATGATGTAAGAGGAGAACCTGGATTAGCATCTGGAGAGGGACTAGGTCTTGACTTTACCATTTTCAGTCATTGTGACCAAAGGAAATACTTTGCCCTCTCTGAGGTGAGCCTCAATTTTTTTGTCTCTAAAAACAAAGTGCATAATTACTACACACTGTCCTTTCCTCTCAGTGTTTTTGAGAATTGATGAAATAATTTATGTGAAAGCATTTTGCAAGCTTTAATTATTCTATAGATTCAAATTATTGTTCTTGATACACCCAATATGCCGGAAATTTGGAAATTTTATTTTTAGAATTTCCCATTTTAGAATATGCTCAGTTTGTGTTCCCCTTCTAGTCACAGAATTAGAGCTTAAAATGTAACACAGGCAATTTGAAAGACATAGCTATAACGTGTCTGAAGGCTGGGTGTTATTTTGGAGAAATATTCTTGCCTTCACATTTTATCTTAATTGGCTGTGGTTCCTATTTCAAAATAAAATCATTGCTCAGACTGGAATTTTGACTTCAGGAAGCCTTTTGGGCACCACTCTTTTCTTGTTTTCACCTCTTCATTGGGAGCCACTCTCACGGTCGGAGTTTCTCAAACTTGTGCCTCTCTTGTCTCCACCTTACAGCTGTGTCTCAGACTGCCCCGTCCGGTCCTAGTTTGGTTGTCATACTTCTAAGTCTAGCCCGGGTCTCCTCTGAAGGCGGGATATCACCTTAGAGCCCTCCTAAGTCTCATTTGTTTTGCACCTCCCCTCACTTTTATTCAACCTCTTGTGCCAGTTCCTGGTGTGCTCTCCCTCATTTTGCTGCCTGTTCCTTTCTTCCCAGCTTTGCCAAGCCAAGGGCTTCATCTGTGAATTCTGTCAGAATGAGGATGACGTCATCTTCCCTTTTGAGCTCCATAAGTGCCGGACCTGTGAAGGTGAGGGCTGGTGCCAGGTTTGGAGTGGGCAAATAAGACTGAACACAAAGCTAATGTACTTCCCTGCAGCCACCCCGTTAACAAGAGTTTGGCTTGATTCAGCGACTCCCTGTGTTTCACCACAGGCACCCTGGGCCATGGTGGTGAAAGGGGCTGTAGCAGCAATTTCGTGCCTGAGGTAACCCAAATTGTGCTCTTCTCTCTCACCTTCCCATCCTGAGCAGAATGTAAAGCATGTTACCATAAAGCTTGTTTCAAGTCTGGAGGCTGCCCCCGGTGTGAGCGGCTACAGGCCCGGCGGGAGTTGCTGGCCAAGCAGAGCCTGGAGTCCTACATGTCAGACTATGAGGAGGAACCCACTGAAGCTTTGGCCCTAGAGGCCACCATCCTGGAGACTACCTGAAGAAAGCACGTTACGCCCTTTCTCTCGGGGCTAGGGTCACAAAATGCAGAACTGAGCCACCCTTTTGAGGACTTCCCCACTTATTTTTTTTTATTGTTATCATTATTATTTTTTTATGATTTTCCTAATATCCATATGTAGCCAACCTTTGTTCAGTTGGTGGGGTCCAGTCTGTTGTGACAATTTGTAGGTACCAGGTATTTCCATCAGAACTGACACATGGGTCCTTAAGTGAAGCTTCTAGTGCCTCTGTTCAGGGAATGGACAGTGAAACCCAGTTATCCATGGCCTACTTCACTTGGGAAAGGTCAGGTTTTGGCTGCATCTCAAGTATCATTTCCAGTTTTGTTTTGTTTTAGTTCTGGAGCTTCTGAGCCAAGCTTATCTCAACCAACTCACTTCTCCTCTGCTGCTGAAACAGGAGGATGGAGTTTTCTCTCTCTCACTCCTGAAATAGGGTCAGACTGTGCCCTAAGGAGAAGCAGCAGAGAATGGGACTACATTATGGACATTCTGTCCAGCTTAGGTATTTTTGAGGCCATAAAGACAGAATTATTACTACCCTGGAATCCACAGAGACCTCAAAGAGACAGCCATGTTTGAAGTATTCTAGGCATAGATGATGTGACATCTGACTTTCTTTATCTACCCTGGTGCACTTGAAGCAAAGAACAGAATGAATACTTAGGCCAGGCCTGTTTACAGCCTCACACCACGCATAACTGAGGCTACAACTCCGTTGCTTAAGGAGAATATATTCAGAAGAGCTATTGGTCTCCTCTTAGGTGATAAGGTCCCTATCTCTGGTTCAGGTATGATGCCATCCTAAACTGAGGACAGAAACCCCACCCACCATTGTATTTGTGGGTCTCTTGCTACTGTGTCCTCTGTTAGGTGGTCATTGTGATTCTGAGTAAAAGGACAGCCCAACTCCATTCTCTCTTTCCCTTTCCTGTAACAGAGCTGGGACCCTCCCTGATGGCTGATCTCTTGCCTTAGTTTTTTGTCAAAGTTGGAGAAAAAGCTTCCTGCTATTAGTGGTATTAGAGAACTTGACAGTTTATGGATGTGAGTGTGAATATTCCTGTAGCCTTTATGCCAAGTATGCACTGAACTCTTTAGCTTTTCATATTACTAATTTTAACACACATACACCTTTCCTTTTTTAATATATGTGTTTTGATGGGAAAAGTTTTTGATGGGACCATGTACATGCTTATGGTGTTCTTGTAAGTTGCTGTAGCTCCTGACATGTGTGTAAAACACTGACCTATATGTAAAACACAGCAACTTAAAGAACACTGCTCTGAGGGCCAGCAGCTCTGTGAACTAAAACCCACAGCATTTTTGTTCTGGGACTGACTTCTGCCTGTGTACCTGTCTTTCTGTAGTTGCTTACTAGTAGAAAAAACGTGGTGTGTGTGCTGCCCTAGAAAGCTAAACAGAAAGTTGCACATGGTTGTTGGAAGCTGAGAAGTGCCTGAGCTGGAGGCAACCAGGAGTCTCACAGGAAGTAGAAGGGGCAGTAAGGTAACAGTCAGGTCTGAGTCTCCACCGGGGCAGGAGGGAGCAGGGAGGAACTGAGCGGTAGCATTGGTCCCTCTTGCTCAAACTTTGGATCTGAAGGCTGCATCAGGCTGGAAAACCCTGAGGTTGTTCTCCCTTTAGTTCTTGGGGGAAGCTCTGAAAACCAAGGCCTCCAGTCCAGTCCTGTTTTGAAGAGCTGACCAGCAGCTTTCTTGTCCTTCAAGAAGCTTTGGGAATGATCCCATAAAACTCAAGGTTCACTAGGCTATAGATTCAGATTCAGGGATTTGTAAAAATGGTGAGCTCTACTTCCAGTTTTGGTTGAAATGAGAAATCCAGCTTCTTACTTCAAGTCACTACACTGGAGGAGAGGCATCTTCTTGTTATTGTCCCTCCTGTTTCATGTTAGCGTAGGATCAAAGAGTGAAAAATGCTGACATAGTTTCTAAAACTGAGCTCAACAACCTTACATGCTCCTGGATTTCACTGATTTTTCTTCACCTCCCCCACCCCATTCCTTAGGCTGTATATCTGTTTTAGTGACCCTGACACCGTGCTGTCATCACTGTCCAAATACCCACTTATTTATTTATTTGAGAGTAGGGGAAGAGAGGAATGAGGGTAGGATATTTTGAAAGCACTTTGCAACTTACCAGTATCTGAAAATCCCTGCTGTTGTGGGGAGAAGCTTTGAATGCACTGAAGAAAGTTCCTTGGGAATGAAGGTGGGAGGAAGTGTTCTTTTCTATAAATAAAGGGGAAAGTTTTGCTTACAAGGTAGACAAGATTCAAGACAGCAGAAGAGTGGAACACAAATATTTTCTATTTAAATGAGGCTGTAATTGACTTTCTCTGCTAAGGCTTTCGAATTTTTCGTTAACATAAAAGGAACAAGAGTCTAAATCAAGATGTTCTTTGTCTGTACAACTTAAGTTCTGAACTGGATTCTTACATACTGTATGAAATACACACCTAACAGCTCACTGTCATCTTTAATAAACTAAGGAAATGGAATTCTGCCTTTTATTTGCCTGCCTTGACTTACCAGGAACTGGTATTGAGGGTCCACTGTAAAGAAGGCATGTCCGAAAATTCAGGAGGTTTCCGTGTTACAATGCCAAGAAAACTGGACCTTACAAGTCAGGAAAAGTGGGTTGGAATGCCTTGTCACTGACTTGCAGTGTGACTTTTAGCAGATCACTTCACCTCTCCGGACTTCTGTTTCTCCATGTGTAAAAGACTTGGTGGCACACAGTCCTTTTCCAGTGCACGGCTGTGCCCCCATCCATCCCCTTGCTGTAGTGATTGCTTACGGTGCGGTATATCTTCCTCTCCACAAGGTCGGAATTGTCTTAGATGCTTTAGTCCCACTTCTGTGAAGAATGGGCTCTTGAGTTTCTGTCTTGTGGCCCACTAGAGCTCCAGCTCTACCCTGCAACTTTCTGAACATGTCCTCTTCTATGACTTTATTCATCTCTAACTGATATATCTAAAACCAACATAAATATTATCATATTTCCCCAAACCTAACCCTTAGTGACCCAGTTTAAAAATGTAGTTGTCTTCGACTCATTCTCTGAGTCAGGGGGCATGTTCAGCTAGTGAAGTGTTTATCTCCTTCTCACTGCCTGTCATTAAGTTCTGTTGATTTTTCTTTCAATTAACCCTATCTCATCCCTTTTCTACCACCAGCACACAAATTAGGTTCTTATCTTACATCTCAGCCACCTCCAGTCATGCCAATCTTTTCCTATTTAATTATCTATCAAATATTTGGGAACCTGTTGTGTTCTTTTTCTGTGCCAGGCTCTGGGGCAAGAGAAGGGAACGACATGGAGACAGTTCTTACCCTGAAGGTGCTAAGAGTGGTGGGGAGGCGAGCACTGCCCAGAGTCACCAAAATGCATAGGTAATTATAAGCAGTCATAAGAGCTATGAAGGAAAAGTGTAAATACTATTAAAAAATAAATAACAAGGGAAACTAATTTAGACTGGAGAGAGGTAAATTTCCTGAGAAAGTGATACTTCAAGACCTAAAGAATGAGGCTCAGAGTAGAGAGGAAAGGGCTCTAGGCCTGGACTACACGTGTCACAATCCTGAGATGGGAGTTTGGACAAGGAACTGCAAGGACTTACCAGAGTTTTTAGATTTTACCCTAAACATTGTAAAGCCAGGGAAGAGTTTTAATCAGAGGACTGGCTGATCTGGTTAAAATGTCATTGTCCTCTTTGCAGAGAATAAAGAGTAAAGCAAGAGCAGAAGCAGTGGGATATTTTAGGGAGATGGCTGCCATCGTCAGGGGAAACATTGGACTAGGGAGTGTCACATCTTCGCCATTCACTTGACACCTCGTCACCCAAAACCCTCTAAAAATAAGATAAATTCCAAATCTTCTGCTTTGGCCTTTTAAAGCATGGAACAAAAGACTGGTGGGAAGACATTGGAAAGATACTGGCATAAATCACAGAATTCAAGGAAAATTAACAACTAAGTCTCAATCCAGACAAAGGTATACACAGTGAGACCAGGGTTAGTTCTGGGAACTTCAGCTGCAGGATCTGCAGACCTTCTTTTGAGTCTACTGCCAGCGAAGAATGTCGGAGAGGAGAGTTATGGGGACTTAGTTTGAGACTCACCCCTGTGTACAAGGGGCACACCTCAAAGAAAGGGAAACTGTGAGCTGGCCAGTCCTTTGTGGCATCAATATTATTCATCATTCTCTGTGGGCTGGGGGTGTGCGGTTTTACTATGCCCTCTAATAGTGTAAAGAGTAGGTGTAATCTTTATAGCATCCTGGTTTAAGTGCGGCCCAGCCCGGCTTCATTTTTCCTTTGAACTTTTGGTTTGGAGTATGGGAGAAAGCGACCACTGTGCCCACTATATCCTGCTGGCTTTTCCACCTGCATCAACCACAGTCCTCTCCTATATCTAATTTCTAGGGTATCAAACTGCTTTTAAAATTTTAGTGATAGCGGCTGCCAGATGGCCCAAATTTTCCCATTGTGAGCTTGACATTCTTGGGATTAGAGAGGAATGTGATTAAAAAGGAAAGAATCTGCCTAGCACTACTCTCCTAGGAGCATGGAGAGCATGGTGTGCTTTGCATACACCCTTGCCTCCCTCAGTTCTGTGAATTGTTTCTGGAGGAGAAACAGAAAGCAGAAAGAGCTGTGCTCCAGCTTTGAAGGTACACTCACCAGCCAGATGAGTTAGTGGTTTAAAAAAAACCTTGAGTGGTGAAAGGTTCTTAGGATGTAGGCGGGAGTTTGGGTGACTGGCCCTCTGAGAGGCGACAGCAGACCATTCAGACGCAAGTCTGGAATAGCAGCGCAGCACACGTGACCTGTAACCTTTAGGTAACAAGCCCTAGGTAAGTCCTTTTTCTCTCTTCAAGCCCTGGAATTTCTCACCTGTTTTACTTGGAAACAGTGACCTCTGTAGCTCCCAACTGGTTTTATCTCCCCACTGGCCCACTGCCAGCCTCCCAGCTTCTCCCCCAAGCTTCCACAGCAAGCACACAACTACTTTAGCACTAGCAGTAGTGAGGGGAAACAAGAGGAGCACCTTTCCCTCCTCTACCCTTCACCTCCAGCCTTTTTTTTTTTTTTTTAACTTAGAACTGAAGAAAGAAATTCAACCTAGATGCCAATAATGGGTCTCTATACAAAGGACTAAAATAAGTTTCGTGTATTTCTCCCTTTACCACTGGAATCCCCCTAACAACAGGATCAACTGAAAGAAAGTCCTGATAAAGGTAAAAAGCAGGAAATGAGGTCTCTAGAGGGAAAGGGAATGGAAGAGCTTTCTCCTTCTCTCTCTGACTCTGTCCTTCATTTATTTAATAATACTTAAACTTAATTTTCTAATATAGTTATGTGAGAAACACTCACAATAAAAACCGGGACACAGGATTTGCACAACAAAGCAAGGCGTTTATTCATGAGTCTGCAGAGCCGGGCGCACCCTCAGCCTGGAGAATGTGCGTGCCAAGTAGACAAAGATGGCTGGTTTTATAGTCTTAGCTTCCCCACCCTAAAGCTTCCCCGCCCTGAAGTTGCCCTGAAAGTGATTAGCTTCCCTGCCCTAACGCAATTAGCACCCCCCCCTTCTTCTTCCCTGTTTCTCCATTACTGGTTACTCCAGTTACAATCTAAAGCCATTATCTAAATGCCCCTATTGTGATTTGTGAATATGCTAATGATGTCAACTCTCCTCTCAGAGACCCTTTAATTACATTTGCCCTTTGTTTTTACTGATTTTGTACTGGTTTGGGAGTCACTATGTCCTTGTTTCCTACAATTCCCCCCTGTCTCCTTTGGAAAATTGACTACTCAAACCATTCTATTTATCCCTTCAAACCTAAGGAAGATTTCTCAACTTTCTTCCCCATAGTTAGGATTCCCTTTGGCATCTAGGAGGAGGAGATTATGAAAAATTGCTGGCATTTGTTTAGTTAGTGCAGTCTCAATTAGTCTCTGAACTAAACCTCTGACACATGGAATACAGCAGCCTAAAGCTGTGAGGACACCTGCTACCACTACGAGGGATACCAGAGCTGATGAGATCATTCCTTTCCAGTTGCCAAACCGATTTTCTAACCATCCTATGATGGGATTGTCAATACCTGAGTTTTCCACTAGTTCATTTGCTAAGGTAGTTAGTCCCTGCAGAGCCTTACTGATAGATCCATCAGGGGCTGTATTATTAGGGATAAAGGTGCAACACTGTTCCCTGAGCATTACACATACACCTCCTTTTTCTGCCAACATCATATCCAGTGCCATCCTGTTCTCCCAAGCCACTCGACTGGTGGCATCTAATTGTTGAGCAATTCCTTCTATAGCATTCCTACTGTAATTGATAAACCTCTATTGGTTATAATAAATATAGTTTATCCAATCAACATTTTTATTAATGGTTGACCACCAGAAGAGCACTGACTCAAACCCTGCTGCTATCTGATTTCTAGCTTTAAACTCATCTGAAAGTAAAGGGATATAAAAAAATATTCCAAGCAAATGGACCTGAAAAAAAAAGCTGGGGTAGCAGTCCTCATATCAGACAAAACGGATTTCAAAGCAAGGGCAATAAAAAGATACAAAGAAGGACATTTCATAATATTGACAGGAACAATCCATCAAGAAGATATAACACCGATAAACACATATGCACCCAACATAGGAGCACCCAAATACATAAAGCAAATACTAGAAGACCACAAGAAGGATATCAACAACAACACACTCATAGTAGGGGACTTCAACACTCCATTATCAACAATAGACAGCTCATCCAAGCAAAGAAACACCAAAGATATACAGGCATTGAACAACACACTAAACCACATGGACTTAACTGATACATATAGAACTTTTCACCCAAAGAAGCAAAATATACATTCTTTTCAAAGGCACATGGAACATTTTCAAAGATAGATCACATAATAGGACACAAAACAAGCCTCAACAAATTCAAGAAAATTGAAATCATATCAAGCATCTTTTCAGACCACAATGCCTTGAAACTAAAAATCAACCTCAGGGAAAAAAATCAAAGACACCCAAACTCATGGAGAATGAATAACACGCTATTAAATAATTAATGGGTTAACAATGACATCAAAGAGGAAACCAAGAAATTTCTAGAAACTAATGACAATGAACACACAACAGCCCAAAACCTATGGGACACAGCAAAAGCAGTCCTAAGAGGGAAGTTCATAGCAATACAGGCATATCTGAAAAGACTAGAAGAATCTCAAATAAAAAATCTAACCCTAAAGCTACAAGAACTAGAACAACAACAACAAACAAAGCCTAGGGCAAAAAGAAGAAAGGAAATCATCAAGATCAAAGCAGAATTAAACGACATAGAAATTAAACGAACAATCCAAAAAATCAACAAAACTAGGAGCTGGTTCTTTGAAAAAATAAAATCGACAAGCCTCTAGCCACGCTCATCAAGAAAAAAAGAGAGAAGACCCAAATAAACAAAATCAGAAATGAAAGAGGAGAAATCATGACTGATACCTCAGAAATACAAACAATTATAAGAAATAACTACAAACAACTATATGGCAAGAAATTTGACAACCTAGTAGAAATGGACAGATTTCTAGAAACATATAACCTTCCAAAACTGAACCAAGAAGAAGTAGAAAGTCTCAACAGACCAATAACAAAGAAGGAAATTGAAACAGTAATCAAAAATCTCCCTGCACACAAAAGCTCTGGACCGGATGGCTTCACAGGCGAATTTTACAAAACATTTAGGGAAGAACTAACTCCTACCCTCCTCAAACTATTCCAAAAAATCCAAGAAGAGGGAAAAATCCCAAACTCTTTCTATGAAGTCAGTATTACCCTAATCCCAAAACCAGGTCAAGACACAGCAAAGAAAGAAAACTACAGGTCAATATCACTGATGAACATAGATGCTAAAATCCTCAATAAAATTTTGGCAAACAGGATCCAACAATACATCAAAAAGATCATACACCATGATCAAGTGGGATTCATCCCAGGGATGCAAGGATGGTTTAATATTCGCAAATCAATAAATATAATACATCACCTAAACAAAATGAAAGACAAAAATCACATGATCATATCTATAGATGCAGAAAAAGCATTTGATAAAGTACAACACCCATTTATGATGAAAACACTCAGCAAAATGGGAATAGAGGGAGCATACCTTAACATAATTAAGGCTATATATGAGAAGCCTGAAGCCAACATCATACTCAATGGACAAAAACTGAAAGCATTCCCCCTGAACTCAGGAACTAGACAAGGCTGTCCACTCTCCCCACTTCTGTTCAACATAGTGTTGGAAGTCCTAGCCACAGCAATCAGACAAGACAAAGAAATAAAAGGCATCCAAATTGGGAAAGAAGAAGTAAAACTATCACTATTTGCAGACGACATGATAGCATACCTAGAAAACCCTATAAACTCCACTAAAAGACTACTCGATATAATAAGTGAATTTGGCAAAATTGCAGGGTACAAAATAAATATACAGAAATCTAAGGCATTTCTGTACACCAACAATAAAATATCAGAGACAGAGGCAAAAAAGAAAATACCACTTACTATAGCAACAAGAAAAATAAAGTACCTAGGAATAAACTTAACCAAAGAGATAAAAGACCTGTACACTGAAAATTATGCAACATTGAAGAAAGAAATTAAGGAAGTTACAAATAAATGGAAGCAAATACTATGTTCTTGGATGGGAAGAATCAACATCATCAAAATGGCCATACTACCCAAAGCAATTTACAGATTCAATGCAATCCCTATTAAAATACCAATGACATATTTCACAGACCTAGAACAAATCCTCCAAAAATTCATATGGAACCAAAAAAGACCCCGAATAGCAAAAGCAATCTTGAAACAGAAGAACACAGCAGGAGGAATCACGATACCAGACATCAAACAATACTACAAAGCCACTGTGATTAAAACAGTCTGGTACTGGCATAAGCACCTACGTAGAGATCAGTGGAACAGAATTGAAAGCCCAGAAATAAACCCAGGCCTCTATGGTCAACTAATCTTTGATAAAGGAGGAAGGAACATAAAATGGAGTGAGAAGAGCCTCTTTAACAAATGGTGCTGGGAGAACTGGACAGGGACGTGCAAAAAAATGAAACTAGACCACCAACTTACACCACACACGAAAATAAACTCAAGATGGATTAAAGACTTAAATGTAAGCCATGACACCATAAAAGTCCTAGAGGAAAACATAGGCAGGAAAATTTCATATATCCCACATAACAATATCTTCACGGATACATCTCCTAAGGCAAGAGAAATAAAGGAAAAAATAAACAAATGGGACTACATCAAACTAAAAAGTTTCTGCTCAGCAAAAGAAAACATCAGCAAGATGAAAAGGAAACCAACCATATGGGAACACATATTTGCCAATGATATCATAGACAGGGGACTGATCTCCAAAATATATAAAGAGCTTATACAACTCAACACCAAGAAAACAAACAACCCAATTAAAAAATGGGCAAAGGACCTGAACAAACACTTCTCTGAAGAGGACATACAGAAGGTCCATAGGCACATGAAAAAATGCTCAACATCATTGGCCATCAGAGATGCAAGTAAAAACCACAATGAGATACTACTTTACACCTGTCAGAATGGCCATTATCAACAAATCAACAAACAACAAATGCTGGCAAGAATGTGGAGAAACAGGAATCCTGCTACACTGTTGGTGGGAATGCAGACTAGTGCAGCCACTATGGAAAACAGTATGGAATTACCTCAAAAAACTAAAAATGGAACTGCCTTTTGAACCAGCGATTCCACTGCTAGGATTATACCCGAAAAATCCTAAAACACTAATTCAAAAAAACCTATGCACCCCTATGTTCATAGCAGCCTTGTTTACAATAGCTAAGTGCTGGAAACAGCCTAAGTGCCCATCTGTAGATGAGTGGATCCAAAAACTGTGGTACATTTACACAATGGAATACTATGTAGCAGAAAGAAAGAAGGAACTCCTGCCATTTGCGACAACATGGATGGAACTAGAGAGAATTATGCTTAGTGAAATAAGCCAGGCAAAGAAAGCAAAATACCATATGATATCACCTAATACAGGAAACTAAAGAGCAACACAAACAAACGAACTAAATAGGCAAAGACTAGAATAGTAGTCAGTAGGGGGGAGGGGGGAGGGAGAGAAAGGGGATAAGTAAGGGAAGGGTCCAGTCAGGGAACCTGTATGAGTGACTCATGGACATGGACAACGGGGAGGGATATGATTGTGGGAGAGGGGGTGGGCTGGGAGGGAGGAGCAATGGGGGAAAAATAGGACAACTGTAATTGAAAAACCAAAAAATAAAATTAAAAAATAAATAAATAAAAGTTTCTAGATTTGCAGAGATATCCTGCAGCTTTTTGAAGTTTCTGCTTCTCCTCCTCTCTTCTAACATACACTTTCTGAGCTTTCCTGAGGAGTTTTTCAATTGTTCTATTTGGCCCATTCATCTACCTTTTGCAATTTCTTACAAATATTTGGCCAGTTTCTGTTACAATGGTGACTTTTAAGAGTCCCTGTCCTACAGCATTCTCTGGATTTAGACCAGAATACTTCCTCATCTGGTCCCTGAGCTTCTGTAGGAATGCTGATGGAGCTGTATCTCAAATGCCTTGCAGACATTCTATGCTTGGGGAACAGACTCCTTGATTCCCCTGATGACCAGGCTCCTAAGGTCTCTCATCTGAGCCCTATCCTCCAGCCTGTTATCCCATTCAGGGTCTATACTGGGAAACTTTTTTTAGGCCAGGACAATTCCCTGAATGGGGGTGGGGGGGATGTTCCCTTTCCCATATCCTCATAGCAGTCCGTCTGATCATTCCCCTCTCTTCCCCACTGAAGATGTCTAGTATAGACATTAATTCCATCCACATGTATATGCTGGGTCCAGGGAACTGATCTAATTGTTCTGCCAATCCAAAGGGGTCCTCTACCAAGCACTTTATATTGTGCTTGAAGTTTCTAACTTCAATGCTTGTTGAAGGAGCATTTGACTTATCCAATATGTCCTTGGCCCATGGAGACCTCCCTAAAGGGAAACATCGTCTGCTCTGAGAAAATGGGGAAGTTCTTTAGGTCTTGCTTACATTGTTCTAATTCCTTTCTTAATCTAGAATAAGTTCACACCGGTGCCGTAGATGTCATGGGGCAGATACTGGTGGTGTATCTGCTAGGTGTTCCTGGCCTCTTCCGTCTGTACTGTCTGTCTGCGGTGCCTCTGCCCAGTTGGCCACTGGCTGGCCAGCGCTATGAGTGTGGGAGACAGGACCAAGGGTCTCAGGCTTTATCTTCTTTCTATTTTACAGGGAAGAAACCTGCGGATCTGCTGGTAGGTGGTGATCAGCAGAGAGCATATTCCCTCTCTTTCTTAAAAGCTGATCCCTGGCCCTGGCTGCTGTGGCCCAATGGACTGTGCGCCGGCCCATGAACCAAGTGTCGCTGGTTCGACTCCCAGTCAGGGCACACGACAAGACCGCACTCCAGGTCCCCAGTTGGGGGCACGAGTGAGAGGCAACCACACAGCGATGCCTCTCTCCCTCTCTTCCTCCCTTCCCCTCTCTCCAAAAACAAATGAACAAACAAACAAACAAATAATCCAAAAAAAAGCTGATGCCTGATCACTCACATATAAGACCAGGGCTTGACAAACCCAAGTTTCATCAGACCCAAATTGGGGCCAGAAGACAAATTTCCCCTAAATGGGTTCCTTTGGCCAAAGGAAACAACAATTATTTACCATTGTCTGTTTTTCCTTACTTTTGGTCCAGGGGTCCTCTCCCCAGTGCTCTAACATTCTCCCTAATGGACTGTTGGGTGGAATGTCTGTGGGGCCTTCCTTGGCCCCACCCCTAGGCCTGGAGTTTCTATTTCCCATCCTCAGCTGATTCCCGTGGCTGAATCTGGTTGTGTTCTCAACCTCCTTCACCAGAGATTTATTGAACACATACCCTGTGAGCTCAATCTCCCTATACCGGAGAATTTCTACCCACGCCCTGTATACTCAACCGCCCTTGCTGGAAGTTTCTTGTATACAGTCCTGTGTGCTCAAGCCCAAGATGCTTCATCCATCTCCAGCCGTTTCCCTCGCAGGAGAACGGACCCAGAGGAGAAGCACTCCACACTTGTACAAGCCACATACACAATCAGCTTCCCAAGGATACCCAACCACCAAAGCAGTACTTAAGTCCAATTTTCTTACCTTGGCCCGTGCACGAGGTTGCCTGATTGCCGCGGTGTTTGCTTTTATTTCCCCCCTGCGTCAATACCCTGCTCTCCCAAGAAGAAGTCTCGGGTCGTTTCTGGACACTGAGGCAGGTGGGCCCTGGGTCAAGTGGGCCACCCCAAAGCGGGTAGGTCGTGTCTCCCCACCTTTGCTCAGAGCCCCTTCCCGCACACAGGTGGAGAATCCAGGATGAGCCCCAAAATTGTGAGAAACGCTCACAATAAAAACTGGGACACAGGACTTGAGCAGCAAAGCGAGGCGTTTATTCACGAGTCTAGCGAGGCGTTTATTCACGAGTCTGCAGAGCCGGGCGCACCCTCAACCAGGAGAATGTGCTCGCCAAGTAGACAAAGATGGCTGGTTTTATAGTCTTAGCTTCCCCACCGTAAAGCTTCCCCGCCCTGAAGTTGCCCTGAAAGTGATTAGCTTCCTGCCCTGAAAGTGATTAGCTTCCTGCCCTAATGCAATTAGCTACCCCCCACCCCTCTTTTTCTTCCCTATTTCTCCATTACTGGTTACTCCGGAGTTACAATCTAACACCATTATCTAAATGCCCCTATTTCGATTTGTGAATATGCTAATGATGTCAACTCCCCTCTCAGAGACCCTTTAATTACATTTGCCCTTTGTTATTACTGATTTTGTACCGGTTTGGGAGTCACTATTTCCTTGTTTCCTACACTTACATGCTTAAAATCCATACAAAGATATACAGTGACAAATCCCTTGCATTTCTATAGCCATGTGTCGTTTCTGTTTCACCCCCTTTGGTAGCCACTTATTACTTTTCTGCTTATCCTTAGAGTTTCTTTATGCAAATACAAGCAATTATATAGATATTCTTTACCATTTAAAAAAAATTGATTTTTTAGAAAGAGCAGAAGGGGAAGAGAGACAGAAACATCAATTTGTTGTTTCATCTGTCTATGCATTCATTGGTTGATTCTCATCTGTGCTCTGACCAGGGATGGATCCCACGACCTTGGTGTATCAGGACAATGCTCTAGCCAACGGAGCTACCTGGCCAGGGCACCCTTCTTTTCTTAATTGAATTTATTGGGTGACATTGTTTCACAAAATCATACAGGTTTCAAGTGTACAATTCAACAAAACATCATCTTCACATTGCATCGTGCGCCATCACCCTAAGCAAAGTCTCTTTCCCTCCCATTTCCCCCACTTTGCCCACCTTCACTACTTCCCATCCCCCTTTCCCTCTGGCTGTCACTACTCTGTTGTCTGTCTATGTGTTAAATATAATATTTTTTGGCTTAATCGCTTTACCTTCTTTCATCGAGTCCCCCAGCCCCTCTCCCCTCTGACAGATGTTAGTCTGTTCCATGTATCTGTGCCTCAGTTTCTATTCTGTTCACCAGTTTGTTTTTGTTCATTAGATTCCACATATAAGTAAGATCATATGGAACTTGTCTTTCTCTGACTGGCTTATTTCACTTACCTTCTTCAAAAATTAACATGCTATTTACACATTTCTGAACTTTGCTATTTTTTTTTCTAACAGTAATCTTAGAGACTTTCTATATCAGCCATGAAGAGTTTCCTTATTCATATCTTTAAAATTTTTTAAGTATATTTTATTGATTATGCTGTTACAGTTGTCCCAATTTTATCACTTTGCTCCCTTCCACCCAGTACCACCTTTTCCTCCAGCAATCCCCTCCTTAGTTCATGTCCATGGGTTGTACATGTAAGTTCTGTGCCTTCTTCATTTTCTATACTGTTCTTAACATCCCCCTGTCTATTTTGCATCTACCAATTATGCTTCTTAATCCCTGCACCATTTTCTGCTTTCTCCCCCTTCTCCCTCCCTGCTGACAACCCTCCAAATGATCTCCAAACCTATGATTTTGTTCCTATTCTGGTTGTTTGCTTACTTTGTTTTTGTCTTTATTTTTTAGATTCTGTTGTTGATAGTTCTGAGTTTGTTGTCATTTTAATGTTCATAGTTTTGACCTTTTTCTTAAGTAAGTCCCTTTCACATTTTATATAATAATGGCTTGGTGATGAGCAACTCCTTTAGCTTTACCTTGTCTGGGAAGCACTTTATCTGCTCTTCTATTTGAAATGGTAGCTTTGCTGTATAGAGTAATCTTGGTTGTAGGTTCTTGCTTTTCACCACTTTGAATATTTCTAGCCAGTCCCTTCTTGCCTGCAAAATTTCTTTTGAGAAATCAGCTGATAGTCTTATAGGCACCCCTTTGTAAGTAATTCTTTCCTTGCTGCTTTTAAGATTCTCTCTTTCTCTTTAAACATTGGCATTTTAATTATGATGTATCTTGGTGTGGTCCTCTTTGGGTCTAGCTTGTTTGGGACTCTCTGTGCTTCCTGGACTTGTATGTCTATTACCTCCACCAAATTAGGAAAGTTTTCCTTCATTATTTTTCACATAAACTTTCAATTTCTTGCTCTTCCTCTCCTTCTTCTGGCACCCCTATGATTTGGATGTTGGCATGTTTAAAGTTGTCCCAGAGGTTCCTAAGCCTCTTGTCATATTTTTCAATTATTGTTTCTTCATTTTGTGCTGAATGACTGTTTATTTTTTCCTTATGCTCCAAATTGTTTTTTTTGAATCCTGGCTTCCTGCCCTTTACCATTGTTTCCATGTGAATTTTCCTTTGTTTCACTTAGCCTAGGCTTCATTTCTTCCCTAATGCATTTCTTATACTTAATTTTGTCTGTCAAGTCTGAGCATCATTATTACCAGTGTTTTGAACTTCGTATCTGTTTGGTTGGCTATCTCCTCGTTGCTTAGTTCTCCCAACTGGAACCTTGATCTGCTCCCTCTTTTGGGCCATACTTCTCTGTCTCCTCAACTTGACTGCCTCCTGTGTTTACCTGTGTCTTAGATAGAGCTATCAAATCTGTTATGTTTTAAGGGGCGGAGCCTTAGGTATTTGTCAGTGCAGGGAGACCCATTATATTACGCCGTGGCGCTGTATGTAGAGGTGGGGTCTGAGAGGGAACAATGCCACTTGCTCAGCACTCACCCTTTTTCCAGGCACTTCTGCTTCCCGAATGGGACTGGTGCCCTTCTAGCTGTTGCCTTGGTTGGTTCCCAGAGTGGGTGGGTTTGAGAATATTCTAGGACCATGGGGGCCCTCTAAACATACGGACTCTGCTGAGAGGTCAGCAGTTTCTTCTGCTGCCCCAACCCCCACTGATTTGCAGTCAGAAGCAATGAGGCTTTATTTTCCCTTGCGCTGGAGCCATGAACTGCGTGGTCTGGTCTGGGGCTGGGATTGCTCCCCAGGTGTCCTTTCCCACTTCTATAATGTGTGACTGCTCTTTCCACCTGCCTGCTGCAGCCACTGCCTTGTTCCCACGCCCGTTGCTGCCACACTGCATCCTGTCCACCCCATCTTTGCCCCTCCTACCTGTCTGGATGAGTATTGCTTCTTTATATCTTTGTTTGTTGGATTTCCATGCAGTTGAATTTTCTGGTAGTTCTGGTTGTTTTTAGTTTTGAGGTAGTTGTATTTCTTCTTATTTTTGTGGAGAGTGGCGAAGGGTGTCTACCTATGCCTCCATCTTGGCCAGAAGTCATTCCTTTTTATAGCTGCACATTTTTCATTGAGTGGATGGATTATAATTTTTTCAACCAGTTACATATTGATGGACATTTATAATATTTCCAATCTTTTAGTATTACAAACAATACAGCAATGAAAAAACTGTTCATATAACATTTCACATGGGTGCAACTATGTCTGTAGGATAAATTCTCCAAAGTAAAATGGCTGGTACAAAAGATACATGCATTTTTAGTTTGTATAACTATTTCCAAATTGACCTCCATAGGGGGGATAAAGAGATTAGATCAGTAAGGAGGAGAGAAATCATTATTGTAGTGTCACACTCCCTTGCCTATAATCAGTATTTTTCTCCCCATATGATAAAGTTTAGTCCCTTCTCCTGGCACATAAAGAATCTTCAGAGACTTCCAGTCAAGATGGTGGTATAAGTAAACATGGCTTTCCTCCTCACACAACCACATCAAAATTTCAACTAAATTATAGAACTACCATTACTCAGAACTGTCAGAAATTGAATTGAATGGCAGTCTGACAACTACAGAATTAAAGAGACCACATTCATCCAGACTGGGAAGAGGGGCAGAGACAAAATGGGCTGGTCCCACATCCACATGTGGTGGATAAAAATTAGGGAAGGAGTATCTCAGGAGCAAGAAGTACCAGCCCCCACACCAGGCCTCCCTGCCCAGGGTTCCAGTGCCAGGAAGATAAGTCCATATAACTTCTAGCTGTAAACACCAGAAGGGTCTGATTCAGTGGAGGAAATATCTGGAGTCCCAATCAGTTCTCTTAAAGAACCCATGCATAGACTTATTCATACTCTCTTCCTCTGAGCTCCAGCACTGGGTAGCAGCTTGAAAGGCACCAGTGGCATACAAGGAGGAACTGAAGCATCTGGCATCAAGGCAAAAGCTGAGGGACAGCTTTCTCCCAGATAAAAAGGTGGGCAGAAGCCATTGTCTCTTTTCTGAGCCCTCCTCCAACAGAGCCACAGAGCTGGCAGGCAGACGCCATATCTAAGACTCCATCCACCTGGCTAACACTGTTTGCCCTACCCTGGAGAGCCCCTGAGACTTTGTCCCACCCAACTTATGGGCCCACCCAATCTGTTAACAGAGACTTTTCTATATGAATGACTTGTCTTGGCTCACACTTCACAACTTCCTAAATTCTCTCAAACAAGAAACAGCTAGCATCAGTGAACCCCCAGACCCCATTCCTCTTGAAAAGTGGCCCCAGGCTTGGCACTATCAGCAGCCAGCCTACATTCACAGCTTGATTTTTCCTGGGACTCTCAAAGCCCAACACAAGTAGCAGCCATCTCAGATTGCTTTAAAGCCCATGCAGGGTGACTCTGGGCAGAACACAGTTGAGGCTGACGTTGGCCTGTTCCACTCAGGAAACTCAGAGCTTGTGCAGCAAGTGGTCAGCCACAAACCACATTGGAGCACCACCAACCTGCCCCTGTACAGCTGATCCTCCATAGAGGGTGGAAGTTGGTGGTCAGTGGTCCTTGCAGCTGACTGGCCTGGCTAAGTCCCTCCCATTGACCTGCCAACAGCAACCAAAGCTCAACTACAAGAGCAGGGTGTACTCAGCCCACACAAATGGCACATCCTGAGTACCCAGCTTGGGTGATAGAGGAGGCTGTGCCACTGGACCCTACAGGACACCTACTATATTAGGCCATGCTACCAAGATAGGGAGTCATAGCAGCTTGACCTAATACATAGAAACAAACATAGGGAGGCTGCCAAAAAGAGGAGACATGAAAACATGGTTCAAATGAAAGATCAGATCAAAACTCCAGAAAAAGTACTAAAATAATGGGAGAGAAGCAATCTCTCAGATGCAGAGTTCAAAACACTGGTTATAAGGATGCTCAAGGAACTCAGTGAGGACCTCAGCAGCATAAAAATGATCTAGTCAGAAATGAAGGATTCACTAATTGAAATGAAGAACAATTTACAGGGAAACAGCAGTAGAGTGGATGAAGCCAAGAATCAAATCAATGATTTGGAACATAAGGAGGTAAAAAAGAACCAATCAGAACAACAAGAAGAAAAAAGAATAAATAATAATAAAAAAAAACGAGAATAGTATAAGCAGCCTCTGGGACAACGTCAAGCATTCCGATAATCACATCATAGGGGTGCCAGAAGGAGAAAAGAATGAACAAGAAATTAGAAATCTATTTGAAAAAAATAATGCAAGAAAACTTCCCTAATTTGGTGAAGAAAATAGGCATGCAAGTCCAGCAAACACAAAGAGTCCCAAACAAGATGGAAGAAAAGAGGCCCATGCTAAGACACATCGTAATTAAAATGTCAAAGGTTAAAGATAAAAAGAGAATCTTACAAGCAGCAATAGAAAAGCAGTTAGTTACATACAAGGGAGTTCCCATAAGACTGTCAGCTGATTTCTCAAAAGAAACTTTGCAGGCTAGAAGGATTGGCAAGAAATATTCAAAGTCATGAAAAAACAGGGACCTCTGGCCAAGATTGCTCTATCTGGCAAAGCTATCATTTAGAATCAAAGGGCAGATAAAGAGCTTCTCAGAGAAGAAAAAACTAAAGGAGTTCATAATCACCAAACCATTATTATATGAAATGTTAAAGGGACTTTGTGAAAGAGAGGATCAAAACTAAGAACAATAAAATTGCAATAAATACATATCTATTAATAACTGAATCTAAAAGCCAAACTAAGCAAACAAGAACAGAGTCAGAATCATGGATACAAAGAATGTTTTGATGGTTGCCAGATGGGAGGAGGTGTAGGGGAATGGGTGAAGAGGTGAGGCAATGACTGAAGGAGACAGCCACAGACTCTAGATCACCTGTAACCTCGAAAAGGCTGCCTAAAGCTAGACTGGGACACCAACTGACATCAGGGATGAATCCTGAAGGATAAAACAGCAGGTAAACACTAGACTCTGCTGAGACAAATTCCACCTTATTCTTTTTCATTATTTGCATTATTTTTCCTCCTGCATAGCCTTTTAACATTGTTTTTTTGTCTTCAATTTTGTTCCTATTATGTCACTAGTTTTTTAATTTTATTTTATCTTTTTAATATAATTTTTATTTTTATAATTTTTTAATTTTAATTTTAGTTTTAATTAAAATCTTATATGTTACTCTTCCCTTCTCTTACTCCATTTTGCCTTCATCTTTCTCTTTCTTATTTTTGTTTTAAATTTTATTTTTATCTTTTCTACACCTTGTTTATGTTCCTCACTCTTACTATTCATCCTTCTTCCATCCTCTCAAAACCATCTTTCTTTCCATTAGTCATTTCACACTCCATTTTCCTTTTATATAATATCCATATTGTCATTTCACCTTTATTAGTATTTGTTTAGTTGTCATGGATATTGGGATTGCTGTTGCATTTCTTCAATTTTATCCCTAGCTGTTCACTACATTTTTATTTTAAAACTCATATTTTACTGCTACCCTGTCTTATTTTCATTTAAAATTATATGTTCTTCCCTCCTGCCTGTCTTATTTTCATTTTAAACTTGATGTTCTCCCTTTCTTAGCCTGGTTTCTAACCCTTACACTTATTATTTCTCCTTCGTCTATCCTCTCAAAATAATTTCTTCCCTTTAGACATCTCACAATCTTTTTTTCCTTTCCTTTCTTATAATATTATTATTGTCTTTCCACCTTTGTTAGTCTTTGCTCATTTGTCATGGATATTGCTTCAGTGGCTGTTTTTCTTCAATTTGGTTCCTATTTTTTCATTTATTTTCTCCAAACCTCATATTGTACTCTTCCTTATTTTCACCCCATTTTGCCTTGTTCCCTCCTTATTTTACTTACATTGTAAATTTTATTTTCTCTTTTCTTCACCTTGTTTATACCCCCTACTCCTATTGTTTCTCTTCCCTCTACCCTCTCATAATTATTTTTCTTTATTTCAGTCATCTCATATTCTTTTTTCCTTTTGTATAATATTCATATTTTCTTTCCACATTTCTTAAACTTAGCTCATTTCTTGTTAATATTGTGGTAGAGGTTGGAGCATATTTTTGCTGATGTGGGTTCTTTGTTCTGGGTTGTTTTGTTCTGGCAGCTCCTGTACAACAACATACAAGACATGGTGTGGGTTATGACTCTCAGTTAACTATCTGGAGAGGAGAACCCACCAAAGAATGAGCCACCAACAACCAAAACCCAATTACAACAAGAGAGCCCACATAAACTGCATAAAGGGCATCCCTAGAGCATCCATCTCAGGAGTTCAAGGAGACTGCACCATTAAGTCCCACAGGACTCCTACAACAGAAGGCCATTCCACAAAGACAGAGAGTCAAAGCAGATCAATCTAATACACAGAATGGACTAGAAAACACGACCCATATATGTGCTGTCTACAAGAGACCCACCTCAGAAAAAAAGACCCACACAGACAAAAGAGAAGGGATGGAAAAAAATATTCCAAGCAAATGGACATAAAGAAAAAGCTGGGGTAGCAATACTTATACAAGACAATTAAAACTTCAAAACAAAGGCCATAACAAGAAACAAAGGTCACAACGTAACACTTAAAGCAGTAGTCCAACAAGAGGACATAACCCTTGTAAACATAGGAACACCTAAATATATAAGTAAAACCTTGGAGGACTTTAAGAAGGAGTTCGGCAGCAATATAGTAATTGTAGGTGATTTTAACACCCCACTAACAACAATAGATATATCCAAACAAAAAATCAACTTCTGGCCAAGATGGAGGCCTAGGCTGACACGCTCCATCTCCCTCCACAACTAAGAAGGACTACAACTATTGCAAAACCAGAAATAACCAGAAGTTCCAGAAAAATAAAGCTACATGGAAGTTCAACGTATGAAGTTATAAACAAGTGGTGCTCATCCGAATGGGTAGGAGGGGCGAAGCCAGAGCCAGCTATGCCAGTGGCAGCAGCTGCAGCGACAGGCAGAGAGATCGTGGTAAGCACAGGTGCCTGTATTTAAGGGGAGGCGAGAAGCACCTGGGAGTTCCTCCAGCTGCAGACCAAACCCATCAGCTTGCGATTCCAACGCCTGGGAAGGTAGACCCCCCATTGCATCGGACTGTGAGGCCCAGAGGGTGAGGGGATGGAGGAGGACGCTCCCAGTCTCTCAGCAGAGAGAGAATGGCAGGAATCCATCTTAGACCCCCATCCCCATGCAAAGGGCCACTGTGTGATGAGAAGGGTTGCTAGGTATTGATAAGTGGCCAGGGCTCCACCCCCGATAGCATAGGTGTGACAGCCCTGCCCAGGAAGCAAAAAACTGCCAGGACAGAAGGGTTAATGATAGAGATTCCAATCATGTAGCTGACCAGAAAGCAAATACATGAATTAATGGACGAACAGATAGATAACCTTTCTGAGGCTCAGTTCAGAGCTATAGTTATAAGACAGCTTACAGAAATAACAGTGGGATTTAATCAAGATGGGGAAGGAATGAAGGCTAGTCCTGCTGAAATGAAGAAAAACACAGACAAAACATGTGGGGAGGGAAGGAAAACCAGGGATCAAATCAACAAATTGAAACATAGGGAAGGATCAAACAGTCAACCAGTGCAGAAAGAGGAAACAAAAAGTGAGGAAAATGAGGAGAGGCTCAGAAAGTTATTGAACAGCTATAAGCAGGCCAACACTGGAATCATAGGGTTGCCAGAAGGTGAAGAAGAAGAACTAGAAATTGAAAAATTATGTGAAAAAATAATAAAGCAGGTCTTCTTTAACTTGGGGAAGGAAATAGACTTACAGGTCCAGGAAGCACAGAGTTCTGAATAAACTGGACCCAAGGAGAACCACTTCAAGACACATTATAATCAAAATGTCAAAAATTAAAGATAAAGAGAAAATCTTAAAAGTAGCAAAAGAGAAGAAGAGAAAGATTCCCAATTAGCCTATCAGCTGATTTCTCAAATGAGACTCTGCAGGCAAGAAGGGAATGGCAAGAAATATTCAAAGTAATGAAAAGCAAAAACCTACAACCATGATTACTCTATCCAGTGAAGCTGTCATTCAGAATAGAAGGGCAGAGAAAGTGCTTCCAGGACAAAGTAAAACTGAAGGAGTTCATCAGATCCAAACCACTGTTATATGAGATGTTAAAGAGACTTATTTAGGAGAAAGGATCAAAACTATGAACATTAAAATGAAAGCTGTATCACAACAACCAACAACAGAAGCTAGGGAACCGAAACAAAGGCAAACTAAGTAGGCAACGAGAGTGGAAAAAGAATTATAGGTATGGGGAACATATAGGGGGCAGGTCAGTGAGCAGGGGTAAGGGGGGTAAGGGAGGGAGGTGGCACAGGAATTAAGAAGCATAGTAGGAGGGAGTGGAGTAGACAGGAAGATGTTGAGAAGAACTATATGCACAACCAATGAGCATGGACTAAGGGGACGGGACAACTGGAGGCAGGGTGGGGTCACTGGGTGGAGGGGAGCAGAGGGAAAAGAAATTGGGACAACTGTAACGGCATAATCAATAAAATATATTTTTAAAAAATCAATAAGGATATTGTGGCATTGAATGACACCCTAAATCAAATGGGCTTAATTAATATTTACAGAGCATTTCACCCCAAAGAAGCAAAATATACATTCTTTTCAGATGTTCGTGGATTATTTTCAAAGATAGACCACATGGTAGAACAGAAAACAAGTCTCAATAAATTCAAGAAAATTGAGATCATATCAATCATCTTCTAGGATCACAATGGCTTGAAACTAGAAACCAACCTCAAGGAAAAAATTCAAAAACATTCAAATTTATTTATACTGATAAATATGCTATTAAGTAATGAATGGGTTAACAATGAAATTAAGGAAGAAATCAAAAAGTACCTGGAAACAAATGAAAACGAACACACAACAACCCAAAGCTTATGGGACACAATGAAGGCAGTCCTGAGAGGGAAATTCCCAGCAATACAGGCCTACCTAAAAAAGATGGAACAGCCCTGGCTGATGTGGCTCAGTGGATTGAGTGCAGGCCTGTAAACTGAAGTGTTGCCAGTTCTATTCCCAGTCAGGGCATATGCCTGGGTTGCAGACCAGGTCCACGGTTGGGGGCACATGAGAGGTAACCACATATTGATGTTTCTCTCCTTCTCTTCCTCCCTCCCTTCCCCTCTCTTCAAAAATAAATAAATAAAATCTTTAAAAAAGAAGATGGAGTAATCTCAAGTAAACAACCTAACTCTACATCTAAACAACCTAACTCTACTTCTACAAGAACTAGAGAAACAACAACAAAAAAAGCCCAGAGTGAGTAGAGGGAAGGAAACAATCAAGAGAAGACCAGAATTAAATGACATGGAGACTAAAAAAACAATTCAAAGGATCAATGAATCCAGGTGTTTCTTTTTGAAAAGATAAACAAAATTGACAAACCTTTAACCAGACTCAATCAGAAAAAAAGAGAAAGGACCCAAATAAACAAAATCAGAAATGAAAGAGCAGGAATCACAACTAATACCACAAGAATCCAAATTATTTAAGAAATTACTATGAACAACTATATGCCAAGAAATTGGATAACCTGGCAAAACGATAAAATTTTAGAAACATACAATCTTCCAAAATTGAATAAAAAAGAATCAGAAAGCATAAACAGACCAACAACAACTAGCAAAATTGAAACAGTAATCAAAAACCTCCCAGCAAACAAAAGTTCTGGACCAGACGACCTCACAGGTGAATTTTACCAAACATTCAAAAAACTAACTCCTATTCTTCTCAGACTATTCCAAAAAATTCAAGAAGAGGGAACACTCCCAAACTTTTTCTATGAGGCCAGTATTATCTTAATCCCAAAACCAGATAAAGACACAACAAAGAAGGAAAATTACAGGCCGCTATCTCTGATGAATATAGATGTCAAAACCCTCAACAAAATACTGGCAATCCAGCTCCAGTAATACATTTAAAAGATATACACCATGATCAAGTGGAATCTATCCCAGGGATGTAAGGATGGTACAATATTCACAAATCAATAAACATAATGCACCATATAAACAAAATGAAGGACAACAACCACATGATCATATCAATAGATGCTGAAAAAGTATTTGATAAAATCTAGCACCCACTTATAATAAAAACAATCAGCAAAGTGGGAATATACCTCAACATAATAAAAGCCATATAGGAAAAATCTACTACCAACATCATACTCAGTGAGCAAAAACTAAAAGCTTTTCCTTAAGGATCAGGAACAAGACAAGTGTATCCACTCTCACCACTCTTGTTCAACATAGTACTGGAAGTTCTAGCCGCAGAGATCAGACAACAAAAAGAAATAAAAGACATCCATATTGACTTCTGGCTAAGATGGAAGCCTAGACTGACACGCTCCATCTCCCTCCACAACTAAGAAGGAATATATCTACTGCAAAACCAGAAATAACCAGAAGTTTCAGAAAATAAAGCTACATGGAAGTCCAATGTATGAAGTTATAAAGAAGTGGTGCTCACCCAGACAGGTAGGAGGGGCGAATCCAGGGTAGAGAGGTCAAGCTGTGCTGGCAGTGGAAGCTGTGGCAACTGCGGTGGGACAGCGGTAAGCACAGACACCCATATTTAAAAAGAGGTGAGAAACACCTGGAGAGTACCCCTGGCTGCAGACCAGACCTGTCAGCTCACGGTTCCAATGCTGGGGAAGGCAGACCCCTATTGCCTTGGACTGTGAAGGCTGGAGGGGGTGGGGACAGAGGAAGAAGCTCCTGGTCTCTCAGCGGAGAGTGAATGGCAGGAATCCATCTTGGACCCCCGCCCCCACACACAAAATGCTACAGCATGGTGACAAGGGTCACCTGGTAGTGATGAGTGCACAGGGCTTCGCCCCCTATAGCATAGAAGGTGTGACAGTCTTGCCCAGGAAGCAAAGGTAAACACAAAACTCTCAGGATGGCACAGATATGAAGTGTTGATTGTGATCCCGGACGCGCAGATAATTCCAGCAAACAGAATGAAAAAAAAATCAGGGGGCTGCAGCATGCTCTGGCAGTCAGCAAAGAGTGAGCAGCCTCACCGTCCTTTTATTAGGATTTCAAAAATTACTAAAAATAGAACGGGGTGCGGGGTGCGTGTGTGTGAGTGCTACAGCCAGCAGTGAAAGAATTTTTACAATGTATCATTAACGTGTAAAGTACAGCCAGGGTAACTTATGGTTTAGATACCACCTCTCAAGGATACAAAGCAGACCCACTAGTCCTCAAGGCCGGCTCCAATTAAGACTTTATCTACAAGGAGGCAGATGGAGTACTTAACAGACCACTTTGTTCTCAGGATTCCATGACCCAGTGGCCTGAACAGCCTAAAGCCGAAGGCGGAGACAAGACCAGTTTATCTCCTGAGCCACATGACACCTGGACGGAGGGGCATGGGAACATGCCCCTACCCAGAGATCTGAGTTCCTGCAACACAGATAATGATAGAAATCCCAGTCACGCAGCTGACCAGACAGCAAATATCTGATCTAACAGGTCAGCAAATAGGAAATCTTTTTGAGGCACAGTTGAGAGCTTTGGTTGTAAGAATGCTTACAGACCTGACAGAAGACCTTAAACAAGACGGGGAAGGAATGAAGGCTAGTCCTGCTGAAATGAAGAAAAACACATATGAAACAAGTGGTGAGGGAAGGAAAACCAGGGATCAAATCAACAAATTGAAACATAGGGAAGGAACAAATAGTCAACCAGTGCAGAAAGAGGAAACGAAAAGTGAGGAAAATGAGGAGAGGCTCAGAAACCTATGGGACAGCTATAAGCAGGCCAACATCCAAATAATAGGGTTGCCAGAAGGTGAAGAAGAAGAACTAGAAATTGAAAAATTATGTGAAAAAATAATGAAGCAGACCTTTTCTAACTTGGGGGAGGAAATAGACTTACAGGTCCAGGAAGCACAGAGAGTGCCAAAAAAAACTGGACCTAGGGAGAGCCACGCCAAAACACATTATAATCAAAATATCAAAAATTCAGTATGAAGAGAGATTCTTAAAAGCAGCAAGAGAGAAGAATTACGTACAAAGGGGTCCCAATAAGGCTATCAGCTGATTTCTCAAAAGGAACTCTACAGGCAAGACGGTACTGGCAAGAAATATTCAAAGTAATGAAATGCAAAAATGTACAACCACGATTACTCTATCCAGCGAAGCTGTCATTCAGAATAGAAGGGCAGAGAAAGTGCTTCCAGGACAAAGTAAAACTGAAGGAGTTCATCAGATCCAAACCACTGTTATATGAAATGTTAAAGGGACTTGTTTAGGAGGAAGGGAATCAAAACTATGAACATTAAAATGAAAGCTGTATCACAACAACCAACAACAGAAGCTAGGGAACTGAAACAAAGGCAAACTAAGTAGGCAACGAGAGTGGAAAAAGAATTATAGGTATGGGGAACATATAGGGGGGAGATCAGTGAGCAGGGGGAAGGGGGGAAAGGGAGGGAGATGGTACAGGAATTAAGAAGCATAGTAGGAGGGAGTGGAGTAGATAGGAAGATGTTGAGAACTATATGCACAAACAATGGGCATGGACTAAGGGGGGGGTAACAACTGGAGGGAGGGAGTCACTGGGTGGAGGGGAACAAAGGGAAAAGAAATTGGGAGAACTGTAATAGCATAAACAATAAAGCATATTAAAAATAAATAAATAAAATTATTTTTTTAAAAAAAAGAAGCATAGTAGGAGGGAGTGGAGTAGACAGGAAGATATTGAGAAGAACTCTATGCACAACCAGTGGGCATGGACTAAGAGAGGGGGACAACTGCAGGGAGGGGGGTCACTGGGTGGAAGGGAACAAAGGGAAAAGAAATTGGGACAATTGTAACAGCATAATCAATAAAGCATATTAAAAAAAAAATAAAAGGCATCCAAATTGGGAAGGAGAAAGTAAAACTGTCATTATTTGTAGACGACGTGATAGTGTGCATAAAAACCCTAGCATCTTCACCAGAAAACTACTGGACCTAATAAGTGAATTTGGCAAAGTTGTGGAATACAAAGTCACTATTCAGAAATTCCCGGCATTTTTGTACACCAACAATGAACTATCAGAATGAGAAACTAGGGGAAAATTGCATTTTCTATAGCAACAAGAAAAAAAGTAAGTACCTAGGAATAAAGTTAATTAAGAAGGTAAAAGATGTATATTGGAAAACTATAGAAAACTGAAAGAAGAAACTGAGGAAGATACCAATAAATGGAAGCATATACCCTGTTCATAGATCGGAAGAATTAACATTATTAAAATGTCCTCATTACCCAAAGCAATATATAGAGTCAATGCAATCCATATTAAAATACTAATGGCATATTTCACTGATCTAGAACAAATACTCCAAAACTTTATATGCAATAAAATAAAATAAAAAGACCCAGAATAGCCTCAGCAATCTTGAGAAAGAAGAATAAAGTAGGAAGGATAGCAATACCTGATATAAAGCTATATCACAAGGCCAGTGTACTCAAACAGCCTGGTACTGGCATAAGAACAGGCACGCAGATCAATGAAACAGAATAGAGAGCCCAGAAACAAATCCATGTCTCAATGAACAATTAATATTTGACAAAGGGGGAACTAGCATATGATGGAGTAAAACTCGTCATCGTCGGCAGCCGTCCGTCTCGAGAGACGATGGTGTAGCTTCTTAAGAGTCTATCTGCATCGCTGAGAATGGCTGTGCAGTCCGACTCGGGAGTGACACGGTATCTGTCTCCTCCCGTGTTGAGTCGACATCTTGCGATGACGCTGGAGTGTCCTCTCCAGTGAAGCTGAAGCTACAGAGCCTGGGCAGGGTGATATGGAGGGTCTGCTGTAAAACTAGTCTCTTCAATAAATGGTATTGAAACTACTTAGGTTGACTTCCAGCCAAGACGGAGGCTTAGACGGACGCGCTAGGTCTCCCTCTACAACTAGAGAGGAATACAACTACTTCAAAACAAAGGATAACTAGAAATTCCAGAAAATAAAACTACACGGAAGCCCAACATATGAAGTTATAAACCAGCGGCGCCCTTTGGGCAGGTAAGAGGAGCGAAAGGGGGCGGTGCTGTTTGCGGTCGCACCTGGGACAGCGGCGGGGAGAACAACCCCGGCTGCAGTCGAACCCCCGGCAGCTCGCGACCCCAACGCTGGGGAAAGCAGCCACCACATCGCCTTGAACAGTGAGGCCCAGGGGGGCGGGAGGACGGATCCCGGTCTCCTGGCGGAATAACTGTGTGAATCCATCTCGGACCCCCGCCCCCAAAGAAAGCACCACGGGGCTGCGAAATAGGTCGCGGACAGGCACCGGTCGCTGGATTGTGACGACAAAGCACCACGGCACAGCAAGAAAGGCTGCCGAACGGCGCCGGTCGCTGGGTCATTACAAGTACACAGGCACTGCCCCCTACAGCCGGTCCAAGAAAACAAAACGCATCTGTCAAAATGAGGCAGACAACTATAGAAATCCCGGTGGCACAGCTCACCAGGCAACAGATGGAGAACCTGACAGATGAACAGATAAGAAACCTGTCAGATGCTCAGTTCTGGGCCATTGTTATCAGGTGGCTTACAGAATTCACAAAAGATCTGGAAAAAGATGAGAAAGAAGCGAAAAACACTCAAAACGAAAGGAACAAAACCACATACGAGACAGATGGTGAGGAAAAAAAACCCAGAGTTCATTTCAACAAACTGGAATATGGAGAAGGAACAAGCAGTCAACCAATGCAGAGAGAGGAAATGGGAAGCAACAATGAGAGGATCAGAAACCTCTGGGACAGCTATAAAAGGCCCAACATAAGAATCATTGGTTTGCCAGAGAGCGAGGAAGATGAACTAGAACTTGAAAAATTGAGTGAAAATATAATAAAGGAGAACTTCCCAGACTTGGGGAAGGGAATAGACTTACAGGTCCAGGAAGCACAGAGAGTTCCAAAAAAACTGGACCCAGGGAGAACCACTCCAAGACACATTATAATCAAAATGTCAAAAATTAAAGATAAAGAGAGAATCTTAAAAGCAGCAAGAGAGAAGAAAAGAATTATGTACAAAGGGGTCCCAATTAGACTATCAGCTGACTTCTCAAGGGAGACCCTGCAGGCAAGAAGGGACTGGCAAGAAATATTCAAAGTAATGAAAATCCAAAACCTACAACCACGAATACTCTATCCAGCGAAATTGTCATTCAGAATAGAAGGACAGAGAAAGTGTTTCCAGGACAAAATAAAACTGAAAGAGTTCATTAGATCCAAACCACTGTTATATGAGATGTTAAAGGGACTGGTTTAGAAAAAGGAGGATCAAGACAATGAAATCTAAAATGAAAACTGCATCACAAGAAACAACAGAAGCTAGGGAATTGAAACAAAGGCAAACTAAACAGGCAACGAGAGTGGAAAAAGAACTATAGTTACGGGGAACATATTGGGGGGAGGTCAACAGGGAGGGGGAATGGGGAGAGGGAGGGAGATGATATAGGCATTAAGGATCATGGTAGGAGGGAATGGAATAGACAGAGAGAGGTTGAGAAGAACTGTATGCACAACTAATGGACATGATCTAAAAGGGGGGGACAACTGGAGGGAGGGGGGCCACCGGGTGGAGGGGAGCAGAGGGAAGGGAAATTGGCACAAATGTAATATTATAATCAATAAAACACATTAAAAAAATTAAAAAAAATAAATGGTATTAAGAGAACTGGACTGGTAAATGCAAAAAAAAAAGTGAAACTAGACCACTAACTCACACCATACACCAGAATAAACTCAAAATGGATAAAAACTTAAGTATAAGTTGTGATACCATAAAAGTCCTAGTGGAAAACATAGGCAGGAAAATTTCAGATATCCCATGTAGCAAAATTTTTGCTGATATATCTACTAGAGCAAGGGAAATAAAGGAAAAAGTAAACAAATGGGACTATATCAAATTAAAAAGCTTCTGCACAGCTAAAGAAGCCATCATCAAATGAAAATAGAACTGACTGTATGGGAGAATATATTTGTCAATGATATATTGGACAAGGGTTTAATCTCAAAATATATAAAAAACTCATACAACTCAAAACCAGGAAGACAAACAATCCAATTAAAAAATGGGCAAACGACTTGAATAGAACTTCTACAAGGAGGACATACAGATGGTACATTAGACATATGAAAAGATGCTCAATATCAGTAGCCATCAGAGAGATGCAAATAAAAACCACAATGAGATACCACCTCACACCTGTCAGAATGGTCATCATTAACAAATCAACAAACAAGTGCTGTTTAGTATGTGGAGAAAAGGCAACCCTAGTGCACTGTTGGTGGGAATGCAGACTGGTGCAGCCACTGTGGAAAACAGTATGGGATACCTCAGAAAATTAAAAATAGAACTGTTCTATGACCTAACAATTCCACTTCTGGGAATTTATCTGGAGAAACCCAAAACACTTATTTGAAAAAACATAAGCACCCCTATGCTCATATCAGTGCTATTTTCAATAGCCAAGTGCTGGAAACAGCTCAAGAACCCATCAGTAGATGAGTGGTACAGTTACACAATGGAATACTATGCAGCAGAAAGAAAAGGAACTCCTACCTTTTGTGGCAACATGGATGGAACTGGAGAATATTATGCTCGTAAAATAAGCCAATTGGTGAAGACAAATACCATATGATCTCACTTATAAGAGGAGTCTAATGAACAAAATAGAACCAGAGACATGGAAACATGAAACAAACTGACAGCGACCAGAAGGGAGGGGGATAATGGTGGAACAAGGGAGAAGGGACTAGTCAAAGAACATATATGAATGACCCATGGACATGGACAATGGTGTGAAGATTGACTGTGGGAGCAGGGAGTGGGCTGGGTGGATGAGGGCAAAGGGAGAGAAATTGGGACAACTGTAGTAGAATAACAATAAAAAAAAACATAGTTTCAGAAGATGTTGACTGAAGCATAATTTATAATTATGCAAAGTTAATAATGGAAAGTATTTAAAAATGCAACCATTAAAATTATGGATATAAAGACTGTGATAGTAACATAAGGAAGAAATCTTATAATACAATGTTATTGTGAAAAAAGGGAAGAAAAAGTATATGTCAAATGTACATGAGTCCATACTGATGAATAATGGACTAAATAAATAAATGGGGAAGAAGAGACAAATCTTCCTCACAGAAGAATTCCAGACAGTATATGTACATTTCACCCCTCTGGGAGATGGAGTTTAATCCCCTCTCCATTTTTAGGGTGGGCTGGAATTAGTGATTCACTTAAAAAGAGTATGAAAAGACAAAACTAGCAAGTTGACACTGGAGAAACCTGACCAACATGATCAAGGTTAACATCACTAGGGGTGTCATGAGAATATTATGTACCCTGATATGATACGATAGCTTGAGCACATCATCTCTGCAGTATTCTTTCCAAAAACCCGTAATCTCAGTCTAATAATGACAAATCATAAGACAAACCCAATTTGATGGACTTTCTACGAAATACCTCACCAGTATGCAAAGCTCTCAACATCAAGAAAAACAAGGGAAGTCAGAGTAACTCTCACTGACCAGAAGAATCTAAGGAACGTGGCAATTAAATGAAGATCCTGTATTGGATCTTCAAACAGAAAAAGGGCATCAGAGGCAAAAACTGGCAAAATATGAAGAAAATCTGAAGTTTAGCTAAAAGTAATGTATCGATGTTGGTATCTTAGTTTTGAAAAATGAAAGATTGTAACATTAAGGAAAAACTGCAATTGGGTGAAGAATATACAAGAACTCTCAAACTAGTTTTTGCAACTTTTCTGTAAATCTAAAATTTCCAGAAATGAATATACATCATTATTATAATTATGGAAAATATCCCTGGAAAGAAAAAATACATAAAAGAAGGGAAGGAAATACATAAAAATAAGTATGGTTCTGTTGAAATGATGGGATTATGGAGTGATTTTTGTGATTTTCCCCCCAATTTTATATGCTTATTGAAATATCTGTAAAGCAGTCATATTTTTATTATAATTTCAAGAGTTAATTTTGGTTTGGTTTTGTTTGAGGAAAAAATTATTTCCCTTGTAATGCAGAGGGAATGTAGAAAAGTATATATATAGATATTAAAAGAGCAGTCGAGACAGCTATTGCTTTAAAACACCCCCAAAACATTCTTCTGCACAAGATAAGGTGATCCAAGTTGACCCAGAAAACATCCAGGGCTTCTTCCTTAGTGATCTCTGCAGACTCATGCCCAGCCCATCTGAGAACTGGTGCGTCTGTCCAACCCTTTTGTCCTGAGAGCATGTAGGAGAGGATACCTTGGAGTTTCCATAAACTACCTGCACATCCAGACTTAGAAAACTTGGATCTACCCTTGATAGTTTTTAGGGTCCCCATCATGACCTTAGTCCTGGGGGGACTTAAACTTCTGGGTTGAGTTCCCTGGGAATGCTGGGGCAGGATGGAGTAAGGGCAGAGACAAGGCTAGTGGGACTAGGAAAAACCCCTCTTAATTCCCAGGTTTAAGAGTAGAAGGTCCAGACAATGACTGTCTAAACAATTTACCAGAAGCTTCTTGCACTCTAGCTATTCCAAAGACCACAAGCAGCACTACTTGACTCTATCATGCAACTTTCCTTATACATACCTGTGAGCAAAAACACTCCTTCAATAAACTCAAGATGGATCACAGACTTAAATGTAAGCTGTGACACCATAAAAGTCCTAGAGGAAAACACAGGCAGGAAAATTTCAGATATCCCACGAAGAAATATTTTCACCAATATATCTCCTAAGGCAAGGGAAATAAAGGAAAGAATAAACAAATGGGACTACATCACACTAAAGAGTTTCTGCTCAGCAAAAGAAAACATCAGCAAGATGAAAAGGAAACCAACCATATGGGAAAACATATTTGCCAATGATACCTCAGACAAGGGATTGATCTCAAAAATATATAAAGAACTTAAATGTCTCAACACCAACAAGACAAGACAGCCCAAATAAAAAATGGGCAAAGGACCTGAACAAACAGTTCTTCAAGGAGGATATACAGAGGGCCCATAGGCATATGAAAGAATGCTCAACATCACTAGCCACCAGAGAGATGCAAATAAAACCCACAATGAGATACCACCTCACACCAGTCTGAATGACCATCATTAACAAATCAACAAACAACAACTGCTGGCGAGGATGTGGAGAAAAGGGAACCCTAGTTCATTGTTGGTGGGAATGCAGACTGGTGCAGCCACTATAGAAAACAGTGTGGAATTGCCTCAAAAACTAAATTGCATTTTGAACCAGCAATTCCATTGCTAGGATTATACCCAAAGAATCCTGAAACACCAATTCAAAAGAATTTATGCACCCCTGTGTTCATAGCAGCGCTATTTACAATAGCCAAGTGCTGGAAACAGCCTAAATGCCCATCTGTAGATGAGTGGATTTAAAAACCATGGTACATTTATACAAGGGAATACTATGCAGCAGAAAGAAAGAAGGAACTCCTATCATTTCTGATAACATTGATGGAACTAGAGAGAATTATGCTTAGCGAAATAAGCCAGGCAATGAAAAACAAATACAATACGATATCACCTAATACAGGAAACTAATGAACAACACAAACAAATGAGCAAAATTGAACCAGAGGTATGTAAACAAAGAACAGACTAACAGTTACTGGGGGTGGTGGTCGGGGGAGAAGGGGAATAAGTAGGGGAAGGGTTTAGTAAAGGAACAAGTATAAACAACCCATGGACATGTACAACAAGGTGGGGATTGACTGTGGGAGAAGGGGTGGGCTGGGTGAGGGGGAGAAATGGGGAAAAGAGTGGGACAACTGTAATAGAAAAACAATAAATAAATCAAAAATTTTTTTAAAAAACCATTCCTTCATCTGTGATTACTTGCCTTTATCATTTGGACCCACTTATAAATAAAGTCTTAAGACTAAAGTTGAAATGCTTACTGGCCAAACAGAAATACTTATTCAGTCTGCATTCTTTCCACAATGTACCAATCAACTCAAGAGTCCCAGAGAAGAGATAGAGCAAGACTTCTCTTTAGCCCTTAGTTAACATCTTTCCCCATAAAAACTTTACCAGAAATGCTTGTTTTTTTCAAGCCCTTGACCAATGGATGGGCACATGGGCCAAGCTGGATTGTCTGAACTCTTTGCCTAGACTCTAAACCTTGAACAAATAAGGAAATGACAAAAAAAAAAAACAAAAACGGGCTGATGCTTACTCACTGCAGAGTGGTGATGAAACTGTCATTCCTGCCTCATGGACTCTGGGGCTGCCCACTTCCTTCCTGTCCTGAGTCTAGTTCTTTAGCCTTCCCTTGAAATCTTTTCAATTCTTTTTTTTTTTTTTTCTCCTTAAGTTATCAGGAGTCAGTTTCTGTTGCTGGCAAACGAAGACCTATAGCACAAGTAGTGAAAGGGCAATGACCAGAATAATGTCATTAGTTATTTGAATAAATATTCAGCAGTGGATGGCTGAGTCCTTCTTTGTCTCTGGTTACAGCTTTTGTTTCAAAGTGTATTTTATCTGGTAAGAATATTGTACTGACCTTTTTTTCTCCATTTCTATTTTTATGAAATATTTTTTCATCCTTTCACTTTCAGTCTTTGTGTCTTTTGATCTAAAAGTAAGTCTCTTGTAGACAGCATATGTAAGGCTCTTATCTGTTGAGAACAGCATATGTCTTTATTTAAAATCCTCACCTTAAGATATGTTTATTGATGAGAGAAAGAGAGACAGAGAGAGGGAGAGAGAAAGACATTGATGTGAGAGAGAAACATTGATCAGTTGCCTTCTGTATATGCCTTGAGATTTAACTTGCAAACATCTGGTGTATGAGATGATGCTCCAACCAACTGAGCTACATGAACAGGGAAAGCTACCCTATGTCTTTTGATCGGACCATTTAATAATTTGCATTTAAAGTAATTATTGATAGATATGTATTTATTACCATTTTATTATTTGTATTTTTGATATTTTTTCCTTTCTTCTTAAAGAAGACCCTTTAACATTTCTTGTAATGTTTGGTTGGTGGCGATGAACACCTTTAGCTTTTTCTTGTCTGGGAAGCGCTTTATCTGTCCTTTGATTCTAAATGATAGCTTTGCTGGGTTGAGTAATTTTGGTTGTAGCTCCTTGCTTTTCATGACTTTGAGGATTTCATGACAATCCCTTTGGGTCTGCTAAGTTTCTGTTGAGAAATCAGCTGACATTCTTATGGGAGCTCCCTTGTAGGTAACTAACTGTTTTTCTCTTGCTGCTTTTAAGATTCTGTCTTTGTCTTGAATCTTTGCCATTTTAATTATGATGTGTCTTGGTGTGGGTCTCTTTGGGTTCATCTTGATAGTGACACTGTTTGCTTCCCGAGCAAATGGTATTTGTCTTTCTCTGACTAGCTTATTTTATTTGCCATAATGTTCTCCAGGTCCAACCATGCTACCATAAAGGATAAAATTATCTTCTTTTTTATGGCTGAGTAGTATTCCATGTGTAAATGTTCCATAATTGTTTTATCCACTAATCTACTGATGGTCACTTGGGCTGCTTCCAAATCTTGGCTATTAAAAATAATGCTTCAGTGAACATAAGGGTGCACATATTCTTTCAAATTAGTGTTTTGGGTTTCTTCAGATAAATTCTCAGAAGTGGAATCACTGGGTCATAAAACAGTTCCATTTTTAATTTTCTGAGGTATCTTCACACTGCTTTCCACGGCGGCTGCACCATTCTGCATTCCCACCAACAGCGCACTAGGGTTTCCTTTTCTCCACAAGTTTACCAGCACCTGTTGTTTATTGATTTATTGATTTTGAGAGGTATGAGATGGTATCTCATTGTGGTTTTAATTTGCATTTCTCTGATGATTAGTGACATTGAGCATATTTTCATATGTTTATTGGCCATCTGTATGTCCTCTTTGGAGAAATGTCTATTAGGGTTCTTTGCCCAATTTTTAATTGGATTGTTCAGGGTCTTTTGGTGTTTAGTTGTACAAGTTCTTTATAAATTTTGGATTTTAACCCCTTATCAGATGTGTTGGTGAATATGTTGTCCCAGTCAGTAGGTTGCCTTTATTTTGTTGATGGTTTCCTTGATGTGCAAAAAAGTTTGTAGTCCCATTTGCTTATTTTTTCTTTTGTCTCCCTTGCCTGAGAAGATATATCAGAAAAAAAAATTACTATGACCAATGTCCGAGATTTTACTGCCTATGTTTTCTTCCAAGATTTTTATAATTTTGAGTCTAACATTTCAGTCTTCAATCCATTTTGAATTTATTCTTGTGTGTGGTATAAGAAAGTGGTCTAGTTTAATTTTTCTGCACATAGCTGTCCAATTTATCCAACACCATTTATTGAATAAGCTGTCTTAGTCCATTGTGTGTACTTGCTTCCTCTGTGAAATATTATTTGACTATAAAAGTGTGGGTTTATTTCTGGGTTCTCTATTTTGTTCCATTGATCTATGTGTCTGTTTTTATGCCAGTACCAGGCTGTTTAGATTACTTTGGCCTTAGAAAATCCCAGAGTATAGTTTGAAATTAGGTAGTGTGATTCCTCCACATTTGTCCTTCTTTTTCAAGATCGCTTTTGCTATTCAGGGCTTTTTGTGACTCCATTACATTTTAAAAATATTTGGTCTAGTTTTGTGAAATATGTCATTGGTATCTTGATAGGAATTGAATTGAATCTATACATTGCTTTGGGTAGTATGGACGTTTTAATGATGTTAATTCTCCCATGCATTAACACAGTATGTGTTTCCACTTAATTGTATCTTCTTCAATTTATTTCTTCAGTGTCTTTTAATTTTCCCAGTACAGGTATTTTACATCCTTGGTTAGATTTATTCCTAGGTATTTTATTCTTTTTGAAGCAATTGTGATGGAATTGTTTTCTTAATTTATCTTTCTGATAGTTCATTTGGGCATATAAAAATTCTCCTTATTTTGTATCCTGCTCCTTTACTGAATATGTTTATTAGTTATAGTAGTTTCCTGGTGGAATCTTTAGGGTTCTCCACGTACAGTATCATTAATCTGCAAATAAAGACAGTTTCACTTCTTCCTTTCCAATTTCTATGCCTTTTATTTCTTCTTCCTGTCTAATTGCTATGGTTATGACTTCCAGTACTGTTGAATAAGAGATATGAAAGCCAGCATCCCTATCTTGTTCCCAGTCTTAAAGGGAGCTTTTGTAGTTTTTGCCCATTGGGTATGATGCTAACAATGGTTTTGTCATATATGGCCTTTACCATGTTGAGATATGTTTCCCCTATTTCCACTTTGCTAAGAGTTTTGATCATAAGTGGGTGCTGGATTTTATCAAGTGCTTTTTCTGCATCTATTGATATGATCACGTGTTCTTCATCCTTCATTTTGTTTATGGGGTGTATCACATTTATTGATATGCTAATGTTGAACCAACCTTGCATTCCCATAATAAATCCCACTTGATTATGGTATATGATCTTTTTGATGTATTGCTGTACTCAGTTTGCTAATATTTTGTTGATATTTTAGCATCTATGTTCATCAGGGATATTGACCTATAATTTTCTATTTTGTAGTGTCTTTATCTGTAGTGTCTTTATATGTACTCAGTTGGTTATTCAGGATGGAATTAGAATAATGCTGGTCTTGTAAAATGAGCTTAGAAGTCTTCCCTCCTCTTGAATTTTTTTGAAATATTTTGAGAGGGAGAGCTGTTAGTTCTTGGAATGTTTGGTAAAATTCACTTGTGAGGCCATCAGTTTCAGGGTTTTTCTTTGGTGGGAGTTTTTGATTTTTGCTTCAGTTTCAAAAGGTGTAATCTGTTTATTCAGATGCTCTGATTTTTACTAATTTCGTTTTGGAATGTTATATGTTTCTAGGAATTTATCCATTCATCTAGGTTGTCTGGTGTGTTGGCATATAGTTGTTAATAATACATTTTTACAATCCTTTGTATTTCTTTGGTGTCAGCTGTTATTTCTCCTTTTTTATTTCTGATTTTATGTACTTAGGTCATCTCTCTTTTCTTGATGAGTCTGGATAAAAGTTTGTCAATCTTGTTTATCTTTTCAAAGAACCAGCTATTGGATTTATTGCTCTTTTGTGTTGTTTTTTAGACTCTATTTCATTCATTTCTGCTCTGATCTTTATTATTTATTTCCTTCTGCTCACTTTGGGCTTTGTTTGTTGTTCTTTTTCAAATTCCTTTAACTGTAAAGTTAGATTTTTTATTTGAGCTTTTTTTGTTTCTTGAGACAGGACTGTAATGTCATGATTTTCCCTCTTAGGGTGTCTTTCTCTGTTTCCCACAGATTTTTGGGTTACTGTGTTCTCATTTCATTTGTTTCATGCTGTTGAGTAGCCTTATAATTATTACTTTAAACTTCATACCTGATCAATTGCATCCCTCCATTTCATTTAGTTCTTTGTCTGATAATTTTATTGTTCTTTCATTTGGTTTCTGTTTCTTTATCTTCCCATTTTGGTTGCCTTTTTATGTTTGTTTCTGCAAAGACTCTGGTTCAGATCTATTTCAGACACTGCCTGTGACTGGTTCTGGGCAACCTGTTTGAAGCTATCAGCAATCCATTGCTGTGGCTCCCACTGCTGGGCCTGGTTGTGTGTAGACCAAAACTAGCTGCACACCAAGGCCAGCTTTTATCAACACAGGGTCTGAGAGAGGGTCAGCTAAAGTCTCGAGCTCCCAGAAATCCTCCTTGGCCTGCAGGCTTTGTTAGACTTTGTCTCTGAAATAACCTTCTGCTGTACTCTCTGCAGCCAGGCTTAAGCTCCACAGGGTGGGGTGATTCCTGAAGGTGGGGCTGTTGTTCTCCCCTGGCTGATACTGCATAGAGTGGAGTGCTCTGCCTGAGATAGATGGCTTCTGCAGTATGAGGAATGACTGAGAATAGGAATCCTGGTAGCTGACCATTCAGTTCTCTTCTTAGAGAGCTCACACATCTCTAGTCCACACTGCCCTCCCTTTTCCAGAGCCCAGGGTAAATGGCAAATGAAATTTTGTGCATTGGCCCTTTAAGATGCTCTCTGTGCTCACTAGCCATCTCTCTCTGGGGACAGAAACCCCATCGCTTTTCACAGTCATATGTTATTTGGCTTCCTTTCCTCTTTCTGGTGCCATAGGCTGGGGAGCCCAGCTTGGGGTTCAGACCCCACAATTCTGAGGAGGTACCCACCAGCCACAGAAATATCCCTCTGGAACTTCAGTTGCTGCCCATGGAGCCCAGGTCAGCCCTCTCATGCCTCTGCACTTTCTACAAGTCTCGATGTGGTGATGTGGTTTCTTCCATAAATCCTTGATTATATGGCTTCTTTCCAGCATGTACTCAGTTGGTTATTCAGGATGATTTTTCTATAATTTAGTTGTAATTCCAGTTTTGTGCTGGGAGGAGATTAGTGTAGCTTCTATATACTCTGCTCCCATCTTGGATCCCCCTAGCAACATGTTCTTGATCCCTTGCTCACTCTCTTCTGCTTCTGGTACTCCTGTGATGCAGATTTTGTTACATTTGATGTTGTCCCTTAGGTCCCTTAGACTTTTCTCTTTGGATTCATCTTGTTTGGGATTCCCTGTGCTTCCTGAATTTGTGTGTCTTTTTTCTTTGCCAGGTTAGGGAAGTTTTGTATCATTATGTTTTCAAATAGGATATATATTTTTTAATTTTACTATCAATTTTATTGATGTTTAAAATTTTACTTTTACATTAAAGTTTCTCTTTAAACAACATGATTAACTGTATCTATAAATTAACAAAGTGCTCTTAAATAGACAATTCAACCCAAATTGCCTTCTAAATATTTTCTTTTTTTAAGTATATTTTATTGATTATATTGTTACAATAGTTCCAATTTTTTCCCTTTTGCTCTGCTCCGCCCAGCACGCCCCCTCCCTCAACAATCCCCCCCCTCAAGTTCATGCCCATGGGTTGTACATACAAGCTCTCTTGCCTCACCCTTTCATATATTCTTCTTCCTCTTCTTTTTAAATAATTAATTAATTAGTTAATTATTTTAACAATAAAAAATAACAATCCCTTCCTCTCAGACTTAAGACCCTTTATAATCTTATAAAGGACAATGGGTGAAGGTCTCGAGCTCCTCTAGCTGCTTCAAGCTGGACATGGTCATCATCCTACCTACCCTTGGGTCAAGAAATCCCTCAAAATGTGGGGGTGTGGAGGGGAGGGTGGCCTTCCCACATGGGAAAGGCTCGTGCAGACTCCAGGTCAGTTGGCTGTCCCCGGACAACAGCATGCTTGATTTAACAGGCTGGCATCATTGTTATATTCTGGGGGCAACAGATCTGGCAACAAAGTTAAAAGACATCATTCAATCCATAACCACTAGATGACAAAAGGCAAGTATTAATTTTCAGTGTCCCACATTAGGGAAAAGAAGGGCTTCTTTGGAGGAAGGTGTGCCAGGCACATCTCACCTGTCCAAAACCCTTTTGCCCATTATACTTAGTTTGGGCTGAGGGAAATATTTTATGTTTTCCCCTCTCTCAGGCCTCTGGGCTCTTTCTGTCCAAGCCATTAGGATAGAAAAGAGAAACCAGTTTTAAAGTGAAGCCCACAGACCACCCCATTCTTCACCAACCTAGCCACTTAGTTCAGCCAAACCGTTGAGTCTCAGGAGGCAGCGATGCAGACAGGATTAAGTGAGGCCTATATGTACAGACAATCACTCAGGTAATGATATCATAAGCTTATGCCCTTTGAAAACAGAAAACACATGTTAATTTATGTAACATAACCCACATACAAGTCTCTAAATCTGTAGGACTGTTATCGAAAAGACATCCATTTGCAAGGCATTTGACATTCTTCTTGCCTGTAAATTAAACATCTTTGATGATACCACAGACATAGTTTAACTTTCAAATGAACACAAATTTTAAATGAAAAGAAACTTTAAAGATGGTTAGCTGCACTACTTTATAGTTTACCACTGAGCATTGTGATTTTCCTTGAATCACAATTTTTCTCCCTAAGATTTCCCTCCTTGTCATTAAAGGGACTGCAATAAGTCCATTTTTAATTTGTCCTGTTCATTTGCATAAACACAACAAGAGCAGCAAATGATCACTTATGATCTTTAGTTCTGCTTTGCTGGAACTTATGCAAGGAATATTTAGGGTGACCTTCAGTCTGCCCTTCAGGGCACAGAAGGAGAACCACATACCTGGCATTCAGCCTTGCCTGTAAAAACACTTGTCTATTCCAAGTTGTTCTGGTTTTCCATTGTGCCTTAAGGTCCCTTCTAGCCATCTTTCAGGAAAACAACCTTCATTCCTTCCGCGGAAAGATTGCCATGGACCGCACATCCAACCAAGGTACCAGGCCTTTTATCTCTTGGGCTTTTATTACCTTTGAAAGTCAATCCCAGTTCCTCAGGGCTTTTTGGTAACAACCAGAGCCCAAGCATGTCTCCTTTAGGCATGGCATTCCAGTCAAAGTCTTGGTCAAAAAAACCTCTATTAGCAACTGGTCTTATTAGTTTTATGCAAAGAAACATATGTCATTACTTACTTCTTTGGAACGCCAACTTCTGGAGGGATCAGATAGGGAGAAAAATATACAGTGTGAAGGAAAATTCTTGTCCTTCTAATATTCACTGAACTTGCATTTCCATTGTTTATATTTTCATTTTTTCCCCCACTAAAAATTTTTTTTTGTTTTCTTCCATTACAGTTGTCCCACTTTTTCCCCCCTCTTGCTTCCCTGCACCTTGCCCCCCCTTCTCCCACATTCAGTCCCCACCCAGTTGTCCATGTCCGTGGGTCATTTATACATGTTCTTTGACTAGACCCTTCCCCTTCTTACTCCCTTCTCTCCCTCCCATCTCCCCCTTTGTTACTGTTAGTTTATTCCTTGTTTACGTACCTCTGGTTCAATTTTGCTCATTTGTGTTGTTCATTAGTTTCCTGTAATAGGTGATAGCGTAAGGTGTTTTTCTTTAGTTGCCTGGCTTATTTCGCTAAGCATAATTCTCTCTAGTTTCATCCATGTTGTTGCAAATGGGAGAAGTTCCTTCTTCCTTTCTGCTACATAATACTCCATTGTGTAAATGTACCACAGTTTTTTGATCCACTCATCTACAAATGGGCACTTAGGCTGTTTCTAGCACTTGGCTATTGAAATAGCACTGCTTAAAGCAGACCCTTTAGTATCTCTTGCAATGCTGGTTTGGTGGAGATGTATTCTTTTAGCCTTATTGGAGCTCCCTTGTAGGTTATTAGTTGTTTCGCTCTTGCTGCTTTTAGGATTCTCTCTTTGTCTTTGAATGTTGCCATTTTAATTATGATGTGTCTTGAAGTGGGCCTGCTGGGGACCCTCTGTTCTTCCTGTACTTGCGTGATTCTTTCTCTCCTCATGTTAGGGAAGTTTTCTGTCATTAGTTTTTCAAAGAGGTTTTCTACTCCTTGCTTTTCTTCTTCTCCTTCTGGAATTCCTATGATACGGATATTATTACGTTTCATGTTGTCCTGCAGCTGTCTTAGAACCTCTTCATTCTTGTTCAGTCTTTTTTCATTTTGTTTCACTGTCTGGGAGTTTTTGTCTATGTTGTCCTCCAGCTCACTAATTCAATCTTCTGCCTCCTCTAGCCTGCTTTTAATTCCTTCTACTGTGTTTTTCAATTCAGAGATCGTATTCTTAATTTCCTCCTGGCTCTTATTGATAGCTTCTATGTCCTTTTTCATGCTGGTGTAATTCTCAGTAAGTTCCTTGTAGTTTCCCTGGAGTTCTTTTAAGTTTCTGCTGAGCTCATTGAGCTTCTCCATAATCCATGTTTTGAATTCCATATCTGATAGTTTGCTCCCCTCTATTTCACCTAGCACTCTTTCTGGGGATTCTACTTTTCCTTTTGATGGGGGCTTGTTTCTCTGTCTCCCCATTTTTGTGACTCTTATTGTTTGTTGTTGCTTCTTAGAATGATCTGCACTTCCTGGATCTGCCCCTGGTGGCATCAGATTGTGTACCAGTCTGGGCCTAGGCAGCCTGTTGGATATTTCCAGGGATCTACTGCCTTTGTCTGTCTCATTTAGTTGTTAATCTATTCAATCTGTGATTAGCCATCAGGCTTAAGGACTGAAGGTGTGGCAGCTTAATTCCTGTAGGCAGGGCTTTTATTTCCCCTCAGGCTGACGCCACTTGAAGGGGAATGGTCTGCCTGAAGTATGGAGATGAGTCAGCACTGGGACCCGGTCAGCTACTCCCCCAGTTCTCCCCTCAAAGCCACCACACCGAACTCTCCCCAAGCGTCTCTAGTCCTCTCTGCCTTCCCTCTGCTTGAGCCCAGGGTAAGTGGGGGCCAAAATATTTTCGTATGTGATCCGCTTAAGAGCTCTTTTTCTCCAGCTGTTTCTCTCCGGCTAGCAAGAAACCCTGTGGCTTTTCACTTTTCACAGCTGGATACTATTTTACTTTCCACTCTGTTGCTGTAGGCTGGGAAGATCAGCTGGGGGTTTAGACCCTGCCCTTCTCAGAGGGAACCCCCGGCTGCTGAGCTGTTTCTCAGTCCCTTCAGCTGCCACCCGCGGGAGCCCAGCCAGCCCTTCCGCGTCTCTGCACTCCCTACCAGCCACGTTGTGATGTAGCGGCCTTTTCTGTTTCTCCGTGGTTATAAGACTTCTCTCCAGCTAGTGTTCAGTTGGTTATTCCAGATGATTTCTCCAAAATTAAGTTGTAAATCCAGACTAGTCCTGTGAGGAGGTTAGTATGTTTCTACTTACTCTTCCGCCATTTTGGATCTCTCAACTAGGTTTTTAATTCCTTGCTCTCTCTCCTCCTTCTGGCACCCCCATGATGCAAATATTGGTATACACCATGTTGTCCTAGTGGTCCCTTACACTACCCTCATTTTTTTTTTTTTGGACTCTTGTCTTTTTACTGTTCTGATTAGGTGTTTATTTATTTCTTATATTCCAAATCACTGATTTGATCCTCTGCTTCATTTAATTTGTTGATTCCCTGTAATATAGTCTCATTTCAGTTATTGTAGTCTTCATTTATGACTGGTTCTTTTTTATGTTTTCTATTTCAATTTTTATGTTTCCTATTCTCTATTGAAATTCTCACTGAATTTATCTACTTTCCTCCCTGGTTGGTGTGGCTGAGTGGGTTGAGTGTTGTCCCATAAACCAGAAGGTCACTGGTTTGTTTCCTGGTCAGGGCACATGCCTGGGCTGCAGGCCAGGTCTACAGGTGGGGGCATGCTAGAGGCAACCAATAGATTTTTCTCTCACATATCAATGTTTCTCTCCATCTCTTTCTTCCTTCCTTCCCTTCTCTCTAAAAGTAAATAAAAAATATATTAAAAAAATAAAATAAATCTACTCTTCTCCTAAGTTCATTAAGCATCCTTATAACTAGTGTTTTGAACTCTGCATCTGGTAAGGCGCTTATCTCCATTTTGTTTAGTCCTTTTCTGGAGTTTTTTTTTAATTATTATTTTTTATTATTGTTTTTCAATTACAGTTGTCCCATTTTTCCCCATTGCTCCCCCCCACCCAGCCCATCCCTTCTCCCACAGTCATATCCCCCCCACCATTGTCCATGTCCATGAGTCATTTATACATGTTCTTTGACTAAACCCTTCCCCTACTTACCCTCCTTCTCTCCCTCCCCCCTCCCCCCTGATAACTGCTATTCTGTTCTTTGTTCAATTTAGTTCATTTTTTTGTGTTGTTCTGGTTTTTTAAATTTTTAAAAAATTTTTGGTCTCCTCATTCTGGCTTACTCCCTGTATTTTTTTCTGTGTATTAGGCAGAGCACTTAAGTCTCCTGGTCTTGGCAGAATGGCCTTATGCAGTAGTGCAGCCTCCTCGGTCACTATAGCAGGAGTTTCAAGTGTGCCTTCTGTGTGGGCTGTGTGCACCCTCCTTTTGTAGTTGAGCTTTGAGTGTGTTGGCACATCAATTGGAGGGATTTATTCCCCAGGTTGATGGGCTGTGAGGACTGGCTCTAATTACAGTACAGATGATGTTCAGGGTCTGACCCATGAAGCAGAATTCACTTCAGCAGGGCTATGGTGCTCAGTATGTCTGCTGGTTTGTTGCTTGTGAAAGTGGTTATATGGTGATCCAGTATGGTCTGAAGCTCTCCATCAACTGACTCAGAGACCTCCCAGGAGGTTTCAGACCAAGGTCAGCTGCCATCTGTGTCCTGCCCAGGCCACCTGGCAAGAGCTACAAAGCTATCTGCAGATGGCTGATACTTATGCTGGGCGTGGAGGGACCTGGGAGGGTCAAGCTGTCAGGACCCTCTTAGGTCCCCATCCTCTGTCTCTCACTGTCATAGTCATCATCATATTGTATTATAATTGCCAGTGATGGTATGTCTCTTTTACTGCTAGACTGAGCTCCTTGAAGGTATAATTGTGGCTGTCTTGTTCATTGTTGAGTTCTCAGAGTTGGATTAGAATGGATGTTAAGTATTGTTAAATCAATGAATTTTAGACATGTGACAAAGTGACAGAAAGCATTTGTAGCCCTGAGACACCTCCCCACCCAAATCTTTCTGTATCCCTGGAAGCAAATATTCATAGGCTCTGAGTTCCTGCACTATCTTTTTCTATCTCATAGTGCCCCAGAATTTGAGCTGGAAGGGACTTTTGTGGGTCATTGTATCCAACTGCCTACAGAGTACAGTCTCCACCATGGCCTCCCTGAGAGTAGTTTTCCAGTCTGGCCTGAGAGCTTGCAAAGATTATCACTATACGGTTATACTTTGCATGTTATAGAAACTCCAACTAAGAATGGCAAACACATGGAGGTTTATTTCCCTCACATTTTAAGAAGCCTCAAAGTAGGTGATAGGTGACCCTGGTAGTCATTCAATGATGTCTTTGGTGCCCAGGCTTTTTCCATCTGTCTGCTCTGCTAGCCTCAACATGTTGTCTTTCCATCCTTGTGTAATTGTTGCCTCATGATTATAGAATGGCTGCCGCCGCTCCAGGCATCACTTTACATTAAAGACAAGAAGAAAGGAAAGGGGGCAGTGACAGCAAACTCTTTTCTGCCGGCCCCTTTTATAAGAAAACAAAACTCCAGAAATTCTCCAGCATATCTGCATCTATGTTTTACTGGCCAGAACTATATTATTAATCACAAAGTGAAGGGAGGCTGGAAAATGAGGATTTAATTTTTCTGGCCTCTATTATGGAAAGTGATAGGGTGTAGATAGAAATGACTATTGAGGCTGTTTCATGCAACCACTATCTCTTTTAAAGCAGACCCTCTGTCACATGTAGGTATTGAACAGAAACCTGGTTGGGCCAGGGATGTAACTGGTACCAGATCATAGTTAGAAATTTCCCAAATAACTAATGGAGTCACCTGATTTTTCACATTTTCTTATCATAGGTATTACCCTCAAATCTCTACCCCTCACCTTCTGTTCTGTCAGCCAAGAAATATAAACAAATTATACCAACTCTGGGGGAAATAGAGCTGCCCAGCTGACTTTCCCAAGTGGTGTCTCTGAATACTTCCACTGCATTTGATGAAAAGAACACTGTAGTGGGAGCAAGGAGATTGGGGTTGTCACCTCAGCTTTACAATATTCAAGCTGTGCGAAAGTGGGGTGCCCCTTGTCTGCCTTCGGTCTCAGTATCCTTATCTAGAAAATGGGAGGGTCAGACTAGATGATCTCCAAATTCCCTGACAGTAATATCACTGCTTTCTCTGATTCTGCACCTCTCATGGGCCTGAAGACCCCAGGAAATGGAAATATAGTTGTTTGTCTGCATTACCTTTGCTTGCACAAGCTATTCCAAGCAGCTGGGACAATTACATCACTCACTGTCTTGGTGCCACACCCTAGCCCTCTGTCCAGGTGTCAGCTGGCTCCTCCCCAGGGATACTGATACCAAATAAACTTCCTGGAATAAAGTATTGAAAGCCTCAGCCTTGGTCCCTGAAACACTCCGTTTCTGCTCAATGCTTGAAGCTATGTGGCTGCTTCTCCTACTCCTGCTGTGGCTGAGTCTTGTGGCTCCAAACTCGGAGGCAGGTGAGGAGCCAGACTAGCAGGTCAAAGGGACCCTGTCCTCTAGGCTCCTTCCTTCTTCTCTTCTCTTTCCTTTCCTTCACTCCCTTCCTTCCTTCCTTCCTTCCTTCCTTCCTTCCTTCCTTCCTTCCTTCCTTTCTTCTTTTTTCATTCATCTAATCATTCATTCAATCCTTTATTCATGTATTCATCTTTGTCTCTGGCATGATCCACCTCCTAGGGGCTAATGTTTACTAATTCATTGATTAAGTAATTCATTTCTTCAAACACTTACTAAGCACCTGCTAGTGCTTAATGTGGTTTCTCTGTGTATCCATCTTTATATTCATAATTGATGATTAGCTTAGGAAGGTCTATTTTGGCTGGGGAGTCCAGAGGAGTGCCCAGAGAGGTTCCTGTGAGTGAAGTACCATCGGGCTCTAGAATATGCACTATCGGGTTGGGGAAGGAGGAAGGGTGGTGTGACAAACCCAGATCCAGATTAATAGGCCGACTCACTGGGCAACTGCCATGCACCAACCTGTTAGGTTTGCTCAAACATTACTAGAAATGCAATGGATGGATAAAGTTGTATTTATCAGAACTTCTTTGGGGAGAAAACTAGATGTCATTGGTAGGAATGTAATGGGAGTGAGAGCATTAAGGGACAGGCTTAAGTAATAACAGACAAATTACTTTGTAAAAAAGGACTTTGGGGGAAGGGCAAGGCTTCGGTTTTGCTAAATGGGGTTTGTGAGTTTGGGGCTAGATTTCTGGGAACCTTAAAGGTGAGGAAGAGGCTGCCCTGTTCCCACCTTCCTCACCCTTCCCCAGCAGTGCTCAGTCTCTTCAATACAAAATTGTAAAACTTGTTTAACAAGTATTGCTCTGGAGGGCGGCAAACTATTAGCATTGGGTTCTTCATCCGGCCCTGTTTCATCCTGTTCCTGGCTCCACAGCTTGTGCCTTTACTAGTCTCTTGATCTGAAGCCAATGGGGTGGTGACAGAGGAGCCACTTGAGGTATGACTCTTTACCAAGAAGCCATTTTCTGAGGGGCACACAGCCCTTCCACAAAACCCTGTGGTTCTCTCCTCTTAACCGCAGCACAACACTTACTATACAGCACGATGACTTTCTGGTTACTTGTAGTGTGATGATGCTCTAGGTTCACTAGACTGAACTCCTGGAAGGTGTATTTTAGGGGATGATGGGGCAGGGCAGTGGAATATATCCCAATGATATACCATGGCACCTGGCTTAGAAGGTCACTCAATAGATTAAACTGAGTGCATGAATGAATGAATGAGTGAGTGACTGAATGGGTCCTTGGTCACTATGGGGTTGGGCTTCCTTTCCCTCACTTTGCTGTCACTTTTCTGATGTTACCAGTCAGGGCTGTTAAGAACTGTAACTTTCTTCTAGCCCATGGACACTGTGGGAGCTCAAGTGTGAGCCCAAGTACAATTTAGATCTTTTACATTAAATTAAGTAAAAAGTATTTGGCACTAGATATACAGAAATACATTTTCCTGCTTTCAAGTTTCTGGTATGGAAGACAGATACACACCTCCAGAAAGAAGGCTGTAACAATAATGGAGACAGGAATTAATGCTATGTTAGAAATTCATATCAATGTGTTTTAAGAGTAAGAGAAAAAGGTTAATCCCAGCTGGGAGGATATAGGAAGCCTTCTCAGAATAGATTGGTTTTATTTTTAAAAACTATTATGGAACATTTCAAACACAAACAAAAGTACAGATAATAGTATACTGAATCAAACGTATCTATTGGCTAGCTTCAAAAGTATCAACCCAAGTTCTTATCTACCATATTTAAAAAATATAACTATAATACTGTATCAGAGATGAAATAATTAAAGTAGTTACTGTCATTTAATGCCTATCAGTGAGCATATTTCTCCAACTGTCAGAAAGGACTTTTTGAAGTTGATTTATTGAAATCAAGAACCAAACAAGGTCTATACATTACATTTAACTGGTATGTTTCTTAAAGTCTCTTTGAATCTATATCCACCACAACCCCACTCTTCCCTTATGCTGTTAATTTGTTGATGAGACCAGGTCATTTGTCCTGTAGAATGTCCTACACTCTGGACTTGTTTGATTGAATCCCTACGGATGTCCCTCTGTCCTCTGCATTTTCTGAAATCTGGTAGTTAAGGTTCATTTCTTTTGGCAGGAATATTCATTAGTGGAGCTATATACTTCTTATTGCATCTAGAAGGAGACACACAATATCTCAAGGAGACACACTGTTTAGTTGTCCTGCTTTTACTGGTATTAAACTTGATCAGCCTGATGTGTCTATTATAAGAGTTTCCCCTTAATCATTCTCTAATGACTTTAGCCTCCACTAATGATTGTCTATTAGACTCATTTTTTTCATTAGTGGTTGCCTAATGGCGGTTTTCTAATTCTGTCAGTCCTTCTGAATTTATTAATTGGAATTCTTGTACAAAGAAGACATTTCCCTTTGGTTGGTATGAAGAGATTGGATAAATGTTTGATTCTTTATTTGTCATTTTCAGAATAATAAGCTATTTCCTTCGCAATCCCGGGAATGTTGATTTTAAACATGACCTTGAAAGATAACAATGTTTTCTGCCAGTGCCTACGGGAGGAAAGGTCTTTTAAGAAGAGGAAACAGGACTTCTGGTCAAGATGAAGGCTTAGACAGACATGCTGCATCTCCCTCCACAACTAAGAAGGAATACAACTACCTCAAAACTAGAGACAACCAGAAGTTCCAGAAAATTGAGCTGCATGGAAGTCCAACAAGGATATAAAGAAGAAATACTCATCCAGACAGATAAGAGGGGAGGAGCCGGGGCGGAAAGGACGTGGTGTGGTGGTGGCAGCACCTGCGGCAGTGGCAGGCCAGTGGAAAGTGCAGTCATATGTTTTAAAAAGTTGAGAGGGACACCTGGGGAGCACTTCCAGCACCAAACTAGACCTCACAGCTCACAGTCCCAGCGCCGGAGAAAATAAAGCCTCATTGCTTCTGACTGTGCAGACCACTGGGGGTTGGGGTGAAGGAAGAAACTGCTGGTCTCTCAGTAGAGTCCACTTGTTTAAAGGGCCCTCACAGTCCTAGAACGTCCACAGATCCACCCACTCTGGGAACGATGGCCAGGGCAACAGCTAGAGGGGCGCCAGTCCCATAAAAAACTGGGAGAAGTGGCTGGAAAAGGGACGAATGCTGAGCAAGAGGTATTGTTCCCTCTCAGACCCCTCCCTCACATACAGCACCACAACATGGTAAAACTGGTCGCCATGTACTGACGAATACTTAACGCTCCACCCCTTACAATGTAACAGGTGTGACAGCTCTACCTAAGACACAGAGGCTAACAAACACAGGAGCCTCTCAAAATGAGGAGACAGAGACCTATGGCCCAAAATAGGGAACAGATCAAGGTTCCAGTGGGAGAACTAAGCGACAAGGAGATAGCGAACCTAACAGATGACGAGGAAGCCAACCTAACATATGTAGAGTTCAAAACACTGGTAATAAAGATGCCCACAGGCTTGACAGATATGCTTGAGTATGGCAAACACATAAAAGAAGAAGTGAAGGCTGTGCTAAACGAAATGCAGGAAAATCCACACAAAAGCAATGGTGAAGGGAAGGAAATTGGGGTTCAAATCAATGATTTGGAACATAAGGAAGAAAAAAAACACTCAACCAGTACAGAATGAGGAAAAAAGAATTGAAAAAAGTAAGGAGAGGTTTAGGAACCTCTGGGACAACTTTAAACATCAACATCCAAATCCTAGAGGTGCTAGAAGGAGAAGAGGAAGAGCAAGACATTGAAAGCTGAAATGAAAAAATAATGAAAAAAAAACTTCCCAGATTTGGTGAAGGAAATAGACATACAAGTTCAGGAAGCACAGAGAGTCCTAAAGAAGCTAGACCCAAGGAGGACCATACCAAGACACATCATAATTAAAATGCCAAAGGTGAAAGACAAAGAGAGAATTTTAAAAGCAGCAAAGGAAAAGCAGAGAGTTACCTACAAAGGATTGCCTATAAGACTATCAGCTGATTTCTCAAAAGAAATTTTGCAGGCAAGAAGGGACTGGCAAGAAGTATCCAATGTGAAGAAAAGCAAGGACCTACAACCAAGATTACTCTATCCAGCAAAGCTCTCATTTAGAATGGAAGGGCGCATGAAGTGCTTCCCAGACAAGGTAAAGCTAAAGAAGTTCATCATCACTGAACTATTGTTATATGAATTGTCAAAAGGACTTACTTAAGAAAAAGAAGGTCAAAATTATGAATATAAAAACGACAACAAACTCATAACTATCAACAACTGAATCTAAAAAAATAAATACAGAATCCAACTAAGCAAATTAGAATAGGAGCAGAATCATAAGTATGGGGATCATTCGGAGGGTTATGAGCCGGGAGGGCGAAGGGTAAGAAATGGGGAAATGGTGCAGGGATTAAGAAGCATAATTGGTTGGTACACAATAGACAGGGGGAAGTTAAGAATAATATAGAAAAGAATGAGGCAAAAAACTTATATACATGACCCATGGACATGAACTAAGGGGGGCGGGATTGCTGGAGGGAAGGGGGTACTGGGTGGAGGGGAGCAAAGGGAAAGAAATGGGACTACTGTAACAACATAATCAATAAAATATACTTAAAAAATAAAAAAATAAGGAGAGGAAACAGCTTAAGCAAAGGCTTAAAAGCAGAAGTATGCAGGGTGTTTAGAGAATGGCAGAGATTGGTGACAAGTGCAACCTGAGGCCTTTTGAATGTGAACCCTGAGTCCACGTGATGTGGTGAGGAAAGTAGGTGAAAAGTCATGATTGCTGGTTCTACTTCCAGTTCTGTCACCTACTCAAGCATGACCTTGGGAAAATGGCTTTTCTATTTCTAGATCAGTGGCTTTTAAGCTTTTCTGGCTATAATCCACATAAAAAATATATTTTATACTGTGACCCAGTACATACATGCATGTATATAAAAACAAACAAAAATTCTGAACTCCAACTTACACTTAATATAAATAATGTATGTGGCTATTTCCTATTCTATTCTATTCTATTCTATTCTATTCCAAAAAATGCTGACCATGACCACTGAATTGATCTCTGACTCACATGTGAGTTACAGTCCTTGTTTGGATTATTCCTGGGGCTCTTCTTCAGCTCCAGTTCTCTTTGATGTATTCGGTATTGGTGACAACCTGAGGCTGGACCAGGCACTTAGGAAGAGGGATGATGTAAGAGAGGAAACTGATCCTTTTCAGGGGACTCCTGAGCTAAACATGAGTCAGAAGCCAGGCCAAACTCAGAGGCCTCCGCCCGACCCCAGAGGTTTGACCGCCAGTTCACCACTCCCTTTTCATCAGACACCTGCTAGTCCCTGTTTCCAAAACAGGCTGGGTTGGCTACACCTAGCCCTACATCCTCTCAGAGGCCTGCTTTCTGTTGATCATGTCAACTTTGGAAGGCCCTCAAGTTTATTTCTAAACAAAGCCCCAAGCAGGTGCTGACCTACCAGGAGACAATTGAGAAGGTCAAGGTAAAGCAGAGAATAGCATTGAAAGTCCTGGGCAGGAGAACACCTGGGGCCTATTTCCACCTGGACCATGGTCCCTATCTGCCAATGCCTTGCTTTCTCCATCTCTTAAAAAAAATTAACTCCCTCATTATGAAGTGGATGGCAGGAGAATCAATACCTCTTTTTTTTTTTTTTATGGCTGAATAATAGTCCAGTGTGTAGATAGATATACCATGTTTGTTTTATCCATTCATCAGCTGATGAACTTTTGAATTGTCTCCACTTTTTGGCTACTATTAATAATGCTGCTAACAACATTCATGTGCAAATTCTTATGTGAACATATATTTTCAGTTCTCTTATGTATATATACCCAGAAGTGGAATTGTTGAATCATATGGTTAACTCTATGTTAAACATTCTGAGAAACTGTCAAACTGTTTTGCGAAGTGGTTGTGTCATTTTTCAATTCCACTAGCAATGTATTAATTCCAATTTCTCCACATTCTCATTAACACTTGTTATTTTTTCTTTTTATTTTAGCCATCCCAGTTAGTTCGTGAAGTGGTATGTCATGGTGGCTTTGATTTGCATTTTCTGGATGACTAATGATGTCTCTTTACATGAGCTTGTTGTCCATTTGTATATCTTCTTTGGATATATTCTTTTTTAAAAAAAAGATTTTATTTATTTATTTTTAAAGAGAGGGGAAGGGAGGGAGAGAAACATCAATCAGTTGCCTCTTGCACATGTCCCAACCAGGGACTGGGCCAGCGACCTTTCACTTTGCAGGACAACACCCAACCAGCTGAGCCATACTGATCAGGACTGGTCATATTCTTCACCCATTTAAAAATTGGGTTAGTTGTCTTTTTTTGTTGTTGTTGAGTCGTGGGAATTCTTTATATATTCTAGATAAAAATTTCTTATCACATGTATGATTTGCATATAGTTTCTCCCATTTCATGGGCTGTCTTTAGAGGCACAAACCTTTTAAATTTTGATCAAGTCTAGTTTATCTATTTTTTCTCTTGTCACTTGTGGTGATGATATTGTATCTGAGAAACCATAGCTTAGTGCAAAGTCATGATTATTTACATCTATGTATTTGCCTGAGAGTTTTATTTTTAACTTTTACGTTTAGATCTGTGATCCATTTTGAGTTAGTTTTTGTATAATGATGTGAGGTAGAGGTCCAAATTCATTCTTTTGTATATGGATATACAATTTTCCAGAACCATTCATTAAATATATCTATTTTTAATGTCCTCTTTTCTGCAGGCAGCTGCTCCCAACCCCAGCCCCTCTGCTGCCTTGGAAGAGATCACCACTGCAGGAGAGGAAGCTGCTACTGTGATACATTCTGCCATGTGGTACCTGACTGCTGCCCAGACCACCACACCCTCTGCAACTCTGGTAACTCACAGGCAGGCTCTTTTTGACCCCTGGCAGATCTGGATGCTGTGATTGACAGAGGCAAGCCCCTCATATGTACTTCAGGCCAAGGCCAAGATGTGAATTCCTGAGGTTCCTAACAAGTCCAAGGTCCTTGCATTCTGTCCATTTTATGTCAAAAGTGCCTACACATTCCTCCAAGCTTTGTTTTCCCGCTGCTCCTTACCACATGTTGTATGCTCTGAGCCACTTTTCCAGGTCCCACAGGGGAAGGTTAAACAGTTGGTGGCTGGGGATCAGGGTGGGGAATAGGGTGGTTGGGTTCTACCTAACTGCTCCACCTTCTCTTGCAGTATAGCTGCCTCTTGGATGTCCCATGTAGACTTTTGAGGGCAGACAGGAGTCTGCAGAGAGGTGCAGATGACGTTGGGCAGTAGCAGGGGGTGGCATGGAAGGCAGGGAGGAGCACAGGTGCTTTCACCACATGTTGCTCAGCTTCTCAGAATACCAAGATGGTACTGCAGATGGTGTTGAAGATGGAGAATGCACCAAGCGCTGCCAGAAGCAATGTTGGTGGGATGCAGAGCATGGTGAGTGCTCTAGATGTTCTCCCAGAAAGGGTGGCAGCAACCTGCTCCTGCCTCACTGGCTTCCAGACCCGATAGCCAGGGAGCAATTGAGAGCCAGGGAGCCAGGGGAGAGAAGCCTGAGCTGGGGCAGAACTCCACCACAGCCATGGTTTTAGGGCTAGGAGCCAGGGTTTCTACCCAAGGACACTGCCACTTGGATTTCATATAGTTTTCATGTATCATGAAATATTCTTCTTCTTCTGACTTTTTCAACCATGTAAAAATGTAAAAAATTCTTAACTTGTTAACTATACAAAAACCAGGCAAGACAGATTTGGCTCATAGACTGTACTTTACTGCTTTCTTCCTTAAATCATCCTCTGTTCTGTACTTTTCTTCTGAGTCTTGGTTTCAGCCCTGACCTGTTCAGAGCTCTCTGCCCAGCGCTGGTGGAGAGGCCTTGGCTCCCATCCTAGCATATGATGAATCTGAGAAGAAAGAAGGGCAGCATACTGAAATGGAAAGAGCCTGAATTTAGAGCCAAATAGACCTGCATTCAAGTCCTGGCTCCACAACTTATTACTTGGGTGACCTCCTGCAACTCCTTCAGCTTTTTTGAGCCTCCCTTTCCTCATCAGTCCCCAATATTTTTGGCACCAGTGACCAGTTTTGTGGAAGACAATTTTTCCATGGTCTGGGGCTGAGGGCAGGGGATGGTTTTAGAATGATTCAAGCACATTACATTCATTGTGCACTTTATTTCTATTATTATTACATTGTAATATATAATGAAGTAATTATAACTCACCATAATGCAGAATCAGTGGGAGCCTTGAGCTTGTTTTCCTGCAACTAGATGGTCCCATCTGGGGGTGATGGGAGACAGTGACACCTGAAGTGTGTTGCTTACGCCCATCTAATCTTGTTTTGGTTGCTGTCACCGCAGAAAACCCTGCTTCACAAAGATAGGACATTGGAAGTGGAAGCAGTGCTTTTGTGGCAATCTAAGGATATTCCACCTTGACTTTAATCCAGAACATATGGATATTTGAAGTTGTCTCAAACTTTTTAAAACAGAGTTCTTAGTTTTCCCCTTACCTTGATTTCCTCATTCCTCTTTTTCTTTTTTAAAATATTTATTTATTTATTTATTTTTAGAGGAGGAGAAGGGAGGGAGAAAGAGAGGGAGAGAAACATCAATGTATGGTTGCCTCTCATGCGCCCCCAACTGGGGACCCAGGCATGAACCCTGACTGGGAATCGAACCAGCGACCCTTTGGTTCACAGGCTGGCACTCAATCCACTGAGTCACACCAGTCAGGGCTCAAACAAACTTTTAAGGCCACCGTCATTTGCAATCTCAAGCAGTTGATGCTCTTCTAGCACAGACAAAGTCAATTCACCTGGCTTATTCAAAAATGGGTCTCAGATCCACTCCTTCCCAGTTCAGGGGTCTTTTGTGGTTGGGGAGTAATGCTCAAACTCTTTTGAAAGTGAGATAGGTGATGATGCACCAGTTGGGAGAAAGAAGACCCTGGCTCAGTCTCTTTCAAAATCTCTGCTAATGTTTGAAACATGTCAAAAATCCCAATGTTCACTGATCACCCCCATAATCCCAGTTTGGCTTTGAATGCAGTCACTTTATCTGATGACTTGAACACAGTTGTCATTCTCCCCTGAAGTGACACATTGAGTTCATTGAGCAGGTTGAATACATTGTACAAGTAAGCAAGTTTTGTGACACATTCTGTGTCACTGAAATGTGCTGCCAGTTGTGACTGTTTTTCTGAAAGAAATCTCTAAAGTGGCTCTTGTAATTCAAAAACCCTGGCCAGTGCTCTACCTTTAGAAAGCCATCTCACTTCTGTGTATAAGAGAAGACGTGTGTGCTCTGCGTCCATCTCCTCAAAGAGCTGCTTGAACAGGCGTGAGTTAGGGGCATGTACTTTAACGTGGTTGATAATTTTAATCACATTCTGCAAAACATTGTTAAGTTCAGGTGACATTTTATGGCTAGCCAACATTTCTCTATGGATGACACAGTGCATAGACTCACATTCAGAAGTGACCTCTTTGACCCAAGTAGTGAAACCAAAAAGCCATCTAGTCATGGCAGCCGCTCCACCCGTGCATATACTCACACAAAATGACCAACTCAGTTTACCTGATCTGTAATCATTCAAAGACTTGAATAGTTCTGCAGCTGTGGTTGGTTGGTAACAAAAGTGCCCATAACATACCCTCAATGCACATCTGCCTGAAAAATATATCGCACAAAAACAAGCATTGTTGCCTTGTTGTCAACATTGGTAGACTTGTTGACCTGAGTTGCATACCATTCTCTAACAATTGTGTCTTAATATCCTCTGCTATTTCATCAATGGTGCTAGCTGAAAGAGGAAAATGTGCCTCATTTTCAACTGCTGACCCTCCTAAAACCTCACAACAGATGTCCTTAGCAGCAAGCAGGATCAACTCTTCACCAATAGTAAAGGGCTTCTTAGCTTCAGCAATGCAGTTTGCCACTAAGATGATGCTCTCAGTGCAGACACAGTTGATGAAGTGGTGGCTTCCAATAATTGCTTCTTTTATTTGCGTTCACGTTTTTTTTTCTTTTGAAAAACTCCAATGGCTTGTCTTTTAATGCAGGGTGCTTGATCTCCATGTGGAGAAGCAGTTTTGAAGGTTTCATGGCTTCGTAGGATAGCAGGTTGCCACATATTATACAAAGCAGGCTTGGAGACTGTGAATCACCTGTTGCAATGAACCCATAATTTAAGTAGGACTCTTGGCATTTTCTTTTAAATGCAATTTCCTTTTTGTTGGCAGTCTTAGAGTCTCCTAGTGTCTCATCATTGGGTCTCTCCCCCTTTTCAAAGAAGCTCTCCAGCAATGCTCATCTTTTTGGCTAGGGTTAGCATGTGGGCTTATCAAAACTGACTGAGACAAGTGCGCAATGTGAGAAAGAGGTGTGGACAGAAGTGGTAAATAAAATAATGGGTGGGCCACACACAGACTAAAATAAGTGTCCGATTCTGACTCAACTCCTGCCACCAGATGCAACTTAATTGTCACTTGCCACTCACTGGCAGGGTTTTGCTATGAGTCTGCAAGAGATTGATTTATTATGGTCTCTGTGCAGTCAAGCCTGTCTGCTAATGATCTGTATTTGCAGCCGCTACCCAGCGCTAGCATCACTGCCTCAGCTCCACCTCAGGTCATCAGGCATTAGATTCTCATAACGAGCGTGCAACCCAGATCCCTCGCAGTTCATAGTAGGGTTCATGCTCATGTGACAAACCAGTGCCTCGGCTGATCTGACAGGAGGGGAGCTCAGGCTGGAATACGAGTGATGGGGAGCGGCTGTAATACAGGTGAGGCTTCACTTGCTTACCCACCACTCACCGCCTGCTGTGCAGCCCAGTTCCTAACAGGCCAGGGACTTGTACTGTCCATGTCCCAGGTGTTGATCCCTGTCCTAGAGCTTGCCTTGTAGGGCTGTGTGGAAGGGCCTGGTTCTTGGTAGCTATTATTTGGGGGCACATGACTAAGCTAGAAAGGGAACAGACCTTTGCTTTCTGCTCACTTAGGTCCAGCAGTTTCTCCAAACCAGCCTCCCAGGGATGCCCCTCTCCGTCTCCATGAAGGGAATCAGGAAGAGAGCCTCACACTGATCCTGAAGCTCCTCCCCAGGTCCATGGATCAGAGCTCACCCAGTCACCTGGTGCTTGTCTCACGGCTCCCCTCCTGTGTGCTTCCAAAGTGGTTCAACGGGAGGAAAACAGAAATCTGCAATTGTTGTAAACACATTTAAATCTGCATAGAATCAGCCATACAAATTATAACACATCAATTTGGCTCATGGTATTTGTTGTTTTGTGAATCTTACAAACATTTCTTTAAAGTAGAAAGCAAGAACCTAGCACCCTTTGGCTAAGTAACTTGTGCCTATCTCTTTGATATTCCTTGCCAGGTACCATATAATTGCCTGTAAGTCCTGTAATAGCATGGTCTGAGTCCTGTAACCTCAAGCTCACCCCTTCTCTTCCCAGGGTGAAAGGAAAGGCAGGGGTCCATCTTCTGGTGGGCTGGGACTGGCCTCTGGGGGAGGGTCTCCTCATGTGAGGATTTCAAAGCTGTAGAAAGGTGATGCCCAGGGTTTTGGGGTCTGCGGAGCCCTTCATTTTCCTTCTCAAACCTGCTCCTCCTCTTCTGTGAACAGATCCCTGTCCTCCAGCCTTCTGGACTCCAGACCTCAGGGTCAACTTTTAATTCTTTCTGCCCCTGGCTGTCCTCTTCAAGGTACCAAATCTTTCTACTTCTACTTCACAACATGGTTCACATCTGCTCCCCTTATAGTCCCACTGCCCAAGTGCCAGGTCACAGCCTCCTAACTGGTCCTCTTGCCTTGGATTCTCCCCTAATTGGTCTCTGCCCACATTGTACTGCCCAAAGCAGAGGTCTGGTGTTGCCAGTTCCCTACTCAAGAACCATCACTGGCTTCATGGTCCCAAGGCACATTCTGGCCTTACCATCTATCAGTTATCTCATTCCTCACTCCTATGTTACAAATGAATGGAATAACCCATTATCCCCATCCAAGCCTCGCTCTACACCTTTGCTAATCTTAGTTTCTCTGAAAGCAGAACCTGAATAATTCAGTCAGAAACAGTCTCAATGAGTAGGGATGAGAGAAAGGGGCAGTAGAACAAGGAACAAAGGAGACCCAGTACAAAGATGCTTACCCAGTTGACCTCTGCTATGGCTGAGTGGTGGCTTGATCCTGTGGGACCTTCTAAGAAACCTTATAAAGTGTGTCTGAGAAGCGTCTGTCCCAGGAGTGAAACGGGAAACATCTGTCCATCAGCTCCAATTTCCATGGTCTATGGATTGCTCTATAGGTGGCTAATTCTCCCAGTCCTTTGTTATTGGTGTCTGAGAGATGAGCAGCTCCCAGAAGCATCCCAAGCCTTGTTGTCAAGGAAACCCTGGGGCAGAGAGCAAATGGCACATGACAGGATACTGCCTGGTTGCTCCTGGGAAAATGGTCTTTATAGCAGTGGCTGGAGCAGGGAGCGAGGCCAAGAGGACTTGAAGTGGTGTACATAAGGTATCCCACCCGTGGGCTTTCAGAAACACATGTTTCTTCCCTCCAGCTCTTCCAGCCACGGGTTTCTCCTGCCAGGGACAGAGGAGCCTGGAGTAGAGACAGAGCTGGCCCTGTTTGGGTGCATCCCATTCATACTTCCAGAGCCTGAGCTCTCCCTTCCTTTTTAGGAAGAGTTTTTCAGTGGGACTGTGAGATGTGGGCCTCTCCAGTTGGGATGGATCATCCTGTGGGCATCCTGCCTCCCCATAGCTAAGTTTATCCAAACTGAAGACAGTTTCTGAGATATTCCAGTACAGACACAGGTTCCTCTCTAGTTGAGTGTGCATGTTTGTTCACATAGGCCGGCATTTTTAAATCCTCACCCAAGGATATTTATTGATTTTAAAGAGAGAGGAAGGGGGAGGCAGAAACTTCGGTCAGTTGCCTCCTCTATGCACCCCCAACTGGGGATTGAATCCTCAACCTAGGTTATGTGCCCTGATCAGAAATTGAACCCATAACCCTCTGGTGCATGGGACAATGCTCCAACCAACTGAGCCACCCAGCCAGGGCATGAATGCATATTTAATTTCTACCTGTCCTTTCATTCTCTCTTCCTGTGTCTTCCAAATACTTTCCCTGTGAAAGTCATTTCCCTGGCAGCAGCATACCACCTGGGAAAACAGGGCCGCAAGTTAAATCACAATTCACAAGAATGTCTAAAGTTAAAAGGACCAGCGGTACCAATTGTTGATGAGACTATGGAGCATCTGGAATTATCATACTTTGCTGGTGTGGTATGAGTGGGCACAATCAATTTGGGAAACTGATTCTATACACTAAAGTAAGCACATGTATACCCACAGACCCAGCAATTCCACTCCTGTGTTCATACCCAAGACTTTTACAAGAATTTTCATAGTAACTTTATTTGGCATAGTGAAAAATTGGAAACAATCCAAATGTTCATCCAAAGGAAAACACATAAATAAATCGTGACATATTTATACAATGGAATACTACCCAACAACAAAAAAGAATAAAGTATTCTTATATACAAAATGAGTGAGTCTTGCAGGCATAATGTTAAGAGAGATAAGCCAGACACCATGTAATGGAATTATGCATTATATGAAGTTCAAAAATAAGTAGAACTAATCTATGGTAATACAGGTAAGAATGGTGGTTTTGGGGAGACATTGACTGGAAGGGAACACAAGGGAGCTTGTTGAGGTGCTGAAAACGTCTTATTATCATGATCTGAGTGGCAGATACATCCTGGGTATATACATATGTAAAAATTCATAAGTTATATACCACTTAGGGTTGATATGGTTTATTGTGTGTAGATTACACCTGACTAAAAGACGTGAATGGACAAATGAACAGAGGGCTCCCTTGAGTTTCCTATGCTTGCACCCAAGGAAGCAGGGGTTGGAGGGGGAACCACTCTCAGAGTCTGGCACACTTAGATGATTCTGAGCTCCTCTCCTGCCTGACAGGGTTCCATCTACACAGTCTGTGCACATGTAACATTTTGAGCCTGTGGGGACCTACTTGGAATCCCAGACTTGGTATAAAGATTAAAAGTGGAAATATTTGAGCTACTGAAGATACAGAAAGAAATGCTATTTGAATTTCTTTATCTGGTTAAAGCAACACCTTCCAAAAGTGCAGCTGCCATTATTCCCCCTTGGAGGGATTTTCCAGCCAATTCACCTCCAATAGAACTTTCCAAAGTTTCCCCTCTCCCACTCCCATCCCTTTGTTGAGTTTGGTAAATACACCTTTATTTCTGGTTATTCAGTGGGTTACTCACTACTGAGCAACTTCCTGGTGTACATGTAAATAAACTTTGTCTTTTCTCCTGTTAATTATTTGCCAGTCTCCAACCCCTGGACCCAAGTTATTTTCTTCTTTCCATAGTAATTTCCTATGTAATTCACTTATTTATTACGTCCAGTATTTGCCATTTCCCCTCACTAGGAAGTTAGTTCCATGTGGCAGGAATCTGTTTTACTAAGTGATGGACAGTATTCCAAGTGCCTAGAATAGTGTCTGTGCTTCAAATATGTTCATTAAATTAATGAAACTAGTCTCTTATGCTGGTTCTGGATGAGAGCTGAGTTTGTTTGAAAAAAAGGGTCCAGAAACTGTCTGAATAGATTATTATGGCCCTGAAGCCAACAGCCACGTGCCCAGGCTTGGAAATTTCCCCAGAAACAGAGGAAGATGGACCAGACAAATTCAGCACACCCAGAGAAGCATGCAGCCAGGCTTCCCTCCTAGAGGGTTCCTTACCTCCTCACCTGCCATGACTGGAGCTGGGCTGTGGACTATTTATGTGATGAGAAGAAAAAGGAAATGGAGAGGGGGAGTCCAAGGTGGGGGTGAAAGTCACCTGGATACCTGTGTTTGTAGATTAAGCTACTGGCTGCTGGAATGAGGAAGTCCTTCTCCTGGCTGGGGTGGTAGCTCAGGAAGGAAGGGAGGTGGCAGAAAGGAGCTGCATTCTTGCTGCATTCTTGCTGGATTTCTCCTTGTCTTCTCTAGGAGGAAGTTTCATGCAAGATCACACACTACTGGACAGGGCTGAGCAAAATTCAGGTCATTGCTGTGGCCCCAGGTCCCCTCTTCCACCTAACGCCCCCCAAGGGGAAATCCATCCTCCCACTTTACAAAGGGAAGGACTGAGGTTGAATGGGAGGGCTCAGCCTATCAGGAGTACTTTACAGATTAACAGTATTGTTGGAACAGTGTCCAAGATCCTTGACCCCAAGTGCTAGGTTGTGTCCCAAATGGAGCCCCGCCAGTCTCATCTCATAGAATCTCCCCTCACCACATGCCCTGGAATGACTCTCTCCTTCCAGTAGCAGAGCCCTTAATCCAATGCAGGGTTCACTTCCAGAAGACAGTCACAGACCCATGCAGAACCTCAGACCACATGGCCGAGAAGATTTCAGAGCCCTTGTTGACCGAAGACCAGAGAGGACAAATAACTTGTCCAAGATCACACAGCCCCTGGGCCACCATTAAGGAAGAAGCAGGTAATAGAATATAGACTTTCTGATCCCATTTTAAAGTTCCTCCAGCCCCGAGGTTTTGTGATTTCCTGATGCCAATCCTGCCAGCTTCCCTTTACTCTAGAGCTATTTTCATCAAAAACTCTTGTCCTGAAATTCCCAGGGTACCTTGTCTGACCACAGGCTGTGGCTTTAATAGCTCATTGGTCCCTCGTGGGGATGAGAGTCTTCTCTAAGGCATTTGGATATATATTGAGCAGCTCCATTCTCCTCTTTGTAGCCAGATCCCCTAAGCTTCCCTAAGTCATCAGCCTCACGCTTCTCTCTTCCCCAGCCCTGTGACTGATACCAGCTCATTCACCCTTTCCCTTCTCCCAGCTAGTGTCTTCTCCACCCTGCACCTCCAGACCGGTGGAGGGACATGGTCCTGCCTCCGACTGGGATGCTGAATCACAGGATGTGGTGCTGGAAGGATGTTAGAATCAGAGTCCCGCCTGCCCCACCCTGGAAAGCTGTCTCCTCAGACCTCACTCAGGGCAGTGTCCCTTCTCTCTGCTGTGTGAGGATTGGAGCTGACATCAGGGCTCTCACTCAGTTACTGAGCACCAAAGTCATGTTTCTGTGAGCATGAAGTATGTAGCAAGCACTGTGTAAGACCTTACTCTCTTGTATAATCCTTACAAAACAGTCCAGCAAGGTAGGAATTATGCCCTTTAACAACTAGGAAGTTGAGGTTCAGAAAGTTTCTCTAATTTGCCCTAGATTATACCAATAAAGTCTAAGGTGAGAAATGAGACCTAAGTCTGTCTAACTAATAGCCCAAGCCAGAGGCATAAGGGCGTGGTGAGGGGGGAAGGTGTGTGAAGCAGCGTCTCCCATGACCTCCCAGGCTGCAGGACCACGAGGTGAGTGAGTGTCACTGTGGACATGATTCCATCTTCACATCAAGCTTCAGAGAGGAGAGGTCTCTGGGTAAGGGAAGGCAGGAGGGTTATCTTGCTGACACCCCTGGATGCGCACCTGCCAGCCCTCATCTCATGCATCTGTGATCAGCTGGCTGCACTCTGGGAACTGCTTGGTCACACCCAGGCAGGTGGCCGGCCCCTCCTCCCTGGGTAGAGGAAGCAGGAACAGGTGGCTGTGAGAGGCAGTGGCAAGGCCTGTGGGGCAGTGGCGGCTGGAGTCCCAGCTAGAATGGGCTCTCTCTGGGGCCTGGCTCTGCCCCTTTTCTTCTGCTGCTGGGAGGCTGGGGCTGCTGGGAGTTCTGCAGGTAAGGGGACAGGAGGGTCCTGTGGGCTTCTCTCCTGGCAGGGCTCTCGGTGTGCGTTTCTGTCCCAGCAGCTCTTTGTGAGTGAGAGCAGCTATCTTGGGCTAATTAATTAACCATTAAGCTGTATAGGAAGTATTGCTTTTGTTATCTAACAGAAGAGTTCATCCACCTGGCACTAGCAGAGCCAAACACTAAACACTGAGTACTACAGTAGAGAAAGATTGGCTATTTTATTATGAATGGTGCCATCCAGAACAGGAAGCTGATGCTCAAAAGTTTGAACTACACAATGTCATGTAGGTCACAGATTATACAGGGCAAAATCAATCGCAACACACCATAGATTAGGGGGTTCAGGGTTGTGCTGGGAGCTGATTGGTCAGAGGTGAGGTACGGGTAATAAATAATTTCTCCAGATCTTGAGGACACCTCTGAGGTCTGTTCTGGTGTCCCTCTATCTGCTTTCATGGGAAAGTAGCCAGGGTGTCTGTCCACCTTAGGGCTCAGGAGCTGAAACAGAAGTTAGGTCAAGATGTTCTCTTTAGCCTGCCAGAGGTCTGGCCCTTGCAATCATTAGGCTCAGGCTACTGACTTCTGCTGCCTTGGGTGTTGTTGATTATGGGGGAAAGGCTAGGTCTTTGAGGGGTATATATATATATATATATCGAGAGAGAGAGAGAGCAAGAGGGAGAGAGAGATGATTTCTAGAACTAGGATTTAAAGCTAAATTAATCCAAATAATAATGACCTTTGGTTTCACTATTACTGATAAAGAATATACAAAGGGCAGTGTGCCCCCGTAGCATGTATGATGCTTTGGTCCACACAAATGGGCAATATCACTGTGGGCTTGCCTTTCTGCCTGTGGGAGTGTGAGCAAGTAGGTGGCATGGACAAAATTCCAACTCTTTTAAGTTTATCCTTTAAAATAGTTTTTGTGTGAAATATATGACTGTCACAGGATTCTGAGAGAAGCAGGACTTTTATGAGAGAACTAACATTGATCTATAATAGAAACTGTGCCAAGCTTGTCACATGCATTATCTTTTTTAAATGGACTTTATTTTTTAAAGTAGGTTCACAGCAAAATTGAGCACTAAGTACAGAGATTCCCACACGCCCCCGCACACGCACAGCCTCCGTCACTCTCATCATCCTGTACCAGAGTGGTGCACATGTTACAATTAATAAACCTCCATTGACAAATCATTATCTTTTTTCCAGCTTAAGTAATATAAATTTATTGAGAATTTCTGGGGTGGTTATAACCTCCCTGCCTTGAGGAAGGAGCTAACACTGTAGGAAATCACTGAGAAATCACACAGTGTCCCAGCTACCCTGGTGAACACAGGGAGGAGGAAATGGGTCAGTCTCCATTAACCTGAGAAGAGCTGGGAGGACAGATGTAGAGGGGACCATCACATGATGGTGGGGAGGGGTGAGGTATGCTGGACTCCAAGCTGGCTCCTCAAATCAGGACAGAAACAGATCCACTTCTTCCCTTGGGTGGAGTTCTTGATCATCAAGCTCATTTCTTACCTTGATGAAGCTATCACTTCCCCAAGATTTTCTTTTTTTTTAAAGACTTCATTTATTTATTTTTAAAGATTTTATTTTATTATTATTATTATTATTTTAGAGAGAGGGGAAGGGAGGGAGAAAGAGAGAGAAACAGTTACCAAGCAAAGCAGGGCTCGTTCTCATAGTGCCTTGGTGTATGACCCAACAACTAGTGTTGAGAAAAGCAGGACTTTATTTATAAGATTCCAACCTTGGGAGGGGTGGGCTATGAGCACTCCTGCTCAGAGCTGTTTTCTCACAAGACCCAGCATTTCCCTTGGTCCCCAAAAGGCTATAAACCAACCCCAAACCCAACAGTTAACCATCCTTTATCTGTCAGCTGTCTCCTTCAGGGTCTGGGGTACATTCTCTTCCCCTCCTTATAATAGTCCAGGAAAGCATGTGCCATGTTACACTGGATCATGGTGTAGTCCAGATGTGAGAAATGCTCGCAATAAAAACCAGGACACAAGACTTGAGCAGCAAAGAGGGGCATTTATTCACGAGTCTGCAGAGTCAGGTGCACCCTCAGCCAGGAGAATGTGCGTGCCAAGTAGACAAAGTAACGCGTTTAGCTCCCCCACCCCTCTCCTTCTCCCCCATTTTTCCATTACTGGTTACTCCAGAGTTATAGTCTAACACGATTATCTAAATGCCCCTATTGTGATTTGTAAATATGCTAATGCTGTCAACTCCCTTCTCAGAGATCCTCTAATTACATTTGCCCTTGAGACCCTCTAATTACATTTGCCCTTTGTTTCTAATGATTTTCTACTGGTTTGGGAGTCACTATTTCCTTGTTTCCTAAAATTCCCCCCCTGTGTCTTTTGGAAAATTGACTACTCAAACCTCTAATTTGTCCCTTCAAAACTTATGAGGATTTCTCGAATCTCTGCCTCATAGCAAGGATTTTCTTCAGCCTCCAGGAAGAGGAGATTATCCTGTTCCATAAATTACTGGCATCTGTTTAGTTAGTGCAGTCTCAATTAAAATTTGAAAGACCATTTCAAATTATCAGAATCCTGAAACAGGGGACTTGTATTTTGATCCTCTTCCTTCCAAGAGTAGGGTTACTAGTAAAACACAGCATGCGCCCTTAAATTTGAATTTAGATAATGAAGATTTTTTTTTTAGTATGCCTCAAATATTGCATGAGAAACAAATACACATACTAAAAACATTATCTGCCATTAAAATCATTTCTTGTTTATCTGAAATTTAAATTCCAACTTAATCCTGTATTTTTATTTGCTAACTCTGGCAACTCTCCCCAGGAGGCTCCTGGTCCACTTATAGAGAGAGTCCCTTCCCTTTGGCAGACAGGAGAGGCACCTTTGTCAGCCTATAAAAGAGCTTGTTGTAGCCTCTCACAGGGCAAAGAGCATCTACTGTCCCTCCACTCATACAACCTCAGAGGACTGTCAAGTGAACAGAGACACTGTACCCTATGGAGAAATGCTAGGAGCATCTCTCTAAAAAGTGAACTTTTGCCTCACCTGGCTCCCTGTTACCTGTGAAAAATGTCTGGTACATCATTTCTGGAGTTCTGGGGTTCTGTCCCTGTCATCTCAGACACATGTTTAGGAGAGGTCTGAGCAGGAATGGGAAACTTGCTCCTTTCCCCTTGCTGGAGCCCCAAGGACATTGTCTGCTCCCCTCCCTTTTGCAGTAGCCACCACCCATACTGCCTCTGGCAGTTCCTCTCTCTTAATCCCCCTAGCTATACCTCTAAACACAAAACCACAGATGTTTCTTGTTTGAAGTGTTTTTACTTCCATGGGGAAAGGTTTACTGGATGGGAAAAGAACTGATGGGAAAGTGATAAGCATTCTTTCAGAAAGTTCTGAGAGTTGAGGTCCCTGCTCTGTACTTCTTGGCTCATGTGGATTTCTGCCTTCTTTGCTCCCACCTTGAGGCTGGATCCTAGCCCCACACAGTCCCTCTGAAGCCTTCAGACTAATAATCAACTAGATTCTGGGGTTTGCTTGCCTCAAGTGGGCTGTCAGAGGACATCAGTTAGGGTGATCCCAGTTCCGTGGCTGCCACATGGAAATGGTTTTCCCAATACTACCTCCTTCTTGTAAATACAGATGACCAATGGAGTCTAGGCAACTCTCCCTCCCACACTCCTCTCAGCAGTGGTCAGGGCATAAACATAAGAACTTCTATGAGGTCAGTCCACTGAAACTCATGACTCACAAAGTTATCTTACCCAACACAGGCCCCAGGACCCATGGACCAGGCCCTCTAGTGACAATGAACCACACAGAACTGCCTTCTGTGACTCTGGGAGAAAACACAAGCTCAGAGGAAGCTTCCCAGACCATTGACCTTGCTGAGCCCTCTGTGCCAAGCCACATCCCTTTGGAAACTCTAACCCTGGGCACCCAGACCTTTGATAGGACCTCAATCCCAGTCAGCATCATCTCAGAAGCTGAAACCATGGAAACAGAAACCATATTTTCTGCAACAGAGACCAGGGCTCTCACAAAAATAATACCTTCCACGTTGATGGTTGTGATGACCACCACTCCTGTGGAGACATCAGCCACAAGTGGTAGCCCCTCAGGAGTTGCAATGACCACAGTGGAGACTGTTACAAGTAGTGATCTCTCTGTAGCTGTCTTTGACACCCTCTGCATTGATGACAGCTCTGAAGAGGCAAAGAGGATCACAGTTGATGCATTGGCTCCCACCTCCACAGAAGCTAGGGCTCTGACCTTGGAGAGCAGCTCAGTTCCAGCTATCACCAGCCTACAAGCGCTGGCACCTGACTTCACTGTTCCACCTAAAGCTTTGGTTGCCTATACCACTGACATCATGGTTATCAATTGCAGCATTGTAGAAATAGAAATAGCTGCCATCACCTCAGACATAGATCACAGCCCTACAGGGGGGAGGACCCTGTCCATCCCTGAGACATCAGCTTTGCCTGACGTCACTGAAGCAAAATCACACATCACCAGGACCAGGACCTCTCCTGAGACCTTGTCAACAGCCAGCACCACAGAATCAGTCACACCTGATACCACAGTTGAGGCCCCACATGCTGTCAATAGCACCACGGACGGGGAAACAACAGCAGCCAACACCACCACCTCCAGTGGTACTTTGATGACAGTAAGCATGCACCCCTTGGAAGAAACCTTACCCCCCTTTGTTGAGACAGCAAGCCACACTAAAGCCTCGGGAGCATTTACAATCTCCACAGAGGCTGGATCAACAGTGGGCAAAGTGACTTCCTCTATTGGGTTCTCAGGTATGGTCTACAGCCTCTCAGAAATAGCCACCATCAAGAAATCCACCTTCTCAGAGACTTCTACCACAGATAGCACAACCAGTAGGCCCATTCCCATCAGTAAGAGCCTGCTTCCTTCTGTCCGTCTGACTAGAGCCAACAGCAGCCAAGAAACAGACATCACCTCAGCCGAGACCACAGCCTCGGCAAAGACCTCAAAGACATCCAATGTGGCTGGAGGAAAGCCCCCAACAGCCGCATCAACTACTGCTCAGACAAGGTGGAGCACAGGAGTTACTACAGGTAACAGACTATCCAGGTGTGATCTTAGGGGATTTGGGGCTTAGAGTATCCAGGATATCTACATGTTTAAGGAGTAGGGAGGAAGGAAGAATCTGGAGGGCCTATTCTGAGCCATGTCTCTGATGTCTCTCCTCTTCATGATCTTCTAGTGGTTCTTCCTAAAATCAATTAACAAGCAGAGTTTGGGTGATGTATGAAAAGAGCGTGAGGCTGGAGAAATGATTTGAGATCTTGGCTCTGCCCTTAACCTGAGTGATCTAGGACAGGTTCCTCTCCCTCTCTGGACCTCAGTTTCTCCACCAGTAACTGGAAGAGGTTGCAATAGATGAACAATGTGGTCCTTTCCAGTTCTTCCCTTCTATGAAGTTAATTGTTAAGAAACTAGTATGCACCAGGCGAGGCCCCAAGGTTTATTTAGAAGACATAGCCTTCATGCTCTGGAAGCCTGTGTTTCAGCCAGAGCCATGCAGAGTACCACATGGGCATTTGGCCCAAGCTGCTGCCCTCAGAGTAGCTGGAACCCCATGAAAGTGGGGTTCCCTGGGTGCACTTGTTGGGGTTGGTGCTGTAAGTGGTGATGAAATAAATAAACTGGGTAAAGGTTTGGGAGTTCAAAGCTGTATCTCTGAGACAATGGATACTTCTTAAAGAAGAATTCCCTTATCCAAGGCTGCTTGGTCAACTCAGCTCCTCGTCAGCCTATGGCCTCTACCTCCACTTCCCATAACTTTGTCCTCATGCCTCATCCCTGCAATATCCTCAGCTTACCCTGCCTTTCTAGGAAGATAAAATAAAAATATTAATCCAGTCACCTTGCTGAATTTCTTTAGTATTCCAGGCAGAGGTGATATAAAAATACTTCACAACCAGTTAACGTTTTCTCTGATGCCAAGCATTATACTATGATCTTTGCAAGCTATCTCCTTTAATTAAATACTCAAATCCGCCATGTGATGAGGGGCTAGGTGAAAAGGTGAAAGGATTAAGAAGTACAAATTGGTATTTACCAAATAATCACAGAGATGTAAATTTCAGCACAGGGAAAATAGTCAATAACGTACTATGTATGGTGCCAGGTGGGAGCTTGAAATATGGGGAGGGAACACTTTGTAAATTACATGATTGTCTAACTATTATGCTGTACACCTGAAACTAATATCAAATTATATTAAATGCCAACTAAAATTACCAAATAAAAATTTAAATGATAATTTAGAAACCTATCACTAAAGGTGGGTATTATTACCCCATATTACAGGAGAGGAAAACAAATTAAAAAAAAAAAAAAAAAAGAGCGCAGCTCATTCAAAATAAAAAGTGAAATAAGGAGTTTCCCAGACATAAAAAGGCTAAAAGAATACACCTCCACCAAACCAGCATTGCAAAAGATGCTAAAAGGTCTGCTTTAAGAAGATGAAGAAAAAGAAACAGAGAGGAACACAGATACAAAGAGGAAAAATAGCAATGAGTAAGTACCTATCAATAATAACCTTAAATGTAAATGGATTAAATGCAACAATCAAAAGACAGAGAGTAGCTGATTGGATTAGAAAACATGACCCAATATATGCTGTCTAACAAGAGACACACCTCAAAACAAAAGATCTACACAGACTGAAAGTGAAGGAGTGAAAAAAAATATTTCAAGCAAATGAACAGGAAAAAAAAGAAAGCAGGGGTAGCAATACTTTTATCAGACAAAACAGATTTCACAGCAAAGGCCATAAAGAGACACAGAAGGACATTTCATAATACTTAAAAGGGAACAATCCATCAAGAAGATATAACCCTTGTAAATATATATGCACCCAACATAGGAGCACCTAAATATATAAGAAAAATCTTGGGAGGCTTCAAGAAAAATATCAACAGCAACACACTCATAGTAGGGGACTTTAACACCCCCTTGTCAACAATGGACAGATCTTTGAAGTAAAGAAACACTAAAGATACTGGGACATTGAACAACGCTCTAGATCAAATGAATTTAATTGATATATGTAGAACTTTACACCCCAAAGAAGGAAAATATACATTCTTTTCAAGTGCACATGGAACATTTTTAAAGATAGACCACATGTAGGACACAAAAGAAGCCTCAACAAATTCAAGAAAATTGAAATTATATCAAGCATCTTCTCAGATCACAATGGCTTGAAACTGGAAATCAACCTCAGGGAAAAAGTTTGATAACATTCAAACTCATGGAGAATAAACAGCATGCTATTAAATAATGAATGGGTTAACAATGACATCAAGGAAGAAATCAAAAAGTTTCTGGAAACAAATGATAATGAACACACAACAGCCCAAAACCTATGGGACACAGCGAAAGCAGTCCGGAGAGGAAAGCTCATAGCAATACAGGCTTACCTAAAAAGAATAGAAGAATCTCAAATAAAAAAATCTAACCCTACATCTACAAGCACTAGAAGAACAACAACAGACAAAGCCCAGAGCAAATAGAAGGAAGGAAATCATCAAGATCAGATCAGAATTAAATGACATAGAGACTAACTAAACAATTCAAAAGATCAATAAAACCAGGAGCTGGTTCTTTGAAAAGATAAACAAAAAAGACAAGCCTTTAACCAGGTTCATCAAGAGAAAATGAGAGAGGACCCAAATAAACAAAATCAGAAATGAGAGAGGAGAAATCATGGCCAAGACCACAGAAATACAAAGGATTGTAAGAATTCACTACAAACAACTGTATGACAAGAAATTTGACAACATATATGAAATGGACACATTTCTGGAAACATATAATCTTTCAAAACTGAATCAAAAAGAAGCAGAGCCACAGCAATCAGACAAGAAAGAGAAATAAAATGCATCCAAATTGGAAAAAAAAAAAAAAAAAAAAGAAGCAGAAAGCCTGAATGGACCGATAGCAACTAGTGAAATTGAAGCAGTAATCAAAAAGCTCCCAGCACACAGAAGCCCTGGATCGGATGGCTTCACAGAATAGTAGTCGGTAGGGTGGAGTGGGGAGGGAGAGAAGGGAGATAAGTAAGGGAAGGGTCAGGTCAAGGAACGTATATGATTGACTCATGGACATGGACAACAGGGAGGGATATAATTGTGGGAGAAGGGATGGGCTGGGAGGGGGGAGCAATGGGGGAAAAATGGGACAACTGTAATTGAATAACAAAAAATAAAATTAAAAAAAAATAACATACAAAAAAAAAAAACATTTGGGGAAGAATTAATTCCTATCCTTCTCAATCTATTCCAAAAAATCCAAGTAAAGGGAAGACTCCCAAACTTTTTCTGTGAAGCCAGTATTACCCTAATTCCAAAACCAGGCCAAGACACAAGAAAGAAAGAAAACTACAGGCCAATATCACTGATGAACATATATGTTAAAATCCTCAACATTTAATTGGCAAACCTGATCCAGCAACACATTAAAAAGATCATGCACCACGATCAAATGGGATTCATCCCAGGGATGCAAGAATGGCTTAATATTTGCAAATCAATAAATGTAATATGCCACATAAACAAAATGAAAGATAAAAATCACATGATCATATCAATAGATGCTGAAAAGCATTTGATAAAATACAATACCCACTTATGATGAAAACACTCAGCAAAATGGGAATAGAGGGAACATACCTCAATATAATAAAGGCCATATACAAGAGACCTGAAGCCAACACCATACTCAATAGGCAAAAACTAAAAGCATTCCCCTTAAGATCAGAAACAAGACAAGGATATCCACTCTCTCCACTCTTATTCAACATAGTCTTGGAAGTTCTAGCCACAGCAATCAGAAAAGAAAAACAAATAAAATGCATCCTAGTTGGAAAAGAGGAAGTAAAACTGTCATTATTGCAGATGACATGATTGTGTACATAGAAAACCCTATAGACTCCACTAAAAAACTACTCGACCTAATAAGTGAAGTTGGCAAAATAGCAGGGTACAAAGTTAATATTCATAAATTGAATACATTTCTGTACACCAGCAATAAAATATCAGAGATAGAAACCAGAAAAAAATCCCACTTACTATAGTAACAAGAAAAATAATCTAGGAATAAACTTAACCAAGGAGATAAAAGGCCTGTACTCAGAAAACTACATAACACTGAAGAAATAAATTAAGGAAGATACACCTAAATGGAAGCATATATCATTCATGGATGGGAAGAATCAACATCATTAAAATGTTCACACTACCCAAAGCAATATATAGATTCAGCACAATCGTTATTAAAATACCAATAACATATTTCACACACCTAGAACACATACTTCAAAAATTTATATGGAACCAAAAAGGATTCCGAATAGCCACAGCAATCTTGAGGCAGAAGAACACAGTAGGAGGAATCACAATACCTGATATCAAACTTTACTACAAGGCCACTGTAATCAAAACAGTTTGGTACAGGCATAAGAACAGACATATAGATCATTGGAACAGAATAGAGAGCCCAGAAATAAACCCAGGTCTATATGGTCAACTAATATTTGACAAAGGGGGAAGGAACATAAAATGGAGTGAAAAGAGCCTCTTCAACAAATGGTTCTGGGAGAACTGGACGGAGATGCAAAAAAATGAAATTAGATCACCAACTTACACCACACACCAGAATAAACTCAAGATGGATCAGAGACTTAAATATAAGCTGTGACACCATAAAAGTCCTAGAGGAAAACATAGGCAGGAAAATTTCAGATATCCCATGTAGCAATATTTTCACCAATATATCTCCTAAGGCAAGGGAAATAAAGGAAAGAGTAAGCTAATGGGACTACATCAAACTAAAGAGTTTCTGCTCAGCAAAAGAAAAGATCAGCAAGATGAAAAGGAAACCAACCATATGGGAAAACATATTTGCCAATGATACCTCAGACAAGGGATTGATCTCAAAAATATATAAAGAACTTCTATGACTCAACACCAAGAAGACAGACACCCAAATAAAAAATTGGCAAAGGACCTAAACAAACACTTCTTCAAAGAGGACATACAGAGGGCCCATAGGCATATGAAAGAATGCTCAACATCACTAGCCACCAGAGAGATGCAAATAAAACCCACAATGAGATACCACTTTACACCAGTCTGAATGGCCATCTTTAACAAGTCAACAAACAAGTGCTGGGGAGGATGTGGAGAAAAGGGAACCCTAGTGTGTTGTTGGTGGGAATGCAGACTGGTGCAGCCACTATAGAAAACAGCATGGAATTTCCTCAAAAAACTAAAAACGGAACTGTCTTTTGAACCAGCAATTCCATTGCTAGGATTATACCCAAAGAATCCTGAAACACCAATTCAAAAGAACCTATGCACTCCTATGTTCATAGCAGCACTATTTATAATAGCCAAGTGCTGAAAACAGCCTAAGTGCCCATCTGTAGGTGAGTGGATTAAAAAACTGTGGTACATTTACACAATGGAATAATACACAGCAGAAAGAAAGGAGGAATTCCTACCATGTGCGACAACATTGATGGAACTAGAGAGAATTATGCTTAGCGAAATAAGCCAGGCAATGTAAGACAAATACCATATGATATCACCTAATACAGGAAATGAATGAACAGCACAAACAATGGAGCAAAACTGAACCAGAGGCATGTAAACAAGGAACAGACTAACAGTGACAAGGGGGGTGAGGGGAGGGAGAAAAAAGGGGTAAGGAGGGGAAAGGTCTAGTCAAGGAACTAGTATAAATGACCCATGGACATGGACAATGGGGTGGGAACTGATTGTGAGAGAAGGGGTGGGAGGAGTGGGAGGAAGCAGTGGGGGAAAAGTGAAACAACTGTAATAGAAAAACAATGAAAAAGAAGTTTACAAAGAAAAAAGAAGAAGAAAAAAGAGAGCAGTGAGGTTTCAAATGAAAGTCTGTTTTATGCCCAAAGTCATAGTCTCCTATTGCATTTTTATTTTTAAAAACTCAATTTATCAATATACTTTCATTTTAAAATACTTGTTTTAAATTTGTCTTTTTATTTTTATATTTTTCTTTAAAAATATCTTTATTGTATTATTTTTTCCATTATCATTTAGTCCCTTTATACCCCCCCTTCCCTCAGCAATCACCACACTGTTGTTCATGTCCATGAGTCCTTTTTCCTTTTTGCTCAATCCCTTCACCAACCTTCCCCTGCCCCCACTCTTAGCTGACATCTTGCTCTATGAGTCTGTTTCTATTTTGCCTCTTATTTCAATTTGTTCAGTAGATCCCTCATATGAGTGAAATGATATGGCATTTGTCTATCTCTGACTGGCTTATTTCACGTAGCATAATGCTCTCCAGGTCCTTCCATACCATTGCAAAGGGTAAGATTTTCTTCTTTTTTACAGCCGAGTAGAATTCCATTGTGTAAGTGACCCATAGTTGTCATCTACTGACGGACACTTGGGCTTCTTCCATATCCTGGCGATTGTAAATAATGCTGCAATGAACATAGGGGTGCTCATGTTCTTTTGAATTAGTGTTTTGGTTCTTTTGGAAGTTCCCAGAAGTGGGACTGCCATATCAAAAGGCAGATCCATTTTTAATTTTTTGAAGTATCTCCACACTTTCACAGTGGCTGCACCAGCCTGCATTCCCACCAACAGTGCAAAAGGGTTCCCTTTTCTCCACATCCTTGCCAGCATTTGTTGTTTGTGGATTTATTGATGATAGTCATTCTGACAGGTGTGAAGTGGTATCTCTTTGTGGTTTTGATTTGCACTTCTCTGATGATTAGTGGCATTGAGCATCTTTTTATATGTCTATTGGCCATCTGTATGTCCTCTTCAGAGTAGTGTCTACTCAGGTCCTTTGCCCACTTTTAAATTGGGTGGAATTTTTTTTTTTTTTTTTTTTTTTGGTGTTGAGTTTTGTAAGTACTTCATAAATTTTGTATATTAACCCCTTATCAGATGTATCAGCGAATATGTTCTCCCATTCTGTGGGTTGTCTTTTAATTTTGTTGATAATTTTCTTTGCTGTACAAAAACTTTTTAGTTTGATGTAGTTTAGTTTTTCTTTTGTTTCCCTTGCCTGGAGAGATAAACCAATAAAAAATTTCTACAAGCAATATCCAAGATTGTACTGTCTATATTTTCTTCTAAGATTTTTATGGTTTTGGGTCTAACATTTAAGTCTTTGATCCATTTTGAATTTATTCTGTGTGTGGTGTAAGAAGTGGTCTAGTTTCATTTTTCTACACATATCTGTCCAAGTTTCCGAACACTATTTATTGAATAAACTATTTTTAGCCCATTGTATGTGCTTGCTTCCTCTGTTGAATATTAATTGACTATAAAGGTATGGGTTTATTTCTGGGCTCTATTCTGTTCCATTGATCTATATATATGTTTTTATGACAGTACCAGGTTTTTTCGATTACTATGGCCTTGTAGTATAGTTTGATATTAAGCAGTGTGATTCTTCCAACTTTATTCTTTCTCAGGATCGTTGTTGCTATGTGGGGTCTTTTGTGGTTCCATATAAATTTTTGAATATTTGTTCTAGTTCTGTGAAATACATCACTGGTATCTTGATAAGAATTGCACTGAATCTAGAGATTGCTTTGGGTAGTATGAACATTTTAATGATGTTAATTCTTCCTATCTATGAACATGGTATGTGCTTCCATTTATTTATATCTTCTTCAATTTCTTTAGTGTCTGATAATTTTCTGTGTACAGGTCTTTTACCTTTTTGGTTAGGTTTGTTTGGGATTGTTTTCTTAATTTCCCTTTCTGTTAGTTCATTATTGGCACATAAACTGCAACTGATTTCTGGATATTAATTTTGTATCCTGCTACTTGCTGAATTTATTTACCAGCTCCAGTAGTTTCTTGGTGGAATCTTTGGGATCATCTATGTACAATATTATGTCATCTAAAAATCGAGTTTTACATCTTTCTTTCCAATTTGGATGCCTTTTATTTCTTCTTCTTGTCTGATTGCTGTGGCTAGGAAAGCAGACATCCCTGTCTTGTTCCCAAACTTAAGGGGAATGCTTGTAGTTTTTGTCCATTGAGTTGATGCTGGTAGTGAGTTTGTCATATATGACTTTTATTATATTTAAGTATGTTTCCTCTATTTCCACTTTGCTGAGAGTTCTGATCATTAATGGGTGCTGTATATTATCAAAAGCTTTTTCTATATCTATTGGTATGATCATGTGGTTTTTATTCTTCATTTTGTTTATGTGCTAAATCACATATATTGATTTGCTAATGTTGTACCAACTTGCATTCCCAGAATAAGTCCCACTTGATCATGGTGTATGATCTTCTTGATGCATTATTGGCATCAGTTTGCTAATATTTTTTGAGGATTTTAGTATCTATGCTCATCATGGATATTAACCTATAATTTTCTTTCTTTGTAGTGTCTGTATCTGGTTTTGGAACTAGAATAATGCTAGCCTCATAAAATAAGTTTGGGAGCTTTCCCTCCTCTTGAATTTAATGAAATAATTTGATAAAGAGAAGTATTAGTTCTTTTCAGAATGTTTGGTAACATTCACCTGTGAAGCCATCTGGTTCAGGGCTTTTGTTTGTTGGGAGGGTTTTTTAAAAAAATTTTATTACTGTTTCAATTTTGTTAGGTGTAATCTGTCTATTCAGATTCTCTGATTCTTCCTGATTTGGTTTTGGAAGATTGTATGTTTCTAGGAACTTTTCCATTTCATCCAACCTGTTCAGTTTATTTGCATATAATTATTCATAATATTTTCTTACAATCCTTTGTATTTCTTTGGTGTCAGTTGTTAGTTCTCTTTTTTCATTTTTGATTTTATTATTTGGGTCTTTTCTCTTTTTTATTTTTCTTGATGAGTTGCTTAAAAGTTTGTCGATCTTGTTTATCTTTTCAAAGAACCAGCTCTTGGATTCATTGATATTTTGTGTCATTTTTTAGACTGTATTTCATTTATTTCTGCTCTGATCTTTATCATTTCCTTCTTTCTACTCACTTTGGGCTTTGTTTGTTTTTTTTTTTTTCACATTTTTTTAAGTGTGGAATTAAATTGTTTATTTGAGGTTTTTCTTGTTTTTGTGGGTTTTTCGTTTTGTATTATTTATTTATTTATTTTTTGAGATATGCCTGTAATACAGTACTATGAGTTTCTCTCTTAGGATTGCGTTCCCAGTGTCCCGCAGATTTTGGATTGTTGTGTCCTCATTTTCATTTGTTTCAAGAAATCTTTTGATTTCTTCCTTGATCTTACTGTTGACCCATTCATTGTTTAATAACATGTTATTTAGCTACCATGTCTTTGTGTGTTTTTCAGTGTTCTTCTTGTGATTGATTTCTAGTTTCATAGCATTGTGGCCAGAGAAGATGTCTGATATGATTTCAATCTTGTTAAATTTATTGAGACTTGTTTTGTGTCCTAACATGTGGTCTAACCTAGAAAACATTCCATGTGCACTTGAAACATATGTATATTCTGCTGCTTTGGTGTGAAATGCTCTGAAGATATCAATTAAATGCATCTGACCTCATGTGTTGTTTAAGGCCACTGGCTCCTTGTTGATTTTCTGCCTGGAAGATCTATCCATTGAAGTCAATGGGGTGTTAAAATCCCTGACTATGACTGGATTTCTGTCAATCTCTCCTTTCATGTTCATCAAGATTTGCTTTACCTGTTTAGGTGCTCCTATGTTGGATGCATATATGTTTATTAGGGTTATATCCTCCTGTTGAACTGTTCACTTTATCATTGTGTAGTGTCCCTCTTTTTCTCTTACTATAGCCTTGGTTTTAAAGTTTATTTTATTGGATATAAGTACTGCTAGCCAGCTTTTTTTCTTTTCCATTTGTATAAAATATCTTTTTCCACCCATTTACTTTTAGTCTGTTTGTATCTTTTGATCTGAGATGGGTCTCTTGGAGGCAGTATATATATATGGGTCTTGTTTTCTTATCCATTCAGCTACCCTATGTCTTCTGGTCAGAGCATTTAAGCCATTTACATTTAAGGTGATTATTGATAGATATGTATGTAGAAAAGTTCCTGTTTTGCGCCAATTATTGTTATTCTGGCCATTGGATCAGCAATTTTTCATCCTGGCTGCCTCTAGATTCTGACATTTAGATCCTGACACTTTGTAGGTAATTACCTGCTTTTCTCTTGTGGCTTTTAGGGTTCTCTCCTTGTGTTTAAGCCTTGTCATTTTAATTATGATGTGTCTCAGCATAGGCCTCTTTGGGTCCAACTTGTTTGGGACTCTCTGAACTTTCTACAATTGTGTGACTTTTTCCTTCACCAGATTAGGGAAATTTTTGGTCATTATTTCTTCAAGGAGGTTCTCAATCCCTTGCTCACTCTCATCTCCTTCTGGTATCCCCATGATGCAGATGTTGTTATGCTTCATGTTATCCAAAATGTTTCTTAAGCTGTCCTCATTTTTTTTTAAATCATTTTTTCTTTTTGCTCTTTGCCTGGGTGTTTTTTTCTACCTTGTATTCCAAATCACTGATTTGATCCTCTGCTTTTATTTAACCTACTATTTATTCCTTCCAGTGTATTACTTATATCAGATATTGCATTCTTTATTTCTGACTGGTCCTTTTTTATGGTTTCTATGTCTTTTTCATGCTGTTGAGTATCCTTATAATTATTACTCTAACCTACCTGATAAATTGTTTGCCTCCTTTTCATCTAGTTGTTCTGGAGAATTTTCTTGTCCTTTCATTTGGGGTCTGTTTCTTTGTCTTCCCATTTTGACTGCTTCTTTGTATTTTCTGCTTAGATGTTAATCAGTTGTTAAACTGGCCAGTTGTTAATGTAATCAAGCTGTATCTGCTGTAGGGTTTAAGCACCACAGCACAGGACAGAATAATTCCTGTGGGTGGGACTATTGCTTTCCCTCAGGCTGATGCCACCTGGAGAGGAGGGCTTTGCCTGAGAAAGATCACTTCTACAGTATGGGGAATGACTCAGCACAGGGGTCCTGGCAGCTGTTCCTTCACTTTGCTCCCCAGAGTCACCAGACTCTCCTCAAGTGTCTCTAGTCCAGTCTGCCCTCCCTTTGCCAGAGCCCCAGCTAAGTGGCTGCAAACAAAATATTGTGTGTTAGCCCTTTATGAGACTCTCTGAGCCTCCATCATCTCTCCCTGGCAGACAGAAACCCTGCTGCTTTTTGCAGCTGGATGTTATCTGGGTTTCTTTCTGGATCTGGTGCTATAGTCTTGGAAGCCCAGCTTGGGATTTAGATCCCACCCTTCTGAGGGGGAACCCTCCGGCCACTGGAATATCCCTCTGGAACTTCAGCTGCCACCTGTGGGAGCCCAGCCAGCCCTCTCACTCCTCCTTTGCACTCCCTATGAGTCTCATTGTGGTGAAGTAGTTTCCTCTGTCTGTCTTTGGTTATAAGGCTTCTCTCCAGCTAGTGTTCAGTTGTTTATTCTGGATGTTTTCTCTACAATTTAGTTGTAATTCCAGATTGGTCCTGGGAGGAGGTTAGTGTAGCTTCCACTTACTCCTCCACCATCTTGGATCTCCTAAAATGCTTTTCTTTGTTGTTGTTGTTGTTGATTAGATGATACAGTCACATGACTTAAAATTCACGAGGTACAAAAGAGTACAAGATAAAGTGTCTTTCCCAGTGCTGTCCCCCAAGTACTCAGTTTTCTTCACACACATAACTGATGGTATTACTTTCTTGCAAATCCTCTTCTGGACATGAAATATGCATATGAAAGTATAAAAAGGGGGATGAAAGATATCTATATAATATTTACATTGATATTTATCTATCTATTGCATATAAATCTATAAAGATATAAATGAATATCTTATATCCTCCTTTTTATGCAAGTAGAGTGTATGATAAAGACAGGTCTGTGAGATGAAGCTATTTTTTGCTCAGCATTCCATTTGCTTTATCATAATTTACTTAATCAGTCATCTATGGATGGACGTTTATGTTGTTCAGAGAGAGGAGATACTCTTTCCTTTGCAGTGAGTAAATATAAGGTCCTCTGTGAACACAGACATATTTACACATGAGTGAGCACATATATGGGGAGGGGAACAGGCTGGATAACACTATTCATGTCTTGATTCCTGAACTGACTTCCCCATATTTTTATCTTCCTACTGTTCTCAACTTGCAGGTGGGGATGAAGGCTTCCTCCTCCTGCGACTGAGTGTGGCCTCCCTGGAAGACCTTACTGACCCCAGAGTGGCAGAGAGACTGATACACCAGGTGAGTGGGAATTTTCTGGGCCAGGGAAGTAGAGGAGAGTGGGGGATTCTTGGGAAATCCTGGGAAGAACTGCAGGACACAGAAGAGCAATTGGTACACTTGGAAGGACTCTAGTTTCTTATGAAGTATTAAAAACTAAATCTAAGGACCCCAGCCTGGCTTTGCTTCTGCCTGTTTTTCCTGAGTTCTGAATTCTCCTTCTTTGCTATGTAAAAAATTCTTTCCCTCACCCCCAATTTCCTCAGGATCTTAGAAGGTGAGGCCTTCTAGGAGAAGGTCAATCATATTAATGGGCAGATAGGCAGGACTTTTGGTTGCAAGTGGCAGAAACAGAACTCATCATAGTTTTTACAGAAAAGGCAAGTATTGGCTGAGAAATCTAGAAGTGGCTGTTTCAGCTTCAGTTATGGCTAGATCCAGCAGCTCAGACATGATCATCAGGGTTCTCTCTCTCTCTCTCTCTCTCTCTCTCTCTCTCTCTCTCTCTCTCTCTCTCTCTCTCTCTCTTCTCTCAGCTCTTCTTCCTTCATTCTTCAGAGCCTCTCTCCATCTGTAAGAAAAGATGTCTGTGACAACCCCAGAATCACGAGGCACTCCCTCTCCCAAGATCTGAATATCATACTAGGGAAGGACTGATCTCATTGACCTATAAGGGCCACAAAGACTGAAAGCCCAACTTGAAGCACATGGAATGGGAAGGACAGGCCCCAAAGAAAATAGGGATGCTAGGCAGAAGAAAATCCCATAGATGTATGCTTTAGATGGGGGCCAAGATTGGGATATATTTGTACAACAAATTGGGAAAATTTTCTTAAAACCAAGATCACTGAACAAAACTTCTAGTTGTAAAATTATGGGGTTAGAGTTTTGGGGGATGATTGAATTTTTGGTAGATTTAAATGGGTCATCTTAGACTAGCTCTTGTGCCCTCATTTTGCTACAAAGGGATGGGGATATTTGGGCCCTTGAAGTTCTCTTAGGGAGAGAGACCCATCAGACTCTTATAATAAGTAGTTCCCTGAATGTGGCTCCAGGGTTTTGAAGTAGGACAGCCAAATAAATGACAGATGCCCACTGCACATGATAATCAAAGTAGCAACTGTGAATCCTGGTTGGAGAGGAAAGCCAAGGTTGTGTTGTTTTAAATCCCCCACCCTCAAATTGGAAGCTATTTCAGGGGTCAGAAAGAAACCAGGGAGATAGGAGCAGGTCAGGAGTTGAGATGCAGGAACCAGACCATGGAGGCGTTGGACATCAGTTCTTGGGAGCTGGCCACTGATGTAGGTCCCAGGGCTCATACAAACAACAAACTTTGGAGCCAGATAGATCTGGGTGTAAATTGCAGCTCCTAACTGTGTGACAGTAGGTAAATTACTCCAGATTACTCTCCTCTCTTATAAAATAAGGCTAATACTACCTGCTTTATAAGTTCACTGTGAGGTTTAAATGCCATGATGTGCACAAAGCTCATAGCCCATACCTAGCCCATGGGAGGCTCAAGAAATGTCACTGTCCTGCCCATATGTTTTCTCCTACTGTCCCTTCCTGTCCTTGGTCTGGGGGGAGCTATGGGCCAGATGGGCTGGAAGTACTCACTTGCTCCTTATACCTTCCAGCTCCGCCATGAACTGCACACCTACATGCCTCCCACTCAAGTCTCCCTGCTGCATGTCAGGAGGGTTTAAAGAACATCAGTTAGTCAGGCATGGCCATGTGCCAAGAAGGGGCTGTGCTGCTTATGGCCTGGAACCCACAGAAGATTGAAGCCCATTACTACACCAAGATGTACCTGGAAGTTTCCCATGAAGGTCAGCTGGCCAAACCCCTAACCCCAGACATGGTAGTGGGACCCTGGCTTACACATGCCTGAGTTGTGTGGGGAGTGGGGCTTCCTCTGTTCCATATGTCCTTGGACTTACTTTGCACATAGGTTGTCTTTCAGTAAAGAGTGACCTGATCACCCATCTTTCACTGACTGTGTGCTTCCATCTTATGATAAAATTACACAGTGTGGCCCAAAAGTTATATAGTTGACCTTTGTGCTTTTGACATTTTTATGATACTGGGATTTTGTGCATTTTCACTGCCACCTTTCTCCTTCATGCTTCTCTGGTTCTTGGCTTGGACCTTGATTGGAGCACTTACTGAGGCTGGCACTGGAGCTTGTTGAACTGTGAGCTCCTTCAGAATAGGGACCATATTTGTTTATCTCAGCATCCCCTGAATCTAGCAGAGTGCCTGGCCTGTAGTAGGATCACAGAGAATGTTTGTTGAATTGACTTGAAGTGCGAGTTCTGGACACAGGCAGATTTAAAAGAATGTCTGTGGACTTCCGGCCAAGATGGAGGCTTAGACGGACACGCTAGGTCTCCCTCTACAACTAGAGAGGAATACAACTACTTCAAAACAAAGGATAACTAGAAATTCCAGAAAATAAAACTACACGGAAGTCCAACATATGAAGTTATAAACCAGCGGTGCCATTTGGGCAGGTAAGAGTTAAAGAGGGCAGTGCTGTTTGCGGTCGCACCTGGACAGCGGCGGGGCGGCGAGGAATCCCGGCTGTGGTCAAGCCCCTGGCGGTGCGCGACTCCGGCGCTGGGGAGAGCGGCCGCGGCATCGCCTTGAAGAGTGAGGCCCAGGGGGGCGGGAGGACGGATCCCGGTCTCCTAGCTGAATAACTGTGTGAATCCATCTTGGACCCCCGCCCCCAAAGAAAGCACCACAGGGCTGCGAAATAGGTCGCGGACAGGCAGTCACCGGTCGCTGATTTGTGACGCGTACACAGGCACTGCCCCGGACAGCCGGCCCAAGAAAACAAAACGCATCTGTCAAAATGAGGCAGACAACTATAGAAATCCTGGTGACACAACTCACCAGGCAGCAGATAGAGAACCTGACAGATGAACAGATAAGAAACCTGTCAGATGCTCAGTTCTGGGCCATTGTTATCAGGTGGCTTACAGAATTCACAAAAGAGCAGGAAAAAGATGAGAAAGAAGCGAAAAACTTTCATAACGAAAGGAACAAAACCGCATACGAGATAGATGGTGAGAAAAAAAAAATCCAGAGTTCATTTCAACAAACTGGAATATGGAGAAGGAACAAGCAGTCAACCAATGCAGCGAGAGGAAATGGGAAGCAACAATGAGAGGATCAGAAACCTCTGGGACAGCTATAAAAGGCCCAACATAAGAATCATTGGTTTGCCAGAGAATGAGGAAGATGAACTAGAACTTGAAAAATTGAGTGAAAATATAATAAAGGAGAACTTCCCAGACTTGGGGAAGGGAATAGACTTGCAGGTCCAGGAAGCAAGGAGAGTTCCCAAGAGACTGGACCCAGGGAGAACCACTCCAAGACACATTATAATCAAAATGTCAAAAATTAAAGATAAAGAGAGAATCTTAAAAGCAGCAAGAGAGAAGACAAGAATTATGTACAAAGGGGTCCCAATTAGACTATCAGCTGACTTCTCAAGGGAAACCCTACAGGCAAGAAGAGACTGGCAAGAAATATTCAAAGTAATGAAAATCCAAAACCTACAACCACGAATACTCTATCCAGCGAAATTGTCATTCAGAATAGAAGGACAGAGAAAGTGTTTCCAGGACAAAATAAAACTGAAAGAGTTCATTAGATCCAAACCACTGTTATATGAGATGTTAAAGGGACTGGTTTAAAAAAACAGAAGCTAGGGAGATGAAACAAAGGCAAACTAAATAGGCAACGAGAGTGGAAAAGGAACTGTGGGTACGGGAAACATATTGGGGGGAGGTCAACAGGGAGGGGGAATGGGGAAAGGGAGGGAGATGATATAGGAATTGGGGATCAAGGTAGGAGGGAATGGAATAGACGGAGAGAGGTTGGGAGGAACTGTATGCACAACTAATGGACATAATCTAAAAGGGGGGGACAACTGGAGGGAGGGGGGCCACCGGGTGGAGGGGAGCAGAGGGAAGGGAAATTGGCACAAATGTAATATTTTAATCAATAAAACACATTAAATCTGAAAAAAAATAAATAAATAAAAGAGTCCGTTTTAACCAAAAAAAAAAAAAAAAAAAAAAAAAGAATGTCTGTAATACTCAATTATTCCTCCACCCGTAGCTCATAAATCACATTATTATTATTTAAAAAATTAAATGTGGCTTTTTTTTCTGTTGTAAAAGTAGTACGTGCTTATAATATAAAAAATTTTTAAACATTCAAAAGGACCAAAGAATGAAAGAGAAAAAGAAATGGAAAGAGGAGAGGAAGAGAAAGGAAAAAAATACCTAAACTCTCATCTCTTATAGACAGCTATTGTTAATGTACATACTCAAAGTCTCCACTTCATCTGAAATTCCTCACATTCAACATTTCCAAAATCACAGTCCTAATCTTTTCACCTAAATTGGCAGTGCCTGCATTTTCTTCATCTCAAAGTCAATTGTACGTTTTATATCCAATTCATCACGAAATTTTGTTGGCTTTACTGTTGTAAAAATATGCCCAGAATCTGAGCCTTCCTTACCATCTCCACTTCTCTAACCCTGGTTCAAGCTGCCATCACCTCTCACCTAGATTACTAATATCCTCCGAACAGGTCTCTCTAAGTGTACCTTTGCCTCACATCCCAAGTCTAGTTCCAGTAAGAAACTATATAATGTAAGACAGACCATGCCTCTCGTTTGCTTCAAACCTTTCACTTTCATTGAGAGACAAAGCTAAGTTCCTTCAACTGCCTTCAAAGCTGTACACGATCTGCAGCACCCCTGCCAGCGTCCTTAACTTGCAGGTTGCACTCCAGCCACACTGACTTGGCTGGAGTCAAGTCATGCAAAAGGTCTTGGAAGCACGCTCCAGCTTTAGAACCTTTGCATGCATTGCTCAGTCTGCTTACAATGCTTTATCTTCTGATACACACTCAAATAACTCCTCCACCTCCTTGACCTCCTCAGTGAGTTCACCTGATCACCCTCTCCTGCTTCAATCTTCTTCATAATGCTGGTCACAACATAACATAATATGTATTTTATTTATTTGTCTTGTTATTATTTTTCTGCCTCAACTAGAATGAAAGAGTTTGCTCACTACAGTATCCTGAGTGTCTAGGACAGTGCCTGGCACATAAAAAGTGCTCAGTAAACATTTATTAAGTGAATGTAGGATACAAGACAACTTGGATATTACTCTGAATAAGGAGAGTATAGGTATTTAACCAACTCTCTTCCTCTTGCAGAGTGAGAGAACAATGAGTTTTATAAATAAGGTGGACATAATTAATTAAAATATTCATCCTGGCATACTTGTTGAGCACCTACAATAGAAGAAAGATTATGTTATGTGCTGTGAAGGACTCAAAGGTGTCTTAAACCACAGAAATTAGGGTTAGTAGGGGAGGTTAGCTATGTACAATCTGGACTTCTGGCCAAGGTGGAGGCATAGGTAGACATGCTTTGCCTCCTTGCACAACCATAAAAAGAATTACATCTACCTCAAGACAAAAATCAACCAGAACTGCCAGAAAATCAAACTGCATGTAAGTCCAACAAAGATATAAAGAAGTAATACATATCCAGATAGGTAGGAGGGGCAGAGTTTGGGAGTTGGGACAGAGAGGACATGGTGTGGCAGTGGCAGCAGGCAGTTGTGACAAGGTACAGGCTGTGGCCGGTCAGCAGAACAGGTGGCCACACACTATAAAAGCCAGGAGGAATACCTGGAGAGTGATCCCAGTCCCGGGCCTGACCATGCAACTTACGGTTCCAATGCTGGGAAAATAAAGCCTCATTGTTTCTGGCTGTGAATACCAGAGGAGACTGGAGTGGTGGAAGAAACTGCTGGTCTCTCAGGAGAGTCCATTCAGAGGGCCCCTCAGTCTTAGAATGTATGCAAACTCACCCACTCTTGGAACCAACACCAGGGCAACAGCTAGAGGGCCACCAGTAGCATACAGAAAGTGGGTGAAGTGACTGGAAAAGGAGCGAGTGCCAAGTAAATGGCACTGTTTGCCCATATACAGTATCACAGGCTATGAAACCAGTTGCCCAGGGCTCTTCCCCTTACAACATAACAGGTGTCAGACCTCTACTTAATACACAGAGGCAAACATAGGAGGCTGTCAAGTTGAGGAGACAGAGAAGTATGGCCCAAAAGAGAGAGCGGATCAAGGCTCCAGTGGGAGAGCTAAGTGAGGAGGAGATAGCCAACCTAACACACTCAGAGTTCAAAACACTAGTGATAATGATGCTCAGAGAAATGATTGAGTATGGCAAATACATAAGGGAAGAAGTGAAAGCTAAACTAAGTGAAATGAAGGAAAATCTACATGAAACCAGTAGTGAAGGGAAGGAAGCCAGGGTTCAAATCAATGTACTGGAATATGAGAAAGAAATAGTCAACCAGTACAGAATAAACAAGAATTGAAAATAATGAAGAGAGGCTTAGGAACCTCCGGGACAACTTTAAATGTGCCAACATCTGAATCACAGGGTTGCCAGAAGGAGAAGAGAAAGAGTAATAAATTGAAAACTTAGTTGAAAAAATAATGAAGGAAAACTTCCCAAATTTGGTGAAGGAAATAGACATACAAGTCCAGGAAGCACAGAGAGTCCCAAACAAGTTGGGCATGAAGAAGACCATAGAAGACACATCATAATTAAAATGCCAAACGCTTGAGATAAAGAGAGAATCTTAAAAGTAGCAAGAGAAAAGAAGAGAGTTATCTATAAAAGGAGTTCCCATAAGACTGTGAGCTGATTTCTTTTGCAGGCAAGAAAGAGACTCATAAAAAGTATTCAAAGTAATGAAGAGCAAGGGCGTACAACCAAGATTACTCTATCCAGCAAAGCTATCATTTAGAATGGAAGGGCAGATAAAGTGCTTCCCAGACAAGGTAAAACTGAAGAAGTTCATCATCACCAACCCCTTATTATATAACTGTTAAAGGGACACATTTAAGAAAAAGAAGATCAAAACTAAGAACAGTAAAATATAAACAAACTTACAACTATCAACAAATGAATCTAAAAAACAAAAACAAACTAAGTAAACAACTAGAACAGGAACATAACCATAGATATTAAGATCATATGGAGGGTATTCAGTGGGGAGGGGGAGGGGGGGAACGGGGGAAAAGGTGCAGGGATCAAGAAGCATAACTGGTAGGTACAAAATAAACAGAGGGACATTAAAAACAGTAAAGTAAATGGAGAGGCCAAAGGCTTTATATGCATGACTTATGAACATAAACTAAAGTGGGGAGGGGTTGCTGGAAGGAAGGGAGGTACTGAGCAGAAGGGGCAAAGAGGGGGAAAAATTGGGACAATTGTAATAGCATAATCAATAAAATATACTTTAAAAAAAGAAATAATAATATGAAAGAAATTACACCATATATAGCAAAACCAGAATGTCCTTAATATACAAAGATCTCTTAAAAAGCAATAAAAAGGCAAACATACCATAGAAAAGTGAACAGATAGCAAAGACAGGCTATTCACAAAGAAAGAATATAAGTGCCTATATTCCACACACATACACACACAAAACCTTTGAGTTCATCAGCAAAAAGTTAAATTAATACAGTGAGATATTTTTATTGTGTATCATTAGGTAAACATTTATAAAAATCTTAACATTTGTATTAATGAGGGCATGAGAAAAGGGCACTCTTAAACAGTGCTAATGTGAATAAAATTGCTACAAACTTTCTGGAGAACAATTTGACCAACCAAAGCCTTAAAAATATGCAACCCTTTAACCCAGATTGTATTTTAAGAGTTTACTTAAGGAAATAGTCAGCAATTTGTGCAAAGATTAATAAATAAATATGTTCATTACATATATATGGTGTCAGATAAGTACTACACATTTGGGGGTGGTCACTTCATAAGGTATATAAATGTCTAATTACTATGTTGTACAAATGAAACTAATATAATATTGTATGTCAACTGTAATTGGGAAATAAAAAATTTTAAATGTTTATAATAGCCAATAAAAGAAAAACAAAACACAAATAAGATAGCCCAGTGTAGCCATTTGGTTAATAATACTGTTAGTATTTATACAATTTATAGAAATGTTATTGAGTTGTGTATTTATTAACATGGAAAGAAATTAATGAAATATTATTCTGTTCTCTTTTATTTTCTTAAGATGAAACTATTTTTTAAATTTCCAAGATAAGCTTCACACTATATGCAGAGCTTTCCTTTCCAAAATCAAAGCTAGTCCTATTCTTACCTACAGGATTAAACCCCCCCAACTTTAAATATAAGGATCTTTGTGATATGACCTTAGCCAACTTTCTCAGCTCTGTGTCCTGTGGCCACATCTCCTGTATTCTATGTTTCTCCTTCAGGGAACTTCTCACTACCTCCCAGTCACATTTGCTTTGATCAAGAGTGTTTGCACATCATGATTCCTGTCCCTGAAATGCTTTTCCTCCCTCTGGTCCCTTCATCTGGAAAACTCCTACTCATGCTTTTAAGCTCAGTTCATTCAGCACCACCTTGTGGTGCCTTTCTCAAATTCCTTAAAGAGGAGCTAATTTCTTAGTTGCTTTATGTTTCTGTTATAACACTTAACATGCTATATTATGGTTTATTTATTTACAAGTTTGTTAAATAATATGCGCTTTAGGACAAGCACCATACAGTAGTCATCTCTGTAGCCACAGAACCCTGCACATGGAGAACACTCAAAAGTTTGCTGAATGACATAGATGATGGACCAGTGAACAGACAACCATGAAATATGGGCACTGGGTTCTGAAAGTTAAGAAAATGACATTCATTCTTGGCTGGTGTGGCTCAATTGGTTGGAGCATTGTCCCATAACCCGAAAGGTCATGGGTTTGATTCCCTATCAGGGTACATGCCCGGGTTGCAGGTTTGATCCCTGGTCAGGGTCCATGCAAGAGGCAACCCATAGAGGTTTCTCTCTCATATCAATGTTTTTCTCCCTCTCTTTCTCCTTCCCTTCCCCTCTCTCTAAAATCAATAATCATATCCTTGGGTGAGAACTTTTTTAAAAGTGTTAAAAAAGAAGGAACAAAAGAAAATGACATTTAATGTTGAAGTCAAAATATAACTTTTTTTCAACTTTAAATAAATTTTTATTACACAAAGGTCACATAATTGGATATTTCTCTGCTTTGTACACAATTATTCTTACTCTCCACAGAAAGGCTGCTTAACTTCTCATCAGGTGATGGCAAGCACTAAAATCCTGATTTTAACAGAATAGTAGTAAAAATACCTCAGTGATTTAAGTTGAAAGCAGTATATTGGTACATGGCTCTTGCACTTAGTTATCAGGAATGTACAAATGTATTTTTATTCAAAAATACAAAATAAATGATCTGTAGGCATGGACAATGACAGCAGTTAACCATTTTATGTTTGTCAACTGAAACCAGTAACTGATGGTTATAGTGATTTTCTTAAACACCAGCCAGCCTTTTCTTCAGTCATCTCCTTCAACTGACTTCTCTGAAGTTCTAGGTAAGGAGCATCACCTCGAGCTTCCTCTGACAGTTCTCAGGATTAGAACATACCACCTCCCATACCACTTCCCATTCCACCCATCCCAGCCATCCCAGGGTCTTTCTCTTCTTTAGGAATTTCTATGACTACAACTTGGATGCCACTCCAGCAGCATCCAATAATGCAGTTCTTACAACCTTAGTTGGATCAATGGTTCCTTTTTCTACCATGTTCACAAAATCTCCAAGCATAGCATCATAACCAACTTCTGAGGAACTTTGCATAATTTTCTCAACTATCAACGATCCCTCAACACCTGCATTCTTAGCAATGGTCACTGCAGGAATTCTGAGTGCTTTTTTATTCATTTCTATACCAATTTTTTGATCTTCATTAGCTGGACTTAATGAGTCCAAAGCTGGAATGCACCGAAGCAGGGCACAGCCCCCTCCCAGAACAGTGCCTTCCTCAACAGCAGCTTGTGTAGCATTGAGGGCATCTGTTACTCTGTGTTTCTTTTCATTCACTTCAACATCACTTGTCCCACCAACTTCAGCACAGCTACTCCATCTGAGAGTTTTGCTAGATGTTCATTTAGTTTTTCCTTTTCATATTCACTAGTTGTAATATCTAACTGCTCGATGATTTCTTAAATACATTTTTCGATTTGAGCCTTGTCACCTTTTCCTTTCAAGAGCATGGCATTATCTTTGGTCACAATGACCTCTCCAACTTTTCCTAAGTCATGAGGCTGAACATCTTCAAGATTTAGAGTCAATCCTTCTTCTCCAAACACTGCACCACCAGTAGCAATAGCCATGTCTTTAAGCTGGTTCTTTCTATTGTCACCAAAACCTGGAGCTTTGACAGCTACAACCTGAAGACCAACTTTTAGCCTATTCAAAACAAGTGTACTTAGAGCTTCTCCATCAACATCTTCAGCAATTATGACCAAGGGCTTGTGGTGAGAATTAGCAATTTCAAGAGCAGGTACAATGTACTGAACACTAGAAATTTCTTTTCACTTAATAGAACATAGGCATCTTGGAATTCACATTTCTGACCTTTTGCTGTATTAAAGTATGGAGAAATATCCCTGGTCAAATTTCATGCCTTCAATAATTTCTAATTCATCATTCAGTGTTTTTCCATCGTTTACTGTGATGATGCCCTTTCTTCCAACCTGTTTCATTGCATCAGAAATTATGTTGCCAATTTCTTTGTCTCCATTTGCAGAAATTGTAGCAACCTGAGCTATTTCTTCAGGGGTTGTCACAGGTTTAGACTGCTTCTTAAGTTCAGAAATTACAGCTAACATCACACCTCTCCTGATTTCCACTGGATTAGCACCTTTACTAATCTTCTCAAAGCCTTCCTTGGCAATAGAGTGCGTCAGGACAGTAGCAGAGGTGGTGCCATCACCAGCCTCTTCATTTGTATTATTGGCAACATCCTGAACAAGTTTAGCGCCAATGTTTTTATATTTATCTTTTAAGTCAATGGACTTTGCAACAGTCACACCATCTTTTGTTACTTTGGGACTTCCCCAGCTCTCTTCAATAATTACCATTCTTCCCTTTGGCCCCATAGTAATGGCTACAGCATCAGCTAAAAGGTCTACACCTTGAAGCATTAAGGCTCGGGCATCTGCACCAAATTTTACATCTTTGGCATAAGCCCGAGTGAGATGAGGAGCCAGTGCCTTGGACACTGGCCGAATCTGTCGAAGGACTTTGTGTAATCGAAGAATTTCTGCGAGGCAGCGGTGGGGCATGAGAGCAGCGAGGTAGGCCGTTGGCTGCGAGTAAGGCCAAAATATAACTTTTATGATGTGATTATTATTAAGCTACACTATAATTAGGCATAAATGGAGAGCAGTTTGCATAAATGACTGTAACCCTGCTGTTACATAAATCTAATTCTTAAAAAGTTTCTCTTTTCTTGCTTTGCACTTAATCAAATCAGTGATACCTAATAAAGTGGGTAATTTAATCTTAATTATATACATTTAACAACATATAGGTAATACAATGCTGATTACTGTTATTAAAAGCCAAAAAAGTTGTAAATGTGGGGTACATTAATTAGAAGAATTTGGGAATCAAAGTGTATAATTATGCTTGTGTATTTAACTGTGTGTGTGAGAGAGAGATAGAGAGAAAGAGAGAGAGAGAATGAACTACTGGAGATGACCAAAGTTAGAAGAGGTAATGCTCTAAAACCAACAAGAACCAGAGTGTCTGGAGAATATTCTCCAATTATTTAAGATTCAGAAAGGTATGTGTACATGAGGTGAAAATGTCACATATTTTATAAGGACAAAGGTGGGTATGGCTCTAAACAAGAGAGCCTGTCCTAAGTTGCCTGTGACTCAGCACAAACTCAGAGAGAAAAAACATAAAGCATTGATGAGGACAACATGAGGTGGAACTTTGTTGACAAGAGGCTTCAACTGAAGTGTCTGCCAGAGCCAGGCTTTCCTTCATCCCTTGAGAGGGGGACTTGCTACCAGTTAGTGAAAAGCAGTGAATGGTAAGTAATCCCATGGGTGTGTGCCAAATTCAAATGAGTAGGCATCAACTTTTGGTATCAATAAATATTTGGGGACTTCCTGCCAAGATGGAGGCCCAGGTAGACAAGCTTTGCCTCCTTCTACAACCATAAGAAGGATAACAACTACCTCGAAACAAAAAACAACCAGAACTACCAGAAAGTCCAAGTGCATGAAAGTCCAATAAAGATATAAAGAAGCAATACTCACCCAGACTGGTAGATGGAGCACATCCCAGTGGGAGAGGATGCGGTGTGGCACCTGTGGCTGCAGCGGTGGCAGTGGCAGCAAGGCAGTGGCTGTGGCAGACTGTGAGAAAGAGCAGTCACATATCATAAAAACTAGGAGGGACACCTGGAGAGTGATCCCAGTCCCAGGCCAGACAGCTGGTTCCAGTGCTGTGAAAATAAAGCCCCATTGTTCTATCTGTGAAAACCAGTTGGGGCTGAGGCAGGGAAGAAACTGCTCATCTCTCAGGAAAGTCTGTTTAGAGGCCCCCAAGTCCTAGGATGTCTGAAAACCCACCCATTCTGGGAATCATCACGAGGGCAACAGCTAGAGGGGCACCAATCGCAAATGGGAAGCTGGTGAAGTGACTGGAAAAGGGGCGAGTGCCGAGCAAGTGGCATTGTTCCCTCTCAGACACCTCCCCCACATACAGTGCCACAACATAGTGAAATGGGTCACCCTGCACTGATGAATACCTAAGGCTCTGCCCCTTACAATGTAACAGGTGTGACAGCTCTACCTAATCGTCGTCGTCGGCAGCCATCCGTCTCGAGAGACGATGGTGTAGCTTCTTAAGAGTCTATCTGCACTGGCGAGAATGGCTGTGCAGTCCAACTCGGGAGTGACACGGTATCTGTCTCCTCCCGTGTTGAATCGACATCTTGTGATGACGCTGGAGTGTCCTCTCCAGTGAAACTGAAGCTACAGAGCCTGGGCAGGGTGATATGGAGGGTCTGCTCTTGCCCATGCAGCAGACCCCCCCTCTCTTCGCAGCTGAAGGGTCCAAGGGAAAGACGGAGTCAATACAGCTTGGCTTCAGGTGCGCCGCAGGAGTTGCCGGTGTTGACTACAACGTCAAACCGCCTTAGGGACTCCGGCTCCGGATTTTCTGTCGGGGTTTACTCCCTTAGCCTTTCCCCTGAAGAGGTATGCCGCAAGGCAGCGGAGGTTTTTTGGAGTCAGAGTTTTCCTTCTGTGATGTGCCCTGACTGGAAGATCGAACCAGCGACACTTAGCTCGCAGGCCGATGCTCAATCCACTGAGCCAAACCAGCCAGGGCCAGCTCTACCTAATACAGAGGCAAATACACAGAAGGCTGTCAAGTTGAGGAGACAGAGAGGTATGGCCCAAAAGGGAGCAGATCAAGGCTCCAGTGGGAGAACTACGTGAGGAGGAGATAGCCAACAGATGCAGACTTCAAAACACTGGTGATAAAGATGCTCACAGACTTGACAGACATGACTAAGTATGGCAGACACATAATGGAAGAAGTGAAGGTTATACTAAGTGAAACAGAGAAATATCCACATGAAAACAATAATGAAGCAGAGGAAGCCAGGATTCATATCAATGATTTGGAATGTAAGGAAGAAATTAACATTCAACCAGAACAGAATGAAGAAACAAAAATTGAAAGAAAACAACAACAACAAGGAGACAACTTTAAATATACCAACATCCAAATCATAGGGGTGCTAGAAGGAGAAGAGGAAGAGCTAGAAATTGAAAATTTAGTTGAAAAAATAATACAGAAAAACTTCCCTAACCTGGTGAAGGAAACAGACATACATGTCTAGGAAGCACAGAGAGTACCAAAAAAGCTAGACCTGCAGAGGACCACACCAAGACACATCATAATTAAAATGTTAAAGGTGAGAGATAAAGAGAAAATCTTAAAAGCAGCAAGAGAAAAATGAGAGTTCCCTACAAAGGAGTTTCCATAAGACTATGAGCTAATTTCTGAAAAGAAACTTTGCAGGCAAGAAGGGGCTGGCAAAGGTATTCAAAGTGATGAAAAGCAAGGGTCTGTAACCAAGATTACTCTATCCAGCAAAACTATCATTTAGAATGGAAGGGCAGATAAAGTGCTTCCCAGACAAGGTAAAGCTAAAAGAGTTCTCATCACCAAGCCATTATTATATGAAATGTCAAAGGGACTTACTTATGAAAAAGAAGATCAAAACTATGAACACTAAAATGACAACAAACTCACAGCGATCCACAACTAAATATAAAAAATAAAAACAAAATCTAACTAAGCAAACCAGAATAGGAACAGAATCATAGATATGGGGATCATTTGGAGGGTTATCAGCTGGGAGGGGGAAGGGGGAGAAATGGGAAAATGGTGCAGGGATTAAGAAGCATAATTGGTTGGTACAAAATAGGGGGAAGTTAAGAATAATATAGAAAAGGGTGAAGCCAAAGAACTTATATGCACAACCCATGGACATGAACTAAGGGGGGTGGAATATCTGGAGGGAAGTGGGGTACTGGGAAGAGGGGAACAAAGGGGAAAAAATTGGGACTACTGTAACAACACAATCAATAAAATATACTTTAAAAAACATAACTATCAACAAATGAATCTTAAAACAAACAAAAACAAAATAAGCAAACAACTAGAATGGGAGCAGAATCATAGATATCGAGATCATATGGAGGGGGAAGGGGGAGAATGGGGGAAAGGGTGCAGTGATCAGGAAGTACAACTGGTAGGTACAAAATAGACAGGGCGATGTATAGGAAATGGAGAAGCCAAAGAGCTCATATGCATGACCCATGGACATGAACTAAGGTGGGAGGAATTGCTGAGGGAAGGGAGGCACTGGGCAGAGGGGGTAAAAGGAGAAAAAATTGGGACAATTGTAGCAGCATAATCAATAAAATATACTTAAAAATAGATAAATAAATATTTTATTGGCATATTATACCAGTTATCTATCACTTGTCATCCTGGTTATTAGAAGCTACGTGCCTCTGGCTCACAGAAAATTTCTGAAAGTCTTCTTTGAGAGCAGGAAAGGACAGGCAAGGGAATTTGTGTCTCTGGCAAAGCATCTCTCAGACAGCTCGGCTGGGGTCCACTGAAGGTGCCTCAGCTGCCTGCCACCAACTAGGGGTGAAAGTGGATGGTCTGCTTCTCCTCTCTGCCTGGAGCCCTGAAGAAGCACCCACCAGTTCTTCATTCCAGGGGCATAAGTGGTAGAACCCAAACCATGCAGAGTCAGGGAGTGGGCTGATGAAAATTTGCTGCTGTGTCCTTGATCTAACTGCACCATTTATGAAGAGGTCTTTCCCTCCCAGCTAGAGGATAATGTCCCCCAGAGGTACCTTCTGCCTTTCTCATGACACCCTTTCTCTACGTGCTCAGTGACTCAGCTGTTTTTCTAGGTTGCCAGATTAAACACAAGACACCAGTTAAATAAGAGTTTCAGATAAACAATGAATACTTTTTTAAATATATGGATGTCTCAAATATTTCATGGGACATCTTTACACTAAAAAATTATTTATGATTTAGCTGAAATTCAGATTTAACTGGGCTTACTGTATTTTTATTTCCTAAATCTGACAACTCTCCTTTTTATATGGCCTTTCGCACCAGGGTTTCTACCTCCTCTCTTTTCCCAATCTGTGGGTTTTCTTCTGCTACAGTGATCCCCCAACAACTTGTTAGGATTTTAACATCTCCACTGCCTCTGGCAGGATTGTCTGCCACACAGTCTGCCTTCCTACTCCCTCTACATTGCTCAGTGGGAGGAGAAGAAACTTAGTGTGTGAAGATGGATGAGGGAAGGACTTTGGATGGCCTTGCTGTCTATTTGCCACCTTGCTTTTGTTATTTAAAGTTATCTTTTTCCCACATTTGATGACACAAAGTAACTATAACAATCACATCTTCCACAGCAAGGGTCAATGCTTTGCCAGCTGGGTTTAGGGTGAGGTGTAACATTTGGGCCATATGATAAAAGAGAGCCTTTCCCTCCCTGACCTCATTGCATAACTTAGTCTTGGGACTGCAATGGTCAGGGCCAGAGCAGTCTCCTAAGCCCACCCTGCTTGCATTGTCCCTCCCTCCTTGTTTTACACCCTCCCTTTCTAACTGTGGCACAGTGCACCCCACCTTCCACCCCATCTCTCTCCAGTGTCATATGTGCTTCATTCTTCTTATTTAAACTTTTTTATATTTTAAAATTAATAAGCTTTATTTTGGGGGTAATTTTATGTGCACAGCAAAACTAAGCCAAAAGTACAAAGAATTCCCACATATTTTCTCCACCCCCATGTTTACAACCTCCCCAACTAATATTCCCCACCAGGGTACGTTTGTCACCTACAGGGGCACATCATAGTTACCCAAAGTCCATAATCTACATTAGGGTTCACTCTTTTTCTTTTTAAGTATATTTTATTGATCATAGTTGTTACAGACCCTGGCTGGTTTGGCTCAGTGGATTGAGCGTCGGCCTGCGAGCTAAGTGTCGCTGGTTCGATCTTCCAGTCAGGGCACATCAGAGAAGGAAAACTCTGATTCCAAAAAACCTCCGCTGCCTTGCGGCATACCTCTTCAGGGGAAAGGCTAAGGGAGTAAACCCCGACAGAAAATCCGGAGCCGGAGTCCCTAAGGCGGTTTGACGTTGTAGTCAACACCGGCAACTCCTGCGGTGCACCTGAAGCCAAGCTGTATTGACTCCGTCTTTCCCTTGGATCCTTCAGCTGCGAAGAGAGGGGGGATCTGCTGCATGGGCAACAGCAGACCCTCCATATCACCCTGCCCAGGCTCTGTAGCTTCATCGCAAGATGTCGATTCAACACGGGAGGAGACAGATACCGTGTCACTCCCGAGTCGGACTGCACAGCCATTCTCGGCGGTGCAGATAGACTCTTAAGAAGCTACACCATCGTCTCTCGAGACGGACGGCTGCCGACGACGACGACGAGTTGTTACAGTTGTCCCAAATTATTTTCCCTTTGCTCCCTTCATCCCAGTACCCATCTTCCCTCCAGCAATCCCACAGCAGCTAGAGGGGTGCTGGTCCTGTGCAGAGGTGGGAGAGGTGCCTGGAACGGGGGTGAGTACTGGGCAGGAGGCGTTGTTCCCTCTTGGACCCCCTCCCCCACATACAGCACCACAACATGGTGAAACAAATTGCCCTGTACTGATGAATCCCTAAGACTCCGTCCCTTACAGTATAACAGAAATGACAGCTCTACCTGGAACGTGGAGGCAAACAAGCACAGGAGTCTGTCAGAATGAGGAGACAGAGAAGTATGGCCCAAAAGAGGGAATGGATCAAGGTTCCAGTGGGAGAACTAAGCGACAAGGAGATAGCCAACCTAACAGATGAGGAGATAGACAACCTAACAGATGAAGAACTAAAAATGCTGGTGATAAAGATGCTCACAAGCTTGACAGATATGCTTGAGCACGGCAAACACATCAGAGAAGAAGTGAAGGCTATGCTAAGTGAAATGAAGGAAAAATCACACAAATCCAATAGTGAAGGGAAGGAAACTGGGGTTCAAATCAATGATTTGGAACATAAGGAAGAAAAACAACAGTCAACCAGTGCAAAATGAGGAAGCAAGAATTGAAAAAAAAATGAGGAAAACTTCCCAAATTTTGTGAAGGAGATGGATATACAAGTTCAGGAAGCATGGAGGGTCCCGGGTGAGCTGGACCAGAGGGGACCACACCAGGTTGCATCATGACTGAGATGCTAAAGGTGAAAGATAAAGACAGAGTCTTGGGGGCAGCAAGAGACAGACGGCGAGTTGCTTACAGCGGGGTGCCTATAGGACTATCAGCTGATTTCTCAGAGGACACTTTACAGGCAAGAAGGGACAGGCAAACAGTATTCAATGTGATGAAAAGCAGCCTACAACCAAGATTACTCTATCCAGCAAGGCTATTATTTAGAAAAGAAGGGCAGATGAAATGCTTCCCAGACAAGGTGAAGCTAAAGGAGTTCATCATCACCAAGCCCTTATTATATGAAATGTCAAAGGGACTTAAGAAAAAGATCAAAACTATGAACACTAAAATGACAACAAACTCACAACTATCAACAACTGAATCTAAAAAATAAAAATAAAATCCATTTGAGCAAACCAGAATAGGAATAGAATCATAGGTATGGGGATCATTTGGAGGGTTATGAGCTGGGAGGGGGAAGAGGGAGAAATGGGGAAATGATGCAGGGATTAAGATGCATAACTGATTGGTACAAAATAGACAGAGAGAAGTTAAGAATAATATAGGAAAGGATGAAGCCAAAGAACTTATATGCATGACCCATGGACATGAACTAAGGGGGGTGGAATATCTGGAGGGAAGGGGAGTCCTGGGCAGAGGGGAGGAAAGGGGAGAAAAACTGGAATTACTGTAACAACATAATCAATAAAATATACTTAAAAAAAAGATTCTCTCTTTATCTTTCACGTTTAACATTTTAATTATGATGTATCTTGGTGCAGTCGTCCTTGGGTCTAGGTTGTTTGGGACTCACTGTGCTTCCTGAACTTGTATGTCTATTTCCTTTGCCAAATTTGGGAAGTTTTTCTTCACTATTTTTTCACATAAGCTTTTAATTTCCTGCTCTTCCTCTCCTCCTCCTGGCACCCCTATGATTTGTGTTATGGAGCATAGTGCGAGAACCAAATGGTCAGAGACAACCAAATTAGAATTTAAAGAGCCTTTATTAGCAGGCCAGCGACTACCCACTCTCACTCGATGCAGGGATTCAAATGAGTAGCCCCGAACCTCAGTTTCAGGGTGCTTATAAAGGAAAAAACTACATTCTTGTTCCTGCAGGTACAGGAACTGTTGTAAGAACTTGGCTGAACAAACAACTTTGCGCACACAAATGGGTTTCTAGGTCATTGTACAAGGGTAGCACATTCTGGTCAACTGTTCGTTATGCTTGGCTTAAGCATGCAACTGCAGAGGTCCAGCTTCTTTGGCTAAGTTCCTCTATTGTTGCAACCTTGGAGCTTAGGGCTACAGGACTGCTGGAGGTAAGAAGGTAAAATAACCTGTAACAATTTGGATGTTGGTATGTTTAAAATTGCCCCAGGGGTTCCTGAGCCTCTCCTCATTTTTTTCAATTCTTGTTTCCTCATTTTGTACTGATTTTCTTCCTTATATTCCAAATCATTGATTTGAACTCTGGTTTCCTTCTCTTTACCATTGGGTTTGTGTGGATTTTCCTTCACTTCATTTAGCATAGCCCTCACTTCTTCCTTTATGTGTTTGCCATATTTAAGCATATCTGTCAAGCCTGTGAGCATCTTTATCACCAGTGTTTTAAACTCTGCATCTGTTAAGTTGGCTATCTCCTCATCACTTAGGTCTCCCACTGGAATCTTGATCCATTCCCTCTTTTGGGCTATACTCCTCTGTCTCCTCATCTTGACAGGCTCCTGTGTTAGCCTCTGTGTCTTAGGTAAAGCTGTCTCACCTGTTATGTAGTAAGGGGTGGAGCCTTAGGTATTTGTCAGTACAGGGTGACCCGTTCCACCACGTTGTGTGCTGTGTCAGGGAGGAGTCTGAGAGGGACCAATGGCACTTTCTCAGCACTCACCCCTTTCCCAGGCACTTCTCCCACTTCCTTATGGGACTGGCGCCCCTCTAGCTGCTGCCCTGGTTGTTGTTCCCAGGGTGGGTGGGTCTGCAGACATTCTAGAACCGTGGGGGCCCTTTAAACAAGTGGACTCTACTGAGAGACTGGCAATTTCTGCCTCCGCTCCAACCTCCACTGATCTGCAGAGTCAGCAGCAATGAGACTTTATTGTCCCCATGCACTGGAACCGTGAGCTGTGTGGTCTGGTCTGGTGCTGGGAGCACTTCCCAGGTGTCCCTCTCAACTTCTTTAAATGTTTGACTGAGCTTTCTGCTGGCCTGCTACTGGTCCTGCCACCACCACACCATGTCCTCTCTGCTCCGGCTCCGCTCCTCCTACTTGTCTGGATGAGTATTTCTTTTTTATATCTTTGTTTGTTGGACTTCCATGCAGCTCGATTTTCTGGAACTTTTGGTTGTCACTAGTTTTGAAGTAGTTGTATTCCTTCTTAGTTGTGGAGTGAGATGCAGCGTGTCTGTCTAGGCCTCCATCATGGCTGGAAGTCCTAAGGTTAACTCTTGGAGTTGTATGCTCTATGGGTTTGAAGCAATGTATGACATGCATCCACTACGGTACTATCAGTATTTTTACTGTCCTAAAAACCCTCTGTGCTCCTCCTGTTCATCTTTTCCTGCTCCCTAATCCCTAGTAGGCACTGATCTTTTTGCTGTCTCCTTAGTTTTGCCTTTTCGAGAACACCATACTTGGAATCATAGGTATGTAGCCTTTTTAGATAGTCTTCTTTCATGTAAGAATATGCATTTAAGTTTCCTTCATGTCTTTTCATAGCTTGATTCAAAGCTCAAATTTATTTAGTACTGAATAATAGTATTCTGTTTTCTAGATGCACCATTGTTTATCTATTCATCTCATCGGCAGCCGTCCGTCTCGAGAGACGATGGCGTAGCTTCTTGAGAGTCTATCTGCACCGCCGAGAATGGCTGTGCAGTCCGACTCGGGAGTGACAATCCCTGCCGCACTTGTTACAGGTGAAGGCAGATGGCTGTTGTTGCTGCTGTTGACGCTGCTTCCGCCTCGATCTTTTCTGGGCCGCCTCCTCGTTGCGCACAGCCTCTGCGCGTGACGTACCTTGCCTGACCGCGAGCCTCCAGGCTAGGCGGTCGTCTGCTTGAACTTCCCATGTGTTGAGATTGATGGAGCATTGTGTCATGTCCTTTTTGCAGTTGTCTTTGAACCGCAGTTTTGGGCGCCCTGTCATCCTCTGGCCTTCTGCTAGCTCGCCGTAGAGGAGGTCTTTGGGAATACGGCCTGCATCCATTCTTTTGACATGGCCGAGCCACCTGAGGCGTCTCTCACTAAGAACTGCATGCAAACTGCTCATGTTGGCTCGCTTCAGCACCTCGGTGTTGGGAACCTTATCCTGCCAGGCGACATGCAGGACGCGTCGCAGGCACCTCATGTGGAAGCTGTTGAGTTTCCTTTCGTGCCTTGCGTAGGTGGTCCACGTCTCGTCTATTCATCTACTAAAAGACATTTGGTTACTTCCAAGTTTTGGCAATTATGAATAAAGCTACTATAAACATATATGTGATTGGTTTTTATATGAACATAAATTTTCTACTCCTTTGGGTAAATATGAAGGAGTGTGATTCCTAGATCATATGATAAAAGTATATTTAGTTTTGTAATTAACTGCCAAACTGTCTTCCAAAGTGGCTGCACCATTTTGCATTCCCACCAGCAATGAATGAGAGTTCCTGGTGCTCCATGTCCTCACCAGCATTTGGTGTTGCCAGTGTTCTGGATTTTGAGCCTTCTAATAGGTGTTTATTGGTATCTCATTGTTGTTTTAATTTGCAATTTCTTAATAACATATGATGTTGAATATCTTTGCATATCTTTACATGCCATCTTACATATTACTTGATGTGGTCTATGTTCAGGTATCCTGCCTAGTTTTTAATCAGATTGTTCATTTTCTTATGTTTAGTTTTAAGCATCCTTTGTTTATTTTGAGCACTCAAATAGGTCCTTTATTAGATATGTTTTTGCAAATATTTTCTCCCAGTCTGTGCCTTGTCTTCTCATTCTCTTGACATTGTCTGTCACAAAGCAGAAATTTTTAATGTTAATGAGGTCCAGCTTATCAGTTCCTTTTTTTTTCATGGATCATGTGTTTGGTGTTGTATCTGAAGAGTCATCACCATCCCCAAGGTCATCTAGGTCTTTCTCCTATGTTATCTTCTAGGAGTTTTAAATTTAGGTCTATAATCTGTTTCATGTTTTACACTTTGTTCTATGATCCATTTTGAGTTAATTTTTTAAAAAAGTGTAAGATCTGTGTTTAGATTCATTTTCTTGCATGAGGATATTCAGTTTTTCTGATACCATTTGTTGAAAAGGCTATCATTGCTTCATTATGTTGCCTTTGCTTCTTTATCAAAGATCAATTTATTATATTTATGTAGGTCTAATTTTGGGCTTTCTATTCTGTTCCATTGATCTATTTGTGGTTTGTTTATTTTTCCCCCAACACCACATTGTCTTGATTACTGCAGCTTATAAAGTACTTAGCTTTAAAGTAAGTCTTGATGTGAGTAGTGTCAGTCCTCTGACTTTGTTCTTCTTCAATATTGAGTTGGCTATTCTGGATATTTTGACTCTCCAAATAAACTTTAGAATGAGTATATCAAAATCTGCAAAAAATCTTGCTCGTATTTTGATTGGGATTGCATTGAATCCATAAATCAAGTTGAGAAGAACTAACATCTTAACAATATTGAGTCTTCCTATCCATGAACATGGAATATCTCTCCATTTATTTAGTTCTTTGACATCTTTCATCAGTTTTGTACTTTTTTCTTATATAGCTATATAGAGATATTTTGTTAGATTTACACCTCAGTATTTAATTCTGGGGGTTGCTCATGTAAATGGCAGTGTGTTTGTAATTTTAAATTCCATTTGTTTATTGCTGTTATATAAAAGAGCAATTGACATCTGTACATTAACCTTGTATCTTACAACCTTGCTAAAATCACTATTAGTCTCCGATTTTCCACATAGGTGATCACGTCATCTGTGAAAAATGACAGTTTTATTTTTTCCTTTTAGCCCTGGCTGGTTTGGCTCAGTGGATTGAGCGTCGGTCTGCGAGCTAAGTGTCGCTGGTTCGATCTTCCAGTCAGGGCACATCAGAGAAGGAAAACTCTGATTCCAAAAAACCTCCGCTGCCTTGCGGCATACCTCTTCAGGGGAAAGGCTAAGGGAGTAAACCCCGACAGAAAATCCGGAGCCGGAGTCCCTAAGGCGGTTTGACGTTGTAGTCAACACCGGCAACTCCTGCGGCGCACCTGAAGCCAAGCTGTATTGATTCCGTCTTTCCCTTGGATCCCTCAGCTGCGAAGAGAGGGGGGGTCTGCTGCATGGGCAAGAGCAGACCCTCCATATCACCGTGCCCAGGCTCTGTAGCTTCAGCTTCACTGGAGAGGACACTCCAGCATCATCGCAAGATGTCGATTCAACACGGGAGGAGACAGATACCGTGTCACTCCCGAGTCGGACTGCACAGCCATTCTCGGCAGTGCAGATAGACTCTTAAGAAGCTACACCATCGTCTCTCGAGACGGACAGCTGCCGACTATTTTTTCCTTTGCAATATGTATATCTTTTATCCTCCCCACTTTTTATTTTTTTTGGTATGTGAATTAGTTACGACTCCCAGTATGATGTTGAAAAACAATGGTGAGAGGGGACATTCTTGCTTTGTTCCTAATATTAGCTGAAAAGTTTTGAGTTTCTCACTAGTAAGTATGATAATAGCTGTAGGATTTTATAGATTTAAATTTAATTTTTCAATTATAATTTACATAAAATATATTAGTTTCAGATGTACAACATAATTAGACATTTATATAACTTACTAAGTGATCACACCATAAGTCTAGTACCCATCTAACACCATACAGATTTATTTTTGTCAACCTGAGGAAGATCCCTTCTATTCCTAGTTTGCTGAGAGTTTTGATCATAAATGGGAGTTTAATTTTGTTAAATGCTATTTTTGCACATATTGATGTTATCATATGATCTTTCTTTTTTAGTCTGTCGATATGATCATTATATTTTTGTGTGTGTGTGTGTGTTGAACCAGGCTTCCATACCTAGGGTAAATACTACTTGGTTGTGGTGTATAATTGTTCCTATTCATTGTTAGATTTGACTTGCTAATATTTCGTTGAGGATATTTTGCACCTATGTTCATGAGAGGTATTGGTATATAGTTTTATTTTCTTATTATGTCTTATTTTAGTTTTGGTATTAGGATAATACTGGTGTTAAAAATGAGTTAGGAAATATTCTCTCTGCTTTAATCTTCTGAAAGAGATTATAGAGAATTGGCAGAATTTCCTTCTGAAATGCTTGGTAGAATGAACAGTGAACTCATTTGAGCACTGTGCTTACTTACTGATAAATGAATACTGGAGCTAAATGAATGTGGCTTTATATGGAGACATGATTACATTTGGGGGGCATTTGAAGTTAAAGCCACAGCTTTGTGCACAGGAGAGGAGCTTCACATACTGGGAGGTCATTCTCTACGTAAAGCGGACAATTTGGAATCTCTGCTCAGATCAAAGACCATGTTTCTGTGAAAATTTCCTCCAACATGACTACTCACTCACCTACAGGAGTGTGCTTAAGCACCAGATTTGTATCACGTGACCTCCTTTCTGACCCTATGGCCACTCTAGATTGAACCAGAAATAGACAAATAATAAAATTTGGACCAATCAGATGATCTCTTCAGGGATTTGGTATTAAGGACCAAGAGGTAGTTACCCCATTTCTGAATAGAGTTGGGATTGAGGTCCCTGAGACACAGGAGTTGTGGACCAGTTGTTGTTGTAGTTGTTACATGAGAGAGGTATAAAGTTCTGCCTCCAAAGAGAGGATAAGGTGAAAACTAATCTGGTTGCTGGAAACAAGCAGACAGATTAGGGCTGAGGGACTGGAGGTAGAGAAGCTCAGAAGACTCTGTCTGGGGTCCAGGAAAGGACAAAGTGTGGGAGGTATTTCTACTGTCCTTCAGAGGTCCGGCCTTGGTTTGTGTTGGGGTGAGGGGAAGAAAGTGCTGTGGAGGCAGAAACAAGGATCCAAGTCTGGGCTGGAGCAACATAGAGTATTGAGGGCTGAAGCAGGACTGGGTCTAACCCACCTCTGCTCCTCCATTCCCTGTGGCTAGCCCTTCAGCCAACAGAGGAAAATAACAAATGGAACACATGGCTTTGCAAACACAAAAAGTCAGAGAAATTTTATTAAATAGACTTTAATTAGAAGTAAACTGAGGAGTTTTATGTGCAAATACATTTTGGTTTTTAAGTTGGAGCCATCATCCCATTATTAACTCGTGTGTATGTGTGTGTGTGTGTGTGTGTGTGTGTGTGTGAGTCAGTGTCCTCCTTGTGAGAATCCATTGGTTTATGTAATAGATCTTTACAGTCTCTTCCAGTTCATGTGTCTACTGATAAGTTGTGCTCTTGTCTTTATCACTATTCATTCCCATTAGTCATTCACCTAGAAGAATCTTAAATCACTTTCAGTCATCTTTCTTTTCCCAATCTCCCCAAAGCAAAGGTGCCTGGAAGTATGTGGGTGAGGCTATGGTGGGTCTTGAGGTATCTTAGGCCACAGCTATCCCCTTGGGGTGAGCCTTCAGCTTTCTGAGTCCAGGGGGTAGGAGTACTGGATCCCAGAGCACCAGAAGTGCAAGACCATGTACACCATGACCCCAAGTAGCAGGAGGGCCCCCAGGGCCCCAAAGAGAATTGCGAAGAAGGCGCCAAGTTTCATGCTCAGGTGCTCACAGTGCTCACCCCAGGATGTGTAGATGGAGTAGGGCACACAGCTGGGGACAGAGAGAGGAGATACGGTTAGTAGTGGGGAGACAGGCACTCAGCCTTGCCACCCCCTCCTGTGGCAGGGCCTGAGGAGGTTTACCACTACAGGTTGGGCTCCCCTTTATGGAAAGAGGCCAGGTTAGCCTTGAGGTGGGGCTGAAGAGTGGCCAACTGGACAAACGCAGCAGAGAAGCAAACATGGGGTCAGCTTCACCAGAGTTGGGGCACAGTTGTCCACAGGTGAGCATGTGCAGTCACAAACCCAACCCTGCCAGGGGAGAGCTGAGCCCCGCCCTCCACTCCACTTGCCCCGAGAGAGGTCAAGGCAGGTCTGCAACTGCAATGGGGCAAGGGTAGGTAGAGAGCATGGATGTGACAAGAGGGCCCAGGTGCTGCTGCCCTTCTCCTCCTTAGCAGGCCTGCAGACTTAGTGCATCCCCCTCAAGGGAGCCCCTGGGGATAGCAGGACCAATACAATGGCATTGGTCCGATCACGATAGCATAAAGTATATAAAACAAAGTAGAGGGACTCATGTCAACTAAAATGGCTGTCAGTCAGTCATGACACTTTGGTTCAAGAGGGAAACTACCTAAGTCATTCTAGACACGTCTGGCAAGGAGACATAGCTAAAGTATCTGCACATATAATCAGAATAGCCATGCCTGCAGACTGGGACCACCCATAGATAGGCTCCTGGGGAAATTCCACTCTTGCCAACAGGGGTGTGAAGCAGAATAGCCATGTACCACCCATAGGCTCCTAGGAAAATTCCACACTTGGCATCAGAGATGCCAAGACATTTATCAAAAAGACCCAGAATGGTGGAGTACACCACTTTCAAGGTATAACTGAGGCAGATTCCATCTTGCTCTGGACACTCTTCCTAGCAAGATGCTGACAATGCCCTCGCCCACTGTGCTGTCCCTGGACCTGCAGGCTGAGACTTTGGGACTCGAGTTCGTTACCCCCCACTGATTGCTGTGTGTGTGTGTGTTATAATTCTCTCAAAATGTTAGAGTGTGAGTAGGATATTAATGCATGTTGATGTTCTACTTTGAGTGAACATGCATTCAATAAAGGATGAGTGAATAGCATAATTCCTGTGTGACTCCTGTCTGTTCTTCAGTACTAGGCTGCTCAGCAGGCAGCTAGCCAAGCAGCTGTCCAGCTGACTTATAGAAAAGACTATATTACAAACATATGTCTGTGACAGCCCCTCAAATTGTTGATAGAACAAGGCAACATAAGACACCAGTCTGTGAGGGCCTCCCCTGTCTGATACTCTTAAAAGGGGGCAGGGCCCAGCTTAGACATGAGACAAAGTGTCCCTTTTTTCCACAAGGAAACAGCAGTGTGTCCACCTAAGAAGCAAAATTGGGTGGAAGAATTTAACTTTGGACCACACATCCTGCTACTTAACTCATTGGGTACCTTGGGCAGGGCCCTCACCTCTGATCTGTAGTTTTCTCATCTTTAAAATGGTCATAATACCTACCTAGTAGCCAGTTTGAGTGTTAGAGGTAATATAGCACCTTTATTCTCCACACAGAGTAGGCACTCATACATCTTCTTTTCCATTATCCCCTTTTCTCTGATCTCTGTTCTCTCAGTTACAAAGGGATCCACCATAACTTTCAGTTACCATGACTTTTCTAGACCCCTTGCCCAGCTTGGGTTCCCCCAGCACTGCCCTCTGCCTCCTGCACCACTCACCTGCAGTGGGGCCCATCAGGCAGGTGCTGGCACTGGCCTCCATGCTCACAGTATCCCTCACTGCATGGGGATGTGCAAGTGAAGCCACCTGGAGGGCTGTAGACCAGTTTGTAGCCCTTGTAGCCATTGCATTTTAAGTACCTCTGCAGCCTGCTCACGTTCACTGTCAGATAGGACACAGATAAACACGGAAAGCAATTGGTTAACACCAGATGTGTACCTTTTCAATCAAGAATTCCATGTTAGACCTTTATCCTTCAAAATAATTAGAAGAATGCACAAATAGTTATGTTTATGGATGTCCAGAGCAGCACGGTTTAAATAGTAAGAACGTTTAACAGAAGTTTTGTTAAATAAAGGATATTGTGCAACCTGTAAGCACCAGTATGGAAAATGCATCAGTTAAGAGCATATGCGTTGAAGTCAGCCAGACCTGAGTTGAAATTCCAACTCTACTTTTAACTAGTTGTACGATTTGGGGAAATTTCTTAATTCTTTCTGTCTCAGTTTCCTTATCTTTAAAAAAACAAAAAAACAAAAACAGAACTGTTAACAGCATCTACCTTGCTGTGAAAATTTAAATGAGATAATATATGAGAGTATTCAGTGTAGTGCCTGACACAGTAAGCACTAAATTAATGGTCACTATTAGTATAATTATATTTAAGATATATTATAATATACCATATTAAAATATAAAATAATATTTTAAATGGGAATATGCACACAACATACAAGGAAATGTGTTCATAATTGTTTAATAAGGTTATGAAAAAATAGCTACAATTTGATCTTTGTACTGCAAAAAATTTTGCTATGCTGAAGGAACCTATGCAAAAAAGAAAAATCAGGGCCAAGATGGAGGCATAGGTAGACACACTTTGCCTCCTTACAGAATGATAAGAAGGATTACATCTATCTCAAAACAAAAAATAATCAGAACTACCAGAAAAACGAACTGCATGGAAGTCCAACAAACGAAGATATAAAGAAGTGATATTCATCCAGATGGGTAGGAGGGGTGGAAATGGGGAGTGGGGTGGAGAGGATGCAAGGCAGTGGCTGTGGCTGGTGGAATGAGCAGTCACACATTATAAAGGCCAGGAGGGACACTTGGGGAGAAATCCCAGTCCCAGACCAGACCATGCAGCTCACAGTTCCAGTGCCAGAAATATAAAGCCTCATTGCTTCTGGCTATTAAAACCAATGGGGATACTGCAGGTATCTCAAGACAGTCCGTTTAGAGGCCCCCATGGTCCTAGAATGTCTGCAAACCCACCAACTCTGGAAGCCATCACCAGGGCAACAGCTAGAGAGACGCACGTGGGAAGCTGGTGAAGTGACTGGAAAAGGGGAAAGTGCCACAAGTGTCATTGATCCTTCTCTGACACATCCCATACATACAGTGCCACAATGTGGTGAAACTGGTTGCCTAGCACTGATGAATACCTAAGGCTGGACCTCTTACAACATAACAGGTGTGACAGCTCTACCTAATACACAGAGGCAAACACAGGAGGCTATCAAGTTGAGGAGACAGAGAAGTAAGGCCCAAAAGAGGGAGCAGATCAAGGCTCCAGAGGGAGAACTAAACGAGGAGGAGATAGCCAACCTAACAGGTGCAGAGTTCAAAACACCGGTGATAACGATGCTTACACAAATGATTTAGTACAGCAAATGCATAAAAGAAGATGTGAAGGCTATACCAGGTGAAATGAAGAAAAATCCACATAACAACAATTGTGAAGGAAAGAAGCTGGTGTTCAAATCAATGATTTAGAACATAAGGGAAAAATAAACAGTCAACTAGTACAGAATGAAGAAACAAGAATTGAAAAAATGAGGAGAGGTTTAGGAACCTCTGGGACAACATTAAACGTACCAACATCCGAATAATAGGGATGCCAGAAGAAGAGGAAGAGCAAGAAATTAAACACTTAGTTGAAAAAATAATAAAGGAAAACTTCCCTAACTTGTCAAAGGAAATACACATACATGTCCAGGAAGCACAGAGAGTCCCAAACAAACTAGAGCCAAAGAGGATCACACCAAGACACATCATAATTAAAATGCTAAAGGTTAAAGATAAAAAGAGAATCTTAAAAGCAGCAAGAGAAAGTTACCTACAAAGGCATTCCCATAAGACTGTCAGCTGATTTCTCAAAAGAAACTTTGCAGGCAAGAAGGGACTGGCAAGAAGTATTCAAAGAGATGAAAAGCAAGGACCTACAACCAAGGCTACTATTTCCAGCAAAGCTATCATTTAGAATGGAAGGGCAGATAAAGTGCTTCCCAGACAAGGTAAAGCTAAAGGAGTTCGTCATCACCAAACCCTTATTATATGAAATGTTAAAGGGACACACTTGAGAAAAAGAAGATCAAAACTATGAACAGTAAAATAACAAAAATTACAAAACTATCAGCAAATGAATCTAAAAAACAAACTAAGCAAACAACTAGAACATGAACAGAATCATAGATATAGAGATCATATAGAGGGTTATCAGCTGGGAGGGGGAAGGGGGAGAAATGGAGGAAAAGGTATAGGGATCAAGAGGCATAACTGGTAGGTACAAAATAGACAGAGGGATGTTAAGAAAAGTGAAGTAAATGGAGAAGATGAAGAATTTATATGCATAACCCATGGGCATGAACTAAGTGGTGGTAGTGGTGGTGGTGGTTGGGGGAGCGGGGAACGACTGGAGGGAAGGGAGGTATTGGGCAGAGGGGGCCAAAAGGGAAAAATATTGGGACAACTATAATAGTATAATCAATAAAACATACTTTTAAAAAAGAAAAATTAGAAGGATTTGTCTCTGGGGATTGGAATTACAGGTGATTTTTTTTCTCTTCTTTTTGTTAATTTTTATTTCCTAAAGTGTATAAAATAAACATATTGTACTTGTACAATAAAAACTATGGGGTTTTGTTTGATTGTTTTCTTGAACAATAGGTGCAGTCTCATCTGGGGTAGTTGTTCCCTTACCCCTACCCCTACTCTTCTACTACACATACACATAGTAATTCTGAGGATTTCACAGTGTTGCCCCCAGGAGGGAACAGACTTAGCCTGCATTCTAAAACAAGCTCTTGTTTGATCTTGGACCCAAGTAACACAATAGCTTCTGTTGGGTTTGGCATGGTCACTGCCTTGTTCTCTGTCTCACTCCCCAAATAGGGTGGACTATTCTTTTCCTTCTCCTACAAGTTTGTCTTCCTTTCTCATTCCTGTTCTGGGATAGTCATGGGCTATCAGAGTTGAAAGGGACTGCAGAAGTCCCATCTCCTTTTCTAGATGGGGGAGCTGAGGCCTGGACTGGCGGTGGCATTTGCAAACAATCACACACCTTTCAGGGAGGGGATATCTCTGCCCTTGGGCTGGGTTGCCAGCCTTCAACTTATCCTCCCACTGGAGGGCAAAAGCAAAAGGATCTCTTTATGTATATGAAGTAAAATGGTATTTTAATAAAATCACTAACAATTTTATTAAAAGAAAGTAAACCATTAGCAGTGGTGATTAGGAAGGCAGCAGTTGAGGTAATTGCTCTGTAAAACTATGCACATGGGGATTTCATCAAGTAGGATTTTGTGCTCCTGCTCTTAAATCTAGAGAGCTGGGGGGTAAAGTGTTTACAACGTCTCTCAAAAATTAAAAACAAAAAAACTGAAATTACCATGCTTCTTGCAAATAGAATACTTTTTTTCCCCCACCATGGGTTGGTGTAGGCTATTCTGTGACAGGCTCCCTCCATTTACCTCCTCCCTCAGCTATCCCTCCAACTGTCCCCGAGATAGTGACTCACAGGCCATCAAACTGTGCATGTCTCTTCTGGAGATGGCGTGGAAGACTACGTTGTTTCTGGGTCCTTCACTTCTCTCCCATGTTCCCCGTGGGGCCTGTAGTAGAAATGCCTCCACTATGGCATTCAGCAGCCGGGTGTTCAGGAAATCAATGACAGGACCCCGAGGGCGGTACTGGAACTTTGAGATGATGTTCCATTGTTGAAGGAAGCGTCCTGAGGTCAGTGCTACTGGAGGACCTCTGTGTGAGGGAGGCAGAGTGAGGGACTAAGGGGTGAGGGGTAAGAGGGCAGATTCGGGGACCGACAGAAACAATCTCACTTACATTCTTTGCACTTCACTGTTCCCTACAAAGGCCCGCACATCCAGGTTCTCCAGTATGTAGGCCACCTAGGGCAGATGATTAGGGATAACGGTGGGTAGGGGTGAGGCTCAGTCCAAAGAGGACATCTCTCCCACTTTAATGCATTTATTCATCTATCTGTTTCCATCTTTGAATGTGAGTTCCACGACCCCATCTCATCCATTTCTGCATCTCCACACCCCAACCTAGCCCTGTCACTGGCATGGATCCCTGCTTAATAACAGTTTGTTGGTAAGTGAAGGACTTTACAGACGCCATCTCACCCCCACCCCGCCCCAGCCTCCTATTACAAGGAGATAACCTAAAATGAATGACTCTCCACCTTGCCTCTGATCCCTGACTCACCATTCATTCTCTCCCCACATGTATACTGAACATAGATTATGCTTAGCCAGACCAAGGGGCAGGTCAGGTGCTGGGTGTGTCAATGTGACTTAGGAACGGTCCATATTCAAAGACCCATACATAGTCTGGTGCACTAAACAAATGTCCAGATTTTTACCAGAGTGTAGACTGCTGAGTAGTAGTAGTAGTAATTATTATTCTATTTTTTTGAACACTTGTGTTTCAGGCACCATGCTTAATACTTTACATACATTATCATTTAAACCCTGACACAACCCATTGATATAGGTACAATTATTATTTCTATTTTTATAGATGAGAGATCAAATAATTTGTCTAATTATTGTACCTAATGATAATGGGTGGTAGAGCCTGGATTTTTGAACTCAGATATGTAGAATTCTAAAGCCTCAATAACTCAACCACAGTGCTACTTTGCCTGTGATTGAGGAATGAACAAAGAACGAGAGTCAAGAGAACAAGCCCCTAGTTCCCTCTGGGAAGTCAGGGAAGACTTCCTGGAGGAAAAAGGCCTTCTTGTGTTTCTTCCATATAATACCCAAGTGTAGTTCTCGAGGGATTCTCAGACGGAGAGGCTGGGGTGACTCGGCCACCCTAGATTCTGTTCATTTCAAGTTGGCCATTCCAGCCCTCTCAGAAGTCTGTCCTGAGACGTTCTGCCTTCCTCACCCCTGGCCTTTCCTGAGGCGGGAGGCTCTCGCCTCCTCTGGTAATTAAATCTAGATGGATGATGAAAGTGCAGAACACACAAGTGATGGCTAAGACCCTGCCCAGAATCTGCCAAGATCCTCCTCTCTACTCAGAGCCACCTGCCATACTCACCGAGGTGTTGACCTCTGCTACGGAAGCATTTTCTTCTTCACTGAGAAAGAGCTGGATGGTTCTTAAGGGAAGCTCTGGAGATAGGAGAAGCAGATTCATAATCACCTCATGGGTTTACCCAGGCTTACCCTAAGAGGCTGTTGGGCCAGTCCAGGGAGACCGCCCTATTCTACAATAATAAGTCACCAGAGGAATCAGAAGTGGCTGAGTCTGCTGACCCTCACCTGAGAGCTCGTTTGGCTATGATCAGGGCTTCTCTGACTGTTCTCACTGAGCCATAGGTCACCTTCAGTCTCTTCTCGTAAGATTACTCAGGTTTGTGGTGCATGCTGGGACAGCTCCCCCCACCAGCTCCCATAGCCCACAACTTACCATCACCCAAGTGAAATTTGGAGTTCTGTCCTGTGAGTTTGAGGAAATTTTCCCTGGCCCCCAGACACCCCCCATCTTCCCCCAAGTGAGAGAAGGGTGGCGGTTAGGATGGCGGGGGCATCTGGCGATACCTGACTTGAGAGTTGGAGTGAAATTGTTCCCAGCCAGTAAGCAGCGGGCATCTGTGAAGGCTGGGGGGCAGGTGCACATGGGCTGGCAGCCCAGAGTGTGGGAGAGGTAACAGTGGCCTTGGTTGTAGCAGTAATTCACAGGACAGGACTTGTTCTGACAGAATTCAGAGTACTCCAGAGCTGCAGAGAGAGCAGCATTCGGCAACACCATGCTAGACAGCAGTGGGGTTTCCTTCCCCCAAAGCCCACTCAATCTACATCCTGTCTGTGGGCCACTCTAAACCCCGAACTATCCTTCTCCATTTTCCAAGTACTTCTATACTGGAAACCCCTGTTCCTCTGCTGGGTAGGTATTCTCCCACTTCTGTAGATGGTATTTATCAGACCCTCTACATCAGGAAAGGACCCAGAAGGCTTTCCCCACTTCTAGGCCCTTTTCTGCCTTTATAAGGCTGTGGTTCTACCCACTCTAACCTCTGCTCAGGTTTCATCTGGGTTCAGTGGAGGCCTCACTGAGATTTCCCTCATCATGACTCCAATGGCTCAGAAGAACAGATGGTCAGGGGAGGCCTCAAAGGGAAAACGAGGCACCCCTGCTGCCAGATGCTCATGACAGTCCCTCCAAATGTCCTGACTTGGGGCGATGCCTCGGAGACCCCTGGCCTTGCATCTCTGAAGACCCCAAGGAACCCAAGGGCCCAGCTTGTCTCTGGTTCCCTGGTTCTGCCAGAAGTCTCTCTTCTCCAGGTCCCCTTCACTCTTTCGCCCTGGGTTTTCCCAGCAGTGTCTCAGGGTTGCTCTGCCCTGCCTCTCCCCCAGCCTATTTGCTCTCTTCTCCTTCAGCCTCACACCCTACCACGCCTACCTTACCTCCTCACCACACCCACCTATGTTGATCATTCTAAACACTTGCTAGGAAAGGGAGAGAAATGGCTTGCTTGTGGCTGTCCTAGACCCTCCGGGTGTCACCTATCCCCAGAACCTCTTCCTGCCAGGGCTGTTCCCCGCTTACATGCGCAGTGACGTCCATCCCCAGGTAGGTCTGAGGGACAAGCCTCGCAGCCCTGCCCAGGAATGCACTTCACATTCGGGAAACACCGCTCCTCACAGGAGTCCTTGGAGCGTTCACAGTAGTGACCGTAAGTATTGTCATCACACCTGCAGCTGGCCACCTGAAAGGGGTTGCTGGTCACTGGGCAGCCCAGAGGCTGAACTATTAAGGGCTTCTGGGTGATTTGGTACTAACTCCTCCTGTCTGAAAACCCATGGACCCCAAGTCCTTTTCTTATTTCTGCCAGCATCTACTGAGCACCTTCTTAGGCCCTGGCCTGGCACGTCCCCACCCAAAGGCACTCTGCCCTCTAGCCCCCGGCCTCCCTGGGCCATTCTCTCCCCAAACCCCTGTGTCTGCCTGGCCCCTCCCCCAGGGACTCAGCCTCCTCCCTCTCACACTAGGTCTCCTTGCCCGAGATCCTTTCTAGAATAAGATAGGGGCTAAATAAATAAATATTCTACTATCCCTCGAAAACTGGATCCCCTGAAAGCTGCCGTTTCCTGCTCATTCTTTCCTTGTTGACTCCCAAACCAAGAAGACAGAGGCTCACTGCTCAGCACAGTGAGGACACGTGTAACCAGAACAATGGCACAGGGAAGGCACGGTTCTGGAAGCCTCATCAGGCTCCCTGTCTCTCTCTTCTGACCCTTTCACTGAGATGACTCTGGACATCTCCCTGAAAGGCAACTCTCCAACACTTTCTTCTTCTGAGACTGGATATTTTGGGATATCTAGAATACTGTATTGACTTTAATCTCTTTTTTTCCACTCTCTCTGCTTTTTCCATTTTTCAGCCCCTGGGCTCCTCCACCTTTCTTCCCAACATGATGATGATGAGACTCAAGAGAGAAATGGCTGTTCGGGATAGGAAGTCACCTTATAAAAGATTCCCTGTGGCCAAGCAAGGCACAGAACCGCAGAGAACCTGTCTGGCTCTGAAGAGGAGCAGGTATGGAGTTTGTGATCCATGCAGACTCATTCCCAGGGACCACACTTTCCTACCCCACACCTCAGTGCCTTGTTCCAGAAATATGGAGCTAGGAATCACTAAGAAAGCCTGAGGTGGGAGTTTCTTGCCAGCCTGGCAGAATGGGAGCTGGGAGATAGAAATTCAGCTGAGCTATAAGCAGTAAAGAGAGTTCTATTTCTCACATGAATAAGCTTGTGGTCTGAGAGTGGTATCTTCTCCGCTCACCTACTACAGCGCTGCCCACCCCCAACATACACATTACCACAGAACTGCTGCCAATATCCATTCAATTCCCACTTCCTTTCTTCTCGAAATGGAAACTTCCTTCCCACGCTCTTCCCAGCACTCACCTCCAGGGAGGAATTGCCCACCCAGCTGGTCTGGTTGTATAAGCACTGTTTCTTTTCCTTGCAAGCACAGACTACGGTCTTCAACTGGAGTACAGATGATAAGTTGTCCTTGATGTTTCTTGCTAGAATCTCCAGAGTGAATGGTTTCAGCAAGTTTGGCATCCATAACAATGTTCCATTCTCTGCCCCAGGGAAGATGAGATCATTGAGAGGCGGAAGCCTCCTCTTCCCTGCCATCTGACACTTCTTGGCATCTAACATGGTGAGAACTGATGCTGGACTTCCGCCATCCTCTCTCAGACCACCTCTCAAGCCTCATCAGGCATTTCCTTGAAAAAGGCTGGTTTCCTGGGGTGATCCTGGACATGCTCCAGGCTGGAGGTAGCCCCAGACCAACTAACTGACTGTAAGGTGGAATTCCATAGTGGGGAAGTCACTTGCCTCCTGAAGAAACTCCCAAAGGCAACCTACCTGGGCCTGCACCAGGGTGGGACATCCAGGGGGCATGGAGGATGAAGGTCAGGATCCTCCTGACACATCCCCAGGTTACAATGCAGGCCAAACTGGCTTCACCTTCACAGCAGCTCCATCCCTTGCCCTGATGTCTCGCCCGTTCCCCTCACTTTCTGGACCTTTGACCAGCCACCCTTTCAGACACCAGACTGCAGTGAAAACACTGCTACATATCAATAGGGACTCTTCTGATCAAACCTCTCTTATGTTTTTCAAGAAAATAGAAAAATCTCCTCAAAAGAGCAAATTAAGAAGAGCTGATAGCAGGAAAAGACAAGGGTAACTTCCAGGCCATCACTTTTCAGGAGAAGAGTCCAGTGGAGAAGAAAATCTTCTGATGCTATTGTCTAGCCCTTGGGAGGAAGCCTCATAGAGCAACAGGGTACAGACAAAGCAGTCCCTTTTTATGCCCAGAGGGAAAAAAATGAAGTGGAGAGGTGCTTGGAGCTCAGAATAAGGTAACTAAGGGCTTTGATTTAGCAAAGAACAATCACCAGCATAATTAGTGCTGGCAGCAGAAGGCAAGTTGCACCCTGTAGGCTTTGACTCTGACTCAGATCATGGTTGCAGGCGTGGGGATCTCCACACCATGACTGAGAAAGAAACGAAGCTTTGCTTTATCCCAGCACAGAAAAGCAGACAAGGAGAGACAAAGTTAGGTGACAAACTGTCCAAATGATGGTGTTTGTATTTCTTTAAATCTTGTTCCACATTATATCCTTTTAAAAAATAGATATGAAAATATCTTAAATTAGTATTTGTTTGTTGTTATACTTTATTCTAATAATCTGGTGATTACACAAAGAGATAATTAAAGGTGATTGCATATTATTGGACTGAGATGAAATGATCTTTGAGTCAGCTGTACATGCCCGGAGTCAGTCTAGTCAGGTGGCCAAATCTTCATAAGCCCATCACTATTCACAGTGGGGGTGGGGGGTGGGAAATGACTCCTATTTAAATTATAGGAGTCATTCCTAAGAAATGCTGGTCATGGGTATTCCAATGGAAAAGTGACATAAAATTGCACAGGGTATAATAATGCAAAATTATCCCAAGTTTGACTGTGAACTCACCTGCTATGTCCCCAGGCAACCATTCTTACCAAAAAGCTTGAAGTCATCAGTGTAGTTGTTTCTGAGAGTGAATGTGACATCCTTAGAGCTGCTTTTGTAGTGAATCATCTTGGTCTGCCCCATGTAGGCATTCAGCTCTTGGAGACCATCGATAGAGGGTGGGTACTGATCTGGAACACAAAGAGGGGGTTTGGAGCCTAAGGCAGGACACTCTCCAGCCTCACAGGCCTTCTCTCTCTTTCTCTAATCCTCTGGCCTGTGTGACACATTCATAGGATCGTGGCCCACTTCCAGAAGCTGGAATTATTCTGTGTACCTGCTCTCAGACCTATGCAGAGGAGGTTGGGGTTGTACTGCCCACCTGGCCAAATCTTTATTCCACCTTTATCTTTTCTTCAAACAGTATTCATTTCAAGTTCTTTCCTGCTCAGAGCTCTATTGTGGGCTTGGTATGAAGTGAATCTGAAAACATTGTTGTTCAAACCATTACAGAGTTTTACCTCTGGAAGAGGGCTAAAAACCATGATGGTGATATCTAAGTGGGCATTGCATTTGTCAGGAAAAAGGGAGTTAAACCTTTTCAATGGTATCTGTGTTTTGGAGCCTTCCTATTTTCATTTCATTTTTTGTTCATTAATTCATTCAGCCAATCACTGAACAAGTATTTATTGAGCACCTACTATATGACTGGCACTATTCTAGGTAGTGAGGCCACAGCAATGAACAAATACTAAAAAGATACCTATGAAAATTAGAAAGTATTTTTGATAATTATAAATGCTAAGGAAAAAATAAAGCAGGGAAAGTGAGTAGGGAGTGTGGATGAATGTGAAATTTTAGGCAGGGTAGCCAAGAAAGGTGACATTTAAATAGAGACTTGAAGAGGTGAGGGGCAAGCTCATGGCTGCCTGGGGGAAGGGCATTCCAGGCAAAGAGAACAGCATACGTGGAGTCTCGGAGTTGAGAATGAGTTTGGTGTGTTTGAAGGACGCAAAGAAGCCAGTGGGGTCGGAGTGAAGGAGTGAGGCAGGAGTACTAGGAGAAGATTCCAAGAGGCAAATTGGATAAGGCTTTAAAAGTCATTTTAAGGACAGAGCAAGCTGGGGAATCATGGGAGGGCTTGAACAGAGAATAACATGAATCAAAAAAAATTTAGTAAGTTTAAAAAGTGTGTAGCATGGAAAAGGCTACTGATCTACCCCCTTACTCTGAAAATACCTCCCTGAGCCTCATGCCACTTACTGAGGGTGTTGTTCATCTGCTGGTATCTTCTCAACAACATCTTAGTATGCAGTCTAGTCCTTATGTTTTCTGTGGCCAGGGTGTCATAGATGCATTGTTCATCTCCATTACACCCAGAGGTCAAATTGTTATTCAAGGAGTTGTTTTGCAACAGTTGATAAAGGAAGACAGGGGTGAAGTTGGAAGGCAGATGGTTGTCCCTCTTGCCAAGGAGGCTTGTCCCATTGATTTCCCCTATAACATATGAGGTTCGATGGTGGTGGTACCAGGGGTGAGACCCCAGCTATATTCCTGCATTGTCCCCCTACCCTCACTTTATATGGCCTGGAATGGGGAAGGGGGACATGGAAGGACAGGTTGACTTCTGGCTTCTGAGTCTGGAAGTCTCTGCTCTAGTGACTGAGGGTCACCCACTCCTCTCATCCTCTCTTCCAGGCAGAGAGACATGGGTAGGAGAGGGGTGGAGGGGACAAATCTGGGGTGGCACCAGAGTCCTCAGCATCTCCTCTTCTCTTTTCCACCCCTTCCTCATGAAGGACAGAGGTCTGGATTCCACAGGTCCCATCTACCCCCAGCACTCTGAAGTCCGGACTCACAGGTCATTCCATAGTGAAACCTTTCGTCTTCAGTGCTCTCTTGGGGCATAATGGTGCCATTGGGCATTTTGAAGTCATCACCTGGATTGTCGTTCCAGACCCCTGAGGTACAGAGTAGGAGGTCAGCCCCCCTGGGACTGTGCTTCTTCCCAAATGCATTCCCTGAGGAACATCCCGCAGGTCACACTCAAGATATGAGGAGGAGCTGGGGGCGCAGGACGCAAGCCTCTTTCTGTTGCATCCGTTCTTGATTCAGTCCTCCAGGAGGAGGGTAGAGGATAGGCCATAACCTCAGAGCCCGTCCCTCTGCTTCAGAGTGGGAGGAGGGGAGGAGGAAGGAGGGAATGGAAGGAGGGTGTAGGAGGGTGTGAGGGGCAGGGAGGAGAAGGGCAGCGGCTGGCCCCACCCTCCTTAGAACCCATCCTGGAGGTTCCCTCAGCTGCCCTGAAGTGGAGCTTTAGGAGTATAGCAGTGGGCCTCAAAAGTAGCTGAGTAGATCCCAGTTCTTCCCTGCCACTCTGTGCCCACAGGATTTTGTTCCAAAGGGAAACATCCTGGGAGGTCCATAGCCAATGGGAGGGGGAGCTGCCTGGGGCCTGAGAGTCTGAGCTCCTGTTGTGGCTACTGCCTGCTTCTTACCCAGGAGGCCCTCTGTGTTGTTTCGGTACTCTTTTGAGAGGCTGCAGGAGGCATGGAGGATGTTGGAGAGAGCAATCACTGAGATGATCACTGTCCCATCTAAGCTGGTTGACACCAGGGAGTCATTGCGGGTCATTACGACTCCAGTGGTGTTGAAGATTTCCTGGTCTAGAGTGTTGGGAGATAGATGAGGAAGAAACCAGCATGGGGTCCCTGCAGACCCAAGAATTGGCAGTAATAAAGGCCCAGGATGCAGAGAGGAGACTGGAAGCAGCTCTGGGATTATCCTGCGGGCACCTTCTCCAGGGACCCCAAAACCAAACACACAGAACACCCCTCTAGGCTCCACCATCCACTTCTACCTGGGGCCTGAAGACAGGAGCTACCACGGAGGAGCTGTCACAGCCCCGGAGGAAGGAGAGAAGTGACTTCCTCCGAACGCTGAATGCCCGGTTCCCGGTGAGGAAGCTGCTCAGGCACAAGGGAGGCCACCATTTTCCTCTGTCCCAGTGCTGCGGCCCCATGCCCACCATACCACTCCTGGGCGTGAGGCACACTCTGGACCCTCACCGCTGTCCCCAGCCTACCTTTTCCACTGTCAAAGGTCACAGTCTGATTATTGAGCCACACATGGATTGTGTCATTGGGCTCAAGGAGCCACTGAATCTGGAAGGAAATTGGAAGAGGATTGAGCCTGACCTGCTGCAGGTGGTCCCAGAGGCAGAGAAAGGAGGCTGCAAAGGACTTAGAACCTGAGCCTTGGATGAAGATGAGGATGATGAAGGGTGTGACAGGGAAGCTTTTCTACCTAACATCTGTGGAGTGCTTAGCAGGGGCCAGGTTCCAAGCTAGGCACATTTCTTTGATTATCTCCTTAAAATCCCACAAGAGCTCCATGGGATAGGTAATATTATCCTCATTTTACTGGAAGAAAACTAAGGCAGTGGAAGTGAACTCATCTTTTCAGTCACACAGCTGATGGAGTCCGGACCCTAATCTTGTGTCTCCAGGGTTGGCTCTCAACCTATACACTTGCAGGAGACATCCTCCCTCCTTCCTCCTTCTCTTTCTCCTCCTGAGCCTTGATTTCCAGCTGAAGATCCCTGAGGACTCTCTAAGGGAACGGGGCGGGGGGAGCAGGGATGAATGTCTAACACCCTCTGCCTCACTCACCGTGATGGGGGCCAGGCTGCTGGTGCTGTACTGAGCAGCAAAGGCAATGAAGTTGGTGGCCTGGGCCGAGCCGGTCTGGGCAGTGCGGCCCTGCAGCAGGAAGGAGGAGTTTCCATCCGTGGCCCTGACCAGCAGGAAGTCCCCCAGTCCATTGAAGGTGTAATTGGCACCATCCAAGGTGGTGATGTGGGGGTCCCCAAACACCCAGGCTGGAAAAAGGAGATACCACATTGGCATGGCAGACAAAGGAAAGGTTTGAGATTCCCCACTGTCACCAGGCAGGGCATTTGCTCAAGTAGACTCAAGCCTGGGGAGGTGTTCATGGCTTATAGAATCCTCCCTGGAAGCCCTCTTGCATTTTAGTGCTCCAACCCTACCCATGTCTGCTCATTAACTCCTACCTGCCCATTCCTGCCCCCCTTCCCCAATACCATGTACAAAGCCCTTCTGTTTGTCACCCACCAGGGACCAGAACCACCTCCACCTTCCCTTGTGATCCCAGCCCTGCCCCAGGCGTCTAGCTAATGCTGCCCTGGTCCAGGTCCCAAGAGGCTACCCTTCCCTAGATGCTCTGTTTTTGGCCCGCTCCAGGGTGGGCTCAGCAGCCTCACCGGGCCTTGGGGGCTGGTACCAAGCACAGCCAATGCGGGGCTGCCTTTGCTGGTACAGGGCGCAGAAGTAGGGCTGATCAGTTTGGTGGCAGCACCAGTCCTGCAGCTCCAGTTCTTGCTCTGTGGAGAAGAGCAGAGTGCTGAGGGGTGTGGAGGCAGGGTGGGGGTGGGACGGGTACTGGGGACCTGCAGAAGCCAGATGGAAGGCTTATGGGGCAGGATGAGATGGGTGGCAAGGGCATGGTTTGGGAATCAGGCACACCTCTGTACAGATCCTGCCCTGCTCAGTAACCTTAGGCCAGAGACCATTTACTGTTTCCCTTGCAGGCTTGCTGCAGCCAAGCCCACAGGGGGGTCGGCACCAGTTTGGAGATAAAGAACTTTCCTTCTTGAAGTGTGGGGTGCTGAGTCCTGCTGTTCTCTGAGTGCTGGGAATGGGAGGGTGTGGCTGACTGTCTGGGACTGCAGGGGCTGCTGGATTACAGGGGGGAGGGGGCGGACACCTATTACCTGCTCCACCACACCTGTGCCCTCCAACTCCTTTGAAGAATTAGTCTCTGAGGGAGATGATTCCATGTCTTCCCCTAGACAGCCCGCTAATATGGGTCCAGAGGAACAGGGTCAGACTAGACCCCTCCATCTCCCTAAAAAGATGCCTCCACTCTGAGTTGGGGCTATGGAGCCAAGTGGAGATGGGGCAAGAGGCACTCAATCACGAAACTCCTAAGATGTCAGCTGGAAGGGGTGTTGGAAGCTGCCTAAGGTTACAAGATCCGGAAATTGAGGGCCAGAGAAGGGAAGGACCTGGGAGGGAATGGGGACAAAAGGCTTCATTCTGTGTGTCCCATTGGTTACTGTGAAGCCCAGGGCTGGTCTCTAACAGGCAAGAGTAGAGAGCTCTAGAAAAAGAGGGGCTCAGATCTCTGTGGACACACATACCAAGCTGCCAAGGACTGTGCACTCTCCAGCCTCGGAGGAGCTCTCCCCATGGCCCGTAGCTGCAGCACACGCCCCCGCACCAGGAGGAGAAGCTGCACAGCTGCCTGCTGCCGAGGCCCCATGAGCCTGCAACGAGTCCAGACTTTACTCAGGCCCAGGAAGCCTGCCGTAAGGACAGGATGGAGGAGGGTTGTTTCTGGGGAGGGACAGGTTATGTGTGACCAGAAGGAGGGTAGGTGGGCTTGTGGGGGACAATGGAGATGCCATAAGAGACGGAAAGGAGGTGTCACCTAGGTAAATGGGTTGGAATCGTAAGTCGCATAGTCCCTGCTCCCAGGAGCAAGGGCAGGAGATGTGGTAGTGGCCCAAGCTGGGCCACTGAGGCTGCCTCTTCAACCGTTGCAGGCACCTGAGACGGTAGTTGGGTCTTTCTTCACTGTGTAGCTTATAGATCTGTAGCCCCCTGAGGCCTGGGGAGCAAAGGAGGAAGGGGTTATCCCAGGGCTTGGGATAACAGGTTCTGCTTTAGCTTTTGGGAAAATCAAAACTCAGAAATGTACCCTCTGCATGCCGCTGTTACCCTCTGCACAGATCTTCCATGGAGAGGACCCAATTCAGATTAGCAGCTCTTCCTCCCCAGAGACCCCTTTGATGCGATCTCCAAAAGCCCTCAAAGCTTGGATCTTAGGGCAAAACCCTGGGACAAGGACTGAGCAAGGAGACCTCACCTGTACCCAACTCAGAGACGAGCTGTGGCCCTGAGCTTCAGTTCACTCCATCCTCTATCACTTGTCTGTCACTCTAAGTGCAAGCACCTTCCAATCCTCCCAAACCAGTTCCTCCCCATGCACCCTATATGTCGGTGAATGATGCCACCAGCCACTAGCCACCTGCTCAGACACTTGGCTTTTGTCCTTGACCCCCAGCTCTCCCAGGCCAGACTTGTCAGTGGCCAAAGCAGCCAGGGTAGAGCCCAATGCTCAGAAGCCAGCTGGGGAGCCACAGAGAAGTTGGTGTGTGATGCTGGGACTTGCTCCAATGCCACAAGGCTGAGGAAGCATCCTTTGTGCCCAGACACCATCCTTAGAAGAGGGAAGAGTGGAAGAAAAAATGCTGATGGGGAGTTTGAACTTTAAGCAGACCTTCAATTAATTGTAAGTTACATACTCCCCACCCCAGCTGCCATGAGTGAGAATGGGGTGCTGCAGTGTCCAACAAGATATAATAGAACATTAGATTTTTAGCCTGTTCTACTCAAAAGAAGTAATCGTCAAGACAACTACAATTTGTTAAGGTTTTGAAAAGAATAATCATTGTTTATTATTATCTGTTTGTATATCTTCTCCACAACAAGCTGGTATCCAGGGAAACATCAGATACTCTCCCCCGAAATACACACACACACACACACACACACACACACACTGTGTCTCTATTGTATTGTGCCCCTTAGATCACAAGCCGATGCATCTTGATAGAAGGGCCCTAATCTGACTGAGCAGCATTCTCCACAAGATGGCACCCATGATTTGACTTAGCTTCTGTTTACCAAAAGTTCTTGCCACAGAACAAATAGACCTAGATTTATGGTTTACAATTTACATTGTTGATTTCTAATGTTAAAATGTCCTTTGTTCTCATTTTGGAAATGATGCTTTCTTTCCCTTTGGGGCCTCTGAACAGTATATTGAACCATGGAAGAGGCCCCATGGGTTTCTTTCTGACACTAAAGTACTAGTTTTCTTACCAGAGTGAAAGTTCTTTGAGAGCAAACATAGTCAATCTTTTCCTTCTTATTTCATATCCCTGGTTCTCAGCACAGTGTTCCAGCATGCAGCAGTTGCTCAATTAAATAATGACCAACTGAATGTCAGACCTCTCTCTTGGTACATTCCCTTAAAGGAACTCATCTGGATTCACATTCCATTTCTGGGACAGGACACTTGGATTGTTGTCCCAACTACCCATTCATATTCCTACTCCCTGCCACACCCCTGTCCTCACTTCCAGGATCTGGGTCCCCACCGAGAGACCTCCTGGGTTTGGCTCATTCCGGGAAGAATAGCGAGCCCCAACCGAGGTACCAGCTGCTACCCGGGCAGTGCCAAGTCTCTATTATATCTGTGCAAGGTCGGTCTGTGCTGGGGACACATTTCTGGATGGTGGAGATGCCAGGGAGTTGCCTCTCTAAGACTGTCATGGCCCACACAGTGCAGGACAAAGAGGATTGAAGTCCAGCTCAAGTGTGACTAGCTGGCACTTAACCTGAGTTGGAATTCAGGAATTGGTCCGGACGATACCTCTCCCACATTGGCTGGAATGTCAGGGGACTGTTTTCATAATGCCCATCTCCACTGCAGGCAAAAGAGAGAACTTATAGGCCTCCATCACACATGGGGAGCTTTGTTCTTGTTTGGCAAGTTGTTCATTTAGCCAACCAGCCAGTCAGTTGCTCCCTCAATCCAACTAGTCATGAGTTATTAGCTGGTCAGACAATTATTCAATCAGTTGGTCAGCCAGCCAGCCAGTGTCACTGACTCCTGCCACTAACCAGGAAAGGGGAAGAGGTGGGTGGGGAGATTAACCCATTCCACCTCTGATCCATAACAGCCAGAAACTGGTCATGAGGCAGGTGTATGAAAACAGCAGAGATCAGGGTACCTTCAGGTTTGCTTCCCTTTAACTAGGGATTGGTGGGGATGGTTAGGTTAAGAGTCAGCCTCTGAAGTTAGGCAGTTATGAATTCAACTCTCAATTGCAGCACTTAGTAATTGGTAAACGTGGGCAAATTACTTAACCTCTTTAATTCTTAGTTTCACATCTGTGTAAGAGATTACAGTAGCAACTACCTCACAGTATTGCAAAGATGAAATGTAGTAACATTTGTAAATTCCTCAGAACTGAAGACCTGATGCGATAGGTGCACCCTCTCCTCACTCTCAGTGGTGGGGTTCAAAGCTCTGCTCCAAGGAGGAGAGAATCCGGAACCAAGCTGGCACCCTCACTCTGGGCTAGTGCATCCTCAGGAACAGTGACTCCTGATCTTTCCTCCCCTTCGACACAGGAGGGTGACTCACACAGTCATGACACCTCGTGGGGAGAGGGCCAGGCACACTCAGAATGGTTTGAAATTCCTAGGTAGTTGGATAATTCCACTCCTTTCTCCTTCACAGCACATTAAAAATCAAGTGAAAGCAGTGTAATTATAGGGGCAATCCCACACACCCTCTAAGGGAAAATAATTTGCAGCAATTACCAGTAACAAATGACACGTGACTTTCACAACTGATTATACACACCAGCACCAGGAAATACTGTGGTTGAGAACTGTTGTGTCAGAGACTAAGCCATCTTCACACATAGAAACCCATGTCCACCTCTATGGCTTTCTCCCTCTGCTCTAGGTCTTTCCCAGTGACCACACACAAGCTATTTGCTGTTGGCCCTGGGTGAGGAGTTAATTCTCTGGCCAGGGGCAACAGAAATCAGAAAGGCAGATTTTGACCTCAGATGTCTGAGTTCAAATTCCTGCTCTGCCACTTCCCAGCTCTGTGACTCTGGGCAATTACTAATCTATTTGTACCTCAATTTCCTTATCTGTAGAATAGGTAATAAATAGCATCTCCTTCATGGGGTTGTTGTGATAATTAAGTGTAATAATGCATATTAAGCATTTAGTATAAATGAAAATCAGAGAAGTCAAAGCTCTGGAAATTATTACATTGTACAGATTCTGAGGGAGGAAAGACAGTGGCAGTGAATAAGGATTTTTTAATGTGAAACAGTGGAAAATAGAGTCTTTTAATGGGAACTGGTGGCAGTGTGAGTCAGAAGCATCAGCAATGAGGAGTCAGCCTGGTCCTGGGGTATGGGAATGTGTGTGCAGTAAAAACCCGGCTCTGCACCACTTCCTATTACCTGCATAGTGCTGACAGCCCCTCCCCATCCTACCTGGAGAAGCCCAAGAGAGCCCAGTTGCCTGGGTGCTGGGTCACATCCCACTTCATCCCACCACTTTGGTAGAGAAACAGGGCAAAGGATCTGCTTCCATCTGTGGAGAGGATGGCCTGGTAGGTGTTGGTCTGAGGGTTCGTTGGAGACAAACAAGGGGATGCCTGTGAGAGACCTGGAGTGATGTCCCTGATGTCCCATCATTCCTCCCACATCCCTACCTTGATGCACACACCTCCTTCTCCTGGCCCACTTACAGGAAAGGAAGGGGCTTAAAATGCTGGACGAGTATAGGACACCTTTTGCTCCTGGTATCAAAGCACTGGCATAGTAGATTTGCCTCCTTTGTGACTTCTTTCCAGGAAGGGGACATAAAAGTCTGGATTAGGAACCAGTTGGGAGACACTTTGGATAAAAATCAGGAACCTGACTTCCGGACAAGATGGAGGCCTTGAAGATAGGCTGTGTCTACCTCCACAACTAAGAAGGAATACAACTACCTCAAAACTAGAGACAGCCAGAAGTTCCAGAAGATAGAGATGCATGGAAGTCCAACAAACAAAGAAATGAAGAAGAAATACTCATCCAGACAGGTAGGAGGAAAGGAGCCGGGGAGGAGAGGATGCAGTGTGGTGGCGGCAGCATCAGTGGCAGTGGCAGGCAGGTGAAAAGCGCAGTCACATATTTTAAAAACTAGGGAGGGACACCTGGGAGCGCTCCCAGCACCAGACCAAAACGCACAGCTCACAGTCCCAGCACTGTGGAAAATAAAGCCTCATTGCTTCTGACTGTGCAAACCAGTGCAGGTTGGGGCAGAGGAAGAAATGGCCAGTCTCTCAGCAGAATCCGCTTGTTTAAAGAGCTCCCACAGTCCTAGAATGTCCGCACACCCACCCACTCTGGGAACAACAGGCAGGGCCCATATAAAAGAGGTGTCTGAAAAAGGGGTGAGGGCTGAGCAAACAGCATTGTACCCCCCCCCCCACATACACCACCACAACGTAGTGAAACAGGTTGCCTGTACTGATGAATCCTTAAGGCTCCGCCCCTTACAACATAACAGGTGTGACAGTTCTACTTAAGACACAGAGGCAAACAAACACAGGAGCCTCTCAGAATGAGGAGACAGAGAATTATGGCCCAAAGGAAGGAATGGATCAAGGTTCCAGTGGGAGAACTGAGCGACAAGGAGATAGCCAACCTAACAGACATAGAGTTCAAAACACTGGTGATAAAGATGCTCACAGGCTTGACAAATATGCTTGAGCATGGCAAACGCATAAGAGAACAAGTGAAGGCTATGCTAAGTGAAACGAAGGAAAATCCACACAAATCCAATGGTGAAGGGAAGAAAACTGGGGTTCAAATCAATGATTTGGAACATAAGGAAATAAAAAACAGTCAACCAGTGCAGAATGAGGTAGCAAGAATTGAAAAAAAATGAAGAAAACTTCCCAAATTTTGTGAAGGAGATGGACATACAGGTCCAGGAAGCACAGAGGGTCCCTGGTGAGCTGGACCAGAGGGGATCACACCAGGTTGCATCATGACTGAGATGCTAAAGGTGAAAGATAAAGACAGAGTCCTGGGGACAGCAAGAGAGAGGCAGAGAGTTGCCTATAGGGGGGTGCCTACAGGACTATCAGCTGATTTCTCAGAGGACACTTTGCAGGCAGGAAGGGACTGGCAAGCAGTATTCAATGTGATGAAAAGCAACCTACAACCAAGATTACTCTAACCAGCAAAGCTCTCATTTAGAAAAGAAGGGCAGATGAAGTGCTTCCCAGACAAGGTGAAGCTAAAGGAGTTCATCATCACCAAGCCCTTATTATATGAAATGTCAAAGGGACTTACTTAAGAAAAAGAAGATCAAAACTATGAACACTAAAACGACAACAAACTCACAACTATCAACAACTGAATCTAAAAAATAAAAAAATCCATTTGAGCAAACCAAAATAGGAATAGAATCATAGGTATGGGGATCATTTGGAGGGTTATCAGCTGGGAGGGGGGAGGGGAAGAAATGGGGAAATGGTGCATGGACTAAGAAGCATAATTGGTTGGTACAAAATAGACAGGGGGAAGTTAAGAATAATATAGAAAAGGGTGACGCCAATGAACTTATATGTACAACCCATGGACATGAACTAAGGGGGGGTGGGATTGCTGGAGGGAAGGGGGGTACTGGGTGGAAGAGAGCAAAGGGAAAGAAATGGGACTACTGTATCAACATAATCAATAAAATATACTTAAAAAAATAGAAGAAGAATCAGGAACTTGAGAATTAGCTAAGACACCAGAGAGCTGGGAGAGGCCTATGCAGTTTCCTTGGGGGCATTTGAGGACATTGTTCAAATGTCTCCTCAACCTGAATAGTGGGGAGGACCATAGCAGGTGAGACTGGAGGCTCTCTGAAGGCGAATGCCAAGTACTGTGCTTGCACAAAGTAGATACTCAATGTATTTGTTGAACCAATGAAGAGACGAGTGACTTTAGACCAGATACGAGGAGGGCTTCTGACTGTAAGAGCTGTGAGTCCCCATAGGGGACTAGGGAGATTGTGTGGTGTGCCCATTTCCATTGGAAGGCTTATAGTTGAGAGTCAGCATTTGAAGTCAGAAAAACCTTGGTTCTGGGGCTGTTTTTTGTTATTTGCTAGCTGTGGGGCCCTGAGTAAGCTGCTTAACCTCTAACCATCATCTTTCTCATCTCTAAAATGTGGATGATATCAGGTTGAGCCATATAAAATTACCAATAGCCAGCCATTTTGACTTACAAAAATTCAGTTTCCTAAATTTCAGTCTCCTGATACCCAGGGCTCTGGGCTGCTGAGTCTGTCAAAGTAAAGATGTGGGGCAGCCTGGTGCATGGTAAATGCTCAGCATCAAGGTGTAGGGGCAGGAGTGCTATAATTAGCAACCTGTCCTTGAGTCAGAGAGGGTTTTAGAAGCCTGGCCCCTCTCTGACTCCCAGATGGTTCACAAGGAACTGTCCATTGGTCCACTCACCCCATAGGTCCACTGGGCAGGGTAGGCAGGGGCGTTGACCCATGTGACCTTTAGAGTCCACCTGGCTTTGTAATTCCAGGTGTTTGTAAACTTTTCAATCCAAGATTCCACCTGCTGGACTACAAGAGGCTTGTAGTCATCATAGAGCATCTCATATTCCTAGGAAAGGAAGACAGATAAGGACAAGGAAATGAGGGTCCCAGCTCAACACCCCCTAGGGACCCCACTTTTCACATGGTGATCCTGATCACTTTAGTCTATGCACATACGATATTCTTCCCTCCTCCAGACCTACATTTTCAGTTAGCTCCTTGGATCAATTCAAATTTGGCAGCAGGGAAGCCTTGGGTATGCAGAGAGGAGAGTCAAGGCCCAGGACCCAGGTCTTATGGACTTGAACTCATGCATCTCTTAGCACAAACTGGCTTGGATAGCATAAACCACCTGTGCCTACTTGAACCTCCCCATGTCCAAACTGAAGGCTCCCCGAGGACAGGCATGTGTTTCTCCATCTTTGGACCTTCTACAGTGCCTTGTCTGTGGCAAGGACACAGTCTACAGTTGCCTGCGAGAGCTTTTATTTCCTGCTCCCACTGATTGGAATCATTTGCCCAATCCAGGAGCACATGCAGGGGCCATGCTTGACTCAGGTATGATAGGGAAGACCCCTACAACCTTACTCTAAACTAAAGCTCAGGATTGCCAGTCCCCATCCCTGTCACCGGCAGGTCTTCTCATGGTTTTTGTCAGGGTATTCCTGAGTTTGTGTAACTGTCCTAATCTGCTTCCTCCCACCCTCATATTTAAGCACCAGTCCCTGCCCAAACTGGGCCCAGCTCTGACAGCAGTGACACGTGTACCACCCTCCACACAGCCTTTTGCCTCTCCTTGCTGGCTTCTAGGGGATCCTGAATGCCATACTTTGAAAGGCCTACCTGGTAAAATATGGTTCCCTCGTGGCTGGAGAAATCAGCATCGTCCCAGAACGGAGCCACCATGGCCAGCTTATCCCTGCCTGTGAAGCCTCTCAGGGGAGGGTGGGGGTAGGAGAAAACCTGGTACTCTGATTCTGGGAAAATGATCTGACCGTTATCTGTGAACTGAGCACAAAGATTCCTCCCATTAGCATTCAGGTAGGGAAGCAGAGCAGCCTTGAGATGGCTCCTCAGAAGTGGGACCCCAAGGGCCTTTCTGGGTAGAATTTCAAGGGTGTCAACACCCTCTGGAAGATCATGTCATCCATCTCCCTGCCTGCTGGGAGAGCCCCTTAATGTAATTCTCACACAAATAGTCTTCACCCTCAGGACATCCCTCCAGTCCTAAGTCCTTTTTAAGGTGGTAGGTCTTGTCCTGCTTCAACAGCAGACCCCATCTATAGACCAGCCTGTCACAGAGCAGGCTCTTCTGGGTAAATCCCCTTGGCCCCATCCTGAAGCTGGTGCCACATCAGATGTGGCTAAAATGACTGAAACCCTTTCTGCTTCACTTTCATAGTGTGTCCTGGCTCAGCCCCTCTCACTTAGACCCACAGGGGCCACAACTGTCATTCCAGGACACATGGGTGCTTGGACCAGAGGACCAGGAAATAATTACAGAAAACATAAACAGCATCAAACATTCGTTTTTCAAATGGAGCTTTGTGTTCATAAAAAGGGCCCCATAGAAACAGTAGGAAGTTTGCTGGGCCCTGGGATCTCTTTGCTGTAGTAAAGACACTTTTGCCCATGTGGGTAGGCAAGGCTTGCCTAGCTCCCTGTCTTCCTTGGCTGATGCTCTGACGTTAAAGACTGTGAATGCAAACTGCGTCAGAGGCAGGAATACAGTAGGTGCCTTACATGCATTGCTTTCACTCTCCCTTCTTTTCTATCAGGACCACAGTCACTGTCACAGGGCCATCTTAAAGCTCTGGAGAGTGAACCAGGGTCTGGGGAACACAGGTCACAAGTCCTGCCCTTTGGGCTGTAGCCGGGGACTCACGTAGAGGAACTCTCGGAGAGAGGAGCCAAATGGGAAGCCAATCTGGGGCTTGAAGAGCTGCGAGGTGAAGTCCACTCTCCTCCTGACGAACTCCAAGTCTCTAGCACGTGGCCCGTAAGGGAACAGGGAAATGCCTGGGCCAGAACAAAAAAGAGCAGGAAGTTCTCATAGGCCCCTACTTTATTCAGGCTGACAGGGATCCCCAGAGAGTTTCCCCGGCTGCCCCTTTACCCTGTCTTCTGTTCCCCTAACTAGGAGCCATCAAGTCCTCTCTCTTCCCCTCTCCATTTGAGTTTACCCCATCTTTTCATTTCACCCCTTAAACTGGTATTGCCATCCTTCCTCAGTTTGGAGAAAACCAGGTCACCCTGTCAAAATACCAGCAGGTTACTCCGCATCTGTTACGGCGCTCACAATTGTTTTAAAGGTGAAAGACAAATCTCCTCCAATGCAGTGAAGTAACTGAAAGATCACTTCATAGAATGAGACATTTCCTGAGATGGTATTTCTTTAGATAAACCTAAAGATGCCCTAGAATTTGTCCTAGGATGCCTTAGAGGTCCTTGGGAAGTTAGAGAATCTGTCCTAAACATTTCTCAAATGGGTCTTCTTTCCATACTCAGTCTTTCTTGGAATTTACAACAGTCTCCACACTGCTCTCCTGGCCTGCGAATCCATCCTCCCTCCACCCCAGCCACGGTAGCACTATTCATAAATGCAAATCAGCCACGTCCTCCCTGGTTCTTGTTATCTACAAGATTCCTGTACATCACAGCCTCACTTCTCAACAGTCTTCACCTCACTTCTAGCAACCCCATATGCTTTGGGGATCTTCTCCCCATGCTATAGTGAGACTGTTTTTCACGTCTATACCTTTATTCCAGGTGTTCAGGTCCTTCTGCTGGCTTGGAGTGTTTTCTCACCCCTAGCTCCTATTAATTCTTTCTAAGGAGGCTCCTCTTCATCTTGAACCCACCCCCACATCCCTTAGGAGTCTTTCATTGTGCGTACCTAATACGCTGGGCTTATTCTTCTAATTGCACCTACGGAGGCAGCAGATCTCTATCTTGCTGGACAGCACCTTGATCATTGTTCTGTCTTTACCTCTTACTCCAGTATCATGTACAAAGCCAGCCCTCAGCACCTGACTCTGATGCTGTCTCATTGTTCCCTACGAGGTCCTTCTGATGTGAAGGAGCAGTCTATGAGCAAGCAGGCTGAAACTGAGATTTCAGTTACATCACCCTATAAAGGAGATGTGGGGAGCAGCTTGATGACTTCCCATGACCCAGAAGGGGCCATGGAGTATCCACAGAACTTACCACAGGGCCCTCATTGGTAGATCCAATCCAGCAGCCACAGCTACAAGCTCCACATCTAGCTCAATTCTCTCCATCTCAGGGTGGAAAAGTCCCAGCTCTACAGTATCACTTACCTTTCTCGGGCTTGATAGGAATTAGGGTAGCCGTTGAGTGTGTGCCTTTGGATGTGCTGGGAGTTCAGGTTGCAAGGGTCTGGGAAGTTGTTGAGGGTAGTAGTGTTGCTGTGCTTCTCTTACTGTCTATACTGAGTGAGGTTGGGATTGTTCCTGGCATGCAGGGAGAGAAAACCAGAGTGGATCTTAAAGTCACAGAATAGTGGAGTGAAAAAGAGTCACAGATTTAAGGAACTGGAAGAGACAACTAGAAACCTTCTTGTCTGTCTTCTGGTCATACCCAAACCACTCTCTGCAGATAAGCAGTTGTCTTGTGGGGCAGAGAGGATGGTGACCTTATCACCCACCACAACCCCATTCACTTCATCTACTTACAGACCTCATCTCAGTCCTAACCTGGTACTGTTAACTCACCATCTTCTCTCAAGCACTCCTCTAGGCCATATTGAGCCAATAGGGCCACTGTAAGAGGCCAACACAGTGGAGTCCCCTCCTACCTGATGTCTCAGTCTTCACAGTAGAGCTTGAGGGTGCTGTGAATGGTAGGAAAGTGCTGGTGCCAGACAGAAGTGTGGGATGGCCTGTGAATATGGTGGTGGAGCTCCAGGCTACTGCAGAGCCAGGGGCTGCTTGAGAGAATAAAGAATTACTGGTTGAAGTATTGAAACTTGGTATGGTCTGAGCTTTTCTCACATTACCAGAAGTAGAGTCAGAGAAAGCATAGCCTGTCAATGGCAATGTGCTCTTAGAATATTTAGATGCTGAAGAAGTATCAGGAGTGGTCTTGATCAAAGGGTAGGTTATAGGTGGAAATGACAAAGTCAGTGTGGATCCAGCTGTGCTGTTATGATTACTCGTAGAACTCAGATATGTTGGCTTTGTAGTAGGTTTGGTTGTGGAGGCTACCATTTGAACAGTTGTATGATGCTCGGAAGTGGGTATGCTTGACTTGCTCACTGTGGGAGTTGGGACTTGCATGGTATCTCTCAAGGAGTTATTGCCAGAACTTGCAATGAGAATGACCACTGTGGTCATGTTTTTGTGGATGACTGAGCTTGAGGTTGTCAGAACTCCACTTGTGGACAAAGTAGTGAAAGCAGAATGAGAAGCTGCATCTTTCAGGGTGGTAGAACTGACTGTAGTTAACCCTTCAGTTGACCCATATGACAAGGTTGGCATTGATCTTTGGGTCCTGTGGCTGTCTCTGACTGACTTTGAGATTATTGTTGTGCTGCTGCTTGAAGGTGACAGAGTATGGGCAATAGTTTGTGGAGATGTGTGCACATTTGGTGTGAATGGAGATGTGACTGTTGAGAAGGTGTTAAGTCACCTGGGAGACTGAACTGACAGTTTCAGATCCTCTAGTGATTCCTGTACTTTGAGTCTGAGCTATCTGGGAAATAGCTGATGTTCCCTGAGGAGAGGTGCTGGGAGAAGTTAGTGTTGACTATCTTGTTGGTCTCCCTGTTGTTGAGGCCTCAGAGATGATGGTGGAAATGGTGCTGGGGACAATAATGGACATGATTCCTGTGGTTCCCAGAGTAGTGTCATGACTGGTTGCAGTGGTCAGCAATCCAGTTGTGGACTGAGTTGTGTGGCTTTCCCTGGAGGAAGTTGGTAAGAAACTCTGGATCTTATCTGAGGTGGATGTTTCTGGGGAAGCACTTTCTGTGGTTGTTTGGCTATTTGCTGTGGAGGAAGAAGTTGTAGCTGTGCCCACCAAGGTGGTTTCTATTACCAAAGAGTCCATTGTGCTGGTGAGCGGTTCTCTAGTTGTCATTGTGTCTTGAGCCTGGTGGGTGTGAAGAATGGCTGATGTTGTGTCAGGTGAGGTGTTGGTAATAGGAGATGTTGATTGTCCCACTGGGCCTCTCAATGCTGACACTACAGAGTTGGCCTGAGGAATGGTGCTTGTTATGATGTGACTCCTGGTGTTCCCAGGGTGATGTCAGGGCTGGTTGATGCTGTCCACAGTTCTGTGGCTGTCCTGGGAGAGTGCTAGGGTGAATGTTGTCACTTCATCTGCAGTGGGTGTATCCCGAGGAACACTTTCAGAGAATAAGTGTCCAGTTGGTTTGAATGAAGAAGTTACAGATGTGACTGTCTTTGTTGTGTTTGTCATGGGGGAGACTAAACTTGTGATTTGTGAGTCTTGTGTGGTCTGTGTGCCTTGAGTGTGATCTATCTGGGAAATAACTAATGATTCTGGAGGAAAGGTGGTGGTAGAAAGTGGTATTAACTGCCTTATTGAGCCTACTCTTACAGATTGTTGAAGTGCGTGTTCACTTAGAATGAATGAAGGAGATGCAGATGTGACTGTTTTGGTGGTTTGATTCACACTGGAGCTTGAGCTGCTGACATGACTGTCTCCAGTGCTCCTTATTCCTTGTGACCAGTGAGTCTTGGAAAAGGCTATTGTTTCCTGAGAAGATACACTCAGATAGGGGTATGTAGTTGACTCTCCCTGTTCACCTATTGTTAAGACTTTATAAATGACACAAGAAATAGCACTAGCTGTAGAAGTAGATATGTTTTCTGTGACCAGTAGAGTGGCAGCCATTGGTGCTGACAACAATTCTTTTTGTGACTGAATGTCATAGCTATCCATGAAGGATGGAGTGAATGTTGTTTCACCTGGAATGATGTTTCATGAGAAACATATGTAGATATTGAATTGCTTGTATGCAGGCCAACCCATGGTCTCTGTGCCTTTGCTCTGGTGGGTCTAGAAAAGTATAGATGCCTTTGGAGTTGAAGAACTAATAGAGGACTTCCAGCCAACAAGGGAGCATAGAGAGACATGTTGTGTCTCCCTCCACAACTAAGAAGGAATACAACTACCTCAAAACTAGAAACAACCAGAAGTTCCAGAAAATCAAACTGCATGGAAGTCCAGCAAACAAAGATATAAAGAAGAAATACTCATTCAGACAGATAGGAGGGGAAGAGAGGACATGGTGTGGTGACAGCAGCAGCAGAAGCAGCAGTAGGCCAGCAGAAAGCATAGTAACACATTTAAAAAGTCAGGAGGGACACCTGGGGAGCGTTCCCAGCTCCTCACCAAACCTCACAGCCCATGGTCCCAGCACCGGGGAAAATCGAGCCTCTTTGCTTCTGACTGTGCAGACCGGTGGAGGTTGTGGTGAGGGCATAAACTGCCGGTCTCAGCAGAATCCACTTGTTTAAAGGGCCTCCATGGTCCTAGAACATCTGCAGACTCACCCACTATGGGAATGACAGTCAGGACAGCAGCTGGAGGGGTGCCAGTCTGGTGCGGAGGTGGGAGAAGTGCCTGGAAGGGGGGCAAGTGCTGGGCAGGTGGCATCGTTCCCTCTTGGACCCCTCCCCCACATACAGCGCCACCACATGGTGAAACGAATCGCCCTGTACTGATGAATCTCTAGGGTTCCGTTCCTTACAATGTAACAGGAGCGACAGTTCTACCTGGGATGTGGAGGCAAACAAACACAGGAGCCTGTCAGAATGAGGAGACAGAGAAGTATGGCCCAGAAGAGGGAATGGATCAAGGTTCCAGTGGGAGAACTAAGCGACAAGGAGGTAGCCAACCTAACAGATGAGGAGATACACAACCTAACAGATGCAGAATTCAAAATCCTGGTGATAAAGATGCTCACAGGCTTGACAGATATGCTTGAGTATGGCAAACGCATAAGAGAAAAAGTGAAGGCTATGCTAAATGAAACGAAGGAAAATTCACACAAAACCGATGGTGAAGGGAAGGAAACCTGGGTTCAAATCAATGATTTGGATCATAGGGAAGAAAAAACCGTCGACCAGTGCAGAATGAGGAAGCAAGAATTGAAAAAAATGAGGAAAACTTCCCAAATTTTGTGAAGGAGATGGACATACAGGTCCAGGAAGCATGGAGGGTCCTGGGCGAGCTGGACCCAGAGGGGACCACACCAGGACACCTCATGACTGAGATGCCAAAGGTGAAAGATAAAGACAGAGTCCCGGGGGCAGCAAGAGAGAGGCAGAGAGTTGCCTACAGGGGGATGCCTACAGGACTATCAGCTGATTTCTCAGAGGACACTTTGCAGGCAGGAAGGGACTGGCAGGCAGTATTCAATGTGATGAAAAGCAACCTACAACCAAGATTACTCTAACCAGCAAAGCTATCATTTGGAATGGAAGGACAGATGAAGTGCTTCCCAGACAAGGTAAAGCTAAAGGAGTTCATCATCACCAAGCCCTTATTATATGAAATATCAAAGGGACTTACTTAAGAAAAAGAAGATCAAAACTATGAACACTAAAACGACAACATACTCACAACTATCAACAACTGAATCTAAAAATTAAAAACAAAATCCAACTAAGCAAACCAGAATAGGAACAGAATCATGGGTATGGGGATCATCTGGAGGGTTATCAGCTGGGAGGGGGGAGGGGGAGAAATGGGGAAATGGTGCAGGGACTAAGAAGCTTAATTGGTTGGTACAAAATAGACAGGGAGAAGTTAAGAATAATATAGAAAAGGATGAAGCCAATGAATTTATATGCACGACCCATGAACATGAATTAAGGGGGGGTGGGATTGCTGGAGGGAAGGGGAGCACTGGGCAGAGAGGAGCAAAGGGAAAAAAATTGAAACTACTCTAACAACATAATCAATAAAATATACTAAAAAAAAAAAAAAAACTAATAGAGAGTGATGTTGATGGTGCTTCTGACCCGACGTGGTAGTAACTTTAGAAGTGAATGGAGAAAAACTTCTAGTTACAGATATTGATGCCTTCCTGGTGGTATCTTCAGTGGCATATTTTGATGTTGGTGCTGTCAATATTTCTGATATTGAAAAGCTGTGTTGCTGAAACTGAGAGAAGATGAAGGGGTTGTTCCACCCGAAGAGGAGGTTGCCTGTGAAATGCTCCCAGACAGAGTATGTTCACTTGGTAAAAAGAAAGATGCTGATGTGTACTGAGTAGAAGTGCTGAAAGAGGGTGCTATTGCTTGTTCATTGACAGCAGTTTTTGCTGAGAGGCTGAGGTGACAAGAGTGAAAGTTGTAGTTACAGACATGCCATCTGCTTTCCCAACAGTGGTGTGTATTGAGGTAGTGAATGTAATCATCAATGATGTTCTCAGTGCTGTCTGTGAGAACGTGGAGTGGGGTGAAGTGGTGTCTCACCTGAATAGGCTGTATCCTGAGTAACACCTGAAGTAAACAGGTTTCCATTTGTTAATGATGAAGGAGTCAATGTGCTCACTCCCATGATGATGCTGATGTGTAGTTCTTGGGTGGTCTTAGTGCTCTCACTGTGGTGGGTCAGTGAAGATGCTATTGTGTCCTGAGTTGAAGGGCTGAAGGAAGGTGATGTTGCTTCATTTACTTCAGTTTTCACTGAGACTGCTGAGGTGACCGGAGTGGAAGTTGTAGTGACAGATATTGCCGCATCTTCTGTAATTCCAACAGTGGTGTATGCTGAGGTTGGGGCTGTCATCACTTCTGACGTTGGCAGTGGTGTGTGGCTGCCACTAGAGTGAGATGAACTGGTTGTATCACTGGAATGGGATGTTTCCTGAATAATGCGTGAAGTAACAATGTTTCCATTAAGTGATGATGTAGAGGTTGATGTGCTCACTCCAGTGGTGATGCTGGTATGTGGTTTGTCAGTGGTCTTGGTGCTCCCAGAGTGATGGTCCTGTGTAGATGCTGACGTGTCCTGAGTCAAAGTGCTGAAAGAGGGTGATGTTGCTTCATTAACTGCAGTTCTCATTGACAATGTTGAGGTGACTGGAGTGGAAGTTGCAGTTACAGACAGTGGCTTGTGTTCTGTTTTTCTAGCAGTTGTATGCGTTGAGGTTGGGGCAGTCATCATTTCTGGTGTCATCAGTGGTGTGTGGCTGGAACTAGAGTGGGATGAACTGGTAGTCTCACTTAATTGGGATGTCTTCTGAGTTCCATGTGAAGTACCAATGTTTGCACTAACGGAGGATGACAGTGTTGACGTGCTCACTCTTGCGACGATGTTGGTTTGTGGTTCTTTGGTGGTCCCAGTGCTCTCAGAGTGGTGGTCCTGTGAAGATGCCGATGTGTCCTGAGTAGAAGAGCTGGAAGAGGGTGATGTTGCTTCATTTACTTCAGTTTTTGCTGAGCCTGCTGAGGTGACTGGAGTGGAAGTTGTAGTGACAGACATTGCCGCATCTTCTGTTATTCCAACAGTGGTGTGTGCTGAGGTTGGGGCTGTCATCACTTCTGACATTGGCAGTGGTGTGTGACTGCCACTAGAGTGAGACGAAGTGGTTGTATCACTGGAATGGGATGTTTCCTGAATAATGCGTGAAGTAACAATGTTTCCATTAAGTGATGATGTAGAGGTTGATGTGCTCACTCCAGTGGTGATGCTGGTATGTGGTTTGTCAGTGGTCTTGGTGCTCCCAGAGTGATGGTCCTGTGTAGATGCTGACGTGTCCTGAGTCAAAGTGCTGAAAGAGGGTGATGTTGCCTCATTAACTGCAGTTCTCGCTGACAATGTTGAGGTGACTGGAGTGGAAGTTGCAGTTACAGACAGTGGCATGTGTTCTGTTTTTCTAGCAGTTGTATGCGTTGAGGTTGGGGCAGTCATCATTTCTGATGTCGTCAGTGGTGTGTGGCTGGAGCTAGAGTGGGATGAACTGGTAGTCTCACCTGATTGGGATGTCTTCTGAGTTCCATGTGAAGTACCAATGTTTGCACTAACGGAGGATGATGGTGTTGATGTGCTCACTCTTGTGACGATGTTGGTTTGTGGTTCTTTGGTGGTCCCAGTGCTCTCAGAGTGGTGGTTCTGTGAAGATACTGATATGCTTTGAGTAGTAATGCTGAAAGAGGGTGCTGTTGTTTTTATATCTACTTCAGTTGTCTCCAAGACTGCTGAGGTGATGGGAATCGACATTGTAGTTAGAGACAATGACAGGGCCTCTGTTATTCCATCACTGGTATGTGTTGAGGGTGGGGCTGTCCTAATTTCTGACATTGTGAGTGGTGTGTGGCTGAGAGTAGAATGGGATGTAGTGGCAGTCTCACCTGAATAGGGTATCTCCTGAGTAATATGTGAAGTGACAATATTTCCACTCGATGAGGATGAAGAAACTGATGTGCTCACTGCTGTGACAATACTGGTTTGTGCTTTCTTAGAGGCCCTAGTACTCTCAGTGTGGTGTTTCTGTGAAGATGCCGATGTGTCCTGAGTAGAAGAGCTGAAAGAGGGTGATGTTGCTTCATCTATTTCAGTTTTTGCTGAGCCTGCTGAGGTGACTGGAGTGGAAGTTGTAGTGACAGACATTGCCGCATCTTCTGTTATTCCAACAGTGGTGTGTGCTGAGGTTGGGGCTGTCATCACTTCTGACGTTGGCAGTGGTGTGTGACTGCCACTAGACTGAGACGAAGTGGTTGTATCACTAGAATGGGATGTCTTTTGAGTAATGAGCGAAGTCATAACATTTCCATTAGGTGATAATGTAGAGGTTGACGTGCTCCCTCCAGTGATGGTGTTGGTTTGTGTTTTTTTGGTGGCTTTGGTGCTCATCGTGTGGTAGTTCTGTGAAGAAGCTGATGTGTCCTGAGTCAAAGTGCTGAAAGAGGGTGATGTTGCCTCATTAACTGCAGTTCTCGCTGACAATGTTGAGGTGACTGGAGTGGAAGTTGCAGTTACAGACAGTGGCATGTGTTCTGTTTTTCTAGCAGTTGTATGCGTTGAGGTTGGGGCAGTCATCATTTCTGATGTCGTCAGTGGTGTGTGGCTGGAGCTAGAGTGGGATGAACTGGTAGTCTCACCTGATTGGGATGTCTTCTGAGTTCCATGTGAAGTACCAATGTTTGCACTAACGGAGGATGATGGTGTTGATGTGCTCACTCTTGTGACGATGTTGGTTTGTGGTTCTTTGGTGGTCCCAGTGCTCTCAGAGTGGTGGTCCTGTGAAGATGCCGATGTGTCCTGAGTAGAAGAGCTGAAAGAATGTGATGTTGCTTCATTTACTTCAGTTTTTGCTGAGCCTGCTGAGGTGACTGGAGTGGAAGTTGTAGTTACAGACAGTGACATGTCCTCTGTTATTCCAATGGTTGTATGTGTTGAGGTTGGGGCTGTCATCATTTCTGATGTTGTCAGTGGTGTGTGGCTGGCACTAGAGTGGAATGAACTGGTAGTCTCACCTGATTGGGATGTCTTCTGAGTTCCACGTGAAGTACCACTATTTGCACTAATGGAGGATGAAGGTGTTGATGTGCTTATTCCAGTGACAATGCTGTTTTGTGATTTATTGGTGGTTTCAGTGCTCTCAGAGTGGTGGTTCTGTGAAGTTGTTGATGTGTCTTGAGCAGAAGTGCTGAAAGAAGTTGATGTTGCTTCTTCATTTACTTCAGTTTTCCCTGAGACTGATGAGGTGACTGGAATTGAAGTTGTAGTTACAGACATTGCCACATCTTCTGTTATTCTAACAGTGGTGTGTGCTGAGTTTGGGGTTGTTATCATTTCTAATGTTGTCAGTGGTGTGTGGCCAACTCTAGAGTGGGATGAATTGGTTATATCACTGGAAATGGATGTCTCCTGAGTAACAACTGAAGTAACAATTTTTCCACTCGATGAGGATGAAAGAGATGATGTGCTCACTTGTGTGACAAAGCTGTTTTGTTTGTCTTTCGTGCTCGCAATGGTTTCTGGGTAATGTTTCTGTGACGATGCTGATATTTTCTTAGCAGAGGTGCTAAAAATGGGTGCCATTGTTTTTCTTTGTGTTTCTGTTGTAAGTAAGGCTGTTGAGGTGACTGAACTAGAGATTGTATCTACAGAATGTGTCATGTCGTTTAATTGTTTTTTATTGGTTTCTGTTGAGGTTTTTACTTTTAATGAATCTGTTGGCTTGGGAGGTATGTGGCTGACACCAATAAGAGACATATCTTGAGAAACATTCCTTGTAGTTTGAGGTAGTGTTGAGTTGCCATTGCCTTAAAATTAAGAGATAAGAGACTCATGAGATATGAAGTATTACTTTTGTGTAAATGCATAGTTTATAACTCGATCATTTTGCACATAGGTCTTTCTGTATCATGATGCTCCAGAGTGTATGGCTGTAAGATTTGATTATTTAATCATATCTAATATATCTAACACCTCAGGTGGCACCTAGTCATAAATAATTTTGCAATGAATATTTTTTTGGTAACTTTTTGTCTCCATTATCAATTATTTTTTAGGATTATAATGAAAACATTTTTAGTGTACCTCCTAGTTTTCCCATGTAAGGCATAACATCCAAGTACATATGCTTCAGCCTCAGAATGGTGTTTAAATTACAATATATATGCATTTCATGCAATCAAGAAAATTCAAAAAATTTGCTTATTCTCTACACACATTTCTTCAACAGTACAATGGTAGCCTTCTCTCTCTCTCTCTCTCTCTCTCTCTCTCTCTCTCTCTCTCTCTTCAGAGCTTTTTGTTCTTGTTCTTATTCCAGTTCTTATTTTTACCAGATTTTAAAATATTGGTCATGCAATCTCATTTCCCCAAATCTTCCCATTTTTATCCCCATCGATAATCTTATGACTTTTGTCCTTCTTAATTTCTCTCTACTATCTACCTGAAATGCCAAAAAACAAAAAGAAAAAAACACCAGAAAATCTTACTAGCCTATTAGAACCTTCTTTGAACAGAAAGAGGGGGGAAATGTTGTGAATTGTATATTTGAATGCCCAACATGCCTAAATACATGCACTCTTAACAGTACATGTGAACAACTTGTACTCTTTTAACTTTGTTTTCAGTATAAAGTGTTTCGGAGAATGCCCAATAGTACAAGAGAATTTATGAGTACTCAAGTTTAAAGTGAATTAGTTTTCTCTGGAATAATGTGGGGTTTCTTTGAGGGGAATACCCTGTCTTACATTAAGATATATAGCTATTTTTATTTCATTTTACATTCCCTGAGGACCTTCTCTATGGGAAGTCCCTCTACCTACAATCCAGAACTTTTCTTTCCTACACCATTTTTTCTTTTTATTGAGAGTGGAGTGAATTCTGTTTACTTTCCAGAATCATGTGAGGTCCTGACCTCAGGACAATCTCCTTTTTACAAACCTCAGCAAGCCTACAATTTCCTAGGGCACCACCATCTTGCAATCACCAGCAAGGTCATGACAGGTGAGATGCAGAGTCCACAGAGCCAGGAGCCCAAGCTACTTTTAGATCCCACAAAACTGTTTTTATGTTAAGCTCTTTCACAATCAGAAGGAAAAAAATAGTGTAATAATAATGAAAATTTATTAATGAATCCAGCCTTGATTGCATTAGTCTTTAGTCCAGCACAATCATAAAACATAATTAAAATTTTTTTAACAGAGAAAGGGGCCTAGGAAAGCAAAAGTGCCTAGGTTCCATGGAAGTTATCATGTGGCCCTTTTGCCAGATGGCTTAAACAAAAGTCTAGACATATTAATAAAGATATTGATATACAAACATCAAATCATTATATTGTATACCTGAAACTAATATAACATTATATGTCAAATATAGCTCAATTTTTTTAAAAAGGTGGCTTGATAGTATAAGTTCACTGATAACAATCTAATTTTGTTTTATATATCACATTAGTTTGTGTATCTTGTTTTGATTTTCCCCAAAACTATCTTTAGATTAAAAAAAGTTTATTTAAAACAACAGTCAATATTTTGCCTCAATCCTTATGTTGATGCTGATATTTTCCCACATGCAGTTATTAAAATATAACAATGAATCCAGTTTTAACAAATTTGTAATATTTGGTTCTTTGTTGAAAACCTTTTTCTACTTATCAAGAGATATTCTCTTAAGAATTATGAATATCAAGCCTAAGACACTGCTCCCTTTTTGAAGAGAGCTTTTTTCTGAAAGGTTTCAAAATACTCAATTGGAAGAAGGGGATTTTTCTGATTAGCCAAATTCAAACATTTGAGCATTAAAAAGGCTAATATTTAGAAGAAAGTGCTTCTCTGGTGTTTGAGGGCTCTGATACATACATTCAGGACTCAAAAGAAAAATTTTCAACTACATATAATAATTTTTTTAAAAATCCTATAATGTGACCCTGGCCAGGTAGTTCAGTTGGTTGGAGCATCATCCTCTACATTAAAAGATGACAGGTTCGATCCCCAGTATGGTGTGCATGTGGAAGGCAACTGATCAATGTTTCTCTCTCACATCAATGTCGCTCTCCACCAGCTCTAAAAAAATCAATAAAAACATATCTTTGGATGAGAAGTAATAATAATAATAACAGCAACAACAACAACCAGCTCTGGGTGCAAAGTTTAGACATGCCCAGAGGGAAGCTTAAAGGAAAAATTCAGCAATAAAGATTAAGAGGTGGAGAATTCAAAAAGATATATGCATCCCTATTTTCCTGCAGCATTATTCACAATCACCAAGATATGGAAGCAAACTAAGTGTCCATTGATAGATGATTGGATAAAGCAATGGTACATATATAAAACAGACCATTACTTGGCCATAAAAAGAATAAAATCTTACTACTTGTGATAACATGGATAGACTTTGAAGGTATTATGTATGCTAAGTGAAATAAATCAGAGAAAGACAAATACCATATGATTTTAGTTATTTGTGGAATCTAAGAAACAAAATAAATGAACAAACAAACATACAAAAACAGACTCATAGATACAGAGAACAAACTGATGGTTGCCAGGAGGGATAGGGTTGGGAGGGTGGGTGAAAAAGGTGATGGAATTAAAAAGTACAAATTGGCAGTTACAAAATAATTGCAGGGGTGTAAAATATAGCATAAGGAGTATAGACAGTAATATTGGAATAAGTATGTATGGTGTCAGGTGGGTACTAGAATTATCAGAGAAATCACTTTGTAAGTGATATAAATGTCTAACTACTATGCTATACACCTGAAACTAATGAAATATTGAATGTTAACTGTAACTGAAAAAAATATTTTTAAAGATTAGGTCCTGGCTGGGTAGTTCAGTTGATTAGAGTGTCATCTTGATACACCAAAATTGTGGATCCAATCTCAGGTCAGGACACATGTAAGAATCAACCGATGGACTTCCAGTCAAGATGGAGGTGTAGGTAGACATGCTTCACCTCCTTATGGAACCACAGAAGAATTACAGCTAAACCTCAAAAGAAATAACACCCATAACTGTACAGAAGTCTGACAACCAAGAATTTAAAGAAAACACATTCTTCCAGATGGGTAGGAGGGGCAGAGACACACAGCTGTGGCAGAGTGATGAAGAGACACAGTGTGGCACGGAGAGGTGGCATCAGCGGCAGAGTGGGTGGTCCTACATTCATTTACTGTGGATAAAAATTGGGAGGGATACCTTGAGAGTGAGTGATTCCAGCCCTGGGCCAGACCTTACAGGTCAGGGTTCCAATGCCGGGAAGATAAAGCCCCATAACTTCTGGCTTTAAAAACCGGTGGGGGTTGTGATTATAGAAGAAACTTCCAGTTTTTCAGGAGAGTCCATTTAAAAGACTTGCACAGATTTAGAGCTTATGCAAACCCGCCCATGCAGGGATTCACCACCAGGGCAACAGCAGGAAGGGTGCCAGTCACATACAGGAAGTGGGTGAAGTGACTGGAAACATGGTGAGTGCTGAGCAAGCCTCAAGAGCTAGGCAGTAGCCCTCCCCCTACACAGAGCCACAAAGCAGTGAAGTGGATTGCCCTACACTGGTGAATACCTAAGGCTCCACCTCATACTACTTAATGGGTGCGTTAATACAGGGAGTCAAAGCAGCTCTACCTAATAGACAGACGCAAGCACAGGGAGGCTGCCAAATTGAGGGAACAAAGAAATATGGCTCAAATGAAAGAACAGGACAAAGCCCCAGAAAAACAACTAAACAAAATGGAGATAGCCAACCTAGCAGATACAGAGTTCAAACACTGGTGATAAGGATACTCACAGAACTCATTGAGCACAACATAAAGGAAAAAATGAAGGTTATACTAAGTGAAATGAAGAAAAATGCACAGGAAACCAACAGTGAATGGAAGGAAACCGAGTTCTCAAACCAATGACTTGAAACATAAAGAAGAAGTAAGAATTCAACCAGAACAGAAAGAAGAGACAAGGATTCAAAAAACTGAGGATGGTATAAGAAGACTTGCAACATCTCCAAATGTGCTAACATCCAAATAATCAGGATGTCAGAAGAAGAGTAAGAGCAAGAAATTGAAAACTTATTGGAAAAATAATGAAAGAAAAGTTCCTTAATTTGGCAAAGGAAATAGACATACAAGTCCAGGAAGCATAGAGAGTCCCAAACAAGTTGGACCCAAAGAGGACCACACCAAGACACACTATAATTAAAATGCCAAAAGATAAAGAGAGAATCTTAAAAGGAACAAGAGAAAAGCAGGGAGTTACCCACAAAGGAGTTTCCATAAGACTGTCAGCTGGTTTCTCAAAAGAAACTTTGCAGGCAAGAAGGGACTGACAAGAAGTATTCAGAGTGATGAAAAGCAACAACCTACAACCAAGATTAGTTATCCAGCAAACTATCATTTAGAATAGAAAGGCAGATAAAGTGCTTCCCAGACGAGGTAAAGCTAAAGGAGTTCATCATCACCAAGCCATTATTATATGAAATGCTAAAGGCACTTATTTAAGAAAAAGAAAATCAAAACTATGAACATTAAAATGACAACAAGCTTATAATTATTAACAACTGAATTAAAAAAAAAAAAAAAAAAGACTAACTAAGCTAACAACCAGAACAGGAATAGAATCATAAATATGGAGATCATTTGGAGGGTTATCAGCTGGGAAGGGGAGGAGGTAGATTGGGGCGAAAGGTACAGGGATTAAGAAGCATAATTGGTAGGAACAAAACAGACAGGGGAATGTTAAGAATAGAATAGGAAATGGAGAAGCCAAAGAACTTATATGCACAACCTGTGGACATGAACTAAGGGGGAGTGGGATTGCTGGGGGGAAGAGGGGTACCTAGTGGAGGGGGCAAATGGGGAAAAATTGGGACAATTGTAATAGCAAAATCAATAAAATATACTTTAAAAAATAATCAACCAATGCATGCATAAATGGGTGGAGCAACAAATTAATCTCTCTCTCTCTCAAAATCAATACATTTAAAAAAAAAAGGACTCAGAGATGGAAGTGTAGGATTTTCATAGACAGAGTCACCTAATTAAGGTTGCTTTAAATTAAAAAAATAATTCAGAAATATAACAACTCATGGGTGTTTTTCTTGTGAGGAACAAGGCAAGGTTAGACTACAAGGGTGATCAGACCATTTAAAACTCCATGGTGGAAGAGGGTGTTAACTCTTTCTATCTGAATTATAGCATTTTTTAAAAAGCAAATTAAACTTCTATCCCCTTTTTTCCCCATTTTTAACATTTTTCCCAGTCTAGCAGAAACCTAAGTATGTGCATATATTCTTGCCCTGGTCACATCATAACATGATATTAATTTAATTGATCATGTGTTTTTTTTTTTTCAATTTATTTTCTAGGTAGAATATTTAAATACCAAGGTGTTTTGTTTAAAATGTTTGAGTGCAGTCACACTAGCTACAAACAAAGCCTCAGCCACCGCTATTTATTAAAAACAAGTGACTCACTTCCAAACTTCTGTACTTAATTAATAGTTACTAATTACAGGTGACACACTCCTCAGCTGGTGTACACAAATGCATGGATTGAGTTCAGAGTGTGTTTTCGGGGAAAGTTGATCTCTACTTAACTCAAAATGACTGTTTCAACTTTAAAAGGGAACTTCCTTTATTTGGAATAATAAGTGAATTTGTTTATAGAACAGTTAATTCTGGGCCTGCTCTCTTTTCAATGAAGTTTCAAAACTTTGTTTCCCCAGATAAAGTTTAGATTGGAAAACATTCACTATGCAATTATTATTAACCTTATTTGATTTTCTTCAGAACATAAATAGGAACATTGGTCCAGCATCTGTCTTTGAGTTACCAGACAGAAGCTATTGACATGCTGAATATGCTACTTATTATAAATTCTTGGCAATTAGCATCTTTTCAGAGCCTGCATCATCTCTGTTAAAATCAATATGAGCAGCAAAAGTTTCTTGAGAACACAGTCCAATTTTTTAAGTAAAGGTTTTTGTTTGTTTGTTTATAAAACAACTCTATTTTCAGCAATATGGGAGAAGAAATAAGCTTTTAACTACAAAACCTGCAAATGCCAGATAATGTGTAATAAATATTTTCTAAATGCAGAGCTGAGATCAGAAGAAAGAAAGGGAACACTCAAAACTGAAGGAGTTGAAAACTCCTAAAAGAGTAAGTTAGTGCTCTCACGGGCTTTGCAGATTTCTGAGATTTAGTGCTTAGGGTTTTAAGAACTACATGAGAAAAAGAAACAGTGACCTTAAATCAGGACACTGTAAATTGAATATTTTCTGCATAAAGCTGGAACCCTCAGTGAAAATATGAGCTAGAAACATCAGGAAGAAATAAGAAAAAGAAAGATGAATGAAGGATTTAGTTAAGAAAAGAAGTTAATAACATAGAAACAATTGAAAATAAAATCAATAAAGTCAAAAGCTGGTACTTTGAAGATAAAATAGACAACCCCCTGGCAAGGTTAATTAATAAAAAGGAAGAAGAAAGGAAGAAAGGGAGGAAGAGGAGAAGGGAGGGAAAATTAGGAATAAACCTAACTTTACAACTTAAGGAACTAGATAAAGAAGAACAAACTAAATCCAAAGCAAACAGAAGGGAGGAAATAATAAAAATTAGAGCAGAGATAAATAAAATAGAGACTAGGAAATCAATAGAGAAAATCAATGAAACCAAAAGTTAGTTCTTTGAAAAGCTCAACAAAATTGACAAAATTTTAGCAAGATGGAATAAGAAAAAAGAGAAAAGACTAGAATTAGAAATGAAAGGGAAGATATACTGCAAATTGTACTGAAATATAAAAGATTATAAGAGAGGACTATGAACAATTATACACCAAAAAATTGGGTAACCTAGATGAAATGGTTGATGTCTATCTCAGAAACACAAAACCTATCAAGACTAAATCAAGAATAAATAGGACTTCTGGTTGAGATGGCAGCATAGGTAAACATGGCTCACCTCCTCGCACAACCACATCAAAATTACAACTAAGCTAATGAACAACCATCATTCAGAACTGTCAGAAATCGAGCTGAATGGAAGTCTTACAACTATGGAATTAAAGAGGAAAACACACCGAGAGTAGCAGAAGGACTGGAGATGTGAAACGGGCTGGTTCCACACCCACAAGCGATGAATAAAAATATGGAGGGTATCTCAGGAGCAAGGGGTCCCACTCCCACATCAGGCACCCCTGCCCAGGGTTCCAGTGCCAGGAAGAGAATCTCCAATCTTCATAATTTCTGGCTGTAAAAACCAGTAGTGAGTGAGGCTGTGGAAGACAGAAACTTCTGGAGTCCCAGGCAATTCCTCTTAAAGGGCCCATGCACAGACTTACTCAGACTCACTCCATCTGTGTTCCAGTCTGGAGGCAGCAAAGTAAAAGGCATCAGAGGCATACAGGGAGGAACTGAATTGCCTGGAATTAGGGCAAGAGCTGGGAGGCAGCTTTCTTCCAGATAGAGGTGTTGGCAGAGGCCATGGTTCCTCTTCTGAGTCCTCCCCACATAAATCCTCAAAGCTAGCAGGTGGGCACCATATCTGAGACTCCATCAACCTGGCTCACACTGTTTGCCTCACCCTGCTGATTCTCTGAGGCCCTGCCCCACCCAACTTTTGGGCATGCCCAGGCTGTTTCCAGTGGCTTTTTCATACAAATGGCTTGTCTTGGTCCATGCTTCAGATTTCCCTAAATTCTCTCAGACAAACCAGCTGGCTTCAGCAAACCCCACACTCGCTAAGATGCCCCAGGCCCTGCACTAGTAGCAGCTGTCCTTGGTTCACAGCTTGGCCTCACCTGGGCACCTCCAAGCACAGCACCAGTAGAAGCCATCTGCAGATCATTTTGTAGCTTATGCTGTGTGACCCCAGACAGAACTTAGGTGGTGGTTGACCTTGAACATTCCAACAGCAATCAAGGCTCAACTACAATAGATCATACAGTGGGCACACCTTGAGTACCCAGCTTGGGTGTTAGGGGAGGCTGTGCCACTGGACCGTACAGGACACCTATTACATTAGGCCACACTACCAAGCCTGGAAGACATAGCAGCTCTACCTAATACATAGAAACAAACACAGAGAGGCTGCCAAAATGTGGAGAGAAATAAACATGAGTAAAATGAAAGAATAGAACAAAACTGCAGAAAAAGAACTAAACAAGATAGAGAGAAGCCATCTGCTAGATGCAGAGTTCAAAATATTGGTAATAAGGATGCTCAGTGAACTAAGTGAGAATCTCAACAGCATAAAAAAGATCCAGTCAAAAATGAACAATACACTAATTGCAACAAAGAAAAATTTACAGGGAATCAACAGCAGAGTATATGAAGTTAAGAATTAAATCAGTGATTTGGAATATAAGAAGGTAAAAAACAACCAATCAGAACAGCAAGAAGGAAAAAGAATCCAAAAAAATGAGGATAGTATAAGGAGCCTCTGGGACAATGTCAAGCATTCCAACATTTTCATCATGGGAGTGCTAGAAGGAGATAAAAGAGAGCAAGATATTGGAAATGCATTTGAAAAAATGACAGATAACTTCCCCAACTTGGTAAAGGAAATAGACATATAAGTTCAGGAAGTGCAGAAAGTCCCAAACAAAATGAACCCAAATAGGCCCACCCCAAGAGAAATCATAATTAAAATGCCAAAGGTTAAAGACAAAGAGAGAATTTTAAAAGCAGCAAACAAACAAACAAAAAACAAGTCATTAGCTACCTACAAGGGAGCTCCTGTAAGACTGTCAGCTGATTTCTCAAAAGAAACTTTCCAGGCCAGAAGGAATTGCCAAGAAATATTCAAAGTGATAAAAAGCTAGGACCTACAGCCAAGATTACTCTACCCAGCGAAGCTATATAATTTAAAATTGAATGATAGATAAAGAGTTTCCTGGATAAGAAAAAGCTAAAGGAGTACATCACCACCAAACCAGTATTATATGAAATGTATTCTGTAAGAAGAAGAAGAAAGTAAAAAAAAATAATAATAAAATGGCAATAAATACATATCTATCAACAACTGAATCTAAAAAGCAAAATAAAGAAATAAGCAGAACAGAAACAGAATTATAAACATAGAGAATGTTCTGATGGTTGCCAAATGGAAGGGGGATTGGAGGGGGGGATGAGTAAAAAATGTGAAGGGATTAAGAAGTACAAGCAGGTAGTTACAGAATAGCAGTGGGATGTAAAGTACAGCATAGGGAAAAGTAGCCAAAGAACACATATGTATGACCCAGGGACATGGACAACAGTGTGGGGACTGCCTGAGGGAGTGTGTGTGGGGGGGTGCTGGGTGGAGGGAGGCAAAGGGAGGAAAGTTGGGACAACTGTAATAGAATAAACAATAAAATATTGTATAATTTTTAAAAAAGAAATAAAACATGAAAACAAAAAAAAATTCTTAATAGTTAAAAAAATAGAACAAATAGAAAATCTGAATAAACCTGTAAATTGTAAAGAGATTGAATCAGCAATCAAATAATTCCCAACAAAGAAAAGCCCTGGACCTAATGGATTCACTGATGAATTCTACCAAACATTTGAAGAAGAGGTAATGCCAATCCTTCTCAAAATTTTCTGATAAATTGAAGAGGAAGGAACACCTCCTAACTAATTTTCTTAGGCCAGCATTATCCTGATACTAAACCCAGACAACAGCACTGTAGAAAAAAAAACTAGCTGCTGTATCTCTCCACACCATGCCACTCACCTTTCTTGGAGAGTGAATAAAAACTTGACTCTCTCTTTAAAAAAAAAAAAAAAAGGAAAAGGAAAAAAACTATATCCACTATGACCAATATTCCTTATGAACATTAATATAAAAATCTTCAATAAAATAGCAAAAAATAAAGATCTGCAGCATGTTAAAATAATTATACACCATGAAATATATTAAAGAAGGCATACTCATTAAATAAAAATTGCAAAATATAGATAATTGAGACATCAAAAACCTGTAATTTCACTACCCAAACAATCACATAGTTATGTGTCTTTCCAGAATTTTTTTCTACACTTTAAAAAATATATAGTTTAACTTACCCTGTATTTATAACTTTATATCCTGTTTTTAAACTTTACCTGATAAGCATTTCTTCATCTTTTTATTTTTTGTGAACATTGCCTGAAAACGGACAAACATTTTATGTCATGGACATACTTTTTTTCTCTTCTCCTTTTTGGAAGCATGGAGCAGCTGCCTCAGGGGGACTGGGCAGCTAAGCCCAAAAGCAACATCTTGGGTGTTGCATATCAACTCCATTTGCTGAGCTCTGGAGGACCCCTCTCCAACAAAGGAATTTTCTCAACCTGAATCCTTTCTTTGTTACCATTCCCATTTCTCTATAAATAGCAGCAGCACAGGGGTAGGTCTCTCTCTCCCTGAGCACTTCCTGATTGTGTCCAATAATAACCACCTATTTGTGACTTAATGAGAGCTCAGAAATTGAGAAGCGTACTGCTTCTTTGCTTGTATTTTCCTTAAGAATATTTACTTTATGCTTGTTCCATTGTGTTGCTGGTATATACGTGTGATAGTGTGTGTGTGTGTGTGTGTGTGTGTGTGTGTGTGTGTATGTCCGTGCCCCTTATGGAACATTGGACATCACCTTTATACATTAAATAATATTCCATCATAAGGGTAGCCCATAATTACTGTTTCAGTGTGTTGCTATTATACATAAAGCTTTGATGACTATCTTTGTGCATAATATTTTGTTTTGTTTTCATTATTTCAGCTCATTTCCTTAACATAAGTTTCTCTAAGTGGAATTACTAGTTAACGCCGTCATAAAATTTTCATATTATTAATGCATACTTTGCAGAAAAGTCATGCCAATTTACAGTCCCATTAGCAGTATATAAAAGTGTACCTGTTTCCAAATACCCTCTTCCTTTGAAAAAAAATCTTTGGTAATACCAATTTTGAATCTTGTCAAACAGGGCTGCCTCTGTCTTTTGAAGCTTTATTTAAAGAACTTGCTAGTCATGGGCTGAGTTGATGAGAGTCTCCTTCTCTTGCAAATAGCAAGGTGAGCCCCTTCATGTCTATGACAGTTTTATTGTGTAGGGAGGGAAGTAGGTGCAGTCTTAACAAATCTCTAAATCTGTTGGGCTTGTTGCTAGAAGGAAGAGATTAGCATTAGTTACATCAAAACTTCAGAGTTGTATTTGTCTTTCACCACCATTGAAACAATAAATCTTAAACCACTCCTTCAATGGATTATTCATCTATTTAGGGAAACAGTTTCCAGATAACCCAATCTACTAAATCTAAGTAATCCTGGTGGTGGGGGCAGGCGCTACAGAGAAGTTCTTTTTGTCAAGAAAGTGATTCTTAAAAGAGAGGGTGCATGTGAATCTCTTGGGGAGCTTGTAAAAACATTCTGAGTCCTGGCTGCTGTGGCTCAGTGGGTTGAGTGTTGGCCTGCGAACCAAGTGTCATTGGTTTGATTCCCAGTCAGGGCATATGACTAGGTTGCATGTCAGGTCCCCAGTTGGGGGCGTGTGAGAGGCAACCACTCATTGATGTTTCTCTCCCTCTCTTTCTCCTTTCCCCTCTCTCTAAAAACAAATAAATAAAATAAAATAAGATTAGCCACTTGGAATAGCTTTTGTCTGCTCACCATAATCAACAATACAACCATATTGGGCACAGACCATTTATAAAATAAAATTTAAAAAATGTGCATGTGGAAAAGTGAGCCTCCTGCAACACAAGCCAGTGCCCTCCAAGTGAGCAAGGCCTTGGTTGTAGAGGCCACATGCACAAACACAGATACCCAGTTCCCAGGGCCGGCTTAGAGTCTCAAGGAAAACATTTAGTAGTTAAACCTCTATAAAATGCCAGCAAGTTGAGTTCACTTCAAATCAACTCCTCAGCACCATGCTGGGGAACAGGGATACAATGATGACTAAGTGTCTGCTTGCCATGCATTCAGCTTAATGAGAAGGAAGAGGAACATTAAAGGCAAAAGGTTGGAACTAGGAGGAGAGATGGCCTACAATGTCTTCAGTCCTGGTCTTTGGAGAAGCGTCTCTGAGAGCTATATTACATATGTATCTGAAGCGTAGCAGCTCCACAAAACCACAGAACAGGCATGGTAGCAAACCCAGCTGTTTGAGCACATAAAAGGCAAACTGTTTCTTGGCCTTTTCTGGCAATGAAGACATAAATCACTCACACATAAAACACTGCCAGCATAGCCTCTGCTTCCAGAGCTGAGCCCAGAAACCGAGGGTGTGGAGGAGATTGTCAGGCACAGAACCGTGAAGCGGTGGTGTCAGTGAGAGCAGGGCCTCTGACTGATGGAAAAGCTGGCATTCTTCAGTTCATAGGATGAGCCACCTTCTGAATAACCCAAGCTGGCCCTTGCAAACCCACAGGAAGGATGGGGTTCATTTTTAGAGGCTCAAGGACCCTTGGATGAATGGAAGTGCCTCTGAGGCCAGCAGAGGTACCCATTACATTCCTGGCTCCATCACCCTCCTCGTCCCCCATCTCCCAGTGCTAAAATGGAGTGGTTCCTCTCTCAAACTAAATTTCATGACTCTTCTACTTCATACCAAATACGGCCTCCTTTTAACCTCTCCATAGCCCTGTGAAATAGCGTCTTCCCATTTGACTCATCCTACCAGTGGAAACGCTGAATTAAAGGGATCTTTCTCATGTCCCCTGGGCTGGTAGTGGCAACCCTGACATGGGGTCTTCTGATTTGAAGTTCCTGCTCTTCACTGTACATTTTGCTGAACAATTGGCCTAAATTTGCTCAGTTTTCTTGTCAGGATCTCTTGTTCAGAAATTCTCTCCTTTTGGGTGTCCCCAAGCACAGTGAGGGTTTGGGGGGGGGGGCGGCACAGTTGGCCTGTGGAAGCTTTTGGTGCCCTGGGTGGCAAGTTTGGTAGGCCTCTCTCAGACCAACAGACAGATTGGAGGTTCTCTGGGAGAGCGAGAGCAGGAGACCCTTCCCTCTTGGGCCCCCTGTGGCCACGGATCTCCCCTGTCTTGCACTTGCTACAGTCCCATAACCTCCTGGTGGCCCCATAGGATGGTGGCTCCTTGGTTACCGGGTCAGTGATAGTATTAGAGACTGAGGCTTATTTTGACCCAGTTTTCTCTGTAGAGTATGGAATCAGGGTTGCCAGGCTTTCTTCTGAGTCATTCTTGCTGAGAGCCATCAGTGGCCACCGAGTTCCTGTTGGGTCCCTGCCCAGCCCACCTACGTTCACCCTCATTTTCCCCTTTCACATTCAAGAGCCAGGATTTTTCCTTAAGGAAACTCTTACCACTGTGGTGCCTTTATGGAAACCCTGGGGCTTCTCTGGCCTGGGCAGAGGCTCTGATGTCTGCTCCAGGGTGCCGGGCAAGGGTGTTGGCAGCAAGCAAGTGTGGAAACAGACTTTAGATTCAAATATAGGCAGGTTACCCATAAGCCCCCTCAGGGATCTGAAGGAATGGTGCCGATCATTTTCCACCCTCCCAGAAGCTCCCACTAGAAGATGTGGGTAAAGCCCTGGCTGTTGTGGCTCAGTGGATTGAGCGTCGGCCTGCGAGCCAAGTGTCGCTGGTTTGATTCCCAGTCAGGGCACATGACTAGGTTGCGCGTCAGGTCTCCAGTTGGGGGCACAATTGAGAGGCAACCACACAGTGATGTTTCTCTCCCTCTTTTTCTCCTTTCCCCTCTCCCTAAAAATAAATAAACAAACAAATAAATAAGTAATTTTTTTTTAAAGAAGATGTGGTGGCTACCTGCCAGCTGTGGAGACTACTTTTCCCTCCAATGTCCTCTTGATGCTCAGTCAGATGCTTGAGGTGCCACCTCCCACCCCACAGCCGCCTCCTTTCCTGGCCCTTCTCTGTTTCATCCCCTTCAATAAAGCATGGGGCTCAGCACTCCAGGGCACCCCCCACTTCTCCATGGTTATCACAGGGACTCCCTTCTGCCTTCATAGTCCTTCTACCCCTCACCCCCCACTGCTCCCCACCTCGCTTTCTTATCCAATTCCAACCGAGTTTTTGCCCTTTCAGGCTCCTCTCCACAGACTTCCTGGGTCCTCTTCAGCTTGATGACTCTAACAAAGTGCTCGGTGGTGAGCTGGTACCACTTTTTGTGTTAACTTTAAATCACAGAAAATCACCACACCACTTTTTATGTAGGGGAAGCGGGGCCTAGAGAGAAATTCAATAGGACTTGGTCATGGACAAGATCAATTAGCGGCAAAGCCAAGACTGGGTTCCAGGACCCCTGACTCCGAGCCACCTTCTCCCCATTGTCCATTGTCATAACTCCCATGGACACGACTTCTTCCACATCCATCTATTTCAGCCTGAGGACAAGACTCTTTGTGGCTAGGTGCTGAAGGTTCCTTCTGGCTGCTGTTTCCTAACTGTGTGATGGGTGGGGAGGAAGCGGGAAACTGGCCAAGAATGGCCGGGGACGCCAGCTCTTAGCTAAGCCTTTAACCATTTCAAAGAAGGCAGAGTATTCCCCTTCACCAGCATCATGTCTTTTATTATCTATAAGAGAGCCTGTTCCTTCTGACCCACTCCCCAAGAAATGATTCCTTGGGTGAAAGCCTCCCCAGGCTTGTTGAGCAGAAGAAGAAGCTGTGATTATATCTTTAGTATGGGCTCCTGACCCCTCACAATCTCCCGGGCCCCAGATCCTCAGAAGACTCAGGCATCCAGAAATGCAGAATGAAACCTGGTCCTAGAGCCAGAGGGGCAGCTTGGAAGGTGGTGAGGAGAGGACTGTGGGGGACCCAGGGGGCACTTCTCCAACAGGCCTTGCTTCTACACTAGCTCCATATACAGAGGGGAATCGGGGGTGTAGGGGAGGCACAAGCTCACACCAGGGTTGAAATCCTGCCCTAAGGACATTAGCCCAAACAGAGGTCAGATGTGAGAAGCTGACTGCCCTCGTGTGAGCTGCCCTCCAGTCCCCACCATGTCTCTCCCAGCCAGCCCGCTTCTTCCTTTCAGTTCTTCTGTCTCTGATTTTTCTCCTCCCTGTGTCGTCGACTTTGCTTTGACTCACCTGTTTCTCACCTGTCTTTTCCTCTGCCTCTACATCTTTATATACATTTTCCTTCTGGTTCTGTCACCTCGCTTTCCTGTTTTTCTCTGCGTCAGTTTCTTTCTTCAGCTCTCTCTTCATCTTTCTATAGCTCTGACTACCCGTCCTTTTCTCTCCTCATAAGAAATGTCAGTTCCCCCAGTGGGTTTCCCCAAACCAGGGCACTCCGGCCCCTCAGACCTCTCTCTGCTTTTCTCTGCCTCTGTCCGCTCTTTTCTCTCTCTAGCATTCTTCCTCTCTCTCTCATTTTGTCCCATGTCTGTCCATCCATTCACATCTCTCTCTCTTTCTCTCTCTCTCTCTCTCTCTCTCTCTCTCTCTCTCTTCACCCCTTGCCTATGACAGGCCCCAGCTTCCCTGATGATTTCTCTGCCCCTAGAACGCTGTCCTGGGTGCATCACTTACCCAGGACTGTTGGCCAAAGGAGGCAGGAACATAAGCAGCTCAGGAACACTGAGGGGACCCTGCTCCAGTAGGCTCCCCTCATGGCTTCAGAAAAAGTCCTTCAGGCTCCGTGGGGACTAAGCAGGGAGCAGTGGTGTGAGAAGCAGAGGTGAACCTGTCCCCACCAGCTGCTGGACTGAAACAGGTGTATTTCCCTGAGGGGCCAGAGTACCAGGGGAAGAGGACAAAAGAAGGTGGGGCCCCGTGCCAATCATCCTTGCCTATCTTTTCTTTCTTTAATCTCCACCCCCTCCCCCCACCAGGAAAAAGCCTACGCACTCATTGCTCTGCTTCTGGTCAGCCTAAGCCAAGTAGGAGGAGGGATGGGAGGGGATGTGAAGAAATAGAAACCAAGGAACACTAGAAATGTGTGGGCCCTTTCCTGCCTGCCCAAGGGCTACCCCTGTCCTGTGGGAGCTTTGGACTGTTACAGTGGGAGGCAGCTGGGTCATTCCAGATGGGCAGGAGAGAATGAGGAAGAAGAGGGCTGTGCAAATTGGAGAAAGAGTGAGATTTGAGAAGCCTCTAAGGAACATGGGAGTGGGAGCAACAATATGGGGTGAGAAGTAGGACTTAGAAATACCTTACATGCAACTTTGCAGAAGGAGTGTTAGGCTTAGGATATCTCCTCAATGCCAGGCACATGGTAGACCCTGACCAGAGGGTAGGTTTCTTGAGGGAACACAGAGTCGGGGGCTGAAGAGACAGTGGCAACCTGGGAAAGTAGCTTGAGGGGTCTGGGATGGGAAGAACATGAGGAGAAGTAATTGTGACCCCATGAGGAAGTAAGGGTGCCAGTGGGGATGTTGGAGTCGAGGTCACTTCCTTTAGACTTTTTGGGATTCACAGTTACCACGAAGGAAGAGGAGCCCATGGCAGGATGTGCCGCACAGAGTTCTGAGGTGAGAGAAGGCAGGTGGTGTAGCTCTGCAAAGGGAAATGACAGAGAACTTCCTCACCCTTTGCCACAGTGAGAAGTCCCCCCTCTGGCTCCTAAAGACTTGATTCTGAGTGTGGCAGTTTGTGGAGTGACTGGCGCCGGAGCAGGGAGCTCAGGCTCTAAGACACCGCGCAGTCCAGGATGAGAAATCAACGTTCCCACTTTCCTAGACAGCACTAGCCTTGCCCAAAGACAGGTCAATGCCTGACAGCATGATGCCATCCCAGAGGGCCATGAAGGCTCCACCCTGTTGGCTACTTGCTTTCTAAAGTTCAAAGCTCAATTATAGCTGAAGTCCAAAGGCTGGACCTTCCAGCTACAATGCAGATACCACAGAGAAGGAGTATGGTGCCCCCATCAGTCCCTCCATCACAGCGTGGAGAGTTGACCTGATTTCTTCCTGGGAACAGGAAACTTGCAGAAGTAAAGAGAGATTTTAGGCAGAGAGCGCCCAGATGAAACAGGAGGAGGATATCACTAAAGAGAATTTTCATATACACCAAGGCCCAACTTGGCCTTCTTGGTCATTGTTTGTGTGTAAGTTCTTGCTCATGAATTCTCCCTATCAAATTGTTTGCTGTGTGTTTTGTTTGGTAGCACTCTGGACTAGTTTCCCACCTACAGAAGAGGGGAAGAGCACTCCAGATTAGACCAAAGGAAGAGTGGGACATCTTGTTGACCTGACACAGATAACCTCCTACTTTTCAACACAAGGAAGGCCAGAGGCACAGAGTGTCCTCCAGAGGCTAGTGTGGTGGCCAAGACTCCAATCCAGGATGTCCAGACTCTGCCATCCGAGGCAAGCCACAGCCTCTTGAGCCGAGTTTCTCTCATTTATAAAATAGGGGTAATATGTCAAAGAAAAGCCAGAGCTAGACAGTAGTTGAAGTGGTAAAAACTATCCAGGACTATCTTTTATTCAGGACTATTGCAATAGGAAGAAAGGGACCTAGGTATACAACTGGGTTCAATCACCGAATGCAGCATGGGCAAGTGGAAGTTCATAGCCAAGGAGCAGGGAGGGGTGTCAGTGAATTAAAAAATTACTAGGAGAATACATCACAGGGCAGGGGGATTCTGGTGGTAAACCAACCTAACAGGAATTTTTGCTAATGAAAGGCCAGAGTGATCAAGCATCACCTGGGGAAAGGTGGAGGCTGCAGCACCTGATCAGACACTGTGGGTGATCAGATATTGAGGAGGGAGTACTCTCGCTAAACTGACGTAGCAGAGTTCTTGCTAAAACTGGATTTTACAAAGAAGTACATGGATGGGTCTAGAAGAAAGTTCAGGGGCCTGACTAAAGTTTGGTCAAGCAGAGAATCTATACCAAATAATACCTACCCAAAATGTTGTGAGAAGGGAAAGAGTTCTTAAACGTTAAAGTGCTTCACAAATGTTAAGACACCTATGCAGAGTGCTTGGCTCCTCAGCTTCTTGTTTCATCCTGACAGGTAGAAACAAGTGAGGGAAGACAGAGAGAGAGCAGGATGACAACTAAGGAGCGGGGGTGGGGGTGGAGGGATGGAGGAAAAAGGACTCATGGACATGGACAGCAGTGTGGTGATTGTGGGGAAGAAGGGGGTATAAGGGGACTAAATGGTAATGGAAAAAATACAATAAAAAATTAAAATATATGTAAAATTTTGGGAGGAAAAGTAAGAAAACAACAAGTGAGGGAAGCCAGGGAGGAGGAGGGAAGAGTCTGGAAAAGAATGTCCGGGCCTATCTGCATACCAAGGTCTCTCCTGGGTCCCCTTGGGGTTTTATGGCACTGGCGCACAAATCTTTGCCTACCTCCCTTCTCAGCTTCCCTTGGAGCCCAGCCTCTCCTCACCTGGCAAGTTTTCCAGAGTTGAGATGCTTTTAGATCTCTGATAAGTGCCTCTCTTTTAAATTCCTTTTTACCTTCTTCTCCCCTCCCAAGTCATCTGATAGGGACAGAGAGGAGTGAGGAGAAGGGGAGGAAATGAGTAGATTCTCTAAGTTCTGTCTCTGGTGGAGGCCTCCTAGACACATAGATGACTAGGTTTACCCAGAGGCAGGGACCTGAAATCAAGTTTAAGTTGACATCCCAAGGTGTGGGATGGGGCAAGATAACTCAGTCTGGAATTGGGAAATAAGTAAATTGGAGCAAGGATAAGATTATGACATTTTCATATGGAAGGAAGACAGGTTTGGTTTGAATAGACATAGCTTGGGTTCTGGACAGCAAAGTCAAGATCTTAAGGGGAGGCCTGGCTGGTGGGCTAAGTGGACTGAGCACTGGTCTGCAAAACTGAAAGGTTGCCAGTTTGATTCCTGATTAGGGCCCATGCCTGGGTTGCTGGCCTGGTTCCCCTTGGGGGCCAGTGAGAGGCAGCTGATTGATGTTTCTCTCCCTCTCTTTTTTCCTCCCTTTCCCACCTCTCTAAGAAAATGAATAAAGTATTTTTTTTTAAAGATCTTAAAGGGAGATTCTTTTTTTAAGCTAACCAATTTTGGGAGTGCCCTGCCCCCTAAAATTGCTTACTTCCATGTAATTGATGTCCTGATAGACCCTCATGATGCTAATAAAGTTACTTTTGGTCACATTTAAGCACTTAGACTGAGATGGGGCAGGAAGGCAGATATTATTTAGTTAGATTTATTGAGTCTTGAACAAAAAGACTTGTAACTCGAGTAGCAGGTTCTGTGTGTGTCTGCATAGCCCTGTGCAGTGCATATCCTTCTCCCCACCTCACACGTGAGAAAACTGAGGTTCAGGGAGATGAACATTCACTCTCATCGTCACTGAGCTGTGGTCCAGGTGGGGTGGTCAGGTAAAACGGGAGGGTGCTAACTTCCTTGGTCACATTTGCCCAGGTCACATAGCCAATCAGAAAGCTGGAATTCAAGACTAGGTCTGGCTGGCTCCAAAGCAAAAGAAAGAAGTTAACATGCTCAGTCTAGATTACTCAGTCAATGCTGAATTATGTTACTTACCAAAGGCAGGCACAGAGACACACCTTTAAAAAAGGATTCAGTGTCCAGCTGCAAGGAGAGGAGTTAGTTGAGAGCCCTCAGCTGTTAGTTCCTTCAGGCTGGCCTCAGCTGTCAAGCCAACATCATGCTCTTCTTGAGGTGACCCTTGGGCCAGTGACCAAACAAGGTAATGGTGCAAGGTCCCAGTTATTTTCACCCTCACGGGACTCCTCTAACAGGCAGTCTTCACTCCAGAGCACCCTGTAAGGCTGGTAGGGACCCTGTGACTTTGTCAGCTCTGTTGGCTCCCAGTGCCCGCTCCTGCCTCTTCATTTTTCTTTTCATATGTATTACTCCCCAATGAGCCTTTTCATTTCACTCCATCTCAACATTTGCTTCGAGAAGGACCCAACCTGAAACATTCACTTAAAAGAGAATGCTGTTTTACAGACAAGGCTGAATGCCACGTATGTGGTTCAGCTTCTGTGCCTGGAAGGGCAGACTGAAGGTCACCCTAAATGTTCCTTGGGTAAGTTCCAGCAAAGCAGAACTAAAGATCATAAGTGATCACTTGCTGCTCTTGTTGTGTTTATGCAAATGAACAGGATAAATTAAAAATGGACTTAATGCAGTCCCTTTAATGACACGGAGGGTAATCTTAGGGAGAAAAATTGTGATTCAAGGAAAATCACAATGATCAGTGGTAGACTATAAAGTAGTGCAGCTAACCGTCTTTAAAGTCTCTTCTCATTTAAAATATGTTTTCACTTGAAAGTTAAACTATGTCTGTGATATCATCAAAGATATTTAAGTTACAGGCAAGAAGAATGTCAAATGCCTTGCAACTGGATGTCTTTCCAATAAGACAGTCTTACAGATTTAGAGACTTGTTTGTGGGTTATGCTACATAAATTAACATGTGTTTTCTGTTTTCAAAGGGCATAAACCTATGATCTCATTACCTGAGTGATTGTATGTATAAGCCTCACTTAATCCTGTCTGCAGCGCTGCCTCCTGAGACTCAACAGTTTGGCTGAACTAAGTGGCTGGGTTGGTGAAGAATGGGGTGGTCTGTGGGCTTCACTTTAAAACTGGTTTCTCTTTTCTATCCTAATGGCTTGGACCAAAAGAGCCCAGAGGTCAAAGAGGGGGAAAACCTAAAATATTTCCCTCCGCTCAAACTAAGTATATTGAGCAAAAGGGTTTTGGACAGGTGAGATGTGCCTGGCACACCTTCCTCCAAAGAAGTCCTTCTTTTTTTTCCCCCTAATGTGGAACATTGAAAAATTAATCCCTGCCTTTTGTCATCTAGTGGTTATGGATTGAATGATGTCTTTTAACCCTTTTGCCAAATCTGTTGCCCCCAGAATACAAGGATGCCAGCCTGTTAAACCAAGCATGCCGTTGTCCGGAGACAGCCAACTGACCTGGAGTCTGCATGATCCTTCCCCATGTAGGAAGGCCACCCCCCCCCACCCCCACTCTTATTAGGGATGTCTGGACCCAAGGGTAGGTAGGATGATGACCATGTCCAGCTTGAAGCAGCTAGAGGAGCTCGAGACCTTCGCCTATTGTCCTTTATAAGATTATAAAGGGTCTTAATATCTGAGAGGGAAGGATTATTTTTTATTGTTAAAATAATTAATTGATCATTTATTTATTTAAGGAAAAGAAGAAGAATATATGAAAGGGTGAAGCAGGAGAGCTTGTATGTATGAACCATGGGTACGGACTTGGGGGGGGATTGCTAGGGGAGGGAGGTGCTGGGTGGAGGGGAGTAAAGGGGAAAAAACTGAAACTATTGTAACAACATAATCAATAAAATATACTTAAAAAAAAAAAGAGAGAGAATGCTGTTTTACAGATACAGAAACTGACCCTCTGAGCTGGGATCCAAACTTAGATCTGCACACCTCCCAGTTCTCTTTCCACTGCTCCACACTCAACAGTACAGCAACTGGGTGTGTGGTCCTGGTGGGCCTGGCCCCTGCCATGCACAGTCCCTGTCTCGGAGAAGTATGTGATCTGTGAGCCAAGATTCTCACAGGGCAAAGACGTAGACCAATGCTAAGGACGCCGGGGTCGGTGGCTCACCTGCATCAGGAGTGTGCTGTGTGCTGCTGTCAGTATGACTGCAGAGGAGGGCGCCTAGGTGGTGAAGGGGATACCTCCCTCCTGAGGCCTTGGCTTCCAGTCATGGTGAAAACAGAGGCCGCCCATTATTCTCCCAGGCTTTGGTTTCTCAGCCCCTTTCTAAAAGTTCAAAGCATTTTCACACCAATTAGCTCATTTCCCTTCTCATTTTACCTCTGATGCAGATGGGGATAGAATGTCTGCCCAAGCAATGTCTTCTGGGCATGGGGTCCTCATGAAGAAGGGGCCGTCCTGAGTGCACGGGCAGGGGTCAAGGGGCTTCACTGACTTGAGGCCCAAGAATCTAAATGTGTCCATTCACTCAACTTTAAGGAGGAGAAAAGTAAGGCCAGGAAAGTAGCAACAGTGCTAAGTCAAAAACCCAGAATCCAGGTGCTCGGATTTGCTGTGTTCTATGGTTAGACTTCCCTCTTCAAATTCTGAAAGAAAAAAAAAAAGAATCTCAAAATAATTTTATAACTGGAAGAGATGTTGGCAATCATGTAATCCACACTCCTCGTTCTACCAAGTCAGAGGTGCCAGCCCAGAGAGAAGGGAGTGTTCAAGTTCACATAGTTGGTAAGTGGCAGATGTGGGCCTTGAACCGATGTCTCCAGTGCTTTTTCTGCTTTGCTGCTTTGCCTACCCCGTTTTTTAAGGTGTCTTTGCATACTCCTAGCACCCCAATCAGAACCACTTCCCCTAGTCTAAACCTCAGTGGGTTATGACAACACTTACCGACAACACTCAGTAAATGTTCTCATGATGGGAACTGGATGATGATAGACCGTCCTCTCAGACATGGTGGCCACCCTGGCAGAGCTCTCCAACACAGGGTTCAGACAGAGAGCTCAGCCTCGGCCTAACATAGTCTTTTAAAATAAAGTTTATGAGTTGCTGTTTTTCCCATGCTTATTTTAGCAGGTTTGGAAAATAGTTAAAAGTAGAGAGAAGAAAAACATCATCAAAGTTTCATCCCAAGGAAAACCCCTCTTGATATATTGTTAGATTTCTAGTCTGTTCCCATGAATAGTTCATACACATATTTTTAATCTATCATATCATAGATAAAATTTGAATTCTACTTTATCACATAACTTTAAACCTAAGTATTTCCTCCTGTTATTAATAGCATTTTATTCACGTATTTTTAAAGACTGAATACTATTCCACTGAGTGGTCTGCCACCATAATTCATTTAATCACATTGGATACTTGACACTTGGGTTATTTACAGTTGCCCCTATTATGAGTAACTCAGAGATGAGAATCTTTGTGCCTGAAGCTCCTTGTGTATTTAGGCTTATTTCCTTAAGCTAGAATCAAGCCTGCTGTGTTTTTTAGGTTGCTCTGATCTTCCTTCTCCTACAGCAGGAAGTCAATGAGCATGAGTTAGCTAAGTCTACAGGATGTGGGTGTAGTCTTGGGCACTTGGGGTTCATTTAAAATCTCTAATGCTGACAGCCTAATGGCAGAGGTAAAAATCAACAGTAAAATGAGATAATTACTCAGGTAGGCTGAAGATAATGGGTAGATTAAGGACTGCATGTGGGTTGGGAAACAGGAGGAGTCCCCCAAGGATGCTTTCAGGGTAGCCTCCCAGCCATGATCCATGACCAACTGCCAGGCTTTCCATATGAATATCTGAGCTCTGATACATAGCCCAGGTGAATATTCTAGAGAAGTGATCCAGAAGGAATTTGAAAGAGGTAAGGAATGGTGGGGAGACCTTTAACCAGGGGATTAGAGCAGAAGAGAATGTACATGATCCTGGAGCAAAGCCTAGCTGGCTCCCTGGGGAGAGGAGCCCGCTGAAGCTGGAGGGGAAGGCCAAGGAGAGCAGAGCAGGGCGTCACAGCAAGCCCCGATACCCTATGTCTAGTGGAGGCACTAGAACTCAGAGGGAGGGTCAGCCTGGCACTTCAAGAGCCAACTTACTCAAGAATCAGTGTGCCTCTCACAGGAAATGCTGAGATGAGCAAGACATTGCCCCTGCCCTCATAGGATCACAATCTAGAGAGATCTAGACATGTGCAAAAGGGCATTTAATGGCTGGGCCTGTGGCCCTGTATGCAGTCTGGGTGTGTGTTGGGCAATGGAGGAAGCTCATTAAGGACAATCCCAGAGGACCTCTGAATTAGTTTCTTAGGGCTGCCATAACAAAGTACAACCAACTTAATTGCTTAAAAAAACAGAAATGTTTCTCTCAGAGTTTTGGAGGCCGGAAGTACTGAATCAGGAGCTGTTAGGAACAGGCACCCTCTGAAGGTTCCAGAGAAGCTCCTGCCTTACCCTTTCAACAGCTGGTGGTTGCAGGCATCCTTGGCCTATGACTGCATCGCTCCAGCCTCTGCCTCCGCCATCACATGGTCACCTTCTCCCTGTGTGTCCGTGTCTGCCTTCTCTTCTTTTAAGGACATGGGTCATTGGAGTTGTACCCATGATAATCCAGTAACTGATACATGTGCAAAAACCCTATTTTTAATAAGGTCACATTCTGAAGTTCTTGGTGACATGAATTTTGGGAGGATACATATCCAACTCAGTGCAATGTCTCTGAAGAAAGTTTGAGAATGGTAAGTGTACAAGTCATTACAATAACAGTGACCTCTGCAGGGAAACCCAGCAGATGAGCCTGAACCTGGAAAAGCCGGTGTCCATGCTGCCTGTCACTACCAGACCCAATAAGCAGAGGCAGGGACTGAATCTTTATGGGTGCTGTATTCAGATGGTCGGTGATCTGACAGCAGGTTTGTTCCCTAATGGACTATCTTAAATTCCATCTGTATAACAGTCCAGCAAAACATGTGGCATGCTGCACTGGATCATGCATGATTCTCTCTCTGTCCTTTCAAAGCCGCATGGATCTCTTTCCTTCTAAAACCACATGGTGCTCTCTTTCTATTTCCTTGCAAGCTGCATGGAGTTCCCTTTTCTGCAAATGGCTGCCGCCTTATTTTTTAAATCCCTGATTGTGGCCTGTGATGCAGTGAGCAGGGTAACGAACCTTGCACAGGTCCTGTATGCTCTTTCCTCACTATTCTGTAGTCAAAACCCCTCCCATGTCCTTGGGGTCTTGGAAGAACCAAAGCCATGTGCATAACTAAGACACTAGCTACCAGCCATAGATATGCAAAGGAATCGTGCAAGCTGTCCCCTTTCCGCATTCCCAAACTGCAGGCTCTGGGGAATTTGGGAGCCCTGCTCTGTAACAACTTCACCCTGGAGTACAGTGGCTCAGATATCATCTTGATTGCCGTCCTTCAGAGGCACAAAGGTGGAACTGCTTATGGTCTCCTGGAGTCAAGGTGGGTCATACCTCTAGTTCCTGAAACAATAGCTTTTTACATACATTGATTACTAAGCTTATTAGCTGTACCTGAAACAAATTTTCCACCATTTGAGTCCCCCATCAAGCCCATTTCACCCTTGGCTGGCTCGGTCCCCAAATGCCTGCCCTTGTCACCAGTGTGTCACAGCCATACTGGATGACCGAAGGTAATGGCTGGACTAATCCCTTGATCAAACTTCCCAGGGCAGGAAGCTGGGCAGCCAGCAGAGCCTCATGTCTATACTGAGACAACCCCTCCACTGTGCAGGGCTGAAGAGAAAGGGGGAAAGCAAGGCCCCGCTGGAGCTGACCGCAGCTGCCCCCACACCGCATGCCCCACCCCCGCCCACTTCAGCCCTGCTCTCTCACAGGCACACTTGCTACAACTGAGTGAAGATATAACACTTCCTGGTTTCCTTTTGAGCCCAGACAAGGGAAGAGGGTGGGCAAGGAGAGATGGACAGGCCTGTCTATTTCAAAATAAACTAACCCCACCTTGTCTTCAAACATTCCACAGCAGGGTATGTCTCCAACTCCCCACCCCCAAAGTGACCACCCCCCACCCAGGGGTTGGGAAGAGTAAGAAGTAGACATGTACGTTTTTGCCTATACAATCCCAGACTCTCCCTTTACAGGAAAAAAAAAAGCAACTTCTCATCTTGCCGCAGCTCCTTGTCCCTACTTCAGGTGCGCTTGGAGTGTCCTCTCTCCCCAGCCCTGGGCTCCCCACACACTCACCGAGTCCTGGGGAGATGAGGTCCAAGTGTGAGGAGGAGGCGAGAGGATGCCGACTAATAAGTCCGTGTCCCAAAAGGATGCGATCACTGCAAGCTGAAGTTCCCACTGAACTGAACGCTGAGCTTCTGGGGTCTTGAGACTGCTTTAGTAGCAAGGTGCCAGGTCCAGAAAACACTGCCCAGGACCTGGCCCCGGGTCTAGGAGATGAGGCTGGGAAGGAATCACCACCTGCTGACCTTCAGGAAGGAGGGTGTGAAAGGGGTTGTTGCTGAGCCCCAGAAGGCAGAGTGAGTATTCCAGGGAAAGGGCAAGGGCTTTGGCTTCACCACGGGCGAGCTGCTTCCTAGCCGAACTTCAGTATCCCCATCTGCGTGATGGAAATAATAGTCACACCGTAAAAGAGTGGACAAGCCTCAGAATCTGGGGGATGGGATTCAGAGTGGAGCACAGCCATTTCCAGAGAGATGCCTTTGCATATCTATGGCTGGTAGCTAGGTTCTTAATGATGCAAATGGCTGTGCGCTCCACTGCCCCAAGGAGATGGGAGGGGCTTTGACCATAGAATGGTGACGAAAAAGCAAGTGGGCAGGACCGGCCACCACACTGACTGCGTCATAGGACATGATCAGGGTTTAAAAATAAGGCCGCAGCCATGAAGTGGGGAGCCATGTGATCTGAAAGAAGGAAATGTGCTCGGCAGCGCGAAAGGCGGCAGCCATTTGGTGCGCTGGGCCACGCAGTTTGAAAGGATGTAGAGGGACTCCCACTAGTCCACCATGAGGTCTGAGGTGAAAAAAGGGTTCCCGTACACCATGAGAAAACACACAATGGAAGAAGCATGTTAGAGGAGTGTGATGGAGCAGCTAGGCAGCTTTGTAAGAGAGCTGGTCCGCCATGGGAGACGGCCATGCGGCCTGGGCTAGTAGGACAGCAGGCCTGCTGCTGCTCTGATTGTGCCCGCTCCAGCTGACTCCGAAGCCACCAAGGACTCTGCCTTGCAGACCTGGACTCTCTTTGGACTCTTGGAACTCGGGACTATCTTAGGACTTGTGCCTTTCCTAGACTTCACCATGATCCAGTGCAACACAGCACATGCTTTTCTAAACTGTTTATTCAGAGGCTGATGACATCATACCCCAGATCCAGAAGGAGACAGCTGACAGATAAGGGATGGGGAACTATTGGGTTTGGTGTTGGCTTCTAGCCTTTTGGGGAGCAAAGGAAGTGCTGGGCCCCATGGGAGAACAGGGCTCTGAGCAGGAATGCTCACAGCTCTCCCCAGGTTGGAATATTGTAAATAAAGACCCGTTTTCTTCAACTCTGTTTGTTGGGTCCTACACCAGGGTGCCACGTGAACGAGCCCCCCTTTGCTCGGTGACAATACTTTCTATTAGCTTAGCACATAGAAGGTTCTCAACAGCATTAGTTTACCTTCTCCCCTACCCCCTAGGTTAGATGGACATGGAAAGACAGCCAAAGAATTGTTTGGAGCGAGAGTCTGGGGTTGTTCTGGGTGGAGGGGCTTGCTCATGGATGTGAGAGGGTTACAGCATGGCTCTTGCTAACTGAATAGCTCTGGAAGAGAGATGGGGAACTCACTACTTTTTGTGCTAGTTTTTGACAGTACAAACTGCTAGACACTTTTTTCATGTTTAACAAGTTCTGACTTACCATGCTGGTCACCCCAACTCCCTCCTCCCCAGGCAGCACGTCAGCCATTTGAAGGCCGCCCCCATGTCACCCCTGAGTCAAGGCCTGCCTGCACCTCTCTCTACTCAGATCCGTCACCACCCTCCACTCCCAAGTTCCTAGGCCATTGCCTTCTACTGCTTCTTCTGAAATCATTCTCTCTGCAGCCCCCTGGTTCGTTAATGAGTGACACACACACGTCACATACACACCCACACCCAGGACTGAGGCCGCCAGGCCAGGCCATGTCTCTCATTAATTAATCCATAGATTCATTCAACATTACTGAATGCCCACTGTGTGTCTGGCTCTGTGCTGGGTGCAGGGCAGATAACCAGAGAATAAGAAAGGCCTAGCCCCCTGCCTTGAGGAGCCCCTGGTCTGGTGGGGTAAGATGAGTGGGCATAGGTCAGCTCTGTCATGACGAAGATAAGCTGCCCACGAAGGCTGGCTGAGAGTTCGCTGGAATCACATTCACCCAGGCTTTGCGTGCAGCCTGCAACCATCCCTTCTGCTTGGAGAGAGAGAAGCCAGCCTCTGTGACCTGCGTGTTGCCAACCATATGGCCTCCAGCTCCTCTGGGCCTCGACCAACTCCTGGGCAGGCCTGTCCCTCCAGCAGGCAGCCCCAGGCCAGCAAACCTCTGCCCTTCACCCACCCCCACCCGAAGTCTGGTAACCAGTGCCACCACATGCACAGGTAAGAAAATAGAGCAAACCATTCATAACAGAGAATTTATTTGCTGCTAACAATAAAGCTTTATGCTGGCTCTTTCATGATGGTTATCTCATTTGACTTGCTGTTTGTTTGTTTTTTTTAAAGCTGCCGTGTGTTGAGCATCCACTGGGTTTGGCATTTTGATGTAGTATCTCTAATCATTCGCTGGAACTTTTTTAAGTAGGAGTCATCATCCTGTTTCACAGATGAGAAAAATAAACACAGGGGTTGTTTCATTGTATAAGTAATGTTTACTGAGCTCCTATCTACCCCTATGGGACTAGAACAGCAGTGGGGAGCAAGACTACCAATCTCTGACCTCATCAGTCTGGTCAGGCAAGTAAATAATTATCACTGTGATAAGCGCAGTGAAGGAAAAGCAGCAAGTGTTCTGGGGAAAACAGCAAGGCATTTACTTTAGTTGGGGTGGAGGGGGCAGGCTGAAGGATGGCTAAGCTGGGCTAACAGAGGAATACTAGTTAGCCAGGTGCAGGTGGGATGAGACAGCTGTGAGCAGAGGACTGGCATGTGCTAAGGCCCTGAGCTGGACAGACACTTTGCATAGTCAAGGATCTGATGAAGGACAAAGGGACTGGGGCTGATGGGAAGAATGAAGAAAAGGAGGCTAAAGAGCTGGGTAGGAGTTGGGTCCTTCAGGTTTTCAAAATCTATGGGAAGCTGATCTCAGTATTGGCTCCAGAGTCTGCCCTCCACCAAGCCTCAGCCAGAGACACTGCCCTTTTACTTATTTCCCTAAGTGATGCTGAGGCAGGTGGCTGGGAGAGGACACTTTAAAGAATACAGACGTAATCTTTCCACCATTTCAAGGATCCATTTCAAGGATCTTTCCTAAGAGGAGGGAAAGCTGTTGAGCCCCAGACTGTGCAGCAGGCTCACTGATGCACATCTGAATCCAGCTGCATCTGGTACCCAAACCAGAGGGACACTGTCTCTTCTAAAAAGAAAGTGGTGTCAGATGGGTGCAAAGAGGACCGGAAGAGGGACCCTGAAGACAAGGGAACGGTGTCAGTGAAGCCAGAGTCCAAGTGGCTCAGAGGTAGGTGAGGCAAGGCAGCCGCAGAGCCGCCAGCCTTCTCAGAGCCAGGTGTCCTCCATTACCCTGTGGGGGCCTCTCACATACCTGCCAGAGGGCTTTGGCATCTGAAACCCATTTGGGTTTTACAATACCTCTGGGAAGAAGAGTTTCTGGGATCATTCTCCCCCTTTCCAGATGAATAGTACACCGAGACTCAACTAAGTGAAGCCGTTCACTCATTGGCCTAGGTTAAGGCAGTGAATAGAAAAATGTGGGAGAGAGCCCGGCTAGACTTGTCAATGGGCAGCCAGGGTGGTCCTTGCACCCACCAGAGGTTGTGAGATAGCAGCAACCCCTGTTGTCATGGGCTCCATGGAAGTAGGAGGTGAGACAAAGTGACCTCTGGGCTTTGATCACTGGGGCTCTCTGAGGGCCTTGCTTTGGTTCAGGGCGTTCATGGAGATCCGAGAGCCTGAGCACTCTCACCATTGCACGACCTTGGGCAGCTACTCCCCACTCTGTGCCTCGGTTTCCTCATCTGTGAAATGATGTTGGACTAGTCAGTCACTGTAGTCCTGGAAGTCATTCCAGCTCTGACGCTGTCAAACTCAGTTCTGCCTGGGTGGGTCCCTGATTCCAGAGGGAGCTGGCACCAACGAGCAAAAAGCCAGAATGACAGTGACCCAGGTGCCAAGAGGAACAAGGAAGTTAGAAAATGTTTCAAATTAAGTTTCATTCGGAGTTGTTCTGAGAACTGGGTGGGGAATGGGGTGTAGGGAGGGAGGCCTGTCAGCTCCTGTGTACTGGGCAAAGAGGAAATGGAATCAGCTGCCATGGTATCCTGGCAGAGGTGTGTCAGGGGACCCCTTAGGGTGGGAGTCTCCCCACTCCACAGGCCCACAAGGAGCTCCCTCTCCTCTCACAACCAGGATAGGTGAGAAGAGCTGGACCTGGGCAGCAGCTCATGAAAGGAGTGTCCAATGGGAAGATGGGGCATGGGGAGTTTTGAGTCTTCAGCTCCCAGAACTTTCTTGCCATCACCCAGAACCCCAGTCAGGCCCTCACCGTCCGTGGGCCCGGTGTGAGAGCTCCCCAGAGGTGGCCTCCCCAAGGTGTGGCCGCTGTGCTCTCTCACCCTGCAGAACCCACCATGACAGCTCAGACCCACAGCTGTCCCTTTGTCTGCTCCTGGCTGGCTCTCCTGCGTTCAGCCTGAAACTGCTCTGAAGGCTGGCACATGGCAGCCTGGTTCCTTTGCCTTCCTATTTCCCGCTCTCTCCTGTACCCACTGCCCTCCAGTACTGGGCACCTACCAAGCCTGTCCGTGTCTGTCCTCGCACCTCCTAGACTCATGTCTCTTCTTCCTTGTACTTCCCGTTTTCTTACTTCTCTCCTTCCTCATGCACTCAGGCCACTGACTGGCCTTTTGCCCCTTGCTAAGACAGCTGACTCATCATGACCCCTTTGGCCCTCAGAAAATTTAACATTTATGAAAGATCCACAGTGAGGGTGAGCGAAAAAGGTGAAGGGATTAAGAAGTACAAATTGGTAATTATGTAAAAGTCACAGGGATGTAAAGTACAGCACAGGAAATGTAGTCAATAATATTATAATAACTACGTACAGTGTCAGGTGAGTACTTGAATTATTGGGGAAACCTCTTTGTAAAGTATATAATTGTCTAATCACAGTAGTGTACATCTGAATATAAAATAATATTAAATATCAGCTATAAATAAGAAATAAAGTTTTTTAAAAATCCCCATTTCCTAAAGCCCATAATTCTAGAATTAGAAGTTGCTTCAGCTGGGTCTATCCTTTCAGCCCAGTAGCCAAGAGACAGGTCTTATCAATACTGCAGCCTCTGAGGAAGTGGTTCCTGCTCACCAAACCCATGAGTTCAACAGCTAAATAAATCAGAATGCAGTTTATTAACTGCAGATATAAGATAGAACTCTCAAACTGGCTGAATGCATGGTACCTATTGATTTATTCTTCCCTGTTCCAATTTATTAGTCTTCATGGGGGATGTCCCATTGCAAAGATTAGATGATAAGGTGTCCCCTTCACAACTTTTGGGTATTTGAAGACTCAAATTAGGTAGCTTGATGAGCCTGGAACCAGAATTAGGGGAGAGGGAATCAAAAGGCCACAATTCCCAAAGCAGAACACTCTTCCATCAACAGGAAAAGAATTCTTAAAACCAATTATGTTTGGAGAAGGCCGCATACTTCATCTCTTCCTGGAAATTCAATGTGTGTGTTGGCTTATTCAAAGCTCTGAAGTGATCACAGCTTTAGCAGAAATTTTCCAAATTTATTTAACCTCAAAACCATTTTCCCCACATTTCCTAACACTTTTTTAAAGTATATTTTATTGATTATGTTGTTACAGTAGTCCCAATTTTTTTTCCATTTGCTCCCCTCCACCCAGTACCCCCCTTACCTCCAGCAATCCCACCCCCCTTAGTTCATGCCATGGGTCGTGCATATAAGTTCTTTGGTTTCACCCTTTTCTGTAAAATTCATAACTTCCCCCTGTCTATTTTGTACCAATTGTGCTTCTTAATCCCTGCACCATTTCCCCATTTCTCCCCCTTCCCCATCCCAGCTGATAACCCTCCAAATGATCCCCATATCTATGGTTCTGTGCCTATTCTGGTTTGCTTAGTTGGATTTCGTTTTTATTTTTTAGATTTAGTTGTTGATAGTTGTGAGTTTGTTGTCACTTTAATGTTCATAGTTTTGATCTTCTTTTTCTTAAATAAGTTCCTTTAACATTTTATATAATAATGGCTTGGTGATGATGAACTCCTCTAGCTTTACCTTGTCTGGGAAGCACTTTATCTGCCCTTCCACTCTAAACAATAGCTTTGCTGGATAGAGTAATCTTGGTTGTAGGTCCTTGCTTTTCATCACATTGAATACTGCTTGCCAGTCCCTTCTTGCCTGCAAAGTTTTTTTTGAGAAATCAGTTGATAGTCTTATAGGCACCCCTTTGTAGGTAACTCTGCTTTTCTCTTGCTGCTTTTAAGATTCTCTCTTGGGTCTTTCACCTTTGACATTTTAATTATGGTGTGTCTTGGTGTGGTCCTCTTTGGGTCTAGCTTGTTTGGGGCTCTCTGTGCTTCCTGGACTTGTATGTCTATATCCTTCGCCAAATTTGGGGAGTTTTCCTTCATTATTTTTTTACGTAAACTTTCAATTTTTTGCTCTTCCTCTTCTCTTTCTGGCACCCTTATGATTCGGATGTTGTCACATTTAAAGTTGTCCCAGAAGTTCCTAAGCCTCTTCTCATTTTTTTCAATTATTGTTTCCTCTTTCTATACTGGTTGACTGTTTTTTTCTTCCTTATATTCCAAGTAATTTATTTGAACCCCGGTTTCCTTCTCTTCACCATTGGTTTTGTGTGGATTTTCCTTCATCTAATTTAGTATAGCCTTCACTTCTTCCCTTAATGCATTTGCCATACTTAAGCATATCTGTCAAGCCTATGAGCCTCTTTATCACCAGTGATTGTATTCTACATCTGTTAGGTTGGCTGTCTCCTTTTCGCTTAGTTCTGCCACTGGAACCTTGATCCATTCCCTCTTTTGGACCATACTTCTTTGTCTCCTCTTGACAGGCTCCTGTGTTTGTTTGCCTCTGTCTTAGGTAGAACTGTTGCACCTGTTACATTGTAAGGGGTGGAGCCTTAAGTATTCGTCAGCACCAAATGGGTGACCTGTTTCAGCACATTGTGGCACTGTATGTGGGGGAAGGGTCAGAGAGAGAACAATGCCACTTGCTCAGCACTCGCCCCTTTTCCAGGCATCTCTCCCACTTCCGTTTGTAACTGGCGCCTCTCTAGCTGTTACCCTGGCCATCATTCCCAGAGAGGGTGGGTCTGCAGACTTTCTAGGACCATGAGGGCCCTTTAAACAAGTGGACCCTACTGAGAGACAGGCAGTTTCTGCCTCCACCCCAACCCCCACTGGTCTGCACAGTCAGAAACAATGAGGCTTTATTTTCCCTGGCGCTGGAACCATGAGCTGTGCAGTCTGGTCTGGTGCTGAGAGCACTCCCCAGGTGTCCCTCCCTACTTTTAAAAACGTATGACTGCGCCTTCCGCCAACCTGCTGCTGCCACTGCTGCCACCAGCACACCACGTCCTCTCTGCCCCAGCTCCTCCCCTCCTACATGTCTGGATGAGTATTTCTTCTTTATATCTTTGTTTGCTGGACTTCCATGCAGCTCGTTCTGGAACTTATGGTTGTCTCTAGTTTTGAGGTAGTTGCATTTCTTCTTAGTTGTGGAAGGAGACACAGCGTGTCTGTCTAAGCCTCCATCTTGGTTGGAAGTCTCTTCCCGAACACTCTTGAACAGTTAATACCAGGGATGGTTTCTGGGAAGTGGAGAGCTATGTTCCTGTACCCAGAGACTCTCCCCACCCAGTTTAGTCTCCTGGCCTCTGCTGGCAGAAGTTTTTTTTAATCCTCACCCAGTGACATGTTTATTGACTTGAGAGAGAGAGAGAGAGAAGCATTAATCAGTTGCCTTCCTTATGCACCCTGACCGAGGATTGAACCTGTGACCTAGATTATGTACCCTGACTGGGAATCGAATTGGCAGCCTTTTGGTGTATGGGACAACCAATTGAGCCACCTGGCTAGGGCTGCGGGCAAATTCTTTATCAGTGTTATTTGCAGTGCATAGACAATTGACAGGCTTTCTACACCCTGATGTCGGCTGGGAAAGCCTTTTTGTGCTAAAGATGACTTTCATCAGCAACAGAGGAGGAAAGTGCTGCTTAGAAAAATAGGATGAAGAAATTTGAGAAAATAACAATTATAAACTGTGGTTGAACTGCCTAATAAAGGAGTAAATGTCTTTGAGGGATTTAGAAATGTGGGCATGAGATCTGGGGATGAGATCTGGGAGAGACCAGAATTGCTCTGACCTGTTCAGTGAGCAGAATCTGAGTGTGAAGGTGGTCTCGGGGGGCTCAGGAGAAGCCTTGGAAAAGGAGAGGAAGCCAGATTTAACAAATAAAAATGTAGAATGTTTACTAAAATTTGAATTTCACATAAACAATTGGTAAATTTTAATATAATATATCCCGTACAATATTTGAGATATACTAAAGATCATTTGTTGTTTATGTGAAATTCTAATTTATCTGAACCTCCTGTATTTTATCTGGCAATCCTATGTAGCAGCAAGAGAGGAGGCCTGGGTGGCTGGAGTGAGGGGAACTAGGGGAGAGGTGGACCAGGTAGGATAGAGAAAGACTGCCTGCTGCTCTGTGACAGACAGCTGTTGGCCACACAGTAAAGCCAGCGATTTGGAGACCACGGTCAGAGTTCTGTGCAGGTGGGTGCCTCCTGAGGGTGGGGGATGGTGGCAGGGATCAAGGAGAAAAAGGCCATGTCTCACATTGGGGTTGACACAGGGACAGAAACAAAAAGCAGAACAGCCTTGTGCAGGGTGGTGTTCAAGACACCATGAGACGATAGTGAAGGGGTGTGTTGAGCGAGGGGGAGGGGTGGCCCAGAGCATCACAGATCCACTCATCATCAGAGGATTCTCAGTGTTAGTGGGAACACTGGACTTGATTGAAGAGGTGGAATTGGGCTTATTCCAGCCTTCTCTTTAGACCCCAAGAAAGGGTGACTCCAGTTGACATCTGAGTCACATTTGTGTATGTACACAAATACACATGTATGTCTCTGTGTGATCTTATCTCTTACATGTTAGTTTTACTAGTCTAACTCTTGAAATCCTAGCAGTGTCTTATTGTGGCCCTTAAAATGGACCTCAGAGATAGGTTATGTCCATATTTTCATTGTAGATAGGAAGAAACTGAGGCCCAGAGGAGTGAAATGGCGTGTCCAAGTTGCACAGCTGAGCCAGAATGAGAACACCCTGTGGTAACCACAGCTCTTTTTGTTCTTCTAGGTTCTCTCTCTACATTCAGAAGGGTTGACATCTCTGTCTTGGTTTCCTCATCTTATAAAATGGGGACAATAATAGTATCACATAGGGTTGTTGTGAGGATTAACTGAAATAACAGGAGATTAAACATGTCTTCCACAGCTAGGTGTTCAGTGAAGCCTGGCTGTTTCTATTGTCATCTTTGATGCCTGTGTTGTTTCAGTCCTCTGAGAAGCTGATGCCATGACAAGGTTAGGCACAAAAAAATTGGAGAAAATGCCTCAGAAGGAAAAGAGGAGTATATTAATTATCTATTGGCAAATAACAAATTGCTCTAAAACTTAGTGGCTTAAAACAACAAATATTTGTTATTTCACCCAGTTTCTGAGCATCAGTGTCTGGAGAGACTTAGCTAGATGGTTCTGACTCTTAGAAGGTTGCAGTGATCTGTCAGCAGGGGCTGCAGTCACCTGAACCCTCCCAAGCTCCCTCATGTGGTTACTGGCTAGAGGTTTCAGCTGTTCACCACGTGGGCTGGAGCTGCTCACCAGCATGGCAGCTGGCTTGAGAGAGAAAGAGAGAGAGAGAGAGAGAGAGAGAGAGAGAGAGAGAGAGAGAGAGAGAGAGAGAGAGAGAGAGTTGAAGGAATTAGCTCACAATTGTGGAGGCTTGGTGAGTTCAAAATCTGATGGAGGAGGATGGCAGGCTGGAGACTCAGGGAAGAGCTGCAGTTCCAGGTCAAAGGAAGTCTTCTAGAAAACCAGGAAGAGTCTGTGTTCAGATGAAGTCAAAAGGCAGTCTGCTGGAGAATTCCCTCTTCCTCAAGGAGGTCAGACTTTTGTTCTATTTATGCCTTCAACTGATTGGATGAGGCCCACCACATTATGAAGAGCAATCTACTTTACTCAAAGTCCACAAATTCAAATGTAAATCTTACCCCAAAACACTCTCATTGGAACATCCAGAATAATGTTTGAACAAATATCTGAGCATTGTGGCCCAACCAAGTTGATGCATAAAATTAACCAGCATAGTACCACTTTTTAAAAAAATATGTTTTATTGATTATACTGTTACAGTTGTCCCAATTTCCCTTCCCTCTGCTTCCCTCCACCCAGTGGTCCCCCTCCCTCCAGTTGTCCCCCCCTTTTAGTCCATGTCCATTGGTTGTGTATATAGTTCTTCTCAACCTCTTCCTGTCTATTCCATTCCTTCCTACTATGCTTCTTAATTCCTGTACCATCTCCCTCCCTTACCCCTTTCCCCCTCCATGCTGACCTCCCCCCAATATGTTCCCCATACCTATGGTTCTTTTTCCACTCTCATTGCCTATTTAGTTTGCCTTTGTTTCAATTCCCTAGCTTCTGTTGTTGGTTCTTGTGATGCAGTTTTCATTTTAGTGTTCATAGTTTTGATCCTCTTTCTCCTAAACAAGTCCCTTTAACATCTCATATAATAGTGGTTTGGATCTAATGAACTCTTTCAGTTTTACTTTGTCCTGGAAGCACTTTCTCTGCCCTTCTATCCTGAATGAGAGCTTCACTGGATAGAGTAATCATGGTTGTCGGTTTTTGCTTTGCACTACTTTGAATATTTCTTGCCAGTCCCTTCTTGCCTGCAGTTTCTTTTGAGAAATCAATTAACAGTCTTATTGGAGCGCCTTTGTATGTAATTCTCTTTTTCTCTCTTGCTGCTTTTAAGATTCTCTCTTTAGCCTTAACTTTTGACAATTTGATTATAATGTGTCTTGGAGTGGTTCTCCCTGGGTCCAGTTTTTCTGGAACTCTCTGTGCTTTGTGGACCTGTAAGTCCTTCCCCAAGTTTGGGAAATTCTGCTTTATTATATTTTCACTTAATTTTTCAATTTCTAGTTCTTCTTCTTCGCCCTCTGGCAATCATATAATTCTTATGTTTGATCTCTTATAGCTGTCCCAGAGGTTTCTGATCCTCTTCTCACTTTCCTTGCTTCCTGTTTCCTTTCTCCGTATTGGTTGACTATTTGTTCCTTCTCTATGTTCCGGTTTGCTGATTTGAACTCTGGATTTTATTTCCCCACCATCTGTCTCGTATGTGTTTTTGTTTTTTTCAGTATGAGTGGTTTTCAATTCTTTCTCATCTTCTTCCAAATATTTTGTTAATTCTGTAAGCCACCTAATAACAATGGCCCTGAACTGAACCTCTGACAGGTTTCTTATTTGTTCATCTGTCAGATTCTTCATCTGTTGCCTGGTGAGCTGTGCCACCGGGATTTCTATAGTTGTCTGCCTCATTTTGACAGATTTGCGTTTTGTTTTCTTGGGCCAGCTACAGGGGGTGGAGCCTGTGTACTTGTTGCAATCCAGTGACCGGCTGGGATCCGCAACCTTTTTCGCAGCGCTGTGGCACTTTGTGTGGGGGCGAGGTCCAAGATGCATTCCTGCCATTATTCTCTGCTGGGATACCCGGATCCATCCTCCCACCCTCTGGGCCTCACTGTCCGAGGCAATGCGGTGGCTGATTTTCCCAGCGTTGGGGTCGGGAGCTGCTGGGGCTCGACTGCAGCCAGGATTGTCCTCCCTGCCGCTGGGATTGTTCTCCCTGCCGCTGTCCCTGGTGCTACTGCAAACAGCACTGCCCACTTTCGCTCTTCCTACCTGCCCAAAGGGCGCCGCTGGTTAATAACTTTGTACCTTGGGCTTCTGTGTAGTTTTATTTTCTGGAATTTCTAGTTATCTTTTGTTTTGATGTAGTTGTATTCCTTTCTAGTTGTAGAGAGAGACCGAGCATGTCAGTCTAAGCCTCCATCTTGGCCGGAAGTGTCTCGCATAGTACCACTTTAAACAGATCTTTGCAAGCACTAGGAAATATTTGAAAAATCATTTTTATAGTTTCATAGTTTTAAAATTATACTATAATTTTAGCCCTGGCTGGTGTCGTTCAGTGGATTGAGTGCCAGCCTACAAACCAAACGGTGGCCGGTTTGATCCCCAGTCAGGGCACATGCCTGGGTTGTAGGCTGGGTCCCCAGCTGGGGGCGTGTAAGAGGCAACCACACATCGACGTTTTTCTCACACAATGAGGTTTCTCTCCCTTTTTCTCTCCCTTCCCCTTTCTCTAAAACTAAATAAATCAAATCTTTAAAAATAAAAATTATACTATGATTTTAATTTGCATTTTTACCACTTCTGAGAATTAAACAGCTCTTTTTCCGTATGTGACCCCAGAGAAACCAACCAGTGAGTGACTCTGAGCATTGACACTGGGAAGAGCTGGATTCCTATCCCCATAGAATTGACTCTGAGGTCATACTCTGTGACAAAAAGTATAAGTCTTGGCAGTCTGGGTCAGCCCTGGGAACTCTTTATGTCATACAAAAATCTGCATCATAAAGAAGACTAATATTTAACACAAAAGGGTGACAAGGGACCTAATGCAGCCAGCAGGAGCTCCCTAGGTAGAATGGATGAGAAGGACAGGGGCAGCTTGAGGCTGAAGTAACATCTGTGTAGTTCTATATATGTATTGATAACTTCATCGGAGGCCTCTTTCCCTGGGTCAAATGCCACAAATACCTACTGGGTAGTTCCACTTGGATGTCTCAGACACTCCAAATTCACATCGCTCCCAGAACCTCATCACTGTATAATGAAACTACTCTTTCATTTCAATTAAAATTTTTATTAAGATAAAATTCACATAAAATTCATCATTTTAACCATTTTAAAATGTATAATTCAGTGGTGCACCCTCCTGTTGTATGTTGTAGCTGAGTCTTGAATGCTATTGACCCTCTCATAGGTAGAGTTAACCCTTCAGACTGGTTAACTATAAGGGCAAACCTTGATCACCATGTAAGAGTTGCTTTGCAGGGGCTACACCTGAGATAAAGTGGTTCTCAGAGAGGCTGATGTCTGGCAGAATCCCTGCTTTGGGTGCGCTGCTTGTGTGGCTAGTTAGGTAAGCTCTGGTGTGGTCTGAAGCCCATCACTGGTAGTGTTGGTTCTGGGTCCACTTGGGCAGTGTTCAGGTACAGGTCAATGTCAGACATTGTGTGTGACTGGCCTTGGGCTACTGTATGGAGGTACCACACTATTCAATGTTTGTGTCTGCATCTACTGTGCCTGGATGTGCATGGGAGGGGCCCATCTGTACAAGGGCCAACGTCCTCCAGCTTAGAGCTGGGGGCAGATCTATAAAACGTCCACTTGCACCTGTCAACTACTCCTCCTGATCTTCCTCCAGAGCCTTTTGGAGAACGATTGTGAAGTGGGCCCAGGCTGGTCACGATGTACAGACCTTTCCACGGGTCATAAGCTTGGTAGGGCAGGGTGACCACAGTTGGGAGGACAGAGCTTGTGGTTCCCCTACTTGGGAGCTGCATGGTCAGGCACTTAGAGGGAAACGTGGCCCCTACTCCAGAGCCAAATCACTCAGTCTCTGCCAAAGTCTCCAACTCTAGCTCCCCCCAGAGGAGCACACAGCAGGTTCAGGTTGGGTGCGGCCAGCTGTCCCCTCTGACAGAGCAAGCCTAGCAGGGCAGAGCCACTGGGGCTCAGGAGAATAGATCAAAACAGTCTCCTGCTTAGGGCGGTGCTGGCTGAGCCAAGAGGAGGGGGCCCAGACAATAGAGCATGGTGGTGGGCGGGCCAAGTGATCCAACAGGAGGAGGGGTGCCAGCTGTGCACTTGAGATAGGAAAGAATGGCGTCCTTTCCAAAGCTACACAGTTCAATCACTGTCTGAGTCTCTGCCAAGAGCTTCTCCAGAAAAGAACACCCCAAAGGTCCCTGCTGGGTGCAGCCAGCAGGCCCCTCAGAAGGACCTGAGCAGAACCATGTGGTGTCGCCAATAGCTGGAGGACTGAGCAGTGTGCTCCCCAAGCTATTGCTGTAACAGGAGTGCTCGACCATGGGAAGGTGGCTTCTGGATCTCTAGCAGATTCTCTTCTCCCCCAGACAGACTGAATCTCCACAGATTGTCACCACCAGGTGCTATGCGGGCTCCTCTTCTGTCTCCGTTGCTCTGGGTTGGGGATCCCTGTGTGGAGTTTCGCAGCCGAGATACCCCTCCAGCTTCTCATCTGCCGCCATACCTGAGGGCAGTGGCTAACCCTTTCTGCATCTTCGCCCTTCTCACCAGTCTCTATATGGCTTCTTCTGTAAATTTTTGTTTATAATATTTCAGTTCAGCTAGCCATCAGGTGGTTATTCAAGTTGATAGCTCTGTAATTTAGTTGCAAATCTGGTTTGGTGCCAGGAGCAGGTGAGTGTAGCCTCTACCTACTCTGCATCTTGGAATCCCCTGAAGTACTTGATCTCCTGCCCACTTTCCAAACTGGACTACGCCCCAGACAAGCCTCCCCATGGCAGAACACTGAGGTGCATTCTTACATTTACCTCTCTCTCAGGTGGTCATGTGGCTGACCCCTTCTCCTTGTTCAAGTCCACAGTGTCACCTCCAGAGAGGTTTTCCTTGATGATGCCAGGCTACTGCCCAGTCATTCTATCATATTTCATTTGTAGCACTTATAGCTACCTAAAATCTAATTTGTGTGCTTGTTTATCATCCATTTCCTTGCACTAAAATATAAATTTCCTGAGAGCAGCAATCTTGCCTATCTTATTTACCCCAGAACCTACATCAGAACAGGGTCTGGCACACGGAAGGGACTTGGCAACTATACATTCAGTGACTAATGTGAGAACAATTCTTTTATTAAATCACATAGTGATTTTTAAGTCACAAATATGAAGATCCTTTGCTGAAGTTAAAAGCCCCCTATCAATGCAATGCACACCTCTCCTTGACTTTATCTTACTTTAGGAAAGGTCATTTTCTGACCTCCATGGCCCCCAGCCATCCTGGTTCTTCCCCAACTCTGACTGGTCCTTTGTCTACTTGCTTCCTGTCTCCTCTTCCTCTCTCTTCCCCTTCCAGTTGGAGACCCCTCCCATGGCCCTGCTTAGACATCTCAAAAGAACTGCCATTCTACATTTTGTCCCAGAGACTGTGTCTATCCTAAAAAGCAAGATAGCTCCTCTAGGTGAATTTGTTCAAAATCAAACAATCAATCAGTCAATCAACAAATGTTCATTGAGTGCTTACTATGTGCCAGCAGTTATTTGCCAGGTTGTGGAGACATGATCCATGTCTCATGGAGCTCCCAGTCTGTTGGGAAATCTCTCCCCATTCCTCCTCACCCACACCCTCCACCTGCCCCTCTTCTTTCCCTTGCCGCCCCCTCCTTCCTCTCTGCGCCTCAGATCTCTCTCCTGGCACCCATGGACAATGCTGAGTAGCTGCCAGGCTCACCAACTGTACTCCTTTGGGCTTGGTTTCCACTGCAAAGTTCAGCCTTGTCTCTGCTCCTTCTGGGGAGATTTCTGTGCAGTAGTCCCTTGGCTCAGACAGAAGGGGGTGGCAGAGATAATGGGGTCACCAGGAGGACAGGGAAGAAGTTCTGGCCTGCAGAGCAAGGACTCGACTTGAGATTTCGTAGCTTCTGAGGCTGCTCTGAAATGACCAGGGCCAAGCCTGCCCCAGGGAAAACGGAAAGCACAGACTGTGGTGAATCTAGTTGAGGCTGTTACTGGGTGTGGGGTTCCAGCAGCGACTGGCCTGACCTGCCCACACACGCAGTGGAGAGAAGTACTGGCTGCCCTGGGTGTCCAGCCTGCACTGGCTCTTCCCTCTCCTTCAAGTCTGTCACACATCAACATACTTCCTGCTTGGCCCTCACTCCTGCTCCCTGGGACCATGCAACAGCCTCCTCCCTAATCATGCCAACTCCAGGAGCCCCTCTGTGGTGCCCCACTCTTGCTGAACAACACAACACTTTGCCTTGGTCTCTGGGTGGGCAACAGCCATGCTTTTCCAGCTGTTTCTCCTACTAATCTATGAACACTGTGATAGACCACCACATTCAGTAGCACCCCCTTCCCCCCGCACTCCCTCCCACTCTTCCTGGGATGGGTTCTTTAGAAAAATGGAGGGGGGAAAATAGAGATGCTCTTAATATAATAGTGCACCAAAGTTGGGAAGTCATCAGTGCTGACAAAAGAAAGGTTTGCCGGTTTGATGGATGTGCCTTACTGAGGCTCAACATAGAGGGCTGTCTTCCTTCAACATCTTCTCCGCCTAAAGTTTCCTCACCAGCTCCAGGAGTTGTAAGAGTTGACAGAGCCAAGACCCTTGGGCTGGTAGAAGGGTGTACAAAACCCAATGTGTGTGTGTGTGTGAGGGGTCTACAGAGACCTACTCGGGCCTCCTGGATCTGGGCCTGCTGGTCTCTCTGGAAGTCTGTTTGTGATGTATGGAGGTGGACAGCTACTTGGGGTGCCACCTGAAGAAGAGGGCCTGAGGCCATGGTTCCATCTGCCCACCAAGCTCTGAGGGCACAGGGCGTTAAGGTGGGAGTTCCCTAGGTAGGCCCAGCTCCTCTCAACCTCAAGTTTCTACTGTTGCCCTGGGTCCACAGAGGAGGTGGGCCCTAAAGCCTTATTCTTTTCTGTATAAACATACCTGGCAACACCCTGGTGACCACAAAATTTTTAATAAGCTACATACACCTGCAAAGCAACCCACAGGGAAAAGATGGGTTTTGGTGACAGGCAGAATTGGGTTCAAATCTTTCTTGCTCCCCTAATTACTAGCTATGTGAAGTTGGATGCATTATTTAAGATCTCTGAACTTGATTTTTTTCAGCTAAAGGAGAGGGAATCATAACATGTAACTCCTAAGCTTATTGGGAGGATTAGATAAATAACATGAAAAGTTCCAGTTTCCTCTAGAGGACCAGTGGTTTTCAACAAGGACAAGTAACGACCCCTAGTGGCAAGTCTGGGAAATCCTGGGGGTATTTTGAGTGGTCGCTGGTGTAAAAAGCAGGGACCAGAGATTGCCTACAGTGCACGGAGCAATAATGTACAATTAAGACAAGTCCTCTGTTCTGCATGGCAAAGCAGGTTCCCCCCCACACACACACACAATTTTAAGACACTGAGTTTTCCAGGAACACAAATACTGAGTAAATGGAGGGAATTTCATAATGTGTTTTGTTTGGCACTTTACCAAGAGTTGTTTACCGATTTGGAAAATTTTATCACTGACATTACTGTCACTTAGTGTCTGGGAGATAACCGTGCATCAGTTCACATTCATAACGTCACATCTGACCCTTGTGATATCTCTCAGTGCGGCACTTCTAAAGCTCTCTCTGCACACACATTCCCTGGGAGGTAGTGATTCCAATTCCATCAGGTCTGAGGTGGGGCCTGAGATATGCATTTCCCACCAGTCTCCAGGAGAAGGGAGTGCTGCCAGGTCCAAGTGCAGTCACACCTGATCAGTGACATGTACATTTTCTAATAAAGTATCCTTCTTTTTGTCAGAACACGGAGGCAGCTAGGATGCACACCTGGACTTTTGATATATGCTAATCAACATTGCCCTGTACTTAGTCCTTCCCAAAGATATGCTGATGGACCTAGCAGTTCCCAAAAGATATGTTATATAGATCTAATTATTTGTGGATTTCTGCTGTTAAGTCTTATGTTCTTTAAAACACCCACAAACACATATCCTTGCCTCCCCCTACCAAACCAGGCTAGTTTTAGAAAACTTAGAGATACCATTTCCCTACTTTCTAAACACAGTTCAGCTTTACCAGTTGCTGCCAACCATCCAATTCTGATTGGGGAGGTCTGTGTTAAGGTGCTCGCCAGCTTTTAATCCAGAACCGCATGAATTCCCAGCCTCCTTGTGAGCTGCATGGAGTTTTCCCTTCTCAAAGCAGCATGGTGTACCCTCTTCCTTAAAACTGCATCGTCAGTACCTGTTAAATCCGCCTGGCCAGCCTCCTTAAAATGTCTGCAGCTTATTTTTAAATCCCTGACTATGTCCTCTGATGCAGTGGGTGTGGTAACCAGTTCTGACCATTCACAGAACCTCACGCAGGCTCTGTAAGCTCTTTCAGTACCATCCCATGGTCCAAGACCCCTCCCATCTACCTGAGGCCTTGAATTCATTAAAGCCATTTTGCATAAGAAAGACAGTAGCCATCAGCCTCAGGCATGCGGAGGCATTCTAAAAGCTGCTTCCTTCTCCCCATCCCTCAGCCGCAAACTCTGGGGATTTTTGGAACACCCCTGTTTCTGTAACAGTTTCCCCCCTTTCAGACTAAGACCCTTTATAATCTTATAAAGGACAATGGGCGAAGGCCTCATGCTCCTCTAACTGCTTCCTGCTGGACGTGGCCGTCGTCCTACCTACCCTTGGGTCTAGAAATCCCTAATAAGAGTGGGGAGGTAGGGGAGGGCGGCCTTCCCACATGGGGAAGGATCTTGCAGAGTCCAGGTCAGTTGGCTGTTCCTGGGTAGCAGCATGCTTAGTTTCCAAGGGCTGGCACTGCTGGACAAGCTGGCATCCTTGTCGTATTCTGAGGGCAACAGATTTGGCAACAGGGTTAAAAATACAATTCAACCTACAAACACTATATACAAAAGGCAGGGGTTAATTTTTCAATGTCCTACATTAGGAAAAAGAAATGGCTTCTTTGGAGGAAGGTGTGCAGGGCATGTCACACCTGTTCAAAGCCCTTTTGCCCACTTCACTTAGCTTGGACTGAGGGGTGTATTTTAGGATTTCCCCCCTCTCAGACCTCTGGGCCCTTTCTGTCCAAGCCATTAGGACAGAAAAGAGAGACCAGTTTTAAAGTGAAGCCCACAGACCACCCCATACATCACCAACTCAACCACTTAGTTCAGCCAAACCGTTAAGTCTCAAGAGGCGGCAATGCAGATGGGCTTCTTAAGTGAGGCCTATATGTACAGATAATCACTCAGGTAGAGCTCATAGGCTTATGCCCTATGAAAACAGAAAGAACACACATGTTAATTCACACAACATGATTCACAAATCAGTCTCTTAATCTGAGAGACTGTCTTATTGGGAAGACATCCAGTTGCAAAGCATTTGACATTCTTCTTGCCTGTAAATAAAGCATCCTTTATAATGTCACAGACCTGGTTTAACTTTTAAGTGAAAACAAACTTTATAGACAGTTAGCTGTACTGAGCATTGTGATTTTCCTTGAGTCATGATTTTTCTCCTTAAGATCACCCTCCTTGTCAGTAAAGGGACTGCATTAAGTCCACAACAAGAGCAGCAGTGATTGATCACATATGATCTTTAAGTCTAATTTGCTGGAACTTACACAAGGAACCTTCATGTTGACTTTTAGTCTGCCCATCAGGGCACAGAAGCTGAGCCACATACCTGCCATTCAGCCTTGCCTGTAAACACCTGCTTTCCCAAGTCCTTTGGGTTTTCCATTGTGCCTTAAGGTTCTTTCTAGCCATCTTTCAGGAAAGCAACCTTTGTTCCTTCCCTGGAAAGATTGCCATGAACCACACAACCAACCAAGGTGCCAGGCTTTTTTTCTTCTGGGCTTTCCTTAGCTTCAAAAGTCAAGTCCAGTTCCTCCAGGCTTTCTGGTAATGACCAGAGCCTAAGCATGCCTCCCTTGGGCATGTCATCCCAGTCAAAGTCTTGGTTAACAAAACCTCTATTAACAACTGGTCTTTTTAGTTTTATGCAAAGAAACCTAATGTCATTACTTACTTTTTTAAATTGCCAAATTCTGGAGGAATCAGGTAGGGAGAAAAATATACAGTGTGAAGGAAAATCCTTGTCCTTCTAATAGTCCCTAAAATTGCATTTCCATGCCTTATACTTTCTTTTGTTCATTCTCTTACTTGTGAAGTTTTAACTTTCCCTGGGAAACCTTAATTTTCCTTTCAGATTATATGACCAGTACCAATACAAAGAATTCCAGACCCTTCCTAGGCCTCAGAGAATTCTAGACTTCACATAGGTCTCCAATGGCTAATGCCAAACCAAAGAATTCCAGACCCTTCCTAGGTCTCAGAGAATTCTAGACCTTACATAGGTCTCCAATGGCTAATGCCAAACCAAAGAATTCCAGACCCTTCCTAGGTCTCAGAGAATTCTAGACCTTACATAGGTCTCCAATGGCTAATGCCAAACCAAAGAATTCCAGACCCTTCCTAGGTCTCAGAGTATTCTAGACCTTACATAGGTCTCCAATGGCTAATGCCAATCCAACACAGGGAATTCCAGATGACCCTTCCTAAGTCACCAGTGGCTAATGCCAATCCCAACACAGGGAATTCCAAATGACCTTTCATAGGTCCCAGGCTAAATGCCAATACAAGGTACAGAAGCCATACAATAAGACCACAAGTTGTTGAGGTTTCCTTTCCCCAGGTTTAAAAACTTTCACAACCTTATTATACATTTTTATGATTTTTTCATAGACCTTTTACAACATTTCCAAACTTTCCATATATTTGCTCATTTAGATTTAGCCATAACCTATTTTCCAATTCTTGTTTTTTTCCACACTGTAAAGGACTCTACCCAAACTTAGTATTTGGCAGCTAAAATTTTTTCTAGATTTGCAAGCATATGCCTACAGTTTTTTTAAGCTTAGACCTTGCAAACACCTGTCATGCAGCAATGACCTGAATGTTTAGACATATACCATTTTGCAAACAAAGCACATCACCTTAAGAGCATACCTAACCCACCATTTTGCCCACTTCAAAGATGGTAGCATTACATGTAGCACCTTTAAAGATGGTGGCACCCATAAGTACCACCCACAAGATGGTGGCAAACCCACGTGACTCATCCACCATGGTGGAGCACTCACGTGGCTTACCCAAAATGCCAGTGCACCTATGAGGCTTAGTGTCCAATTCACAACCTTCATGAGGGCTCTGGAGGGAGAGACCCATTTCTCCTTCTGCAGGGGTGGAGTCATTGGCCTTGCAGTCACTTCAGAGGCCAGAACCAAAAAGGGTGGTATGACAAAAGTCCCTTGAGTTTGCAAAGGGGTGAGAACTGTGGAAGCCACTCCCACCTGTGGAATGGGTGGTGTGGTGGAAGCCGCCTCCACCTGGGGAGAGGGCAGTGCCAAAGAAACCACCTCTACCTGGGGAGAGGCAAGGACCAGAAAACATATATACCACTCAGGCATCCATAATTCTATTATTCCTAGGAGTACTCTTAATCGGACAAACAAATCTAGCAACCACAATCCCATTTTTTTTTTCAGAAATGCTCAGAAATAATTTTAGCAAACAATCTTACTTCTCTAATCCTTTCCCAGTTCTGTTTTCTTTTCACCACACAGGTGTACTTAGGCGGCCGGCGCCCTCAGAAGGGTTTCTCCCAAGGGGGTCAACCTGCCACGGGCAATTATTAATGTCCCATCTGGGTCGCCAAATTGTTACAGAACCCCTGGGCTGCTCCAATTGAAAACAAACCCACGGGCTCTTTAGTTAGGGGCCCGATTGCCCACCGCCAAAATTATAACTCTCAATACCAGAGTTCAGTGAAAAGAAAAAGAATTGTTTATTTAACAGTCATATAGATTTAGTTATTTGCGGATTTCTGTTGTTAAGCCTTATGTTCTTTAAAACACCCATAAACACATATCCTTGCCTCCCCCCTACCAAACCAGGCTAGTTTTAGGAAAGTTAGAGAAACCGTTTCCCTACTTTCCAAACACAGTTCAACTTTACCAGCAGCTGCCAATCACTCAATTCTGATTGGGGAGGTCCTTTCTGTGCTGTGGTGCCCTCCAGCTCTCAATGCAGAACCGCCTGGATTCTCAGCCTCCTTGCAAACTGCCTTCTTCCTGCAAACCGCATGGATCTCCTCTCCTCAAAACCACATGGCGAGAGCCTCTTAAAGCAGCCTGGAGACCCCTTCTCCAAGCCACACGGAGAACTTAGCTTCTTTATTCCGCATGGGGAAGGCCCCCTTCACTAAGCCACATGGAGGGGGCAAGAGAGCGAGAGAGCAAGCGAGAGAGAGAGAGCTAAAATGTCCACAGCTGCTTATATATCCCTGACTGTGTCCTCTGACGCAGTGGGCGTTGCAAACAGTTCTGACCATTCACAGAACCTTATGTAGGCTCTGTGTGCTTTTTCCATACCGTCCCCTGGCTCAAGACTCCTCCCATCTACCTGAGGCTTTGGATGCATTAAAGCCATTTTGCATAAAAAAGACACTAGCCACCAGCCTCAGGCACATGAGGCATTCTAAAAGCTGCTTCCTTCTCCCCATCCCCCAGCCGCAAACTCTGGGGATTTTTGGACTCCCCTGTTTCTGTAACACTTCCACAGCAACTTTGTCCTCCTCTGGTTGTGCCTGGCCCCCTCCTGGGGCAATTTCACCTCTGCCCAGAGTCTGGGTCCTCAAGGCTCAGAGCAGCCCCAGGGTCCCAAGGAAAGAGAGGCAAGGGCCCAGGTGGGGGAACAGAGTAGTTGTTTTCTGTGCAAATGAAAACGCACACACTTTTCTGAGTTCTTCTGAGTTTCCATCCTGGCTCCTCCATTGACCACTTGGGGAATCAGGGTCCATTAATCCAAAATAACTTTCTAACACACTAAAAACTACAGTTATTGCCATGATCTATTTCTACAATGTTTGATTTCCTCTGACTACAAAACACCCACACCCACATAGATGATTTAGAAAATTGAAAAACTTATAAAAATAAAAAGAACTGAAAATCACCCACAATTTCCCCACCCATGGTCAGGCACTGCTAACTTCAGGGTAAATAACATTCTGGGTTCTTTTCTCTGCAGAGTTACAGCTGAAGTGCCATTAGCAGCCACTACCATCTGTCAGGGCAGCCTTGCTCTGAGAAATCACCCGGAGACCACTGTGGGATTAGGCAATGGATTTATTGAGGGAAAAGGGGGAGAAGAGGGGGAAAAGGAGAGGCAGCTCCCAGACCAACTCAAGATCCCCGTTGGAGCAAGGGGAATGGGGGGCAGGGGACATGGGACTGGGACCTGCACTTCTGCAGGGACTTTTTTTATACTTGTCAACCACACATTTTGATGAGAGTGAGTTTGCTTATCAACATATTCAGTAGATCATTTACATCTGATTGCCCCCCCCCCCCAACACACACACACCAGGTTAGTTAACACATCAGGCTAGGTCTATTACCATTTCCCTGGGGAATGGTTTCAGTCCATCAGCATATCTTTGGGAATGGCTAAGTCCAGGGCCAGGTTGATTAGCATATACCAAAAGTCCAGGCGTGCATTCTAGCTGCCTCCATGTTCTGACACCATCATGGCTGCATTTTTATTAAGGCCTTAGCTTGTGTTCAAGGAACACATGTTTCAGTAACATTGCTGTCCACCACTTAGGGCTCCACCGCGCCTGTGAGTGGTCCCTCCTGGCACCTTCTTCTACATCCCTAGCCTCTAGCTTCTCCCAGCTTCAAAAAGAGAAACTGCCATTTGAGCCAAGTGCTTTACATTTTTTACCTCATCAAATCTTTACAAACACCTTAAAATGTATGTTTTGCTATGCCAGTTTTGTGGATGAGGAAACTCTGGCTCAAACAGTCTAAATAGTTTGCTAGAGGTGGCAAATAGAGAACCCAGGCCCCTGGGTTTTAAAGCTCATGCCCTTTCCAGAGTGGCGGGCAGCCTGCCAGAGCCCTTAGGGATTTTCCAAGCTGGAGAAGAGGCTGAGGGGAAGATTCAGGAAATAGCTCCTGGTCCGTGTGGAGGTTTAATTGGGCTAGTGCCTATCCTGTCCTGAGAACAAGGCTGAGCTTAAGGCCAGAGGTGTAGCTGAGCATCACCTGTGGTTGGGCAGCTCAGTTATTTTGTAGGGTCTGTAGTACTGGGACACTTCTGAGAGTGCAAAGGGGTGCTGTCAGCAATAGCCAGGAGCAGTGGGCATGAACAGGAATGTGCGTGAGAAATGGGAGGGGAGTGATAGTTGCCTCGCTCAGTGGAGGCAGCAGGTGGTGGAAGACTCCCTTAGGGGTTGCCCAGAGTGGCCAGAATACACAGGCTCATCCCCCAGGGTGAGCTTCCAAAAAGTCCCGTAGTTTCTTCAGTTCTTCATTGTGCTCTGACTCTCTTCATGGCTGGGCTCCCAGGATCCAGTTTGGTAGTCACACTGGGTCCTTAGGCAGCAGGCAGCTATGTTGGAGCCGGAGACAGCCAGATCTGACTTTGCATTCCAGAGCTATCTCATTCCATGACTTTGGGAAAGTCACTTAACCTCTCTGACCCTCAATTTCCTTGTCTATAAAATGGGACCAATAAAATCTAATTTGTGGGTTATTATATGCGATAAGCTTATGAAGGTGCCAACTGCTTAGTAGGTGCTCAGTAAAAATAACGTTAGCTTCTGAGGTGGGCTTTTCAAGTGGGTGGAGTGAGGTCATCAGGGTGATGTTAATTAAGTGACAGGGCCAAGTTTTCTAGACAGGGGAAAATTCTTCATTGGCCTACGGCCATCTACACAAACATCTCGGGAGCACTAACCTGGGAGGCAGATACCTGTTCCAGTCTGAGACCTGTTATTTGAGACTCTGGGAAGTAAATAGTGGCAGGTGTGTGGGGAAGAAAACCAGAGCCTGAAGTAACATCAAGCCAGCAGTGAGTCTTCCTTTTTTCCCTCTCTGGCATCTCCTGGCCTGAACTCGAAGACAGCTGAAACCTAGAATTGTGGTCTGAGTGCAGATAGAAAGAGCTCCAAAAAAAGAGCAAAGGGGGTTCCTAAGGGTTAATGTGAGTGGAAGAAATCTATGGTTTTTTGTTGTAGTTTTGTTCACTCTCTTCCACCCTTGTTTCCCAGGCAAATCTACAGCAGCAGTGGCAGCAACAGCTGAACAGGCACCTAAAGCTCCAAGGGACTGGATCTTCTCTCTGGTCAGAGAGTCTGTGGTATGTGTAAAATCCCATTGCTTGTTTCCCCTTCCCTCCATTCTCTCTCTGCTTGGTCACAGGCCATTGTAGTCATGGGACGCATGTGGGAAGCAGGGCAACTAAGCTCCCTCAGGAAGAAACTGGTGGTTTTCTCTCTCCTGGGAATGCTCTGCACACAGCAGAAGGCACAGAAGGTCCAGCAAACTGAGGACTCACCTCAAACTGGCCCTGTAAGGGAGAGGCAAAATATAACAGGTAATCAGATCTTAGAGCCGGAGGCCCTGACACACTGAGCCCTCACAGTTGAGAGATTACAAGACAAGAATGAGGCTGCACATGGTAGCAGATCTGGGATTGAAACCAGGGCTCTGCCTGTAACCCTGGGGCCTTCTGACGGGGAAGACAAGAGAGACAAGGTGAAGAGAGGAGTGCAGGTGGCAGCTGTGGGAGGAATTAAAGCACCAGCCCTCTGCTCCTAAGGACAGAAAACAGTGTCAAGAGGCAGGTGGTAAGGACCTTCTTCCAATATGCTCCTTCATGGCCTGTAAAACTCGAGCCCAGGGAAGGACAGGAACTTGCTAAAGCCATGCAGCCAGTGACAGAAATATCTGCTTTCTTGATTGTTCTTTACTTATGGAGAATTAAGTACTATAATATTTTTAGAAGTTTTACTAAGGATTTTATTTTATTTTTTACCAAAATGTGCACAGTTCAAGAAAAAAAGTTTCTCAGGTCTAGATGGCCTTAATAAAGATTTTGCTAAAATAGCATGAGTACTTGTATTTTTTTAAAGGAATGTTCCAGATTAAATGCTAAGCACTGAGAGGAGCTGATTAAATAGTAATAGATTTAGCACAATTAGCTTTGACAATAAGAATTAGAGAAGAAAATTGGGAACTACTTCTATACTCACCCAAAGGGGAATGACTAAGAATATGTTGGCATGTGTACTTAATGGACTGTGTTTATGAATCTATGATGAAGAGAACATAGTGCAAATTAATTAATTAATTAAATTAAATAAGCAAACAAACACACCAAGATGTTAAACAGTGTTTGTATTCAAGTAGCAGGCTACAAATGAGCTGAAGATTCTATTTTGCTGTGTTTCAGAAATTCTATAATGAGAATGTTCTTTTGGCCAAAAAGAAAACTGTTTTATTTGCGGGGGAAAGCCACTTTTTTATTTTTTTAAGATTTTATTTATTTTTAGAGAAAGGGGAAGGAAGAGAGAAAGAGGGAGAGAAATATTGATGTGCGAGACAAACCTTAATTGACTGCCTCTCACATGCCCCCAACGGGGGACCTGGCCTGAAACCCAGGCGTGTGCCCTGACTAGGAATTGAACCAGTGACCTTTAGGTTTGTAGGCCGGAGCTCAGTCCACTGAGCCACACAGGCCACGGTGAAAAAAAAAAATCCTCTCTTTTATTTTGGTGAGAGGACGATAGTTGGAACAATAGCTCCTCTGACTAAGCAACCTCCATGGCCAGTAACCCATTCCTATTTTGCTCGTGACTGTATCTCTCCTCCTAGTTCACTGCCAGACACAGTCAGAATGCCAGAAATATTTATTGATGAATAAATGAATGGATGGATGACTGGATGCATGGATGGATGACGTATTTAGAAATATTTAATACTTGAAATTTAAAAACATCTAGTAGAGAAATAAGTAGTTAAAAATCAGAAGTATTGCAGCATTGGCCAGGTTGCTCAGTTGGTTGGAGCGTTGTACCATACACCAAAAGTCTGCTGATTCAGTTTCCGGTCAGGGCATCATCTAGGTTGTGGGTTTGATCCTTAGTCGTGATATGTGCAGGAGGCAACAGATCATTGTTTTGTTTTTTTTTTCTCTCTCTCTCTCTTCCTCTCTCTCTCAAATTTAAAAAAACATAGCATTGGGTGAGGATTTTTTTTTAAGAGTTATTTCAAATGGGAACTATGTAAATGAGACAATGAAAAATAATTGCATGCTAGAGGAAGCTGTTAGCCGTCTCACCTGTGGATCAGGCTGTAGTTAAATAGTGTGTAACAATCAAACATGACACAATGCTCATAACCCCAGGGCTATCAACAGCCAAACCACTTGTCCAAGACATAGGCCTGATGTTGATTTTCTGCATCTCTGCCATCCTTCTCCAACCAGCTCTCTCTTACCTCCATGCTGTGATGAACCCCAAGGCTCTGAGGGGAAGCAAGTAAATGAGAGAAGTGGGCAGGTGACAGGCCAGGAAGATACCTGGGGACCTTGACTCCAGGCTGTGTCCTTCCAGAGGCCAGCCCCTGACACAGGGAAGCTCACTGCCCTGAGGTCCTCTCTGGTTCCAGCAGGGGAGGGAGGGACAGGGAGGCAGTGATTTACCATCATAGGCAGTGTGTCTTACATGAATACAATTTATGTATTCTAAGTACCCAACAGGCCACTCATGGTGGGAGGGACAGAGGGACAACAGAAGGAAGGAAGGAAGGAACCAAAATGCTGACCTGGAAAATGACAAAAGCAAACAGGAAATAAACCTCCACTTTCCTGGAGCACTTAAAAAGTTTAGGCCTGTTCTCTAGAACTTAAAACCTAGTCACTGAGACAATGCCAACCTCTGAGGCCACCGTCCCGGCCCTTTCTCTGGGCCTCTCCCCTCACTCCGCCCTACCCCTACGTGCACCTTCACTCCTTCTAATTCCCCTTCTTTGCCTCAAAACTCCTCATCCTTCGAGGTCCGTACATTTCTTTGATTGTGCAGACAGGGCTCCTTGTCCCTGTCTGCCCTGTCAGAGCTCTTGGCTGGGTGTCATGTAAGGGTCTGTGTGTGTGGCCATCTCCCCATAACACTGTGAGCCCATGAGAGTCAATAACTGTGCACAGCTAGGTGGGACCACTGAGAAAGGACCCGTGGGCTGCTGGCTGTGGGCATGCAGAAGAGGCAGGTCGGGCTAGAGTGGCCGGGAAGACCGTGGGGGCGGGGCAGCATGTCACAAGGGTGGTGGCTAGCAGTGGGACTGCCAGCAGTCTCCTGGTGTAGAGCCAGGTTAGTGGGGATAAGAATTACATGCAAGGTGCTTCTCCTCCAAGAATAGGCTGCTAATACCCTGAAAAACGGTACAGCCAGGATAGAAGTGCAGGTGTGCATGGAGAGACAGCCAGGCCCACAACCCTTGCTTGGAGAGAAGAGAAAGAGAGAAAGCAGGATTCCTAAAGCCAGCAAACCCGACGATGAGAGATGAGGCTCTGGGTCATGCAGTCCAGCATGATGGCAGTCAGAAAGACAAAAAATCCAATTAAAAAATGAAAGACAGCCCTGGCTCCTGTGGCTCAGTAGATTGAGCACCGGCCTGTGAACCAAAGGGTTGCCGATTGGATTCCCAGTCAGGGCACATGCCTGGGTTGCAGGCCAGGTTCCCAGTTGGGGTTGCATGAGAGGCAACCAAACATTGATGTTTCTCTCTCTTTCTCTCCCCCTTTCCCTCTCTCTAAAAGTAAATCAATAAAATCTTAAGAAAAAAAAAAAAGGAAGACAGACAAATGACCAACAAGCAACAAGATGCTCAATATCACTAATGATTAGGGAGATGCAAATCAAAACCAAAAGATACCATCTCATGCTCCTTAAGACCGCTGCTACTTAAAAAAAGCTGAAAGTGAAAAGACAGGAACCCATTTTGCAATAGTACAGAGTATAGAAGTTTAAAAAAAAATAGCCACAATCTCATCACTCAGAAATAACTTAATATTAATGAACTCTTTTAAGGATGATTGGATTGTTGTGTTATTTCCCAATCTGTGGATGAAATAAAGTATATTTAACCAATCCCCTATTATCAGACATTTTGATGGTTTCTGATTGTTTACCATTGTGAACACTGTTGTGATTAAATTCCACATATTTAAAATTTTTTTTAACTACAAAAGGGGGGAGTTAGGATGGGTGATGAGTCATTGAGGAAGGTAGCAGAGAACAAAACCCCTGCTTGGAGAGGTTCAGTGGCTCCTAGGAGCCAAGGCCCACCAGCTCTTTGGGATGAGTGGAGCTGCCTTAGCTCAACGTTTTATACACTTCAGTGCATCTGCAAATCCTGGGGGAATCTTGGTAGAATGAAGATTCTAGTCAGTAGGTCCAGGATGGGGCCTGGGTTCTGCATTTCTAACAGATTTAGAAGTGATGCTGATGCTGTCTTGACTTCATACCACCCTTTAAGAAGCAACGGCTGGTGACTTCTGGCCAAGATGGAGGCCTAGACTAACACACTCCGTCTCCCTCCACAACTAAGAAGGAATAAAACTACTGCAAAACCAGAAATAATCAAAAGTTCCAGAAAATAAAGAAAAGTCCAGCGTATGAAGTTATAAAGAAGTGGTGCTCATCCAGGTGGGTAGAAGGGGTGAAGCCAGAGTGGAGAGGTCAAGCTGTGCTTGTGGCAGCAGCAGCAGCAATGGAGGAAGAACAGTGGTAAGCACAGACACCCATATTTAAGGGGAGGCGAGAAGCGCCCAGGGAGCACTTCTGGCTGCAGACCAGACCTGTCAGCTTGTGATTCTAATGCCAGGGAAGGCAGACCCCCATTGCCTTGGACTGTGAGGCCATGAAGGGATGGGGACAGAGGAGGAGGCTCCCAGTCTCTCAGCAAAGAGTGAATGACAGAAATCCATCTTGGACCCCGGTCCCCACAGAAAATGACACAGCATGGTGAGACGGGTTGCCTGGTTGTGACAAGTGCTTTGGGTTCCACCCCCTGTAGCGTAGGAGGTGTGACAGCCCTGCCCAGGAAGCAAAGGTAAACACAAAACTCTCAAGATGACACAGATCATGTTAGAGATCCCAGTGACACATCTGACCAGACAGCAAATATCTAATCTAATGAAGCAGCAGGTAGGATATCTTTCTGAGGCTCAGTTCAGAGCTTTGGTTATAAAAATGCTTACAGACCTAACAGCAGATCTTAAACAAGACAGGGAAGGAATGAAAGCTAGTCCTGCTGAAATGAACAAAAATACATATGAAACTAGTGGTAAGGGAAAGAAAACCAGGGATCAAATCACCAAATAGAAACATAGGAAAGGAACAAACAGTCAACCAGTGCAGAAAGAGGAAACAAAAAGAGGAAAATGAGGAGAGGTTCAGAAACCTATGGGACAGCTATTAGTGGGCCAACATTCGAATCATAGGGCTGCCAGAAGGTGAAGAAGAAGAAAAAGAAATTGAAAAATTATGTGAAAAAATAATGAAGCAGAACTTCCCTAACTTGGGGAAGGAAAGACAGGTCCAGAAGCACAGAGAGTTCCAAAAATCTAGATCCATGGAGAACCACACCAAGACACATTATAATCAAAAGGTCAAAAATTAAGGATAAAGAGAGAATCTTAAAACCAGCAAGAGAGAAGAAGAGAATTACGTACAAAGGGGTCCCAATAAGACTATCAGCTGATTTCTCAAAAGAAACTCTGCAGGCAAGAAGGGACTGGCAAGAAATATTCAAAGTAATGAAAAGCAAAAACCTACAACCAAGATTACTCTATCCAACGAAGCTGTCATTCAGAATAGAAGGGCAGAGAAAGTGCTTCCAGGACAAAGGAAAACTGAAGGAGTTCATCAGATCCAAACCACTGTTATATGAGATGTTGAAGAGACTTATTTAGGAGAAAGGATCAAAACTATGAACATTAAAATGAAAGCTGTATCACAACAACCAACAACAGAAGCTAGGGAATTGAAACAAAGGCAGACTAAGTAGGCAATGAGAGTGGAAAAAGAATGATAGGTATGGGAAATATTGTGGGGGGAGATAAGTGGGGTGGGGGAGGGGGGGAAGGGAGGGAGATGGTACAGGAATTAAGAAGCATAGTAGGAGGGAGTGGAGTAGACAGGAAGATGTTGAGAAGAACTATATGCACAACCAATGGGCATGGACTAAGGGGGTGCGGACAACTGGAGGGAGGGGTGTCACTGGGTGGAGGGGAACAAAGGGAAAAGAAATTGGGACAACTGTAACAGTATAATCAATAAAGCATATTAAAAAAAAAAACTGGAGATAACCAGAAGTTCCAGAAAAATCAAGCTGCATGGAAGTCCAACAAAGATATAAAGAAGAAATGCTAATTGAGACAGGTAGGAGGGGTGGAGCCAGAGCAGAGAGAACCTGGTGTGGTGGTGGCAGCAGCAACAGTGACTGTGGCTGGACAGAGGAACGTACAGTCACACATTTAAAAAAGTAGGGAGGGGGACTCCTACAGGCCTGCATGAAGGACTGGGAGTCCCTGTTCCCTTGCTCCCCTTTCCCTTGCTCCCACAGGCCCTTGAGTTGGTCTGGGGGTAGCCCTTCCACTCCAATTCTCAATAACTCCATTGCTTGCCCCCCCCACACACACACAAAAGTAGGGAGAGACACTTTCTCCCAGCACCACACCAGACCATGCAGCTCATGGTTCCAGCGACAGGGAAAATAAAGCCTCATTGCTTTTGACTGCAAAAACCAATGTGGATTGGGGTGGAGGAGGAAACTGCTGGTCTCCCAGCAAGGTCCGCTTATTTAGAGGGCCCCCATGTACCCAGAACATCTGCAGACCCACCCACTCTGGGAACGACGGCCAGGGCAATAGCTAGAGAGGTGCCAGTCCCATATAGGAAGTGGGAGAAGTGCATGGAAAAGGAGCAAGTACTGAGCAAGAGGCATTGTTCCCTCTCAGACCCTTCCCCCACAAACAGAACCACAACGTGGTGAAATGGGTCACCCCATACTGAGGACTACTTAAGGCTCTGCTCCTTAAAACACAACACGTGCGACAGCTCTACCTAAGACACAGAGGCAAACACAGGAGCCTGTCAAGTTGAGGAGACAGAGAAATATGGCCCAAAAGAGGGGACAGACGAGGAGAGAGCCAACCTAACAGATGAAAAGTCCAAAACATTGATGATAAAGATGCTCACAGACTTGACATATATGCTTGAGTACGGCAAACACAGAAGGGAAGAAGTGAAGGCTATGCTGAGTGAAATGAAGGAAAACCCACATGAAACCAATGGTGAAGGGAAGGAAATTGTTCAAATCAACAATTTGGGACATAAGGGAGAAATAAAAAGTCAACCAGTGCAGAATAAAGAAACAAGAATTGAAAGAAATGAGGAGAGGCTTAGGAACTTCTGGGACAACTTTAAACGTGCCAACATCCAAAGCATAGGGGTGCCAGAAGGAGAAGAGGAAGAACAAGAAATCAAAAACTTATGTGAAAAAATAATGAAGGAAAACTTACCAAATTTTCCAAAGGAAATAAACATAGAAGTCCAGGAAGCATAGAGAGTGCCAATCCAGCTATACCCAAAGAGGTCCACACCAAGACACATCATAATTAAAATGCCAAACTTTAAAGAGAAAGACAGAATCTCAAAAGTAGAAAAACAAAAGTAGATAGTTATCCACAAAGGGGTTCCTATAAGACTATCAGCTGACTTCTCAAAAGAAATTTTGCAGGCAAGAAAAGTGAAGCTAAAGGAGTTCATCATCACAAAGCCCTTATTATATGAAATGTTAAAGGGACTTATTTAAGAAAAAGAGGATCAAAACTATGAATGTTAAAATGACAACAAACAACTATCGACAGAACATAAAAAACAAACAGACAAAATAAAATAACTAAGGGAACAACCAGAATAGAACAGAACCATAAGTATGGGGATCATTTGGAGGGTTATCAGAAAGGGGGAGGAATGGGGAAATGGTACAGGGTTTAAGAAGCATAATTGGTAGGTACAAAGTAGACAGGGGGAAGTTAAGAATAATACACCAAAAAGTGAAGCCTAAGAACTTACATGCACGACTCAAGGACATGAACTAAGGGGGGTGGGATTACTGGGCGGTGGGGAGCAAAGGGAAAAGAAATTGGGACAGCTGTAACAGCATAATCAATAAAATAAAAAAATAAAAAATAAAAGAAAGTGACCTGCCCTGCCCGGCTGCTCTGTGGCTGGAGCATCATCCTGTACGCCAAAATAAAAACAACCACCACCACAGCAAAACAGTCCCAGGTTTAATCCCTGGTCCAGTCGGGACATGTACAGGAAGCAACCAGTTGATGTTTCTCACTCACATTGATGTTTCTCTCTCTCTAAAAATCAATAAATATTTCCTCAGGTGAGGATTTAAATAAAAAGCAGCAGCAGCAATGCTCCAGAATAAAGGTAGAGCACACAGAAGGCTGTGATGACAGTACTGCAGATGTTTCCCTCAGAACATGGTCCAGTGGCTTGTAAAGTTCTACCTTGTTTCTACCTCAGAAAGGCCAGCAAGGGAAGGGGATTCTGTCCACTTGGAGCAGGAGCCAAGAAGGTTGATGCAAGGGAGAAGCCATGCACCCCTGGGGGCCATCCTGGTGGGAGCAAAGTGAGAAACCTCCAAGGGGACAGCTTCAGAGAAGACAAGTGGGCCAGTGGGAATTTCCCCACCTGAAGAAGACCTGTATTCTTGTTTAACATTTTATTGTTGAAAGGTGCATTCATACTCTTGAGTAGTACAATGACCAACTGCAACAATTATCAACTCATGGCCATTTCCTCCAACTATCTGGACTATTCTAAGTAGATCATTCAGAAATATTTCACAACATATCCCTAAAATATAAGTCTGCTCTTTAAAAATATATATGTTTTGTTTTAATAAAGGAGACATCTTTAGGGATAGCCATTAGCAACATTTATGAAAATAATTTGTCACAAAATAAAATTAACAAAATAATGTTTTAAGCAACAGAATTTTATATCATTGCTATAAAATGAAAAATATGCAGTGTCTAAATATCCCCTAAGAATATGAATTTAAAGATACAGAAAACTGTGCTATAAAATACTTTTTGTATTATTTTTATTTTTTAACATGCTTTATTGTTTATGCTATTACAATAGTCCCAATTTCTTTTCCCTTTGTTCCCCTCCACCCAGTGACAACCCCTCCCTCCAGTTGTCCCCCGCTTAGTCCATGCCCATTGGTTGTGCATATAGTTCTTCTCAACATCTTCCTGTCTACTCCACTCCCTCCTACTATGCTTCTTAATTCCTGTACCATCTCCCTCCCTTCCCCCCCTCCCCCACCCCACTTATCTCCCCCCATAATATTTCCCATACCTATCATTCTTTTTCCACTCTCATTGCCTACTTAGTTTGCCTTTGTTTCGGTTCCCTAGCTTCTGTTGTTGGTTGTTGTGATACAGCTTTCATTTTAATGTTCATAGTTTTGATCCTTTCTCCTAAATAAGTCTCTTCAACATCTCATATAACAGTGGTTTGGATCTGATGAACTCCTTCAGTTTTCCTTTGTCCTGGAAGCACTTTCTCTGCCCTTCTATTCTGAATGACAGCTTCGTTGGATAGAGTAATCTTGGTTGTAGGTTTTTGCTTTTCATTACTTTGAATATTTCTTGCCAGTCCCTTCTTGCCTGCAGAGTTTCTTTTGAGAAATCAGCTGATAGTCTTATTGGGACCCCTTTGTACGTAATTCTCTTCTTCTCTCTTGCTGGTTTTAAGATTCTCTCTTTATCCTTAATTTTTGACCTTTTGATTATAATGTGTCTTGGTGTGGTTCTCCATGGATCTAGATTTTTGGAACTCTCTGTGCTTCTGGACCTGTCTTTCCTTCCCCAAGTTAGGGAAGTTCTGCTTCATTATTTTTTCACATAATTTTTCAATTTCTTTTTCTTCTTCTTCACCTTCTGGCAGCCCTATGATTCGAATGTTGGCCCACTAATAGCTGTCCCATAGGTTTCTGAACCTCTCCTCATTTTCCTCTTTTTGTTTCCTCTTTCTGCACTGGTTGACTGTTTGTTCCTTTCCTATGTTCCTATTTGGTGATTTGATCCCTGGTTTTCTTTCCCTTACCACTAGTTTCATATGTATTTTTGTTCATTTCAGCAGGACTAGCTTTCATTCCTTCCCTGTCTTGTTTAAGATCTGCTGTTAGGTCTGTAAGCATTTTTATAACCAAAGCTCTGAACTGAGCCTCAGAAAGATATCCTACCTGCTGCTTCATTAGATTAGATATTTGCTGTCTGGTCAGATGTGTCACTGGGATCTCTAACATGATCTGTGTCATCTTGAGAGTTTTGTGTTTACCTTTGCTTCCTGGGCAGGGCTGTCACACCTCCTATGCTATAGCGGGCAGAGCCCCATGCACTCGTCACAATCGGGAAACCCGTCTCACCACGTTGTGGCATTTTCTGAGGGGGTGGGGGTCCAAGATGGATTCCTGCCACTCTCTGCTGAGAGACTGGGAGCCTCCTCCTCTGTCCCCACGCCCTCCGGGCCTCACAGTCCAAGGCAATGGGGGTCTGCCTTCCCTGGCTTTGGAACCGCAAGCTGACAGGTCTGGTCTGCAGCTGAGGGTACTCCCCAGGCGCTTCTCGCCTCCCCTCAAATATGGGTGTCTGTGCTTACTGCTGTCCTGCCTCCATCACTGCTGCTGCCATGGAGAGCACAGTATGAACTCTCCTCTTCAGCCTCGCCCCTCCTACCTGTCCAGACGAGTTCCATTTATTTATAATTTCATATGCTGGACTTCCATTTATTTTCTAGTACTTCTGGTTATTTCTGGTTTTGCAGTAGTTGTATTCCTTCTTAGTTGTGGAGGGAGACAGAGTGTGTCAGTCTAGGCCTCCATCTTGGCAGAAAGTCTCCTGTGTTTATTTGCTTCCATGTCCCAGGGAGAGTTGTCACTCCTACTACATTGTAAGGGGCGAGTCTTATGTATTCATCAGTAATGGGCGACCTGTTTTACCACGTTGTGGCGCTGTATGTGGGGGAGGGGTCTGAGAAGGAACAATGCCGTTTGCCCAGCACTCGCCCCTTTTCCAGGCATTTCTCCCACTTCTGCACCGGACTGGCACCCCTCTAGCTGCTGCCCTGGCTGTCGTTCCCAGAGTGGGTGGGTCTGCAGACGTTCTAGGTCCGTGGGGGCCCTTTAAACAAGCAGACTCTGCTAAGAGACCAGCAGTTTCTGCCTGCACCCCAGCCCCCACTGGTTTGCACAGTCAAAAGCAATGAGGCTTGATTTTCCCCATGCTGGGACAATTGGGACAATGAGCTTCGTAGTCTGAGGAGGAGCTGGGAACGCTCCCCCGGTGTCCCTCCTGACTTTTTAAAACGTGTAACTACACTTTCACCAGCCTGCTGCTGTTGCCGCTGCTGCCACCACCACACCGCATCCTCTCTGCCCCAGCTCCGCCCCTCCTACTTGTCTGGATGAGTACTTCTTCTTTATATCTTTATGTGCTGGACTTCCATGCACTTTGATTTTCTGGAACTTCTGGTTGTATCTAGTTTTGAGGTAGTTGTATTCCTTCTTAGTTATGGAGGGAGATGCAGCATGTCTGTCTACGGCTCCATCTTGGCTGTAAGTTGTGTTACAAAATATTAAGTAAAAAAGGCAGGTAACAAAACAGTACAAGTCAGATGGCTTTAGTTTTATGAAAGCGTAATACACACAACATATGTATCTGCACAGGAAGAAAATATTTCAAAATTGCAAGTGGCTTTCTGGGTAATTTTAATCTTCTCATTGTTCTTTTCTAAATGTTCCAATTCAACAATGAGTGTGAATGACAATCATAAAAACAACATTGAAAGAAAAAAACAGTGGTGGGGCAGGACTTCCCAAAGGGCTCTTTTGTCATCCCAGACCTTTTCACTGGCAAGTGATTGCATGCTCTCCCTTAGCTTGTAGCATCCTCGAGGTAACCCGTGGGTTTCTTCCTTAGGTTTAGGGGTGGCTAGTCTTTCCTGGCATTAGATCCTAGTTGGCCTCTGCTTGGCTTTGCATAGTGTTCCCTCCCCTCCCAGTTTCCCTGGGATGGGTCCCTTTAAGTACTCATGGGCCTGGGCCAGCAGCTTTTGGACTTAAAATTGATATATTTGCCAATGACTTGACAATCTTATCCCTCCCCTGACAGTGAGACTGCAGTGTCACATGTTGCCAATAGGTGGTGCTGCCTAACTCAAAAACACCGTGGCCTAAGGTTTCTGAAGATAGATTTCAATTGCTGGCTCTTGCCCCGCCCCGGCTGCGTGGCTCAGTTGGTTGGAACATCATCCTGTAAAATGAAATGTAGTGGGTTTGATTCCAGGTCAGGGCACATACCTGGGTTGCTGGTCCAGTCCCTGATGTTTCTCTCTCTCTCTCAAAAAATAAATAAATAAAATAGTAATTGCTGAACACAGCATAGCTACTGGTCATGGCATTACTACATGAGGACATGGGGACAAGTTTACCACCTACCATTGCCATTCAATACCAAAAATGTTGGTGGACAAAAATCTCAGAATAAGGACAATCCTAGAAATTGAATAGGTTTGCCCTCACCAGCGTGGCTCAGTTGATTGAGCGCTGTCCTGCAAAAAAAAAAAAAAAAAAAAAAAAAGTCGATGGTTTGATTCCCGGTCAGGGTAAATAACCTAGGTTCCAGGTTCGGTCAATGTCTCTCTCTTTCATCAATACTTCTCTCCCTCTCTTTCTCCCTCCCTTGCCCTCTCTCTCTATACATAAATTTAAATTTAAAAAAGGAAATTGAATAGGTTTCATTTTAAGAAAAACCCAGTTGTGTGGTCATTATTATTTTGCCTCACACCAGTGAAAACCTGACCCTAGACCAGCAATGGCCCCAGACTTGACTTCAGGAACGACCAGGGACTCCAGGAATTGGTGGTTCCTCCATTCCCCAAGGTCAGATTTCTTTAAAAATTAATTTTGTTCAAATTATGAATGCGTTTGTTCCCAGTGTGCAGTGAGACATACGCTATCGTCCCTCCAGTCGTGGCTGCAGTGAAGCCCAAGCCACTTTTAGACAGTCATCTCTTTGAAAAACAGATCTGACTAGATCATTTCTCTGGTTATTCTATTCTACTGTAGCCCTTTGTGTACAAAGTCAGAGAATTCAGCAATTCGCACCAGTGGTCCAGGCCTGCCTCACTCGCCAGGATCACATAAAAACCTCTAATTCAACTCCAAAACATAAATGGATGGGTGTTAGCCTTGTCAAACATCAGCACTCAGCCGCTTTGCACCTCATAGCTTTGCACATGCAGTTCCCTTCACCTGCAATATTTTCACGCCCTCTCACCTTCCTGGCATATGCTGATTCTTTCCCATCATGTCAGCACAATGTCACCTCCTCCAGGGAGCCGCCTCCTCTGCTCTCAAGACACCTGGCATATGATATGAGAGACACATCATCTTGCTGTAATGTATCAATCTGCTGGGGCACAGTGTCTGTTCAATTGTATCCCCTGTTCAGGGCTTAACACAGAGAAAGTGCCCAATGAATTCTTGCTGATTTATTGATTCTCCATATTGGCAATCCAACCTGACTCAGCTTTTTCAGCATCCTCTCTTAGGATCTTTTCAATAAACCCAGTAAATGCTGGCAGGCTGATTAAAAGTGGGGGAAAGAAAAAAAAAAAAAAAAAAAACCGGCAGGAAATCCTGGGGTTTGGGGAACTGTATGTCTGGTAAGAAATGTACATTGTGTTTCCTGATTCCCTGAAGGGCTGACCCATAGATCATTTAGTTGCCCCCCCTACAAAAAAATCTTTCTGGAATGTATTAGCTCTGCCATTGTTTTTTAAAAAACAAAACACTCCTTTTTAATGTTGTGGAAAGCGTTCATGTTCTATAAATTAGGACTGACTTTGTAGCAAAAGAACAAATTCTTTAAAAAAATAAGGAAAATATGAAAAGAAGATAATTGTATACACAGAGTTGTGGTCAGTGTATGATATAAGCTATAGATTGGTAGAGATGCTGCAGATGGAGGTGGGGTACAGGTTCTGAGTGGTCACAAAGGAGTGAACACAATACACAAAAAGGGTTAAGCAAAGCAAGCAAGAGTTAAGAAAAGTACACTTTCCAAGATACCGGAGTGGGCCACCTCTGACCAGAGAATGGCCCCCTTCTGCTGAAAGGGTGCAGGTTTTATAGAGGGTTGGGTTTTTTGTTTTTTTTTTAAATCCTTTGTTTAATTTGGCAGGCTTTTTTCAGTCCTTGCACAAGTGGCTTTATAACTTTTAAGCTTCTGCACATGCAATTTCCACAATCCTTCTTTTAAAGCATATTTTATTATGCTATTACAGTTGTCCCGATTTCTTATCTTTGCTCCCTTCCACCCAGTACCTGACTTCCCTCCAGCAATTCCCCCTCCTTTAGTTCATATACGTGAGTTGTTCATCCAAGTTCTTTGCCTTCTTCCTTCCCTATATTATTCTTAACTTTGCCCTGTCGATTTTGTACCAACCAATTATGCTTCTTAGTCCCTACACCATCTTCCCATTTCTCCCCCTCCCCACTTCCAGCTCATAACCCTCCTAATGATCTCCATACCTGTGATTCTGTTCCTATTCTGGTTTGCTTAGTTGGAATTTGTTTTAGTTTTTTAGATTCAGTTGTTGATTGTTGTGAGTTTGTTGTCATTTTAGTGTTCATAGTTTTGATCTTCTTTTTCTTAAGTCCCTTTGACATTTCATATAATAAGGGCTTGGTGATGATGAACTCCCTTAGCTTCACCTTGTCTGGGAAGCACTTCATCTGCCCTTCCATTCCATGTGATAGCTTTGCTGGATAGAGTAATCCTGATTGTAGGTTGCTTTCCATCACATTGAATACTGCTTGCCAGTCCCTTCCTGCCTGCAAAGTGTCCTCTGAGAAATCAGCTGATAGTCCTGTAGGCACCACCCTGAAGGCAACTCTCCGCTTCTCTCTTGCTGCCCCCAAGACTCTGTCTATCTTTCACCTTTAGCATCTCAGTCATGATGCAACCTGGTGTGGTCCCCTCTGCTCCAGCTCACCCGGGACCCGCCGTGTTTCCTGGACCTGTATGTCCATCTCCTTTGCAAAATTTGGGAAGCTTTCCTCATTTTTTTCACTTCTTGCTTCCTCATTCTGCACAGGTTGACTGTTTTTTTCTTCCTTATGTTCCAAATCATTGATTTGAACCCAGGTTTCCTTCCCTTCACCATTGGTTTTGTGTAGATTTTCCTTCGTTTCATTTAGCATAGCCTTCACTTCTTCTCTTATGCATTGGTTGTACTCAAGCATAGCTGTCAAGCCTGTGAGCATCTTTATCACTAGTGTTTTGAATTCTTCATCTGTTAGGTTATCTATCTCTTCCTCTGTTAGTTGGCTATCTCCTTGTTGCTTAGTTCTCCCACTGGACCTTGATCTGTTTCCCTTTGGGCCATACTTCTGTCTCCTCATTCTGACAGGTTTCTGTTTTTGTTTTCCTTCGCATCCCAGGTAGAGCTGCGGCTCCTGTTACATTGTAAGAGACAGAGCCTTAGAGATTCATCAGTACAAGGCGACCTGTTTCACCACGTTGTGGCGCTGTATGTGGGGGAGGGGTCTGAGAGGGAACAATGCCGTCTCCCCAGCACTCGCCCCTTTTACAGGCACCTCTTTCCACTTCCACACCAACTGGCGCCCCTCTAGCTGCTGCCCTGGCTGTTGTTCCCAGAATGGATGGGTCTGCGGACGTTCTAGGACCGTGGAGGCCCTCTAAACAAACGGGCCCTGTTGGGAGACTGGCAGTTGCTTCCTCCATCCCAAACCCCACTGCTCTACAACCAGAAGCAATGAGGCTTGATTTTCCCTGGTGCTGGGATGGTGACCTGCGAGGTCCGGTGAGGAGATGGGAACGCTTCCCAGGTGTCCTTCCTGACTTTTTAAAACATGTGACTGCGCTTTCCACCGGCCCGCTGCCGCTGCTGCTGCTGCTGCCGCCACCACACCGCGTCCTCTCTGCCCTGGCTCTGCCCGTCCTACCTGTCTGGATGAGTATTTCTTCTTTATCTTTGTTTGCTGGACTTTCATGTAGTTTGAGTTCCTGGATCTTCTAGTTGTCTCTAGTTTTGAGGTAGTTGTATTCCTTCTTAGTGTGGAAGGAGACGCAGCGTGTCTGTCTTTGCCTCCATTTTGGCTGGAAGTCTCAGCTGACAGTCTTATAGGAACCCCTTTGTAAATAACTCTCTTCTTTTCTCTTGATGCTTTTGAGATTCCCTCTTTTTAAACTTTGGCATTTTAATTATGATGTGTCTTGGTGTGGTTCTCTTTGGGTATAGCTGGATCGGCACTCTGTGCTTCCTGGACTTGTATGTCTATTTCCTTTAGCAAATTTGGGAAGTTTTCCTTCATTATGTTTTCACATAAGTTTTCGATTTCTTGCTCTTCCTCTTCTCCTTCTGGCACCCCTATGCTTCGGATGTTGGCACGTTTAAAGTTGCCCCAGAAGTTCCTAAGCCTCTCCTCGTTTCTTCCAATTCTTGTTTCTTCATTCTGCACTGGTTGACTTTTTATTTCTCCCTTATGTTCCAAATTGCTGACCTGAACTCTGGCTTCCTTCCCTTCACCACTGGTTTTGTGTGGATTTTCCTTCATTTCACTCAGCATAGCCTTCATTTCTTCCCTTTTGTGCTTGCCATACTCAAGCATACTCAAGCAAGTCTGAGAGCATCTTAATCACTAGTGTTTTGAACTCTGTGTCTGTTAAGATTGGCTATCTCCTTATCACCTAGTTCTCCCACTAGAACCTTGATCTGTTCCCTCTTTTGGACCATACTCCTCTGTCCCCTCAATTTGACAGGCTCCTGTGTTGGCCTCTGTGTCTTAGGTAGAGCTGTCGCACCTGTAATGTTGTAATGGGTTGAGCCTTAGGTATTCCTCAGTACTGGGCAACCCATTTCACCACGTTGTGGTGCTATATGTGGGGGAGGGGTCTGAGAAGGAACAACGCCACTTGCTCAGCACTCGCCCCATTTCCAGGCACTTCTCTTGCTTCCTGTATGGGAATGGTGCTTCTCTAGTATTGCCCTGGCTATCATTCCCAGAGTGGGTGGGTCTGCAGATGATCTAGGATTGTGGGGGCCCTCTAAACAAACGGACCCTGTTGGGAGACTGGCAGTTGCTTCCTCCACCCCAACCCCCACTGGTTTTCACAGACAGAAGCAATGAGGCTTTATTTTCCCTAGTGCAGAAACCATGAGTTGCGTGATCTGGTCTGGTGCTGGGAGTGCTCCCCAGGTGTCCCTCTCTACTTTTTAAAATGTGTGACTGTGCTTTCTTCCTGCTGGCCACAGCTGCTGTCACTCCACACTGCGTCGTCCTCTCTGCCCCTCCTACCTGCCTGGATATTTCTTCTTTATATCTTTGTTGATCTTCCATGCAGCTTAATTTTCTGGAACTTTTGTCTCTAGGTTTGAGATAGTTATATTCCTTCTTAGTTGTAGAGGGAGATGCGGCGTGTCTGTTTGGGCCTCCATCTTGGCTGGAAGTCCCTCCCACAGTCCTCCTTGATTGTCCACTCAGATGTCAAACTGCAGTGCTAACTTATTATAGTATTATGATAATGAAGCAGAAATGAAACAGCAGTCAACTACAGCTACAGTGTCCATGCGGGGCCCCTTGCTAGGTCCTACAAGGTGTTTCTTGATAACCAGGATGCTGGCATCTCATTCCTATTCTGTCTCCTGCCTTAGAGAGACATGCAAGAACATGAAGAAATAAGATGTTCAATTACCGTTTATTGAGTACTTACCATGGCTCATGCACTAAGCACAATGTTTTACCTATCTGACCTCATTTAATCCACACAACCGTTCTTTAGAGCAGGAATCACTCCCCCAGTTTAAGGTTCAGAAACGTTAGGTAACTCTTCCAAAATCAAAATGCTGAGAATGGAACCCAGGTCTAGTAGGAATGCCTAAAGTTTACTTAATTTTTCTTTTATACCATGTTTAACTAAATTTCTTAAATTGCAGTTAAATATAATTTAATTCCTATTTTAGTGAACAGGGCAGGCAGAACATGTTTCAATCTGAAGGCTCCAGATCTCCCAGGCCTCCAGGCCCACCACAGCCCAGCCTGGGGCAGCAGACACACAAAGGAAAGCCATCCTGAATAGCCTTTGTTTTGTTTTTAAGGAACCTAAGCCATTATCTTTCTTATGATTTATCTCTTTTCTTAAAATTCAAATAATATGGTAAAGCTCAAAGGACTTATTTCTCTGATTCAGTGATCTAGTAATTTCCTAAAAACCAGTGAGATAATCTAATTTTTAATGAGCCAAGGATATGAACAGGTACCTCATAGAAAAGTGAGTATAAATGGCCTAAAATTTTTTATATGTTCATTCTGTTACTGAACAGGGGACCTGGCCCTGGGTGGGTATGCTAGGGCCAGCTGGTAGTGTGTAGGTTATTGACATTGTGTAGTAAAGATCTGATGAGTTCAGGTGACTATGAGGGTATGTTTATTAAAGTTGGAAATAGTGGAACAAGAAAGAGCCTAGGGCAGAAGCAGCAACAGGAGAGAGCCTAGGCTGGGCTCTTAACTCTCTGGGAAGTCAGAGAAGAGGGGGCCTTGGGGACAGGTTGAGGGGATTAGCCTGGGATAAGCTAAGGCTATCCACTGAGTTTAGGAGATACATGCCTGTTGGGGCAGAGGAGAGGGAGAAGGCAATGGTTCCAGCTGCTCCCCAGAGGGAGAGCCACACTAAGTCCTTTGTCTAGAGGCTTTTATCTCTGTCTTACAGGCAGGAATTTTAGGAAAGGTCTCAGCAGAATATTCATCAGTGTGTCCTTTCAGGGTCAAGGTCTCCACTGGTCAGTGCCAGGCAGGAGGTCATCAGTCATTGCAGCTGATCCTGGCCTCCTGGAGCTGGTTTTGCTGCTTTTCTGGGCCTAAAGCTAGAGATGTTATCTCTAGGAAGGTGGCCTTCTGTATCTGGCTATAAAATGGTTGGCCATTTTGTTCAGCTGTCTGTTTCCCTATTCCACTAGTCCTGGCTTCTTACTACCCTGCCTTCATTCATTAATTCATTTGAGAAATGCAGATTAAAGCTAGAGAGACACCATTTTCCACCTCTCAGACTGGCTAAAACCAGAAAGCTCTATAAAACGTAGAAAGCACACACACTGGCAGCTGAAAACTGCAACCTCCACTCGGGAGAGCAATTCAGCAAGACCCGTCGTCACTGCACAGACTCAGGAGTCACACTTCTGGGAACTCGTCCTTCAATCACAAGTGAAAAATAACCCACATAAGCCATTTATTCCAGCAGTGGTTGGAACTGCAAAGGCTTAGAAACCAAAATATCCTTTCATCAAAAGGGGCCTGGTTAAATAGATTATGATACATCCACACATCCATGCAACCCTAAACAAAAACTGGGAAGCTCTTTCAGTGGCTAGAGAACTCTTCAAATACGTGAAAAAACAAACAAACAAAAAAAAAAAAACAAGGAGCATATTAGAAACTGATGATAAAGTCAGCCTCTGGGGAGGGGAGGTGGGAAGCTGGGTGGGAAATTTTACTATATACTCTTTAGTACCTTCTGAATTTTGAACCACGTGAAATATCAGTTATTCAGAAAAAGAAAACTGAAACACACATACTGAAGCATTCTTTGTTACTAAGTTTCTGGCTTAGTTCCAGCTGATTGAGTTACTTACTGTACGCTTCTCTTGCAGGACACCCTGCCATACATAGCATGCTAGAGCAAAAACGTGGGGACTGTGAGCCCGCGACATCTGGCAGGGCCTCTGCCCCTCCGCCAGCCAGTCCAGGAAGAGGGGAAACCCTGAGGTCAGCCAGTCTGCACTTCCTCCCTCTGTCCACAGGTGGTGCTATGAGGCCTGCTGCTCTGTACAGACGGTGATGGCCTGGGGGAGCACTCAGGCTGCTGACCAAGAGGCAAAGACAAGAGGCAGGCACAAACGAGTAACATAAAATAGAAACTTAATTTTATTTCTCTGAAAGAAGCAAATATCCATAGCTGGGGCAGCAACTTTGGCAACAGAGGCTGGTGAGAAAACAAGGAACAGCACAGGGAAGAGCTGGGTCAGAGGAAGCACTACTATGTCTCTAGGGCAGCTACCCTCTCCTTGGTCTCCTTCCAGCCCTGGGGCCTCGGGCCCTGGTCCCAGCCAGAGAACTATCTGGTACCAATGCTCTGCTTCCTGAGCCACCTCAGGCTATTTCCAGGCACAAGATCCTAAGACCAGCCACGTCCCAAACCACTGTCCATGACAAGGCCACAAGTCACATTCTGTCCGACATCCAACTGCCTGCCAGGGGATCCCTGGAGAAGGGCCAGCCCTGTGCTGGTCCCCCTTTCAGTGTGGCCAACTCATCCTCCTGGCCCAGGGTCAAACCTGGCTTTCATGTCGGCAGGACTTGGGGGCACATTCCAGCCACAAGTCCTACCAGGGTGGATGAAGCCAGACGCAAGTCAGCCACAGTGCCTGCTGAGGCCACCTCAGGCCTGCCTTTATGGGGCAACTTCCTACACCCAGGCTTGGGGCACCGTGGGCTGAACTGAAGTTGCAGGGACGGTGCTGGGCACGGAAGGGACAGGCAAGGTGGGGTTCCCAGCTTCCTGCTGCCTTGGCCTGGCTCTGCGAGGAGGAGCAGTAGATCCTCCAGGCCTGGGATGGGCATCTTCCCACCCTGTCAGATGGACAGGCTCACATGATTCCTTCAGGGCAGACCCTCTGGTTCTCGGGACATCTCAGCGCCTACAGGAGAAGAAACAACCAGAAAATCTTTCCATCAACAGGGGCTAAGGCAAGAGTATGGAATGTCTAGTGTGGGAGGGCCTCTCTGTGCCAGGCAAATTGGTGGAAAATGAACAGTTCTTGGCAATAATTTTGGAACTTGTCATGCTGGGATGCCTTTTCTCTTTAAAGAACTAAAAGTTAGAGACCAGCAGGATTGTATATTAGAGGACCCAGAGGTGACAGGCATAGTAAAGCCTAAGTTTTATCTGGATGCAAATTAGTAAGAATTTACTAATGGTGTTGTGTGTGCCAGATACTTGCTATGAAGTGCGACAGATGCATGCCTCATTCATTCTTCTAATTACGTTTATGAGGCAGGCACTGTCATTTACACACAGTTTACAGAGGACCCTGAGAGAGCGAGCCACATGCCTGAGTGGGTGCTAGACTCCAGCCGCGGCTGTCTGCCACCACAGCCCACCAGTGCCTCTCCCAGAAAGATGCTAGAATTTACCCATTTCACCACTTTTTCACTTGATGAAACTTTCATAAACATATTTATACTACATATCACTATCTTATTTACATATTATTGTGTTATATATATATCATACATTTACATTTTTTATAGGTAATAGATTTTTTTGGTTAGACATTCCTTTAAAAAGGCATTAAAACTGTGTTACTTTAAACTGAACTGAAATGCAGAGGTGAGAAATATTTATTTAGGGCTGTGTATTTTTATTGATTTTAGAGAAAGGAAAGGGGAGGGACGGAAGGGGGGGGGAGAGAGAGAGAGAGAGAGAGAGAGAGAGAGAGAGAGAGAGAGAGAAAGACACACTGATCTGTTGTTCCACTTATCGATGCATTCATTGGTTAACTCTTGTTATGTGCCCCGACTGGGGATCAAACCCACCAACCTTAGTGTATCAGGACCACACTCTAACCAACTGAGCTACCTGGCCAGGGAAGAAATACTGATCTAAATCACTGAGTCCTAAACTGCTGCTCCTTGGAAGCTGCTCAGCCTGCTGGGGGAGGGGGGGGGTGGGGGTGGGGCAGGGAAACAAGGCCCCCTGTGACCACAGAGGCCCCAACTGCCTCTTTCACTCATTAGTGCATTTGAACCACATGGCTAAAGGTCTAAATAACTACGCTTAGGAGAAACTGTTTTTACCCCGCACTATCTGCACCCAGGATTGGGGTCCAACTTCCCTTCTCCTAGCTGGGGAGCCTGTATCTCCTGGTTGTGTGTGAACTGTGGAGGCTGCTGGGCTTCTTCCTAGAATGATGTGCTCCAGGCAGGAGACAGGGTGGGGCTCACTCACTTGTGGTGGACAGGGCCACAGGAGCCCAGCAGGTGGCAGCCAGCCTGCTCCAGATTCCAGTCAAACATCTGCAGCACTTTGTGGCACTCTCCTCGTGGCTGCAGACCCAATCCAAAGAGCTGTTCCACCTGAGGAGCAGAGGGTGGGGCCATGGGGCACCAGCCAAGAGTGGGGGCGAAGGAGAACCAGAGGGAGGGAAGCAGTGGGAGGGAGCAGAACCAGTCTTCAGGGTCCTTTCAAACCAGAGTGGGCAGGAGGTGGTGGTACCTTCAGATATTGGGCAGCCCTCTGCACATTCCAGCTGTGGCTCTGCAGGGCCGCCTGGCACTCATCTGTGGTCACCCCATGCACCATGGCCTGCAGCTGAGCATACCCACCCACCTGGTCAGCACCACCTGGGTCCATTCCTCTGGGACCCTCAGTTTCCTGCCCCTCCTCACCCGAAGCCAGGACTGGTGCTTACCATCTGGATCTTATCTGTTGGCTGTCCAGCCTCTGGCCCATCCCCAGGGCAGCCCCTCTGTGGCAGCCGAGCAGTGGCCCTCAAGGCTGGTGGCCGGACCCCTGGGTTGCTGTTGTTGGTGGAGAAGTTGGCCTTGGGGTCTGGGGCAGCCTGGGGCATGGGTCGAACAGTGGCAGTGGGGGCAGCAAGGGCTGGGGTGCTGGGTGGGGGCAGCAGGGGTCCAGGCAAGGGGGTCGGCTCTTCAGGGCTCTGTGCCTCACGCAGGAAGCGCTGGTAGCGCTCCAGATAGGGTGGGCGCTCAGGTAGCAGGTAGTAGTGGGTGCTGCTGACCTTCTTGCCATCTCGGACGATGGGCAGGATGCAGGGACCAGCCCGCGGGCCAGGTGCCTGGATCACCTGGGGTGAGGCGTACTTGGGGTCTGAGGCAAAGCTTTGGGTGGTAGGCATGGTCTTCCCAGGGGAACTTGAGAGCCGGGGTGGCAGGGGGGAGGTGCCACATGGCACCAGGGGACTGGGGGTCCTTGATCCTTGAGAGGACAGGGGCTCCCGGGGAGGCACCAGGGGAGGAGAGGCAGGTCCAGGCCACCATCCCATCTCCTCCTCGCCTGAAGGGGCTGGAGACAGCTCACCATGAAGGCGTGTGGGCCTTGGGGGGATGGGCACCCGGGGGGGCACCTGGGGCTTGTCATCGCCCACTGGGCTGGCTGAGGAGACCAGTGAGCCAGCTGGGACCTGCAGCTGCCGCATGCACTCCTGCTGCAGTGCCCGGAAGATCTCTGCAGTCTGGGCTGAGCTGGGTGGCTTATTCCCACCCTGGGGCAGGAGGAACAAGTTGTCCTCCAGGGCGGGGAGGAGCCGTGCCTGCTCAGGCACAAAGGCGTAATTGGTCTCACCCCGGCTGGGCCCAGGAGAGACTCCTGCCACTAGGGTGCTGTTGATGGAGCAGACCTCAAAGTCATCCTCATCTTGGGCCACATCGTCATAGGCAGGAGGTGGCGGCAGTGGGCATGCATCCCAGTCCACCACAGGCGTGGGGTGCAGGGGCCGGGGCAGTGCCCGCGTGGGGCTCTGTGGCGGGGTCTTGTCCAACAAGGAACATGCGTCCATGGCCAACTGCGCCAGCGAGGGTGCGCAGGGCCGTGGGGAGGGGACCACAGGCTCCTCACTGAAGTCGATGAGTGTGACCTCACCGCCACTAGCACCACGGCCTGTCTTGGTGCCTGACACCCTGGCCGAAGGCTTGACCAGCCACAGCCCACGGGGCAGGCTTGGCTTCCTCAGGCCCAGCCTCTTGAAGTCACTGGATAGGGGGTCTTGGTCCTCGCTCACAGGGTCATAGGTTGGTTCTGCAATGGAAGGGAGACCCGGACAGGGAGGTAGTGTCAGGCAGGGGGACAGAAAGGTGGGGTTGGGAAGAAAGCCAAGTGTCTCCCACCAACACCCCCAGAGACCAGCCTCAGCTACTAAATTCTCAGTGCACAACAACCCCATTCAAACAGGAAGGCAAGGCCTGCTCTGGACCCTGTCAGTCTTCTACGTGGGAGGGAGAGCCCTTGCCTCCATCTCAGCTCGAGCAAGCGACACCCCACATCCACCTGCCTCTGATACCCCTCCATCAACACAACACCCCAAATGCCCTGCCCCTGTTTAGTAACCCCCATCCCCACCCCATTACAGCACACCATTAGTACAGGCAGGGGGCTATGTATGGGCAATACCCCACCATCAAGAGCAACACGAGCTCCTGACCCAGCATCATGAAAGCCTTGCCTCTGCAGGTCCCAGAGAGTGTGAGGCAGGCCTGGCAATGGTGGAGAGAGGCAGATGCCCAGGTGGCTTTTCAGGGGGTTTGGGGGGTGTTGAAAGGAGAGGCAGGCATGCTGGGCCAGATCAGCAGCAAAAGCTCACAGCACACATCCGCTTCCCCTCCCACCCAGGCAGCCACCAGGGCTCTGTACCTTCCAGGACAGGAGTGAGAGGAGAGAGGTAGAGGGGGCGGGGGCCAAGGCACCGAGAGCCGCCCCACTTACTCTTAGTGAAGATGGCAGGTTGAGGTGGGCGAGGTGGAGGCTCCCCTGCAGGAAGGGCCATGCAGAGAGTAGAGGAGGGCAAAGCAAAAGAGAGAGAGGACAGGGCAGGCAGAGAGCAGAGCGTGGATAAAGAGAGAGAGAGAGAGCACAGTGAATAAGGGTGAGTGAACATAAAACCCAAGGGCAAAGGGAAGCAATGGGGCGGGAGGATAGGGAAAACTGTTCTGGAATGACAGGCCCAGGATCCAGGGGGTGGATGAGGCTCCTGGCCAAGATGAAGCCGGTGGGGTGGCTTTGGCTTGGGGGATGAGAGCGGGATGAGAGCGGGGGAAGGAGGCCAGGCTCCGAGCACAGAGGGAAGGAGGAGGGTGGGGAAGGCTCAGGCAGGCCAGTGCAGGCCTGACCAACGGTGCCCGCCTCGGCGGACACAGCTGCCCCTGCTCTCCCACCCGGTACCCAGACGGGGCCTGACGCAACCGTGCCCCTGCTGCCCTGACCGAGCAGTCAGAGCCAATGCAGCTGGCCCAGGGATGGCCTGAGAAGACAGAACCCCTGGGCAGCCAATGAAGGAATTGGGGGCTCTTACTTTTCACCCTTCCGAGGTGCTGCATGGGACGGGAGGTGCTCAGTTCCACACTCAGCAGGTCGGGAGGGTCCATGGGATTTCCCAGATACAGTCTGTGGGGAGAGAACCAGTGTGAGTGTTGGCAGTGAGGAAGCCTCTGGAGGAGACACTGGGCCTGTCCCTTGGGGCCAGGAGTTCAGGGGATCACATCGCCTAAGCCCCTTGTAGACATGGGTCTGGAGCACAGGACTTCTGGCTCCCAGCAGCTCCCTTCTGTAGAGCTAAGCTGTAACTAGCGGAGGGGTACAGTGGAGAGAGGGTGGAGAAAGGACTCCTGGCTGCGAGTCAAAAGCCTGGGACTGTAGGGGCTCCAAGAACACCCTACAAGGACTGAGCTGGCCCTCTGCAACCCCCACCGCACCCCAACCGACGTCCAGCAGCCGCCTGCTGGCACACTCTCTTCTCTCCCACAGGCCAGAGGCATCCAGCTATACTTCCCGGTCAGGGTGGGCAGGAGACATCCTTCTGCCCCGCTGCCAGGGGTGGGGCCACCCGCCCTGCTCCCAGTTCACCCTCAATCCCTGTGCGAACTGTCAGGATCTGGGACTTAAGTCACTGGGGCTGATTAAAGCCTGGAGGAATGGGGCTGGGCTGGCCACGGCATGCCAGGAGCAGGGCAGAGGGCACCCGGCCTCCTTCTGGAAGATGTCTATGCTCTCCTGCCCCAACTCTGTCAGGTCCTCACCTGGCTCTGTGAGCAAGTGCCACACATGGGCTGCCCTCCCAGAGCTGAGTGTTCTGGTGTGTGGGAGCACAGGAGCAGGGAGCTGAAGGACCTGCTTTACCACGTCCCTCAAGGCAGAAACATGTGTCATAAGTCAGAGGAGCAAAGGCTGCTGAGAGCAGAGGCCTGGAAGCCCCTGGGGCCAGCAGAGATGCATGGAGGCCTGGCCTGAGGGGCTTCCGGAGAGAACCCGGGGCAGTGCACCGAGAAAGCAACCAAATCTGCTCTGTCCTCCCCAGATGCCTCCAACTGACCTCCTTTCACCTAAAGGAGACTGAACGCCCCCCTCCCCCGCCCCACCAGGTACAGCAAGAGGCAGGCAAAGTGCTGAGCTGCTGCTTAACGTTAGCTCTGCAGCTTCTCTTGGAGCCTGACCCAGTAGGTTCCCATCTCCTGGACTCTGCTACAACCAGCGGGAGAAGGGAAACTGCTACTCAGATGCTGGTGGTCATGAGAAAAGCTTTCCTACTGAACTGCTTCCAAAGGCTGTTCTCAAGCCCCTTTTCTTAAGGCTATATAGCCTCTGCAGGCCTTTCCACCACATGGAAGTGTGGGTCCCTCCTCTGAAGCTCCTAACCCTGGTTCTGCCTATAGGGAAAAGCTGCTGGGCAATGAGAGACTCTGCCCCATGGTTGTAACAGGGACCTTGGAAGGCTGAAAGAACCTGCATGCCCAGGGAGGGGCTGCTGGCCTGGCAGCCCCAGGTGGGATCTTGCCCAGTACTCACTCATCGATCTTGTCGGGGAAGCCCCAGCAGTGGCGGGGGTCACTGTCGCCATGCCCGGTGTGAATGAAGCTATTCTGCAGAGGCTGGCTGATGTCGTGTGCCGATAGGCCAGCCACAGAGGTCACCACATTTCGAGGAAAAGGCCCCACACACAGCGTCCGTGTGTTTTGCCCGCGCCACCAGTAATTCTCAGCCCTGCCCAACAGAGATGACATGGTAAAAACCAGGATGTCGTGGGACGGCCCCAAGGAGCAGGACCCTTTCCATACCAAGATCTTTAGCTATGATGTCTAACTACCTTGGCAGAAGGAAATAGGAGGGCTATGGCCCCAGGATCAGGTTGGTCTGCCATTAGCGTGCCTCCTCTCAGCAGCTCCCCATGACTGCACCCCCAGTGCAGGGCCTGGCTATCTGCACACAGCCTTACTCTAAGCTACCTAGGTGGGTCAGACAGCTTTGCCTAAAGTTTACACTAATGAAACAGGTTCAAACAAGGGACATGACTGGCCTACAGTTACCAGAAAGGTCGCAGAAGACCCAGGATTCATATCTAGTCGCTAGTCTGCAGAGCCGGTGCCCTTCTCACAGTTTCACCTTGCCTCCCCCTCCACTGGCAAAGCCTGGGCCCCAGCCCTTCTCTGGCCATCACAGTGTCCTCTTCAGCCCAGTTCCAACAGTTCTGAGCTTCAGGGCCCAAGGGAGCACCACGGCCTTAGCACTGGGTTTGGGGCCAAGCCCCCCAACTACAACCTGTCTCCTACATGCAGCTCTTCACACGTCTGGAAGCACCTGGGACAGCTCACGGCTTTACATCACCAGTGTCTGTATCGCCAGTGCCTTCCACCAGCTCCTGGCAGGGCTGTGGGACCCTCGCCCTTGCGCCACCTTCCTCCTTGGGAGGAGCTTGACTCCTGTGTTAAACAAGGCATCCAGGAGGGAAGACTGCCTCCCGCTGTGGCTGGGCCACCTGCACCTTGATCTGACCTCAGACACAAAACCCGTTAGGCAGCCTAAGCCCCCTGGGGTGACGGAAGGGCAGGAGGGCAAAAGGAACAGCGCGCCCTCCTGGGCCCTTCCAACACCAACAGGCCGTGAGGCTCCTGCACCTTCTGCTGGGATCTCTCACCCCGACGATGTGGGCAGGACCTGGGCTGCGGCAGAGGTGGTGACAGCCACATGCTGCAGTGGCGGACATGCGTGGCACCAAGCTGCATGCTCTCACTGTCAGCCCTTGACCCACATGTCTCCTGTCCACAGCTGGGAGTGGAAAGAAAGGTCTCCTCCAAACTGCAGCCACACTGGAGGGACTGGAGGCTGAGAGGAGGCATGAGGCTGAGCACCTGGACTCTGGTGTGAAGTGATGTGACCCACTTGGGCAGCATGAGCCCCAAACAACCTTTTCTAGAGCCTGAAAGTCGAACCCCATGAGCACAGCAGTCCTGGGAATCCGAGAGGTGAGTCGAGGGAGGGATAGGGACCCAGCCTCCTCATAAACAAGCCTGCTGACCAGCCCACCACAGACACAGCAGCACTGTGATTACTGCTCTCTGAGTGGGAAGGGCAGGAAAGGAAGGAAGAAGCGGGGACAACACCTGGGAAGGGACAAAGCTCATCTGAAAATAGCAGGGCTGTTCCAAGAAGAAAAGTGCCCCCCAAGCCCCACCCCAGGGCTGGCTGAGTTTGAGGGCTGCTGTGAGGAGGGTGGGGGGGCACGTCTGGCACTGGGGACCCGCTGCTGCTCTCCCCCAGCACTCGCTGGCTTCCTGGGTCTGCGTGCCCCACCACAGCCTGTCTCAGACACCAACCCCAGGGTGACACTGGACTCTGCTCCCTACACTCCTTAGAGATGCTCATTGACCTGGGTGAGACACAGCTGCGGTGGAGGTACAGAGCGGAGCAGAATGGACTCACATCCAGGGCCACAGCCATGCCCTCCCTGGGTGGGCCCTGAGCAAAGCCAGACTAGAAGGCGGTCACTCTCTCCATCCCTTTCCTTTTGCCAACATAGCCAAGCTTCTTGCATAAGAGCCTAATTTGGACTCATTTCTGAGAGCAAGAGTGGACACCAAGCCCCCCTCCCTTTATTATAGGTATGGCTGAGGTGAGATTCCCCCATGACCACCGGGGGTCCTGACATGACTTGTCAAGAAACACCTTGCTCCTGGGAGGGGGAGTCAAGAGTGTAGAGTGTGTGTGAGAAAGAGGCCCCTTGGGAATTGCACCCCAAGCACATCAGCCCTACAAGGCTCAAATGTGGCTCTTGAGAGCCGATGAGTTGGCCAATGCTGCATCACACTGTCCACCTGTCTCCCTCGAGGCTCAACAGAGCAGAGGTACCAGCAGCCCCGAGTGGACCAAGTCTGGACCTTCCCAACAGCACACTCTGGCCTCACGCTCCCTTTCCCCCTCCACCAACAGGCCAGAGTCTCCATGGCAACAACATGAGGGCCAGGCCCACCATACCATCTGGCAGTCATTGTGGCCAAGATAGACAGAAACATGGGGGAGACTCTAGAGGAGTGAGAAAGGGCCCAGTACCTCCTGCAAGAATTTTCTACTTCCTGTTTCCTGCCAGCATCCTGGGACAAGCAAAATGTGAGGCAGCAGCTAGGACACCAAGGTCTGAGCTGAGAACTGCCTAAGGTGGCCCCAGCTCTATTGGGAAACAGCCTCTGAAATCTCAGCCCCTTGTACCTGTTCTGGCCTAAGATAGTCCAGAAATGGCTGACAAATGTTTACACATTTTGCTCAAAACACCAACTCACCCACTTCCTCTGGGTGTCCAAGGAGCCCCTGGCCTCGAGGAACAACAGACCCTTGCTTCCCCCTGCCCCACTTGCTACACGAATCCAGGGACCAGGTCTGGCCAAGAACCTGCACAAGGGTTTCAAAACCTTTGTCCCCCTTCTCCAATTCTGTAAACACAGAACATAAGTGCTGCCAGCCATCCCAGCCCCAAATCAGACCCCTGGGAAAAGAACAGCCATCGTCTGTCCCGGTCTAGACCGAGGCTCACGAGCGTGGCTCACAGAACATCAAGGCGTCTCTCCGTCTGCTGTCCTCTACTCTGGGAAGCTCTGAACCTACAGAATCAGTCAGAGGTGAGGCAAGGGGGTTCCCAGACTCTGGACTAGGAAACAAATACTGGAGACTGCTTCCGTCAGAAGTAATCCAAGACTCACAGAAGAGGGCAGATATGGAGAGAGCTGAGAGCCAGGCTAAGAGACGATGGAAAAGCAGCCAGCAACCCACACATACAATCGCAGACCCAAAGGGACACACATGAATAGAGCCCATCCACCCAGACACGTGGAGACAGAACCACCAAACAGAGAGTCTCGGGCACCCAGAAAACAAGGGGGCAGCGTTAAAGCTCTGGTACCAGTGACACACAGGACTGCTCCCAAAGCCCACCAGTTGTCTCGGCCTCCTGCCGCTCACCTCCTGAGAAGCTCCAGGGACTGTGGTCCCAGTCGGCTGCTGGCCCTGGAGGAGGAGCCCAGCCAGCCTACACTGGCAGGCAGCAGGAAGCCTGTGACAGATGGGCAGGGCAGGGCAGGGCATGCCCACAGCAGCCTCCTGGGAGGAGAGATCCCCGACCCCTCCCTTTCCCCTTCCCCCACCTTGCTCCAGAGGTGATCCAGGGCGTCAGCTTGAGACACACACCCTAGAAACACAAGGAGCTCCTGAATCACCCCCTGGGGAACACTGGGCCCTGGAACCCCCACTGAGAGCAAGGGATGGGGGAAGTAAGGCCCCACCAGGGACTTTGGGCACAAAGGGATCAGGATCCTAGGCTCCTGGAGGTGGGAATGGTTGCAGGCCCAGACTTCTGGCTTATAGCCCTGCCATGTATCTCCAGAGGGGCCCTCATCCTAATCTTATTTCCAGAATGTTCTCCAAAGTGCCAGGCCTGCAGTACCTTCCCTGGCCCCTCAGCTCCAAACCACAGACTATATTCCTTCCTGTCCACAGGCCTCTATTCTAGAAGCGTTCTGCTTTCATCCACTGCCACTGACTTGTTGGTTTGTAATTCTTATTCCCAGATATTGTACCCCAAAGCGAGGGGAGCCCCGGCCTAGGGAAGAGGTGCTGGGCCACAGCAGGTGCAGGCCACGTTCCTCCACAACCAGCCTGGCTTCCGGCCCCGACTCCATCACTGACTCTCCCGTCACCAACGCCCCACACAGTACAAGGCTTAACCAAAGGCCCAGACGCCCAACATTGAAGTCCAGGTTGAAAGGACGCTGCTGGGGAGCTGCCCCTGCCCTCACCCCTGCCCCGCTCTGAATCAGAGCAGCTTGGACCACAGGGAACTTCCTCTGCCTCCCTTCCTTCCTGGCACTCCATGCTCACCATGACCTCAAAGGCACCTCAAGCCCGCCCTGCCCCAATCAGTTCCTCAGACTCCCTGAGGCTCAGATAACAGTGAGTGAGGTGAATGGCTGGTGGGGCTCCAAGGCAAGAGCCATGCAGGGTTGGAAGTAGGAGCTGTGACTCAGGAGATGCTGCCCATAGGCAGACATACATTGCCAGGTGTGAAGGGGAGGGAAGGATCAGGAAGAAAAGGGAGCCTGAGGACAGAGGTCAGGGTGAGAGACCTGGCAGAGGATGGAGGGGAGCCCTGGGAGGAAGCAGTGGGGCTCAGTGGGAGGGCAGAGGCTGCCAGGAAGAGGGGGGCTGCTTTAGGGTACTGAGATGCACCCAGGCGTGTAGTGCTAGAGTCTGCATCCTGGTAGGAGGTGGGCAGGGCAGGGGGGACAGGGAGGATTAGAGGAGGAATGTTTAGGAGTTCCAGACTCTCCAGTTGGGTCCCAAAGCTTGGCTGCCTCACCATTAAGGCAGTTTGGCCCTGACCCACACAGCCAAGCCTAGAGCCGAATGTGCAAAGGGTGTGGAGGTGGCGCCGGGCAGGGAGGACCCCTCTGAGCAGCGCACCTATGTACTTAACCCGGACGCTCAGTGCAGCAGCCCCAGGCCTGTCCTCCTGTCGCTGCACGGCTCGGGACTCTCACAGCCTGTGCGTTGCCATAGGGTCCATGGAAGCAGAAGAGCTCTGGGCCAGCACACCCCTCCACCCTGCACCCTCCCAGGCAGTGCAGGTGCCGTCCCCATGCTCCCTACCTCCCCTCAATGACAGTGATGACATCATTCATCTGGATGTGCAGCTTGTCTGGTTCCTCAAAGTCCTGAAGGGCCCGCATGTCAGTGGGCTGAGCCTGAGGACAGAGAGACAGGTCACTCCCCACTCTGGGGCTGACCCGTGCTTGGTACCCCAGCCCCCATGGGCAGACCTGCCCCTACCTCCAGCAGGAAGTCCCGCAGGGCCACAAAGGTGGGTCTGTCCTCTGGTTTGTGAGCCCAGCACTGAACCATGACATTGTAGATGTCTTGAGGGCAGTCCTCGGGCCGGGGAAGACGCTCCCCTTCCTTGTCAATCTTGTGAAGGATCTGGAATGGAGTACAGTTTGAAGACAAGCAGAGCACCCAGCTCTTCACTTCCCACCCTCCCTCCAGCCCATGGAACAACTGGAGCTTCGGTTGCCATGCCTGCACCCCAGAGGTCTTATTCCTCCGAGGGCAGGGCCTCTCCCCAGGCCTCACACCTCTATCCACGGGTCTGGGGCCCCCAGACAGATAACTGTGGCAAGAGCTAAGAATGGGAGCAAGCCCCACCCACCCCGCTCCTGACCGCTAGAGGCCCTTCTCTTTGCTTAGCTATCTGAGCGATCACAGCCATGGAGCCTGGGGGACAAGACTAGCAAACAAAAGCCAGTTCTGACAGGGCCAGGTTGGGAGCCAGGGATCAAATCAACTCCTACCTGCCCCATAAGGAGCACATCCATAGCCCCCTCACCTGACTGCCATTAAGGCCAATCCAGGGCTCCTGGCCATAGGTGAACATCTCCCACAATGTCACCCCAAACATCCAGGTGTCGCTGGCATGGGAGAAGGTGCGTGTCTTCAGGCTCTCAGGGGCACACCTGGCAGAGGCAGGGGTCCAACAGAAGGTCTCTCAGAGCACGCCCACCCACACCAGCCCAATGGACACAAAGTGCTCATTCAACAAGCATGCTGCTGCCCCATGTGCCAGGCTCGACAGCAGGTACTAGGGACATGGTGTGAAGGGAAGGGCAGCTGTCCTGACAAGGGGGCTATATACACTTGGAGAAAACCATCAATGCTCAGGTCTTTTACCCATATGCAGCCTGGGGTAGGAAGAGGGTAAAGCTGCCAGGTTAGGGAAGCAGGGAAAGGAAGGACAGAGGCTCTAGGAGGTGTGAGGAAAGAGGGACAAGGCTCAGGCTCTTTTCTGATTGAGGTGGGAGGACAACAATTTCCAGATTTCGGGAAGGTTCCTAGCATTTGGGTCATTTCGGCAGGAAGGTGTGGGTGGGAAACTTGGATAGGGCCTGGGAAAGAACCAAAATGGATGGAAATAGCCACACTGGCTTTGTCTAAATATCTGTGCACTCTGTCTTGGGTGAGGAGGACCAATGCCACTGCAGTGAAGCTGGCGAAGGCATAATCCATGGGGCCGAGGCGCAGAGTGAGCCACTCTGGATGAAGAATCAAAGGATCTCTCATGGGAATGGAGAGCAAGCCCTGCCTCTGAAAGGAGGGTGGGAGATGGGAATAATAATAATAATCTGCTCAGGTGACCTTATAATTTCCCATCCAAACCACGACGCTTGAGTATGAAAGGGGGTGCTATTACTTACTCCAGGACGACGGATGTAATCCAGGATGTCTGGTTCTCTAGGTATAAAGTCTCTTACCAAGTACGGTGACCATACATCCTGGATTAGAAAGGCTTTCTGGTAAGCTGAACTGGACCGACTCCGAACTCCCTGACAATGCTCCTTTGGGTGGCTTTGACACCAGAGTACCACTTCATGTGCTGGTGAGCATTCCTGCTCAGTCAACAAAGCCCAGTCTGGTCTGGCCCTGCCTGCCACCAGATCTGCCTGAAATGTGCTTACCAAACAGTCTTTGCCCGGCTAACTTCTGATATTTCAAGAGCTTAATACCAAGCCATCCAGAAGCCTTCATGAGTCCCCACGGCACTTACCCCTGTGTATTCTATTCTAGTGCCTGGCATATGGGAATCCCTAGACGAGCGAGTGAATGAATGAGTACACAAAAAGGGCACCCCAGGCCCAGAAGAGACCAGGACTGCTGTGGGTATAAAGGCCTCAGACACTCCGAGCAGAGGTGTGCAGGGGGCCAGGGTGGGGTCCAAGCCCTGTGAGCTGGTAGCACCTGCCCCTCACCAGGCAAAGGGCACCTTGCGATGCTCCTGCATGACATAGTGGTCGTCGTTTTGGGGTAGTGCTCGCATTAGCCCAAAGTCGCCAATCTTGACCAGGTCCCGGGTTGCCAACAGCAGATTGCGTGCAGCTAGGTCACGATGAATAAAGCGCTTGGACTCCAGATAGCCCATGCCCTCAGCCACCTGCACAGCATAGCGGCTCAGAGTACCCAGAAGGAAGTGGCCCTGGTGCTTGCGAAGCCGGTCCAACAACGATCCCAAAGGCGCCAGCTCTGTCACCTGAGGTCATGGAAGAGGTGGGAGGAATGAGCATGCCTGAACCCTGCCCTCCCTCAGCACCCACGCTGGGCTCCCAGTCCTCTCCTGAAGGCCTGCCAGAGTCAAGCTCAATGCTCCATCCTGGCCTTTCCTCTGGGGACCTCCAGGAGTCCCACAGCTTCCTAAGCCTCTTCCTCTAGGCAATGTAAAAAACTGAGGCCCAGAGAAGCAACTCCAAGAGGCTCATGTTAGAAATTCCAAATATTAAACTCTTGGACCAGCTCCTTCCACAGGATATAAGCAAAGTGCAGAGATGGACGTGGGCTCCAATGAACATACTGGGTTAGGCCCCTGTGAGCTCCTTTGTCACATCAGGTGGGAGACCAAAGCAGGATCTGGGGGACCTCTGACCTTTGTCAAGATGAAGGGAGTTACCACAGTACAGGCAAGAGAGGAAGAGGACCTGGGTCCCAGAGATGACAGGCCCCTCCCACACACGGTACTCACCATCTTCATGGGTGGCGTGAGCACCACACCATAGAGGCGAATGAGGTTCCGGTGGTCAAGTGAGTGCATGGCATTGACCTCCCGGATGAAGTCGTCCATTGCCTCTGGCTGGCTCAGCACATCTGGCTTCAGGCACTTCACAGCCACACTCACCTGTCCAGAATGGAGACTCCAGGGAGTCAGGAAAGGCCCCTGCCCCCAACACTCTGAGCCAACCTGCTCCTCCCTCCAACTCAGCTCCCAGTTTCAGAACTGCTTATCTGGGTGGGTGAGCATGTCACAGGTTCCTCAGCCTGACTGGGGAAGGGAAGCTGGTGACCCCCAGGAGCCATGAGCTGGGCCTCCCCTACCTGGGAGAATGCCCAGCCTATATAACAACCATTAGGTAAAAGATGACCGACCAGTATGATGATAGGATATTAAAATGTTATAAAATGAATATTAAAAAGTTTTGGTATAGAAGAAAAATGCTTTAAATATAATGTCAAATCACTAATCTGTGGTGACAGAGTAGTGGGCTTCCCTGGAGGGAGGGGCTGCTCAGCGAAGAGGCAGCGGGGAGGCTCTGACAGGCTGGAAATGCTCCACATCATAATCTGGGTGTGGTTACCTGGATCTATGCATATGTAAAAACTCACTAAGCTAAACACTCAAGAACTGCATGTTTTATCGTATACATGCTACTGATCCCTCTGGGAGAAAATTTTAAATACAATACCAGGAGAAAGGGCAAGATTTTAAAAGCTGTATCTAAAATTTGTATCTTAACTAAATTCAACAAAACACCTACCTGGAAGGGGTAAAAGGCAGAAATGCTAACTCTTCTTCCTCTGAGTGGTGACATTACAGGCACTTTTCCCTTGTTTTTAAAATAGTTTCCAAACTTTTATGTTTGTATAATTTAAAAAAGAAACATGTGTCTCGTTAAACCTGCGTGTAGAATCCAGGGCAAGCCACCCTGAGACCTGTCCCCAGCCCCTTTCCCATCCTATCCGAGGGGAGAGATCCACCTTAGAGGGCAGAGAGGGGCCTCTGCCAGCTTCTCAGGGGCCTGCTCCTTTGCCACACCCCACAGGGCCCAGAAAGCTCACCGTCTTCCCTGAGGGGGCATCCCATTCGCCCCTGCGCACCACGCCAAAGGAGCCATCTCCAAGCTTCTCGAAGAGATGTAAGTCCTTTTCCCCAATGAGGCAGGTGAGGCTCTGCAGGGGTCCTTCCCCTGCTGGGCCACCAGGGGTGGGCGAGGTCTTCCGGAAGGTGCTCTGAGAGTGATGGGGGGGAAACTCAACCTCCAGCCGCTTTCCACTGAACACCTGTTTGAAGGCAGCCAGGAGCCAGATGGAACCCTGAGGCCCCAGAGTCAACCACTCTGTCATGTCCCAGTGGGTCCTCATGTAGGTCTCCAGATAGGTCCTGGCTTTGCCAAACTGCCAAGGGGCAGCCTGGCTGGAGGCCCCTGCCTCTCCTGACACCCCCCCCAAACAGGAACCCAGGGCCTTAGTGTGGCCTCAGGGTGTGCGCCAGAAATGAACTGATAGGCATGGAGTGTGGCTACTGTGGCCCTGCACCTAGCTGGGGGGTCTGGGACAGCCCAGAGCCATTCTAGGCATCATCTCCTACCTCACCTATCCTATCCATTCCTGCACACCCTCCCCTACCCAGGACAGACAGCAGCCCAAACCAGGCAGATGGGTAGGCCTAAGGGGCCTGCCACAAACACTTCTCTGTCCCATTTTTAGCCTTGGCCCCTTCTCTGGGCTGCCCATTTGGCACTGTCTGTCTCCACCCTCCCCGGGGAGCCGGCTGCCCTTCATCCTGCCAGGGGAGAGGATAATTTGAGCCTGAGGTTAGACTGTGTGTGGGGTGCAGATGAAGCAAGGTCTTGCTGGGGAAAGGCCTGGGAAGACAGCTGGGTTTCTGGAGGGGCGCCTAGAGCTGAGGGCTGAGAAAGAAGGGACACTGGAAAGAACTCTGCAGCCTGGGCTGGAGAGAGATGGGGACAAAGGCTAGGGGAAAGGAGGAAGGAAGCCCTGAAGGTCAGAGCTGGCCTGTCACTTTGACTTAGCCACCCCTACTAGGGCATCCAAAGCCTTGGCTTCACACTGCAGAGCCTGTCCAGCTGGGCCCCTGCCCCCAAGGCTGGCAGCACCTTATCTCTACAGTCTCCAATCTGAGGGCCTCTTCTGGCCGCTGCTCTGTCCTTCCTCCCAATAAATGGAATCCTTTACGTTTGCAAACAATGTTCAGCTGACAAGGATCCTCCACACAGCCCGGTGAGGTGAGGTGAGCTGGGCAAGTGTGGCCAGCACTGTCTTACTGAAGACATGTCTCAAGTCTGGAGAGGTTAACTGACTGGCCTGAGAACCTCCTGCAAATCCGTGGTGGATCCAAGACCCCTGAAACCTGGCACACTGCACAGATCTTCCCCTCTGCTTTCACTAGCCCCAACACGCTCATCCTTCTCTAAAACCTGGGCAAGGGACCAGGACAGCGTCCCCAGAAAAGGCCACAGGATCCTAAGAGACAGCCCCTTTGCCAGAACGCAGCCAGGAAATCTCTGCTGCCCAATCCCAGTCCAGTTGTTCTGCCCTGCCTGCCCACCTCCCCATCCCTGAGGCCAGAAGTGGGGCGGGAAGACCCTGGCTGGTTCATTTCCTCTCCAGTTGTATTCCAGACAATGGGCAAAGTTCCACTGAGTCAACCAGGGACTCACCACTCCACAGACCCAAATTAGGACAAAGGGAGGTGGGGAGACTGTGGGGAAGGAAGATGTCAGCAGGGCCAGATGACCAGAGAAACCCTACACAGACCAAGGCGGGTGGTGGAGGAGGGAAGCAAAGCAAAGATGTCCTGGGTCCAGACGGTCCCACCCCATGCTGGTCACAGGCCTCAACACTCAGATCAGACAGAACAAGGGCTCAAGTTACAGCATACTTGTCAACCAGAGCTTGTTCCACGCCCAGCACCACTGCGTACTGAGAGGGGATGCGAAGCCATGGCTGCACTCAGGGTACTCGCATGCCATCTCTAGCAGACACAGACACTCAGCCAGGCAGTTCTACAAGTACGCTGACCGACAAGACCCTGGAGGAAGGTCTGTACAAAGTGCGAGATCATACTGATCAGGAATGGGGGAAGTTTCCTAGGACTGACATCTGAATGGGGCCCCACGAGGCTGTGCAGCCCATCTCACTCCTTGTCTACCCACCTTGCTCATCCAGGACTTTCGCTTGCACATGGCCTTTCTCCTCTTCACAGCCTCCCACAGCCGCCGCTGGCCTGCAGGGACAGGGAACCCAGTGCTATTAAAGCTCATGCCCCTCAGAGAGGCTGCTGCCCATGTGCAGGCTTCCTAGGTCTCCTGGGGTGGATCCACCGCTAGATACTGCCCAGCACAATGACATCAAAGAAACAAACCACCCCAACCAGTCAGGCGCTGTAATGAAGCAGATGGTCACTGCGTTCCACTTCTAGGCAGTGGTTCTTGAACTTGATGGAGCTGTTTAACCACCAAAACTGAACAGTAGTTCTCTGTTCCCAACTGTCAGGAACAAAGAAAATTAAGGTAATAAAATTTTCCTAATTTTGAGTTTTTCTCCCATAAAATTTTATTATGTTACTGGCATCAGATACCAACTATCCAGGCCAAAAGTAGCATAAGTCAATGTCTAATTTAGTACATTATTACTTATTTAGCTGCTTTAAGTTGAATGCTCAAGTAAGTTTCTATGTTGCAGCACCATGAGCTCTAGGTGCTGCAACCACTACTTTTAGGATCAATACATAGATAAGAAATGAGTTCAATCGATAGAGCAGATCTTTGTGAGAGAAAAAGAAAGACACAGATTAAATCAGCAGACCATCGGAGGATTTTTATCTTCCCTTCTTCATACAAATCTCTGGACACTGAACCCTTGGTGACTAGACCAGACTTAATTCTACATGCACAGAGGAGGAGGCAATGAAGGATATACAACCAATAAAAGTCTGAACAAACAAAAGGGGTAGTAGTTAGGGTAGTTAGTCCTGAGTAGCCAGAGCTTTAGGTAAGACTCCTCAAAGTCCAGTCCACCTTTACAAGTGCAAACTGTTCTCATGCACTCACTGTGTGCGGCACCTACTGAGGCCCCCAACCCCACCCCACCTCAGGGGCTCTAGGACAGGCAGGGGGAGTTCTCAGCTATGCCAACCCATGGAATAAAGGGGTGAGGGCTCTTCACCCCTTTAGATTCTGAGGTTGGAGATCCTGGGAACAGAGGAGGTAAATGGTCAGTGGGGAAACAACACGCAAGGCCAATGTCCCCACCTACCAGGCCGGCCCATGCCTATCTTCTCCAGGTCCTCATTCTTGACATACTCAAAGTGGGACAGGCGGGTAACATTGAGGTCATCGCGGAGCCGCAGGAAGTACTGTTGCAGTTGCACCTCAGACAGCAGCTCCAGCAGCCAGCCTGTGCCTTCCTCTGGCTGCATGCTGCTGCTCCCCAGCCTCTGTACGGAGGGAAGAATGAATCAGGGACCAAGGTATGCAGGGAGGTAACAGGGGACCCTGCCCAAGTGCCCTGGGCTCACCCACATCCTTTTCTGGGAAGGATTCAAATCACCTTCTTGCTCTTCAAAACAGCTGTACAGAATAGCCTGTACTCACCTGTGCCCTTTCCTGCCAGCAACAAGGGTAGAATTAGGACAGTTGGGATACAGCCCAGGTGCTGGAGTCAGGGTCTTATTCCCAAAATCTATGGCCCAGTGACCTGAGATCAACCTCTAGAGTTCTCAGGTTCCCTGTTGGCTCAGACTCTCTTGGGGTCACAAGCCCTTTGAAAATCTGACGAAAACTATTAATTTATGTCTTCAGGAGAAATATACATTCTTAATCATAAAGTTTCAATAAAAAATATTAGGGGTTACAGTGTTCCTTGAGATCCATCCATGGGCTCCTCAGACCAGATGGACCCCACAAAAAGAACTCAGGCCTGATGAGTCCTCCCAATGCCTGATGTAGCCAGAGCCTCTCCCCACAATCCAAAGACCTCTCCAAAGTACCTCCAGGACCGCAGTGAGTGGAAGAGGGAAGGGCAGGGGCTGGGGTGGGCTTTCAGACCCAGCTCAAGGAGGCAGCACTATTTGGCTTCTGTTATTGGTTATCACAACAGACTGCCGTCCAGTGTTGTCAAAGCTTTCAATTTTTTCAATACTGGCAATCTGATCTATATATGAAATCTTGCCATTAAAGTTTTTTTGAAAATATATGCGCGTAGTAAAATATTCAAAAGGCACACAGGAGCCAAAAAGTCTCACCCCCTCCCCTATTTTACAGCCACCTAGCTTCCCATTCCCAAAGACAGATGCCATTATGACTTACGTATCCTTCCAGGCTTTGTTTTTCCCCACAAAAATATTCACTCGCTACCCGTACAGTTCTGATCCTTGTTTTCATTTAACATTATCTTTCTCCTGACTTTTTAACTATGCCAACAAATTGAAGTTTGAAACACACACATATACCATATTCAGTGTTGGCCAGACAACAAATGTATGTATATTGCAGGCCACAATCAGCCAAAGGACCACCAGTGAGTGACCTCTGACTTATACTTTCTTGGGCCCAGAGAAAGAGGCCAGTGGAACCCTCAAAGTTAAGCTACCTGCCCCACCAGACACCAAACTCATCCCTGTCCAAGTAAGACACCTCAGAGCTGAGGGCTTGGCCAGGCCAGCCTCTGACCCAAGTTCAAGCCTCATGGAGGAAGCAGGCAAGAGGGAAAAGGCCAGCAGCCCGAGAACCCCTCCTCCCCAACTCAGAGGTGGCTTTGTCCCCCAGCTCTCATTACAGGTCATACTGAGAAGCAGGGCTCACAGTCTGAGCCCAGCATGAGCCTCCTGCCCCCACAGTTCCCAGAGGTTCTGCCAACCCAGTGCCAGCAGTTCAGACTTTCCCAGGCAGCTCAGGGCAGTACAAAGAGCGACAAATGGAAGCGAGAGGATCTCAGTTCAAACCCTGGCTCTCTCACCAAGGTGGCTGGACCAGAGGGGGTTTCCAAACTTTTAATCTGTAACCCTTTACCCAGATGGTTCTCACAAAGGCTGTACAGCCCCCTAGGGGATGTTTTGGGTTGTCACAATGTTGGGGGGCCACCAGTGGCCTTCAGTGGGTGGTTGGGGGACAAGAACGTGAGTTATCCTATAATGTGCAGGACAGTCTCACACACTGACCCAAACCCTATACAACTTAATTTATGGAGGTGAACAATTTGTTTATGCCATCTGAATCTAGAATTGAATTCCATTTTACATTTTTAAAAATCCTTACCCAGGGATACGTTTATTGGTTTTAGAGAGAAAGGGAGGAAGGGGAGTGGGGGAGAGAGAGAAACATCAATGTGAGAGACATCAATCAACTGCCTCCCATACATGCCCTGACCAGGGATTGAACCTGCAACCTAGGTATGCTCCCTGACCACAAATGGAACCTGCAACCATTTGGTGCATGGGACGGCATTCCAGCCGAGCCACCCGGCCAGGGCCCATTTTACATTTGAACAAGAAAGTATTTTTGCAGTTTTAATACACACTGAATTTTTCTGGAATGGAACTACTGTATAAACTGAGGGAAAACTGGCCTTTGTTTTGTTCAGAATTTAGCAAAAGCTGTTCACTATTCAAAAGAATGTCACTAAAGGCAACCTATCATTATTTCAAAACCCTCTCCTCACAGCTGCCTTCATGGTGGCTCTACATGAGGTTTTAAAATCGAGGTTTCGGCTACTTCATTATGTCAGAGTGCACTGACATTAGAAAATATGAGGTGGTATAATTACCTTCCTTTTATTTCCTTTATATTATGGGTGACATGTTTGTTGACTGATTGCACACACATGTACGTGGTAAACAGCTTATATTTCCATTCGTCGGCAGCCGTCCATCTCGAGAGACGATGGTGTAGCTTCTTAAGAGTCTATCTGCACCGCCGAGAATGGCTGTGCAGTCCAACTCGGGAGTGACACGGTATCTGTCTCCTCCCGTGTTGAATCGACATCTTGCGATGACGCTGGAGTGTCCTCTCCAGTGAAGCTGAAGCTACAGAGCCTGGGCAGGGTGATATGGAGGGTCTGCTGTTGCCCATGCAGCAGACCCCCCCTCTCTTCGCAGCTGAAGGATCCAAGGGAAAGACGGAGTCAATACAGCTTGGCTTCAGGTGCACCGCAGGAGTTGCCGGTGTTGACTACAACGTCAAACTGCCTTAGGGACTCCGGCTCCGGATTTTCTGTCGGGGTTTACTCCCTTAGCCTTTCCCCTGAAGAGGTATGCCGCAAGGCAGCGGAGGTTTTTTGGAGTCAGAGTTTTCCTTCTCTGATGTGCCCTGACTGGAAGATCGAACCAGCGACACTTAGCTCGCAGGCCGACGCTCAATCCACTGAGCCAAACCAGCCAGGGCTTATATTTCCATTAATTTCAAGAATAACAATAAAAGTAACACTAACTCTTCAACTGCCCTTACTACATGCTGGGCACAGTGCTAAGCATTTAGCTGCAATAGTTCACTTCTTCTCAACAAAACCATCTGTTGCAAACAAGGGGGCGTGGGCTTAAGAGGGTGGGGCACCACTGCTTTCCAGAAGGAAACCCCAAAGGTGCCCTGTGACAATCACTGACCTTAGCAGTGTCTCTCCATGGTTTGGCCCAGTATGACACGGCCGGCCTTTCCACTGTCACTACCCTGTTTCTGGAGCAAAGTGATCCCACCCTTGACATGGCTCAGCCCTCAGATGGGGCTTGCCACCATGGCAGGTGATCTGAATCCTCTCCTCTCCTTCCCCAGTCCCCAAATTCCAGGGCTCCAGGCTCCCCATTCCTATCCTCCTCTGGAGCAAGAGGCAGCCATGTTCTGGTGGTCAAGGTTAGGGAAGACCCCCAAGGGCCCTCCTCTGAAAAGCACAGTCTTAATCTGTTCCTTTTCCCTGAAGTATCAGTTAATAAATCTCCAGGGCTCAGCTGGACACTCCCCTCCCTGCTCCCCAACCCCAGGCAACAGGGCTGCTTTGCATAGGGGCACGTGTGCGAAGACTCACAAGGACACTGGGATCCCAGTGAGAAGAGAGCAGGCAGGGTCTCAGTCATGCCTCCATCACCAAGCCCAGGGTGGCCGTGGACAAGTCCCCTCCCCACCCCTAACTGCCACCTCCAGTCCAAGTTTCTTTGTGAAGCACAAGCACTGCTGCAGCTGTCCCCTACTCAATCACTAGCTCTGCATGTGCCTGGGCCCCAGCAGAGCCCAGAGCCCACACACCTGTGTTGGACACGTGTATTTCTCGTGGCTGCATGCATACTTCCAAAATATACTTTTCTAATACTCGCCAACAAGAATGCAGCAGCCGGAGGGGAGAGGCCACTCGGCCAAGACCACCCCCCCCTGCACCGCCCCCTGTCAAACCCTCGTTGGAGGTGTCCCTCTGCCATTCCCAGTCCTGCTCTCTGCTCCTCAGTGAAACGCTGGCTCTGAGGAGCTAGCAGATCCAGTCTCTGGTGTCACCCAGGCCCCAGCCCAGCCCCTCCACTCACTGTGTATAGTCTTCGCCGTAGTCTGGCCAGGAGAGGAAAGGAGAGCTCTAGGCCAGGGAACCGACGAGCTGCTGGCATCTCCACGGAGCTGGACCCCCTGACTGGGTCACTGGGACTCTGGCTTGAGAAGTGGGGGGACAGGGACCTCAGCTCCTGAATTTCAGGTTCTGCCCAGCAGGGAAGATCACCAGAGGTCTGCCCCAGGAGCCCCCAAAATCTCACACGAGGGGTGGAAATGGGGAAGAACAAGAGGGTGACTCCCTTTCCCCTGCTGCACAGCTATTCCTAATGCTGGCTAGTCTGGCAGAGAGCAGGTTCGCTCTTCTTCTGACTGGCTGCAGCCTGGGTCCTCTGTCCTGTTTCTCTGCCTTCTCTCCAGTGCCAGTGGTCACAGCTCCAGCCCTACTCCCTGGCTCCCCACCCGTACGCCCTCCCTGCCTCCCTCCTCCCTCTCTCCCCAGCTGAGCAGCTCTGACACTGGCTGAAAAAGGACCTTTCTGAATCATTGCCAAGAGGGCGGTGGGAATGGGGGGACTCTTCCTCCCAGCCACCCGCACTGGCCCCCCTGCCTCCCCATACACAAGGCCCCCTGTCTCTCTGGCTTCCACTCCAGCCCCGATAGTTGCAGACAACTCCTGGGATTTTAGGGCGGGGGCTATGTGAATCAAGCAGCAATGTACAAAGAATGGCTGCAGGCCCCCACATGGGCTTATCTGGGGCTTGGGAACTATATACAGTCTGAGTTAGAAGCTAGGACCCCAGAGTCATTCCTAGCCTCTGCAGGAGACCCTTCAGACACCCTCCCCCATCTCCCAAGCCCTAGCCTTGGCTGGGTGTCTCCTGGCTCAGGCCCTAATGTGGTCTTGTTACCCTGGTGCCCGACGGAAATAGGAGGCCGGCAGCCCGCCAGAGTGGGACGGTCCAGCCAAGACCGAGAAGGGGTGGAGGGGTTAAGGAATCTCTACCCCCTTCATTAGGGTTGCCTTGTCTGCTGCCCACAACACCCAGGGTGTCTCCTCCCAGACCATCTGGCCAAGATCCAAAGCCCCCTCAAAACAAACAAATATGCCCCTAGACCCTTCTGGGATTGCCCCCACCCCCAAATTGTAAGATTCCAGGCTATAGGATGTCTCTTGTGTAGCACCCTCCCCACACAGAAAACAGTACCAACTAAAGGGAACTGGAGACACTCCATCAAGCCCCGGTGGGCCCCCCATGTTCCTAGAGCTGATAAATGATCCCTCTGCCCCTCCTCTAGGGCGCCAGCTGCTCTTACACCCCCCTCACTACTGCCCCCAGACACACCTGACAGCTGCAGAAAGTACTCTCAGGCTCCCTCAGTGCCCCCCACCGCATCCCCCAGCCATGCCCAGGGAGCCCCTGTTTCTTGCACACTGCTCTCTTGTCCATATCCAGCTGGCAACCAGTGCTGACAGTCCCAGCTGGCTGGTGGGGCAGGCAGCTGGGGTGAGAATTTGGGGGGAGTCAGCATTCCAGGCTCTCTTTCTAGGGCCTCTCTCAGTATTTGACCTCCTAGCAAGGAGGTACCCAAAGGGATGGCCATTTCCTGGTCTGGGCCCCGAAGGGGACAGGAGGGGACACACCCAAGCAATCAGTCCCTTTTCCCCACTCCATGTCAACCACTATCCAAGGCTTGTAGAGTCAGCCAGGTATAGCCTCTTCTCTGTCCCAAGTGAATTGCCAGTCTGAGTATGGGACCACAGATAATGGGCAAGGTACGGTCAGGCCGAGGGCCACCAGAGCTGACTTCCCCCCAAACCCCAGCAGAAAATGCCCACAGCTCAGAGAAGCCTACTGCCTACCTCCCACCAGGTACCAGTGGGAAGGCAACCCAGGGGCCTGATCTCGGGGGACAATTTCAGCAGGATTTCTCCCTCTACTGCAAAAGGGGGGCTGATGCATCTGCATGGCCAGATTAAAAATTCTGGCCACCCCCTGAAAGATGTGCCCCAAATCCACCAGAACTCCATGCCTGACTCTCCCTTGGACCACAGGTGAGAACAAGCCTCAGCAATCTAGCTGTAGGAGGCTATAAAGAAAAGTGGGGTCAGGGGTCAGAGCTCAGGCCAGCTCTTGGACCCCAGCCCTGGAAAACAGCACCCCACCTTTCAGCCCACCTTTGTCCTGTCAGCTACTGCCCTCTGCCGGCCAAGAAAGAAAGTGCTTGATCTCCAAGGGGAAGGGAAGTGGTCCCATAAATATGTGTGATCATTATTTTCTAAAGCAATAAACCCAAACCCTAGTGCTTCCAGGGCTCTCATAGGGCGTTAAAGAAAGCCCAAAGGGCAGCTTACTTAAGATCCAGGGGGCCCAGAGACACTGAGGCAAATGTCAGCATCAGTAATTCACCACTGATTCACCCCACCCCCTTAACTCCCCACAGGAATACCCATTCTTCACCCAGCCTATCCCCCAGGATCTGTGCTGGGGCCCAGGAGCACAGACACTCCTTCACTTCTGGGAGGCTGCTGCAGAGGGCAGGGAGGGACCCTCAGCTAACCAGCAGATGATGGGGGCTAGGGCCTGGGTAGCTGGCTATCTAGCTGGCTATCCCCTGTGCTTTCCCCCATTACCTGCTGTCCCTCCTCTCCCCCTGTCAAGCGTTGAAATGCAGATCTCTCCCCCCAGGAACCCAAACTCCCTGCCTTAAGGCCAGGGAGGGGAGCGGAGTCCTCCAACAGCCTCCGCCCCTCCAGCTCACTGGCAGCTGCAGCAGCGTCACTGCCCTGTGTCCTGAGGGGCCGGGACTTGAGCATCCTCTAGCGTCTACAAGAAGGGCAGGGCTGCTAATGCACCTCAGCCAAAAGAGTCCCGGTCCTTGCTCCCACCCCCGCATGCACCCCACAGCCTTCTATCCTGGCAAGAGCCCAGGTGGTCCCCGGTGGTCACGGTCTTTCCTGCTGGGACCATGGCAAGCCCCTCCCCCAATCCTGTCCCTTGCAGTGCAGTGCCACAGGCTGACCCCCAGAGAGAGCCAGGTGCCAGGCCCCACCTTCACTGACCACGGATCACAGCTCCCCGCAGCCACTCGGATGTCTCCAGCACCCCAGAGCTCCACAGCCACAGTTTGGTACTGGGGATTCAAGGGTCCCCATATTCCATAATAAGGGGGGTGTCCATCTAAGAAGCTCACAGAAGAGAAGCACCCCTGTCCTGACTCAACCTGAGACTGCTCCCTCTAGACACAGGGCCTGAAGCTTAACTCTCCACCTTTCCAGCTTCCACTGAGCTCCAAGAATGAGGCGTCTGCCAGGCTCCCTGCTGCTCCACCCACTCAGCTTGCTGGACTGACTCCGCTCTGGGCTTCAGACCTGCCCAGACCACTCCTGGCAGTGGTGGGAGCCACGCCTCCAGCCCCGCCCCAGCCCCCACCCCTGTGCCTCTTCTCAGCCCGCCTTGACATTTCCCTGCCTACCCACTCCCCCAAGACAGAACAGGCTGTGCACATGGAAGGGCAGGGAAGAGTACCAGGGCTGACCTTTCTGGCCTCAGAAGAGTGCCTTGAGTGCTCACAGTCGCTGCAGGGGAGCTTATCCAACACCTGCCACGCAGAACTCTCACCCAGCACTCAGGTTGGGCCATTGCTAGCAGAGGAAGTCCTACTGCAGAGGCTCCTTTTCTTCTTCCAGCCTCCAGGGCCTCAAGGCACACCACATACCCTCTTATTTTGCTGGCATCTGACTCCATAGTACCAGGTATTTAGGGCTGAGCTCAGGGCACCTTCACTCCTTCCGGGGCTGGGGCAGAGGAGGAGAAAGAGGCTGAGACACCCCCCCCCCCACTCCCTTTGACAGACACACTTCACCTCAAGGCTGAGGAGAGGCCCCAGGAGGGCACTGGGTGTGTTTTCCACAAAGCTCACTCTCCTCACAAGCTCCTTCTTCTCTACACTGAAGCATGCAGGGATAGGGGACGACCCTGCCAGGAAGCAGGTCTCCTCTAGGCAGAAGCCCCTCTGAATCTTACTGCAGCTATGGCAGAAACTAGTTTTGAGAGCAGCTGCAAGAACCCAAAGTCAGACACTGTGGAGAAAGAGGCTGAAGATGCCAGTTCCACTCCTTCTTCTGGTTGGGTAAAGGGTCTGATCCAAACCATTGCCCCTTGCTGCTTTGTCCCTACCTCCTCCCTTAGTAACCCCCAGCCATCTTGCTATAAGATATCCACAGGACCCAACCTGCCTCTAGGATTTGGGGGATCCAGCCCACAAACACACACCTGTCTGGTCTGTAACTTGCCCCCTTATCTCTAAAGGGACCCTGGAGTAGCCAGGAACCTGCTGTCCACCCCCTCCCCAGCCTCTCCAACAGCATCAGTGAAGTGACAAACCCACACTGAGGAGCAGACATGACATGTAATTTCCGGCCAAGCGGATTTTTCCAAAACAATCTACCGTATTCTCGGGAATATATGCCAACCCCACCTCCAAGCCAGCCCTCTCCCACCTCTGTCCTCCCTCTTCTCCAAGCCCTGGAGGGAAAACAACACACGGGGTTGGGGGAGCGTGTGGGCTTATAGCTCCTCTCGGAGCCAGAGGATTATCTTGCCCCCACATGTCAGTCCCACCAAGCCCAGTCAGCCTCACCTCACCCTCTGTGACCAGGACCAAGGCCAGACTGGCTCCCCTCAGGACCTCATCCCAGAGGGAACTGCAGGCACGCCCACCCCTTAGGGTCAGCCCAGGTCTGACATCACACTGGTCTGGGGAGGAGGCTGGCCAGGGGCCAAAGGAGAGAAGGGGATGATTCAGACACCATGGCTGTTCACACCCTCTCCATCGCCAGGACACAGGGGCCTACCCCCTCCCAGGGAAACTTGGCATCTGAGGTCCTGAGGACAGGCAAGGCTGAGGCATACTTGCCAGCGGTGCTGCGCCCACAGGCCCGGAGTCTAGCACTAAAGCCTCTTCACCCTTCTCTTCAACTGCTGGTGTTGGTGTTTTTTAAGACTTGAAGTCCCCCTTCCTTTCTCAATGAATGCTCTGTTCCCTGGGGGTCATCCTCTTTCCTATGACTACAATTACCACCCTGTGCTGTCTATCTCCATCCTGAGCTCCAGAAGCTCTAGACCCACATTTATAAACATTTACGGGACAGCCCCACCAGGAGGGTGCATAGGTATCACAAATTCTGCATGTCCAAACCGAGCTCATCATCACCCACTTAAACCTGGCTAACGTATGCTCCTATATCCTGTCTGAAAACATCATAAGCCAACACCAAACAGGCTAGAGACCTTACCCCTTACCGCCCCCCCAACCATCAAACCCTTCCTCACTGGGATGCCACAAAATCTTGTTTCTGCCTCCCCATTACTCCTCCCATCAATACCATTGAGATCAAAAGTCAGACAGAGCTCGGCTGAAATCCTGGCTGTCACTTGCTAGTTGGGCAACTTTTGGGCAAATTACTTAACCCCTAAGCCTCAATTTTCTCATCCGTAAAATGGGGATAAATAGTACCTCCTTCATAGAATGTAGATTCAATGAGATAGTGACTAGCAAGCACCTGGCACATAGCTGCCTACTGTCATTACCGTCATCTGAACACAGCCACTCCCCTGCTGTAACTCCTCACTGAGCCAGATACAAGGCCCATCAGGATACACTCCTTGCCTATTTGTCCAACTCTATCTCTTACCATTTCCTTCAAAAATCCAGTAAAGCAAGCACCTTCATGGGAAGAGGGGTTGCCAATCTCTTTACAGCCACTCCTGTCCCAGACCCACTAAGCTACTTTGCTCCCACAAAGCCGCGTCAGCCCCAGGGACAACATAGCCCATCCCAAAGGCAGAAGAGTCTTGAATCTGCCTTTCCTTCTCATGGGAGAAAGGGGTTGGAGGAAGAGGGAAAGAGGGGGTGAGGTAGGGAGGCAGGGAAAGCAGGGGAGAGGACTGGAAGGGGACAGCAGAGTGACAGGGAGGGAAGGCAGAGCAGACACGTCAGACAGAGGGACCCTTCTATGCATCATCTCCTTAGACAACAGTGAAGGAGCTGTAACTTTCAGAGATGAAAGGAAAGGATCTGACTAAACACCATGACACAGACCAACACTGAATTCAACACCTCCCCACATGTATTAACTTGGTCTTGAAAGTATTTTGTAACTATTTCATGCTCCACCAGCTAAACACTGGCATGCCAACCATGACACCCAGAGACAGGACACTGAGAGCCCAGATACATTCCTGGAGCACATCCCTCCCCCGCACATAAACATCACTTGAGTGTGACAGAGGATAAATTCCTGCAGCTGTCTGGGTCTCATGCGTATGCACACCACAGTGTATGCACACCACACATGCTGGACTGCTGCCTCTCGCCAGTCCTCTGGCCCAGGCATCATCACAGCACCAAGGCCCAGCAGTGACTCCCAGGAAAGCAGGAAGGATGTAGTCCCAGAAGCCAGCCACTCCCAGAGCTTTTCCAGGACTGGGCAGAGGCCACCCAGCTAGTCACCCTGCCTGCTGGCTCAGGCCTCATCCCACCCCCACCCCTCGGGGAGAGCCTAGAGCTGAAGCGGCTTATTGTTGGGCCCTGGAGGTGGGGTGGGGAAAGAAGCCAGAGCTGTGTATTGTAAATCATTTATTTGACAAAGGGGACTGCTCATCCCCTGGGGACCCTATCCACACCAGAACCCTGAGAGTTAAGAACAACCAGTGCAGGGCAGGCTGTGGGGCCCAAGAGAGGAAGGGTCTGAACCTGGGAGTAAGAGAAATGTCAGGGACTTCTAAGGTATTAACGATACTTTAGACCCCACCATATCCTGCCCACTGATTTTACCAATGGAGAAACTAAAACCCTATATTGAAAGGGACTTGCCTGGTCCAAGGCACTTAACAACCTGTCGTAGGAAATGGCTCTCCAGGAGTTGGGGGAGGTCAACAGTTCACAGTGATGGTAATTCTCTTGTGGACATGGAGAGGCAGCCCTGCAAGGTCAGCGGCCCGGAGAGGAGACCCTGCCTCATTAGAAGACACAGCATACACAAGACAGGCAGGGACAAGAACCCAGTGCTCTCACACCCAGATGAGGCCCTTGGCTTCAGGGTTCCCAGGAGGTACAGCTGCTGAAGGGAGAGATTGGGCCAAACCTCTCACCCCATACCTTTCCTCAGTCACTTACCATGTACCTACTATGTTTGTACCTTAGTGAAAACATAGGGTTTTGGGGAAATAGAAAGAGAAGTCATGGCCTGGGTTCTCAAGAAAACACTATGTAGTTTCTTTATTAAAAGATTCATTTTCATTGAACGATTTAACCACCCTATCTTATTCCCATTTTACAGATAAGGAGATTGAGGTTCTGGAGCGGTGACTGTGGTCACCCAGAAAGCAAGAGATGAAGCCAGGATTCAGTCCATACACAACTGTATACTACACTGCTTGGCTCCAGGATGCAGACCCATGGAGGGGAGAGCTAGAGTTTTATTCATTAAATGTATACTGTACACTGAATAAATTCATGGATTCTCTATGTTTAAAGAGGTGGAGGTTCCAGGAGAAGGCTGTAGATTGCATAAATGCACATATTTCACTCCTTCCCAAAACTCCACCAAAACTACAATTTAAAAAAAATGGATGAGAAGAACAGTAAAGACACCACAACAAAACTTTGGAAACTGGAAAGCAGCTGGGCTAGTGACAACTGAGAGGATGTGCTCTACCAACACTAGAGTAGACCGACAAAGGAGAAAACACAAGATACAGGAAATAGGAGAGGCGACACAGAAGGGCCGGGAAGGAAATGTCAGGATACTGAAGGCAGATCCCAAGATGACAGCTAAGCATCATGATAGAAAGCAACCAATCCTATGTTGCATCAGGACGCAAGGTTCTGTAACTTCTTTAGAAAGATAAATTTGATAAAAGTATCTAATGGAAAATGACATCTTGAGAAATTTAGACAATTACTGGAGAGTTTGACCAAAGTAAAACTGGAAAGATTGAAGAAAAATTAAGATATATCTAGAATGGACTGAATAATGGGAAGCGTTAACGGGTGGAAAGGTGGAAATGAGGGAATTAAAAGTCAAATCCTCATCTTTGACCAAGATGGAATAACAGAGATCAGATTTAACCTCCTCGCTGAAATAACAACAAAAATATGGATAAAATACACAAAATTGTTTAAAGACATCAGACATCAGGAAACAAAAGACAGTGTTACCTATGAGACAGGAAACAAAGGAGCTCAGCCCTACAGCTGGGTTTCCAAGCTACAGCATGGGAAAGGGGATCAGTAGGACCCTAAAGAACTCCCTGAGTTGGAAAGATGGAGCTGAGAGCCTGGGGAGACTCAGTTGGCCAAAGTTCACAGAACAGATCATCAGAAAAGAAAGAGCACCATCAAGGCCTGTAAAGGCCTCCCTCAAATATCCAGCTGAGAACTGACCATCATATGAATGTGCAGAAACTACCCAAGGCTTGGAAGAAAAACACCCAAAAGAATTAGAAGTAACAATGCCTGGTGCTCACAGGCTGGGAAAAGTACCGGTTCCTAACTGCCAGGCTGGAAAAGCTATGCACTGGGTAGAATACACAAACGAGTCTTGCCTCAGCAGTGGGGAATTATTAGCCCTAGACTGAGCATACCTCTGGTCCCATCTAACAAATCTTAAAAACAAGACCCAAGGGGCTCATACTGTTGCCAAGTCACTTAACTACATCCCTGAATCAAGAATATTTACAAAAATGAAAAAATACACAGCAACCAACAAGACAAAATTCACATTGTTTGGTGTCCAATAAAAAATTACTAGGCATGCAAAAAAGCAAGACACTATAACCCATGAGGAGTAAAAGCAATCAATTAAAATCAACCCAGAACTGACACGTTAGATTTTGTAGACAAAGACATGAAAATAATTGTAACTATTTTTAAAACTCTAACTAAACTTCCAGAATAAAAACTAAACTGTATAAGATGAAAAAATAAACTGAATGGAATTTAAGGCAGATTAGACACAGAGAAGGAAAACTGGGCGAATGTGAAGACATAGTAATAGGAATTCCAAAATGAAAGAGAGGGAAAAAACAGATTCTTTTTTAAATGAAGGAATCATCAGTGAGCAGTGGGACAACTTCAAGTGGCTTAATGTTACAGAATGGAGGTACCCAGGGGTCCTCAGAGCCTGCAGGCTGGGGGATGGGGAAAAGGAAGCAGCTTTCAGGATGCCTTCACATGCCTGTGGCTGGTGGCTGGTGTCTTTGTTACACAAATGGCTTTGATGCATCCAAGGCCCGGGAAGATGGGAGGCGTCTTGGGCCAGGGGATGGTATGGAAAGAGCACACAGAGCCTGTGTGAGGTTCTGTGAATGGTCAGAACTGGGTACCATGCCCACTGCGTCACAGGATACAGTCAGGGATTTAAAAATAAGCAGCAGACATTTTAACTGGGTGTTCTATGTGATTTTGAGAAGGTACACCATGCGGCTTTGAAAAGAACACACACCATGCGGATTTGAGAAGGCTGGGAATCCACGCGGTTCTGGATTAAAAGCTGGCGGGCACCATAACACAGACAAGGCCTCCCCAGTCAGAATCGAATGATTGGCAGCTACCGGTAAAGCTGAACTGTGTCTAGGAAGTAGGGAAAGGGTATCTCTAACTTTTCTAAAACTAGCCTGGTTTGGTAAGGGAAGGCAGAAATATGTGTTTGTGGGTGTTTTAAGGAACATAAGACTTAACGGCAGAAATCCGCAAATAATCTAAATCTATATAACTATTAAATAAACAATTCTTTTTCTTTTCACTACACTCTGGTATTGAGAGTTATAATTCTGGCGGCGGGCAATCGGGCCCTTAACAAAACAGCCTGTGGGTTCTGTTTCAATCGGAGGGCCCAGAGGTTCTGTTACATTAACACATATATAATTAGAGTGTCTGAAGAAAGGAAAGAGTTGGGAACATAAAAAATATATATATTTGAAGAAATAACGGCTGAAATTTTCCAAATTCGATTAAAACTGTAAGCTAATTTACACAATGGAATACTATGCAGCAGAAAGAAGGAACTCCTGCCATTTGCGACAACATGGATGGAACTAGAGAGAATTATGCTTAGTGAAATAAGCCAGGCAACGAAAGAAAAATACCATATGATATCACCTAATATAGGCGACTAATGAACAACACAAATAAATGAACAAAACTGAACAAGGAACAGAGTAAGTTATCAGGGGGGAGGGGGAGAGGGAGAGAAGGGGGGTAAGTAGGAGAAGGGTTTAGTAAAGGAACTAGTATAAATAACCCATGGACATGGACAACGGGGTAAGGGTTGACTGTGGGAGAAGGAATGGGCTGGGGGGGGCAATGGGGGGAAAAATGGGACAACTGTAATAGAAAAATTAAATTAAATTAGAAAACAACAACTATAAGCGAACAGGATCAAGAAGTTCACTAACCTCCAAGTACAAGGCACATGAAGGAAACTACATCAACATACATTATAATCATTCTGACCAAAATCTGTGATAAAGAGAAAATATTAAAAAGTAGCTGGGGAAGTGAAATTCCTAGGAAGAGGGAAATTTCAAACTCTTAAAGCATATATTCCAATTAGAAGTTTAAAAGCATCACATGAAATTATAAAAAAAAAAAAAAAAGTAGCTGGGGAGGGGAAGAGAGATACATGTTACATATAGAGAAACAAAGATAAAGATGATAGAAAATTCTTGCAAAAACAGTAGAAATGAGAAGACAATGGCACAACATCATTAATGATCTAAAAGAAAAAACTAGAATTCTTTTCCAATGGAAGTATCTTTATTGTTAATTCATGTCCTTTTTTTTTTTTTTGGCTGTTAGTTCATGTCTTTTATTAACTCATACACAGTTACTTATCTTCTTGTTTGTTAAAGCAATAGGTCAGACAATATTTGCCACAATAATATCTGTCAAAGTGGCTAGCCATAAAAACTCCAGCACCACATTCACCCGAAGGCCACTCCCAACAAAAGCGACTGATTTTGCCATTCTCATCACCTTGTAGTATTTCAGTACAGTCAGCTTAATAACCTTTTTTCTCTTATGCTTATTCTTCTGGGGGTGGTGTTTAAAGACTTCCTCTTCCTTTTCTTAGCACCACCACCAAGTCTCAACACAGGATGAAGAGTGGACTTCTTTGGAATTTGCAGTCAGACAAAGTACATCCATCTTCCAGTTGGTTGCCAGCAAAGATCAGTCTTTGCTGATCAGGAGGAATTCCTTACCCTGGATCTTGGCCTTGACAATTTCTTATGTATACAAGGGTTCAGCCTCGACAGTGCTGGTCTTCTCTGTAAGTGTTTTCATGAAAATCTGCATCTTGGCATTGGTTCCACCATAGATGGCGGATCAGAAAGTGAAAATATCTTTTCAAATAAAGGCTAAATAAACTTTTTAAACATATAAAAGTTGAAAAAATTCATCATCAGCAGACAGATCTAAGCTATAATAAATGTTAAAAGTCCTTCAAATGGGAGGAAGATAATACCATATAGAAATATTGATCTCTGCAAAAAAATGAGCACTGGAAATAGCAACTACATAACTAATAGTTAAGACATTTTTCTTATTGTTTAAATTACTTTAAAAGAGAAATTAACTGTTTAAACAAAAATAATACAAACGTAGTACGGTGCTTACAACATGTACAATTTTTGACAATAATAGCACAAAGGGATGAGAGAAATAAAAATATACTATTTGTATTTTAAGGCTCTTATACTAATATCACTTGGAGGCAGACTTTGATAATGTAAAGATATATATCATACCCTGTAGACATTAAAAAAAGGAAAACTATCCTCATAAACAGATGCAAAAATTCTTAACAGACTTCTGGTCAAGATGGAGGTGTAGGTAGACACGCTTTGTCTCCTCACACAACCACAAAAAGAATTACAACTAAATCTCAAAACAAATTACTACACCCAGAACTGTCAGAAAATCAAACTGTATGGAAGTCCAACAAACAAGGATTTAAAGAAGCCACATTCATCAAGACAGGTAGGAGGGGCAGATGAGCAGAGAGGCAAGAAGCCGCAGTGTGGTGCAGAGAGGCAGCAGCAGAATGGGCACAGGCAATTCCACATTCACGTGTGGTGGATAAAAATAGGGAGGAAACCCCTGGCTGGTGCAGCTCAGTGGATTGAGTGCTGACCAGTAAACTGAAATGTTGCTAGTCCGATTCCCAGTCAGGGTACATGCCTTGGTTGGGGGCCAGGTTCCCCAGTTGGGGGCATGTGAGAGGCAACCAACTGATGTGATACATCGATGTTTCCTTCTCTTTTTCCTTTTTTCTCTCTAAAAATAAATAAAATCTTTTTAAAAAAGAATAGGGAAAGATACATTGGGAGTGAGCAATCCCAGCCACAGGCCAGCGATCCCAGTCACAGGCCAGACCACACAGCTCAGGGTTCCAGTGCCAGGAAGATAAATCCCTATAACCTCCAGCTCTAAAAACTAGTGGGAGTTGGGGCAGCAGAAAAAACTTCCAGGTTTTCAGGAAACTCCTCTTAAAGGGCCCACATGGTGTTAGAGCATATGCAAATCACCCAATCTGGGATTCAGAGCCAGGCAACAGCTGGAAGGGGAGCCAGTAGCATATGGGGAGTGAGTGAAGTGACTGGAAAGGAGGCAAGTGATGAGAAAACCTCCAGAAGCCAGGAAGCAATACTGTCCCCTCTCTGAGCCCTCACTCCACACAGAGCCACAAAGCAGTGAAGCGGGTTGCCTCACCCTGGCAATTACCTAAGGCTTCACCTAATGCACAGAAACAAACACAGGGAGGCTGCCAAATTGAGGGGACAAGGAAATATGGCCCAAATTAAAGAACAGAACAAAAGCCCAGAAAAACAACCAAATGAAATAGATATAGCCAACCTATCAGATGCAGAGTTCAAAACATGGCTGACAACAATGCTCAAAGAACTCATTGAACATGGCAACAACATAAAGGAAGAAATGAAGGTTACACTAAATGAAATGAAGAAAAAATCTACAGGGAACCAACAGTGAAGGGAAGGAACTTGGGATTCAAATCAATGATTAGGAACATAAGGAAGAAATAAACATTCAACCAGAACAGAAAGAAAAAACAAGAATTTAAAAAAAAAAACAAGGGTAGTGTAAGAAGTCTCTGCGACATCTTCATACGTGCCAATATCCAAATAATAAGGATGCCAGAAGGAAAAGAGGAAGAGCAAGAAATTGAAAACTTAGTTGAAAATATAATGAAGGAACACTTCCCTAATTTGGTGAAGAAAACAGACATACGAGTCCAGGAAGCACAGAGTCCCAAACAAGCTAGTTCCAAAGAGGACCACACCAAGACACATCATAATTAAAATGCCAAAGGTTAAAGATAAAGAGACAATCTTAAAAGCAGCAAAATAAAAGAAGAGTTACCTACAAAGGAGTTCCCATAAGACTATCAGCGGATTCCTCAAAAGAAACTTTACAGGCAAGAAGGGACTGGCAATAAGTATTCAATGTGATGAAAAGCAAGGACCCAAAACCAAGATTACTCTATCCAGCAAAGCTATCATTTAGAATAGAAGGGCAGATAAAGTGTTCCCAGACAAGGTAAAGCTAAAGGAATTCATCATCACCAAGCCACTATTACATGAAAGGGGACTTATCTAAGAAAGAGAAGATCAAAACTATGAACATTAAAAAGGCAACAAATTCACAACTATCAACAACTGATTCTTAAAAAAATTAAAAAATAAAAAATAAAAACTAGGCAAACAACCAGAAGAGGAGCAGAATCATAGAAATGAAGATCATTTGGAGGGTTACCAGCTGGGAGAGGGAACGGGGGAAATGATACAGGAATTAAGAAGCATAATTGGTAGGTACAAAACTGATAGGAGGATGTTAAGTATACAATAGGAAATGAAGAAGCCAAAGAACTTATACGCATAACCCATGGACATGAACTAAGAGGAGGAAGGGGTGGACTGGGCAGACGGGGGCATAAGAGGAAAAATGGGACAATCCTAATAGCATAATCAATAAAATACACTTTTAAAAAAGTATTAATCTATTAAACATTTTAAAAATTTTAACTAAATCTTCAGCAAATAGAATTCAACTATATAAAGTTAATACATCACGTCCAAGTGGAATTTGTTTCAGGAATGTGAGATTGCCTTAACATTTAAAAATCCATCAATGTAATTCCACACATCAAAAAACTAAAATATAAAATTTTATCATTTTGATAAACAGAAACCAACATCCATTCCTATTAAAATTCTCAGTAGGAATAGAAGAGAGCTTCCTCACCTAATCAAGCTCACATATGAAAAAAATGACAGCTGACATCATGCATAACAGTTAAAGATTGAATGCTTCCCCCTGAAAGTCAGAAACAAGGAATCTAATGTTCTATTCAGCATTATACCACATATAGCCAGTTCAATCAGGCAAGGAAAAGAAATAACAGGCATAAAGATTAGAAAGAAAGAAATAAAACTATCTTTATTAGCAGATGACATGACAATCTATGTATAAAATTCAATGGAAGCTACAAAACAACTATGAGAATAAGTCAGTTTAGCAAGGTGGCAGAATTCAATGTCAATATACAAGGAGGAAACAAAAAAACCCTCCGAATTTATTTATAAAAAATTGTATATTTATTCTTACATGCTTAAACTTCAGCCACCCTCAAAGTACTCTCCATTTGATGCAATACTTTTTTCCATGGCTCAAAACAGTTTCTGAACTCATCTTTTTTTTTTTTTTTTTTTTTAAATAAACGATGCAAACTGTGACCTCAGGAGGCTCCTATACTCACTGGACTCCTTCTCCCACATCTACTGCTGCTATTGCTGCTTCTTTTTTTTAGGTTATTTATTTATTTATTTATTTATTTTTAGAGGGAGTTGAAAGGGAAGGAGAAAGAGAGGGAGAGAAACATCAATGTGTGGTTGTCTCTCCCATGCCCCCAACTGGAGACCCAGCTGACAACCCAGGCATGTGCCCTAACTAGGAATCAAACCAGCGACCCTTTGGTTCGCAGGCCGGCACTCAGTCCACTGAGCCACACCAGCCAGGGCTTGAACTAATAAATTTTGATGCCTCTTAGTGCTTCTGCAAGTTTTTTGTTTCACCTCTTCCACATCGGCAAAACGTTTCCCTTTGAGGAATTTTTTTTTATCATGGGAACAAAGGAAAAGGTCACTTGGGGTGAGATCGGGTGAATAGGGATGGTGGGGCACGGGTCATGCCCTTTTTGGTAAAAAACTGCTGAACATTCAGCACAGTGTGGACAGGTGTGCTTGTAAATCACCCATCATGAAACGGACAAAGACCTTGAAAGTCTTAAAAAAAAATTCACTGAAGCCAAAAACGCAGCCTCTCACAACAAAGCCAGCTGGTACACTGATACAGATGGGCTCCTAGAACCCTCACCTGAGGGAGTAGCCTGTATTACAAGTGGCCCACCCTCCAGAAGATAATTCCATTTTGGGGGGAGCCACCTCCATAGAAAAATAAACTATATTTATATATACTAGCAACAAACAATTGGAAACTGAAATTTTAGAAAGTAACACCACCTTACAGCAGCATCATTGAAAACAGCCAAAAGATAAAAGCAACTGTCCATGAGCAAATCAACAAAATGTAGTATATCCTTACATTATTCAACCTTTAAAAAGAAGTAAATTCTGGCATATGCAACAACATGGATGAAGCTTAAGTATATCACAGTAAGTGAAAAAAGATGACAAAAGAATAAATAGTGTATGATTTTACATCTATGAGATATTTAGAGCAGTCAAATTCAGAGCCAGAAAGTAGATTGATGGCTGCCAGGAGCTGAGGTGGAGGGAGGAATGAAGAGTTACTGTTTAAAGAGGTACAGAGTTTCAGTTTTGCAAGATAAAAAAGTTCTAAAGATGGAGGGTAATAATTGTTGTACAATAATATAAATGTACCTCACAATACTGTATATTTCACCACAATTAAGATTAAAAAAATAAAAATATCTTTACAATAGCATAAAAAAATATGTTAATGCTTAAGGATATATCCGACAACAGATGTGAAAGATCTATATACTATAAACCCACTGGTGAAATTCTTAAAAATCTAAATAAATACAGAGATCTTTGTTGTTCATGGGTCAGAAGTTTCAATGCTACTGAGATGTCAATTCTCTCCTAACTGACCTATAGACTCAATGCAGTCCCAATCAAAATCTTAGCAGGGTTTTTTGTAGAAATTGATAAATTGATTCTCAAATGCATATGGAAATGCAAAGAACCTAGAATAACCAAAACAATTTTGAAAATGAAGAAAAATTCAAGATCTTACAATGATTTCAAGACTTACTATAAATCTACAGTGATCAAGATAATGGGATAATGACAGGAAAACAGATCAATGGAACAAAACAAAGTCCAGAATTAAATCTACATATATACAATTTATTTTTGACAAAAGTGCAAAGGCAATTCCATAGAGAGACAAGTCTTTTCAACAAATGGTACCCAAACAACTGGATCTCTACATAAAAAAACTGAACTGCAATTCGTACCTTGCACTCTATACAAGAATTAACCCCAAAAGGATGGGAGACCTAAATGTAAAACCTGTAACTATCAAACTTGTACAAGAAAACATAGGAGAAAACCACAGTGCTTTGGATTAGGCAAAGATTTCTTTGACATGACACTAAAAGCACAATGCATACACACACACACACACATATATATATGTGTGTGTGTGTGTGTGTATGAATGTTTCAAATTAGAGACCAATCACAACAAATGTTGACAAAGAGAAGTGGACAAACTAGAACTTTCATACACAGCTGGCAAGTATATAAAATGGTACAACCACTTTGGAAAACAGTATGGCAGTTTCTTAAAAGTTAAATGTACACCTACTATATGATCCAACCATTCCAGTCCTAAGGATTTATCCAAGAGAAATAAAAAGCATTTGTCCTACAAAGACTTCAACAAATGTTCGTAGTTTTATCGGTAATAACCCAAAACTGAAAACAACCAATCAAAAGGTGAATGAATAAACAGACTGTGATATATACACACAATGGAATATTACTCAGCAATAAAAAGGAACAAGCTGTTAATATTTGCAACATGGATAAATCTCAAAATAATTACAGTGAGTGAAAAAAAGCCCAGCAAAGAAAGCACATGCTGTACGGTTCCACTTACATAAAATTCTAGGTAGTGTGAACTAACATATAGTGACAGAAAGCAAACCAGGCTGTTACCTCGGGAAGGAGGGAAGGAGGAGTAAGATGGAGGGATTACAAAGGGGCCCAAAAATCTTTTGGGGGTTTGGGAATATGGATATGTTCATTATCTTGATTGTGGTGGTGGTTTCACAGGTAGACACATATATGAAAACATTAAATTATGTTTTAAATATGTTCCATTTACCTAATGCCATTATATCTCAAAAACTATTATTAAAAACAAACTAAAAGGCACTTCGTATTACAGAATAAAGCATAGGGCAGCGGGATAATGTGGGCTTAGAGGCCAGAGTAAAACATGTGGGAGCACTGGCTCTTCTTCCCCAACATCTGCCAGCCAGGGCTCCTGGGGAGGTAGGCACCAGAGTGGCAAAGGGTCTGAGCTCTCTGCACTCAGGACACTGCACAGACAAGGAGACTGAAGCCAAGAGATGTTTTCTCACCCCAGGAGGTTATACAGCTAGTTAGTACTCTAAACCTAGATTTGGCAAAATCTTTCTCCTCATCTTCATCAACCACACATTCAAACATGTTGCCTTGAAATAGGGTAAAGATCTATGCTTGTGCATACGTGTTTAGAACAGACCATTTTTTCTGCATTGAAGCCAGAGAGAAGGAACCAGTCTGGCCATCCCAGAAGAGCTAGGCACAGTGGACACAGCATGTGAACTTCACGTGCATGAGTGTTTCAGGTGGCGGTGAGACAGGCAGGCAGGGGATGAAGCTGACCGACGGGTCTGGGTTTGACTGATGGGCAAGCTAACAGGCTCCTCCAGCACAGCCCCAGCAGCTGTCTGCTTAGGGAGCCACCACCACTCCCCATCCCAACAACCTCTGCCCTGCCTGCTTCAGACAAGGGTCTAGGAGCCATGTGACACAGAGCCATGCCTTGGGCTGGGGCAGAGATAAGTCCCAGTTAAGGTCCTGAGGCAGGCAACAATTCTGCACACCTTCCCCCAGCCCCCAAGGACTAGAGAAGCAAAATGCAGACAGTACCAGATAAGAAGTGAGCAGCCCGAGGAGGATGAGGACCATAAGCTGGCCAACTAAGCCACTCTGTCCCAGGAATAAGTAGGTCTGGCACCCAGGCCATGAAGGAGTCAACAGGAAGCCAATCTAGCCCCCACCCCTGCATACCGCACCTCTAGGCTGGCCTAGGAGCTGGCTCCAGCTGCTACAGACCCACGCAGCCACTGCTGCCCATCTGTCCACCTCCACAGGGTGGGGCTGAGGTCTGGGCCACAAAGGATGCCCAGAGTCCAACGGTGTCCTCTCCCACCCCCTTCAGACTAGGGTCCTGAGAGCCTGAACAGAGACAGGAAGCCCAACCAGTCACTCTCTCCCCTTCTGCCCACTATTCATCCTTGGCTCTAGGCCCTCAATATTAATCAGTTGTGGCCAGAAGGTGTGGTGGGAGCAGGTCGGGCTCCTGCCGGAGTCACTGGCTGCCACACTCACGCCTCAGCTCACAGGGGCAATGGCGCTGCAAGGTAAGGTTCTGTTAGCACAACGGTGCCCCCTTCCCATTCTGGAACGTGTTGTAACGACTTGAGGCAACAACCTATGCTGATTGCACCATCCCAGCTATGGCATGGAGGCACCCCAATCTCCACAGGTAGAGAGGGATGACTACCTCCTCCGCAGCCCCAGCCTGGGGCTACCCCTCTCCTCCTGCGCAGGCCTGGCAGCCACCCAGTCTCACCTCCAGTCTAGACTCTTAAGGAAATGCCCCATCACTCTAGTTGGCATATGCAGTACTGGGGGGAAGTGGGGAGGAGTCCTGCCTCGCAGTTGAAAACTGCACTGCTTCCTCCCTCGCCAGGCTGAAACACAAGGGAGGGAACAGGGCAGTCTGGAGCAGCCTCACCTCAGATAACTGCACCCCCTCTGCTTCAAACACACCAGTTCCAGCTGAGAGCAGAAATGGCTTTCCTTACCTTCTGCTGTCTTTCTGCAGACAGTTTCGAGGATGTCCAGGCTGAGGTGGCAAAGGAGGATCCAGCAGGACACAGCCTACTCTCAGGCCGTGGCTTCCAATGCTCCCAGGTTCACAGCGATCTTCTGTTCTCCACTTCCCAAATCCCTACATCTTGCGCTCACTTCAGCCCTGGAGCGATCCCGGTGCTGAGCTGCCAGCCTGTGGGGTTACCACCTCCTGCGCCGCCGGCGCCTCCGGACCCTGTGCCCCTCAAGGGGCCTCTCTCCCTCCTGGGACCCCTTCCCGTCCAGGAAAGTTTCTTGGACGGCCCGGACCACCTGCCCCTCCTGCACCCCGGGCAGCCAATTTGCTTCCTGCACCCCCAGGCGCCCCTCCCCCTCAGGCCCCTGGGGCCCGACAGGCCGTGCCCTCCCCACCAGCTCCAGTCTCTCTCGGCGAGCCGGGGCCTCTCCTAGAACCACCGCCTCTCGTCTGAGGTGCCCGCAGCTCTCCCAGTACAGCCAGCCCTGCTCCCCGTAACTTTCGAGCCCCTTCCCGCGCTCCCAGGAGGGATCCTCGAATTCAGACTGCTGCAGCAGCCGGCGTGGGCTCCCTTCCCCCCGTTCCTGCACCCCGGCAAGGACCTCCCCACGCTCCTGCACTGCGGGGCTGCCTCCCCCCTTCTCCTGGTGCTGCTTGCGGCCCACCAACCCCTCCTCCTGCACCACAGGCCAGCTCCCCGAGCCAGTCCAAGGAGGCGGGCGCCTCCAGTCCACGCCGTCCGGCGTCCCCCACACTACCCCCAGGCTGGGCTCGTGGCCGCGGCCGCCCCGCTCCTGCACCCCGGGGCCCACCCCACCCTCCTCCTGTACTGCCGGACCCACGCCCCCCTGCTCCTCCACGCCGAGCTTCAGCCCGCGGAGCTGCTGCGGGCCCCAGCTGAGAACCCCGACCCGGTGCGGCTGCTGCTCAGACAGCGAAGGGCTCAGTCCGCCGCGCTCCTCCTCCGCGCACCACTGGGGGTCCCCCGCCCGCACTTCCCAGCGCACTCGCTTGCCCCCCAGAGGACGCGCGGTCCCGCCTCTCCAGATGGTGTTGCCCTCAGCGTTCGCTCACACCACCCCTAGCCCAGCTCCTACCGACCCGTCCTCCCGGGGAAGAGGCTGCTGGCTCACGTCCCTCCGACTCCCTGACCCACTCCACTTCCCCGGCACGGCTCCCCGCCCTCTCCTCCGCCGCCGCCGTCCGCCCAATGGGCGCCGCGCCCTACGCCAGCCCCCGCAGGTGCTGCGGCCCCACGCGCCGGCCCGCGAGCCAGGAGTGCCCGCCCTCCTGCCTGAGTTCCTGGAGCCCACCTGCGCCTGCGCTGCCGGAAGGGGGGCGGGAAGGCGGAGCCCAGCCCGCCTTCTTAAAGGGCCAGGTGCCGCTTACTCCTCCCCCGTGCTCTATCTCTTTGGTTCTCCTAAATCATTTCATAGCAGTGTGTACAACAGCTGCAATTTCCCATGGAGTCACCGCTGCTGAGCAGGAGGTGAATGTACCCTACCTTGGCCAAGAGAGGGTCTAGGGTAGGCAGGACTCCTGACCCCACCTATGGGCATAGCCAGGCTAAGGTCTTCCCCGTTGTTGCCTGACCTCAGGGGAAAGTCAGGGGGAAGGAATCTGAGAGTTCTCTGCTCAGCTTCCCTCACACTACCTCAGTAATGACAGTTACTAAGACTCTTGGAGCCTATGGGTAAGGCCCTGCACTTGGCGTTTATTCACATCCAACCTCCACCACAACCCAACGAGGTATACATTATCATGCCCATTTTACAGATGGCAGAACTGAGACTACATGGGGAAGTAACTTGCTCAGGGTTATTCAGCTGGTAGTAGTGACGCCAGGATTCAAATCCAGTTTTCTGACTCCAAAGTCTGCTCTGAACTACTAGGACACAACAAAGCAACACCAAACCCAGGAACCTCACTTTGGGAAGCATTAGTTCTAATTTTTAGGAGTAAACAGATGCAAACAACTGATTTGGAGCAAGCTCTCTGCAGGTAAATCAAGCTCCAAATCAAATAAGGGATCAAAGCACCTGCATCCTGGTCGGTCCTGCTAGAGGTGATTCATTAGAGGAGCCCAGCTTCCTGTTCTGCCACCTCTCCTCCAGTTACTCCCAAGAGCCAGATGCATGCCTCTTACATCCTTAATGTAGGCTTATCTTGAGCTTTAGGCTCACAGAAAAGAGGCCTCCTGCTTTGTTCCCCCATCCTGCCTAGTCTCGGTTCCTGGACTGTCCCCACCAACCACCACACTGAGCACTGGAGCTTTGCTGCGAGATGTCTCTGGGGCTGTATCCTTCTCTGCATTGTTGTGTGACTTCGGTACTAGCTCTCAGGGAGCTGACAGCATAAGGGAGGAAATGAGACAGTCTAGAAGCATAAGACTCAGAAGATTCAGGAGGTGGCTGTAGGAATAACTCCAACCCTCTACCATGCCTGTGCCAATCTCCTTCCAGGTTTGGAATTTAAGGAGAGCTGCCCACAGCAGCATGACTCTGCAGGGAGAAGGGCTTGTCAGATCTAGTTCTAAGTGGAGGCCTGTGATGGTGCCCTTAAGAATTTCCACCGTGAGATGGTTGCACAGGCAGGGAGTGCAACTTAGGGTGGTGACAGCAGCCTGACTCACACCTGAGGCAGGTGCTCAGCCAAGAATGGTGGATGCTGCCGAGTGCTTGGGCTGAAGGTACTTTTGTTCTGTTTTGTTTTCTAAAATAGAACCATGTTTTTGTACTACTGTTGCAACATATTAGTGGGAGGTGAACTGAATTTAGTGGGTTTTGACTGGCTTATTTTTTAATGAAAGAGGACAAAAGAATAGAAAATATCAAAATGTATTGTTTTGAACTTTTTATTGAAGTATAACATAGATCCGGAGACATGCAAAAAGCATGCAAATTTTACAAAGTAAATATACCCAGCACCCAAATAAAAAACCAGAACCAGCATCTGAAAGTACCACCCCATCCAGATTTTATTATGTCCTTTGTTGGGGAGGAACAAAGTTTCTTCTACCCCCAAGGTTCTTTTGGCTGCTCTAATAATCAAATAGAAATGAGACAGATTAGCAAGAGAAAATAACCAAATTTAATACACACATATGTATGGAAACCCTACATATGTGAGATTCAGAGATCCCACATGGAGGAGAAGCTCAGAGACAGAAAGGGAGATTGATATATAAGACATCCTGAGCCCTGGCTGGTCTGGCTTGATGGGTTGAGTGCTGGTCTGCGAACCAAAAGGTCATGCATTCGATTCCTAGTCAGGGGCCAGGTCCCTAGGTAGGAGCATGCGAGAGACAACCAATCGCTCTCCCTCTGATTCGCTCCCTTCTCCATTCTGTAAAAATAAATAAAATCTTAAAAAAAAAAAAAAAATAGACATCCTAAGCTAGGAATGAGGTAATGCACTTAGGAATGAGGTAATGCACTTAGTGGCTTCTAAGGGTCATTGCAGGATGACAAGAACAGACTGTTTAGTAAATAGAAGTTTGGTCTGCTGAAGTTTCTCTGAGGCTGAGGCTAAATAGCTCGAAATAATCTGCAAATAACTGAGGCACATCTTGGGGGTGGCCAGTTCTGAACCCCCACAGCCATATTAATGATTTTTAACTTTCTAAAAACTCTCCCTACCCCCACTACCCCCGAATCTAAACTCCACAAAGACAGGGGTTTTTGTCTGGGAACAAACAGACTGGCACAGGCACTAGAACAATGCCTAGCACGCAGTAGGTGCCAACATATCTACTGAATGAATGAGAGTGCATCGCAAGGAGTAAAGGTATTGTGACATTTGTTTCACTGTGCACTCTACGTCTTGATATGAAATCTATTTCTGTAGGTCACAGTCAAAAGTTTCTGAAAGCCGCTGCTCCAGCTTGAGAAACTTGTGAAGGCTGTGATTCAAGCCAGGGCCACTGGCATGGGTGAAGCAGAATGATATACTGAGATCCATGCTTCTCAAATGTCATTGTGCAACTGAATGACCCGGGGATCTTGTCAAAATGCAGATCTTGATTCAGCAAGTAGAGAAGGGGATGCTGAGATTTCTGCATTTCTATCTGCACTTGGAGTAGCAAGGCCTTGGACCCAAAGAGTCTCAATAGTGCTGCACATAAAAATCATATAGGAAGCTTTTAAAATCACTGATGCCCTGTGTCCCACCCCAGAACAATTAAATTGGAATCTTGGGTGGGGTTTAGTATCCGTAGTTTTTAAAAGCTTCCCAGGTGATTCCAACGTGCAATCAGAGTGCCAGGTACTTGGTTCTCTCATGTCCCCCAATGCCTAGAAAATGCCCAAGTTGAGGCCAGAGAAAAGTAAGGTGTGTAGCAGGACTGGTATACGAGCAGACAATCTGATTTGACCAAGGGCAGAAGATTTCTTAGGAAGGGACTGTTTGCCTCTTAGTGGAAGTGAAGGGAGGGATATCTGAAGGAATTCTTAGGCTTGCGGGTATTTGCTAACCCAGGCCATGTCCTCCCAGGACCAAAAACAGACTGTGCCTTCACCCTGTCCAGCAAGTCATAACTCCCCCGAGCTGCTTAGGGAAACCAGGCTCACATGCCCCCAAGCAATTCAGTTTCAAAACCTTACTAGGGTATTGGGAGGAGCGCTGCCAACTGCTCCCACATGTCTGACCCCTCTGCCCAGCTAGAGAAAGGGCCAACTGAGCCAAGAGATTACAAACGCTGGATCAGCATGGGCTATTTCGAAAGGAGCGCTGTAGTCCTGGGTTCTGACGCCCCCTGATGGACACCTAGAATTGAAGCTGGTGACCAATAAACGAACCAGGGATTGAGTCCAGAGTCAGGTACAATCATATACGACATGGACCAGTATGCATAATCAAGAAACTGTAGTGGGAAAGACAAGACTAAACATATGAAGGACTGGTTCCTTTTATTCACCTATTCCTTTATGTCCACGATATTGGGCTTTCCCTGGAGCTCCCTGTAGTAAATTTAGAAATGAGAAGCAGTCAGGGCTCACCATTAAACAGTGAGGTATTTTTTTTCACTTTTGTATGTCCCTCCTATTCTTTTTTTGTTTGTTTGTTTAAACCTTCCTGTCCGTTTTTGTTGTTCTTAATCCTCACTTGAAGATATGTTTTTACCGACTTGAGAGAAGCTAAGAGAAAGAGAAACATCGATTGGTTGCCTCCATACACACCCTGACTAAGGATTGAACAGAAACCTAGGTATGTGCCCTGACCAGGGATCAAACTGGCAACCTTGCTTTGGTGCACAGGACGAAGTCCAAACAACTGAGCCACGCTACCAGGCCCCTTTATTATCCTTTAATGTCTGTAGGATCTGTGGTGATAACCTTTTTCATACCTAATATTGGTGACTGTTTTGTCTTTTTTTTTCTTTCTATTTTTCATCCCAAAGAATCAGATGTCAGTTTTGTTAATTTTATTTGATGTCTGACTTCCATTTTATTGATTTTTGCTCTTTATTTCATTTCTATTTCATTTGGGCTTACTTTGCTTTTCTCTAACTTAAGGTGGAAACATAGGTCACTGATTTTAGATGTTTCTTCTTTTCTAATATAAATATTTAAAACTATAAGTCCCTCTAAGCTATGTCCAACAGAACTTTGCAGTGATGGAAATATTCTATTTTTTGCTGTCCAATACAGTAATTACTAACCACATGGCTACTAAGCACTTTGTGGCTTCTATGTCTAAGAAATTGAGCCTTTTATTTTAAATTTAGCCATGTGGCTAATGGCTACTGTGTTGAGCAGTGCATTAAAATACTTTCTAATTTACCTTATGATTTCATTTTTGACCCATAAATTATTTACAAACGTGTTTTAATTTGATATTCTGGGGTTGCCTGGATATCTTGTTAGTGACTTCTAATTTAATTCCACTGTGGTCAGAGAATACACTGTGTATAATCTCAATACTTTTAAACTTATTGAGACTTATTTCACAGCCCAACATATGGTCTGTCTTGATGAATACACATACCATGCCTACCTGAAAAAAGCTTATATTCAATACAAACTCTTCTGCATGTGAATATTTGTTAAAAGGCATTAACAACTAGCCAAAGCAGTCCATTTGGGATGGATTAAATATTAGACAATTAAAAGGATGTAGCAAACTGCAAGGTTTTAACTTAGTCACCTAAGAAGGCTAACCCATTGATAGCCACAGTAAGAAATAAATATTAGTATCTGATGTGTTAAATTCCAAGTGAAGGTGTATTTTGCAGATAACCAGACGTCCTCAAATATTTGTTTAGAGCTGTCTCCTGGCCCATTGCCTTTCACAGATATACTTCCTCTTGTACAAACAGCAGGTTTAATTATTGTCCTGTTTCTCCTCAATGGTGTGCATGTGGCTACTAATTCTGACACAGTAAAGCTTAGACATAGGTGAGGCAATTAAAAGGATTCCCAATACTAGTTGCTGCAACTCCTGCAATCATACTGAAGAATACTGGCTGGCACTTGTACTGATGAGATTAAATTGTGTAATGGCTTTTTGGCAGTTGAATAGTAGAAAGTCTGTAAAAGAACATCCATTATGCCTTTTGCTATTAGAGCGGCAGTGACCATTAACCATAAGTAGCTATTGAGTACGTGAAAAGTGGGTAGTCCAAATTGATGTGTGCTATAAGTGTGATAGATTTTGAAAACTTAGTATTAAAAAAGAAATATAAAACATCTCAGCAATAATCTGTAATGCATACATGTTGAAATGATAGGGTTTTTGATATACTGAATTATTATATTAAAATTTCACCTGTTTGTTTTTAGTGTCAGTGTGGCTACAAGAACATTTAAAATTACGTAGGTAGCTCATGTATTTTTGGTGGAACAGCCCTGCTGTGTTTTTTTTTTTTTTTTTTTTACATGCTTAAAAAAAATTATTTGTTTGTTTATTTTTAGAGAGGGGAAAGGAGAAAGAGAGGGAGAGAAACATCACTGTGTGGTTGCCTCTCACTTGTGCCCCCAACTGGGGACCTGACGTGCAACCTAGTCATGTGCCCTGACTGAGCCCTGCTGTTTTTAACACAAAAACTAATGACCAATTGGATACCCACATGCAAAAAAGAAACCTATACACAGACCATATACTATTCAAAAAAATTAACTCAAAATGGTTCATAGACCTATAACTGTAAAATGCATACCAATGAAACTCCTACAAGATAACTTAGGAGAAAAGCTAGGTCATGTTGAGTCTGGCAATGACTTTTTAAGATACAACACCAAAGGCACAATCCATGGAAGAAATAACCCACTTTAAAAGGGGGCAAAAGGAAACCCAAGATCATGGAGGAGGCAGAAGCCTATGACCTCATTACCTGAGTGATTGTACGTATAGGCCTCACTTAATCCTGTCTGCATCGCTGTCTCCTGAGACTCAACAGTTTGGCTGAACTAAGCAGTTGGATTGGTGAAGTATGGCGTGGTCTGTGGGCTTCTCTTTAAAACTGGTTTCTCTCTTCTATCCTAATGGCTTGGACAGAAAGGGCCCAGAGGACTGAGAGGGGGGGGAAACCTAAAATATTCCCCTCAGCCCAAACTAAGTATAGTGGGCAAAAGGGCTTTGGACAGGTGTGATGTGCCTTGCACACCTTCCTCCAAAGCCTTTTATTCCCTAATGTGGGACATTGAAAAATTAATCCCTCCCTTTTGTCATCTAGTGGTTATGGACTGAATGATGCCTTTTAACCCTGTTGCCAAATCTGTTGCCCCCAGAGTACAACAAGGAATCCAGCTTGTTAAACCAAGCATGCTGTTGCCCAGGGACAGCCAACTGACCTGGAGTCTGCAAGATCCTTCCCCGCGTGGGAAGACCACGCTCCCCTCCACACCCCCACTCTTATTAGGGATTTCTGGACCCAGGGGTAGGTAGGACAACAACCATGTCCAGCTTGAAGCAGCTAGAGGAGCATGAGACCCTCACCCATTGTCCTTTATAAGATTATAAAGGGTCTTAAGTCTGAGAGGGGAGAATTGTTACAGAGCGGGGGTCCCCCCCCCAAAATAAATAAATTTTAAAAAAGGGGGCAAGAGATCTGGACACCTCACCTAAGATATATGCATATACTTAGTAAACAAGGATATGAAATGATGCTCAACATTATATTAGGGAAATGTAAATTAAAACAAGATACTACTATGGCCAAAATCCCAAACACTGACACCACCAAGTGCTGGTGAGGACATGGGGCAAAAGGAACTTTCATTGCTGGTGGGAATGCAAAATGGCACAACCACATTGGAAGAGCTGGGCAGTTTCTTACAAAACTAAGCATACTGTTAAGCATATGAGAGAGAACCCAAAAGAAAAAACAATTTATTTATAAAAAATTGTGTAGTTATTCTACATGTTTAAACTTTAGTCACCTTCAAAGAACTCTCCATTTGATGCAATACACCTATCAAGAATTTTTTCCCACTGCTCAGAAGTTCTTCAACTTTTTGATTTTGATGCCTTTTAGTGCTTCTGCCATTTCTTGTTTCACCTCTTCCACATCAGCAAAACATTTCCCTTTGAGGGCATTTTTCATGGGGGAAACAAAAAAGTAGGTCACTTGGGGCAAGATTGGGTAAGTAGGGAGGGTGGGGCACAGGGATCATGCCATTTTGGGTCAAAAACTGCTGAACACTCAATGCCATTTTGGCAGGTGCACTCATAACTCACCCATCATGAAATGGGCAAAGGCGCCGTGGCTGGTGTGGCTCAGTGGGTTGAGTGCTGGCCTGCAAACAAAACGATCACCAGTTCGATTCCCAGTCAGGGCACATGCCTGGGTTGTGGGCCAGGTCCCAGTTGCGGTGTGTGAGAGGCAACCACAATGATGTTTTGCTCCCTTTCTCCCTCCCTTCCCCTCTCTCTAAAAATAAATTAAAAAATATTTATTTTAAAAAATGGGCAAAGGCTTTGAAAGAATCTTTAAAAAAATTTCACTGAAGCCAAATGCAGCTTCTCACAACAATGCCAGCGGATACAGATACAGATGGGTTCCTAGAACACTTACCTAGTGGGAGAAGCCTGTACTACTAGGGACCCACCCTCCAGAAGATAATTCTGGTTTTTTTTTTGGGTCCCCCCTTGTTACCCAGCCTTCCTTGGTATTTACTCCCATGAACTGAAAATTTATGCCTACATAGACACCTGTACGATATTTAAAAAATAAAAAAACCTGTACAGGTTTTTTTATATCATTTTATTCATAATTGCCAAAATTTGTAAGAAAATATGTCCTTCAATAGGTGGATGGATAAGTAAACTGTTACATCCAGACAATGGAGTATTATACAACACTGAAAAGATGAGCTAGCAAACCATAAAAAGACATGGAGGAACCTTGAATACTCATACGTATTACTCTGAAAAGCCTACATACTGTATAATTCCAACTACACGACATTCTGGAAAAAGTAAAAACTATGGAGACAGTGAAAAGATCAGTGTTGCCCTGGCTGGTGTGGCTCAGTAGATTGAGTGCCGACCTGTGAACTGAAAGGTCACCAGTTCAACTCCCAGTCAGGTGCAGGCCAGGTCCCCCGTTAGGGGCATGCAAGAGGCAAATGATGGATGTCTCTCTCCCTCCCTTCCCCTTTCTCTAAGAATAAATAAATAAAATCTTAAAAGAAGAAAAAAAAAAAAGTTCAGTGTCTAGTCAGGAGTTAAGAGGGAGGGAAGATGAAGAGGCAGAGCACAGAGGATTTTCAGGACAGTAAAACTATTCTGTAATGCACTATAATGGTGGATGCATGTCATTATACATTTGTCCAAACCCACTGAATGTACAATACCAAGAGTGAATTTAATGTAAACTATGTTTTTTGGGAGATAAGGATGTGTCATTGTAGGTTCACCGATTGTAACAAGTGTACTACTCTGGTGGGAGATGTTGAAATTGGGGGAAGCTGAGGGGAGGGATGCGCAGTCAGGGAGCATTTGGGAATTCTCTATACTTTTTGCTCCATTTTGCTATAAACCTAAAACTACTCTAAAAAATAAAATCTACTTTAAGAAATAATAGCTCAGTGTTCAAGCATTTTATTAAATCAGATAACAATCTCCACATTGTTGCATATACCAGCTTGTATACAATTATAAAGGCATATCATTTGTTCACAAAGATATAGCTGAGCAGTAGGTTGAGAAGTTTAATAAGCCATCTTTAGCTAAGTAAAATTTCAAGAACATTCAAAGAGGAAACACACTAACAGTCATGCAAGTTCTAGAATAGGGAATCATGACAGACCTCGCTCATTTTATTCTTTACCTTCAAAACGCACATGATATCTATAACCAGAAAAAAATATGAAAACCAACAAGATATACATAGTCAGAAATACATTTCATTCAAGAATATTAATCCTCTTACTACTTACTAGCTTGTTTGATTGGAAATAACTCAACCTTAACCACAGAAGAGAGTTTTCTGAAGAGATTTACTGCTGTAAAATGTATGCCCATTATTCATATAATGCCTTGAAGTCACTGAGCTTTTATTAAAGTATGATAAAGCATGATATTCAAACGAGGAATCCCAGCTGACCTTTTTATTTAGTTACACTAAATATCATTCAAGATAAAACACTGTGAAGACTAAATAGACTGAGTAGTGAAACAATTCAGTGAGGCTGTAATAATCTAGATCTATTTTAACTTAGGTAAAGTGACACTATAAAGAACCTTAAGAGACCCTATGGACTTTTTCTTAGGTGACAGTATTGAACTGCCCTATAACAAACAGCTGATTATCAGGTTGAGTAGAAAGCAAAGTCTTTTCTCATGTAGCCTCAAATTTATTTGTTCACATCGCCATTTAACTTATGGTCACCATAAGTAGGTAGGTAGGTAGACCTGATCAAGGATCCTTTCGCAAGCTTCAGCTCCCCACACTGCTCACTCTCCCTCCCCTCAAACCTCCTATACTAGTTTCCCCTGCTTTACGCTAAAAGGTCAGTTCTAGATTCAAACTTGTATGAACTAAGGCTATAAGAGATAACATGCATATAGGGAATAAAGTTAAATTCACTTGTCAATAGCAAACATTATAAATGTATGCTACTATCCCACTAAATAGAAGACCCAGAGAAACCACAAATATAACAAAACACATTAGGTTTAAAAACAACCTTTGAATCAATAAAAAGAATCTTGAAGGAAGTAATTTTACTTTACTGTGTTTGAATCTACCCATCAAATGTTTAATGACCACAAAATGTTTCTGCAACTAAAAAGATAAAGAGAATTATAGGGAGCTAGAAATATATGTTAGATACTAACGATCTTCAAGCTTTGAAGATGTCATTGCATGAAGAAAATTATGGGAAACACTGTTCCCGATAATTATGTACACCCTTAGTGTAACATGGAGATCACTGTCTCCGATATAAACACTGTGGTAGGCAAAAACTACCTTGTTCTTTATACATTATGGAAGACACTGCTCCCGATAATGTCAGTTAGGTTTGTGACAAAGGTACTGGAAATTTTGCAAAATTAAAGTTACACCTTGGATAAACTGAACTGTAAAATTTTGCATATGGGTACTACCACAGCCTTTGAGTGATATTAATTCATAACTTGGTCAGAATTCACTGCATTTAGGAAAACTGCCATTTTTATCCACTTGGCTAAATAGAAGTCTAACTTGATTAGCAATCCCTAATTAAATTTAATTTTCTAATAGTTAGCTTTAAAATTTTTTATTTGAGGCTGTTTTCTAAAACCCTCAAGTATTGACCATTATAAATGCAAAACTTCCAGTATCTGTTGGGTTTTATTAGCAGATGCTGCTTTTATTTAAAAAAAAAAAAGACGACAGTATAACTGTCATAATTATGGAAGGCACTGCTTCCGATAATTATCTTCTATAAAAAAAACACCATTTATAGTGAACTTTGTCACTGATAAATAAACAATAAATATCTCAGAGCCAAAATGATAGAAAGCTTTTCCAAAAGATTAACACTTTGACCAAAATTTGGCAGTGAGTTCTTTAAAGACTGACAAACTGAGTTTGATATTGAACACCGAAAACTGGTTCTCTTTCAAAATATCTTGGGAAAAAAAACCCAAAAAACTAAACAAAGGTTTATGGGTGAGGGGACAGGGGAAAAGAAAATACACTATGTCTTTGGCTCCTGGTCTCCTTTTTTCATAAATGATCTTGAGGTTACATGTTAAGGCATTATTTCTGCGATCAACAGCTGAACTTTCTTTTTTCTAGCTAAAGGACCTCTATTTCAGACTTTATTGGCAAGAAAACAAGTCCCATCTCTTCTGAAAGTTTAACTGTTTCATTCAGGGACATGGAAACCAGCTAAATCCTTAGAGAAGGCATTTATCTCATTTGGAGGATAAGGTCTTACAAACTGGTATCTCCTATCTAGCATCAAATGAAGATGGAGGATCACACACTCAGCTACCACTTTTAACCTTCAGCAAATATCACCTTCTTCCTCCCACACAAATGATACCAGTTCATGTCATTAGGATTTATAGCAATAGTTCATGTAACTGGATCTGACTTTATATATATATATAACTGTAACAGGAAAGAAGCAGTTGCCATTACAAAGCACTTAAAATTCTAGAGAAAATGTTCTATCATGAACATTTTTAAATGGTTACTCACTTTAACTTGAAGTGCAGGTACCTACCCTGTATTAAAAGTTGCTGCCTAAAGACATCTAGTAGTACCAAGATAATTGGGTAGAATTTTAACAATATTAAGTTTTGTAGCCCTACTGAAATTTAGCACAACCAGTACAAGTCACAAGTACCGTAAGTTCTGGGTATCACATTTAAAACTCATTGTCAATGTCCCAAATGTCACCAGAGAGGGCATTTGCAGCTCCCTGAATTGTCCAAGTTGCTAAAGCCAACTGGTTTCTCAACAGTGTTTCATTAAAAGCACTGTTATTTTTTCGACGCAGCTTTAAGTGCTCTAATAAAGCCGACAGAGTGTGAGAGCCAGAGCCCCAGAAGATGTGTCGGAAAGGAGAATCTCTTGGAGAGACATAGGGTGAGAGGAAGTGATATTCCACCTATAAAACAAAACATACAAGACAGCTTACAGTGTTATGACTTTTGTTGTAAGGAAAAGACCTGATATAGTAAAACCACTGTCATTCTCCCACTGAAATGTTACAATTTCCCTGAATTTAAGAATGTTGAGAACCAGGCTACTAATCTTCTAATGTTAAAACTGCAAAGCCAAATGTCAATTCCTTAGTAAAAGTGAATTTTTTTTTTGGTTAGAGAATATATATGAAAGATTTACAACTTTTTGTTATAATAGAATCTTCTTCCTCCAAGCAGACTAGACTAAAAGAGGTTAAGGGCTGGATTAGACCAACAGAAATAGAGAAAATAACAGCTAAAAATTATTAATGATCAGGTCTTTAAAATATTTTTAAAGCCTAAAAAATTAATACTAGGTCAAACACCTCTTGTATTTCCAATTTTGATGTTGGTTTTAGATCTCTTAAGAAGAGTTAAAATCTGTGAATTCTAAAGCAACAAAGGATTCTAGGCTCCTGGAGTTATTACTGTACTTCTCAGAAATTTAAGATTTACAAACTAAAAATGAACATATTTTAGTTCCTCCTTTTTTAAGAGTTTACTTACTTTCATGATACGGTCATTGATTTCCCTCATAACAAATCTGTTTGCTCTCTCTGCATTCTTATAATCTGTTGTTAGTCTAGAAGTAGCACGAAAAAAGTCTCCACGAGCAGAATACAGCCACTGTAGATTCAGACCCATCTCCTGAAGCAAAAAAGACATTCCATTCACTATTAGATGTTGTATCTAAGGATGTTATTTTATATACCTTTCTAATTTAGGTGTAGCAGCTGAGACTCTGATAAAAGGGGTAACTCCCAGACAAGTGCAAGATCCAGAGAAAGCGAGACTAACACACCTGTACTGGAGGTTCCAAGCTCTATAACTATTAGCAATACACTCATTTAAGCCCAGCATATAGTACGACAATCACTCTTACTCTCATGAGAAAACTATCCTCATCAAAAAATGTAACATAATCACCCTGGCTGGCGTGGCACAATGGATCGAGCACGGGACTGTGAATAGGAAGGTTGTTGGTTTGGTTCCTGGTTGGAGTACATGCCTGGGTTGCAGGCCAGGTCACTAGAGGCAACCGACTGATATTTCTCTCCTCCTCTTTCTTCCTCCCTTCCCCTCTCTCCCCAAAAATAAATAAATAAAATCTTTAAAAAATTAATTAAAATTAAACATAATCTACTAGCCAAAGTATGTAATCCTCTGTAGTATATCATTTCCAATTTAATGTCCTCATGGAGAACACTTGAAGCATTTTGGTTCAACAAACTTCAGATCTATTTGCTTCCATCTGGTTAAGTCCCATTTTCTGATCAGTAATAATTTGTTTCAAGAAAGCCATGATAATTAAGATTTGGTTATCAGTTGGAAACCACCTTTAATTTTATCAAACGTTTCAATACGTCATAGGATGAACAATAAATAAGATGGTAACTAACTACTGGCTATGTTCTCTCTCCATCCATTTTCATCTCCAAAAGGCACATAAGTCCAAACTCATCAGTTCAAAGAAATGGTTGAGATCTTTATAGTCTCTGGGTCCTAGCTCTTTATGGGTTGCTTGGAATAGATGAACAACAGAAAACTTAACATAGTTCTAGATTCTGAAATACTTGCTGTGGTCTATCCTAGATCTATAACCTATAGCCTCCAAACTTCCCTTTCAAATGGATTCTAAGCAAAATTATACCTCAATTCACTTTAAAATGTATTTTGGTTACCAATCATATCCCTCCCCAGGAACAGCTAAACATCATTTTTCAAACTGCTTAATATTGCAGCAATAAAAACCTGATTTTAATTAGTGCTCACCTTTATGTCTATTCTGAATTGATTCACATTCCTCACAAATGCAAGTATTTCCTCATTATACATGTCATAGTTCAAGTTCAATTCAGTATCATGAGTAAGTTTAATCATGAGCTGACCAGCCACTTCTGCTGCCGCACGTGCCATTTTGTTCAGCTCAGGGACTCTCTGATACAGCACCTCATAGGTATCCTGGGTAGTGCCTAAATAAGGATACTCTACGTCCTGGAAAACAAAATGAGGTTAATGCACCAGGTGGGTTAGAAGAGTAAGTGCCTCACATGCCAGTTACACCATCAAGATAACAACTGGAGTTCTTCCCTTGCTTCTAATATATTCCTAACTCCAATTTTATTCCTTATCTACTACTTTAAGAAGAACATACTTTTGCTACTTTCTTTGAATCTAACCTATTCCAAGAATGATACTTCTAGGTTCTATAGAATCCCTGTTCTACTACATGAGATACCCAGAACAGATTTCTAGCCCAATTCCTTCAAGTTATACCCTTGTTATTGTCTCTCTGGGAAGTCTGGCCCATTTTAATGAGGAAAGAGGAGAGTATGGATGAAGTGAATTTTCAGTATCAAGTGTTACTACTACTCTTAAACTAAAATTTGCCTTTTTCTTAATTATACAGTACTTGATCCATTCATACAATTTTACCTTTCTAACAAGAATGTTTGACACTCATAAGAACTTGCACCTTCATTAGACAACTTTAGTAACTATTTCTTCAGCTCCAGTCCCCACCACTGTCTATGGTGACAGTAAGTACTTTAGTCTGACCACAATTCTTTACTTTCAGACTATACGTTCCCATATTATCTCTACCTCCAAACCAACACTACTAGGTTTTGACATTTAAGAAGTCATTGAGAAATTTATTTTTTTAAAAATATGACTTCTAAAGGTCAACATGAATTATCCACAAATTTCCTCAACCATAGGTGATGACACATAGCTCTTCCTAATATACTAAACAGACATCATGACCAGCTGTTTCAATACCATTCATACTGCTGCTCTGGGGGGTCAGGGAAGTCTACCCATGTTAATCTCCAAATCCAGATCTTTCATAACTCCCTCACTTCAGACCTTTCCCTGGCAGGTCCCAGGCTAAAAAGTCCCAGGCTAAGAAGTCTAGGACCTTGCCTCTACTGGATCAACAATTTTGTAACAGTGATTGACACAAACATAATACACTAAACAGGTGGTAATCATAGAGTAGGCTGTACTGACAAACTCATAGAAGACTCATGTACTAAAAGTTTCCTTATAAGTATTTTATAGACATCAGTAGCTGCAGCTCCTGCTTAACCAAGAAAAGACCCTAACCACAAGAAACTGGGAAAGTGTCAGCGGTTCACGTCAGAACCAGCAGAAACGCTGCCTGCCAAGTCCTAGTCCCAGGTATCAGCAGTGAAACTGCGGATCAAGTGATGAAACTACACAATGACACTCACAGGATGTAACACTGTAACCACCCAAGAGCAGAGCTGAGAAATGCACATCGCCAGAAATTCCTTAGTTCCCCTCTGCCCACGGTTCCCCTATATAAACTAGCCAGGACGCCTGAGATGCTAAGATTGTATTGAAGGCATGAGCCTGCCATCTTCTCAGGTTTGTCAACTCCTGAATAAACCTCTTTGCTCTCCTTACAAGCACCTGTCTCACAAGTTTGCCTTTCATTATGGCAGGCAGCTGAACCTTGGCTTCGATTATAATTTGATGACAAAGTCAACAGCTTCCATCCTGAACCCCTCTACTACCTCAAGGATCTCTTCACCCTTGGAAGAACCTGCTACAAAGCTGGTCTTCATCATTCTGTTTATTCTGCCTGTCTTTCAGTACCTTCTAATTGGCTCTTGTACAAAGCCAATCTTGTATTCCTGCAACTATGTCAGTTCAGTTCTGTCTTATAACAATATTACATCTGGTAGGTTTTTATTCTTTTACCCATGATTCCTGCTTAAGAACAAATATTGAGGACCACATTTCAAGAGGCAGCAAGAACAAGATTGTCCAGTAGAACTTTGATGAAAATATTCTATATCTCCACCATCTAAAGGTAGCCTTATTATTTACTGATCTTACCTAATTGAAGTTTTAGCAAATAAAATCAAATGCTAATTAAGTTCATTGAGAAAACAATTCTATGTTAAGACCAATCATAAGGTAGCAGGCAACAATTACATGTGTATAAATTCTTTTTTTTTTTTTTCCTATGTGTATAAATTCTTAAAACATTTTAAGCAATCTAGGAAACTTAAGTCTCAAGATGGATGGAAGATTCAAGATAATGCTTTAGAATTCTTCAGACTTACCTCACAAAAACAGAAAGAAACTGCTGGGATTCCAGAATACGCAAGAAAGGGGAAAGCAGCATTATCAAAAGAAAGTTTTTCGCTGCAAAAAAACCAAAAACATGTTTAGAAAGTTTTATAAAGACCAGATGGTGCTACAAGCAAACTTATTCCTAGCCCCAAATATGGTCTTAAATGAATCTCCCTAGGTAAAGGTAATCTCACTCAAAAGTTATGCTTAGATCTCTACACTGTACATGCTACTGCATGATTCTGTTTTTCTATTAGCTGTTCATTCACTTTTCTCAACTTACACTTTTTTCATCCAGTTGCTATCCCGATAGAGAGAGAGACCATTAATTGGATGTTTCACCTGTAAAATAAGAAATTAATTTATTGGAAACTTCCAGCCAAGAGGGAAACATAGGTAGGCATGCTGCATCTCCCTCCACAACTAAGAAGAAATACAACTACCTCAAAACTGGAGACAACCAAAAGTTCCAGAAAATCGAGCTGCATGGAAGTCCAACAAACAAAGATGTAAAGTAAGAAATACTCATCCAGATAGGTAAGAGGGGTGGAGAGGATGTGGTATGGAGGTGACAGCAGCTATGGCTGGCAGGAAGAAAGTGCAGTCACACATTTAAAAATGTAGGGAGGGACTCCTGGGGAGCACTCCCAGCACCAGACCAGATCACGCAGCTCACGGTTTCAGCACCAGGGAAAATAAAGCCTCATTGCTTCTGACTGTGGAAACAAGTGGAGGTTGGGGTGGAGGAAGCAACTGCCAGTCTCCCAGCAGAGTCCCTTTGTTTAGAGGGACCCCGTGGTCCTAGAACATCCGCAGACCCACCTACTCTGGTAACAATGGCCAGGCAACACTAGAGAGGTGACAGTCTCATAGGGGAAGCAGAAGAAGTGCCTGAAAAAGGGGCGAGTACTGAGCAAGCAGCGTTGTTCCTTCTCAGACCCCTCCCCCACTTAGAGTGCTACAACTTGATGAAACAGGTCGCCCCATACTGATGAATACCTAAGGCTCCGCCCCTTACAACATAACAGTTGTGACAGCTCTACCTAAGACACAGAGGCAAACACAGGAGGTAGTCAAGGTGAGGTGACAGAGAAGTATGGCCCAAAAGGGGGAATGGATCAAGGTTCCAGTGGGAGAACTAAGTGACGAGGAGATAGCCAACCTAACAGACGTAGAGTTCAAAACACTGGTGATAAAGATGCTCATAGACTTGACAGATATGCTTGAATATGGCAAACATATAAGGGAAGAAGTGAAGGCTATGCTAAGTGAAACAAAGGAAAGTCCACACAAAACCAATGGTGAATGGAAGGCAACTGGGATTCAAATCAATGATTTTAAATATAAGGGAGAAATAAACAGTCAACCAGTATAGAATGAGGAAATAAGAATTGAAAAAAACGAGGAGAGGCTTAGTAACCTCTGGGACAACTTTAAACCTGCCAACATCTGAATTACAGGGGTGCCAGAAGGAGAAGAGAGAGAGCAAGAAATTGAAAACTTGTTTGAAAAAATAATGAAGGAAAACTTCCCAAATTTGACGAAGGAAATAGACATAGAAATCCAGGAAGCACAGGGAGTCCCACATAAGTTAGATCCAAAGAGGACCACACCAAGATACATCATAATTAAAATGCCAAAGACTAAAGATAAAGAGAGAATCTTAAAAGCAACAAGAGAAAGGCAGAGTGTTACCACAAAGGAGTTCCCAGAAGACTATCAGCTGAAACTTTGCAGGCAAGAAGGGACTGGCAATAAGTATTCAAAGTGATGAAAAGCAAGGACCTACAACCAAGATTACTCTATCCAGTAAAGCTATCATTTAGAATGGAAGGGCAGATAAAGTGCCACCCAGACAAGGCGTAAAGCTAAAGGAGTTCATTATCACCAAGCCCTTATTATATGAAAGGTTAAAGGAACACGTTTAAGAGAAAGAGGATCAAAATTATGAACACTAAAATGACAACAAACTCACAACTATCAACAACTGAATCTAAAAAATAAAAACAAAAACAAACTAAGCAAACAACCAGAAAAGGAACAAAATTATAGGTATGGGGATCATTTGGAAGGTTATCAGCTGGGAGGCTAAGGGGGAAATGGTGCAGGGACTAAGATGCATAATTGGTTGGTACAAAATAGACAGGGGAAGTTAAGAATAGTACCATATAGGAAAGGGAGAAGCCAAAGAATTGACATGCATGACCCATGGACATGAACTAAAGGGGTGGGACTGCTGGAGAGAAGTGGGGTACTGGTCAGAGGGGAGCAAAGGGAGCAGAAATTGGGACAACTGTAACAGCATAATCAATAAAATATGCTTAAAAAAAATGAAGATAGACAAAAAATATATTTTAAAAAGACACTAATTTATTATTAAAACAAACTTTCTAAAACATGATTCTTTATAAACATTTATAAAATATTAAAATTTTCTCCTTGAAAAAAATGTTTTAAGACAAAGTCTCAAATTTCTGAAGTTATTCCTACACCAGCTTGTGCCATTAGTTCCTTTAGTTAAAATCAGATAAAAATGTTTTCCTACATAATATTTAAAGGTGATTTAACCACAATTTTAAAAGCCCTCTCATAGCCTTCATGAGGTGCCTATCTCATTTCTGACTTCTTCCTTCTAGCACATTTTATATTACTGCAGCACATTTTATATTACTGTCAGCCCAACCTGCAAACACATTACTGCCTTATTGGAGACCCTATAGTAACCACTAGTTTCCCATGGAATCAAGGTCAAGTTCCCTGACCCTTATTTCCTCCCAACTTTAACCACAGTATATAGCCTCTAAATACTATTAGGCAAATCTGGTTCCTCTCTCTATCAAAACTATGGTCAATAACATGTCTGCCTTTATTCAAGAAATATTTCATCTGGCCTTATTTAAGTCTTAGGGATAATTTAGGCCTACTTAAAACCTGATTCTATTGACAATGCCCTGTGGGAACCTACAGTACAGCTTATGTCTCATGGAATTTTGCTACATATTCCTAAATAGACTACATATTGAGATCTGCCCTTCATGTATCACCTCCCTCACCTCACGTGGTTCAATAGGCTGGAGACAAATACACCAAAAGCATGACTGAAATAATGCTGCTATAAAATTCACTCTAAATTCAAGTTATACATTTCATAATTAGGTATACACTTACATTTTGCATCGTTTTCTCAATAAGTGAATATAACAATGGGCTGGCAGAAACCTTGAAGTTGCCGGTACCTGCAAAGAGATTGTTTTAACATCGCCCCTTCTCTAGTCAAGCAACTTTCACACTGTTGCTACAACTGAAAGTACTTGGCGAACAGGAAGACAAGAGGACAATAATCTAAATCAGAGGCATATACAACTATACCCTTAATGAGGTAGGTAAAAACGTGATTTAGGAGTCAATGTTCTTTAGTGCCTGATAACCTTAATCAGACTCAACTGAAGCTCTTACTTCTTGAGTTTGTATACTTTAATGTTAATGATTGTTTTTGTGTGTGCCCTTTGGTTCATCCACGTTACGGCAGTCATCTGCTAGTTATACTAAGCTTGCTATATTCAATACATTCTGCTGCATAGGTAAAATGGCAATAACAAATGTAGTAAGATTTCACGTAATTTTTCTTCCCAATGGAGACATTTCACTATACTCAGTTCATCCATTGGCTACATTTGCATTTTTTATAACATTCAAACTCTAGCCCTGACTAGTGTGGCTCAGTTGGTTGGGCATGTCCTACAAAGCAAAAGGTCGCCTGTTTGATTCCCAGTCAGGGCACATGCCTGGGTTGCAGGTTCAGTCCCCAGTCTGGGCACTATCGATGTTTCTCCCTCCCTTTCCTTCTCTCTAAAAATAAATCAGATCTTCAACTGGTATTTCTATCTATGATACCACAATCTTGCAATATGTGAACTAGTCTCTTGAAGTATCGTTTAGTTACTTCTGGTCTAAAATATACTCCAGACTAGTGGTTTTCAAACTTGAATGCATCAGAACCACCTGGCATACTTGTTAAACCAGTTTGCTGAACCTATGTTCCAGTTTCTGACTCAAAATGTCTGGGATAGGGCCTGAAATTTTTTCATTTCTAACAGTTCCCAGGTGATCCTGATGCTGCTAATCAGGGATCACAAGAACCACTGCTCTAGACAAGGCAATCTGAGCCCCTTTTATAACTTAATGGACCATTAAGGGAAAACTAAGTCTATCTTTTGATCTGGATACAGGCAATGTAAACTGTAAAAAGTAATGAGTACTACTTTAGAAAGAGTTTATCGAAGTTCATAAACAGTTAATGAAAAGAATACTTACTAAGAACAGCTTTATCCAGATTAATGTAAGTGAAAGCCTTTAAATGCAAGGAGGAAAGGTATCCCTAGAAAAGAAGGGAAAATACTAATGCACTAACATGCATTATCACACAAAGTTACTACTATTAGGGTTTTTTTTTCTAATTTGGATCCTATTGAGACTAACCATACAGAGGCAAAAATGATATATAATCAAATCTATAACAGCATGGTTTCTGGAGGACAAACTAAAGTAATACAAGTTTGGGTGTCATTCTGGGTATAGTTAATACCTCTAGCCATTCAGTGGCACCGACAGCTCCAAAGTCTCCAGCACTCCAGCTGGCAAAAACAATGCTTCTGCTGGGTTTAAACCCACCTAAAAGATAACAAAAAGTTAGTTTTATCTTGGAAAAAGTTATAGGCAGGCAACTGATTTCAGATGAAATCCAAAACTTCTAATTTAAGACAGCAGATTCAAAAACTTCTTTTCCTTTTGAGGCCCCAGGTGAAAAAAAAAAAATTCAAAAGTGACCTACATGATCACATAATAAGAAAAAAATGTTGAATCTCTAGGTGGCACAACTGAAACTAATAATATTGTATGTCAACTATAAGCAATAAAAATAAATTTTTGAAAATTAAAAAGGGCAGGCAATCATTTGCAAATAACATTTCAAGTACATAGCAGGGACCACCTTACTGAAAGGCACTTTTTTCAACTCTACTCTTTGGGTCCCTTAACTTCTGGACCACGAGATACTTGAAATCAGTATATCTTTTTGAGAACAATTTGCTTAAAAGTCACTTAAAACATTGTGTTACTTTAAAAACTGTTATGAAATAGAATAAACATTCACAGATTTAACTTATAACAAAATTTTTAGAGAAATTACATCAGTGACAGTTCCTTTGGAAGCTATATGTACCACTGCCCTACCTCCTTCCCCTTTCCCTGGGTATATATTTTCTGCATAAATGTACTTTTGTATAAACATTAAGCACGGCAACTTACCCTATGATCCAGATTCGAGAATGTGCTGAGGATTTGCATATGTGTGTGCAGGTGTAGAGGAGTGGCAAATACCATGGGAGAAAGGCTTATAAGTAAACCCTTATGTATTACGTTTATAATAAGTATATTCTATCTTATATTTATAAATATATCAAATTATACATTATAATTTTATAACATAACTACAGACCTTTAGTACAGAGATATGGCACTGCTTTCTTTCAAATAGATTCCTTAGGGGCCATGTTAGATTTGCCATATCATTCTGGGTATGTCAAACTAAAAATTAGGGCCAAATAAGCACTTTCCAGTGTCTCAAAAGAAATTGATAATTCCCAATATAATTAAGATACTGCATGGAAAGCTGTTTCAAAGTCAAAGGCAGGGATACAATGCACAGCGTAGAGAATATTGTCAGTAATATCACAATAACTTGTATGGTAACAAATGGTTACTAGACTTATCATGGTAATCAGTTCATAAGGCATATAAAATGTAAAATCACTATGTTGTACACCTGAAACTAATGTAATATTGTATGTCAAGTATGCTTTATTAAAAAAGTCAAAGGCACCTGTGTATCTGAAACATAAGATACTAATTTTTACAATAAATTTCTTTTTTTATGGCAAAAAGAACAAAAAAAGTCAAAGGCAAATATTACAAGACAATCTGCTTTGTACTTAAGAACTCAGTCTAGAAAGAGCGACAAAGGCAAAAGTGAGCAAAGCATATTATAATATTTAAAACTTTATGTAGCACAGTTCAGTTCTCAGCATTTGCAGTGTACCTTTTAAGACCATATCAGAGAATATCTGGGCAAGTTCCAACAAGAGAGCTGTTCCCACACTGGATTTGACAGCTCCAGGACCCCAGGCATCCCTCTGGGCCCCCACCACGACATACCGATCTTAAAAAAAAACAAAAACCACGAAAACACAATGAGCTCTTAAACTGTTTTCTAAGTTTAAAAAACACATCTGTAAAAGGGTAAAAATGGAGTATATGTATTAAGGATAAGAGAGCCTTAGAACTTTGAGGATTAAAAATTCATGTGACAATACTAATCTTTTTCCTTATTAGTACTGCTAACTTTTTCCACATTACCAATGAAGCTTACTCATGAAGTACGTATTTGTGCTCACTTACTGTTTAATGAGCAGCTGAAGTTCAAAGGCTTTCCATACTAAAAAAATATGACTATCGGTTGCATTTATACAGATAGATGACCTATTTGCGGTACCAGCAAACTAGAGCCCGCACACCCATTCATTATGTACTGTTTATGGCTGTCTTCATGTGACCATGCCCAAGTTAAATAGTTGCAACAGAGACTGTAATGCCCACGAAATGTTTACTATCTGCCCCCTAAAGTAGAAATATTTTACTGCTGCTGGTCTACTCAATAATTAAAAGCAATTTTCTAGTCGTAACGGTCAGTTTTTGACAAGTTACTTTCTTAAGGCCTTATGAGCTACCGATGATACTGACACCTGCACGATTCACTTTAGGACAGACAAGACTTAGCGTTTCACAAGCCACACCAGCATGCCTGCACTCCCTCCTCTGGCCACATACTTAAGAAGAGGGAGAAAAACAAATACATAAGTAGAACAACAGACAGATAGAGACAGAGATAGAGATAGCTAAAGTGAGAGAGAGAAATAAAAAATAAAAATAAACAAGGGTCTTTACCTGGTTCTTCGAAGCCTTTAATAACGCCGAAGACATTTAAAATTCTTATCTCTTTCAGTACATTGTTCACAGTGAGTTTCACATTCCTCTTCGGTGCGGTTACCAGCTTACATGAAGCATCTGTTTTCCATGCCAAAGGACAGTCTTCTTCCATATTTCTAAAAGTAAAAAACAGAAATCAGTGTTCTGAGTTATTGTTACTTTCCCTAGGGTTTACAATATCGGTCCTCCTTACTGTCCAGTAGAGCTCTAGGTTAAGAGGACATATAAGAGAACATACAAAACTTACTCCTAAGTGGCTATTTGTGTCTTCTGATCTGTAGGGTCATCTGAAAACCATGAGTTAGTTCCTTGTTTAACCAATGTTTTTAAAATGTGTCCTTACCTTTCTCTTCTGATGTGTACCTTTCTGACAGAGACATAGTTGTAGTTTACATTTAAAATAGATACCAAACTGCCCTGGCTGGTGTGGCTCAGTGGATTGAGCGACAGCCTCCAAACCAAATGGTCACCGGTTTGATTCCCAGTCAGGGCACATGCCTGGGCTGCAGGCCAGGCCCCCAGTTGGGGGCATGTGAGAGGCAGCCGGTCCATGTATCTATCTCTCATGAATGTTTCTCTCCCTCTCTTTCTCCCTCCCTTTCCATCTCTCTAAAAATAAATACATAAAACCTAAAAAAAACAAACAAACAAAAAAAAAACTCACTTTCAAAAAAAATTAGATACCAAGATGGACTCAGAATGAAATTCTTAATAAAAGTCTATTAACATATTCCCATGTTTACTAGCTCTCTCCACTAACAAGGGTGGTATGTATATAGGCTTACCTCAGTTATAAAAGAATATTGCTCACATTTCAAATATTTTCCCCTACTTAATTCCTCTAAAGGGCTTACCTACACAAATACAGTTGACCCTTGCACAACTCAGGTTTTAATTGCTTTCTTATGATTTTATTCTATTTATTTTAAAAACATTTCATTTATTTTTAGAGAGAAGGGACTAGAATGAGAAAGAGAGGGAGAGAAACATCAACAGGTTGCCTCTTGCACCTGGGGACTTGGCCCACAACCCGGGCACATGCCCTGACCGGCAATCAAACCAGCAACCTTTCAGTTCACAGGCCAATGTTCAATCTACTAAACCACACAAGCCAGGGCCCTTATGATTTTATTAACACTTTTTTCTAGCTTTATTGTAAGAATGTAGTATATTACACAATACATATACATATAACAAAATGTGTTAATCAGTTGTTCGTTATTGGTAAGGCTTCCAATCAACAGTAGGCCATTAGTAGTAAAGTTTTGGGGGAGTCAAAAGTAGTACACGGACTTCTGAACTGTGCAGGGGGAAGGCCTGCTCCCCAACCCCTGTATTATTCAAAGATCAACTGTATGTCAAACATTACTACCCTTCACTATGCAAGGATAAGATAGGGGGCTGGCTTCACAGTTAGGTGGTGAGAAATACCTGATTCTAAGTTTGGTATAGGTCGATAACAATCACCTATTACAAATGCCTCTTAGACTTAGACAGCATTATTAATAGTCACGTAGTATTTTACAAAGTCCTTACATACAGATGCTCTTCATTTGAGACTAACCACCCATTAGGTAGAATATACTTTGCTATCCAATTAAGTCAAAGAAATGTGATCAGTGGGGCTGGAGTAGCTTGCTCTATGTCACACAACAAATAAATCTTCCCATGACTGTCTGAAACTATTATCTACATTCTATGCCAATACCTGGAGGAGGTATGTCCAGATCAAGACAAAAATTAATGACATATACTCTAATTAGACTGGGTTCTGTTTTTAAAGAGGGGTAAAAATACACTAGATATATCTAGGACTAATCATGACTATAAAATAATCTGGAAACCATAGTGAGAATTGAGGATATTAAATCTATAGACAAGAAGACTTAAATTGTTCTATTGCTAAAAAGAAAATCCAGAACTAATGGGTGTCATAGGGAATAAAATTTCAGCTCAACATGAATTCTAACAAATGTTCTTCAATAACTAAATGGGTTGCCATAGGCAACAAAGTGCTCCACCACAGAAGTAATGAAGCAGAAATATTTCACAAGGGATTCACTGCATGAATTGAACAAGGATTCCTTGAGTTTATAAATCCAATGTCGATTATTAATACCACTTTATGGAGGAAAAATTTCATTTTTACCTACACCAAGTTCATAGCTATCCATCCCCCAAATGTTCCAAATGTGGAAAACGATAGCCAATTGTTCTAAGATTTTATCAAATCAACTTAGATTATTCTGCCCTAATCATAAAACCTCACCCTGCAAGACAGTTTTCAAATTAAGAACTTACTCAAACAGTTTCTCTGCACCGGCTCTGGAAATTGTTTGGACAGGTATGTTAGGCAATCCTGATGACTGAGATGGTGGGAACTGAGTGTGATTGAAAGAAGGGAATCCTGGTGTATAAGGGTCACCTGTTCCCAGATGAGCCTAGTAAAACAAAAGGGAAATCAGCTCTGTCAGGTACTTATTCAAAGTTTCCCTGTAAGTTCAGACTCAGTATAAGGCCATAACCCAAGCACAGTTTAGCACTTTTAAAGTCTGAAAGTCTGAGTGGCTTCATGATACGTGATTCTTGATTTTATATGACATATACCAAATTCTCAATTCAAGACACTATAGCAGTCTTCCCATATCCATGAAGAATATGCTCCAAGACACCCACTGCATGCCTGAAACTGCAGATAGTACTGAATCCCATATTTACTATGTTTTTTCCCATACATACACTTTATGGCTTCCTCTTCAGCATATCCGAACTGCCAGCATCACTACTCTTGCATTTTAAGTAAAATGAGGTTTTCTTGAACACAAGCACTGCAATACCATGACAGTCAATCTGGTAACTAAGACAGCTACTTAGTGACTAATGAGCGGGTAGTGTATACAATGCTGATACACTGGGCAAAGGGATGATCCAGTCTCAGGCTTCATGGAGTGCGATGACTTAAGATTTCACCATGCTACTCAAAAAAGTGTACATTTTAAAACATGAATTATTTCTAGAATTGTCCATTTAATATTTTCAGACTGGAATTGACAGTGAATAAGTGAAAGCAAAACCACATATATGGGGAGACTACTATACTGATAAGGTATTTTTATCAATAAGTAATAACTAGGTTTCAAAGTCATGTAATCCATCTTCTTGCTTACTGCTAAAATTCTCCCAGATAAAAAGGTAGTTAAGAAAGGCAGAGTTCTATCAATATTTCTACTAATGTAAGTAAGAACTAGCAATAATTTGGAGAACCCAAAAACTCGTTTACTCAAAAAGTAAGAACTCACATGTCCGAAGAGTGGAAGTTCTGCATCAACAATGGGAAATTTAGTATAATCCATGTAGATCAAAACACCAATTGCATTAAAACTTTCAGCATTCGCAACCTAAAGAAAAACACATAAAGCTCAGACTATGAAGATCTAATTATATAAAATTATAATATATGTGAGACTTTTCTAAAGAACAAAGGGTTACAGAGGATTATGCCTATACTCCCAAGTGTTTCAAATAGCTTATGTTTAAAAAACTATATGCTCTAAAACTCACTAAAAAGAGTTTAAGAGAAATAAAAACCCATCCAAAATAACTACTGTCTTTGATATGTTCCATTCTAGTCCTGTGTGTAGTGTGACTTTTTAAATTTTCATTTTTACAAAATTTACTTATAACTGAATTCCATATATACATAAAACTTGGTTACATAGACACAATTTAAACTGCTTTTACTTAAGCATTTTTGATGCATTCACTTTCACTGAAAGACAATTGCTACAAAATAATCCAAGTGGACATGTCATAGTTTTGAAGTATCCCATAACTTTAGATAATTGGGATTGTTAAGTACTTCAATAAATTAAATTATATTATCAAGTATGAGGGTTTAAAATTGTTGGTTTTCAAAATGTGATAAAATTAATAACATTTAAAGGAAGAGTGATATGACACCAATGTATTTAATAACTCATACTACTCATACTTACCTTTTCAGCAAAGGTGATCTTCCCTGCTCTAACAATCACTAAAGATCCATTCACAGGAGAGCTTAAACTCTCAAAGTCTTGTTTAGTGCCAAAATTAGCATGGACCAATTTACCCTAAAATAAAGACATTAGATATCATTAGCATTATGTTATTAGAATAGCCATAGAGTCTAAGACAAAATGGTTTTCAGATCAAGATTTCTGGCCTCCTATATTCATGTCCTTTATTATCCCATACTATCTTTGATCTGCATTGATATATTTACCTTAATTAATTTACATTTAATCTATTTTACATTGCTTCAGACATCTTGGGAGAAGAGAAAGGATAACAGAGACATATACCAATATAAATATTGTAGGCTAGCCATGGCAGCACCAATTACATAATGTACCGCACTTGAACCCCAGACAACTGAGAACATATATAGGAACAGGTCTTAACTGAAAGTTCTGACAATATATTTGTCCAAAAGTGGTCTATTAAATAAAGTGACTTGCATAGATCAACTTTTAGATGTTTATATAAGCTGTCATCAAAATGTTCCTAAACTCTTATTAGAGTTCAGATGTATAGCTTTAAACTGACATATAAACTGACATTAATTACTAAATATCTAAATCTAGAAAGCTTGCAGGGGAAATAAAACCCTCAATGTTTTTTAACAGAACAATCCAAGCACCTCCAAACCCCTAACTCATAGGTAGCCAAAGAAAGTGATACAGGTAAGCAGGAAGGCAGAGAATAGCCATAAAACTCACCTGGCTTGGAAGGCATCCATTAGATAGACCCCTGATATACATATATGTGATTTTTAACCTGAAAATCTAGATACAGCTATTCTATGTAGCTGTGGTTTTTTTTTAAATTTTTGTTGTAGTTTGGCCACACTTGTTTACAATTCTATAATATCAATCATTAAAGAATCAAGGTAAGACTAGACTGCAGTCAAGATGGTATTGATATTTGTCCCCATATTGGGGGGAATGTGATATATGCATTCACTCAGCAAATACTATCTTGTGTCACGTATTGTCCAAGGCTCTAGGACATAGCAGTAAATAAAACCAACCCCTAGCTCTCTTTCAAAAGATTTTATTTATTTATTTAGAGAAATGGGAAGGGAGGGAGAAAGAGAGACAGAAACATCAATCAGCTGTCTTTGTGCATCCCCTACTGGGGACCTGGCCTGCAACCCAGACATGTGCCCTGACCAGGAATCGAACCAGTGACCTTCTGCTTTGCGGGAGGATACCCAACCCATGAAGTCACAACAGTCAGGACCCCTAGCTCTTTATGTAGCTTACATTCTGGTGTGGAATCAAATGAATAAGGCATGTCAGGTGCCGTAAGTACTATGAAGAAAAATAAAGCAAGGTAAGGGGAAGTTATTAGAGAAAGGACATTTTAAATAAGATAATCAAGGAAGACTTCCCTAAGAAAGGTAATGTTAGAGAAGAGACTTGTACAAAGTGAGGAAAGAAGCCATGCAGATATTTACAGAAGACTGGCCTGGGCAAAGGGAAAGGCAAGTGTATAACAGCCTGGAGGTGCTTGAACTTGAGTGTCTGAGGAACAGCAGGGAGGTTAGAGTGGTCAGAACAGACTGAGAGAAGAGAGCAGCAGGATTACTTAGGGCCTTGCCAACCAAGATGGGGACTTGGGATTTTATTTTAACCATGGCACAGGAGGGTTAAGAATAAGAATATGTAATATCAGTTATGTTTTACAAGTAAATTTATACTATAACTCCTAAGAATGACAATGAGTTTTTGAGCTATTCAACAGAGAAAAAAAGTCATGCACTGTTTTGCCTTACTTACAGTGACTGTCACAGCCTTACTATAGGCCACATAACCCCTAGGATTCTCCACCAGGAATACTGAGCCACTTTTCACATCCAGTATGGTCACTGCATTTTGAGCACTGTTAAAAAGATTTAAGTTAAAATGAAGCTAATACTACCATTGGAAAAAATAATTAAATGGCTTTAATACAGTTATTCTGCTATTTTCATCACAACTAAAAGTAGCTACTTCAATTAAGATAAGTTTACCATCTTTCAACATACCTGCCTTTGACCTGAATCTTAACAAAATGTTCATCATGCCAGACTTTGCTGAGTTGAAATTTACGGAATTGACCTTCAAGGTAAAAAGCAAGGTTTTCATCATTTTCAGATCCAGCCTCACGAGGGACATAGGAATTTTCGTTTAGCCGCCTGGAGGAAAAAAATGTCACTGTTAAATGAACTAACGTTCAATTTAAAACAAACACTAAACTCAAATACCAAGCAAATTGTTTTCTTTTTTAATTGAGATAACACTGTTTAATAACATTACATAGGTTTCAGGTATACATCATTATAATTGATATCCATATGCACAACAGCACACTCATAACCAAAAGTCTAGTTTCCAACAAGTAAACTGTTTTAAAAGCATAACTCAATACTATCCATTAGAATTAAGATAAAGTAACAGTGACCCAAAACTTCTGGACTGACCAGATAAATATAGAAGAAAAAAAATTGTTCCCAATATCTGAAGAAATTTTATTGCTTCAAATGTGTTAAAACTATTTAATCAACTGGAAAGCACTCCTTCAAGAGCCCCATCCAATACAATATATCTGGTGAGGGTAGTTTTAGGGGAAATGAGCAGCTTCCAGAAGATCTTTTGTGAGAAAAATAAGACAGTATCACTCTTTGTGAACTCGAGATTACAGCTTCAATTTTCACCTACTTTGAAACACTGTGAATCCCCTAGAAACAAAACTGCTTATCCTGATCTCCCATGGCTACTTGAAAATATACACAGCAGATTAGTTATTTTATCTTTTTGGGGGGATGGGGTAGACTATACTCTCACTTCATCCATAATACCCGGTGTACAATATACGCAAAGTATTCATTTGATGGAATAAAAATGCCAATATTGCTAATTTAAGACTAAAAGAATTATTGTACCACAGAAACTATAGGAAGCTAGTAAAAGGTAGAAGCTGAATTTGTTCTTTACAGAGTTAGGTTATGTGTCTAAGGTAGATCTTAAAAATCTAAAGATAGAAATCTTAAGGATACTTCTTAGGGCATGGTTTAATGAGTGAGAACCAGAAGAAATCAAGGAACAATAGAGACATTAAGTCGGGCAGTCAAGTTAGTCTCGATCTAGAGGGTAAAGAAGGCTACTGATGCCCCCGTGGAGAGTAGCAGAGCTCAGCATGACTTAAAAAAGGTTAAGAATGAAAATCAGAGCAGAAGAAAGTCTGACAGCAAGCAACAAGCTACAAAGAACCAGATGACAGAAAGATTAAGGACCTGTGAATATTTTTTTTTTTTAAAAAGTCCTCACAAAAGCTCTAACTTTTCCCTATTGACATAGTTTGAATTCTTTACTGACTCCTTACCCTCCAACTAAACATGGTAAGTCTCCCCTACTCTGAAAAGCCTTTCCTCCAGTCTGTCACCTTTGTTTAGGTATTGAAGTTGAACTTATGAAGTAGCTCAAGCTTACTTGATTGTGTTGGCAAACTCTGCAGTATTCAGTTTCTCTGACAACATTTCTTTGAGGTCTGACCAAAATAAACGGGAAGGTGTTTCAGGGAGGTACTGTTCTGTTTCCTCTGTCTCTGGAGACTCGGTTCCTTCACATTCAGCTTTAGGTTCTACACGTTTACAATAGCCCAAGTAGCCAATCATAAATCCTAGGGATGAAAAGTTTCAGAACTGAATTCACAGAATTTTGTTTATAATCTATTCCCAAAAGAATTGTTAATATTTTCAGCTGAGTCTTGAAAATACTGGTTTTAAACAAATTTAAAGCAGTTTTAAAGTAAATAATGCATCTGTATATTTTAAACCATTTAGTCTAATAAAGTACATAATTATTTTAGTTTATTTTAATTTTTAGAGAGAGAGAAAAAGAGGGAGAGAAACATAGATGTGTGAAAGATACATCAACCAGCTGCCTCTCATACGTCCCCAAGTGGGGACCTGGCCTGCAACCCAGGCATGTGCCTTGACTGGGAACCAAAACAGAGATTCTTTGGTTCACACAGGCCAGCACTCAATCCACTGAGTCACACCAGCCAGGGCAGCAATAACTATTTTAAAGTTACATCTTCAAAGCCTATATACCTTTTCTTCCCAGAAGCCTTCCTTGACTCTAGGCCAAGCTTCTATGCTAAGAATATCCTATGCATATTTCTAGTATAACATTTGCAAATAACACTGAAATGATTCATGTATTTCTTTCTTTCACCAGGCTAAACTCAAAGACAAGTATAGAATTCTAATGATTGTATTCCTAGTACCTAACCCAATGGCACATAAAAAAGGTACAATATAAATATTTGCTGAACTGAATTAACAAACTTCCGAGAGATGGTGACAAAAAACATTTAAGTTTTGAATGGCCACTCTTACCAATGAAGAAAAAGATGATTACAGCAATAGTCCCATAGCAGATACTTCCATTAAACCTTTTTGATTTTGCGACATGATCACGATTACCCCTCATGTTATTGTCATCATTTTCTTCCTCGTCTGCAGCTAGTTTCATCTCCACACGACTGTTATCGCCATCTACCTGCCGTGCAAGACTAAACCGGGTATATGACAATGGTTCTCCACTAAACTGAGATTTTTAAAAAAGAGAGAGAGAAAGCATTATGAATAAGAAGAAAGGGAGTAGGAACATTTAACAGAAAGTTTGGTCAGGTACTGTACTTATTACTGGGCCATTTCTGTAACTTGTTATATATTCTCAAGGAAAAAGTTCTCCGCAAAACATTCTTCGGTGTGCCCAGTTCTGTCTATGGCAGGTGAGAGCTAGATCATACACTGGCCTTCATCTCATTCAGGATTTCTATTACGTAAGTCTTTTTACCGGTATACATTTTGATCTGTGCTTTCTTTAGTTAATCTGATCGACTTGGCAGTCCCCCTCCACCATGTGAATCTTCTGACAAGATTTTCCATAATTAATTCTACTCCAGACTAAATATACACATTCTTCTTTTGTGGAACGAGTTAAGCCTCAAGATCACAATTTCAAATGTAAATGAATACCTGATAATAGCTCTGGGTATTATTTCATGCTTACTTGGTGAAAGTCATTGTATACTTCATATTCTTACAACTGGTGACAAAGAAATATGAACTTAAAATATCTTACCAACTTGGAGAATGTTGATCTGGCTTGATCCATCATTCCGAGCTGCCACACAGAAGAGCCTAGTAATAATATAGAAAATTATGATAATGAGATAGATGCCATTGTATCAGATTAATGAAGGCTTTTCATTACCACAGTAGATTATTATGTGTCAAATTTACTTTTAAATATATTATTTATCACCTTTCTGTAAAGGGTCTTTAACCAAGATATTTAGTTTACGTGACAACTAAATTTAGTGTGAGGCGAACCTGATAACTACTACACCAGAGAAACTAGTGCAATCTTTGATTAGATCTCAAATTAAGGTGGTGTGGGTGTGGGGGCAGCTTCAAGGATATTGTTAGAAATAAGAAATTTGAATACAAATTATATCCTGGAAAACAGTATGGTATTAATGTTAGATTTGGGGAGTGTAATAATGGCATTGTGTTTTTGGAGAACACCTTGTTCTTAGGAGGGAGATTAATGATTAAAAAGTTAAGGACGAAGTATTGTAATGTCCGTAACTTATTTTCAAAAAGTTCAGTTTTTAAAAAGTATAAGAAATAAAGCATATGTGGCAAACTGTTAAAATTGATGACTCCAGATAAAGGGTAAATGGACATGCAAATTGCTATTCCAATTTTTCCTGTAGGCTTGAAATTTTCAAAATTAAAAGTGTGGGGAAAACTAGTTAGATTGTCATCCATGGTAAGTAGAGTTAAGTAACTGAATTTAGTTACAGGGACAAATACAAAAAAAAAACAGACTGGCACGTGGAAAAAAAAAGCCACTAGTAGGATTAAGTCAAGATTGCTCATGCTCTGAAGTGTCTCCAATAGAAAAAGACAGAAAACCTGATTCTTCTGATTAAATGAACAGTTCTTACAAATGGTTGGATAGATCTTTGAGGCAAAAAGAATATACAAAAGACAAAACAAAGAGTATGCTATTTTCTAGATGAAGGGTCCAATTAGCTGAGAGGTTAAGTGGCTTGTTCAAAGCTGAAAAATGGTAATCTAAAAATGAAATTCAATGTGTTACTGGGTTATAGAAATTGTGTTCTCATGTCCAGAAATATTAAGAAATTAATCTTAACCTTTTTCAATGCAAAGTATACCTCTGTAACCAACTTAGCCCTAAATTAAGTTAAAGCATAAGTACTAACTGAAATCTGGAATTTTAAATTAATTTGGTTTGAGTGCATCTAGATCCTTGAAAGTGATTATATTGAGATGCACAAAAATGAACATTTATGTCATGCTATATCTATTTTACAGCTTTTCAGATACAAGTATACTAACAGTACATTTTACACCCTCATGCCACATAGCAAGTTGTGAGATATATGCAGATTGTAAGACATTATATAAACTGAAATGAGAAAAGTCTCATATCAAAACCTATTAGCAAATTCTTTTAAATTCATTAGTTTCAAAGACCGGAACCAATAACCAATAAATACGTCATATTCTAAGAAGTACAATCTCTTGCCCCATCTGGTGCAAAACAGTTATCACTATCACTGCACCAGAACCTTACAAACCCAATCACTTGAGCCAGAACTAGAAGGCTCCACCCTGAACCAATTTTAATCACCCTTTTCTAGGAAAAAGCCACTTACAAGTTTAATTCTCATCCGAATCAGCCATTCCTTAAGGTTTCTAGTTTGACATTAACTTTAACACAAGAGTGACAACATATTTAAACAAATGATCTAAATAAAGGATTTAAATAAATGATAGAGAATGAGTGATTGCAAGTTTACAAAAACAGGTAGATATTAATAGAACATGTAATTATGATTTTATATAATTAAACTCTAAGTACATTTTTAGTGAGAAAACAGATGTTAGCTATTTATATTTCAATCCCCAACACAAAATTATAACTACAACATAAAAGAAATCAAGTCAGAGGAAAAAAACTGTGACCGAGGCAATTCTTAATTTAACCTCATCATTTAACCTCACATCTGTGAAGAATACAATAATTCTATGATATCCACAAAAGTTATTCCTAAAGTTTTATATACAGCAAATCTGAGTCATTCTTTCAAAATTACCTCACATATAGTAAAGCTTTCAATTTAAAATAACCCCTTAATGAATTTTTTTCCAACTGAAATCATTCTAATTTAAGTGCTCTGAAAGCATGGGAGAAAAACTATCCATACTAGTTGCAATAACACTATCCTGTCTATAAACAAGAAGTTCTGTTAAAAAGGCCACATCTAAAAGTCAAATAAGAATTATTTGGCTTATTTCACGATGTCACTTAACAATAACTAGAAAACCTATTCAATTTCTCACATTAATGATGAAAATTAAGGTAAGCAAAACAGAGTCCCATGTGCCTGGAACACGAAATAAAAGGAGGATCTGAAATGTCTTCCACTGAGTCATGGAATGGAAGACAGGAGGCAGGCAAAGTCTGAGCTAGACTACGGTCTCAAACTTCTTTAAAATTCAAATAACCTTATTTCTACTTTCTTTAAATGTGGCACTAACTTGTATTTAAGTTTTTCAAATGCAGTCATTATCTTGAGGTCTTAAGCTCCTTTGGGGTGTCTCAAAACCAGGGGTGGGGAATGCAAGAGATCAGGAACCAAAATATACTTTCACCTACTTATAACACACTCAAAGCTGCTACTCAATTTTACCTGAAATAAAAACCAGACACTTGTTTGTTATTACTGAAAAGCTCACTTCAGTTTAGAAAAGAGACCACAGTTTCAAGTCCCTGGAGCTCTTGCAAAGTGAAGTACCTCTGCTTGCTTGAGGCTCTGTTCTAGAGACATTCACTACCTAATCACCACCATCTAGCTCTCCAGAATGAGAGAGAATCCAGCCACTGCTTTTAACCACTAACATTCTTCCTCTGTTCCAGAAGTCCTACTCATTTTTTCCAGGCTCAGCTCAAAGGCCATCTCTGTGAAGCCTCCTCTGACTGCCTGTCTATCCTTATAGTACTAGACATGGAATTAGATGGTAATGAAGAGATTTTCTTTCTTAACAATACAGGGGCATGCTTAATGTAAGGAGGTTCTTTTTTCATATCATTTGGAAATGATAAGAAAATAATGAAAACCTTATACCGGGAATCTTTTCCTATCCCTGTCACTATTCTGATTTATCCTGAAATCACTGAGCAAAGCTTGGGTAGTAAGGAGATTTTTAAAAGCAGAAAAATATTAAAGTTTATGTGGTAGGGCTCCAAGACCTCAAGCAATTGGTTATAGATACTGATTTTGCAAACTATTTCCCTAGACAACAATGTATTTGCAAGTGATAATGAAAAGATTACACAAACTTCTGCAGGGCCCTCAGAACTCATAGTTGTATATACACAGAATGACTTGTAAAGAGAAGGTCAAGGTTTTTACTAGTTTTAAGACTCTAAACTGAAAAGGCAGTGGAGGGAATCAAAGAAAACAAGCAGCATCTTTATTCTCATTCAGCTTTCTTAAAAAAAGATTGCCCAGTGGATGGTCAGGACCACTTGAAGTCATTGCAGTTATCTGTGTAGTGCTCCCCAGGGAAAGCACACAGAAGGCACACACATGAAGAATTCCAAAAGGTCTCAGAGGATCATTTTTAACTCACTTTCACTGCCTGATTCAAACTTAGCTGTGAGCCTTGCTCCATTATAGATAAGTAAATTAACAGAGGCAAATAACTGCCTCGCCTTAGGGCAGAATTAGGCAAGGTGTTCTTCCTACCAAATAACCTTCAGCACAGGCCAGAGGCACACCATTACTTGACAAGAACATTACATTAAACACAAATTAAAGGGTGTCATGCTATAGATTTTTGGAAAATATTTTATACCAACGACAATTTTTTTTTTAATTTTAGATTTTCTTGTGGATCATATTGAGTTTATTATAATCCAAAACTGAGGGGGGCGGGGAGAGCAGGGCCAACGAGTACTTTAGAGTACCTAAATCTTCACAGTAAAAACTTCTGTAAATCACCTGAAATGTTTGTCAATAAAGTCAAACTCCCCAGCTCAGATAAAACTAAGTCAGCATCTAGTATTCTGAACGCTTACTTAAGCAGAAAATAAAGATATCGGTAACAGGACAATTATTTCCCACCTCAACCCTGTTAACAGAGCCCCCCCACCCCACCCCCCAAAAAGACAGGAAGAAGTAGCAATCAAGTTCTCTGATATACCCAAGGTCACTACAGGGTGCAGAGGTAAAATGTTAACTGAAGAGCCAAGTCAACAAAATACTACTTTTTTAGCCACTGTCCCCATTACCACCAGAAACAATGACAACGGGCCTCTAAGATGTGCATCAATACAGCACAGCCCTTTGACCATATCGCTAATTTCCTAAAGGAGCAAGACGATTCCACTCCAAAAAGCTTTTTACTAAGCCTCTAGACCACACAAAGCAGTTTTACTCCCATAGTTTCCCATCTCACAGTGAGGAGAGCCAAGCAATCCGAATATTCTCAACGCGTTCACTGAACCTGCGGTGTTCAGTCGGCTTCTGTCTTGGGAAAACTGAGAATCCCCACACAAGGCCAAGAGTCAGCGTGCAGCAAGGAAGATCAGATTATAGCAGAGTTCAAACGTACAGCTTACAGAAAACCCCATCTAAATGCCCAGGACGTACTCGTAACCAAATCCAGGGCAGCTCTGTCCCTTTCAGCAGTGAGACCAGGTCCCGGGGTGAGCGTCAAGGAAGCCAAGGGCTACGAGCTCAAGGTCACTCCGACAGCCATTCCCTCGGGACATTCCCTGGGGCAGCCACGTGCTCGCGGCAGAGCGAGCCAACCCTGCGGCAGCATGGCTTGCCGGGCGCAGGGCAGACACCTCGCTTCCGAGCCCACGGCGCAGGCTGTCCCACAGGAACCTGCATCTTTTAAGGGCCAGCTAAGTGAGGACAAGAGATCGGGTGGCCTGAAGAGCCGGAAGCAGAATGGCGGGGCGCAGAGTGACAGTTGGGAACCCCTCATCTCGCCCTCAGAACCCTAACAGGAAAACCACTTGCGGCTCGGCGACTGAGACAAGCAGGGAGCATAAAAGGGAAGGGACTGGCAGCCCCACTCTGCACCCTGGATCCACTCCGCTGCACCTGCAGCCCGCTCCTCGCGGCCCCTTCCTCATCTGCACGCGGGCGCCGCTTCATCCCTCCCGCCCGCTCCACCCGGGGGCGCAACAGCCTCCTCGCGTTCCCTGCGGCTCCCCGAGGATGCTGGACAGCACTGCGCGGGGCTACTGCGCGGAACGCCCGGACCAGCCTGCAGGACAGGCGAATCGGCGGAGTACTAGCAGCGGCGCGTCACTCACTCCAGGGTCCCCTCCGTCCACCGTTTGCCGAAGTTCTGCCAACAGAGTCTGACGCCCTCGGTTGGGAAAGCACCGCCAACCTGCAGTTTATAGTCCCGCCCGCCTTCACCCCGCCCACCCCCTCAGACTGTGCGTCACTTCCTGCCTCACGTACGCTTAAAGAGGAGCGTTGGTAATGGATCGCCCCGGGCGAAGGCTGCTCAAGCGTCAGGACGTGGGCCCGCCTCCGGAGAGAGGGGAGGGGCGGGGCCGGGCAGAGGGAGGGAAAAGACCCGGCTTCAGGTACCGGGACTTGGGGGAGCGCGTGATTGGCGCTCAGCTTTTGCTTCGCCTCTCTTTGCTAGTGTGCGGCTCTCAGCTTTGCAACCCCGAGACTTCCGTCTAACCTTGACGGATCACCAGGCCTTGCAGAACAAGGTCAAAGGTGTCAGCGTTTACTCCTGAAGACTGGTTTCTTACAATGCAATAATCCCTTTAAAGCGTTTATGTCCTTGATGTAATTATTGTGCACATATATTTTGCAGCCTTAGAAATACTTTAGGATAAGCAAAGAGGAAAAATAATTAAAAGCAAAATGCAAATTTGTACTTAGGATGTGGAGAAGCTGCACAAGAACCAAGACTGGCAGTGCTTCGCCTACGTTTAATGCGTGAGGGAATGGAAGGTAAAGTGTTATATTAGAATGATAGAAGTGTACGCGAACTTTTATGTTAATTTCTATTACTGTTATAGGATTGTGCAATGCATAAGAAATGAAACTGAATTCTTTTCACTTTTTAGACCCTTTCCAAACATTCACACCCTCTCCAGGCCTCTGATCTGTAAGGTATGGTCCTGTGAAGGAGATTAGATAAATTTGAGATTAGATAAATTTACAAATAGCTACAAAGCAGAATAAAAAAAAACGACTGGGGCTATAAAAGGGTTACAGGTAAAGCCTTTTCAAGATTACAGCCCTGAGGGGTGTAGAACAATCCTTTAAAATACAAATCAGTTTACACTCCCGCTCTTCCCTAAATGCCCCCTTTAAACAGGAAATACTTGGGGTCTACCCACTGCCTTTCCCTCTACCCTTGTTCCATAAAATCTCTTCCAGAGAACAGTTTCAAAAACTTATACGCAGGAGTATTTCTGCACCTTACTGGATCTACACAGAAAAAAGTTAAAGCAAGGAATAGGATGGATGTGGATTAGCCGTGGAGAGGTGGCCTTGAAATTAAGACAATAGGCCTGTTGAGCCACCTCTCTCTTTCCTAGACCTGATGGGTTCTTTAAAAACAAAAACAAAAATTGCTGGTATCCTGGTGAAAATCTTACAACCACGTGGAAAGAGGGGGACTAAGGAGATGGAGGTCAGGATGGAATCTATAAAACCCAAACTTTAAAAATTTACATTTACTAAAATGAAACAATAAATAGGAAGGACACCACCTTAAAGAGTGTCAATTATGTTTTTATTTTCATGCTTTTATAGTACTAATGAACACTAAGCAATTAAATTCCCTTTCTCCCTAGAAGCTTTGTATGATCTCTCTCCTCTGCAGTTTCAAGTAGATGAAAATAAATTTGTCTTGCTTTGTGTTGAATCTGTACATACTGAGAGGTAATTTTGCTTTGTTTGGCATTCCTTACAAATGTTTCATTAAAAAGAAAACCATAGGCCCGAAATCTCATCATTCGTGCTGAAAGCCCAAGATATCAAACCTAGATTTAATACCTGATCTCATTGCAGTTTCAGCCTCTCCCAGAAATGTAATCTTAATCAACGAGTCTGAAATTTTTCACCAGTAACATAATTCATCACATAATTCATTACCCCCCAAACCCCATAGAAAGAAGAGTCAATCTGCATGATAAAAACCCATCCCATTCTCTTCCGCCTAAAAAAAAGATGTCTCACCCCAAAATAATCTTTTTTTAAATTTTTAAATTTTAAAAAAATTTTATTTTAGAGAGAGGAAAAGGGGAAGGGAGAAAGACAGGGAGAGAAACATCGATTGGTTGCCTCCTGACTGGGGGCAAACTTGCAACCCAGGCGTGACCAGGAATCGCGCAACCTTTTGGATTGCAAGATGATGCTCAACTGAGCCACACCAGCCAGGGCAATCTTTTCTTTTAATAGCTCTCTTGCCCTTGCTTCTTCCTATAAAAACCTTCCAAACCTCAGAGCACCTTTCTAATTGCTAGATGGGATGCTGTTCAATTCATGAGTCACTTAAAAAGCCAATTAGTCCTGACTGGTGTGGCTCAGTGGATTGAGTGTTGGCCTCTGAACTGGAAGGTTGCAGGTTCCATTCACTGTAAGGGAACTTGCCCGGGTTGCAGGCCGGGTCTCCATTTGGGGGCACGCAAGGGGACATGTGAGGGCAACCAATCAATGTATCTCTCACACATCAATGTTTCTCTCCCTCTCCCTTCCTCTCTCTTTGAAAATAAATAAATAAAATCTTTAAAAAAAGAAAAAGCCAATTAGATCTTCAAATGTACTTGGTTGAATTTTTCTTTAAGAGTTCAAAGATTTTACTTTTTAAGTCTGATTTTCGTTGTCATTGTTGCATTATTACATAGCCCTAGCCAGTTTCTGGATGACTCTCAATACTGGAGTCATCATCATGCTTGCAAAGAAGTAAGTTTTTGATAACCTTTATTTAAGTTATAACTGATTTAATTTCCAACCCTCCACAGACTATTATGTAAGACTCCCCTTACACTGGAGCTAAAATTTCTAGTTCTTTCAAAAGGTACACAGAAATAAAAAATTTTCGTAAATTCATGCATACAAAAATTTTGCATAAAGGAAACTGAAAGTTGGAGAGGAATAAAAAATGCGAAGGAATAAAAAAAACCCACAACACTGAGGTCTAAAGAAAGAGCACAAAGCCTGGAGTCAAGGCAGTGGAGTTCTCAACTTTCTTGAGCCTGGTTTGTCATCAGCTGTAAAATGGGAATAAAAATACTTGCCTAAAATAATTTACGTTGACTTAAATAAGATAAGGCATGTGCAATCTCCTAAAAATACACAGTAAACCAGCACATAGTAGACTATGGGTGAGCATTGGTTGAGTCAGTCTGGGTGTGATGGTGCAGGGTCAGGCAGGAAAGTAACATTAGCTGCAAAATTCTCCCTTCCTCTGTTTTTTCTATACCTGGAGATGAAAGCAAGAGTCTTGCTATTTGGTGAGGGAGAAATAGCAGGAAAAAACAAACCAGAGAAGCCACTGATGTAGTGAAATCAACCTAGCAGTCAGCAACTGGCCCCAGTCCTGTCACCAACTGTGTGCAGAACCGTGAGCTTAATGGCTCTGTGCCTTGGTTCCCTCAGTGGCCACGTGGAGGTAACACCTTCTTATTTCTTTCACCAGTGAATTAAAAAGTAAGAAACCTCCTAAGAGCCTAAGCCAAGTGAGTAAATGCAGCTCTGAGAGGGAAAAGCCTAGAAACTGAAAAGTTCTAAGCAACTAGTGACAAGGTTATTATTGCTCAAGAGAAAGAAAGTTGTCTTCAGTGGCTTTTGAATGCCCTGATTCCAGAAAAAAATGACTCAGTGATTGATAATGACTGAGAAGAAAAAGAGAATTAATTGCCATTATTATTAACATTTAGTATTGAGTAGTATTGTGTAAGGCAAAGACATGCAGAAAGATAGAAAACAAATCTGTACCCCTGAAAAGGGAAACAAGGTTGCTGGGGAAACAGAATTTGTACCTAAAAGACAAATAACAGGGGTGCAAATGTAAAATACAAGCAAAAAATAAAAGCAAGTCAGGGTCTGTGACAGCCAAATGCCCAGATCTGAAAAGAGAGGTAAAGCTTTGGTATGTTCCCCAAGGCACACTTGGAGTTCTCTAAATCTTGTTCCAAATATATGCCCATTTAGATTCTAGCTAATCTTTCTTTTTAATAGTCTGCTTTTTAATGGCAAAGTACAATTGAGTATAAACACATTCTTCTCTCTTGTCCCCTAAGACCAGAGCCGAAACATATAACTCCTACCTTAGTTACAGACCAGGAACCTAGGAGGAAGAAAGGGGAATGGAGGCGGGGGAAGGCATTGTAAACCCAAACCTACAAGATGATGCAAGCTGGGGTTGGGACATTTTTAGTTTTTAGAGAAAGGCATTGAATTTAATATTTTGTCCCTTACATTTATAACATTAATCTGTTTGCTATTTGTATTTCATCACAATTAAAAAAAATACATTTATCTGTCAACTCAATAATAAAGGTTCCAAAACCATTTGCTCTTTCTGGGGTCCTATCTGTGGCCTAAATGTTAAATGGGGTTTCTCAGGTCTGCACTTTTCAAACATTTTTGACTTCATGCCATGGTAAAACATCCATTTTACTTCACAACTCAGTTTACATGTATATAAATATATGTATTCACATGAAACTGAAACAAAAGTTTTATGAAATAATGCCCTTGCTGTGTGCAAAGCAGTCTGGAATTCTCTGTTTAATTTTTGAAATGCTGATTTTAACCCATTAAATTTGATTTTTCAATGGGCTGTGACCTTCATTTGAAAACCACAGTCCCAGCTCATCTCCTTTCTCAGAATACAAGTCATTTTAGTGAATAGGACAAATGACTTGCTCAAAGTTAAATTTCAACTCCCAAGGTTTCTCTCTGTTACTTTATCCACTGTTTCAACTTTCTACCACCCTACATTTCAGCAAATATTGATTGAGGATTTATGAGTCAGGAGGCAGAGTTAGAAAACAGAGATAAATGCTTTCAAATGCTGGCATACACTGTGGTCAATCACAGCAGAACTCTGCCCATCATTTAGTAGGTCCTCGCAGCAACCACTACAGAAAACACTCCAACCTATATTCAGTTCTGATCACAGTTCCTATTGACATGCTATATTCCTTCACCTCGGTATCCTAAGCCTAGGGCAACCACTTTAGGACCAGAATTATAAAATAAAAATTGGAGCTCTGCCCATCGAAACACGATGCACTCCAGAGAACAGAGGCGGACTGCCAGCTCATATATTTGAGATTGGTATTGTTTTCTGTTTTATTTTGCATTTTTTAAAATATTTTATTTATTTATTTTTAGAGCAAGAGGGGAAGGGAAAGAGAAAGAGAGGGGGAGATAAACATCGATATATGAAAGAAATATCAATTGGCTGACCCTCACACACACCCAACTGGGAACCTGGCCCGCCACCCAGGCATGTACCCTGACTGGGAGTCCGGCTGGCAACCTTTAAGTTCTCAGGCCCGCACTCAACCCACTGAGTCACACCATCCAGGGGTCTTTTTTTTTTTTTTTCCTTGAAAATACTTGGAAATCTTCAGCTTCCTGTCCTAATATGATTGACTAAATTAAATTTTGCTTCCCTTGTAATAAAAGAAAGCTCACATGAAGAACATGGAACAGATGCAATATTCAGGTTAATATGGAGAAATTTATCCTTACTTTATCACAAGTGGCAAAAGTTACTTAAGGCAAGGAAAGGAGAATAATTAATTTTTACATTAATTATGATGATGTGTATGCCAACGAGTATAGTGGTCTAGTCGGAGCTTTGAGCAGGATATGAGATATATGAGATTCTATTTAGTCTCATGTGAGCAAGATAGAACTAGCTTCATAACAGAATTTCAAGTTTGGGAGGAACTTTAACTCATATGCCATATCTGGCTTATAATAAATTTACAATAAACATATGTTGAGTTTACCGAACAAAATCCTACTACTTCATCCCATCAAGTGATTATCCAGTGATTAATCTGAATTCTTTCTCCCTCTGCTTCCTATAAATTGGTATTGCTTGAAGACTGCTCTCATGTCCACAGCTATCTTATACTCTTCAGGCTAAATATCCTAATCCCTCCTAAGGGCCGTCATAGAGCATGATTCCATATATCCCCATTCACTGGTCACTTATGGAAACATAGTTTGACCAATCCAGATGGAGCAGGGCCACTACTGTGTTCTAAAGTCTACAGCCCTTACAAATCCTGTCAGTTTCTACCACATTCACTACCTTAACAGCCACCTCAGCAGCCACTGCACATTGCCAACCCACGCTGAGCTCTCAGCCGAGTTTAAAGTCCTTTTTTTTAGCCTTAAAGAAAAGTTGTCAACTTAGGCAGTTGAGGATAGGCCTTTGGAGCAGAGAGACCTGGGTTCAAAATCTAGTTTTTTCATGTACTAGCTAATTGTATGAGTATTCCACATTTCTTCCTTTTCCATGGGTAATGTGATATCCACATTGTTGTAGTCCGATACACAGTACAGTACATAGACTGTCCTTCCCAATTTATCACAGGCTAGTCAGCTAATAATGGAAAAGAGCCTGGTCTCTTTGGCTGGGAACATCCTTGCTACTAGAGCTGAATGACAACAGCTATGATTTATTGAGCATATACTGTGTACTGGGAACAATTCTAATTTTCTACAGTACTGTTTCATGTAATCCTCATAACAATCCTTATGATAAGAATTAACATTATCCCCATTTTCCAGGTGTGAAAACTGGCATTGTAAGAAGTTAAGGAAGTTGCCTCAGGTTGAGTGGCTAGTAAGTAGTGACAACCACAGTTCAAACCTAGGCAATCTAGCTTCTGAACCCAGCACTAAACAAGGCCACTATACTGCCTCTTTACAAATCTAACCATGACACAGACTGTCTGCATAGACAGCACTACAAACTTCTCAAGGCAGACATTTTATTAAAGAGGTTCAGGGACCATCCAAGTGGGATTTGAGAAGATGTAGTATTGGGGGGGGGAGGAGAATCCATTTATTTTTCATTTCAGATTTAATTTTATTTCAAAATTTGGATTTACAGTCATGTTAAGGGAGAAACCTCAGATAATTCTAAAAATAAGATTTGTTATATAACTGATCCTTTAGAAATCTAAGTATATGCTTGACAGACTTGCTGTGCATTTATATTGTCCCTACAAGATAGCTGATTTCGTTAAATTCTCAGAATGTATATACCTACCTTTGATAAGGAAAGTTATTGAATTAAAAGAATTATATTAACTTTGTTTCCAAAACATCAATGAGTCAGTTTGCTTTTTCTTATTTTCATCTTCCTCCTTTCAACATCTGTAGCTGGCACCTCTTTTGCTTATATCTGAGTTTCCCTTCCTCTATAGTGTAAATCTGACATCTTAGGCTTCCGATAAACTGTGTGCCAAACACGGCCTAAGTTGAGGATTTTTCTTTTTTTGAAGACCAAAAAGGAGGACTTGGAAGAACTTTGTGAAATGCTGGGTGGCTGCTGATGTAAATGGGGAAAATGAACAAATGTGTGAAGAAAAAAGCTTGCCAACAGATAATTAACCCTAAATCCCAAGTCGGCAGATCCACTAGTTGAGAAAAATATCATACTGTCAGAAATTTTTTTGTTTTTTTCAGCTTAATAGGCCCAAGACAAATTTTCTCTTGGTTTGGAAAATGATAACTGCCAAAAATTTTATTTCTCAAACATGGAAATGTGGTCAAGGAGGTAACTGGTGGTTACATCTGTGAGGGCTGGCTTGCCTCCTTCTGGTTCATCTCAGATAGTTCCTAAATGGCAAGGAAAGCCACACCCCAAAGCTAGGGTTCCCAGGTGTTGGTCTACTAACACTCACGGAGTCCATACCCTGCCTGGGTACTGGGTGCTTGTACTATGTCATCTTATTTCTTCCTCCCCACAATTCTGTGAAATAGGTACCATACCCGTTTTATAGATGAAGAAGAGGCAGTGCAAAGAATACAAACTAATTGGCTTCAAGTGGCATAGCTTTCTAAAGGCACAGCCTTTCACTGCATCTCAGGCATTGAAATATTGAAATATTGAAATACTCTATAGCAGGTGGATGGTCGGAGCTCTTTGCCCAAAGTAGAATGATTTCCTGCTCAGATGCATTCTGTCTGTTATAACCATAAACAACCATCTTAGGTAAGTTTGAGTCCACTTTGTAATAGAATCTGATGCCACAGTTACAAATATAAAAACAAAGTCACTAGGTGCAATGTGCCTGGAATAACCATCTTCCAGAAATGTTTCCTGGAAGTAACCTAGGCTAGAATGACATTGGAATTTGCTTAACTGATGAGATGAAGGCCCACAGCCCCTAACTGGGTAATTGGAAAGCAGCCAACCTAAATTAGAATCATGATAAACCATCTCCAAACATCATAAGACTACTGCTTCTGAGACTGGGTTTAAACAAGGAAACATTTAAAGAGACCCACTGGCTCCTGTAGTCAAGTCAAACCCAGAAGTTAGGGTAGGCAATGGCAACGAAGAGCTCCAAAGAGAAAGGGACTCCGGGGAACAGGAGGCAGTCATTCGGAGCCCAGTGTGTCCATACCTCCTACTCATTTCAGGCAGGAGATCCATGTCTGGTGTTGACTGTATTAAGGAACAGGCAGTGTTCCCTGCAGGCATTGAGATGAATCAGGTTGAAGTGGATACTGAGATCCACATGGAATCTAGACTCTAGCCCAGGGCTTCTTAAACTTTAATGTACAGCACTGAGACTCCTGGGGGTGTGTTTAAATTCAGATTCTGACTGAGAATGTCTATGACTCTGTATTTCTAAAAATACCGCTAGTGATGCCCAGGATGTTGGTCTTCAGAGCACATTTCGGGAAAGTTTAGAAGAGGAAGAGCTTTTCACAAGCTGTTTCCCCAGCACTCCCTATAGAGAGGGCACACTGGCATGAAAGTGGTTTCTGCTTGGCAGCAATTTTTATGCAGCTGTCATGGCCTATTATTCCACAAAGTTTTTCAGTGGACAAGGGCATTCCTGGGTCATCACAGCTTAAACGAAACAGCCTTTAAGACCATTCAACTTCTTTGCCAAACAGCTTACTCATCCTAACTCTTGAGAAGATTTTGCCTCCTAAGAAGACACTAGATTTGGCCTAGACAGCAGTTCTCTTGCTCCACTTAAACTAATACACAGGCCTTATGAATCAGTGTTTTGTGTCTTGGGTAGCAGATTATCAGATAGCCCTGGATGAACTGATCAAATAAAATTGGGTTTTTGAAACTGAAACAGAGGAATAACCAACCTAGATCTATTGTGAACTTCACCAAGTACCAGGGCAGACCAGTTGAACAACCAGTCCCTGCAGACTCTTCTCTGGAACCTCTCCTGCAGATGGGGCCAGGGCTGGAGCAAAGGTAAGATTTTCAAAAATAATCAGACACTAACACCAACCACCACAAACAAACACGATTTCTTACTGAGAAACTAAAAAGAAACAAACACTGAATTACTACTACCCCCTTCCCAACTCACACACTCACACGATATGAAATAAGGAGGTGACAGAGTGTGCATTTGGGAACTTCATTTTGGAGTCTAGTTAAAGGTTGGCTTGAGTAGGGCACCAGCCTTGACCTGCTCTCTCCTCTCTACCTCTGTGAGTTGGAAAAGAGGCAAGACACTCACACTTGGAACTGCACAGGGTCGGTGCTGGCGCAATGCAGATGGCATTGTTGGCCCTTGCCTGGGAATGAGCTCCCAAGATTATCTTTTCTGCCCATAATAGTCCTTATCTGATGTGTCCCTGGCCCGCTCTGGTCCTCCCAGAGAGACTGGGACTCTGGTGAGAATGGCACTGAGCTACATAGCCCCTGATTCCTCCCCTAAGGCTCTGTCCCTCTGTGCTGAGCCCACAGACACTGCTTCAGCCAGTCTGGATGTCTGTGTGGTTAGCTCCTGGAAAGCCCTTGTCCAGACCCTTTTCTCTCTGGCCACTTAGTGCAGTCACTGGACTGGGTCGTGAATGGCCTTAACCAGCATCTTGCCTGAGTAGCAGGGGCACCTGGCCAGTGCTTGTCTACATGGCATCAGCTCCCTCTGTCAGAGAGACTGTATTACCTTGTCCTGTTTCTAAGCCTGAGACTGCTTTGGGGCCATCTGTCAAGTCCCTCCTCCCTCTCTGAGGGCTTCCTCTGATTTTCCACATGTTCACAGAATAAGTGGACTGAGTCTGTGAATGATGAGCCTTTATGGGTTCATGGGCCCATTCTTCTCACCTTGTTTCTGGGGGTAATTGTCAAAAGTTTACAGGGAATCGACTGTGTCAGGTGCTGTGTTGAATGCTGGTGATAAAGAGCTACCTCAAAAGACTTCTCTTGGGTTATCTCTGATGACTCATCTGTCTTCCAGAAGCCTGCCATTCCACTTCTACAGCATCAAAAGCCTTTGAAACATTAAGATAAGCATCCTTATTTCATATTTAGAGATCACTTAAAACACAAATGGCCATCACAAAACTTCCATAAGAAGTGCTCCAAGAATTTCTGTAAAAACTGTTTGCAAGAATTTTACCTATTTACAAGAATTTTTATAAAAAACAAGCTAGGACAGTAGATGTGCAAATGCCATGAATTATCTGAGAGAAGGTACGTAATGAATTAAAGGTCAGGTATCCACATGATCCCATCTGGACCTCTACAATGGAATTCCTTCTGTTCACTGTACAAATACCAATGTTTCTCTCTCTCCCCCTCTCTCTCTGTCTCTCTCTGTCTGTCTCTCTCTCTGTCTCTCTCTCTCTCCCTCCCTCCCTCCCTCTTCCTCTCACCCTTCTCTGCCAGATCTTTATTCTCCAGTGCCTGCTGTACACCTCCACCTGGATGACCAATTCAAATTCAACATTGTCATCTCCAAAGCTGGTGCTCCTGCCTTCTTTCTTCCCAGCTCATGACACTACTTTACAGATTAAGAGGACAGTTCTGACAGCCCTGGGGACTCTCCCTATAGCCACCTAGTATGTGCCGAATAAATGTTTCTTGGATAGGCTTTGGCACCAGTTTGTTCTTGAGCTCAGATGAAACCCACTCATTTATTGGATAACTTCTCCTGCCCTGAGTTAGAGAGAATAACTAAACTGGGTGCTGCTGGTGACTAGTAGCTAATAGATTCCAGCATCTTTGTTTAAAAAAAAAAAATCAGAGCTCACTCTTGGGAGAGTTTCAAGTTTCCACAAAGAAGGAAGAGATATTGACATGTCCTGTCCTTATGGATGAAGAGTGAAGACTTCTTGGTTTGACTCCACATGACTTGGCCTGTGTTGAATGATGGTTTCTCTGCAGAGCACCAAGCTAAGCTCTGAGGAGGCTGAGCCATATCAAACAAAAATGTGTTTCCAGAATTATGTGATGTGTATATAAGTGCATCAAAAATGGTCAAGAGAAAGAAACATAACACTAATAGGTAATAAATAATCGAGGAAATTGAGTGTGAGGGATATACAGGAACTCTGTACTATCTTCAAAATGTTTCTAAAGACCTAATGTTATCCTAAAAAGTAAAGTCTATTTAAAAAGACTAAAGATTAGGGGAAAATAAAATAAAAAGTGAATTGTTAAAAGTTCAGAAGTTGCTCATAGACATGATCTTTCCTGGGTCGAGCACTCCTGTTCATACAGCATCAGGCTAGGGGAACGCATTAGGGGAATGCCCTCCCAACTCCTTGTGGCCCTACTCTGCCAAGCTCCTGACCTGTGGAGGAATCAGTTAGCTGTGACCATCTTGGGTCCGCAGAGCAGGTTTTCTTGGAAGGCTCTTGAGGAGGTCTGGGCAGACTCAGAGTGGAAGAGATGCACAGGGAGAGACCAAGTGTATAGCTTTGTGGCAAGGGCCATTTCTTCCTATATGCCACTGTTCCTGTCCATAACCCTTCCTTCACACAGCCAAATCTTAATCTGTTTTAGCCTGATGAACTCTACTGACCCTACCCTGACCATTCCCTGAGACCCTGCCCCACCACAAAGGTCCACAGGCCCCAAGCAGGTGCCTGCTGGCCTTGGTGTACATTGAGACTTTTGCTTAGTGGCCTCAGACACAGCACTGGTGCTGAGCTTGAATCTATACTACCCTGGTGAACATCACTTGCTCCTAATTGGTGACTCAGAACCTGCCTCAAGCTACTCGCTTATGGCCAGAGGCTTTTTCAGTGGCTGAGCCTAAGGGGCATGCAGCAGGTGGAGGAGGATTTTGGGGTGCCTTTGGGCCATTTTGCTGATCTTCCCCAGGTTGATTGATACTGGTGGAAACTCACTTCAGCTTGGCCCATTCCACATGGACCCCAGGCCAGCAAAAGAAGCCACTAACCATGGATGGCTTTGTAGCTTCTAACACTTAGCTGAGGGCTGGTCACAGAAAGCCTATGACATTGACCTGCACTGGAGTTCCTCCCAAGAGGCTCAGAACCAGGACACCCAGTGGTTGGCTTCAGTCACATCAGAGCACAACCGACTAACTCCACAAGCAGCACACTCAAAAGGAGATTTTGACAGGCATCAGACCTTGCTGGGGTGGATTCTGCTTTGTGAGGCCAGCCCCAGCACAGTAGCTTGTACACTGTGGTCAGGGTCAGTCCTCACATTCAGCCAGCCTAAGGGCAAATCCTAACTACAAATGAGCCAACAGCAATAAAGACTAAACTACAACAGGAAGGCTCACATGATCCACACAAGAATCATTCCTGGAGCACCTAGCTCAGGTGATAAGGGAGACTGTACCACCGAGCCCCACAGGACACATAGCACATAAGGCCACTCTACCAAGACTGAGTGACATAGCAGCTATACTTAATGCACAGAGATAAATACAGAGAGGCAACCAAAATGAGGAGACAAAGAAACATGCTCCAAATGAAAGAACAGAAGAAATCCCCAGAAATAAATAATAAAATAGAGGCAAGCAATCTACCAGAAGCAGAGTTCAAAACAGTGGTTATTAAGATACTCAAGGATTTAGAAAGAACTTCTACAAAGAGATAGCAAGCACAAAAAAACAAACAAACAGACACCATAAAAAAAAAAAATAAGTGAAGAATACAATATTTGCAATGGAAGATAAACTAGAAGCAATTAAGAGCAGACTAGATGAAGCAGAGGATTGATTCAGCAATTTGGAAGACAAGATAGCAGAAAACACCCAATCAGCACAGCAAAAAGAAAAAAAGAATACCAAAAAAAAAAAGAAGAAGAAGAAGATTGTTTAAGGAATCTCTGGGACAGCATGGAACATAGGAACATCACATCATAGAGGCACCAGAGGAGAAGAGAGAGCAAGAATTTGGCCACATGTTTGAAAAACATGATGGAAAACTCCCCTAACCTGATGAAGGAAAAAATACATAAGTCCAGGAAGCTCAGAGAGTTCCATTGTAGGGGCACCAAATATTCCCTGTAAAAAGTTTCAGAGGTCTGCTAAATATGTAAATATGTAGGGGCTTCATATGTTCTTTGTAAGAAGTAGCAAGGGCCTGCTAAAAAGCCTTAAAAAAATGTTACAACCACTCAGTGATTTACAAGTTAAAAGACCCCAGCTTAGCCCCTATCTCCTTCTATTTGCTTGTGACTTGTTTATAACTCTTGTAAAGTTATGTCTTACAAACTGTCTAGGTTTTTTGCAAAATTAATTGGTTTACAAAGAATTTGACCTAACTAAAAGGCTGCAGCTGCAAGCTAAAGAAAACCTTATAGCCTTGTGAATTTCTGTTCCTGTTACTGCCAGACATTCCTGCAGTCCTTCTCAGCCCCCTCTTCCTAAGGCTGTTTCCTGCCAAAGAAGAAACAAAGGGGACATCATCAGTATATAACCCAGTTTAGATCCCGTTGTAGGTTGGAGCTTGTTAGAGACGAGCTCAGAGTCTCTGCCCGACTGACTGCCAGCAATTATTAAAATCCTTTGCTTACTTTATACACTGCTTCAGAGTGTTCAATCTCACCTATGTAGCCATAACACCATAAAGATGAACCAAAAGAGGACCACACCAAGACATATCAATATTAAAATGGCAAATGTTAAAGACAAAGAGAGAATTTTTAAAGCAGCAAGAGAAAGACAGTTAGCTTCCTACAAGGAAACTCTCATAAGATTGTCTGCTAATTTCTCAACAAAACATTGCAGGCCAGAGAGAATTGGCATGATATATTCGAAGTGTTGAAAAGCAAGGACCTACAACCAGGAATACTCTACCCAACAAGGCTATCATTAAAATTGAAGGAGAGGACTTCTAGCCAAGATGGAGGTGTAGGTAAACATGCTTCACCTCCTTCTACAACCAAAAGAAGGAATTACAACTACCTCAAAACTAAAAAACAATCAGAACTACCAGAAAATCAAACTGCATAGAAGTCCAACAATAAAAGAAATAAAGAAGAAATACTCATCCAGACAGTGTCACAACGTCATAAAACAGGTTGCCCCATACTGATGAATACCTAAGGCTCCACCCCTTACCCCATATCTGAGACACAGAGGCAAACACAGAAGGCTGTCAAGTTGAGGAGGCAGAGAGGTGTGGCCCAAAAGAGGGAGCAAATCAAGGCTCCGGAGGGAGAACAAAGCAAGGAGGAGATAGCCAACCTAAAAGATGGAGAGTTCAAAACACTGAGAACAATGCTAACAGAAATGATTGAGTAGAGTAAACACATAAGGGAAGAAGTGAAGGCTATACTAAGTGAAATGAAGAAAAATTCACATGAAACCAATAGTGAAGGGAAGGAAGCTGAGGTTCAAGCCAACGATTTAGAACATAAGGGAAAAATAAAGTCGACCAGTACAGAATGAAGAAACAAGAAATAAAAAAGCAAAACAAAACAAGGAGATGTTTAAGGGCTTCTGGACAACTTCAAACATACTAGGATCCAAATCACAGGGGTGCTAGATGGAGAAGAGGAAAAACAAAAAATTGAAAACTAGTTAAAAAAATAATAAATGAAAACTGCCCTAATTTGGTGAAGGAAATAGACATACAAGTCCAGGAAGCACAGAAAGTCCCAAACAAGCTAGACCCAAAGAGGGCCACACCAAGACACATCATAATTAAAATGCCAAAGGTTAAAGATAAAGAGAGAATCTTAAAAGCAGCAAGTAAAAAGAAGAGAGTTACTTACAAAGGAGTTCCCATAAGACTATCTGCTGATTTCTCAAAAGAAACTTTATAGGCAAGAAGGGACTGGCAAGAAGTATTCCAAGTGATGAAAAGCAAGGGTCTATAAGACCAAGATTACTCTATCCAGCAAAGCTATCGTTTAGAATGGAAGGGCAAATGAAGTCCTTCCCAGACAAGGTAAAGCTAAAGGAGCTCATCATCACCAAGCCATTATTAAATGAAATGTTAAAGGGACTTATTTAAGAAGAAGAAGAAGATCAAAACAATGAACATTAAAATGACAACAAATTGACAACTATCAACAACAGAATCTAAAACATAAAAGCAAAAACAAACCAAGGAAACAACCAGAATAGGAACAGAATCTTAGGTGTGGGATCATTTGGAGGGTTATCAGCTGGGAATAGGAAGTGGGAAAAGTGGGGAAATGCTGCAGGGATTAAGAAGCATAATTGGTAGGTACAAAGCAGACTGGGGGATGTTAAGAATAGTACAGGAAAAGGTAAAGCCAAAGAACTTACATGCATGACCCGTGGACACGAATTAAGGTGTGTGGGGTTCCTGGAGTGAAGGGGGGTACTGGGCAGAAGGGAGCAAAGGGAACAGAATTTGGGACAACTGTAATAGCATAATCAATAAAATACACTTTAAAAAATCATATGGTATCAATAGATGCAGGAAAAGCTTTTGACAAAATCTAGCACCCATTTATAATAAAAACTCTTAGCAACCGGGAATAGAGATAACATATCTCAACATAATAAAGGTCACATATGACAAACCAACAGCTAATTTCATACTCAATGGGAAAAACTAAAAGTGGGCAAGGATGTCTATTTTCACCACTCTTATTCTACATAGCAAACAGAAAACAAGGAGAAATAAGAAGAATCAAATTTGAAAGGAAGAAGTAAAACTGTCATTATTTGCAGATGACATGATACTGTATATACAGAATCCTAAAGATTTCAGAAAAAAAAAAAACTAAAAACAAAAACAAACCACTGGAACTGAAGAATAAAGTCAGTAAAGTATCAGGATACAAAATAAATATCTAGAAATCAGTTGCATTTTTATACACCGATAATGAACTATAAGAAAGGGAAACTAAGAAAACAATCTCATTTATAATTGCATCCCCCAAAAGTAAATACTGAGGAATAAATTTAACCATAATTTTCCGAATTGTACTTGTCAAATTAGGGAACACTGAAGAAAGAAATTGAACAGGGGAGGGTGGTTAGGGGACTGGGTGATAAAGGCGAAGGGATTGAGAAGTACAGATTTTAGTTACAAAATACTCATGGGGATGTAAAGTACAGCATAGGGAATATAGTCAATAATACTGTGATAACCACGTATGGTGCAAGTTGGGTACTGGAAATATCAGGGGGATTACTTTATTAAGAATATGATTGTCTAACCAACATGCTATACACCTGAAACTACTACAAAATAATATTGAATGTAAACTGTAATTGAAAAAATAATTTAATTTAAAAAATTGAAGAAAATACAAAATATGGGAACATATACCATACTCACGACTAGGATGAATTAACATTGTTAGAATGTCCTTACTAGAGTTAATAGTGGTGGAAGAGGGTATAGGGGGATAAATGGTAATGGAAAAAGTACAATAACTAACTAACTAAATAAATAAATAAATTTAACTTAAAAATGTCCATACTACTCAAAGCAATCTATAGATTCAACACAATTTCTATCAAAATACCAATGGTGTTTTTCACAGAATTAGAACAAATAACCCAGAAATTTATATGGAACCACAAAAGATCCTGAATAGCCACAGCAATCTTGAGAGGAAAAAAACAAAAAAAAGTTGGAGAAATGACACTACCCGATATCAAACTATACTACAAGGCCATAGTAATCAAAATAGCATGGTACTGGCATAAAAATAAACATATAGATCAATGAAGCAGCATAGAGATCCCAGAAATAAACCCAAGTCTATATGGCCAATTAATATTTAACAAAGGAGACAAGAACATACAATGGGATCAAGACAGGCTATTCAATAAATACTACTGGGAAAACTGGGCAGATACATGCAAAAAGGAAAGAAAAGAAACTATCACTTTTTACCCCATATACAAGAATAAACTCAAAATGGATTAAATACTTAAATGTAAGGCTCTATACATAAAGATCCTAGAAGAAAACATAGTCAGTAAAATCTCTGACATTTCTCTTAGTAATCCTTTTTCTAATATATCTCCTCGGACAAGGGAAATTAAAATAAAACAAAGGACTACAGCAAACTAAAAAGTTTTTGCACATCAAAAGAAACCATCAACAAAATGAACAGACAACACATTGACTGGAAGAACATAGTCACCAATGATATGTCCAATAAGGGGTCAATATCCAGAGTTTATAAAGAACTTATACAACTCAACACCAAAAAACCCAAACAATCCATTTGAAAAATGGGCAGAGGAACTGAATAGACACTTCGCCAAAGAGGACATAGAGATGGCCAATAAACATATGAAAAGATGCTCAACTTACTAATCACCAGATAAATGCAAATTAAAACCAAGGTGAGATAATACCTCACACCTGTCCGAATGGCCATCATCAACAAATCAACAAACAACAAGTGCTGGTGAGGATGTGGAGAAAAGAGAACCCTAGTGCACTGTTGGTAGGAATGCAGACTGGTGCAGCCACTGTGGAAAACAGTGTGGAGGGTCTTCAAAAAATTAAAAATGGATCTGCCTTATAACCTAGCAATTCCACTTCTAGATATATATCCAAAAAAAAACCCTAAAACACTAATTCAAAAGAATATATTCACCCCTTCATTAATTGCAGCATTATTTAAAATAGTCAAGATTTGGAAGCAACCCAAGTGCCCATCAATAGACGAGTGGATAAAACAGCTGTGTGTGTGTGTGTGTGTGTGTGTGTGTGTGTGTGTGTATGATGGAATATAAACCGGCCATAAAAAAGAACGAAATCTTATCATTTGCAACAGCATGAATGGACCTAGAGCAGCGGTTCTCAACCTGTGGGTTGGGACCCCTTTGGGGGTCGAATGACCCTTTCATAGGGGTCACCTAAGACCATCGGAAAACACATATATAATTACATTTCATTTTTGTGATTAATCACTATGCTTTTATTGCATTCAATTTGTAACAATGAAAATACACTCTGCATATCATATATTTATATTACAATTCATAACAGTAGCAAAATTACAGTTATGAAGTAGCAACAAAAACAATTTTATGGTTGGGGGTTACCACAACATGAGGAACTGTATTAAAGGGTCACGGCATTAGAAAGGTTGAGAACCACTGACCTAGAGGGTATTATGCTAAGTGAAATAAGTCAGATAGAAGAAGTCAAATACCATATGCTTTCACTTATGTGTGAAATCTAAAGAGCAAAATAAACAAAGAAAATAAAAACATACTCATAGATACAGAGATGAGACTGAAAGTTGACATAGGGGAGGGATGTTGGGAGGCTGGGTGAAAAAGGTGAAGAGATTAAGAAGTGCAAGTTGGTAGTCACAAAATAGTCACAAGAATATAATGTACAGCATAAGGAATAAAGTCAACAGTATTGTAATAACTATGTATGATACCAGGTGGGTACTTGATATATTGGGGAGACCACTTTGAAAAGCATATGATTGTCTAACCACTAGGCTGTACACCTGAAACTAATACAAAATAATATTGAATGTAAATTGTAATTTTAAAAATTTATAATAAATACAAAAGCTGAAACTTAAGTCAAGAGGTGCTTGCAGGAAATTCATTAGACTAGGACTTCTGGGAGTCCAAAGGAGAGAAACCTGTAATCAGGGAGATCTAGAGGGACTCCTACAAGAAACAAGACCTTGGGGGTCCTGAAGGTACAATCTCGTCAGGCTGCAAGCACTTTGATATCCCATTACTGGAGCATAAGTATTGAAAAGAGCTCACAGACACCAAGAAGGCAACTTTGGAACCAAATGAGCCTAGGTTGGAATCTCAACTGAAACTCTCTAAGATTTTAGAGATGCTTATCTCCAAGTATCTTAAACTCCCTAAATCTCAATGATCTCTTATCAATAAAATGGAAATAATGATCTCGCTGTACAGTTTTAAATGAGATAGTGAATGTAAAGTGTTTAGCACAGTGTAGTCACCTAGAAGGACTCAAAACTTGTTAGCTGTTGCTGATGCTGCTGTCAAAACTTCAGGTCAGAATGACTCTTAAACTAACTGCAGCTCTGGTTTCTTCTCTCTTAAGTCTTTCACTCTCGGCTCCCATTCAGATCAGATGGCATTTGCCCCACCGTCCTGATTTTCTCACCTGATTTGTGGCACCCTTCTCCTTTTCCACAGCCTCCATTTAGGACTTTTTCCTCTTCCCAAGGTAAGTTCTTATTCTTTTTGTCTCTCCCCACCACTGATTGTGGCTTCCTAACCCCTTTTCCCGCACTGGTCCTAATACCTGTTAGTTCCTCTGGATCTCATTAAAACCAACACTCCTAATGCCATATTCATTTGCCCATATCACAGCTGTATATATATTTTTATCTTCACATTTTTTTCATTGCTTTTAGAGAGAGAGTGGGGGCAGAGAGAGAGAGACAGAGAGAGAGAGATGGAGAGAGAGAGAGAGAGATCTTTGTTAGAGAGAAACATTGACTGATTGCCTCTTGTGTATGCCCCAGCCAGAGACCAAACCCACAGCCTAGTTATGCACACTGACTGGAATCAACTGTAACCTTTCAGTTTACAGGATAATGTTTCAACCAATTGAGCTGCATGGACCAGGACTCACAGCTATATCTTAAAATTCATCTACAATTGGAATTCAAAATAATAATAAAGGGCCCTGGCTGGTGTGGCTCAGGGGATTGAGCACCATCCTGTGGACTGAAGTGTTTCTGGTTCAATTCCCAGTCAGGGAACATGCCTGGATTGTGGGCCTGGTCCCCAGTTGGGGGCATGAGAGAGGCAACCAATCACTGCTTCTCTCCCCCTCTTTCTCCCTCCTTTCCCCTCTCTCTAAAAATAAATAAATGAAATCTTTTTAAAAAATAGGGAGGGATATCTCAGGAGTGAGGGACCCCAGCCCAATACCAGACCCTTCAGCCAAGGGTTCCAGTGCCAGGAAGAGAAGTCACCCACCATAACTTCTAGCTGTAAAAACCAGTGGGGATTGATGCTGAAGAAGACAGAAATTTCTGGAGTCTCAGGCCGTTCCTCTTAAAGGGCCCATGTTCTGACTTATTTGAACTCACTCCCTCTGAGCTCTAGCATAGAGGCAGCAGCTTGAAACGCACCAGAGACATACAAGGAGAAACTGAATTCTCTCCCATAATGGCAAGAGCTGGGGAAGAGCTTTCTTCCAAACAGAAATGCTAGCAGAGGCCATTGTTCCTTTGATGAGCCCTTAACCCACCAAGCTGGCATGTAGGCACCATATATGAATCTCCATCAACATGGCTCACATGGTTTTCTCCATCCTGATGATTCTCTGAGACCCTACCCCATCTAACTTTCAGGTCCACTCAAGCTGTTTCCAGTGGTTTTCCCATATGAATGGCTTGTCTTGGCTCATGATTCATAATTTTTAAAATTCTCTCAAACAAGTAGCATCTGGCCTTAGCAAGCCCCATACCCCTTCCTAAGTGGCTCCAGGCCTGGCAATATCAGTATCTCGCCTAGGTTCACAGCTTGGCCTCGCCTGGGCACCTCCAAGCGCAGCACAAATAGCAGCCATCTGCACATGGCTTTGCAGTAGCAGCTCTACCTAATACATAGAAACAAACACAAGGAGGCTGCCAAAATGAGGAGACAAAGAAACATGGCCCAAATGAAAGTAGAGAAAAAAACTCCAGGAAAAACAAAACTAAACTAAACTAAACTAACCTAAATGGAGACAAGCCATCCACTAGATGTAGAGTTCAAAACACTGGTTATAAGAGTGCTCTATGAACTTAGTGAGAAACTCAACAGCATGAAACAGACCCAGTCAGAAATGAAGGATATACTAATTGAAATAAAGAATAACTTAGAGGGAATCAACAATAGAGTGGATGAAGCCGAGAATCAAATCAGCAATTTGGAATATAAGGAAGCAAAAAACACCCAATTAGAACAGCAGAAAGAGAAAGGAATTAAGAAAATGAGGCTAGTGTAAGGAGCCTCTGGGGAAACTTCAAGCATACCAACATTCACATTATGGGGGTGCTGGAAGGAGAAGAGAAGGAGCAAGAAATTGGAAATCTATTTGAAAAAATAAGGAAAGAAAACTTTTCTAACTTGGCAAAGGAAATAGACATACAAGTCCAGGAAGCAAAGAGAGTCTCAAACAAAATGAACCCAGAGAGGTCCACACCAAGACACATCATAATTAAAATGTCTAAAGTTAAAGACAAAGAGAGAATCCTAAAAGCAGCAGGAGAAAAGCAGTTAGTTACCTACAGGGAAGTCCCATAAGACTGTCAGCTGATTTCTCAAAAGAAACTTTGCAGGCCACAAGCAAGTGGCAAGAAATATTCAAAGTGATGGAAAACAAGGACCTACAACCAAGATTACTCTATCCAGCAAGCTCTGATTTAGGATCAAAGGGCAGATAAAGAGCTTCCCAGACAAGAAAAAGCTAAAGGAGTTCACCACCAAACCAGTATTTAAAAAAAATGTTAAAGGCTCTTCTTTAAGAGAAAGAAGAAGATAAAAAATATGAACAATACAATGGCAAAAAATACATATCTATCAAAAATTGAATTTAAAAAACAAAATAAACTAACAAGTATACCAGAAACACAATGATAGATACAGAGAATGTTTTGATGGTTGCCAGATGAAAGAGGGATTAGGACGATGAGCTAAAAAGTGAAGGGATTAAGAAACAAAATTGGTTGTTACAGAATTGTCATGGGGATGTAAAGTACAGCACAGGGAATATAGTCAATAATGGTCTAATATTGTAACTATGTATGGTGTCAGATTGTGCAAGATTTAGCGGGACAATTACTAGTTAAGTTATGTAATGTCTATTCACTGAGTGTACACCTGACACTAATATAATAATGTATGTCATTTGTAATTGAAAGTAAAAAATTATTTTTAAAATATAAAAAATAAATATATCACTGGTTGCCAAGGGTTTGGGAAGTGGGCAGGGTTGAATAGGTCAACAATCTTTTGGGGCAGTAAGACTATTCTATATAATACATGAAACTGTATTTGTTAAAACCCATAGAACTTTACGGCACAAAGAACCAACCATAACGTATTCAAATAAAAAGTTAATGAGTTGGGGAAATCTCAGAGTAGAATACAGACTGCAACTTTAAAAAAATCTAATATAACTGTTGCCTTAACTGGTGTGGTTCAGTGGGTTGGGTATTGTCCCGCAAAACAAAAGGTCACCAGTTCAATACCCAGTCAGGACACATGCCTGGGTTGCAGACTAGGTCCCCACCTGGGTGCATGCGAGAAGCAACAGATAGATGTTTCTCTTGCATATTGATGTTTCTCTCCCTATCTTTCTCCCTCCCTTCCCCTCTCTCTAAAAATAAATAAAATCTTAACAGATAAAATAAAATAATGTTATTAAAATATATGATATAACCTCACTGAAGGGAGTGAAGAGAGAGTGTTGACTTAAGTGACTTTGGAAATAAATGAAGAATATAAAACTTAAAAAAAGAAAAAAGGAACTGCACATAAGCACTGTATTCTAATTGGTAAAGTTGTTTCCCACTGGGGTACAATTTAACAATTCTGAAACTACTACATATGTACACTATGACTGAACAAGTAAGTAAATGGATGGCAGATAGTGGGTGCCAGACTTCTCACCTGGAGTGTGAAGTTACAGAAGAGCAAAAGAGAAAGTGAGAATAAATCATGTAATAATATTAGATTAGGGTTGGAGACATCAGTATGAACCTGTGTTTAGCTTAATATAGATACAGCTATCTGTGTATAGTAACAATTATAGATGTGTATATATACACAGATTAGTGCACACATATAAAAATAATAGAAAAAAAATCAACAAAACCAAAGTGGGTCCTTTGAAAAGATCAACAAAATTGACAAAACTTTAGCTAAACTGACAAAATTTTAAAAAGAATCTATTCACTCAAAATATGAAAATCAGGAATGAAAGAGAGAACACATCACTACCAATCTTACAGAAATAAGAAAGATTATAAAGTAACAGCATGAACAACTGTCTGCCAACAAATTTGATAACTTAGATGAAATGGACAATTTCCTAGGAAGACACAAACTACTGAAACTGACTCAAGAAGAAATAGAAAATCTGAATTGACCTATAACAAGTAATGAGATTGAATTAGTAATTGTTAAGTTTCCCACAAATAAAAGTCTGTACCCAGACAGCTTTATGGGTGAATTCTTTTTTTTTTTTAAGTTGTATTTTCTAGAACTTTTTTTAAAGTATATTTTATTGATTATGTTGTTACAGTAGTTCCATTTTTTTCCCCTTTTCTCACCTCTGCCCAGCACCCCCCTTCCCTCCAGGAATCCCACAACCCTTAGTTCATGTTCATGAGTCGTGCATATAAGATCTCTGGCTTCACTCTTTCCTCTATTATTCTTAACTTTCCCCTGTCTATTTTGTACCAACTGATTATGCTTCTTAATCCCTGCACCATATCCCCATTTATCCCCCTACCCCCTCCCAGCTGATAACCCTCCAAATGATCCCCATACCTATGATTCTGTTATTATTCTGGTTTGCTTAGTTGGATTTTTTTTTTATTTTTTAGATTCAGTTGTTGATGGTTGTGAGTTTGTTGTCATTTTAGTGTTTGTAGGTTTGATCTTCTTTTTCTTACATAAGTTCCTTTGACATTTCATATAATAATGCCTTGGTGACGATGAACTCCTTTAGCTTTACCTTATCTGGGAAGCACTTCATCTGCCCTTCCATTCCAAATGATAGCTTTGCTAGATAGAGTAATCCTAGTTGCAGGTTGCCTTTCATCAGATTGAATATTGCTTGCCAGTCCCTTTCTGCTTGCGAAGTGTTCTCTGAGAAATCATCTGATAGTCTTATAGGCACCCCGCTGTAGGCAACTCTCTGCCTTTCTCTTGCTGCCCCCAGGACTCTCTTTTTATCTTTCACCTTTGGCATCTCAATCATGATGCCTCCTGTTGTGGTCCCCTCTGGATCCAGCTCACCCAGGACCCTCCGTGTTTCCCAGACCTGTATGTCCATCTCCTTCACAAAATTTGGGAAGTTTTCCTCATTTTTTTCAATTCTTGCTTCCTCATTCTGCACTGGTTGACTGGTTTTTTCTTCCCTATGTTCCAAATCATTGATTTGAACCCCAGTTTCCTTCCCTTCACCATTGGTTTTGTGTGGATTTTCCTTCATTTTACTTAGCATAGCCTTCATTTCTTCTCTTATGCGCTTGCCATACTCAAGCATATCTGTCAAGCCTGTGAGCATGTTTATCACCAGTGTTTTGAATTCTACATCTGTTAGGTTGTCTATTTCCTCATCTCTTAGTTCTCCCACTGGAACCTTGATCCGTTCCCCCTTTTGGGCCATACTTCTCTGTCTCCTCATTTTGACAGGCTCCGGTGTTTGTTTGCCTCGTTGTCCCAGGTAGAGCTGTCACTCCTGTTACATTGTAAGGGGTGTAGCCTTAGGGATTCGTCAGTACAGGGCGACTTGTTTCACCACGTTGTGGCGCTGTATGTGGGGGAGGGGTCCGAGAGGGAAGAATGCTGTCTGCCCAGCACTCGCCCCTTTTCCAGGCACCCCTTCCACTCCCGCACAGACTGGTGCCCCTCTAGCTGCTGCCCTGGCCATTGTTCCCAAAGTGGGTGGGTCTGCAGATGTTCTAGGACTGTGGGAGCCCTTTAAACAAGCAGACTCTGCTGTGAGACCAGCAGTTTCTGCCTCCACTCCAACCCCCATTGGTCTTCACAGTCAGAAGCAATGAGGCTTGATTTTCCCCGGTGCTGGGACCATGAGCTGCGAGGTCCAGTGAGGAGCTGGGAACGCTCCCCAGGTATCCCTCCTGACTTTTTACAACATGTGACTGCGCTTTCTGCCTGCCTGCCACTGCCACCGTTGCTATCCTCTCCACCCCGGCTCTGCCCTTCTTACCTGTCTGGGTATTTCTTCTTTATGACTTTGTTTGCTGGACTTCCATGCAGTTTGATTTTCTGGAACTTCTGCTTGTTTCTAGTTTTGAGGTAGTTGTATTCCTTCTTAGTTGTGCAGGGAGATGCAGCGTGTCTTTCTACACCTCTATCTTGGCCGGAAGTCCATTTTTATTATGGGTGGGTTCTAACAAATATTTAAAGAAAAAACAATAATAATTCCTCACAAAGTTCTCCAAAAAATAAAAGTAGAGAAAACACTTTTCAACTCATTCTATGAAGTTATTATTATCCTGATACAAAAACCAAAGACTTCACAAAAGAAAAACAAAATAATATCTCTTATGAACACAGATGGAAACACTCTTGACAAGATACCAGCAGACTGAAATCTGCAACATATAAAAAGAATTACACATCATGACAAGTAAGATTTATCTCAGGAATGAGAGACCCTTACAGGTCTCATTGCCAAGTGCATCCTCGTCTTGGTACAGTGCCAGCATGCAATACCTCCCACTGGGATCCATATCCTATCCAAGAAGAAATGGAACTATTTGCGCCTGTGATCACCTGGCAGCACAAGCATAACAGTTGCTTTTGTTTAGTACCTTTACCATAAATTTAACCCATTCTACCCAAGCATTGGTATCTCCATATTTGGTCTCTATTTGTAGAGTCTGTTGGAGGTCCTTTACCTCTACTATCTCTACTCTCTTGGGGTCATTGTTTGGTGCACCAGGGCTCAGGTTAGCACTTGGTGATACAGTGGTAGTTGTTGTGTTAGGGGGAAGTCTAATCAGGTTAAGATGGAGCCTACCTTACCAGATCATGTCCTGATACACGGGTTCCTAGTCCATAAGATCAAGTTACTTCCAGGCTCTGATCTAGACTCACTGGATTATCTACGACTATGAGTATTGGGTTACATTCTAAATCCTTCAGTTAGGTGGGGGGGGGGTTCCTTTTTATAACTGTATCTTCTCTTTTAAAGCCTTCAAAGAATCACTACTTCCTGGAATGTAAGTCCGCCCCCGGAATTGGGTGGTCCACCAGACATTGCCCTAACCTGGGCAGGGATCTCCTGCCTTATTGTTAGACTCAGGGCCCAAATATTAGTCTTCAGTGGATAGTTGTCTCTGATTCCCTAGGACCTCACAAGACAAAATCTGACAAGCATCAAACTTTATTGACATGGGTGCCTCTGTCTTAGTTATACTGATTACTAGCCTTACTGAATACTGCTGTCTTTGTCCTACCATCCATTCTAACCAAATTATTCCCCATAGGAGTGTCCACCTCATAGTTGGTAGAGATAGTTACCCAGGCTAGGGATTTTCTAAGGGTTAATTTTAAGGGCTCTCCTGGTGAACTGTATAGCTCCCACTGACCCCCTTCAACCTTCCCCAAAGTCTCCTTTGGCAGCCTTTTGGCTCAAGTATAATGAGTCCGCCCCTTCTCTGCTGTCTGCACAGCTGTCTCAGTGGTCAGGAGCAAAAAAAAAAAGATTTATCTCAGGAATGCAAGGTAAGGACAAAACAAATAAAAAGTATCAGATTGGAAAGGAAGAAGTGAAACTACCTCTATTTGCAGATAATATAATTTTGTATATAGAAAATTTTACATATGCATATGTCCAAGCTCTGTTTACCTTGAGGTACTAGAAGCAACATCACGCATGTACAATGAACATATTCAGTGCCCAGATCTTTGTTTCTAATACCATTCTTCAGGAAAAAAGAAAGCAGACTTCTTGGAGAAATGGCTGGGGCAGGTGATATATGAGTCCAGAGCTTCTGCTAGTTCCAGAAAGTAAGGAAGTACTCAACAAACAAAATGACGGGATATGTCTATGGCACAGCACCAACTGAAGGAGCTCCCCAATGGCCAAAGCTAGAGCAATTTGAGCAACAAAGTAAATAGCATAATGCTGGATAATAATCAAAAGGATAAAATAAATATCCATTAGATCTTAATGAAATAAATAAATGATAGATCAAATAAATAATTGGGAAAGAATAGTCTGTACAAAAATTCCAAATAATATACAGGATGTAGATACTGTTTCATCAAGGAGATGGAGCATAACACCATACCACTAGAGTTATGGACTATACGTAGTGATTTCTTTCCAAATAGTACAGTATGAAAAGGGGAGAAAAAAATAAAACTTCACAAATAGTGCCTCAACTAGGTGATCAAAGTCAATATTACCAGTGATAAGTCATGTTGCTAGTACCCTTGATATAATGTGATGAAAGTGGCACTTTACTTCTTTGGTCCCTGACCCCCACCCTGAACCCACAACCCCAATCTATTTAATGAGGAAAGCATCAGATAAATCCCAGTTGAAGGATATTCCACAAAATACCTGCACAGTACTCCTCAAACTGTCCAGTTCACCACACACAAGAAAAATCTGAGAAACTTCCACATTCTAGAGGGCACGGTGTGGTAGTGGTGGCAGCGACGGAGGCAGTAGCAGTAGCAGCAAGGCAGTGGCTGTGACCAGCCAGTGGAAAGCACAGTCACACATTTAAAAGCTGGAAGGGACACCTGAGGAGTGATCCCATCCCCAGACCAGGCCATGCAGCTCACAGCTCCAGTGCTGAGGAAAATAAAACCTCATTGCTTCTGACTGTGAGAATCAGTGGGGTTTGGGGCAGAGGAAGAAACTGCCAGTCTCTCAGCAGAGTCCATTTGTTTAAAGGGGCCCCATGGTTCTAGAATACTGTAAACCCTACCATTCTGGGAACCACAACCAGAGCAACAGCTAGAGGTGCTCCAGTCCCATATGAGAAGCGGGAGAACTGTCTAAAAGAGACGAGTGCTGAATAAACAGCATTGTTCCCTCTCAGACCCCTCCCACACGTACAGCACCACAACATGATGAAATGGGTCGCCACACACTGATGAATACCTAAGGCCTCTCCCCTCACAATGTAACAGGAGCAACAGCTCTACCTAAGACACAGGCAAACACAGGAAGTGGTCAAGTTGAGGAGGCAGAGAAGTATGGCTCAAAAGAGGGAGCAGATTAAGGTTCCAGTGGGAGAACTAAGTTATAAGGAGATAATCAACCTCACATGAAGAATTCAAAACACTGGTGATGAAAATGCTCACAGACTTGACAGACATGCTTGAATACAGCAAATGCATAAGGGAAGAAGTGAAGGCTAAGTAAGTGAAATGAAGGAAAATCTACACAAAACCAACAGTGAAGGAAGGAAACCAGGGTTCAAATCAATCATTTGGAACACAAGGAAGAAATAAACAGACAACAAGTACAGAATGAAAAAACAAGAATTGAAAGAAATGAGGAGGGGCTCAGGAACCTCTGGGACAATTTTAAATGTGCCAACATCCAAATCATAAGGGTGCAGAAAGAAGAGGAAGAGCAAGAAATTGAAAATTTAGTTGGAAAAATAATGAAGGAAAACATCTCTAATTTGGCAAAAAAAATAGACGTTCAAGTCCAGGAAGCAAAGAGAGTCTCAAACAAGCTAGTCCCAAAAAGGACCACACCAAGACACATCATAATTAAAATGCCAAAGGTTAAAGATAAAGAGAGAATCTCAAAAGGAGCAAGAGCAAAGAAGGACATCCTGCAAGCAAGGGACCCTGAGTGAGCTCTCCACTGAGGCCTGCCACCTGCCAGTCATGGGTGAGCCAAGACTGGAACCTGGGACTCTGGATACCCACCCAGTTGACGCTTACAACAACCTCTGGAAATTGTGAAAGCAAAAGGTACCAGATGAAGAAGAAGATTGTATTCAGACTATCCAATATGGAGAATCTTCATTAGTGAGGAAGGGCTCAAGGAAAAAGAAGGGCTGAGGTTTAGAGAGACAGGTAAACAAGGGAGTCATCAGTGAGTCTTAGGGTAATAGGAAGAAATAGGTAAAAGGAAGGGAGAAGAGAGAGAAACATCAAAGTCCAAGAGAAACATCTACCTGTTGCTTCCCTCACGCCCCCAGTTGGGGACCTGGCCTGCAACCTAGGCATGTTCCCTGGCTGGGAACTGAAACAGTGACCCTTCAGTTCGCAGGCCGGAGCTCAATTCACATAAAGTGTGAACATGTCTTTAAATGTATATTTTACCACTCTGGGGGTGGGGGTAGGGGCATAGTCATAATAATGATTATTTAACTGGGCAAAATTTTCTCCAATATGCTATTGGGGGTGCAGAGCAGGTGCTACTAAGTAGAAGAGTAAGTAAGAGAAGCTCTCCTCTCCATGGAAATGGTTCACTCTCCTCTAGTTTCTATTGCCAGTTTTAGCTTTATCTAGTTTTAGAGAAACCTGGTGTTGGATCTATTGACCAAGTTCATTATGCTTACATATTGTCAGGTGAGAAATGTTCTGATTTCCAACTGACAGTCCGAGTGATGGATACTGAGTTTCACACATAAAACTACTGTAGCCGCCAAGATTATGTTGGCTTTATTTTTATATAACTTAACTTTATTATATGCTTCAACTCCCACCAGAATCATATATTTGTATATGATGTAGAATATGCTTACTACTTAAAATGGATATCATATTAGCCATTCCTCTGCACTATATATACTTTATTAAATATCAAAGTAGCTTTTCCTTTTTTAAGGATTAATTGGTCTGCAGTATCTTCACCTTAGTTCCCTTTTGTTGATTATTTTAAAAAGCATTTTTAGTTTTATGCCCATAATAACAGTTATTGCCCACCCAGTTCCCTTGAGCATCAGAACTAAGAAGGGAGATCCTTAGTGGCCATCTTGCTGCTTCCTCTAATGTACAGGTGCACACATCCAGGTCCAGAGAGTCCCTTTGAAGAGAGAAGGGTGGTTGCTGATACAAAATTTTAGAAATATTGTTTTTGATCCAGTGCTCCCACTGCTGGGATTATACCCTAAAAATCCTAAAACACCAATTCAAAAGAACCTCTGCACCTCTGTGTTCATAGCAGCATTATTTATAATAGCCAGGTGCTGGAAACAGCCTCAGTGCCCATTAGTAAATGAGTGGATTCAAGAACTGTGGTACATTTACACAATGGAATACTATGCAGCAGAAAGAAAGAAGGAACTCCTACCCTTCACGATAGCATGGATGAAAATGGAGAATATTATGCTAAGTGAAATAAACCAGGTAGGGAAACACAAATACCATATGATCTCACTATAAGTGAATGAAACAAACAAATGAGCAAAATAGAACCAGACACATGGGAATAAGAACAAACTGACAGTGACCAGAGCGAAAGGGAAAGGGGGATAATAGGGGAAAGAAGGGGAAGAATTAGTCAAGAAACAAGTATAAAGGACCCATAGACACGGACAACAAGGTGAGGACTGACTGTGGGAACAGGGTAGGGGGGCTAGGACAGTGGGCATGGCAGGGGAGAGCAATGGGAAAAATTGGGACAACTGTAATAAACAATAAAATAAAATAGTATATATTAAAAATAAATAAAAAAACAATACAGAGAAACATCTTTATGACTCTGGAATTAGAAATGATTTTTTAAAAATTGATTTTATAGAGAAAAGAAGAGAAACATCGAGTTGTTGTTCCACTTATTCATACATTCACTGGTTGATCCTTGTATGTGCTCTGATAGGCAATAGAACATTCAACCTTGGTTCATCAGGATGATGCTCTAACCAAGAGAGCTACCTGGCCAGGGCTGAAAATGATTTTTTAAATAAGCTGCAAAAAGCACAAATCTAAAAAAAAAGTTGATAAATTTTATTTCATTAAAATTAAAATTTTGTTTTTGTTAAAAGATTCCATAAAGAAAAAAACAATCTACAAACATTTTTAATATACATAATAAAAATTATTTGTACAAAATATATATAATAATTCAATAAGCCAATTATATATGCTATGTATACTACTTTGAAAATATATATTTACAATAAAAAAATCAAGAAAGACAAAATGCAAATTAGGAACTGGAGTGAACCTGCACCTCTCCAACCTCAGTTTATAATGTTGTTACACATGACCTTTATAATAGTTCCTTCTCTGTAGACCTCACAGAGCTGTACATGACAACACATGTGTGAAAACACCTGACACATAACAGAGTACAAAAAATGGTTAATGATTACACAGGGAACAATTTTTAACATAATTCCTGTTGAGTTCAATTTTTCAGCTGTTTTAGACTTAACTAGGCATGCTGATTTCAAAATTGCAGTTAGTTTTCTTCTATTACATCAAGTTTTTTCTCTATAGCTTACCTTCATGCGACCACTCTAGGCTCGATGGAGCCTGGTTGCCTGGATCGAGGGAAGCATTAGTGCTCTCCTATTGGCTGAGAGCAAACCTCCCTCTAGTGGGGAATGGAGGGGAATGGCCTTGGAGACCAGCGACAGGTTCATACTTGTCTAGGCTATTCAGTTACACATGAGACAATGTGGTGAGAGGTTGTGTGCAACTCTGTATAGTGAATCGTATTCCGAAGTGCAGTCCAGGTTCTTGTCTGTATATGAGGAGTTAGCAGAATTTGTTTTTTATTTACATACATACTTATTTCCTTTCCTTCACATCATGTCTGCCTCTGCTCTTTCTTGTCGTAAGTGCCTAAACAACCCTGATTCATTTTGTTATATCTGTGGCAGTTTCACCATTTCCAGTCAAAGGACAAACATGCAAAATAGGCTTGCCTGACAAATGCACGGATATTTTAAAGTAAAACTTGGTGATCAAGATAAGTCTTGAGCCCCTCACAAGGTGTGCAAGCAGTGTGTTGAGAGTTTATGGATGTGGATGAAGGGAACACGTGATAAATTGCCTTTTGGTATACCTATAGTTTGTCGAGAGCCCAGAGATCATTCAAGTGACTGTTCCTTTTATATAGTGAAAACATCAGGATAGAATAAGAAAAATAAATGTGAAGTAGAGGATCCTAATCTACCATCAGCTATACACCCAGTGCCTCATTCAGCTGAAATCCCAGTGCCAGTTTTCGTTGAACTACCCTCTTTTGAAAAACAGAAGTGTGGTGAAGAACTAAGTGACAGCAATGATGAAGATTTTGAAATTGAAGATGACTCAGTTTGTAAGGGATTTAATCAGCATGAGTTGAATAATTTGGCATGAGATTTGGGACTATCCAAAAAGACTTCAGAACTCCTAGCATCAAGACTACGGGAGAAAATCTTGCTTGAAAAAAGAGCGAGGGTATCCTACTTTCGATCAAGAGAAAATGCATTTCTGCAGTACTTTCGAAGTGATGGTGGGTTTGTGTATTACCATAACATACATGGTTTAATGGAGGAATTGGGAATTCCAATCTAGAACACAACTGGATGGTGACTGTTCATCAATAGCTCAAAGCAGAGCTTGAAGTGTGTCCTCCTCCACAATGGCAATTTATTTGGTGCGCTCCCAATTGACCATTCAGTTTGTTTTCATGAAGAATATGAAGACATAAAGAGAGTCATTGATCTGTTGCAATATCACGAGCACAATTGGATCATCTGTGTTGACCTTCAAATGGTCTGCTCCCTTCTTTCTTGGTCAGCAACGCGAATACACCAAGTATCCCTGTTTTCTGTGTATGTGGGACAGCAGAGCTCATGAGAAGCACTGGGTGGAGTCAAATTGGCCTCCAAGATCTGACCTCAAACCTGGTGATCCAAACATTCTACATGAGCCACTTGTTGACAGAAAGAACATTATATTCCCACCTCTGCACATAAAGCTGGGTCTCCTGAAGCAATTTGTTAAAGCTTTGCCAACTGAAGGAGAGTGTTCCAAGTATCTCTTTTTGGCATTTCTTAGCCTGTCATTTGAAAAGATAAAATACCTTAATATGTGTGTTTGGTAGCAGAACTTTACTACTTGTACACAATTTGGCTTACAGTAACAATATATAGCCTTTATATGAATAAAATAACTAAATAAACAGTATATTCAGGTAATTTTTTTTATTTTCCTTTGTATGTACATTTTGTATGATTTTGGGGACAAAGGGAGGGTATCCTGTACCTTAAGAAGTTGACGTGATAGAGAAAAACTAGGGTCAGTTTTGGATTCAGATGCCGAAAGTTAGTCAAAAACAAATGTCAGCTCTAACTCATTGAAAATTGTGTTGCCCAGTGTTATAATTATTATATGTAAATAATAATGTCAGAGCAGGATCAGAAACAAATTCAGTTTCTTAAATCCTCCTGATGTAAAACAGAATTTTTTCCAGAACACGTGGCTGTAGTTAAGTGACTTTGGCTGTGGAGGAAAAGGGCAAGTGGTACTCACGGATGGAACTTGTCCATCAGGCTGCCTCTTACATAGCTGATGACGTAAGCTCCAAGTTATTGCCTCTGTTCTTCCCACTTGCTGGCTCGGACTCAAACAACACCTCTCACTTTGAGTCCCTGCAGAGAGCCTCCAACCAGCCTGGCCTGGGTCGGGTGGCATGGTGGGAAAACTGAATTCTGGGGGTGAACACCTGGAAAGAGAAACCATCTCAACACAAACACCTTCCTGGAATGAACTTTTGTCCCCAAGACTGTGAGCCTCTCTCATCAGCAAAAAATACTCCTTAGCAGTAGATACACACCTTACATTTTTAAAAAGGAGAAACCAGCTTCTAAACCTTCCTAGGCTCTGACTCAGCAGCACTGAATCCAGTAATTCTTACTGTGAACAGGTTTGGCTTCGGAGAGAAAGTCCCCTAGATTCTTGGCTCATTTTGAAATTGTCTATTTTGTTCATTATCACACTTAGAAATGTCAAGATAAAAATACAAAACTGAAAACCAAGGGACTAACAACACACACACACAAAGAATGGTGAGAACCAGTTTCAATCCTGATGCCTGAGACAACCAGGGCCAGTCCAGTGGAGAAAGCCCCAGGCTCCAGGGGCACTTCTCCCTGGAAGAACCAGAAACAAAAAGCTGCCTTCCTGCTGGGACTGTGGAGTCAGAAGTCCCTCCTTCCGGAGCTTTTAATAAAAAGCTCAGTGCTCAGGAGCTGGGGACAGATGGAGAGTGGTGCCCTGTGAGGGTTGGAGCACATGACTTCCATGGAATGAGCAGAGACAGCTCCATTCACACCATAAATAAGCCCCTTCTTATCTGATCCTTTGTCCAAATTTTTTATTCCAAAACTATAGTCACCATGTCCCTATCATTCTAGGGCTTTTTAAGGAGTGGTTTGTTTGTGTAATGAGAGCTTAGGTCAAAAAAGTTTTGTTCTTCTCCAAAACACTGAGGGAAAAATGAGCTTATTGTAAATTACCCAAGCTGCTCTGGCTTCAAGGGCACTGGCCATGCAGTCCTAGTGCCCCACAATCCCCATCCACATGGCCCCACTCTCACATTTAAGGGCTCAGAGAGGTGGCTAGAATCAGTAGAATTCACAGTGGGGGTTGTGGCTTGGCATGAGGCTTCAGATGGATCATGAGAGGCCCAGAGAGATCTCAAGCAAATGCTCTCTCTCTCTTGTCCCCTTGCAATCCTCACTCTACCATCTTGGCCCCTCAGGCCCCCAGACAGAGCTAGAGTCAGACATGTGCAAGGGAGAAGGGACATCTACTCTAGGTCTCCTCGGGGGGGCAACTGTTAGGGAGCTAGCCAGAAAGGCAAAAGGAGAAAGCTCCAATTTCTCCATATTTACCTGGAACTATGTCTGTGGGGCTTTTGCAGGGAATTTCAAGAGAGAAGTTGATCCACAGAGGCATGAGTTGGTAACTTCCTCCTATGAGTCTCTGCTAACATTTTGCCACTCTTCCAGTCTTTATCTAAACCACAAGCATTGTCTCTATGTCAGGGAAAGGATTCTCTGTATCAGGAGAATTTATTGCAATGCCATTTCAAGCATTAACACATCCCTTTATTTCAGATCTTTATTTATCTATCTGCCAGGTCATTAAAGTAGGACCTGAAGAATTATCCTCGCACTCTAGAGCCCTGTCCCTGGTTTTCAATGAACTGGCCTTACATCAGGCACTAAATTGTACCCCAAAGACAGAACAATAAGTTCAAACTCTGACATTTGGAAGAATTACAGGCAAAATCTGAAACTTTCATTAGAATATAAAATTATCCCTCATATTGTTCCCAGTGGATTCTTTCCTTGATGGTTAAATTTGCAAGTCATTCCCACAGGACTCTCTTCAAGGATAAACTCATCTTTAGTTCTATCCCTCTCTTTCTGAGAAGTTCAGTAACTCTGGAGCAGTGTTGTTCAATAGAAATATAATGCAATTTGCATATGTAACTTTAAATTTAGTAGCCACACTGAAAATTTTAAAAAAGAAAAAGAGAAGAAACAGGTGAAATTAATTTTAAAAAGTGTTATTTCACCCAACAAATCCAAAATATTATAGTATCAACATGTAATCAACATAATAGTAACAAAATATTTTATATATTTTTTATATATATAAGATATTTTATATATATATTTTATATTCTTTTTGTTATGTATCTGGTATGTATTTTACACTTGCAGTTTCTCTAGGTTCAGAGTAGCCAGATCTTAATTGGTCACTGCCACAGAACAGGTTTACAGCGTCAAGTCTAAATTTCACAGCTTGATCTTCCAGGTCCTTCTTAACTTGACCTACATTTACCAATTCAAGCATATTTTTACCCTTACCCAGAACACAGAAAAGGGATCTTAGAGAACATCCTTCATTTTACATCTTACCCCATGTGAGCCCAGGCATGGAGACTCACTTGAGGTCACACACATATTTAATGACCACACTAAGGCTTTCCTGACTTCTAGAACAGGTGGGACTGTTTGAGCCAATTAAATGAAGTACAGTCCCCTATAAAAAATAATAATAATACTGGTGAGAACTGATAGTAGATGGTTTCTTCTCTGCTCTGCTAATGGTTTTTAGTTGACCCCAACTTCTCAGAGTTAATCATTTCCACAGCTAGCCCCATGACTGCCTCATTGGCATGGCAGGCTGACCTTGGGTAATTATTGGGAAAGTTGACGTGAGTTCTACATGCTGCAGGGATTTATAGAAGGTCATCCTTGGGCAAAGCTGGGGGCTCCGTAGAAGATGCACCACCAACTCTCTTCCAGGTAAACTCAAGACAAGGCCAGGGTCTCCTATGTGCTCCCACCTGTTGGGCCCAACCAGGGAAAGGGCAATGGAAGTGACGTCTAGATGTGCAGAAAGCAGGAATCGGGGTGGAGGGGCTCCAGGGCCAGGCATCTCCAGCAGGCAGAAGGGAGACAAAACAGCACCTCCAGGTGCTCTGGTCTCAGGACCAGGAGGGCCAGTGGGGTCCTGGCTGCAAATGGGCCAACCTCCCCTTTTCAGTGGCCTGTTCCAAAGCTCCTCAGACTTTAATGCTTACCTGGCGTCCCCTGGGGATCTTGTTGAAATGAAGATTCTTCTCAGTAAGTTTGGGGTGGGGTTTTCCTAACCATCTCCCAGGTGGGACCACACCTCGTAGCAAGGGCCTATCCCACCCACCGGCAGGTAAGTGGCCCAGCCAGGCTGTATACAGTTAGAATATTTCTCCTCACTGAGAGTTATGGAACTAATAGTGGCAGCTAACGCTAACAACATATAAGCACCACTGTAAGTCCTTACGCTAACTCATTTAATCTTCACAATAACCCTATGGGTTGGTGACTGTTATTATTTTGCCTTTTTACAGATGAGGAAATCAAAGCACAGAGAGGTTAGGTGATGGGAAGTGGTGAAACTGGAATTGAACCTAGGCCATCTGGGTAGTTCTGCATGTCCAGTGAGCAGTCTCGAAAGACGTTGAGGCTCGTGTGTGTGTGTGTGTGAGCTAAAAGATCATGAATATGTCTGTGGAGTCTTAGCAGAATCCTTTCAAATTGTGATGAGCTCTCCAAAGTTTGTTTCAAAGTACCTGTAAGCCTTTCCTTCTCCTGCCATGGCCCCGTAAAGTATCTTTTATCTTCAAACAACTTCAAACATTGTTTGTGTGTGTTTGTGTGTGTGTGTGTGTGTGTGTGTTTAAATAAAAGTTTAGTCTCTTAGGAATTCTGAAAGGTTATTAAAAGCAATCAGTACAAGCTTAAAGAATTTTATCTTTAACTTCCTCTCTATGGGGGACAGGGTCTATAAATATGCTTCAAACATTGTTGATCCATCTTCTCTTTGTTTGGTGGGAAGTAGGGCTTTGTCATCCTGTTGGGCCCAGGGTTTTCTCATTTGTTCTCTGTTTGATCCATGGCCATGTGTAGTTAGGAGAGGAGCCGGGGTAAGGGGCAGCGGTGCTGAGCGCTAGTCCAAGGGCCAGGCTAACTGGGATCTGGTCCTGCTCTGCCTCCAGGCATCTGTGTGGCCTGGTCAGCTCACATACCTTCTCAGGGTTAAGTTTCCTTGTTTGTGCTGTGAATGGCCTGGCCAGATTCTCTGCAGTGCTAGCATGCAGCCTGTTCTCTTTGAGGGTTCCTGATCTTTGTCAGGATTTTCCCAGTAGCTGCTGATTTTCTGTACAATTGACGGTTCCCATCAGTGTGATGGGTTCCTGCAAAAAAAGGAATCCCTAGAGAAGGCCTAAAACAAAGGTGAGAAATTCTTTGGTGGAAAAGTCTTGATACTGATTCTGGCTTCCCCTTAGTGACCTGAGCCCCTTTGACTTATTCCCAATACACACTTCCTCACTGCAGTCCAATTGCCTGGATATTTTGGGACCTGCTTGACTTCCACGAGCTCCTACTTCTAGCCCTGGCTTAAATTCCCTCCGCAGCTCACAACTGCCCACTCAATCAAGGCCACACTTCTCATCCTAGCTCCAGCTCCCTAGTGTAGCTCCAGACAGCTTCTCACCTCTCAGCAGCCTGGGAGTGGCCCCTTAACCCGCATGTGCCTTCTCCCCTCCATGCCTCTTCATGTGCTGTCCTATAGCCTGGCATGCCCTTCCTACGCCTGACTAGCCAAGCAAACTCCTACTCATCCTTCAAGACCCTCCTCAGGGGTGTTTTCTGAGAAACCTTTTAGAATTCACCTGGGTAAAACAAATCATCCATCCTTTGTGCTCCACTGTATCTCACGCTGATCAGAATGAGCTTTCATTTTTATCAATTTGGATACATTCAGCAGCAAGTAACAGAACACCTGTCTAATAGTGGCTTAAACAATAGAAACATTTCATTCTCTCTCACACAACTGATGGTGGACTCTTCAGGGTTGGCTCAGCAGCTCAACTCTGTCATCAAGAACCTGGGCCCCTTCCCTTCTGCCATCCTTAGCATGTTGGGTATGTCTTGCCTCATGGCCACAAGATAATGGCTATAGCTCCCAGCATCACATCATCACACCCTAGCCCCCAAGAATGAAGAAAGGGGATAGAAGAAAATGGGCTCTTTACCTATACACTTGCTCTTGGACTGCCCTTCCTACCCCTGGTCACCATACTCTACCAGATGCTCCAGTTTTAACTACTTAGCCTGACCAGGCACCTTTAACTGTCCACATTCAAGACCTGACCCTCTCAAGTACCTGCAGTCAAAGACCTCGTTTGTCCTTAAAAAACAAAATTACTCCCACAGTCTAAATATCTTGAAACACTTTTGACTGTCTGGACATTTAACCACTTTTGAACAGTTCTATTGTACGTGTGGCTTTTATTGGGAGTCACCTCAAATATGTTTTAGAAGTAGGTGTGCTATAAATAATAAATAAGTGAATGAATACCTGGAAGTGTGACTGTTTTTATTCAATCTTTGGTGAATACAGTTACCTCTGTGATAAGCCCCTCTGACTAAGAGTAAACAGGATGGCCTGGCTCCTATCTAGCTTTGAGCACAGAGCAGGAGTATCCAAGACATATCCTTGCCTCCCCCCTACCAAACCAGGCTAATTTTAGAAAAGTTAGAGATACTGTTTCCCTAGTTTCTAAACACAATTCAGCTTTACCAATAGCTGCCAATCATTCAATTCTGATTGGGGAGGCCTCGTCTGTGTTATGGTGCCCGCCAGCTTTTAATCCAGAACCGCGTGGATTCTCAGCATCATTGTAAACTGCATGGTTAGTCCTTCATAATCCACATGGAGAGCCTTCCTTTTCAAAGCAGCAAGGTACGTCCCTTCCTTAAAACTGCATTGTCAGTTCCCCAAAACCGCATGATCAGCCTGTCCCCAGTTAAATTCACATGGTCAGCCTTGTCAAAATGTCTGCCACTTATTTTTAAATCCCTGATTACGTCCTCTGATGCAGTGGGTGTGGTAACCAGTTCTGACCATTCACAGAACCTCAGGCAGGCTCTGTGTGCCTTTTCCATACCATCCTCATCCAAGACTCCTCCCATCTACCTGAGGCCTTGGATGCATTAAAGACATTTTGCATAACAAAGACACCAGCCCCTAGCCTCAGGCATGTGAAGGCATCCTGAAAGCTGCTTCCTTCTCCCCATCCCCCAGCCGTAAGCTCTGGAGTTTTTTGGACACCCCTGTTTCTGTAGGTTTTGCTGTTTTTCTGGGTCTGGAGCTGAAATATGACTGAGGCCTAGGTGTTATCTCTAGGGAAGTGACCTTATGTATTTGGTTGTAAATTGTTTGGCCATTTTGTTCAGCTGTCTGTCTCAGTTTCCCTGTTCCACTTGTCCTGGCTCACTGGCCTATCTCAGTGGAAATGAGACTGCAGTATTAAATATAGCAACAAAGTGGGCCTCTCTGAGAAGGTGAGATTTGAACAGAGACTTGAAGGAGGTGAGAGAAATAGCCAAATAGATACCTGAGGTCAGAGTGTTCCAGGTAGAGGAGATAGTTGTGCAAAGGCCCTGAGGCAGAAGCATGCCTGGCATATTGGAGGAAAATCAGGAGCCAAATGCAGTCAGAGAAGATGGCTATTATAAGGATGTGAGTTTAACTTTCAGTGAAATAAGGAACCACTGTGAAATTGATCAAAGGAACAATTTGTAAAAAGAATTTCCATGGAATGCTGATGAGTCCTGGGCACAGTTAGAGAGTTAAAGTTTGGGGACTGTGATGGAAAACCAGAGGCAAATGCCTGGGCTAGAGAAGAAGTTTATATGCTTTGCATAATGTTGCCTTGGGAGCAATGTGGGAAGCTAAGGAAGGCCGACCCTGGTCTTGGGCCAGATCAGAGGGCACGGTGGGTGGCTGGGCCTGTGTAGTCTAGGTTGCACTTGTGTTGGGCTGTGGGCCACAGCAGCGCTGGGTTATCTCAAGCAGAGTGGATGGGGAGAACACAGATGGAGACTCTCTGGGGTCTCACAAGCTAAGCCACCTCCTGAAACTGGGAAAGCCTGCATTCTTGCTGCCTGTCAATACCAGAACCAATAAGTAGAGATAAGAATTGGACCTTTATGGGTACTTTACTCAGATGCCTGCGATCTGAGAAAATGGTGGGTTAGGTACCTTCAAAAACCATCTTGCCCTGGCTGGTGTGGCTCAGTGGATTGAGTGCCAGCCTGTGAACCAAAAGGTCACTGGTTCGATTTCTAGTCAGAACACATTCCTGGGTTGCAGGCCAGGTCCGCAGTTAGGGGTGTGCGAGAGGCAACTGATCAATGTCTCTCTTGCACATCAATGTTTCTCTCCCTCTCATTCTCCCTCCCTTCCCCTCTCTCTAAAAATAAATAAATAAATAACATCTTTAAGAAAAATAAAAGTCTTAACATCTCATTTCAAGCCTACCTTTTTATAAGAAAGGGTAGGTAAGGGGTTTGGAAAAAAGGTTAATTGTATATAGTTGCAGTCCAGAGGCTATTTTCCTAGTATTTCTTTATCTGTTGATCAACAACTCAAATACTTATCTTCATCACTTGCAGACTCCCTGGGGCACAAAGGCTGAATTGCTTTTCTACCTCCTGGAGGTCAGACATCCCAGTTCCTGGAATAAGGGCTTTCCACATGCATTAATCATTTAAGCCTATCAACTAAGGCTAACATCTTTAACTCTGGAGTTCCCCTATGACTCCCATATCAGAGAATCAGCAACAGGTCAAACTTTGTTAGAGAAACCAGGCAGAACCTCAAGCTTTTCTTATGTTAATTAGCAGCAGCAAAATCAAGCAAAATCACTATTGTGTTGGAACTGTAAGTGAGGGAGACCCCGGGAAGTCTGTGCAGAGACAGAGCTGGACAATGGAAGTGGTGCAGTGCCTGTCATGTTGTGCTAAGCAGAAAAAGAACAAAGCGTCTCTCAAACTTAAAGAAGAAAATTCCTAAGCACCCCTCCAGAGCTAGCTGTAACCTGCCCCAAGAGTTACATGCCCCAGGCGGAACTGGAATTAGGCAGCCATGAAACAAAACATGGCCTGCAGTCTCACAGGACCTGAGCCAACACCTGTCCTAAAACAGATTGTCCCCCATTGGCCATGTACCTGATCACGAAGTTCCCCATTGGCAGAGGCAACTGAGGTATAGCTGCCGGCACTCTGCTGAGGCCTCATTTCTTCCCCCTCGAGCATTTCCCAGGAGCAAGGGTCATAAATCTTCTGGACTTTCTGTTCCCACAGCAAACACCCCTAACCAGAGGGCATTGTTATTTCACTTACATCCTGGACTCTGGAGCTGACCAGCACGGTGACTCAGTGGAACCGACCAGTTTTAAACCCCTTGTGCTTAGAATGTAACTCTGGAATGCCCAGCCAATGGGGAGACAGGGGAGGGCACCCTGCATTAGGGCTTAAATACTCCTGTCGGTCTTGATTACGATGTGCCTGCCTCTGGCAGCGCACCCTTTTCTGCAGAAATGAGAATACGTAAATGCCTTGCTTTGCTGCTGAAGTCCTGTGCCTCGGTGTCTTATTGTGAACATTTCCCACAATGTGAGATGAAGAATGTGGGGGTGTTACTGGTGTTCCCTTTGTGCAGGAAGCTGTCTTAATAAACAGAAACACATGATTATAGGGGCTTTCATAGTCTTAATCCCAAATTGATGCCCTTCCCCTCCAAGTGCTCTTCCCCATGAGAGTTTAGGCCACAGCCATGGAGGAAGTCTTCCTTGATGATTTGTAAGACAGCGCACTGAGGGGAAGAGGTCCTATGTCTCTACTGCTGGGTATTCAGTCAGCAGTCTATCAGTGTGGGTCAAGCCCTGCCGGGGGAGCTAGGCCGAAAGGATGAGGCTGCAAAGCCTTTCTTTAGGGACTGATGGTAAATAGAGAGATCAGGACCCCACAGGAGACACAGGGTCATGCCAATTAAGCCTGTCTGTATGAATTCAAGTGCAGAAAAAAATCTACTAAAAAGTGAGTGGTTATATTTCTAGGGCATGGATTTATCAAGGATATTTTTCTTTCTTATAATTTATGTAGTCCAAGTACAAACACTTTTATATATTTGAAGTATTCTATAATCAGAGGAAAACAATGAAAACATTATGTTTATAATTACGGTAGCAGAAAACTTAATTTGGTGTAAGGAAGAACTCCATGAATGAAGGTGAACAGGAAAAGGTTTCCCAGGGAGGAAGCTCTGCCACACCTGTCTCTGTGAGGGTCAGACACCCCAGTGCCTAGAAGGGCTGGCACTTGCTTGGAGGCCTGGGTTGAGGATACAGTGGGAATTTGAACTCTAGCCCTCCCTGCCATGCCTGGAACAGACCCTGTGGTCCTAAAATCAATTTTGCATTCTAATTCCATTATCCCTGCACCTGGCAAGCTAAACCTTAAGTATATTGAATGAACACTAAGCTGATTAGAGTTAGTTGATTGGGTTTCAATACCTTCGTGTTTGGGAGGATTTCATTTCCTTTGAGGATCGATGGAGGCTGAGTTTTCTTCCCTGAGAACACTGGAATCACAGCCGCTTTTTTCTTTACACAGCTCACATCCGTCAGGTCATACTGCCTAACTCGCATCTCCAGACAATAGCTTACACCTCATTTTCTTTTCATTTCTATTATCCAAGTTATTTATATTTATTGCAGACATTTTAAGAAGAAAAAAAGCAAAAAAGGACAAAAATCACCTGTAGGCCCACCATCCAGAGATGACCAATATATTTTTGTTTTATACATAGATAATTGTCAAAATAAAAGAATATCAAACATACTTCTTGGGAATGTGTTTTTCATGAATCTTCATCTTCAAGTCTATAAATGTGTAGGTCTACATATGCATTCTAATAAGTACATACTATTCCATCACATGACTCAATCATCATTTAACCATTTCCTATGGTTGAACAGGCTTTTACAACTTTTTGTTATTATCAATGACGCTGTGATGAATGTCCTTGTACTCATCTTTGCCCTCATCTTGTCATTATTTGCTCAGGCCAAATTATAGGAGATAAACTGCTAGTTTGAAGAGAATGCAATCTTTCAAAGCATGTCTTTAAAACAGGTGAAACATAAGGCCACGGACTACTCACTGTCTCCTCCCACCCACTTCTCTTCTGGGTTTGAAGGGTCTTAAGTATGCTCCTCCCTTTCCCAAATTTCCCATGTGCAATTTCTCTGCTTCTTCTCCTCTCCCTGAAGTTATTACTCTCTCTCCATGCTCAGCTCAGCTCAGCCCTACAGTGGAACCCGCAACATAGTCACTCATTCAGACAATTCATTAAACAGTAAACGTGCACGAAGCATTTACTCTGTGCTATGCCCTGGAAAACACAGGGGCAAACAAGTAAAGTCCTTGTCTTCATGGAACTTATAAATATTAACAGAATTTCAGACAGTAACAACTTATATGAAGAACCAACATGTGGGAACCACTTTATGTAGTATTGGGAACTGTAGCCTTGCCACAAGCCAGGCCTTGAAAGTGGCCTGTAAGTCTTAACTGGAAAACCGGGAAGGCTAGAAGGCAGGCATGACCCGATAACTGCTCCGAGGGTTCCCATGGGAAGTGGACTTAAAGAATGTGTACTATGCTTTGAAGCTTGCTCCGCTTTTCTTATCAGTTGCTTGACATAAATAGAATGTCCGAGATCAAAGCCTGGAAAACATGAAATGCTGCATCTGGTAGTCAGATGACACCGGAATATTCACTGAACCCTGATCTAGAATGTTCACTGTGTTCCTTGAATTGTTATCTATAATCAGTAGTTGTTGATAGTAATCCAAGCATTTGAAGCTGATTGGTGATTTACGTATCCTGAATGTATGCTCCCATACATATCTTTCTCAATAAAAGGCACAAGAAAAGAGAGTTCAGAGCTTTTTCTTCTCTAGAGAGAACTGCCACCTCTCTTCCTCCCAGACAGAAATCAATGTCACGGTCAACTCATTTCTCCTCATTCGTGATCCTGAAACGTCTGCTGGACAGAGTTTCCACCGAGCCAGGGCATGCACCCACACCAACAGACTAATGGGAGAGTGAATGAACATGGAGAGGTGCTTTAGATAACATGGTCTGGCACATTTTCTCTGAGGAGATGACATTTGAATGGGCAGAGTATGTCATTATATTTTTCTGTTGATGTGTCTTCCTCCCTTTGCTAGATGGGGATCGTGTCAGGTAGCACAGTACCTGGCACATAGAGAGAGCTCAGTAGATGTGTATGGAACAAATGAATGAGTGAATGAATGAATGAGAATGTCAATGAAAGCGATGGTCCCTCTGCACTGCTCTGAGCCCAGATCCAGGGAGGTGGGCTCCTCCCTCAGATGCCTCACTTTGTTACCTAAGAATGAATAGGAGACTGAGATGTTGGGGAGCTCGGTCCACTGCACAGCAAGCCTGTGGCAGAGCTGCCCTGAGAATGCAGCACAGCAGTGCAGAACAGAGGTGAAGAGCAAAGACTTGAATTTGTCTCTGTTGTTTATCCACTCTGCAACCTTGGGCAAGTTAACCAACTTTCTGTGAGTCAGTATTAAATCTAGAAAATAAAGATAATTGCAACTACCTCACTGAATTTTGAGGATTAAATGGAGATAAAGTATTTAAGAGTTTGGCAGGGTGGTGGAATCAGCAAAGGGGAGACACCAGCCTTGCTGTGCCCGAGGTGCCAGGGCCTGCCAGTGGCTGAGTGAAATAGGATTTACATATCTGGTTCCCAGGGTGTGGGCAGCCAGGGCCAGGCAGCCAGGGCTGGCAGTAGGCTGAAGGCCTGGGCGAGACTTCAAGAGAAGAGACAGCATGTGGGTATTTTTCCACATCATCCTAAATGTTTTCACACATCTTGACTTCTCTATAAAAAGAATTATTATAAAAACAACATAAAGATATTAAAGGCAACTTTAAAGGGAAAAAAATCATCTATGTTTTCAGCATTCTAGCCCAATAATATATTTTTTAGGACTTTATTTATTTATTTAGAGAGAGGGGAAGGGACCTGGCCTACAACACAGGGATGTGCCCTGACTGGGAATCGAATAGGTGACCTTTTGGTTCACAGGCCTGCAGGCAATCAACTGAGCCACACCATCCAAGGCATATCTTTTTTCTTTAAAGATTTTATTTATTTATTTTTAGAGAGGGGAAGGGAACAAGAGAGGGAAAAAAACATCAATTGGTTGCCTTACCCACATGCCCTGATCTGGGACAGAACTGCAACCCAGGCATGTGCCCTCACTGGAATTGAACCAGCGACCTTGAAGTTTGAGGAAAGCCGCCCAATCAACTGAGCCACACTGGTCAGAGCAATGTTAATTTTTTTCTGTTTAGTTTTTCCTGTTTATGAAAATATATACATATTTCATATCACTGCAGTTACAGTGATCTATTTATATTTTGCATGTCATTTAGCATTTTTTATCATAAATGTTCCTTTATAATCCTATAGTCTTCAGACATAGAATTTTTCTTCTCGTACATGCCCCCACCAAGAACTGAACCCTCAACTCAGGCATGTGCCCTGACTGGAAATCAAACTGGAAAACTTTTACTTAGTGGGACAATGCCCAACCAACTGAGCCACACTGGTCAGGGAAGATATAGAATTTTTTTTTTTAAGACCTTATTTATTTATTTATTTTTAGAAAGGGGGACAGGGAGGGAGAAAGAGAGGGAAGATAGAGAAACATTGATGTATAAGAGATATGCCCACCAGTTGCCTCTTGAACACCTTCAACTGGGAATCTAGCCCAAAACCCAGGCATGTACCCTGACTGGGAATTGAACTGGTGACCTTTTGGCTCATAGGCCAGCACTCAATACACTGAGCCACACCAGCTAGGGCACAGAAAAAGAATTTTTAATGACAGCTTTCAACTTCATGAAACATCATTTTTTTAAATTGCTGAATATTTAGTTAGCTTCTTTTGCTGTTAAAGATAAACATATATTTGTTTATAGTTTTTAAATTCTTTTTAAAAATTATTTATTTTTTATTGTTTTTCTATTACAGCTGTCCCATTTTTCCCCCCATTGATCCCTCCTGCCCCTTCCACCCCCTTCCACATTCCATCCCCATTCTGTTGTTCATGTCCATAGGTCGTTATTACTAGTTTCTTCACTAGACCCTTCCCCTTCTTTATGGCTATTTTCTATCAGTATAACAATTTACACATTATAAAAATACATGAGCACACTTTCACAAACTCTGCAGAGAGCTTTAGTGTTGTTAATGTGAATCTCTTTAACTTAATCTGGTACATCGTGGTGTTTGCTATGTGAATTCTTGGTGAATAAAATATAGTTTTTGTTCTTTGTTCATTATCACTCTTGATTAGCTATTTATAAAACTAATCTTTTGTCTTATTTGCTGCACGATTTTTCTTCAGTCTGCCATTTTTCCTTTAAAAAAAAATTATAAAAACAAGGCTTCTAGCCAAGATGGAGGTGTAGGTAGACATGCTTCACCTCCTTGCACAACCATAAGGAGGATTACATCTACCTCAAAATCAAGAACAACCAGAACTGCCAGAAAATCAAACTGTGAGAAAATATGACAACCAAAGATTTAAAGAAAAAATATTCATCTAAATGGGTAGGAGGGGCAGAGATGGGGAACCAGGGCGGAAAGGACATGGTGTGGTGGAAGTGAGGCGGTGGTGCGAAGGCGATGACTGCAACCAGCAGAACCAGCAGTCCCACACTCATGTGGCAGTTAAAGCTGGGAGGGACACCTGGGGAGCACTCCCAGCCCCAGGCTAGCCCTTGCAGCTCACAGTTTCAGCGCTGCGAAAATAAAGCCTCATAGCTTCTGGCTGCGAAAACCAGTGGGGGTTGAGGCAGCAGAAAAAACTGCTCATCTCTTTGGAGAGTCTATTTACAGGGCCTCCATAATTCTAGAATGTATGCAGGCCCACCCACTCTGGGAGCCATCACCAGGGCAACATTTAGAGGGGAAGCAGTCTAATATGAGGAGGGTATGAAGTGACTTGAAATGGGACAAGGGCCAAGCAAGCAGCATTGTTCCTTCTCTGACCCATCCCCCACATACAGTGCCACAAGGCAGTGAAGTGGGTTTCCCCACACTGACGAATACCTAAGGCTATGCCCCTTACAATAACAGGTGCGGCAGCTCTACTAATACACAGAAGCAAACATAAGGAGGACATCAAATTGAGGAGACAAAGAAGTATGGCCCAACTGAAAGAACAGATCAAAACTCCAGAAAAAGAATTAAGTGAAAAGGAGATAGCCAACCTGACAGATGCAGAGTTCAAAAACACTGGTGATAAAGGTGTTCAGAGAAATGATTGAGTAGGGCCACAAAATAAAGAAAGAAGTGAAGGTTATACAAAGTGAAATAAAGGAAAATACACAGGGAACCAACAGCAATGGCAATGAAGTCAGGATTCAAATCAATGATTTGGAACAAAAAGAAAAAATAAACATTCACCCATAATAAAAAGAAGAAACAAGAATTGAAAAAAATGAGGAGAGCCTTAGGAACCTCTGGGACAACTTTGAACATACCAACATCTGAATCATAGCGATACCAGAATGAGAAGAGGAAGAGCAAGAAATTGAAAACTTATTTGAAAAAATAATGAAAGAAAACTTCCTTGATCTGGCTAAGGAAATAGACATACAAGTCCAGGAAGCACAGAGAGACCCAAACAAGTTGGACCCAAAGAGGACCACACCAAGACATATCATAATTAAAATGCCAAAGGTTCAAGACAAAGAGAGAATCTTAAAAGCAGCAAGAGAAAGGCAGAGATTTACCTACAGAGGAGTTCCTATAAGACTATGAGCTGATTTCTCAAAAGAAACTTTGTGGGCAAAAAGGAACTGGCAAGAAGTATTGAAAGTGATGAAAAGCAAGGACTTATCACCAAGATTACTCTACCCAGCAAAGCTATCATTTAGAATGGAAAGGCAGATAAAGTGTTTTCCAGACAAGGTCCAGCTAAAGGAGCTCATCATCACCAAGCCCTTATTATATGAAATGTTAAAGGGACTTATTTAAGAAAGAGAAGATCAAAACTATGAATATTAAAATTATAACAAACTCATAACTATCTACAACAGAATCTAAAAAACAAAAACAAACTAAACAAACAACTAGAACAGGAGCAGCATCATAGATAAGGAGACTATGTGAAGGATTATCAGCTGGGAGAGAGAAGGGGGAGAATGGGAGAATGGGAGAAAAGTAACAGGGATTAAGAAGCATAACTGGTAGGTAAAAAATAGACAGGAGGATGTTAAGAATAATAGAGGAGACCTGGCTGGTGTGGCCCAAACCAAAGCGTCGCTGGTTCACTTCCCAGTCAGGGCACATGCCTGGGTTGCAGACGAGGTCCCCAGTTGAGGGTATGCAAGAGGCAACCACACATTGATGTTTCTTTCATTCTCTTTCTCCCTCCCTTCCCCTCTCTCCAAAAATAAATAAATAAATAATATCTTTTTTTAAAAAAAGAATAATAAAAGAAATGGAGAAACCAAAGAACTTATATGCACCACCCATGGACATGAACCAAGGGTGGGGATTGCTGGAGGGAAGGGGGTACCAGGTGGAAGGGTGCAAAGGGGAAAAATTGGGACAACTGTAATAGTATAATCAATTAAATATACTTAAAATAAAATTATAAAAGCAATACATGTTCATGGTAGAAAAAATTGTAAAATAAAGTAGTAAAATATATGTCACTGTTTAGACTTAACCTTTATGATCCTATTTCAAAACCAAGTATAAAAATATATTTTTGACTCTACTGGGAAATGAGAATATGCACTGGTTATTAGATGATATTAAAGGATTATTGTCAATTTTGGGAGTGCATAATAGCGGAATAAATATGTATTTAAAAACATAAGCTCTGGCTTGGTGTGGATTGAGTGCTGGCCTGCAAACCAAAAGGTGATGGGATCACCATTTCAATTCCCAGTCAGGGCACATGCCTGGGTTGCCATCCAGATCCCTTCTTGGGGGTGCATGAGAGGCAATGGATTGATGTTTCTCTCCCACTCTTTCTCCTTCCCTTCCCCTCTCTAAAATAAAATAAATAAATAAAATCTTTAAAAAATAAGCTTAGCAGTTAAAACCGTTGAGGGAAGTTCTCAGATTTGCTTTTAAAAACCCTAGGACAAAAAAGAAACAAAAGGTTGGGGGAAAATATATAAAACTAAATTGGCAAAATATTAATATTTCTTGAAACAGAGTAACATATGTGTATATATATTTTTTTATTTTATTATTCTCTATAACTTTGCATACCTTTAAAAATCTTCCATGGGAAAAAAAAAAATCTTCCATGATGGAAAGTTTAAAGCATTATCTTTGCAGGAGCTCTTCTAGGCTCTCCTACCTAAGATTCCAACCCCGACTCCTTAACTCTGATTCTGTATTTCTCATCACTGATTTTTGTTTTATCTCCTTAGCATTTTATTGTTATTTACCATACATATCATGTTTTAATTTCATTTGATTAATTTAGCTTATTATCCCTCTTTAACTGGAATGCAAGCCCATCAGGATTTTCGCCTATTTAATCCACTGGTCTTACCATCAGCAGCGCCTAACTACTCAAGTCATTGTTGAATGAAAAACAAAGTCATCGTTAACATTTTAAAATTACAGATATTTGGGGAGGGGAATATAAGAGGACTAAATGGGAAAAAATACAATAAAGATTAAATTTTTAAAAATTGCAGGTATTCATTCTGATTTTAAATTTAATAGAAGAAAAAAAGATACTGTAGTAGAATAAGGGGCTTGTTGAACGTCAGATTATGGTTTCTAAAAGACCATTCTAAAGTTTTTAGAAAAATGTATCATCAAGGTTGGAAGAATTAGAAATAACTCAATTTTTGTCCTTTTTTTTTCTTTTCTTATTGCTCATTTCTTAATGGGCATGAATTTTATTTCCAGGCAATAAAACTGAGTAACTGATTTATAAACATCAGAATCAACATCACTAATATTTAAAGAAAAAAATCAACCTTTTTTTTTTACTTACACATACATCAAGAACAAAGCAGAAAACATAGGCTTACCTCTATAACAATTCCCTAAGGCAAAAGAAATAGGGAAAGGCTGATCAGTGAGCAAAATATCCTATAAAATACTGTAGTCAAAGGAAGAAACTCTTCTATCATGAAGAAATTATTAGAGCTACTGTATTTCCGTTGGGGTTCTTTTTATTACTAGTTTTTTAAAAGATTTTATTTATTTATATTTAGAGAGAGGGGAAGTAAGAGAGAAAGAAAGGTAGAGAAACATGAATGTGTGGTTGCCTCTCACCTGTCCCCAACTGAGAAACCTGGCCCACAACCCAGGCATATGCCCTGACTGGGAATCGAACTGGCAACCCTTTGGTTCACAGGCCGGCACTCAATCCACTGAGCCAGACAAACTGGAGTTTTTTTTATTACTTTTTAAGAGAATTCACCACTACCATCAATCACTGGCCAGTGTGGAAACATGTACCTGGGCAAACCTAGTCAAGGAGCAAGAAGAAGATGTCCTCTTGCTTCCCCTCTTGCTTCCCTTCTTCCCCTGCTTTCCTCAGCTTGGCCCATCTAAATGTTCCCAAAGTGGGTACTTGGCTTTTTCTCCCTCCTCCCAGCCCACCCTCTGCTCCTTCCGTCACCAACAACACACTGGTTTCCAACCCTGGGGGTCGGGCTCACCTGAGAAGATAAGAAAACAGATGATACTTCTGCCTCCTTGTGCCCCATCTACGCAGATCCTAACCCTGTAGATCTGGTAGAGGTGGGAGTTTTTCTTTTGTTAAGTCCTCCATGTAGTTCTGATGAACAGGTTTAGGGACCACTCCATAAGTGTTTTCTTTTTTTAAGATTTTGTTTATTTATTTATTTATTTATTTATTATTTTTTAAAAGGTCTTATTTATTTATTTTCAGAGAGAGAAGAAGGGAAGGAGAAAGAGAGGGAGAGAAACATCAATATGTGATCAGTTGCTTCTTGCAAGTCTCCAACTGGGGACCTGGCCCAAAACCCAGGCATGTGCCCTGACTGGGAATTGAACCAGTAACCTTTTGATTCACAGGCCTGCACTGAATCCACTGAGGCACATCAGCCAGGGCTATTTATTTATTTTTGGAGACAGAGGAAGGGAGGGAGAGAGGGACAGAAGCATCAATGTGATAAAGAAAGATCAATCAGTTGCCTCTCGCACGCCCGAGAGCAGAGACCTGGCCCGCAACCCAGCCATGTGCCCTGATGGAGAATTGAACCAGTGACCTTTCAATTCACAGGCCCGTGCTCAATCCACTGAGCCGCACCAGCCAGGGCCGTAAGTGTCTTTCTTTCTCCTTTACATACTCCAGAACCTACCACAATGCCTGGAAAATTACAGGGACTTAATAAATATGTTAACAAATGAACTGAATGAAAAAAATTTTAAAGCTCTTATATATGTATACAAAAGTCAGTGTCACCTCTTTTGATTTTCACAACCATTTCATGAGGCAGAGAATACAGTAGATATTATTGTTCCCCTTCCTCAAGATCTCAGTGGGGGGACAAAAAGCCACCTCCTTTCACCAGACCAAGTCCCAGAGCTTTGGATGAGGGGCAGAGTTTAAGGAGGAGTGAGAATAAGTCCCTATTCTCTTTACTTAGTGGGCAGAGGGGAGTGGAGGCATGGGGGTAAAAACAGGAAAAGAAGGTAGAGAAGGGACCAGAAAAGAAGTAGGGGAACGTTAGAGGTGCCTAAAAGTATGGAAATGAAACAAGACATCAAAAAAACAAAAAGCAAGACTGATGCACACACAAGAGGGCACTGGACAGAGTTATGGAAGAGGGGCCAGAGCAGTTTCATCACAAGGGGCAGAGGGAGACAGGGTAGGTTCTAGAGAAAACAGCTCAGAGAGTGTTAGGTCATCACACCTGTTTCTGGGGAGCAGTCATGTGCCACTGACCCCTGCGTTGAATGTTTCTCTTGGGGTCAGAGCACTGGCCCAAAGTTCCTGTGAAAAACACATCCTTCTGCTGACTGTGGCCTCTGTCCCCAGGCCTCCTCCCCTAGGACTGTGTGTTTAGGCAACAGCTCTGTGGTTTTAGAACAATTTTTAACCTGCAGTTTGTACTTGCGGAACCAGAATGTCTGGTCAAGACCAGTTACATAACAACTTTAGACTTTCCGGGTGCTAAGGTCAACTGCAGCCCAGGCAGGTGCGGGTTGAGCTCAGTCAGAGAGGGTAGGGGGTGAAAGGAAGGGGTCTCCTTCCCACCTGAAGGCTTGGCTCCTACTCCGGAGAAGGAAAGGGGAGTGAGGCAAGACCCAGTCTGAGTCTTCTATCCAGGTGTCTTTAGAAATGTAGCCCTGCTCTGTTTCAAGTCTTACTAGAGGATTTAGGCTAGATCTAAGAAAGAACCTTACTGTTGAGGAACTGCAAAATATGAACATGTTACATAAAGATGTCAAGTTTTCTTTTGTATCTGTATAAACCTTACCTCTGGTGAATAAAGTCCGGCCTAGAGCAGAGGGATGGACTATATGACATTCAGAAGACTCTATCTTGGTATATTGGGTAGATCCCAGGTTAAGACACCTGTGCCTAGGACCTAAGTGCTTTTCTTTCCTTTTTTATATTATTGTTGTTCAATTACAGTTGTCCCAATTCTCCCCCCATTGCTCCCTCCTGCCCTGCCCATGCTCCCCCCACCCCCACTCCCACAGTCAATCCCCTTCCTGTTGTCCATGTCCATTGGTCCTTTATACTTGTTCTTAACTAGATCCTTCCCCTTCTTTCCTCCATTATCCCCCTCTCCCTTCCCCTCTGGTCACTGTCAGTCTGTTCCTTTTTTCCAGGCCTCTGGTTCTATTTTGTTCATTGTTTGTTTTGTTCATTAGGTTTCACCTATAGGTGAGGTCATATGGTGTTTGTGTTTCACCGCCTGTCTTACTTCACTTAGCGTAATACTTTTTATTTCCATCCTTGCCGTTGTGAAAAGTAGGAGCTCCTTCTTTCTTTCTGTTGCATAGTATTCCATTGTGTAAATGTACTAGTTTTTTGATCCACTCATTTACTGATGAGCATTTAAGCTATTTCCAGCACTTGGCTATTGCAAATAGTGCTGCTATGAACATAGGGGTGCATAGGTTCTTTTGAATTGGTGTTTCAGGATGCTTAGGATAAAATCCCAGCAGTGGGATCACTAGATCAAAAGCCAGTTCCATTTTTAGTTTTTTGAAGAAATTCCATACTGTTTGCCACAGTGACTGCACCAGTCTGCAAAAAAAAAAAAAAAGGTTACATGCCAAGAAGTAGATGTCAATGCCTTAACCATATGCCTGTTGTTAGGCCTGAGGGACTCTTCCATCCTGTCAAGGGGAGTATTCACCTTCTCCCCTTTCATACAACGTAGACCTAAATGCTTTTCTAGGAATAAGACCAAACCTCAAAAAAGGTTTGTAGAATTAAGATAAGAAGGTGAGCTCACTGCAGCCTCTACCGCAGTCTGGGGCAAGCCTGAGCAGAGGGAAGGAGGGAATGCAGACAACCATCAGGGTGGCTGGAATGCATGTTGCAGAAACAGCCTGAAGCCCGCAAAACTGAGCAAGGTGGGTGGAAGATGGAATCCCAGCAAGCCAGCACTGGCAGGGACTATGGAGAGCAGCTGGTCCAACCTCCTCATTTTGTAGACATAGACTGAGAAGTGACGCATTTGCCCACAGTCACGTAAAAAAGGAGAGCATGACGAATCTGGTAGATTAGCATCAGGCAGTTAGTTCAAGCCCTAAAGTCTTTGGTGAACTTCAGATGGGCAAAGGGAGGCCTAGCTCTGGAGGCTGGTGGGTGGATGTGAGGGAGGGTTTGAGAAGCCCCTGTAGAGTTCTAAGCCCTGGGCCTGGAGCTGAGCGTTGGCTGCAAGCTACAGATGGGAAGACATCTAAGAGGTATGGAGGAAGAACAATTAATGGGACTTAAAAATGGACCTCCTGGGGTCAAACCAGGCATCCAAAGTAGCAGCTGACATCTCTATCCCAACCTTTCTTCTTAAGCTCCCAAGGTTACCACCCAACTGTACCAACTTTCCCATAATTCAGGAGCAAAGACCCTGCCTGCTCACCCTTTGCCTAGCCACTCATCCATGGAGGCCAATTGCTCCGGCCTATGTGGCATCTTCCTCCACTCACACACATTTCCTTCTCCTTCCCTTCCCTCCATTCACCTGGCTCACAGACAGGATGAACCCCTTTTTACTGACACTGGAGAAGCCCCATTGTCCACAGTGGCCTCACCCAAGATTCACCTGGACACTGGTCCCCTGCCTCCACCTCCTCTGCTCCTCCAACCCTCCTCCACTTAGTCAGCAACTACAGTGTATAAAAACACAAACCCTAAAAGCTGTTCATGGCTCTCCGGAGCCTCCATGATAAAGTACCAAATCTCTGGGAGAGAAGGCTGGTCTTTCAGAAGCTGGCCTTGCCCATCCCGGACTCAAATATTACCCTCTGCTCCAGACTCTGCTGTGTTGCTCCTGCAACCCACGAAGTCTTTTCACACCTCTGGCTTTTGCGTGTATATAGTGCTCTTATACCCTCTGGTCCACCAGGGATATCACCTACTCATCCAAGTCTCAACCCAAAACTGCTTCTTCTGGGAAGCCCTCCATGACCTCTTCAGGCAGAGACTGGCATTTATTTTCCCAGCTCTTGTGAAAGCCTGCACTTGCCTCGCTCAGCACTTGCCCTGTGTGCTCTAGCCATTTGCCTGTTGTGGTTGGCAACCTCCAATAGGATGGCTCACAATGATCTCTGCTTCTTGGTTTTCTCCTGTTCGGTGTCCTCCCTTGAGGGTGGAATGCGCTAATTTACTCCCTTCTAATGACAAGACTACAAGAGAAGTTAAGGGATGTCACTTCTGAGATTGTTTACAAAAAGACTGTGACTTCTCATTTGGGTCTTTTTCCCTCTCCTCCCTCTCTCTCAATCAGAGTCCTCACTCTGGTAGAAGCAAACTGCTGTTTTGGAGTAGTCCTGTGGAGGGGCCCAGGAACAGATGTCTCTAGCCAACAGTCAGTAAGGACTTGAGGTGGGTCAGCTGCTACATGAGTGAGCTGGAATGAGATCCTTCCCCAGTCAAACCTCTGAGGTGACTGCAGCCCAGTTGTCCTTTACTGATTTTGTTGTGGGAGACTCCCTGAGTGAGAGAGGCACCTGACTACGCTGAGTCTAGATTCCTGACTCATAGAAACTGTGAGATAACAAACATTTGTTGTTTAATCCTTTTTGGGGGTAAATTTTTACACAACAATAGATAACCCTTGGTCTTAGAGCTCCTTGGAAACTGACTCATTCATCTTGAGATCTGCTGGGGCAGCTCAATAGGGAAGTGAAAATATCTTACAAATTTTGAAGAAGAAAAAATAAAACACAATCCAAAAAAAGATTTCATACAATGGATCCAGAATTAGAATGACATCAGCCTTCTCAACATCAACACTGGAAGCTAGAACACAATGGAACAAGACCTTTAAAATTCTGAGGGGAAATGATATCCAATCTATAGCAATTAAGTGTGAGTGTGAACGTTTTTAGTGACAATCTCAAAAATTTACCTCCAGTGCACCCATTTTTCTCAGGAAATTACTTGAGGATGTGCTCTGTCCAAATAAGAATGTAAATCAAGAAAGAAGAAATGAGATCCAGGAACAAAGAACCAATAGAGTGAGGAGCAAAGGGACTCTCTAGCTGATGGCGAGGGGACATCCCAAGACAACAGCTGTGGTGGAAACTTGAAGGGGACTGGTCCAGATTGGAGCCAATCAGAACAATGAAAGAACACCTATTTTTTTTTGAGCATATTGACTAGAGATTTACACACAAATGAGGGAGAGTTTGAGGTTGGGTAGTAACAAATATACAGAATACTGAGCAAATGAAAAAAGTAAGACAATTCTTAACTCTAGCAAAAACAAAATGTTGTGCAGGAAAAAAATAATTGTAATATAGTACAAGAGCTGTGAAAAGAGTTTTCAAAGTCAAAACAGAAACAGTGGATATTTACCTAAACAAAATTACATGTAACTAAATTGGGAGGAAGGGGAGATGGGAAGCTTGATTGGCTAAACATATGTAGTGGGGACAGGGAGAGCAAAAAATGAGCTAGATCTTAATCATCCATAGTGAAAAGTAAATAGATAAAGAACCAGCTAAAAAAGTTGAAAATGTTGCTTCTGGGGAACTGGAAATAGGGTCCGTGTTGCAAGACTGTTGTTTTTCATAGCAAGTCTTATAGAACTATTTAACCTATTAAGTTATTTGCAACTCTATTAAAAATCAAACTTAAAAATATACCATAATTTCTATATATAGAAGGTACTCAATAAATGTTAACCATTATAATTCCTTCCATATGATATCTTCATCAGACAGCTTGCTATACTTGCAGGTGGATATATATATTAGGATACTTGATTGCAAAGGACAAAGCCTCAACTCAAAAGCAGTGAAAGCATATAAAAGGGGACTGAAATGTGTCATGTCACATACAAGCTTCAGTCATGGCTGGATCCAGGTGTTCACGTGGCACTAGCAGAGATCTCTCTCCCTCTCTCCACTTATTGGCTCTACTTCCTGTTTTGACTTCATTCGAAAGCAGGCTCCTGTCACACCTTGGCGAGTTGGCCCCTAGCACCTGCAGGTTTTTATCCTACCAGCTTCACAATCCTAATGAAAGGAAAGGGTCTTTGCCTGGTAACTGCAACAAAATGCCTGGGATAGACACTCATTGATTTGGCTTGGGTCACATGCGTACCCCTGGACAGATTGCTATGGCCAAAGGGATAGAGTACTCTGGTTGGCTAAGCTTAAGTCGTATGCCCACCCCTGGAACCATGGACCAAAGGGGAGTTGAGTGGTCTCACAGAGGATATGTAGGTGCTCTCATTAAAAAAAGTGAGGATAAATGCTGCAAAACCAATAATAGTGCCCTCGTCTGAAGACTGAGACTGCTACTTACCCTCATCAGTGCAGGGGCTACTAGGTAGGAACCTTCCAAACACTACACAGTTGGCTCATTCCTTCTGCTTCATGAGAGCCATTTGGTATTTAAAATCATGTTCCATGTTCCCACATCTTCTCATCTCTGAGGAAACAAGCTTAGATCCCCTAACTTTCCTTGCATAACAGTTTTTGGACCCTGCACTTTCCTGGCTCTCTTTCCCTGGATGCTGAGTAATGTCAAAATACTACAATGTGGTTCCCAGAGCTGAACAAAGCTCCAGATGTGTGGCTTGACCAGCCTAAGATCCATGGGATGCTCCTTTCATTCCTCTTTGCCAGTGAAGCACCTTACAGGTGTACTAGCTTTTTTAATGACTGTAGTGCATTCTTGGCTCATACTCAGCTGCCGTCAAAGCCTTTTATTATATGAGCTGTCATTAAGCCAGGGGTTCCTCATCCTGCATTCATGCAATTGGTTCTTTGAATCTAAATAAAGGGCTCTGTCCTTGTTAAATTTCAACTTATAAAACTTGGTCCACTGTTGCAGTTCACTGAGATGTTTCTGATTATAGGTCCTGTCTTTAGTACTAACCATATCTCCACGTTTTACATAATCCACCTATTTGATTGGCAGACATTCTCTTTATTTTCATCCAAGAGAATAACAAAATAAATTAGGGTCAAGGATAAAGCCCTCTGCCCCACTATCCAAGTCCACATGATATGCTGTGATTGCCCAACCAGCTATGAAGCAACCAGATTGTTTAGTTTCCTAGGACTACCAGAACACATTACCACAAACTGAATGGATTAAAACAACAGAAATTCATTCTCTCACAGTTCTGGAGGCTAGAGGTCCTAACAAGGTGTCAGCAGGGCCATGATTTCTCCAAAGACTCTACAGAGAGTCCTTCCTTGCTACTTCATAATATTTGTCAGTTGCTGGCAATCCTTGACATTCCTGGCTTGTAGCTGCATGAATCAATCTCTGCCTTCATCTTCACATGACATTCTTCCCTCTGTGTGTGTCTTCTTTGTGTCTCTGTGTCCAATTTCCTTCTTATAAGGGCACCAGTCATTAGATTTAGGGCTTACCCCAATCAAGTATGAGTTCATCCTAACTAGATTAAATATGCAAAGACCTTATTTCCAAATAAGTTTATATTTACAGGTACCAGGGGTGAGACTTCAGAGGCACAATTCAACCAACTATATATAAGCAGTATCAGTTTTCATCTCCCATGTCTCCTTCTTGATCCAGGTTCTGAAGAGCATTTCTATTGAAAGCCTTGCTGAAACTGAGATGGCCTGGGAGTCCATACACCCCACCCCATAAGCCAGTCAACCCAATCTACTAACCCAGTCTGGATCGATGGTTGCCACTAGGAGTTGTATATGGCTGCTCTCTCCCTTCCCACTTTTCCAAGATCCTGATGGAATCTCCCCCTGGGGAGGAGGCCAAACTCTGGGGGTTGAGGAGTGGGTATGTGGAGAAAGGAGGCTATTAAGTGGCATGGTTAAGAGTTTGGACTTTGGAATAAGACAGACCTGTGACTTTGGGCTAGTTTACTCAATCTCTCTATCTTCCCATTTTCTTCACTGGTAAAACGTAAGTACTAAAACTATCATCCTTATGAGGATTAAATGACATCCCAGGGTATTAGTGGCTGTTACTGCTGCTGCTCCTGCTGTGAGCTGCTTTTGATTTGGAGGAAGCAAGGTCTGAAACCCAGATCTTCAGTGTTCTTCTGAGGTAAGTTTCTTAACACCACTGAATGTGTTCCAGGTTTCCACATCTGTAAAATGAGAAACCTAATTCTTAGGGTGTTGTGAGCTCAGCATACACTTAGCACACCGTAAAAGAATCATAACTGCTTGTTTCTTATCCTTCCCTTCCCCTGTGAACAAGAAAGTAACGATAGTTTCTGACATGACCTACTTTCCAGGAACTCAAGGTGACTCCTTCATGATCATGCTCTTTTCTCTGTCCTTTTCCCCTGAATTCCAAACCTCTTATCTACCCTTTACTTTTCCATTGAGATGAGATGTTAAAATGGTTTTTAGGGTACATAACCTACCATTTTCTCAGATTGCTGGCCATCTGAATAAAGTGCCCATAAAGATTCAATCCTTGTCTCTATTTATTGGCTCTGGTAGTGACAGGCAGCACAAACACCAACTCTTCTGGTTTCACTTCTCAATCTCTTCACCTTTTGCACTGTCCCAACCCTCCTCCCATTTGGCAACCCTCAGTTTGCTCTTTGTATCTATGAGTCTACTTTTGTTTTGTTTATTTATTTTGTTCTTTAGATTCCATATGTAAGTGAAATCATATGGCATTTGTCTTTCTCTGTCTGACATTTCATATAACATAATACCCTCTAGGTCCATCCATGTTGTCCCAAATGGTAAGATTTCCTTCATTTTTATGGCCAAGAAATATTCCATTATATCACTATTTTATTCCATTTCTCCTGGGCAGTAACTGAAGGCAGGCAGTTAATAGCAGCCCTATGAGCAGATAGAAGTGAGCAGTGAAGCACAGCTTCAATCCGCACCCTCAAACTCCAAGCACTGTGCTTTACCTTTACACAAAAAATTATATTTCTTAAACATTTAATTACATATATAAATAAATTTTCTTTACAATATTAGGACATTACTGATCACTCTAAAGTTTCTTTGTCCATCACTTTCAATCCCTGTCCCACCTCTACCTCTTCAAAAGGGTAACTAATATTCATGGATTTGATTTGTATGCTCCAGAACTTAAAAATATATAGACATTGCCATTTCTTTATTTATATATATATATCTACTTAAGCAAAATATACTGTATTGTGTTTGTGTGAATATTTTCACATGGATGGCACCATGAACCACACATGATTTGACTACTTGCATTCTTTACTTCAAGCACATTTAGAGAGTTCTCCCTGTTGAGATACATAAATCTGGTTTATTCCTTTTGTCCCCTGTATCCCATCACCCATGCCATCCTTGACTGGTCCTGCTTCTGCCTCATAACCTACTGCTTCGGAAAGCTGGAGGCTTTATTGAGCAGGACCTGAGCAGCCTCCAGGAAATTCTTCTGTGCTCACAGACTTCCTCAGCTGAAGAAGCCAGAATTATGGGGACCTATCTTTGAAAGTAGGGCTACTCACAGACCCTAAATGCCTGGGTTCAAGATCAAAGACTTCTCCAAGGCCACCTGCTGCAGCAGCAGGAAGGCCCAGCAGAGCTTGCTTGGACTTCAATTTCTCCCTGCTGGGCTGGCCTGCCTCTGAACAGGTCTTGATCTAAATTAAGACTCACCAAGAACAAGGCCTGAGGCTGGAGGTGGGGAGCACTTTCATAGGGGAGTACTCCCTCTTTCCTGTAGGGATTCATCCTTCCTGATGGAGTTGAATCTGGGTTCCTTCAAGAATTTCTTCTAGATCGGTGGCTACACATTTGAGTCACATGGGAAGATTTAAAATAAACAATTCCCCAGTGGTTGAGGATATATCAGTTTAGGAAGTGAGGATCTATGAATTACAACACACTGATTTATAGTGTTTGCTGATTTTCATGTTATAAATATTCCTACCGGACTTTTTTATTTTGAGCTGTGAATGGCTTGCAAATTAATTCATTTAGTATTCAAGACATTTAGAAACAACATTTAGAAACTCTGTGGCTTTTCTCACTTTCCAAGAATTTCCAATATCCACCATGATCACTGATAATAAAAGCCAACCAAAAGTTAGTAAGTTATTAACAGCCAAGTAATTTATAATGCAACTTTCTTAAAACCCTTTCAAAAAGTCTACAGTGGAAAAATATTTAATGTGGGCTGTCAGCAGGTTGTACTATGTCTGATATGATGTGTAGGAGTCTTCCACAAGAACTATTTTGAGGATCTACAGAGGGCGTAGAAGAGGAGGGGAGTCTGGATTGGCCAAAGGTAGGCAGGAGAAGCAACGGTGACTATAGAAATCCTCTGCAGGATGCACAGAATCCACTGAGCATTGTTGCAGGGAAAGAACCCGAGATTCCTAAAGTGAAAGCAACTTGCTCAAGGTCACATGGCAGGTCTCAAGTCAGGACTTCTGACACCAGAACCAGGTCTCTTTCCAAAACACACTGGAGCCCACCTAGTGACATCTAAAGGCCCAGCTCAGGTCTGGAACCTTTAAAGTTCAGATACCCCTCCCATCCCCTCCTTTCTTGACCCTCAGCCATGACCTGTAGCTGCCAACATGGCAAGACCACAGGTTGATCTCACTTGAGCCATGAGTGCCCACAGGGGCAGCCAATGAGCCTATAGCCTCCTGACACCCAGAAGAAAGACTAAATTACCACCTTCAAGCAAGACTGCACAGGACAGAAGCAGTGCCTTGGGGGCAAGAGCAGGGGAAGCCAGGAAAGCTTTCAGGCCTGCAGTTTAGGAGTCAGAGCTGCTGACACCCAGGGCAGGCCGACACACTGGGGGCTGTTCCCTGTAGCCAGGGGTTATATAACCCAGGAAGTCAGCCAGGCAGTGGGGAAGCCCTGTTATTGAGCAAAAGAGGGTTCTTTCATGTGGTGCCTTGCTGTAAAACTCAACAATTGGTTTTGAGAAGAATGGGCCTTTATTTACAATATTCCAACCTGGGCAGGGCAGTGAGCACTCCTGCTCAGAGTCCTGTTCTTGCACAGGACCCAGCACTTCCCTCACTCCCCAAAAGGCTATAAACCAAAACCATGCTCATTAGTTCCCCATTTCTTATCTGTCAGCTGTCTCCTTCAGGATCTGGGGTACGATGTCATCAGACTCCTTATAATAGTCCAGGAAAGCATGTGCCATGTTGCACTGAATTATGGTGAAGTCCAGTAAAGGCACAAGTCCCAGGAGAGTCCTCTCTGCATGTCTCAAGTTTCAAAAGTCCAAAAGTCTAGGTCTGCAAGGCAGAAGTTCTTGGTATCTTTGGAGTCTGCTGAATTAGGCACAATTAAGGCAGCAACATGCCAGCTTTCTTACTAGTCCAGACCACATGGCCTCCCTTTCATTCTTTCAACCTGCATGGCTCTGCTTCCTTTCAAAACCACGTGGTTTTTCTCTACCTCCTCGCAAACTGCATGGTTTCTCTCTACCTCTTTGCAAACTGCGTGGTTTTCTTTCTTTTCAAAACTGCATGGTTTTCTCCCTGTCAATGGCTGCCGCCTTATTTTTAAATCCCTGGCTGTGGCCTGTGTCATAGTGGGCAGGGCAACCAATTGCGGCCATTAGCAGAACCTTGCGCTGACCCCATAAGCTTTTTCATCACCATTCTATGGCCAAAACCCCTCCCATCTCCTTGGTGCCTTGGAAGCACCATGGCTATTTGCATAACTAAGACATTAGCTACCTGCCATAGATATGCAGTCATCTCTTAGGAAAAATGGCTGTGCACCACTGAGACACATTCCCCAAATTTTGGGGCTGGCCTTCTTTCACTCTGTAACACCCCACCCCCATCCCCCGTAAAGAAAATGTTCCCACAAAGAAAGGGCACTATCCCCCAACCCTGTGCAGTGAGCCACACCTCCAGGGGCTCCTTACAGCTCACCCCTTTCAGTGGCAAAGCTACATCCCCACCTTCCCGCACCTGTCTCAGTGCAGCATTGCCTCAGTAGGAATAAGCCTAGGCAGAAGGAGATAGTTGATTCCCTCAAGTATCAGCTATTCTGGCCAGCTCTGGGCCTGCTCAGTGTGGGTGGGGCTAAGGAGGTATCCCCAAATAGCCCTCGGGGTATCCTGGAAGTCCTGGCCTCCAAGATCAGACATCACTGCTAAGAATCCTGAAGAGGCTCTGTTCTCACACCCTCTTTGGCAGGTGCCCTTAGGCAGGCCAGCGGGGCAAAGCTGGGGAGGAAAAAAGGGCAGGCTCCCAGTGCTCTGGTGAGGGTGTCTGGTCCCTGTGGCAACTTCCCCTCTTTAAAATTATATGTGGATTAAGGATACTCCATCTGGCAAGAGCAGGTGGAATCAGGGCAGAAGCATAATCAGGACACTAGATTTCAGAGCTGTGGCTCTCCATTTATCAAGAACACAAAAATAAAACACAAAGAGGTCGGGAGAGAGATATGTTATATGGTGTGGGTGCATACATGTGCGTGTGTGTGTGTGTGTGTGAGCACGCGCGCCATTTATGTGCCACGTGATGTGAGGAGGGGACCTGACTCAGTGTGTGTGACAAGGAAGTGGTTTTGAGGGGGAGGAGATTAACCAAAGGAAATGGGAAATTGAGGTCAGATGGAGAAGGAAATTGAAAAATTGGGCACACTGATGGTGGTCAGAGAAGGATAAGGATCCAAGAGCTCCAAAAAGTCTGACAGAAGTTTGCATCAGGAGAGGAGAGAAGCCCTGCCCCTCAAGAGTTTCCTTCAGGGCCCTGGGGCATCCCTCCCAAGGGAGACAGGGCACCCAAGAGTGAACAGAGGTAAGTGTAACTGGCTGCAATCAGCAGAAAACCTGACTTGCACGCGCCTGAACAAATAGTGGTTTCTTTGTCTCATGTAACAGAAAATCTGAACGTGGGCTGGGGCTGGTGTTCAGCAGTGTTAGGGCTGGCATTTCTTAGGTACTCTTGGCCTTCCCCATGGAAATACAGTTGCTGCAGTGTCAAATATCAGGAACCTTTTCAAAGTAGGAAGAAAGAGAAAGGAACCGTACCCTAGAGCCTGTTCTAGGAGCACTCCTTTCACTGGTCACATGGTCTCCCCTAGTGGCAAGGAAGGCTGGGAAAGCAGAGCACAGGGTTCTGTTAGTAAATAAGAAGGGGAAATGGATATTGGGAAGGCAACCAAGCCCCAGAGGTTCAAGACAGAGTGCCAAACATTTTGGTAAAGACTAAATTAATATTCCAAAGTTGAGCTGAAAGAGTCTCCAGAAAACAGTGAGGCCCCACGTTGGGAATAGCAATCCAAACCCCTGAAGTCTAGCCCCTTGTTCCAAGTCTCAATCGTCACTAATTGTCTCAATAAATCTTCATAGCAACCCCATGTGGCACGTGCTATTGTTTTTCCCCACACTGCAGACAAGAAAGAAGAGTTTCCCCCCTTGCACATCACACTGCAGAAATACAACTGAGTTAAGAATTTACAGGCTCTAATCCACATACCTATCAGCTTTTTGGTCCTAAACTCTGACTGCTCCTAGGGAAAGCTGTCCCACCCTCCTTCAGTTGCAGATCTCTGGCTCTTCCCTAAAATCGGAACAGCAGGAAGGAGGCCTTTGAAATCAGGCCCTGCATTCAAATCCCTATTCTTTTACTTGTCGGTGTGTGGCCTTGGGCAAGATACTTGGCTCTTTGGGCCTCCTAAACAAGTACTTCCTCCAGAGGTTGTAGAATTAATAGGAGATGATGGATTAGAGCACATAGCACAGTGCCTATGAATAGAAGCTGTTTAATAACATCCGTGCCTTTCTAGAGATGAAGCAATGTGGAAATTCGGCCACGGACCAGCTCTGGTTTTGCATAAACCAACATCGCGTTATTTCCCAAGCACTTTTTTGATAAAATCTAACTCTTTATATTCAAGAGTTATCTGTTTTGTTTTTCTTTGCCACTAAAAATCTGATGTGGTTTGAAGTCCCCAGTGGTTACTTCAATTAACATTTATTGAGCACCTACTAAGTGCCAGGCACTCTGCTTCTTAGAGTCCTAGTCCTTGCCCTCTAGGAGTTTGCAATCTAGTCATACTGATAGAATGGCACACATAGGCAAATAACTCACAAACCAGATGGGGGCAGTGGGAGATGTAGAGTCATAATTCAAAGTATTGTTACTTCAAAGATGGCAGAGCTACCCAGGTGTGGCATGGTCCTGTCATTCCTTATCTAGTGAGCAGTGCCCTGGGGCTGCCATAGGAGAGGCACCATCAGGACTGTTACAGAGCAAACCTGGCTACAGGTTCCATTAGTCCCATCTGGGATCGCCAAAACTGGTACAGAGTGAAAGGTGGTTCTTTCACGTGGTGCCCTGGTGTAAAACCCAACAACTAGTATTGAGGACAGAGAAGGAAAACTCTGACTCCAAAAAACCTCCACTGCCTTGCGGCATACCTCTTTAGGGGAAAGGCTAAGGGAGTAAACCCTCGACAGAAAATCCGGAGCCGGAGTCCCTAAGGCGGTTTGACGTTGTAGTCAACACTGGCAACTCCTGCGGCGCACCTGAAGCCAAGCTGTATTGACTCCATCTTTCCCTTGGACCCTTCAGCTGCGAAGAGAGGGGGGGTCTGCTGCATGGGCAACAGCAGACCCTCCATATCACCCTGCCCAGGCTCTGTAGCTTCAGCTTCACTGGAGAGGACACTCCAGCGTCATCGCAAGATGTCGATTCAACACGGGAGGAGACAGATACCATGTCACTCCCGAGTCAGACTGCACAACCATTCTCGGCGGTGCAGATAGACTCTTAAGAAGCTACACCATCGTCTCTCGAGACGGACAGCTGCCGACGACGATGAGTATTGAGGAAAACAGGTCTTTATTTACAATATTCCAACCTGGTGAGGACAGTGAGTGAGCATTCAGCTCAGAGCCTTGTTCTACCACAGGACCCAGCACTTCCCTTGCTCCCTAAAAAGCTAGAAGCCAAAAACATGCCAGAAGTTCCCCATCCCTTATCTGTCAGCTGTCTCCTTCAGGATCTGGGGTATGATGTCATCAGCCTCCACATAACAGTCCAGGAAAACATGTGCCGTGTTGCACTGGATCACGCATGGTTCTCCATTTGCTCTTTCATAGCCGCATGATGTTCTCCCTTCTCAAAATCGCATGGAGAACCCCTTCTTAAAACCACATGGAGAACCTCGCTAAAATGTCTGCCGCCTGTTTTTAAATCCCTGATTGCGTCCTTTGACGCAATGGGCATGGTAACCAGTCCTGACCATTCACAGAACCTTGCACAGGCTCTGTGTGCTCTTTCTGTACCATCCCATGGTCTCAAAAACCCCTCCCATCTTCTTGGGGCCTTGGAAGTATCAAAGCCATTTGTGTAACAAAGACACTAGCCACTGGCCACAGGCATGTGAAGGCATCTTAAAAGCTGTTTCCTTTCCCCGTCCCCAACCTGCAGGCTCTGGGGATTTTTGGAGACCCCATTCTGTAACAGGACCAGTTACATAATTTGTGGGATCCCCTGTTAAAACAGTAAGAATTTTAGTGATAGAGCCCTGGCCGGGTGGCTCAGTTGATTGGAGCATTGTCCCATGCACCAAAAGGGTGCAGGTTTGGTCCATGTCAGGGAACATTATCTAGGTTGCAGGTTTGTTTGATCCCTGGTTGGCAAGGTCCAGGTGCCTATGATCCCTGGTCCAGGCGCTTATAGGAGGCAACTGATCAATGTTTCTCTCTCACACCAATGTTCCTCTCTCTCTCTCTCCTTTTCCCTCTCTTTCTCATCAATAAACATATCCTTGGGTGAAGATTAAAAAATAATAATAATTTCAGTGACAACAGAGCCTTAACGCAAGTCTGGGGCTTTTCTGAGGTGACTGCGCATGTTTCATGCCCATGCAGTTGTCCCTGAGTGCTGCCATCCCATGAACCTTCTGTTACCCTCTCAGGTCCTGCAGAGAGGCAGCTGCTACCTCTGGAAGACTCCAGCACAGGGCAGACCCCGTGGGCGATGGGCTGGAAGGCCTCCTTCAAGCTAGTGACCATGCGTCAAGGCTCCTCACTTCTGCTTGAGGAAAGTCCTTTCTGTCTGATGAGTCACCAGCGGTGACTGGGATCCCACAAGCCAGAATGGGAGGTAATTTCCCAGCATGAGAAAGAGTCACCCCGTGATAGTCTCAGGCAGTTGACAATGACCTGTCTTTCACTGTGTCTTCTGCTGCACCACTAACCACAAGCAGAAGGGTCAAAAGTCAGGAAAAAGAGATGGGAGCTACTGATGTTACTAAACCCAAAAGAGAAGTTTTAGGGACCCACTGATCTCTGAGGCAGATGCCACAGACAGAAAGCAAAATAGGATGTATAATAAATTGTATTGTACACATAGGCTGGTTTGGCTCAGTGGATTGAGCGTCGGCCTGTGAGCTAAGTGTCGCTGGTTCGATCTTCCAGTCAGGGCACATCAGAGAAGGAAAACTCTGACTCCAAAAAACCTCCGCTGCCTTGCGGCATACCTCTTCAGGGGAAAGGCTAAGGGAGTAAACCCCGACAGAAAATCCGGAGCCGGAGTCCCTAAGGCGGTTTGACGTTGTAGTCAACACCGGCAACTCCTGCGGCGCACCTGAAGCCAAGCTGTATTGACTCCGTCTTTCCCTTGGACCCTTCAGCTGCGAAGAGAGGGGGGGTCTGCTGCATGGGCAACAGCAGACCCTCCATATCACCCTGCCCAGGCTCTGTAGCTTCAGTTTCACTGGAGAGGACACTCCAGCGTCATCGCAAGATGTCGATTCAACACGGGAGGAGACAGATACCGTGTCACTCCCGAGTTGGACTGCACAGCCATTCTCGGCGGTGCAGATAGACTCTTAAGAAGCTACACCATCGTCTCTAGAGACGGACGGCTGCCGACGACACATAGATATATGTGATAGGCACCAGCATGAAAGTGAGATATTAAGTGACACTCTTGGGCTGCTTGGGCCCTCCAGAGGTCAACTAGGCCATCGCTCTGCCTCCAGCTATTTCAAGACAAATGCAGAAAGTTCTGGAACATGGAGCACACCCGGGCATCAACCATGAAGGAGGCCATCTCACAGGTCTGTCTGGGATGCACAGGGTTGACATTGCTGCTTTCCACCTACAGCTCTGCTGCCCACTTACAACTTATTTGACCTTCCCCCAAGCCCAAGAACAGATCACTGTCAGCACCTCAGTTTGAACAGGGACCTCCACTTCTATGCACAGCTTTTGGGAGCAGCTCTCAATGGGATCAACCCAGCTTTAGCCTAGAGACCAGACAAGTATGATGAAGTCCAGGTGCAGGATTCTCCTGGCAGTGATGCCAGAAGCAAAGGAGCCATTAATTAGTGTGCTGTGGTTAACCCTGCTGCACTTGCCAGGCCAGGCCTGAATGCACCCCTTTAGAGCCCATGGGCACAGAGTGGTTTAAAATCCCTCCGCAGCTCAAGCTCTGGTATGAGGCCTTCCCAAAGGCCCTCCTTTGAAACGAGCTTAGGATGTGTGGCCAGTTCCTTCCAGTGAGGTCCTGAGTGATGGACCATAAACACCAGGGAGGCTGGGGCTTTTGTAATGAGGCTCAGTATAGCCTTGTTGCACTGAGCCCAAGAATCAGCATCTGGCACTCAGAGGGTATGGGCAAAATTTCTGCTTGCTCTGCCCTTTTTAAAAAACGATATTTGTTTACTACCATAAAAAAAAATTGGCCAGGATGTAGAGAAATTGGAACATTTGTGCACTGTTACTGGAATGTAAAATGGTGTAGCCACTATGAAAAACAGTATAGTGGTTCCTCAAAAAATTAAAAATAGAATCACCATATGATCTAACAATTTCACTTCTGGGTACATACCCAACAGAATTGAAAGTAAGGTCTGGAAGAGTGTTTGTATGCCTATGCTCATACCAGTATTGTTCACAATAGCCAAAAGGTTATCAACCCAAGTGTCTATCTATTGATGAATAAACAAGATGTGGTATATTCATATAATAGAATATTATTCAGCCTTAAAAAGGAAAACAATTATGACCCACACTACAACATAGATGAATCTTGGGAACATTATGCTAGGTAAAAGAAATCAGGCACAAAAATATAAATATTGTATGCATCCACTTATGTGAGGTACCTGGAGTAGTCACATTCATAGAGGGAAAGTGTAGAATGGTGGTCATCTGGGTGGAAATGGAGAGTTGTACAATGGGTACAGAGTTTCATTTTTGCAAGATGAGAAGAGTTCTGGAGATTGGTTACACAACAATGTGAATATATGCAACAGTACTGAACTGCATACTTAAAAATGGTTAAGATGGTAACTTTTGTCATGTGTATTTATTTCATCACTATTAAACATTTTACCACTGTTGCTCTGACCAGTATAGCTCAGTTGGTTAGAGCCACATCCTGTAGCTGAGGGGTTGCTGGTTCAATTCCCAGTTCGGCACATGCCTGGGTTGCAGGTTTGATCCCCCCGTTCAGGAGCGTGCAGTCTCTGGTCCAGGAGCATGCGGGAGGCAGCCAGTCAATGTTTCTCTCTTACATCAATGTTTCCCTCTCTCACTCTCTCTCTAAAAGCAATGAAAAAAAGAAAAAAAGAAAAATTTAAATAAAAAGTTAGTCATTTTAATTATGATGTATCTTGGTGTGGTCCTCTTTGGGTCTAGCTTGTTTTGGATTCTCTGTGCTTCCTGGACTTGTATGTCTATTTCCTTTGCCGAATTAGGGAAGTTTCCTTCATTATTTTTTCACATAAGCTTTTAATTTCTTGCTCTTCCTCTTCTCCTTCTGGCACCCTTATGATTTGGATGTTGGCACGTTTAAAGTTGTCCCAGAGGCTCCTATGCCTCTTCTCATTTTTTTCAATTCCTGTTTCCTCATTCTATACTGGTTGACTGTTTTTTTCCTCCTTATGTTCCAAATAATTTATTTGAACCCCAGTTTCCTTCCCTTCATTATTGGATTTTCCTTCGTTTCATTTAGCATAGCCTTCACATCTTCTCTTATGCATTTGCCATTCTCAAGCATATCTGTCAAGTCTGTGAGCATCTTTATCACCAGTGTTTTGAAGTCTATGTTAGGTTGGCTATCTCCTCGTCACTTAGTTCTGCCACTGGAACCTTGATCCATGCCTTCTTTTGGTCTATACTTCTCTGTCTCCTCAGCTTAACAGGTTCCTGCGTTTGTTTGCCTCTGTGTCTTAAGTAGAGCTGTCACACCTATTATGTTGTAAGGGGCGAAGCCTTAGGTGTTCATCAGTACAGGGCAATCTGTTTCACCACGTTCTGGTGCTGTATGTGGGAGAGGGGTCTGAGAGGGAACAATAGCCCTTGCTCATCACTCGCCCCTTTTCCAGGCACTTCTTCCACTTCTGTATGGGGCTGGCACCTCTCTAGCTGTTGCCTTGACCATCGTACCCAGAGTGGGTGGGTCTGTGGACATTCTAGGACCATGGGGGCTCTTTCAACAAACGGACTATACTGAGAGACTGGCAGTTTCTTCCTCCGCCCCAACCCTCACTGGTTTATACAGTCAGAAACAATGAGGCTTGATTTTCCCTCGTGCTGGAACCGTGAGCTTCGCAGTCTGGTCTGGTGCTGGGAGTGCTCCCCAGGTGTCCCTCCCTACTTTTTAAAACATGTGACTGCGCTTTCTGCCAACTTGCTGCTGCTGCTGCTGCTGCCACCATCATACCACATCCTCTCTGCCCTGGCTTCACCCCTCCTACCTGTCTGGATGAGTATTTCTTCTTCATTTCTTTGTTTGTTGGACTTCCATGAAGTTTGGTTTTCTGGAACTTCTTGTTGTCTCTAGTTTTGAGGTAGTTGTATTCCTTCTTAGTTGTGGAGGGAGACACAGCATGTCTGTTTAGGCCTCCATCTTGGCTGGAAGCCCGTTAATGTCATTTTTATTGTTTTCCTACTGATAACAGAAATACATGTCAAAATTCTTGAACTTACAGAAAAGCCTAAAGAATTAAAGATGTAATATACATCGTATATGTAAAAACTCATAAAGAAATCAAAATTACCCATAATTCTACTACCCAGAGAAGCGCTATTAATAACATGATATACTTTCTCTCTATTTTGAACATATATGTGTATACATCTAGCTACTCACTTATAATTTATATCATATAATAAACACAATTATATATACTTTTTCACTTGACTTTATTGAGTATTTCCAAAAGTTTCTCAATATTTTAAGCAATAATATGATAACCATCCTTATGTATACACTATTATCCATATTTCTGATCATTTTCTTAGAATAATTTCCCAGACGTGAAGTTACCGAGTCAAAGACTGAGTATTTAGAGGCCAGTGGCACACGCTGATTTGGGCCTCCTCTGACAACCCTGTTTTGTTCACAGGGCCGTGGTTCACCCAGTGCTCTGCTCTCTGTCCCTTCCAGTGCTCATAAGGCTGCAGACTTTCTCTCCTTTCACATCTATTAGATCAGCTCCTGCAGGTGCTGGGGAACCAAATGCTCTGGAATTTAAGCAAAGTAAAACAGAGGCCTTGTGTTTCTATGGGGTAACTTTGCAGGTTCAAATGACACTTACAAGAAGTCCAGAATTTCTGTTGCTGGACAGGACTGAGCGATGGCCTCATTCAACCCTGTCATTTTACAAAGCAGGAAAATAAAATGAGGCATGCAGGAGGAATAATATTCCTTTTTCTTGATGGCTGGACTGAGCTAAAACTGAGCTTGATCCATCACCCTAGGAAAGGGTCACAGCAGAGAGTAAATTCTCCAGCTCACTGGACCAAGCACCAGATTCCAGAACAGCTGCAGGGTCAACTGGGGCCATCTTTTGACAGGCTGAGTGACAAGTGCCTCATGGCCACATCCTGGCCCAGGAGGTGCTAGTGAAACTCTACAGGACAGCGGCTCAGACCCTTCCCCTACAGTAAATCAGAAAACCAGGTCTTAGAATTGTAGAGCAGGAGACCCTCCATGGGCAGGCATGGAGGTGGGTGGTTGGCACTTGACCAGAGCGAGGCGGAGAAGACCCAGACTTGCCCTGTGCAAGAAACGCAGTTGGGGAGGGGCAGGGAAGGGATCCTACCTTTACTGAGCACCTGCTGAGTGTGAGGCCCTGTGCTGGGCATCCACCTTATTGCCCTGAATCCTTAATACCACCTGTGAGGTAGGCATTAGCTCTTTTTTGCAGATGAGGCTCAGGAAAGCTAAAAAACTTGACCAAAGGTCAAACTGAGAGCAAATACAGTCAGGATTCCAGCTCAGGTTCACCACCCAATGGCTGCAATGTTCTTACACATGCCACTCATTACCCACAAGGACCCTGAACATGCTTCAGCATACATAATAAAGAAGAAATAGACGGTCATGCACACCTCTGGAAATGGGTTTCACATCACAATAAGAGGCAAGTGAGTTCAGTCAAGCATGTCAAGTGTTTACAGAGCAGTCCCTTCTAGTGCCAAGGCTCCATGAATGGTGGAATTGTGGTTGGAGTACAAGGACTAACCTGAGGGCCAGTAGCCAATGACCCTGACAATGACCATAAGCAAGAGAAAGCATCTGTGCAGAGGAAAGGAGCTTGTGCTGGGGGCGGGGACCTGGTGCCACTCCTGGCTGAGCCTCAGCCTCCTCCAGCCACCACCTGTTTCACTCCTTCCCTTGATGAGAAAACTCCTTCATGTGTTGTCTGTACTTGCCTCCAAGTCCGGTTTTCTGATTCTTTTTTTTTTTAATTACATTTATTATGAATTATATCTTAAATAAAAATAACATATATCCTGTTATAAAGAATATTAAACAAGCCTATGCAACTGCCTGTTGGCTTAAGGTGAAGTCCCCATCGCCTCTCTTTTCCCTCCTCTCAAGAGTAAGTACTCTCCCATTTTAGCATTTATCACTCCCTTCGTTTTCATGAAACTATTAAGTTGTATCCCTAAATTTTATAGAAATTGTATCTCATTAAATGTATTCTGCCACTTTTAAATCTCATTAGGGATTGAATTGTACCCCCTCAAAAAAAATTGTGCTGTGAGTCCTAACCCCCAGTACTTCAGGATGTGACCCTTTTGGGGAATAGGGTCTTCACAGAGCTAATCAAGTTAAGATGAGGCCATTAGGGGGTCCCTAAACCAGCATGACTGGTGTCCTCATAAAAGGGGGGGAACTTGGGCACAGAGAGATGCACTCAGAGAGAATGCCATGTGAACACTGTTGTAATGCTGCCAAGAAACTACAAGAAGCTAAGAGGCCTGCAACAGATCCTTCTCCAGAGCCTTCCGAGGGAGCATGGCCTCACCGACACCTTGATTTTGGATGCCCAGTCTCCAGAGCGGTGAGAGAATATATTGCCGTTGTTTAAGCCCCGCTGCCTGAGGTACTTTGTTTTGACAGCCCCAGGAACCGGATACATCATTCCATACCCCAGTCTTTAATTCTCTTGTTAAAGAATGAAGCTGAGGTTTAACACTTTCTTCCATGTTCCATTATATGATTCTCCACCATTTCTCCATTTCACTATGAAAAGCTAGATGACCTGCTTACACGTCTTTCTGACATTGCAGAGGGCACTGTCTTGAACCTCCTGCACAGTGTACCCTATGAGGAACTACTACTGGGATCTACAGGGTAAATGCAAGTCTTGCCTGGGTCAGATAACCCTAACTGCTATCCCCTTTGCCAATCTGGTGGGTGAAAATGGTATTTCCTAGTGTCTTCAGTTGGTATTTTCCTGATTCCTAAGGTAGTTAAGCATCTTTTCATTTTTACTGACAATGTATGTTTTCTCTTTTTCAAAAGAGTTGCATTTTTCCTTCTCTTTTTTCTTATTTATTTCTAGAAGTTCTTAGTATTCTGAACTCTAATCCTGCAGTAGTTATGTGTTACATCATCTCCTATTTTGTATCTTTTTGCTTTATCTATAGCTTCCTTTGAGAAATAGAAGGGTTTCATTACTTTTTTCCTTTTAAGTAGACTTTGTTTCTGAGGGCAGTTTCAGGTTCACAGCAAACTTAGCAGAAAGTACGGGGAGCGCCCCATGCATGCACAGCCTCCACCACCAGCAGCCTCCACCAGAGAGGCACACATGCTACAATTGCTTTACCTACATTGACACATTACCAGCTTTTCATTTTAGTGCAGTAGGATTTAGCCATTGTTTTCTTCAGTCAGTGCTTTCAAGAAGTTCTTTGTACCCCAAGGTCACAGTGATAAACTCCTGTACTCCCTTCTTAAAGGTTCATATTCTGCCTGTCACATCATTAATGGACTTGGAATTGATTTTTGAGACTGCCGTGTAGCAAGGCCCTAGAATAGGAAGGAGTAACTCCCAAGCTTTTCCCACAGGGTCATTGTGAATATCAGAAGAGAAAAATGTGTGTGCAAGCCCTCTGACAACTGTAAAACAATTACAAGTACGGGGGCCTATGGTGTTGATTTGAAGGCAGATGAGAAAGCCACTGGATAGAAGGCTCCTCTGGCCCTTGATTTGCTAATAAACTGCTAGCATGTTAGACTGACAATAGGCCAGACAGAAACACAGCCATCAGTCCCCTCCTGAAGTTGGAGGACAAGTGTGGCCTTTGCAAGAAAGAAAGTTCCAGTAAAACTGCTACAGCTGGTCTCCCCTCTACCCACACTGCCCACTCCATCTCCACCTTACATTAGCAAACGAGGCTGCAAACATGACCCTGAGTCATAGAGAAAAGATGAACTTACACTCACCAAATCCTGCTCAGCAAAGTATGTGAGTAATGAGATTCAGAAAGATATCTGTCAAAAGCCCAAAAAGCAAGTGTGGTAGCCACACAGGAAGCCTGCACCCCCCTCACAGCCTGCCCACTCCACCCCAGCTTCTGCTCCACCTGGAGAGGCAACAGTAGCTAAAGACACACCTGTGACCTCTGTGACGGAGGTACCCCAGCAACCTTCTTGGACGATGCCACAGGACCAGAGAAGGAACCAGGGCTAACTTCTGGGAGCTGGAAGATTCAAATCCGAGGAGACAGGTCTGCACGACAGAGGGCTGGTGAGCAGAAGAGGCCCGGCTGTGTGGTGGGGTCCGCGGTAACTGAAGCAACCGGCTGTCTGGGTAAATGCTCAGCTCTGCTATTTGTTTGCTGAGTGGCCTTGAGCTAGGTGCCTGACCATGTGGTGTCTCAGTTTCCCCAACGGTAACATGGAGATGACTGCAGAAACCTCTAAAGTGACTGAGGGATTCAGTGAGCCCATATGGTTGGTTCTCAGCAGCATTCCCACAGCACAGCCCAGACTGGGTAAGTAGAAGCTGCTATTGCCTCCCTAGCTTAGCTTCAAGGTAGCAAAAAGAATAGAATTGACTTTTCAAAAGAAAAATTTTTTAAGATAAAAAAATAGAGTTGAGTAATCTCTGAAACAGAAAGCCAGTTCTGGAATTGAAGGTTTCTGAGGTTTCTCTTATCCAATACCAGAAAGCTTTATCTTTGACCAACTGTAACCACCATTTGCACACCACCACCCCCACCACCCCCGCCTCCAGCCAGCCCCCACCCCATTCCACCAACAACTGCGCCTTCTTTCTCTCTCCTGCACATCTCAACCCCCTTCCCTGACCCTCTGGCGTGAATTACCCCAGCTCTCTTCTCCTGCAGCTGCTTCTAGGGGCAGAGACCATACCTTCTACTTCCCTACTTGTTCTTTTCCTGCAGATCTGGGAGTCACCACCCATGCCCTGCCTGCTCCCCCAACAGCCGAGGGTCTGGTTGCTATCCTTAAATGCCTTAGTGCACTGACCTGAGTCACTGGTCACTTCCCTGAGCTTCATTGTTCTCATGCTTCTACTGGGCTCATTTCTCCTGCCCCACCTGGCTCACAGGAGAATGGGTTTTATAACTTGTGCATTACACCTCACACCACACAGGTGAGACCAAATTTCCTTCAGTTGGCACCAGAGCCCTGGGAAGAGGAAACCTTCCCTGAGACCTGCCCTCCATCCAAAGGTGGGTCGCAGCCTCTGGGAACAGTCACACACGTCATTGTGACCACCATTCTATGGTCGGTCTTCAGGTCTTACTGAACTCTTCTACTGATTGGCCATTTAAGCTTCCTCAACCAAGCTCCCTCTCCTACCCCTAAGGGGGCTCCAAGTTCCTTGAGGCCAAGGCCACCACATCCATCTTTGCCCCCCTGCCCCTTTCCTTTGGACCTAACAAATCCACACCTTTCAAGGGGCTAGCTAGATCATCTTGTGCACCCATTACTTGTTTGTTTTATTTCAACTAGCATTTCTGTCTTGGCAACTGCAGTGATGAGCCGAATCTATTCAACATTAAGTTTTATGGTGACAATAGAACAAAGGCAGAGGGACAGGTCAGCAACAACATTCCAAAGCTGAAAGTACACCCTAGGGTGTTTTAAAGAGACACCAGGGCAAAAGATCTGAAATGGCCACTTATGCAGGAAGGTGCCCTGTCCCCAAGGTGTATAAGGGGCAGGGGAACTGTGACTATTGACACCATCTGTGTGTCTGGTGGGTGTATGTGGATGCATTTGCGGAATTTATAATTTTCCTTGGACTCAAATCCTTTTCACTTACTCTCAGATTGGGCATTAGAGGCCTGCTAAGGGCAGCTTTAGGCTAGACCAAATGGTTAAAAGAATCTGGGAGTGGGGTGGAGAGTTATTTAGTTCCTCCCACAGGTTCTGGACCCCAGAGGTAGCCAGCCTGGCAGGCCGCTGCCTGTCTTTGGTCTGCCAGGTTCTCCATCTCACCATCCCCTGTCCCCAATCCCCAATCAGTGTTGCTATCAAACGTGCCACTGGTCAGCCCATCTGATTCAACTGTTTCTGGTCCAAAGACAAGCCCCTGCCTGCAACAGCTTATCAATGGAGAACTAAGATCTGAATAGTCAGCCCCTGCTCAGTGGTCCTGGGAGGAGCCCTCTGTCCAGGGCCCACCACCCCACTGAAGATCAAGTGGCCATTGATTGGCTCCTTCACTCGCTCACTGATGACTTGGGCAACTGGCCTCTTCTCTCTGTGCCTGTTTCTGCCTCCAGAAAAGAAGATAATAACACCCACTCTCAGGATTGGTTGTGAGCATTAAACGAGAATACATCATTTCCCAAACTTCAGTCGTTCTATTTTCCATCACAATTTTTACCATGTCTGCCTATCACCTGCACTCCTTTTTATTTGGATTTTGTCTCTAAATCAACTTTTAATCATCTCACTTTATTTGGAAAGAAAAAACAAAACTTTGCTAAAGAACACAGAGCCCATACAATAAATAGATCATACAGCCTCTCCTGTCTCCAAATCCTTCAATTCTCGGTCAGGTCAAGCCTCTTTGAGCTAGCTATGTTCTTTTCTAATACTCATCACAATAAATGATTGATTTTTTAAATACAAAGTCCTGTAGGCTGTTGCAGCATGCTTTGGAAGACCCTGCAGGAATAAGCAGTTGGCCTGGGCCCACACCCACGCAAGGCAGGAGGGCAGTGACTGTGGGCTGTGGGGAAACCTCTGCCTCGGGGAGCCACTGGCTATCTGGAGAGCCAGGATGAGGGCCCTCCATAACTTCCCATCCCACCCTCACCCCCTCAAGGAGACAGAGGGACACTGGGGACAAAGAGCCCTAGGTCAGCTGTGAAGCGAGATGTCAGCTCATCCTGGGAGTCCCCTTCAGGCCTCCTGCGAGGTGGTACTTGAGAACCAAGCAATGGGGAGGCTGAGACCCAGGGAAGGAGTGAGGGCAGGATGGCTCTTCAGCACGGCTCCAGCCTCAGGAGCCGTGTGGCCAGGCAGGGCCCGACTCCAGGACCTCAGGGTGGCCTGTCCTAATGAAGATTTAAGTGTTTGGGACTGGAACTTTATCTCTTTTTTTTTTTTTTCTGATTTTTAAAATTTTTTATGAACTTTAGGGAGAGAGAGAGAAGAAGATTAATGTGTTGCTCCACCCACCCATGTTCCCATTGGTTGACTCCTGTACATGCCCCAACCAGGGACGAAACCCACAACCCTGACATATCAGGACAATGCTCTAACCAACTGAGCCACCTGGCCAGAAATGGAACTTTATCTCTTCAAAAACAAGTCAGTCAAGCAGTGCAATGGGGCCTGCACATAACAGTCCTTAACTGTGCTCTGAATCTTCAGCACAGAAGGAAGGCACTTTCACACTCTCTATTTGGTACCTCGCAGCCACCCTATGAAGTATGTCTGTGCCTCGGCATCTACTGGGTGGGGGGTGGGGGATTTCAGGACCCCTGCAAATACCTAAATCCTCGAATGCTCAAGTCCCTTACATAAAATGGTATAGTATTTGCATATAACCTATGCCACTCTCCCATATACTTTAAGCCATCTCTAGATTACTTAAAATACCTAATGCAACGTGATTGGTATGTAAATAGTTGTTATACTATATTATTTAGGGAATAATGACAAGAAAAAAATTCTGTACATGTTCAGTATAGATGCAACCATCTTAGACCAAACTACATAGTACACAACAGCAGTGTAACTTTTTTTCCCAAATATTTTCAATCCAAGGTTAGTTGAATCCACTGATGTGAAACCCACAGATAAAAAAGGGCCAACCGTAGGCAGAGCACCTCCAGGACTATAACCCCAGTTCACAGGTGAGAAAATAGGTGTCCAGAGAGTAAGACACAAACCCCCAGGACAGTATGGAGTGGGAGGCAGTGTGGATATTTACTGAACACCTATTATGTGTTGGCACATTCCCATGCCTTACCTCATTTGGTTCTTGGGAAAGTCCTGTAAAGTATGAACTATTAGCCAAATAAGCAAGGTTAACAATCCTACCCAAGATGTAGCAGACTTGAATGTACTAAGAATTGCAGGCAACTCTCAACTTCCCACCAGGTTGTATTCCAAGATGTGGTCAAAGGCATTTTCCCACTGAAATGTTACTATGGTATTTGGGTTTTCAGGCTAGTACAAAGAGGGTCAATTAACCCACAATACTTTTCTAAAATGTTTTTTTTGTTTGTTTTATGCACTATAAACATTAGAAAAATATTATAATCCAGTACTCAAAACAGAAAAGCAATAGCATTTGACAAGAAAATTACTTTTTGTCTTGAATGCCTGCTTGAAACTCTGAGACAGGTAGGAGAAGGAGCATAGTTTCCCCTGCCCTCCTAATTTAAAATTTAAAGAAGAGGGGGGAAAAAGGTGGGGTGTGTGTGTGTTTAAGGATGGGAGGTGGAGTCGGAGAGGGCACCCAGTAGACAGCAGGCTAGGAAGAAGACAGTCAACCAACTGGGAAGTTGTAAAAGGAAGAAGCAGGTGCCTGGAGCCAGCTCAGTATGAAGGACCCTACATTTCCTCCTGTTCCAGAGGCTGCTTCCCCATGAGGAGGACAGCACCAGCCTCCACAAAGAGATGACAGAATGTACTAGTAAGTCAGGGTGACTTAGAGACACGAGAACAAGAAGGGGAGGAGCAATTCTGCTGGGGGTATTTTCTAGGGAAGAGAAATGTGTTTCCAATGGATAGAACCAGATATGGGTTTAAACTCCTGCCAACCACTTCCTTGGTCAGGTGGCTCAGTTGCTTGGAATGTCGTCCTGTGCACCAAAAGGTTGTGGGTTCAATTCCAGTCAGGGCATATACCTAGGCTGCACATTCAAACCCGGGTTGGGTTGCATACAGGAGGCAACCAATACATTTCTCCCTCACATAGATGTTTCTCCCCTCTCTCTCTTTCTCTCTGCCCCACCCCCATCCCTTCCTCTCTTCTAAAAATCAATAAACATATTCTTGGGTGAGAAATTAAATAAACAAACAAACAAACAAACTCCCATCACCACATCCAAAATTCTGGCAGAGGGGGCAAGAGTGGGGTCTATAGCTGCTGGAAACTCCCCTCAGTCCTCGGAAGAGCAGTCGAGGGTTCTGGATCTTTTGACTCATGACCAGACAGCTGATTCCAGTCCTGGAGCCCCACTGCCTAGCTGCGTGACTGGGTGTGGTTCTTCCCCTCTCTGAGCCTCATTGCCCCCTCACATGTATGGTAACAGGGGGGACATGTAACCAATACATGTTGCCTCCCCGCCTCACCAGCTCTCTCACTTCCCAACGGGGACTGATGCAGCAGCTCTGGCCATAGCCCCCTCCGTTCGCGGTCACCAGGCTGCAATATTTTGACTAAACAAGTGTAAAGAGATGAGAGGCATGATTCTAATTTGAGATCAGAGCCTGGACTGCTGGCCAGGCCGAAGGTGGCCTCTCCCTCCCATCTGTAGAGCCCTCCAGGGGGGTGGGCACATCTCCCAAAGCAAAGCAGAGCAGCCCCAGCCAGGCCACTGAAACTGCCATAACTATCCTGAATGTTCTCAGGTCACATCGGAGTTGGAAAGAGGCTCTCATTCCACAGGGGAGGGAAGGGCCCGGAGAGGGGAAGGGCTTTGTAGTCATATAGGCAGGCACAGGAAGAGCTGGGCCTAGAAAGCAAGTGTCTTAACCTGCAAACAGGTGGCCAGAATCCCCCTAATTAGGAATACTTGCTCATGACCATGAGCATTTGATGACATTGCTTTCAGTCTTTTAAAAATACATATATGTAGTTTTAAACTAACAATTATGTTATACATAAACATATTCTTTTTAAAAGTTGATTTTAGTACCTCCTGGATACATTGTGGTAATTTAGTCTTTGTTGAATGAGTGAATGAATGAATGAATGAATTCTCATTCCCACTATCCCACTTCAAGCCTCAGGTTTTTTATCAGCTCTCCCATGGATGACAACAATAAGCCCTTGTCTGGTTCCCCACTCTAGATGCCCCTTTACCCAGTGCCCTTCCTCCCAACCCCACCCAGTTCTACCACGGCCCCCACAGCAGGGACCCAGGGAGCAAGAAAGGCAAGCAAGGCTGCTCAGAAGAGTCCTCTAATCCTGCTCCTTTCTTGGTCAAGGTTAGCTCTGGGACACCCTTTGAACTGAGCCTGGGATATGTGTGAGATACCCAGATGCCCTCTCCTTGGATCCAGGCCCTAGCGTCCTGCTCAGCTGCTTCCCCACACTAATAGGTGTTCCTCTTACTCAGCCGCTGCTTTTGCCACTGCTTTCCCTCTCTTTTCCTCTCAGTGCAGGGACTTGGAAAGACCCCAAGCGTCTGGGGGGGCTCCAGGTGAATAATTCAGTCATGGAAAATTAAGGCCAACCTGATGAAGGGAATCCTTTCATGGTGTATACGTATATCAAATCATCCCATTGCATACTTTAAATGCCTTAAAAATTTGTCACTTATATCTCAGTAAAGCTGAAAAAAAAAAAATTAAGGCCAGAGCAGGGCCTGAGGGCCTGAAGATGAGGCTTGGCTAGGCTCAGCACTGCTGAGGGCAAGGGGATGAGAGAGTTCTTGGGGGGGGGGGGGGATGCCCTGAGGGTAGGACCTGAAAGATTTCCTGGTAGGAGGTGAGAAGGAGCATCTAAAGGTCAGGAGGAGAGTAAGGTGAGTATCTGATCTCTGAGGTCAGAGTAAAGGGTTTTCAAGAAAGACGGTGTGATCAATGGTGGCAATGCCACTAAGGATGAAAGAAAAGAGGCCTCCACTTCCTGCGGCAGATGCTCACAGACCCTCTCCTGGAACTCAGGCCCGGCTGTGACCATTGACCCTCAGGCTGGTGCTAAGGAAACCTCCCAGTGAGGTTGGATGGGTGTGGACCCTCCACCAAACCCCAGGGACAAGTGCCCAAGACCCCACAGAGCAGAAACAGGGTGGGACGGAAACCAAACAAATTGTTCCTTTAAAGCCCCCTGAAATTCACATTTCAGGAATGTTTGATTTTTGGCTTCTCTTTCCTGCAGCAGGATATTTAAAGAAAACAAATCCTTTTAAGCTTCAACTCCAAAGCAAAGAGCCTTCTGTGCACCTACTTCTGGCCTCAGCTTCAAGAACAAACCTCTTTTACTCTTCGGTCTGGGCTGAGTCCAAGGCAGATAGAGACTCTTGGCCAAGATGGGTGCAGCCCAAGTCCCTGCTGAGGATTCGGAGTGAGTCAGGCACGATCAGACCCTGAGGCCTTTCAGAGGCTTCCACCCCCTGCACCCTGAGGCCAGGCGGCTCGGGTGACTAACAGATGGTGGTGCCAGCTGGAAGCAGAAAAGGCCACATCCCTGCCCCAAACCCAAGTCCAGCCAATTCCTCCCTTGGGACACATACTTGGTAGGGAAGAGAGGGAGCTGAGAAGTCACCCAAGGAAGGTGACCCAGGCTTAGTCTCTCTGGGATTTAAAATAAGATGGCCCATCCTCGGCCATGGCCACTTTCAAATGATTCAAATCCTGAGTCTGCAAACAGAGCCCCAAGGAGGGGAGATGGAGGCCAAAGGGAAAGGCAGTTACTCCTGCCAGGCTCCCGAGCCCGAGCCCGGTCCCTGACTGACTGCTCCCTTTACGGCAGCCCCACGCCCACCCAGTGCCGGCCTGCACCGGGAAGTTGGAGTCCACAGAGTGTCTTCCCACTGAGCACCGTGTGAGCCTGCAGATCTGGGAAGTAGGCAGACCTGGGCTTCCATGTTCCTTCGCAGATGTGGTAACAGCGGCTCTGAGAGGCTAGGGGCTTTTCCAGAGCTACAGCTGCCAGGAAACCGCAGAGCCTGCTTTTTCAACCCAGGTCTTCTGACGCCCAGTCTGCTCCCTGCACAGCATTCCTCTGCCCTGGCCAGGAAAAAGGCCGGCAGGAACATTTCTGTAGTGCCTGAAGAGCACGTATCTGGCAACTAATGGGCAGGGGGCTTGCTTGGTGACCTAATGCACCCCACCTCCACTAATAGCAGACAGACGAGATTCAGGTAAAGGCTCCCAATGGGCCATGGGAAAAGCCCTGCCCAGGGCCTTGTCCACCTCAGGGCTTGTCCCCAGAACAGGAACCTTCTTCCTCTCTGGTCACAGCATCATGCACTCCCAGGTAGTCAGGGCAGGAGGCGCCCCGAGGATTTTCCAGAAAACTCTGCGCTTGCAGAGAAGGAGATGGAGGCTGAAGACTGTCCACAAAAGTAACAGCAGCACCTTCCTCACAAGTTGTTTTGAGGATTACACGAGATAATGCAAGCAAAGCACTTAGCCCACAGTTAGCATTCAAACTGACATTGTTATTCTTGTCCCCGCTGTTGCGATTTTACCCAAGAGAGGAAGGAGTCAGTCCAGGCCTCTGACCCATCTGGCTTCTTACCATGGGGTGATGGTGAGGCTGAGAAGCAAAAGATTGGGGACACAGCCCTGCCAGGTGTCTCCCTAGATGAGTGATTTGTGGGAAGCCTGGAACCCCTACCCCAGAACCCCGGTTTTCTTCTCACTGAGAAATAAGCTGTATGGCCCCCTGCCAGTTTGGGAATCCTCAATGTCAGCAGCAAAATGGCCCAACCAGGAAGCTGCTGGGAAAGCTCAGGTGAGGAAGCCCCGATCAGAGACAAAGGCACCCTGTGCAGGCCTGGCCAGCACTTCTGTGGATTTCCATAACCAGGCCCAGGGGCTTCCAGGAACCACAGTTAAAAGTTATACTTGAAAGTTGTCAGTTTACTTTGTGTTCCTGGAAGCTGCAGTCTGGGGAGGGTGAGGGGAGAGAGGCAGTGAGAGAGTAGGAAGAGCATGAAAGGCAGAGAAAAGAGGAGGAGGAGGAGCAAGGGAGAGAAAGGGGGCAGAGTGGGAAGGTGAGAAGAGGTGAGGCAGCCAGGCACAAAAGAGGCAGTGGAGCGTGCACAGAGACAATGGGGAGAGGGCAGACTGGGCAGGAGCTGTGGGCAGTGGCTCTCAGTGTGGCCTAGACCAAGGCTCAGAACACTATAGCCTATGACTTCCTTCAGCCCTGACACTCTGCCCCACCACCAAACTGAAGCAGCGGGGGCTTTCATGACAGGAATCCCCTCACCCATGTGGGAGGGCAGAGCCCTTGGATGGTCATCTTGCTGTTCCCTCGAAGACTCTCAGCCCACACCCTTATTCCCCTTTGGCCTGGACACAGCAATGTTGGTTGCTTCTCTGTAAAACACCACCACAAAACCCGATGAAGCAGCATCCTTCACCTTTGCTGCCTAGCTACAAGGAAAGCCACACCAAACTGGGCAGGAGCGGGCTGCTGCTGCCGTGTGCCTGGCATCCTAGGCCCCCTGGGTCACAGTGTACCATCAATCAAGCACCTGACATGGGTCAGTGCAGGTGCCAAGCTCTTCACATAATGGCGCTATGAGACACAATTATTCGTCTATGGCAGGAATACCGGGCAGTCTGGCTTCAGAGCCCATGTCTTAACCAGGGCTCTAAATTGAGATAAAATAGAACTGCCTTTGGCTCTGCCATGTAGAAGTAGTGTGACCTTGAAGAAGTGGCTTGTTTGCTCAGGGCTAGTTTTCTCATCTCTAAAATGAGAATAACAGCTTCAGAGGGTGGTTATGAGGATTAAAGCAGGTTTTATGAACCACTTAGCACAGGCCCTGGCAGTGCTCAATAAAAGTTTTGTTCCCCAGTGTGGGGCCCTGGCAAACCTCCAGTGCAGGGCCACACCCCCTCCAGCCACACTCTGCATGTGGGAGCTAAAGAGGAGGACACGGGGCTGATGGAGCATCACCTGGTGCCAGGCACCAGGCCCAGGTGCCCAGGAGTCAGCCAACAAGGGGCTTGTGCCCTGTGAGGTATTAGGATTCTGGCCCCTGATCTCAGGACACTGCTACAAACCCCGCCACCTCACCCCCACCCCATCAGCCCCTGCCCTGCTCCACCCTCAGCCACCTGCAGGGCCCCTTGGGTGAGGCAGGCAGGGCAGAGCAGGACAGGGCAGGGTGGAGCAGGAGGCAGCTCAGGGCAGGGCATCATTATCGCTCCCAGTACAGGGCTGGAGACAGAGTTAAGCTCGGCCTTCTTATCAGCTTCCCAAGCCTTGTGCTGAAATGCAGGCCCTGGCTCTGAGGCATGGGGGCTGGAAGGCAGGGCCCTGTAGTCACTGCCCGAATCCTCCCCACTCTGGAACGGTCCCTTGAGCAGGAATGAGAGAGGCAGCCTGGGAAACAGGGAGAGTACCACCTGCCTTGGAGACTGTGTCATCCTTTGCCCTCTAGTTCTCATCTGTCAAATTGGGGGTGGACGGGCAGTTGGATGATGTGGCCCCCAAGTCCCTGCCAGCTCTAAAGAGTTAGGATTGCATGACCACCTGTGAGGTGCCGTGATCACCTTGTTTATAGATGGCGAACCTGAGCCCAAGCAGAGGACAGACACTTGCCCCCACAGCTCTGGCTGAGAGCAGAGCTGAGTGATACCTGACTCACAGCTCAGGGCTCTGCTCACGCCACATGCCCCAGCCTTCCTTCTAGAATGCCCATGAGGAAAGGACTAGAGGTGATGAGGGGTGGCTGCTTGCAGGCTCCCCATCCCAGGGTCCCACCACCTCCAGCAGGTTCCAGGAGTGGGCTGGGAACCTCTCAGAAGGGCTCCAGACATGTGGGCTCCTGTGGCCCTGTGGGCTAGGGGTCACTCTTCAGCTGCAGCCCAAGGGAAGTCAGGGATAACATGGCCTCCTGATGTGTGGAGAGTAGGTTCTGTCACTGGGTCCTGACAACGCCCCTCCTTTTGTCAGCGGGCCAAGGACTTTGAGGTGTGTCAGAGAATCAAGGGCAAGTTCAGCAGATGGGGAGGGGGTAGAAAGGAAGGTGGGCACAGCTCAACTGAGGCCTCCAGCCTGGCAGGAAAGGATCTCGGGGGTGGGGGGTGGTCAGTACTTAAGAGGGAGAGGATAGGGGAGAGAGTCAAAAGAAGAGGTGGGCTAGGTCCCACTTACCCCTAGAAGAGCAGAAATCCTAGAAAATTCAGGCTGGTAGGCACTAGAGAGACCTACACATCTCAGAGCAGAATCTGAGGAAAGTTATGTCTGTGCCCAGGCTGTCAGAGGAGATGCTCGCAATTGCTCAGGGCTTGGAAGAACTTGCCTGGGACTGGGTGAATCCCCTATGTAGCTGGAGGCAAGGACCTGGTATTAAAGAGAAAACCACAGACTCAAAATGGAGTCACTCGTGCTAAAAGCTCGTGACACCAAACCTAGGTTTCATACTTGATCTACCTGCAGTTTCAACCTCTCCTAGAAATGTAATCTTAACCAGTCTGAAATTTTCTGGCCAAGCACCAATAATGTAATCTGTCATGCAGACCCTCTCCATCTCCCATAAAGAAAACAGGCAATTTGAATGACAAAACTCTTCCCCCCAAAAGACATATGGACCCCAAATAATCCTTTTCCATTTTTTTTTTTTGCTAATAGCCCCACCCTTCTTCCTATAAAAACCTTCTGTTTTGTGCTACTCCTCGGAGTACCCTTCTAGTTGCTAGAGGGGATGCAGCCCAATTCACGCATCATTTAATAAAGTGAATCACATCTCCAAATGTACTCAGCTGAATTTTGTTTTTAACACCAGTAAGTGCAGTCCTAACAACCAGCCACCTGGCTCTGTACCAGTCAGGGCAGGAGGGATGGACAGCTGGGCAGGGCAGGACGGGACTAGGCCTCCCAGCTCCCTGTAGGCTGGGAGTCCGGGCAGCCACCACTCCTGCCAGCCAGGCCCATGACTATTTCCCCACCCAGGCCTGGGCCCAGGCCCCTGGATCTCTTCCACTCTGGCCCAGGCCCTGGCTGCCCCAAGGACTCCCATCTGGGAGAGGGCCTGAGAGCCCTGTGGTGCCTTCTTTCACCAGCCTGGGCTGAGCTGTACCCTTTGAACACAGACAAGAGACTCACACAGATTCATGTTCCACATGCACACCTAGGCTCAAAGGCTGAAAAGGCTTCATATCTTCCTTCCTTTGCCATGTGACCATATACAGCGGGCTTCCCAGGCTACACGAGGCTGCTCCAGCTTTACCTGTAAATGTGGGCCCTAAGAATTTTAAATGTGGCCACGTGAGCCACTTACAGCAAGGCTCAAACCTAGGTGCCTTTTTGTATGCTCTGCACCCCTCCTGTGGACCCATAGGCAATGCTCAGTTAAGCAGGAATGAGAGCTGAGAAAAGGCATGAACCCCAAAGGGGATTGGGACTTCGGCAGACACTGGGACCACGGCAAAGGGGATGAGAAAGAGCTGGAGTCCCTGGGGCTGAGCAAGGCTGGCCAGGAGCTCAGAGAGCCAGAGCCAGTGCAGCCCATGAGGCTGGGCTGGACACGGAAGGGCCTGAGGCTACCACAGCACGTGGTGGTGCGAGGAAGGGGTGGGGGATGGGGCGGGATGCAGCCTTTTGGGGCTCAGCATAGAACTTGAGCCACATCCTGTGCTGTGGGTCACCTATCTCCCAGGGCTGGGCTGGGCTGGCAACTCTGGAGAATGAGTTCCTGCCCCCAACACACAAGCACCTGAGTGCCCACACAGGCACACACACCTCCATAGGCCCCTAGGGTGTTCATTTGACCTCCTTGCCTTCACCACACCCAGGTTTCACATGGATATGAGGGAAGCAGTGTGCTTGGTACCCAACCTCATCTCCTAAGGCGGCAGTTCTGAAACTTCAGGGTGGCTGGATCACAGGAGGCACATCATAAAAATTCTGATTCAAATTCCACCCTGTATGTAATTCTGAGTTGGTGTTCTAGGGGCCCAGGTAATTCTGAGAAGGTGGTCTTTGGAGAAACACTGGGTGCTCTGTTAGCTGTGGAGTGGAGAAAATAGTTATAATCATGCTGCTGTATTCAATGTGTGCCGACTGTGTATACCAGGTGTTTTGCATGAACCACTTCACTCACTTCATCCTCTGACGACCTTCCGGGAAGGTGCCATTATTTCCATTCCCACAGCCACACACTGGCCCCTAAGGGAGCCACATTTTCATGTGCCCAGTCCCCAGTGCCGCTGGCCCCTTTCCTGCAGACTCCCAGGGCCTGGGACCCACCACAGGGACAGGACCTGACTTCCCAATGGGAGGGAGCGACCAAGGTGAGACCCGCTAGCAGGAAAGAAGCAGGGCTGGACTATGATGGAGACCCCCACCCTCCACCTCCCAGGATGAGGCAGCGGGAAAGCCCCCTCCCAGACTGAGGAGGGCTAGCACCAGCCCCCAGGAGGCTCAGGTGCCTCGGGCAGGACCGGGTCAGACTTGATGGATTCCCGGGCCACAGGCGCCCCCTGCAGCCAGACTGGGGTGCGGCAGGCGAGGGCAGGATCTTTCCTGAGGCTGATGGGTTTTCTCTCCCAAGGTCTCCAGCCCCTGCAGGGAGGTGGCCAGGACAGCCATTATGGTTTTTACGGTTGCCCCACTTTAAGGATGAGAGAAATTCTGAGTGCCTTGCCCAAGGTCGCCGAGCCAGCTAGTGTTGGGCCCTCCCCAGAGTCTGTCCCAGCCCCTTAGATCACCCTCCATCCCCAAACTCCCTCACACTCAAGACAGACACACACAGCAGGACAATCGTAGGGGGCACGTAAAGGGTCTTTAATGGACTTTTTGGCGGGGAGAGGGGGGTCGGGGGGAGTAGAGGGTTGACACTCCCCACGAGCGGGGTGGCCAAGAGGAGGGCTCAGAAGGTTAAGTTCCAGTGCAGGGGTTCCTGGCATCACCGGGTGTGAAGAGGCAATCCTCATCTGCGGGCCTCCCGAGGCAGAGGCAGCACTGGGCCTGCGTGGAACTAAACATGCGGTGGGAGTGTGGGGGCTCTTTCCAAGCCCCTGCTTCACAACTCAGGGCCCACCTGCTGGGGAACAAGAAACTATCCAAGCTGACACACCATCCCCAGGCAGAGCACAGGGAGTGGGCTGGCACCACAGAATGTCACTGCACCTCCAATTCATTCCTAATGCTTCACCTCCATATGTTTCATTATTGGACTTTAGAGTAAAAATTGCCTTTAAATAAAGGAATCAGGCCCACCCCCAAAATTATAAATCACTGGGCCAATTTGTCATTATGGCTGAGGAAACTGAAGCCCAGAAAGGGTAGGTGACTGGCCCAAGACTAGCCAGCAAGTGAGCGGTGTCATCTTTGTGTCTCCAGCAACCCTGGTGTATTCTGGAGGGCTGTGACTCCACTCCTAACACTCCTCAGGTCTGTAATCCCCCCGTCCTTGAGCTCTGAGTGCTCTAGTTTCAGAACCAGCCCAACATGGTTGGGGAAAACTCTCCCAACACCTGTACAATCCACAGGTGTCCCTCTCCCAACACACACACACACACACACGCACACGTGCGCGCGCGCACACACACACACACACACACACTACTCACCTCCTGGACAGCTTCAGCTGCTCCACTCCCTGGGGAAGCTTTTCCTGGTTTGTGGAGAGCTAGAGGCTGGGGCTGGTGGCCAGACGCAGGCCCAGGGTGGACTGGGCGACTGAGCACAGAGGAGCACACTGGGAAGTGCAGGGTCTGCATGGGCACCCAGTCTGGCTCCACCACTCTCTGCAGCCAGACAGCTTTGGCCATGTACCTGGTGAGCAATAAACCAGATGGAAGGGGTAGTGCCCACCCCCCAGCCTAGTTCCCATGCCACCTCAACTTGGGGAGCACACAGCCCAGGACTTGCTCTGCAGGGAGCTGGGGCCAGTCTCATCCAGGCTGCAGTGACCCTCTACTCCATTTATTGGGGCAAGAATGCACGGAGGCAAGGAAACCTCAGAGGAATGGGAGCGGTGGGTGTGAAGGCCTGGGAGCTATGCGAAGAGTCCAGGAGAGATGACCCAGCTTCACTCGACCCCACCAGCCCCAGTGACCATGGTTCAGACCTCCGGTTTGCCAACTCACTTGGGTCCCGGTGGTGCACAAATTGTTAAATACCAGTTGCTGGCACAGCCAGGGTCAAAGGGATTGTGTCCCTGCAGGTATTGGCCCTAGTGGGGGGGGTGGCGGGGGGGTAGAGGAGCTCAGAGCCAGGACAATTGGACAGACCACCCCCACTGGCCCTCCCTTCCTGAGCCAGTCAGCCCAGCCTAGCCCAAGGCTGCAGCAAACTTGGAGAGCAGGGAGACCCAAGAGTGAGCTGAGGCCTCCCGCAACCCACTTCTAATTTTCTCTCTCCAGGCAACCCTGGCACTGCACCCGCCTCTCCTGCTTTCTCAGGAATCCTCCCTATCTCTCCGTACGGCCTTCTGCAGCATCTTCCCCATCTCACACACATCCTTTGGCCACGCACATCCTCCTGCTATGTCATTCCAGGTAAACAGTCAGATCTTCCTTTTGCTGACAAACTGCTCCAAAGACAATTCCACATACACACATCCTACTCTTCTACTTTCTTCCTAAACTTGTGCCTTCATAAACCTCACTATCTGGAAGAGCAGTTGTATGGAGCCCTATCCTATTTCCCCAACCAAAATCACATGGCCCTGGAAAATCTGGACTGAAGGTGCTGGGCACCCAATGCAGTAAGGTCAAGCCCCTGGGTACTCTCTTTTTAAAAGATTTTATTTATTTATTTTTAGAGAGAGGGGAAGGGAGGGAGAAAGAGAGGGAGAGAAACATCAATGTGGATGTGCTAGAGAAACATTGATCAGTCCCCTCTCGCACACCCCCAACCAGAGACCTGGCCTGCAACCAGGCATGTGCCCTGACTGGAAATTGAACCAGTGACCTTTTGGTTTGTCATAACCAAAAATGGTGCAGTAGGACCTTCTCCCGCCACCAGCATTCCTGTACTCCCTGCCCCTGTTACTAAGACTTTGATCCTCAACAGTATTCTCCACCAAAAGGAACCAGGATTGTATACAGGGCAGCTGACATCCGGGGGAAGGAAAGTCCAGATGGCTCCAAAAAGCAACACTAACCATTGAGACATTTCGAGTTGTGCCTACTTAAAGGTGTTCAAAGCATTTAAGAGAAAGTTACATTCTATTCACAATTTTAATTAAATTGTTTGAAAAGCTTGATTAAATTTACAATTAGAATTTTAGAGAAATGTTGATTAGATGTATATGAAGTACAGGAAAATGTTAATGGATCAATGTTTAAAGGATTGATAATTATTTAATAAATTCATAAAACTGACTAATGAAGCAGACTGCCTTCCTCTCTCTTCCCACATGGGTCCCTCTGAGACATGAATGGAATCTAACAGCTCTGAAGTTTCCAAACTGTCCCTCTTAATGGCTCCAGACCTGGATCTCCTGGCCCAATCCACTGTTTCAGATGTCCTTACAGTCCACAGACCGAAACCAAAGTGGGCATCTTCTCACCCTCTCTCTTGCCCAACTCCCTGCTGCCTGGCTGCTCTACCCTTCCCCGTCGGATCTGGACATCAGGTTTCTTTCTCGTTCCCTCCCTTTCCTTCTCTTCCAAAGCATTATTGACTCCTTTGTAGGTTTGCTCATTTACTCATAAGTATTTGGGAACCTCAACAATGTTCCGGGCACTGTCCTAGTGGAAAAGTGGGCACAGGCCAGGATGGCAAGGTACAGGCAGAGCAGCAACTGGGCCCGAAGAGGCTGGGGAAGGACCACTGCAGATGTGTCCAGTTTCAGATACAGCTGCATTCAGTTTTAGATGCTGCTGTGTGCAGTAGGGAAAGATGAGTCTGAGGGATGCCTGCCAACTTCGGCCCCCTGGAGAGTGCAGCATCAGTATGACATTGAGGAAAGAGTCTGGACTGACATGGGCTGAGGAAGGCAAAGAATGGCACTAGTGAGCTCAGCCAACTCTTAAAGGAAATATGGCTGAGCTGGAGGGGAGAGTACAGCAGGTGGAGTATACACTTGTGGCATTAAGGGAGGGTTTTGCTTTGCCTTTTTTTTTTTTTTAAGACGTCATTTATTTATTTTTAGAGAGAGGGGGGAAAGGAGAGAAAACATGGATGTGTGGTTGCCTCTTGCACACCCCTAACTGGGGACCTGGCCCACAACCCAGGTATTTGCCCTGACTGGGAATCGAACCAGTAAACTTTCGGTTCTCAGGCTAGTACTCAATCCACTGAGCCACACCAGCCAGAGCTGCTTCACTTTCAAGATAAGAGAGGCATGAACATGTATAAATGATGATGGGATGGAGTGGCAACAATAATAACAGCATATACAGCACTTACTTGTGCCAGCCACAGTTCTGTGTCTTATCTATATTAATCCATACTGCACCTCCTTTACAGATGGGAAAAAGGAGGCACCAGGTAGCTAAGTAACATACTCAAGATCTCCCTGCTGATGTGTTGTGGAGCTGTGATTTGAGTTTATGTGGTCTGGATCCAGAGCCCTTGTTATCAACCACCAAGTAAGTTACTGTCAGGGGATGGAGATAGGATGAGGGGACCTAAAATGGGGACTGCAGGTAATGGGAAAGAGCCTTGCCTGGTGAATCATGGAGTGCAGACCACATTTAGGTTTCTTAGGCTAAAGATCCTGGGTTGGGAGGGCCCCATTCTGAGCAGTGGAGGGAGGGCAGGCCTATGACCTGCCTGGGGTTGGAAGAACCAGAGGATGTGGGAACGGAAAATGCTGCTCAAGAGAAGCTGAAACAATGGACTGAGAGAAAAGAGAGGTAGACCACGTGGGGCTAATGAGTAAGGGCTGTGCAAAGGAGTCACAGGTGGGCTGAGAACCAAATACAGGTGGAGTGGCATGATTGGTGACAAGAGGGTGGGAGATGGTGGGCAAAGAGGACTCCTCTGTTCTTTCAGGTGTCTCAGTGACTCCAGCCACTCCCTCATCAAAGTGGCACACTACAATCTTCCTAAAACAGCCTTTTGAAGTCATTGTCTTACTGAGGAAATCTCATGGCAAGAATGTCTACTTTAACCACTCCTTAACACTATACTGGAAGTTCAAGACATTGCAGTAGGAAAAGAAAAAGAAATAAAGCCATAATGTTGGAAAGGAAGAAATAAAACTGTTCTTATTCACAGATGACACAGTTTTCTATGTAGAATCAAAAAAAAAAAGTTATTAGAATACATGAGTACAGCAAAATTACAAGATTCAAGATGTATATATAAAAATCCACTGTATTTTCTTTTATGGTCATGCAACACATAACAGCAGACTGCATATATAATGGTGGTCCCAATTAGGTTATAATAGAGTTGAAAATTTTCTATCATCTAGTGATGTTGTAGCCATTCTAACATCATAATGCAACACATTACAACTACCTACACTATTCAGTACAATAACATACTGTACAGGCTTGAAGCCCAGGAGTAATAAGCAATACCATACAGCCTAGGTGTGTAGTGGGCTATACCACCTAGATTTGTGTGAGCGCACTCTGTGATGTTTATAGAACAACAAAATTACCTAATGATGCACTTCTCATTATGTATCCCCACAGTTAAGTGATGCATGACTCTAATAATAAACAAATGGAAATGAAATTTAAAAAATTATAATTGCACAAAAAAATGAAACACTCAGAAAAAAATGTAGCATAATATATGCAAGATTTATATGTGGAAAACTGCAAAACACTAAATAAATGGAGAAGTATAACATGTTCATAACAATTTTCCAAATTCATATATAGGTTCAACACAATCCAAATGAAAATCTCAGTAAACTTTGTTCTAGAAATTGACAAACAGATTCTAAAATTTATGTGGAAAATGAAAGGAACTAGGATGGCCAAAAGAACTTTGGAAAAGAACAAATTTGAAGAACTCACATTGCATGATTCCAAAACTTAATATAAAACTACTAATTAAAATAGTATGCTTTTGGTGAAAGAATACAGAGCCCCAAGTACACCCACACCTATATAGTCAGTTGATTTTTGGCCAATGTGCAAAAGTAGAAAGATAATCTTTTCAACAAATGATGCCGGAAAAACCCATATGCAAAAAAAAAAAAATCTTAACCCATCCTTGCATCATTTATAGAAATTAATTAACTGCAGTCAGTTTTTCTCCCTGCCAACCTGGCAACCACTGATGTGTTTTCTAGCCCTATAGTTTTTCCTTTTCCAGAGTCTCAAAAATTAACCCAAAATAAATTACAGGCCTAGCTATAAAATCTAGATGAAAACACATTTTTAAGTCTTTTTTACTTTGAGTTAGGCAAAGATTTTTTAATTACAACACCAGAAGCACTATCCATAAAAGAAAACCTGGTCATGTTCTTCATAAAAACTTAAAACACTGTTTAAAAAATGAGATGACAAGCTCCAGGCTGGGAGAAAATATCTGAATCCAGAATATATAAAGAACTTTTAAAACTCAATAGTACAAAAACAATCTAACTTTCTTAATGTGCAAAAGATTGGAACAGACTTTTAATCAAACCCATTTATATGACAAAGAAGAATATGAAAAGATGCTCAACATAATTAGTCATCATAAAAATGAAAACTAAAACTACAATGAAATACTTCTACACATTTATTAGTCTAGCAAAGATTAAAATACAAAAAGCAACTGACAATGCCAAATGTTAGTGAGGATGCAGAACAACTGAAATTCTCATTCATTGCTTTGGGAATGCAAAATGGAACAGTCATTTGGAAGGCGTTCTGGCACTTGCTGAATGGATACACAAGCTGTGGTACACCTATATGATAAAATACTACACAACAACAAAATCAAAGAAACTACTGATACAGACAATAACATAGATGGATATCAAATGCGTTATGCTAAGTAAAAAAAGCCAGACTCAAAAGGTTTTGATTCCATTTATATGGGACTCTGGAAAAGAAAAAACTATAGGGCTAGAAAACATATCAGTGGTTGCCAGGTTGGCAGGGAAAGAAACTGACTGCAAAAGGCCATGATGGAATGTTGGGGGGTGATGGAAATGTTCTAAATTTTGGTTATGGTGGTGGTTAGAGGACTGTATGGTTAGTCAAAACTCATATAATTGTAAACTTAAAGAGCGTGAATTTTAGGGTATGTTAAGAAAAGAACCCTATCATGGCTCCTAGGATTCCACTGCACCAAGATCAAATTCTCCACCTCACTTTCTGGGCCTTGTAAATCTGGCCAACTCCACGCAGTCCACTTGACTTCTATGCCATCTTCTGCTCCACTTAAGACTATTTCTTCTCCACCCTATCCTCATCCCAGCGACCTGCCTTTTTGCAAGCTGGCCCCTCACCGGCAGTGCTCTCCCCTGTCTTCTGCCCATCCAAAATTACTAAGTGGTAGTCCTACCCTCCGCTGTGGTTGTGCCTGAACTGTCAGTTCCCTCTGAATCTGTGCTACACAATGTAGGACAGGCCCCTCAGAGTGTTCACAGGTGTCTGGCAGGTGTTATTCTGATTTCAGGTTCTTTATCAACGCAAGCACAAGATGGGGACTTATCTGTACACAACCCCGCACACACACCAAAACAATGCACATGTGGCTCAGTGTATGCAGGAGGGGGAGTTACCACTGAGCGGCGGAGGAGGCGAGAGTTGAGCTCAGTCTGGGTCTGTAAGGGCTAATGAAGCACCTTCGAGGAAAATCAGGCCATCAAGAACCAGGGCAGTGGAGAAAGAGCGGAAAGTGCTGAGGGGCCGGAGGGGCAAGGCGACCACCCACAGCCGATATAGTGGCGCCTGCTGGGCCCCGCATACCTTGCCCTTGCAGGAGCGCTGGGCCGCGCTCACGGACAAGGCCTTGATCAGCAGCAGCAGGAAGAGCGGCACCAGGAAGCCCGAGACAGCTACAGCCACGCGGATGCTGCGCACCAGCTAAGGATCGGCGCCTCCCGACGGTCCTCCCGGGCCTCACCCCTCATCCCCGACTCTGACCAAGCAGCCCGGTCCACAACCACCCTGTCTATCTGCTCCCCGCACTCCAACCCCGCGTAAACCTCACCCGACCCTGCTATCCGAGCGCGCGCCACCTTTGGCTACCCCTATTCTTAACCCTGCTGGATTCTCACCTCTTTGCAGTTGCTCCTAGGCCCGCCCCTCCCTGGCCCCACCCGCCTTCACCTAGTCCCTGCTTGTCTCTCTAACCCCTCCCATCGCTAACTCTGCTCCCGGAATCCTGGCCCTCCGCTGTTCCTGAGCTCCCTGCTGATCCCTGCGTCGGCCCAGCGGCCAAGCGGATACGCGACAACCTTGTCGATGTAAAGGAGCTGTTGAGTCGTGCGCAGCAAGATCAAGCAGGTGACCAGCGTGGCGCCCGAGTAGAGGCATAGGGACAGGACGAGCAGCAGAAAGATTCGGAAGTTGCGGTGACTGATGCAGTTATTGACCCACTTGCAGTGATGGTCAAAATCCTGGGCCAGAGGGAGACAGGACAGGCCTGTAGGATCCGACCTCTGGCCCAGCCTCCTTTACCCCTAAATCTGAGGCCTTACCTTCTCACATGGAGCCACCTGCCCATGGCCCCTACCCTCTAGCCCCAACTGAGCCACAAAGTCCCTAACGGTGGCATTTCAGTGGTTAGAGCGCTATTAGGGCTCTGTGGATCACAGGGTGGCCCGTGGGGGCCTTTAGAGACAAAGCCTGCCTGGTCTTCTGTAGAAGACATACTGTTAGCTTTAGGCAGGATATAGTGGATCTCTGGGCATCTGTTTTCTCATCCATGGGATGAGGAGAACAAGAACACCTTGCCCAACCGGCCTTTTAGGGTTGGAAGGACTACACAAGATAGCACATTTGTAAACCTCTGTGGGCTATGCTGTTACGGCTACATAGGCGAGATTGAACACTCTGAAGCGGTGTATAAAGTTAAGCAAAGGATTTTTAATATTGGCCAGGAGTTGGGCAGACCCTGAGCAGGTCTCTAACATGCTCCAACCTACAATGGAGTCTAAACGCTGGGTTTTTATACTGGTGCAGTCTCTTTGTTTCTTCTTTGGCGGGAAACAGCCTTAGGAAGAGGGGGCTGGGCTGGACTGCAGGAATGTCTTGGCAGTAACAGGAACAGAAATTCGCAAGGCTAAAGGTTATCTTCGACAGCAACACAGCTCTTCAGCCAGGGACGAACTCCCTGTGAGGCAATTTATTTTCAAAGGGCTAGACATTCTGCAAAGCACAACCTTCACAAATGCTATAAACCAGACACAACAAGCAAGCAAATGGGAGGTGATAGAGGCTGAAGTCCTTTTAGCTTGTAAATCACTAATTGCTATAACACTCCTTCTTACATTCCTTTTTCCAAGGCCTTTTAGCAAGTCCTTGCTACTTCTTACAAAGAACATTTAAAGCCCTTACATACTTACATATTGAAACTTTTTACAGGGAATATTGGGTGCCCCTACAATGCAAGTGAGAAAGACAAGCACTCAAGTCAGGGTTTGAGCCAGTCTAAGTCCGAGGGTCCTGGGTATCTGCTGCCAGCAAGCTGGGGGTGGGGGTGGGGGGTGCGGTGTGGAGGGGTGAGGTAGGGCAGGGGTACTTTTCCTTCTCCTGGCCTGACCAGGCCAGCAGAGATGTGGATGCCCCTTGTATGTCAGCACCTGTGCAGGTAAGGGCCAACTTCCCAGGAAAGGTGCAGGCGAGGGCACAGAGGCCGTGACTGCATGAGTGACCAAGAGTGGCTGGGAGTTACTGCCACCCTTGGCCTTTAGCGGTCCCTGAAGTGATTTCATAGCCACCACTGGCCCCTACATGAGTGAGCTTCCTGGTCGCTACCAGGTAATGGGCTGGGAGGTGGGGCACAGTGGGCAAGTGAGAGGGGCCCGCACCTCCACACAGACATTGCACAAGGGGCAGTGGTAGGTCCGGGGTGGGCGATGGAAGCAGCACTTCTGGCACCACTGCAGACGGAAGGCTCTGTGGTTCACCCATACCACGAGCACCGTCATGGGACCCTGTTCGTTGGAGCCTGGCATGGGAAGAGGATTGGGCAGTATCAGGAGGCTCTTCTGTTTGTCTCTTGCTGGTGGGGGGAGCCCTGCAGTATTACTTGGCCCCAGGAAGGGTAGGGAGGAGGTGGGCAGGAGAATTCCTAGTTGCTACAGACCAAGCTGACCAAACTTAGAGAGGCTGGCTGTCAAAGGGAAGCCTGGTTTCCTCCAGAGGCCTCATGTGAGAACTCAGGCTTTGGAATCATGACTAATGCTTTAAGGATTTTGTGCAGTAGGAAGGAGGAAGAGAGAACTGAGTGCAAAGAGCTGGCTTCTCTCCCCAACCTGGCCCACCCCACCCAAGGCTATTGGAAAACCTCCAGAATTCTGTTTTTCCACATCTCAGGCCCTGAGAAATGAAGTGCCAGAAATAGGGCCCAAGCAAATGAGGACTTGGGGTGGACAGGTCCTGAGGCCATAGCAGAAGAAATGGGAGGGGCACTTTAGGAATCATTCCTATAGGCAAGAGCCCTTAGGGTGCTGCCTCCTTCTCCCAGGGGGCCCAGGTCTCACCTCGATGCAAGATGCCAGGGTCTGAGAAGTTGAGTGAAACAAGACTGAAGAAGGAGAGGACAAAGAGGGGACCAGTGACAATGGGAAAGACCCACTCCCTGTTCTGGGCCAGCCACCTGCAACTGAGACCAGAGCAGGACTCAGCCCTGATCTGGGGTGGGCCTGGAGCTCCCACCAGGACCCAGTTCACTTCTCAGGACCCACAGACCTGAAAGCCTGCTCTAAATACCCAGGCTAGTGACAGAACCATAGAGGCTTCACCAGATGTCCCCCAGGGTTACCAGCCACCTGCAGCTCCCAAATGCACCAAGGATACTGTACATCTGTGCCTTTGCACATTGGATTCCCTCTGCCTAGAATATCCTCCCTTCTCTGAGCCCTTCTTCTGAACTTCCCCTGCATTTGTACTATCAGTATCTGTTTTCCTTTCTCTCTCTGTAAGAAACCTGCCAGCTTGTGTGGTAGACTCACAGGAATGCAAAGAAGAGGGCACTGAAAACCAGCAGCAGCACAACATTGAAGGCAGCAAACAATCTGGGGAGGACCCAGGGAGATGCGGCCTGAGGTGGGGGGTGGGGCTCCTTCAGGAGCCACACGGCTGGGCCTCTCGTGCCCCCAGCAGAGATCAGAGCCACCAGGCTCCCTCTCCCCTGTTGGCTCCAGGAGCCCCATGGCCACAGCACCCCCCTCCCCCAAGCCACAGATCTGGTTGGACGGAAAGAAGTCCCAATATGACATCACAAAGGCTGAGGAGAATGGGGGCAGGGGGCTCTTCAGCAGAACTGTCTGCGGCCTGTGACTGTCACTTGCAATATCAAACCCACCCCACTCCTACTTGTGCTGGGGACTGAAAGGTCCTGCTCCCCCAGGGAGGTCAGCTTCAAGACTCCATGAGGTTAAAGAAACATATGGGGAGAAGGTGAGTGATTTTAGTCACCTTTTAAGGGCCAGTGCTAATTGAAGCAGTGCTTAGTGCTCACTCTATTTCCATTTTGTTATTACAAATTTTCACTTTGGGGAGGGGCAGCTAAATAATTTTCCAGCTTTCCTCATTTCCATGGTTGGCTTCATGACACAATTCTGGCCAATGAGACGTAAGTGAATGTCTGTTGAGGGTTTCTAGAAAAGTTTTTGCCTTCCTGACAAACACGGGAAAAGACATGGTTGGCACAGCTCTGTTCCTCCCTTCCTGTGTTGAACCTAGACATGCTGGATGGGGGTGCCACCCATGAGGCCATAAGTCAACATGCTACACAGACAGAATGATCTTGATGACATTGTTGAACTGCTGCCCCAGCCTTGAATTGCCTACCTTTGAGCTGCTTGTTATGTAAGAAAATAACTGGGTTTTCCATGACCTGCTATGGCCATTTGTCATTTGTTTTAGCCATTGAGCATCTGAATCCTTGTGTGTTGGGAGGATTCCCCACAGTGTAAGCCCTGATTAAAGGCAAAGACCATTTCCCTGTCCCATTTGGAGCTAAAAATGCCAGACACTCACATTCAAAGCCTCCCTCACAGTTAGAACACAGGCCTGTGACCCAGGTGTCTCAGAATGTCTCTCACAGAGTCTGCTGCAATGCAGCAGCTCCACATGTTGTCAGGGCACCTGCATGTTGAAGTGTAACGGCCATTTTGCATGTCACTTTAATTTCAATAGATTACATTACTCTTAAACATGGATAAAATTTATAATTTCAAGATTCCTACTTTTGAATTCGACTAAATGAACTGGAACATTTTGAGGAAATTAATTTGATTAAAAACTAAAAGCGAAAATTCCTCATCAACACAAAATTATTGTTACTTGTATTTTCTGGTCCAGAGAAACATTTTTTCTTTCTGTTTGTTCTGATAATCTTTCTATTTATTTCAGGACATAATATACTTTTTAAAAAAGATTTTATTTACTTACTCTTAGAGAGAAAGGAGGGCAGGGAGAAAGACATGGAAAGAAACATCAATGTGTGAGAGAAATATCATCAAACAGTTGCCTCTAACACTTGCCCTGACCAGGACTAGGCCCACCACTAGAGCCTATGTCCTAACTTGGAATCGAATCAGCAACCTTTTGCTTTGCACAATGATGCATAACCAACTGAGCTACACCAGTCATGGAAGGACATAATATATTTTTTAGATCCATAGATGATACTAAGTTATAACCCTGTTTAAATATCCGTAAGGTATTTTATTTTTACAAAGATAGGTTCTAAAAATTATAATAAAATCTCATAGATTAATAATAATAATATTCATCAAAATTAGATTAAGATATAGGTCATGGTTCTCATTTATTGTTTTGGCATTAAAGATGTTACAAAGATCCATACATAGAATACCATCAAGTATCCCAACATTTACAGACATAGGTGTTGTCAAATAGTCTTTCTCTGATTTTAGGAAGGAGACACAGTCCAAATTGTATTTCTTAACTACTGACATTGTTTTTTTTTTTTTAATATGCCTTATTGATTATACTATTACAGTTGTCCCAATTTCTTTTCCCTATGTTCCCCTACACCCAGTAACCCCCTTCCCTACAGCTGTCTCCGCTCCCATCTTAGTCCATGCCCATTGGTTGTGCATATATATAGTTCTTCTCAACATCTTCCTGTCTACTCCACTCCATCCTACTATGTTTCTTAATTCCTGTACCATCTCCCTCCCTTTCTTCCCTTCCCCCTCCCTGCTGACCTCCCCACAAAATGTTCCCTATACCTATAATTCTTTTCCCACTCTCATTGCCTACTTAGTTTGCCTTAGTTTCGATTCCCAAGCTTCTGTTGTTGGTTGTTGTGATATAGTTTTCATTTTAATGTTCAGTTTTGATCCTCTTTCTCCTAAACAAGTCCCTTTAACATTTCATATAACAGTGATTTAGATCTGATGAACTCCTTCAGTTTTACTTTGTCCTGGAAGCACTTTTTCTGCCCTTCCATTCTAAATGACAGCTTCACTGGATAGCGTAATCGTGGTTGTAGGTTTTTGCTATTCATTCCTTTGAATATTTCTTGCCAGTCCCTTCTTGCCTGCAGAGTTTCTTTTGAGAAATCAGCTGACAATCTTATGGGGACCCCTTTGTATGTAATTCTCTTCTTCACTCTTGCTGCTTTTAAGATTCTCTCTTTATCCTTAATTTTTGACATTTGGATTATAATGTGTCTTGGTGTGGATCTCCCTGGATCCAGATTTTTGGAACTCTGTGCTTCCTGGACCTGTAAGTCTATTTCCTTCCCCAAGTTAGGGAAGTTCTGCTTTATTATTTTTTCACATAATTTTTCAATTTCTAGTTCTTCTTCTTCACCTTCTGGCAACCCTATGATTCAGATGTTGGCCCGCTTATAGCTGTCTGATAAGTTTCTGAGCCTCTCCTCATTTTCTTCACTTCTCGTTTCCTGTTTCTGCACTGGTTGACTGTTTGTTCCTTCCCCATGTTCCTATTTGTTGATTTGATCCCGGGTTTTCTTGCCCTCACCACTAGTTTCGTATGTGTTTTTGTTCATTTCAGAAGGACTAGCCTTTGTTCCTTCCCTGTCTTGTTTAAGATTTGCTGTTAGGTCTATAAGCGCTTTTATAACCAAAGCTCTGAACTCTGCCTCAGAAAGATTTCCTATCTGCTGCTTTGTTAAATTAGAAATTTGCTGTCTGGTCAGCTGCGTGACTGGGATCTCTATCATGATCTGTGCCATCCTGACAGTTTTGTGTTTACCTTTGCTTCCTGGGTGGGGCTATCACACCTCCTACGCTATAGGGGGTGGAGCCCCGTGCACTCGTCACTACAAGGTGGCCCTTCTCACCACTCTGTGGTGTTTTGTGTTGGGGAGCAGGGGTCCAAGATGGATTCCTGCCGTTCACTCTCTGCTGAGAGACCAGGAGGCCTCCTCCTCCGTTCCCATGCCCTCCGGCCCTCACAATCTGAAGCAATGGTGGTCTGCCTTTCCCGGCGTTCGAATCGCAAGCTGATGTGTTTGGTCTGCACCTGGGGGTGCTCCCCAGACGCTTCTCACCTCCCCTTAAATACGGGTGTCTGTGCTTACCGCCGTCCCACCGCCGTCACCGCAGCTGCCGCCACCAGCACAGCTTGACCTCTCCACCCCAGCTTTGTCCCTCCTACCCGTCCAGATGAGCACCACTTCCTTATAACTTCATATGTTGGACTTCCACGTAGCTTTATTTTCTGGAACTTCTGGTTATTTCTGGTTTTGCGGTAGTTGTATTCCTTCTTAGTTGTGGAGGGAGATGGAGTATGTCGGTCTAGGCCTCCATCTTGGCTGAAAGTTGTCTCCTCATCTTGACAGGCTCCTGTTTGTTTGCTTTCACATCCCAGGTAGAGCTGTCGCTCCTGTTAGGTTGTATGGAGCAGAGCCTTAGGGATTCATCAGTACAGGGCGACCAGTTTCACCACGTTGTGGTGCTGTATGTAGGGGAGGGGTCTTAGAGGGAACAATGCCACTTCCCCAGCACTCACCCCTTTTCCAGGCACTTCTCCCACTTCCATATGGGACTGGAACCCCTCTAGCTGTTGCCCTGGCTGTCGTTCCCAGAGTGGGTGGGTCCGTGGATGCTCTAGGACCATGGGAGCCCTTTAAATAAGCAGACTCTGCTGAGAGACTGGCAGTTTCTGCCTCTGCCCCAACTCCCACTGGTTTGCACAGTCAGAAGCAATGAGGCTTGATTTTCCCCAGTGTTGGGACCATAAGCTGTATGGTCTGCTGAGAAGCTGGGAACACAACACCAGATGTTCCTCCTGACTTTTTAAAACATATAACTGTGCTTTCCACTGGCCTTCCACTGCCACCGCTGCTGCCACCACCACACCGCGTTCTCTTTGCCCCAGCTCCGCCCCTCCCACCTGTCTGGATGAGTATTTCTTCTTTATATCTGTGTTTGCTGGACTTCCATGAAGCTCGATGTTCTGGAACTTTCGGTTGTCTCTAGTTTTGTGGCAGTTGTATTCCTTCTTAGTTGTGGAGGGAGATGCAGCATGTCTGTCTACGCCTCCATCTTGGCCGGAAGTCTAAGCCTTTCTACAACTACTGACATTGTTACCCAACAAATTAGGATTCTGTCACCTACTGCCGTACACAAGCATAACACAGTAATTCGTGGGGAGAAAAAGAGGTCTTCATTAAAAGGTTTCCCAATTTGGGGGCGTGGAGAATACCCAGCTCCAAGCCTTTCTCTTCTGCAAAACAGAGAATGAAGCCAGCCACCCCATGGACCAGAATAAGTGTCCAGACACCCCACTCCATTCTCATATGTCCTCCTGGTGCCCAAGGCTGTTATGTGAACTGGTCTCCATCTCATCTCTCCAGCTCTTTCTCCCTGGAGTGCGCACTTGTGGGACTGGCATCTCCATTGCTTTGCCGCAGCTTCCTGCCTCTCACAGGGCCAGGGTGTGCTGCCAGATCAATGCAGCCAGCAATCAAGGCTCTTCATGCTCCCTGGCTCTGTGAATGTTTCTGGCCTGTGCATCTGTGTCCTTCTCTCAGAGCAAGAGAGTGGGAGCAGTTCAGGATCTACGCTGTCCTCCACAAACCTGCTCCCAACCAGGCAAGAAGGGCAAGACTACAGCCAGGAATGCTCCAGCTTCCCTGCACCTGGGCAAGTGAGGGGAACATGTGCCTTCTATTAAAATCTCCCACCCCCAAATCCTGTGCACTGTGGAAGTGCCCAGCTTGTCAGCCAATCTAGGCTAATGTCCATCACGTGCATCAGCCCACAGAGCATCTCTGCCCCTCCTCCTGCCACCATGATCTGGAAGTGGGTAGTAGGGTTTTTAGCCATGCTCAGCAGCACAGAGTCTCTGCCCCAGGTGGAGCGTTGCCATGTTCACCTCCAGGACACATGTATGTTGTGACCTTTTCAGCTCGCACATGCTCTGTGCAAGCAATGTCACAAGCTGCCTTACTTGTTTACCCTGTCCCAGGGGTATGGAAGTATGTCATGTGGTTCTGGTCTTGATTTCAATCCTGCCGCCTTCAGCACTTCCTGACCCCTCTCAGCGGGATCCCTCCCCTCTGCCCAGGGATCTGGGCAGATCCCCCCCTGTTACAACATGATTAACTTCGATACACAGCATTACTATTTCTCCTACTGGGGCAAATTCTCATTTTCTCAAGTCCTTTTCCCCAACTTTTATGGAAATAAAACATCATATTTTCAACCTTCAAGTGAAAATGTTATCCTCATATATTTACCAGGTTGGTATATTCCCATATATGCTTTTCATTTACAACAGATACTAAGTTCTTCATATATATTAAGATCTGTCTGTAGGTGGCACTGTGAGGTGCTTCTCAGACTGCTTTCCAGAAATAAATAACTTGAACCTTGAGCTGCTAGAATAATCTCAGTTTGGGGGATTGCTCCCGCCAAAGAAAATTGCTCACCCAGGTGCCGCCTTCTTCCAGGGGTGGCTTGCATCCAAGGAATGGCCAACATGAGGCCATAAATGCCCACTTTTCCTCAAAGAAGGACAATTCTAAAGGGCTATCCCAGTCCCCACATGACCTTCCAGGTAGCTGAGGCTTTTGTTGGGTCCTAAATACAAATCGACTGCTCCTTTTACTTAATCCTATTTTCTTGCCTCTCACCAGTGCTGACACTCAAATCATTCTCTAAGAAGTATCCTGTATGCTAATATCTAGAGTCTGTTTGTAGACTTTTTGTTTCATTAATTTACTAAATTTAGCACCATGTATTTCAATTTTGTGTAGCTTTAGAATTCTGGGGACTTTTTGCATTTTTAGTTGACATCATTTGACTCCCTAAAGTTTTGATGTTACACAGTTAAAAAAAAAAAATTGTAGCACAAAAACATTTTCTAATGAAAATGAAATAAAACCTCACTCGAAGATCATTTTTTATTTAAACTGGCATCTTTTCCCCCATCTCAGCTGCAATGTAAAACAATGCCAAGTGCAAAGTGAATTTTAAAAATTTTCAAAAGAAGCAGAATTTTATGATGTTAATAGAAGCGATATTAGAATACCATTTAAGTCACCTCAAAAGTCTACACTGCTGACTTCTGGCCAAGATGGAGGCATAAACAGACATGCAGCATCTCCCTTCACAACTAAGAAGGAATACAACTACCTCAAAACTAGAAACAACCAGAAGTTCCAGAAAGTCAAACTACATGGAAGTCCAGCAAACAAAGATATAAAGAATAAATACTCATCCAGACAGGTAGGAGGGGCAGAGCCCCGGCAGAGAAGACACAATGTGGTGGTGGCAACAGCGGCAACAGCAGCAGGCTGGCGGAAAGTGCAGTCACACGTTTTAAAAAGTCAGGAGGGACACCTGGGGAGCATTCCCAGCTCCTCATCAGAGCAGCTCACTGTCCCAGCTCCAGGGGAAATCAAACTTCATTGCTTTTGACTGTGCAGAGAAGTGGGTGTTGAGACAGAGGCAGAAACTGTCGGTCTCTCAGCAGAGTCCGCTTGTTTAAAGGACTCCCACAGACCTAGAACGTCCGCAGACCCACCGCTCTGGGAACGACAGCCAAGGCAGCAGCTAGAGGGGCGGCAGTCCAATGTGGAAGTGGGAGAAGTGCCTGGAAAAGGGGTGAGTGCTGGGGAAGCGGCACTGTTCCTTCTCAGACTCCTCCCCCACATGCAGCGCCACAACGTGGTGAAACAGGTCGCCCATTACTGACGAATCCCTAAGGCTCCGCCCCGTACAATGTAGTAGGAGCGACAGCTCTCCCTGGGACATGGAGGCAAACAAACATAGGAGACTTCCAGCCAAGATGGAGGCCTAGACTGACACACTCCATCTCCTTCCACAACTAAGAAGGAATACAACTACCACAAAACCAGCAATAACCAGAAGTTCCAGAAAATAAATGGAAGTCCAACATATGAAGTTATAAAGAAGTGGTGCTCATCTGGACAGGTAGGAAGGGCGAAGCTGGGGCGGAGAGTTCAAGCTGTGCTCTCCACGGCAGCAGCAGCAACAGCAGCAGGACAGTGAAAACGCCACAGTGTGGTGAGACGGTTCACCCAGTTGTGACGAGTGCACAGGGCTCCGCCCCCTATAGCGTAGGAGGTATGACAGCCTTGCTCAGGAAGCAAAGATAAACACAAAACTGTCAGGATGGCACAGATCATGATAGAGATCCCAGTCACGCAGCTGACCAGACAGCAAATTTCTAATTTAACAAAGCAGCAGATAGGAAATCTTTCTGAGGCAGAGTTCAGAGCTTTGGTTATAAAAGCGCTTATAGACCTAACAGCAAATCTTAAACAAGACAGGGAAGGAACAAAGGCTAGTCCTTCTGAAATGAACAAAAACACATACGAAACTAGTGGTGAGGGCAAGAAAACCCGGGATCAAATCAACAAATAGGAACATGGGGAAGGAACAAACAGTCAACCAGTGCAGAAACAGGAAACGAGAAGTGAAGAAAATGAGGAGAGGCTCAGAAACTTATCAGACAGCTATAAGCGGGCCAACATCCAAATCATAGGGTTGCCAGAAGGTGAAGAAGAAGAACTAGAAATTGAAAAATTATGTGAAAAAATAATAAAGCAGAACTTCCCTAACTTGGGGAAGGAAATAGACTTACAGGTCCAGGAAGCACAGAGTTCCAAAAATCTGGATCCAGGGAGATCCACACCAAGACACATTATAATCCAAATGTCAAAAATTAAGGATAAAGAGAGAATCTTAAAAGCAGCAAAAGAGAAGAAGAGAATTACATACAAAAGGGTCCCAATAAGATTGTCAGCTGATTTCTCAAAAGAAACTCTGCAGGCAAGAAGGGACTGGCAAGAAATATTCAAAGGAATGAAAAGCAAAAACCTACAACCACGATTACGCTATCCAGTGAAGCTCTCATTCAGAATGGAAGGGCAGAAAAAGTGCTTCCAGGACAAAGTAAAACTGAAGGATTTCATCAGATCTAAATCACTGTTATATGAAATGTTAAAGGGACTAGTTTAGGAGGAAGAGGATCAAACTATGAACATTAAAATGAAAACCATATCACAACAACCAACAACAGAAGCTTGGGAATCGAAACAAAGACAAACTAAGTAGACAACGAGAGTGGGAAAAGAATTATAGGTATGGGGAAAATTATGGGGGGATGTCAGCAGGGAGGAGGAAGGGGTGAAAGGGAGGGAGATGGTACAGGAATTAAGAAGCATAGTAGGACGGAGTGGAGTAGACAGGAAGATGTTGAGAAGAACTATACGCACAACCAATGGGCATGGACTAACATGGGGGATGACTGAAGGGAGGGATGTCACTGGGTGGAGGGGAACAAAGGGAAAAGAAACTGGGACAACTGTAACAGCATAATCAATAAAGAATATTAAAAGAAAAAAAAAAAACCTAGAGACAACAAGAAGTTCCAGAAAATCGAGCTGCATGGAAGTCCAACAAACAAAGACATAAAGAAGAAATACTCATCCAGACAGGTAGGAGGGGCTGAGCCAGGCGGAGAGGATGTGGTGTGGTAGTGGTGGCAGCAGCAGCAGGCCAGCAGAAAGTGTAGTCACTCGTTTTAAAAAGTAGGGAGGGACACCTGGAAAGTGCTCCCAGAACCAGACCAGACTGCACAGCTCACAGTTCGAGCACCAGGGGTAATAAAGCCCCATTGCTTATGACTGTGCAAACTAGTGGGGGTTGGGGTGGAGGCAGAAACTGCCAGTTTCTCAGCAGAGTGCAATTGTCTAAAAGGACCCCACAATCCAACACATCTGCAAACCCATCCAATCTGGGAACGATGGCCAGGGCAAGAGCTAGAGAGGCACCTGTCCCATACAGAAGTGGGAGAAGTGTCTGGAAAAGGGTCAAGTGATAAGCAAGTGGCATTATTCTCTCTCAGACTCCTCCCTCATACAGAGCACCACAACGTAGTGAACCAGGTCGCCCTGTACTGATGAATACCTAAGGCTTCGCCCCTTACAATGTAACAGGTGTGACAGCTCTACCTAAGTCACAGGGGCAAACAAGCACAAGAGCCTGTCAAGATGAGGACACAGAGAAGTGTGGCCCAAAAGAGGGAACAGATCAAAGCTTTAGTGGCAGAACTAAGTGACGAGGAGATAACAAACCTAACAGATGAAGAGTTCAAAACACTGGTGATAAAGATGCTCACAGACTTGATAGATATACTTAAGTATGGCAAACACGTAAGGGAAGAGGTGAAGGCTATGCTAAATGAAACGAAGAAAAATCCACACAAAATCAATGGTAAAGGGAAGGAAACTGGGGTCAAATAAATAATTTGGAACATAAGGAAGTAAAAAAGGGTCCACGAGTACAGAATGAGGACACAAGAATTGAAAAAAATGAGGAGAGGCTTGGAAACCTCTGGGACAACTTTAAATGTGCCAACATCTGAATCATAGGGGTGCCAGAAGGAGAAGAGGAAGAGCAAGAAATTGAAAACTTATGTGAAAAATTATGGAGGAACACTTCCCAAATTTTGTGAAGGAAATAGACATACAAGTCCAGGAAGCACGGAGAGTCCCAGGCAAGCTAGACCCAGATGGGACCACACCAAGACACATCATGATTAAAAAGCCAAAAGTGAATATTAAAGAGAGAATCCTAAAAGCAGCAAGAGAGAAGAGGAGAGTTGCCTACAAAGGGCTGCCTGTAAGACTATGAACTGATTTCTCAAAAGAAAATTTGCAGGCACGAAGGAACTGGCAAGAAGTATTCAATGTGATTAAAAGCAAGGACCTACAACCAAGATTACTCTAGCCAGCAAAGCGATCATTTAGAATGGAAGGGCAGATGAAGTGCTTCCCAGACAAGGTAAAACTAAAAGAGTTCATCATCACCAAGCCATTATTACATGAAATGTTAAAGGGATTTATTTAAGAAAAAGAAGATCAAACCTATGAACATTATAATGACAACAAACTCACAACTATCAACAACTGAATCTAAAAAATAAAAACAAAATCCAACTAAGCAAGCAACCAGAATAGGAAGAGGATCATAGGTATGGGGATCATTTGGAGAATTATCAGCTGGGAGGGGGAGGGGGGAAAAATGGGGAAATGGCACAGGGACTAAGCATAATTGGTTGGTACAAAATAGACAAGGGGAATTTAAGTGTAATATAGCAAAGGATGAAGCTAAAGAACTTATATGCATGACCCATGGACATGAACTAAGGGGGGTGGGATTGCTGGAGGGAAGAGGGGTACTGGGAAGTGGGGAGCAAAGGGAAAAGAAATTGGGACAACTGTAACAACATAATTAATAAAATATATATTTTTAAAAAGTCTACACTGCTAAAAATTGAAGAAGGGTTAATCATTAAGTTTGACAACATGGTAGTCTTTAAAAGGGGGGGGGGCTGTGGCTTCCCTGGTAAATTCTATCAAACATTAAAAAATGAACATCAATTCTTCTCAAACTGTTATAAGAAACAGAAGAGGAAAGAAGTATTCCCAACACATTCTATGAGGTCAAGTGTACCCTGATACCAATGCCAGACACAGAATCACAAGAAACAACTACAGACCAATATCCTTTCTGAATATAGCTGCAAAAATCCTCAATAAAATACTAGCAGACTGAACCCAGAAGCATCATAAAAGGATTATACAACATGACCAAGTGAGGTTTATCCCAGGAATACAAGAGTGGTTCAATGTACAAAAATCAGTCAATGTACCACATCACATTAATAAAATGAAGAAAAAAATACAACATGATTAACTCAATGCAGAAAAGGCATTTGGCAAAACCTAACACCTTTATATGATTAAAACACTCCACAGACTAGGACTAAAAGAGAACTTTCTCAACCTGATAAAGGGCATTTATAAAAACCCCAGCGCTAACCTCATTCTTAATAGTAAAAGACTAAAAGTTTTTCCTATAAGCTCAGTAACAAGATTAGTATGCTTGCTTTCATCACTTCTATTTAACGTTGTACTGGAAGTTCTAGTCAAAACAATTAGGCAAGAAAAAGAAATAGAAGCATCCACATTGGAAAGGACAAAGGAACACTATCTCTATATGCAGATGACATGATCTTTTATACAGAAAACCTTAAAGAATTCACACACAGCTCTGACAGGTGTGGCTCAGTTGGTTGGGCATCATACCACAAAGTGAAGAGTTGTCGGTTTAATTCCCAGTCAGGGCAAATGCCTGTGTTGAGGGCTCAGTCCCTGGTTGGGGTGCATGAGGGAGGCAACCGATCAATGTTTCTCTCCCTCTCTTTCTCTCTTCCTTACCCTCTCTCTAAAAATAAATAGATAATATATTTTTTAAAAGATCACACACAATTAGAGGTAATAAATGAGTTTAGCAAACTAGCAATATTATCCCTAATAGCCAAAAAGTGTAAACGACCCAAATATTCATTAACTGATCAAAGGAATGACATACTAATACACACTATGGGATAAGACTTAAAAAATTATGCTTCATGAAAGAAGTCAGATGTTAAATGTCAGATATTAATATGATTTTAGATGAAATATCTGGAATAGGGCAAATCCATAGAGACAGAAAGTAGATTAATAACTGCCAGAGGATGGGAAGAAGGAAGAATTGGGAAGTATAGTTTCTTTTGGGAATGATGGAAATACCCTGCAGTTAGATTAATGGTGATAGTTGCACAATGTTGTAAGTATACTACAAACCACTGAATTATATACTTAAAACTGACTAAAATGGTGAATTTTATGTTATGTAAATGTTATCTCAATGAGAAAATTTTTAAAAGAGTAAATGGCTTTTAAATATCAAATGATTGAGGAGCCCTGGAGAAAACTGATTTTTCAAAAATGTCCCTTACACTGAGAAAGCCAAAACTGAAGTGATAGGTGTCCTATCATGTTATTGTACAATCTTGTGAGGAAAATATAGACAAAAAAATGAAGAATGATTTGTTCTTCTTAGTTCTAAAAATCAGTGTTTGACAGCTAGCAGTCCAAAACAACCAAAAAGGAATCTGATTGGCTAGGACCTCATCTTCTCTTGCCACGCCTTAGCTACAGATGAGCTGGTCTTGAGTTAGAGCATTGCTCTGGACTAATTCATGAGTCACACGATATAGAAGACAGCAACTTAGGACTTTGGATGGTGCAGAAGCACCCCATCAGAGTTAGAGCTTTCCCTCTCACCAACACCCTCCTATTTCTCCATCATCATCCATGCTGAGAATTATCCAACCTCCTCTGGACCTCCCAGCTGTCAAGCTCTGGAAGGCTGAATGTCAAGCCCAGTCACAATCCCTCTAGACTCCCTCTTGCTCTTCAACACCCTTCTCCTGCCTCCCCCAGTTCTGTCCTGAAGATATTTTGGAGAACATCCTCAGCATATGTCATCTGCTCTAAGGAAATCTAAAGTTCAGGGCTTTGGGCAATTAAGCTCAAGGCCTCTCCCTGCTCTGGAGGTGAATGACCCAGGGAGCACTCCTGAGGAGCGGGTTTCAGGAACCTGAGTCAGCTGGTGTCTCTGGCAGGGCGGGTCCCAGGCAACTGACCCTCTAGAGGTCAGTGCCCGTCTCTGGCGTGTCCAAACCTCCAGCCTAAGAGGAAATTGGGCCCCTGAGATTCCTGGATCTACTGCCTTGAGAACAGGGGAACGCAAAAGAGGGCAAGGACTCTGCTTGATCCTCAGAAGATATTTTGAGTGTTTTGAGACAGGACTAGGGAGTTTTCTGGTCCCACATCAGTAACTGCTTCCTCTGATTGGATCTACTCACCAGCCTGGTCAGGGAGCTTCCTCTGCCCTCCAGAACTGACTCTTTTGACCCTCTCATTGGCCCTCTCTTACTGTTAAAGATCTTTACTTGAACCTTAACAGAGCCCCCACCCAAGTTCTTTCTGCCTCGCTCCATACCTCCATGGCTTTCTGCCCAACCTGGTGTCATAACTTCTCTGACCCTCGGTTTCCTTATTTGTGAAATGGAAATAAAGATAACACTTACCTTTAAAGAGCGATAGTAAGGCTTAAATGAGATAAGTAACATAGTGCATTTCCTGCACCATAAGGGCTCAGCAGACCTTAGCTGCTGCTGTTGCTGTGATTTTATTATTTTATCAGCCATGCAACCAATTCAAAGGAGCACTTAGTGTGTGTCAGGCCCTGTACCAGGAATTTGGGGGAAATGAGCTGGGCCTCAGATAGGTTTAAATCTATTTGGAGAGAGACAAAAAATTACCCATCAATAAAACAGTTCATAAGCAATTGGCACAGTTTTTAAAAATCTGTCAATATGCTCAGAAATCTCATTCACAATTCTGCCTCTTACATACAGGCTCCCTCTCCCATCTGCTGCATCTTCAGCTGCTTTTGGCTGGATAAACCGGTCATTAAGATATGATGGGCTGGGCTTTAGGAAACTCACAGGGGCTCGTCTGGCCTTTCCAACTAGCCCTTCCTTTCACATTCTAAGCTACCACCACCAACACAGTCAAGACCTCAGTCCTGATTCTCTCACCCCAGGGCCCCAGAGCCTGAGTTCCAGCCAGGTTCTTGGGGAGAAGTAGTTATTGACTGGGGGACACTGAAGGAAAGATTGAGAACTTTGTCCTTATCTCCATTCTAGAAGACTTCTTGGGGGCAAGGGCAGGGGTGGGGGAAGATACAGGATGGGGGTGGGCCAGGGGCAAAGGATGGCCAAAGGTATTATGGGAGGGAGGCAGGAGGGGCCACACCTAGAGGACAGGGCGGAGTCAGGAACCTGGGAACTCAGCCAGCTGAGAGGATCAAATTTCAAATTACTCTGGGATGAACTCTGAGATAGAAATTGTGGGCAAGGAGGCCTGAGGAGGGAGAGAGCCAGCACGGACGACCCAGCCACTCTACCTATCCTCTACCTGAGTACCTTAGGAAGAGGCTGGCAGTCAGTAGGGCCAGGAGCCACCTACCTCAGGGTTCCCACTTGCCTGCCTCTCCTTCCCATTCAGTGCCTGCCAAGATCCAGAATCAAGAACCTGAGAAGGAGGGAAGTCAATGGAGCCCGACAGGACTCAGATAAAGCTTGACCCCAGGTGAGTGAAGGCGGCAGGCCCTGAGCCAGGAGCAAGTTGCTAAGCAGCAGGTGGCCTCTATCATGCTGGCCTATCCCTTCCTCCCTCCCAGTACCCTTTGGTTTCCAGCACACAGAATGAGACAGAACTGATAATGGTCTGGCTGTCCCTGAAGTCCTCAGGGACACTGTGAGGTCTGGCCAGTGCATGACTCCTCAGAGCCTTGGCTTTCTCTCCCCGTCCAAGGAGAGAAGGATCCCAGGGTTGAGAGCTGGGGGAGGAGGGTGCATGCACAGACCCCTCATCAACTGTGGACCCATCCCTGTGCTAAGGGTCACTCTTTCCCTGGGATTCTTCTTTTTCTCCCTGGCTGCTGCTCCAAGGAACGTGAAGTGAATGGATTGTGGGTTTTGTGGGTGCCCAAGCAAGCCTGTCCACGGCCTAGGTGGCAGGCTGCCTTACAGACTCAACAGGGCCCGTTCTCCATTCCCTCCAAGAATCAGGAACTTGAGGGGAAATGGACAAGCTCCCTGAACCCAGAAGTGTTTGAGGGAGTGTCCAGTAACTGGTGTCCCTTCTGGAACCCTCTCCTGTGCACAAGTACTTGTATCCGAACACAGGCTGTGTCTCTGCAGGTACACAGCAGACCTTATGGAAGTACTGAAAACCAATTACAGCATCCCCTCTGCCTGCTTCTCTCTACCTCCCACTGCAGCCCAGCTTCTGAGAGGTGAGTTGGACCATCTCTGGAGGGAACAAAAAAAAGGAAATGAGCGTCCCCGTGGTAAGTCAGGACAGCTGAGAGGAGCAGAGGAGCGGTGGCCCTCAGCTGGCCAGCCTGGAGAGCATGGGAGGATGGCTGTCCCAGGGTCAGTCTATCACAGTTAAGGCCTTGGAGAAGAACAACTCCTCAAGGAGCCAATAGGCCAAAAGAAGGGCGTGACAACCTAGCCCAGGAGACAAACCTGAATGTTGGACCTCCCATCTATCCTTGCCTCAAAGCTCCTTCAGATTGGGGACCCTGGCCTAGAACAATTTTCAGACCCCAAGACCATCCAGGGCCTCAAGATGGTGCTCAAATGACCCAAGCCCCACAGAATCCCCTTGAGGCCTGCACAATGGCCTTCTTGGGGAAGGGCCTATATCATTCAAGAGCGGTGGCTATTATGAATAATGTTCTTAAAACTTAGGTGAACCTGCGGAAGTATTCTGACAGTGCTGGCCAACTAGATTTCTATTACTGAATTTTTTGAAAGTGAAAGGCTGAAGATGGGACTCTGTTTATTTCCCGGACGCACAAAATATGACGTTCAAATTACCCCAGCATCTTCACAGCAAACGTTGCTCACCCACGTTTTATTTTGTTTTCCTGTTGCATGATTAACTTCCTTTGAGAAAATAATACATAGCAGCTTGTGTCTCTATGGCACCTAAATGCTTTTCCAAAACGTCTACCTGAAAGGAGTAGACTCTTACTGAAGAGCAGGATGTGGTCAGTGTGCCTTAGGAAGCACACATGGGCATGTCCTTGAACAACATTCAGCCTTGTTTCAGATGTTCTGAACCAGAGTGAATGCCAACTGCCAGAGAGGGTCCAGAGAAACCTCTTAGCTGTCAGTAGGCAGCTGCTACATCTAGCTCCAGGAACCTCTTGTTCACAGAGTGCATCTGGTGATACAAGTCTTCCCCTACACCCGTGGTTGTCAGCCAGAGTCAATTTTGTCCCTCAGGGGACTTTTGGCAATGTCTGGAGACAGTTTAAGTTGTCACAACTAGAGGGTGCTACTTGGCATCTAGTGGATAGAGGCCAGGGATGCTGCCCTGGAAACAAAGGAAAACCTCCCAGAAAGAATTATCTTGGCCAAAGTGTCAGTGGAGATTGAGAAACCCAGCCTTATGCAGTGAAAATGGATCTCATACTGCCTGGCTACAAAATGTGCAAAATAGAAGGACCAAGGGTGTTCAAAGTAGGGAGACCATTCTGGGCCTGGTAGTCTGACGAGCTGCCTGTTCCCAGGTGCAACTGTTGGAGTGGGTAGCACTTAGAAGCCACGAGCAGGTGGTGAGCACTGCTAGGGTGGGGAAGAAATACAATGAGCAGGCAGGATCCCCAGACACTGAGGAGCTAAATCAGGCAGGATCCAAGGTTGCTGATGGGGAAGTGGACAATTGAGAGGCTGGGCAGGTGAGGTGGGGCCCAGTGAGTGTCAGGCAGAAGAGTTGTACTTTATCCTGTGGGCAGAAGGAGCCTGGTGAGGGCGCTGAGGTTGGGAGGGGCTGGGTATTGCCTCGGGACCGTTAATCAGTAATGAGGCTGGACTTTAAGGAAGAAGAGCCTTGAGAATCAGGGGTATAAACTGGGGGTTATTGCCCCAGCCCAGCATGAGGAACAATAGTCTGAGTCAGAGCAATATCAGGGAAAGAAAGGGAAGGTTGGAAAGCACAGGAAATTCTAAGAAAGAGCAGGCCATCTGGTAAATAAATACCTAGACAAGTGAAGTGAAGGAAAAAGAAACTTATGATGCCTCTGGGGACATGGGCAGTGGTGGTGACACTGACAGAAGCAGGCATGTCAGAAAGAGCTGCCCACTGGAGGATGTGGAGAAACCCCTTCCTTCATCTTTAAACTCTGTCGTCCCTTAAAATAAATGCCATTTCAGAAAGAGCTATTCTGGAAGGATTATTGAACATTTCAATAATCAGTTTTTGAAATGCCAGTGAAATAATTGCAATTATGATCCTTACAGGATTTTTTTAAATGGACTTATCCAAACCTTTTTATAGAACTGTAAAGAACCATGAAAAGCCAAGACCTTCCCTGCCAGAGATTAAGGCTTATAATAAGACTAGAGTGATTAAGATAGCAAGTAGAAAAATGGAACACAATACAGGACCCAGAAATAATGCCATGCCCACTCAGTGGGGCAGTGTGGACTCTTCAAGAAGTGATGCCGGGCCATTGCCTGTCCCTATTGCAAATAAATAAACATTAAAAAACTCAAACATAGCTTTAATCCAGGTAGATTAAATACCTAAATGTAAAATGCAAACATTTGTACAAAATAAAAATAGAAAGCTCTCTTTATGAGAGTAGAGAATAATTTCTTAAACACAAGAAGCATAAACGATCATGGAGACTAACTACATAAAGCAAACAAACTCCTGTACAACACTATAAAGAATGTTACAAGTTGACACACAGGAGACTTCCGGACAAGATGGAGGCCTAGACTGACACGCTCCATCTCCCTCCACAACTAAGAAGGAATATAACTACTGCAAAACCAGAAATAACCAGAAGTTCCAGAAAATAAATGTAAGTCCAATGTATGAAGTTATAAAGAAGTGGTGCTCATCTGGATGGGTAGGAAGGGCGAAGCTGGGGCGGAGAGGTCAAGCTGTGCTGGCGGCAGCAGCAGCGGCGATGATGCGGAGATGGCAGTAAGCAGACACCCGTATTTAAGGGGAGGCGAGAGGCACCAGGGGAGCACCCCCGGCTGCAGACCAGACCCGTCAGCTCGTGATTCCAACGCCAGGGAAGGCAGACCCCCATTGCCATGGACTGTGAGGGCCAGAGAGGGTGGGGACAGAGGAGGAGGCTCCCAGTCTCTCAGCGGAAAGTGAACAGCAGGAATCTATCTTGGACCCCCGCCCCCACACAAAGTGCCACAGTGTGGTGAGAAGGGTCACCCTGTAGTGACGAGTACACAGGACTCCACCCACTATAGTGTAGGAGGTGTGACAGCCCCTCCCAAGAAGCAAAGGTAAACACAAAACTGTTCAAGATGTCACAGATCATGATAGAGATCCCAGTGATGCAGCTGACCAGACAGCAAATATCTAATCTAATGGCTCAGCAGATAGGAAATCTTTCTGAGCCACAGTTCAGAGCTTTAGTTATAAGAATGCTTATAGAACTAACAGTAGATCTTAAACAAGACAGGGAAGGAATGAAGGCTAGTCCTTCTGAAATGAACAAAAACACATACGAAACTAGTGGTGAGGGCAAGAAAACCAGGGATCAAATCAACAAATAGGACCATAGGGAAGGAACAAACAGTCAACCAGTGCAGAAACAGGAAACGAGAAGTGAGGAAAATGAGGAGAGGCTCAGAAACTTATCAGACAGCTATAAGCGGGCCAACATCCAAATCATAGGGTTGCCAGAAGGTGAAGAAGAAGAACTAGAAATTGAAAAATTATGTGAAAAAATAATAAAGCAGAACTTCCCTAACTTGGGGAAGGAAATAGACTTACAGGTCCAGGAAGCACAGAGAGTTCCAAAAGTCTGGATCCAGGGAGAACCACACCAAGACACATTATAATCCAAATGTCAAAAATTAAGGATAAAGAGAGAATCTTAAAAGCAGCAAGAGAGAAGAAGAGAATTACATACAAAGGGGTCCCAATAAGATTGTCAGCTGATTTCTCAAAAAAAAAACTCTGCAGGCAAGAAGGGACTGGCAAGAAATATTCAAAGGAATGAAAAGCAAAAACCTACAGTCACAATTACTCTATCCAGAGAAGCTTTCACTCAGAATGGAAGGGCAGAGAAAGTGCTTCCAGGACAAAGTAAAACTGAAGGAGTTCATCAGATCCAAACCACTGTTATATGAAATGTTAAAGGGACTAGTTTAGGAGAAAGAGGATCAAAACTATGAACATTAAAATGAAAACTATATCACAACAACCAACAACAGAAGCTTGGGAATCGAAACAAAGGCAAACTAAGTAGGCAATGAGAGTGGGAAAAGAATTATAGGTATGGGGAACATTTTGGGGAGGGGTCAGCAGGGAGGGGGAAGGGGAGAAAGGGAGGGAGATGGTACAGGAATTAAGAAACATAGTAGGAAGGAGTGGAGTAGACAGGAAGATGTTGAGAAGAACTATATGCACAACCAATGGGCATGGACTAAGGCTGGAGGGGGGACAACTGGAAGGAGGGGGGTCACTGGGTGGAGGGGAACATAGGGAAAAGAAATTGGGACAACTGTAACTGCATAATCAATAAAGCATATTTAGAAAATAAAAATAAAATGTACCTCTTAAAAAAATGTTAAAAGTCAAACTACAGACTGGAAGAAAATAATTTCAAGCCTATAATTAATGAAGGATAAGTAGTCAGTATTAAGTAAAATTACCCAATAAAAATTGGATAAAATATATGAACAGGCAATTCTCAGAAGAGGGAACCCAAATGACCAATATATACCAAAAGATTGTCTATTTCTTTAGGAATTAAGGAACCAAGAGTTAAACAACAAATATCATTTCACTACACTCTTATAGGCAAAATAAAAAGCCTGATAATCCCAAGTGAAGGTGAATTTGAGGTGAACTGTGAACTTTCATAGATTACAGGTGGGATTACAGATAGTATAACCACTTCAGAGTGTAATTATATATCTGTAACACTGAAGATTCTCATCTCCTACAGCCTAGCAATTCTAATTCTAGGTATATGAATAGAGGAACTTTCCTGTATGTGCCAAGGAGACAAGAATGCTTATTGTAGCATTTGTTTGTCAATGAAAATAACAACAATCATGAAAACAATGTCAGTAGGTACTAAATTTATGGACCTTAGTCTTAGAGAAGATTTTATGAATTTGACCTCAAAGGTAAGGGAAGCAAAAGCAAAAATAAATGAATGGGACTATATCCAACTAAAAGCTTCTGCACAGCAAAAGAAACTGTCAAACAGAAAAGCAACCAACTGAATAAAAAATATTACAAATATCTTTCATTACAAATATCCAATAAGGGGTTAATATCCAAAATATATAAAGAACTCATACACCTCAACAACAATAAAAAAAAATCCAAATGTCACAATTTAAAAAGAGGCAGAGGACCTGACCAGACACTTCCCCCAAGAAGACGTACAAATGGCCAATAGATACATGAAAAGATGCTCAACTTCACTAGCTGTTAGGGAAATGCAAATGAAAACTACAATGAGATATCACCTCACACCTGTTAGAATGGCTATTATCAACAAGACCCATAATAACAAGTGTTGGAAAGCTTGTGGAGAAAAAGGAGCCCCCACTACTGCTGGTGGGAATGTAAACTGGTACAGCCACTAAAGAAAACAGTATGGAGGTTCCTCAAAAAATTAAGTATAGTGTTACCATATGACCCAGCAACCCCTCTTCTGGGTATCTACCTGAAAAGCTTGAAAGCATTTATTAGTAAAGATATATGCACCCCTATGTTAATTGCAGCATTATTCATGGTGGCCAAGACATGGAAACAACCAAAGTGTTTGGGTTGCAGGCCGGGTCCCCAGAAACATTGATGTTTCTCTCCCTCTCTTTCTCCCTCCTTTTCCCTCTCTCTAAAAATAAATAAATAAGATCTTTTTTTAATAGCAGAAAAATGTCCATTAAAAAAAGAAAACATAAATGGAAAAGACATACATCAACTTAATACTAGTTAGCCCTGGGAGGTGAGATAGAGATGGGAAAAGGATCTAGGAGGTATACATAGGAGCCTTCAAATGCATCTGTAATGTTTAGCTTTTCTAAAAATAACTTTTGAAGCAAAATCAGCAATATCATAACACTTTAAAATGGCTTATGGGTATAGTAATGTTTGCTCTATTATTCTCTTTACTTTTGATATTTTTATAATTAAAAATATAACTATAGAAGTCATTTTGAAATGTAGATTAAAATAACAGAATACAAAAATTTATAGTATGATTGCAGTAATATAAAATATATCACTTAACCAGGATGATTTTTTAAACTACTTTTTATTGAGCAAATACTACATGCCAGGGGCTGTGCTAAGAGATTTAATGAGAAGATATGTAACCTGTCCAAAGTCACAGAGCAAGTAGTGAGTGGAATTTTACTTTGCATTCATGTCTCTGACTCCAGGGTCTATGCTCTTAACCTCCATGGAGACAGATATGCAAAAACAAATAATTTTTGACTAAGAACCAGCTAGGATTATGAATAATACTCTTTCTTCAAAATTTTAATGTTCTCGTATTGTTTTCATTATATAAAAAGTAATCTTCAGTGTTTTAGAGACAGTGGGAAATTTTCTAGTTGCTACAGTTGTAATTGTATTCAAAATGTTTAGTTAGACAAGCGTTTCTGTTGGAATACTAATCCCAAGGAGTGCTTCATGAAAACAGAGTATAAAAACATAAGTATAGACACTTTTATCCCATAATATTGATTAAGATGCAGAAAAATAGGGGAGGGGACAGTCTCTTAAGAGATAAATGTTTGGTGGAGAGCAGTGGTGCCAGGCTATGATGCTAAAGAACTCTATTTCTCAGCTTTTGCGCAGTGGAGGTGGATACAAGAGCCTATAGATAACTGCAAGTATGAGAAAGAAAGAAGTACCGAAGTCAGCAGTTACAAGAAGGTGCAGAAGCATTTCTGCGTTGAACAGTCAGAATGTGCCCTTCCCCCTCCTTCATTAACTTACTCTTTCAGGGTTGCATTTGGTTGTTTCAATCACTCTATTGATGTGAACCCAACCAATAGTAAGCATGCGTAATGATTGAGGGCAGGGGTTTAGTCTGAGAAACCCCTGGGTTTAAATCCTAGCTCCTTCACTTCAAGGCCCTGTGACCTTGGGCAAAGTGCTTAACACTCTAAGCTTTGTTTCCTGAAAAAGCCTGTAAAATGGAGCTGACAATTGAAATTCTCATTGGGTTATTTCTTTCTATCGACAAATAGTCACAGTTGCTGTTTCAAACGCTTGGAGATAGAACAGAGAGCAAGACCGACAAGTCCCTGCCTTGGTGGAGTTTACAGTGAGGTGCGGGACAGACAATAAGCAAGTAAATCGTCGTCGTCGGCGGCAGCCGTCCGTCTCGAGAGACGATGGTGTAGCTTCTTAAGAGTCTATCTGCACCGCCGAGAATGGCTGTGCAGTCCGACTCGGGAGTGACACGGTATCTGTCTCCTCCCATGTTGAATCGACATCTTGCGATGACGCTGGAGTGTCCTCTCCAGTGAAGCTGAAGCTACAGAGCCTGGGCACGGTGATATGGAGGGTCTGCTGTTGCCCATGCAGCAGACCCCCCCACTCTTCACAGCTGAAGGATCCAAGGGAAAGACGGAGTCAATACAGCTTGGCTTCAGGTGCGCCGCAGGAGTTGCCGGTGTTGACTACAACGTCAAACCGCCTTAGGGACTCCGGCTCCGGATTTTCTGTCGGGGTTTACTCCCTTAGCCTTTCCCCTGAAGAGGTATGCCGCAAGGCAGTGGAGGTTTTTTGGAGTCAGAGTTTTCCTTCTCTGATGTGCCCTGACTGGAAGATCGAACCAGCGACACTTAGCTCGCAGGTCGACGCTCAATCCACTGAGCCAAACCAGCCAGAGAATGAATGCTAAGATGAAAGTAATATTCTATGAAAGAGCAGTTTGGTTCTCAGACACATGGAGATAAGTCAGTAAATTAGTAAATATACCCAACATTAATTATGTTCTTATATTAATTGAGTTCTTACCACTATTCTAAATTTTTTACATGGATTTAATCATCACACATCTCAGAGACATATATACTATTAAAGATAAGGAAACTGATACACATAAAAGGTTAAGTGTTTTGCTCAAGTACATAAACATTTAAGTGGCAGACACATTGTTGAAACCGAGAAAAGCAATGATGAGGGCCTGATTAAGATGCTGCCTCTGAGGATAAAACAATTATAAATTGGAAAAGTAGAGGCTAGAGCAGTAACCACCACCTCATATCATCATTAAGGATTGTGAATCTGCTTTCATTAATATATGTAATTTTTAATGTGACATATTACCATCAATCTGAATACTAACTGATAAAAAAGCTGTCTTTTATTTTTAGATAAAATTGTAATTATTAATATTTTATTCCCATACTCGAATGGATATATTAGAATATAAATAATAAAGTTATTTATCATCATAAATTTAAAATTACTGTGGACCGATTAACTTCTATGGCGATAGTTTGCATTCTAGCCACGCACATCATTTACGAAAGCCATTGAGACACATGGAGGGTTGGCTGGCTGAATAAGCATAACGGCTCCTTTCAATCCAGCTTTGATAATATAACCTATGAAATGGTGAGTCAGAAGAATAGCCTTAGTGGTTAGAAAGTGCATTATTAAAATAAAATATATTTTAATATTAGATCTTTAGCTGATTGCTAATCTTTCAGGTTAATACAAACTATACATTTTCAAATCACTGCACAGATGAAAGCTACAGCAGCAATCTAATGTTTGCCTCTATATTAAGGTAGATAGATTTAGGTATAACTCAACAGATGACAAATGTCAAAAATACTAGGTTCTTCTATTCTGTTAAAAACAAAACTTCTCAAAGTCTTATGAAACATTAATTTTACATTCAAAATGAATAAAAATTCAAGTTTAAAGTTTTTCATCTTACCCTGTCTAGTTCCAGTGTAAACTTCTGGTCCCATGACTGATTGGAAATGGGTTTCCAACTAGTTTGACCAACCACAGCAAGTAAATAAATATGTAAATAACGTCATTGTGGGAGGGGCAGATCACACTGTGCTTTTAGAAGAGGCTGCCTGAGGAGGGGCATTTGAACAAATATTTTTCATTACAAATATCCAATAAGGGGTTAATATCCAAAATATATAAAGAACTCATACACATCAACAACAATAAAAAAATCCACTAGGGTCTCAGGGAGAGAAGCTGAACCAACAGAAGCCAAATTTGAAGTCCTGGCAGTGGGAACACTCACGCGGTTGTTGGGAGGCTGGAGTGGTAGGAAAATCCTGAACCTCTAGGAACAGAGAAGAGCTGAGCTGCAGTGACTGCGTTTGGAGAACACAAGGTGTGGGAAAGGATGAGGAATAAGCAGAGGAGACCCCAGTCAGAAGCCAGGCGGGGAACTGCGAGGAACGTGGTTCAGTGAGCCAAGCGGAAGGAAGAGCTTCAAGGAGGAGGGAAGAGGGAAGGACAGTGAAGACTGGTGAAGGATTTCGCCTTGATGACTTGCCTGAGAAAGGGCGGTTTCCACTCTCAGCTCTCAGTGAGCTGATGAGGACAAGAGTCAAGGAGGGAGTGGGGGTCAGGCAGGACTCCCCCTCCCAGCGATGGACATTGGCTTTTAGAAATCTACTGAATTAACTTTGGTTTCTGCCTATCTATACTTTATCTTTTGTGTGTATTTTTTTAACTAAATATTTCTATTGTAAAAATAATTCAGGTTTAGAATAGTAAATATGAAAATCCAGAAAAGTAAAAAGAGGAAAAATCATTTATACCACCACTCATAGACAGGCATTGCTTGTAGTTTCCTTTTCCTATGTTTTTATTTAATTAGAAATCATACTATCCCTACAACTTTGTGTCCTGTTTTTATAAGCCTGACTGGCAGGCACAGTAGCTAGAAGGTGTGTCTGGAGATGGGGTGTAAGGTATAAGCAGTTTATTGAGCAAGCCAGGGTGATGAGAGGGACTGCTGAAGTAGGAGAAAGCAGCAGGTTTATTGGGGTTATGGGGAATGGAGAGGGGTTAGGGAGATGGAGAGGGGTTAGGGAAATGGAGAGGGGTTAGGGGGTTAATAGACACTCCCAGACCCCCTCATGAGCCCATAGGAGCCCCACACAGCCTCTGCTGAGGCGCACTTTTAAGCAAGCAAAGTGCGACAGACAACTGTGGCACCAGATACTCCGGAGAGGTTCTTGTTTTGCCCCGATTATTGTTATTCTAGCCATGGGGTCAGCAGTTGTTCGTTCCAGCTGCCTTTAGATTCTGACATTTAGATTCTGATAATGACATAATACGAATTTTGCATATTAGTATATGTTTCTCAAAATGTATCTTTTAAAAATTTTTTGTTATAAAATACATGTTTATTATAGAATAATTGAAAAAGGTAGAAAAGAAAGCAAAAACCATCCACAATCTCATCACCCAAAAACATCACTGCTATTTGTTTTTAGTATTTCTAGGCATTTTTCTACACATTTTTTTTTTTTAATTCATTCACCCTGGACAGCTATCTTTGTGTTGGCTGTTGTCAGTTTTATTTTGTTTTTTTAATTATTTATTTATCTGTCTGTTAGTTTGTTTATTTATTTACTTATTTTTAGAGAGAGGGGAAAGGAGAAAGAGAGGGAGAGAAACATCGCTGTGTGGTTGCCTCTCACTCGCGCCCCCAACTGGGGACCTGATGTGCAACCTAGTCATGTGCCCTGACTGGGAATCGAACCAGTGACACTTGGCTCGCAGGCCGACGCTCAATCCACTGAGCCACAACAGCCAGGTGTTCACAACGATTTTTTAATATTTTTATTTTATCCAAGTAGTACGTGAACATGGTTAAAAATTTAAATAGTACAAAAAGGCTACTAATGAAAATCGACAATCCCCTTCCCTATCCATTCTCATTTCTAATCGTCCTCCTCCTTTTTTAGCTGATGTAACCTTCAGATTGCCAATATATGCACATCATTGTTTCTGGGTATCAGCTTTGGGCATTACCTGCAGCTGCCTCTATGATACATGAGGATCTAGCTCACTCAGCACTAAGCTTCTTTCATTCCATCCATATAATTATGTCAATATTTTTAGTTGGTTATCTTTATACGTTTATGTACTATACCTATAGTTTATTTCCTATTCTGCTAGCTATGGTTAGTACTTCTTGACTCTCCATTTTGTAAGATAAAGATATTGGTGCCTCACTCTTTTCTTAAGCTTTTTTGTACCTTTCTCTTCCCAATTAAATCTTTTAAACATGGTTATAATTTTACATGGTTAAATTGGAAAGCCAATTTTTCATTCTGCTTTGCCCACATAAGGTTTTTTAAAGGTATAATTCATGCATTTAAGGGCAATGATCTTAAGCATATAGCTTTATAAATTTTTATCTATGTGTGCATCTGTGAAACTGCCATCCAGATCAATATATGCAACATTTCCAGCATCCAGCAACATCTCTCATACTTGCTCCAATTAATGTTCCTACAAAGACCACTATTCTAACCTCTGTCACCATTATAGATTGGTTTTCTCTGTTCTTCAATTCACATGAACAAAATCAGTTTGTGCTCTTGAGTCTGGCTTTCTTTGTTCATCATTATGTTTTTAGAAGTAATGTGTTGTGTTGCATGTATCAATAGTTCATCCTTTTTAATTGTTGTGTGATATTCCCTTGGGGGAATATAAGACAATTCATTTGGCTGTATTCTTTTTTTAAATTATATTTTATTGATTATGCTATTATAGTTGTCCTGATTTTCCCCCTTTGCACCTGCTTCACCCAGGAGCCCCCACTCCCTCAGGCAATCCTCCCACCGTTGTTCATGTTCATGGGTCATGAACACTTTCTTTGGCTACTCCATTTCCTATACTGTACTTTACATCCCCATGGCTGTTCTGTAACTACCTGTTTGTACTTCTTAATCCCCTCACCTCTTCACCCATTCCCCCATAACCTACTCTCATCTGGCAACCATCAGAATGCTCTATGTATTCATGATTCTGTCCTATTCTTCTTGTTTGCTTAGTTTGTTTTTTAGATTCAATTGTTGATAGATTTGTGTTTTTTCACATTTTATTGTTCATAGTTTTGAGCTTCTTCTTTTTCTTAAATAAGTCCCTTTAACATTTCATATAATAATGGTTTGGTGGTGATGAACTCCTTTAGTTTTTTCTTGTTTGGGGAGCTCTTTATCTGCCCTTTGATTCTAAGTGATATCTTCAATGGGTAGAGCAATCTTGTCTGTAGGTCCCTGCTTTTCATGTCTTTGAATATTTCTTGACAATCCCTTATAGCCTGCAAAGTTTCTTTTGGAATCAGCTGACAGTCTTATGGGAACTCCCCTGGAGGTAACTAACTGCTTTTCTCTTGCTGCTTTTAAGATTCTCTCTTTAGCCCTGGTTGGTGTGGCTCGGTGGATTGAGTACTGGCCTGCGAACTGAAAGGTCACTGATTCAATTCCCAGTCAGGGCACATGCCTGGGTTGCGGGCCAGGTCCCCAGTTGGGGACATGTGAGAGGCAACCCATCACACATTGATGTTTCTCTTCCTCTCTTTCTCCCTCCCTTCCCCTCTCTCTGAAATTAAATAAAGAAAATCTTTAAAAAAAAAATAAAATTTTCCCTGGCATTCAATGGATTGAATGCTGGCCTGTGAACTGAAAGGTTGTCAGTTCAATTCCCAGTCTGGACACATGCCTGGGTTGTGGACCAGGTTCCAACTGGTGGCGTGCAAGAGGCATTGTGAGATGTTTCTCTTGCACATTGATATTTCTCTCTCGCTGCCTCCTTCCCTTCCCCTCTCTCTAAAAATAAATAAATAAAATTTTAAAAAAGATTTTTCCTTTATCTTTAACCTTTGGCATTTTAATTATGATGTGTCTTGGTGTGGGCCTCTTTACATCCATCTTGTTTGGGACTCTCTGTGCTTCCTGGACTTGTATGTCTATTTCCTTCATCAAATTAGAGAAGTTTTCTTGCATTATTTTTTCAAATAAATTTAAAATTTCTTGCTCTTTCTCTTCTTCTGGCACCCCTATGATGCAAATATTGGGCCTCTTGAAGTTGTCCCAGAAGATACTTATACTACCCTCTTTTTTTTCTTATTGTTCTGATTGGTTGTTATTTGCTTCCTTATGTTCCAGATCATTGATTTGATTCTCAGCTTCCCCCACTCTACTGTTGTTTTTCTATAAATTGTTCTTTATTTCAATTAGTGTATCTTTGTTTCTGATGAAACTTTTTTTATGCTGTTGAGGTCCTCACTGAGTTTCTGAGCATCTTTATCACCAGCATTTTGAACTCTGGATCTGATAGATTGTTTATCTCCATTTTGTTTAGCTCTTTTTCTGGAGTTTTGATCTGTTCTTTCATCTGAGCCATATTTCTTTGTCTCCTCTTTTGGCAGCCTCCCTTTGTTTGTTTCTGTGTATTTAGTAGAGCTGTTTTGACTCTGTCTTGATAGCATGGCCTAATGTAGTAGGTGTCCTATCATACAAGCTGGGTACTCAAGGTGCACCCTTCATGTGGGCTGAATACACCCTCCTCTTGTAGTCGAGCCTTGGTTGCTGTTGGCAGATCAATGGTAAGAATTTACCCATGCCAGTCAGCTGCAAGGACTGGCTGTGACCACGGACCACCAATCTCCACCCTCTATGGAGGATCAGTTGTGCAGAAGCAGGATGTTGGTGCTCTGATGTGGTCTATAGCTGTCCACTAGTGAGCTGGCCCTGGGGTTTCCTGGAAGGTGCAAGCCAAGGTCAGCCCCCACCTGTGTTTTGCCCAGGGCTGCCCTTCCTGAGCTATAAAGTGATCTGAGGTGGCTGCTACTTATACTGGACTTGGAGATTCCCAGGCGAAGCCTCAGGCTGTGAATCTAGGCTGGCTGCTGCTAGTGCCAGGCCTGGGGCTCACTGAGGCCAGCTGTTGCTTGTTTAATAGGATTTGAGAAGTTATGAAGCATGAGCCAAGACCAGCCATCCATATGGATAAGCAGCTTCAGTGGACCCATAAGTTGGGTAGGGCAGAGTCTCTGGGGATACAAGGTGGGTCAGTGTTAGCCAGGTTGATGGAGTCTCAGATATGGCACCACTTTGCCAGCCCTGTGAGGGGAGGGTTTAGAAAAGAAACAATGGCCTCTGCCCATCTTGATGCCAGACACTTCAGTTTCTGCTTGTCTACCACTGGTGCCTTTCAAGCTGCTACCCCAGTGATGGAGCTTCTTGGGGCTCTAGTAGTTTCTCCCACAGATTCAATCCTTGTTGGTTTTTGCAGCCAGAAGTTATGGAGACTTATCTTCCTGTCACTGGAACCCTGGGGTGGAAGGCCTGGTGTTGGGATGGAATTCCTCGCTCCCGAGATACCCCTCCCAAAATTTTATCTACCACATGTAGGTGAGGGACAGCCCATTCTGCATCCCGCCTTCCAGTCTGGATGGATGTGATTTCTTTAATTCCTTAGTTGTGAGACTTCTGTTCAACTCGATTTCTGGTGGTCCTAAGTGATGGTCGTTCTATATTTTAGTTGTATATCTGATGTGGCTGTGGAAAGAGGCAAGCTATGTCTGCCTACATCGCCATCTAGACTGGAAGACTTCTCTCTGTGTTCTTATTGAAGAAACATGGGCTGTGTTGGGGAAAAGTCTCAAAAGTTGAAATTCAGGATTAATTTCAAAGAACTGATGCATAGCCTTATTCACATTTATAAGAGCTTTAGTAGGAGAAACTTACATATATAGGCAAAGTAGCTGCTTGTTCCCAGTGATGATCGGCTGGGAAGAAGTCAACACCACTCTCTGGATAGGGTATCTTTTTATAGGAGGTTAATAGTAAAACCATAGGATGGGTTGTCACAAAAAGCACCAGAAAGAACAATGCATCCCTAAGTTAACAGATAACATTAGGCAGTTATCCACACTTGTACATTCATTAACCTCCTTCTAGGCTTGACGTTTCTCTTTGGGAGGCAGTCCGGCTTTCTCAATTACTGTCAGTTAGCCTGAGGCTACAGAGAGTTAAACAATCACAGAAGGTTAAACAGAAAGTCCAACATTTTCCAAGTACCTTCACTGCTGGAGCCATATTGCATCTCTGACTTCCTCTAGAGGCTGTTTCTAGTTTTGGTCATTATGAATAAGGCTGCTCTGAACATTCTTTCTATGATTATAAGCATTTCTAGTGAATAGGTATCCAAGAGTGCAATTTCTGGTGTCATAGAGTAGCTGTGTGTTTAATAGGTACTACCAAGTTGTTTGCCAAAGTGTTTATACTCCTCCCAACAGCAGTGTATATGAGAGTTCCAGTCACTTATTTTTTTTAAAGATTTTATTTATTTATTTATTTGTTTGTTTGTTTGTTTATCTATTTATTTATTTTTAAAGAGAGGGGAAGGAAGGGAGAAAGAGAGGGAAAGAAACATCAGTGTGTGGTTGCCTCTCGTGTGCCCCCACCTGGGGACCCAACCCACAACCCAGGCATGTGCCCTGACTGGGAATTGAACTGGCAACCCTTTGGTTTTCAGGTCAGCACTCAATCCATTGAGCCACACCAGCCAGGGCTCCAGTTATTTCTTATCTCCACTAACACTTGTAATCGTCAGTACTCTTTATTTTAGCCCTTTGGGGGTTGTTGTTTTTTTTTCCTTTTTCTGTTGACTGTAAACACTTAGCACCTTTGTAGGTTTTGTGAACATGTGGGTATCTTCTTTTGTAAAGTAACTATTTAAATATTTTTTTTAAGTAAAAAAATTGTTTTCTTTTTCTTATTGATGGGAATTCTTTATGTATTATGTGTGAGTCTCTTGGTGAGTATCTATATTACAAATATCTTTTCTCAGTCTGAGTTTGCCTTTTCATTCTCTTAATAGTTTCTTTTGATTAATGGAAATTCTTAATTTTAAGGAAGTCCAATTTATCAATATCTTATGATTACTGTTTTAGTGACTTATTTTAAAAGACCTTTGCCTATCTCAAAGTCATAAAGATGTAGTTCTGTGTTTTCTTCTAAAAACTTTATCTTTCACATTTAGGTGTTTTTGTATGATATGAGGAAGGGGCCAATGTTCTTTTGTATCTTCCAGTGGGTCTGCTAAGAAGTTTTTTGGTTTTTTTAGTTGAGTGTTAATAAGTTTTAAACATATTATTATATACTCTTTGGAAAGATATCTTATGGCATGCACGAAATGTTCATGTCTGAATAATATTCTATGGGGTTGTTGATTTTAAAATTTCAGACATTTATGTTGTTTTAGGGCTATTATTCAATAATATTATAAAAATTATCATTTTAATATTAAACATTATCATTTAATAGAACAAAAAATAATATATCACTGTTACTTTACTCTTCTTTGACTACTAGACAGGTTGACGATTTTTCCACAGGTAAGAGCCTCCTGTTTTTGTTATCAATTTTTTTAAGTAATAAAGATGTTAAACTTTAGTACACATTTATTAAAAATGCTTTCCCCCAGTTTGTTTCATCCCTTTTTTTGCCATTCAGAAGTTTAAACTCTTTATACAATATTTCACCATTGTTCTCTTTGTGATTTCTTGGATTGCTTGTAAGCTTAGAAAGGTGTCTTGTCTCCAAAGTTTTGATGAAAATGCAACTCTCTCTCTCTTCTTTGCTCTCTCAATTTTTCCTGGTTGATTTTTAAAGACTGATCTCTTTAATCTATTTGGAATTATTTTGAAACATGACAGGCTTTATGTGTATCTCCATAATTGTTTTAAATACACATTTTTTTGTTGTAAAAGGATAACATTGTGTAAAAAAAATCTTCTGTATATTTATATTTTAAGTTTTTCAAGTAGAAAAAGGTAAAGTCTTTTTTTTTTTTTTTTTTTTTTAGTGCAGAACTACAAGTTTTTCATATTCAAAACTTGCAGAGCTTACTTGAATAGAATCTGGAGAGGTAATTGAGACAGTAACAGTAATAACAAACCAGTCATTTTTTTCATTTACTTTTAATTTTTATTGACATATACTTGTTATATGACATTAGTTATATTAATTTCAGGTGTACAATATAGTGATTTGACATTTTTATACCTTACAGTGTGATCACCCTGCCAAGCCAGTAGTTTAGACACCCAGAGGGCTCTATTTTAACTAAATGGAACTGAGTGGAGAAAGGGATGAGTAAGAGGAAAGAAAAACAGCACAATATTGTCTTTTATGGCCTGCAATAGAAAGAAAAAGTTTACTACTAGCTTCAGAAGTCCTGCTTGGGAGCTGGAATCCAAGAGCCACCTTCCCCATGGCAGGTCCTCTGGATTGGCCATTAGATCTGATTGTGATCAGAGATAGAGGGCCTCCCTTTGATAAAACAAACAGAGAGAAAAATGTGTGCCTGGAAGACCCACTGGGATCAACGTGATATTTTTTTGACTGATTCACCTTTGCCTGGTTGCTCCTTGTGGTGCCACCAGGTATGACTGATCCAGATGACAAGTCTCTTCTGTGGTGTGGTTTTCTTCCTCCCTGGTTTGGTTTCAGTAGTATTATCTCTCTGACTGAGCTGCCCTCAGTCACCAAAACATAGGGCAGGTTAGCCAATAACTTCCTCATACTTTACTCCTGTGAGAGATGCTCACAATAAAAACCAGGACACAGGCCTTGAGCAGCAAAGAAAGGCGTTTATTCACAAGTTTGCAGAGTCGGGCGCACCACCAGCCAGGAGCGTGTACACGCAAAGTAGACTAAGAAAACTGGTTTTATACGAATGTGATTAGTTCCCCCTCCCTAACGCGATTAGCTCCCCCTCCCCCCTTTCCTTCTCCCCCATTTCTCCATTACTGATTAATTCGGGTTCACAATCTAATGTGATTAACTACTTAACTCAGGGTGTGATTAAGTAAGGGTAATCTAGTTACAGGTCTACAGAGTCTCCAATTTATTTACAAAGTTATCTAGCTACACCTTTCCAATTCTCTGTGTTAGGTGATGACAATCTTCCTCCTTTTAGTCTCAGAGATATGTGTGAGGAGCTGCGGAACGTCATTTCTTCACCCCTTTTCCATGATTCATCTGTTAATTATCTCCTACTGGCTTGAGAGTCACTGGCTTGCTTCTTTATCCCTAACACTCCCAATGCACGAGAACAGTGGACCGGGCTCTGTCAATCTTCCTTTCCCCCTTCTTCCTCTCCTCTATCCATTAGGAGGCAGAAAAGAGTTATTCCGCCAACTAGGGGAGAGACTTAGATAAATGAGGCTCTGGGCTTAGTCACTAAGGACCCAGAACCCTTTAAAACTAGTTGTTGCATTGATGAGTCACATGTTCAGAAAAACATACTGTAACTAGATTAATTTCTTTCTGTGAGCAATGGTGAAGCCTGAGGAGCATCATTGGTATTTGTCAAAATGTTTATCCCCTGACCATTATCATCAGGTGAGCTTGTTAAAAATGCAATTACTGGGCCCATCCCAGATCCACTGAATCAGCATCTTTGAGGGCAGGACCTGGACAGCTACTTTTTAACAACTCCTCAAATAAATGTAATAAACACTAAAGAGAGCCACTGTGCCATGTATATATATGTAAGACTAAATGCGAGACCAACATGGGTTGAAGGTCCTTGGAGTCTTTACTTGTATCCATTTCTCTGGTTAAAATCCCTTCCTAATTGCCCCAGTTTCATAACATAATTTTTTTAAATCAAATTTAAACAGCTCTAGAGTATACCACTAAATATATTCTGCTTCAATTATCGTGTTAATTGGTCCCTCTTTGCTACCATGACAATGGCACCAGAGGTAGAAAAGGGAGTAGGCCCTTCTGAACTCCTACTCCAAAATTTTTGCTGATTATGTAAAAACTTGTTTGGTATCTGTACCCTTGCTCAGGTAAACTTCACTATACCTAAAATTATCTGGTCAAGAGACTGCCTGCCAAGATGGAAGTGTAAGTAGATAGGCTTCATCCCTTTCTACAACCATAAGAAGGCTTACATCCACCTTAAAACAAAAATACCCAGAACTATGAGAAAATCGAACTGTATGGAAGTCCAACAAACAAAGATATAGAGAAGTAATACTTGTCTAGGAGGGGCAGAGACGGGGAGCTGGTGTGGCAGCAGTGACAGTGGCTGTGGTCAGCCATCAAAAGAGCAGTCACACATTATAAAAGCCACGAGGGACACCTGGGAGCAATCCCAGTCCCAGGCCAGACTGCACAGTTCATGGTTCCAGTGCCGGGGAAAATAAAGCCTCATAACTTCTGGCTGTGAAACCAGCAAGGGTTGGGGCAGCAGTAGAAACTGCTGATCTCTCAGGAGAGTCCATTCAGAGAGCCCCCACAGTCCTAGAACATCTGCAAACCCACTCACTCTGGGAACCACTACCAGGGCAATAGCTAGAGTGACGGCAGTCACATAGGAAAAGCAGGTGAAGTGACTGGAAAAGGGGCAAGTGCCAAGCAAGCAGCATTATTCCCTCTCAGATGCCTTCCCAACATACGGCACCACAGGTGGTGAAATGGGTCACACAGCACTGATGATTACCTAAGGCTCTGCCCCTTACAATGTAACAGATGCGACAGCTCTACCTAAGACACAGAGGCAAACACAGGAGGCTGTCAAGGTGAGGAGACAGAGAGGTATGGCCCAAAAGAGGGAACAGATCAAGGTTCCAGTGGGAGAACTAAGAGAGAAGAAGATAGCCAACCTAACAGGTGCAGAGTTCAAAACACTGGTGATAACATGCTCACAGAAATGACTGAGTATGACAAATGCCTAAGGAAAGACGTGAAGGCTATACTAAGTGAAATGAAGAAAAATCCACATGAAACCAATGGTCAAGGAAAGGAAGCTGGGGTTCAAATCAACCATTTGGAACATGAGAAGAAATAAACAGTCAACCAAGTACAGAATGAAGAAACAAGATTTGAAAAAAATGAGAAGAGGTTTAGGATCATCGGGGACCACTTTAAATGTACCAACATCTGAAGCATAAGGGTGCCAGAAGGAAAAGAGGAAGAACAAGAAATTGAAAACTTATTTGAAAAAATAATGAAGGAAAACTCCCCAAATTTAGTTAAGGAAATAGGCATACAAGTCCAGGAAGCACAGAGAGTTCCAAATAAGTTGGACCCAAAGAGGGCCACACCAAGACATGTCATAATTAAAATGCTAAAGGTTAAAGATAAAGAGAGAATCTTAAAAGCAGCAAGAGAAAAGCAGGGAGTTACCTGCAAAGGAGTTTCCATAAGACTGTCAGCTGATTTATCAAAGGAAACTTTGCAGGAAAGAAGGGACTGGCAAGAAGTATTCAAAGTGATGAAAAGCAAGGACTTACAACTGAGGTTACTCTATCCAGCAAAGCTATCATTTAGAATGGAAGGGCAGATAAAGCACTTCCCAGACAAGGTAAAGTTAAAGGAGTTCATCATCACCAAGCCCTTATTATGTGAAATGTTAAAGGGACATATTTAAGAAAGAGAAGATCAAAACTGTGAACAGTAAAATGACAACAAACTCACAATTATCAACAACTGAATCTAATTTTTAAAAATCCTAAGCAAACAACTAGAACAGGAACAGAATCATAGATGTGGAGATCATGTGGAGGGTTATCAGCAGGGAGGGGGACAGAGGAGAATGGGGGCAAAGGTACAGGGACTAAGAAGCATAATTGGTAGGTACAAAATAGGCAGGGGGATGTTAAGAATGTAAAGTAAATGGAGAAGACAAAGAACTTATATGCATGACCCATGGACATGAACTAAGGTAGGGGGGATTGCTGGAGGGAAAGGACGTACCAGCCAGAGGGGGGTCAAAAATGAAAAGTTGGAACAACTGTAATAGCATAATCAATAAAATATACTTAAAATAGAATACAAAATAAAATCCAGGAACCTCCCCCTAAAAAATTGTCTGGTCTAGTCTTTCATACATACAGAAGAACGACTATTTTTTAAGCTATATTGGATATTCTAGGTCTAAGAAAAAGCCATTCTTTTTTTTAAAATATGTTTTATTGATTATACTGTTACAGTTGTCCCAATTTCTTTTCCCTCTGCTCCCCTCCGCCCAGTGACCCCCCTCCCTCTAGTTGTCCCCCCCTTTTAGTTCATGTCCATTGGTTGTGTATATAGTTCTTCTCAACCTCTTCCCGTTTACTCCATTTCCTCCTACTATGCTTCTTAATTCCTGTACCATTTCCCTTCTTTTCCCCGTCCCCCTCCCCGCTAACCTCCCTCCGTAATGTTCCCCATACCTATAATTCTTTTTCCACTCTCGTTGCCTACTTAGTTTGCTTTTGTTTCAATTCCCAAGCTTCTGTTGTTGGTTGTTGTGATGCGGTTTTCATTTTAATGTTCATAATTTTGATCCTCCTTCTTCTAAACCAGTCCCTTTAACATCTCATATAACAGTGGTTTGGATCTGATGAACTCCTTCAGTTTTACTTTGTCCTGGAAGCACTTTCTCTGCCCTTCTATTCTGAATGACAGCTTCGCTGGATAGAGTATTTGTGGCTGTAGGTTTTTGCTTTTTATTACTCTGACTATTTCTTCCCAGTCCCTTCTTGCCTGCAGAGTCTCCTTTGAGAAATCAGCTGATAGTCTTCTTGGGACCCCTTTGTACATAATTCTTTTCTTCTCTTTTGCTGCTTTTAAGATTCTCTCTTTATCTTTAATTTTTGATAATTTGATTATAATGTGTATTGGAGTGGTTCTCCCTGGGTCCAGTTTTTCTGGAATTCTCTGTGCTTCCTGGACCTGTAAGTCTATTTCCTTCCCCAAGTTTGGGAAGTTCTGCTTCATTATTTTTTTACATAATTTTTCTATTTCTAGTTCTTCTTCTTCGCCCTCTGGCAATCCTATAATTCGAATGTTCATTTGCTTATAGCTGTCCCAGAGGTTTCTGAGCCTCTCCTCGTGTTCCTCCCTTTTTGTTTCCTCTTTCTGCACTGGTTGACTGTTTGTTCCTTCCCTATGTTCCGATTTGTTGATTTGATCCCTGGTTTTCATTTCCTCACCACTTGTCTCGTTTGTGTTTTCATTCGTTTCAGTGTGACTAGCTTTCATTCCTTCCCCGTCTTGTTCCTAATCTTTTGTTAATTCTGTAAGCCACCTTATGACTATAGCTCTGAACTGAGCCTCAGAAAGATTTCTTATTTGCTCATCGGTTAGGTCCCTCATCTGCTGCCTGGTGAGCTGCGTCACAGGGATTTCAATCATGGTCTGTTTCATCCTGTCAGTTTTCTGTAAACCTTTGTTTCCTGGGTGGGCTGTAGGGGGCGGCGCCCCGTGCATTCATCACTACCCAGTGACTGGCGACCTTTTCCACCGCTCTGTGGCGCTTTGTTTCGGGGCGGGGGTCCAAGATGGATTCCTGCCGTTTCTCTCCTTCCCCATGGCCTCACTGTCCAAGGCAATGGGGGGTCTGCCTTCCCCAGCTGCCGGGTCTCAACTGCAGTTGGAATAGCTCCTCTGATGTTTCTCGCAGTCCCGCCGCTATCCCCGCTGCTACCGCAGACAGCCCAGTCCGACCTTCCCGTCCCAATTCCGATTTCGCCCCTCCTACCCATCCAGACAAGCACCGCTGGTTTATAACTTCATACATTGGTCTTCCATGTAGTTTTATTTTCTGGAATTTCTGGTTATCTTTGGTTCTGAGGTAGTTGTATTCCCAGTCAGTTGTGGAGGGAGACAAGCATGTCAGTCTAAGCCTCCATCTTGGCCAGAAGCGAAAAAGCCATTCTTATGCATGGATGGGAACCAAGGCCAGATAATTCTACATACAGGAAAGCAAGTGAGGAAGCCCCATTTCTTCCCCTCAGTCCTGGTCTTCAGCTTACTGGAGTCTGCCCTCTTTCCACTCTAGTATTGGGCCCTATGGAAATTGCCCTCACGATCATCATGACTCTGCTTGTCTTGGGCTCAATTGCCATCTTCCTGGAGGATGCCATCTACCTGTACAAGAACACCCGTTGCCCCATCAAGAGGAGGACTCTGCTCTGGATCAGCTCTGCACCCACGGTGAGGGCCTTGTAGTTGCCCTTTGGGAGGGACCGGAGAGGAAGCAGGGACCATTCTGAGAATTCCTCTAAACTCAACAACACAAGTCAGCAAAGGGTTGCCTACCTCTGTCACCTTAAGGTGGGGACTTCTACTCTGAGCTCCATTTGCATTCAGGGCCTCATGCTTGGAAGGCTGACAGACAGTGGAATGGAGTGTTCGAACTGTTGAGCCACAGAGACAGCTAAAGAAACCACCCACCCACCAGTGGCCCAGTCACCATTTCTCCACCACAGTATTGCTGTTAAAAGCAAGCTTCCTTTTTGTACAGGCAAGCAGTGGTTCTTTAGAGTGTAGGAGGGAACGTATTTTCCCCATGGGGTCGTGCTTAGCTCTATCTTGACATTGTAGGCTTTTAAAACTCCCACGGCCATTATAAAGGTCTTTGGCTTACTCGGAGACTGAAAAATTGGACTTCTGTTTCCTTCTGGTGAGCTCTGAGTGCCTTTTGGGTGGAGAGCGGGTCCCGTGAGGTCCTTTCCTGACCTATGACATCTGCCTGGGCCATCTTAAGTCATCTGTGATGCTCTAATAACATGGGAGGTTGAAAAGGAAGGTTGGGTCTTAATTCATTTACTCCTAAGAATGAACTTATCCCCAGGGTTATAGGATGAGAGTCTTCAAAAAAAAGACCCTGACTCAAGGTGACTTGTTGTCTCTAACCCTAGACATAGAAAGAACTGACAGCTAAATTTAAAAAAAAAAAAAAAAAATTTTTTTTAATTCAATTAGTGATTTTTCCAGCTGGCCACTTTTAAGTAATAGTACCTCAAATGTTTAGGTTTTTCTTTCTGAAGACTTTGTCACAAAAGATTCAGGAGGGTGAGCACAAAGTCTCCCTACTTCCCTGAACTGGCTTCTTGCTCCTCTCCAAGCAGGTGGTGTCTGTACTCTGCTGCTTCGGTCTCTGGATCCCTCGCTCCCTCATGCTTGTGGAAATGGCCATCACCTCGTGAGTGTCGTTTCACCCCAGCTGTGGGCCCAGTATCACTCTGGGGTCCTCTTCTGTTCCCTACTCACCCAGGACACCAGAGCCCATGTCTTTTTTACCCCCTCTCCCTTCCACAAATCTCTGCAAGCCATTTAGTATTGATCACAAATTGATCCATTTCCAACTTGTGCTATGTCAGGTCTCTTGAACTTCTGGATCTGTTTATTCTCAGTCACCATTTCATCCCCATAGCCTGAAATTTCCCCCTTCCCAGGCCCCTGGACACTGTCTTCTTCTCTGGCTCCTCTTGGTTACACATTCAGAATGCCTAGTCCCTACCTGATCCCCTAAGTAAGCACCCCCATTCTGCCTCTACTCCAGGTTTTATGCCGTGTGCTTTTACCTGCTGATGCGTGTCATGGTGGAAGGCTTTGGTGGGAAGGAGGCAGTAGTGAGGACCCTGCAGAACACCCCGATGATGATCCATACAGGCCCCTGCTGCTGCTGCTGCCCCTGCTGCCCCAAACTCATGCTCACCAGGTAAGATAGGAGGGAGAGGCATCCTCGAAAAGCAGGTTATCTCTTCCTGCACTCTCCCAAGAGCGTCTGCTGGCTCTCTCAGCCCTGCTCCAAGCCTCCTGGAATTAGCCTTGTATGGCACAAACCCAATGATGACAGGGTGGGCATTCCACCCAGGAGTAAGGGGAGCAGAGAAAGGAGAACTCCAAAGTTCCTGTCACTTCAGCCTACTACCACCTACCAAGTGTGGCCACATGGAGCTAACTGGGCTATAGGCTCTTTACTTGCCCCCTTTTGCTCATTTTGGTTAATGAGATTGGGCTAGCACTGATAGTTCTTGCTCAAAAGGCTGCATTCTGGTCTGGGAGTGAGTGGGAAGCAAGAAGAGCTGCGAGCGCTCTCAACATCTGGCTTCTTGGTGTCTCTGATGGCAGCCAAGCCTCAGCCCAGAGCCCAGTGAGGAAGATGAGTCTTCTTGGGGTGGGTAGTCTATGGATCCGTATTCCTAACCCTCTTCTCCCCTCAGGAAAAAGCTTCAGCTGCTGATGTTGGGCCCATTCCAGTACGCCTTCTTCAAGATAACACTGGGCCTGATGGGCCTGTTTCTCATTCCCGATGGCATCTATGACCCAGCAGATGTAAGCCAGGAGTAAGGGGTGGTGAAGTTCAAGACTTATTTGGGACCTTTGAGCTCTAGAAGGAACAGCTGGAGCCAACATCCCCTGCTACCTGGTGGGAGAGAGGAGAATGGAATAGGCCAAGGCTATGGGGCTTTTTAAATTAACTGTTCCACCTTGGGGGGAGAACTAAGGGAGAGAATAAGGGCTTGCTTCCTTCACTGACTCCTGTTTGGTCTGCCACCAGATCTCTGAGGAGAGCACAGCTCTATGGATCAACACTTTCCTTGGTGTGTCCACCCTGTTGGCTCTCTGGACCTTGGGCATCCTTTTCCGTCAAGCCAAGCTGCACCTGGGCGAGCAGAACATAGGAGCCAAATTTGCTCTGTTCCAGGTAACCACATCCTGAAAGAGAAAAGGTGGCTTATAACAGAGCTACAGATAATTGGGGTTAGGAGGTGAGACTAATAGAGGCTAAAAGCGCATCTGGGAATCTTAAGTCTTAAGTTTCCTGTGAGATTTGGAAAATGATCCTTGCCACGTCTCGGTTTTTGCTTTTCTATGCTGTAATTGTTTGGCAGGGCTGCTGTAGCAAAATCCCACCAAGTGGCTTAAAACAACAGAAATTTATTCTTTCAGTTCTGGAGGCTAGAAGTCCAAAATCAAGATGCCACCTGGGCCATGCTCCCTCTGAAACCTGAGGGAACAGGCCTTCCTTGCCTCTCTCTGGCTTCCGCAGGTTTGCCAGCCATCTCCACATTCTGTGACTTGTAGCTCCACCCTTCTGATTTCTGCCTCTGGCATCACATGGCTTTCTCCCCTCACGGGACTGTGTCTTGTGTCTCTTTTCCTCTTCTAATAAGGACATGAGTCAAATTCGAATAAGGACCCACCTTACTCAGTTACGGCTTCATCTTAACCAATTACATATAATTAGTTAACCAAAATAATGATGCTGTTTTGAAATAAGATCACATTCTGAGGTACTGGGGTTAGGACTTCAACGTATCTGTTCGTGGGGCACATTTCAACCCATAACATGTATATTATCAAACCTTAAATTCTCTGTCTTTGCTTTTTTTCTTTTCTATGATTACTTCCTAAAATCTTAAAATCACCACCACCACTAGCATCAGCATTATCTCAGCTACAACATGAACTACCTACGCCATATGCTAGGCACTTTTCATACATTATTCTTTTTATTTTACAGATAAGGAAACTGACACCACGAGATGGTATGGGACTTACCCAAAGGCACATGGGGATGGGCTAGAATTTAAAGCCAGATGTGTCTTAACTCCCCAACCCACATTCCTTCTTCTCATCACATGGCCTCTCGTCTTCTCACTTATTCTGGAAGTTCTCTCAAAGCCACATCTGTTCACTTTGTACACTTTCCATTCTCCAAGTCCAAATGCAGTATCTTGGTTTCTTTCCCTCTCTATCCTTTCTGTCTCCTTGCTGGGCCCTTCTCCTACTCACAAGAAATAATAACTGTATTATAGTTAACAGCATGATTTCACATGAATTATCATTTGATCTAAGCAGATGCCTCTGAAATGTGAACTTCCAGGCGCACAGTAGGTAGACTGGAAGGGACCAGGGAAAAAGAAAGAAGAGCTTGAAATTGAGTCAGGGACTGAGGGCCAGAAAGGATCTGGGCCCCAGAAGCACTACGGTCAGGTTACAAGGTAGAAGCTTGTGACTGCCGGGCTGGCATGTGATTATTGTGGGGAAGCCTGGACAAGCTGAGTCTAAGACACGGTGCTCCTGGGGCCTCTGAACAGAGATCTTTTTCTTTTTAAAAAATTTTTATTGTGGTATAAAATATATAACATAAAATTTACAATTTTAACAATTTTCATATGTATAGTTCAGTGACATTAAGTGCATTCACACTGTTGTACAACCATTACAACCATCCATCCCCAGAACATTTTCATCTTCCACTCAGAAACTCTGTACCCACTGAACACTAAATCCCCTTCCCCTTCACTCCCAACCTCTGATGTAGTAGAGATTCTTCAGAGGGCACTTTCATGGTTAATTATCCATCATTCTATCAGCAGGGATCTCAGATACTTGAGGTAGATGGACTGACTCTTCCCTAATCATCCACCCTTTTCATCCATTAAGTGCTCATTAGCAGCCATGGCTGAAATAGGGGAATAAACTTGCACCTCCAATCAGTTCTTGTTTCTTGCCAGGGTCTCTCATCAAATATTGGTTGACTATGAGGTTACAATTTTCCTAAAGATAAGAAACTCCACAAAATTTTAATCAAGTGTGAATCTCAACCTTCTGGAACCGCACAGATCTAGTTTGGCCAAAAGCACAGTGGCAGGACAAACATGGCATTAGACCAGCTGGCCTCAGCACTATGCACGCTGGGCCCACCCTACCCTCTTCTCTTTTCTCTTCTTCAGGTGCTGCTCATTCTGACTGCCCTGCAGCCGTCCATCTTCTCAGTCTTGGCCAATGGTGGGCAGATTGCTTGTTCGCCTCCCTTTTCCTCTAAAATCAGGTCTCAAGGTGAGCACACAGAAGCTCCTATCCTATTCCAGGATGGGTGAAAAGGGAAGGGTCAGGGAAGAGCAGACCCTAGAACAGAGCTTGGACCAGGAGGCTGCTGCTCCAAATACTCAGAAAGGGAGACTATGACTGACTTCTCTGATCACACAGAAGAGAACTGCAATTTCACAGCTTGAGACCAGCCTTGATGGCCAACCCAGGAAGTCATGGGTTCAATTAGCTCTTAGGAGAGAAATGGGTGTGGTTAGGAAGGAGATAAAACACACAGAAGAAATGAGGTTTAATATTAGCCTCAGATTGCAGGTTGAGAACCAAGTTCTGGTTTTAGCTCTACCACTAACCTGCTATGTTACTAAGACAACCTCTAGGTCCTGGTTTGAGGATAAATTGCAGAATGTATTGGTCAACTCACATGCTAGGGCTGCTGGTGGGATACCACCTCATAATTTAATATAACTTACATTATATTTCACCCTACACTGCAGTGATGAATTGCCACCTCCTTGTACTGGAGACTTTTCTGATAACTGTGCTGACACGAATATACTACAGAAGGAAAGACGAAAAGGTTGGATATGAACCGTTCTCTTCTCCAGACCTGGATCTGAACCTCAGAGCCTGAGGTCGATGGCTTGGACAATGAAAGACACTGTACTCACGAGATGTGCACAAAATTTCTTTATTGTCCCTCACCATTGACCAAATGGGAAGGATTTCATTATCAGCACAAGCTGGCAAATTACATTTGACTATAGAGATGAAGATGAATTATGCAATAGGATGAAATTGTTTTGGATCTTTCCTGGGCAAGGTAACTTAAGTTTTATAATACACTAACAGGATGGAGTTTGGACCCATATAACTGGGCACATTATACCTGTGGGCGCCACTAGCACGCCTGAAACTTTGTATATTGAAAGGTCTCTCTGAGTTTTCTCAAAGCAAATGAAAGTGGGAAGAGTATATGGCAGTTTGCTATAAAAATGAGTAGAACTCAGCCAGAATAGTACAAGTCCAAAGTCTCAAAGAAACCAGGTTTCTGAAGAATAGATTGAAGGTGTTTTTTTCCTTACAGATATGTTATTAGAGCACTGATGACATTAGACCTGGGAGAGCTGGGTCAGCCTCCCTTTGTGAGACAATTGCTTTTTAAGTCTTCTGAAAAAGGAATCCCCAATAAATATGGTCATGGAGCTTGATTTTGAGGCAACAAATTGGGGTGCAAAAACAAATAAATTGAGAACACAGGTAAAGACCCCAATATATAAAATATATCATACACATGTATATCAAGTCAAAACACAAAAAAATAAAACATTAGGTAACACGACTTTGCTTTTATTTGGCTAAATGACAAAAGCCAAAATGACTCTGAACAAATGAACAACACTCAGGAAAATAATATACTGAACATCAATTGAAGAAAACATTCCTGTGGATGTCGGCTCTGGGGATGGGGTTAACTTTCATGCCAAGACCAGCATTTCTTTACAAGACTATTTTCTTTCAGGCTCCTCAACACACATGCATACTACACACAAAATCCAGCCAATCAAGTCTCTGTGTTCAAAACAGTCAGTGCCTCTTAAAAAGAGTGGGAAATCCCATTTCAAACATAAAGGAACACAACCCGAGTCATCCTCAATGTTAAACCTCACACTTTTCTACCCCAATCTAAGTATTAAGTTTGGCAGACAGAAAATCTTTCTTCTTTTAAAGAAAATTAACATTTAATAGTAGAATCCCAAGAATATGCTCTACTTATTTGGATAAATAGGAACTAGGGACCACTCTACCCCATGACAATCTATTCTACAAGAGAAAACAAGAATAATCATCATATGACTTTGAAAATATACAGCCTTTAAAAATATTTATATTGGTAAGCTTAAAAAATACCGTTAGTTAAAAATATTGTTAAGGGAGTTTTCTTTTCTGCATGTACTGATTCGGCTTCCGGTGAGAGTGTGTGCTGACAGAAGATGCAGAAGCTACGGCTTTAGGGAATTAAAGAAAAGCAGCAAAGTATAATTGATTTGGAAAGATTTTAAATATGAGATCTGGAACAGGATTAAAAAGGCAATAAGCTCCAGAAAATCCAAAGCTACCCACAAATCCAGATAAACAGAGAGTAACAGAAGCACTGTGAAGAACTAGTGTAGAAGGAATACCCAGAGACTGCCTAACCAGTTGTGCGGTCACAAGTAAAAATTTTTAAATGTAACTCAAGTGCTGCCTAAGAAGTTATCAGTGATCAGAAAAGGTCAAAAGTTCTCTTGACCTCACTCATATTTTTTCTCCTTTTCAGGGCTTTTAACTTCACATCCCCAACCTTTTTACCCAAGTCTCAGCAAAACAATGGTCTTTGACTAGTGCTATCAGAAGCAGCTGTAGCAGTACAAATGATCCATTTCTATTCCTCTAAAGTTTCAGCCCGTTTTTCTGTACTACTGAGTCTAGTTTATGAAAGAGATCAAACTTTCTGCTCATCTCATCTCAAGGAAACTGCTGAAATGGCACCTCCTCGGCACCAGTGATGGGGCTTCCTTCTCCATTCTCCTTCCATCTTGCACACAGAGACTCTGGGGCCAACCAGCTTTTAAAGATCTACCATCTCTGCCGTATTTGGCCTATTCAGGCTAACAGCTTTTTGTGTGGCATTCAGAGAAATAGCTCCACAACCTCAAACATTAATATTCGATTTATAAGTCACATGTATGGCTGTGGTATGCAAACCACTAACCCCATTTAATTAGGCACAAATGATCAAACAATGCCTCATCCCAACAGCTTCTTCCATCCACCCATCCTTATCCAGCACTTAGGATCACATGTATCCCAAAGCATCTAACATGCCACACCATAAAAGTTTTGATTTCAGTCAAAATTATTAGAATATACTAGTGTTAGGAGACTGAGGCCATAGAGGCTCATCAACAAAAAGGGACAGAGGGGTTTTCTAAGAATGTGTGCACATGCTGGCACTGAAGGCTCTGAGACTTCACAGAGCTTTCAGCCCAGAGATCCTATTCCAAGGGCCAGGCATGCCGAAAGCAGCCCACTGGCAGAACCGAAGAGGAGGGCCCAAAGATTTAAGACCCAGACAACATACTTGAGAGGAGTGACTATGGGGAGGAAAACCACATTTTGGGCATCTCCCTTTCAAAATATACAGCAAAATGTGTACTTCGAGGGAACAAGTAGGTGGGCTTCAGAGGGGACGGCATTGCCTTTCTGTACCAGGGAGAGTAAGATGGAAATAGGCAGAATTCCCAAAGAAGGAAGACTAAAGCAGAAGTTAAAACATGATCATATGAAGCTGGGTAATGTAGTAAACGTTAATTTCACCTGTTTCAAAAAAAGGATTCCAAGCCAAAGCTCGTGTAAAGCAAATTTGACAGTAAAAGTAGCACTTCATGAGAAGAGACAGAAATGTAGTTTTCACAGGCCATCAGGACAAGAGGTTCTCCTGCTTTGTCCCTCTACTCTGCCATGCTCTGCCTCTGGGTGAGCCTAGGTTTTAAGAACCTGAGTAGTCCTCGTGCACAGGCAGGCAGGTAGGTTTCACCAGGGGGTGTTAAGGGAGATGACTATGAGATGCCCATAGCCCTAGCACAGGGGCAAGATAAAATGTGGTTTTCTTAGCTGAAAACAAGAAACTCCACCCCCACAAGGGGTACTGATGAGTGACAGGGTGGGGCCTGGACATACACAGTCTTCCCCTGAACCCAGCTACAGGATTACTGATGGATGGTGATTGCTAAGTCATGCAGCCGTAGGATGCTGTAGGTTTAAATGAGTTCAAGCCCAACAGCAAGTGTTAAGCTTCAGCATTCTCTGATGTGAAATTTAAGTGATGAATCCCCTGGGCAACCTAAGAGGGGAAGTGGAGGTATAGCCACCAGACACATGTGGGAGAGGGAGAGAACCTACCGTATCTTTGTAATGTGAACCCTTGTGTGGTGGCTTGCCAGAGGGGCAGTGGAGGAAGTAAGTCCCTGCCAGCTGCCACTCTCAAAGGAAAGCAAACTGTGTGGAGCACTGGTTCCAGTCAAGAACATTCTGAAGAGGGGCAAAGGTCAAGATAGGAAGGTGGACATTCCCTTATGCTTTTGCATCTATCCTCTATGAAAATCTCTCTAAAATATTCAATAAGATATGAGCAGCATGGATGAACGTACATACAACGTACCCTTAAAAGCTAGGCAATAAGCATAGAAAGAGGAGTAGCAGGGTCAGGGACTTAACTCCAGGAGGACAATGAATGATTTTGTACAGGACTGAGTATTGTCCCACTCCCCTCCACAATCACAGTAAATCTGAAAGTGTTCCTTCCTTTAACAGTAGATTACAGGGAAGAGATTGACAAGAGCTCCCACATAACCGAGCAACAGGATTTTCTGAGAAGATGAGCACAGCAGAAAAGCCACAGCGGAAGCCATCAGTGTCTTCATGGGCCCCATTGGGTCCAACAAGAAACTCCTCAGGGAGTAAGAAAAGTTAGGCTTAGATCTCCTTCTTCTCATAGCCACACTGACATATGTGCCAGCAATACCATTAGGGGGTTTGTGACTATTACCCAGCTTTTAGCATTTTTTTTAAGGAAACCAAAACTAAACTATATCCCCCTCATCCCGAAATCACCCATCAGCATGGCTCACTGCTTGAAGGACTTGGCAAGACAGTTCGCCTCAGAACAGAAGGCAAACCCTATAGTGTACTAGAAGGAAAAGACCTCTGGGTATTACCCCACTCCCTTCTGCCACCTCCTCAGGGGCAAAAGAATTAGTTCTATTTACTGTATTTGAAAGATTAATTTCTTTTTTAAATTAACAAAAACAACAATTTCCCTGTCAAGACCACATGAACATAAACAGTAAAGCAAAGTCCGTAGGGAGGGTATATGGATGTAGTAAGGTGTAGTCAGCCTCATTCTCGGTGTGGGTGGGTGATGTTTCATCCCCCCATTTGAGGTCCTTCTACCCCAATGTCTTTCTTTTGTAGCTGTCTTTAGGTTTATTGTTGGGATACAATTTGGAATTCAACAGAGAGCTTCTGAAGGTGATGGGACATGGGGAGGGGAGAGGAAAGGCGGGATGAAAAATTAGTCTTCTTCATCCTCACTGATATCATAGGCTGCAGCCTTGTGCCTGGAGAGGTTTGCTGGGGAGGATGGAGGGGACGTCTTGCCAGAGAAGGGCCATCGGAACGAGGGCGAGGGGGAGCGTTCACGAGTGGGGCTGCTGCTGGGACTCTGCTTTGGGCTGATGGCCTGCAGCATCCGGCCCTTCCCTTCTTTCAGCATATGTTTCTGGGGAGACCAAAAGAAGAGTTAGAAGAAACCTATGGATCTTACTAAATCACCACTGGTGTTTCTGAGACTTCAAATTGTCATGAGTGCCCTCTGCAATGTCAAGAGTGATCAAGTAAGCCAGAGGAGGGACATAGCTATAATTCTAAGTAATTTTCTCTCTAAAGTGGTCTATGTTATATAACTTATCTAAAGTTTCCCACCTGCTATCCAACCACTAAATCCTGACTTTTATGTCAATGGAATTCTCAAAAGCCTACCTGGCTTACAGTCCAGGTTCCAGGCAAGAACAAAAGAACTAACTCTGAGTTTCAGAGTCCTTTGCAAAGGGAATTCATATTTTCCCTGAATAATCTGTTCTGGTATCCAAACACTCTCACAGTCAGATCCTTCCTACTATTTAACCTAGGGCTCACTTGCTGAATAGATACACACACACACACACACACGCCTTCTATTTGGCTTGAAGAGACCTTGCTACTCCTCAAGGACAGAATTCCCACTGCATGGAGCAATCCAGCAGCAGCTGTTTGTAGTGGAGTGCAGCTTTCTTTTCCCTGTTCTTCCCTTTCATTCTATCTAAAACTATAGTGCAGAAGTGGGCAAGGCTACTCACTTACCTGGTCACCGGATTTAGACATTGATAGAGAGCTGGCAAAATTATTTAGGAGAATATGTAATCTCTTTCTGGAAATATCTTAAAGAAGTTTTTGGAAAGAGTTGAAATATAGCTCTAACTTCTGAATGTCAGTGTCCGTTTCTGCGCAAGGATTCTATAATTCTTTCCAAAGCATGAGAATTCCTTAAATAATCCAGCAGGGAAGAACATACCAGTGCACCTTCTGGACCAAACATTTCCAGGAAATTTCCAATGAATTCTCGGGATTTCTCCTCCCATTTCTGAATGAGGTCAATGCTTTTTTCCTCTACCTTCTGAACAAATTCTTTTGACTTTTCTTCCACATCTTTCACTTTCTTCTTAACTTTGTCAACTCGTTCCTGCAAGTGGTATTTCTTCTCCTAGGTAAAGAAAGGACTAGTTTGAGAAATAATACCCACTCTGACCTTTCATAATAGAGGGGGGGAAAAAACATGGTTTGGCACTTTACTGGCATTTTTTACTCTTTACAATTTCACTTTGCTTAATCTATCCCACACTTGTCTAGCATAATAAGAAATGCTCTGGATGGTCATCTTATATAAAAGTGTGATAATTCTAACATCTTGGAAACCCTGACTTAACTAAATGCATAGGGCAGGCCCAGGAACATGTATATAACCAAAGAAACTTACATTTTTAAGGACAAAATGCAAACTTAGAACATAAACATGCCCAGCATAACCCAAACCCCATTCTAGACAGAGATGAGAAGGGAGCAACATGACCACCGCACAATACTGCCAAGAATAAGCCAACTATCATAGGTTGAAAGTGGAAGTAGTAGATCTTTCACTTATTTATTGTATTGGATTTCTCCTCTATCACTGGCTTATTTTAAGATTTTAAAAGAGTTATTTTTAGTATTTGGAGGTCTATTTGCTCTTCACAAAATAAAGATGATACTTTTTGGTCCTACCAGCTTCCTTAAAGATAAGAGAAAATGACAGCACTGCCCTGGGGGTGGGGAGCAGGAAGTGGAGTCTTTAGCCTTTAGTCAAATGAAAAGTATTCTCATAATTTCCCAGTCATAAAGGGTTAACAACAGCTAGGGTTTATCTGCATAGATAAATCATATTCAGATCAAAGCACTTTACCTATTGATAATTCATAATGAGGAACAGGTGAAGAAGCATGGTAAACTAATGTAGAAGATATAGTTAGCAGCTTTCTTCTAAAATAAACTTTATAGAGGTATAATTTATATACAAAATGTATAGCAGTTTGTTGCTAAAGGGCAATATTTACCTAAAGAAAAACTGCTTTCATAAATTAAATTTTAAAACTTAGGTCTACATGTCCTCAGCAGATTTTCAAAAGACCATCAAATCAAAAACGAAAAACAAAAACACTAAGACCATTATTTTAATTGTATTTATTTTTTTAAATTTTTTAAAAAAAGATTTCATTTACTTATTTTTAAAGAGGGGAAGGGAGGGAGAAAGAGAGGGAGAGAAACATCAACTGGTTGCCTATCACACGCCCCCAACTGGGGACCTGGCCCACAACCCAGGCCCTGACTGGGAATGGAACTGGCGACCTTTTGGTTCACAGGCTAGCACTCAATCCACTGAGCCACACCAGCCACGGCTTAATTGTATTTAATATACATATTGTACTTTGTAAGTTACACAATCTTATTTATTTAATTGGCTGTGTGTCTTTATATCAGTGTGTTGATACAAGACCATAAAGGCAGAAAATGCCTCTGTTTCATTCTCTTTGTAAAGAGCTCAGCATAGTATTATCTTTAAAGAGGATTCATTGAGCTTTTGGAGGAGATAATTATAGCAGATTGATAAGCAAGTTCAGCTCAGATGTGTGTCTAACATAATAACATAATAGGGCTGGGGAACTCTGGGATGAGGTTGGAACTCACGTTGATAAAGCTGACATTGAGCTCCTTTGCCGTGTAGCCCCTCTGTAGGTTCCGTCTGGCATACACATCATAGTCGCGAACAATTCGGGTGATGATGTCTGATGTGGAGATACCTTCTGTCCTCTGTGTTGGAGCAAACATGCCTAACCCCAAAACACATATAAACACTGTAACATTCTGGTTAACTCAGGCAGTAGGAATAGATAGAAACTGGGAACAACATTCCTCTCCTTTCCTCAAAAAGCAGAACAGGCTAATAGGGAGGTCTGCGATACTGACATACAGAAGGAGGAATGAATCAAAGAACAGGGATTAAAAAGAGGAGGAGCTATATGGCGTTAATAAAGAAAAACACGGGGCTAGAGAAAGGTTTCCTGAAATTAAAAGAGATATCAATAATAGATGTTTAGACTGAGAATTGTTGGATCTCAGTACTATGCTCTCCTTAACCTCCTATCCAAAGAGTGACCTGAAAGTGGATGTTGAATTTCTTTCTTTCTTTTTTTAAATAAAGATTTTATTTATTTATTTTTTAGAGAGAGGAGAAGGGAAGGAGAAAGAGAGAGATAAACATCAATGTGTGGTTACCTCTCATACACCCCCAACTGGGGACCTGGCCAGCAACCCAGGCATGTGCCCTGACTAGGAATCAAACTGCCAACCCTTTGGTTAGCAGGCCGGCACTCAACCCACCAAGCCGCACCAGCCAGGGCTGAATTTCTCAATGTATAAACTTTTCTCTGTAAGGCAGCAATGTGGATGAATCTCTGTCACTGCCCTTGAGACTCACTCAAAGCTTGAGAATACACATCAACTTACTCACCTGCTTCTTTGATGTGCTTATAAACATCATCACTTCCAGCAGAAGAATAAGGGATGTCATCATGGGCTACAAAATCGATCTGAAAATAAGGAAACATCATTTAAAACCCAGGATACCGGCCATTCAGAAAGAACCAATACATACTCTCAGGCCCAGAAAAACAACAAAAAGGAGAGGCCAGTCCTCAAATGGACATTTTCTCTTTATCTCTGTTTTGCTCATAAATTCCATGCTTCATTTACAAGCCACTCAATTATTTACAGATCATAAATATGAAGTCACCAAACTTCTTTTTTTAGCTACTTTTCTTGGTCTGCTGGAAGGGCTATCGTCACATTGTATACCAGTCACCATGCTTGGAGAATTGGGCTGAGCATGCTAGTTAGTAGGTGGAGCCGAGGAAAGAAGAAACGAAATCTTCTCATCGCCCTGAGTCTATATGAGTTTGTCCAATAAGAGTTTTTGAAATTATGAGAAAGAAGTTAATTCCTTCATTAATTGGTTTCTCTCTCAGTCCAGATGAGTGGGAATATAAAAATGGCAACCAAGGAGCCTTTAACTTGAATAGATACATCTGAACTGCTGAGAAATGCAAAATCCAAAGCCATAAAAGATCTTCAGGACTCACGGTCTACCATTTTACTAGTGTATATGCCTCTTGCAACAGTGAAGAGACCACTGGCACTGAGATCAATAATCTTTCTGGGAAATATGCTAAACCCCACTTATCTACTCCTTCCTGAATAAGCCACATACCCTGTGCTAACATAATTGTACCACAACCAACTCCCAAAAGCCACTGCGGTGCAAAGCAGACTCAGCGGGACTGTGTCAGGGACTCTCAGCTAACATCTTGGTTACCCATAAACAACTTATCAGGGATCCATAGGCAGTAAAGTGAAACTTTGGTGGGCAAGCAAGACTTGTGGTTAAGGATACACTGCTAACAAGAAGAAAAGCAAAATTAAACGTTTCTCTAACCTCTTCTGCCTGGGCCTGTCTACCTGTGTTACTAAGAATAATCTTCTTTATCACCTTTGGTACCACTGGCTGCTAAATGTTGGCACAGAAAAGCTATAGAACTGTAAAAGGTGTGTCCTAATCCTAAATAGTTAGAACAAATATCCCTTAGCTTCAGACCTTCCCTTCAAAAGTATTGCTTTCGAAACACTTTGGCTATAACTCTGTTCCCTCCTGTTTCATTGAACAGTTCACTTTCAACATTCCACACACCCCTCTAGAGAACTGATGATAAGCTCGCTGGTTCCTCAAGCTTGAGGGCCTTCAACCTGACCTGATAAATCCCTTTCATCTTTTATACCTGCCTTTTGCAGGTACCCTGTTGATTTAATGTGGGAGAATGAAAAGGAGGTAAGGGGCTTTATATACCAACTCACTGAGCAAAAGTGAGAATTCTCCCTCATTTCTGGTTGCACAGAACTTCTAGTCCAAAATCAAAGTCCCAAAACTAAATTTAAGTCAACACAAGAGAAGTCTATGTTTATCTGTCTTATTTCCTGGAATGTGAACTTGAGAACATGGCTGGGGCTATGTGTATTCTAAAGAGACGGGTCCCACTGTGCGCATCCTCCTTCTGCAAAGCAGCCCACACCATTCCTTTTCCTTTCTTCTCCCACTTCTTTACCCACAGGCACGCATATCCTGAACTCTAAGGCAATGGGCAGCTGGCAGCTTGTCCCAGGCTTATCCCCTGAGCCCATCCCAAGGCCCCCTGTTCTGTGACTTCCCAGTGAGCTAAGCTAACCCAGCCTAGGCTCTCCTATTGTTTCACTGTACCCAGCTTTAACAAATGTATCCTCATAGTCACCTGGAAAAAAAATAGAGACTGGTATGCTATGAGGATGGACACCTACAGTGTGTGGTGGTGGCGGGGGCCGGGGAGGGTGGTCACCAAACTAACACATTCAATTTCTACCTGCTACAGTGGGGTCTGGACCAGGTTATTTGGTCTCTCTGGCCTTGTTCTCATATATAAAATGGAAATAATAATTACCCAACAGGATTGTTATGGGGAGCAAATGAAAATATAATAGATGTAAAAGTGCTTATAAACCATCAAACCCCAAGTGTCAGGCATGACCATTATTAGCAGTAATATCACTGTCATCTCTACACTATGTGAAATTTACACAGAAGGTAGAAATAAAATAAGGCTAATGGAAAACTATCAACTACCAAAAGCCCCGAGAACTGAAGAAATTCTGGAGCAGGGACTGGGGACATGTGCTCAGTTTCTTACCCGGTGCTCTGCCAGGAACTCTGGTGTCAGGGTCCAGGGGGCATTCCTCACCACCTCATCCACATAGCGGCAGTGCTGCACCGCATCATAGCGCTCATTCTCATTCATCACTGTGAAGCCTTTGAAGTTGTGTGTCAGCTCATCACTGCAAACTGAGTTCCCCAAATCAGAAAGTTGTAAGTCAAAGCCCCCTTGGTTTAACCACTCCTCAGTCACCAACCTTTCCCATTCCCTAGGACTGTAGCCATTCTCCCCACCTGGAGAAAAATCTTCTAGAGGTAGCTCAGTCCAGGTAACAATGCTTTTTCTAATTCAAGACACACCTTCAGGAGCAACACTCACTAAATGGTATGTTCACACTTTGGAGAAGAGAAGCTCCAACAGGACTAACATCTTTGCCTTTGAAATAAACCTGCTGTGTATTAGTGCAGCAATTAAGTTTTTAAAAATGTTTTCATATGATATTTTTATAAGACTGGAGTAGACCATATAACATTTGTTAAGTTGAATTTTGTAATTCAGTTGATTGAAAGTGATAAATTGAAATCCAGAGTAAATGCCATTCTGAAATAGGCAAGACGGGTCTCTCATGACTGCAGAAACTCAGCTAAAAAAAGTGACATTTCAGGTCAATGAGCTTGGAACTTCCCTCTCCAGGTTTTTGTACCATGTTTTAGAGAGGCTATACTATATCCCTCATTTAAAAGCCAAAAGAAGAGCCAATATACTCAGGTTATAAAGATAAAAGACATTTTCTTACCTCCCACAATGAGGTATGTATTAGGGAAAAGGTTCTTTGCCTGCATCAGAGCCCGGGCATGACCAGAATGAAATAAGTCAAATATTCCATCTGCATAAACTCTTACAGGTCGCTCACCTAAATCCAAAAGAAAATTTATCACAAAAATACACTGATTCAATCTTTCACATTCGACAAATGGAAATGGCACCGTGTGACTTTTCCACCCCTCTCTCAAGGTGGTTTCTGGGTAGTCACCCTAATTCGGGGGTTGTGAGGAATAACATCACAGACGTTGTTGGCTACAAAGACCCTTTTGACATCATACCCATTAACTCTCTTTGTTAGCGTGGTTGTACCAAATGCTCAGGTAACTGGATTTCATGATTGGTTTTTCTTAAAGTTATTTTAGAAGTGAAAGGGAAGAATTATATAACAGACAAGTCAAAAACTTCAAAATCCTCCCCTTCAGTTTATGTTAAACTTCAGTTACATATAAACAAAATACATTTATACTATAATCTGGCTGTTTGCTCTCTCATTTTCAAGCTGCCCTGAATACTAATAACTAATGCTTTGTTTTGAAAATAAACCTCCCTACTATTGCCCAGAGAGTAAGGAATGATCAAAAAAAGTGAGATTAAGAAAGAAGGAATGTAAGTACCAGTTATCAATTTATTGCTTCTTAGTCCCAGATTCACACTCAATACCTATTCTGGGATAACAGATGGAATTCCTTCAAGCATTTCTCTTTTTGTTAAACAAAAATTTTTATTTATTTATTTTAGAGAGAAAGGAAGGGAGGAAGAAAGAGAGGGAGAGAAACATTAATATGTGAGAGAAGCATCAATCAGTTGCCTCTCAAACACACCCCAACCGGGAAATGGGCCCACAACCCATGCATGTGCTCTGACCAGGAATCGAACTGATGACTTTTCACTTTGCCAGATGACACTCAACCAACTGAGCCACACCAGTCAGGGCCAAGCATTTTTTCTTGATAGTGAGCATGATGTTATACTTTCTCAGTAGAGGGTGATGTACTAAGTATTTGAAAATCAAACGTAAATACTTTAGGACTTTATATTAAAGGTTTTCCTCTTCTCATCTCCATTAGTGAGAAAATAATTGATCATCAACTTATTTTTTGTGGTCAGGGACTATTAAAGAAAAGCCAGGAAATGATCTCTTGGGGCACAAGACTAATTCCAAATCCAAATAAATACACTGAGAATGAAATTGATATTATGGTTCATCATACTTCAAATGATAAATTTAATGAGTCCTAGTAACATCTTCCCACTGTGCGCAGAAAGGAAAAGCTATTTCACTGTAGCAGCAGAAAGAGTAGGAGCATGTACATCACTCTGGGAAAGAAGGGCCAGAGTATCATCAGATCTACCACACTGAAAGCGGCAATAAGCTACCTCTCTCTCCTGTCTTGTGAACCAAGACAATGAATCAAGGGGGAGGAAACTGGTTCTTTGGAAGCTTACGAATTTTTCTTTCTGGATAGCTTTATCCATAAGCAAGTAGTTTTTAAACTGAGAAATCATAGTTTGCTAACATAAACTGATACAACTTAAGATGGGCAATTAGGCAATATATTATCAAAAGTCAAATGACAGATGCTTATACCCTTTGGCCCAGCTATTCCAATTCTAGGAGTTTATCTCACAGATATATTTGTAAAAATGTATGTTATTAATTGCAGCATTGTTTGTAAAAACAAAAGTTTAGAAACAACCTAAATTCAGTGGAACGCTGACTAAACCATGACACACCCATTAAAAGGGTAGGAGGATATACACACTATTTGCTCAGATAGCCACAAGAGATTGGTAAAACTGGTTGCCCATAAAAGGGATATTAGGGAGCTGTGAGACAGTGGTAAAAAGAAGACATTTCACTCTATATACATATTTGCCCTTTATGAATATTAGGCATGGGAACATATTGATTTTATAATATAGGAAATAAAATTTTTTAATAAAATAAATATACCAATACAATGAGAAAATGATGAACTAAAAAGTCAGAAAGGTTACAGCTCAGCTTGCCAATCATCCTCTTTCCTCTATACTTCTAGCTTCTTTAAGCCTCAGTTTCCTCATCTATTAAACAAAGCAAAACAAAACAAAACCTGAGTAGTATAATCTCTCATCTACATTCTAGAAATAATGACCATGAAGTAACTAACATACTTCCACTTTCATAAACAAGACCAGAGTGGTTATGATCTTACTTTATTTGATCCTAAAAGATAAAGGATAGAATAGAAAAATTAAGAATAATTTTGTTTTTTGGTTTTTTGTTTGTTTTTGTTTTTGCCATTAGTGTTCACATCAAGGGCAAAGTGAGATTTCCCAATAGTGGAAACAGCACAGAATGCTGTTTGCCCGTAGTTATCCATCCATACTGGGCCCTGTCACCACTGAATCCTTTTCTTAGACCAACCCCAGATGCGCTTCTTGCCCTCTTCAGTGTTTCCCCAACCTCCCAACTTCTCAATTCCCTCTGACTTCACCCCAAGTCTTTGGTGAATCCAGGCTAGTATATTAACCAAGTGGCCAGAAGGGGCCATTGTCAAACTAGAAAATCTCAGGAGAAAGCACAAGTTATCCATTTTTTCACCAACTGGCCCTTGGCCAGGATAACCATACCCTCCCTCTGATTTACATCTGTTGTCTTAGTATATTATTAAGAGCAAACCCTTTCACTCTCAAAATGGTCCTGACTGGATAACAAACTATAGTCCTTGCACGACTGCTGGCTAAGTCATTAGATGTTCTCCTTCAGGCTGAACAGACCTGGGTTTCAATTTAATGTCTCTTTTGATATATTTTCTCAAATACCTATCACCAAAACATTTTATCCCTAACAGATTTCCATTGCCCTTCAGACTCTGCTTTCTCTGCCTTTCTCTAAGAGAGCATATCACTGATTTTTAAAATCTTTCAGAAGAGATAAATCTCATTTCTCAAGCCATATTTGTTTTTTTTCCTCTTGGTAGTGAGTTTTCTCCTAGATTACACAAACTGCCCTCTTGTACTCCCTTAACCTCCTAAGTGAAAACCTGGGAGCAAAGGGAGGAATGCTCCCTTGTACCAGTTATTTGTTTAAAATTCACTGTGGTACGTATATGTAGATTCCTTACTGGTTTATCCCTTGTCTAGCACTGGCATGAATTCAGTTGGTTATTTGGCTATTTAATATCAAACTAAACAGACATAATGAGATATAGGAGAACCACTGGAGATGGAATTAGACTGGCCAACTTTATAGGCTAATCTGTGACTATCTATACAGTCTAAAACACAATCAGTTGGCCGATGGTCTTCTATTGTTAATAACTAATGCCTGTGAAGAGTTGCACCACTCCAGGGTGAGAAGAACACAAAAATGGAAAAACTTAGGTTTTAGCTTCAATTCTATCACTAATTATTTGTTTTACTGTTAGAGGAGCTTTTACTTCTAAGTTTCTATGGACCTTAATTGCTTCATGTATATAATAAAGAGAGTATAAATAAAGTACATTATCTCAAAAATAAACTACTTGTAAATCTCTATTACTCTAAAATTTTTAAATTAGATTCATTAGTTAGTGCTTGTTAATTATAAGCTTCCAAACTTATGAAAAGTATATCTACACACACATACATTTTATGTCTCACAAGTGGTATGGATAGATCAGCAACAAGCTGGGTGATACAGCTAACGTGATCAGATCTGAGAGAGGTATTGCATTCTGAATGTGTGCCACTAGAGACTGCATGAGCAATTCCTGCCCTCAGCAAACTCTACTATCACATCTGAATGTGACCTTTGAACAATTTGGTGGCATTTTGAAATTTGACCTGCCACCATTACACCCTGTTACGTGTAGCCTGTTCTTCCGCATTGTCATATTACCTGCCCCATTAGCCTTGTCTATTACTCAAGCAAGGGGAGCTAAACCCAGAATATCACATTGTGAATCAGAAGGGTTGTGACCAACACGCATAAACACTTTTTCAAAAGGAAAGCATTCTCTGGGATTTTGAGAACCCAAGAAACTATACTCCATATAGTCAAATATAGTCCGGGGGTATTGGAGCCCAGACCTAACACGGCCCAGCATCCCAGCATTCATTTCTATTCGTATTCCACTATTCCTCAGTTTTACAACAGGGAGCAAATATACTAACACAATTAAGAAATAACCACAAATATCTTCTATAAAGATTTGTGGCTATAACTGCTTCTTATTCCATAGTGCTTTCCTGAGTTTAAGTCTAGACCTATGTTTACACAGTAGACAGAATACTTAACATAGTAAATGGAAAAAATTTTTAAAAATTGAAAAAAAGGAGAATTAAAAAATTCATTAGGAAGTTAAGGACAGTTGCCTATATGACTCTGTACTCAAAACAAATGCTCATGGAAGTTTCTATTTAGGATGACCCCTAAAACCAGTTGCCCAAAACAAAAGTATCTAGAATACATATATTATGTAAACTAAGCATACAAATAAAGAGTATGGGCTTTGATAATAATAAAGTGACTTAAAAAACAGAAAAATTATAATATCAATAAAGATAAAATTAAATGATGAGCACCTCCACACTTGGGATATTTTTGTCCTCTATGATCAACGGTATCATAGCTAAGGTACTCACTGACAGGAAGATGTGGGGAACAATTCTGAAGGTTATTAATAATGAGATGGACAGCCTGACGTATTATTTGGACCTTTGTAAAAATTGACAAGATTAAAATCCAGCTCAGGCTAATATCTTATTGTCTCTACTACACTCCATCTCATAACTATGACAACAGCCTGGGAAGCAAGTGTGTACTACTATGTCTCAGAGTTGTGACAACATCCTGGGGAACAAGCGCATAATAATAAGAAAAAAAGTGAAATTTTGTGGCATACAGTTATCCTCCCAAAAGAACAGAAAGGGACATAGAAGGAATTTGCCCCTCTTGTCCCAACTAGCCTTTATAGGTAAACTGAGGAAAGAATATAAAATATAGGTATATATTTGATAAATACAATTAAATGCTAAAAACAATGACAAAACAGCAAAATAATTGGGCATTTACTTACAAGGAGTTCCTCTGCTGGCTTCTTCCATAGTTACCCTGACATAGGGCTTACTAAAGTCTACTTCAATTTCATCAGAAAAAGGGGCTGGCTGCCGTAAGCCCTTAAAAGAGGAAAGTGATGGAAAAAAAGTTAAATTCAATGGTACAAACTGAAATACTCAAAAAATGACAGCTTTAAAGAACAATCGGTTTTTCAATATGCTGTGACTAAAATTCCTCCTAAAACTTCATAACACAAAGAAGAAAAAAAGGCATTCTAAAATGACAAGTGAAAGTGACCTTTTACCAAATGAGTAAATCAAGGTCTCAAAGATAAATGTCTTGCTGGTGATTTTAGGGTAAAGACTGAGCAAGGTGGCTGGGAACAGTCCCAACTAACTGGGCACAGAATGGTGGCTCCTCTGCTGCATGGCAGAACTAGTCAACCCTGTTCTATGTGTTCAAATTGCCAATGTTCATAAATGCATTTCAAATCGCTTCAACAAAGGGACTGGGAAGGCAAACAGCTCCTCTGTACTTGACTGAGTACAATTATCACTGTGTAAATCTTTGCACTGTAAATATGTTCTAATGCTCATAATAGCTCTGTGAAGCAAGTAGTACAATAGTTGATATCCTCAATTTAAAGATGAGGAAAACAAGGTTCAGAGAAGTTATATGAATTATACCCCATTACTTAAAGAGGCAAAGCTAAAATAAAGCAGGTATGGTCTTTCCTTTACAAAGGAAAGCATTACTCAAGAATTTTGTTAACTTTATTCCTATTTTATTCTATTTGATGCTATTGTGACTGCAACTGTTTTCTTCATTTTACCTTTGGATTGTTCCTCACTAGTGTGTGTGTGTGTATCTGTGTGTGCAATTTCAGTTCTTGTATATTGATCTTATGTCCTATGACTTTGCTAAACTCAATGATTAATTTTAGCAGTTTGTTTGGTAGATTCCTTAGGATTTTCTACATATGAGATGATGTAATCTGTGAATAAAGACAGCTTTACTTATTCCTTTCCAATCTGGATTCCTTTAATTTCCTTTTATTATCCCTTCTTGCACTAGTTGGAACCTCTAGTACAGTGTTGAATAGAAGTGGGAAGGACAAATATTCTTGCCTTCTTCCCAATCTGAGGCAATCTTTTACCATTAATTATTATGTTCCTTGTTTTTGTAGGTGCCCTTTATCGGGTTGAAAAATCTCCCTTCTTTTTGTAGTTTGTTGAGAGTTTTTATAATAAACAGGTGTTGGATTTTGTAACACGCTCTTTATGCATTACTGAAACCATCATATTTTGGTTTTGTCTTTTATTAATTATGGTGTATTAAATTAATTATTTTAATATGTTAAACCAGCCTTGAATACCTGAGTGAAAACTCTCTTAGTCATATTATAATAAATCATTTTATATGTTCTTAAATTCAATTTGTTAATATATTAAGAACTTTGAATTTAAGTTTGTGAGGGATTTTGAACTAAAATTTTCTTGTGCTGTTTTTCTTGGCTTTGATATCTGGCCTCATAAAATAGGTTATTGTAAGTGTTCTCTTCTCCACTATTTCCTGAAAGTATTTGTATAGGATTGGTATTTTTTTCTTCCTTAAATGTTTAATAGCATTCACCAACGAAGCCATCTGGGCCTGGACTTGTCTTTGTAGGAAGACTTTTAAAAACTAATTCAGGGACTTCCGGCCAAGATGGAGGCTTAGACGGACGCGCTAGGTCTCCCTCTACAACTAGAGAGGAATACAACTACTTCAAAACAAAGGATAACTAGAAATTCCAGAAAATAAAACTACACGGAAGCCCAACATATGAAGTTATAAACCAGCGGCGCTCTTTGGGCACGTAGGACGAGCGAAAGGGGGCGGTGCTGTTTGCGGTCGCACCTGGGACAGCGGCGGGGAGAACAACCCCGGCTGCAGTCGAACCCCCGGCAGCTCGCGACCCCAACGCTGGGGAAAGCAGCCACCATATCGCCTTGAACAGTGAGGCCCAGGGGGGCGGGAGGACAGATCCCGGTCTCCTAGCGGAATAACTGTGTGAATCCATCTTGGACCCCCGCCCCCACACAAAGCGCCACAGGGCTGCGAAATAGGTCGCGGACAGGCACCGGTCGCTGGATTGTGACGACAAAGCACCACGGCACAACAAGAAAGGCTGCTGAACGGCGCCGGTCGCTGGGTCATTACGAGTACACAGGCACTGCCCCCTACAGCCGGCCCAAGAAAACAAAACGCATCTGTCAAAATGAGGCAGACAACTATAGAAATCCCGGTGGCACAGCTCACCAGGCAACAGATGTAGAACCTGACAGATGAACAGATAAGAAACCTGTCAGAGGCTCAGTTCTGGGCCATTGTTATCAGGTGGCTTACAGAATTCACAAAAGATCTGGAAAAAGATGAGAAAGAAGCGAAAAACACTCATAACGAAAGGAACAAAACCACATATGAGACAGATGGTGACGAAATAAAATCCAGAGTTCATCTCAACAAACCGGAATATGGAGAAGGAACAAGCAGTCAACCAGTGCAGAGAGAGGAAATGGGAAGCAACGATGAGAGGATCAGAAACCTCTGGGACAGCTATTAAAGACCCAACATAAGAATCATTGGTTTGCCAGAGAGCGAGGAAGATGAACTAGAACTTGAAAAATTGAGTGAAAATATAATAAAGGAGAACTTCCCAGACTTGGGGAAGGAAATAGACTTACAGGTCCAGGAAGCACAGAGAGTTCCAAAAAAACTGGACCCAGGGAGAACCACTCCAAGACACATTATAATCAAAATGTCAAAAATTAAAGATAAAGAGAGAATCTTAAAAGCAGCAAGAGAGAAGAAAAGAATTATGTACAAAGGGGTCCCAATTAGACTATCAGCTGACTTCTCAAGGGAGACCCTGCAGGCAAGAAGGGACTGGCAAGAAATATTCAAAGTAATGAAAATCCAAAACCTACAACCACGAATACTCTATCCAGAGAAATTGTCATTCAGAATAGAAGGACAGAGAAAGTGTTTCCAGGACAAAATAAAACTGAAAGAGTTCATTAGATCCAAACCACTGTTATATGAGATGTTAAAGGGACTGGTTTAGAAAAAGGAGGATCAAGACAATGAAATCTAAAATGAAAACTGCATCACAAGAAACAACAGAAGCTAGGGAATTGAAACAAAGGCAAACTAAACAGGCAACGAGAGTGGAAAAAGAACTTTAGGTACGGGGAACATATTGGGGGGAGGTCAACAGGGAAGGGGAATGGGGAGAGGGAGGGAGATGATATAGGAATTAAGGATCATGGTAGGAGGGAATGGAATAGACAGAGAGAGGTTGAGAAGAACTGTATGCACAACTAATGGACATGATCTAAAAGGGGGGGACAACTGGAGGGAGGGGGGTCACCGGGTGGAGGGGAGCAGAGGGAAGGGAAATTGGCACAAATGTAATATTATAATCAATAAAACACATTAAAAAAATAAATAAAAACTAATTCAATTTTTTTGGGGGGGTGGGGGAATAGGTCTGTTCAACATTTTCTATTTCATTTTGGATCAGTTTTGATAATTTGTCTCTTTCTAGGAATTTGTCTATTTCAACTAAAATGTCAATTTTGGGGGGGAGCATGAAGTTGTTTATAATATTCCCTTACAATCCCTTTAATTTCTCTTGGGCTGTTCCCTTAGAATTTTAAATTCTAAACAGATCATATCCTGATTGGGCTAAATCCAAAGACTGGGAAGACATTATTTTGCTCTGTTTTCAGATAAGGATAGATTTTTTTAATTGTTTTAAAAATTAAAGTATATTTCTTTTAAAAAATCACTTACATAAGCTTAGTTTAAAATATACTAAAGCTATAAAATAAGCAAAAACACTCATTTTTAGATGTGTGTTATCCTTTTTAGAACATTTTTAAAAAGAGGTAAAATGAGACCAAGGACCCAAATGTGCAATTTTCTGAAATTGTTAGTGATTTTCCTACAGAGTAGAGGGAACAATTTATCCTCTAGAAGTTAGCACTCAAAGAGTTGTTTAACAGTAATTTGTATTTCTAAAAGTATATGCTATTCACAGAATAATATATATTCTATGATTTCATCTATATGAAGGTCAAAAACAGACAAAGCTAATAAAATAGAAGCCAGAGAACAAAGAGAACATTTTGGAAAAGAGGATACTAACTAGCAGAGGGTATGAGAGAGTTCTGGGAGTACTGGTGATTACATATATAAACATTTACTAAGCTGTACTATTAAGGTTTGTGCGCTAGTCTATATGTAAGATATACCTCAAGAAACAGATGACATTCAGCCAAAAAAAGGAATGTAGTACTAATACATGCTACAACACAGAAAAATTATGCTAATTGAAAGAAGCCAACCACAAAAGACTACTTATTATATGATTCCATTTATACATAATGTCCAGAACAGGAAAATTTTTAGACAGAAAGTAGATTAGTGTTTATGTTGGATGGGGAAGATTGGGGGGAAATGAGGAGTGACTACTAGTGGATACAAGGTTTCTCTCTGGGGTGATGAAAATGTCTTAAAATGGATAATATGATGGCTGCGAAACTGAATATTCTAAAAACCACTTGATTATATACTTTAAATGGTTATTGAATTCTAACAGTATATGAGTTGTATGTCAATAAAGTTGTTTTGTACATATGTAAAATATAAAAAACATACAAGGACCCCCAAAAAACCGGAATTTATTTATTAAAAATTGTGTATTTATTCTTATATGTTTAAACTTCAGTTACCTTCAGAATACCCTCCATTTGGTGTAATACACCTATCGAGATGTTTTTTCCACTGCTCAAAACAGTTTTTGAACTCATCAATTTTGATGCCTTCTAGTGCTTCTGCTATTTTTTGTTTCACCACTTCCATATAGGCAAAACATTTCCTTTTGAGAACTCTTTTCATCAGGGAAACAAACAAACAAACAAACAAAAAAAGTCGCTCGGGAAGAAACCAGGTGAATAGGGAGGGCGGGGCATAGGGTCATGCCGTTTTTTGGTCAAAAACTGTTGAACATTCATTCAGCGCGGTGTGGGCCGATATGCTCGTATATCATCCATCATGAAATAGGCAAAGGCATTGAAAGAATCTTCAAAAATAATTCACTGAAGCTGAATGTAGCCTCTCACAACACCACCAGCTAGTACACTGATACAGATGGGTTCCTGGAACACACATCTAGTGGAGGAAGCCTGTACTACAATGGGCCTGCCCTCCAGAAGATAATTCTGGGGTTTTTTGGGTCCCCCCTCATATATGAAACAAATAGAAAAAAATCCGATTATTAACAATAACACGTGTTGGCAGCAGAAATGGCACCAGGAGTTAGACCTTAGTTCAGCAACCTCAGTACTTGAGTTCTGGCTAAGAAAGAATTCAGAGCCAAGACTCCAACTATAAGAAAAAGTTTATTAGAAAGTCACAGAAGTAGAAGTGAGCTGCAAAAGAAATAGGCTCAGGAAACAGGTTACAGAGGCAAAAAAAAAAAGGGCCCTTGGAGCTTAGGAGACAGAGAGAGGCAAGTTTGAAAATGCCCTGGGGGAAGGGGGTGGGGAAAGGAGTGGGCATGCTCTAGAGAGCAGCTGGGTCCTCCATCCTAAGGGCTTTTAGGGGAGGTCCCAGGAGAGGATCTCAATAGAATATTCATCAGTTTTCCATGTGTGTCCTTCCAGGTCCTAGTGTCTACTGATTACTCAGCACCAAGGCAGGGAGGCGGTCATTAGTCAATGCAGCTGGTCCTGATGTCAGCCACTGTGTTACCTGCCTGGCTTTGCTGCTTTTCTGGGCCTGGAACTGAAACACAGCTGAGGCCTAGATGTATCTGATGTAGATCAGAACCTCAGTGTCTTGGGGGCTTAATGCTAAGGGCTGTTCTCTGGCCCCTCTGTTCATTCCCCCTCAAAGGGAGTCTAACCCACATGACTAGCATTTTGCCGGAAGAGGAAAGGTCAGGGAGGCTCTGAACCACATGACCAGAGATATGAGAGGTCAGGAGGTCTTAACTACATGACTAGCAATATGCTAAAGGAGGAAAGGTTACCCTGGGTAGGACAAGGTCCTTGTTTTTCCAGTTTTGCCCACTGTTAGGCACCTGGGACTTTCCACTTTGGTGACCTTCTGTACTTGGCTGGCCCATCATGCTTGCTCTTCCCATGCTTGTCTAGCTGCCTACACATGTAAATAAAAGACCAGCCTTACTACGTCTCTGAAAGTTACTACCAAGGATATGCTGAGATTTGGCCGTTAAATGTTGAGGAATTTTGTGGGCCAATTATTAAATCATTGGTAGCTTAAAATCAACCACAGAAATCAGCAAATGCTACATGTCAGAGCCGCCCTTCCCCCACCCCCCCTCCACCCCTCACCCCCCCGCCCAGTAAGCCAGTGTACCAGGATACCACTGGTTATTTTGTATACTTAGAAATAGATCAGGTCAGAGGTTATTATAGGGAAGGCATGGACTTAGGGAGTTGTCCATTAATGTTGCAGTGGGGATAGAAAAGGTGACAGATAAAAGATTTTGTGAAGGAAGAATAAGTAGGATATCATAAAAAGAAAAAAATATTGTCACCTGAGAAAGAGTTTACAATAACTGAGGTTTTGATCTGAAGAAAATAAGCTTATGGTACCATTACCAGGAATAGAGAATTTTTAAAAGACGGGGTTGAGATCAAAGAGAGTGAGAACTGAGGGAAGTCTTTGAATTTGGAGATTCAAATGATTATTACAGACTTCTAGAATATATTAGTGAAAGTCAGAACACTGGCGCCTTTAAGAAAATTGAAGACAATGAAATAAATTAATAGCAATCTCTCAATAGAGATGTGTGACCATAAAAATGAGTAAAACAGAAAGGTATCTAGAGGAGACAGAAGGATCATGTGGCAGTATTTTTTTATAATTAGGATTTGTACATATCCAAGACAGAAGAAAAGGAGCCAATGAGACTGAAAATACTGAAGAAGGAAAAACAGAGAATTAAGGAAGGAAGATGCTAGAAGAATGGCAGGGAAATGGCCTCAGAGGAAAGCAGGAGAAAGATGTTAGCTCTAGAAATAAGAAAGATCACATTTTTCTAAGAGCAGAAGAAAGGAAAGGTGATAAAAAGAGCAATGTTGAATGTAAAAAGGAAAGATGTACAAATTTGTATCTGATGGCCTCAATTTTCTCAGTATAGTAGAAAAGGAAATAAATTTACCTATGAAGAACAGGTAGGCTGGAATGAGACTGAAAACTTGAGGAAAGAAGAAAATATATGGAATAGTTTCATGGAAAATGTATTAGAGCATTACCAAATAATTAATGAGGCTATTGAGCACTATATTCAAATTCAGATCAGCTAGAAACTATAGTAGCCAAGTTAATGGGTCCAGGAAGAGAAATAGGCCCTGGTGAATGGAAGAGAGAAAAAAGAGGACTTGAAAGTTAAGGAGATAAAGGGATCTAGACATTTTTCAGAAGAAGATATGCTAATGGCCAAAAAGCACATAAAAAGATGCTCAACAATATTAGTCACTATGGAAATGCAAATCAAAACCACAATAAGCTACAGCTTCTTACACATTTGGATAGTTACAAGCAGAAAAGACAAGAAATAACAATAATGGCCAGGAGAAATTAGAACCTTCATCCACTGCTGCTGTGAATGTAAACTGGTGCACAGCTTTGGAAAACTGTTTTTCAAAAATGTTAAACAGCCCTGACTCAGTGGATTGAGTGCTGGCCTGCGAACCAAAGGGTTGCCGGTTCAATTCCCAGTCAGGGCATATGTCTAGGTTGCTGGCCAGGTCCCCAGTTGGGGCGTGTGAGAGGCAACCACACATTGATGTTTGCTCCCTCTCTTTCTCCTTCCCTTCCCCTCTCTCTAAAAATAAATAAATAAAATCTTTTAAAACAGGAAGCATTTATAAAAAAATAAAAACAAAAAACTACTAAACATAGAATACCATATGAGCCAGAAATTATACTCCTAGGTATATAACCAAGGAAATAAAAATATATGTTTTAAAAAGAACTCGTACATAAATAATGTTCATAACAGCATTATTCACAATCACCAAAACTGAAAACAATCAAAATACCCATCAACTGATGAATGGATAAACAAAATGATATGTCCATATGGAATATTATTCACCTATAAAAAGGAATGAAACACTGATATATGCTACCAGCTAGACAGAACTAAAAAACATGCTAAATAAAAGAAGCCAGACTAAAAAGCCCACATAGTGTATGATTCCAGTTATATGAAATGTCCAGAATTAGGGACAGAAAGATTAATGATTGCCTAGAGGTAGAGAGTGAGGGGAATGGGGAGTGACTGCTAATGGGTAGGGGGTTTCTTTTTGGGGGGATGAAAATGTTCTGGAATTAGTGGTGAAGGTTGCAAAACATTGTGAGTATACTAAAAACAACTGTATTATACCCTTCAAAATGGTTAAAATGGTGGATTTTATGTTATGTGAATTTTACCTCAATTTAAAAAGATACATTAAGTATCCTACTTTTCATAACTCTTATTTCCTCAATCTTCCTTGTAGTATACCATGTACATTCAAAACAAGGCAAAAGCAGCTGTCTCTCCTGGCTAAGATTTGTGCTGAATCAACTCCGAATAATAGAGAATGAAACCTGGGATTCTTCAGCTACAGCAGATCAGCAAAATCTTTCTCTCTCCAGGGTTGCCCCCACTTAGAAAGTGTTGTATTTTTTAAAATACCCTGTCACTCTCATCTCAGTTAGAGAACAGCGTCTCTAGACATTGAGGTTTATAAAAGTAGGACTAAGTATTTCTACCTGTGCTATAAAACATACCTCCTTCATTTTGGCCTGAAGAGAATCCTACAGAATAATATTGCTTCCAGGTCTTTTGACTATCGGAGAGTGAAGTATTCATGAAAGGGAATGGGTTTAGAACTTAGATCTAAATCCCAGCTCTATCACTTAATAGCTGTGAAATCACAGCATGCTTCTAAAGCTTTCATTTAATCTTCTATAAAACAGAAGATAATACTATCTGCTCCACAATGTTATTATGAGGATTAAATAAAATAGCATATGCAAAGTAACAAAATATTTCACCTGTAGTAGGCACTCAACAAATTTAGTTCATCATCAACAATGTTAGCTCACTTTCTCTTCCATTCTATGAACATAGGTTTCATTATGCCAACAAAATTAATTAAATTGTATTAATCTAAGAAGTTAGCTTCTAACTGCTATATAAAGTTTATAAACCTATGCAAATTATAACTAACACCATTATAACTAAAAATTATAACTAATAATGATTGTCTGAATGCAATATTGCTTCCATAAAAACTTTTCCCTGATTTTGTTCACATACATAAACTCATTATTCCTCAAAATTCTAGTGAAAAAGAAGAAATTCTGGTGTCCTTACTAGAAGGGAAATAGAGATAACTCAAATAATCTAAGACTAGAACTTAATATTGGCTTTCCAGTACTCTTTCTACTTCTAAGGCTTCTTTTTCTTTACATTTAAATAATTTTCATTTTTCAATTAGAGTTGACATACAATATTATACTAGCTTCAGGTGTATAGTCCAGTGGTTAGACATTTATATAACTTACAAAGTGATCACCTCAATAAAACTAGAACTCATCTGACACCATACATAGTTATTAAACATTATTGACTATAGTCCCTGTGCTGTACTCTACATGCCTATGACTATCCCATAACTACCAATCTGTGCTTAATCCCTTCACCTTTTTTAAAAATTTTAACCCAAGGACACTTTTTCATTGCTTTTAGAGAGAGAGGGAGAGAGAAAGGGAGAGAGAGAAATATCAACTGGTTGCCTCCTGTACACGCCTGGACCAGGGATCAAATCCACAACATAGGTATATGTCCTGACTGGGAATTGAACCTGCAACCTTTCAGTTATGGATTGATGCTCCAACCAACTGAGCCACACAACCAGGGCATTTTACCTTTTTTACCCATCCCTCCATGTCAACCATCAAAATATTCTCTATCAATGAGTCTGTTTCTATTGTTTGTTTGTCTATTTTGTTTTTTAGACTTCACATATAAGTGAAATCATATGACATTTGTCTTTCTCTGTCTTATTTCACTCAGCACAATACCTTCTAGGTCCATCCATGTTGTTTCAAGGGGCAATATTTCATTCTTTTTTATGGCTGAGTTATATTCCATTGTATACTCATATATGCACCACTTCTTTAACCAGTCCATCTATTGATGGACACAAGTTGTTCCCATACCTTGGCTATTGTAAATACTACTACAATAAACATATGCATGCATATGTCTTTTTGAATTAGTGTTTTAGTTTTCTTTGAATAAATACCCAGAAGTGAAATTGCTGGGTCCTTCTTTGTTTCTTGTTACAGCCTTTGTTTTAAAGTCTATTTTGTCTGGTGTAAGTATTGCTACCCAGCTTTTTCTTTTCTTTGCATTTGCATTAAATATCATTTTCCATCCCTTTACTTTCAGTCTGTGTGTCTCCAGATCCAAAGTCTCTTGTAGACAGTATATGTAAGGGTCTTCTTAACTTATCCATTCACCAAACCTATCTATTTTAATTGGAGAATTTAATCCATTTGCATTTAAAGTAATTATTAGATCCAATATGACAGTGGAGGAGATGGGAGTTACACTCACCTCCTCCCAGGTCCAAATTGTAATTACAACCACATCATAGAACAATGAGCCTGAATAACCAACTGAAGACTAGCTGAACAGAAGTCTTATAACCAATGATTTACAAAATAAACCAAATAAAGACTGGTAGGAAGGGTAGAGACATGAAAAGATATGGCACTGTAACCACATATCTCAGCTGCAAAGGTTGAGACCCCTAAAGAGTAGGGAATCTCAACCCTATGCAAGGATCCCCCCAGCCCAAAAAGGAGCCCACAACATCTGGCTGTGAAAACCAGCAAGGATTCTGTATGCCCGGGTGAAACAGGAGTCTTCTAGAAACCCAAGTGCCCTGTTAAAAGGCCAGTGCCAAAATCTCATTCCTGGCCACTCACCCCGGGCTCCTGCAGAGGGAGGGTAAATTGGAGCAGACTGAAGTCACATAAGGACAGACTGGGCTGCATGGCTCCGGGGAGAGCTGAAGGAGAGCCGCCTGTGTGCCTATGCTGGGTCCCTCTCCCACACTACCCACAGACACAATCCTTCTTGGGTCAAGCACTACCTCTGTACTGAATCAGCCTGGAGGAATGCACTAGCCCCACCAACCCAGCTCCCTGTCGCCCTGCCCTGCCAACCTCACATCCTGTGTAGGAGTCACCTGCATGGGCTCATGGTGTAGACTTTCTTGTAGGGTTCTTGATGGTAAACTCAGGGGGTATCAGAAACTGAGCTGTGTGGCTCCGGGGCAGGGGCCATTTCCCCTCACTCCTAGGCTGACCAATGCCACTGCCCCCCATGCAAGATCCACTAGCCCCACCTTCCTGACATCTGGTGGCCCTGTCCTGCTAAGCTCTCACCCTGCTGAGGAGTCAGATGGCTGTGGCCAGCTTGGGCCCTTGCTGCAGACTCTCTTGGAAGTCTCTTGAGGAGGGAGGCAGTTCTGCAGCATTACACTGGGGGACATGTTTCCCTCCCACACCCCACCCACATTACCATTCCTGTGCAGAGCCCTCCCTTCACACAGCCAAATCTTGGTCTATTTGGGTCTGATAAACTCTGCTGGCCTCACCCTGATGACTCCTTGAGACCCCATGCCACCACAAAGGTCTGTAGGCACTCGGCAAGTGGCAGCTGGCCTTGGTATAACCTGAGAGTTTTGCTGAGTGGCCTCAATTGCAGCACTGGTATTGAGTTTGAAGCAATATTAATCTGCCTCTACCTGGTGACTTACTGAGAACCTACCTCATGCAACTCAGAAACCATCAAGGACTATTTCCGTGACTTAGCCTAACAGAAAGCCAGCAAGTGGAGGCAGATCTCAGGGTACCTTGAGCCTTTTGCTGATGTGCCCCAAGTCTTGGTGCTGCTAGACACCTTCCTTGGTACACAGCATGGGCCAGGCAGAGGCAGCCACAAACTGGATTACTTTGTAGCTTCAAACAGGTAGCCCAGAGCTGGTAACAGGCTGACACTGACCCGCACCAGAGTCCCTCCCAAGAGGCCCTAGAACCAACACACTGGCAATGGGACTCAGATCACAGCAGAGCACAACCCAATTAGATCCACAAGTGGCACACCCAAAGGAAGAATTGGTAGGCACCAGACCCTGTTGGGGGGAATTCCAATTCATGGGGTCAGACCCTGCAGAGCAGTTTGTACACTGTGGTCAGGATCAATCTTCATAGTCAGTAAGCCCAAGGGTCAACACCACCCACAGATAGGCCAATAGCAACTACAACAGGAGGGTTCACATAACCTACATAATGGACATTCCTAGAGCACCTAGCTCAGGTAATCAGGGAGACTGTGCCACTGAGCCCCATGGGACACCTACTACATAAAGCCACCCTACCAAAACTGGGAGGCATAGCAGATATAAATACCAAATACCAGTCAAAATGGGGAGACAGAGAAACATGCTCCAAATGAAAGAACAAGAGAAATCTCCCCCAAAAGAACTAAATAAAACAGAAACAAGCAATCTACCAGATAGTGAGTTCAAAACAACGGTTATAAGGATACTCAAGGAACTCAGGGGAAGAAAGGAGGAACTCAATGGGTACTTAAACAAAGAGACAGTAAACATAAAAAGGACACAGAAACCATAAGAAAAGAACCAGTCAGAAATGAAGAATACAATAACTAAAATGAAGACTACACTAGAAGGAATCAACAGCAGGTTAGATGAACCAGAGAATCAAATCAGCAATTTGGAAGACAACATAGCAGAAAACACCTAGTCAGAGCAGGAAAGAAAAAGAGAGAGAGAGAGAGAGAGAGAGAGAGAGAGAGAGAGAGAGAGAGAGAGAGAGAGAGAGAATCCAAAAAAATGAGGATAGTGGAAGGGAACTTTGGGACAATATCAAATATAACCACATCCACATCATAGAAGTACCTGATGGAGAAGAGGGAGAGCAAGGGATTAAAAGCCTATTTGAAGAAATAATGACTGAAAACTTCCTTAACCTTGTGAAGGAAAAAGATACACAAGTCCAGGAATCGCAGGAAATCCCAAACAAAATGAACCCAAAGAGGCACACACCAAGACACATCATAATTAAAATGCTAAAGGTTAAAGACAAATAATCCTAACAGCAGCAAGAGAAAGACAGCTCCCTACAAAGGAGCTCCCAAAAGACTGTCAGCTGATTTCTCAACAGAAACTTTGCAGGCTAGAAGGGACCGGCACAAAATATTCAAAGTAATAAAAAGCAAGGACCTGCAGCAAAGATTATCCAGAAAAGCTGTCATTTAAAACTGAAGGACAGAAAAAGCACTTCGCAGAGAAGAAAAAGCTATAGGAGTTCATCACCACCAAACCAATATTGCAAGAAATGTTAAAGAATCTTCTTTAGAAAGAAGAAGGGGGATAAAAAAACCCAAAATATGAATAATAAAATACATATCTATCAACAATTATTTTATTTTTATTTCATAATTTTCTTTTTCAATTATAGTTTATATTCAATATTATTTTGTATTAGTTTCAAGTACATGGCATAGAGGTTAGGTAATCATATACTTTACAAAGTGTTCCCCGCAATAGCTCTAACATCGTTATTTCAATATTATTGACTACATTTCCTATGCTGTTCTTTTTTTAAGTATATTTTATTGATTATGTTGTTACAGTAGTCCCAATTTTTTTTCCCTTTGTTCCACTCCAGCCAGTACAGCAGTCCCTCTCTATAACGCAGTTCACTTATCATGGCCTCACTGTATCACAGGATTTTTTAAAATATTATATTTAATTATTTATTGTGGATTTTTCGCTATATCGCGGGATTTTGCGGTACTGTATACATATGTTGTTAAAGTTACATAGGTTTAAGAGTGTAGCATATGTTTAAGAACATAAGTAGCATTTATAAAAGTGTGGAAAAGATTAATAAGGAAGTGGGAAAGGTGAATAAGGGACGGGGAACGCTTTATAAGTGTGTGGGAAGGGTTTATAAAGCATTAACATATATATAAATACTAAATAAATGTAAGGTTCCTACTTCGCTGATTTTCACCTATTGCGGGGGGGTCTAGAACGTAATACCTGCGATAAGTGAGAGATCACTGTACTCCCCTTCCCTCTAGCAATCCCACCCCCCTTAGTTCATGTCCATGGGTCGTGCATATAAGTTCTTTGGCTTCACCCTTTCCTATATTATTGTTAACTTCCTCCTGTCTATTTTGTACCAATCAATTATGCTTCTTAACCCCGGCACTATTTCTCCATTTCTCCTCCTTCCCCCTCCCAGCTGATAGCCCTCCAAATGATCCTCATGCCTATGATTCTACTCCTATCCTGGTTTGCTTAGTTAGATTTTGCTTTTATTTTATAGATTCAGTTGTTAATAGTTGTCAATTTGTTGTTATTTTAATGTTCATAGTTTTGACCTTCTTTTTCTTAAGTAAGTCCCTTTGACATTTCACATAATAATGGCTTGGTGATGATAAACTTCTTTAGCTCTACCTTGTCTGGGAAGCACTTCAACTGCCCTTCTATTCTAAATGATAGCTTTGCTGGATAGCGTAATCTTGGTTGTAGCTCCTTGCTTTTCATCACATTGAATACTGCTTGCCAGTCCCTTCTTTCCTGCAAAGTTTCTTTTGAGAAATCAGCTGATAGTCTAATAGGCATCCCTTTGTAGATAACTCTCTGCTTTTCTCGTGCTGCTTTTAAGATTCTCTCTTTATCTTTAACCTTTGGCATTTTAATTATGATGTGTCTCAGTGTGGTCCTCCTTGGGCCTAGCTTGTTTGGAACTCTCTGTGCTTCCTGGACTTGTATGTCCATTTCCTTTGCCATATTTGGGAAGTTTTCCTTCATTATTTCTTCACAAAAGCTTTCAATTTCTTGCTCTTCCTCTTCTCCTTCGGGCACCCCTATGATTTGGATGTTGGTATGTTTAAAGTTGTATCAGAGTTTCCTAAGCGTCTCCTCATTTTTTTCACTTCTTATTTCCTCATTCTGTACTGGTTAACTATTTTTTTCTTCCTTATGTTCCAAATCATTGATTTGAACCTCGGTTTCCTTCCCTTCACCATTGGTTTTGTGTGGATTTTCCTTTGTTTCATTTAGCATAGCCTTCACCTCTTCTCTTATGCATTTGCCATACTTAAGCATATATGTCAAGTCTGTGAGCATCTTTATCACCAGTGTTTTGAACTCTTCGTCTGTCAGGTTAGCTGTCTCCTCATCTGTTAGGTTGGCTATCTCCTCATCGCTTAGTTCTCCCACTGGAATCTTGATCTGTTCCCTGTTTTGGGCCATACCTCTCTGTCTCCTAATCTTGATAGGCTCCAGTGTTTGTTTGCCTCTGTATTTTAGATACAGCTGTCGATTCTGTTACGTTGTAAGGGGCGGAGCCTTAGGTATTCAGGGCGACCGGTTTCATCATGTTGTGGCGCTATATGTGGGGGAGGGGTCTGAGAGGGAACAACGCCGCTTGCTCAGCACTCATCCCTTTTCCAGGTACTTCTCCTGTATGAGACTGGTGCCTCTCTAGCTGTTGCCCTGGCCGTCGTTCACAGAGTGGGTGGGTCTGCAGACATTCTAGGACCATGGGGGCCCTTTAAACAAGCGGACTCTGCTGAGAGACCAGCAGTTTCTTCCTCAGCCCTAACCCCCACAGGTTTGCACAGTCTGAAGCAATGGGGCTTTATTTTCCCAGGCGCTGGGACCATGAGCTTTGTGGTCTTGTCTGGTGCTGGAAGTGCTCCCCAGGCGTCCCTCCCTACTTTTTAAAACGTGTGACTACACTTTCTACTGGCCTGCTGCTGTGGCAGCTGCTGCCACCACCACACTGCATCCTCTCCACCCCGGCTCCACCCCTCCTGTCTGGATGAGTATTTCTTTGTATTCTTGTTTGTTGGACTTCCATGCAGCTAGATTTCCTGGAACTTCTAATTGTCTCCAGTTTTGAGGTAGTTGTCCCTATGCTGTTTTCTTTATGCCCACACTATCCAGGACCTTCTTGATTTCCTTGGTGCTGGAAGAGACAATGCCCCAGAGGGGAGCAAGCAAGTAGGAGGCAAAGTAGCACATCTCAGAGACGGTAGAAAGACCTCACATGTGCAACTTCAGAGGTAACTGGTTTGGAAGGCTCTTGTCCATTTCTTGAATTCTTACTTATCCCTCAAAGTTCAGGTCAGAAATAATCTCCTCAATGAAGCTTTTCAAAAATCACTGTCCACACCCTTCAATCAAAGTTCCTCTAACCTTTCATTTTGTCTTTTTCATATTGTATCTTAATTATGCCTCTTTCCCATATTTTTCTGTGAACTTCTTAAGGGGAAAGTCATCTTTTCATCTTTGTATCTCCAATTCCAGCAACTGGCACACAGAGGTTCTCAATATATGTTGATTAAAATGAGATTATGATATCTCCATAAGCAGAACCATGGCAAATTACCCCCAGAGTTTAGGTATTTTGTGACTTATTCATACATATGATAAATATTATGATAGGCTAAATGTCTTATTCTTTGTAAATATTTTTGTGATCTTTTTGATTATACCTTTGAAACATATGTATCAGTAAATTCTCTATACTTATAAACAAACTAGCCATCAAAGTTATACCTTAATTTTTCCTCAATTCTTTTCTCTCTTTTATCCATTTCATCCTTACCCATCAACCCAGCTACCTAATACTTGGTGATCCTTCCCATTCCTTTCCCCACTTGCAAGGAAAGCACTTTTCTAAAGCTCATGAACTCTGAGCCATGGAGCTCTACGTTATGCTCACATGTCTCAGAGGGAAGGGCTTGCTTATCTTTACACTCCTAGTACCTACTGCCACCCTGGCATATTATAAGTGTATGATAAAATCTTGTCTGCTCAACCCAAATGTCAGCTAATGACTGGATAAATAAAATGTGGTACATGATATATGATGGCATGCTATTTAAGTCAACAGAGAGAAATGAAGTACTGATACATGCTATAACATTAATGAATCTTAAAAACATGCTCAGTGAAAAAAGCCAGCCACAACAGACCACATATTATATGATACCATTTGTATGTAATGTCCAGAATAGAAAAATCTATAGTGACCAAAAATAGATTAGTGGTTTCCAGAGTCTGGGGAAGTTGGAAGGAAAAGGGGCTTCTTTTTGGAGAATAAAAGTATTCTAAAATTAGTTGTGGTGATGGTTGCACAACTCTATGAACTGTACAGTTTAAATTGGTAGATTATATGATCTCAATAAAGCTGTTATTAAAAACATATCTTGTTTGCTTTTGCCACAGAGTTGAAAGGGGTTCAGAGACAGACAGAAAGTACAGGTATATGATGAAGATGACAAACAAGTTTATTTAACACATACTCCTCATTAGGATCAGTCCAGCCAGTTGGATGAGTGAATCTTTAAACATTAGCCCATACTAAATAGCCAGTGTGTGCCAGAGAAGAGTGTGGAATAGGTAACAGAAGTCGCTCAACTGATTTGTGATATGAGTATATGATGCAAAGTAATTTAAAGCACTGAGATTCCTCAGATTCTAAGGACCAAAGAATTTAAGTCTTCTCAGAGCCCATTCCACTAAGACAGGCCTTCTTTGCTCTATTCCTGTCTATGGCAAGTGCCTGAGAGTACCACCTACTTGGTCATAACTTGTCCCCACTCCAAGTGAGATTGCTGAATTGGTGTCTACCACCATTTCCTTAATCTAAACTGTCTAAGAAATATTCAGAAATTACCAATGCGCTGTTTTGTTGACTGCTGAGTCATTTGCTGCGTTTACTTGCTGTGGTATGCAGAATAATGGTCCCCTAAAGATATCTATTTACATCTTACTCTCTAGAACAGCGGTTCACAGGGGTTGCCTAAGACCATTGGAAAACACATATATAATTACATATTGTTTTTGTGACTAATCACTATGCTTTAATTATGTTCAATTTGTAACAATGAAAATACACTCTGCATATCATATATTTATATTACAATTCATAACAGTAGCAAAATTACAGTTATGAAATAGCAACAAAAATAATTTTATGGTTGGGGGTCACCACAACATGAGGAACTGTATTAAAGGGTCACAGCATTAGGAAGGTTGAGAACCACTGCTCTAGAATATATGGCTATGCTTTACATGGCAAAATGAACTTTGAAGATATGATTAAATTAAAGGATTTTGAGCCAGGGAGATTATCCTGGATTATCCAGGCATATCCAATGTAATCACAGGGGTCTTCATAAGTGAATGAGGGAAGCAGGAGAGTCAGAATTAAGATATCTGATACAACTGCTGGGTGGCACCATGAGCAGAGCAACATAGGCAGCTTCTAGAAGATAGAAAAGGCAAGGAAACAGATTCTCCCCTAGAGCCTCCAGCCCTGCCAACACTTTGGTTTTTGCTCCATGAGACCCATTTCAGTCTTCTGACCTCCAGAACTGAAAGATATATCTGTATTGTGTTAGCCCACTAAACTTGCAGTAACTTATTACAGCAGCAATAAGAAATGAATACACTTGCCCCACAAATATCATCAATACCAGGCCTGGAGCACATGCTTCCTATCTGTGAAGTCCAGTTCCTTCATTGCTCAAGAAAGAGTATTGGTTTGGAATGACTGTTAACTGTGTCAGACTAGAAATGTTTCTTCATTTGGGCTATGAAGCTCCAGAACTAACATATGGAAACTGCAGTTTGATCACTGGCTAATAGCCAACATAGGTAAAGAAAATACAGAAACATGCAATTTTGCCATGGGATTTTGAAACATGCATTTCATAACAATATTGTATATCAATAATCACTTCAATTGTGTGTTCTTTGACATGGTTTTTTAGGGGGAAGATTTGGGAAGGATATAAACCTGAGACAGGATGAGCAATTTGGAATGGGGTATTTCATTGAAGGCTTGGCAATACAGTAGTCCCTCTCTATATCACGGCTCACTTATCGCGGCCTCACTGTATCACGGGATTATATTTAATTATTTATCGTGGATTTTTCACTATATCGTGGGATTTTGTGGTACTGTATACATATGTTATTAAAGTTACGTAGGTTTAAGAGTGTAGAATATGTTTAAGAACATAAGTAGTGTTTATAAAAATGTGGAAAAGGTTAATAAGGGAGTGGAAAAGGTGAATAAGGGACTGGGAACACTTTATAAGTGTGTGGGAAGGGTTTATAAAGCATTAAAATATACATAAATACTAAAATAAATGTAAGGTTCCTACTCCGAGGATTTTCACCTATCACGGGGGAGTCTAGAACGTAATACCCGCAATAAGTGAGGGAATATTGTAGTTAGAAATACAAAGATAATGTTCCAGAGATAAAGGAACATAAGGTAAGCAGCAATAGAAAAAAGTTTTCATCTGAGAGATAAGCAGTAATAGAATGGTTAAGTGATACGGAAGAAAAGATAGCAAGACACAGACAGCTAAGCACCATGAGATGATACCAAGATCAAATCACTGCCTAGAGTCCCAGTTTCTTTATTTCATTAGTTTGAATTTGATCTTTTGCCTAATATACAACACAATCTCCAAATTTATCCAATTCCAATGTAAAGCTGAGTTATAATTTAATAAGAAATATAAGATTTCCAACAACTGTGAAAATACTATCCACACTTACTATTCATTCTCTCCATTATTTAAAAAGCTTGTAATGTTATATCAGTTTTCTACCCCCCTACCAGGTTATATGTACAACACAGAAATCTCTTCCTTACTTACAACTGCACAGCGTAGCATTTTAGAAGGAATCCCATCTTCCTCTGTTGCCCCATTGGGTCCAGGCATCTCTTTCCTCCTCTTCCTTGTGTTGACTTTGGCTGAACTCTGTGCATCCATCTTCTTTGAACCGGTCATACAAAGTGAAAAAGAATTTTTTCTCATTGGGGTAGAAAAAAGTCTGTCACCAGTATTTCAGAGATGTTAACACAGATATACTCAGCAAAAGATCAATTCCATAGCACACATTTCACAAAGAAGAGCCAACTGCATCTGGAAAAAAGAAAGCTTCACAAAACACAGGCTCCAGTAGAAACTCTGAAGTGCCTCTCTGTGGAACACTGGCCATAATTAATCACCTGACCTTGGAAATTATTCCTCCTGACAAATGAAGCCTGCACACTAACTACTAATTTCATATTTTGATTGCATTCAATAGATTGGAATAACTTGGTTGAGAAAGTTAGTTATACAGATTTTAATACTACCACTTATATCATTTCGGGGACATCTGGAGGTATGACCAGAGCAAGGAAATGTAAAAGGTATGTCTTCCATGCAGATGGGGAGAAGAGCCTTTTTTAAAGGAACGACCATCACCAATTCCTGGTTTAACAAGGCATGGATTTCTTAACCCCAAATGCTCTGTAGATTACAGAGAACACTCCACCAGGGATCGATGAAAACTGTAGTGTAAATGTACTATATCTTCTAAATGTCCTTCCTCTTCCTTCTTCAATACTCAGTTTCCCTTACTCTTGCAGAATCTTAAGCACCTTATGTTTGTTCAGAGTTCCCAACTATTAAAACCCCACCAAGGCTTCTCCTTCCCCCAAGAAAAAACTTATTTATCACCAACACATTTAGCAGAGAGTGTCTAGCAACCAGCTATCATATAGAAATTCTGAATGTTTGATATTTCATGTTTAGATGTAGGCTTGTGCTACCTCTCCAATGAATGCCCAGCAAGGATATCTGCATTTTTCTTGGGTAACATAATTTACACAAACAACTTAATTTCTTGGTATTGATGAAATTTTAGAATCAGCCAGAAATTGGGGATAAAAGAATTTTAATGATCAGCTGCCATCTCTGCCTAAGATATGGTACAGTGAAAGATGGAAGAGAGATCCTCAGAGCAAAGGTGGAAAACAACAACTGCCAGACAGAATGAAGACATTCTCCTCTGCCTAATTGACTCTAATAAGCCCTTCTCATCTAAACAAAAGCAACTGAGCCTTACTTTCTTTCCTCCAGCTAAATTCCAAGTGGCCACATCTATAAGAAACCTGACCTAATTCTTAAGAGATTGAAGGTGACACCCTAATACCTTAAGTATTAGGCTGACATAAAAATAAAAAATAAAAAATAAAAAAAACATGACTCCAAAGTGAAAGACAAACACTAACCCAGAAACTCCCTTTCATCACAAATGCAAATTAAAATGGGAGGATACTATACTTTTACAAATTTTTCCAGGGATGATGATCAGAGCTTTTCTTCATCATCATCATCATCATCATCATCATCATCATCATTTCAAAATATCCAAGCCAGTATTACTATTCCCAACTAACTGGTCTGACAGGTCTGCAAAGAATGCCTAATTAGTCCATTTAGTGACCATTTCTCACTTGCATCTGACAGGACTTCTCTGTAAGAATCCACTAAGTTCTTCTCAGGGTAAGCAGACAAAATCCAGTGGAGAAATGTAATCGGCAATCTGGTGATAAGCAGCTCAAGATTAGGTCATCAATAATACTTACTGTGTATAAGGTACTATAACATAATTTTTAAAGTAAAAACTATTTTCTCATAGTATACCTAGAAAATCCTATAAACTCCACTAAAAGACTACTCAATATAATAAGTGAATTTGGCAAAATCGCAGGGTACAAAATAAATATACAGAAATCTAAGGCATTTCTGTACACCAACAATAAAATAGCAGAGACAGAGACAAAAAAGAAAATACCATTTACTATAGCAACAAGAAAAATAAAGTACGTAGGAGTAAACTTAACCAAAGAGATAAAAGACCTGTATTCTGAAAATTACATAACATTGAAGAAAGAAATTAAGAAAGAAACAAATAAATGGAAGCAAATACCATGTTCTTGGATGGGAAGAATCAACATCATCAAAATGGCCATACTACCCAAAGCAATTTACAAATTCAATGCAATCCCTATTAAAATACCAATGACATATTTCACAGACCTAGAACAAATACTCCATAAATTCATATGGAACCAAAAAAGACCCCGAATAGCAAAAGCAATCTTGAGACAGAAGAACACAGCAGGAGGAATCACAACACCAGATATCAAACAATACTACAAAGCCACTGTAATCAAAACAGTATGGTACTGGCATAAGAACAGACATATAGATCAGTGGAACAGAATAGAGAGTCCAGAAATAAACCCAGGCCTCTATGGTCAACTAATCTTTGATAAAGGAGGAAGGAACATAAAATGGAGTGAGAAGAGCCTCTTTAACAAATGGTGCTGGGAGAACTGGATAGGGACCTGCAAAAAAATGAAACTAGACCACCAACTTACACCACACACAAGAATAAACTCAAGATGGATCAAAGACTTAAATGTAAGCCGTGACACCATAAAAGTCCTAGAGGAAAACATAGGCAAGAAAATATCAGATATCTCATGTAACAATCTCTTCACGGATACATCTCCTAAAGCAAGAGAAATAAAGGAAAAAATAAATAAATGGGATTACATCAAACTGAAGAGTTTCTGCTCAGCAAAAGAAAACATCAGCAAGATGAAAAGGAAACCAACCATATGGGAAAACATATTTGCCAATGACATCACAGACAGGGGACTGATTTCCAAAATATATAAAGAGCTGATACGACTCAACATCAAGAAAACAAACAACCCAATTAAAAAATGGGCAAGGGACCTGAACAAACACTTCTCCGAAGAGGACATACAGAAGGTCCATAGACACATGAAAAAATGCTCAACATCATTAGCCATCAGGGAGATGCAAATAAAAACCACAATGAGATACCATTTTACACCAGTCAGAATGGCCATCATCAACAAATCAACAAGCAACAAGTGCTGGTGAGGATGTGGAGAAACGGGAACCCTACTGCACTGTTGGTGGGAATGCAGACTGGTGCAGCCACTATGGAGAACAGTATGGAATTACCTCAAAAGATTAAAAATGGAACTGCCTTTTGAACCAATGACTCCACTACTAGGATTATACCCGAAGAATCTTGAAACCCCAATTCAAAAGAACTTATGCACCCCTATGTTCATTGCAGCACTGTTTACAATAGCTAAGTGCTGGAAACAACCTAAGTGCCCATCTGTAGATGAGTGGATCAAAAAACTGTGGTACATTTACACAATGGAATACTATGTAGCAGAAAGAAAGAAGGAACTCCTGCCACTTGCAACAACATGGATGGAACTAGAGAGAATTATGCTTAGTGAAATAAGCCAGGCAAAGAAAGAAAAATACCATATGATATCACCTAATACAGGAAACTAAAGAACAACACAAACAAAGGAACTAAATAGAACAAAGAGCAGAATAGCAGTCAATAGGGGGGAGGGGAGAGGGAGAGAAGGGGGATAAGTAAGGGAAGGGTTTAATTAAAGAGCCTGTATGAAAGACTCATGGACATGGACAACAGGGAGGGATATCATTGTGGGAGAGGGGGTGGGTTGGGTGGGGGAGAGAAATTGGGGGAAAAGGGGACAACTGTAATTGAAAAACCAAAATTAAAAAATTTAAAAATTAAAAAAAAAAAAAAAGAATATTATCAACTCTAAAAAAAAAAAAAAAAAACTATTTTCTCAATCAAGGTGAGGAAACCATGTTTATGACATTAAAAAGCTCTTCTAGGATTCTAAAACCATTGGGGGAAAGCTTGTTGAGGAACAGTTTCAAAGGGAAAGCATTACTTTTATAGTGAAAAAATATCTTAGCTAAGTGATCAAAGTTAATTAATATCACCAATAATGCATAATCTGTATGGAGTTATGAGGAACAAGCAGACAGACCTTAACTAAAAGACAGTCTACAAAAAAAGCCTGTATTCTTCAAAATATGTCAATCATGAAAACAACAAAAGGCTGAGGGGCTGTTCCAGATTAAGAGATCAAAGAAATGACAACTAAATGTAATGCAAAATTCTAGATTGGAGGAGAAATTGTTATAAAGAATAGTTATTAAGACAATAAAATTTGAATATAGACTGTGTATCAGATAATATTAGGCATCAATGTTAAACTTCCCAGATTTGATTTTACAGTGTGTTACGTAAAAGACTGTCCTTGTTTTTAAAGATTTTTATTTATTTATTTATTTTTTAGAGAGAGAGGAAGAGAGGGAGAAAAAGAGGGAGAGAAACATTGATGTGTGAGAGATACATTGATCTGTTGCCCTCTCATGCCCCCAACTGGGAACCCAGCCCAGAACCCAGGCATACACCCGACAGGTAATAGAGCCAGAGACCTTTCAGTTTGCAGGCCAACGCTCAATCCACTGAGCCACACCAGCTAGGGCTATCCTTGTTTTTAGAAGATAAGTGCTGAAGTACTAGGGATGAAGGGTCATAATCTCTGTGATTTACCCTCAGCAAAAAAAAAAAAAAAAAAAAAAAAAAGGTATATGTGTATGTTATATTACATATAAGAAAGGTAAAGCAAATATGGCAAATGTTATCAATGTATGAATGTAGGTGGGACATAAAAGTGCATTTTAATATTCTTTTAACTTTTTTGTAGGCTTTTTTATTTTCAAAATAAAAAATTTATTTTTTAAAATATTCTATAACAATTTCTACACAAAGAAGCCCTCCATTGTCTTTGGGGGTCTCTAGAAACTGATTCTCTCTCCTTTCTGAGTCTGTAAGTCAGAATACACATGATACATATATTCCAAAAAGTATGTCTAGTAATCCAAATGTCTTGCAAGGAAGTAAATTAACAACAACAGTGATAATAATGGCCATCTTTTCTGAATAGTTACTATGTTCCAGGTACTATGCTAGGCAATTAATACACATATATACAAGTATTATTAGTCCCAATTTACAAGTGAGAAAACTAAGGATCAGGGAAGTTAAGCAACATATCTAAGAGATCACACAGCTAGTAATTAGAACAGCCAGGATGTAAATTCAGGCTTGCCTAATTCCTAAGTCCCTACCAATATATTCTGCTGTCTTCCAGAAATCTAAGATTTTTTAAGAAGAAGCTGTCTCGTCATTACTATTGCTTCTTTATATCAAGAACATTCTCTCTACAGCATGGGTCCCTTATGTTTTGTTTTAAATTTTATTAATTGATTTTTAGGGGGGTAGAATATCAATTTATTGTTCCACTTATGCATTCATTGTCTGTTTGTTGTATGTGCCCTGCCTGGAGATTGACCCGGCAACCTTGGCTTATCAGGAAAAAGCTATAACCAACTGAGCTACCCGACCAGGGCCCCCTGTGCTTTTTCACACTTAAATCAGGCCTGCTTAATTGAACAGTGGAATAAAAGATAAAAGGTCACAGTTACTTAAAAGTAAACAAGGTTCCGGGACCAATCAAATAGAACTGACATGGCTACTGGTTCAGAGGCTGCCTGATTTGCCAGCTATACAGATTTGTAGATCTTTCCTGCTGGACAGGTTAGCTACGGTTTCCTGATAACCCTTCAACTTAAGCAATAAAGAATTTTTTAATATCTGTTCCTCCATCTTCTGACATTACAAATAGGTAGTATTTTAAAAGCACTTGTACTCTTCATTCACAATAGAAAAGTTTTAAGAGTGCCATAAAAAAATCAAGGAGGTAAATGCCATTTCATATTTTCATCAGTTATTTTCCATAACTGCAGGTTTAAATTCCTTAATGTTTACACATCCAAAGTCATGCTTATAGGCACTTCTCAGAAGTCTTTGTTCTCTGTGTTGGGGGAAGGGGTAATGTGTACTGTAATATTTGTACAGCTTTACTGAAGTATAATTGACAAATGATAAGTTACACATACTTAAAGTGTATAACTTAGTGTGTTTTAACATACCTATACACCCATTAAATCATCAAAATTAAGATAATGAATATACCTATCACTCTGAAGTTTCCTCATGCCACTTAGTAATTTAACTCTTTCTTCCAACCCAGATTTTGCTTTGCTTTTCTGTTTGTTTTATGTTTTATATTGTGGTAAAGTGTAAATAACATAAATTTGCTTTGCTTTGTAACTGCTTACTTCTTTAAGTACTGAACTATCTTGTCATATGATTCAACTTTACCAGCCAAACACGTGGTGAATATCATTATACTAGATAAGCAAAGGCTTACCTAGCCAAATTAATATATGGAGTCACTAGATCTTGTGACACTAGAACTATTCAACTAGATTAAAAATAATAATACAAAAATAAAATAAAATATCACAATGAGGACTTGAGGCAAGAGAAAGAAGTTGTCTGACTAGCTATTTAAGGCTAAAGTAAAATTCACAAACAGAAGAAAACAAGGCAACCATATTATTAACACAGTACAAAGACCTTCAGTAAATAATAATAATACTAATATATTTTACCTGTATTTCAGTTGAGTACATACATTCTTCAACAAAATCTCTCATCTGCCTTATATAAACACCTTAATCAAATGTCTACAGCAATATTAATCAATATTTTTTATCCGTGCTCCATTCTAAGAAATGTAAAAATCTTTAACATCACCAACAGCATAGTATAGTCATTAGAAGTCAGCTTACCTAAGTGTGGATCTCATCACTACCACTTACTAGCCATGGAAACTTAGACAAATTTTTTAACCTTTCCAATCCTCAGTTGCATCATCTAACAAATGAGGTTTAATGAGATAATCCATGTAAAACCTTAGTTCAGTCCCTACCACACAGTAAGTGCTTGTAAGTATTAGCTACTATTATTATTTAGTAGTAGTGGTTATCATCTGCCTTAAAGTATTCTATGTACCCCCTATATCCAAAAAATATTTTTGTCAAGTTTTCCCCCTATGATTATTATTATAAAAAGTAAACTCGTAATATAAAAGTATGGTAAAATATGAAGTAAGCTATATCGCCCCTATTTTTACCCCAACCCTATTTAAAAATCACTGTTGTAGCAAGAACTCTTCTAGAGTTTGATGTTAAACTACGATGAAGAAGGAAACATTATACTACTCCTAACAGCAAGAATTTATAGAACACCTTTATGCTTAAACACTTTAAAACTATTAAAAGCCCTGGCCAGTTAGCTCAGTTGATTATAGCATCATCCTGATACACCAAGGTTATGCGTTCAATCCCTGGTCAGTGTACATACAAGTATTTACCAAGGAATGCATAAATAAGTGGAACAACAAATCGATGTTTCTCTCTCTCACTCTCCCTCTAAAAATCAATCAATAAAAAATTATTTAATGAAAATATTCAAGCTCAATATTCACAACCCTTCCATACAGGTATATTATTTTTATCGCTATTTTACAGATGAGGAAACTGAGGCACAGAAGATGAGGTCACACAGCTAGTAAATAGTAGAGCTAGAAGTCAAATTAAAAAAAAAAAAATCAAATTCAGTCAGCCTGGCTGCAGACTACATCCCCTTTACTATTACTATAGTATTTCATATGACATAATACAAGAAGGTACCTGATAATTATCTCTAAATATTTAAATGCCTGTCATGTTAAAAAACCAGGGGGGTGAGGGACACTACTCTGTGAAAGTTCAGACAATAGAACATGGATCTGTGGTTGGAAAATATAGCGACATAAATTTTAACTAAACCTAATAAAAACCTTTCGGGAACAAGCACTATCTGAGATGTGGGTGATGTCAGGAGACATGGAGACACTTCATTTTGGCACACCATGACATTCAAGCAGAGATTGTATAGGAACACCTTTATTCATTTTGTTGGTCAGAATCCTACTAAAGTCTAACTTAGTTGATTTTTTTGTTTGTATCAATTTGTTTTGTAAAAATTTCAAATCTTGACCACCATCTATCATATTAACTATTTACCACAATTGTATGTAATCTATAAACTTGAAAAGCATAGTTTTTATGTCTCCATCCAAGTCACTAGTGAAAATACTGATCGGGATAGATATGTCACCATATGCCAATGTGACATTCTACTAGAACCCTGTTTCTTCGTCGAGGTCCATCCCTAACATTCTTTAGGTTAGCACAATTTAAAACCCAGTAAAGTTTATCTTTAGAAAACAGAATAGAGAATATATTTAGAAATCTTAATGAATTAGGGTATTCAATCCAATGTAAACCTGTTTCACTGTACTATCACATGACCAACATTTCTCTATCACAGCTCTAAAGGTTATTATGATAAGAGCAATGATGATCATTGTAGCTAATACTTACAGAGTACTTCCTACGTGTCAGGAGGTTATAAACCTTTAGCATATATTAAAGAACTTAATCCTCACAACAATTTGATGAGGTAGTTAATACTATATTATCCCTTTTTTTCTGATGAGGAAACTGAGGCACAGCTGGGTTAAATAACTTGCCCAAGGTCGCACACCTAGGACCGGGCAAAATTAAGATTTGAACCCAGACATTCTGGCTCTAGGGTCTGGGCACTTAATGACAACATTGTACTGCCTAGGAATAAAATGGTCATAAACGAATTTAATCAAAATCACTTACTGAACTCTGGTCATGTGCTATAGTGCGCCAAGCAGGAATTTATTGCATCTTTCATAAAAACTAAGGCTCCCTGCCTACTGGGCATATCACTGGCAGATTACTGAGGAAGTCCAGGGGTTTGTTTTGGTTTGGGCCAGAGTAGGAAAGAGAGGCAGGAGGAGAGGGGAGGATAAGGCAATGATAGGTGACATGACTTAGTCCAATCAGAATGAATCTCTGGAGTCACCAGATGGGGATGCTTGGACAAAGATTATCGCATCTTTGTAGATCTGAACCTGAAGACATAGCTTTAGGAAAAATCTCATGACAATGTAATGGCTAACCTATTACCAGAAGGGCATTTTTTGAAAATAGTCAACAGAGAGAAAGCAAAGCTGATGAGAGAAGTTAGACCCTGAACTAATTTGTGCCAACCAAATACATTCCACTTTGTTGAATTCAGTTGAGTTTCTTATCACTTGGAACCACAAAAATCATTATTAATGTACTCTATATGTAGCAATGCTCCCTGGAGCACAATTAGCACTCAATAACTATTTGAATAAATACAGGAAGTATAGAAAATTGCTTTGAAATCTTGAAAAGTACTATATACATTACTGTTTTGTTTTGATGGTAAGGGGTAAGTGCATCAAAGATGGTGCAACAAAGTTCTCACCCTCTCAAAACTATTTTTCCTTATCTGCTTACACTATTCTTTATCTGCTTACATACAGTTTTTCTGCTTTCTAAAGATTATTTTTGTGTCTTACATTATATTTTACATTATACTTTGAACATTACACATTAGACTTAAACTGAAGTCTTAAGAGCCTTTGATTTAGAACAAACACAGCTGATATTTTTTTGGTTTTTAATGTAGAACACTTCTATGTTTTATCTACTTTCTTAGGAGATGGAAAACACCAAGTTCACAGATATTCCATAACAATAACCCTAAAAGAATTTAGAAGGTATAGAGACTAACCCTCACACCTTTCCTCTGGAACTACTACTAATTTTTAAACTTTGACTTTATAGGTCTCTCAAGTTTTTCATTTTTCACTGGTTCTCTTAGACCATCCCCATGTTCCCTCACATCTACTAACTTATGCACCTCAAAAGCATATAGAATGATTTAATAATTAGTGCCCAAAATGATAGAAAAAATTATCCTGTTTCCTTAAAGTTCCAGTATATGCCTGCTAGGGCACATCAACTTTGCTGCTGACAAAATGTAGTGGGCAGGGGAGGACACACTGAGGACAGTAAACAAATGTTGGCTTTTTAGTTCATTACACTGAAACTCAGCAGGCCTAAAGCCACACCACCTTTACAACTTCCACAATCACCCATTAACTATTGATTACCTCCAACAATGAGGATCAGACTTTCCAAATTCTCTATTTATGATACCTGTATCTTTGTAATCAACCAACACCACTCAAGTAAAGGTACAGCAAAAGCCCTGAAAACAGAGGTGGCTTTAAGTATCTACATTCAAGAGGGGGAAGAAAATACACATACACACGGTCTGGTTAAATATCAGTTTGTCCAGCAGGCAAGGAAGCTGGAAAATGATGGCACCTCCTCAAAACCAATACAATATGAAAAACAAAACGGGGATAGGGAGCAGGGTGTTGCCTAATACTTAGCAAGCGGATCCAGACTTCCAGACATAGCACCCGCGTTCATTAAACTGAGCTGAGTCAGAATGAAAGTAGTTAGAGACAGAATACAGAGCCTTCCTCTGAGTCCATTAGGGTGGGCCAAACTTCCTGTTTCCTTATAAGTTTATCCTCCAAAAAAGTTTGTTAAAAGAATCTATAGTGAAAGGAAGACAAAGGGAGCTAGCAGCTAACATTTGTAAGGCCTGATCTTTCTAACATTGTTACCTGTTCAGACCCTAGTAAGTCACTTTATCTTAGTCACTCAAACTGCCCATTCAAGCACATATTCTAATTATGGACATAACTGCCCACACCACTGCCACCAACCACCACCCTGCCTAAATGCATTAGTGTCTCCAATTGCTTTCAAGATACAGAATGCAGTATTGTGCCTTGATTTTTACTCACAAATTGTGGCTTCATTTCTGCTGACTCACCTCCCAGTACATACTGCTTGCTTTATTCTTCAGTGTTTCAGTAGATGCCTGCTTGGATACATCAACTTTGCTACTAAGGAAGTAGAGCATAAGTGGAAATGAGTGTGAGGCGGGAGGAGCTGCGGTGAGACGGACTGTTTTTCCAATACGAATGTGCTGCAGAAGATGGCATCTGGGCACTGGCATGCACATGCTTGTGTTTTAAAGACGAAAGTCTCCTATAAGTGCAGTTTTAGGGGCTCCGCCCAATCCCCTCCATTCTACCTCCTGATTATTAGTAGGTGTATAAGCACCCCAGGGTGAAAAAGGAGGTGGACCCTGTTTCTAAACTATGTAACCACCTAAATAGTAGCAAGTTGCAATCACATATACTCTTAAAATTTCAAAAATTGAATTCAAATTTGACTAGGCACTATCTGCAAAAAGAGGAAACAAATTTTTCCTTTGCATTCTATTTCTGCTTCCCCATCTCTGGGCCTACATTACCTTCCTCAATAAAACCCTATGCTCAGTAATTTTCTATTGGCATACCAATGCTCAGTTCCAAAGCAGAGTAAGTATACTTCATATTGGGGATCTTTACCAACTTCTACCACTGTAAAGCTTAATAAAGTGATGCTCTAAGAGGCAAGTTCTGTGAACTTGTAGGTTAAAGTGCAATCTAATACTCTTGGCAGTAATCAGGGCATCTGTTTTATATTCAGCCTTTCCACAGACAACAGTGCAGCCACATTACCCTTTTGTAAACGCAGTTGAAGCTTGAGGGAGAATATGTCTAACTCAGTGGGGAGGAGGTCCTGGATTAAAGAATCATATATCCTAGATCGGGGGTCAGAGGGGTCAGCAAACTACAGCTCGCAGGTCAAAAAAAGTCCCATTGCCTCTTTTTGTAATTAAAGTTTTATTAAAACAAAGCCATGCTCATTCATTGATACATTGTCTATGGTTGCTTTTGTGCTACAACTGCAGTTAAGTAGTTGCCACAGAAACCTTATGATCTTCAAAGCCTAATAGTTACTACCTGGCCCTTTACTGAATAAGTTTGCCAACTCCTATTCTAGATGAACACAGGACCAGATTTATCAATAATTTGGTAGAAAATTTCATCTAGATTATGCAAACAGTTCTAAAGAGGAGAGCAGTGCTAGGAATAGGATTATCTCAAGAAATTGTACATATTTTTCTAATACAGGATTACTTCAGTTTATGTCACTAACCGGTACATATCACCACACTATATAAAGTAAGTCAAAAGAATGCCTGATTTGGGAAATTCTAAATGTAAAGGTAAATTTCACAGCATGACCTGCACTGACAGATTACTTTTAAAGCAGAGCTCAATGTTACTCTTCAATATTTGAGGCCAGTAAATTGTCACACCTAAAATCTTAGCTTTGAACTTGAACTCTTTTCTCATTTCTCCAGAAAAACCCTTATTCAGCAAACACTGAGGGGGCACTTATTCTGTGCCAAACCCTGGGTTAGCTCTGGAACAAAAAAAAAAAGCTTATGCTTGGTCCTAGCCACACAATAGGATATTTAAGGAAAGAGATTATCCTAAAAACCACAAAGGACAGTTCTAATCGTTGCTACAGTTGAATGATTTTGCTCTGCCACTGTCCTATTGTACTAAAAGATTCAGTGAGTAAACCCTGTGTTTAGATTGTCTAGAGTGGGTTATGGAATTTATATCTCTAAAGCAAGGTCTATGATAAATTCAGGGAGTCTGGGATTTGGACCCCCAAAAATTATGTTTATTTTTACTAACCTCTGGCAAATTCACCATTTCCTTCAACTATGAACATAAGCCACAACTGTAACAGTAGACTCACTAGAATAATAGACTTTGTCACCAATAGAAATCATAGATGTTTTCATGTTATTACACTTGTTACAAATATCTTATTTAAATACATGATATTAAGAAATTATTATAGTGCTCAGTGGATTGAGAGCTGTCCTGCGAACCAAGAGGTCGCCAGTTCGATTCCTAGTCAGGGCACATGCCTGGGTTGCAGGCCAAATCCCCAGTTGGGGGCATACAAGAGGCAACTAATCGATGTATCTCTAGCACATTGATGTTTCTCTCCCTCTTTTTCCCTCCCTTCCCCTCTCTCTAAGAAAGTAAATAAATAGAATCTTTTTAAAAAATAAAAATAAAAATAATTATAGTTCCCTGGCTAGTGTGGTTCAGTTGGATGGAACTTTGTCAGTCACGGGTTCGATTCCCAGTCAGGGCACATGTGCAGGATGCAGGTTTGATCCCTGGTTGGGGACAACGAATCAATGTTCTCTTTCTCTCTCCTCCTTCCTCTCTCTCTAAAAGCAATGACAAAATGTCCTCAGGTGAGGATAAAAATAAATTTTTAATATAAATTATTTTATTATAAGACCCACTGATAGTAAACATTATTTACTATATTAATAAAAAGCACATAAGTGCTATATCACACATTTAAAAACATTCTGATTATATTTCAACATAATTTGTTTCTTTTATAATTCTGTGTATTTTATTTTTTGCATATAAAAATATTCCAAAAAGGGAGTTCATAAGGTTTCACAATACAGCCAAAAAAGTTCATGTCACAAAGAGATTAAGACTTCTGCTCTAGGACCAAAAAATAAACAAATATAATCACATCTAAGGTAATGCTCTGTAGATTAAAAAACACTACCTATTTTCTGTTAAGTGCCATACATTCATTTTGTTCTCTAGTATAGAGCAAAAATCAAATGTCACTATTTTTAGTGACTGGTTTGCAAATAATTGTGAATGTGACATAACAGCCTAGCAGACACATGGATTCCACTGGCTTATTGGGAGCCATTCTAGTCCGAACACAGAAAGCTTGAAAATAATATAATTTTCAACTTTCAAGAAGAGAGTTACCAAAAGAAAGAAAGAAGACAACAACAACAAAAGCCTGCTGTATATCTACATACTAACTGGTTTGTAAACAGTAAAATATAGTCAATTCAATTATTTATATTAATGAAATAATGTATATAAACTAATCTAACAAAGTGCCAAATACATATTAGACATTCACAGTTTCTTCCCTTCTCGAGTGGTACTCTGGTATGTGCTACAAAATAGTGTGTAAAAATGTGTATTCCTTAAATTTACTGACTGAATTGTAGAAGGGAGTGAGGATTTAAATTTTGCCACAAGCATTCATAAAGCAAGTAACAAAAAAATCAAACTTCAAACACATGTCCAAGAACCCATTTGACAGAAATATTCTGAAAAGAGAAGTTTAGGACTAGAAACAGAAAGGTTTAAGCTTAGGAAAGAGAAGGTGCTGAAAGTCATCCTTTGAGCAGATAAGCAGGAGAGTTGAGCCTAAAGCCCTGCCCTCCTCACTCTCTCCTTCCTAAGTCATATTGTTTTTCCAACGTGACTGACATGGCAATAATGTAAAAAGTGACAAAGCCGTCACAATCTTGAGCAAAACCGAACTCTCACAGTCTAAGGATGATTAGGAAGTACTCCAACTTCAGGGATTCTCTAACCGAAAAAATTCCCTCCAAAATCATGACTTTTGGAAAAATTTATTTTTGCCAATCTATTTTAGGGTAACACAGATGTTGATGGGAGACAGACCAAGTTCTGTTTGATTCAGAAAGGGGATTATCTCTGTTAGTAGAAAAGCCAGATGATCTGAGTTAAGATCAGTTATGCAATTAAATAACAAATTATTATGTTTGCTTTTTCTATGACTATTTCATAAATTAATTCTCATCAGTGTTTATAACATGATGAAGTTACTCAACTATCCAGGGGAATCATGTCATCCTAGAGGTTAGACAGCTCCACAGGGGAATCACGAATGGAGTCGGGTGGTTTACAAACTCCATAAGACTGTATACAGAATTTGGTGAATATGCATATATTTCAGATTATCAAAGGGTTGTTTAACCAAAAGAACCATTACCTCTACCACAGTTAGAACATCTAAAACAAAAGAGAGCACTAATTCTTCCCACAGTCACAATGTCGTCAGATAAAGTAAACTGGGACTTCTAAATCCAAGGCTCTATGTGACTAGATTATTCTCCTCAAGGGATCAAATATCCAAAAAGGAGGGCTCAAAAGAAAAAAAACAAAAAACCCTCACCTGTTTATGGAAGGAGAAATCATAGGCTGAAGAAGAAATAAAGTTAATTCTTTATCAATCAGGCCACTATACTGGTTTTCAAGGGGAACTGGCAGAACAGGGTAGGTGAAACAGAATTATTTCGTTCAGGAAACACAAAACACCCTAGGCAGCACTGCTGCAGTTCCCAAGCCTAAAGCTCTTCTCTTCTATGGCCAGTTACCTGGAAGCATATATTGTTCTACAAAGAAATTCTTCAGTATTAATTCCTTTTAATTATGTATAATGTAAGCCAAGTAAACATCTAATGCTCTAGGAAAAGCTTTAATTAGCCATTTTGTTTTAGCTAAACAAAGACTATCCCTCACGATTCCCAACTCATTTCCATCCAAGAATCCTTCTAAACTCTTTTCATAACACAAAGTGTATATGTGTATAGGAGGTGGGGAGTGACTAATAGGCGATCAGATAAGTACAGTGTCTGATAAATTAAAATTCCCTCAAGCTTCTTGTATTAAGATACTTTTTAAAAATTTGGGTGGCATAATCAGTAGCACCTTCTACAAAGGGCTGTAAGAGGAGGAGGTAATGTAACTTTAGTTCATTTCATCTGCATCACAAACAGCCCTCATGAAAGGGCATCGGTAGGAAATAAAACCAGCAGCTAAATCATCATTTGAACAACCCCACGGCATAGCATCATTCCCAGTATGCCAGTCTTGGCCTCCAGTGCACAAATCTCTGAGCTGAATAGCTAAATACATGAAAGCCTCCCCCATGTGGCATTCTAGTCACTATTGTTGACCTTCCCAGAGTCATCCTGTCTTCTACACGATGATCATCATCTGTTTGCCACTGATTACTGCACCAAATTCTATTCTCAACTAATATCTTTTTACTAGCAATTCTTTGTACTTTCAGAATCGTTAAATATCAAGGTTGAAAAGGACCTTGAAGGTTCTATCTCCCTACACCCATTTTAGTCTTGGCAGAAGGTCATCTGTCCCTATCCACTGTTCCCTTCCTAAGCCTTATTCCTATCTGTCCCAAAGTTCCCCCTTCCTCAATGTCTATTCCTAGCAGCTTTTCCTATTATAAACCCCTATATCCTCACTGCCTCTATAAATATCACTGTCCCTATTTCAATATATAAGTTCTTGTTCTCCCAACTGAGATCCTCAGTTTCAATCCTCTTTCATAACTAGTCACCTCAATTATATTTGGGGAGCCTTCTGCCGTTAAGTGTATCTTGTAAGGCCTGTGTCTCAATAGAGCCAATCTTCCCAACTGCATCTTTGTACTTACAAATAGCCATAGAATCAGCATATTTCAGACCTGAAAGAAAACTCAGAAATAATCCGGGCCAATGTTTTCACTTTTTTACTATATTTTATTTCACATATTTTAAGATATATGAAATCCATTTTATATCACACTCTCATACACACAAAACTGAAACAAGTTTCATGAAATAATACCCTTACCATGTGAACACACTAAAAATTTCTATTCTATTTTTTAAAAAATTCAGGTGCCATCCACTCAATGAATTTCACAACCTAGCAATAGGATGGAACCCATACTTGAGGAAACATTAGTCCAAATTTTCTATACACTGAGGAAGGAACTGTAGTAGTGGTGAAGTAAATTTTCCAGCAACAAGAAGTTTGTCCATAAACTTAAACCTGGGTCTGTATGATAAGTCCCAAACCAGTGTTCTTTCCACCAAAGACCTTCTCTGCCCAGTCACAGCCACTCAATCACACCCCATGGCCAAACACAACCCTACAGTACCATCTCCAGTCCCTGGTCCCACACTCTTCTCCAAGTCAGCCTTCCAAGTTAGTGCTCGCTGGTCAGAGTGTTGCAAAGCCGCTGCTTCATGTTCCCTTAGGTCAAAGTATCCTCACAGTCACTATCCGCAGATCAGTCTCCGAATCACTGGCCCTTGGTCACCGTCCCCACGCAGTCACTGCCTCCCACTTGTTCGGTCATAGTTCTCCCGCAACGTCTGCCGCGTGCTCTCCGAGGTCAGGGCCCCTTTGCATTCACTGCTCCTGGGTCGCAGACCCCTCGTAAGCAGCTACATCTCAGTCACAGTCCCCTCGCTTGTCACTGCCCCTGGGTCACAGTAGCCTCGCAGTCCCTGCCTCACGCTCCCCTCGCTGTCACTGACCCACTCTCCTTTCAGTCTCCTCGCGGTCCCAGCCCCCCAGTTTCTCCTCTTAAACAGAGCCCCAAGGATATGCACACACCGAGTCCCCACCTGCAGCTCACGTTCCCTTGACCCCTGTCCCGTCGGATTTCTCCCGGGCGCAGCGTCACGGACAAGGGAAGTTAAGGAGGTTATGGGGAGACGCCCGGGAAAGGCAGCTGAAGGAACACGGCCGGAAATCCCGCCTACCGCCCGCCCTCTTGTCAATCCGACCACGACTTTTCTCGGCAAACCGCGACCGACCGCTGACACAGTAGTTCCGCCTCCACAGCGGCCCCACGGACGTAGTGACTGAGCAGAGAACACCAGACAAGAGATAAATTGGCTAAGGGTCAGTCTCTGTGCGGAACTTGTGTACGCAGTGGCCGCCTTGTAATGAGATACGGATGTGGCCTGACCCGCGTGACCCCCCGCAATCCGTCTAGAGGCAGCGTTAACCCGGCGGCTCCGAGCTCCGTCCCTCTCAGGCGGAGCCGCCTGGATCCTTCCCACTCTAGCCCCCAGCGCCTGGCGCCGTGTGCTAGACACTCGTACCGGGTTATTCACAATTCAGATGGCTGTGCGGCCTTCCGCCCAAGCCCCACCGGCCTGCGACTGCTTCACCACAGCGCCAACTTTTCCCTACTGGGTGATGTAAAGAGAACTTAGGTCCACCTCCCAGTCCTGTGGAAGCCCGTGGCTGGCTCCAAACTCTTTCCTGAATAGTATTACCTATATATAATGAATATAATGAATCCTGTTATTTCTGACGGACATTGGAGCACCAAGAAATGGCCCCTAGGAGTCAACTGAGGGATAGTTGAGCGGAAGCAGTGTGGAAGAAAAAAGGGTTCTGAGGAACAGAGACCTCACAGGGTGACCTGATCATAAACTCCTAACTGAGCAGGTCACGGTAGGTAGTCAGACCCAGGCGTATGTTTTTACTTAAAAGGCTTATCTTTGCGTAGCAAGTCCTGTCCACTGTTTCTGTACGTCTACGTTAACCCACATCTGAAAACCCTTTCAGACCCCTCCTTCTAAACGATGACCACCCTCAAGAGTTTATTATATAATCCGATCCCCAGCTTGCTTTCTCCCCCACCTTTCATGTGATCTTCCTTATGTTCCCTCCATAATCTCAAATGCATACAAGTAGCTGCAAACTTATTTAGGGGAGCATTTGAGATCTTGTTCCCTGACATATGCTGTCAGTTTAGCTCAAATAAACTCATTAAAATTCTCTACAGGTTGGACTTCTCTTGGGTCAACAAGCAGATTTGAGGGAGACCACTGATAGGAAATCACACTGCAGGGTTTCTGGTGAAAAGAAACGTTTTCTTTTGCTAGAATGAAACTTCAGAGGGGTTTCTTTAGCTTCTATAGATGTAAGGCAAGTAGATACCCAATGCTATGGCAGAAGTATGTAAAACAACTTTATATTTTCTTATTCATTTTTATTTTTGTCTACATGCTTGAAAGTGTTTAAGAAGAAAAAGAGTGGGTAAACTTATGTATCTGCTGAGAAACCTCCAGGGAGAAAAAAGATTTAAATTGTGACCCTTTCCCTTTTGAGTTTCAAACAGTTATTTGAACAAGGCTCTTTTAAACAGAAATTTAACTCCCACAGTTGAAAGTCTGGTTTTTTTTTTTTCCAAGAAAGGTTTTATTTAGCCAAGAAGACCAGTCTTGAGGGCAGAGTCCAAACAAGCAGCATACATTTCTATTATCCTGGAGTTTGCAATCATTTCTTACTCATCAGTTGGGCAGTGGGGCTGAGGAGAACAATGTAAACTGCCTAAAAAACTTTACATTAGCTATAGGGAAAAAGGGTGGGAGAAGGTGAAGTGGGGCCAGCTCTGGGATAGGCGCAGAGTCCACTAGGAAAAAGTGTCCATTCCTTTGGATTGGTGGGCAACAGTCCAGAAAATTCATGCACAAACAAGAAGTGGAGGCTCCTGGGGTTAGAAGGCACCTGGCTATTGTCTCTTTTGAATAATCGCAGTAATAGCCACCTGAAAATTAATTTGAAATTTCGACATAGGAATATGAGCAGTCTTTTGTTAGCTGGTCCACAGCTATTAACAGACTAATGGTTCTGTCTCTCTCACTCTCTGGCTGCTATAAGTTAATTCAGAATATCTCAGAATTTTCTCCTTGTCAGCTCATAGACACTAAGGTGTTCCAAATAAGAACAGCTAGCTGGAGAAGACACTAGGGACTCTAAGGAGATCACTACAAAGATAGTGGGAACTGGGATAGTAACCAACATAATTTCAGAGAGTCTTAAGGGAGGGCTAATTTCATACATAGCTTGGAAACTCTCAGACTTATCAGAAACTCAGACACTGGAAAAACCCTGAAGAAAACAGATGCATGTTTAGCCAATAAGCTGTGTAAGGTGTAGGGTGGAAAGAGCTGAGTAACAACAATGAACGACAGGTAAAGGAAACAATTCAAAATGTAGAAAAAAAACTTTATGCACAAATAAATTCACTTTAGTAGTAACAATGAAAAATTAGAAATATACATCCCTCAATAAGGACATGGTGAAAATAACCAATAGTATAACCTAATGGAATAAATGCAACTATTAAATTATGTTTATAAAAATCATCATGGAAATGACATAAAACTGCACATGGCATTATGAGAAATGAAAAATCAGGTTACAAAATTGTATATAAAAAATTTTAAACCTTGCAAATAAAAAGCACTGGTAGAAAATATGCCAAAATATTTATAGTTGGTTACGTAGAGCAACTGAATTATGGGTTTTCTCCTATTATTTTTCTCTACTTTCCAAATGTAGTTATAACATGTAACAAAATCAAAACATTAACTATAAGCCCTAAAACTCAATAGAGTCAGTTGGCAAACTGACAAATTATCTTTATTTTGTCAAGATATTTAACAATACAGAACAGTCCATATTTCTTCATGGTCATCTCTTTTCCCAGCATTCAAAGATTCAATAGTAGAAACAGCCGAATGCTGCTACAATACAGAATAAACTGTCCTACAAAACAAACAAAACAGAAAACACACACAAATCCAGAATGTTAGGATGAGTAAAGAATTAGGTTTTCTGAATGTAGAAATAAACCACAAACTAATAAACTTTATGTAATACATACTCATAAAATAAGCATTCTCATTTTTCCTGATTTATTCAAGAAATAATATATGAAATGCTTTGAGTTTTTTTGGAGTGAATGTATTACCCAACTCAAAGAACTACTTTATATAATAAAAATAATAAAACTAGCATAATAAAATAACAGTACCTTGTCATAAGAGCAAAAAGTCTCTGGATGTTTGTTCTTAATTTATAAAATTCATTTGTTTATCTTTTAGCTCAGAATATCAAAATGCTTTACAGATCCCAGTTAAACTTTTTAAAACACTTTAAAAATTTTTTGTATTGATTTTAGAGAGAGGAAGGGAGAGAAAGAAGGAGGGAGAGAAAGCGGGGGAAAGAGAGAGAGAAAGAGAGAAACAGCAATTTCTTGCTCTGCATATCTACGCATTCATTGGTTGCTTCTTGTATGTGCCCTGACTGGAGATAGAATCCGTGACCTTGGCATGTCTGGACGATGCTTTACCTGGCCAGGGCTTAAAACACTTTTTAGGTACTTCTTATAGGAGCTCCACCTGCCTCAGCAACACCTGACCTAGCAACCTCATCTCCAGCCCAACAGTAATGAGAGAAAATCTGAACTCAAATACCTGATTAATAACCAAAAGCAAAATTCTTTGGTTAGCTCAGTTACCTGGCTCCTTGGGTGGGATAACTATGAGCTGTGTTCTATAACAGTGCTATCTGAGGTGAGGGACCTGTTTTTTATTTGTTTTTTTCTAATTTCCAATCCCTCATGCACTGATACTTTTGTAAAATACAATAAAATTAGTAAATAGGAAAACAAAATGAAAAAAAGATACAAATGCAGGCTAAATGTCTTATTATTAGAATTAATGGACATAAAATTACTTTGTCAAATTCCTGTAAGAGTTTCTAAACCCTTACATTCAATTTATGTACTTACCTCATTAAGGACCTGTAACAAATGGTTCATGGCACTAGTCTGTGGACCCCACTTTGATTGGTACTGTTCTATAGTGTCACCCAGCGTTCTCCAGCAGGATTGAACCAGTTACCCACAGTAATTATCAGCTCAAAATCATATGCCTTTCTCTCCCCTCTTTTACTTCTTCATCCTCTACCTGGGATCTTTTCCCAAATAATAAACTACTTTAAGTTCTGAGAATGACACCTAAACACTCGACTCAACCAACTGGACTAAAGATACAGTACACTACCTCAGCAAGCTAAACCAGGCTCTCAAAAATGATTTTTAGACACCCCACCCACCAACCCTGTGTTGTACCACCTGGTTCTAGAAACTTTAAGTAATAATTGATAAAGTTTTAAACTACATATTTGTTAATTTGAGTATTGTCTGGTCCCCACTGTTTATAAGGTCCCTACAGGTAATAACCATGCTTATCTTATTCATCATTTTATTCCTAGTACCTCCAGCACAGAGACTGGCACATAAGAGGAGCTCAGAATTATCTGTTAAATTTGTATTATAAAAGGACTCAGGGAAATAAACAATTTTAACACTAAAAAGCAGGGAAAACTAACACCTTAACTTGACCCTTTCCCCAGAGAGTTGATAAATGAAGATTTACATAATACTTCTCAGCACTCAGCCCTTGATCCCTCAGGTAGTTGAGCATAATATAAAACTTTGGTAAGACCATAGAATTTTAGAGCTAAAAGGTACCTTAAGATCTACTACACAGACTTCCAGTCAAGATAGAGGCTTAGGTAGACACGCTTCGCCTCCTCATGCAACCATAGAAAGAATTACAACCAGATCTCAAAAACAAATAACACCCAGAACTATCAGAAAATCAAGCTGTATGGAAGTCTGATAACCAAGGATTTAAAGAAGCCACACTCATCCAGACAGGTATTAGGGACAGAGTCTCAGACATGGTGCAGAGAGGCGTTGTGGTGCAGAGAGGCAGAACTGGTGGAATGGATGGATGGTCCCACATTCACAAGTGGTGGATAAAAATCAGAAGGAATACCTTGGGAGTGAGAGATCCCAGCCCTAGGCCAGATTGCACAGCCCACAGTTCCAGCACCGAGAACATAAACTCACATTACTCTGACTGTAAAAACAAGTGGGGGTCAGGGCAGCAGAAGAAACTGCCAGATAGTCACCACTTAAAGGGCCTGTGTGGTCTTAGCACATATGCAAACCCCAGCAGCAGCTGGAAGGGCACCAATCACATACAGAAGGTGGGTGAAGTGACTGGAAGTGGGGCAAGTGCCAACCAGACCTCCAGAAGCCAAGCAGTGGCACTGTCCCCTCTCTGATCCGTCCCCCACCACCATCACCACACACAGAGACACAAAGTGGTGAAGCAGGGTGCCCAGCCCTGGCAACTACCTAAGGCTCTGCCCCACACAATTTACAGGTGCCCTTTCTACATAGGCCATGCTACTAAGACAGGGAGTAAAAGCAGCTCTACCTATTACACAGAATCAAACACAGGGAGGCTACCCAATTGAGGAGGCAAAAAAATATGGTTCAAATGAAAGAACAGAACAAAACCCCAGAAAAAGAGCTAAATGAAATGGCAACAGCCAACCTATGAGATGCATAGTCCAAAACGCTGGTAATTAGAATGTTCAGAGAACTCACTGAGTACGACCACAAAATAAAGGAAGACATGAAAGATACACTAAGTGAAACAAAGAAAAATATACAGGGAACCAACAATGAAGGGAAGGAAGCCATGGTTCAAATCAATGATTTGGAACAAAAGAAAGAAAGAAACAATTAACCAGAAAAGAATGGAGAAACAAGAACTCAAAAACACAAGGAGAGAATAAGAAGACTCTGAGACATCTCCAAAAGTGCCAACATCCAAATCACAAGGGATGCCAGAAGGAGAAGAGGAAGAGCAAGAAATTGAAAACTTATCTGAAAAAATAATGAAAGAAAACTTCTCTAATTTGGTGAAGGAAATAGATATACAAGTCCAGGAAGCACAGAGAGTCTCAAACAAGCTAGACCCAAAGAGGACCACACCAAGACATATCATAATTAAAATGCCAAAGGTAAAAGACAAAGATAGACTCTTAAAAGCAGCAAGAGAAAGGCAGCAAAAGAAAAGCAGAGAGTTACCTACAAAGAGGAGTTCCCATAAGGCTATCAGCTGATTTCTCGAAAGAAATTTTGCAAGCAAGAAGGGACTGGCAACAAGTATTCAAAGTGATGAAAAGTAAGGACTTACAACCAAGATTCCTCTGTCCAGCAAAGCTATCATTTAGAATGGAAGGGCAGATAAAGTGCTTCCTAGACAAGGTAAAGCTAAAGGAGCTCATCATCACCAAGCCATTATTATATAAAATGTTAAAGGGACTTACTTAAGAAAAAGAAGATCAAAACTATGAACACTAAAATGACAACAAACTCACAACTATCAACAACTGAATCTAAAAAATAAAAACAAAATCCAACTAAGCAAGCCACCAGAATAGGAAGAGAATCATAGGTATGGAGATCATCTGAAGGGTTATCAGCTGGGATGGGAAAGGGGGAGAAATGGGGAAATGGTGCAGGAATTAAGAAGCATAATTGGTAGGTACAAAATAGACAGGAGGATGTTAAGAATAGTAAGGATATGGAGAAGCCAAAGAAATTATATGCACAATCCATGGACATGAATTAAGATGGAGGACTGCTGGAGGGAAGCAGGTACCGGGTGGAGGGGGGAAAAAGGGAAAAAATTGGGACAATTGTATTGGCGTAATCAATACAATATACTTAAAAAATAAAAAATAAAAATAGATTTAGGATAAGGAGGAAGGAAGAGAGAGAAAAAGAGAGAGAGGTAAGGGGAGAGAGAGAGAGAGAGAAACATAAAAAACATCAGTGTGAAAGAGAAATATTGATCAATTGCCTCCCTAGGGGATTGAACCTGAAACTTAGGTAAGGGTCCTGGCAAGGGTCGAACCTGTAACTTTTTGGTGTACAGGACAATGCTACAACCAACTGAGCCACCCAGCCAGGGCTAATTACTTTATCTTAAAGCTATTTCTCAAAACTAGGCAAAAATAAAGAGGAATTTTTTAAAACCTTTAAAAAAATATTTTATTCATTTATTTTTAGAGAGAAGGGAAGGGAGGGAGAAAGGAAGGGAGAGAAACATTGATGTGTGAGAGATACATTGATTGGTTGCCTCTCATGCATCCCCAAATGGAGATCTGACCCACACCTAGGCATGTGCCCTAACTGGGGATCAAACTAGCAACGTTTTGGTTCACAGGCTGGCACTCAATCCACTGAGCCACACCAGCCAGTGTGAGGAATTTTTTAGAAGAGCTTTCATTTAAATATTAGGAAGTATTTGCATGAATGTTTTATAAATTTTAACAATATGTTTCATACTTGATTCCTCTATTCAAATGCTCCCAGGTTGTGAATTAGTAGAGTCAGAATTAAGCATAGCAGTGTAGAACAGAAACTGGACTGAGTGAATTTGGAGAGATTCCATTTCCAGGTCCCTAATTTTGTAATTAATGACTTTAGGTAAGTCATTGGACTTTTGTCTGTTGTATCAGTAACATTAGGAAACTACTAGATTTTCCCAAAGACTGGCTGTGGCAGCCTAAGAATTATTTGGGAAACTTGTTTAAAATACAGATCCTTGGGTACTATTCAGGTAGATTCTAATCAAATAAGCTAGGGGTTGGATCAGTGAATCTGAATTTTTTAAAAAGTTCCCCACAGGGTTATGCTTACTGCCAATGAGTTCTCTGAGCATCCTGATTACCAGTGTTTTGAACTCTGCATCTGATAGGCTGGCTATCTCTATTTTCTGGGGTTTTGTTCTGTTCTTTCATTTGAACCATATTTCTTTGTCTACTCTATTTGGTAGCCTTGCTGTATTTGATTCTGTGTATTAGGTAGAGCTGCTTTGACTCCCTGTCTTGGTGTACCCTGTTACATTGTATGAGTTGGAGCCTTAGGTTATCACCAGGGCTGGACAACTTACTTCACCACTTTTTGGCTCTGTATGTGAAGGAGGCATTGGAGAAGGGATAATACCACTGCCTAACTGCTGGAGGACTGCTTGACACTCTATCCATTTTCAGTCACTTCACCCACTTCCCAAATGCGACTGGCGCTATTGCCCTGATGTTGGTTCCCAGATGAGTGGGTTTGCATACTTCCTAGGACAACGTGTGCCCTTTAAAGGACCCTCCTGAGAGACCGGCGGTTTTTTCCCTTGCCCCAACCCTCACTGGTTTTTACAGCCAGAAGTGATGAGAGTTTATTTTCCCAGCACCAGAACCCTGGGCTATATGGTCTGGCCTGGGGCTGGGATTGCTCGATCCACCACATGTGAATGTTGGACCACTCATTCCACCAACCATCATTGCCACCACCGCCACACCGCATCCTCTCTACCCTGACTCCCCAGCTCTGCCCCTCCTGTCTGGATGAAAATTTCTTCTTAAAATCCTTGGTTTATTGGACATCCATGAAGTTTGATTTTCTGGCAGTTTCTCGGTATTTTTTGTATTGAGGTCAGTTGTGATCCTTCTTATGGCTGTGCAAAGAAAAAAAGCATGTCTACCTACATATCCATCTTGACTGGAAGTCCTAAAATCAATTTAAAAAATACAGGACTTCCAGCCAAGATGGAGGCGTAGACAGACAAGCTGCGTCTCCATCCGCAACTAAGAAGAAATATAACTACCTCAAAACTAGAAACAACCAGAAGTTCCAGAAAATCAAACTGCATGGAACGCCAGCAAACAAAGATATAAAGAAGAAAAATACTCATCCAGACAGGTAGGAGGGGGGAAGCCAGGGTGGAGAGGATGCGATGTGGTGGCGGCGGTGGCAGGCCAGCAGAAAGTGCACTCACACGTTTAAAAAAGTCAGAAGGGGCACCTGCGGAGTGTTCCCAGCTCCTCACTGGACCTCAAAGCTCACGGTCCCAGCACCAGGGAAAATCAAGCCTCATTGCTTCTGGCTGTGCAGACTAGTGGGGGTTGGGGTGAAGGCAGAAACTGCTGGTCTCTCAGCAGAGTCCGCTTGTTTAAAAGGCCCCCACGGTCCTAGAACGACCACAGACCCACCCACTCTAGGAACAACAGCCAGCGCAGCAGCTAGAGAGGGGCCAGTCCAGTGCGGAAGTGGGAGAAGTGCCTGGAAAAGGGGTGAGTGCTGGGCAGGCAGCATTGTTTCCTCTCGGGCCCCTCCCCCACATACAGGGCCACAACATGGTGAAACAGGTCATCATGTACTGACGAATCCCTAAGGCTATGTCCCTTACAATGTAACAGGAGTGACAGCTCTACCTGGGACGTGGAGGCAAACAAACACAGGAGCCTGTCAGAATGAGGAGACAGAGAAGTATGGCCCAAAACGGGGAACGGATCAAGGTTCCAGTGGGAGAACTAAGTGACGAGGAGATAGCCAACCTAACAGATGAAAAGACAGACAACCTGACAGACACAGAATTCAAAACACTAGTGATAAAGATGTTCACAGGCTTGACAGATATGCTTGAGTACGGCAAACACATAAAAGAAGAAGTGAAGGCTATGCTAAGTGAAATGAAGGAAAATCCACACAAAACCAATGGTGAAGAGAAGGAAACAGGGGTTCAAATGAATGATTTGGAACATAAGGAAAAAAGAAACAGTCAACCAGTGCAGAATAAGGAAGCAAGAACTGAAAAAAATGAGGAAAACTTCCCAAATTTTGCAAAGGAGATGGACATACAGGTCCAGGAATCACGGAGGGTCCCAAGCGAGCTGGACCCAGAGGGGACCACACCAGGACACATCACAACTGAGATGTCAAAGGTGAAATATTAAGACAGAGTCCTGGGGGCAGCAAGAGAGAGGCGGAGAGCTGCCCACATGTGGGGTGCCTAGAGGACTATCAGCTCATTTCTCAGAGGACACTTTGCAGGCAGGAAGGGACTGGCAAGCAATATTCAACTGATGAAAGGCAACCTGCAATCAGGATTACTCTATCCAGCAAAGCTATCATTTGGAATGGAAGGGCAGATGAAGTGCTTCCTAGACAAGGTAAAGGTAAAGGAGCTCATCATCACCAAGCCATTATTATATAAAATGTTAAAGGAACTTACTTAAGAAAAAGAAGATCAAAACTATGAACACTAAAATGACAACAAACTCACAACTATCAACAACTGAATCTAAAAAATAAAAACAAAATCCAACTAAGCAAACAACCAGAATAGGAATAGCATCATAGGTATGGGGATCATTTGGAGGGTTATCAGCTGGGAGGGGGAAGGGGGAGAAATGGGGAAATGGTGCAGGGACTAAGAAGCATAATCGGTTGATACAAAATAGACAGGGGGATGTTAAGAATAATATAGGAAAGGGTGAAGCCAAAGAACTTATATGCATGACCCATGGACATGAACTAAGAGGGGTGGGATTGCTGGAGGGAAGGAGAGTACTGGGCAGAGGGGAGCAAAGGGGAAAAAAATTGGAACTATTGTAACAACATAATCAATAAAATATACTTTAAAAAAAACAAAACATATCCTAGGGTGAGGATTTTTAAAAAATTAAGTAATTAATTTGGTTACTGAAAGAAAGATCACCTTTGCTCATGGAATCCCTGCCACCCAAATTTCTTTGCAGTTTAGCAAAGTGCTATGTGTCTATTAGTACTAAACAATATCCTATTCCCAAATTCAAACTTGTGAAGACTTATATCATCTGTACACATATGTGTCCTTGCCCATATGCAGCACACTAGCTTCTGCTTTAGTAACACAAAAAAGAAAAGTCATCCCATCCAGAAGGAGTCTAAGAGATATCTCTAAAACCAAAGAGTTCTCACATCTCAACAAATATTAAGTAATTTCATTTGGAATGCCCCTGTGTCCTTTGAAAGGAAGAAAAAGATCCAAAATAGACTTACATTCATGAAAACATCATGAGTGTAGTTGTCAGTGTCAGCATCCCAGAAACAGCGAGCAGCCATACTAGAAATTCAAAGAATGGAGAACTATCAGCAATATAACAAGGATCTGAACCACATACATCTGCCAGCAGCAAAAGTTTTCTTTGATACGTTCTTTTAGATCAGCACTTGGAAACCTTTTCACAGGTTGGCAAACAGAAAAGCATCTTTACAGCAGAGAATACTGGGTAAACTAGAAGGCACTGGAGTCACAGACAAGGCTGCTTGCAGTTGGAGGTGACCAGCCCAAGGTTCCAGTAGCCACAGACTCTGACTAGCTGCCTAATGACTAAAGGGGTCACTACCATGAAGTCTTTGGTACTGTGTGTGGGAAGCTCTTTATATAGATTTCTTCAGCTTAGATATTTGTGTGTGACTTTTAAAGAATTTATCACTAATATGGACTTAATTCCTGCACAATAATATGAGGAGGTAAGTCTGGAAAGGACCCAACAGATTGTTTACTCCAACATAGAAAAGAAAGGAGGCAAACTATGAACTAGAATTCAATCTTCTAACTAATTCTAAACCCAGTATTATTTCTGCAGGATGTTATGGTACCTTTAAATTCCCAATTTGACCATTCTCATCTCCAGTTTTTGGTAAGAAAAAATGTCAGTCAAAATAAAAACAAATTTAAAAATGCAAACAATTTAAATTCCCAGTAGAATTAGATTGGTAAATGAAATTGCAGTATATCTTGGCAATGAAATTATATGCAGGCATTAAAGATATATTTTTACAAAATAAGTTCAAGAATGTGAAAAAATGTTCACGATATAATATTAAGTTTAAAAAGTAATTACACATATTTTACATTTTTATTAACTGTATATGTATGATTCATGAATAACATTTATTGAATGCTTACCTTGTGCCAGCCTCTGGCATAAGTGCTTAACATATTTTAACTGACTTAATCCTATGATGTAGATACTATTATTACATCCATTTAATAAACATGAAAACTGAGGGTCATAGAAATTAAATAACCTTGTCCAAGGTCATTCAAATAGTAACTGACAAAACTTCAATTTGAACCTAGGCAATTTAGCTTCAAGTGTGTAGCAAAAGATATACATATACCATATTATATTGGTTCAATTTTGAAAACTTTCTTAAAAGTTTTACATAGAAGAGCTCCCCTTAACCTAATATTTTACACATTCTTAAATCAAAAAAGTTCTACCTGTTTCCAAGCTGCAAAGTAACAATATGAAATAAAATAAACCTACTTAATTGACTGATCAACAATTATTTATTAACTACCATATGCCAAATAGAGCAAAATATGGCTTATTCTCAACTCTCCATTTAATTAGGTGAAAAAATTAACACATCAAAAGCATAAGATAATGTAGAGTTGTGCTAATTTATAGGTTATTAGGTTTAAAAGGGACTATAACATCTATCTAGTTCAAGCCTCCAAGTCCAAGTTGCACAGTATTTGAATTAAATCTATAGTAGTGCTACAGAAATTTAGAGAATTTAGAGAGGAGAAAAGCCAATGAGGACTTCATGAAGGAAGTGGTACATAAGCTGAGCAGAACCAAATGAAGACATAAATATAAACACATATTTAACAGCCTTGGCCAGGTGGCTCAGTCAATTGGAGCATCATCCCATGCACCTAAAGGTTGCGAGTTTGATCCCCAGTCAGGGCACATACCTAGACTGCAGGTTCGGTCCCCGGTTGGGGCACATATGGGAGGCAAACCAATCAATGTTTCTCTTTCACATCGATCTCTCTCTTTCTCTCTCCCTTCCTTTCTCTCTAAAATCAATAAATACGTATATCCTCGGGTGAAGATTTTAAAAATGTTATTTAACAAATGTTTTTTGAGTATCATTATGTGAGCAAAGCGCTAGGTGCAAATGATAGAGATGCATAAAATACAATTGTTGCCTTCAAATTGTGAACTCTTTACACCATTTCCCAGTAAAAGGAACTAGAGCAACTTGGGAAAATGGCCACTTCCACATCTAGGGCTGGAAATGTAGAAAATAAACCTGAAATATTTGGGTTATATCAAAACCTTGAGTAATTAAATATATGTATTTATAAAATTGTGTCAAAATGACAGCATAATGTGACTGAACAGTTTGTAGCAGGTCAATGCTCCTTCCCAGATCAATTTTTAAAATTGAGTAAAATGAATCAGAGCTGCTGAAGCAAACAGGACTAAGGGAGCCAAAATTCTAAAGAGGTGAACACTAGGAGACAAACTGATATTCTGCACCCGAGTTCTCCCTGAGGCATCTGCCAACTCCGGGCACACAGCCACAGGCTGAGAATATGGGTTTTGCCCAGATAGAGGACCAATTACTGAAAAATAAACCATCAGGACTGCTGGCAGTCTTGCAGGGCTAGGGAGATAAAATTGGAGACTTGAAGGACCAAGATCCCTGTAAAAAAAATGGAGTGAGCAGAACTGAGCCTTAACATTACATGTTAGGTTTCCCCTCAGAACATGCTGAACTCTGACACTGTGCAAGCAGGAACTCAAAAAAACTAAGTGTGGTAGGCAAAATAATAGCCTCCCACCAAATATGTCTATGTCCTAAACCCCAGAACCTAGGAATATGTTATAATACATGGCAAAAAGGGTTTTACATATATGAATGAGTTAAGGATCTTGGGATGGGGAGAGGACCCAGAATTACCCAGGTGGGCTCAATGTAATCACAAGGTCCTCATAAAAGGAAGAGGGAGGCGGGTGAGTCAGAGTCAGAGAGATATTTGAACATGGTATGCTGCTGGTCTTGAAGATGGAGGAAAGCTGGAATAGGCAAGGGAATGGATTCTCCACTAGAGCCTCCAGAAGGAATATAGCCCTACGGACACCTTGAGTTTAGCACAATTAAACCCATTTTTGATTTATGATCTCCAAAACTGTAAAATAACATATTGTGCTATTTTAAGCCACCTGGATTGTAATTTGTTACAGCAGCAATAGGAGACTAATACATCAAGGAAAAAGACTCTGAAATGAAGAGTCATTTTACACTGAGCAAACAAGGACTAAAGTCAGTACTTGCTGGAGTAGAGTTTAAATGAACACTGCAGATTCTTGGTTGAGAGATCTGGAGAGCTGTTTTCAAGAAAGAAGAGTGAACTGAAGATAGAGCTTTATCAAAACTGGAACCAAACCTAAATTCAGCTCTGTACCTGACTGGATTAAGGTAAGCAGCCCATACTCTTAAGTGAATAGTAAAGGAAATGGTCAACCCTCTCTGAAAGAAAATAATTATTATCTGGAGGTTCTACCGTTTTTTTAACATAATGTCCAGGATTCAAACAAGGCATACCAAGAGACAGAACCCTATGAAGGATTACCAAGAGAAAAAAAATCAGTGGAAACAGACTCACACATGATCCAGACACTAGAATAAGCAGAAAATGACTAACATAACTGCTATGACTAAAATGTAAAAAGGGAGAAGAATAGAGAACATAGAATTTCACTAGAAAATTGAATCTATAAAAAATATTTAAATGGAAATTCTGGACCTGAAAATTATTGTGTTGGCCAAAAAGTCTGTTACATTTCTTCTGCACAATGGCTCTAGTAGTGGTTAGTTGCCTTTAACTTCATTTAAAACAATTTAATTAGATTGTATTGTGACAGCTGTCATATCAGCATGCATTTAAAAAAGCTCACCAAAATTGGTGCATTTCTGTAGAGCCATTTTAATATTGAAGATGAAAGAAAACGTGCAACATTTTCAGTATATTATGCTTTATTATTTCAAGAAAGGTAAAAATGCCATTGAAACACACACAAAAAGAAAAGATCTGTGCAGTGTAGACAGAAGGTACTGTGACTGACCGAATATATCAAAAGTGTTTTGCCAAGTTTCTTGGTATACTGACATTTTTGCCAAATAATTCTTTGCTGTGGGGCTGTCTTATGCATTGGAGGATGTTTAGCAGCTCCCCTGGCCTCTGCCCAGTAAAAGCCAATAGTGGGAGATAGCCGACATACTCAAAATATCCGAATCTATAAAGTTATTGGTGAACATGAAAAATGTGTCTTTTATTTTACAGAAAAAAAAAGAAAATGAACTTTTTGGCCCACCCAATATAGTAAGTGGAATTAAGAATTCAGTAAATGGATTTAACAGCATATTAGACACAACAGAAAAGAGAACGAGTCAACTGAAAGATCAACAGAAAAACGTTCAAACTGAAGTACAAAGAGAAAAAAACAAAAATTCAGTCAAGAGCGTAAGAGACATATGGAATACAGTAAAAAAGATATAAGTACATGTAATTGGAGTCTAAAAAAGGAGAACAGAGAGCAAATAGAGCAGAAGCGATATTCTTAAAAGATAATGGCCACACCTAGCACTCAGATCTTAGTTTCTAATGCCATTCTCCAATAAAATGAATGAGGGCTTCTTGGAGAAATGGCTGATTCTAGGCTGGAGCAGGGTATGAGTGATATGGTGCATCTTAAAGTGCAAGCAATTAAGGAAATGCCCCCCAAAATTCACAATAGTAGAGTATGTCAAACAGATAGAGGAGTCAACTGAAAGAGCTCAAATGGTCAAAGCTGGAACAATTTGAGCAATAAAATTAATAGTAGATTATAATCCATTACTGAATAAGTAAATAAATGAAAAAAAACAAATCTGTGCTTAACAATACGAAATAATTTATGTAAATACTCTTGCCTTCAAGGAGATAAAGCATAACTTCCTACTCTAGTAAGTGTGGGCTTCACAAGGTAGTTTTATCCAGTCTGAAAGGGGAAAAAAGAGTAACTTTACAGGGGAAAGTCTGACAAATATTACATTAGGCAGATGATCAAGGTGAACATCAATTGTAAATGTCATGTTGATAATATGTACCCTGATATGATAAGAACAGCACTTTACTTTATCTCTGTGATGTTCCTCCCAAGGACCTATTAGCCCAGGGTAATCATGAGCAGACAAATCTCAGTTCAAGGGTATTCTACAATACCTAACCAGTACTTCTCGAAACTGTCAAAAGTCATCAAAACCAAGTCTGAGTAACTACCATAGCCAAGAGAAGATCCTAGAAAAAAAAAGGATATTCGGTTAAAAGTAAAGAAATATGAATAAAGTATGAACTTTAGTTAATAATAATGCATCAATATTGGTTCTTAGTTGTGACAAACATACCATACCAATAATGCAAGATGTTAATAACAGAGGAAACTAGATGTGGAGTATATGGGAACTCAGTATACTATCTCTGCAACTTGTCTACAAATCTAAAATAATTATAAAATAAGAAGTTTATTTTTAAGAAGATAATGGCTAAATATTCCATAAAAAGACCATGTAGGCAAAGTGGCGACAAAGGGACTGAGAGACCAAAAAATGAGACAGAAGAGTCCAGCTTTTTGGTTAATGCGTTTACTAAAGAATTTACAGGAAACACTTGTCTTGGCTGGCTGCAAAACAGTCAAATCTCCAATTTTCCCCTTTTAAACCACCATCTTTCTTTCGTATCTTTAAAATTTTTAATGTAATAATTTTTTTTTTTTAGAGAGAGAGAGAAACATCAATTTGTTGTTCCACTTATTTATGCATTCATTAGATGTTTTTTGTATGTGCCCTCACCAAAAATCAAACCCGCAACCTTGGTGTATTGGGAGGGTGCTCTAACCAATTGAGCTACCCGGCCAGGGCCCTAGACCACCATCTTTCATCCCCACTCAAAGACAAACCTACATGTTCCAAAATGACTGTGTGGGTGGTCAGGGGGAACAGAAAAGCCAAATACCAGCAGACCTGGTGCCACAGTGAGCTAAGAAATAGGTAACTTCTAGAGCTCCTTGCTGCAGAAGAATTAATGGAAGCTCTGTGACTAGCCTGAAACCTCTGGACACAATCCAGAGTACACCCAAGAGAAAGGGAGGAGGGGGCGTCAAAAGTCCAGACTTATTCACTCATAAGTTGAGCAGGTGGGTTAGCTTCAAGATGGAGTCAACTTTATCCACACACTAAGAATTTCCCCAAGCTGATACAAAAAATATTCAATAGCCCACATATTCAAGGGGCTCTGAGAACCCTAAACTGAATGAATAAAAAGAAAATCAGAGTAAAATGACAATGAGAAAAACATTTTAATGTGGCTAGAAAAAAAAAAAAAAACACAGCGCCTCCAAAGGAACAGTAATAACGGTTAGAACTGACTTCTCAAAAGAAACAATGGAAACCAGAAGACAATGTAATCACATCTTTAAACTGCTGAAAAAAGAAAGGCACATGCCTTTCCTTCTATCTCTTTCCCTTAAGGAATGTAAATATAGTCCTGTGCCATCTTCAACCATGCAAATGAGACAGCAGAGTAGCAGGCAGGAGAACCTCTGTCCTTGACACCTGTGAGGCACCACACCAGACCTGGACTCCTACTGGTGTGGTGTGTTTTGAGAAGAGAAATAAACCTTCTGTTTTTTTTTTGTTTTTAAAGGAAAAGAAATAAAAGGGTCAGGAGTTAACTTGAAGAAACTATCAATGACAAAAGATAGGACAATCTGAACATTAAGAAGGATAATAACCACAATGGATTTAAACATGTCAAATATATTTAACATATATTTAACACCACGGGTTCATATACAGAAAAAAAGAACAACTCACTGGTAACCTTTGGAGGATGCTAAGGAATCCATTCATTATTCTGAAAATTAGTAAACTTAGCCTTCCTTTCCTGTACAAGTTATATCTCACTGCAAAGAAACAGTTGAAAGAAAAGTCATTCTTAATAGAATTCCAGCTAATAAATAAAGAACAATAGTAGAACTAGAAGATCACTATTTTGTAAGCTCTGATGAATAAAGGATATAGGACAGGCTGCTAAAACCATTAATGATAAAGCAGATAGGGAGCTTTATAATAGATGGATCTATTTCACAACATCTGAACTCCATGATCAATCTTATCAATTGAAAAAGGGACACCCAGACATTTTGTCCCTCCTAATGAGATGCAGTAGGATGTATACTAAACACCTGTATAATATTCTTGCCCAAAACTCAAACCTCTGACTGATTAAGACTATATCTAACTACTTATTTACAAGAAATACAGAAGACAGAAGACATAGTAAACAATACCATGGGAATATAATCAGCCAATGTCAAAATATAGGACACTCTATAGGACAAACAACCCAATTTCTTCAACAAATAAATGGTAAGGTAAAAAGGGAGAGAGAGCAAAAGAGGGAAATAAATAATATATTAGAAGAATTTAAGAGACGTATCAACCAAATATAATGTGTGGACTTGGGGTCTTGATTTGATCAAACTGTAAAATATATACATAAATACACATACAGACATACACACACATATATATACATGTATATATAAAACAACTGGGGATACTTGAATGCTAACTGGTATTTTATAATATTAAGGACCAACAATATTTAGATGTGATGCTATTTTATTATGTTAAAAGGGTCTTTATATTTTAGAGATATATACTGTTATATTTACAGATGAAATGGTATTACAACTGGAATTTTCTTCTCAATAACCTAGCTGGGGCAGGGAGAATAGATGGATGTATAAATGAAACATAGGTATGTACCGATAACCTTTGAAGCTAAGTAACACATCCATGGAATCCTTAGTCCCTACACTTTTGCATATGTTTGAAATTTTAGACAATAAAATTTTTAAAAGGGGATGGGGACACCTGGTATGCCATCATTTAGAGTTTGGCCAGATCACATTTAACCAAGTCAATTTAAAGGAGTTTATATTTGACAGAGTTTGAAATAAACTCTATATAGAGTTTGTGGAAGGAAAGTAAGGTGTACTCCTGGAAGACTAGTCTAGTACACAGAATGAATTGTAGAGGAGAGATCAGAGTCAAGAAGTACTGATAAGGGGCTGTTAAGTAATCCTGGCATCCAGATTACAGTGCATGCGACAGGAGGGAGTAATGGCTAAATAAGATAAAAGAAGACTCTAGGTTTTAAGCCTAAATCAGTAGAAGCTTGGTAATACTGTGAGAGACTAAGAAATTAAAATGACAAGATGATTTAAGGAGAGGAAGGGAGAGACATTTGGAACTCTTAACATATTGAATCTGAGGTGACAAACAATAGTAAAGTATTTCTTAGTCCTTGTGGTGAGAAAATCTTCTGAAGCAGTTTGAACAAACAGTAGAGGACACCATGGTGAAGAGTACTGTGCCAGGAGTCAGAAGGGTGGATTCTAGTGGTGACCCTGACACCCGCCATATCTATAATTTTGAGCAAATCACGCTGAATCTCCAAGTGTCATCATAAAATAGGGGGACTAGATACTAAAAAATATTGGGTTGGCCAAAAATTTCATTTGGTTTCTTTCCGTAGGTGGCTTTGGTAGCACTTGTTTTTAACTTCATTCTAAACAATTTTGTTAGATTATATTGTGACAGCTGTCATATCAGCATGCATTTTTTTTAAACTTACCAAAATTGGTGAGTTTTTGTGTAGCCATTTTAATATTGAGGATGGTAGAAAATATGCAACATTTTCAGCATATCATGCTTTATTATTTCAAGAAAGGTAAAAATGCAACTGAAACACAAAAAAGATTTGTGGAGAAGGTACAGGGACTGATCAAATACGTCAAAAGCAGTTTGCAAAGTTTCGCACTGGGGATTTCTTGCTGGATGATGTTCCAACCAACTGAGGTTGATAGCGATGAAATTGTGACATTAATTGAGAGCAATCAACATTATACCACACAGGAGATAGCTAACATACTCAAAATATCCAAATCAATAAAGTTATTAGTGCAAATTTTTAAAAGTGTCTTTAATTTTACGGAAAAAACTAAACACACTTTTTGGTCAACCCACTATTTGTAGTCCCTTTCAAACCTAACATTTTATAGTGAAAATTCTCAGTGATATTATCTATAAGGTATTTTTAAAATTCATTCAACAAATATTTTAGTACTTTCTTACAAAATACTACTATGGAAGGCACTATTTACAAATGAAACCAGCAGATTAACACTTTGGCATAGGAAAAGACAAGAAGAAATACATATTTTGAACTCACCAATACAGGAATGACAATTTGAGGTCATGAGAATGAATGAGTTCATTGAGAAAGCATATAGAAGAGCAGAAGAATAAGAACTGAACCTTGAATAAAGCTGACACCTGGTGATGTAGGGGATACAGAGGAACCAGTGAAGGAAAGAGAATAATCAGTTAGAAAAACAGGAGAGAAACAAGTTAGATAAGTGACATCAGGGCCAATATAACAAGAGTGAATTTTAAGAAACAGAAGCCCAGGTCAATACGAGAGCTAAGAAAGAGCTTTTAGATTTGATAATAAGGAGGTCTCAGACAATTTTAAAGGAATTAATTTTGAATAATGGTAGGGACCAACAACAAGGCAACAAGAAATATGGAAGGAAACATATATGCATAATCCCATATTTTCTTTGGGAACATATACGAGGTCTGTTTGGAAAAGTCCAGCCATTGTTAATATAAGGAGAATAGTTTGCCAATAACCTGGCAGCCATGGAGAATGGACTGGAATGCACATGCATGAACAATGACAACTTCACTGTACTAGTCAGTGGGGGTGGTAGACGCCATTGAGTGAGCATGTGTACGGTGTGGCTGTCACATTCAAAATGACTGAGCAAGTAGAACAACAAGTCTGCATCAAATTTTGTGTTAAGCTTGAACATTCCTCCGCAGAAACTATTCGGGTGATTCAGAAGTCAGAAGGCCACAGCTATGGGCAACTGGTGATTGGTAGCTTCATCAAGACAATGCACCCACTCATGCGTCACATCTTGTGTGGAGTTTCTTGGCAAAACATCAAATCACCCAGGTGACTCAGTACCCCTACAGCCCAGACTTGGTGCTCTCTGACTTCTAGCTTTTCCCAAAATTAAAATCACCTTTGAAAGGGAAGACATTACAGACTGTCAATGAGATTTAGGAAAATACGACGGGGCAGCTGATGGCGATTGGGAAAACTGTGTGAGGTCCCAAGGTGCCTACTTTGAAGGGGACTGAGGCATCATTGTCCTCTGTACAACGTTTCTTGTATCTTGTATCTTCTTCAATAAATGTCTATTTTTCATATTACATGGCTATATACCTTCTGGACAGACTTCGTATACATAAATCCCAAAAGACTTAGTAGCCTACAGATACTGTGAAAAGTGAATTACTCCCTGGAGCTCAACCAGACTGTCAATCTTACCCAGATCTCTTGAGTTCACACCTGTATTATCTTATACTGTCCTTTCTTCTCACTCTTGAAAAGATACAATCTTACTGAATTATCAAGAAGGTAAATACCTTATAAACACATAAGAATAAAAACAAGAAGGAAAACCAACTACTCACAATATTCCTTCACCTCTTTGTTCTCCAATCACTACTTGCACCACCATTTTATATCGGTCAAATCCCATTTCTAGAAAGAAAAAATTAGAAAGTGATCCATAAGCAAATATATGGCAAAATTACTTCATAAAGGCGCCTGGAAAAGAATATTAGCATTCAGTCTCAAGCACTTAGCATGACAAGAAGCCTGGGAGTCACAGAGAATGAAGGACAAATCCTAACTGTAAGCTTGTAAGTGTGTAACCTTAGAAAAGCAAAATCCTGGAAATTCTCACTAACAACAAATCTGGAGAGAAGAAACTGAATGAGCATTTTTATCGTTCCCTTTTTCTGACCAGAGAATAGTAGAAACAGTAACAACAACAAAAATGTGAAATGGGCAAAGTTGAAGCAGAGCCAACTCTTACTGATGAAAGTAAAAGCTTCAGATTTACACAGTAAATCAGGCAAACAATATGAACACTACAGGTACCCTTCTATGTGGGACATGGACCCTAATTCAAGATACATAACAGAATCTCAGAAAAGCCCTGACCTGTTCCATATAATGTCTTATTTCACATCTTTACCCTTTCCCACGATCTGCAAAAACCTATATGAGTAGAAGTTACCAAATAATTGGGAAAACTAGACATTAAAGAAAAATGTGTCTTGAACAGAATCCACAGCTTATGTCCCTTGTTTAAAGAGGGGGAAGGATACAAATGGGTAAAACTGTACATTTGAAGGGAACAAATCGTTTCTAATTATCAGCATTATTACCTTTTAATTTATCTTTAATATTTTCTGATAAACGTTTTGTGAGCTGAGGGATTTCTTCTGGAGAGTATTCAGCATTTGCCAGTTCTTCCTTGAGCACAACATGGATACAGTCTTTAACCACAGAGGGTTTGAACCTGAATAAAACAGGTTGAAACATCTAATTGGTTAACTACAAAACTCCAACTTACCTTCACAGCTCAACTTCCTCCAGCTCTTTGTCATTAGAACCATTTAATCCTTCTTTTTCATATTGTTTATTATAAAAGTAGTAAAATAAGTTAATAAAACAAGTCTTATCTCTCCCCTGAACTTCAGACCACATATTCCAACACATATTCCCTCTGGATGTCTAGTAGGCAACTCAAATTTAATACATCCAACACTGAGGTCCTCCTTCAGTCACCTCCATCTCAGTCAGTAGTAACTCCAGTATTCCAGTTGCTCAAGCCAAAAACTTTGGTGTCAGTCTTGTTGCCTTTCTCTCTCACAGCCCATCTCCCACTCATGAACAAATCTTATCAGTTCTACCTTCAAAGTAATCTAAAATTCAATCATTCTCATCACCCGACCCCTACCACCTTACTCCACGCTACCATTACTTATTGCCTGGACTACAGTGGCATCCTAACAAGTCCCTCTGTGTCTGCCTTTGTCCCCAAATCCTGTTCTCAACACAGTAACTGGACTGGTCCTATTAAACTATATGTCAGCTCATGACACTCCTCTATGCAAAATACCCCACATAGTTCCTACATCACTCAGAGTAAGACCAATATTGTAACTGTGATTTGCGAGGTCCCATTTGATCTACCCTACAAACTCTCTGACTTGTTTCCTACTATTTTCCCTAGTTCTCTCCATTCAGGCCCCACAGACCTTCCCTATGTCCTTTAACCACAACGGGCACGCAAACTTCAATGCTTCTGCACTTACTGCTAACCTCTGCCTGAACTTCAGTTCCCCCTTCTATGCAGAGCTCCCTCACTTCTTTCAAGCCTTTATACAAGTCACTTTTCCTGGCCAACCTCTCTAAAATTTCAAACCATCCCCTTACCATACCACTTTATATCTCCCTTATTACTATCTGATACACAACATGATCCATTTATTTATCTTGTTTGTTGTCCTTTTTCCTAGTTAGACCATAAACTAAAAGAGGACAGGGATTTCCATCTGTTTTGTTCACTGTTAAATCCCAATTTCTTAGAAAAGCACTCACTCAGCACACAGTAGACAATAAAGTTATTTAAAGAAATGGATAATTGAATAAATGAAGACAGAGGGAAAAAAATCTTCCCTAATTTCACCACCCTAACGACACCATTAGCATTTTAGTTGTATTTGTCATATAAGACTCAGTTCCTTTTCTGGGATACATATTCTATAGATGGTTTGTCTATCATGTGCCAAGTCACCAGAATGTTTTTAAGTTTTTTGAGTTGATAGTGTGGTTTAATATTTGGTAGTACTAGTGGCCCCTTATTACATTTTAACAGTATTTTCTTTCGTCTCTTGCCTGCTTTCTTCTCACAGATGAACTTCAGGATCACTGACAAACTTGCAGTGATCTGTTCAAAATGTGGTCTACCTATTAATAAACATACTATATCTGGCTCTTCCTTTAAGCCTTCTTCATTCTCAGTTAATGTTAAAAGTTTTTTCAGACATGTCATAAATCACTTTATAGGATTATTCTCACATATTTTTTGTAACTCATGTTCTGCACTGTTACACAGGCAAATGACATTCTATGCATTTAGAATCTTTTACAAAGATAACTGAACATTCTACCCATCAGAAAACTGCTGCATGAAATGTTTTATCACAGTATAACCAAAGTTCCTGGCTTCTGATACTTGGGAAGCATTTGGTCCAGCAATCTGGTTTCAAGAAACAGAGGAAGGACTTGGGAAATCTTTTACTTAAAAATATGTTTTTTCTTGTGAAAATTAAGTTAGTGATGTATCCCTATTGGTCTAGCAGACTGTCCTATGCACTAGACTGTGTGCCTTAATTCTGGGAAGGTATAAGAGTGGCAGGCCAAGAGCGTCCACATACAAGGGGAGAAACCAAATAAACCGGAATTTATTTATTAAAGATTGTGTATTTATTCTTACACGTTTCACCTTCGGTCACTTTCAAATTACTCTCCATTTGGTGCAATACACCTATCGAGATGCTTTTTCCACTGCTCAAAACAGTTTTTGAACTTGTTGATTCTGATGCCTTTTAGTGCTTTTGCCATTTTTTGTTTCACCTCTTACACATCAGCAAAATGTTTGCCTTTGAGGACTTTTTTCATCCGGGGAAACAAAAAAAAAGTCACTCGGATGGAGATCATGTGAGTAGGGAGAGTGGGGCACAGGGGTCATGACATTAATTGTCAAAAACTGAACACTCAGCATGGACGTGGGCAAGTATGCTCTTAAATCACCCATCATGAAATGGGAAAATGCATTGAGTATTCAAAAATAATTCACTAAAGCCCAACACAGCCTCTCACAACACCACCAGCTAATACACTGCTACAGATAGGTTCCTAGAAAACTCATTTAATGAGAGAAGCCTACAGTAACAGGGGCCTGTACTTCGGAAGATAATTCCGGTTTGGGAGGGGCGGGCCTCTGCCCTTGCAGAAGCGTAGGTTATTCTGGCACACGTAAGCACACAGCAACCTTCAAAAAGCTGCTTGTTTTCTGCTCCTCTCTGCTCCAGTCATCTCCTTACCTTTATGCGTACGTCCTGGGCCTCCTAGACTCCAGCCAACCACCCCCACGGCGCTCTAACACTGCAAGAACCCGTAGCGTCCTCTGCCGCCCCCTGCAGCTGAAGCCGGAGAAGACAGCGTCCCTCTCCACCACCAACCCCCACTCGCCCCTCCTTCTTCAGCACCGCCCACAGCCCCATTGACCCCCTACCCTGGGCCCTCGGCCCGGCCCTCCCCAGCCCTGCTGCGCCCCAGCCCGCTGTTCCCCAGCGGGATCCTTCCCGACACCCAGGCTTCCAGGCGAGCTCTGCCTGCCTGGCCCAGCAGTCTGGCAGGTTGCCCCATCACAACCCGTCCGCTACCCGCCTTTGATGGAAAATGGGCCTCAGAATATAGGTGTTCTCGGACTCCCCGGAGTGCTTCTCAGTCTCAGGCAGTCCTTCTGCAGCAGAGAAGGACGCGCCGATAGCGAAGGACGGACAGGCCACCAAAGCCATGGCCCGGGCTTCTTGGCCCGCTGTATCTCGCGATGAAAGCCTGACGGGTTGCGGCACGGAGCTGGGAAACCGTCGCCAGGGCAACAGGGCCGCCCTTGGCGCGGACCTGACGCGTGCGCACCGCTGCTGGGCAGGCACCGGCCGAGCGGGTGACTAACTTCGGCCTAAACTGATGTCGTTTTGCCTGATTAACAAAATACTTTAATACGCACTAGTTCTTACTAACCGCGCTACTCGCTTAAGAAATTGACACGGAACGTGAGGCGCATAGAGGTCCAAGAATACACAGCCGGTGAGCGGCAGCCCCTGACTAATTAGTCTTCAAATTATGACCTGCGGGCCAAACCCAGCCTTCATCCTGTTTTGTACAACTCGTGAACAGGTTTTATATTTTTAAGTGATTGAGGAAAATCAAAAGAAGAATGATATTTCATGGCCAGTGAAAATTACGGGAAATTAAAATTTAAGTAACCAGAAATAAAGCTTTATTGTAACATAACCATGCTCACATATTGTCTATGGCTGCTTTTGCTCTATATTGGCAGAACTGAGCAGTTGCAACAGAGGCCTTATGGCTCTCAAATTCTAAAATATTATCTGGTCTTTTACAGAAAAAGTTTTCAGTACCCTGCTCTAATCCATAACTGCCAACCTGCAATTTCCCCAGCCTCGCCCACACTCCTGCTCCAAAAATTCAGAAGGAGCATATTTCGGGTGCATTCCCTGCTAATAAGCACTAGTCTCTGGTCCTGTTTTACAAGACTGTAGTATCCTGGCCTCTTCCAGCTTCAAAAACTAAGAAAAAAAATTCCCCCAATATTCATCCAGGCTTCCTTTGATAACATTTAACCTATTGGTTGGAGCAACAAATTAGAAAACATGCTACCATAATATGCAAGGGGCAGTTCCTATAAAAGTATACCTTTACAAGTTCCACTAGAACCCAACTAATTTTACTATTCCACGTTTTGTTTTACAAAGTGTTTTCTTGATAGTATTGCCTGCATTGGTCTCCCAGACTCCAATAAACTCACCTCACCCTCACCTTCCCAGTCCACCTTTCACACTGCCCCCAGAATGGCTTTCCTTTGTCAATGGTCTGCTTGAAATCTTGTGATGGCTCCCTATGGCTGTCCAGCACACTTTTTTGCTTGCAGATAAGACCCTTCATGATCTGGCTAGATTGCCAAACCTTCTTCCTGGCATTGGCCAGCAGAGTGGAGTTTGTGCAAGGGCCACAGGGCCAGGTATGCACCTAGCACCAGCTCAGTGCTGCCTCAATCACACCTTCTCTGTTGCCCGCTTGGTTCAGCAGCACCAGCTCCATCTCTGGCTGAGGTCATCAGTTCACACACCAGCCTGGTCCCTGCCTGGCGCAGAAGTCCAATGTCTCCTAGGAGCAGGTAATGTGTTTTCCCCTTACTGTTTCACCAGCCTTAAGAACTCATACCCCTATGATTCAGACTTTCCCTCTCCTTTAATGAGTTTTTCACCTATGTTTCTCTCACCCTGTCTACTACAATTCAACTAAAAACACAGTAGAGCTGGTGCATAATTCAATCCAATAAACATTTTTATGCCATCTGTACTAGGCACTGGAGATAACAAAATGAATAAAACCCAGGCCTTGCCCTAAAGAGTAAACAGACCTGGCTGAGCAACAGTGGGCTAAACTAATTATTTCTAAATGGGGGGGGGGGCACTCTCTATAACAGAAAGCTGAGGGACAACCTGTTCCAAAGATGGGCCTGCTCTTCTCTGAGCAGGATTACAAACAAAGCAACATCTTCGTCATTCCAGGATGACATTTAAAAAGGCACATATAAGGTAAGGAACAGACATCTTTTTTTTAAATATTTTATTTTTTTAAGCATATTTTATTGATTATGTTGTTACAGTAGTTCCTTTTTTTTCCATTTGCTCCCCTTGTCCCAGAACCCCCCTTCACTCTAGCAATCCCACCCCTCTTAGTTCATGTCCATGGGTTGTGCATATACATTCTTTGGCTTCACCCTTTTCTATATTATTCTTAACTTATGATATTGTCTTGGTGTGGTTCTCTTCGGGTCCAACTTGTTTGGGACTCTTTGTGTTTCCTGAACCTGTATGTCTATTTCCTTCCCCAAATTGGGGAAGTTTTCCTTCATTATTTCTTCACATAAGCTTTCAAATTCTTGCTCTTCCTCTTCTCCTTCTGGCACCCCTATGATTCGGATGTTGGCACGTTTAAAGTTGTCCCAGAGGTTCCTAAACCTCTCCTCATTTTTTTCAATTCTTGTTTCCTCCTTCTCTGCTGGTTGACTGTTGTTTTCTTCCTTATGTTCCAAATCATTGATTTGAACCCCAGTTTCCTTCCCTTCACCATTGGTTTTGTGTGGATTTTCCTTCATTTCACTTAGTATAGACTTCACTTCTTCCCTTATGTGTTTGCTGTACTCAAGCATATTTGTCAAGCCTGTAAGCATCTTTATCACCAGTATTTTGAATTCTGCATCTGTCATGTTGGCTATCTCCTCATCATTTAGTTCTCCCACTGGAACCTTGATCCGTTCCCTCTTTTGGGCCATACTTCTCTGTCTCCTCATCTTGACAGGCTCCTGTGTTTGTTTGCCTCTGTTATGTCGCTCCTGTTATGTTGTAAGGGGCGGAGCCTTAGATATTCGTCAGTACAGGGCAACCTGTTTCACCTCATTGTGGCGCTGTATGTGGGGGAGGGGTCTGAGAGGGAACAATGTCACTTGCTCAGCACTTGTCCCTTTTCCAGGCACTTCTCCCACTTCCATATGGGGCTGGCGCCTCTCTAGCTGTTACCTTGGCCATGGTTCTCAGAGTCTACCCTGGCTGGTTTGGCTCAGTGGATTGAGCGTCGGCCTGCGAGCTAAGTGTCGCTGGTTCGATCTTCCAGTCAGGGCACATCAGAGGAGGAAAACTCTGACTCCAAAAAACCTCCACTGCCTTGCGGCATACCTCTTCAGGGGAAAGGCTAAGGGAGTAAACCCCGACAGAAAATCCGGAGCCGGAGTCCCTAAGGCGGTTTGACGTTGTAGTCAACACCGGCAACTCCTGCAGCGCACCTGAAGCCAAGCTGTATTGACTCCGTCTTTCCCTTGGACCCTTCAGCTGCGAAGGGGGGGCGGGGGGGTCTGCTGCATGGGCAACAGCAGACCCTCCATATCACCCTGCCCAGGCTCTGTAGCTTCAGCTTCACTGGAGAGGACACTCCAGCGTCATCGCAAGATGTCGATTCAACACGGGAGGAGACAGATACCGTGTCACTCCCGAGTCGGACTGCACAGCCATTCTCGGCGGTGCAGATAGACTCTTAAGAAGCTACACCATCGTCTCTCGAGACGGACGGCTGCCGACGACAGTTCTCAGAGTGGGTGGGTCTGCGGACATTCTAGGACTATGGGGGCCCTTTAAACAAGCAGACTCTGCTGAGAGACCGGCAGTTTCTGCCTCTGCCCCAAAGCCCACTGGTTTGCACAGTCAAAAGCAATGAGGCTTGATTTTCCCAGGTGCTGGGACCGTGAGCTCTGTGCTCTGCTCTGGTGAGGAGCTGGGAACACTCCCCAGGTGTCCCTTCCAACTTTTTAAAATGTATAACTGCGCTTTCCGCTGGCCTGCCACTGCCGCCGCCGCTGCCACCACCACACAGCATCCCCTCCACCCCGGTTCCACCCATCCTACCTGTCTGGATGAGTATTTCTTCTTTATAACTTTGTTTGTTGGACTTCCATGCAGCTTGATTTTCTGGAACCTCTGGTTGTCTCAAGTTTTGAGGTAGTTGTATTCCTTCTTAGTTGTGGAGGGAGACCCAGAGTGTCTGTCTACGCCTCCATGTTGGCTGGAAGTCCCAGACATCTTTTCTTCTTAATAAAATGTTTAACACTGTCCTGATAAACAGATTAGCATCAGACTCTCTTCCCAAAGCTTGATTGGAAGTCAAGCCGAGAGCCAGATGTAGATTTTGTTTGGGGAGAAAAAACCAAGCTGAAAGCCCATTCTTCATGTGAGATGGTCCTAGGATGTAGGTAAAAGGAAGGGGATGCAGTGGCCCTCCGGAAGCTCATAGTAGGCAGCCAATAGCCATGTGTAGAGGGCTATTGGGCTCATGGCAGAATGAATGCAGAACTCCCTCCCCTCTGCTCTCCCCTTCTTTCCTTATTGCCTCTCCAAGGTCCTTCTCCTTCCCCACAACAGCCCTTCACAATTCACAGTAAATTGAATTGTGAATAGAGAAGGTAAGTGAGCTGTTATAGCTCCTCTCTAGAAGGACACTGCACCCCTCATTTGATGGGACTGAAGAAGGGGCTGTCGGCTTTATTCCCATACTTCTGTATTTGACCTTGTGCGCTTGAGATCTATGAGTGTCAGCAGACAACTATAGAAAGATCCACACTAAATGTGCAGAATCTGAACGAGAGAACAATTGGCCTATCTGAGGCAGCAATTGCTGACATTGTCTTTTGAAGTCCTGTTAAGGTCTACGATTACATCAGTCTGAAGCTCCTGAAAGGATGGAGGAGGCTCAGGCAAGAGCCAACTCTTCACTGTGAATTGTTTTAGTGCCAAAGACAGATGTTTCTCAATGTGCTGCTGAGCCATCAGAGTGGAGCTGAGCCAGGATGGGGGTTGTGAACCTGCCATGTGTGTGAGTGTGCATGACTATGTGTATGTGTGCCTAATGTGTCCAAATCTAGGCGTAAGTTATCTTTAAATTCTCCGTTAGTTAGGTGGGGGATTCAGCAGCTTTCCCCTGCAGGAGAAGCTCCTGTGGATCAGGCACATCCTAGCCATAACCCTGAAACTAAATCAACCAGCAGGGAAATGTGAGACAGACACAGGCAACGCTTGTCTGACACTATATGTGGGTAAAATGTGGGGTGTTAGGGCCTCAGGACACTCTTCCTACTGAAAAGGCTACGCCTCTTTCTGTCCCTGACAGTTCTATCTGTCCCCCTCCCCCCCACCCACCCACCCTGGGCAGGGCTATTGAGCTATCAGCTCCAGAGAGGAAAGGGTGAGATGGTGTTTGGAATGACCTGACTTCTACAAGCTCTGCTAGCTTAGCTGTCTGAAGACAGAACCATGCTCCTCAGTCCTGCTGAAGAGCCCTGAGAACATAGGAACTGCCATATTCTGGAAGCCTCTGGTGCTTCACCAGACCCTCTCTGACCTGGGAGAGTGCTGGGATGGAGCTGGGGTCCAAGGGACTGTGGAAGGGGTACAGCAGCATCTGGGCCTCCACATTCCCTTCCAGGCTTTGTTCACTCTGTGGCCTCCAAGCTGGGGGTTCTCTGGCTCATTTCTTGGACCTGCCCACTACCTCTTCTCTTCACTGTATCCATCTTCTTTGGTCTTACCAGGTTGCTTCTACCTGCTTCATTCTTTTCTCTGCCATCAAATCTTCCCACCAGGATCTCCTTCATCCCACACCTGACTCTACTCACCATCCAACACCCACCCCTAACCAAAGGTCCTAAAGTGGGAGAAGTGGAGGCCCTCTGTTTTCCCCATTCCACATGAGATGCAGCTGTGGCATCCCAGTCTCCCACACACCCCATCATGTGTTTTCCCTCCTGGCTTTTGAGTGTACTGTTTCCTCCTCTGGGGAACCCCTCCTTTGCTTGGCTATTTCAGGAATCAGGTCAGAGGCAAGTGAAGCCTTCCTTGATCCCTCACAGATCCTCTCCTTGGAGGTCTGTTGTTCCTCTGAGCTCTCATTCCTCACTGTGTTGACCTCTAACATGGTCCTGACCATATTACATTTAAATTATTGGTGTTTATTTCTCTAGCCTGACCATGAGCTCTTCAAGAACAGGGAAGGGTCCAAGGTCGAGGACCATGTCTCAGTCATCTTTGGATCTGCAGCATGCAGAGCAGTGAATACCAGGCACACAGTGGATAGTCATTGGACACCGCTTAATGAACTGCACTGAACACTAATGAAAAGAACACTGGTGGATTAATCAATTCAGGGTGCTGTAACAAAATACCCCAGACTGGGTGGCTTAAACAACAGAAATTTATTTTCTGGAGGCTGAGAGTTCAAGAACAAGGTGCCAACAAGGTTAGTGTCTACTGAGGTCTTTCTCCTTGACTTGCAGGTGGCAACTGTCTGGCTATATCCTCATGTGTCCTTTTAAGCACGTTAATTTCTAATCTAGCCCTGGCTGGTTTGGCTCAGTGGATTGAGCGTCGGCCTGCGAGCTAAGTGTCGCTGGTTCGATCTTCCAGTCAGGGCACATCAGAGAAGGAAAACTCTGACTCCAAAAAACCTCCGCTGCCTTGCGGCATACCTCTTCAGGGGAAAGGCTAAGGGAGTAAACCCCGACAGAAAATCCGGAGCCGGAGTCCCTAAGGCGGTTTGACGTTGTAGTCAACACCGGCAACTCCTGCGGCGCACCTGAAGCCAAGCTGTATTGACTCCGTCTTTCCCTTGGACCCTTCAGCTGCGAAGAGAGGGGGGGTCTGCTGCATGCAAGACCCTCCATATCACCCTGCCCAGGCTCTGTAGCTTCAGCTTCACTGGAGAGGACACTCCAGCGTCATCGCAAGATGTCGATTCAACACGGGAGGAGACAGATACCGTGTCACTCCCGAGTCGGACTGCACAGCCATTCTCGGCGGTGCAGATAGACTCTTAAGAAGCTACACCATCGTCTCTCGAGACGGACGGCTGCCGACTATGTAGAGAGAGAGATCTGCTATCTCATCCTCTTATAAGGATGTCAGCCCTCCTGGATTAGGGTCCTTCTCTTATGACCTAGTTTAATCTTCTTAGCTCTTCAAAGGTCCTATCTCCAAATAAAGTCACATTGGGGGTTAGGGCTTCAATCTTTGATTTTGGGGGCCACACAGTTTAGTCCATAACAACTGGTAAACTTGCATTTAGAAGATAGGGGCTCAAGCACTGACTTTATCTGAACCTAGCAGAGTGCTTTTGAGCAGCAAGCCCACTGTCCTCTAGGAGCCCTAACTTTAGCCATTACATATGGCAAATTTTATGGGGTTGTGGAGAGGCTGAAATGGAATCGTGCCTAGAGGACATTTTATGGACTATAAGTTCTCACACAATAATAATGACAATTATTCCTCCTACTAATATATCATCTTGCAGTTTACAATGTAATTTAAAATGCATTACAACATACATGCAAGGAATTATTATTGTTATACTACAAGAATACCTAAAAGGGAAGTTTGTTTATGATTCATACCCATAAATCTTAGTTGCAGAAAACATTTAAGGTAGTTTCTGATGAAAACTCCCATCCATGAAAGAGCATTAGCTATGGCTTCTCACAGAGGCTGCAGAAAAGGCCCAGGAAAGTGTTGAAGAGATGAATGACCGCCAGGAGAATCTGGAGGAGGCTGATGCACAAAAGGGCGGAGAAGAAGGACACGTGCCAGATGACAGCTTTAAAAGGCTCCAGGCAGACAGAGTTCCAGAGTGAATAGTCATATAAATAATTCCTGTCCCAAAAAATAAAGAGACCAGTGGTTGAGGAATCAGTAAGAAAAGCCAAATAAAAAACCTCAACAGACAGCTGGGGCCTTCCCCACCTGAGCTCAAGTCACAGGCCTAGACACTTAGGGATGACTACTGTTGCATTTTTTAAGTTATATTTTATTGATTATGCTATTACAGTTGCCCCAATTTTTCCTTTATTCCCCTTCATCAGCACCCCCTCAGACAATCCCCACACCATTGCTCATGTCCATGGGTTATAAGTATATGTTCTTTGGCTGCTCCATTACCTATACTGTACTTTACATCCCCATGGCTATCCTGTAACTATGAACTTGTACTTCTTAATCCCCTTATCTCTTCACCCATTCCCCCACAACCCCTTCCATCTGGCAACCATCAAAATGCTCTCCAAATCCATGATTCTGTCCTATTCTTCTTGCTTGCTTAGTTTGTTTTTTAGATTCAATTGTTGATGGGTATGTATTTTTGCCATTTTATTGTTCATAGTTTTGAGCTTCTTTGTCTTGAATAAGCATTTCATATAATAATGATTTGGTGATGATGAACTCCTTTAGCTTTTTCTTTTCTGGGAAGCTCTTTATCTATCCTTCCATTCTAAATGATAGCTTTGCTGGGTATAGCAATTTTGGCTGTAGGTCCTTGCTTTTCATTACTTTGAATATTTCTTGCCAATCCCTTCTAGCCTGCAAAGTTTCTTTTGAGATATCAGCTGACATACATATGAGAACTCCCCTGGAGGTAACTAACTACTTTTCTCTTCCTGCTTTTAAGATTCTCTTCTTATCATTTAGCATTTTAATTATGATGTGTCTTGGAGTGGGCCTTTTTGCATCCATCTTGTTTGGGACTCTCTGTGCTTCCTGGACTTGCATGTCTATTTCCTTCACCAAATTAGGAAAGTTTTCTTGCATTACTTTTTTAAATAGGTTTCAAATTTCTTGCTCTTTCTCTTCTCCTTCTGGCACCCCTGTGATGCAAATGTTGGATCTCTTGAAGTTGTCCCAGAGGTTGCTTACACTATCCTCATTTTTTTGGATTCTTTTTCTTCTTGCCATTTTGATTGGTTGTCTTTTGCTTCCTTATGTTCCAACTTATCAACTTGATTCTTTGCTTCATCCACTCTACTGTTGTCTCCCTGTAAATTGTTCATTATACCCTTCATTTATGACTCGACTTTTTTAATGCTGTTGAGGTCCTCACTAAGTTCCTTGAGCATCCTTATCACCAGTGTTTTGAACTCTGCATCTGATAGATTGCTTATCTGAATTTTTTTTAGTTCTTTTTCTGGAGTTTTGATCTGTCCTTTCATTTGGGCCATGTTTCTTTGTATCTTCATTTTGACAGCCTTCTTATGTTTGTCTCTATGTATTAGGTAGAGCTGCTATGACTCCCTGTCTTGGTAGTGTGGCCTAATGTAGTAGGTGTCCTGTAGGGTCCAGTGGCACAGCCTCCTGTATCACCCAAGTTGGGTACTTGAAGTGCACCCTCCATGTGAGCTGAGTACACCCTCTTTTTGTAGTTAAGCCTTGATTGTTATTGGCAGGTCAATGGGAGGGATTTACCCAAGTCAATCAGCTGCAAGGACTGGCTGTGACCACTGACCACCAATCTCTGCCCTTCTGGAGGATCAGCTGTGCAGGGACAGGATGGTTGTGCTCCAATGTGTTCTGTGGCTGTCTACTGGGTGCGCAGGCTCTGGGGTTTCCTGAGTGGTACAGGCCAAGTTCAGCTCCCAACTGTGTTCTGCCCAGGGGCCACCCTGCCTGAACTACAAAGCAATATGAGATGGCTGCTACTTGTGCTGGGCTTGGAGATTCTCAGGAGAAGCCAAACTGTGACTCTAAGCTGGCTTCTGGTAATGACAGGCCTGGGGCCACTTAGCAAGCCATACAAGGGCTGGGAGCTCAAAAATCAGCCATTCATATGGAAAAGTCTCTGTTAACAATCTGAGTAGGCCAGTAAGTTGGGTGTGACAGAGTCTCAGGGGTTCTCCAGGGCAGAGCAAACAGTGTTAGCCAGGTTGGTGGAATCTCAGATATGGCTCCTACCTGCCGGCTCTGTGGCTCTGGTGGGGGATGGTTCAGAAAAGGGACAATGGCCTCTGCCCACCTTTCTGTCTGGGAGAAAGCTGTCCCCCAGCTCTCACCTTGATGTCAGACACTTCAGTCCCTCCCCATATGCCAGTGGTGTCTTTCAAGCTGCTCCCCCAGTGCTTGAGCTCAGAGGGAGTGAGTCTGAGTAAGTCTATGTGTGGGATCTTTAAGGGGAACTGCTTGGGACTCCAGAAGTTTCATCCACCAACTCAATCTCCTCTGTTTTTTGCAGCCAGAAGTTATGGGGGCTTATCTTCCTGGCACTGGGACCCTGGGCTGGGGTCCTGGTGTGGGGCTGGAACTCCTTGCTCCTGAGATATCCCGCCTGAATTTTTATCCACCACACGTGGGTGTGGGACCAGTCCGAGCCTGTTCCACATCTCTGCCCTCCTACCTGTCTGAATGTATGTGGCTTCTTTAATTCTGTAGTTATCAGACTGCCATTCAACTCGATTTCTGATGGTTCTGAGTGATGGTTGTTCTGTATTTTAGTTATAATTTTGATGTGGTTGTGCGAGGAGGCAAGCTGTGTTTACCTATGCCACCATCTTGACGAGAAGTCTGTATGATTCTATACCCCCTTTTTCAACTGCTTGCCATCTCAGATCTTCTGATTGAAGATTCCTTATCCATATAGAATGCCATATCCATAGGCTGCAGTCCCAAGGTTGCCATGGAATTCAAGAAGCAGGTAGCAAGCCTCCCAAGACTACCATTGCCAAGTCCAGCATTTCTTCCATTTCTTCTAACTCCTCTATATTCAATCCAAGCTGGTAAATGGCCTCATCACAGGCATTTTGCAGGCCAAATTGATCATGGTGTTCTGTAATGTTTGGCCCACATAAAATTCCAAGGAAAAGTAATAAACCCTCTTGAGGTACTTCTCATTAGTAATACTGTCGCATGCGGATCCAGCGCCCCACCCAGTGGTCATACACTATGTGTGCCAGCTTGAAAAAGTAGTTGAGGGTGGTGGCCACATTGAGGTCCTTGACCAGTGTGAAGTGCAGGTGCTGGTTAAAGCCCTTCTTCAGCTCAGCCACGTTCTCCATGCCCACAATACTGTGGATGCTGATCTGCCCTGTTTCTCCTGGTCAGTCAGGGGCTTGGCCATGGCGTCAGTGGGCAGTGGGTGGCGGGCAGCAGGCAGAAGGTGGAGGGCGGCTCAGAGCGCAGGACATGTGGTCAGAGGAGCCCAGTGGCAGGACACGGGTGGAAGAAGCTAGCTCTGTTGTTGCATTTTGAGCATCAGAGAAGTGAGATGCTAGAGTATCACCAAAAGGAGTTTGTAGTTGCTCTCTCTTTCTCTCTCTGAAAAGGCTGCAAATCCATCCAAGTCTCCACCCATTTACCTGTTATGTAGGTCTTTGAATGGGTAACCATATTTCCAAGCTTGTGTCTGGCTGAAGGATGAGGCGTCGAACATGCAAAAAGGACCATCTTTCAGGGCTACTCCGGACGTGATGAAGCAAATCAAGGCTCCAAGCAAAGCCAGGCCACTTGACAACAAAGCAGTGAGTATCTGCAGGGGGAGAGGAGAACCAGTGAGCCTGAGGTGGGGTCATAACTAGGTGACTTGTGGGGCCACCTGGAAACTTCTCTGGTGCTCAGGCTTTCCCCCATAACATCACATGGCACTACTCCTACCCATGGCACCTCCTTTAAAGCTTAACAAGGTAGGATCGCTAATGATGGGTCACTGGGTAGAGCTAGGAAGGGATGGAAGAGAACCGACTGAGAAGTGGGGAACACTGGCACTTGAACCTGGGTCTCCCTGACTCAGCAGGCTCTTCCAAGCTTCTCAACAGGCTGACATCAAAAACTTTTAAGCTCAGACTGCAGTCATGCAGCCCCTGAGTTCGACTGTCAGATTATTGCACGCCCACTTCTGACTCTTTTAAGAGAAAGCTGTATTTTCAAAAGTTCCAAGCTACCATCCCTGATTCCTGTCTTCTTCAAATCAGGCATTAAAGCAAGGAAGGGAGGAAGGAGGGAAGGAGGATAGGAAAGAAAGGAAAGAGGGAGACAGAGACAGAGAAGAGAAACAGAGACAGAAAAATTAGCCAGTTCTGAAATGGCACCAGTTCTGTCCCTGTGCTTTCCCAGACTGTGCACCACTCTTCCCTCTCAAAAGATAACAGTGAAGTTTATTTTCTTGGCAGGATTCTAGCTTGCTTCCAAATTGGCTTCTTTGCCAGGATACTGGATTTTTTTACTCCCTTCCAAATAATACATATTTTTAATATTTAAATAAAACATACAAATAGTTTTTGTACAGAATCATGGTCATTTACCCATGATGTCAAGTGGGTTTGGAGCTTGGGAGGACACAGAGAAAGGTATATACTAAGTTTTGACTCTAAGTTAAAGGATTCAAGGTGAATTAGTCTGATGGAAGCCTAGAACACTGATTCTCAAATGTCCCAGCAGCATCACATCACCTGGAAACCTGGAAACAATGCAAATTTTCCCACTCTACCCCAGATCAACTGAATCAGAAACTCTGGGGGGGGGGGGCAGCAATCTATGTTTTAATAAACCCTGCAGGAGTTCTGATGCACACTCACTTAGGGGAAAACCAGATATGACTGAGAACAGATAGTGAATGAAATGTGTGGGTGTTTATATTTAATTCTGAATCAGTAGGGTCCCCAATATATGGGCTGCAGATATCAAAGCAGGCTGTGGAGTTACTATAAGGAAGCCACAGATGCATGTGTCTGAGACTGAATAAGCAATATAGTGTGTAAGAATACTGAGAATTTTCAAATAAATATAGATGATGCTGTAATTAATAAAGTACAAATTTATTCTGGACCTCAGTTGCATTATCTGTGAAATGGAGAGGTTAGATTAGAATCTAGTCATTAGATGAGCTCTGGAGAACCTTCCAGCTCTCAGTAAAATTAAGTAAAATAGCCAGGACATTTTCTGTCATAACACATGATTACAATGTACATAACTCATGCCCATATTGTTCAGTAGGCTAACAAATAATAATAACAGTTCTCACATTTGTACAGACCTTTATGATTCATTAAATAACAGGATCATTGACTTGATCCTGTTAACTTCCATTTTACAGATGAGGACCTGAGGCTCAGAAAAGTTAAGCAACTTCCCAAGATCAAAATTGCCTTTTTACCACTCTGCCTCTGAAGTAATGGAACGTGGGGACATTCTAGGTATTAGAAGAGTGGGATCTGGTGCTTACGCTTCGGCAGGGCCTGCTCTTACTGAAGCAGCCACATCTCCAGCCCATCAAGGAGATGAGGGTAGCTGCAATGAGTACCTGGGAGAGGAGAGAAGGGTATTAAGAAGAGACTGCATAATTTACATTTCTAGCTACCACCTGTGACTGTTGAAATAGCGTAGCTGGGCACCTCAAATGGGTTTGATTACCCTATCTTTCCCATAAGGTTTGGCTTTGAATGTCAGGACCCAGTTTTGGATGACTAGACTGATATGACTCATTGATGGCAATGTTCACACCTAGTATGCCTAGTCCAAAATTCAGCAACCCTTGACAAGTTTTCCTAGAGTCTTCCATCCCTTGGAGTTGCTATAGACTCAAGAACAGCTTGTTAGATCAAACTTTTTTGCAAGGAACCAAAACACTCCTCCCTCATCACCTCTCTGCTCCACCCCTGGGGAGCACTTCGGGAGTTCACACTAAGGGAACCCAGAACACTTACCATGAGGCCTCCTGCCCAGAGCCCAGAGCCCAGCATGGCATGCTTGCCAATGAGGCCCCTTAACAAGTAGGTCATGTCCCAGTTAGGAAAGAGGAGCACCATGTTCGCCCCAGCAGCAAATAAGGCTGTAGTCCCGAGGCTCAGCCCCAGGATCCGGGAGCAGGTCCTTGAGCATGCCATCATGCAGGGAGGGGAGAGTGTCCTGAAACAATGGAAGGAAGATCATGGTAGCTCTGCTACTAGGAGCATGAGGTGAGGGAAACAGACTACAGATATTGTCACCTCCCAGGGTCAAATCAAGAAGAGCCAAAGTACTTGCTTAAAAATTCTGCCTCATAAATATTCCCCAACAGATAGGATTTAATTGCTCCATTTTCTGCCAGCTTCCACTCACACACACTCCTCATCCCATCATATTTTGTTTGTACCTCTATTATAGCCAGTGATTATTTCTATTTGGTACAGAAAAATAAATTTTTAAATCTCTCTTTAAAAGATGTCATTTTAAAGATGCCACTATCACCACATTCAACATTGTACAGGAGGTCCTTTCCATACAATAAAAAAGTGAAAAGAAGCAAAGCCATACAGATAAGAAAGGATGAATTGTCATTATTCACAGGTACCATGATTATCTATGTAGAAAATCCTAAGGAATCTATCAAAAAGTTACTAGGACTGCCCTGGCTGATGTGGCTCCATGGACTGATTGCCAGCCTGCAAGCCAAAAGGTTGCTGGTTCAATTCCCCACCAGGGCACATGCCTGGGTTGCAGGCCAGGTTGTGTGAAAAGCAACCAACTTCTCTCATACATTGATATTTCTCTCCCTCTCTTTCTCCCTCCCTTACCCTCTCTCTAAAAATGAAAAATAAATAAATTTATTCTTTTAAAGTTACTAGGACTGATACGTGAGTTTAGCAAGATCACAGAATAAAGCATTAATATACAAAAATTCTATTATATTTCTATATATAAGCAATGATAAATTGTCAAAATTTTTTAAATGCCATTTACAATAGCACAAAATTAGAAAACTCTTACGGATAAATTTAACAAAATATGTGCAAGACCTGTACACTAAAAATTACAAAACATAGCTAAGAAAAATTTAAAAAGACCTAAAAAAGTGGAGATACATACCTTGTTCATGGGTCAAAAGACTATCATTAACATGCCAATTCTTTCTAAACTGATGCAGAGTCAAAATCCTAGCAGGGTTATTTTATTTTATTTTATTTTAGAAATTGAAAAGCTGAATCTAAATTTATATAAAAATACAAAGGACCTAGCTTAGCCAAATACAATTTCAAAAAAGAAAAACAAATTTGGAGAACTTACACTATGTAATTTCAAGACATAAAGCTACAGTAATTACTATAGTGAAGTAATGTATGTAAAGATATACAAACCACTGGAACAGACTAGAGAGTTCAGAAATCTACACACATATTATCAAATTATTTTTAAAAAGATGGTATTTCAGTGAGAAAAAAACAGTCTCTTCAACAAATGGTGCTGAAACAATCTATATCAAAACAAAAAATATATATGCCTTGACTATTACTCCTAATCATATTCAATAATTAAATTGAAATGGGCCATAGATCTAAATTTAATAAAAATTTCTAGAAGAAAACAAAAGAGAAAACCATTGGGGTTTGGGGTTTAGATAAAGACTTATTATATAAAACACAAAAAGTACAATCCATAAAAATGACAAATTCAACTCTTAAAAAAATGTTTCCCTTCAAAAGATATAATAAAAGAAATGAAGAAACAAACCACATGATAGGAGAAAATGCTCACAACATATATTTTGTGAATATGAATACATACACATCTGACAAATGTCATATATCTAGAATACATAACAAACTCTTAAAACTCTAAAAGAAGAAGACAAACAATGATTTAAAAATGGAGAAAAGATTTCAAGATACTTCACTTTATCTCACAAAAATATATATATGAATGACAACTAAGAACATGAAAAGACACCCAACATCATTAACATAAGGGAATGCAAATTAAAACCAAATTAACTCTCTAATATACACCCACTGGAATTGTTGCAGTTACAAAGTTGGACTATACCAAGTGTTGGTGAGGGTGTAGAGCAACTGGAACTCTCAGAGAGAGTTGATGATAACGCAAATAGAACAACCACTTGAAAAATTAACTTGGCAGTTTCTTATAAAGTTAAGCATTCACTTACCAAATGATCAAGTAATTCCACTGCTACAAATTTATCCAAGAGAAATGAAAACACTTGTTCATGGAGAGACTAGTAAGTGAATGTCCATAGCAGATTTATTCATAATAACTAAAAATTAGAAATAGGAAAACATCTTAAGTGTCCAACAGATTAATCGAATGGGTAAGCAAATGTGAGATATGTATTACATACATATACATATACATATATATGGCATATTAGTCAGCCATAAAAATGAATGAGGTTTTGTTACATGCTACAACATGGATGGAACTTGAAAAAATTATACTAAATGAAACAAGCCAGACACTAAAGGACAAATATGCATGATTCCACATATGTATATGAAATATCCAGAATAGGCAAACCCATAGAAATAAAAAGTAGATTAGAGATTATCAGGGACTGTGGGAGGGGCAAATGATTACAGAATTTCTGTTTAGGGTAATAAAAGAGTTTTAGAAATAGATAGTGGTGATGGTTACACACATTGTGAATGTAATTAATGCCACTAAATTGTATACTTTAAAATGAATAAAATAACAAGCTTTGTTATTTTATTAAAAAATCAATTAAAATGAGAAATACAAAAACAGAGAGAAATAATTCAATTGTTCATCAGTGTGAATAGATAAAATTGTGGTATATCTCTGCAATTGAGTACTACTACTACTAGGCAATAAAGAACAAAAAACTGACTTCTGGCCAAGATGGAGGCATCTCATAGGAGATGCTGCATCTCCCTCACAACTAGGAAGGAATTTACAACCACTTCAAAACAAAAAACATCCAGAAAATCAAACTACATTGAAGTTCAACAAACAAAGAAATAAAGAAGAAATATTCAGTCAGATAGGTAGGAAGGGTGGAGACAGGGTGGAGAGAAAGAAGTGCGGTGCTGCAGCAGCAGCTGCGGGGTGCAGAGCTTGGTGGGGACAGCTGGCAGCAGTGGTGGCTGGCGGTAGCAGCGGCGGCAGCAGCACAGGGACTGTAGCTGCAACAAAAAGTGCAGTCATACATTTTAAACCTGGGAAGCACTCCCAGCCCCAGACCAGACCACACAGATCATGGCTCCAGGGCCAGGGAAAATAGAGCCACATTGCTTCTGACTGTGAAAACCAGTGGGGCGTTGGGGCAGAGGAAGAAACTGCCAGTCTCTCAACAGAGGCAGCTTGTTTAGTATGGGAAGGGGAAGAAGTGCCTGGAAAAGGGGAAAATGCGGGGCCAGCAGCATTGTTCCCTCTCAGACCCCTCCCCCACACAGAGCGCCACAACGTGGTCAAACAGGTTGACCTGTACTGATGAATACCTAAGGCTCTAAGGCTCTGCCCCTTATGATGTAACAGGTGTGACAGCTCTACCTAAGACACAGAGGCAAACACAGGAGCCTGTCAACTTGAGGAGACAGAGAGATGTGGCCCAAAATAGGGGGCAGGTCAAGGTTCCAGTGGGAGAATTGAGCAACAAGAAGATAGCCAACTTAACAGATGCACAGTTCAAAGCACTGGTGATAATGATGCTCACAGACTGGACAGAAAAGATTAAGCATGAAGAAATGAAGGCTATACTAAGTTAAATGAAGGAAATCCACACAAAACTAGTGGTGAGAGAAAGGAAACCAGGGTTCAGATCAACAAACTGGAACACAAGGAAGAAATAAACAGTCAACAAGTACAAAATGAGAAAACAAGAATTGAAAAAAATAAGAAGAGGCTTAGAAACCTCTGGGATAGCTTTAAACGTGCCAACATTTGAATCATAGGAGTGCCAGAAGGAGAAGAGGAAGAGAAAGAAATTGAAAACTTATGTAAAAAAAATAATGAGGGAAAACTTCCCAGTTGGGGGAAGGAAATGGACATACAGGTTCAGGAAACAGAGTCCCAAACAAACTAGACCCAGGGAGGACCACACCAAGACACATCATAATTAAGATGGTAAAGGTTAAGGATAAAGAGAGAATCTTTAAAGCAGTGAGAAAATAAGAGAGTTACCCAAAAAGGGGTAACTATAAGACTATCAGCTGATTTCTCAAAACAAACTTTGCAGGTAAGAAGGGACTGGAAGGAAGTATTCAAAGTGATGAGAAGCAAGGACGTACAACCAAGATTATTCTATCCAACAAAGCTATCATTTAGAATAGAAGGGCAGATAACGTTCTCCCCAGACACAGTAAAGTTAAAGGAGTTCATCACCACCAAACCATTATTATATGAAATGTTAAAGGGACTTATTTAAGAAAAAGAAGACCAAAACTATGAACATTAAAGTGACAACAAAATCACAACTACCAACAACAAAATCTAAAAAATAAAAACAAAACAAATAAAGCAGACAACCAGAATGAAAACAGAATCATAGGTGTGGGAAATATGTGGTGGGGTGTCATCTTGCGGGGGGAAGGGGGAAAAGGAGGGAAATGGTACAGGGATTAAGAAGCACAGTAGGAGGGTGCAGAATAGACAGGGGGAAGTTATGAATAGTACCGGAAAGGGTAAAGTCAAAGAAGTTTTATGCATGACCCATGGACATGAACTAAGGGCAGTGGAATTACTAGAGGGAGGGGGGTGCTGGCTGAAGGGGAGGAAAGGGAAAAGAAATTGGGGCAACTGTAAGAGCATAATCAATAAAACTTATTTTAAAAATAAACACAAAAAACTGATACATGCAACAACATGGATAAATCTCCAAAGTATCATGCTAAGTGAAAGGAACCAGAAACAAAGACTACTCACTGTGTGATTCTGTTTATATGAAATTCTAGGAAAGTAAAACTTGTGACAGAAAGCAGATCCATGGTTGCCAGGGGCAGGGGATGGAAGAGGGGATTAATATAAGAGACATAAAAAATTTTTTTGAGATGATTGAAATGTTCTAAATCTACATATATGTATGTAGGAAGGAAAACTCTGACTCCAAAAAACCTCCGCTGCCTTGCGGCATACCTCTTCAGGGGAAAGGCTAAGGGAGTAAACCCCGACAGAAAATCCGGAGCCGGAGTCCCTAAGGCGGTTTGACGTTGTAGTCAACACCGGCAACTCCTGCGGCGCACCTGAAGCCAAGCTGTATTGACTCCGTCTTTCCCTTGGACCCTTCAGCTGCGAAGAGAGGGGGGGTCTGCTGCATGGGCAACAGCAGACCCTCCATATCACCCTGCCCAGGCTCTGTAGCTTCAGCTTCACTGGAGAGGACACTCCAGCGTCATCGCAAGATGTCGATTCAACACGGGAGGAGACAGATACCGTGTCACTCCCGAGTCGGACTGCACAGCCATTCTCGGCGGTGCAGATAGACTCTTAAGAAGCTACACCATCGTCTCCCGAGACGGACGGCTGCCGACGACGACATATATGTATTACAAAACTCATCAAACAACTCTGAAAATTGGTGAATTTTATATTTTAATTATATATCAATTAAATAGATTAAAAATTTTAATGTCATGTCTATACACATTTACAGATAGCCATTATAATCTTTTATATTTTCACTGCTATGTGAACTTCTTGTCTGTTTGTTTTTTAATATGAAATAGCATAGGACTAGTAATATTAGGGTAAACCCACATCAATGTGAATCTGAAAAAAAGTCAGTACCATGACATCCTCAAGAAGTGACCTGCTGCCACTTTGCAATTCAGTTACATGTCTGTCTCACCTTAAGGCTCCTGAAACTCCCCTCTAACACATTGCTTTGGACATAATTTTTTTTTAATGTATGGATCAGTCTCTCTCTCTCTCTCTCTCTCACACACACACACACACACATACATATGTAATAAAATATTTCAATGTTTAAAAAATTAAACATAATGTGTATAATATATTTGTACTTGTAAATTGTATAGGATAATTAAGTACAACCCATGTATACACAACCAGTTTACAAATAGGCCGTTATCACTAATATTATGAAGCCCCAAGTGTGCTCTGCCATCTTCCTGGACTTCCTCCTAGAAATGACTATCCTAAATTTTTATTTTATCATAACTTTTTAAAACAGTTTTACAACCTATGAACTTAAAAAAAAAAAGATTAACCTAGCATTTTCTTTTCTTTTTTTTTAAATCAGTACACAGGTCTTTTACTTTTCTCACTCTTTACATGCCATGAACTCATAGGGAATGAGTTCCTGTAGCCCAGGCTCCTTTCCACTGGTTCTCACGCAGTGTGCTCCTCTGCGGGGAGCAGGCTGACACTTCGGCTGAACCAAGGTACCTTTCTCTTTGGCTTTTTTCTTTTTCTGATTGTTCTCCTTCACACACTTCAGGAAGCTATCTCAGCTCTTAGAGTGCTCAATACGTACATTAATTCTCCTGGCAAGAATCTTGCCCTTAACTTGTTCGTTCACAGCAGTGTCTGCCGCGTGCTGAGTGACACTGTAGACCCTCCGGTTTTGCGTGGTAACATTGCTGGGGCATTCCTTTTCAAACAGTGTCTGCTACATTACCTTTCCTGTAGACTCGCACGTATGTGGCCAAAGGGACGACTTCATGTTTTTTAAAAGGCCCAGAGAACATACAAAGTCTGTCCAGAAGGTATCCAGCCACATAATATGAAAAAGAGACATTTATTTAAAAAAATAGAAGATACAAGAAATATTGTACATAGGACAATGATGCCTCAGTCCCCTTCAAAATAGGCACCTTGGGACCTCAAACAGTTCTCCCAATCACCATCAGTTGCCCTGTCGTATTTTTCTGAATCTCATGGACATTCTGAAATTTCTTTCCTTTCAAAGGTGGTTTTACTTTTGGGAAAAGCCAGAAGTCTCAGGGTGCCAAATCTGGGCTGTAGGGGACTGAGTCACCTGGCTGATTTGATGTTTCACCAAAAAACTGTGCACAAGACGTGATGCATGAGTGGGTGCGTTGTCATGATGAAGCTGCCAGTCACCAGTTGCCCATAGCTGTGGCCTCCTGATCATCCCAATCGTTTCCACTATGGAAGAATGTTCAAGCTTGAAGCAAAATTTGATGCAGATTCATTGCTCTACACATTCATTTTGAATCTGACAGACACACAGTACACATGCTCATTCAACAGCATCTACGCCCCCACTGACTAGTACAGTGAAGCAGTCATTGTTCACACATGCACATTCCAGTCCACTCTTTTGGCTGCCAAGTTACATCAATGTTGTGCAAACCGTTCTCGTTATAGTAACAATGGCTGGACTTTTTCCAGAGACCTCATATAGTGGGTGCCTTTCCTCTTTCCTTTTGTGTTAGTCATTTTGTTGAATTATCAGAAGATGGTTCTGGTTGAAAAGCAGCCTGGCATTTTCTATTTGTCCAGACTGATGTTTATGGTAGAGAGACTGGTGCCAGACATAGCATTGAGTAGGGCATTTGGTTGGGGGTGCTTCTGCCCTTTCCCTGCCCCCCCCCCCCAGTCCTTCCTGACTTCTGCTTTCTCTAATCTCCACAACCCAGGATCACCTCCTGAGCTCCTCTCAACAGGGAACTTCCTGACTCAATGGCATTTGCATTTTAGTGTGATTAGTTGCCTTCACCATGTGCCCTCTCCACAGGGTAGTCACTCTCTATGCCTTGTTTCTTAGAGTGAATTAAATAATTTGTCCTTGATGAAAGAAAGTTCAGATTTCAGTAGAGAGGACCACACACTGGGGTTGTTCAGGGTAGAATATGAAGGAACAGTGACACTTGCCCCAGGGATACAAGGGGTCTGAAGGGAAGGGTGAAGATCAGGGATCAGGAGGGACAGAGTGTCCTGTCTCGGGCCCTCTCTCCCAGCGGGCTCATCACAGGAGGCCTCTTTACCTGACTTCAGCCCCCTAGGACCAGCTGCTTCATCCTCAGGTCCTCTGAGTGAGGAGCCTCCCTGTCAGGAGGCAGGGTACCTATAGAATAACAATCCTCCCACAATTCGGGACGCAAGTGTGTGTCTGGACAGCCTCCCTCTCCAGACTGTGTTGTCAATGAGTGCAGGGCTCTCAGTGTGTGTCTCAGTGTTGGAGTGAATTAACCAATTGGTGGTCACAGGCTGGGAGAGGATTTTGTTCAGGAATGCCTTCAGCCACCTTCAAATTATTCTACCTAAGAGTAAGGCCCATCTAAACACAGATCACCAAATTAGCCGCCTCCCCACCACCCCCTGCCCTGACAATCTCCTTTATGGAAAATTTTCCTATCAGGAAAGTTCTATTAGGGGAACTAAAAAATATGCATGTGCAGAGGGAAAACTAAGAAGTTGAGGCTGGCCTTTGGAGAAGTATAGTTCAGAAAATCCTGGCTGATCTAACACCAGAAGTACTTGCCATGCCGCTCCATCCAGGAGGACTGGGGCTTAGTTTGAATTTCACTTCCTCTCCCTGACTTTGTTTCCCTAGAAATCACAACATTCTGAGAAATGCTTCCAAAAATGTGAGTCAGGAAATTAGCAAAGAGGTTGGCTAATTTGATATCTGAGAAGATAAGCAGGACCATAAGGTAAACCTTAAAATCAGGCTGTAGGAGAGGCCACGTTCCAACTTGAGATCCTGGCTGAGTGAGCAAATCATTGGCTAGAAGTCTGGTCAACAATGTAAGTGATTAAGTCATATGAAGAAGGGGATTGAAAATTCTGTGTGTCTCTCTATCTCATTCACCATCTAGCCAGACTTTTCTTTCATGCCTTCACGAACAGTCAAATATTTAAGTGACCACTTTCTGCCAGGCACTATGCCATGGTTTTGGGTACAATGGTGAATCAGATTGTTTCTTCTCTTGAGGAACTTAAAGTCTGGTGGAGAGGCTGACAAGGCAATAAGTGCCGAGCACTGGTGTCCAATATTTGGTGTAGTGGAGGCATAGAGAGGAACAACTATTCCTGTTCTGCAGACATGAGGTAGAGTCTCCTGGAGGAAGAGCTGTCCAAGCTACAACTTGACTGACAAGGTATTAGGCTAAGTTGGTAAGGGAAAGGTATTGGAAGCATGTGTAAAGGCCGGAGGTTGACAGAGACCAAGGCAAAGAGAAGTTAAATGAATTGCCTGAAGCATACAACCGCTCAGGAGCACAGGCTGGGTTTGTTTGAGTGGCAGTTTGTGCTCTGAAGTGCTGGGCTGTACTATTCCCTGGCCATAACCTTACTGGGCCCTTTCATCTCTGCTTACCTGCATCCAGTGGCAAGAATCAGGATGGGAGAGAGAGAACCTGGAGAAGGGCTCCGTCTTCAGAGAGGGCCTGCACTCCTGTAAGCTCCCACATGGACTCCTGCAGGACCCACCCCAGAGGATCCCCGTTCAGGACAACTGAGGAGGGCCAGGGAGCCTCTGCATATATGTAGAGGTTACCCAAGCAAGTGTGGGGGTGTGGGGGGGGTGTGCCCCACACCGCTGCCCACAGGCTGCCATTGAAGGATCTTTCCTCTTCCTAGAGAGCTCTCTTGATGATCCACCCTCGGCTCATTTTCATGTGACCCTAAGAAAGGAAACAGGAGGCATGGCCTCGTGAGCTAAAATGTCTTAATGAGTCAGAGGATGCACCCGGGAGAAGTACCTTATCTTCCCTTCTTTCCCAAGCAGCAACACTGTTTCATACATCAGCTGCCGATATCTGTTTCACTCATTGCGGAACTTGAGCTCTTCGGAAGAAGAACCCTGAGCAGAACGGCCACTATTTTTTCCTTTATCACCCTCCTTGCTTTGCTCTTAGCTAACTGGATGTGTTGCATGGTTCCTTTACTTTTACATGGTGCATTCTAACATTTTTGTTCAAGCCCCAAGCCACCATCATCTTGTAGCACAGTCACACCAGACTGCTGAGCATTTTGTGGTACTCTCTGCATGGGAGAGCTGAGGCCCTCTTCCCTTTTCTTAGCATTTAAAAAATAACTTTATTATGAGGGCAACCTATAAGAAATAAGAAAACCTTCACCATAATATTTTAGAAATATTTTATTGATTATGCTATTACAGTTGTCCCATTTTTCCTCCCTTTGCCCACTCTCTGCCCAGTACTCCCCTTCCCTCTAGTAATACCCTCCATCTTAGTTCATGTCCATGGATTATGCATGTAAGTTCTTTGGCTTCACCCTTAACTACACTATACTTAACATCCCCATCTATTTTGTTTCTACCAATTATGCTTCTTGATCCCTGTACCATTTCCCCACTTTTCCCCCTTCCCCCTCCCAGCTAATAACTCTCCAAATGGTACCCATACCTACAATTCTGTTCCTGTTCTGGTTGTTCGCTTTGTTTGTTTTTTGTTTTTATTTTTTAAATTCAGTTCTTGATAGTTGTGAGTTTGTTGTCATTTTAGTGCTCATAGTTTTTATCTTTTTCTTTTTCTTAAATAAGTTCCTTTAACACTTTGTATAATAAGGACTTGGTGATGATGAACTCCTTTAGTTTTACCTTGTCTGGGAAGCACTTCATCTGCCCTTCCATTCTAAATGATAGCTTTGCTGGACAGAGCAATCTTGGTTGTAGGTCCTTGCTTTTCATCATTTTGAATAATTCTTGCCAGTCCTTTCTAGCCTGCAAAGTTTCTTTTGAGAAATCAGCTGATAGCTTTATGGGAACTCCTTTGCAGGTAACTCTCTTCTTTTCTCTTGCAGCTTTTAAGAGTCTCTCTTTATCATTAACCTTTGGCATTTTAATGATGATGTATCTTGGTGTGATCCTATTTGGGTCCAACTTGCTGAGATACTCTGTGCTTCCTGGACTTGTATGTCTATTTTCTTCACCAAATTAGGGAACGTTTCTTTCATTATTTTTTCAAATAAGTTTTCAATTTCTTTCTCTTCCTCTTCTCCTTCTGGCACCCCTATGATTTGGATGTTGGAACTTTTGGAGATGTCCAGAGTCTTCTTAAATTCTCATTTTTTTGAATTTTTGTTTCTTCAATTTGTTATGATTGAATGTTTATTTCTTCTTTATGTTCCATATCATTGAGTTGAATCCTGGCTTCTTTCCCATCACTGTTGGTTCCCTGTATATTTTTCTTTATTTCACCTTGTATAACTTTCACTTCTTCCTTTATTTTGTGGCCACATTCAATCATTTCTCTGAGTATCCTTATTACCAGTGTTTTGAACTCTGCATCTGACAGGTTGGCTATGTCCTTTACACTTAGTTCTTTTACTGGAGTTTTGATCTTTTCTTTCATTTGGGCCATACTTTTCTGTCTCAACCTGACAGCCTCCTTATGTTTGTCTCTGTGTATTAGGTAGAGCTGCCATACCTGTTGCATTGTAAGGGGCGGGGCCTTAGGTATTCGTCAGTGCTGGGCAACCCATTTTACCACTTTGTGGGGTATATGTGGGGGAGGGGTCAGAGAAGGAACCATACCATTTGCTTGCTTGACACTTGCCCCTTTTTCAGTCATTTCACCTCCTTTCTGTATGTAACTGGCGCCCCTCTAGCTGTTGCCCTGGTAATGGTTCCCAGAATGGGTGGGTTTACATACATTCTAGGACAGGAGGGGCCCTCTAAACGAACTCTCCTGAGAGATGGGCAGTTTATTTTTCCATCCCAATCCCCTCTGGTTTTCACAGTCCGAAGCTATGAGGCTTTATTTTCCCAGTACTGGAACCATGAGCTGCACGGTTTCCCCTGGGGCTGGGATTGCTCCCCAGGTGTCCCTCCCAGCTTTTATAATGTGTGACTGAGCATTCAGCTGGCCAGCCACAGCCTCTTCCTTGCCACCTCTACTGGATGTACCCACAGCGTGTCCTCTCCACCCCGGCGCAACCCCGCCTACCTGTCTGGATGAACACCTTCCTTTTAAATCTTTGGATGTCAGGCTTCCATACAATTCGATTTTCTGGCAGTTCTTATTGTTTTCTTTGTTTTGAGGTAGTTTTAATCCTTAATGGTTGTGGAAGGAGGTGAAGTGTATCCACCTGCTTCTCCATCTTGACTGGAAGCCGTCCTTACCATAATATTTTTATACAACTATTTTCATATTTGGACTTTATTCATATGCATAGCCTATTTTACAAAGTATAATATATTGCCTTTTTTACTAATTATGAAATCAGAAACACTTTCCTATGATTCTACAGCTTTCATAGTAATACTTGTAATGTCTGTATAATATTGCCTAGGCAATAATTTATTATCCTTTTTCTCCTAATCCTTACCTGTGGATGTTTATTGATTTTAGAGAGAGAGGAAGGAGAAACATCATGTGAGAGAGAAACATCAACCAGTTGCCTCCCATTCATGCCCCGACCCCCTGGACCAGAGATTGAACCTGGAACCTAGGTATATGCCCTGACTGGGAATCAAGCTTGCAACCTTTTGGTGTATAGGGCAACAATCCAACCAACTGAGCAAAATGACCAGTGAATTTCATTCTCTCAAAGATAAGGGCTAGTTATCTTTATTATTAGACATTTAGATTGCTTCTGGTTTTTGTTTTTCTTTTACATTAGAGGTAATGCATATAGCTTTTATCCTATGTTTATTTCTTTGGGATAAATTCCCAAAATAGGATTACAAATCAAGGGATAGACATTTTTATGATTTTTTTTTTTTTTTTTTTTAGGTATACAGCATAGTGATTAGACATCTAACTTGTGATGTGATTCCTCTGAAAAGTCTAGTACCGACCATACATAGTTATTACGGTATTTTTAACTATATCCCCTGTGCTGTACTTTACATCCTTATGGCTATTCTGTAACTGCCAATTTGTACTTCTTAATCCCTTCACCTTTTTCACTCTGTCCCCAACCCCCCCTTCCCTCTGGCAACCATCAGTTTGTTCTCTGTGTCCATGAGTCTGTTTCTGTTTTGTTTATTTGATTTTTTAATCCCACATATGGTGAAGTCATATGGTATTTGTCTTTCTCTGATCTGCAATCCCGTCTTGACATATTCCTTTTCAAGGTCCAGCTCAAACATCCCCAGAGAAATCTTCCCTGATTCTTTCTCTGTGCTCCCACTTTTAAAAAAAATTTAGGTATTACATACATATATAGAAAAATTCACAAATCCTAATTAGAAAACGTGATAAGTATTTTTACATGTGATCCAGGGCAACCACCACACAAATCAAGATATAGGATATCTCCAGATCACCAGAAGGTTCTATTGTGTTTGTCTCCCATCATCTCTATCATTGTTGACTCCCATTTAGCTTTTACCATTGATTAGCATTTGACTGTTCTTGATTTTCTGTATAAATAGAATCATATAGTGTGTACTTTTCTGTGTCTGGCTTTCTTCACTCAAAATTTTATCTAAGAGATTCCTTCATAATATAATTCATTCTTTTTTTATTGCTGATATCGGCCATTATATGACTATATTATAATTTATTCTACTGTTGATGGACATTTTAGACTTTCAATTTTTGCCTATTATAAATAATGCTGCTATGAATATTCTTATACATGTTTTTGAAGGACCTACCTAGGCACTAATTTTTCTAAGGAATATATATATATGTAGGAGTGGAATTGCTGAGTCATAGGGTAGCTGAATACAAATATTTAATTTTGACAAATTATATTGCCAAACATTTACCCACAGTAGTCCTACTCATTTATACTGCCACCAGCAGTGTATGAGAGTTCCAGTTGCTTCACATTCTCACAACATTTTTAATTATAGGCATTCCAGCAGATGTTTAGTACTATCTCATTGTAGTTTTAGTTTGCATTTTCAGGATGAGTAAGCACCTCTTTATATACTTACTGTCCATTTGGAGATCCTTTTTTTGAGAATTGCCTGATCAAGTCGTTTGTCCAGCTGTTATTGGTTCTTTGTCTTTTCCTTACTGGTTTATAGCAGTATTTTAGAATTCCAAAACTAGACCTTTGTTAGGTATATGTGTTATGAATGTTTTCTCCTGTCTGTGGTTTGCCTTTTCACTCTTAAATGATGTCTTTTGTTGAAAGGAAGTTCTTGATTTTAAGTTCCGTTTATCGATCTTTTCCCTTATAGTCACCGCTTTCTGTATCCTGTTTAAAAAATCTTTGCCCACTTCCCACTGTATTTTGATTTACCTCTGCTATTTATGTGCTTCTTCCCCACACCTGTGAGATCTGAGGGCAGAGGCTGTATCTTATTCTGTTCTCTATACACAGAACCTAGCGTGGGGCTTGGAATATAGTAGCAGCTCAGGAATCACTTGATTAATAAATTAATTCATGCACTGCATTAAGTAACACACATAGTCTCTATGCACAGAGATTTTATTTCTAATGATGAATATAAACAATAACTGGCTATTACATTCTTTGAAACTACATATGAGCTTCTTTCTATGTGAAATTTTAAAATATGCAGATATATGCATGCCTGAAGCAAAAGCTCATAAACAAGTATTGTAAAGTTCATAAAATAAAATCCAGTTTTCATTTTCACTGTAAAACTTACATAAATTCTTGTTTCTTCCCAGATAATTTAACTGAAATAGAAGATACTAGGCCAAGCACTCACAAAGCTTTATAATATGAAGAAACATTTATACACAGCATAAAACACATTTACAAACTATCTCGTTAGATCCTTACAACAAACATAAGGCAAGTAAAATAAATGTTAAGCTAGCTTCATTATGCCGGCAAAGAGATTATAGCCCAGAGGAACTGGACTTTCTCAGAGTAACAGTGAGTGTTGGAGAGATGATCCTATGTCGTCTGACTGTACACAGTCCTGTATATTCATGGTTGAGATATTTTTCTCCACCTCCAATTTCAGCTATCTTAAAGTATTTCTTCTTGGAGACCGTACTGTGGTGCTTTGGCACCTGAGAGACTTGGGTCTCAATTCCTGCTGCAAATACCTACTAGCTATGTGAACTTGGGTAGTTCACTGAGCCTCAGTAATAATCTGAGCCTCATTTTCTCATTTATAAAAGGATGCCTACCTCACAAATTTGAGAGTTAAATAAGATGCAAGATGTCTAGACTGGGGCAGTGCTCTCCTTCTGTTCTTGAATCTCATATTAGCAACAAAGGATTTTTATATACAGGATCTTCTAGAGCACCGTGTAGTTAGGCAATTAGAATAATCTGATTAATGGCTGTCAGATATCACTCAGATTTTTAGAAGGTATCTCTGTTCAGAACCCAATGGCTTATTTGATAAAAGACACTTTCGAACGATGCTTGTGGAGCAAAGCAAAGTGCCAAATTTAGTTGGAGCTGGTGATGACAGCTGTAGGTCTTTGTTCCTTATGGTAAATTTGTGACAATTAATTCAATGATTAATCTTCTGAACAAGACACTTCTTTTAGAAACTATATACTTACAATAAGTAGTTTTATTAAGTAAGGCCAGCCTTAAATTAAGTTCTTCACTTTACTCTAGTAAGCCCAGTATGGTAAGAGGCCTGGTCTCTGCCATGAAAGGATTAAAGCATTACCTTTTCACAGATGTGTTAATAATCTTACAATTTGGCTCTACTGGAGACACAGATACTAGTTACGACTTTGTTGGTAATATTTCTAGGGAGAAGCTAGTGGGAGTCTGGGGCTATTATGCCAAATGCCATAAAAGGCTTCCCACTGCTGAAAGGCTCAGAACAAGACAGATGTTCCATTCTGGGGATACTGTGGGATCTGGAGGCGGAATTTGAGTAAGGAATAGAGGAAGGTGAGAAAATGGAATTCACTGGCGGGAGGAAAAGGGAAAAGATGATGAAAATCAGGCTAATCTTTCCCAAATAAGAGTGACAAACTAATCAGCTTCCTTGTGGGTGGGATGAAACCTCAACTGACACAACTGACTAAACAAGAGAGCACATTCCCTTAATTGGAGGAGAAAAAAAAAGGAAGATAGGAGATGTTGAAAGATCTGCCATTTATAAAGGTTCACTAAAGAGGAAGTTCTTTTTTTTCTTTCTTCTTCATTAGTATAAAAATATTACAAACTTCAACCCACTCAAATTAGGCTTCTTTCTGTTTCTAACACCACACTGAAAATGTTCTTGGTCTCACGACTTCTCGTATCTAATAGAGATTTTACTGTCTGCCCTTTTCACTTGACTCCTAGGCAGAAGTAGACATAGTTGGCTGCTAGAGAAATTTTTTTTTTTATTTTAGAGAGAGAGAAAGGAGAGAAACATGGATTTGTTGTTCCATTTATGTATTCATTGGTTGATTCTTTCGTTTTTTGTACTGATATTTTAAAAACTTTATTTTTAGAGAGAGGGGAAGGGAGGGAGAGAAATATCAATGTTAAGAGACACATCAATCAATTGCCTCTCATAAGTGCCTGGTCAGGGACCCAGGCACGTGCCCTGACCCAGGATCAAACCTGCAACCAATCACTTTATGGGATAACACTCAACCAAGCCACCCATCAGGACTCACTGGTTGATTCTTGAATGTGCCTTGACCAGGGCTCTAACCTGCAACCTTGGCATATGGAGACGACACTAACTAACTTACCTACTTGACCAGGGCCTAGATCCTTCTTAAACATTCTTGCTCTTGGCTCGCTTGACACCAAACTCAGCTGTTTCTTCTTCCTTACTGGTTACAGCTCCTGGACTGGGCCTCTATGTTGATGATCTCAAGGCCCAGGCGCTGGGCGCTCTTCTTTTTTCAATCTATCGATTTGAGGGAGAGAAAAGGGGGGCTGTGGGGCAGAGGGTGAAGAGATTTGTTGTTCCACTCATTCATGCATTCATTGGTTGCTTCTTATACATGCCCTGCTGATTGGGGATTGAACCCACAACCTTGGCACATCAGAATGATGCTCTAACCAACTGAGCGACCCAGCCAGGGCCTGGACCTTCTTCTTTAATTTTCTCCCTGGATGACCTTAGTCTTTCTAATGGTACTAAAATCCATCTATAAGACTGACAATTTCTCAAATCTCTAACTCCAGTCTACCTCTCCTTCAGGCTTCAGACTCACATAATCCAACTTCCTATACTATACCTGAATTTGGAAGTACCACAATGAACACAGCCAAAATGCTTTCTACCCACCAACCCTGGTTGATCTCCCAGTCTTTCTGCCTCAGTAATGATACCACTACCTATCCACCTACTAGAAAACTTGTCATTCTTGGTTTCTCTTTCTTTCCTTCCCTCACATCTAATCCAACCTACAAAATGCATCCCTAATTTATATAATTTATATAATATATACAGTTCCATTGCCACTGGTCAGGGCAACCTGTTTTGTACCTTGATTATTGCAATACTCTTGCTCTCTCCCAATCCTCTCTCCATATAAATGGCTCCTCATTGCACTTGAGACTATCAGGCCCCCTTACCAGGGCCTAAGGTGGCCTTTTATAATCTTTTACTCATTTTATGTCATTCCCTTAGCTCACTACACATGCCAGATATACTCTACCTCAGACACATGAAAAACTTTCCTGCTCCACAGCCTTACCATTTGTTTCTGTTTGGAAGTTTTCCTCCCACTCTTCACCATGGCCTCTTTTCGTCCTTCAGGTCTCAACCTAAATATTATTCCCTAACATCTTATTTAAAACAAAATTCTCTACTGGATCCTTTTATAATTGTTTCTTTTTCCCGCAGTATTTGAGTCAAATCTGTATTTTTCATGTCCTAATTGTATTTCTAACTAAAAAGAAAGTTCCCAGAGGGCAGGGTCTGTGTCTGTTTTACTCATTACATCTCTATCATTTGGCACATAGTGAGGCTTGTTAAGGTGAAGGATAGATTTCTGTCACTGGAGGAATGGAAAGGAAGCCCTATTAGCCCAATTTAGGTAGGATGCCCACCTCTTGACCAGTCCATGTGGACAGGAGATAAGGTCTTGAAAGAAGGTGGCAAGTCGCATGAGGGTATGTTGCTGAAGCATGGAGATGAGGACTAGTTCCACAAGAAGAGCAGCAGCACAAACTGGTCCCGGGGTTACTGTGAGCTAAACACCAATTCCGACTTCTTCTACACAATTTAAACCATAAATGTCCAACGTACTAGTACTAAGAACAGAAGAGAAGCTAGCAGGCATTAACCTTGACAATGGGACTATGAGCTAACTTATGCCAATAAATGCTACTGTCTTAAACGTGAGACTAGGAGGGTAAGATTTTGAAACCTGAATTGTATTAATAAAATATCCAGTCTTATCTCACAAAATACAAAAAACTAATACTTAAAAGTTTTTATTTTATTTCCAAGATCAAATATTACAACAAGACATTTACATGTATTTATAAAAAATGCAGCAGTTGAATTTATAGATCAGAGGTTTCCTTGAGTTTGGTCCTTCTCTCAGCACAGTGAGCTGATATCTTCAAAAGATTTATCGTCCCATTCCCTTCTCCCTCCACCCCATGTGTCCCACCCCTTCCCCAATTCAAGTTGCATTATCAATATAAAGCAACTGGTGATAATACAGCAAGAGTATCACAATTTGGTACAGCCGAAACCAGAGGATCACCAACCGAAAGATCCTCATTTTAGAAATTTACCTATAGACTATGTGTATCTATAGATATATCACACCTAGTTATCTAAGATTTCCCTGGTTTTGGAGCAAGTGGAAGTTCCTTGAATCTTAGCCACCAGTTAAAGCTCTGCTTCATCTAATGGCATCTTTTTCTCCTCCTACAAGTTTAGATTTTCTATGGCCTCCTCCATATGTCTTCAAATTTAAGGCTTTCCCTAGCACCTTTATTATCACTTACTAGATGTATAGGAGGGTCTCTAGTGTGTCTTGAACAAAAAAACCTAGTGAATGATCCAGTTGCCCCATACCCACTGGTCCCAAAGCCTTCTTCCCATTTTTGAGAAGAGCTGCAAAAACAAATGGTATCTCCTAGCACCATGGGACTAAAAGCCCAGAAAACTGAGAACTACATACATTTTAGGGAGCTCTTGCCAGAAACACAACAATAGGAGCACGGTCTCTGTCCATTATCTTCTTGTATTCAATAACAAAATTACGCTAAAGATTAAATTTAGAGCCGTCCTGCATTAAGAATGCAAATCTCACTAAGACTACCACTTTGTCCAGAATAATTTGAGTACAGAAATATCCCAGGGAATCTCTAAATATTGTTTGGAACTGCTTGAGAAACACTTTAAAGCAAATACCCCAAGCTGACTTCACTCAAGTCCCCAACCCACGCCCATCCCTACCCCCAAATAAACTCCATTCCTTTTATTAACCTTTCTGAGTAAATGGGAAGTGAGGTTTGAAAAATGACAGAAAAAGATGTTTAAAAAACAAAATTAGTGAAGTCATGCCATAATTGGACATGCCAGATTGCTCAAATTGAACTCATACAAAGCATGCACAGAGCCTACAAACACTCCTGAGTTTCCATGAAACAATCAATGCCTACTCAAAAACACCTTTGTTTCTTAAAGGGTTAAAAAAAAGACTCCAGATGCTTAAAAATTGTTAACAATCAAAAGGAAAACTGTCCTAAGATTCTTAAAGGAGTGAATAAAATTTTGTCCAACTTATTCACACCAAAGCTTGGATGGAAACTCCTCAAAGTCCACGAATCATGTTAGCATAAACTGGTCCTTCCTCATCTCTCTACACCAAAGACTAGCGAAACTTTTCATAGATTTACTTACTTTGCAGCAGGTATTTTAAATTGCCTCTCCCAAAGAAAGGGACAGACCCAGGAGAGTAACAAGGCCCAAGTCCCAAAATGGGTAAGATAAACAGCCCTTACTATAAGCTCACTACTAACTAAAAAATGGAGGTCACACACTACTTTCATTCCAATTAGCAAGTAAAATAGGATTTTCTGGTGGCAATGGTCACTCCATGTGAGGTTTAACTTATAGGGCAATAATTATCAAAGTTATAAAAGCATGTAATTAGTGTCAAAAACCTATTTATATTTTGAATCACACCATTTAATTTATTGATAGTTTCCATTATTAGGAACACAGAGGCTTTGAGAAAACATACCTATAAAACAATTTTGTTAAATAGCAACATATCCAACCGAGCATCAACATTTCAATGTCATTAACTTGAAATAGATCCTGGTGACATGTACTCTAAAGGCAGCAACTGTGACAGGAAAAAAAAAAAGCAGAATGGCAGGGAATGGTTCCAGATCAAGAATCTCTCCCTTATCAGTTAAGATGCCCATATTGAATCTATAAAAAAAAGCAAAAAAAGATTTTAAGGAGGGGAGAATTCAATTCTAGGTCAGAATTTATCTAATAGTTTGAAATGTTTCCCATTTTATTTACCATGTCTAATAATGAAAGATTCATGATAGCTCAGTTAGATTAATAACTTCTTTTAATGGAGATAACATTTTTACGTTCAATCTAGCTTTGCTTGACTATTATTTGAAAACCCAAGTGACCTTATAAGGAATATAAAAATCTTAGTGCATTTTGATATCTGTAGAGGAAATACCATTAAGCAAACAACAAAAACTTGCTGTTTTAAGAGAATTAAGTACAAGGTAACTTCCCACATGACTAGATTAATATGTGACTGTTCTTAGGCAAAATACTACCGTTAGTATTCCCTCTAATCCTACAAGTAAATGTGGTTATCTTTTGAAAATATTTTACAGAAATGCTAAATTGTTTGATTAATGTAGTTTATATTGGATTACCCAACTCTACCTTCAGATCATCTGGCAAAGAAAGGCCCATACCAAAAATCAGGTTTATGTGAATGACTAGGTCCTAAGCAATAAGAGAGCATTCTGTAGGCCAAAAATGGGGTAGAAGCATCATGGAGCTTAGTTGTTCTATTATTTGGAATAAAACAATATTTAAGTAGAGAGAAAATGAGCTATAAAAATTATGTTTGTCTCAAATTCTTCCTTTGTATATTAATTTATCCAAAAAATTTTTTAAAGTTACATATTAAACTTAGAAATAAATTTCTTAAAATAGCAAATTTCATTAAAAATTATGACTAGTTTTCAGAGAATAGATTAAGATATTTTCTAATTAAGGGTTCCATATCATTACACCCATTAACTTGAATCACAAGTTCACTTCAGTGGGAAAACTACCAAGGTCATTATATCTCTGAAAAATACTCTTGATTCTAACTGCCTCTCTAGCAGGACTGACACACAGGTGAGTCAAGACCAAAATAACCATCATTAAAAATACAAAATTTCTCATAACAGGAGAAATCAACATATTGGCTTGGTATTCTCTGTTGGTTATTTGCAGTACTGAAGAACATTCCTGCCACTATTCTAAAATGTGTACACTGCAATTAAGTTTTATGGCAAGACAATAACTGAGGTGCTAAGCAAGGCAAATCAATGACGTTGAATATTCATAGTACCCAGCTGTCTTTAAGCAGCCTTTTCAGCAAGGCTTATATTTTTGGAAAACTGCCATGTTCAGAGGGTTGATTCTTTCCACTCTTACATTACCTATTCATCAACTTGCATCCTATGATTTACTATTAAGTAGTTAAATGAAAGACGATGAGAAAGAGAATGCTATAATGGAGATACACTCTATGGGATAAGAAATATTTTTAAAAGTCAGCTTAACTAGATCTAAAAAAGCTGTTTCTGCAAAAAGTAAGTGAATTTTATAATTTACACAAATTGGTTTCCTAACAATTGCTCAGTGAGTAAAGTGCTTTGTTTAAGAACACAGGTAAAATAAAATTTAACTCTGGTATCAATGAAATATTCGGTTCTCCTTAATTACATTTTATTCATCTCAACAATGATTAGGAATACTGCATTAAGTTTTTTAAAATAATGAATTGTGTTTAAAAGACCACTACTAGATCTTTATCATACTCTCCTTTTTTTGGAGACTTCAGTCAAGTGAGGTTAGTTATTGGGCAAATGAAACCTGAACACAGAAAAAAAGCAAAGGAACTGATTAGGAAGTATACTTTTAATTAGCTTAGGGATAATATATAATAAAGAGGAGACACTAGAAGCATAAAATTTTGGAGTGGAAAGGATGTCAGAGATAATTTAATTCAGCAGTCTACAATTTATGGGTTCTGCAAAGGGCCTGCAATTCCATATGCACATTTACATTTTGTCCATCTATGAAATTAATATTATACTGAACTCCATAGTTCCCCACCCCTGCCAAATTTTAAAATCACAAGTCCTTCTACTTGAACAGATTGAGAACTTCTGATCTAGTCCAGTTCACTGTTAACTCGTAGCAGAGCTGTTACTCAAGTCCACTTATGCCTACATAGTGCCCCTTCTGCATATCATACATAATATACATTTAATTTGTACCTGGGTAGAGAACTAAATCTCTCCTTCATTTTTCAGTTGCTAGTGGCTTCCTCTAGTATTTTCCTAAGTGTCCAGTGAGATCCCTGCTAGCTAAAATCTTTAGTTAGGAAAGAATCAGTAATTCTTTCCTATTTGGGCATTGGGTATGCCTTACTGATAAATTTAATGCCCTAAGTAGTTACAAAAGTTGGAACTAAAGAATAAAGGCGAGTCAAAAGAAAATTTGAGCTACAGTGTTTGCCACTTTTCAGTTTTATAACTGTCCTAACTAAAGTGTACACTATTTTTTCTCCTTCCTATATGTCTATTGCAGTCACAGTAGAGCCTCAGAAAGGTAAGCATTTACATGTTCCCCAATTATCTCATGTGTAGTGTGTCTCTCCAACTGGATAAAATAGGAAGGAACTAGATCTTAGATTTCAAGATGTTTGATTAAGACTCAATACATAACTGACTTATATAATCAAGGAAGAAGAATTTTATACAATATTTAAAAACATATACATACATAAAAGGGCTCAATAATCTGGTATGGGAGGGATACAGAAAAGATAATTGTATCTTTTCTGGAAAGTGGTTTGAAAAAGATATCATTTTTTTATCCTATTTATTCTTGGCAAATAATACCACATAGTTATTTTCTTTTCACATTTGTATCAGTCCATCATTTCAAGAAAACAATAATTAGCCCCTCAAAATAATGGTGTAAATAAGAATTTATAGGCATAGCACAAAACCCACAAGCTTTAGGGAAACATAACCAAATGATACTTTACAGAGCCAAACAACAGGAAGAAAACCTTAGGGCCGATTCCCCTAGTGTAGTAAACAACAGCACAAGAGTGAAAAAGAGCACGGACTCTCAAAATGCCAATTTTAATTTTGCCACTTACTGGTGTGACATCCTGAACAAGTTCTCTGGACTCAATTATCCTTCTTATCCATAAAATGGGGGAAATATGCATTTTGTAGAGTTCTAAGAAAGATTAAAGGAGGAAATGCACATAAGGTACCTAGCACATGCTAGTTACTCACAATTAATTCCCTATTCTTCCCTCATTTGGCTTTTTTTCTCTTTTCTGGTTCCTTCCTAAATCAATTACAACAGAGGTTTCCTATCACTTTTTCCCCCGCTAATTTTCATTTTATCTCCCTGTATTTTTTTTGTCATTTATTCTCAAAATCTTATTCATTTCCTCCCTTTTATTATCTCTTTCAAGCTGTTTCCAATACCTACAAGGAATGACTGTTTAAACTACTTTTCCATTATTTTACTAACCTCATTTAATCTATTCAATAAAACCTCTCCTCCAAAGAGCAAAGAAATTTCCAGAGGAAATCAAACGAACTAGAGGAAATATATCCCCTAAATGGATTAAATTCTTGAATAAAGCAATATTCCTTATTCACTATTCCCATGAACAATCCATAATCCTTCCTTCCCATGGGCCTCCATATCAAACCCAGGATAATTACACTCCTGCCTCAAAATAAAATCCTTTGCATCTTGTACTCTAAACACCCCAGCTATATCTAAGTTGAATCAGTATCTCATGCCGCATCTCTTTAATATGTTTATTTAAATCACTTAATATATATACTTGGTCATCTCACAGTTGAAAAAGTCACTTTGGTGTCTCATAAATGGATATGCCAGGGCTGAGCTTATCAAAAAGAACTACATCCTATCATTAATGAACATGTTGTCTCAGGTTCTCTAGACATGTTTTATAAAGAGACGCTAATAGGTAAAAGAATAAAACAGAGTCCTAGACTTCACATTTTTGACAGATTTGGGTTTTAGCTGTGACTTGACTTTGCTAAAAGTAGAGATGGGTGCCATCATAGCACCAAAACTAGGCATACCCTCACTTCTTACCCTGTAACTCCCTGAACTTTTAGATTCTGACCTTGTTTACTACTGACATTTCTTTTTGCCCTCTAATGCATCTTTGATAGTATACAGCTCTATTCCTTAGATAGTAAGCCAATTACCCAAGTTCAGAGATATATCTGAGGAATTAACATGAAAACCATATTTCCTCAATAATTTAGAAGCTGCTAGTTAGCCTGAAGAGCCTATATTACTCAATCACCAATCTAAAGAGAGAACTTTGACTCAAGGTATAAATGAAATTGTAATTATATAAATATATTTATAAATATTTATACAATTATATACGTATACATAAGCACTTACACAGACTTAGAAAAAGTAAGAACATTAATCCAAAAGGACTCACTGAAGAATAAACAGAATTTTCCTTGAGGAGAAACATTATTTGTTCTTTAGGAAGAGTCCCTCAAAATTCAACCATTAGAAACCATATTCTTTAATTGAGTACTAGCAACACATAAGCATCTTTTTAAAAATCCCCTAGTTACCAATTGAGCGACCTTAAAATAGATGGGAACCTAAAATTCTCTGAGTAATAGCAATTTATGTCCCTCAAGTAGAAGACTCAATCAATCTAATTCCCCAACTGATAAAATAGGTCCATTTTATATTACTGTTTTATAGCAAGTTAAAGTTCTGATTTTGCCACCAGAATCACCACTACTCCTTCAGAGGACACTACTTAAAGCTCAAGGTAAGAATTGAGAATATAGTGAAGCTGGTAAGTCAAATAGTGTTATGTAGATTCAAGATGGCATCTTCCAAACAATACTGAAAAAAGCTTTCACTAACTATACAATTTGAGAAAACCCCACATCTGAAGACTACTGGCAGTCTTCCCCACCTCCCTTCCTAAATGCTGTCTTATGAGTTGAATTTAAAGGTCTTCACCTTAGAGAGGCTTTCAGTTTGGATACCTTTTGCAATAAAAAGCATGAGGAATTAAGGTCATTTCGTCACCAGAGCCTTTTGGAGACTGTTCCAACTGGGGGTAAAAACAAACCATTATTTCTAACCAAGGGGAACGTGGTTAGCTACTCTCAGCTGCATACTTTTCCTTTCCCCGCCAGGACATACATAAGTATGCCTAAAACACATAGGACAATCAATAACTACAGTGGTTACAACCACAAGCCATTGTATTGCATGATTGTTGAATAGCTGCCTTCTTTTAGATCACTTGGGGACCCAAACAATGGAAGGGCCAAGGGAACTAATATGCTGCACTGGCAAAAACAGCAAGCACCTTCCTATCCCAGTCGCCACAATATACTCATTGTAAGTCCTTTCTGGGACTAGCAGGATCAATGCAGTTTATAGAGTAATAACGAAGAAAGCTGTCTCAGGATATTGAAAGCCATTCCATACTACTCACCCAATGTTTAACACTCATTCTGCCAATAACACATCTCATGGAAATAATTCTAAGAATTTTTAAATTTTTAAAAATATGATGGATAATAATTATAAGGGATGCTTTTACCATGTCAACAAAAGCCTGATATTTTGTTATGTGATATTTCTTACATAAACAACAAAACAAAACATGTATCAGAGAATTCCTTCCCCCTACTAATCATGGGGCTTAGAAAAAACAGTCATTTTTCTTATTCTGAATATAGCCATTCCTTTATCAAAGAAGTCTGAGGAGTAACATTATCATTTGATCCCAAAAAGCTGCTGTGCAAGAGACCACTTATTGGAACACACATTTCCTACTGCCAGTACTGGGAGGTCTTATCTTTATACTTCCATTTGGTCACCCGATTAGGTAAGAAATTAAGAAAGAAAGAAAGAAAGAAAAGGAAGGAAGGAAGGAAGGGAGGGAGGGAGGGAAGAAGGGAAGGAGGGAGGGAAGAAGGAAGGAAAAAGACAAAAATAGGAGAGGAGAGGAAAAAAAGGAGGTAAGGGGTGAAAAAGACTGATCATAGGAGAGAGCAAGAAATAAAAGAGAAGGCAGGTGACTTGCTCGCTCAACGTTGGCTCTATGATCCTATGAGCCAAAATGCATACTCAGTGACTTGGTGTCTCACAGGAAAAGGGAAAAAAGGGGTAAGCTGAGAGACGTCAGGCCATGATGTTAATTTCTTTCCTGTACAAAGACAGTCTCTTGAGGACAAAGGCCTGCCTCTTGTAATGTAATGTCATAGTCCAGATGAGAGAGTTTCCTTCGAGGGAAGTTGGTGAGAAGTTCAAAACGTTCATTTGGATATCCTTTAGACTGGACGTGCTTCACCAAAGCCTATGAAAAACAAAAGAAAGACAAGGCTGTTAGATGGAAATAGGAAGGCTTATTAAAGAATTACATATGTAACATTCTTTTTTTTTTAAGATTATTTATTTATTTATTTATTTATTGAGGAAGGGAGAGAGAAAGAAAGGGAGAGAAACATCAATGTGTGTGGTTGCCTCCCGCATGCCCCCAAATGGGGACCCGGCCCACAACCCAGGCATGTGCCCCGACCGGGAATCGAACCTGCAACCCCTTGGTTCACAGGCTGGTGTTCAGTCCACTGAACCACACCAGCTAGGGCTATAACATTCATTTTAATCATATTAAATAAGATATGAAGTTCAAGTTACTCTTTCAGATAACTGAAGCTTACATTTTTGGAAGGGCCAACATAACCCTTTGGATGGGGAGATAATAAACCTGTATCCAATAATTTAGGGCTATTAAGTGACACTGATATATACAGGGTTATTACTATTTCCTCAATAAACAAACCACTATCTATTTATAGAATCACTGTCCTTTGTTTTAAACATTTGATCCCTTCCTTCAGTTTACCTATAGCCAATCTTGCCACCTGTGCACTAAATTCCTTCTTGCCTTCTCAGAAACCCTACAGAACATCTCTGCTTTTATAGGTATCTTCAACATCTCCCTCTATACAGATGCTTCCCATTGGACTTAAATATGCTCAGTCTCTCCTTCAATAATTTTTCCCCCTCTGATTACTGCCAACCCACCTCTGGCTCGCAAACTTCTCAAAAAAGTGGTCTATACTTGCTCCACCCATTGTCTCAACTCATATTCCCTTCCAAATACAAGACCTGGGAGACAGTTTGGGTATCAGCACCAGTAGCCAGATCTGACTTGTGTTCTAGTCAGAGTCTTCAAAAGTCAGACTATCTCTAGCCAGAGAAAATGGCCAGGTATAATAAACACCTGACCCAAGGGAGATTCATTCAGGGGCTAAGCTAGGCTAGTCCAACTCATTCTCTTTGCCAGAAGTTGAAAAAGACAAAGGAAAGGTCCACTTTAGGAGAAAAGGTCCTCAGCATCACTATGATGGACCAACAAAAGCCACCAGTATACAGAGAGAAGAAAGGCATGAAACAGAATTATAAGGGGGAAACCAAATAAGCCCCGTGAGAGAAATACACAGAAAAATGGCCTTGGTTCTTAACCATTTTTCAGTTTCAGCTTCTAGGAAAAGTCAGAAGCCCCACTACAGTCTTCACTCTCCATTTCCGGGTAAGAATTTCCGTTGGAAAAATGAAATGAAGCCATGAAATAAAAAAAAAGCCTTGATTGGAACAGACCCTATGTGATTTGCCTAAGATAATTCAAAAAGGAAATATATTAATTAGAATTAAAATTAACCTCAGTTAAGTTTCCAGTTAGAGGTCAGGATGAATACCTCATATTTATTTCAAAGAATCATCAAGCCAATTACACCAATTAATTAGCTTCACTTCTTCAAGCAAGCGCTTTCAATTAGGTATACTTACTAGCAATTTAGCTTGCTCTGGAAGAGTGATCTGTTCCCTTTTTCCATCTGGATACCGCAACATCAGCTGTGCTTTTGGTCCTAGGGTAAAAAATATAAATAAATACAGGAGCTTAAGATAAAAGACTAATTTAAACAAATAAATACAGCCCTTCAGTAATATTCAAGTTTCAAATAAAGTTAAGTCCAGAACATAACTCACCACTTATATCTGTGCCCTCTACTATTCCATCTGATTTTTCAGGTGACATTTCCAATATTTCTGAATCCATGACTGGCAATCCTTGGTGGTTTGTGGTTGTTTCAGGCTCAGTTCTAGCTGGGGGCTCAATCAGCAGCCTTCTGTTCTCTTCTTTTCTATGCCCCAAATCTTTGTGGGGAGACCTTCTGGACTTGGCAAGATTCTCTATTTCCTCTTCTTCATCAGAGCCACAGACAGATATGAATTCCTCACTGCCAGAAAAAAGTTCAGATTCAGATTCTTCATCTGAACGGCTATCCTGTTTTGTCTGTGATGAATCAAAATGTGTCTCTTGCAAAGAGGCTCTGATGGCAGCTTCTAGTTGGCTGTCTTCACTTGCATCTATCAGGCTCTCCTGTAAGACGCAGTCATAAAACATGGGTGGAAAGAATAAGAAAACAGTTAAACCAAACAATAGATAGCCAAGTCAAACATGGCATAGGGGATATGATAGCTTGCCAGTATTTTCTACTAAATGTATCACTTCTACTAAATTTCTAACAATTTGAGTGCAATAACTTTGTCTTACACAGCCAAGTTGTAATGGATATTTTAAAAACAAAAATAAAAACTGTCAATATCACCTGGAATAATGATATTGCAAGCATAGGGGAGTTTTCTGCATCAAAATGAATAAAATTAAGAAAAGTTTATTCCTTGCGCAGAAAAAGATAAGAATTAAGGTTTTAACTATAAAGCCAAAACATTAGTATTTAAAATGACTATACAAAGAGGCATGTCTACCTTGCTCACCAGTATATGCTTCAATTAGCACTTTTGTCCACACAGAAGAATATCAATAAATAACTCAGTAATGATCATTTTGCAAAAAAAATCTAACAGACCTCTTTCAAAGCAAAACACCATATAATAAATTGGGGAAAATAACAACTATATTTTCCCAGGTTTAATTACAATAAGATTTTCACTGTGATCATGAGAAATGCAAATTTAATATTTTCCTTTTGATAAAGCTCTAATACTACAGATTTCACTAAACTTATTCAATCACAAAATATGGGTTGTTTGCCAAGGCAATCTTGAGAGAGAAGAACAAAATTAAAGGTGTCACACTCCCTGATTTCAAACTGTCTTACAAAGCTATAGTAATTAAACAGTATGGTACTGGCATAAAAACAGACACACAGAACAATGAAACAGAATAGAGAGCCCTGAAATAAATGCATGCTTACACAGTCAATTAATCTACGGAAAAAGAGTCAAGAACATACTAGTGGGGAAAAGACAGTCTCTTTAATAAACAATGTTGGGAAAACTGGATATCTATTGCAACTAGACCACTTTCTTGCACCATGTACAAGAATAAACTCAAAGTGGATTACAAACTTAAACATAAGACCTGATATATCTGATTAGGAGTTAATATCCAAATTATATAAAGAACTCGTACAACTCAACATCAAAAATAATTCAATTAAAAAATAGGCAGAGGGTCTGAACAGGCAGACATCTCTCCAAAGAGGTGGCAAACAAACACACAAAAATGCTCAACATCAGTAATCATCAGGGAAATGCAAATCAAAACCACAAAGAGATTATCACTTTACACCTATTAGACTGGATATCATTAAAAAAGACAATAAAGAATAGGTACTGGGGAGGATGTGGAGAAAAGGGAACCTTGGTGCCCTATTGGTGGGATTATAAACCAGTACAACTACTATGAAAAAGTCTGGCTGTTCCTCAAAAAATTAAAAATAAACTACCACGTGACCCAGAAATTCATCTTCTGGGTGTTCATCTGAAGAAAAAGAAAAACACTAAATTGAAAAGATATATGCACCCTATATTCACTGCAGCATTGTTTATAATAGCCAAGATATGGAAACAACCTATGTGTTCATCAATAGATAAATGGATAAAGAAAATGTAGTCCGTATACACACACACACACACACACACACACAATGAAATGTTACTCAGTTGTAAAAAAAGAATAAAATCTTGTCATTTGTGACATGGATGAACCTAGAAAGTATTATGCTAAGTGAAATACACCAGTAGGAGACAAATAGTATATGATTTTCCTTATATGTGGAATCTAAAAAAACAACAAACAAAACTAAGCAGAAACAAACTCACAGATACAGAGAACAAACTGACAGTTGCCCAAGGGAAACTGGGTGTGATGCTGGGCAAAAATTAAGAAGTATAAACTTCCACTTATAAAATAAGTCATAGGTATGTGATATATAGCATAGGGAATATAATCAATAATAATGTAATAACTATGTATGGTGACAATTAGTAGACTTATTGTGGTGATCACTTCATAAGGTACATAAATGAATTAGTATATTATAAACCTGAAACTAATGATATATGTCAACTAGTTTTAAAATTTGAAAATAATGAAATAAAAACTAAACTTAAAAAGAAGCATTATTTGAGTAGAAATTTAGATTCTAACTCAAACAAAACTATATAAAAACAAAAACTAAAAGATAAACAAAAGTTGAACAGTAGGTCTCTCATGATATTAAATAATTGCTATTAATTTTTAAAGGATGTGTTAATGGTATTGTGATTTTGTGTTACAAAATAATCTAGCCCTGACTGGTATGGCTCAGTTGGTTGGAGCGCTGTCCCATAAATGATGCTGGTTGTGGGCTCCATTCCCAGTTGGGGCATATAAAACAGGCAACCGATAGATGGTTCTTTCTCACATCGTGGTCTCTTCCTCTCTTTCTCCCTCCCTTCCCTTCTCTCTAAAAATCAGTAAGTATATCTTCAGGTGAGGGGAAAAAATTTTCAAAAATTTAAAAGAGCCTTTGTCCACAGAGAACAGACTGACAGTTGTCAGAGGAGAGGGGGTTTGGGGGTCTGTGTGAAAAAGGTAAAGGGGTTACGCAAAAAAAACAATTCATAGACACAGACAATAGTATAGTGATTGCCAGAGGGAAAGGGAGAAGGGTGAGGAAGAATCAGGTGCAGGGGGGATAAACAGTGATGGTAAGAGGCTTGACTTGGGGTGGTGAACACACAATACAATATACAGATCATTATAGAACCTGTACACCTGAAACCTATGTTAATCAATGTCACCACAATAAATTTAATAATTAAAAATAAATAAAACTTTTACTTGAAGGTCTTAAAAAAAGAGGCTTTATCTTTTAAAGATACATGCCAAAGTATAATGAGTGAAAGAACAAATTCTGAGATTTTTGCAAGGTAAGTGACAAGATGGGATATAGCTAAAACAAGACTGGCCACTTGCTGATAATTACTGAAATGAGTTAATGGATACATAGAGGTTCAATAAATTCCTTGTAGTTTTGAATATCCTTAAATTTTTCCACAATAAAAAGATAAAAATGGATGAGCTGCGAACAAAAAATAAAGAAAATATAAACTAAAGGAATCTCATTTTGGTGTTCACTATCTGCCAGTACTATAGCAAGAAATAAAGTTAAGGTTAATTTATCACACACACAACACATAGCAAGAACATGTGGCCACATGACCTGCAATGGCTTAGGTGGACTGCAGGTTCATAACAATGACAATGCACAGCCCATAGCTTGATTTTAAAGAATGTCACCATGGGAGACCCTGCTGGCTTCCTAGCCAATATCCATTCTCCTGATTCCTTACTTACAGAATCCTAATGTCTATAAAAGAAAACATGTCAACTTGCAGCTAGAAAAAACTTGTGGTATAGAACTTAAGCAGCACTTACAGAGAAAGTATAGAACTAAATACCTATATTAGAAAAAAATGGTCTCAATCTTTAAGTTTCTGTATGAAATAAAAAAGTACCCACATAGAATAACAAAATAAAATTAAACTCAAATACAAAGAGGAAAAAAAAGACAGAGAAATCAATCAATGATGTAGAAAAATCAATGAAACCAAAAGCTTTTAAATGAATAAAACTGATAAGCCACTAGCTAGACTGTCAGAAAAAGTCACAAATTCCTATAACAGGATTGAGAGAGGGGACGTCATTACAGATACTACTAGAAATTACAAGGAAATACAATGAACAAATTTAAGTCAATACATTCGACCCCTAATGTAAAATGGACAAATCCTCAGAAAGACACAACCTACTAAAGATCACTAAAGAACAAAGAGATATCTGAGTAGTCCTATATCTATTAATTAAATTAAATTTGTAATTTATAACTTCTCCACAAAGAAAACTCTAGGCCCAGGTGGCTTCACTCATGAATGTCATCAAATATTAAGAAAGAAATATCAATTATACACAAACTCTTCTAGAAACATAACAGGAAGAAACACTTGCAAATTCATTGTGAAGCCAACATTAACCTAATACCAAAACCAGAAAAAGATATCACAAGCAAAAAAACAAAACAAAAAACTACAAATAATATCTCTTGTGAACACAGATTAAGTTCTTGACAGAATTTTAGCATATCAAACTCAATGATATATTAAAAAGTAATGCATCTGCTTTAGCAGTAATGAAAGGTAGCCTAAACATTAAAAAACCAATCAAAGGAATTCATTAAAATTAAAAACTGTACGATTATCTCAATAGATTTGAAAAACAATATGACAAAATCCCCTTACAATAAACTCAACAAACTAGAAAACAGAAGGAAACTCCCCCAACCTGACAAAGCGTTATCTACAAGAAACATATAGCTAGCACCAAATTTAATGGTGAAAGACAATACTTTCACCCCAATACCAGAAGCAATGATGTCTAATATCTTACTATTTCTATTTAACTTTGTACTAGACGCCATAACTATCGAGAAAAATAAATAAAAGGCAAGAGATTGGAAAGGAAGACATAAAAATAGTTCTATTTGTGGACAATATGACTTTATGTAGAAAACTCAAAGGTTATCTACAAAACAGCAACTAGAACTAAGTGAGTTTAGCAAGGTTGCAGGCTACAAGTTCAATATATAAAAATTACAAAATATTGATGAGAAAAATTCAAGGCTAAAATAAATGATATAGTATATGCCATGTTCACAGATCTGCAGGCTCAATATTGTTAGGATGTCATTTCTCTCCAAAATGATCCATGAGTAAATGCAATTCCACTCAGAGTCCTAATAGGTTTCTTTGTAGAAAATGACAAGTTGATTCTAAAACTTATAAGCAAAGGACCTATAAAAAACCAAAACAACTACAAAGTTGAAGGACTTAATCAAGAAATTCCAATACTTATTATAATGCTACATAAATCATTAAGACAGTGAAATACTGGTGTAAAAAAAGATGTATCACTGGAAAGAATAGAGTCCATAAACCCATGCATATAAGATCAATTTTTGACAAAGGTGCATATGCAATTTAATGGGGAAAGGATAACCGCTCCATAAATGATGCTGGAACAATTATACACTCATATGAAAACAAACAAAAACCGCAACTGGACTTTACCCTAACACCGTAAACAAAAGTTAATTCAAAGAGAATCATTGACTTTAGAGCTAAAACTATTAAAAAAGATTTATTAGATAAGATTTTAAAAGGCACAACAAAAGTTGATAAATTGGATTTCATCAAAATTTTTTAATGTGTTCTTCAAAAGATACTATTATGAAATGAATATGCAAGTAACAGGCTGGAATAAAATATCTATAAACCATACGCCCAAGAAAGGACTAAGAGCTAAAACGTAAGGAGAACCCTTACAATTCAGTAAAATAATATGCAACCCAATAAAAAATAAGCAAGAGATCTGAACAGACACTTCACCAAAACAGCAAAAAAGCACATGAAAAACACCAACATCAAAATTTGTCAAATTTTAAATTTTAAATGTCTTCAGCTTATTGCACACTAATTATAGTTATAATTAAATATAGAGACTTCTAGCCAAGATAAAGGAGTAGGTAGACATGCTTCACCACCCTCCACAACAATAGAAGAAATACAACTACCTCAACACTAGAACAACCAAAACTACCAGAAAATAACTGCATGGAAGTCCAATAAACTTCTTCATATTAGAAGATATAAAAAAGCAATACTTATCCAGACAGGTAGGAGGGATGGAGAAGGGGCAGAGAAAACACGGGTGGCGGTGGTGGTGGTGGTGACCATGGCGGGAGCAGCAAGGCAGTGGCTGTGGCCAGCTGCGGAAAGTTCAGTCATACATTATAAAGTTGGCAGGGACAGCTGGGGAGCACCAGCCCCAGATCAGACCACGCAGCTCTTGACTATAGCACCAGGGAAAATAAAGCCTCATTGCTTCTGACTGTGAGAACCAGAGGGGTTTGGGGTGGCAGAAGAAACTGCCAGTCTCTCAGTAGAGTCCATTTGTTTAGAGGACCCACATAGTCCTAGAACATCTGCAGACCCACCCACTCAGGGAATCACCCCCAGGGCTACAGCTAGAGGGGGGCCACTCCCATACAGGAAGCAGGAGAAGTGCGTGGAAAAGGTGTGAGTGCCGAGCAAGCGGCACTGTTCCCTCTCAGACCCCACCCCCATATACAGCATCACAACGTGGTGAAACAGGTCACCCCACACTAACAAATACCTAAGGCTCCGCCCCTTACAACGTAACAGGTGCGAGAGCTCTACCTAAAACACAGAGGCAAAAATAGGACACTGTCAAGTTGAGACAAGTATGGCCCAAAACAGGGAGCAGATCAAGGTTCCAGTGGGAAGACTAAGCAACAAGGAGACAGCCAACCTAACATATGGAGAGTTCAAGAAGATGCTCAGAGAATTGACAGGCAAAATTAAGTATGACAAATGCAAGAGGGAAGAAATGAAGGCTAAGGTAGGTGAAATGAAGGAAAATCCACACAAAATCAATGGTAAAGGGATTGAAATCAACGATTTGGAACATAAGGAAGAAATAAACAGCCAACCAGTACAAAATAAAGAAACAAGAATTGGAAAAAAAAAAAAAGAGCAGTTCAGGAACCTCTGGAACAACTTTAAATGTGCCAACATCCAAATCGTAGGGGTGCTAGAAGGAGAAGAGGAAGAGCAAGAAATTGAAAACTTATGGGAAAAAATAATGAAAGAAAACAAGTCCAGGAAGCAGAGTCCCAAACAAGCTAGACCCAAAGAGGACCACACCAAGATACATCATCATTAAAATGCCAAAGGCTAAAGATAAAGAGAGAATCTTAAGAGCAGCAAGAGAGAAAAAGAGGTACCTACAAAGGGGTTATAAGACTACCAGCTGATTTCTTAGAAGAAACTGCAGGCAAGAAGGGACTGGCAAGAAGTTTTCAAAGTGGCATAAAGCAAGGACCTACAACCAAGATTCCTCTGTCCAGCAAAGCTATCATTTAAATGATAAAGTGCTTCCCAGACAAGGTAAAGCTCAAGGAGTTCATTATCACCAAGCCATTATTATATGAAATGTTAAAGGGACTTACTTAAGAATAAGAAGATCAACACTATGAACATTAAAATGACAACAAACTCACAAACATGAACAGAATCTAAAAATAAAAAATAAAAACAAACTAAGCAAACGATCAGAACAGAACAGAATCATAGGTATGGGGATCATTTGGAGGGTTATCAGCTGGGAGGAGGAAAAGGGAGAAATGGGGAAACAGTGCAGGGATTAAGAAGCATGGTCGGTTGGTACAAAATAGACAGGAGGATGTTAAGAATAGTATAGGAAAGGGTGAAGCCAAAGAACTTAATGCATAATCCATGGACATGAACTGAGGGGGGTGGGATTGCTGGAGGGAAGGAGGTTACTGCACAGAAGGGAGCAAAGGGAAAAGAAATTGGGACAACTGTAAAAACATAATCAATAAAATATAAGTTAAGAAGTTTAAATATAATAAACTTAAGACTAATTTATCACACAAAAAGAAAAACACATGTGCTCATAGGACATGCAATGGCTTGGCCTGACTACAGATAATAACACTATGTACCATGGAGGTTGATTTTAAAGAATGACACTATGATGGACACTGCTAGTCTCCTCTCATTCAGTCTTCTTTGCTTCCTTATTAACAGAACCTTAATTGTGTTTGTGCAAGAAAATGTGTCCAGCTAAATTAAGTAGACCCCTTATCCGTGTTTATCTGTTTTCCTTTATAATAGAGGCACTACCCTGTTCCTACTTTTCCATACTTGGATATAACACCTAGGAGCGTAGCATCTGTGACCATGAGGACAAAAGCCTACTAAGGATGGAAGTGGAAAAAAAAGAGGAGGAACCTGGTTTCTTGATGACATACACACAGTCAATCTCTAGACTGCCTGCCTCTGGACTTCTTGTTGAGAAAAGTAGATGCCTTCTGTGTTTAAGTCATCATTTGTTGATGTTTCTCTTCCACACGGTTGATTGAAATTTGTAATAATCAGAGAATTTAGTATAACAAGTGGAGTCTGAAATAGATACTAGTCACCCAAGTCACCTCTATGTATTTGTCCAATTTTTATGAGTCCACTCTTTTCCACTTAGTGCCTTAATTTTTATAAAAGACCTGGTAAGGTTGTAAACTCAAGTTATGTTGAAATTCAGCAACTCACAAACTCAGGCTCTGGTTTCTGACAATATCAGCCTTCTGACTGCAAAGGATAAGAAACTCTCTCTTAGGGCAATTACAGAAACTCTGGGGTTTTTAATGCCTCAAAAAAGAATTCTACCTAAGTAAAACTTCTCTTAGCAATGAAAAAAACTAAACTGTCCATAGATAAGAGTGAAACAATGTTTTAGTTTCACATTTAAAATTTTATTTATTTATTTATTTTTAGAGAGAGGGGAAGGGAGAAAGAGAGAGAGAGAGAAACAGAGATCTGTGGTTGCCTCTCACGTGCCCCCAACTGGGGACCCGGCCCATAACCCAGGCACGTCCCCTGACTGGGAATCGAACCTGCAACCCTTTGGTTCACAGGCTGGCCATCAACCCACTAAGCCACACCAACCAGGGCCCTAGTTCTGAACTTTTATGTTCACAAGAAAAAAACTGCTCTGAGTAATGAGGGGAGGGGAGAAAATTCAACATCACCCCTTGGCAAGCACCCACAGCCTTTCCTTAAATAGCCACTTTATTCTAGGTGATTATTTAAATAACTGTTTCATCACTGCATGATATGCACTGTTAAAGTCTTATTTCCTAAAACTAGTTTTATCCTCAATGTCAATCAAACCCTAACAGCTTCTACAACCAATGTGAAATTCTAGTATCTCTGTAAGTCTCTTTACTTGCAATTAATCTTGATACCAATTCCAATAGGTATGCCTAATATTAGCATATTATAGAAATTAAGTACAAAAATAATCTCTGGGTGCTTTGACTGGTGTGGCTCAGTGGTTTGAGCATGTTCCTGCAAACCGAAAGGTTGCCAGTTTGATTCCTAGCCAGGGCATATGCCCAGGTTGCAGACAGGTCCCCAGCTGGGGACATGCGGGAGACAACTGATCAATGTTTCTCTCCCTTTTTCTCCCTCTCTTCTCCTCTCTAAAAATAAATAAATAAAATCTGAAAGGAAAGGAAAATCTCTGGGTGGGCCAGAGACCCAGGGCCTAAAGCTATACAACCAGTAATAATGACGAACTATACCATGGGAGTCTTCTAGCAATACACCATTTTTACTGCTGCTTAGATCTGGATACCCCAGAAATGCTGCCCTTGAAAGCGGTGGATTCCTCCCTCTGTCTCTGGGGCTTACCAAATCAGTTCTCCTCCTCACTTGTACATATTCACATTGTTTACTTCTAAACCCAGGTCTTAGGTCATATGCCTACAGACTAGCTGCAAGAGAGACTGCAAATATGAATCTTATGATTTCACTGAGAAGATAGAACCCTCATGTGGAAAATTATCAAATTTTAAAGAAGGCATCTAAGATGTTGTACAGCCACAAATTATAGCTATCCAATGCTTACATTATCTTTACCATCTTAGGCTCAAACATTTTACACAAGACATCTACATACAACTACGCTTAATCGCCCATCATCACTTCTTAGTCATACTTACTGAACGGGCACATTTTTTGGGGGGACTGCTAGAAAGTCCATCCAGTTGCCCATGTTCACCCAGAAATCCTGTCACTTGGTCCAAGAAAGAAGATACATCTAATTGGTGCCACTCTACTAGCTTCTGACCTAAAAATTAAAAACCAGGACACATAAATATAATGAAATCAACACACTTTGACACTCTTCTTAAGTATTACTTTCAACATTTGCATAATTAAAATTTTGGAAACATATCCCTACCCCTCACCAGTTTAAGTTACATAACGTTTTCATAACCTAAGGAATACATTCCTTACAGTCAACCTAGGAGTCTCAGCCATCAGGCAACCTCTTTATCTGCTGGTATCACTTATTGCCATTTAGGAAGAAGAAATTCAAACAAAGCAAAATCTTGATATAACTCAATTCATTAATAATAAAACTAGCTCTACACTCTGTTCTCTGGTGGGATTACAGCTAGTACCTGAACAACTGTAATATTTTAATAATAGAAAACCTAAGAGGATCCCTTATAATATGACAAGATAAAAGTTATTTTTTGAAAGAACAGAACTGTACAAATATAAAATATTATCATCTCCCAAAACAGTCAGAAACAGACTCCCTAACACATCTCAATAGATGTTTAAATGGTTCTAAAGGGCATGAATAAAAAATCGTCACCTAAATTATTACAAAGAATTCTAAAAGAGGACCCAGGCAAATATTAAAGATAATTATTTAGGTAACTGAAAAATAAGTCATAGGTCAAATGCTGTAAGCTGATAGAAATCTTACCTGTCCGTGGATCCAAGATGGAAACATAGGGGAAATCCCCTAGCTTATAAAACTGTATGTATCTCTGACCTTCCTCACTGTCATGATAAACCTGTTAAGTCATTGATATTAAAAAAAAAAGTTATCCTCTAAAAAAAGTACCAATTACATCCTTGTTCTATACCAACAACAATTAATTCTCTAAATATACCTTTGGTATATGTTAGAATCTCATTCCTACACTAAAGAGAAAATGAAGGTCAACTGGTGTGAACTTCCTCAACTTCCTGCCCTCACTCCCTCTGAAAAGTTATATATCAATCCGTTTTCCTCTATTCCCAGTTCAGAAGAGATATTGCTCTTTCTGATCAAGTTACCTGCCTACCTAAGTCATTCCTGACTCTTATATTAAACATCTTAATAAATCACAACATATTAAGATGATAAGCTTGAGTGGCATAGATGTTCAGTCAATAGTTATGAAATAAAAGGTTACCATTCAGAAAAAATAATACTGAATTTAGGCCTGTAAAACATGAACAAGTAAATTAATATCATTAACATATTATCTTACAGTGCGAAAAAAAATCAAATACATTCAGGTATTTTTATTTTCTAAATTTTTCATAAAATAAAAATGTGAGTAAGATTATCTAATCTTAGCTTGATAATTTACATGAAAAGAAAGTAGAGAGGATGATGGTACTTGCAGGGGAGTGGTCTGCCTGCAGTATGGGGGATGAGTCAGCACTGGAACACTGGCAGCGAAAAAAAAAAAACAAAAAAAAACCCTGTACTTCCGGCCAAGATGGAGACCTAGACAGACACACTGCATTTCCCTCCACAACTAAGAAGAAATACAAAAAAAAAAAAAGAAGAAGAAGAAGAAATACAACTACCTCAGAACTAGAGACAACCAGGAGTTCCAGAAAACTGAGATGCACGGATGTCCAACAAACAAAGATATAAAGACGAAATACTCATACAGACAGGAAGGAGGGGCGGAGACTGGGCAGAGAGGATGCGGAGTGGTGGCACCAGCAGTGGTGGTAGCAAAAAGCCACCAGAAAGCACAGTCACACGTTTTAAAAAGTCAGAAGGGACACGTGGGGAGCACTCCCAGCACGAGACCAGACCACGCAGCTCACGGTCCCAGCGCGCCTCATTGCTTCTGACTGTGCAAACCAGTGAGGGTTGGGGAGGAGGAAGAAACTGCCCGTCTCTTAGCAGAGTCCACTTGCTTAGGAGGCCCCCACGGTCCTAGATCATCCGCAGACCGACCCACTCTGGGAACGACAGCCAGGGCAACAACTAGAGAGGCGCCAGTCCCATACAAAGTGGGAGAAGTACCTGGAAAAGGGGCGAGTGCTGACCAACTGGCATTGTTCCCTCTCAGACCCCTCCCCCACATACAGCGCCACAACGTGGTGAAATAGGTCACCCTCTACTGATGAAAAACCTAAGGTTCCACCCCTTACAATGTAACAGGAGCAACAGCTCTACCTAAGACACACAGGCAAACAAACACAGGAGCCTGTCAGAATGAGGAGACAGAGAAGTATGGCCCAAAAGGTGGAACGAATCAAGGTTCCAGTGGGAGAACTAAGCGACAAGGAGATAGCCAAGCTAACAGATGAGGAGACAGCCAACCTAACAGACAGAGTTCAAAACACTGGTGATAAAGATGCTCACAGGCTTGACAGATATGCTTAAATACGGCAAACATAAGAGATGAAGTGTAGGCTATGCTAAGTGAAACGAAGGAAAATCCACACAAAACCAATGGTGAAGGGAAGGAAATGGGGGTTCAAATCAATGATTTGAAACATAAGTAGAAAAACAACAGTCAACCAGTACAGAATGAAGAAACCAGAATTGAAAAAAGTAAGGAGAGGCTTAGGAAACTCTGCGCCAACTTTAAACATGCCAATATCCGAACCACAGGGGTGCCAGAAGGAGAAGAAGAGCAAGAAATTGAAAACTTATGTGAGAAAATAATGAAGGACTCCCCATATTTGGTGAAGGAAATAGACATACAAGTCCAGGAAGCACAGAGTCCCAAACAATCTAGACCCAAAAAGGACCACACCAAGACACATCATCATTAAAATGCCAAAGGTTAAAGATAAAGAGAGAATCTTAAAAGCAGCAAGAGAAAAGCAGAGAGTTACCTACAAAGGGGTGGCTTTAAGACTGACTATCAGCTGATTTCTCAAAAGAAACTTTGCAGTCAGGAAGGGACTGGCAAGAAGTACTAAAGGTAATGAAAAGCAAGGACTTACAACCAAGATGACTCTATCCAGCAAAGCTATCATTTAGAATGGAAGGGCAAATGAAGTGCTTCCCAGACAAGGTAAAGTCAAGGAGCTCATCATCACCAAGCTATTATTATATGAAATGTCAAAGGGACTTACTTAAGAAAAAGAAGATCAACACTATGAACATTAAAATGACAACAATCTCACAACTATCAACAACTGAATCTAAAAAATAAAAACAAAATCCAACTAAGCAAATCAGAATAGGAACAGAATCATAGGTATGAGGATCATTCGGAGGGTTATCAGCTGGAGGTGAGGGGAAGAGGAAGAAATGGGGAAATGGTGCAGGGATTAAAAAGCATAATCAGTTGGTACAAAATAGACAGGGAGAAGTTAAGAATAGTATCGGAAAGGGTGAAGCCAAAGAACGTATATGCACGACCCATGGACATGAACTAAGGGGGGTGGGGGGATTTCTTGAAGGGGGGTACTGGACTGAGGGGAGCAAAGGGGAAAAGACTGAAACTACTGTAACGACATAATCAATAAAATATACTTATAAATAAATAAATAAATAAATAAATAAATGAAAGAGCGAGCAAGACTAAGTGACAGGCCTAAGGACATAGTTAAAAAATATCAAACTCAAGCTAAAATCCAACTCTTAGTCAAATGTTGTTCCCATTACTCAAGATCTATATTCGCCCTGTCAACTGTAGTAGCTATATTCCATAAGTATATATGCACAAGATCTTGAACTTAACATATAAGCAAAAAAAAAAAAATCAAATAATCTCATTTAATATTAGTTTTATATTAGATATATTAATTTTAAAGTATATTAAAATTATTTCACCTGTTTCTTTTGATCTTTTTAAAATGTGGCTACTAGAAAACTTTAAATTACATATGTGGTTCACATTATATTCCTATTGAACAGTACAATGTACACTTTAACAGTATATTTAAAATCTTCTGAGATACGACTATTAAATGGTTGCATAGCTTGGTTCTTTATTTTCCCTTCCCTTGGGAGTTCTTCACTGCTGCCCTAATTTTCATCTGCCCTTACTATTTCAGCTATAATGAGTGCCTTTACTTTTTCATATGCTATAATTTAACTCAGTTATTAAATTTTTTCCAGTTTATAACTGAATTCCTCCTTCTCAACATCCCATATTACAAAAGTAAAACACTACTAAAACTTTGATTAACCCTCCTCACCTGCCAGAAAATGAAATGTTCCCGGATAATATTCTTCACAGCTTCATTGCTCCATACATCACGGTTGAGGCACTGGCATGCAAAGTCTTGTACATTCTGAATGTTTATCATCAGCCACTTATTCTGCATCTGGCCACACTCTTTGGCCTGTAAGAGTAAAGTTACACACTTGTTAGAAATAATGTCTACTTGGTAACTGATAAGTTTCAGAGTTCAGAAACTGTCATCTTTCACTTAAATATTACTAAGTTTTTTCTTCCTCAAGTATGACATCTAGAATTTTTGGTACCTATACATTATTCACATTAATTTGCTTGGGTATACATAAATATTGTCCACTTTCAAGTATTTTTCAAATTTAAATAAGTTGTTATTGTTATAATGGATGGATTTTTATCATACGTTTAAACATCTGAAAAAAATTATACAAACTTAAGGTCAACGAGTCACATAATTCTATTGCTTATCTCTTTCCATCCCTACCCCAAAATATAGCACCTCCTTTTTAACAGATATAACCAGTGTGTGTATATTATTTTGTTGTTTTATTTTCTTCAACATCATCTCTATCCACATTTCCAAATATCATACTCTTTTCAATTATTAGGCATGTGCTATTTTATAGAATCGCCCTAAACATTTCTGTAAAAGCTGTTGAGGGTATTTCTCTTAGGGTTGTTTTCCTAGAAGTGAATATATCAGAATGATCTTTAAAAGACTCCTCAATTTATAGCACAAATATTAATCACAAGTGTGTACTTTTTGCTTAACAGTTTCTCATCACGATAAATACCTAATAATGTTGCTGAATACAAAAAGACTGGCAGAAAAGTAAATGAGCAAATGCTTTCTTAAATCTTTGCATAGGAACAATGAAATGAAAGCCACAGGTTTGAGTAATTTTATCTTGGAACAATATTCTTTTCTGATCAGCCTGATATAGGAAAATTTTAGGAATCAGTTAACTCAGGTTAATAACAGTTGAAGAACATACATCATTTTGGAAGTACTGGGCAATGTAAGACTATCTGCTTTAAAAAGGTTTACACATTCTTACAGACAGTGTTATTCTATTTTTTGTACAAATCCCCTCCAGAAAATCACTTTCTAATATTCACTGTTGATTCCACAAGTGAAAACCCAAGTTCCAAAAGGAAGTATCCCTATACAGAGCCAGAAAGTTGTATTTAACTGGTCAAAAAGCTTATTTTAAAGTATACAAATATAATAAAGTTACTCCTGTCTCCTAGGAAGTAACAGCATTCAACTTCCTTACCTATAGCATACACAAGGATTTAATAAATGGGTGATAAATGAGTAGTTACACTGCCTTAACTGAAGAAAAAGTATTTGGGAATAAAGAAAAAAATTAACACATATTTCTAGAGAAAAAGACTGGAGAATGCTTATCCCTCTAACAGGATAAATTTACATAAGTCTGTCTAAACTATAGCACTGACAAGAAAAATAAAAACATATTAAGTGCAGAGTTTAAAAATGATGGAGAGTGATATGCTTTTGTTTTTAAAAATTCATTTATTCACATTTATACTTTCATTAATTCAGATTCATTTATTCAACAAATACTGAGTACCTACCATGTTATAGATACTGGAATTAGAGCAGTTACCGAAACACAAAAATCCCTGCCTTCATGAAGCATATACTGGGGAAAAGCCTTTTATCAATGAGCACAAGAAGCTGAAGATGCTGTTAAAAAATTACTGCTAGAAGGAAGGGCCCAGAGATGACATGAATTTTATGCAAAGCAACAATGTTTGGAGGGAATATAAGTGTCTTATACAATCTCACTAAGTATATTAATTACATGAGTCAAAGACTAGAGATAAGAGTGGGCCACGGAACAAATGATGACCCTTCTCTCTTGGAATCTATTAGGTTGTTCTGAAACAACATTTAAAAGCCATTCATTATACAGAGACCCAAGGATAAGTGTGGCTCACCAAATACAGAGGTATGTGCTATGGCTTATCTGTGATAAAGGGAAAACAATGGGAGACTAACAGTTCTCCCTGTCCCAGACAGACCAGTAAAGTAAGAAAATAAAAGATATAGTGAAAAAAAATATTTGTTTCAATAATAAATATATATGCATAAAGTCAAGAAGGAAATATATTAAAATATGTACAGTACTTTTTAACGAAAATTACGATTTTATTATTTTTTCTTACTAGTTTTGTAATTTTTCTATATTTGCCAAATTTGAATAAAACTAAATATAAGCTATATATAAAGTTTATTTAGAAAACGTTTATCTCACAAATTTTGTTATTGAATTGGTTCTTTATATTTTTAGCTAAAATATTTTTATTTGCATTTATAGCAGGATTTTTTGAAATTAATCAAGTATTATTAGTAATTAGGACTAGGTGCATGTGTAATTAAATGGCAACAAATAAATATCAATTACTTACAAAAACAGGGACTATTATGAAAATTGTTCTGATTCTTTCCGTACAATACATTCCAGATTATGCCATTCAATCATTTAACAAAGATTTAATGAGGGTCAATTATGTGCCAAAAACTCTTCTAGTGCCAAAAACTCTTCTAGGCATTAAATACAACGATAAATAAACAAAGTTCTTGTGTTCATGGAACTTAACAAGATAAACGTTCCCTTGCCCAGATCAGATCATTCATCCTAAGTAGCTCACTCAGCTCCAGATATACTGATTTTCCTGACTGGACCAAAAATATGCCCTAGTTCCTTCTAACATCAGTACCTTACTATCTGCTCTTCCCCTAGACATTCCTACGGTTTACGTTCCTTCACTTCAATCAGGTTTCTACTCAAATCTTATCTTTTCATAATCTCCCCTGATTTTCCCATCTAAAATTAGTCCTCTCTCCTCACAATTACAAACGTGAAACCTAGGAAATTAACCCTGCTTTTAACTTTGCTTGTAAGTACACATGCACCATAGTGGCTCCAAACAAAAATTGCCCTCTCTCTCCTTCCCTTATTCTATTTTCTCCCACCACTTACTGTAACTTAAAATTATACCTTGTCTCTCTCTATATATATACACATACACACATATGTGAAACACACATAATATATATCATCGTCGTCGGCAGCCGTCCGTCTCGAGAGACGATGGTGTAGCTTCTTAAGAGTCTATCTGCACCGCCGAGAATGGCTGTGCAGTCCGACTCGGGAGTGACATGGTATCTGTCTCCTCCCGTGTTGAATCGACATCTTGCGATGACGCTGAAGCTACAGAGCCTGGGCAGGGTGATATGGAGGGTCTGCTGTTGCCCATGCAGCAGACCCCCCCTCTCTTCGCAGCTGAAGGATCCAAGGGAAAGACGGAGTCAATACAGCTTGGCTTCAGGTGCGCCGCAGGAGTTGCCGGTGTTGACTACAACGTCAAACCGCCTTAGGGACTCCGGCTCCGGATTTTCTGTCGGGGTTTACTCCCTTAGCCTTTCCCCTGAAGAGGTATGCCGCAAGGCAGCGGAGGTTTTTTGGAGTCAGAGTTTTCCTTCTCTGATGTACCCTGACTGGAAGATCGAACCAGCAACACTTAGCTCGCAGGCCGACGCTCAATCCACTGAGCTAAACCAGCCAGGGTGCACATAATATATATACACACTATATATATATAAATGTATATTTGTTTATAGTCTGTTTCTCCCTCTTGATTATAAACTCTTTGATGGCAGAGACTTTGCTTTGTATGATTTGTTTACCACTATCTCCTTGTGGCAGAAACTGCACATAGGTACCAAATACTCATTTTTCTCTTTTCCCTCTTAGTAACAGAACCTCCAATTTTTAGCTAAGCACCTGAATTTCCTAGTGTCCCTTGCAGCTAGGTCTTGTCACATTGCCAAATTCTGGTCAATGGGATTTGAGCCGAAGTGATGTGTACAACTTCTAGGTTGTGCCTTTAAAGGGAAAAGGTGTACCCTTCTCATCCCCCTCCCTCTTTCATGCTGGCTGGAAAGCGAACATGTAGTAAGCCACCTTGAATCATGTAGACAAAGGCAAGGAAGACCTAGAAAATAGAAGAAGACTCCCCCCCCCCCGCCCCCCAAATTGCACTGCTAGTAACTTTAGGAGGAGAACCATCCTAACAGCCTGGACTTCTATCTTGTTTAAGTATTGTTTGTTTTCTTCTTGGTCTCTCTCACATGCAGTAAAATCTATCCCAACAAATATAATCCCTATCACTTAAAAAAAGGCCTTGAAAAAGGAGACCTCAATAAATATATTTTTTAAACATTTTATTTATTTTTAAATTTTATTTATTTATTTTGAGAGAGAGGGGAAGAGAGGGAGAGAAACATCAATCAGTTGCCTCTTGCTGGCCCCAAACTGGGGACCTGGCCCACAACCAAGGCATGTGCCCTGACCAGGAATCAAACTGGTGACCTTTTGGTTCGCAGGCTGGCGCTCAATCCACTGAGCACACCAGCCAGGGCAGGGCTCAATAAATATTAAATTTACAATTAAATTAATCAACCCTTCCAGAACCCTCAATTATGGTCTACCTCTAATAACATTAAGAAAGTCTAGTTTTTAAAGTTGTAAAACTATGGCTCAAATCTACATCTAATATTGTGCCCAAACCTCTGGGCCCTGGATGAGCAATAATAGTGTGTCCCTATAATTTTTAACATTCACCTCTCTAAACTACAGTGACTTAATTTTGCATATTACCTCTCTAATTTATATAAAACTTATGGGTATATCATTGTTCATAATGAAATGCCTACTTTTGGGGGGAGTGTTAATGTCATTTAAAGACTCATAAAGTTTAGTATTAGTAAAAACATGAATAGATTGTTGCAAACAATACAGGTCATAAAATACAGAGAAAAAAGGTAATATAACCTTAAAAAATGAATCAAACTGCAGATGACAATATCAAAAAAAATTCATTTTCTTCAATGAATAAGCAGTAGAGTAACTGCTTGTTATGAGCCCAAAGGGACCATATTAAATCAAGCTCAGTTATTTCATTAAGCCCTCCAGCAACTCGAAAGCTACTGAAAATGGAAAACACGTCAAAACAAACTCAGACCATTTTTGTCTGTCATATTGCTACTCTTCTCTCTCAGTGGCTGTATTATCACCAGAACATTAGAAAGGATAGGCAGACAAGCTACCTGGAACACTAGAAGAGATAGGCGGCTGACATGTTAAGATCATGAGGGAAAGATGAAGAAAACTGAGGAGATATCTAACCTGACATCTCTGAGCTAATAAATGAACACCAAAGACACCGTCAACTCTAGACTTATTTACATAACAAAAAGAAACCCTTGTTTGGTCAAATCACCAACATTCGGATTTTCTGTTACATGCAGCCAAACTCAGGTTTTACAATTCAGAAAATTAAAACTGAGAACAAGCTTATGGTTAAATTTGTTAACCTAAATACTTCATTTAGGCTAGTATAATAAGAGTCTGTCAAGGGGAAATAAGTTTTTAGAACAATCATAATCACTTTCAAATATACTTTCAAATATGTAGCTGTTGCTACTAACATCATTTTTTGTGGTTATTGTTTGGCCTACTTTATCCTAACAGATAAGACATCTGAAACTTAAATGATTTATATCTATGGAAATGCCATTCTGATTCAAAAGAGTATTAACATGCAATACATAAAAGAAAGCTGTTTGAACACCTCAACAGAAGAATATTTAAAATCTGAACTAAACTCAGTCATTTAACAAATACTAGGTCTTATTAAATATCAGAGACTGGGTCCCAAAGGTTTACCAAAATAAGGAGAAGCATGTTCTCCCTACCCTTATTAAGCTTATAAATAAGCAGATAATTAGATAAACCTGCTCTGGAAAGTTTTTCTTTCACATTAACCAAGTTAAAGCCAAGAACTGAGTGAATGTATTCTGCACCTACAGAGATAGTCTTTTAGTTCTTTCTTTTTTGTTTAAATCCTCACCCGAGGAAATGATCGTTGATTTTCAGAGAAAGAGAGGGACAGAGAGACAGAGAGATAAACATCAACTGCCTGCTTCCCATATGCACCCCAACTGGGGATCAGACCCGTAACCTTTCAGTGTATGGGACAACGCTCCAACCACCTGAGCAATCCGGCCAGAGCACAGAGCTATTCTTTTAAAATACACTAGAAACCCCCTAGAAATGTGGGCAAAAGATACCTACAAACCTTTTAGGTATATTTCATATCATACTAATAATTATGCCAATTCCCTATACAGTATGCCGAAAGCTTTTCTTCTCTTAGAAAGAAAAAAATAGTATTGAAAATGCAAAAGGATTCACAGTTAAGCCTAAGAATATTCAACTACTTACTGTTTCAAAGCTGCCTTTATGCATCAAATCAATGGGTGGCCGGAACAGATCTGCAAGGGTAGTTAGTTTCTTATCTATGGCTCCTCCATTTCTTAATTCCTGTTCTTGCCGAACTGCAATACAGGAGGATGAGAAAGTTTCAATTAACCATAAAATAAAAAGCATAAATCTTGGATTATAAAAAACATATATCAATTGCAAGAATTACTCAACAATGTGCGTAACCTCACATGCAAAAATATTAAATGCTGATTCTGAAAAAAGATACGAAGCAAGGTGGGGAGTGATTCTTAAGACTTCACGGTGGCTTTCTACCCAATGGTAAGAATAAAAGCAGAAATTTATATAGTCACACAATCAAAATGTTTCCTTCATATATTCAAAACTAACTTTAGCATAGGAGAAAACTTTCAACTCCATTTATCTAGTTCTAAAAGTGGTCCTAATTTATCTGTTGTTTTTAGCCGTATTCTGGCAGTGAGCAAGAATAACCACTGCTATCACCTTCTCCTGGCAGAGCACAGGATTCCCTGGATGATCTGGGTCAGTGTGGGTTCCCCTTCAACCCTCTCTAAAGTTACAAGACCTGCCTGTGCTTCAATGAGCTCATTACAAATCAACTACAAAATCAAACACTGTCTAAGAGTTTCTCATATATTTTCTAAACAGAACTGTCCTTTCCTTTAAAATTCCATGGCTAAACCAGTACTAATTCCTTTAAAAGTGTAAGGTCAAGCTTCTCATTCTAACTTATTCCATAGAATGATATAAACATATTCTAAACAACGGTAGCCAAAATGTTAATACGGGGGCTGCTTTGAGTGGTATAGCTTTTTCTTCTATTTTTCAATTCCCCTAAAATAACCATTTTTATTGTGGTCTATAGTTGACAGATACCAGGATCTCGAGGGAAATCTGTTTTTTTATTTGATGATAGTATTTAAGTGCCCATTCAAAAGCTGATTAAGTGTGTAAATTACCTAATTTTTACATTATCTCCATCTCTCTTATTCTTCTACCACCAAGAATGTTAAAATTTGGAACGATTTAGGTCTGGGGGAGTTAATAACTATCACTGATTGAATTCCTAATTTTACTTTAAAAAAAAATTATGTTTATTGATTTTAGAGGAGGGAGAGGGAGGGAGGTGGAAAGGAAGGAGGAAGGAGGGGGTGGGGGGTTGGAGGGAGAGGAAGAGAAAGAAACATCAATTTGCTGTTCTACCCAACCGCGCACTCATTAGGTGCCTCCTTTATGTACCCTGACCAGGACAACGCTCTAACCAAGTGAGCTACCTGGCCAGGCCATAATTTTACTTTTTCAATAAAGTGACTCCTCAAAGTAATTAGACTTCATATTAATAATCTTTTCTTTTTAAGAAAAAGTACATAAAACAAACTAGGACCTTGACCTGTAGGGAAGTCATGAGTGCTTTTCCACCTTGTGGGTTTGTATGTGGGAGAGAGAGGGAGAAGAAAAGGAGAGAGAGAAGAGAGAAGAGAGACAGAAACACAGAAAGACAGAGGATAAACTGATCCATAGATACCTACTAGTTTCAGTCTGAAAATCCCGGAAACCATCAAATATTGAACGTGCAGGCCGCCGTCTTTTAGGAGCTTTGGTGGGGGGAGGATAGAATTAATACAAAAATTTAAACATTAATTTTGAAACAATTCTAAAAACTTCCTTATCTATAGTAATTCTTGTTTTGAAACACTCATAGGTTCATAATGGTACTCTCCTTCAAAAAATGAAGTATTTTAAAACCTTCAAGTCATTAATACATAATTAACTAAACCATCTTCACCCAACCATTTTGTTTTACACACGAGAAAATTAAGGCCCAGTTAAGGAGAGTTGGCCAACCTGTCTAAAAAGACAGGAAGAAAGAAGATTTTTAAGGATGACTCCCCGTGGAGATGAAATTACATATGTTGCCAATATCTAATTCAGGTTAGCCTAAAGGAAGTGATTTTCAACCAGTGTACCCCAAGAATTTTTAAAACATGCAATACCTGACTATTTAGTCAGGGCACTGATATCTTTTCCCTTAGTCAAATAAAAAATGTCAACAGCCAACACAACAACAGCTGTCCCGTGTGAATGAATCAAAATCATACCTTTTTTTTTTTTTGGTCAGCTCAGCAAAATATATTTTTTGGTGTGCTACAGAATTTTAGTAATTAGTGTATGTGTGTCAGAAGATGCAAAAGGTTGAAAATCGCTGGCCTAAGGGATCTGATTACCCTTTGGTATAACACTTTATAACTAAGTTCTAAACCATAATATTTGAAAACTACTTCTAAGTGGATATACATATAAAATTATAAATACCAAAATACATTTTTAATTTTGGAAGAAAAATTTTTTCCAGTCACATAATGGTTTAGTAACAGAAAAGTGAATAGAACCAACGTCTTCTGATACCCTTGTACAATGTTTATTACCCAATCCTTAAGTATTTTACAGATGAAATCTAAAAAGCAATAGTCAAAATGTTATTTTCCTGTTTGTATGTGTTCTCAAACATAACAAAAAATTCCAGATCATTATATATATATATTACAATAAATAAGTACATTTAATGGCTTCCAATATGGGTAATAGTCATTAAGTTGGCTTATTGCATTCCTGGCTAACATGTAACCAGAACAATATTCCATGTTAATAAATGATGATTAGTAGTTAGATTAGATAGAAAGTATAAAATTCCCCCACCCCATATCAAAGCATCTTTGCTAACAGCCTGTGTTTACTATTATATAGAATAATTCTTTCTACCCAAGAACTATGAAATAAAAATTAAAAAAGAAAAAAAACAAAAAATACAGAACCACATGTAAAAAAAGCTCATTTTTATTTAAAGCATTATATGGCTGTATAACATTTATGCACATATGTATATCAGTATTTATATTAAAAAAGCATAATATACCTAGCAAAGGGATTTGGTTTAAAAAATCTTCCATGTTTAGTTTTAGTTTTGAATTTTTAAATTTAAATTGAATTTTTGTTATGTTGCATTTACTTAAATTGAATTTTTTAGAAATTTAAATACTGCATTATTTCACCCTTCTTCCAATCCTTTATAAAGAATCACGAAATGTTATTCTTCTCAATCTTGGAACTATTTTTAATCAAGAGGTCCTATTTCAAATATACGTTTCTAGCAGGAATAATACAGTCTCTCAAGAATGCCTTCTTGAAATTCATTATCAGATACTTTACAACCATAATAATTAAGGAAGTAAGAGTACCTTAGGATAAGACAGACTAAGCTACCTAAGACAGCATGTTATTATTGGGGAAGAAGTACATAAAGGTAGTTTTCTTCTACTTTTAAATTACCAATGGCCTGCCTCCCTCCCACTCTCCCTTTCTTCCCCATTCCACCCACTAGGAGGGAGTCTCACTAATTGCCTTTATTGCTAGCCTTCTACCCAAACCCTTTTATTTCTTGGGCTCCATAACCTGTTCCCAACTGTTTCCTCTTTATTTACCCTAAATCTAACCAAGAACCTCTCCAGGGCACAACGCCTCTAGCCCTAGAGCCATTATTACTCCTGCCTACCTCACCTCTTCAGTATGTAGATTCCTGACTACAAGACCATCTGCTATAAAGCAAACATCAGTCCTCTGTACACTGAAGCTAAAGAGGCTAACCTACAAAGAGCTAAGAGGAGCTTCATAGTTAGGAGTGGGACAGATGGAGAAAAAATTTTAGTGAGAAGAATGACATTGTTTCACATTTTCACAGATCTGTTAATGGCTTAATATATCTGGATTTTCAGATATGCTTCTGCATTCTATTCTGCAATCTGCTGCTATTCCTTTAGTTCAAGTATATAAAGAAAATTAAAATTGAATCTCACGTATGTTGTAAAAAGGAGTATCTTAATATTTTAAGATAATTGTAAATATTCTCTGATACTACACCAAAACTCAACCAGTGGTAGTTTCTTAAAGATAGGTTGAAATGCGCAATCTGAAATCTTATCAATAAACTTCTCATACACTGCTCCATTAAAATTCATAGGTCTATGTGGTAGCGGTCTCTAAGACGGACCCCAATTATCTCTCTCTCCCTCAATACTCATTACCTGTGTGTGAATAAATTGAATATGAGCAGGATGAAACAATGTGGCAGAGGTGATAGGACTGGATGATATATCACTTCCAATATTATATTTAAAAAGATGGTGGCTTGAATCTTGAGATGTCCCCTCTGGCTCTCTCATTTGTTCTGTGGTAAGGACCTGATGTCTCCAACAAACCAACAGCCACATGAGTGGGCTCAAAAAGAGAGATACAGTACCCCTCTATTTTAAGCTATGAGATAATTATAGCCCTGGCTGATACTTTGATTACATCTTTGTGAGAGACCTTAACCAAAGGCTCCTGGCTAAGCCACATCTGGATTCCTGACCCACAGAAACTGAGAAATAATAAATGTTTGTTGTTTCAGAATGCTAAATTTTGGAGGAATTTGTTACACAGCAATAGATATCTAATCTTTCTACATATATGCAATTCACCTTACAATATGAATATATCTTCTACCCATGCGTAAGTTTGTAATATTGTGCATTAACCTTTTGAAAATATTTGTTCAATGAGTTATACAAACATTCCAAATATTGACCATTTCATTATATAATATTTTAAAATCAGCCTTGGCTGGTGTGGCTCAGTGGACTGAATGCTGGCTTGCAAGCCAAAAGGTCGCTGGTTCAATTTCTGGTCACTGCACATGCCTGGGGTTGCAGGCCAGATCCCCAGTTGGGAGCATGCGAGAGGCAGCCAATTTTTCTCTTACACATCAATGTTTCTTCCTCTCTTTCTCCCCCCCCCCCTTCCTAACAATATATTTTTTAATCACCATCTCTTAATGTCACCAATAATATCATCAGAAAGTCTTTAAGGAGTGAGGTGTTACCAAGCTCAAAATTGTGTATATAAACTTTCTAAAATTCCAATTTCTGCCTGAAAGCTTTTTAAAAAATTACTCGTAACAAATAATAACAGTTGTTTGCTTTGAAGCAGTAAGAGGTTTTGTTAATGTTCAAAAAAAAATCTAGCACCCTGACCCGTGTAGCTCAGTTGGTTGGGCATCATCCTGAAAACCGAAAGGTCTTGGGTCCAATTCCCAGTCAGGGCACATGCCTGAGTTGCAGCCTTGGTCCCTGGTCACAGTACATATGAGAGGAAATTGGTTGATGTATCTCTCTCATATCAATGTTTCTCTCCCTCTCCTTCTCCCTCTCTTTCCCTCTCTCTAAAAATAAATGAAGAAAATCTGTTTTTAAAAAGCTGGCCAAATGCCTAAATCTAAATAACTCTAAGTCTGTCTGAAAGAAAAAATAAACAAATTGGTCTATATCAAACTAAGAAGGTTTTGCATAGCAAAGGAACCATCAACAAAACAAAAAAGACAATCTACTGAGTGGGAGAAAATATTCGCCAATGATAAGGGGTTAATATCTCAATTTTATAAAGATCTCATACAACTCAACACCAAAATAAAAAACAAACAATCCAATTAAAAAATGGGCAGAGGACCTATGAATAGACACTTCTCCAAAGAGGACATACAGATGACCAACAGACATATTAAAAGGTGCTCAATATCACTAACCATCAGAGAAATGAAAATTAAAACCACAATGATATATCACCTCTCACACCTGTCAGAATGGCTATCAACAATAAATCCACAGTCCTTGCTGGTGTGGATCAGTGGGTGGAGTGCCAGCCTGCAATCGGAGAAGTCACTAGTTGGATTCTGTCAGGGCACATGCCTGGGTTGCAGGCCAGGTCCTCAGTTGTGGGGGGAGGGTGGCCATGTGAGAGGCTACCAATCAATGTTTCTCTAGCACATCAATGTTTCTCTCTCTCTTTTCTCCCTCCGTTACTTACTCTCTCTACTGGTGAGGATGTGGCAAAAAGAGAACCCTTGTGCACTGTTGGTGGGAATGCAGATTGGTGCGGTCACTATGGAAAACAATATGGAGGCTCCTCAAAATTTTAAAAATGCAACTGACTTATTACCCTGTTAATTCCACTTCTGAGTATATATCCTAAGAAACCCAAAACACTTAATTCAAGAGAATATATGCACCCCTGTGTTCATTACAATATTATTTACAATAACCGAGATATGGAAGCAATCCAAATGCCCATCAACAGCCAAGTGAATAAAAAAGCTTGGCATGCTTGGCATATATATATGTGTGTGTGTGTGTGTGTGTATATATATATATATATATATGTATATATAATGAAATATTACTCAGCAAAAAAAAAAAAAAGAATAAAATCTTACCATTTGAGAGAGCATAGATAGACCTAGAGGCTATTATGTTAAGTGAAATAAGTCAGTCAGAGAAAGACAAATACCATATAATTTTACTTTATGTGGAATCTAAGGAACAAAATAAACAAACATAATAAAAATAGACTCACAGAAACAGAGAACAGACTGATGGCTGTCAGAGGAAACGGTGAAAAAGGTGAAGGGATTAAAAAGTACAAACTAGTAGTTACAAAATAGTCAGAGACATAAAGTCCAACACAGGGTATACAGTCAATAACACTGTAATAACTATGTATGTGGTTCCAGGTGGGCACTGGAAATATTGGGGGGAACTCTTCGTAAAGTATATGATTATCTAACGACCATTCTGTACACCTAAAACTAATATATAATAAAACTGAATGTAAACTGTAATTGAAAAATAAAATTTTTTTAAAAAGGAACTGGAATAAATTATAAAATAACTAGTCTGTCAGCAATCTATCAAATAAAAATAATGTTCCATAAAAAATAAAAAATGAAAAAGGCAGCTAGTATAGCTTGTAACTCAAACAACTGTACAAGAACTTTTCCTTAGCCCTTGCCAGGTATCTCAGTTGGTTAGAGCATCACCCCAATGCACCAAGGTTGCAGGTTCAATCCCTGGTCAGGGCACATACAAGAATCAACCAATGAATGCATAAATAAGTGGAACAACAAATCGATGTTCCTCTCCTTCTCTAAAATCAATCAATCAATAAAGGTTTTTAAAGAGCTCTTCCTTAAAAACCACAGTACTTTCAGTGTGTAGAAGTGCTTACATGCAACCTATTTCATCTAACAGAATAATTTAAAAACATGTATTAAAGGGTTAATTTAGTGAAATTAATTTTTATTGTTTCATCCAGAATATTATTTAATAAAATTAGCTTTTTTTATGTTTAACTGTGAGTACGTGGCAGTGAAGAATTCAATGACTAGTACTATAGTTTGGTGTAACTGCTCCAGTTCAATTAAGATGCAGCAGTTTGACCCATCATTGCTTTTGAACCATCAGTCCAAATATCAACACAGTGAAAAAGGAAAATAACTTCTTAATATTATTATGAAAATAGTTTTGATCTTACAGACCCATGACCACACTTTAAGAATCACACTTTAAATACTGACATAAAAAGAAATAGTTCTCCGAAGACCTTTCTTAAGTTATAATAAGGTCTAATAATGACAGTTCAGACTGACTTCCTAACTATATCAAGTCATTCTCATCCTCCTCCTAAAGTGTATCAAACAAGAGGTAAGATGAGGAAAGTGGGGTTTCAAGTGGGAACTATTTTGCCTACGTTCAACAGTAAAACAGCACTGAATATTTGCTGTAGTCTTCTCCAAATCCCGCCTTCTTCCCTGCAAAAAGAAAAGATAAAGCTTCCAAGGGTATTACTCCACAGCTCTAAAAATATTCATAACATTTCTATTTTTAAAAATTATTTGCGACTTCCGGCCAAGATGGAGACCTAGACTGACACGCTTCGTCTCCCTCCACAACTAAGGACTACAACTACCACAAACCCAGAAATAATCAGAAGTTCTAGAAAATAAAGCTACATGGAAGTCCAACATATGAAGTTATAAAGAAGTGGTGCTCATCCGGACGGGTAAGAGGAGTGAAGCCAGGGCGGAGAGGTCAAGCTGTGCTGGCGGCGGCAGCTGCGGTGACGGCGGTGGGACGGCGGTAAGCACAGACACCCGTATTTAAGGGGACGCAAGAAGTGCCTGGGAGCACCCCTAGCTGCAGACCAAACCTGGCAGCTCACGATTCCGACGCCAGGGAAGGCAGAGTCCCATTGCCTCAGACTGTGAGGGCTGGAGAGCGTGGGGATAGAGGAGAAGGCTCCCAGTCTCTCAGCGGAGAGAGAACCGCAGGAATCCATCTTGGACCCCCGCCCCCACACAGAGCACCAGAGTGGTGAGAAGGGCCGCCCGGTAGTGACAAGTGCACGGGGCTCTGCCCCCGATAGCATAGGAGGTGTGACAGCCCCGCCCAGGAGGCAAAAAACTGCCAGGATGGAAGGGCTAATGATAGAGATCCCAATCACGCAGCTGACCGACAGCAAATACATGAATTAATGGACGAACAGATAGATAACCTTTCTGAGGCTCAGTTCAGAGCTATAGTTATAAGACAGCTGACAGAAATAACAGCGGGACTTAATCAAGACAGGGAAGGAATGAAGGCTAGCCCTGCTGAAATGAACAAAAACACATATGAAACAAGTGGTGAGGGGAGGAAAACCAGGGATCAAATCAACAAATCAGAACATAAGGAAGGAACAAACAGTCAACTAGTGCAGAAAAAGGAAACAAAAAATGAGGAAAGTGAGGAGAAGCTCAGAAACCTCTGGGACAACTATAAGAGAGTGAACATCTGAATTATAGGATTGCCAGGAGGTGAAGAAGAACTAGAAATTGAAAAATTATGTGAAAAAATAATGAAGCAAGACTTTCCTAACTTGGGGAAGGAAATAAGACTTACATGTCCAGGAAGCACAGAGAGTTCCAAAAAAACTGGACCCAGGAAGAACCACACCAAGACACATTATAATCAAATTGTCAAAAATTAAAGATAAAAGAGAAAATCTTAAAATCAGCAAGAGAGAAGAAGAGAATTATGTACAAAGGGGTCCCAAGAAGACTATCAGCTGATTTCTCAAAGGAAATCTGCAGGCAAGGGATTGGCAAGAAATATTCAAAGGAATGAAAATCAAAAACCTACAGCCACGATTACTCTATCCAGTGAAGCTGTCATTCAGAATAGAAGGGGAGAGAAAGTGCTTCCAGGACAAAGTAAAACTGAAGGAGTTCATTAGATCCAAACTACTGTTATGTGAGATGCTAAAGGGACTTGTTTAGAAGAAGGACGATCAAAACTATGAATATTAAAATGAAAACTGTATCACAACAACCAACAACAGAAGCGAGGGAATTGAAACAAAGGCAAACTAAGTAGGCAACGAAAGTGGAAAAAGAATTATAGGTATGGGGAACATATAGGGGGGAGGTCAGTGGGGAGGGGGAAGGGGGGAAAGGGAGGGAGATCGTACAGGAATTAAGAAGCATAGTAGGAGGGAGTGGAGCAGACAGGAAGATGTAGAGAAGAACTATATGGACAACCAATAGGCATGGACTAAGGGAGGGGGGACAACTGGAGGGAGGGGGAGTCACTGGGTGGAGGGGAGCAGAGGAAAAAGAAATTGGGACAACTGTAACAGTATAATCAATAAAACATTAAAAATTATTTGCTTTATTAACAACACAATGGCTGAATCAAACAATACAGAAAGCAAATATTATACTTCAATATTCAGATCTTACAGTTTTCTTCCTTCCATCTCTATTTCTGAATCTAGATGGTGTATTTTTAATTTCTTGCTACAGGAAAAAAACAAAGCTAAAGTTAAAAAAAGATCAACCTTAAAAAACAACTCAATTAGGACCATGTGATTTGAAAAGATGCAGAAGGGCCCCCCACATATCTGCCATGAGCTCTGATGTGAAAGAAGGGGCTTGCGGGTTTAAAGAAGGGCCCCCATCCACGATGAGAAGACGCATGACAGAAGGAGCATGTTAGAGGAGCATGATGGAGCAGCAGGTTGTAGCAGCCATGTGAGAAGTAGCTATGTGATTTGTAGTCAGGATTCAGCCATGCGGCCTGGGCTAGTAAGAAAGCGGGCCTGCTGCTGCTTAGATTGCACCTACTCTAGCTGCCTCGGAAGCCACCAAGGACTCTGCCTTGCAGACCTAGACTGTCTCTGGACTCTTGGAACTCGGGATGTATGGAGAGGACTGTGCCTTTCCTGGACTTCACCATGATCCAGTGTAATATGGCACATGCTTTCCTGGACTATTATACGGAGGCTGAGGACAACATACCCCAGATCCTGAAGGAGAGAGCTAACAGATAAGGAATGGGGAATTATTGGGCTTGGTTTTGGTTTACAGCCTTTTTGGGAGTAAGGGAAGTGCTGGACCTATGGATCCAAGGTTGGAATATTATAAACAAAGACCTATTTTTCTCAATATACACACAAAAAAAGAACTCTCAATTAAGGTGCTTTTTCAAATCAGAAGATATGGTTTATATAAAACTCACAAACAAAAGAGAAACAGATTCATAAATACTGAGAACAGACTGATAGTTGTCAGAGGGAGGGCGCAGGGGGCTGTGTGAAAAAGGTAAAGGGATTAAGGAAAAAAAAAAACTCACAGACACAGACAACAATATGGTGATTACCAGAGGGGAGGGAGAGGTAGGAAAGGGTAAAGAGGGGATAAATGGTGATGGAAGGACACTTGACTTGGGGTGATGAATACACAATACACAGATGATATATTATAGAGCTGTACCTATGAAACATATTTTATTAAACAATGTCATCCCAATAATTTCAAATTAAAAAATGGTTTATATAATTTTCTTCATCCCTGTCTTACAACTTATTTGTTCTTCCTTAGTCTAGTTTACCTAAATAACTTTTTATAGGCCTATTTCTCTGCATTACTGCTCTCAATACATACAATGTACAATTCTATGCATTTGTCTGTCCAACTAGATTACTCTGTCTTGTTTTTAAATATACTTATTAATACCTAAAATATTTGGCTCACAAAAAGTGTTTATTAAACTAAAACTATAAATTTTCTTTAAATCTGATGAAACATCCTTATTTTATCATCTTCTCTATGCACCCAGATTGATATCAATTTTTTTTCCATGGATTAGGTATCACTTTCTCCTTTGGTCAAAATAGGAAAAGCATGTCTAGAAATTAAGAAAGAGTGAAAATAGGGCATATCATGACAGTAAGAATATGGCAGTCAGTTAGGTATCCAGAACACAAAAATAACTGGAGTCTTTTATCTAGTGACAGACTGACTGGTTTTCATTACAAGGCAACAGTTTCTAATTTTCCTGCCTTTGGCCTTCTGTAACAAATATCAACTTTTTAATCTGGTTCACTCTTTGGAAAGACCAATTGTGCAACTTTCCTGAGAAGAGTACACAATTACAAGATAAGAATTGACTCTATACTTGAAATAACAATCTGAACAAGCCTTCACATCTTTTGATAGCTCCATTAAAATCCTAAAGATAACAACAAAGTCAAATAAAGCTAAGGAAAAAAGGGGAACTTACCACCAAACAAAGGTTCTGGTTCCACCAATATTTCCTGCTTTTGAGGAATTGGGGCACGAACTTCTTCTCTATTCAAAAAAAGTGGGAAAATACCAAAATGAAAACTGTTTTTACTACCTGTTCTCTCTGTAACTATTGTGAATACATTCAAATTTATAAGCAAAATGAACACCAGACTACTGACTTTCAGGAACCACAGTGATAAATAACGTTAGATGGTTTCCATGTAGAGATCAATTAGAGTAAAGTACATGATAATTAAAATGGTTTATAAAGAAAAGAACAAAGTATTTCCCCTTTCAAGTTCACTGCCCTAAATTCTTAAAAAAAAAAAAAAAATGGGGGAAAGGGATAAAAAATATCAGGCCATGGCTAGAATGTCATCCTAATACACCTGAGTAGGTTTCATCCTCGCTCAGGACACATACAAGAATCAACTAATGGCCCAGGTTGGTGTGGCTCAGTTGGTTGGACATCGTCCCCAAAACTAAAAGGTCACTGGTTCAATTCCCAGTCAGGACACATGCCTCACTTGGAGGTTTGATCCCCAGTAGGGCACATATGAAAGGCACCCAATCGATGTTTCTCTTTCACATCAATGTTTCTCTCCCTCTCCTTCTCACTCCCTTCCCCTTTCTCTAAAATGAAAAATGAAAAAAAAAGAGAATCTACCAATAAACGCATATATAAGTGGAAAAACAAATCAATGTTCATCTCTCTCCCTCTCTAAAAATCAATAAACATTTTTAAATAAAAATTTTATATATCAGACAAAAAAACAGAAAAATATCGGCTTAATAAGAGCACTATTACTACCCCAACAAATAAATAAATTACACATATATATTAAAATAAGTTTAACTGAACATGAAGTGAATTTTATGCTAGTTATGAAAATGGTTATAACATAGGTATTACCCTGGATTATTTATTAAATACACCCTACCACATATAGAACAGAAAAAGTAACTACTTACTTACTTACTTATTTTTACAGAGAGGGGAAGAGACTGAGAAAGAGAAGGAGAGAAACATCAATCAGTTACCTCTCACATGCCCCCCACTGAGGACCTGGCAGGCAACCAAGCACATGTCCTGACTAGGAATCAAATCTGTGACTTTCCAGTTTGCATGACAATGCCCAATCCACTTAGCCACACCAGTCAGGCAATTACTCATCTTTCAAAAGCCTATTAACTCTTCAGAGTTTACCTCTAGAGAGTTTACTAATAATCCATCTCCTCCAGTAAAAAACAAAAACAAACAAAAAAAACCTCATTTCAATATACTGTAAAAACTGTGTATGGTCCAGCCTTGGCTGGTGTGGCTCAGTGCATTGAGTGCAGGACTGTGAACCAAAGGGTCTCCAGTTCGATTCCCAGTCAGGGCACATGCCTGCATTGTGGGCCAGGTCCCTGGTGAGGGGTGTGTGAGAGGCAAACACGCATTGGTGTTTCTCTTTCTCCCTCCCTTCCCCTAAGAATAAATAAATGAAATCTTTAAAAAAAAAAAAAAGGGTGCAGCATTGGTGGTTTAGTGGTGAGCATAGCTGCCTTCGATTCCAGGCCAATGATAAATAAATAAATAAAGGTGTATGTTCCTTTAAATATCAATTTTATAATTTTAACTCAAATATTAAATTCTAATTGATGTTCATAGTAAATAATAAATTCCAAATTTATTATCTTCCTGCTTATAATGTTAATTTAAGTTAGGCCCTATGTTTTTCATTCAGATGTTTGTAATAGTAATAACTGAACTTAAGGCCCTGTTTTTTGAAATCTAAGAGTCAGAACTCCAAAATATACTTTATGAAATAAAATACATTCATTTATCAGCAAGAACTAACATCCAGTAATCAAATAACTAGACAAAGAAATATACAATAAGCCAATGACTGAAGGATAAAAAATAATTCAAAATTATATTAAATACTCTTTCTCACTCGGTATCAGTCCAGTCACTGCTTAAACACAGAATTTCAATAATCTGAAGCTACAGACAATGTGTCTGTAAGAGGAAGCTCTATTAATCCTCTTTCATCAAAGAAAAATAAGTCATTATCTTAAGAAAACTAAGAATTTAAAAGCTATCTTTTACTTGAATAAATCTTTCTATTATTGGTATACCTCACTTTTACCTATACAGAAAGGATTATTACATTATTTGAGGGTATCTTTTCCAAGATTTTTAACTACCTAACAAGATGGAAGAATGAAACAAAAAGTAAAGAGTGAAAATTATAGTTTAGAAATTAAGAGCCACTTTTAAATGTTAACTAATTAGAAATACAAATAATCTTAAGTCAAATTATAATGTAATTCAGGCCCTGACCGGTGTGGCTTAGTTAGCTGGGCACTGTCCCACAAAGGGAAAGGTAGTGGGTTCGATTCCTGGTCAGGGTACACGCCTGGATTTCAGGTTCCGTCCCCAGTTGAGGCATGTACGAGAGGCAACCAATGTTTCTTTCTCACATCAATGTTTCTCTCCCTCTTGTTCTTCCTCCCTTCCCCTCTCTCTAAAAATAAATAAAATCTTTAAATAAATTAAAATCTGCCCTGGCTGGTGTGGCTCAGTGGATTAAGTGCCAGCCTGCAACACCAAAGGTCACCAGTTTGATTCCTTGCCAAGGCACATGCTTGGCTGGTGAGTCAGTTTCCCATTTCAGCATGTGCAAGAGGCAACTGATTGATGTATTTTTCACACATCATCGATGTATCTCTTACACATCAATGTTTCTCTCTCTCTCTCATTCTCCCTCCCTTCCCCTCTCTCTAAAAGTAAATAACTAAATAATAAAGTAAAATAAAAAAAATTAAAAATTGTAATTAATTCAGTAGGGAAAGATATTCATTTATCAAAGCTATTTTTAAACACAATTAAGAAAACATGTTTTATACAGTGTGGACAGATAGGTTCTCCCAAATCTGCTGTGAATACCTGTTATTCAAGTTTCTGTAAACTAAATCATGTTTTCATAATTATTTACATGCTAGGTTGAGAGAGAAAGGGATATCACACCTGAAATACATGGCCAACATTGACAGGAAAAACTTTACAAAATGTTAAGAACGATCTCTGAAATTCATGCTTTATATGGAAACAGTATTACTTTAGAATCTGGAACTATATCAGTAAAAGAGGCAAGAGTGTCCTGAATGTTACTGGCCTCTTAAATCTATGTCTGATTTTGTAAAAATAAAATCCATGTGTTTTGCCTATCCCTATTTAAGGCGATTTCTCTATTTTGTATCTCATGTTAAAAACACTGAGTGATAAAGGACTATTGAGTATTAAAGTCTTATTTAAGGATCTTTTAAATTGTCTTTATTTTAACCAAAAACAATCAACGGTTTTCCTTCAAGTAATGTTCATTTCTAATATTTTACAAAGACTGTTGGAACTTTGCACAAAAGGTATTCATTTCAAATTCTCATTGGTATCAGATGTAAAGGGTAAAAAAGAACATATCTGTTTACCATTTATTACTATTCTCAATATAGTACAATTCCATATACTGAAGGTGCTTCTAAATAATTAACTACATGTAACTATTTAAGTTATAAAGGACTAGAATTATTTTTCAAAAATATTTCATGGCAAGGTTTGCAAGTTTAACCCCTCTCAGGACACATACAGGAATCAGTCAATGAATGCATGAATAAATGGAACAACTTAATCAATGTTTCTCTCTCCTTCTCTCCCTTCCTCTCTCTAAAATCAATTAAAAATTTTTTTTCATGACAATGTAAGAAAATCTAGCATTGGGAAATCTTAGCTTTACTGGGCTTCACTTCCATATGTGCTATTTAGTTGCTGTGTAGCTTGGGAAAATAGCTATGCCTCCACTTCTTCATCTGTAAAATGTGGTTAATAACCCCATCCTACGGGGTTCTTTTGAGGATTAAATAACAGACATGACAGTGCCTTAGAGAATTTAAAGTATGTAAGTATAAAAATTTCAAATTGCCTCCTTTTCAGATGCTTTCAACTTATATATTTTTTCCAAAAACAGAGAATTAACCTGATAAAAATGCAACTACTTGATTTAGGCAGGAGGTTGCTCCTAACAAGAAATAATAAATGCATACTCTGTGTGTGGTCTAACAGTAGAGACACTTGCTGAACTGGTACTGGGCTCTTCAGCGATTCCACCACCATCCAAAAACATTGTGACTGCCATCTCCAGATTATTGTTGCAGGCTTCAAGCATATGTTTCCCTACGCTTTCATTTGCACCTGAAATACAGAAAAAAAAAGGGAAATATAACTTTAAAATGACACCTTCTTATATTCAGTTCTTATCGGAATACAGAATTCCCAAGCAAATTAATACATTTTCCCTTTAAGAATGAATTACTCTAGGCCTGGCCTGAGTAGCTTAGCTTGTGTCATCCTGATATGCCAAGGTTGTGGGTTTGATCCCCAGTCAGGGCAGGGCACATACAAGAAGCAACCATGAACGCATAAGTGAAACAACAAATTAATGTTTCTCTCTCTCTCTCTCTCCTTTCCTCTCTCTCTAAAAAAATCAATTAATAAAAAAGACGTACTTAAAAAAAAACTAAACTACACTGTTGGTATAATATATTTACTAAGCTAGAAAACAAAATAGCAGATTAAAAATAGTAATCTTCCTTCATAATAAAAAATACTAAATAAAGCATTTATTTGACATTTCTTTACATCGACCAACTATATATTAATAAACCAAAAAAAGATAATGAAAATTGAAGACTACATTCTAGAAAGTTGGATACTGTAAGAAAGAATGCATTTCAGTTAACATTTCATTTCTATTAAAAAGAAAGTATTTTTCATAACAGTGAGAGAGAGGTGAGATAGAACATTTCTGTCAAAGATATAACTAAGTCAAAACCTGGCAAGAAATGTTAATCTTCATCATTTAAAACTGCCCCTATTACACACTTACACATTTGTAAAACCAGCACAATTTGTTAGGCAATATAAATTAGTAAAGCCTTTTAGGAAAACAATTTTATAGCATGTATCAAGAAACAAAAATACTCATTCCTTTTTTGACCCAGTAATTTGGGCTTCTAGTCAAAAGAAGACCTATTTTTTATTATTTACTCTACATAAAATAATACATGCATAAACACGTCCATATACATATCCAGTATAACTTCAGTTAATATGAAAAACTGAAAACATAAATATCCAATAGTAGAATCTGAATTATAGAATCTATTTGATGAAACATTTTGTGGTCATTAAAAAGTACCACAGGTTTTCCTTTCGGGATGACTTCCCTTCCACCTGAATAAGTCCTTACAATCCGCTTCATTGAGGTCTTTTGGTTGTGTGTGGATTTTTTTTGTGGGGGCAGAGGAGTGGGAGTAGACAATTTTACTGAATATGTGTTCTCGTTTTTTAAGGCTGACAGCTATTTTCTCTCAGTACATTGAAGATAGCATTCCAATGTCCTCTGGGTTCTGTTGTTGCTGCTGGGAAATCAGACGCTAAAGAAAAACATTTGTATAGCAGTCTGCTGTTCCGCTCTTCTCTGTCTCTGGTCTTCTGCAGTTTCACTCTAATTTGTCAGGGCTTATTTTATTTGTCCTCCTTGGGATTCACTGGACTTCCCACCATATGTAGGAACTGTTTTTTGTTTTTTTTTTTTGAAGATTTTACTTATTTATTTTTAGAGAGAAGTAAAAGAAGGGAGAAAGACAGAGAGAGAAACATCAATTGGCTGCGTCCTGTACACACCCCAACTGGGAACCCAACCCACAATCCAGGCATGTGCCCTGACCGGGAATTGAACTGGTGACCTTTTGCTTTGTAGGATGAATCCCAGCCAACTGGTCAAGGCCTTTTTATTTTTTTAATCTTCACCCAAGGATATGTTTTTTATTGATTTTAAAGAGAGAAAAAGGGAAAGAGGGAGAGAGGAAAATCAATGTGAGAGAGAAACATCGATCAGTGGCCTCCCATATGTGCCCCAACCAGGGATCGAACCGGCAACCACACCAACCAACTGAGCCAACCTAGCCAGGGCAAGAACTGTTTTATCAATTCTTAAAAATTCCCAGCCTTTTCTATTCAACAATTACCTTACTCATCCAGTCAACTTTTCTTTCTGAAACTCCAATTAGATGTAGATTACAACTCCTCACTCTAAGGCTGTGCTAATCTGTTTTTTATCTGCTCACTGAGCTTTTAATTTCAGTTAATTTTTATATAACTAGAAGTTCTATTTTTTATTTTTTTCTAATCTACTTGATCATGATTCAGATACCCTTACTTCATACTCACATTTCAATACCAATTACACTTATTGGAGTTACTAAGACAAAATATAAACCTGCAGTCTCTAGGGGTCATTGTCTTGTTTCTGGGGGCTCCTGCTTACTGTCCCATGGATTTTCATGCATTTTGTGATTTTTTTTTAACATGTGCCTTTGATGTTTAATCTGTAGATTTTTGAATCCTGGGTTGAAGGTATATTCCTCAGAGGATATGATTTGATAGATTTGTAAGGCACCTGTAGGCACTACCAAATAGGGACCATTTCAAATACATTCTCAGCCACATGGGAAATGTTACCCTGTATGGACTGTTACAAATCCTCAGTGAAGACATCTCCTGTCACTCATTCCCCAAATACCAAGGTTGAAACAATAAAGTCTCAACCTCATGAAGGCGCAGAGATCTTCTTTCAGACTCCTTTCCTTAGGAAGGCCACACAGGCTCTGTTTACTGTTTCTTGTACCCTAGCACTATCAGAAAAGGTCAACTCAATCCAGTTTGGGCAGATTCCACCAGGGTGAAGGTTTGCTTTAAATACAGCTAACATCTACATTCCCAATTTCATTTCAGTTTTAGTCTCTGTGTAGTCCTTACTTTCTTGCCAGCCCAATGATACATTTTGAAAATAATTATTAAATACACATTTTACTCAGGATTTTTTTTTTTCAGCAGGAGGGTTATCTATGATATCTCTCTAGTTTAGTCCTACTCCAGGAAGGGAAGTGCTGACTCTACTCTTAATATCTTTCATGTGTTTTCTCTACTACAAGCTCCAAGGCTTTAAAGCAAGCCCTTAATATGTCTTACTTGTATTACTACACTAGGCACCTAACTGATCATCATTCTATCTTCCACCAGATTGCTGAGGTTATGTTCTAAAATACAAGTCTGATTGTATCACACCTCAGTTTAAATTCTTTAATGACTTTCTGACACCTACAAAGTCCTTATAATCTGGAAAGTCCTTTGTGATCAGGTCTCAGTTTATCTCTCTGGCTTTACCTCTCCTCTCCCCCATCCTACACAATTCTGTACAGTCATACTGCATTACATGCTTGGAATATCCTTATCCTCCTTATCCCCCTCTTCTACGTCATCTGGTTGATACATGCTCAAGAATCGCCCTAAATGTTACCATGTCAATTGATTTGCTACGCATTCTCTACACTACTTCCCAAAATTCCTACCCCTCTGACACTCTCTGTAATATAAATACGGATATACTACTAAGCAGTAAATGTTGGTTTACTTTCTGGCTCCTCCAAAAGAGAAGCTTCTTATTTAATTAAATTTAATTTATTTTAATTTTTTCCATCAGCTATACCCTCTTCCATCTTCACCTCGCCCTGAAATCACCATGCTGTTGTCCGTACCCATTAGTTCTAATGCAGGGATTGGTTTTTGTCTTGGTTTCCCCAATATCTAGCATGTCTGCTTTGCATGGGATCAATGTCTAATAACCTGACTTAGAGATACCTCATAGTACTTCAGCTCACCAGTTATTACACCAGGGAAGGGCCAGGCTTTGGTCAAAACAACTCTTCTATATCCTTTGAATTTTATACTGTGTGCATATATTCATGTTTTAAATTTTATTTATAAAGCAATATGGTTATTCTGCATAAATCACAAACAGTAAATCGGTACTTGGGATAAATTAAGATAAAATTTCCAATGAGAACATCACATACAAATTTTAAAAGTGCTGCAACTCAATGTAAAATGAAAATCATATGCTCCAAAAAACTCACAGATGACAGAGTAGCTACAGCTTTGTCAAATATCTGAAAAAGACATATACCTATGATGCCAGTGAACAAAAGTATTTAATGAAATGAGTGGGAAAAAAGCATTAATATACAATATTAGGGTTTAATGTGAAATCAATAAAACAATATATCTCAAAAAAAGCATCAGTTCATTTCACTTAAATCTCTAGAAATTTACATACTTGTGTTGGACAAAATTTTAGGGGAACTGTATAAATATAGAATTCCTTTTACTTAAGGTTTGCCTTATATCTGGGTATACAAATCCAGAAAAAGCCCAACCACTGTTAATATAATGAGAGTGGTTCACACAATACCGATATAACCTGGCAAACAAGGAGAGCAGACTGGAATGTGCATGCATGAACAATGATGACTTCACTGTACCTGTCAGTGGGGGCGGTAGATGCCATTGAATTGAGTAAGCAAGTGTGCTGTGTGGCCATCATCTTCAGAATGAACCAGTAAAACAACGAATTTGCATCGAATTTTGCTTTAAGCTTGAACATCCTTCCACAGAAACTATTTGGGTGATTCAGAAGGCCCCAGTTATGAGCAACTGGTGATTGGCAGCTTCATCACCACAACGCACCCACTCATGCCTCACATCTCTCATGCAGTTTTTTGGTGAAACATCAAATCACCCGGGTGACTCAGTGCCCCCACAGCCCAGATTTGGTGCCCTGCGACTTCTGGCGTTTTCCAAAACTAAAATCACCTTTTAAAGGGAAGAGATTCAGGAAAATACCAACAGACAGCTGATGGCAATTGGGAGAACTGTGTGAGATCCCAAAGTGCCTCCTTTGAAGGGGACTGAGGCATCATTATCCTTTGTACAATGTTTCTTGTATCCTCTTCAATAAATAGTTCTATTTTTCATAGTACATGGCTGGATACTTCCTGAACAGACCTCGTACATAGTAATTTACATAGGGCCAAGATTATTTTTTCCTTTAAAGGGACTACACATGATAAGTTACATTAAATTGTGGGCCAGGTCCCCAGCTGGGGGTATACAAGAGGCAACCAATCGATGTTTCTCTAGCACATCAATGTTCTTCTCCCTCTCTTTCTTCCACCCTACCCCTCCTCTAAAAATAAATTTTTTAAAAAAAGAAATCTCAGAAACAAATGCAAACTTTTTGAGGGTGTAAAAATTAATAAAGGAAAACTTCACTAAAATGGAATTGGGAAGCCAGAATGCAGAGCTCTCACAGAGTACCATTTCATGTTAACTACTCCATGTCTACTCCAATTCGATTACAGACCCCAACAAAAGAAATCTTCAGCCCTGGTTGGTATGGTTTGGTGGATTGAGCACCAGCTATGAGCCAAAACGTTGCTGGTTCAATTCCCAGTCAATTCCCAGTCAGGGCACATGCCTGGGTTGTGGGCCAGGTCCTCAGTCGGGTGCATGCAAGAGCCAACTGATCGATGTTTCTGTTGCACACTGATGCTTCTTTCCCTCGCTTCCCCAGTCTCTAAAAATAAATAAAATAAGTCTTCAACAGGAAAAAATGAATTACAGGTCCCAATAAGATGTGCACTGCATCTCCTACAAGAAATCAATTACCACAGCAACTCTGCCAATGACAAAACTTCGTGTCCTTGAACTGTCATCTGCCTGAACCGTTATTTATTGCTTTTCTCCAATGGTCTTTCAAAACAACTCCTCCATCTTTCTCCTTTTTCTCCATAACTTTTCTCTCCTTTGTTTGTTGGACTTGCCTGTGGCTTTTGCTATAACTTGCTTGTCCCAAATTGCAACTCTTTGCTGTTCCTGAATAAAGTCATTTTTGCTAGTGAAATATTTTATTTTTAAGGTCAACAAAGGGAAGGAGGAATTCACATATCACAATAACCAACTTTATGTGAGGTAATTAAATATAAACTCTTGAGGCAAAAGCAACAAAAATTTAATGAATAATTTCAAGATCTGTGTGCTTCCTTATTATTTCTCAGAAAACCCAAGGCTTTCATTGCTTCCGTAATATCTTTATACCATGTCCAGTTATACTGTGCCCTATTATTATACTTCTTAAAAGCTAGTCTAAATGTTCAGTGTCTATTGTAAACCACCATTTTAATTTACTTATCTACACAGCAGCTTCTCAAAGTTAAAAGGTCTCTACTCTGGTAGTTTGTGGCAAAACCAAAGACAACACTTTTAGAGAGAGGCCCAAGAAGCAAAGTACACCATTCACTTTCTTAAATAAAGGCAAATTATCTAAGCCATCTTTGCTTATATAATCAGTCATTCTTAGTGTATCACTTGCATCACTTAGTATATCATTTTAGAAACAGAAGATAACTGAAAGATAATTAAAGGTACCAGTGGTTCTTAAGGTCCAGAAGTAGTAGAGACATTTTGTAATGTGAAAGACCATTTTTGGTGTTTCATGAATTGAGGGTGGGGGGTATTACTGGCACTCAGTGGAGAGAAGCTTAGGGATGCTATAGTAGTTTGAAAAATGACCCCCTTCCCCCAAAGAATGCATGTGCCTTCATTACAGACTTCTGGCCTCCAAAACTATGACAAATGTGTATTAAACCATGCATGCAGTTTGTGGTAATTTGTTACAGCAGCCACAAAAAACTAACACAAGTCCTAAATCTTCTGCAATGGATGAAAGTCTTATACAACAAAAAGCTGTCCTAGCCAAGATATCAGTAACACTCCCACTGAGCTAAACAGAGGAATACAAGGAAGTGAAGGTTAACTGAGAGAACAGAGGAAAAGGAATTCTAAATGATATAGGGGGAAAGAACAGTGAGAGTTACAAGGTTCATCTATATCCTAAAAGGTAATAACAATTTTTGATGGGTCAGTTGAAAAAATTTGAACTTCTATCTTATTATATTCAGAACAAAGAACATATCTTTTTAAGGGATGAAGGCTAATAAAATAAGTTTGCAGATTTAAACTATCTGGAAACTTGCTTAAATGGGCTTATTTTGAGGTCCCAATATTGCAGGTAGCAACAGGATAGCTTAATCTAACCCAGTGTTCTTAGTTTGTTCAGACTGCTGTAATAAAAATACTGTAGAATGGATGGTTGAGACATCAAACATTTATTTTTCACCGTTCTGGAAACTGGAGAGTCCAAGATAAAGGCTCCAACAAATCTGGTGTGTGGTACAGGCCCCTTCCTGCTTCATACACAACCATCTTCTCATTTGTTCTCACATGGCAGAGAGACAAGAGAACTCTCTGGGTGCTATTTTTTTAAGGACACTAAACAGAGATCATGTGAGCTCTACTCTCATGACCTAATCCCCTCCCAAAAGCCTCCACCTCCTGATACCATCACATTAGAATTTTTATTTTTATTTTTATTTACTGATTTGAGAGAGATTGAGAGAGGGAGGAAGGGAGGGAGGGAGAGACAGAGGGAGAGAGAAAATCGATTTGCTGTTCCACTTATTTGGTTGTTTCTTCTATGTCCCCTGGCCAGTGATTAAACTGCAACCTTGGCGTATCAGGACGATACAGAAAACAGCCCAAAACCTGTAGCAAAGACCATGTCTCCACTACAACTGAAAGAAAGAACCAATATTTAGTAGTACCTTATGCCTAGCCTCTACACTACTTTCAGTGCCAAAAGGACAGTCTCTTCACTTACCATCAAGGAACCAAAGTATAGCAGTCACAGAATTGGAAAGAAGGAAGAAAGGGAAAAAGTCCCTCTACAGACCCCTTCTTGGCCCAGAGGGATAGAAGAAGTTACTTTTTGTGTGTCCCTACATTTCCCCCCAAAATGATAACAGTAAGCCAGACTGCCCCTTAAGGAAATAGGAGTGTGTGAGAGTTGTAAGAAATAAAGTGAAAGTTTAACCTCATCAGTCTCCCATCCTGGAGTTGTTAAGCACTCAAGAATAGAAAACATTAAAAGAAAGCAAAACCTTATATGCAGAAAACTAAATTTATTAAGTACAAGAGGATGAAATGATTAAACAAAGCTATTTTCTGTTGGATCAACAGAAGGAGCCTCTAGGGAGGGAAGTAGTAACGTGGAGAAAAATGCATGGATTTGGGAGTCAAGATACCAGCATTCTAGTCCCTGTTTCCCTGTTGCACAATTAACTAGACCAGTGAAGAATAACTATCCATTATTAGCCTGTGACAAGATAAAAAGAAACTCCAGTGTAAAAATTTAGAAACTTTTACAGCAATTTGATAGAGTAATCTTAATGCCTGTTGAATCTGATAATTAAAAGTTGAGGCTTTAAAGATTTATGGATGGCAAATTATCATATGAAAAAATGACCAATATCATTACTCACTAGGGAAATGCTAATTAAAACCACAATGCCATACCATTACACACCTATTGAATGGCTACAAAAAATTTTTAAACACCAAATGGGCAACTGGAACTCATACATTGCTGATGGGAATGCAAAATGGTAGTACTGACTTTGGAAAACTGGCAATTTTTTAGTTATACACCTATCATATGATCCAATAATCCCATTCATATGTACTTATCCAAAGGGAGATAAAACACACTTATACACTAATGTTTTTAGTAGCTTTATTTATAATCCTCCAAACTGGAAACGAAACAATTAGCCTATCGTTTAATGAATGGATAAACGAAGTGCAGTATATCCATACAACGGTATACTATTCACCAAGAAAAAGGAAAACTACTCATACCACAACATGAATGAATTTCAAATACAGTAAGTTAAGTGAAAGAAACCAGACTCAAAAGCTAAACACTGTGCTTCATTCATCTCACATCTGAAAAAGAAAAACTATTAATAGACAAAAAAAATGAGGCTACAGGTAGGGGAAGGAGTTGAGTAAAAAGGGGCAGGAGGAATTTTTTGAGAATGATAGAACTGTTGTACAGCTTGCAGTTACATGATTGTACGTGCTTATCAAACCTCGTAAGTATATACCAAAAAGGTAATTTTTTTAAAGTATATTTTATTGATTATATTGTTACAATAGTTCCCAAAAAGGTAGATTTTATTGTATGCATATTATACCTTAATTTTTAAAGATTTGGGCTTATATTTATAGTTACTTTATTTCACTTTCAAGCAATTAATTTTAATTGTTTTTAATGAAAGTTTTGGTCCATGTGATTGAGTTTTATTTAAAAATCTTTATTGATTGACTTTCAGAAAGAGAGAGGAGAGAGAAAAAGTAATACTGATCTGTTGTTCCATTATTTATGCATTCATTGGTTGATTATTTTATGTGCCCTAACCAGGGATCAAACCCTCAACCTTGGCGTAGCAGGACAATGCTCTAACCAACTGAGCTACTTGCATAGGGCCTTGAATTTTTTTTTTAAAGGTCCTTTCCTACAAATAAGTTTGAGAAGTACTATCCTAAGTCACTTTTCTTCTCTGGGCCTTCAATTTCTCATTTGATTAACTCAAAAATGAGTCGAGATAGTTTCTAAGAAATCATCTAGCTCTAACCAAAACAAAAAACAAAAAACATACATGTATACATATATATGAATATTCATGATTTCTGGTTTCCTAAAATGCCTACATATTTGAGATATTTTTGTAATGCTGATGTTGGAAGTACCATCACACTCTCCTGGTCTTCCTCCTTCTTTGGTTTATCTTTGCAGTCTGTCAGATGTTAATATTCCTTTAGCTTTGTATTCTGGAGCCTAATATTACCTCACTACACTCTCCCCTGGCAAGTGGCCATCCACTTATAAAGTTTCAACAGCCATCAATATGACTGGCTCCTCAGATGTTACTCCTCTTTCCAGACCCAAATATTTATTTGCTTATTGAACAGCTCCAATTAGAAGTTCCACAGGCAGCAACTAACCTAACAATGAACTAATCATCTTCTCCCCACCCACACTTCTACTATCCCACACCTTCACAAACAGCAGCATTATGTACCTAGATGTCCAAAATAGAATCCTAAGCTTCATTCTAACTCCTCTAAATTCTTCCTGTATCTTTCAGAGACCACTTCTCTACCACTTACTTATTTCAGGACACCAGCTGTCTATGCTGGACTAATGCAACAGTCTTCTATTGATTTCTATGCCTGCTTCTTCTCCACTATGGCCAAATAGCTGTTTCTTAAAAATCCAAATCTGATTATGTCACTCCACTAATTAAAGCTTCGATTCCCACTACACTCAGAATAAATTCAAGATTTTTCTAACATGGGTTACAAGGCCCTTCCTAATCTGACACTCAATCTATTCAGATCCATTTATTGCATCTCCCACCAGCTATGCTCTATTCATTTGGAATGATCAATTCCCTAAACCTATCGTCTTTGCTTTGTTGTCTCTGTATGTGCATGTCTGTCCCTACCTCCTCCAGGCCTTTGCATATATCCTTCCTCTCTCCTCTAGGTTTTAGCTAAGTAATTATTTCTTCTGGGAAGCCTTTCTCTACCACACACTTTTGTGCTCCGTAATACATTTTCCCACTGTATTACAATACCGATATATGTGGCTGTATTCCCGTTAAACTTTAAGCTTTTGAGGACATACACCCTGTCCTCAAAGCATTATTCCCTGGATCTGAACAATGCCTGGCACATAGCAATCTATAGATAAATACTGAATTTATTAGAAAGATTAATTCACAACTCAAAAAAATTATCTCCCTAAGTTTCTGTTCAAATGTCATTATCACCTTTTGAAATAGTCCTTAAAATTCCAAGTTTTCTTTTGCTATCTAGAACACCTGCAACTACCTTTCCTCAGAGAGAAATTAAACATATGTTAATAATAGCAACCCAAGAGAAATGCATTGTTAAAAAAAAAAAAAAAAGACTATGAATGGAAATCAGCCACAAAACCAAATAGTACACATACCAGTTTCTAATTTCTATAACAAATATGCATTCATTCAACAACTTTAGAGAAATATTAAACTAAGGTCTCTTACAACTGAGGTTCTATACTTTCATTAAGTACATGAATACTTTCTATGCACAAAGCTTTAGAACCTTATACTAGCAAGCCCTTGTCTTCTCAGAGTACTTTCTATTCCCTCATATTCTGTCCTGAACTTCTGATTGCCTGTTTATTTTGACCATTTCGAAAGTATCTATGTATCTCTTATCAAGAATTAGTCTGATTACATCTATACATTTTGTATATATATGGCTGGATGTCAGCCCAAGTTGGTATTAATGGGTAATGCCATAGTTCAAAACATTTTAAATTGTACTTCTGGAATTACCATCAGACCCAGCAGCACATTCTTTCCTCATATTTTGAGAATTGATAAGACCTTTTTTTAGATGATTTTTGATTTTTATTTAAATTAAATTTGTTGGAGTGATATTGGTTAATAAGATCAAATAGGTTTTCAAATATACACTTCTACGATACATGATCTGTATATTGCACTGTCAGCATTCAAGGCCATGTATGATGAACATCAAGGGAGATCAAACAGTAATATAAAATGTAGAATACTATGAAGTAAGAGGACTGGTTTTCAATGTAACTTCAAATGATTCTAACGGAGTCCATGGTAAAGGTATATAACTTCTCAATGTGATTGCTTCAAAAACCATCATTTCCCTTGCCTACCTGCTTATCAAAGAGCTTGAACATGGAAAAAAAAAGTTTATGATATAATGTTAACTAAAAATTTCAGAATTCTTTAATAAAAAAAGAAAAGAAACTAAATATTTAAAAAACAAAAACACCAAAAAAATTCTGGAATTCTAAATTGTGTATACTATGATCCGCAATGTAAAGAAAAAATTTTTAATACTGTAAACAAGAATTGGAGAATAAAATGTAAAATAAATAATACTGTTGTTGCCCTGGCTGGTATGTATGGCTCAGTTGGTTGGAGCATCGTCCCATAACTAAGGTTACAGGTTCAATTCCCAGTTGGGGGCACATGCCTGGCTTGCGGGTTTGATCCCCAGTCCAGGAGCATATAATCCGGGTCTTAAGAGCGTGTGGTAGGCAACCAGTGGATGCTTCCTCTTTCTCATAGATGTTTCTCTTTCTCCTTTCCTCTCTCTCTAAAAGCAATGAGGGGAAAAAAAAAGAAAAAGTCCTCAGGTGAGGATAAATATATAGTTGTTCTGAGAATGGATTAGTTTTTCCTTTTTTCAGAAGTATTACATGCCCTGACCAGGTGGTTCAGTTGGCTGGAGAACTAGCCACCAAAAGGTTGCAGGTTCCATCCCCAATCAGGGCACATACCCAGGTTGTGGGTTCAATCTCCAGTCAGGGAGTGTGCAGAAAGCTACTGATCAATGTTTCTCACATCAATGTTTCTTTCTCTCTTTCTCTCTCTCTTCCCCCTTTGCCCTCTCCCCCACCCCCTTCCTCTCTCTCTCAAATCAATAAACATATCCTCAGGTAAGAATTTTTTTTAAGTATTTTGTTATAGCTTTTTAATAATTTTTTAAAAATTATAGACATTATTTTATACTCATATCATATATAGATTTATTCTATTTAGTGTGAAATAAGACTTAAAACTCTTTGAATTTTCTATTCTATTTCTAAATGCCACAGAAAAGATTCACGTTTTTAAAAATGCATTGCTTTTACCAGAATTCTGAGCTTCCAGATAAGTAAAATCCAGAAAAGAAAAATTTTTTGAAGTCAGAGCATAAGCTCTTCAGGTGAGTTCAATTCATCCAACAATGAATAAATAAATATCAAATACACTTCTATCATAGATATTACAATTTAAAATATATGTGGACAGAATCCCAAATTTTACTTTTAGGATACATGAGAAAGACAAATGGGGTCAATCATGTTTCTAATAGTTAATCGCTATTTGTTAAAAAAAAAAAAAAAATCAAAAATCATTAGTAGAAATTTATAATACATTAAGAACAATATATAGTATTTTCCCCTTCACAGACTTCCAAATACCATGATCTACTGAGGGTCTCCAACCTGATTCAGAAATAAAGGCCTGTGACCAAGAAGTAAGCCATGTAGATTAGCAGAAAGAAAAAGAATTAAAGCAATTAAGTGAGTCACTTTATCTCACCAAACTCTGGGTTTTGTCTATATCTAATTAAAAACATTGTGCCAATAGAAATAATGTGAGGTTAAAACAATCTGAGTTCCTGAAGGGATGGTAGTTAGCATAAAAACTGAAATTAAACTGGTAGCATCTTAAACCACCTCTACAAGAACCTGAATAAAAAAGATTAATACTCTTCATTATCCGATTCACTACAGACTCTTCTATATAAACATAATCAACAATATTAACTGATATACACAATAATTTTATAATTTTCCCAATAACAATGATCTGCTCAGCCATTGGGAAATGCATGACATCTTTAATATAATAATCTAATCACCAAAGTTTAAAAATATTAAGAAAAGTTATCATTCCACTCCTCATCCCAATTTAATTACAAATTTTACTTTACCAACTTTGACGTGATGTTTCATGCCCAGAAGCTAATGCATCAAACATCTAGCTATTACTGCAGAACAAAAAATAAAACTAGATTTAATTATAAAACAACAAACTTCATACAACCCTCAGTAGTTAAAACAATGTAAAATTTTACTTGCAGGTCTTGCACGTCAAACACTATGTACATAAGAGTGGAACGATCTGCATCTAACAAATTACCAGATAGAGTATGGATTTGCTAAGGAAGGGAACATTCTGTCTGACCTCCTTCCAAAATGACAAACTAGAATGGCAAAATTAAACTCGGCACAAGAAATACTTCTCTCAAATCACTCCACAGAGAACTTCATCATTTGCTCCGCCCTCTAATAACTCATGCAAAAAAAGTTCAGTACCAGCAGAGAGAAACATGTCAGAGAATTCACAGAATGGCTTAGGGCCTTTCCTCCAGGCGGTTGGAGGCTCTGCTTGCGCCCTTCGCAGGAGTCAAAAGGAAAATTAAAACCGAGGGTTTGGTGGACACTGACATCCAGAAACTGATTTTCTTTCAAGAAGTTTCTTTCGCCATCCCTATTTTATCAGCAAGAGGCCGCGGCGCCATGGTCCCTATAATTTTATTATGGGAAGGTGGGAAACGCCATCCAGAATTCCTCCAGGCCTTCCCTATTAAGGTGGGGGATCCCCCTCTTTCTTCTCTTGAAAACCTCAGTCTTTAAGGTGTTCCTCAGCACTCTCCCCTCCCGCTCCCGCTTTCTGGCGGCCTATCCCGCAGGATCTGTGAAGCTGCTGACGAACCCACCAGCTTCGCGGTTAAGGCGGGAGGGCCCGAACACGCCAGGGCACGGCGATGGCTTCGAGGGGCCCAGAAAAGGGAAGGGCAGGCCAGGAACAGGGAGAATGACCTGGCCGACGAATAAAAGAAAAAGAAGGTAAAGGGATGCACGGCACCTTAGGAATGCAAGGAGAAGGGATAATGAGGAAGGAGGAGGGCGGTGGCCCGGGTGAGGCCCCCCCACCCCTCCCGCCCCCAGGTCCCTGGGCCGGTGGGCGCGAATGAGCTCGGCCTGGATCTGAGCTGACAGGGGATGGAGGGTGTCCCTTAACACTTGGAGGAGACGAAGAACAAGGGTTTGGGGTGCGCGCGGGTGGAGGGGGGGCAGTCTACCGCCTGAACCTGGACACCGGACGCGGTCGTCGCCTGTTCCTCAGAAGAGAGGACGGAAGCTGTTGGTAAAGCCCGAGGAAGGAATGCATGAAGGTAAGATGAGGCCTGGGGCAGACGGGCCACCCACTCCAGACCCCATTCTCCACCTTCCGGTAACCGCGTCTCTTACCGGTGATGGCGGTGAACTGCTGAATTAACCCCTTCAGCGCCGAGGACGCCACGGAGCCCCCGTGGGCAGCCATCTTACCGCCGCCACCACTGCTGCCGCCCGCCGCCGCCGCCGCCGCCGCTGCCGCCGAACAACAACACAGACACACTCGGACCGCCCTCCCCCACCTTGCTGCGCAGTCTGCGCAGGCTCATTGACCGTCCCCCAGCTCCGCCCCTCCTGTCTCCCCGCCCCCTGGCCCAGCGACGGTTCGCGCAGGCGTGCTTCTAGACCAGGCGGAGAGCGGTTTCTGCTTCACCCGTTGGGTCTTCGGTTGCTTCCTTCGGCTGCATACTTCTTTGCAAGCTCTAGGGCCCTGCCCTTCAAACTCCAATGCCATTCGGTTTCTGATTGCCGAAGGAAACTTCGGGCTCGGCAGGTAGTAGGCTCTTCGCGTTTAAATTTCACAGACCATACTGCTGCTGCTAGGTTTCTTTTTTTTTTTTCCTTTTTTGCAGCTCTGCTAGGTCCCATCAAAATTCAAATTCTCGCCCTGGCTGTTGTGGCTCAGTGGACTGAGTGTCGGCCTACGAACCAAGTGTTGCTGGTTCGATTCGCAGTCAGGGCGCATGACTAGGTTGCACGTCAGGTTCCCAGTTAGGGGCACAAGTGAGAAGCAACCACACAGTGATGTGTATGTCCCTCTCTTTCTCCTTTCCCCTCTCTCTATAAATTTTTTTTAAAAATCAGTTTAAAAAAAATTAAAATTCTCCATCGTTGCACTGAAGCGCCTTTCGCACCTGCTTCCCAGTCGCTAAACTAATTGCTTGCTGATCTAGTGTTGCAACCCATCTAACAGAATTAAAACACCAGAACCCTTCGCGTCAACAAAGCAGTGGGTGAAGAGTCTGACACATGGCAGGTTTTAATAAACTATTGTTCAATCCACTTTTGTTAAGTTTGTCAGGATATGCCTCCCTTCAAGGTTTCACTTAGTTTTCTCTCAAAACTTGGAAAAGGTGTCATTTACGTAGAAATAAAATGTGTATATGTAAATACGGTAGAGGAAAGAAATGTATAGAAAGGATACCGGAAAGGTGTCCTCAAAAGGATAATGGATGCCCTTAGAAAGGAAAGCGATAGGAGGGACGGTGAAAGTGGACTTTGAGGGGGTGTTTATCCTTTTTTAAAAGATTTTGTTTATTTATTTTTAGAGCGAAGGAAAGGGAGAGAGAATGAGAGGGAGAGAAACATCAATGTGTGGTTGCTTCTTGCTCACCCTCAACTGGGTACCTGGCCCACAAGCCAGGGATGTGCCCTGACTGAGAATCTAACCAGCAACCCTTTGGTTTGCAGGCCAGTTCTCAGTCCACTGAGCCACATCGACCAGGGCTTATCCTTTATTTTTAAACAAAGGTAATATTAGCATTTTACTTAGATAAATGTAAATATTTTTATTTTTTAAAACACAGGGGTACACTCAAATCTGATAATCGCTCACCTTGAGAATAAAGTTAAAGAGACTCAGTTTAGGTTCTAGCCTCCCACCTCCCACCCCCACCCATATATTTTGCATCTACATAGGAAAATGGTCCAATAAAGAATGGGGTAAGTCATCTGGAGAACAGACCCAACCTAAGTCTGTAATGTGCTATTGGGGTGAACAAAGAGATAACCAAATCAAATCAAGGAAACTAGGGTTATGTAGTTTCAGGTAGATATGATTGGTGTATAAGAAAACAGACTCCTGATCAAGGGCATTGTCAGTTAAATGATAAAGATTGGTCCTGGCACCAACTTTCAGGTTGCTGCAGTTCTCTGTGTGGGTTTAGGAATCCCAGGGACCACTCTGGATTTGGGAAGCTGTTGGGTTCACATTGACACAGAGGTGCATAAAAGAAGGGAAACCAGAGCAAGAAACAGTGTAATCTCTTCCTAAAGGCCTCAATCCTACAAGCTGCGTTACTATAGCCAACCATGCAAAATCAGGCTTCAAATAAAATAGTATCATACCACTGACGACAAAAACTAGATGCAGTTATCACTGCACCTCCATTAAATGGAAAGACTAACAATGAGACCTGTAGGTTTATTTCCAAGGTCTTAAAATTTTAAAATATAGTGGTGTGATTTTTTTAGATTAATCTTGTAAAAAAGTGATAAAGATTGTGGCATTTGTGGCATCTGCAACTCTGGAAACATTTTGTAGAAATTTAAAAATAAGCTAAAAAAATGAGGTTGGAAATTAATAATAAAACCTTGAAAAGATTTGGATTATTAAAAATATATATACAAGGCTTTAGAATCACAAAGAAATATATTTAAATACATACTCTATGCTAGATTATGGGAAATGCCTTTTTAAAAAAACATGATTATCAGAAAAGAAACTAAACTACAAAAATTGAATAATGAAAAATTGAAGTTTTATTTTTTACACTTATTTTTTAATGTTTTTATGGAAAATTGAAGTTTTACTATATGACAAAGAGCAAATATCCCAAAACTAAACATCATTTACTACTTGAATTATTTCACTAATTTAAGATTTCATTTTTAATTTCAGTTCTGTTTTTAAGATTTCCTGTCTCAAAGCAATTTATAACATGTTACTGTAACTTAATAGACACAGTAGATGAGCTAAAAAGAGTATTTAAGATAATCTGGTTAAAATTTTATATTTTATTATGGCTCTTCTGCAATTCAAAGAGTTTTTAAGAATTGTTTAGGTCACACAACGATAGGGTAGAGCGTGAAATCCAAATACAGTGGTACTTTGTTACTCGTCGTTAATGTGACTAGTGCTGAAACCAACGAGTACTGAGCAAGCATCAAGGGCTGAAACATTTTTTTCTTGTCAAAATGCAATGAGTAAAAAAAAAAAAAAAAACATGCAATGAGTACAAGGTTTGACGAATTCTGAGGTATAACTGTACCTTAAATCCTAGATACATGTAATTTTAAGTGGCGCTATTTCTTTCGTTTAAAAGAACAAATAATTAGTTTTAAAAATCCATCAATATGCTGTTGACACCAGATATACCTAAATATAAGGATAAGGAAAAGTTGAAAGGAAAAGTAAAGAAGATAAATAGAGGTAGTGTTAAGGAAATGAAAGCTGGAGTAGCTATATTAATTTAAGAAAAAATAGACCTTTTTTAAAAAAACTTTTAAAATGTATTTTTAGAGAGAGAGGAAGGGAAGGAGAAAGAGGGGGAGAGAAACATTGATCAGTTGCCTCTCTTACACACCCCAACTGGGACTGAACCCGCAACCCAACATGTGCTCTGACTGGGGAATCAAACCAGCAATCTTTCGATTGATGGGACAACGCCCAACCAACTGAGCCACACTGGTCAGGATCACTATATAATGAAAAAAAAAAACAATCATCATGAAGTGAAAGAATTGTAAACCTGTATACACTTAACAACATAATCTCAAGTATATATAAAGAAAAATTAATGTTTAAAGAAGAAATATGACAGATATGCAATTATACAAGCCCCTTCTCTCAGGCAAAAGTAGTAAAGATATATAAAATATTCATTTTATTCAAGCACATGTGGAACAAAGTAAAAATTGACTGTAAAGCAAGTCTCAACAAATGTCAAAGAATCAGACCTTCTGTCATGGGATATAATCAACTTGAGTAATCTCACAAAGAAGAGACCAAAGAAATAAATACTCTGACCTTGTTCTTCTCATTCTCTGTCGTTTCCTGTCAGAAATCCCCACTGGCAGAACCCAACCAGAAGACAGAGAATACAGCAGCCCATTGATACAGACTGTACAGTCAGCCTGTTGGGGCAGAGAGAAGAGGAAATGAGTGGATCCAGAGGGGCAAAGGGAAGTTGATAGTCACAAATGGAAAGTGAAAAATATTTAAAACTGAATGGTCATGGAAATACATATCAAAATTTATGGAATTAAGTTTTAACAGTATCTAAAGAAAAAGTATGTAAACTTAAATGCTTATATTAGAAAAGACTGGAGAATGAGTAGCTCAATCAAGAAATTTAAAAAGTGCACTAGGGTTCCATTTTCACCGCATCCTCGCCAGAACATGTTGTTTGTTGATTTGTTGATGGTGGCCATTCTGACTGGTGTGAGGTATTATCTCATTGTGGTTTTTATTTGCATCTCTCTGATGGCTAGTGATGTTGAGCATTCTTTCATATGCCTATGGACCCTCTGTATGTCCTCTTTGGAAAAGTGTTTGTTCAGGTCCTTTGCCCATTTTTTAATTGGGTTGTCTGTCTTCTTGGTGTTTAGTCGTATAAGTTCTTTACATATTTTGGAAATCAGTCCCTTGTCTGAGGTATCATTGGCGAATATATATTCCCATATGGTTGGTTCCCTTTTCATCTTCCTGATGTTTTCTTTTGCTGAGCTAGTGCACTGCTGGTGGGAATGAAGACTGGTGCAGCCACTATGGAAAACAGTATGGAATTTCCTCAAAAAACTAAAAATGGAACTGCCTTTTTAACCAGCAATTCCGTTGCTAGGATTATATCCAAAGAATCCTGAAACACCAATTCAAAAGAACCTATGCACACCTATGGTCATATCAGCACTATTCACAATAGCCAAGTGCTGGAAACAACCTAAGTGTGCCCATCTGTAGATGAGTGGATCAAAAAATTGTAGTACATTCACACAATGGAGTACTATGTAGCAGAAAGAAAGAAGGAACTTCTACCATTTGCAACAACATGGATGGAACTAGAGAGAATTATACTTAGCGAAATAAGCCAGGCAATGAAAGAAAAATACCATATGCTATCACAAACAAACGAGCAAAATTGAACCTGAGGCATGTAAACAAGGAGTAGATTAACAATGACAAGAAGGGAGTGGGGAGTGAGAGAAGGGGATAAGAAGGAGAAAGGTCTAGTCAAAGAACATGTATAAATGACCCATGGACATGGACAACTGGGTGGGGACTGATTGTGGGAGAAGGGGTGGGCAGGATGCAGGAAAGCAATAGGGAAAAAAGTGGGACAACTGTAATAGAAAAACAAGCAACAATTTTTAGTGGGGGAAAATAAAATGAAAGCAAAATAAATTAAATGAACCAGCAAATCCCGCCTCCCCTCCCCCCCAAAAAGCCCTTACATGTAAGAAAGTGAACAAAAGAAAATGTAAAGTATGGAAATGCAATTTTAGTGAATATTAGAAGGACAAGGATTTTCCTTCACACTGTATATTTTTCTCCCTACCTGCTCCCTCCAGAATTTGGCATTCTGAAGAAGTAAGTAATGACATAAGGTTCTATGCATAAAACTAATAATACCAGTTGTTAATAAAGGTTTTGTTGACCAAGACTTTGACAGGAATGTCATGCCTAAAGGAGGCATGCCTCGGCTCTGGTTGTTACCAAAAAGCCCTGAGTAACTGGACTTGACTTTTGAAGGTAATAAAAGCCCATGAGAAAAAAGGCCTGTACCTTGGTTGGTTGTGCACTTCATGGCTATCTTTCCAGGGAAGGAATGAAAATTTCCTGAAAGATAGCTAGAAGGGACCTTAAGGCACAATGGAAAACCTGAAGGACTTGGAAAAGACAGGTGTTTATAGGCCAGGCTGAATGGCAGGTATGTGGCTCAGCTTCTGTGCCCTGAAGGGCAGACTGAAAGTCACCCTAAAGGTTCCTCGTGTAAGTTCCAGCAAAGCAGACGTAAAGATCATATGTGATCATTTGCTACTCTTGTTGTGATTATGCAAATGAACAGGATAAATTTAAAATGGACTTAATGCAGTCCCTTTAATGACAAGGAGGGTAATCTTAAGGAGAAAAATTGTGATTCAAGGAAAATCACAATGCTCAGTGGTAGACTATAAAGTAGTACAGCTGTCTTTAAAGTTTCCATTTAAAGTTTGTTTTCATTTGAAAGTTAAACTAGCCCTGTGACATCATCAAAGATGCTTAATTTACAGGCAAGAAGAATGTCAAGTGCCTTGCAACAGGATGTCTTTCCAATAAGACAGTCTCGCAGATTTAGAGACTGGTTTGTGGGTTATGTTGTATAAATTAACATGTGTATTCAGTTTTCATAGGGCATAAGCCTATGATCTCATTACTTGAGTGATTGTCTGTATGTATAGGCCTCATTTAATCCTGTCTGCATCGCTGCCTCCTGAGAATCAACAGTTTTGCTGAACTAAGTGGCTGGGTTGGTGAAGTATGGGGTGGTCTGTGGGCTTCACTTTAAAACTTGTTTCTCTTTTCTATCCCAATGGCTTGGACAGAAAGGGCCCAGAGTTCTGAGAGGGGGGAAACCTAAAATATTCCCCTCAGACAAACTAAGTATAATGGGCAAAAGGGTTTTGGACAAATGTGATATACCTTGCACATCTTCCTCCAAAGAAGCCTTTTTTTTTTTTCCCTAATGTGGGACATTGAAAAATTAATCCCTGCCTTTTGTCTTCTAGTGGTTCTGGATTGAACGATGCCTTTTAACCCTGTTGCCAAATCTATTGTCCCCAGAATACAACAAGGATGCCAGCCTATTAAACCAAGCATGCCATTGTCCAGGGACTGGAGTCTGCAAGATCCTTCCCCATGTGGGAAGCCACCCTCCCCTCCACACCCCTACTCTTATTAGGGATTTCTGGACCCAAGGGTAGGTAGGACAACAACCATGTCCAGCTTGAAGCGGCTAGAGGAACATGAGACTTTTGCCCATTGTCCTTTATAAGATTATAAAGGGTCTTAAGTCTGAGAGGGGGGAATTGTTACAGAGCAGAGGTCCCCCGCCAAATAAATAAATAAATAAATAAAGTAAAACTACTATATCCAGAAATATCTGAGAGACAGCAAATGAGGGAAATACTGATATAATGCTAAATGCTTATATAGGTGAAAAAAATTTAAAAAGAAGGATAAAGTAACAACAGATTAAACCTAAAGAAATGTGAAGGGGAAAATGCAGAAATCAATAAAAGAAAACAAAATACAAAAGAAAAGATCCATAAAACCAAAAGCTGGTTCTCTGGTAAAATTTAAATCCTTTGACTAATTAGAATAAGAAAAAGAAAAAGACAACACTAAGAATGAAGAAGGGGAGTTAGCAGATATAGCATTGATTTTATAACTAAGAATATTATGAAAAATTTTATGCCAATGAATGAGGAAATAGATAAATGTCAATTTCATGGAAAAATATAATTTACCAAAACTGACTCAACTATGAGTAGACTTATGATGATTAACAAAATTGAATCCACCACATAAATAAACAGCCACACCCAGATTGCTATGAGGAAAAAAGAAAGAAAGAAACAGATGATCCCAAATGTATACAAATTATTTCTGAGAAAGAAACAAAGGGGGAAAATAGCTCCTTCTATGAGGCTAGAATAATGTTAATGTCAAAACCACACAAAACAGTAAATAAAAGTCCAGCCTCATTTAAGGTTACTGAAACAAAAACATTAAACTGAACCAAAATTTAGAAGCCCAGTTACACACATACATATATACATTTATTTTTTAATTGGATTTATCTCTGGAATGCAAGCATAATTTTATAATATAAAGATCCTTAAATGTAATGCACGACTGTAGAACAAATTAAATAAGAGAAACAATTTCATCCATTTGATGAGATACAGAAAAATCAATGATACAATTAATACGCCTTTCACAAAAGAACAAAAAACTCTTAACAATCTAAGTAGAGTAAGAAACTTTTTTAACCTAGAAACTGTATTTACCAAAAACAGAGTAAAAAGCATATTACTTCATAATAAAACATTCTAAGTCAAGAACAAGCCCTGACTGGTGTGGCTCAGTTGGTTGGACCTCATCTTGCCAAGTGAAAGGTCACATATTCAATCCCAGTCAAAACCACATGCCTGTATTGCAGGTTCAGTCCCCAGTGGGGGCAAATACAGGAGACAACTGAGTGGCTTTTCTCTTTCACAGTGATGTTTCACACCCTCTTTCTTTCCCTTTTCCCTTCTCCAAAATATAAATAAAATCTTTTAAAAATAAAGAACAATATAAGTATGAATACTATCACTATTTCTATTAAGCAATATACTAGAAGTCCTAGCTTTAGCAGTAAGATAAGAAAGAATATATAAAATAATTTTAAAAGAAGAACAAAATTATTATACACAGTGGTTATTTACATAGAAAATCTAAGAAAATCAAGAGGCCAATTTTGGAACCATAAAAGAGTTCAGGTATATTTCTGAATATAAAACCAATATACATATTTAAAAACTGTATTCCTAAACATGAGCAGCAAATAGTTTGAAACTAATTTTTTTAAAAATCTCACTCTTGAACTTCTGGTCAACATGGAGGCATGGGTAAACACACTCCGCCTCCTCATGCAACCCTAAAAAGAATTAGAACCAGATCACAAGGACAAATAACAGAACCATAAGAAAATCAAGTTGTATGGATGTCCAACAACCAAAGATGAAAGAAACTACATCCAGATGGGTAGGAGGCGCAGAGTCACAGATGGAGAGGAAAGGTGGTGTGATGTGGAGAGGGGGTGGTAGCAGCATAACGGATGGTCCCATATTTACACATGGTAGATCAAAATCAGGAGGAATACCTTGGGAGCAAGCAATCCCAGCCTCAGGCCAAATCGCACAGCCCAGGGTTCAGCTCTGGAAGATAACCCCCCATTACCTGTGGCTATAAAAACCAGTGGGAGTTGGACAGCACAAGAAACTGCTGAATTTTTACTGCTTACAGGGTGCCATTGGCTTAGAACATAGACAAACATCAAGGCAGCAGCTGGAAGGGTACCAACTGCACACGGGCGGTAGGTGAGGTGACTGGAAGTGGGGCAAGTACTGAGCAAGCCTCCAAAAACCATGAAACAGCATTGTCCCCTCTCTGATCACCCCCCTACACAAAGAGCCACAAAATGATGAAGCGTGTTGCCCTGCCCTGGCACTACCTAAGGCTCCGTCCCAGACAATTTAGAGGTGCCTTTGTTATATAGGCCATGCTACTAAGACCGGGAGTAAAAGCAGCGCTACCTAATATACAGAAACGAACACAGGGAGGCTGCCACACTGAGGAGGCAAAGAAATAAGGCCTAATGAAAAAACAGAACAAAACCCCAGAAATAGAATGAAACAGAGATAGCCAACCTATCAGATGCAGAGTTCAAAACACTGGTAATCAGGATGCTCAGAGAACTCATTGAGTATGGCCACAAATTAAAGGAAGAAATGAAGGATATACAAAGTGAAATTAAGAAAAATACACAGGGAACGAACAGTGATGGGAAGGAGACCAGGATTCAAATCAATGATTTGGACCAAAAGGAAGAAATAAACAAGAACAGAAAGAAGAAACAAAAATTCAAAAACTGAAGAGAGGCTTGGGAACCTCTGGGACAGCTTTAAATGTACCAATATCCAAATCATAGGGGTGCTAGAAGGAGAAAAGGAAGAGCAAGAAATTGAAAACTTATTTGAAAAAAATAATGAAAGAAAGACTTCCCTAATCTGGCAAAAGAAATAGACATACAAGTCCAGGAAGCACAGAGTCCCAAACAAGTTGGACCCAAAGAGGACCACACCAAGACACATCATAATTAAAATGCCCAAGGCTCGAATTACCTACAAAGGAGTTCTCATAAGGCTATCAGCGGATTTCTCAAAAGAAACTTTACAAGCAAAATGGGACTGGTAAGAAGTACAGTATTCCCTCACTTATGATGGATATTGCGTTCTAGACACCCCCACCATAGGTGAAAATCTACGAAGTAGAAAGTTTACATTTATTTTAGTATTTATATATTTTTTAAGGCTTTATAAACTCTTCCCACACACTTATAAAGGATTCCCAGTCCCTTATTAACCTTTCCCACTCCCTTATTAACCTTTTCCACCCTTTTATAAACACTACTTACGTTCTTAAACATATTCTACACTCTTAAACCTACATAACTTTAACAACATACATATACAGTACCACAAAATGCCGCGATATAGCGAAAAATCCGCGATAAATAATAAAATAAAATATTTTTTTAAATCCTGTGATACAATGAGGCCGCAATAAGTGAACCGCGATATAGAGAGGGACTACTGTATTCAAAGTGATGAAAAGCAGGGACCTACAACCAAGATTAATCTATTTAGCAAAGATATCATTTAGAATGGGAGGGCAGCTAAAGTGCTTCCCAGACAAGGTAAAGGTAAAGGAGTTCATCATCACCAAGCCATTATTATATGAAATGTTAAAGTGACTTAAGAAAAAGAAGATAAAAACTATGAACATTAAAATGACAAGAAACTCAGAACTGAATCTAAAATACAAAAACAAACTAAGCAAGCAACCAGAACAGGAACAGAATCATAGGTATGGGGATCATTTGGAGGGTTATCAGCTGGGAGGGAGAAGAGGTAAATGGGGGAAATGGTGCAGGGATTAAGAAGCACAATTGGTAGGAACAAAATAGACAGGAGGAATGTTAAGAATAGTATAGAAAAGGGAGAAGCCAAAGAACTTATATGCACAACCCATGGACATGAACTAAAGGTAGGGGATTGCTGGAGGGAAGGGCGGTACTGGGCAGAGGGGCACAAAGGTAAAAAAAAATTGGGACAACTGTGACAGCATAATCAATAGAATAAAAATAAATAAAAATATATTTTCCCTGGCTAGTGTGGTTCAGTTGTGGAGTGTCCTCCCATGTACCAAAGGGTCATGGGTTTGATTCCTGATCAGGGCACATGCCCGGGTTGCGGGTTCAATCCCCTGTTGGGGCATGTGAGAGAGGGCAGCCAATCAGTTTCTCTCTCATCTCTCTCTCTCTCTCTCTCTCTCTCTCTCTCTCTCTCTCTCAAAAGCAATGAAAAACATGTCCTTAGGTGAGGATTAAAAAAAAGGATTTAAAAATTCTCATTCACAATGGCAACTAAAAGTGCAAAGTCCCTGAGCATAGATTTAACAAAATGTAATAGGTCTTATGAAGAAAATAATAAAACTTTATTAATAGTTATTAAATGAAGAAATCTATATTCATATGTGGGAAGACAATATTATAAAAATGTCACAATTATATAATTTAAAGTAATTCCAATAAAAATCCCACAGGGTTTCTCAAGATTTTAATAACATGATTTTTAAATTTAGGACCAAAGAAAGAATCAACTATAATAGTCAAGACATTTTTGAAACAGTTTTACCCTGCCAGATATCAAGAATTATTTTAAAGGTAGAGTAATTAAGACTGCGTGGTGTTGGTGGGGCATAGGCATATCGAGTACATAATAGAGTCCAGAAACAGACACAAACATAGGTGGACACTGTGACAGCAGTGACAATACAAATCATTGCAGGAAAAGATGGACTAATGCATCTATGACCCTGGAACCAAAAAAATTGGACCCAAACTCCCTATGGTGCACAAAATAAATTATAGATTCGTTAAAGAATTAAATTAGAATGGCAAAACTTTACAACTTTCAGAGGAAAATATAAGGGCTTACCTCCAACAACTTCAACTTATGGAGGTAATTTCATGCACTTGGTGCTCCAGGGGACGCCATTACATAGAACTCAATGTTGATGCAAAGCCCTGAGGTTGTGGATCAGGAAAATCCTAATCAAGAAAGAGAGATATTTCTTTTTTTTTTACATATGTTTTATTGATTATGTTGTTACAGTAGTTCCAGTTTTTTTCCCTTTGCTCCCCTCCGCCCAGTACGCCCCTTCCCTCCAGCAATCCCACTCCTCTTAGTTCATGTCCATGTGTCGTGCATATAAGTTCTTTGGCTTCACCCTTTCCTATATTATTCTTAACTTTCCCCTCTTTATTTGTACCTACCAATTATGCTTCTTAATCCCTACATGATTTCCCCATTTCTCCCCCTCACTCTCCCAGCTGATAACCCTCCAAATGATCCCCATACCTATGATTCTGTTCCTATTCTGGTTTGCTTAGTTGGATTTTGTTTTTATTTTTTAGATTCAGTTGTTGATAGTTGTAAGTTTGCTGTCATTTTAGTGTTCATAGTTTTCATCTTCTTTTTCTTAAGTAAGTCCCTTTGACATTTCATATACTGGCTTGGTGATGGTGAACTTTAGCTTCACCTTGTCTGGGAAGTACTTTTTCTGCACTTCCATTCCAAATGATAGCTTTGCTGGATAGAGTAATCTTGGTTGTAGGTTGCTTTTCATCACATTAAATACTTCTTGCCAGTCCCTTCCAGCCTGCAATGTGTCCTCTGAGAAATCAACTGATAGTCCTATAGGCACCCCTCTGTAGGCAACTCTCTGCCTCTCTCTTGCTGCCCCGAGGACTCTGTCTTTATCATTCACCTTTGGTATCTCAATCATGATGCATCCTGGTGTGGTCCCCTCTGGGTCCAGCTTGCCTAGGATCCTCCATGCTTCCTGGATCTGTATGTTCATCTCCTTCACAAAATTTGGGAAGTTTTCCTCATTATTTTTCAATTCTTCCTCATTCTGTACTGGTTGACTGTTTTTTTTCTTCCTTAAGTTCCAAATCATTGTTTTGAACCCTAGTTTTCTTCCTTTCACCATTGGTTTTTTGTGGATTTTCCTTCATTTCACTTAGCATATCCTTCACTTCTCTTATGCGTTTGCCATACTCAAGCATATCTGTCAAGCCCGTGAGCATCTTTATCACCAGTGTTTTGAATTCTGCGACTGTTAGGTTGTCTATCTCCTCATCTGTTAGGTTGGCTACCTCCTCGTCGCTTAGTTCTCCCACTGGAACCTTGATCTGATTCCCCTTTTGGCCCATACTTCTCTGTCTCCTCATCCTGACAGGCTCCTGTGTTTGTTTGCCTCCACATCGCAGGTAGAGCTGTCTCTCCTGTTACATTGTAAGGGGTGGAGCCTTAGGTATTCGTCAGTACAGGGCGACCTGTTTCACCATGTTGTGGCGCTGCATGTGGGGGAGGGGTCCGAGAGGGAACAATGCTGTCTGACCAGCACTCGCCCCTTTTCCAGGCACCTCTCCCACTTCCGCACCAGACTGGCGCCCCTCTAGCTGCTGCCCTGGCCATCGTTCCCAGAGTGCGTGGGTCTGTGGACGTTCTAGGACCATGGGGGCTCTCTAAACAAGCAGACTCTGATGAGAGACCAACAGTTTCTTCCTCGGCTACAACCCCCACTGGTCTGCACAGTCAGAAGCAATGAGGCTTGATTTTCCCGGGTGCTGGAACAGTGAGCTGCAAGGTCCGGTGAGCAACTGGGAACGCTCCCCAGGTGTCCCTCCTGACTTTTTTAAATGTGTGACTGCGCTTTCCACTGGCTGGCCACCACACCAAGTCCTCTCACCCCGGGTCCACCCCTCCTACCTGTCTGGATGAGTATTTCTTCTTTATATCTTTGTTTGCTGGACTTCCATGCAGTTTGATTTTTCTGGAACTTCTGGTTGTTTCTAGTTTTGAGGTAATTGTATTCCTTGTTAGTTGTAGAGGGAGACGCTGGGTGTCTGTCTACGCCTACATCTTGCCCGAAGTCTCTCTTGGCATTTTAATGTTCATAATTTTTATCTTCTTTTTCTTAAGTAAGTCCCTTTGACATTTCATATAATAATAGCCTGGTGATGTTGAGCTCCTTTAGCTTTACCTTGTCTGGGAAGCACTTTATCTGCCCTTCCACTCTAAACGATAGCTTTGCTGGATAGAGTAATCTTGGTTGTAGGTCCTTGGTTTTCATCACATTGAATATTTCCTGCCAGGCCCTTCTTGCCTGCAAAGTTTGTTTTGAGAAATCAGCTGATAGTCTTATAGGCACCCCTTGGTAGGTAACTGTCTGCTTTTCTCTTGCTGCTTTTAAGATTCTCTCTTTATCTCAAGCCTTTGGCATTTTAATGGTGTGGTCCACTTTGAGTGTAGCTTCTTTGGGACTCTCTGTTCTTCCTGGACTTGTATGTCTATTTCCTTGGCCAAATTTGGGGAGTTTTCCTTCATTATTTTCTCAAGTAAGTTTTCAATTTCTTGCTCTTCCTCTTTGCCTTCTGGCACCCCTATGATTTGGATGTTGGTATGTTTAAAGTTCTCCCAGAGGTTCCTAAGCCTCTCCTCATTTTTTTCAATTCTTGTTTCCTCATTCTGTACTGGTTGACTGTTTATTTCTTCCTTATGTTCCAAATCATTGATTTGAACCCCGGTTTCCTTCCCTTCACCATTATTTTTGTGTGGGTTTTCCTTCGTTTCACTTAGCATAGCCCTCACTTCTTCCCCTGTGTGTTTGCCATGCTTAAACATATCTGTCAAGCCTGTGAACATGCTTATCACTAGTTTTTTAAACTCTATGTCTGTTAGGTTAGCTATCTCCTCGTCACTTAGTTCTCCCACTGGAACCTAGATCTGTTCCCTTTTGGGCCACACTTCTCTTTCTCCTCATCTTGACAGGCTTCTGTGTTTGTTTGCCTCTGTATCTTAGGTAGAGCTGTCATGCCTGTTACATTGTAAGGGGCAGAGCCTTAGGTATTTGTCAGTATGGGTGACCTGTTTCACCACGTTGTGGCACTGTATGTGGGGGAGGGCTTTGAGACGGAACAATGCCACTTGCTCAGAACTCACCCCTTTTCCAGGCACTTCTCCCACTTCTGTATGAGACTGGCACCTCTATAGCTGTTGCCTTGGTCGTCATCCCCAGAGTGGGTACGTCTATGGACATTCTAGGACTGTAGGGGCCCTTTAAACAAGTGGACTCTACTGAGAGACTGGCAGTTTCTTCCTCTGCCCCAACCCCCCCTGATGTGCACAGTTAGTAGCAATGAGCTTTATTTTCCTGGGCGCTGGAACCATCAGCTCTGTGGTCTGGTCTGTTGCTGAGTATTCCCCAGGTTTCCCTCCCTACTTTTTAAAACATGTGACTCAGCTTTCCCCTGGCCTGCTACTTTTGCTGCCACCACACTGCATCATCTCTGCCCCAGCTCCTCCCCTCCTCCCTGTCTGGATGAGTATTTCTTCTTTGTATCTTTGTTTGTTAGACTTCCATGCAGCTTGATTATCTGGAACTTCTGGTTGTCTCTAGTTTTGAGGTAGTTGTATGCCTTCTTAGTTGTGGAGGGAAATGAACCTGGTCTGTCTAAAGCCTCCATCTAAGCTGGAAGTTTAAAGATTATTTAAGGAAGACATAAAATCACAACCATTAATGCTAAAAGTAATAAATTCGACATTAAAATTTGGAATATCCATTATGTAAGAGGTGAGACTAGGATTTGAATACAAACAAAAATGAACTTAACAAAAATGTGAAGAGTGGTGTGCTCAGCAACTAATAAAAAGTAATACAAAGAATAAAAATATCTTCATTATTTTTTTCAGCATTTTCAGGTGGACTCAGTATTATCGGTATCGGCAGCCGTCCGTCTCGAGAGACGATGGTGTAGCTTCTTAAGAGTCTATCTGCACCGCCGAGAATGGCTGTGCAGTCCGACTCAGGAGTGACACGGTATCTGTCTCCTCCCGTGTTGAATCGACATCTTGCGATGACGCTGGAGTGTCCTCTCCAGTGAAGCTGAAGCTACAGAGCCTGGGCAGGGTGATATGGAGGGTCTGCTGTTGCCCATGCAGCAGACCCCCCCTCTCTTCGCAGCTGAAGGGTCCAAGGGAAAGACGGAGTCAATACAGCTTGGCTTCAGGTGCGCCGCAGGAGTTGCCGGTGTTGACTACAACGTCAAACCGCCTTAGGGACTCCGGCTCCGGATTTTCTGTCGGGGTTTACTCCCTTAGCCTTTCCCCTGAAGAGGTATGCCGCAAGGCAGCGGAGGTTTTTTGGAGTCAGAGTTTTCCTTCTCTGATGTGCCCTGACTGGAAGATCGAACCAGCGACACTTAGCTCGCAGGCCGACGCTCAATCCACTGAGCCAAACCAGCCAGGGGCGGACTCAGTATTACTACCACCAAAATGGTATCGTACATTGTGAGACAGACATTAACTCTTTTTGGGTATTATGTGTTATACCAGGATACCCCAACTTAGTTGGCTTTAATAAGAAAAGTCAGGGCAAGGTCTATGCCGACTACCACAGGCCTCCAGCTTTGGTTCTCTCTTTACTTTCCCTTATCTGAGCTGTGTCCTGAGCTGTGTCCTGAGCTGGTAGCAAGATAGCTGCAGTAGTTCCAAGCATCACATCAAATGAAATAACATCTAGAGGAAGAAGAGCCAAGTTATCTCTTGGGCTGAGTCATTTTTTTTTTTTAATCGAGAAGGAAACAAGAAAATGTTTCTAAGAGTCCCTAGAGAGACTCTCCTTCAAAATTCAGTTGTCTGAATTGTCACAATTCTTTTCCTAAAGCCATTCCTGCCAAATGATATAAACATAAGTAGTTCAGTAAAGCATATGGCTTTGTGGAAGAAGGTGAATACCTCCCTAAAGTCTGGCAATTTTAGGAAGAAAGACAAGGGGAATGGGTGTTAATTAGGCAATAGGGATCTGCTCCATTCATAAAGCTTCACTCTGAACAGGATGAAATATTCATCCACTTTCCTTTGTTTTGATTCTGCCTTTACCTGGAATACATAATCTTTCCAGTTCCTGATAATTTTCATGAAGTGGTGTAAGAGTATGTCAGTCACTGGCAACTTCTATCTCCCAATATGAGATTTTAAAATTGGTATTTTGGTTTAGGATTAGTTTTCTGGTCTATTGTTTTTTGCTATTTCCAGAATGTTATATAAATGCAATTATACAGAATGTACCCTTTTGAGTCTGCCTCTTTTTTTAAAATTAATTTGTTTGTTTATTTTATTATTTTTAGGGAGAGGGGAAAGGAGAGAGAGAGGGAGAGAAACATCACTGTGTGGTTGCCTCTCACTTGCGCCCCCAACTGGGGACCTGACATGCAACCTAGTCATGTGCCCTGACTGGGAATCAAACCAGCGACACTTGGCTTGCAGGCCGACACTCAATCCACTGAGCCACAGCAGTCATGGTGAGCCTGCCTTCTTATACTTAGCATAATGCATTTTAAATTTGCCTTGTCACCCTGACCCATGTGGCTCAGTTGGTTGGGAATCGTCCCGCAAAGCAAAAAGGTCAGCAGTTCAATTCCTGGTTAGAGCACATGCCTGGGTTGAGGGTTCAGCCCCCAGTCGGGGTATGTGTACAAGAGGCAACCAATGGATGCTTCTCTCTCACATCTATATTTCTCTCCCTCTCTTTATCTCTCCTTTCTCCTCTCTCTAAAAATAAATAAAATCTTTTAAAAAATAAAATAAACTTTGCCATTGTTGCACATATCACTATTTCATTCTTTGTTTATTGATGAGTAGGATTCCATTATACAGTTGTACCCTATTCTGTTTATCCATTATTAACCAGTCGTTACCAGTTAGGGGCAATTATGAATAAAGCTGCTGTAAAGTCATGTATAAGTTTTTGTGTGAACATAAACTTTCACTTCTCTTGGGAAAATACTTACATATGGAATTGCTGGGTCATATGGTGAATGTTTAACTCTGTAAGAAGCTGACAAACTTTCCTGGGATTTTAAATTTTAAATTTTGGGAAGATGTCTGGCAATTATCAACTTAACTGAAGGATCAAACTTATATAATTAAGAATGGAATAACCTGATATTTTATATTCCTAACATGATAGTTACCCTGAATCTAATCGAGCTTCTAGGCCTAATTTCTAGACCATAAGAAGTACAAGAATATGAAGAAACAAGTTAAAGGACACTCTGAGGACACACCCAGGAAAATCCAGAACATGGGCATTCAAAGATAAGTGTTCTTGCTCAGGCTGGTGTGGCTCGAGCGCCAGCCTGTGAAACAAAAGGTCACTGGTTTGATTCCAGGTCAGGGCACATGCTGTGTTTCAGGCCGCTCCCCATTTGAGGGTGTACAAGGGACAACTGATTGGTGTATATCTCACACATTGATGTTTCGCTCCCTTTCTCCTTCCCTTCCCCATCTAAAAAATAAATAAAATCTTTAAAAACGAAAACAAAAAAATACACAAAGATAACTGTCCTGGTCTCTTCAAAAAGTCAATGTCACTGGACAAGATGGAGGCCTAGACTGACACGCTCCATCTCCCTCCACAACTAAGAAGGACTACAACTACTGCAAAACCAGCAATAACCAGAAGTTCCAGAAAATAAGTGGAAGTCCAACGTATGAAGTTATAAAGAAATGGTGCTCATCCGGACAGGTAGGAAGGGCAAAGCTGGGGAGGAGAGGTCAAGCTGTATTGTCCGCAGCAGCAGCAGTTAGGGCAGCAGGACAGCGATGTTATCTGCAGTGTAAAACTACAACAACTATCCACACATTTTCTACAGCATTCCCTCTCAAAACATTGATGTTCTGTATTTATCTGTTCAAGCTGAGAGACTAATAGAGAAAGAGATCCTGATAATTAATCCTCTTGTACCCAAGCAAATACCCAATTTAAAGATTAAAATCTATTATAAAAAAAAAAAAAAGTCAATGTCATGTAAAGCGGCAGGTGAGGAAAAAAATTTGGGGCTTCTGGTCAAGATGGAGGCCTAGACAGACACGCTGTGTCTCCCTCCACAACTAAGAAGGAATATAACTACCTCAAAACTGGAGACAGCCAGAAGTTCCTGAAAACTGAACTGCCTGGAAGTCCAAAGAACAAAGATATAAAGAAGAAATACTCATCCAGACAGGTAGAAGGGGCGGAGCTGGGGTGGAGAGAACGTGGTGTGGCAGCAACAGCAGTGATGACAGTGGCAGGCCGGCAGGAAGTGCGGTCACACATTTTGAAAAGTCGAGAGGGACACCTGGGGAGCGCTCCCATCACGAGACCAGACCGTGCAGCTCATGGTCCCAGGGCCGGGAAAAATAAAGCCTTATTGCTTCTGACTGTGAATACCAGTAGGGGTTGGGAAGGAGGAAAAAACTGCCTGTCTCTCGACAGAGTCCACATGTTTAGGGGGCCTCCACAGTCTGAGAATGTCTGCAGACCCACCCAATCTGGGAACAGCAGCCAGGGCAACAGCTAGAGAGGCGCCAGTCCTATACAAAAGTGGGAGAGGTCCCTGGAAGGGGGGCAAGTGCTGGGCAAACGGCATTGTTTCCTCTCAGACTCCTCCCACACATACAGTGCCACAACATGGTAAAACGGGTCACACTGTACTGATGAATACCTAAGGCTCCGCCCCTTACAATGTAACAGCTGTGACAGCTCTACCTAAGACACAGAGGCAAAAAAACACAGAAGCCTGTCAAGTTGAGGAGACAGAAAAGTATGGTCCCAAAGGGGGAATGGATCAAGGTTCCAGTGGTAGAACTAAGTGACGAGGAGATAGCCAACCTAACAAATGAGGCGACAGCCAACATAACAGATGCAGAGTTCAAAACACTGCTGATAAAGATGCTCACAGACTTGACAGATGTCCTTAAGTATGGCAAATGTATAAGGGAAGAAGTGAAAGCTGTGCTAAATGAAACGAAGGAAAATCCACACAAAATCAGTGGTGAAGGGAAGGAAACCGGGGTTCAAATCAATGATTTGGAACATAAGGAAGAAATAAACAGTCAACCAGTACAGAATGAGGAAACAAGAATTGAAAAAAATGAGGAGAGGCTTAAAAACCTCTGAGATAACTTTAAACGTGCAAACATCTGAACCATACGGGTGCCAGAAGGCAAAGAGGAAGAGCAAGAAATTGAAAACTTACGTGAGAAAATAATGAAGGAAAACTTCCCAAATTTCGTGAAGGAAATAGACATACAAGTCCAGGAAGCACAGAGAGTCCCAAACAAGCTAGACCCAAAAAGGACCACACCAAGACACACATCATCATTAAAATGCCAAAGGTTAAAGATAAAGAGAGAATCTTAAAAGCAGCAAGACAAAAGTAGAGTTACATACATAGGGGTGCCTATAAGACTATCAGCTGATTTCTCAAAAGAAACTTCGCAGGCAAGAAGGGACTGGCAAGAAGTATTCAATGTGATGAAAAGCAAGGACTAAAAATGAAGATTATTTTATCCAGCAAAGCTATCATTTAGAGTGGATGGGCAGATAAAGTGCTTCCCAGACAAGGTAAAGCTAAAGGAGTTCTCATCATTATTATTATAAAATGTTATTTTATGAAATGTTATATTATTATATGAAGTGTTAAAGTGACTTAAGAAAAAGAAGATAAAAACTATGAACATTAAAATGACAAGAAACTCAGAACTGAATCTAAAATACAAAAACAAACTAAGCAAGCAACCAGAACAGGAACAGAATCATAGGTATGGGGATCATTTGGAGGGTTATCAGCTGGGAGGAGGAAGAGCAAGAAAGGGGGAAATGATGCAGCGATTAAGAAGCATAACTGTGTGGTACAAAATAGACATAGGGAAGTTATGAATAATTTAGAAAAAGGTGAAGCGAAAGAGTTTATATGCACGACCCATGGACATGAACTAAGGGTGGTCGGATTGCTGGAAGGAAGGAGGGTACTGGGCAGAGGGGATCAAAGGGGGAAAAAATTGTGATAGTGTAACATAATCAATAAAATATACTTTTTAAAAAAGTGGCAGGTGAGGGAACACAGTGGCATTGTTCTAGATGAAAAAAACTCATTACAACCAAATGCAATGTCTTGATTAGATCCTAGTTGTGGAAAACAAAATAAACAACAAAATACTTTCTTGGGAAAACTGAATATTTTCATATGGACTCAATAGGAGATAACATTAGGAAATTATTACTTTTTTAGATATAATAATGATATTACAGTTATGAAAAGTGTTCTCATAGATGCATTCTAACATATTTAGGGTAAGATATCATGATATCTGCAACTTTTAAATTGTATAACAAATTTAAAAATACATAATGAAATTATTAACAATTGTTAAATCTAGGCTAGGCAGCAGTATACAAGTGTTTATTGCTTTGTACTTTCATATTTCCTGTATGTTTGCAAGTGTATGAAAAAGCTGAAAACTTTAATTGTTGTATTTATTAAAGTTCTATTTATATTTCAAAACTAGTTAGCTATTTTTAAGTATATTTTATTGATTATATTGTTATAATAGTTCAAATTTTTCCCCTTTGCTCCCCTCTGCCCAGCACTCCCCTTCCCCCAACAATCGCCCCCCAGTCCATGCCCATGTGTCATATATACAAGCTCTCCTGCCTCATCCTTTCATATATTATTATTATTCTTTTAAAAAAAATAATTAATTGATTATTTTAACAATAAAAAATAACAATCGCTCCCTCTCAGACTTAAGACCCTTTATAATCTTATAAAGGACAATGGGCGAAGGTCTCGAGCTCCTCTAGCTGCTTCAAGCTGGACATGGTTGTTGTCCTACGTACCCTTGGGTTCAGAAATCCCTAATAAGAGTGGGGGTGTGGAGAGGAGGGTGGCCTTCCCACATGGGGAAGGATCGTGCAGACTCCAGGTCAGCTGGCTGTCCCTGGACAATGGCATGCTTGATTTAACAGGCTGGCATCCTTGCTGTATTCTGGAGGCAACAGATTTGGCAACAGGGTTAACGGACATCATTTAATCCATAACCACTAGATAACAAAAGACAGGTATTAATTTTTCAATGTCCCATATTAGGGAAAAGAAGGGCTTCTTTGGAGGAAGGTGTGCCAGGTACATCTCACCTGTCCAAAACCCTTTTGCCCATTATACTTAGTTTTGACTGAGGGAAGTATTTTAAGTTTCCCCCCCTCTCAGGCCTTTCGGCTCTTTCTGTCCAAGCCTTTAGGACAGAAAAGAGAAACCAGTTTTAAAGTGAAGCCCACAGGCCACCCCATTCTTCACCAACCCAGCCACTTAATTCAGACAAACAGTTGAGTCTCAGGAGACAGTGATGCAGACAGGATTAAGTGAGGCCTATACATACAGACAATCACTCAGGCAATTAGATCATAGGCTTATGCCCTTTGAAAACAGAAAACACATGTTAATTTAGGTAACATAACCCACACACAAGTCTCTAAATCTGTAGGACTGTCTTATCGGAAAGACACCCAGTTGCAAGGCACTTGACATTCTTCTTGCCTGTAAATTAAACATCCTTGGTAATGCCACAGACATAGTTTAACTTTCAAATGAAAACAAAATTTAAATGAAAAGAAACCTTAAAGATGGTTAGCTGCACTACTTTACAGTCCACCACTGAGCATTGTGATTTTCCTTCAACCGCAATTTTTCTCCCTAGGATTACCCTCCTTGTCATTAAAGGGACTGCATTAAGTCCATTTTTAATTTATCCTGCTCATTTGCATAAACACAACAAGAGCAGAAAATGATCACTTATAATCTTTAGTTCTGCTTTGCTGGAACTTACGCAAGGAACATTTAGGGTGACCTTCAGTCTGCCCTTCAAGGCCCAGAAGCAGAACCACATACCTGGCATTCAGCCTTGCCTGTAAACACCTGTCTTTTCCAAGTCCTTCTGGTTTTCCATTGTGCCTTAAGGTCCCATCTAGCCATCTTTCAGGAAAACAACCTTCATTCCTTCCCTGGAAAGATTGCCATGGACCGCGCATCCATCCAAGGTACCAGGCCTTTTATCTTGTGGACTTTTATTACCTTTGAAAGTCATTCCCAGTCCCTCAGGGCTTTTTGGTAACAACCAAAGCCCAAGCATGTCTCCTTCAGGCATGACATTCCAGTCAAAGTCTTAGTTAAAAAAAAAAAAAAAACAAGCCTCTATTAACAACTGGTCTTATTAGTTTTATGCAAAGAAACCTATGTCATTACTTACTTCTCTAGAATGCCAAACTCTGGAGGGATCAGATAGGGAGAAAAATATACAGCGTAAAGGAAAATCCTTGTCCTTCTAATATTCACTGAATTTGCATTTCCATTCTTTATATTTTCATTTTTTCCCCCACTAAAATTTTTTTTCCATTACAGTTGTCCCACTTTTTCCCCCCTCTTGCTTCCCTGCATCCTGCCCCCCCTTCTCCCACATTCAGTCCCCACCCAGTTGTCCATGTCCATGGGTCATTTATACATGTTCTTTGACTAGATCCTTCCCCTTCTTACCCCCTTCTCTCCCATCTCCCTCTTGTTACTGTTAGTTTATTCCTTGTTTACGTACCTCTGGTTCAATTTTGCTCATTTGTTTGTGTTGTTCATTAGTTTCCCGTAATAGGTGATAGCATAAGGTATTTTTCTTTCGTTGCCTGGCTTATTTTGCTAAGCATAATTCTCTCTAGTTCCATCCATGTTGTTGCAAATGGTAGAAGTTCCTTCTTTCTTTCAGTACTTAATTCATTGTCATTTTCCCCCTTTGTACTCGTGTTCCTCTTCATCTTCTTAAAGCAGACCCTTTAGCATCTCTTGCAATGCTGGTTTGGTGAAGATGTATTCTTTTAGCCTTCTTTTGTCTTGGAAACTCCTTATTTCACCTTCCATTTTGAATGAGAGCCTTGCTGAGTAGAGTATTCTTGGTTGTAGGCCTTTGTTTTTCATTGCTTGGAATATTGTTTGCCATTCCCTTCTGGCTTGTAGTGTTTCTGCTGAGAAATCTGATGATAGCCTTATTGGAGCTCCCTTGTATGTTATTAGTTGTTTCTCTCTTGCTGCTTTTAGGATTCTCTCTTTGTCTTTGAATGTTGCCATTTTAATTATGATGTGTCTTGAAGTGGGCCTGTTGGGGTTCATCTTCATTGGAACCCTCTGTGCTTCCTGTACTTGCGTGACTCTTTCTCTCCTCATGTTAGGGAAGTTTTCTGTCATTAGTTTTTCAAAGAGGTTTTCTATCCCTTGCTCTTGTTCTCCTTCTGGATTTCCTATGATACGGATATTATTATGTTTCATGTTGTCCTGCAGCTGTCTTAGAGCCTCTTCAGTCTTGTTCAGTCTTTTTTCATTTTGTTGCACTGTCTGGGAGTTTTTGTCTACATTGTCTTCCAGCTCGCTGATCTGATCTTCTGCTTCCTCTAGTCTGCTTTTAATTCCTTCTATTGTGTTCTTCAATTCAGAGATCGTATTCTTCATTTCCTCCTGGCTCCTATTGATAGTTGCTATGTCCTTTTTCATGCTGGCGTAATTTTCAGTAAGTTCCTTGTAGTTTTTCTGGACTTCCTTGTAGTTTCCCTGGAGTTCTTTGTAGTTTCCGCTGAGCTCCTTGAGCTTCTCCATAATCCATGTTTTGAATTCCATATCTGATAGTTTGCTCCCCTCTGTTTCATTTAGCATTCTTTCTGGGGATTCTACCTTTCTTTTTGATAGGGGGTTGTTTCTCTGCCTCCCCATTTTTGTGACTCCTATTGTTTGTCGGTGCTTCTTAGAATGATCTGCACTTCCTGGATCTGCAGCTGGTGGCGTCAGATCCTGTACCAGTCTGGGCCTAGGCAGCCTGTTGCAGACTTCCAGGGATCTGCTGCCTTTGTCTGTCTTCTTTAGTTGTTAATCTACTCAATCTGTGATTAGCCGTCAGGCTTAAGGACCGTGGGTGTGGTAGCTTAATTCCTGTAGGCAGGGCTTTTGCTTCCCCTCAGGCTGACATCACTTGGGGGTGGGGCGGGGGAGGTCTGCCTGCAGTACTGGGGATGAGTCAGCACTGGGACCCGGTAGGCTGCTCCCCCAGTTCTCCCCTCAAAGCCACCACACCAAACTCTCCCCAAGTGTCTCCAGTCCTCTTTGCCTTCTCTCCGCTCAAGCCCAGGGTAAGTGGGGGCCAAAATATTTTCATATACGATCCACTTAAGAGCTCTTTCTCTCTAGCTGTTTCTTTCCAGTTAGCAAGAAACCCTATGGCTTTTCGCTTTTCTCAGCTGGATACTATTTTACTTTCCACTCTGTTGCTGTAGGCTGGGAAGCTCAGCTGGGGGTTTAGACCCTGCCCTTCTCAGGGGCAATCCCCAGCTGCTGAGCTGTTTCTCAGTCCCTTCGCCTGCCACCCATGTGAGACCAGCCAGCCCTTCCGCATCTCCGCACTCCCTACTGGTCACGTTGTGATGTAGCGGCCTTTCCTGTCTCTCCGTGGTTATAAGACTTCTCTCCAGCTAGTGTTCGGTTGGTTATTCCAGATGATTTCCCCAAAATTAAGTTGTAAATCCAGACTAGTTCTGGGAGGAGGTTAGTGTAGCTTCCACTTAGTCCTCCGCCACCTTGTTTCTCCTTAGCTATTTTTTTTTTAAGAATTTGTTTATTGTATATGCTTTCAAGTTAATGTTTTTTTCTCTTCTTTAAAAATATTTTCTTTATTTACTTTCACAGAGAGGGGAAGGAAGAGAAGGAGAGATGCCCTGGTTGGTGTGGCTCAATGGGTTGAAGGCTGGCCTGCGAACCAAAGGATCACTCATTCAATTCCTAGTCAGGGCACATGCCTGGGTTGTGGGCCAGCTCCCCAGTTGCGATCATGTGAGAGGCAACCACACATTGATGTTTCTCTCTCCCTTCCCCTCTCTCTAAAAATAAATAAAATCTTTAAAAAATAAAAAAATAAAAACATCGATGTGCAAGAGACACTAATTGTTTGCCTCTCACACGCCCACAACCCATGCATGTGCACCCAGGCGTGTGCCTCAACTGGGAATCAAACCAGCGACCTCTTGGTTCACAGGCTGGCGCTCAATCCACTGAGCCACACCAGCTGGGGCTCAAGCTAATATTTCTTTAAACATGATAACCATAGTTATTTTTTAATCCATGTCTGATAATTCCAATATCAGAAGTCTTTGCATATCTGTTTATTCTGTCTTTGTTTATAATACTTCTCATACATGGTGCCTGGGTTTATTTTATTTTATTTTTCTACCTTGAGGTGCTTATTTTTTGTAAAATTATTTGTAGAAATTTTTTGAGGTCTAAGATGAAGGCACGTTTTTCTAGAGGGTTTTTACCTTTGTTCCTGCCAGCCATGTAAGGGGAACTACCATACCAAGACCAATTTAAACTAAACTTGAAGTTTTCTGAATCACACAAGTGATATGAATTTGGGCTTCAAATCAACATGTGAGAGCTGACCTGGGGCTACAGCTTCTCAGAGACAGCCCCTTCTCCCAGTAACTCATCATCAAGGCAACTTTCATGCAGCCCCATGGTGATATGGGGTAGAAGGGTTACTTTACTTCTGGTTCTCTTACCAGAGGGGTCTTAGTGTTAAATAAGGAGTATTTCATGTTCTTTTTATGGGCCAAATTGTGTCGCAAAGTCATATGTTGAAACTCCAACTCCCAATATCTTAGAATGTGACTACATTTGGAGGTAGGGACTTAAAGAGGTGATACAGTTAAAACCAAGCCCTTAGAGTGGGCTGTATTCCAATCTGACTGGTGGCTATATAAGAAGAGGAAATGTGGACACAAAAGGAGACACCAGAGATGCACATGTGCAGAGGAGAGACCCTGTGAAGACACAGAACAGGCCTCAGAATTAAACCAAACCTGCTGATACCTTGACCTTGCAGCCTCCAGAATTATGGAAAAAATAAACTTCTATTGTTTACGCCACCCAGTCTGTAGTATTTTGTAATGGTAGGCTTAGCAAACTAATTCAACTCCCCACCTTGTTTGTCCCTGGCCTTTGACTTCTTTACTTCACACCCCAAGAAGCTGTGAAAATTGTAGCTCAAGTTTGCCAGATTTGGTGTATGTTCTTAAAGAAGAGATTTCAATGCTCCTGTTTACTTTCAGAGAGTCCACATTCTCTTTGACTTTAGCCCAATAATTGCCATCTCTTTGATGGCTTTAACAAATTTGTTTGTTTTAAAATAGTACCCAGCATTTTTAGTTATTTTCTGTGGGACAGTCTATCAAAATACCTCCCTCCGCAGGTTAGCTTTGCTGAAGTTGCAGCTCTGCTATGTTGAGGAGTTAATGTACCAAAGATGCCAACAGTCCCAATAATGGAAGACTTCAGGAAGGACAGAGGGAGGGAGGTGGAGGGTAGGAGAGAAAAGGACAGAGGGAGGCAAGTGGAGAAAGAGGGAGGGGAGACAGTGGCTGAGAGGGAGAGACAGAGAAGAAAGAAAAGTCAAGAAATAACAGATCAGACATAAGAGATGAAGAGGGAAAAGTGAAGCACGACCTCAAGTCTTCAAGCCTGGGAAGAGAAAGAAATATGGTTTCTATCAAAGAAGTCTAAAATAAAAGTGAATTTTCAGAGAATGACTATGAGTACAGTTTCGAACAGTGATTTTTCAACCTTTTTCATCTCACGACTCACGTAAACTAATTACTAAAATTCTGCAGCACACCAAAAAATATTCTTTACTGATCTGACAAAAATAGGTATAATTTTGATTGATTTACAAAAAACAAAGTCATAGTAATTACCTATCCTTTAGGTTCACGGGCCAGCACTCAGTCCACTGAGCCACATCAACTAGGGCTGAACTGACTTTTTTAAGAATTAGGTGCCTATACTTACTTGTATATAAGGATTTCTGGTACCAAGAATTAACCAATTAGAACACAACCTTATTATGTGACATGACCAGTAGCTGCAACTCTAGTATATGACCTATATATTTACTGTTCAAGACAGGGCATTCACACATGACAGCTATTGATGTGTTGGCTGTTGTCATTTTTTTAAAAATTGACAATCTAAGGGAAAAGAGGTCAGTGCCCTTGACTAAACTTTTCCAGACACCCCAAGCAGATTTCTGCATTTTTGCTCATTGGCCATGATCATGTTTCAGGGCATAATTGCAAAGAAAATTACTTCTCATCCAAAAGTTCCTGACCTTCATGATGATGGGACCTGGGTGTTTATCCTAAATTAGATTCCACAAGACAGAAACTCTCTCTTACAAAGCAGTTCAGCGCTGTGTTCATGATACCAACTGTGGTGATTTTTTAAAATATCTACAAATTCTTTGACATGTTTTTCTTCAAAAAATGCCACCTAATTCCTCTCATCTTTGCTGTGGGCCAGATTTAATGACTTCTTTCTAATGAAAATAATGTGACAGAGTGACAGCATGAGGCTTCCAAAATGAGGTTATAAAAGATATTGCAGAATCTACCTTGCTCCTTCTTGGATCACTTGCTCTGGAAAGAACCAGCTGCCATGTCATGAGGACACTTAAACAGCTCTGTAGAGAGACCCACGTGGCAAGGAACTTAGGTTTCCAGCCAACAACCAGCATTGATTTACCAGTTCCAGTCAAGTCTTCAGATGACAGCTTATCTATAACCTGCTAAGAGCCCTAACCAGAACCACCCAGCTACGCCACTCCACAATTCCTGACCCACAAAAATTATGTGAGATAGTAAATGTTTACTGTCATTTTGCCCTGGCTGGCATGGACAGTGAACCTAAAGGTCACCAGCTCAATTCCCAGTCAGGGCACAAGCCTGGGTTGCAAGCCAGCTCCCCAGTTGGGGGCGTGCAAGAGGCAACCAATCAATGTTTCTCTTGCACATCAATGTTTTTCTCCCTTTCTTTCTCCCTCCCTTCCCCTCTCTCTAATAATAAATAAAATATTTTTTAAATGTTTATTGTCATTTTAAGTCACTTGTTTTTGGAGTAATTTGTTATGCTGCAGTAGGTAACTAATGCCACATTCACTCTGGGCTTGTTGGGTTCTTGGTAAACCTGGCTCCAGGGCAATGTGATTACCTGCATCCATATGGATGATATATCTTTGGTATTCCCGAAGAGTCTTCCTACTGGAATATTGACTCCATTCCCTCACTCCCCAGGGATGTGTGCCCTTCCTCAGACTGGGTGAATTTTCTGATTGTGGTCTCCTACAGCTAGAAGGAAGGGTGGAGGTCTGATTTAGTTTAAAGGCAGCAGGATTCAGCCATGGCAACTGACATCTTTTTCCTCAGACAAGGTGTTTCAGGGTCTTGACTAGCTACCTAAGAGGAAAATGGATACCAACCAAACTAGGTATTGTGGGACTCTTTGGTCATTTTCTGGCTTCTAAAACAGTGTCCTCCCCAAGCCTGACTTAGCTTCTGCATTAATAGCTGTAGGTTCTCTTTATGAATGTAGGAGGTGTTCATTTTTACCACAAAGTAGTAGTAATATGAGGGAGAGAAATTCTTGCACTTCCTTAAAGTCTTAGCAGCAATATTAAAGTCCTAAATAATTAAATAATTTCTCCTCTGACCACTGGGAGCTGGACAGTACTGTAGAGACTAGCCTCATTCTCTAGGACTCAGTTACTCCCCACTATCCAGGCCACCATTTTTATAAAAGACTAAGAAGTGAGCCAGTTTTGGAAGGATTTTGAGGGCCTCTCTACTTCGGCAACTGGGGTTAGTGCCACTGAAATTATTCTTTCCTTTTCTGAAAAGAGACTCAGTCTTTTAGAAATTCCCCCTAAGACAAGGGCATTATAATGACTTAGTTTCCTAGGGCTGCCACAAGAAATTACCACAAACTGGGTATCTTAAAACAACAGAAATGTATTATCTCACAGTTCTGGAGGCTAGATGTTCAAAAGCGAGGAGTCAGCAGGTTCATGGGAAGAATCTAGGGAAGAATCTATTCCATATCTTACTCTCAGCTTCTGGTGTTATCAGCAATCCTTGGCATTCCTTGGCCTACAGCTATACAACTCCAGTCTCTGTCTGCTTGCGTCATCACATTGCATTCTTCCCATGAGTCTGAATTTCCACATGGCTGTTTTCTTGTAAGGACATCAGTCCTATTGGATTAGGAGCCCACCATAATCCAGTATGACCTCACATTAACTAATTACATCTGCAATGATTCTATTTCCAAATGAGGTCACATTCTGAATTTCTGGGCTTGGGACCTTAACATATATTTGGGGAGGGGGTACAATTCATCTATAACAATGACTTTATCTCCAATCAAGGAAATTTAATCATGAATGTAAACTCTAACAAAGGTGCCTTCACCCTCTTTCATCAGTCACCCCATTTCTGTCTAGGGAATTTATTCATTTTGTGGGACTCTTTTATGCTTGCTTGGTCTCATCATTACTACTACCATTTCTGAAATCAACAGAGACTTCTGAGGGGACACGTCAGCCCTGTACCGCATATTTCCAACCAGATCATGGCCTCTGTGTCAGAATGACTTGGCTCTAATCCTAGTCTAGAGTTAGACTATATCTTCAAGCAGATATGGGCTACCCCAGAATTCTAAGACATGCTAGACGAGCCTCACAAATAGCTGATACTAATCTTGAACCGGAGTACTTGCACAATAGCTTTACTCTTCCTTAATTCAATTTAATTTTTACTATGAGCCCCTGATATCTGGGGTGGCAAAATTTAGTTCCAGTCAAGTAGGTTTCCTCATGCTTCACCTGAGTTGTGCCTAAGTTCTATGGGATCTTGCATTAGGCTCCCTAGGGGATGCATGTGGTCCTTGGTTGTTATCTATTCACACCAGCACCTTTGAGATATTAGCACAGATCATCTGGTGCTTAGTGGCCTCCCAGGCACTATGGAACTCTCCCTTGTTTCCTTATGCAGGATACCTTTGGGTCCAAAAGCCCTCTAAACTACATGTCTGTGTCACCCTTGAGCATAACAGAAAATGTTCTACTTCTCCCAGACCATAGTGGGGTCAGGGAAGCTCTAAGGCTGTTGAAGGTTATCTTCTCTGTTTCCATGTTGTCTTGGAAGAGCTTTCTAAGACAGGCAGGGGCATAAATTCTCCTTCTCTAGGGATATATATATATATTACACTTGAACTTGTAATGCCTCCCCTCTACCTTTAACAGCTCAGAGAGTCTTTATTTGGTCTGAGATCAGGGAAGCCTGTCCTACTCATGTAGGAGAGGAAAGATACTTTTTTTCTCTTCTGTCCTACTTCAGTTGTTGTGGCCATGAAAATTAAACTGATGAAGGACAGATTAATAAGGAAACTGAGTTCTTTTACATGTGCAATGCACACACATGCAGGAGAATTCAGTAATAAGTAACCCAGAAGAGGGGTTAGAATTTGGGGCTTATATACCACCTTAATAGGTAAAGGGAAGGGTTGAGAAGGGCACTTACAGAAAGATAAATGACTTTTGTAAAGATAAAATTTGGGGGTTTTTCAGGAGAACAAATGGGAGATAAGAAAGTTGTAATAATGTTTGTACATGTATGAGTGGTCTTTCTGTCTCCACTAGAGCCTTAAAATTTCCTGGAGGAGTTTGAGATAGTTTTATTTATGTTCTCCTTCCTGGGAGTAGATCTGCACTGAAGAGGAACTTATTTCCTACATGTTGTTGCTTTTAGTAACATAAGGGAAGTTCTGAGAAGGCCATTTTTCTGCATTTGTTGAATCTCAAATGCCTTTTGTTTAAAATAATCTTCACACCAAGTGGCCTGTTTAGCGGTGGCATATTCTGATCCTTTTCGCTCACCATTAGATATTCTTACAACTCTTTTGTTCTTGTGTTGTAAGTACTCTCTGGGGGCTAGGTTTTCTAACTCAAAAGCCTAGAACTTCTTTTTTCTTTCTGTTTTTTCCTAGGTGAGCCTTTTCTGAAGGAATAAATGTAAAATAGCCCAGCTGACTGAATATGGGAAGGACCAAATAATGCAAGGAAAGGGTAAACAAGTGGTACTATTTCAAAAACTTAATCTGCCACACATACGCTATATCATTTCATCTTTTCAACAACTCTGTGAGGAAGATTTCATTGTCTGTTTTATAGTTGAGGAAATACTCAGAGAGGTTAGAAATACACAACTAGAAGAAAAATTTGAATCCACATCTACCTGGTTCTAGAACCTAGTCTTGCCATCTCGCCATACACTATCTTTAGGCATTTGGATGTATAACCTGAATGCTCCAGGCCATATCAACCAACCTGTGGGTGGCAAATGGGGTCACATTAGCACTTACCCAAAATTTTTCTGGTAGGTTATACCTCACTTGTTCACACAGGTCCACAGCCTACTTCAAAATGTCTCCCAAGAAGATTCTCATACCTGATCAAGAACAGGTTCTCTTGTCTCTTTTCCTTGGCAAAAAATAACACAAAAATGATACTCATGCTGCCTATTGTGCTTTGAATGAAAAAGTTCTCTTTTTTCTAACCCAGGAATCTCAGGTCTTTTGCCAGCGTCCATGAAACAGTAATAGACTAACTTCTGAACTTGTAAGTAGGGTAAAATCAAATCCCAGACCTGGCACCTGGCACAGGCTTGAGGTCAGGTGTACATGGTGGCAACCACACAAAGCTGTTCAGAGCTCAGGCAGAACTAGTTGCTGTAGCAGTGGCTGAAATAAGAGTCAAGTAAAACCAAAGGAATCTAAATAGGTTGTAATTCTGGAGAAAGTGACTTGAGAGGGAGAGTGAAAGGAGCTTCTCAGAAAAGGTGATTTTGCAACAGCATTTCCAGAAACATTCTGAAAACCTGTCATTGAAATTAATAAAAAACATTTTGGATACAATAGGTAGTCACAAAATAATACATATGAATAGGTGTCCTTTCCTCCTAATTACTGGTTGAAAATAGCTAAAATGAGGGATAATAGAGTAAAAGAAATAGATAATCTCCAAAATTAAAGACTATTATTTCCTAAGATCTACAAACAGGGAAAAGAAATAGAGAAGCACACATACAGCTGAGGTTCAACTCTCTTAGTATCTTTCAATGATAAACTTTAAAAATTATACCTTGATTCAAAACAAATATGTGGAACTAGCATAATAACTTTAGTTTTTTCCTCCCTGTTAACTACATTTCTTCTGGTTCAGGGATCTCTTAAGACATAGGGGAGCTGGTAGACAGGCGTGTCTTATGACATGTGAACCATGCAAAGGATCACTGAGTGACTGACGGGAACCAGTGGGCATGGGTCACAGATTTCAAGGGCTAATTTTTTAAAAATCAACTTTATTGAGCTATAATTAACATACAGTAAAAATGCACCCATTTTAAGGGTACTGTTCCATTAGTTTTTAACATATGGAACATTTCCATGACTTCTAATATCTGGTATGCTTTGTCATCTAGCTAACAGTACCAGACAGGGGCCTGGTAAGAAATAGATGGCTCAGTTAAATGGGATAATTTGAGAAGAGGGATTATTTACAAAGACGTGGGCATGCTGTAGAGAAAGCACAAGATGGTTCTGTATAGCAATGCGAGAGAGCTGTTACCACTTCTACAGCAGAGGGGTGGAGAAGAGGAAGCAGTTACCAGAATCTGGAAAGAGAGGCTGTGTGGAGAGCACTATCTTACAGGAGTTAGCACTTTCAGTTGGGGGGCACAGCTGGACACAGGGTGGGGTCAGGGAGATAAACATTCCAATCATACTCTCCACTGATTTACTGTTAGGGCTCCCCTTAGCATAATTCAACTAGAAGTCAGAGGGTGAGGAAGCCCCTCCATTTAGTCCTTACATTATCCTCTTAGTTTGTTCTCATCTTTTTGGTTGCTTTTGCTATTATGCAATATTAAAACTGCTACTTCTTCCTCTCTAAAGACATGGCTTAGGTAATTATGCCTTTTATCTATTTTTTGTTTGTGACCTGTTCTTATTGGCTCAAAGGAAATTTAAAAAAAAATAAACTAGTCAAATTCATGTAATTTTCAGTAATTTTTTTTCGGTGTACAAGGAGCTTTTCCAGTCAAGCAGTCATTCTTGAGATCTTCAGATTTTTGAACTGTGTTTTTTAAATTGATTTTAGAGAGGAGGAAGGGAGAGAAAGAATTATTTGTTGTTGAACATAGTTTTCAATTCAATAATCTTAGAATATAGTTCTATAAATTACACTTCAAGCTCTTTGGAAGTGGAAAGACTCTCACATGTTAAAAACAAATTGACTTAGCCCTGGCCAGGTAGCTAAGCATCATGCTGATACACCAAGGTTGCAGTTTCAATCCCTGGTCAAGGCACATAACAGGAATCAATCAAATAATGCATAAATAAATGGAGCAAGAAATTGGTTTCTCTATCCGTCTATCTCTCTCCCTTCCTTTTTCTCTCAAATCAATTAAAAAAAAAACAAACATTAAAACTAAATTGACTAAAAATCAAAATTACAACTAAACCATAGAACACAATCATCATTCAGAACCATCAGAAATCAAGCTGAATGGAAGTCCTACAACTATGGAATTAAAGAAAAACCATATTGAGACTGGTAGGAGGGGTGGAGAAGTGGAACGGGCTGGTCCCACACCCACGTGTGGTGAATAAAATTTGGAAGGGATATCTCGGGAGCTAGAGGTCCCAACTCCACACCAGGGGCCCCAGCCAAGGGTTCCAGTGCCAGGAAGAGAAGTCCCCATAACTTCTGGCTGTAAAAGCCAATGAAGATTAAGTCTGAGGAATTCCTCTTAAAGGGCCTGCACACAGACTTACTCAGACCCACTCCCTCTGATCTCCAGTGCGAGGGCAGTAGATTGAAAGGCTTCAGAGTCATATGGAGAGAAAATGAAGTGTCTGGCATCAGGGAGAGAGCTGGGGTGCAGCTTTCACCCAGACAGAAGTGCTGGAAGAGGCCATTGTCCCTTTCTGAGTGTTCCCCCCACAGAGCCACAGAACCAGCAAGAGGGCGCCATATCTGAGACTCCATCCACCAGCTCACACTATTTGCTCCACCTTGGTGAGTCCCTGAGGCTCCATTCCACCCAAGTTATGGGCCCACCCAAGCCGTTTCCAGTGGCTTTTCCATACGAATGGCTTGTCTTGGCCCATGCTTCAGATTTTCCTAAATTGTCTCAGACATCATCTGGCTTCAGCAAGCCCCATCTCTCACTAAGTTGCCCCAGGCCTGGCACTAGCAGCAGCCAGCTTTGGTTCAAGCTTGGCCTCACCTGGGCAATTCCAAGCCCAGCACAAGTAGCAGCCATCTGTGGGTCAACTTGTAGCTTATGCCATGTGACCCTGGACAGAACACTGGCAGTGGCTGCCCTTGGATGTGCCAACAGCACTCAAGGCTCAGCTACAACAGGAGGGTGTACATCATGGCTTCAACTTGAGTACCCAGCTTAGGTGATAGGGGAGGCTGTGCCCCCAATACTCTACAGGAAACTTACTACATTAGGACATTCTACCAAGCCTGGGAGATGTAGCAGCTCTATCTAATACACAAAAACAAACACAGGGAGGCTGCCAATATGAGAAGACAAAGAAACATGGTCCAAATGAAAGAACAAAACAAAACTTCAGAAAAATAACTAAACAAAATGGAGACAAGCAATCTAGTAGATGAAGAGTTCAAAACACTGGTTATAAGGCTGCTCAGTGAACTTAGTGAGAACCTCAACAGCATAAAAAAGATCCAGTCTGAAATGAAGGCTACACTAATTTAAATAGAAAAAAAATTTACAGGGAAACAACAGTAGAATATATGAAGCCAAGAATCAAATCAATGACACGGAACATAAGGAAGCAAAAACCCCCCACTTGGAACAAGAAGAAAAAAAAAGAATCCAAAAAAATGAGGATAGTGTAAGGAACATCTGGGACAACTTCAAGAGGTCCAACGTTTACATCACAGGGATGCCAGAGAAGAGAGAGCAATAAATTTGAAATCTATTTGAAAAAATAGTGAAAGAAAACTTCACTACTGGTGAAGGAAATAGACAAGCAAGTCCAGGAAGCACAGAGTCCCAAACAAGATGGATGCAAAGAGGCCCACTCCAAGACACATCATAATTAAAATGCCAAAGGTTAAAGACAAAGAGAGCATCTTAAAAGTAGCAAGAGAGGTTAGTTACCTACAGGGGAGTTCTCATAAGACTGTCCACTAATTTCTCAAAAGAAACTTTGCAGGCTAGAAGAGATTTGCAAGAAATATTCAAAGTCATGAAAAACGGAGACCTATAGCCAAGATTGCTCTACCCAGCAAAGCTATCATTTAGAATTGAACGGCAGATAAAGAGCTTCCCAGACAAGAAACAAACTAAAGGAGTTCATCATCAAACCGTTATTATAGGAAATGTTAAAGGGACTGAATTAAGAAAAAGAGGAAGGTCAAAATTATGAACAATAAAATGGCAAAAAATACATATCTGTCAACAATTGAATCTAAAAAACCAGCTAAGCAAACAAGAAGAGAGAGAGAATCATGGGTATAGACAGCATTTTGATGGTTGCAAGATGGAAGGGGGGTGTGAGGGAAAGAGTGAAGAGGTGAGGGAATTAAGAAGTACAAATAGATAGTTACAGAATAGCCATGGGGATGTACAGTATAGGAAATGGAGTAGCCAAAGAATTTACATGCATGACCCATGGACAGAAACAATGATGGAGGAGTGGTGGATGCTGGGTGGAGTGGGGCAAAGGGGAAAAAATCAGGACAACTTTAATAGCATAACCATTAAAATACAATTTTTAAAATGCAAACAAAGAAAAAGAAAACCAAATTGACTTTGTATCGTCTTAGTGCCTCTTGCTAAAATTATTACACAATTCCTCTGTCATCTGTGAGTTTTTTTGCAATATAGGTTTACTCTGGAGAGTTACTTCATTATGATCTATTTCAATTATTCAAATTCCCTCATTTCTTGTGTTCTAACTCTGTTATCTCTGGGGTGTATCCTCCTAGAAGTTCTGGGAATTTAGTGATACCTTAATTTAGTTATGAGGTCTTAATTTTCTATAAATTTTTTCTGAGAAATTTCAGAGGGGATCTTTTCATTTCTGTAGGCGAGAAATTGGAAAGTTTGTAGGGACTTATGACAATGATAGCTGTTAATCTGTGTATGGGGTGCAACACAAAAACCTTAGCTCTGGTCAAGACAGGGACACTAGGATATATTGAGGGCAATAGAAACTGAAGAATTCTAAGGGCTTCTGCAGGTACTTGACGAGGTTCTCCGCAATTTTCTTCCATAGACCCTTGATGAGGTTTTACCTTTCCTAAGCATGTTTAAGCATCATTTTCCCATACCACACATTTTACTCCTCCCTCTTGTCAGGATGGGAGCTTTCCAGGTTTTGCCTTTGAAATTTCAAGATATCTTGGTCCTAGAATCCATTAAAAAAAACATCTCTGGTGTGGCCCTCAGCTCCCTTCTCATCTCTCAGGTCCAATTTTGACATTCTAAACTGCAGTGATATAAAAAACTGTCCCAGAATCTCCCAGACTCCTCTGTCAGCAAGCTTCCTATTAAGTTTTATTAATAAGGGGTACTAGGAGGAAAGGGAAAAGGGACAGATTTTGATTTTTTTCTATATATTCCTGTCTGTGTTGCCCCAGGAGTGCCAGTTGACTCCAGCTTCCAAATTCTTTCAGTTTTTCTAGAACTAGACTCACTAGGCCTATCATAGTACCAGCATCTGGGAGGTGCTTCCTTCTCACAGGTCTGAACAGCAGATCTGGGAGTTCACCCTCTCCCACCTCCTGAACTCCTTATTCTAGTAACCAAAACCCTTCCTCTCTGTTTCCCAGTTTTGAGGGTGGTAACCATTTCCTGCGGTTGTCATCTTTGGGTTCGGTGTTCCCTTTTGATCCAACACCTGTCTAACCAATTCCTTGCAGTACTGCATACCCTCTGCCGAAATACCTGTTGGGGCTTTTGTTTTCATTGGACTCCAATCAATACATCCAATATAATCTACCTTTGTCTAGTAAAAACTGAGCAGGGAGTAGGGCTCTCATCCTGTTCCTGGGACACAGGAAAGTCGATGGTTAAGTCGGTGTAATCTGCAGTAAGAATACAGACACTCCAAACTTTTTATAGATGATCACTGACTGAAAGCTTTGTGAATAAAACTAGCTTCAGTAAGAGAGCCTAACTGGCGGCCTGGAGTACAAAAGCCAAGTTGCAGAGAAATGTAAAGTAAGTAAAATGTAAAGAGAAGGGTCCCCTCAGTTGAACTCACATTCCATGTTGTACCAAGTCCTGCCAAGGCAAGGCAAAATATTCTGGGGAAAAAAATCAGACTGATACTTTAGTCATCATTTAAGATCTTTCCACAGAAGTAATGGGTAAACATACAGTAGTGGCTCAGTTCCCTGGTACCTTTAATATCTCAGTTTTCAGTGTTTTACACACCTTTATGCATAGCAAATGTGTGGAACTAGTATAGGAACCTGAGGAAGCCATAAAGTACTTCTGAGAATTGGTTTCCTTTGGGGCCAAGGTCTCTTGTGACACACAAAGATGTGGACACATCTGGCAGGGAAGACGTGAGTGGAGTCTTCATCAATAGACATCAGATAATTGCCATTTAGGCCACACCTGGGAACTCATGGAAGCATAAAGCACTGGTGAAAGTGGGACTGGTGGATGGGGTAGGAACTATTGCCTTGGTTTCTTTCTTTTTTTTAAGACTTTATTGAGACTTCTGGCCAAGATGGAGGTATAGGTAGAAACGTTGTCTCCCTCCACAACTAAGAAGGAATACAGCTACCTCAAAACTAGAAACAACCAGAAGTTCCAAAAAATCAAACTGCATGGAAGCCCAGCAAAGATATAAAAAGTACTCATTCAGACAGGTGCAACAGCTCTCTACCTAAGACACAGAGGCAAACACAGGAACCTGTCAAGTTGATGAGACAGAGAAGTATGGTCCAAAAGAGGAAACAGATCAAGGTTCCAGTGGGAGAACTGAGCGACAAGGAGATAGCCAATCTGACAGGCAACGAAACAGTCAACCTAACAGAAGCAGAGTTCAAGACACTGTTGATGAATATGCTCACAGACTTGACAGATATGCTTGAGTACGGCAAATGCATAAGGGAAAAAGAGAAGGCTAAGCTACATGAAACAAAGGAAAATCCGCACAAAACCAATGGTGAAGGGAAGGGAGCCGGGGTTCAAATAAATGATTTGGAACATAAGGAAAAAATAAGTTCTAGTACAGAATGAGGAAACCAGAATTGAAAAAAGAAAAAAGAGCCTTAGGAACCTCTGGGACGCCAACATCCAAATCATAAGGGTACCAGAAGAAGAGGAAGTACAAGAAATAGAAAGCTTATGCGAAAAAATAATGAAGGAAAACTCCCCTAATTTGGTAAAAGAAATAGGCATACAAGTCCAGGAAGCACAGAGAGTCCCACATAAGCTAGACCCAAAGAGGACCACACCAAGACACATCATAATTAAAATGCCAAAGGTTCAAGATAGAATCTGAAAAGCAGCAAGAGAAAAGCAGGGAGCTACCTACAAAGGGATGCCTATAAGACTAGCAGTTGATTTCTGAGAAGAAACTTTGCAGGCAAGAAGGGACTGGCAGGAAGTATTTAATATGATGAAAAGCAAGGTCCTCCAACCAAATTACTCTATCCAGCAAAGCTATCATCTGGAATGGAAGGGCAGATGAAGTGCTTCCAGGACAAGGTAAAACTAAAGGAGTTCATCACCACCAAGCCATTATTATATGAAATGTTTAAGGGACTTACTTAAGAAAAAGAAAGTCAAAACTATGAACATTAAAATGACAGCAAACTCACAACTATCAACAACTGAATCTAAAAATAAAAAAATCCAGCTGAGCAAACCAGAAGAGGAACAGAATCATAGGAATGGGGATCATTTGGAGGGTTATCAGCTGGGAGGGGGAAGGAGGAGAAATGGGGAAATGGCACAGGGTTTAAGAAGCATAATCTGTTGGTACAAATTAGACAGGGTAAGTTAAGAATAATATAGGAAAGAGTGAAGCCAAAGAACTTATATGGACAACCCATGGACATGAACTAAGGGGGCTGGGATTGCTGGAGGGAAGGGGGGTACTCAGCAGAGTGGAGCAAAGGGAAAAGAAATTGGGACAACTGTAACAATATAACCTATAAAATATACTTTAATGGACCACACACACATACACAAAAACAAAACCAATCTACTAATCTTAAGAGTGGAAAAATGTATGAGCATTAGTAGAAGTAATATTACGCACCTTTTAATGTATTTGAGACATTTATATTTCCTTTATTGGGAAGTATTTTCCTTGGTTTAAATAAACTTTTCTAATTTTCATTTTAGGCTATTAAGTCTTTTTCTTAATGTATTAGTAGACACTTTATATAAAGGAAATTAGTTCTTTATAATGAAGTACATCTCTTCTTCCCAGTTTGCCATATCTTCCAACTTTCCTTTATAGTAGGTTTTGTAAAGTATGAGTCCATTTTTATTTTTAATATTTTAATTTTCTGATTCTCAACCTCTGCAGTTTTAGTACTCTCTGGGAAATTAGAAGTTCTTGTAACCCTTCCACAAAAAAGGAAAGAGTAGCAATAAATTCTAATAAATGACAAAATATTTAATAGTTTCTAACAAAAAGGCATACATAGTATGACTATCAGAAAGACTAATGAGAGAAATTTAAATTTATCTTAAAACCAGCTTTAGTCAGGAAGACTTCACAAATAAGTAATTAAATAGATAAATCTTAAGTACACCCCTCTATTCACACCACCACCACCCCTTTTTGGTCATGGACTAATGCAGGAAGATTTAATTACATAACTTTTAATTTGAGATCCATCAATGTCCTCCTTGAAAGGTAAAGTGAAATTGCTCTTAGAAAAATATAGTTTGTGAGAAATAAATTTTAGACAAATTTTGTAAAGTTTCTGACTACATGTCATTTCAGCACAATCACTGCCCAGAAGGCAATCCCCTCCCTTTTTTTTTAGAAAGGGCAAAATAAATTTTAAATTAGCATCAGAGGTAATTCTACCCCTAATTACCTACCCAATCAATATTGACGTAGATGCCATCAAATATGCAAATAAACAAATTTTAGTTACAAAATCTGGAGGAAAAAATCTCAAAAATGTATAAAAATATTGACAAAGTTAACCTAGATTAAGCTCTAGGACATTTTATTGTTTTTTTTTACCTTAAGAGAATGAATATCTAGACATCAGCAGAAATGCTGTTAAAACTGTTATTTGTTCAAAGTTGTTCATATTAATGACACAATGATTAAGATTCTCTAAATTTCACAAAATGGAAAGCATTGCCTGAATCCAAGTATCATACTATTTCTGTCTTTAAATACAAATTAAAGTCACTACCAATACAAATGATAATATATGGAAATAAACACATGGTTATTTATGTCTCAGGTTCTACAACATAGTATATTGTGATTTAACTCTCCTACAGTAAATTCCCATTAATAGATTCATAGAAATGTTAATTTCCAAAATTTCAGGTAATTTAATGACTGATTTTGATTTTGACACCAATTACTATGGTGTGAAAAGCTGTAAAACCTAAATGTTTTGTGTCATTTAGCTAAGAACAAGGGAGAATGCTCTAACTATTCCTGCTACTCCAATCTGGACCCAGTTTCTGATCACCCACTCAGTTCCAATGCTTCCAAATTGTCAGTTCGCTCTACTCAGCTTCACCTCTACTCTTAATTCCTTCTGCATCAAAAGTCTAGTTTTCTGTCAATCCTAATTTTCCCCAAAAATCTCATTTTTCTGATTTCATCTGATCCTAATCCATTTTAAATAAAGGAAAATGCTATAATGCTTAAAATAATTAAAAAGATAAAAATCAGATTAGTGTTATGGAAGACACATTTCAAGTGGTTTACAAATACATGGCAAAGTAGCAAAAAAGAAACCTTAAGATTTTAAACCTGATTCCATAACTATTGGTACTGTATAATCTTGCTTTGATTATTAGTCAGGCAAAAGGTGAGCAAAGGTCATAAAACATTCATTTTTTCTTAAAGAGAATGGCACTTGAAGATTTCTTGGGAGTTGGCTGGGCATTTTTATATCTATTATTTATAAGGATTGTCAAACTTAGCACATCGCAGTTATGAATCAGGACTCTTGCTTATCACTGACTTCGGCATAAGTACATTTATATATTCTTCCCTTGTAATCGCAGCCCTTCAACTACAATGAGTGTGCCCACAGAGAAGAAAGAAAAAAAATTATACACATTCCACAATAAAAGAGCATCACAGTACGGCTTTACTAGATTTTAAAAAACATTCCCTCATGCATGCATTAATTACTCTGTGTGTCTCTGAAACATCTGAAAAATACTTTTCTGTGACTTAATAGGCTGTAGGGAATGAGTACTTTTAGATACATTACAATGATCTCTAGCAGAATTTGGCAACTTCCTTCCATTAATGGGATGTTTCAACTCAATCTTAAAAGAAGGCTGCCAATTTTCATTTTTTTGGCCTCTCCGAGGTTTTGAATGCTCTTTATCAGTTTGTCCTTTTAAGTTCCTATCTTTGGAATTATTCCTCTGTCCATTTAGCAATTTGTCGGGAGGTGAGGGCGTGGCACGTAACTGATATTCATCTGGGGATCCTTTCTGCCGGTTTGGCTTCACTTGTTCTTTATCCACTTCTTTTTGAATTTGTAATGCTAATAACCTGTCCTGTTCTTCTTGTTTATGTCTCTCAAAAAGTAGGTGTTCCAATTCTAATATTTTTTGGGTAAAGCTGATTTCTGTTTCCTCTTGCTCTGAGGAAGATTCAGGGAACATTTTCCTTCTTTTTGCAGGAAAGCATGGATCCCTGACAGCTTCAAACAAAGATTCCTGTTTTTTTCTTTTGGAAATATCTTCCTTACTGATCAGGAGGCAAGACTCATTTTCTGTCTCAACTGTGTTACTTCCAATTATCTGCATCGTATCTGATATGGGGCACCCATTCTCTGTTTTGCCACAAGGCTTAACTGTAGCTTCATTAAAGTAGGGAACCAGGGCTTCAGGTCCCTCATGATTTATGACACATAATTCTTCATCATAATTGATTGGTTTCATTTTGACTTCTTCAAAGCACCATTCTGTACCACTGGCACATAACTGAGGCATAGATGACTCTATTGAAGACTCTGCACCTTGTTCTTGAATTTCAAGGGATATCTGTGGAGAAAGTGTAGGCATATCTTCCTCAATTTCTTGCCATATACGGCTCTTTATCTCACTACCATCTGTTTCCTATAGAAAACAGAAAAGGACTAAGTGAACCAGTGATATACATCAAGTCATAACATATATGTCTTACATTGATCATAGCTGAGTTGTCACTATTAGGTAGTTATTACTATCACTTCTACTAGGGTATATTGATTTTTAACAGTTATTTTTATTTTATGTGCCAATTTAGATTAAAATGTTCCCTCATTTCTACTCCAATGAAAACCTACAGCATAAAATGCACAAACTAGATTCTCTATACAGTCAACAGTTGGCACCATGACCTGATCTGTTTTACCTTATAAACTTCCAGTATCCCAGGGATAGCAAACCTTTTTTGTATCATGAACTCTTCTCCTTTTGGCATTTTGGTGAAGCTTACAGACCTCTCCTAAGAATAATATTTTTAAATATAAATACATAGGACCACAAAATTTATATTGCAACACAATTATTAAAATGTTAAAAGTTGGGGGTGGTGGGAATACTGGGGAGGGGTGGTGCTGGGCAGAGGGGAGCAAAGGGGAAAAAATTGGAACTATTTTAACAGTATAATCAATAAAATATACTTTAAAAATTAAAAAAATAAAAATACTCTTAAAAAATGTTAAAAGTTATGATGCAATGAGTATAAATAAGATCCATTGGCAAGTCTAACTTGTAATACTGAAGTAGGGATGAATATAAATATTTCAAGAGATCTGCAACAAATACAGAGTGAATTAAAATGAGAGGTCAGACAAAAGTAAAGATAAACTTTCTCTTCCATCTAAGTTCATATGTACTCTCTGGGTTCTAACCATAGACCTTAGGTTGAGAATCCTTGCTTTAGCAAGTATAATTCTCATTTATAGGTAAGTCAAGACCTAGGATTAGTTATGACCGCAGGAAAGCCTTAAGAAAGTCTTCAATAAGAATTTGCCCCAGGATGAATGGTCAGAACTGCTTACCATGCGCACTGCATCACAGGACGCAGTCAGGGATTTAAAAATTGGCAGCAGACATTTGGGCTAGGAGAACGCCATGTGGCTTTGAAAGGAAAGGAAGAACTCCATGCGGCTTACAATGAGGCTGGGAACTCCATGTGGTTCTGCATTAAGAGCTGGAAGGCACCACAACACAGGCAAAACCTCCCCAATCAGGATCAAATGAGTGGGGAGCTGCCGGTAAAGCTGAACTGTGTCTGTCAAGTAGGAAACTGTATCTCTGACTTTTCTAAAACTAGCCTGGTTTGGTAAGGGAGGCAGGAGGGAGGGGCAGGGGGAGAGAGGGAGAGAGGGAGAGAGGGAGGGAGGGAGGGGGAGGGAGAGAGAGAGAGAGAGAGAGAGAGAGAGAGAGAGAGAGAGAGACAGAGAGAGAGAGAGACAGAGAGAGAGAGAGAGAGAGAGAGAGAGAGAGAGAGAGAGAGAGAGGAGTTTTTTTTTAAGAAAATAAGACTTAACGGCAGAAACCCGCAAATAATCTGAATCTATATAACTATTAAATAAACAATTCTATTTCTTTTCACTAAAAGAAAAAAAAGAATTTGCCCCAGAACAAAATTATTCCTTGTTGGAGACATTCTGTCCTTTTACCTTCTTTGCTATGCATTTATTATTCTCGATAGCATTTCTTACAAACCAAGAATTTGGATTAAGGCACATTCTAGGTTGCTTACCTAGTTTTGCTGTGAATATGAACAACAGGGTAGAAAAAATAGCCCAGCCTTACAATGCCTCTTCCATCAATCCTTAGTTCTAGTATGAACCAGAGTAATCTGAACTTGAATCCTCCCTGTATTATCTCTACTTAAGGGACTTTGGGCAAGTCTCTAATCTCTTTGTGCCTTGGTTTTCTCAATTGTAAAATGGGCACAAGAAGGATATTTACATTAGGCAGTTGAAGGCTGCGATGAAGATTTAAAGAAAACACATACATTATCTGGCACACAGTACATGTTCCTAAAAACCATCTATCTGAATTGAAGAAAGAAAAAAGAAACCTGTGAGCAAGGGGTTAACAAACCTTTTAAGCAGGAAATAGACCTTGATGACAGACAGCTCACCTTTCCTAGTTCTATTTCCTTGAAAATCTGATAAGGGTGGGATGTCACCTGTTACTAGGCCACACAGCTTATGGTAAAAATGACCCTTACTGGTGAACTGCATTTGTACTGAAACTATGAGTGATCTACAAACACCAAGCTGGAAATCAAAGCTTGGGGCTTCTATAAGTGACCTATAACTCCTTTAACTGGGTGTGTTTCTTACAAGGACCCCTGGAAGTTACACTCTTGGGTTGTTATAATAACTGACTCTCATGGGGCATGAGGCCTCATATAATCTTTTAAAGTGAGGGTGGTACCAGGGACAGCCTATTCAGCTTTGTGAGTTTGATTACCTAGGTCAGGAATCCACAAACTATGGCACAGGAACCAAATTCAGCCTGCTGCTTTTGTAAATAGCCTTACTGGAACAGAGATAAGCTCATTCGTTTGCATACTATCTATGAATGCTTTAACATGACAACAGCATAATTGACTTGTGATTTCAGACCATATGGACTGCAAAGCCTAAAATATTTACTACCTGGCCCTTCAGAGAAGAAGTTTACTTGCTGACTTCTAGCTTAGGCAAGCCTAAGGTGACTAAGAAATGGTGGAAATGGTGTCCCATTTACTATAGTGACTTAAGAAAAAAAGTTAGGAACCCGCAAGTATTAGGAATCTACAGCATTAGGAAACATGCCAAAATAAGAACAGCTTTAGCATCCACATACCTCAGACGTAGAGTTTTTCTTGCCTTCCTGTACAACTTCAGAATGTGATGCTGACCCAAATGGAAATTTAGGTGACAAATACCTTTAAAAAAAGTTTACCAAAGTATGAATGCTTTGAAAGGCAAGTGTTATGTACCCAATATAATAAAGCCACCAGCTAATTATGCTGAAGGTTGTCTGGTTGCATGGCTGATTTGTCAGAAACAGCATAGTCCATCTCCTTGTCTAACATACTTTGGTCTAACTCCAGAGTGAAACTTATAAGGCTGAGTATTGATATTTTAGGGAAAAAACAGTAGAAAAGAAAGCAAAAATCAAATCTAAACATTTCTTCTCAAAAAAAGTAAGGTACAGAGCATCAAAACAAGCAAGACTATATAGTCTTACCAAATACTAGAAAAGATATTTTAAATCTGGAGAAAGAATATGTTGAGTTTTTGGGGTTTTTTTTTAATAGTTTTTGTTTTTTTTTAATGTATTGATTTTGGGGAGACAGACAGACAGACAAACATCAATTCGTTGTTCCACTTATTTATGCATTCATTGGCTGATTCTTTTATGTGCCCTGGTTGAGGATGTAACCACAACCTTGGCACAACCATGATGCTCTATCCAACTGAGCTACCATAAGGTTGGGGCCAGAGTGTTTTTTGTTGTTGTTGTTTGTTTTTTAAATGCCAGAAATTCTACATTTTTTTTATCATGGAGAAGTCCATAATTAGATACTCTTTACAACTTTGGTGTAGAGATTTTTATAACATACACATTTATACCAACTATCTGCTTTAGAGATAGACATATATCAACATAGCATAAGATTATATCTTTAAGTTTCTAAACATCTTTAATAGGTTGTTTATCACTAAAAATATAGTTTGTCATATAATAGAAAATGCTGTAAGAGAAATGGGAATAAAAGAACAGGTTATGAGATGGTAGGTATATTTTAAAAATTGTAAAAAATCCAAGCACATATACAACTAAGCTTAAAAATGGCAGAAATCTCCCAAAATTTTGGATGTCTTTTAGTGGTGGTAACTTTGGGTGATTTTCAAAAAGGTAGCTTTCATTTTTATAATGAAAAAAGAAATGTCTGATTGCAATATGTACAACCATAAGTTGCACTGCTTTCAAAGCATCAGTGAGTAGTATGTAGAATAAAATCTAGACAAAATTTCATAAAGAATAAATATCCCTTATAGACAACAGTGTCTAACCCACATATGTACTTACATCAACCTAAATACTCCACAAACTAATGAGAAGAAAAACCACGTTTTCAGTTGATTATAGAGAAAAACAGGAGTCCAGGTTTAGTTGCATTTTAATTTTCTTTCCCAAAGCTGAAGAATCCCTTCTGCCAAAGTTGGATGTTAATCACCAAGAAACTATATTAGTACCAAGAAAGAATTATTACAGCATAATAGTTGTTTTGAAATCCATAAACAAAGAACAAAACAAAATGTGATCAGATACTTATCCAACTTAATCACTGAAGATTTATAAACTTGCATGGAAATTCTTTACTTATAATAACCAACTAATATATGAATACATGCTCATTCTAAAAAACTAAACAAAAATGTAAGAAATATGTCATCATCCCTCATATGTAACCATTTTTTAAAAATGCATACTTCTATATAGTACACTCTCTTTTCCTGCAATTTTCTCACTTATATCTTACTGATCTTTCTAAGAGAGTATATCTCAGTCTATTTCATGAGAACAAATAGTTTACAAGAGAAGTTACACAACATATGTAAAAATCACAATACAGGGGTAGGCAAAAGTAACTTTAGTTGTTTGCATTGAAAAAGACATACATGCAGATTATAATTATTACAATAGCTTTATTAACCCAAAAGAATGTCAGTCACAACTATAAACCTACTTTTGCCCACCTCTGGGTATCAGGGTTGCAGGGAGGGGACTACTGACTGGGAAGGGCAAGAGTGAACCTTTTGGAAATATTCTATATCCTAAATCTGGAGAATAGCTTTGCCAGTGTAAAAATTCACCAAAAAGTATGCTCAAGATTAGTGAACTTTAATATATGTATGCTATACTTTAAAAAGTTTTAAAATTACATTACCATGAAAACTCTTATACTCACCACATGGTTTAAATAGGGGGAAAAAAATCACTAATTTTAAAATCCCTATGGGGTCTATTTGTTCCCTATGTCAGGGATGACTATCCTCAGTTATTTATCTCTTACTTTTAAGAATAGTTTTACCACACACACCTATATTGCCAAACACCTTATGGCTTCGCACTGCATGATTTTGAACCTTATGTATATGGGATCATACTACATGTATTCTTCCACAAATAGTTTACTCACAATAAATTTGAAGCCACTTTCCTAAATCATGCACATTTTCCTTAGCTAGAATTGATTTTCACTGCTGTTCTGCTGTTGGAATATGGGTGCTTCTGGCTCTTTACTGTTGACTAGTATAGCTGGGAACATGCCAGCACTTGTTTATACTCCAGTCACAGAATGTCAACCTTTTACACTCCCCTCAATTTACTATTTCTTATCCTCTACAACACTTAATATTGCTAGGAAGTTTAATTTGTCCAGTAGGGTGAGCATGGCATGTTAATTCACTATAATTTTGTGCTGTTTTTATTGAGGTATAATTGACATACATCGTAATTTGTTTCAGGCATGCAACATGATTCAGTATTTGTATATAATGAAAAATGACCTCACTATAATTTTAATTTCCTTAAAGTAAAAGTCACAGTGCCTCTTAGAGCTTAGTGTCTGGAGTGTAAATGTCCCTTCAGGTAATTCTGTTTGTACACTTAAGTCCAGTCACATTCAAGGGAGAAATATCAAAGAATTTGTGGACATATTTTAAAAACACCAAAGCTACCATAAAGGCTCCATAAACTGTGGTGTGTTTCTAAGCTAGCTATTATGTTGCCTCAATTATTTTGTCTTTCTATCCCTATGCAAATACCATGTTTACTCACTATAAATTTAACACCATTAAAAACACGAAATCCTGCCATTTGCAACAACATGGATTAACTTCCAGGGCATTGTGCTAAGTGAAGTTAAGTCACAGAGAGAAGAGAAACAAAACACCGTATGATCTCTCTCATATGTGGAATCTGGGAGGGGGAAAAAAAACCCAGCTCACAGTCACAGATATAGAGAGAAGATGTGCAGTTGTCAGAGGTGGGAGTAGCGGTGGGGGATGTGTGAGAGAAATGGGTCGACTCTTTTTTTCAGTATAAAAAATGTTTTAAAAGATTGTTTAGCCCTGGCGGGCGTGGCTCAGTTGGTTGGAGCGTCACCCTGTAGACCGAAGATTGGGAGTTTGATTCCCTGTTAGGGCACATATTTAAGTTGGGTGTTCAGTCCCCAGTTGAGGTATGTGTCAGAGGCAACCAAAAAATGTTTCTCACCCCTTTCCTTCTAAGATCAATAAGCATTTCCTCAGGTGAGGATAAAATAAAAGACCAACCAATAAGTTAGCAGTTTTTCTTAATTTTCAAACACCAGTAGTGTTTTTTTGAAATTTTTAAAATTTATTTTTAAAGAGACAGGAAAGGAGGGAGAAAAACACAACTATAGGTTGCCTCTCCCACGCCCCTAACTAGGCACCTGGCCCACAACCCAGGCATGTGCCCTGACTGGGAACTGAACCGGCAACCTTTTGGTTCACAGGCTGGTGCTCAATCCACTGAGCCACACCAGAAAGGGCAGTAATATTTTTGTTAATCATTTTAAATTTGAGGTATAATTTGTAACATAAAATTACCATTTTAAAGTACATTCAGTGGCACTCAGTAATTCTTCAGGTTGTGCAACCATCACAACTATCTATTGAGTTCCAAAACATTTCATCATCCCCAAAGGAGAGACAGTATATATTAAGCAGCTACTCCCCATTCCCACCTCTCCCCAGTTAGTTGCATCTACTAATCTGCTTGCTTTCTGTCTCTGCAGATTAACCTATTCTAGCTATTTCACATAAATGAAATATGGAACCCTGTGTGTCTGGCTTCTTTCACTTAGCGTGTTTCTGAAGTTCATCCACATTACAGCATGTATCAATATGATACATGCTTTTCAGAGCTGAATATTCCCTTGTATGGATATACATTTTGTTTATCCAATCATCCCTCAATGAACATTAGGTCTGTTTCCTCTTTTGGCTATTTGAAGTGTTATTTAGCTATTTATGTATTACTATTTGCTAAAATACCTGTTTCCAGTTCATTTGGGTAAATATCTAGGAGTTGAATGCTGAGTCATACAGTAATTCTGTTACATTTTCTAAGGAACTGCCAAAATGTTTTCCACAATGACTGTACCATTTTACATTCCCACTAGCAAAGATTCTACATCTTTGCCAGCACTTATCCTCTGCTCTTTTTTTGATTATAGACATCCTAGTGGGTGTGAAGTGGTATTTCATTGTGATTTTTACATTTCCCTAATGACTGATGAAGGTGAGCACTTTTTTACATGCTCATTGGTCATTTGTACATCTTTGCAGAAATATCTATTCAAGTCCTTTGTCCATTTTTTATCTTGTTGTTGAGTTATATAAAAATTCTTTATAGAATTCTAGGGACTACACCGTATCTGTTTTTAATTTTCTTTAAACTTTAATTCACTAGTTTTTCAATTTCTGCTTTTAAGTTCACCAATTTATTAAAATTTGTCAGGTTATTAGGTCCACTGTATTTCTAATAATTTTTTTGTACATTTCAAAATATATATATCTAAGTGCATGAACACTCTTAAGTTCTTCATGCTTTAAGCAAAATATTATATTGGGTTGGCCAAAAAGTTCATTTAGTTTTTTTCTATACAATGGCTCTAGTAGTGCTTAGTTAGTTGTCTTTAACTTCATTTGAAACAATTTTGTTAGATTGATGTTAGTGTCACATCAGAATGCATTTAATAAAAAACTTATCAAAATTGATGAATTTTTGTGCAGCCATTTTAATATTGAAGATGTAAGAAGATATGCAACATTTTCAGCGTATTGTTTTATTTTGACAAGAAAAGTAAACACGCAACTGAAACGCAGAAAGATTTGTGCAGTATATGGAGAAGGTGCTGTGACTGACCAAACGTGTTAAAAATGGTTTGAAAAGTTTCTTGGTACTATTGACATTTTGGTGAAATAACTCTTTGCTGGGGCTATCTTGTGCATTGGAAGATATTTAGCAGCACGCCTGGCCTATTCCCACTAGAAGCCAAGAGGAGGAGATAGCCAACATATCCAGAATAGCCAAACAATAAAGTTATTGGTGAAAATGAAAAATTTGTCTTTTATTTTACAGAAAAAAACTCAACAGACTTTTAGGCCAACCAAATATAATTATGCAATCTCTCTACTTTTCCCCTTTTAATAGTTTTTCTCTTGATTTCCATTCTGCATAATACTAACATTAAATATATTGCTATTGCCATATATGTTTTTTATTTTAGTAGCAACCCCTTCCTTTAACCCTTCCCCCACTCTAAATCTAAGAGTCTCTATCCCAAATTTCCACAACCCCAAATCCAAAATTTCTATCAATTCTGAAAGGAGGCAAATTACCTGCATATATTTATTCAATTGAACCAAAAGCCCTTATACGGCTCTGTAGCTTCAGCTTCACTGGAGAGGACACTCCAGCGTCATCGCAAGATGTCGATTCAACACGGGAGGAGACAGATACCGTGTCACTCCCGAGTCGGACTGCACAGCCATTCTCGGCGGTGCAGATAGACTCTTAAGAAGCTACACCATCGTCTCTCGAGACGGACGGGCATGGGCAACAGCAGACCCTCCATATCACCCTGCCCAGGCTCTGTAGCTTCAGCTTTACTGGAGAGGACACTCCAGCGTCATCGCAAGATGTCGATTTAACACGGGAGGAGACAGATACCGTGTCACTCCCGAGTCGGACTGCACAGCCATTCTTGGCGGTGCAGATAGACTCTTAAGAAGCTACACCATCGTCTCTCGAGACGGACGGCTGCCGACGACTGTAGTCCTCAAACTTTTCCAACTATGAATTACAATGGAAAAGCTTATATGCTCATAAAGTCCTATGATGCTGGAGGGGCATTATGGGGAGCTAAATCACTGCTCCATTGTTGACTACCTGGCTCATGCTTTGTGTATAGTAAAGAAGTGTAATGCATAAACTGGGAAAAAGAAGATGGATGAATGACCCAGATGGCAAATTATAAACTCCTTCAATGAGGATGACTTTATATGGGACCAGCTTTTCTCCCTTGAATCTAAACCAAGGGGGTAAAAAAATCCAACTGGTTAATTTTGAGAAAATGTGATCATGGAAACTCTGAGCAATCAACATTAAAAAAAAAAAAAAAAAAGAGAACTTCACATCCGTCTTCTAGAGGGAGAACTAAGAGAGGAGGAGATAGGAGATAGCCAACATAACAGACGCAGAGTTCAAAACACTGGTGATACTGATGCTCGCAGAAATGACTGAGTATGGCAAATGCGTAAGGGAAGAAGTGAAGGCTACACTAAGTGAAATGAAGAAAAATCCACCCAAAACCAATGGTGAAGGGAAGGAAGCTGGAGTTCAAATCAATGTACTGGAACATAAGGAAGAAATAAACAGTTAACCAGTACAGAATGAAGAAACAAGAATTGGAAAAAACAAGGAGAGCCTTAGGAACCTCTGGGACAACTTTAAATGTGACAACATCCAAATCATACAGGTACCAGAAGGAGAAGAGCAAGAAATTGAAAACTTACTTGAAAAAATAATGAAAGAAAGCTTCCCAAATTTGGCGAAGGAAATAAACATACAAGTCGAGGAAGCAGAGAGTCCCAAACAAGCTGGACCCAAAGAGGACCACACCAAATCACATCATAATTAAAATGGGAAAGGTTTAAAAAAAAAATCATTATGCTGTACACCTTGAACTACTATAATGTTATATGTCAATTGTATCTCAATAAAACTGGGAAAAGACAAAATTTAAAAAAAGAAATGGGAAAGGTTTGAGATGAAGAGAGAATCTTAAAAGCAGCAAGAGAAGAGTTACCTATAAAGGATTTCCCATAAGAATGTCAGCTAATTTCTCAAAAGAAACTTTGCAGGCAAGAGGGATTGGCAGGAAGTATTCAAAGTGATGAAAAGCAAGGACCTACAACCAAGATTACTCTATCCAGCAAAGCTATGACTTAGAATGGAAGGGCAGAAAAAAGTGCTTCCCAGACAAGGTAAAGCTAAAGGAGTTCATCATCACCAACCCATTATTATATAAAATGTTAAAGGGACTTCTTTAAGAAAAAGAAGATCAAAACTATGAACATTAAAATGACAACAAGCTCACAACTATCAACAACTGAATCTAAAAAACATAAACAAACTAAGAAAACAACTAGAATAGAACAGAACCATAGATACTGAGATCATATGGAGGGTTATCAGCAAGGAATGGGAAGGGGGAGAAATGGAGAAAGGGTGCAAGATGCATAACTGGTAGGCACAATATAGGGGGACATGAAGAAGAATAAAGGAAACGGAGAAGCCAAAGAACTTATATGCATGACCCATGGACATTATCTGAGGAGTGGGGAGAGGCAAAAGGGAAAAAAAGAAAATTGGGATAACCATAATAGCATAATCAATAAAATATACTTTAAAAAAAAGATGGAAAAAAACAACAACTTCACATCCTTTTACATGCTAGCCAGGAATTTAAGCTACATGAGTAGCCCTGTTATTTTCACTTCATATCAATCTCAGACCATCTGGGGGGTTTTCATGCCGAGTGCATGAACCAAGTTTTGATTATCAGTGGGCTATATGAACAAAAAACACTGGCATACAGTAGATGATAAATAAGTAATTGATCAATAGTCATGTTTACTTACTTCTGAATATCTCCAGTGTTTGTTTGTTTGTTTTTACTTTTCTTTTGCAACTTGCTTGAGACTGGATCAGATTTTCTGGAAATTATGGGAGAAGTCGAGACTTTTCCCTCACAGAAATTATTCTTTAATGAGAGAAAGCATAACAGACATTATGAAAAATAATTTTATAACAAAATAAGCTATTAATTCAACTAATTAACTCAGAATCCACAACAGAATTTTTCAGGAATTATGCTTACATTTAAATTCTATACACTCTTTGAATATTTATCATGTAAAAATCAAAATAAACAAGATTAAGTCCATCTAATTTGGTCTACAATAATTGCATTTTTATTCCACATTACAGAGCACAAAAGACATGATGATACTAATATTTTTAAAGATTTTATTTATTTATATTTAGAAAGAGGGGAAAGGAGGGAGAAAGAGAGGGAGAGAAACATCAATGTGTGGTTGCCTATTGCACACCAACTGGGTACCTGGCCTGCAACCCAGACATGTGTCCTGACTGGAAATCGAACTGGCAACCTTTTGCTTTGTGGGACAACGCCCAACCAAGACACATTGGTCAAGGCATAAGGTTCTTACCACACTATTGGGAAAATGAATATAACTGGTTGTGATAAACACTTAACTGTGGACCATCCAACTTTCACAAGTAAAATAAATCTACTCTCATAACCCCATGTGAAAACAAGAATTACAATAGTCTTTTGAAAGATAGGTAAAGATTCTCCTTTTTGATATATGGGGAGGGCAAAAGTAGGTTCACAGTTGTATGCAAAACAGTTCATTCTCAAATTATTTATTAATTATTGTTACCTATTTGTATTATGTAAATCCACTTTGCCCACCTCTGTATTTTCTTTGTTACCCCACTTGTTATTCTACAAGTCAATGTCTTTTATTTAACTCCCTATTGTGCACCTTTATAAAACTACTCCACTTAAATTTAAGAAAGTAAGTAAATAAAAAGGACATACAATCTAAAACTTGGATATATTATTATGAATGGTAGGCCTCTCAAAAAATATTCTGGATATACTTCATTTTAGTAAGTGTATTTTAACGTATTTATTGTTTGAAAAGTAGGGTAATTGTTTTTAGAGGCTCTCAAACCTGAATATACATCAGACTTCCCTAGATGCCTCTGGGAATGGTATTCACTAAGTCCCACCCCCAGAGATTCTGATTCAATAGATTTAGAATAGGTATGGAAGTTTATATTTTTAAAGAACTCCCAGGATGATTATGCCAGGTTCTTTCAAATCACTGTGTACCACTGTATTCTTTATTCTTTCATTTATTCACTTTCCCCTAAGCAGTAATTAAACTATAGCAAGATAATAAAATCCAGGTTCAAAGTATGAAGAATTTAATGTGCTTCACTTTCTTTCATTCTTCTTTTTTTGTTTAAAGTGAGAAAACATTTATTAGTGAAGCAGTGAGACAGTGGCTACTCCAAAGATAAGAGTAGCCTGTGCTTCACTTTCTGAAAATGATTTATATCCATGCAATGGAATATTATGCCACTTAAAAAGAATTAGATAGACTATGTGTAGTAATACCAGAATAAAATCTCGAAGATATATCAAGTAAAAAAAGCCAACGAAAAAACAGTTCAACTGATAAATCCTTTTTAGGTGACTAAAAAAAACAGTTATAAGAAACTCTTAATAATGCTAACCTTTGGGGGAAGGGACTAATGTAATGGAATAGAATGAGAGTGAAGATATGGGAAGTGGGAAAGGAAGCTTTCATTTTTTGCTGAATAGCTTTCCTACATAATTTGAATTTACTAATAACATATAAGAAGTTTTTTAAAAATATAAACTTGGATTAGAGCAAATATATAACAATATGCGAAAACTGAAAAAAAAATATAAAAGTTTTCAACAGAGCAAATATGTCAGAAAGCTTGTAGTAATGGTGAGCACTTCTTTGAATGTTTGAAAATCACACAGTAAAGCAACAGGAATATTAATACTTTAAAGTTCTCTCTTAAAACTTACAATATTAATGCTTAGCTTTCTTGCCAGTTCTTCATCACTTTTCAGCTGTTCTTCCATCTCTCTTCTTCTTTTCTCTGCCTGTCTTTTTTCTTCTTCTTCCTCCTCTGCCAATAATTTCTGTATGTATTCTTCACTAGCTTTGTTTTCTTCTTCCTCACTGGCTCGCCTCTCTGCCTCCACCTTAAAAATTAATAACAAACAAATCCTTCTCTGAACTTTTTAGTATACTTGCATTATTTCTTAATAAGAACAGCACATTTTTTTTTAAATGAACAAATTAGTAGGAATTAAAATATCTCAAATGAAGTACAAATCTGGAGAGGCAAATTCTTACAGAACAATTCAAGAAGTCTTTCATGAAGCCTCCCCAATCAGCTCAATGAAACCTTAATCACACCCTCATTCTCTCTGGCCTCAGTCCTCAATCACAGTTTCCACTACTACACTGTCATACTTTTCTCCAATTAACAGAATACCATGTGCTGACTAACTTAGACCAGGTTCCTGAAACAAACCCCTGCAATGGGAATGTAATGGTAAGAACTGACTTAGACTAACAGAACCTATCCCTGAAGTTTGGAAGAATCCCCAAACACAGTGGGCAGGAGTGGAGTGATGGCTGAAGAAACAACCACAATGGTTATTACATGATTTCAAACTCTGATTCTAGGATATGAGGACATGCTTAGGGCCATTTAAATTATACTTGTCCTGAGAGCAAACAAACAAAATACGAAGTCCACTTCAGAATTCTAAAGGATTTGACTCAAGCTTAAGTCTTTGATCCAATCCTATGAGAAAACTGAGGTTTAAAATGTTGGGGCTGACTTCCAGCCAAGATGGAGGCATAGACAGACACTCTACATCTCCCTCCACAACTAAGAAGGAATACAACTACCTCAAAACTAGAGACAACCAGAAGTTCCATAAAATCAAACCACATGGAAGTCCAGGAAACAAAGATATAAAGAAGAAATACTCGTCCAGACAGGTAGGAGGGGTGCAGCCGGGGCAGAGAGGACACGGTGTGGTGGCCACCCGGTGGAAAGCGCAGTCACACATTTTAAAAAGTCAGGAGGGACACCTGGGGAGCGTTCCCAGTTGCTCACCGGACCTTGCAGCTCACTGTTCCAGCACCAGGGAAAATCAAGCCTCATTGCCTCTGACTGTGCAGACCAGTGGGGGTTGGGGCGGAGGCAGAAACTGCCAGTCACAGCAGAGTCGGCTTGTTTAAAGGGTCCCCACAGTTCTAGAACGTCAGCAGACCCACCCACTCTGGGAACAATGGCCAGGGCAGCAACTAGAGAGGTGTTAGTCCGGTGCAGAAGTGGGAGAGGTGCCTGGAAAAGTGCTGGGCATGCGGCATTGTTCCCTCTCGGACCGCTCCCCCACATACAGTGCCAAAACGTGGTGAAACAGGTCACCCTATACTGACGAATCCCAAAGGCTCCGCCCCTTACAACGTAAGAGAAGTGATAGCTCTACCTGGGATGCAGAGGCAAACACAGGACCCTGTCAGAATGAGGAGACAGAGAAGTATGGCCCAAAAGCAGTAATGGATCAAGGTTTCAGTGGGAGAACTAAGTGACAAGGAGATAGCCAACCTCACAGATGACGAGATAAGACAACCTAAGAGACACAGAATTCAAAACACTGGTAATAAAGATGCTCATGGGCTTGACAGATATGCTTGAGTATGGCAAACGCATAAGAAAAGTGAAGGCTATGCTAAGGAAAATCCACACAAAACCAATGGTGAAGGGAAGGAAACAGGGGTTCAAATCAATGATTTGGAACGTAAGGAAGAAAAAAACAGTCAACCAGTGCAGAATGAGGAAGCAAGAATTGAAAAAAATGAGGAAAACTTCCCAAATTTTGCAAAGGAGATGGACATACAGATCTGGGAAGCACCGAGGGTGCCAGGCGAGCTGGACCCAGAGGGGACTGCACCAGGACACCTCATGACTGAGGTGCCAAAGGTGAAAGATAAAGAAAGAGTCCTGGGGGCAGTAAGAGAGAGGCAGAGTTGCCTACAGGGGGGTGCCTATAGGACTATTAGCTGATTTCTCAGAGGACACTTTGCAGGCAGGAAGAGACTGGCAAACAATGTGATGAAAGGCAACCTGCAACCAGGATTACTCTATCCAGCAAAGCTATCATTGGAATGAAAGGGCAGATAAAGTGCTTCCCAGACAAGGTTGAAGCTAAAGGAGTTCATCATCACCAAGCCATTATTATATGAAATGTCAAAGGGACTTACTTAAGAAAAAGAAGATGAAAACTAGGTTAAGGGCTCAAGACCCTCAAGACTGTGCCCACTTCAGGAGCCAGTCCCAAGTCCCAAGAGGGCCACTGGTAACTTCTGACCCCTGGCTCCCACGGTGAGGTGTGTATGGGTTTCAGAGGATACAACCTCTACCCGAAGGACTGTCCTGATTTCTGCTGTGGCTCCTGTTTCTACCACTACTGCTGCTCGGACATGGCGAGGAAGTTTGTATGGACCAAGGAAGGCTGTGCTGACGCTGGGGAGCCGTGGGACCAACGGCTACAATCAGATGCTGTCAGGAAGAGTGTGGAGAATCTGGAGCAGATGGCCTCGTCACTGAGGCTTGACTCCGACATGGACAGTGACATGCCAGGGTTCAGGGCAACTATTGCCGTCAGCGTGACCATCTTCGTGCTCTTCATTGTCACCATCATTGCCTGCTTCACCTGCTCCTGCTGCTGCCTGTACAAGATGTGTTGCCAGCCTCGCCCGGTCGTGACCACCACCACATCCACCACTGTGGTGCATGCCCCTTACCCTCAGCCTCCAAGTGTGCCACCCAGCTACCCTGGACCGTCCTACCAGGGCTACCACCCTATGCCCCCACAGCCGGGGGTGGCGGCAGCGCCCTACCCGACACAGTACCCACCACCCTACCTGGCCCAGCCCGCGGGCCCACCTGCCTACCAGGAGACATTGGCTGGAGGTGCAGCCATGCCCTATCCTGCCAGCCAGCCCCCCTACAACCCGGCTTACATGGACCCTCCGAAGGCTGCCTATTGAGCGCACCCCTGCACCTCCTGTTGCCACTTGATACGTCACGTGCATGTGTCTTTGTGTATGTGTGAACAGCTATGCGGGCACGGCCCTTTCCTCCCCGTGCAGGGTGTGTGTGCATCCTGTTTGTACACTTGTGATGCTGACAAGGTGGGGGACGATCCTTGCCAGAGTGGCTGGGACCATACTTTGTTCTCTTTCTCACTTCAGATAATGCTTCCTTGGAATCTCAAACAAAATTCAAAGAATGGGGTGGGAGTTCATTGCCAGGCCGCCCCAGGGACACCAGGAGGGGCTTGTCACCCAGGAGAGCACAGCTTTTTGTGGGCTAGATGCCCACATGCTCTGAAACCAATGACTAGCCACTGCTCAAGGCCATGGCTCGTCCCCAGGGTGCCTGTCCCCAGGGTGTACATCCCTTCAAAGACCCAGAGCTGTGACGCAGTGAAGCAGGTGAGACCTGGGACCTGGCTGAGCCAGGTTTTGATCCCATCGTTTGTGGGAGCCTGCATCCTGCCCGGTGGAAGGTGGGTCACCTTCTGATATCAAACACCTAAGTCAGCCCCACCCACCCGACAGCTGTGCACCTGGACTATTCCTGCACCCCCTTGGGGACCCCCTGGAGGGCCACATCCCCCTAAGCAGGCGGGCAGAGGGGCCTCTGTTCACCCACACACTCAGGTGTCCTCCCTGCAGTGTTTTTGTTTTACTATTAGCCAAACATTTTGCCTGTTTTCTGTTTTTAAATGAGTTGCTATGAGGCTGAAACCCCTGGGTCCTGGAGGGAAATTGGCTCACAGTGGAGAGGGACCGTCTGACCTCTGGTAGCTCCTGCTTCCCTCACATCAGCCTCAGCATATTCAGTTCCTGTACCCCAGTCTTTGGGTCCTTGCAGCGTGGACACCTGGGCCAATCGGCCATCTGGACCAAAGGTGGAAGGGGCCCCTGTGGCTGCTGACCCAGACACGATACCTCGGTGTCCCTCCTGTCTCCCTGTTCCTTTCTCACCAGACCTGTCTCGGCTTGTACTTGTTGACGTGTTTCTGAGTCGGGGTCTGCTCCTTTGTTTACAATAAATGCAGACTTTTGGAAAGAAAAAAAAAAGATGAAAACAACTATGAACACTAAAATGACAACAAACTCACAACTATCAACAACTGAATCTAAAAAATAAAAACAAAATCCAACTAAGCCAACCAGAATAGGAACAGAATCATAGGTATGGGGATTATTTGAAGGGTTATCGGCTGGGAGGGGGGAGAGGGAGAAATGGGGAAATGGTGCAGGGATTAAGAGGCATAATCGGTTGGTACAAAATAGACAGGGGAAAGTTAAGAATAATATAGTAAAGGGTGAAGCCAAAGAACTTATATGCACGACCCATGGACATGAACTAAGGGGGTGAGATTACTAGAGGGAAGAGGGGTACTGGGCAGAGGAGAGCAAAGGGAAAAGAAACTGGGACAACTGTAACAGCATAATCAATAAAATACATTTTTAAAAAAATAAAGAAAAAGAAAACACAGCAGAGAGTTTTTCTAAAAAGGAGTATTTAATTCCTACCTTGCTTATCTCTTCTTCATATTCTCTTCTCAATTCCCCGGGTTTACTTAACAGATGAACTGGCTGATAGTCATCAACTGTTTCAGATTAAGAAAGAAAATAATATGAGGCAACACAGAATTCTATGGCTAGCTTTATATTCTATTAACTTTATTTTAAAACACAAAAGTAAAATAAATTGTACAATTATTAACAATTCTGTCTTTAAAAAGTTCTATTTTAAAAGAAAAACCAGAGAGCCAAATGATACATGAATATGTATACTTAACTCTCTCTAGATGCCATTAAAATAACAGTAGAGAGAAATAGAAAGTAATCCTACACAGCACAGAGATTGAGGGAAGGGTCAATCTTTAAACAAAAAACTTAACAAGTTTGTAGGAAACAGTAAATCAATGTAAGACATGAATGTAGTAGAATAAAGGAAAATGTAGCCCTTGGACGGGAAGGACTATAGCCTAAGTGGGAGGGGGGAATCTATGCTCTATACCTAAAGAGCAGCCCAGGCTCAGAAAAACAAGGCATAATACAAGTACAATGTAGGACAGAAAATTCAAAGTTATAAACTGTCAAATTAGAATACTTGGCTGGTGGCATTTCTTCCTAGAAATGTAACTGCACATACTGTACATTTAAAGGTTCTTTTTTTAAAGAAACTGAACTGTCTAGATAGATCCATTGCAGCTATTATAAGAGGTAGTGACCCAGAGCAAAGCCCTTTGAAATCTGGCAGTTAGGGTGGCAAAGCATAATGGCCAGGTTTCCATCTGTTTAACCTCAATGTCTGCCGGTCACCAGTACTTATCCATGTATACTGAGCTTTTTTCGAGGGCCTCATTTTTATTTATTTATTTTAGAAAGAGGGAAAGAGGAAGGAAGGGAAAGGGAGGGGAGAGAGAGAGAGAAAAAAAAAAAAGAAATATTGATTGCTGTTTTACTTACTTATGCATTCACAGGTTGATACTTGTATGAGTATGTGGCCTGATCAGGATGGAATTCGCAACCTTGGCATATCTGGGCAGCACTCTACCCAACTAAGCTACCCAGCCAAGGCTCAGGGCTCAGTGTTCTTGGGCCTCATTTTTAAATATGAAAGCAAAACCAAGGATCACAACACATTTGAAATAAACCTACATAGTTAAAGAGAAACACTAAGCTATAAAAAGGGGGGGGGTATCTCCCTTGGAGTTAAATCCAAAAGAAGTGAACACAGCTGCCTGTTTAAAGGGGCAGCTGTTACTCAACTCTAGGTGACTACTACACTACTATCAGGAAACTTAGGTCCAGACAATCCAGAAATCCATACTTTAATGTAAAATCTCCCAATTTTAAAGGCTGGCACTAAATAGGTCACAGAAAATATGTCTACCAGCTTTGTAAAGCAATTTGCAAATTCTGCAATAGAGGAACTTAAAACAGTGATATAACTCTGTTTCAAGTAGGGACAGAGTATGCTAAATTCTTATTTAATTGAGCAATCCAAAAAGGATCCATTTGAGACAATATAGGGAAAATATAGGAGGGAGATATTTAAGATCCCTGAAAAAATAGGAAGGGCTAGAAAAAAGCCCAGGAAGAGAGGAAGGACAGGACTTCTATCATAGCACATCTCACAAAGAAGGAAAAAGCATGTGCGGACAGGTAGTACAATGTCAGCTGAGAGCTTAGGGGCTGGCAAACTTTTCCGATAAAGAGCAAGATAATAAACACTGTTCTGTAGGCTCTGCGGTCTCTGTCAGTCACTAAACTCTGCTACTGTATCACAAAAGCAGTCACAGACATAGATGAGTGTAGTGCCTGTGTTTCAGTAAAACTTCTTTCACAAAAAAAGATGTGGGCCAAATTTGGCCTGTGCACCACAGTTGGACAGCCCCTGCCTGCCTTAGTATATTCCTAACGATTAAAGTTATCAAATAAAATTCTGTCCCTTATTGTGTGTTTGGGGGTGGGGATAGGGGACAAATAGCAAAGAACTGTAAACAACTGGAAATGAAAAATTTTAAGTTTTTATTGATTATTTAAAAAGCAAATTTAATAAAGTAAAAAATAAAAATAGCTAACACATTAAGAACTTCTTAATAAAAAGAAAATCCAAGGATAGGAAAAAATGTCTCCAAATCATTCATCTGAATATATAAATTTAAAAATGGAATGGTCTTGTAACTCAGTGATTCTACTTCTAATATTGAAAGAATACAAGCACCCCTATGTTCACTGCAGCATTATTTACAAAAGCGAAGTTATGGAAGCAACCCAAGTGTCTATCAGATGAATGGATAAAAAGTTTGGTACATATATACAACGGAATGTTACTCGGCCATAAAAAAGAACAAAATCTTACCATTTGCAACAGCATGGATGGAACTAGGAGGGTATTAAGCTAAGTGAAATAAGTCAGAGAAAGACAAATGCCATGATTTCACTTCTATGTGGACTTTAAAGAATAATATAAATGAACAAACAGAAACAGACTTATAAATACAAAGAACAGCTGAAACTTATGATTGATTGCCAAAGGGAAGGGGATTTGAGGGAAAGGTGAAGAGATTGAAAAGTACAGATTGATAATTACAAAATAGTCATGGGGATATAAAGCACAGCATAGGAAACAATAGTCAGTAATAGGGTGATAACTACATATGGTGCCAGGTGGGTACTGTAAAGCATGATGGTCAAACCACTATGCTGTACACCTGAAACTAATACAAAATAATATTTTTTAAAAAACCAATTAAAAAAAAATTAAAGAGAACATATTCCTGCTGACACCATGATTTTGGACTTTTAGACTCCAGAATTACAAGAAAATAACTTTGTGTTGTTTTAAGCTACCTAGTTTGTGGTACTTCGTTATGGCAAGCCCAGGAAACTCATAGAATTCCATTCATATTGCAATATGAAGTTCTAGAACAGATAAAACTATCTATGGTGGAAAAAAAGAAGAATAGTGATTCACTTTTGGGGTGTGGGAGTAGGGACTAACACGAAGGGACATGAGGGAATTTTCAGGGGTGATGATAATGTTCTGCATTATAGAAGTTTGTATTACAAAGGGGTATATATATGTGAACACCCAGTGAAGGTACAATGAAGATTTGTGCATCTCATTATATGTGAATCTTACATTAAAAGAAAAAAATTATAACCTAATAATGATCTCTAATAACATCTATGCTTATATATTCAAGGGGAAGAAATATAATACTAATGGATAGATGAAGCTATGTGACACAGCAAATATAGTGAAGTGTTAAAAATGGCGCAGCCATGTGAACTCTGGCAGTTCCTCAAAAAGCTAAACATAGAATTACAATATGACCCAGCAATTCATAAGTGAAAACATATTCAAATACTTGTCCAAAAGGTGGAAAAAACCCAAATGTCCGTCAGTGGATGGAGAGACAGATAAAATATATCCATAAAATAGCCCTGACCAGTGTGGCTCAGTTGGTTGGGTGTTGTCCCACAAAGCAAATGATCTCCGGTTCGATTCCCAGTCAGGGCACTGCCTGGATTGAGAGTTGGGTACTGGTTGAGGCACATGTGAGAGGCAATTGACCCATGTTTCTCTCCCTCTTTACCCTCCCTTCCCTTCTCTCTAAAAATAAATTAATTAAAAAGAAAAGAAGACACAGCATACCAAGATTCAAAACAGCATAAAAAAAAAAATGTGTTTGTGTATCCATAATATAAGAATACTACTCAGCCCTAAAAAGGATTAAAGTATTGATATATGCTACAGTGTGCATAAACCCTGGAAACATCATGCCAAGCAAAAGAAGCCAAACACAATAAATCACATATTGTATATGAACACACTTGCAGGGTTCAATCCTGGTCAGGGCACATACAAGAAACAACCATTCCATGCTTAAGTGAAACAATAAATTGATGTTTCCTCTTTCTCTCCCTCTCCTTCCTCTTTTTCTTTAAAACCAATAAATTAAAAAATTTTTTTGAATGGTTAAAATAAAATAAAAAGTTAAAATAGCAAATTTGATATTATATGCATTTTACCACGATTTTTCCAAAAATAATGTTCAACTGTATGTGACTATCTCAATAAAGCAGTGTTAATAAAAGATAACTGCTGTTAAAAACATGACTGAAACAGCAAATTTCGTTTCATATATATATATATATATATAATTTACTACAATAAAAATAATTCCAACAACAAAAAGGCAAGTACACCAGAGCAGACACCACACTGAGACAAAAAAATATATATGCACAGCTTATTGATCCACATAAGTGATCAAGACGGTACAGTGAACTGTTCCATTTGGGGCATACTCAATAGATGCTGAGTCCACACTGTGAAGAGCTTTAAATAAAAATGGCCTAACTGAAGGAACTGGTCACAGAAAGCTACTTTAGGCTCAATGCATCCTTAAGATGGAAATGTATAAGCAAGTAAGTTTGAGAAAGTAATTCAAAGCAACAAAAGTACTAACAGGAATCCAGTAGTTTCCTTATCTCTGTTGTTGCTGTACTACCACTATTGCTCATCTGAATATTTATACAAATCATAAGAATAAAGACTCTACCCGAGCAATTCTTTTGAGTTTTCTTTTTTTTTCATTTTTAACCCAACAAACACCAACTGAACACAGCTTGAGTATTGTAACAACAGAATCTTGCCACTGACTTTGGGGCCCAAAGGACCAAACCCCCCCACCCCCCGCCACCGTTAATAATTTAAACAAATACTAATCGGGCTTTCTTTTTTAGCCTTTTAAAAAATGGATTAGCAGTGATTCGTTTTTAAAAGGATTTTGGGTTTTTTAGCCAATAAACACGCTGGGTTTTACTCACCGATTTCTTCTGATTCTTGCCCAGAGGCTCTAAGCTTGCACTCCTTTGGATAGTGTTTTTGAATTATATCCCACAGTTGTTTATTGATGAGAGAATTTCTTCGGGTATGGTATCGTGTCCACGAAGAGACCCGGCGGCGACAGAAGGGACAGCATAAACTCGCCTTTTCCACAGTCAATCGGAAGCATGCATTACAGACCGTGTGATTACAAGGCAGTGTTACGGGCTCAATCAGGATTTCCATACAGATTCCGCACTGGCATTCCGACAAGGAAGGGATGGCGTTTTCAGGTACAGCCATTTTAATATGCTAAAAAGGCATATTCAACACAACACCCGAAAGCCAAGGAATGGTATTTCCGGGCCAACCAAGGAGAAAGCAAATTAACAGTTTTGTGTTTAAATATTATGCCCACAGCTATCAATTCAGGGACTGGAGGCATCAAACACGTCTTGAAGCAAAAACCACCCTGCAGCCCAGGTAAACACTACTCTTACGGCGGTGTTTGTCCATGTTTAAGGCAGACGTCTAGTAAGAAAATGAACGTTTCCGCTGCTCGGCAACGCAGCTGGTGGGTTCCAGTCCTTGATATCGCGGAAGGTACGCGCCAAGTTTCCCTCCTCCCTCTTACCAGGTGAGGACGCTCCCTTGGCTGCCCAGGGGCAGCCTCTGGGCCACCCCTTCCGCCCGGACTGCTGGTTCCGCTGGAGCAGGATTTTCTTTTACCGTTGTTGTGAGGGCAGCGCACGGACCCTCGGAACCCAGGTTCTTCGGGTGTCCGGGCGCTCTGAGGCCATTCCTACCCTCTTTTAGGTCCAGCCGAAAAGCCTAATCATTGCGGTGGTGCCGTAGCAACCCACCAAGGGCTAGTGACGTCACAGCTGCCCGCCGAAATGGGCCCCGCCTTTCCAGAGAGCCGCCGAATGACAGAGACCAAGAACGCTCTGTGGGGCGGGACTTCCGGTATAGAGCGCTCCCAAAGTTGCAGTGCCCACGGCAACACAGCCTATAGTGTGCCGCCTGCCCGGAGGGTCCGTCTCTAGAATCTCGCAGGGCTTCCTGCTTTAGCTGGCTTGTAGAAAGTTGCGGGAACGTGGAATTGTTGTACGTGCACAGAAAACGGAAACCTCCAAACAAGTTTTAAATATTCTTCCCCCAGTACTCCTCAGTCTTTCTGTTTCAGTTATTTGGTAACTAAGTCGCTTAGATTGCCATCCAAAGTTTTTAGTAAAGCATCTCCGAGGTTCATCTCAAACAAAAGGTGATCAGAGAATCAACAAACAGCAAACTTGTATAATTTGCAGAGACACAACACTTCCTTGCGTCGCCCAGCCCCTTAAGTCTGCGTCTCAAAGGCCAGTTGTTTTAGGGCTGTCTATCCTGAGGCTCAGTAGTCATGTGCATGTAATGGGGGACTCAAATGTTGGAAAAAGTTTAGTTTCAGGTAATAGCTAATAAGCTTAGTAATCAACGTTTGTAAAAAGGTATTGTTCCAGGAACTGAAGGTATGACCCACCTTCACTGCAGGAGACCATAAGCAGTTCCACCTTTGTGACTCAGGACTTCAAGTAATTCAAGATGGTATCTGAATCATTGTACTCCAAGGTGAGGCGACCACCACCCAAGACACAGATAAAGACTACTGCCCAGGGCGCAAGCCCAGGACACAAAGACCACCTCCCAGAACACAGATGAAAGAATGATGCAGCTTTGATCTGAGTAACCTTTTCCCTGAATTCCAAACCCCTTACCTACACTTTTCTTCTAATAAAAAAGGTCCGTTTATAATGGAATTTAAGAATGTCTGTAACCACACAAACCTGCCGGCTTCTTAGGTCCCCAACCATCTGAATGAAGTGCACATAAAGATTCAATCCCTGTCTCTGCTTATAGGGTGTGGTAGACACCAGGTTTTCCAATTTCACATGTATATGATGTAGTATTCTATTATTATATCAATCTAGAACAATCAAAATTACAAAGAGGCTGAAACAAAATAGTTTAACATTCTATGCATTTTGAAATAAGTTTTTCCATTTGGCATTAAGTTCTTGTACGAACAATTTATTCTACTGAATTGAGTGCTATGAAAAATATATTTGACTGGGAAATGGCAGATTAAATTAAAACTTGTGATCCTTAGTACTTTAGAACCAAACCTTTGTGGATGGAAAAAAGGGTTCTATGGACCTGCATCATAAACCCCTAATGCAGGTCATGGTGGGTAGTCCTGTTACATAATGGGGGGTCTCCAAAAATCCCCAGAGCCTGTGGGGTGAGGGATGGGGAAAGGAAACGGCTTTTAAGATGCCTTTACATGCCTGTGGCTAGTGGCTAGTGGCTAATGTCTTCGTTACACAAATGGCTTTGGTTCTTCCAAGGCCCCAAGAAGATGGGGGGAGGGAAAGTTTTGACCATGGAATGATACAGAAAGAGCACACAGCCTGTGTTAAGGTTCTGTAAATGGTCAAAACTGGTTACCATGCCCAGGACACAGTCAGGGATTTAAAAATAAGCGGCAGACATTTTAGGGGAGAACACCACGCAGCTTTGAGACAAAAGGGGAAACACCATGTGGCTTTGGAAAGGAAGGGGAGAACTCCATGCAGTTCACAAGGAGGCTGGGAACTCCACATGGTTCTTCATTAAGAGCTGGAGGGCACCACAACACAGGCAAAACTTCCCCAATCAGGATCAAATGATGGCAGCTGCAGGTAAAACTAAACTGTGCCTGGGAAGTAGGAAAACTGTATCTCTGACTTTTCTAAGACTAGCCTGGTTTGGTACGGGGAAGCAGAACTATGTGTTTGTGGGTGTTTTAAAGAAAATTTAACGACAAAAATCTGCAAATAATCTAAATCTGTATAACCATTAAATAAACAATTCTTTTTCTTTTCACCAAACTCTGGTATTGAGAGTTATGCTTCTGGTGGCAAGCAATTGAGCCACTAATAACTAAACAGCCCGTGGATTCTGTTTCAATTGGAGCAGCCTGTGGGTTCTGTTCAGTCCCACCCTGTAAGGGGCAAGGAAACTGGTTATTCCCAAACCAACAGAAAATAATTAGCAGCAAAGGGCAAATGTAATTAGAGGGTCTCTGAGTCAGAGTTAACACTATTAGCATATTTACAAATCAGAAAAGGGGCATTCTGCAGCTCAGCACAAATGCTTCTGAGGACAAAGGATATCTGAGATCAAGTTGGGGAGATAGTCATCACCAAACTCTGGGAAGTGGGAAAATGTAGTTCTACAGCCCAGCAAACAAGATAGAGAAATTTCAAAGAAGAGCTAAAGGAAGACCTATAACTAGATCACCCTAGGTTAATTTTCACCCTCAGTTAATTTAGTTAATCACGTTAGATTGTAACTCTGGAGTATCCAGCATGGAAAAACAGAGGAGAAGGAGGGGGAGAGGGGAAGAGAGGGGGCTTTACTCGCCTTAGGATAAAACAGCCAGCTCCATCTTTTCAGCATGCACCTTGATTTGGCTTTTAGGCTGCACCCAGAGCTGCAGATCTGTGAATAAACAACTGCCTCAGTTACTACTCAAGTCCTGTGTCCCAGTGTTTTATTGTGAGCATTTCTCAAAACCCTAGGCATTTGTCTTATTACTAAAAAGGTTTATCTTTGCCTTAATTAAGAAATTCCCACTGTTTCTGTATATCTGGGTGTGAGAAACGCTCACAATAAAATACCGGGACACAGGACTTGAGCAGCAAAGTGATTTCTTTATTCGCGAGTCTGCAGGGTCAGGCGCACCACCAGCCAGGAGCATGTGCGCGTGAAGTAGACAAAGAAAACTGGTTTTATACTAACACAATTAGCTCCCCCTCCCTAACATGACTAGCTCCCCTGTCCCTCTCCTTCTCCCCTGTTTCTCCATTACTGGTTAATCCGGGTTCACAATCTAACACAATTAACTACTTAATTAAGGGTGTGATTGACTAAGGGTAATCTAGTTATAGGTTTATCTCCAATGTATTTGCAAAGTTATCTAGTTACATCTTCCCATTTCTCTGTGTTTGGTGATGACAGTCTTCCTCCTTTTGATCCCAGAGATATGTGTGAGGAGCGGTGGAATGTCATTTCCTCACCCCTTTTCCATGATTTATCTGTTAATTACCTCCTACTGTTACCCTGGCTGGTTTGGCTCAGTGGATTGAGCGTCGGCCTGCGAGCTAAGTGTCGCTGGTTCGATCTTCCAGTCAGGGCACATCAGAGAAGGAAAACTCTGACTCCAAAAAACCTCCACTGCCTTGCGGCATACCTCTTCAGGGGAAAGGCTAAGGGAGTAAACCCCGACAGAAAATCCGGAGCCGGAGTCCCTAAGGCGGTTTGACGTTGTAGTCAACACCGGCAACTCCTGCGGCGCACCTGAAGCCAAGCTGTATTGACTCCGTCTTTCCCTTGGACCCTTCAGCTGCGAAGAGAGGGGGGGTCTGCTGCATGGGCAACAGCAGACCCTCCATATCACCCTGCCCAGGCTCTGTAGCTTCAGCTTCACTGGAGAGGACACTCCAGCGTCATCGCAAGATGTCGATTCAACACGGGAGGAGACAGATACCGTGTCACTCCTGAGTCGGACTGCACAGCCATTCTCGGCGGTGCAGATAGACTCTTAAGAAGCTACACCATCGTCTCTCGAGACGGACGGCTGCCGACGACGACCTCCTACTGTAACAGAACCCATGGGCTGCTCCGATTGAAACAGAACCCACGGGCTGTTTAGTTAGGGGCCCGATTGCCCGCCGCCAGAATTATAACTCTCAATACCAGAGTTTGGTGAAAAGAAAAAGAATTGTTTATTTGTACATAGTTCTGCCTTCCCCTCCCAGACCGGGCCAGTCTTAGGAAAGTCAGAAACACCATTTCCCTACTTTCTAGGCACAGTTCAGCTTTACCAATAGCTGCCAATCACTCAATTCTGATTGGGGAGGTCCTTTCTGTGCTGTGGTGCCCTCCAGCTCTCAATGCAGAACCGCCTGGATTCTCAGCCTCCTTGTAAACTGCCTTCTTCCTGCAAACCGCATGGATCTCCTCTCCTCAAAACCGCATGGCGAGAACCTCTTCTTTAAGCAGCCTGGAGACCCCTTCTCCTCCAAGCCACATGGAGGGAGCCCACGAGAGCCAGAGCCAGAGAGAGAGCTAAAATGTCCACAGCTGCTTATCTATCCCTGACTGCGTTCTCTGACACAGTGGGTGTTGCAAGCAGTTCTGCCCATTCACAGAACCCTATGCAGGCTCTGTAGGCTCCTTCCGTACCACCCCACAGTCCAAGACCCCTCCCATCTTCCTGAGCCTTGGAAGTAAAGCGGATCTTTGTGCAACAATGTTTCCAGCCACTAGCCCCAGGCATGCAAGGGCGTCCTGAAAGCTGCTTCCTTTTCCCCATCTCCCAGCCGCAAACTCTGGGATTTGTTTTTGGACTCCCCTGTTTCTGTAACACTACTGGTTTGAGAGTCACTGGCTTCTTTATCCCTTACATAGGTTAACTCACTTTTGAAACAGTAGTAAGTACCCTGAAGAGAGTGCATAATCTTGTTAACTATCCTGTAACCCAATGCAGAACCGCGTGGAGTTTCCAGCCTCCTTGTAAACCACATAAAGTTCTCCCTTTCCTTTCCAAAGCCACAGGGTGTTCTCCTCCTTCCTGCAAACCACGTGGATCTCCCTTCTCTTCACAAAACCACATGGAGATCCTAGCTAAAATGTCTGCTGCCTATTTTTAAACCCCCGACTGCATCCTCTGACCCAGTGCACGTGGTAACAAGTTCTGACCATTCACAGAACCTTGCACAGGCTCTGAATGCTCTTCCCGCACCATTCCATGGTCAAAAACCCCTTCCATCTTCTTGGGACCTTGGAAGAACCAAAGCTATTTGCATAACTGAGACACTAAGCTACTAGCCATAGTCATGCAAAGACATCTTAAAAACTGTTCCCTTTTCCCTATTCCCCTGATGCTGGAAATCAAGACTTCTGATTTAAGGTATGTTTCCATGCCTCTCGGTTCAGGTGTTTAATGATCCGAGCAGCGAGCTGGCCTCGCTGGTGCCAACAGTCTCTGACTGCTCAGGCCTCAGGATCTTAAAGACATCCTGTGACTTAAAAAGAATCTTGCTGAGTACTCCGTCTTCCCTGATGTTGATAAGAAAATCAGACAAAACTAAGCACAAATGGTGTTTAACCTTGATTGCTTTCTGTTAGTGTTTAAGGACCAGTGCAACCATTCCATAGTCTTAAAAGAATAAATGATTGGATATCTGTTTTTCTGTTTTTGAATCTATAGATGCTATATAGACTTGTTTATCAGGAAGCATTCTCTTCAGTTAATCCCTTAAGCTTCCTCTGTTGTAAGTTTCAACTACATTGTAATCATTCCTGGAATGTGCTTGTGAGCTCATTCTTGACCCTCCCTGTTGGTTAGCATATCTGGAAAAACCAATAAAAGGAAAGTGCTTGCACTGCTCAGTGCTGACCTGCCTGACTGTGTGGCAGCCCTCCGTCCGTCCCATTCTGTCTGCTGGAATTACTTGTGTGCCCTTGACCACAAAATACTACAACATTCCCCAACCCACAGGCTCTGGGGATTCTTGGAGACCCCCACTCTGTATCAAAAACACCTGGCAATCTCATTTGACCAGGCTCCGGACTGCTGAGTTAGTGGGTGAAACATGTCTCCCTCCTCCTCCTTGCCTTGGTTTGCTATCTATTCTGCCTAACAAAACTAGTTAAGATGGTAAGTTTTATGTGTATTTTATCACATTAAAAATATTGGGGTGGGGAGGCCTGAGTTTTTTGAGGAAATCAACTGTAGAGGAAGAGAAAAGAAAATCACTGCATGAAGATAGTCTTTAAGGTTTTTTGGGTTTGCTGAAGTCATTCACATTGGGGAGATGAGTGGTTTCCAGATAAACCCCAAACAAGGAGATGTAGGTCCTTGGTAGAGAGCTTTGTTTTGTTTTAATATGGATTCAAAAATGTTTGGATGCCATTGAGTTGTCCATGGTATTGATCCATTAGCCCAGAATTAAGCTCTCTACAATGGTTCCAAACTGCTTTTCCCGTGAAATCATCCATTATTCTCTGAAATATTCAACTATGTTCTATTTGCTGTCATCTTATACTTTCATGTCATTGCTTTCTAAATCTATCCTAAATGAGTGGTTTGTGGCTTGCCTGCTTCAAGGATCAATTCAGTGAACTTTTTTAGCAAGTATTTCTCCATCACACAGTGATACCCCTCCTCTCAACTCACCCAAATCATATATCCCCTAGTGATAGTGGTTTTTATCTTAATCTTACTTAATTCTTGCATTTAAAAATTTTTTTATCCTCACCCAAAGACATTTATTCATTGCTTTTTAGAGAGAGAAACATTGATGCGAGAGAGAAGCATTGATTGGTTGCCTCCCGTACATGCCCTGACTGGGGATCTCTTGCACCTGGACATGGGAACGTATGCACCCAGACTTGGGACTGAACCTGCAACCTAGGTATGTGCCCTGACCAGGAATTGAACCCTCAACCTTAGAGTTATGGGATGACACTCCAATCAAATGAGCTGGTACACCTGCCAGGGTTAATTTTGCATTTTGATTCCATCTTTAGAACTCTTCTGTAATGAATACATTATATATGCTTCCTCAGATTTCCTTGGCCTTGATTACTTTCTGGACCCACTGTTCCTTGGTCTGCCTGGGGCTGAACAGTTGCATTCCTGGAAGCTTTGTCTCCTGCCACTTTTAGATTCCTGTGAAACACTGCACTGAACAATGCAGGCTTTGACTTTCCCGTGGCTGCTGGGAGGGCTTTGATGCTGCATCCTGGAAGTATGGGGTGTCATTCCCCACGGAGCAGACTGAAAATAGCAGTTGAAAATAGTGGACTGAGTAAACACAGCAGAGACATTTCCTTCTTTTATCCAAGGCGTGATTTCTTCAAACAGTATGTCTGAAGAAAGACCTGATTGAGGGGGTGTACTTGCCAAGCAACCTGCTTTGTTTTTTGTGGCTTATGTTCAATGAGATGCCAGCAAGGTAACTATCACCCTGTATGACTTCTTATCCTTTTCTACCTAACATCCTTCCAGAGTGTTACCTCATTCTTGCTGTCCTGAATTTGTACCTCCCAAATAAAGGATGAGCATTTAACCTTTACATGGAGGACAGGGTCCACATTTTTATACATTTCTGTTACAGCACTTAGCACATGGCATTTGGTGTTCAATTAAGTATCCTAAGTATATGGTCAATGTATGTGAGTTCCCTTTCTAGTTTAAATAATTGTGTTACTTTACTAGAGAAAAAATGTACATCACTTGCAATACAGAGCAGGTAATTTTTATTGTTTCGTCTTTTAATAGATAATATATTCACAAGGTTCAAAATTCAAAATGTGCATATGGATTAACAGTGAAAAGACTTCCTCCAACCTTTGACCTCCTAGCCTCTTAGTTTTCTTCCCTAAAACATCCAATGTTATCATGTTGTTATGTATCTCTCCAGACAAAGTTTATAGTTTTTGGGTATATTAGTTTATATATGTGTATATATGTATTTGTGTTTATCCCTTTTTACACTTAACAATACATATTGGAAATAAATATTTTAAAACAGCACATCTTTGTGATAACTGTATATCATTCGTTATACAATAGTAACACAGAGCTTCTTCATTTTTTTTATATGGCTACACAGAAAGTATCCAGTGTATCAATTTATCATAATTTCTCTAATAGTCCCCAACTTTTGCTATGAAAGTAAGTCCATAACACAATTCTATATACATATATTTCTCCATTTGCAAGATAAATTACTGGAAGTAGAATAGCTAGGTCATAAGGTAACAGGTTAGTTTTTGACTGTTAGTATCAACTCCTTTAGAGATACCAGTTGCTTTTGTTCTTCAGAGGCTGCCACTGCTTTCCCCTTCTCAATGAGCTGAACAGTTCTCAACAAACTATCTTGCAGCACCTGGTTCTTTACCATGTTGGTGATCACGAAACTGACATCCCTCATGTACATCTGTCTCACGTTGGCATTGTAGTGTTCTGCCTTGTTACCATATGCAATAAAGAAGGTACAAAGTGCTGTGATATTTTCTTCTTGCAGTCCAAATTCCTCCAGGACAGACTCCCACACAACTCTAATGCGCTTGTTCTTGACTTTTTGTCTAATGACAGAGGCTAAGGTGGGAAGACCTCTCACCAGGTCTGGAAGCCTCTCAAGCACATGAGTGTGCAAGCAGATGAGTACTTCAATGACATAGCTATACATAATATTCAATTCCATTGCAGTTAACCTACAAAAAAGGGAAGAGCTTCTAAAGCAGTAGAATACTTTTTATTTTTATTTTTATTTTTTTTACTGTGTGGTTGCCTCTCACTTGCGCCCCTAACTGGGGACCTGACATGCAACCTAGTCATGTGCCCTGACTGGGTAAAGCAGTAGAATACTTTATGTTCAACTATAAAATGAATTCTATTAGGAGAACTCAGAGAAGTCAAAATCCACTAGGAGAACCAGCTATTACATTTTAGAAATAAGAGCTTTGCTAGACTGAACACCTTAATTCTCTGGCCACCCATACTATATATCTCTCAATTGCAGAGGAGTTATATTATCCATCTCTGTGTTAGTAAGACTTTAGCAAGCAAGAGACTGATGAGTTCTACAGTGCCTGGCATATTAACAGGTGCTCAAATTAACATTTTTTGAACAAGTGAACCTAAGAATATGTGATCTCTTCACAATCCATTGCTGGAACCAGATTAAGAAATTAAATTTTAGAATGACCATTGTAAACTCTCACAATGCCACAAAATTCCACTGATTTCTCATGGGATACTCACTTGAGTGTCAGAATTGCTGTCCACAGCTCATCTTGGACTGCCTGGCTTGCCAGCATCTTGCTATCATGTTCAAATTTTTGTATCAGATTATCCTTGGTGAAGTCCAGTTGCTTAAACTGTGCTTTTAAAGCTTGGAGTTTGGGATGCCGAAGATGGCGGCAGAGTACGGGCAATGTTCTCAGCTCGCTCCTATTAAGGAGAGACTCCAGGAACAAATGCAGAGAGGAGTGACTGAGTGAGTGTGGATCTCCGATAGCGTGAACAGGGAGGAGAGCGTGGGGGCAGCGTGGAGGGGGGTGGAGGGGTTTACCACACACTACAGGCTGAGTCATTCCGAGACTCGGTGCGTCTGCAGTACCAAGACGGAGAGCTCACTAGCTGAGAGGTGCTTGGAGGCTTCCCCTGCTAGGGGCACACCGATAAGTGAATTCTTGTAGGGAGTTAGGGAGAGGATTTGGCCCAAAAAGCCAGAGGAGGGAGAGAACAGTGAACAACCAGGACTCGGAGAAACCGCGTGATCTGAGTCTAGAGGGAAACCTCCTCAGCTGCAACCTCTGACCGAAGCACCCCAGGCGCGCCCAGCACTTACGCTAGGGCCCTACAGAACAAAGGGACAGTTTGGGGGCAAGGAGACAGCCGCACAGAAAAGCTGCTGCGGAACTCTGGGCCGGGGGAGAGCTCCTGAGCAAGAGAGCAGTGCATGCCCCCGGCGCTTTGAGCAATTGCGCTAGAATCCCACAGAACAAAAGGTGGGTTTGGGGCTAGGAGAGAAATAGGGCACGCAGGACGTGTAAGTAGGGAAGAGAGCGGAGGCGGTGGTTCTGGAGTGGAAGCGGTTTTAGGGCGGAGAGAAGGACCCGCAGGGAAAGGCTGCTGCGGAGCTCCAGACTGGTGCAGAGCTCCTGGGTAAGACAGCACTGCGCTGACCAACTGCACTAGAGTCCTGCAGAACAAAGGGACGATGCTGGGGCAGGGAGGGAGATAGAGCGCGCAGGCCTATAGACAGGGAAGCCAGCGGAAGCTGTAGCTCGGAATAGAGACAGTTTGGGGGCAAGGGGAAGAGCCCACGCGGGAAAGCCACTGCAGAGCTCCAGACTAGGGGAGAGGCCCTGGGCAGGAAAGTGCCACTGGGCCCGGCGCTTTGATCGACTGTGCCAGAGTCCTGCAGAACAAAGGGACGGTCTTGAGACAGGGAGAGAGGTAGGGTGCGCAGGCATATAGACAGGGAAGAGAGCAGAAGCTGTAGCCTGGGAATAGAGACAGGACTGGAGGCAGGGCGGGGATTGCTGGCAGGCACAGGCTGGACCAACAGGGGGAAGGAGTGGCTGGACAAGCCTGAGGAGGGCTGAGGGCACCTCAGGAGGGAACAACTAAAGGCAGCTCACAGCAGAGCGGCGGTAGGCCCACGAATAAAAGACTAGCAATCCCAGAATCAAGCAGGACCTTCCGACAGCCAGCCAACCAACCAGAAAAGATTTGAAACCCAAGGAATTTTGAATAGAGGCAGACTCAAGAAGGAAGGAAGGAAAAACAAAAAAACAAACCAACCAAAAATACCGAGAGACTGTGCCTAAAAGTAGAATTGAGTTAAAATCCTCTCATTCTTTTATTTCTCACTCTCTCTCTAACTGCCCATCCCATCCTTTCTTATTCTCTCTCCTTTTCTCCCCTCTTCTTCCCTCCCTTCTCTCCCCTTAGCATATCTCCCCTTCATTCTATTCTTTGTTAATTTTTTAATTTTAAGTTCTCTCCCTTTCCTTTCTATTCCCTTCTTCTAATCCCCTTCCCTCTCCCTTATCTTCATCCTCCCTCCGTTTCCTTTCTCTCTCTCTCCTTTCTCTGTGCTAAGCACTTTCAATTTTATTAAATATCTTTCTTTATTTTGTCCCCTTCAGTCTACATTCGTTTTTCTTTCCTCCCGTGCCCTTATTTTCCTTCTCTCCCTATAAATATTCTCTCTCCCTTTCTTTCTCTCTCCCTATTCCACTTTACATTCTAATCTTTTAATATTTAAATTTTAATTCTAATCTATTCCCCTCCCCCTTCACCCTCCCCTTCTTAACCCTTCTCTATTTCCACCCCATCCCCTCACTTCTTTCTCTGACTTTTGTATTTCTCTTCTTAATCCTATCTTTAGTCAACTCTTCAATTTCAATCTTTCCCTCCCTAATATCTCCTCTTCCTCTTGATTTCCTTCCCTCCCCCGTGTTCTTTCCCTCCCCCATCCTCTTGCTTTCCCATCTCTTATTCCTCTCTCTATATATTCTCTCTTTCTCTCTATCTTGCTATTTTATATCATGTTTTAATCTCCTAATTTTTTTTATATTTTATATTTTTTAAAATTTTTATCCGGTCCCCCCTCTTCTCCCTCCCCTTATTCTTTTGTTCTCTCTCTTACCCTTCTCTTCTCTACTTTTTCTCTCTCTTTCCTCTCTCCCTTCCTGTCTTGCTATTTTCTACTCTGTATTTTTATTCTTGAAAATTTCTTTCTCAATCTGTTTCCTACATTCTAACCTCCTCAGCCCTCTGCTTCAATTTCTGGCTGTCTGTCTGCTTGGATGTCTATTGTGTCTATCCTCCCTTCCACGCTAAACGTATAGCATATACCGATTATATAATCCTAATACTATACACTTCCACTTTCTCACTCCACACTGTAACTCTCTCCTCCTTTTCAAACATACAGTGTAAATGTTAATTGCTGTCTTATATAACCTTGATCCCAATTGCTAATATTATTACCCTATCAACTTCCCGCTCAAAATTACCCTTCCTTCATTTAAAACAACTCCTATCTGTTTCTCCTATGAAATAAGAGTCCTAATATCTCCACAAGTATATTAATACGGGCTCATTTGCAACCTATAGTGAGACTGTAGTTGGGGAAGATATTGGAGGGTGTGGGTTTCTTGCTTGGGTTGTGTGATTATGTTTTAGCAGCACTTCCACAAAAGATCTCAAGACAAGGTGGGCAGAGTGACTCTCAATCAACTAACCAGAGAAAAAGACACACCAAAGAGTAGCTGAAATACAACCAGACAGATTAAAGAAATAACATCAAGGACAACACAGACGGAGATCCAAGATGGCGGAGGAGTAAGTGGAAGCTACACTAACCTCCTCCCAGGACCAGCCAGTGCTAAGTCAGCCCCAGTACAGCAGACAGACCTTTCCCCTCCAAGTGGCGTCAGACTAAGGGGAAATAAAAGCCCTGCCTACAGGAATTAAGCTGCCACACCCATGGTCCTTAAGCCTGACGGCTAATCACAGATTGAGTAGATTAACAACTAAAGAAGACAGACAAAGGCAGTAGATCCCTGGAAGTCTCCAATAGGCTGCCTAGGGCCAGTCTGGTACATGATCTGACGCTACCAGAGGCAGATCCAGGAAGTGCAAACCATTCTAAGAAGCACCAACAAACAATAGGAGTCACAAAAATGGGGAGGCAGAGAAACAACCCCCCATCAAAAGGAAAGATAGAATCCCCAGAGAGAGTGCTAAATGAAATAGAGGGGAGCAAAATATCAGATACGGAATTCAAAACATGGATTATGGAGAAGCTGAATGAGCTCAGTGGAAACCACAAAGAACTCCAGGGAAACTACAAGAAATTCCAGAAAAACTACAAGGAATTTACAGAGAATTACACGAGCATGAAAAAGGACATAGAAGCTATCAATAAGAGCCAGGAGGAAATGAAGAATACGATCTCTGAATTGAAGAACACAGTAGAAGGAATTAAAAGCAGGCTAGAGGAAGCAGAAGATCGGATCAGCGAGCTGGAGTACAACGTACACAAAAACTCCCAGACAGTGCAACAAAATGAAAAAAGACTGAACAAGACTGAAGAGGTTGTAAGACAGCTGCAGGACAACATGAAACGTAATAATATCCGTATCATAGGAATTCCAGAAGGAGAAGAAGAAGAGCAAGGGATAGAAAACCTCTTTGAAAAACTAATGACAGAAAACTTCCCTAACATGGGGAGAGAAAGAGTCACGCCAGTACAGGAAGCACAGAGGGTCCCAATGAAAATGAACGCCAACAGGCCCACCTCAAAACACATCATAATTAAAATGGCAACATTCAAAGACAAAGAGAAAATCCTAAAATCAGCAAGAGAGAAACAACTAATAACATACAAGGGAGCTCCAATAAGGCTATCATCAGATTTCTCAGCAGAAACATTACAAGCCAGAAGTGAATGGCAAACCATATTCCAAGCAATGAAAAACAAAGGCCTACAACCTAGAATACTCTACCCAGCAAAGCTCTCATTTAAAATGGAGGGTGAAATAAGGAGCTTCTGAGACAAAAGAAGGCTAAAAGAATACATCTCCACCAAACCAGCAATGCAAGAGATGCTAAAGGGTCTGCTTTAAGAAGATAAAGAAACAGAGAGAGACAGAGAAGAACACGAGTACAAAGGGGAAAAATGACAATGAATAAGTACTTATCGGTAATAACCTTAAATGTAAATGGATTAAACGCTCCAATTAAAAGACATAGGGTAGCTGAATGGATTAGAAAGAATGACCCACATATATGCTGTCTACAGGAGACCCACCTTAGAACAAAAGGTCTACACAGACTGAAAGTAAAGAGATGGAAAAAAGTATTTCAAGCAAATGGACATGAACAAAAAGCTGGGTAGCAATACTTATATCAGACAAAACAGATTTCACAGCAAAGGCCATAAAAAGAGACAAAGAAGGACATTTCATAATACTTAAAGGAAAAATCCATCAAGAAGATATAACCCTTATAAATATATATGCACCCAACTTAGGAGCACCAAAATATATAAGGAAAATTTTGAAAGACTCCAAGAAAGATATAGACACCAACACACTCATAGTAGGGGACGTTAACACCCCACTGTCAGCAATGGACAGATCTTTGTAGCAAAGAAACACCAAAGATATTGAGGCATTGAACAACACTCTAGGTCAAATGGACTTAGTTGATATATATAGAACTTTTCACCCCAAAGAAACAAAATATACATTCTTCTCAAGTGCACATGGGACATTTTCAAAGATAGACCACATGGTAGGACACAAAACAAGCCTTAAGAAATTCAAGAAAATTGAAATTATATCAAGCATCTTCTCAGATCACCATGGCTTAAAATTGGAAATCAACCTCAAGGAAAAAACTCAAAAACCTTCAAACTCATGGAGAATGAATAACATGCTATTAAATAATGAATGGATTAACAATGGCATCAAGGAAGAAATCAAAAAGTTTCTGGAAACTGATGATAATGAACACACAACAACCCAAAACCTATGGGATACAGCGAAAGTGGTCCTGAGAGGAAAGTTCATAGCAATACAGGCCTATCTAAAAAAGCTAGAAGAATCTCTAATAAAAAATTTAACCCCACAGCTACAAGAACTAGAGGAAGAACAAGCAAAGCCCAGATCAAATAGAAGGAAGGAAATCATCAAGATCAGAGCACAATTAAATGACATAGAGACTAAACTAACACTTCAAAAGATCAACAAAAGTAGGAGCTGGTTCTTTGAAAAGATAAACAAAATTGACAAGCCTTTAACCAGGCTCATCAAGAAAAAGAGAGGACCCAAATAAATAAAATCAGAAACGAAAGAGGAGAAATCACAATTGATACAACAGAAATACAAAGGATTGTGAGGAATTATTACGAACAACTGTATGGCAAGAAATTTGACAACCTAGAGAAAATGGACAAATTCCTGGAAACCTATAGTCTTCCCAAACTGAATCAAGAAGAAGCAGAAAGTCTGAATAGACTGATAACAGCTAGTGAAATTGAAGCAGTAATCAAAAAACTCCCAGCACACAAAAGCCCTGGACCGGATGGCTTCACAAGTGAATTCTACAAAACATTTAGGAAAGAACTAACTCCTATCCTCCTCAGACTATTCCAAAAGATACAAGAAGAGGGAAGACTCCCAAACTTGTTCTATGAAGCCAGTATAACCCTAATTCCAAAACCAGGTCAAGACACAACAAAGAAAGAAAACTACAGGCCAATATCACTGATGAACATAGATGCTAAAATCCTCAACAAAATATTGGCAAATCGGATCCAGCATCACATTAGAAAGATCATACACCAGGATCAAGTGGGATTCATCCCAGGGATGCAAGGAAGGTTTAATATTTGCAAATCAATAAACGTAATACACCACATAAACAATATGAAAGACAAAAATCACATGATCATATCAATAGATGCAGAAAAAGCATTTGATAAAGTACTACACCCATTTATGATGAAAACTCTCAGCAAAATGGGAATAGAGGGAGCATACGTCAACATAATCAAGGCCATATATGAGAAACCTGAAGCCAACATCATACTCAATGGGCAAAAACTGAAAGCATTCCCCGTGAGATCAGGAACAAGGCAAGGATGTCCACTCTCTGCACTCCTATTCAACATAGTCTTGGAAGTTCTAGCCACAGCAATCAGACAAGAAAGAGAAATAAAAGGCATCCAAATTGGAAAAGAGGAAGTAAAACTGTCATTATTTGCAGATGACATGATAGTGTACATAGAAAACCCTATAGACTCCACAAAAAAAAAAAAAAAAACAACTACTCAACCTAATAAGTGAATTCGGCAAAATATCAGGATACAAAGTCAATATAAAGAAATCGAAGGCATTTTTATACACCAACAATAAAAACTCAGAGATAGAAACTGAAAGAAAAATCCCATTTACCATAGCAACAAGAAAAATAAAGTACCTAGGAATAAACTTAACCAAGGAGGTAAAAGACTTGTACTCAAAAAACTACATAACACTGAAGAAAGAAATTAAAGAAGATACAAATAAATGGAAGCATATACCATGCTCATGGATGGGAAGAATCAACATCATTAAAATGCCCATACTACCCAAAGCAATTTATAGATTCAATGCAATCCCTATTAAAATACCAGCAACGTATTTCACAGACCTAGAACAAATACTTCAAAAATTTATATGGAACCAAAAAAGAGCCAGAATATCCACAGCAATTTTGAGGAAGAAGAACACAGTAGGAGGAATCACAATACCTGATATCAAACTATACTACAAGGCCACAGTAATCAAAATAGTCTGGTACTGGCTTAAGAACAGACATATAGATCAATGGAACAGAATTGAGAGCCCAGAAATAAACCCAGGTTCATATGGTCAACTAATATTTGACAAAGGGGGAAGGAACATCAAATGGAGTGAAAAGAGCCTCTTCAACAAATGTGTTGGGAGAACTGGACAGGGACATGCAAAAAAATGAAACTAGACCACCAACTTACACCATACACTAGAATAAACTCAAGATGGATCAAAGACTTAAATGTAAGCAGTGATACCATAAAAGTCCTAGAGGAAAAAATAGGCAGGAAAATTTCAGATATCCCACGTAGCAACATTTTCATTGATATATCTCCTAAGTCAAGGGAAATAAAGGAAAGAATAAACAAATGGGACTACATCAAACTAAAAAGTTTCTGCTCAGCTAAAGAAAACATCAGCAAGATGAAAAGGAAACCAACCATATGGGACAATATATTCGCCAATGACATCTCAGACAAGGGATTGATCTCCAAAACATATAAAGAACTCATACGACTCAACACCAAGAAGACAGACAACCCAATTAAAAAATGGGCAAAGGACCTGAACAAACACTTCTCCAAAGAAGACATACAGAGGGCCCATAGACATATGAAAGAATGCTCAACATCACTAGCCATCAGAGAGATGCAAATAAAAACCACAATGAGATACCACCTCACCCCAGTCAGAATGGCCATCATCAACAAATCAACAAATGACTTGTGCTGAAGAGGATGCGGAGAAATGGGAACCCTGGTGCATTGCTGGTGGGAATGCAGACTGGTGCAGCCACTGTGAAAAAGAGTTTGGAATTTCCTCAAAAAACTAAAAATGGAACTGCTTTTGAACCAGAATCCATTGCTAGGATAATATCCGAAAAATCCTGAAACACCAAATCAAAAGAACCTATGCACTCCAATGTTCATAGCAGCACTATTTACAATAGCCAAGTGCTGGAAACAACCTAAATGCCCATCTGTAGATGAGTGGATCAGAAAACTGCGGTACATTTACACAATGGAGTTCTATGTAGCAGAAAGAAAGAAGGAACTTCTACCATTTGCAACAACATGGATGGAACTAGAGAGAATTATGCTTAACGAAATAAGCCAGGCAATGAAAGAAAAATACCGTATGCTGTCACCTATTACAGGAAACTAATGAACGACACAAACAAATGAGCGAAATTGAACCAGAGCTATGTAAACAAGAAGTAGACTAACAGTAACAAGGGGGGAGGTGGGAGGGAGAGAAGGGGGTAAGAAGGGGAAGGGTCAAGTCAAAGAACATGTATAAATGACCCACGGACACGGGCAACTGAGTGGGGACTGAATATGGGGGAAGGGAGGGGCAGGGTGCAGGGAAGCAAGAGGGGGGAAAAAGTGAGACGACTGTAATGGAAAAACAAACAAAAAACTTTTTTAGTGGGGGAAAAATGAAAATATAAAGAATGGAAATGCCAGTTCAGTGAATATTAAGACCAAGATTTTCCTTCACATTGTATATTTTTCTCCCTATGTGATCCCTCCAGAGTTTGGCATTCTAAAGAAGTAATGACATAAGTTTCTTTGCATAAAACTAATAAGACTAGTTGTTAATAGAGATTCCTTTTTTTTTTCTTTTTTTTGACCAAGTCTTTGACTGGAATGTCAAGCCTAAAGGAGACATACTTGGGCTCAGGTTGTTACCAAAAAGCCCTGAGGAACTGGGAATGAGTTTCAAAGGTAATAAAAGCCCGCGAGATAAAAGGGCTGGTACCATGGTTGGTTGTGTGGTCCACAGCAATCTTTCCAGGGAAGGAATGAAGGTTGTCTTCCTGAAAGATGGCTAGAAGGGACCTTAAGGCACAATGAAAAACCAGAAAGACTTGGAAAGGACAGGTGTGTACAGGCAAGGATGAATGCCAGGTATGTGGCCCAGCTTCTGTGCCCTGACGAGCAGACTGAGGGTCACCCTAAATGTTCCTTGCGTAAGTTCCAGCAAAGCAGAACTAAAGATCATAAGTGATCATTTTCTGCTCTTGTTGTGTTTATGCAAATGAACGGGATAAATTAAAAATGGACTTAATGTAGTCCCTTTAATGACAAGGAGGGTAATCTTAGGGAGAAATGTCATTATTCAAGGAAAATCACAATGATCAGTGGTAGACTATAAAGTAGTGCAGCTAACTGTCCTAAAAGTTTCTTTTCACTTAAAATATGGTTTCACTTGAAAATTAAACCATGTCTGTGATATCATCAAAGATATTCAAGTTGCAGGCAAGTAGAATGTCAAGTGCCTTGCAACTGGATGTCTTCCCAATAAGACAGTCTTAGAGATTTAGAGACTTGTTTGTGGGTTATATTACATAAATTAACATGTGTTTTCTGTTTTCAAAGGGCATAAGCCTGTGACCGCATTACCTGAGTGATTGTCTGTACGTATAAGCCTCACTTAATTCTCTGCAGCGCTGCTTCCTGAGACTCAACTGTTTGGCTGAACTAAATGGCTGGGTTGGTCAAGAATGGGGTGGTCTGTGGGCTTCACTTTAAAACTGGTTTCTCTTTTCTATCCTAATGGCTTGGACAGAAAGGGCCCAGAGGTCTCAGAGGGGGGAAACCTAAAGTATTTCCCTCAGCCCAAACTAAGTATAATGGGCAAAAGTGTTTTGGACAGGTGAGATGTGCCTAGCACACCTTCCTCCAAAGAAGCCCCTTTTTTCTTTTTTTTTTTCCCTAATGTGGAACATTGAAAAATTAATCCCTGACTTTTGTCATCTAGTAGTTATGGATTAAATGATGTCTTTTAACCCTTTTCGCCAAATCTGTTGCCCCCAGAATACAACAAAGATGCCAGCCTGTTAAACCAAGCACACCGTTGTCCGGAGACCGCCAACTGACCTGGAGTCTGCGTGATCCTTTCCCATGTGGGAAGGCCACGCTCCTCTCCACACCCCCACTCTTATTAGGGATTTCTGGACCCAAAGGTAGGTAGGACAATGACCATGTCCAGCTTGAAGCATCTAGAGGAGCTTGAGACCTTCGCCCATTGTCCTTTACAAGATTAGAAAGGGTCTTAATATCTGAGAGGGAGGGATAGTTATTTTTTATTGTTAAAATAATTAATCACATATTTACTAAAAAAAAAGAGAGAGAGAAGAAGAATATATGAAAGGGTGAAGCGGGAAAGCTTGTATGTACGAACCATGGATATGGACTTGGTGGGGGGATTGCTGGGGGAGGGAGATGCTGGGTGGAGGGGAGTAAAGGGGAGAAAGTTGGAACTATTGTAACAACATAATCAATAAAATACATTTTAAAAAAAGCTTGGAGTTTGTGGTCTACTCTATAGGATAAAATAATCAATTGTTAATTTAGGTCAGGGGATAAAATTAAGGTGATGTCAAGGGTAAGACTATCATATGTTATTTATAACCACTAAAAAGTTGGGTGGCTATTCTCCATTCTCTCTATCCATCATCCTAGTTCTTGCATTCCTTATATTGCCAAACTTTTGAATTGTCTACTTGAATTCATCAGCCATGTTTTGTCTTTGAATTGTATTTTTTACTTTAAAATGTATTTATATAACAAGCATTACTTTGAGTCTCACAACAACCATAAGAAGTGAAGCAATCATTTTTACTATTTTACACATAAAGAAATTGGGTATCAAAAAGATTGAGACCTAAGTTCATATAACTAACTAGTGCAGGAACCAGTATTTAATAAGGCAGCCTTCTCTACCCTATTCTGACTATTCAAATTCTATCCTTCCTTTAAGGATAAGCTTAAGTTCCACTGCCTGCTTAAATCCCACCAGCCTTTCTACCTAGAGATCTCACCCTGCTTATTCCATTCTCCCAAGGACTACCTCTATCACTTGTCACTTCTCACCTCCTGCTTTATTTTTAGAGTTAGCTTTTCATGAACAAAATTGTAAGCTCTTGGAGGAAGAGGTTCTTGGATAGCTTTATTCCCATCCCTCAACACCTGGCAGAGAACTTAAACAGGAGTAATAAAACATGTCTTGTATAAAATCTGCAACGTGAATGAGATGTTGAGCTGAGTAAGCAAACAAGGGGACTTGAGTAGTTCTAAACAGCCCTAATCATGAGAGGGCACTGTAGCACCAGAATGACGTCTAACTGAACTTGCCTGAAGCCACCCACACTGTCTTTTATGAAGGAAATGAGACACAAACACATACCACTTCCCTGAGCTTCTATGTCCACAGTGACCTGAATACTGTTGTGGTTGCTCAGGTTCTAACCTTGACCTTTCTCTCAAGGCTAATTCAGCTTCAAGTACCTCCTCTATCCCTAAGTTCTAGACCTGTATCTTCAACTATGTTTCGTACATTTCCACCTGAATGGGATGTCAAACTAAACTACTAAAGTGAACTTACTAACTACCCCCACCCCCATCTTCCAAAATTATGACAGTGGAATGTTCTCACTGCTATTTACATAAGGCTCAGTATGAAATGTGCATTTTGCAGGAGTGTAAGCCTGCATGACCTAATATACTGCAATCTCTACACATCAAAACTATATTATCTGGCATACTGTTTCTATTAACTTTAGACCATAGGTTATCTCTAGCTTGAAATGTAGAGAGGAACTCTAGCTTGTCAATTAGTATAAAAGTTTATAATTGCAGCAGTTCTTTGGCATCCTCTCACCAAAAACCATTTCCAGAGCATTCCAAATAAATCCTAAAGAACATTCTGCAAATCTGAGTGTTTTCTACTACAATTCCCCAGCTCAGTTAATGACATCACCAGCTATTCAATTGCGTGAACTAGAAATCTCAGAATGATTCTACCCCCCCCCCCATTAATGTCTTTAGTCTACACCTCTCCATCTCCACTAAACCAGTTAATCATCATCAGGATTACAGTAGCCTAGCTGGATCCCTGCCTTCAATTTCTGCCACCTCCAATCTATGCTTCCAGGAATATGCTCCTGAAACACACTTATGATTATGTCATTTGACTGATTATATATATATTTTATGCCACCTGACTTGCCCTGTGATATCATTAGAGCCAAGTTGGATCTCCTTAGCAGGAAACAACGTCCTTTACCCTATGCTCCCACCTTCTGTCCCTCCTCTCACAGCCTCGTTACCAGTTGCTTAAGACATCTAGCTGCTGACTGAATATAGTATGTGATTCCAAGCTTCTATGGCTTACATGTCCTGTTTCCCCAGCCTAGAGTTCCTTTCTGTATTTTTCTTTCTCATAAACTCCTACTCACACTTTAAGATCAAGCTTAAATGTCTATGAAGAGTTTCCTTTCCTAGTGTCAAAGGCAAAATTAATTGATCCTCTCTTCATGTTCTAATAGCCCTTTAGAAACATGACCATTATATGGTTAATCACATTAAATTTTAAGCATTTTTGAATACTTTATTATCCCTACAGGCTGTGAGTTCCTTCAGGGCAGAAATCACATTTTACGTATTTTTGTATACCTACCATATAGCACATGCATTAACTGAATGGAATTATTGCACCTAGGAATAAACTTTTATTATTAATTTACATATTTTTTTACCTAGAAGATTTAAACCGCTTTATTTACCTTTTTTTCTTTTTGAGAGAGAGAGAGAGAGAAACATCTGTTTGTTGCTCCACTTATTTATACATTCATTGGTCGATTCTTATATGTGCCCTGACCAAGGATCAAACCCGCAACCTTGGTATATCTGGACAATGCTCTAACTAAATGAGCTATCTGGCCAGGGCAAGACTTAAACCACTTTAACAGATACAGAATTCTAATTGGCATGTCTGTAATTCTTTCCCTATTTTTATTCCTGATACTTCTCTAACCCATCTTCCCAGAAAAGCAGACCTATGCTTGTTCCCTCCCAGTAGCCTTTAGCAACCTTTTCATCGCCTTCTTCAAGGATATCAGGGTAGTGGTTTTATTGTTCATCTTCTTAAGGCAAAATGAAAGGAAACAAAAGGAAAACAAAAACCCAGTAGAGGTTTGAATCCAGGGTTTTCTGCTGTCTTCCACTTAGCAACAGGTAGCACCCCCGCAAGTATTCAGTCTAAATTCTGCCTCAAAGGTCACTCAGTACAAGAAGCTTTTAATAGCTTGTACATCAAAATATAGTCTCAAAGAACTGATCATGAGAACACAGGTGTCTGAAAATGAACTATAATATCTGCCTTTGAAAAATGAGCTGTAGTACATCAACATAGCACAACAAACAGATGTAATTGTGGTTCTATGTATATTCTGTTAAATGTATATACAAATATACAAATGTAGACATATACTAGGATTTAATTTGATGAAAACATTACTCTCAGATTTTAACAACTTTATTATTCAATTATTATCTAAATTAGGTTTAAAGGGAGCCCCAGACCTTTTATGATATATTAGATCAATGCTTAAAATCTAATCATTCTTAGAAATAAACAAATTCCTATTGAGAGCTTCTAGTATTAGATTAAGTATTGTAAATAAAAACCGACATAAAACAGGATTCCTGAATTTAAAAGATTTAAACTCTAACTGGGGAAATAGAACATTATGTAAAAAGAAAATGTGGATAAAATCTTGTGTGCTAAATAGGTACAGACCATAAAAATAATAGATGATGAGAGTAGGTGGTAATTATAGAGTAGGCTGTACTAAAAAATTCATAGAAGACTCATGCACTAAGTTTCCTTATAAGTATTTTACAGACATCACCAGCTGCAGCTCCTGCTTAACCAAGGAAAGAAAGACCCTGACCACAAGAAACTGGGCAAGTGTCAGCGACTCATGTCAGAACCAGCAGAAACGCTGCCTGCAAGTCCTAGTCCCAGATATCAGCAGTGAAACTGCGGATCAAGTGATGAAACTACACGATGACACTCACAGGATATAACACTGAAACCACCCAAGAGCAGAGCTGAGAAACTGCACATCGCCAGAAATTCCTTAGTTTTCCTCTGCCCACGGTTCCCCTATATAACTAGCCAGGATGTCTGGGATGCTAAGATAGGCTTTCTGACGAGAGCACCCCCATCTTCCAGGTTGCTGGCACCTGAATAAAACCACTTTCCTTTACATCAGCATCTGACTCTCAAGTATTGGCTTTCAAAGCGAAGGGCAGCCAGGCCTGCATTCGGTTACTCTAAGAGAATACATTTTAAATGTTCTCACCACACAGGAAAAATGCGTAGCTCTGTGTGGTGATGTTAACTAGACTTATTGTTTTGATCATGTCCCAATATATACTTATATCAAATCATTATGTTGTACTCCTGAAAATAACATACAGTAGCCCCTCTTCCTGACTTGTGGTAGATACTTGCCCAGACTCTCAGTGGATGCCTTGAAACCATGGATAGTACTGAACCTTATATACACTATGCTTTTCTTACACATACATATCTATGATAAATTTTAATTCATATATTAGGCACACTACAGATTAACACCAAAGCTAATAATAAAATAGAGCAATTATAACAATATACTGTAATGAAAGTTATGTGAATGTGGTTTCTTTCTCAAATTATTTTATTGTACTAGGCTCACTCTCTGACATCTTGTGGTGATGTAAGATAGAATGCCTAACGATGAGATAAAGTGAGGTGGATGATGTGGGCATTGTGACACAGTGTTAGGATACTATAAGGATTGCTTGAACACCAGAACTGAGATACTGTGACAGTGGGTCTGATAACTGAGATGGCTTCTAAGTGACTACTGGGCATGGATACATTGGACAAAGAGATGACTCACAGCCCAGCTGGGACACAGTGGGTCAGTGCAAGACAGCTTGAGATTTCATCAGACTACTTAGAATGGTAAACAATTTAAAACTTATTTTTTATTTCAGAAATTTTCCATTTAATATTTTTGGACTATGGTTGATTATGGGTAACTGAAACCACAGAAAGTAAAACCATAGGTACAGGAGGGCCACTATAATGTTATATGTTAATTACATCTCAATTAAAAACATTTTCCCCTTCTGACGATTTTTAAATGTACAGTTCTGCGACATTAAGCATATTTACACTGTTGTCCAACCAGCAGCACCATCCGTCTCCAGAATTTTTTCATCTTCCCCAGCTGAAACTCTGTACCCATTGAACACTGACTCCACATTCTCCCTTCTCCTCAGCCCCCGAAACTACCATTTTACTTTTTGTTTCTATAAATTTGACTACTTTAGGTCCTTATATATGTAGAATTGTATAATATTTGTCCTTTTGTGCATGGGAGAAAATTATCTCTCTTCATTCCTCAATATTGATGAATCTCCGTGTCATGCCTGGGAACTTCAGCAGTGCTCTTGTTATGACCATGAGCAGACGCAGCTTCAGAGCAAGCCAGGCAGCAGAACAGAAAGAGGAAAAGAACCTGTCACAATGAAAAGTTCCTCAAAAGCTTCACAACAGAAATTCTTCAAAAAAACAAAAACAGAACTATGTATGATCCAAGAATCCAACTTCTGGGTATATATCCAAAGGAAATGAAAACAGAATATCAAAGAGATTTCTGCACTCCCATGCTCATTGCAACATTAATCACAATAGCTAAGGTATGAAAACAATCTAAGTGTAGGAGAAAGAAGGAAATCCTGATGTTTGCCACAACATGGATGAAACTTGACAATCTTGTGCTGCATGGTATCACTTATATGTGGAATCTAAATAAAAAGTCAAACTCATACAGAAAGTAGAGAAGTGATTGCCAGAGGCTCAGGAATGAGGAAAATAGAGAGGGGTTGATAAAAGGGTAAAGGAAAAAACAAACAAACTGCCACTAAATTAACCACCTGTAGAATTGTTCCATTGTTAGCATGCTTATTGTGAGGAATAACAGATTTGTCTTACTATTATTATTTTTTTAATCCTTACCCAAGGACTTTTTTTTTTTTTTTTTTTTTTTTTTTTGAGAAAAAGAGGAAGGGAAAAAGAGAAACAGTGATGTGAGAGAGGCATTTCTCTGCTGCCTCCTGTATACGCCCAGACCAGAGATTGGGGATCGAGGATTGAATCCGCAACCTTTTGGTCACAGGATGACGCTCCAATCAACTGAGCCACAATGGCCAGGGTACAGCTTTGTCTTACTGATTAAGCCTTTTATAGTTGGGGCTTCTGTCCTCAAGGAATTAACAGTTCAGTGAGAGATACTTTATAAATCAGATTCTTCTTTCCTGAGGTTTCTTCTCAAGCCCTTTATTTCTCTGGAGCTCACAACAGTTTTCTTATGGGCAGCTCTGTGGTCAGAACTTTGGCAAGGAGATAAAACAGAAGGGGGCAGAGTGGTGTAGACTCTGATGTAACCTAGTATCTCTCTTCAGCTCTCTCAGAATAAGCCATTTTTGGGGGCCAGCCACTAGCCCCTGGAAGAACACTTAGTACAGGGCAAAGAGCAAACAATTCTGCTCCAGGAACAGAGTTTGCCACCCACCAGTGCTGTTCCCTGTAGGATGCTTCCTGCCTTTCCAGATCTCCTGCTTTCATTGAGTGCCTCTTCTCTGTGTAGACCTAAATAGTACCTGCTGATCTTGACTGCCTCTTCTATATTTGGCCTTTAGTCTGCCTGATCTTTTGTAATTTTTGTTCTCTTCTGCCAGGCTCATCTTCTTCCTAACACTTCTTGTCCCTGTTGTATCACTTTTCCACCTTTTAAAAATAAAACTGATGAACTTTATTTTTTGGAGCAGCCTTAATTTCACAGCTAAACAGAGAGAAAGTAGAAGAGTTCCTACCTACTTTGGCGTCACAAATTCACAACCTACCCCATTATTGATGTCCTGCGCCACAATGCTACATTTGTTATAATTAATGAACCTCTATTGAGACATCATCATTACCCAAAGTCCATAGTTTACATTAGGGCTCACTGTTGGTGGTGCCCATCCTCTGGGTTTTGACAAATGTATAGCAACATGTATCTACCATTGTAGTATCATATCAACTAGTTTCACTGTCCTTAAAATCCTCTATGTTCTATTTATTCACCTCTCCCTTTCCTTAAACCTCTGGTAAACACTGACCTTTTATTGTTTCCATAGTTTTACCTTTCCGAGAATGTTATATGGTTGGAATCATACAGTACATAGCTTTTCCAGATCAGCTTCTTTCACTCAGTTAAATGCATTTAAGTTTTTTTCCATGTCTGGTCATGGCTTGATAGCTCCTTTCTTTTTAGCATTGAGTAATATTCAATTGTTTGAAACTGTGTATTACTTCCAGCCAAGATGGAAGCCTAGACTGACACACTCCATCTCCCTCCACAAATAAGAAGGAATACATCTATTGCAAAACCAGAAATAACCAGAAGTTACAGAAAATAAAGCTACATGGAAGTCCAACGTATGAAGTTATAAAGAAGTGGTGCTCATCCGGACGGGTAGGAGGGGCGAAGCTGGGGCAGAGAGGTCAAGCTGTGCTGGCAGTGGTAGCTGCGGTGACAGTGTTGGGATGGCAGTAAGCACAGACACCCGTATTTAAGGGGAGGGAAGAAACACCTGGGGAGCACCCCCAGCTGCAGACCAGACCCGTCAGCTCATGATTCCAACACCGGGGAAGGCAGACCCCCATTGCCTCGGACTGTGAAGACCAGAGGGAGCAGGGATGGAGGAAGAAGTTCCTGATCTCTCAGCAGAGAGTAAATGGCAAGAATCCATATTGGACCCCCGCCCCCACCCAAAATGTCACAGCATAGTGAGAAGGGTTGCCCGGTAGTGACGAGTGCATATGGGGCTCCGCCCCCCTTTTTGTAGGAGGTGTGACAGCCCCACCCAGGAAGCAAAGGTAAACACAAAACTGTCAGGATGGCAGAGATCATGATAGAGATCCCAGTGACACAACTGACCAGCTAGCAAATATCTAATCTAATGGATCAGCAGGTAGGAAATCTTTCTGAGGCACAGTTCAGAGCTTTGGTTATAAGAATGCTTACAGACCTAACAGCAGATCTTAAACAAGACAGGGAAGGAATGAAGGCTAGTCCTGCTGAAATGAACAAAAACACATACAAAACTAGTGGTGAGGGAAGGAAAACCAGGGATCAAATCAACAAATTGGAACATAGGGACGGAACAAACAGTCAACCAGTGCAGAAAGAGGAAACAAAAAGTGAGAAAAATGAGGGCAGGCTCAGAAACCTATGGGACAGCTATAAGTGAGCCAACATCCGAACTATAGGGTTGCCAGAAGGTGAAGAGAAGAACTAGAAATTGAAAAATTAGGTGAAAAAATAATGAAGCAGAACTTCCCTAACTTGGGGAAGGAAATGGACTTACGGGTCAAGGAAGCATAGAGTTCCAAAGAAACTGAACCCAGGGAGAACCACACCAAGACACATTATAATCAAAATGTCAAAAAATTAAGGATAAAGAAAGAATCTTAAAAGCATCAAGAGAGGAGAATTACATACAAAGGGGTCCCAAGAAGACTATCAGCTGATTTCTCAAAAGAAATTCTGCAGGCAAGAAAAATTCAAAGTAATGAAAATCAAAAACCTACAACCATGATTACTCTAACCAGCGAAGCTGTCATTCAGAACGGAAGGGCAGAAAAAGTGCTTCCAGAACAAAGTAAAACTGAAGGAGTTCATCAGATCCAAACCACTATTATATGAAATGTTAAAGGGACTTGTTTAGGAGGAAGAGGATCAAAACTATGAACATTAAAATGAAAACTGTATCACAACAACCAACAACAGAAGCTAGGGAATAGAAACAAAGGCAAACTAAGTAGGCAACTAGAGTAGGAAAAGAATTATAGGTATGGGGAATATATTGGGCGGAGGTCAGCTGGAAGGGAGGAGGGGGGAAGGGAGGGAGATGGTACAGGAATTAAGAAGCATAGTAGGAGGGAGTGGAGTAGATAGAAAGATGTTGAGAGGAACTATATGCACAACCAATGGGCATGGACTAAGAAGGGGGGACAACTGGAGGGAGGGAGGGCACTAGGTGGAGGGGAACAAAGGGAAAAGAAATTGGGACAACTGTAACAGCATAAGCAATAAAGCATATTAAAAATAATAATAATATTCAATTGTTTGGATGTACTACAGTTTTTTTTTCCATTTACCTATTGAAGGAATCTTGGGTGCTCCCAAGTTTTGGCAATTATAAATAAAATTGCTATAAATATCTGTGTGCAGGTTTTTTATATGTTTTCAATTTATTTGGGTAAATACCAAGAACTCAGTTGCTGGATCATATGGTAAGAGTATGTCTAGTTTCATAAGAACTGACTGTCTTCCAAAGTGGCTGAATCATTAGGCATTCCTATCAACAATGAATAAGAGTTCTTGTTGCTCTGCATCCTTGTCAGCATTTGATGTTATCTGTGTCTGGCATTTAGGTCATCCTAATAGTTGTGTATCTCATTGTTGTTTTAATTTGTGATTCCCTAGTAACATATGATGTAGAGCATCTTTTCATATGCTTACTTGCCATCTATATATCTTCTTCGGTGAAGTGTCTATTCAGGTGTCTTGCTCATTTTTAAATCAGGTTGTTTGTTTTCTTATTGTTGAGTTTTAAGGGTTCTTTGTATATTTTGGTGACAGTTTTATCAGTTGTCATTTTCAAAGATTTTCTCCCACAAAATTTTTTAAAAAACATTGAGAGAAAGAGAGAGAGAGGGAGAGAGAGAGGGAGGGAGAGAGAGAGAGACATCTATGTGACGGAGAAACATTGATTGGTTGCCTCCCATACTCTCCCTGACTGGGGATTGAACCTGAAACCTATGTATGTTTTCCGGCCAGGAATTGAACCCCCAAACTTTTGGTGTATGGGATGACAACCAACTGAACCACCTGGCCAGGGCACTCCCACAAACTTTTTAATAAGAAAGCTGCAGCCTAGATTCCTGCCTGCTTTCTGTTGCAGGGCACAGATCTTTGAATGAATGCTGTGCTCAAATGCTAAACAACAGTGCCAAGAAGTAAACAGTTCTTCGTGCTGCTAAAGCAAGTGTCTAAAAACAACCATCTAAAGTACAGCAGGTTTTTGTTGTTTATGATAGAGCTGAATTGAGTACTAACAATTGAATATTTGAGTACTACACTTTTGAGAGCAGAACTCAGAGTACAGACACTCATAAAGTAATGTAATTTCCAGAGGCTTCTGACCAAGGGAAAAGATCCAGGAGTTGAGTATTTTGTTTTTCATTTTGGTTTTTTTACCAGAGATTAAGTTACCATTAGTAAATTTATTAATGGGCATCTTGCCCCAAGAGTTCTGGTAACAGTAGCACATGTGAACAGAAATAGAAATTATTAAAACGATACTTTGGTGGGCTGCCGACCTAGTTTTTGTACTTGGCACTTTGCTTACAGTGCAATCTTCAAAATGATGCATTTAGTTCAGATAGTTATCTACATCAATATTTTAGAGAAAGGGGTTCTTTAACTTGCAAATTTATAAAGACGAGAAAAGGATACATTGAAAAGGTCTGAGCTCATATTCTAGAAAGAAAATTCCATACATTTTTATCCGTTCAATCACCAAACTCAAACTTGCACCTGGCCCGGTCATCCTGTAAAAGCAAGATCTGCACAGTAGCGCCAATTTTTAGCAATCACTCCATTTACTTACACCCAGCTTGAGTTTCGTTCCTTCTCCTTCATTCCTATAATAGATTCCATTTTCTAAAACCTAATTTGGTGTCCTTCAAACCAAACTATCCTTAGGCTCTGAACAGATTGGTACCGATTCTTTTTGTTCTACCACTTCTTAGCTTTGTAGCTTGTGCAGGTTACTTAATATCTCTCATCTCATTTCTATATTTGTAAAAGTGGATCATGGTCATATTAAAAAGTCTCTAGAGGGATTGAGGTACAGTTGTCCACAGAGGGAACCTACTGGTTAATGTACTCTGCACATTATAATGTACTTTGTTCTCAGCTTCCTTCCATTCTCTGTCTCACTTTCCTACTTCTGTATTACAGGTGCTTCCGGGAATTGATATGATAGGCAGTTAGACAGCTGTGAGCAGAATAGGAATGATAGGCCAGATACAGAAGGCCACCCAGGGTGGGATCTCGCCCCCAGTGTCACCTTTTCTCCCGTAGCATATTGCTGGTCATGCAGTTTAGACACTCTGACCTTTCAGATTTCTGTTCATTTGGTTCAGATCCTCCCCTGACCTTTCCTCCCCTAGCATGTCACCAGTCACACAGTAGACCTCCTTAAAGGAGGAACAAGGGGAGCTGGACAGACCAATCAGTGGAGACTATGATCCTGAGGAGACATACTTGTAAAGATGATGAATATTCTGCTGAGAGCCTCCCCTGGAACCTCTCTTGAAATCTCAGCCTTTAGACTGGCTCTCAGAGCAGCACCACGGTGGTGGGCGAGAACAAGCGCCTTACAAAAGGCAGCAAAAAGGGAGCCAAGAAGAAAGTGATTGATCCATTTTCTAAGAAAGATTGGTATGATGTCGTCGTCGTCGGCAGCCGTCCGTCTCGAGAGACGATGGTGTAGCTTCTTAAGAGTCTATCTGCACCGCCGAGAATGGTTGTGCAGTCCGACTCGGGAGTGACACGGTATCTGTCTCCTCCCGTGTTGAATCGACATCTTGCGATGACGCTGAAGCTACAGAGCCTGGGCAGGGTAATATGGAGGGTCTGCTGTTGCCCATGCAGTAGACCCCCCCTCTCTTCGCAGCTGAAGGGTCCAAGGGAAAGACGGAGTCAATACAGCTTGGCTTCAGGTGCGCCGCAGGAGTTGCCGGTGTTGACTACAACGTCAAACCGCCTTAGGGACTCCGGCTCCGGATTTTCTGTCGGGGTTTACTCCCCTAGCCTTTCCCCTGAAGAGGTATGCCACAAGGCAGCGGAGGTTTTTTGGAGTCAGAGTTTTCCTTCTCTGATGTACCCTGACTGGAAGATCGAACCAGCGACACTTAGCTCGCAGGCCGACGCTCAATCCACTGAGCTAAACCAGCCAGGGCTGGTATGATGTACTATGTTCAATATAAGAAATATTGGAAAAACACTAGTCATGAGAACTCAAGGAACCAAAATTGCATCTGATGATCTGAAGGGTCATGTTTTGGAAATGAGCCTAGCTGATCTGCAAAATAATGAAGTTGCATTAAAAAAAATTAAGCTATTTACTGAGGATGTTGAAGTCAAAATCTGCCTAATTTCCATGGCATGGATCTTACCTGTGACAAAATGTGCTCCATGGTCAAAAAATGGCAGACTATGATTGAAGCTCATGTTCATGTCAAGACTCCTGAAACAGATTTGCTTTGTCTATTCTGTGTTGGTTTTACTAAAAAATGCAACAATCAAATCTGGAAGACCTCTTATGCTCAGCATCAACAGGTCCACCAAATATGGAAGATGATAATGGAAATCATGTCCAGAGAGGTGCAGACAAATGACTTGAAATAAGTAGTCAATAAATTGATTCCAGATAGCATTGGAAAAGACATAGAAAAGGCTTGCCAATCTATTTATCCACTCCATGGTGTCTTTTTAGAAAAGTCAAAATGCTGAAGAAGCACAAGTTTGAATTGGAAAAACTCATGAAGCTTCATGGTGAAGGCAGCAGTTCTGGAAAAGCTACTGGGAATGAGACAGGTGCTAGAGTTGAATGAGTTGATGGATATGAGCCCCAATTCGAGATTCTGTTTAAAATTCAGACTTTTTTCTTTTTTAAAATATGTTTTATTGATTATGTTGTTACAATTGTCCCAATTTCTTTTCCCTCTGCTCCCCTCAACCCAGTGACCCCTCTTTGCTCCAGTTGTCCCCCGGCCAGTCCATGCCCATTGGTTGTGCATATAGTTCTTCTCAACCTCTTCCGGTCTACTACATTCCCTCCTACTATGCTTCTTAATTCCTGCATCATTTCCCTCCCTTCCCCTCTTCCCCCTCCCCGCTGACCTCCCCCCCCATAATGTTCCCCATACTTATAATTCTTTTTCCACTCTCGTTGCCTACTTAGTTTGCCTTTGTTTCTATTCCCTAGCTTCTGTTGTTGGTTGTTGTGATACAGTTTTCATTTTAATGTTCATAGTTTTGATCATCCTCTTCTAAACAAGTCCCTTTAGCATCTCACATAACAGTGGTTTGGATCTAATGAACTCCTTCAGTTTTACTTTGTCCTGAAAGCACTTTCTCTGCCCTTCCATTCTGAATGACAGCTTCGCTGGTTAGAGTAATCATGGTTGTAGGTTTTTGATGTTCATTACTTTGAGTATTTCTTGCCAGTCCCTTCTTGCCTGCAGAGTCTCCTTTGAGAAATCAGCTGATAGTCTTATTGGGACCCCTTTGTACATAATTCTCTTCTTCTCTCTTGCTGCTTTTAAGATTTTCTCTTTAATTTTTGACAATTTGATTATAATGTGTCTTGGTGTGGTTCTCCCTGGGTCCAGTTTATTTGGAACTCTCTGTGCTTCCTGGACCTATAAGTCTACCTCTTTCTCCAGGTTAGGGAAGTTCTGCTTCATTATTTTTTCACATAATTTTTCCATTTCTAGTTCTTCTTCTTCACCCTCTGGCAATCCTATGATTTGAATGTTGGCCCGCATAAAGCTGGCCGATAGGTTTCTGAGCCTCCCCTCATTTTCCTCACTTTTCATCTCTTTCTGCGCTGATTGACTGTTCCTTCCCTATGTTTTGATTTGTTGATTTGATCCCTGGTTTTCCTTCCCTCGCCACTAGTTTCGTATGTGTTTTTGTTCATTTCAGCAGGACTAGCCTTCATTCCTTCCCCATCTTGATTAAGTCCCACTGTTATTTCTGTAAGCTGTCTTATAACTATAGCTCTGAGCCGAGCCTCAGAACGGTTATCTATCTGTTCGTCCATTAATTCATGTATTTGCTTTCTGGTCAGCTATGTGATTGGGATCTCTATCATTAGCTGTGCCATCCTGGCAGTTTTTGATTCCTGGGTGGGGCTGTCACACCTCCTACGCTATCGGGGGCAGAGCCCCGTGCATTCGTCACTACTGGGTGACCCTTCTCACCACACTGTGGCACTTTGCATGGGGGCGGGGGTCCAAGATGGATTCCTACCCTTCTCTCTTCACTGAGAGACCAGGAGCCTTCTCCTCCATCCCCACACCCTCTGGGCCTCACAGTCTGAGGCAATGGGGGTCTGCCTTCCCCGGCATTGGATCGCAAGCTAATGGGTATGGTCTGCAGCCAGGGGTGCTTCCCAGGTGTTTCTTGCCTCCCCTTAAATACGGGAGTCTGGGCTTACTGCCATCCTGCTGCCATTGCTGCAGCTGCTGCCGCCAGCACAGCTTGATCTCTCCACCCTGGCTTTGTCCCTCCTACCTGTCTGGATGAGCACCACTTGTTTATAACTTCATACATTGGACTTCCATATAGCTTTATTTTCTGGAACGTTTGATTATCTCTGGTTTTGCGGTAGTTGTATTCCTTCTTAGTTGTGGAGGGAGACGAAGCATGTCAGTCTAGGCCTCCATCTTGGCCGGAAGTCCTGATATTTTTAAAAATGTCTTTTTACTTGTAAAGATTTTATTTATTTTTAGAAAGAGGGGAAGGGAGAAAGAAAGAGAGGGAGAGAAACAACAATGTGTGGTTGCCTCATGTGCGCCCCTAGCTGGGGACCTGGCCGGCAACCCAGGCATGTTCCCTGACCAGGAATCGAGCTAATGACCCTTTGGTTCGTAGGCCGGCGCTCAGTCCACTGAGCCACACCAGTCAGGGCTAAAATTCAGATATTTAATGGTGAGAAATAAAAAGGCCTATTTGTGATTTAAAAAAGAGAGAGAAATCCCTGCCTTTAGAGGACAGATAAAAGCCCTTAAGACAAAGGACTCAGTGTGTGGACACTCTCTTGAGCACATCACGCTTTTCCACCTCTCCTTTCCCCAATCACGTTTTGACTTTCTCCTAAGCTTCTTTGGCCTCTGTAACTTTCTTCCCAAGTCCATGTGGCTCAGTTGGCTCACTTCTTCCACAGTTTACTTCTTCTGTCTCTTTGACATGCTAAATAAATTTTTGCTTATATTTGAGTTTCTTGGCTCTGAATCCGTTTCTTAGCCAAACTCAAGGACTGAGTCTAACATCTGATGCCATTTGCCATCAACAAAATATGTGTAATGCTCTTTGCAGGCCCTGCTTCTAATGTAAATCAAATTAAGATTACACATACTCTATTGCCTGTGTGACATTTCTTGTTCAAGCATTAATCTCAAAGAAACTTAGCAGATCCTACCAGGTAGATCAGAACTATTAACCCCAAAATGTGTTTTTTACTTTCAAATGTATTTTACATGATAGGCATATTCACAGGCTGTGGGGTTCTTATGGACTCTCCCATTAAGGAACTGGTGAAAGCAATTCCTTACATATGGTTTACCTATTTCAAATCTATGGAAACATTGTTTTTAATTAATAAAGGTTTTCAAAAATTGAAGTATTCACAAACTCAATGATGGTGAGGTTGTGATATAAGAAATAGATTATTTGGTTTTGTCCTGGTTCTTGGCACAGAGCTTCTAAAACACTTGTAACTTTCTAAGTGATAAGAACAACAGGAATATCTTCTTCTTTTTTTTTTTTTTTTGTGGCCCCTAGCTCCAGAAACAGGTAAAAGAGCATATTTTACTATAATATTTGGTTTTAATCCTCCAGTTAAAAATAGCTCTGAAGTTATAAAAGTAAAAGGAGTGTCCTTTGTTATTTATAACCAGCCCCTTTTAAGCATACTCAAGTTTATGTTTATGAGGCAATTTTTAGTAGCCCCGAAGGATGTGAGGCTGCTTTCCAGAACCAATTCCATGATTAGAAGGTTGGAATTTTCAGTCCCACCTGTCAATCCCTAGGAAGGAAAGCAGTGAAGGCTGGAGGTTAAGTTAATCACCAATGATCAATGCTTAATCAACCATGACTACTGTAATTAAATCTCCATAAAAACGCATGACAACGGGGTTTGAAGAACTTCAAAGTTGGTGAACAAGAACACATCCACACCCTGAGAGGATGTATACCCACCCAAAACTCCACAGAGACAAGCTCCTATGCCTTTGACCCTCTCAGACCTCACCCCGTGCATCTCTTCATCTGGTTATTCATTTGTATTCTTTAATATATCCTGTGTAATAAATCAGTAATAGTAAGTAATCTATTTCCTTGGGTTCTCTGAGCCATTCTAGCAAATTATCAAACTTGAGGAGAGGGTCATATGAACCCCTGATTTATAGCTGGTCAGTCAAAAGTACAGGTGATAGCTTGGGACTTTTGATTGACCTCTGAAGTGGGAGTAGTCTGGTGAGACTGACTCATTAACCTGTGGGGTCCAAGCTAGCTCCAGGCAGTTAGTTCTAAAATTGAGCTAAATTGTGGGACACCCAGCCAGTGTCTGCTGAGAACTGGAGAATCGCTAGATGTTAAAAAACCCGCACATCTTATGTCAGAAGTATTGAGTGTAGAGAAGAAAAGATGTTTTTCCTTTTAATGACTTATTATAAAGTGAATACACTCATGTAACCCCAGCCAAAGTCAAGAAATAGAATATTGCCAACTTACCAGAACTGGCCAGAGAAGGAAAACTCTGACTCCAAAAAACCTCCGCTGCCTTGCGGCATACCTCTTCAGGGGAAAGGCTAAGGGAGTAAACCCCGACAGAAAATCCGGAGCCGGAGTCCCTAAGGCGGTTTGACGTTGTAGTCAACACCGGCAACTCCTGCGGCGCACCTGAAGCCAAGCTGTATTGACTTCGTCTTTCCCTTGGACCCTTCAGCTGCGAAGAGAGGGGGGGTCTGCTGCATGGGCAACAGCAGACCCTCCATATCACCCTGCCCAGGCTCTGTAGCTTCAGCTCCACTGGAGAGGACACTCCAGCGTCATCGCAAGATGTCGATTCAACACGGGAGGAGACAGATACTGTGTCACTCCCGAGTCGGACCGCACAACCATTCTCGGCGGTGCAGATAGACTCTTAAGAAGCTACACCATCGTCTCTCGAGACGGACGGCTGCCGACGACGACCAGAACTGGCATGGCCCTGTGACTCCTCCCAATTATTGTTCTCCTTGTCTTCCCAATAAATAACCACTTTGTCTCATTATATATTAGTTTTGTCTGTTTCTATAGATTTGTCTATTCTGGACAATTAATATAAATGCATATATGCAAAAAAGGCTGAAAATAAGTAAGCTAAGTGTTCCTCTTAAGATATTAGCAAAGAACAAATTAAACCTAAAGACAATAGAATGGAGAAACAGAAAACACATAATAGAATTATCAAAAGCAAACACTGGTTCTTTGAAAAGGCTATTAATATTGAAATGCTCCTGATAAGACTACTAAAAAAGAGAAATCAGATAAGCAATGACAGGACTGAAGAAGGGGGCATCGCTATACATGTAAACAGGTATTAAAAAGCTAAGAGAAAAAGATAAAAAATAAAAAGCTAAGAGGATATTCTAAACAAGTTCATGACAATAAATTTGAAAACCTGGATGCTTATATAGTTTGTTCCTTTTTGTAAATTCTAAGTAGAATTCCATTGTGTGGATATATCACAGTTTGTTTAACCATTAACCTGTTTAAGGAATCTGGGCTCTTTCTAGTTGGGGCTATCACAAATAAAGCTGCTATAAATATCTGTGTACAGGTTTTCATGTGAACATGTTTTTGTTTTTGTTTTTGTTTTCCTGGGATAAATGCCCAGGAGTAAAATTGCTGGGTCACATGGAAATAGTCAGTTTAGTTTTGTAAGAAACTGTTAAACTGTTCTTCAGAGTGGCAGCACTGTTTATATTCCCATCAGTAATAAATGACAGATCTAGTTCTCTAATTCTTACTAGCATTTGGTTTTGTCATTTTTTTTTTACTTAAAAGAATAGTTTTAGTTCTTGTTCATGCTGTGTATTGATGCAGCAGCCACTATTTGAAACACCGTTTGCCACCATGGAGAAAGATAAAAACCTCCTGAGGGTCTGGAAACAGCTTGAGTGGGACAGCTAGTTGGGTGGGGCAGGGTCTGAGGAAATCACCAGGGAGGATGACAATGTGAACCAGGTTGATGGAGACTCAGATGTGGCTCCTGATGGTCGGCTGTGTGTGTGTGTTTGGCGGGGGATGGGGTGTGTGTGTGTGTGTGTGTGTGTGTGTGTGTGAAATGGTGTCTCAGAAAAAGAATAATGGCCTTTGCCAGCACTTTTGTCTGGCAGAAAGCTGCCCTCCCCCTATTCCCTGCTCTTGCTCTGATGCCAGACAGGTCAGTTCCTCTCCATATGTCCCTGGTGCCTTTCAAGCTGCTGCTGCCTCAGAACCCTCTGTCTCCCTCAGCCTCAATCTCTGCTGTTTTTTTTATAGACAATAGGGGGATTTATTTGTCTGGCACTGGAACCCTGGGCTGAGGAGCCTGTTGTGGGACTGGGACCCCTTGCTCCTCAGGGGGGTAATGAACAGCCAGATATCCCTCCTGATATTTATCCAGCACAAGTGGGTGTGGGACCAGCCCATTCTGCATCTCCACCCCTCCTGCCAGTCTTGATGTGGCTTCTTTAAATCCCTAGTTGTAGGACTTTCATTCAGCCAGATTTCAGGCAGTTCTGCATATGGTTGTTCTGTAGTTTAGTTTTATTCTGATGTGGCTATGGGAGGAGAGGAGTACGATTTATCTATGCCACCATCTTCACTGGAAATCCATTTAAAAATATATGATCCAGATTTGTTAGTATATTAGAAGGGTAAGTTGATCTGCAACATACTAAACCTCTATAGCCCACAGCGATTCAGGTTTTTGAAGGATTAGGACCCAAGCATCTAGATACTTTTTAAATTTTCACTGGTGAATTTTATTTGCAGCCAGGATTATGAAGACACCTTGATTTCAGAAGCCACAAGTTTTGAAGGAAAAGTTATCCTTTGAAGAAATAGCCATATCCAATGATGGAAATGTGATAAACAAGGAAAGTATGTGGTAGGATAATAGAGCTTAATACAACTCAGAAATATAAACAAGGTTTCTATGACAATGGGAAATAACATTTTAAGGGAAAACATTTTAAAACTTTTGAAAGTTCAAAAATAGATTAATTTTAAAACAATTTACTTAGACCAAAAATAATTTTAAATTTGAATACTAAATAATAAGTGGTTACTTAAGAGCCATGAAGAATTCCCTATCAACAATAAAGAATGCAATAAAATAAATTAGTTGATAAAGAGCTAATTGCCCAACTCACCTAGAAAAGAAAAAAAACATGGAAAAAGTTCAGGTAGTGGCTAATCAAGTTAATTGACTAATTTGAAGTCATCAAAATTTCTGACAACCACCCCGGCTGGTGTGGCTCAGTGGACTGAGCACTGGCCTGTGAACTAGTTTGATTCTCAGTCAGGGCACATGCCTGGGTTGTGCCCAGGTCCCAAGTTGGGGGCATGTGAGAAGCCACTGATTGTGGTTTCTCTCACAAACCAATGTTTCCCTCCCCCTTTTACTTCCTCCCTTCCCCTCTTAAAATTTCTTTCTGAGAACCCAAGAGTTGGTGGATTGTGTCTCCTGAGGGGAGCTGAACCTCTACAAAGGGAAAATATTGAAAATTCTAAGAACTAAAAATGTAATGCCTCATGAAGAGCAGTAACATAAATTAGAAAATTAGAATATATTATTTAAAAAGGAGCAAGTCAAAGAGTAAGAGGTTTAAGAAAAACAAAGAGAACTATCTGCCTAATCGCCCCTCTGGCTTTCCCCAGACCTCTAATCATCCATGCCTCTACAGTGGGATTCTAAGCAGTTGCGTGCTTCTTTGGAGAACTGGTGAAAATGACACCAGAATGGCTAGTCAAGGTCAGTCAGGGCAGATAAGGTAGGTCTAAGTGTCAGACCTGCTCACATGCTTGTGCTCTTCACCAGGTTTTACGGCATCAGGATCAGCAAAGTCACTGTAAGCAGACAGCTGGACTTCATTCTTGACTCCAATACCTCCTACTGATAATGTGACTACTTTCTCTACCTCACTCCTTAGAATTTATACTGAAAAATCCTCTGTGCTCCTCCAGAATACCCTCTTAGAGCAAACTATGGGTTCCAATCTTGCTATTTCCCTACATTCTACTAGCAACATCACTGACCTAGTTCTAGTCTTACCAGGAGATGCTAAAGGTCACGCAAGAGGATTTTCAAGACACTATCTACAAGCATATGCACCCAAGCTTCAATGCTATATATTTTTAGAATTAAAAAATTTAAGACTTCTAGGATTTATTATTATACTAAAATTATTTTAGTATAATGTTGCTTTAATATATCCAAACTCAATTATTAGGTATAAACTTCTTTGAAGTCTTATGTAACTATAAAATCAAAACAAATCTACATATTAAATACAACCCAAATTACAACTAATAAAATTAAGTTTTATTTTTAATTTTTTAGAAACCTCCATACTATTCTTCACAGTGGCAGAACCAGTTTAAAATCTCATCAAGAGTGCACAAAATTTCCCTTTTTCATGTGCTCACCAAGACTTATCTCATCTTCTTTTTAAATATATTTTATTGATATACTATTACAGTTGTCCCAGTGTTTTTTTTTGCTTTGCTCCCCTCCGCCCAGTACCACCCTTCCCTCCAGCAATCCCACCCCGCTTAGTTCATGTTCATGGGTCACGCATGTTAAGTCCTTTGGCTTCACCCTTTCCTATACTATTCTTAACATCCTCCTATTTTGTTCCTACCAATTATGCTTCTTAATCCATGTACTATTTCACCATTTCTCCCCCTTCCCCCTCCCAGCTGATAACCCTCCAAATGATCCCCATACCTATGATTCTGTTCCAGTTCTGGTTGTTTGCTTAGTTTATTTCTTTATTTTTTTATTTTTTAGATTTAGTTGAGGATAGCTGTGAGTTTGTTATTTTAATGTTCATAGCTTTGATCATTTTTATTTTTTATTTTTTAAAGATTTTATTTGTTTTTAGAGAGAGGGTAAAAGAGAGAGGGAGAGAAACATCAATGTGTGGTTGCCTCTCATGCGCCCGGGGGTGGAAAGAACACGGTGTGGCAACAGTGGCAGTGGCGGAGGTGACAGCAGTGGCTGGCCTGTGGAAAGTGGAGTCACACATTTAAAAAAGTAGAGAGGGAGTGCTCCCAGCACCAGGGAAAATAAAGCCTCAATTCTTTTGACTCTGAAAGCCACTGGAGGCTGAGGCAGAGGAAGAAACTGCTGGACTCTCAGCAGAGTCTGTTTGTTTAGAAAGCCTCCACTTGTCCTAGAACATCCCCAGACCCACCCACTCTGGGATCATGGTCAGGGCAACAGCTAGAGAGGCACCAGTTCCATACGGAAGTGGGAGAAGTGCCTGGAAAAGAGGCGAGTTCTGGCAAGCAGCATTTTTCCCTCTCAGACCCCTCCCCCTCATACAGCATGACAGCATGGTGAAAGGGTTGCCCCATACTGATGAATACCTAAGGCTGTGCCCCTTACAATGTAGCAGGTGCGACAGCTCTATCTAAGACTCAGACGAAAACACAGGAGCCTATCAAGTTGAGGAGACAGAGAAGTGTGGCTCAAAAGAGGGAAGAGATCAAGGTTCCAGTGGGAGAACTAAGTGATGAGGAGATAGCCAACCTACCAGACAAGGAGAGAGCCAACCTAACAGACATAAGAGTTCAAAACACTGGTGATAAAGATGCTCATAGACTTGACAGATATGCTTAAGGCAAATGCATAAGAAAAGAAATGAAGGTTATGATAAGTGAAATGAAGGAAAATCCACATGAAACCAATTGGGAACAGAAGGAATTGGGATTCAAATCAATGATTTGGAACAAGAGGAAGAAATAAACAGTCAAGCAGTACAGAATGAAGAAACAAGAATTGAAAAAAACGAGGAAGTTCTAGGACAACTTTAAGCATACCAACATCCGAATCATAGGGGTGCCAGAAGAAGAGAAAAAGAAAGTAATTAAAAATTTATGTGAAAAAATAACAAGGAAAGCTTCTCAAATTTGGTGAAGTAAATAAACATACAAGTCCAGGAAGCACAGAGTCCCAAACAAGTTGAACCCAAAGAGCACCACACCAAGACACATCATAATTAAAACGCCAAAGGTTAAAGACAAAGAGAGAATCTTAAAAGCAGCAAGGGAAAAGCAAAGAGTTACCTACAAAGGGGTTCCTATAAGACTGTCAGCAGACTTATCAAAAGAAACTTTGCAGGCAAGAAGGGACTAGCACGAAGTATTCAAAATAATGAAAAGCAAGGACCTTCAACCAAGACTATGTACTCTATTAGCAAAGCTATCATTTAGAATGGAAGGGCAGATAAAGTGCTTCCCAGACAAGATTAAGTTAAAGGAGTTAATCATCACCAAGCCATTATTATATGGAATGTTAAAGGGAGTTAAGAAAAAGATCAAAATTATAAGCATTAAAGTGACAACAAACTCACAACTATCAACAACTGAATCTAAAAAACAAAAACTAAGCAAACAGCCAGAACAGGAACAGAATCATATCTATGGGGCTCATTTGGAGGGTTATCAGCTGGGAAGGGGAAGGCGGAGAAAGAGCAAAATCATGCAGGGATTAAGAAGCATAATTTGTAGGAACAAAATAGACAGGGGATGTTAAGAATAGTAGAGGAAAGGGTGAAGCCAAAGAACTTACATGCATGACCCATGGATATGAACTAAGGTGGGGGGTAATAGTGGAGGAAGTGGGTACTGGTCAGAGAGGGGGCAAGGAGAACAAATTGGGACAACTGTAACAGCATAATCAATAAAATATATTTTTAAAAAATGAAAGAGCGAGCTGTTCATAGGTTAAGGCACCAGGATTACATATAATTCTGCCAGAGGATGACTGATTAATCATGAAGGTATTTCTGGTCTTGGCAGTGAGAAACTGGGCAGCACTGCATTAGCCTCAGGATTGTCCATGATGAACCACAATATGATTATAATATGGAGGGAGCATCAAATGTGAAATGAGAATGTTTTGATGTAAATTGAACATTGGTTGGGAGAGCTAAGTGTAACCCTGGCTTCTGGTGTTAAAATAACCTGAAGCACAGCAATGGGTTCACTCTGGTTGCCAGGCAACCCTGCCACCAGCTTCCATCAGGCAGACCTTTATTACTTTTTTCTCTCCCCATCTAATTTTAACATTTGCAACTTTCTGGATCTCCCTTGATTCAGTTAATATTTAATGAGTACTGTTTGTGCGAGTTGGGGGGGTCCATGACACACTAGATCATAATCTTTGAAACAGAACAGGGCAGTAGCCTTGCCCTCAAACATATTACACTCTTAATAAAAATAGAAAGGCGGACTTCCGGCCAAGATGGAGGCTTAGACGGACACGCTAGGTCTCCCTCTACAACTATAGAGGAATACAACTACTTCAAAACAAAGGATAACTAGAAATTCCAGAAAATAAAACTACATGGAAGTCCAACATATGAAGTTATAAACCAACGGTGCCATTTGGGCAGGTAAGAGTTAAAGAGGGCAGTGCTGTTTGCGGTCGCACCCGGAGCGGCGAGGAATCCCGGCTGCGCAAGCCCCTGGCGGTGCGCGACCCCGGCGAGGAGTCCCGGCTACGCAAGCCCCTGGCGGTGCGCGACCCCGGCGAGGAATCCCGGCGGCCAAGCCCCTGGCGGTGCGCGACTCCGGCGCTGGGGAGAGCGGCCGCCGCATCGCCTTGAACAGTGAGGCCCAGGGGGGTGGGAGGACGGATCCCGGTCTCCTAGCTGAATAACTGTGTGAATCCATCTTGGACCCCCGCCCCCAAAGAAAGCACCACAGGGCTGCGAAATAGGTCGCGGACAGGCAGGCGCCGGTCGCTAATTTGTGACGCATACACAGGCACTGCCCCCGACAGCCAGCCCAAGAAAACAAAACGCATCTGTCAAAATGAGGCAGGCAACTATAGAAATACCGATAACACAACTCACCAGGCAGCAGATAGAGATCCTGACAGAAGAACAGATAAGAAACCTGTCAGAGGCTCAGTTCTGGGCCATTGTTATCAGGTGGCTTACAGAATTCACAAAAGAGCAGGAAAAAGATATGAAAGAAGCGAAAAACTTTCATAACGAAAGGAACAAAACCGCATACGAGACAGAAGGAAAGGAAATAAAATCCAGAGTTCATTTCAACAAACTGGAATATGGAGAAGGAACAAGCAGTCAACCAATGCAGCGAGAGGAAATGGGAAGCAACAATGAAAGGATCAGAAACCTCTGGGACAGCTATAAAAGGCCCAACATAAGAATCATTGGTTTGCCAGAGAATGAGGAAGATGAACTAGATCTTGAAAAATTGAGTGAAAATATAATAAAGGAGAACTTCCCAGACTTGGGGAAGGGAATAGACCTGCAGGTCCAGGAAGCAAGGAGAGTTCCCAAGAGACTGGACCCAGGGAGAACCACTCCAAGACACACTATAATCAAAATGTCAAAAATTAAAGATAAAGAGAGAATCTTAAAAGCAGCAAGAGAGAAGAAAAGAATTATGTACAAAGGGGTCCCAATTAGACTATCAGCTGACTTCTCAAGGGAAACCCTACAGGCAAGAAGAGACTGGCAAGAAATATTCAAAGTAATGAAAATCCAAAACCTACAACCACGAATACTCTATCCAGCGAAATTGTCATTCAGAATAGAAGGACAGAGAAAGTGTTTCCAGGACAAAATAAAACTGAAAGAGTTCATTAGATCCAAACCACTGTTATATGAGATGTTAAAGGGACTGGTTTAAAAAAAAAAACAGAAGCTAGGGAGATGAAACAAAGGCAAACTAAACAGGCAACGAGAGTGGAAGAGGAACTGTGGGTACGGGAAGCATATTGGGGGGAGGTCAACAGGAAGGGGGAATGGGGAAAGGGAGGGAGATGATATAGGAATTGGGGATCAAGGTAGGAGGGAATGGAATAGACGAAGAGAGGTTGGGAGGAACTGTATGCACAACTAATGGACATAATCTAAAAGGGGGGGACAACTGGAGGGAGGGGGGCCACCGGGTGGAGGGGAGCAGAGGGAAGGGAAATTGGCACAAATGTAATAATTTAATCAATAAAACACATTAAATCTGAAAAAAAAAATAAAAAAATAAAATAAAATAAAATAAAATATTGTACACCAAAAAAAAAAAAAAAAATAGAAAGGCATATATACAATTACTATGATTATGTTCCTTTAAAATAATCCTTTACGACTTTTAACTTAATTATACCTGTAAAGGTCCTTTTACCAAATAAAGTATCATTTACAGGTTCCAGAGATTAGGATCTGTTATCTTTGGAGGGCATTTCCAGCCTACTATAGATAAGGGACTTCAGAAGCCCATTTCAGATGGGTGATCACCTAAGTTCTAATTTGTTATATGAATGGCTGGCTGACTACCAGAGCTAAGCTATGTTCAGAATAATATCCTGTTTCTCTATAAGCCTAGGCTGTGATGCTTTCTTTTAATTCTTTACTCTCATTAACTAAAGTAACTTGGGCATGTCTGTTGCTTGCAAGTTGAGTCAAGCTGCAGCAAAACAGCTGGCCTAAGAATGGTTAATTTTGCATATAATTCTCACACTGTAAATTTACCAAAATAGCAATGGTTGTAGATCTTTTGGGATTATTGGTTCAATCCATGCTCCCCTCCTCTGAGAACTACCTCCCCACCAATGGGGATAGGCCCCTTTAACAATGTTAATAATAAGCAACAACCTCCCTCCAGATCAGACCTGATTGGATCAGAGATAGGCACTTGATTACGTTGGACCAATCAAATTCTCTTAGGAGACCTGGAACATGGACCCAACTCACTTACTTTCTGGAATTGAAAATGGGTTGCTGAAAGGCCATCTTTTGTCAAGTGAAAGCCATTATGTAGAAAGGAGCAGAGACAAGTGACCACCGGGACTCAGATAAAAAGTGCAGCTGCATTGGCTCTTAAATGCTTCCCTGGTTAGAGACTTCAACTGAAGTTGAGTTACGTATCTGCTCTAGGTTAAAAGAGAATTCTGGTCCTGGCTAAGTGGCTCAGTTGGTTAGTGTTGTTCTGTGTACCAAAAGGTTGTGGGTTTGATCCCTGGTCAGGATGCGTACGGGAGGCAACAGATGAATGTTTCTCTCTCCCATCCTCTAAAATCAATACACATATCCTTGGGTGAGGATTAAAAAAGAGATAATTTTTTTCCCCTCATCCATGTCCTGATAGTAAATTTTCCTTTTTGCTGAGGCAGTCTGAGTGGATGTGTTAAGATGTTTAATCTGATTTAAATATTACTTCTTACCTTGCTTACACAAAATTATTCAGGTTCAATAGATAATATGATGCTGTACTTGGGTAATTTTTCAGAAGATCCCTCTAATGCCTTCAGAGATTGACCAATGATAATTAGTCCTTCCAGACATTTTAATAAATATCATAATCATTGTCTAAGTACATTATGAAGATGTTTTCCTTTCATAAAACATATTCACTTAGAGGATATCTAATTTAACCCCTTCACTTTCAAGTGAGGAACTAAGGCCCAACATGGCAAAGAACCTTTTCCAGTGCTGGGATTAGAATCTTGTTTCTGTAGTACTCAGGCTAGGGTCCATTATTAATAAATTTTTTAGGGCCTAGATCAACAATTCTCAACCTGTGGGTCGCGACCCCTTTGGGGGTCAAACGACCCTTTCACAGGGGTCGCCTAAGACCATCGGAAAATACATATATAATTACATATTGTTTTTGTGATTAATCACTATGCTTTAATTATGTTCAATTTGTAACAATGAAAATACATCCTGCATATCAGATATTCACATTATGATTCATAACAGTAGCAAAATTACAGTTATGAAGTAGCAACGAAAATAATTTTAGAGTTGGGGGTCACCACAACACGAGGAACTGTATTAAAGGGTCGCGGCAATAAGAAGGTTGAGAACCACTGGCCTATATGGTATTCTTCCTTCCTTAAATTCCAAGTGAGATCACTAAACAATATTGACTGATTGCCTCAATTGGTCAGGATTCTTTTAAAGTTTAAAAATATAGCTCACATGGCTTAAGCTAAAAAAAAAAAAAAAACCGGCTCCAGGAATACACTTGTTTTAGGCATGAGTTTCCAGGCTCAAAATTACTGAGAAACCTCTTCACCTCTAGGAAACTTCCCACAAAGAAGGGCACCTACAGATTCACATCCCATCAGCTTAGCTACCCCAGCAGTACATGCCAACTATCACTGGACTACTCAGTGAATCAATAAATTCCTTTTTATTTCCTTAAGCAAATTCAAATTTTGTTTCTGTCACTTGCAACAAGTGTTCTAAAATTGAACTTATCAAAGAGTTCTTCTCAATTAAGGATAATCAGATTCTCTCTTCAAAACTTGGAATATAAGAATAGGATGTATAAGCACAAAATGAAAGAACATGTAAGGAAAACAACAATCCAGACCATGATGAAAAGAAACATTATTGACACACTATCTTGACCTCTATTTTCTACCTCTACTACCTCTTTTCTATCTTATATCTTGAGCTTATTTGTTACTTCAGCTTATTCTTGCTCCCACTAGCACCATGGCCTGGATTGCTGCATAATTTCCTGAACTGATCTGACCCTAAAACCTTCTTCTCAGAAACAGTAAAAGGTAAAATTGTCAGCAAAGCCTCTGGGCTTTACACAGAATAAACAAGAACAGGTTTCCTCTTCCAACCTGGTAAGGCTCCTCATAGCATTTTAGGATCTGAAATAATTCATGTTACAACTAATGTAGTGGCCACCTTTGGATCAGGATGTGGGCTTCCCTAAAGTAGAAGGCTTCACAAGACAACTGAGATTCTTTGCACGCAAGTAATTATACCTGCAAATTTCCTGGGTTCTCAAGTTACTTAACATCTCTGAGTCTCAGTTCCTGTGACAATAAAATGGAGGGAATCACTGATTTAGAATAATAAAAGGTAATATATGTAAACTCACTGGTACATGTTCAGTACTTACTTTATGAAGTATTACCCAATTATCTTCTTTTGCTTAAATGTCTTAAAATTTATACAACAGTATTATTCTACAAATGAGTTTAAACAAAGAAACATTTACTTAAAAATATTTTATTTATTTACAGAGAGGGGAAGGGAGAGAGAAAGAGGGAGAGAAACATCAATGTGTGGTTGCTTCTCACGTGTCCCCAGTTAGAGACCTGGTCCACAACCCAGGCAGGTGCCCTGACTGGGAATAGAAACAGTGACCCTTTGGTTCACAGGCCTGCGCTCAATCCACTGACCCACTCCAGCCAGGGCCAGAATTTTTTTAACCTATAAAGTTTGCCAGTTTTTCAAATGTTTTTTTATTGTATTTAAAATTCATTTAAGGGATATACCGATATACAACTAGTTTGATCAGCTACTAATACACTTTGGTAACCCTTTATTTTTGTATTTAAGAGACAGTTCACTTTTTCTCCATGTTCCATACTTAGCTTTGGTAAAAATATGCCCTGTTCTTCATCTATTACTGAAGCATTACTGTTTCCACCCTGCTTGGTATAAGTAGCTCTTTTAGTGTTTCTCCTATGCTTTGTAGGACTCTTCTGATTTTTCTCAACTTCATTGCTTACATCCCACAACATTATCTTCCCATCATTCCCTCCAGTAAGCAGCAAATAAGATTCTGGCAGAAAGCAGACCTGGGATACCCCCAAAGTGTGGCCCTTAAATCCCAGTTCCTGTTCACACTTGACTCCCATCACCCTAAAGATTCGAACCTTACCATCTTCTGCACCACAACTAAAAATATTGCCACACGATGCCACAGACACAGAATAAGCCAGAGCAGGATTTAAAAGCTGACCCAGTGGTTGTAGGCTCTCCATTTCTTCTGTTTCATCCTCCTGTAAATTTGTAATCCAAAGTGGCCGGGCTTTCTTAAGGTTCCACAGCATCACCTTTAAATAAAAGGAAGTTACACAGTCAAATAGAGTGCTAGCCATCTTGCTCAACTACCATGTTTATTCTGCTTCTAATAAAATCATCAAAGTAGTCTGAGAATAATTAGTAGGATATATTTCCAGCAATATTAAGAAGGAGTTTAGAGGGCACTACAACATGCCAGTGAAATACTACCCTGGTGTTAAAACTAGAATGCCAATGGGCAATATGGTAGAATCTAGAAAATAAGATCCTGAATAACTGTCAATTAACAAACTCATTAAAGTGTAACCCAAATTCTTAATTTGCCAGTTTTCTTTAGGTCATTCTACCCTCATCTTAAAGTAAAATTGAAGATTATGAAATTTACTAATTTTAGTCTATGCTGGTTACAAGTAAAAATGCCTACCTTTCCCTTCCCTATCACCCAAATTAGCCATCCTAGGGGTTTAGCTAAAGTCCCTGTCTCTCCAAGAAGGCTTTCCTAACTATTCCAGCCCACTCTCTTTCCCATATTTAATTCCCAATCTATTAACTGACATATACTACTAGCTTGTCAGTTTCTTAAGGTTTAATTCATCTTTGCTAATGCATAGTACAATGCCTGGAAAAGAGCAGAAATTCCAAACATGTCTGTTGATTAATTTGACATTTTGATATATTTGGCTTTTTGTTATTGTTCCCTACCATGATGGTAGACCTACTAAGTTTATTTAAATGAAGTGCTAATTAAAATGAAATAAGCTTTGTGAATTGACTTTACTCTAGTGATTCGTTTTCTTCCTGTAGTAACCAGTTTGAAAAGAAAAATATTCTTAATACTGTTAGAGAACATACAGCTTTATTTTAATATCATCCCTAAATTATGACTCACAATTTAAAATGGACAAAAGACCATGTTTAGACAGACAAAAGCACAGATCTGAATTGATAAGATTACTACTGCTGATATCAAGAATTCGGTTTTCTATTCAAGGTGAACTTCTATCAACTCAGTCTACTTTCAAAAGTAAAATATAACAACATTTATATTCTGCTTCTACTAGGGTAAGTCCTGAAAATCCTTTTGAATTAAGTAGCCAACTATCGTTTTTTGGTTGAAGCCAACAGACTACTAACAAATTTTTTAAAATCTAAGCAAAATAAAGAAATGTCAGAAAATATAGCAAATATGAATGAGTACTAAAATTGGATATGGAAATAATCTCTGTTTAAAAAACCCTGAACACAGGAAAATAAACATTCCAGAATTTGCTAGCTTAATTATTGCAGGTACCCCCAAGTACTTCATCACACAGCCCCCCAAAGTACCTGGATTACGTTTATTGTCTGCTAAGACATCTAAACATGAACTATAACCGAAGTGTTTTCAGCAGCTTAAATATTTAAATAATACAAAAATATTTAACCTTCACAGATTCTACCAATTAATCATTTCCAAGTATTGAAGATTCCAAAATTGTTCCTGCCTTGATATTCTCTTTATACTTCTTTATTCTTCCTAACTGCCAAAGATTCCAAGGTGTTTCACAATTTCTCAACTACCTGTTCAAGCAGTATCACCCTCAGTAGAACTGATTAAGAGAAAAAAAAAAAACCCAAAAAACCAAGCATCTGGGGGTTATGGCCCTAGAACACATAAAAGGGAGAGAAAATGGACAACTGGCTGATGTTTAGATGTGAATGCAATAATATCAAAGTGACCCTGCTCAAAATTTTCTGCCCCTACAATAAACACGCAAATTTCTCCTTCTGCAAAAACATTTCTTTCCACATAAAAGATTCATTTCCAAGGAAAAAAAAACGACTCCTCCATCATCCTGGTCCTTAAGTGTTGGTAAAAATGATCTTTCAAACTCCATAAACAAGAAGAAACCTTTGAACCATTTATTTTCAGGTGCTGATATTGGCGGTGGGAGAAATCGTATACGCTGGAGAAATTTAGGATAATATCAAATTTCCAAAGATTTTTATAAGGAAAAAACTATTTCAGTGTTGGGTACACTAAGTATTTATTTAGTGTTTTTCTCAATACCTTCATATGTACTATAAATATTATTTGTACCTATTTAATATAAAACTAAGTGGTCGCAAGTATCTTAATAAATCACAATTTATTCTTAAGATCCTCTACTCTCAAGACTGCACATTCAGGGATCATTTGTACAGTTAGTTACTAAATTAGTTTCTCTGAACGTGTAGAGCACCCAAACCATGAAGAGGAGGCAGGTGCAGGTTCTTTCCTGAGCATGAAGCCAGTTTTTGGTATTGCTTTTGCAATTGTTATTGGCCACTGATGATTATTCTCTTCTTCCTTTGGGAGAGTATGCAGTCTAAGTATTAAAAAAAAAAAGAAAGGAAAATGTAAAAAGATCCCTGAGTGCTCTGGCCGGGTTGCTCAGTTGGTTGGAGCATGGTCCTGTGCCCCAAAATGTTACGGATTCGAGCCCCAGTCAGGCAACATACCTAAGCTGCGGGTTCCATGCCAGGTCAGGGCGCATACAGGAGGCAACCAATCAATGTTTCTCTCTCTAAAATCAGTGAACAAATCCTCAGGTGAGGGGGGAAAGAGAAGATCCCTGACAGTATGTTTTGCCTAATCATTTAAGCTTATCTAAAAGAAATGATGTAATTTTAATAATTTCTATAACAAGGATAGGTGTGTTGAATGTATCTATTGTGTGTAGCAGTAATTCAATTTTTGCCTTGAGATAAAATAAATGCATTTACTCTAAGAGAAATAACTCAATATTAACTTGATATGAACTCCTTTCCACTATTATTAACTACATTCTTGGACTCCTCCACAGGCTGGGTAATCTTAAAAGTTTAGAATAATAGAGGAGCCCTGGCTGTGTGACTCAGTTGGTTGGAGAGTTGTTCTATGAACTGAAAGGTTGCTGGTTCAGTTCCTGGTCAGAGCACATGCTTGGATAGTGGGTTCAGGGTCAGTGTTTTTCTCTATCTCTTCCTCCCTCTCTAAAGTCAATTAATAAATTTAAAAATTAAAAAAAAAAGAATAATACTGGGTACTTAGTTTTAAAAGATAAATTGTGGAAGAAATTAGTTTCACCTTTAGTAAGGAAATCATTTATTTATTGAGAGAGGGCAAGGGAGGGAAAGGAAGGAAGAAAGAGAGGGAGAGAAACATTAATCGGTTGCCTCTCACACCCCCCAACCCCGGTGACCTGGCCCACAACCCAGGTCAGGAACTGAACTGGCGACCTTTTGGTTTGTGAGATGAGTCAACCCAGTTATGGCAGGAAATATTTTTTAAAAGCGTCATTGTGTTGTCTTAGCCACTACTGTTACATCACAACCCAGTGCAGAAGGCAATCTACAGTGAACTTCTAGCAATTCTTAGCAGTCGGGCAATTACCTGAGCCTCTTTTTCACAAAATATTTAATTCTTATCCTGGTCTCTAGCAGTGGCCTGCCACTAAAGCTTCTCACCTAGAACTAGACTCACAATGGTAAATACGGGATGCCCACTTCTTATCTAATCTGAATAATACAGGTCATTTTTGCACACCTAATTGTTTATTGCCATGCCTAGTACTTAAGTAATGAACCAGTGACTGAAAACTAATATAGCTTAAGGATGAAAGAATGACTAGTCAAAGAGACACTGTACAATGTGCCTACTTAAAAAAGACATCTGCCTGGTTGTATAGGTCTTTTTGCATAACCAAGTGGGCAGATTATCACCACTAGGGTATAAAATTGTAGGTCTTACAGCGCTTGATCAAGACCTATGAGTGGAAGTTACAGGGTTACTGTGCCTGCTAAGTCTAAAATAATTCTAAATTAGACATTTTTGGTAGGACAATTCTTCATTGTTTAGGGACTGTCCCAGTACTGCAGGATATCCACTGATTCAGTTGCCTGAGAGAGGGGGAATGGCAGTCATAGTGACAACTAAAACCAGTTCATCTATTTCTAAATTCCAAAAGGGTGAGGGAATAAAAGGGTGTGGTAAAGATTGTTAGCCAAGAAGGTAGAAAGACAAAACCTCTGATGCTATTAACAGAATCACCAAGTCTCAGAAGAAAGATATGTGCTGGGCACATCAGTCACAACAAACAATGGTTTTTTTTCTGGAAAGCACCTGTTCCCAAACCAAGAACCTTTACTACCACATTATTCATGATATTCTGCTTGAAATATCACGCAGAAAAAATACAGGCTTTGGGGCCAGAGATTGCAGTTTGAATCCCAATTCAGGCAGCTGTGCAAACACTAAATTTGAATCTCAGTTTCTTCATGTCTAAAAAAGAATAACTAGCAGGGTAGAATTAGAATGAAAACCAATATATGTAAAGCACTGGCAAGTACTAAGTGCTCTCCAAAAAGAAGCCATGATTATTCTCACTCCAGTGATATGAGATTTACTCTCAAGAGGAAGCATATCTGCTGTGAGAAAGTTCAACCTATTTAAAAGCTTTTTCTTTTCTTTAGCAGCTCACTTTATTAAAAATATTGACTGATTGATTTGAGAGCGAGAGAGAAACATCGATTTGATGTTCCACTTATTTATGCATTCATTGGTTGTTTCTTATATGTGCCCTGGCTGGGGCTTGAACCCACAACCTCGGTTTATTAGGATGACTCTAACCAACTAAGCTAACTGGCCAGGGCTGAAAGTTATTTTATTAAACCAAAATCTGCTTCCCTATGACTTCTATTTAGACCAGCATAAGCATATTCCACGTTTCCCCCTCACGAAAACCAAAACTTAAATACCCGCAGTTCCCCACATAATGGTTTCTACATACACCTACTCTTCTGATGGCCTTCCTCTGAATTTGAGCTAATCTGTAATCTTCCTTTCAAAACTCAGAATGAATGTAATGTTCTAATCCTTGTTATCTATATACAATATCTCAATTATTGCACCACAGAATTCTAAAGTAAAAAATAACAGATCCAGTCCCTCCAACATTTTTTAAAACAAGCCATAATTTGTAGGAAGTGGGTGATGACCTCTGCCTTCAGCATGCCCCTTTATTTAAATAAATATTTAGAACCAAATACTTGAATTCTCAGGTTTTAAGAACATATTAAAGCATAGAGAAAGGAAGACTAAAAGATTAATGATTACTTTGTGAATACAATCTAACAGGCTTTGTCAAGTTAGTATGAAACATGTGCTAGAAGATTACGGTTCATAAATAACATAGGAGAGAATAAAAAATACAAATATATACTTAGCAAATCCCACTTAGAAATTACCCAATTACTCTTTGCAAAGCATCACCTGCATATCTAGTCCACATGACACCAAGCTCTGAGGTCTTTGAGGTCGAAAAGCCACAGAAGAACAGATATTGGAATGTCTCTTTAGTGATCTGCTAACTTTCTTATTTTCCAAATCTAGGATTTTGATTGCCCCAGAGTCATCAGCAGAAGCCAGCAGGTTTTCAGTTTCATTCAATGAAAGGCAATTGATTTCTTCTTCATTCACATGAAAATGGTCCAGGGAACCTTTGAGGGATCTGGCATCCAGTATGCTAATGGTTTCTCCATGGGAGGCATAGAGCTTAGTGGGGCAGGAGGGAGAGAATAAGACACTGGTAACTTCGTAGGCCCCCTGAAAGCATGTGTGTCCCAATGGAGTCCCATCTTTGCTCCAAACCATGAGATCTCCACCCTCAGCTCCAGAAGCCACTAGCCCTTCTGGACTTGCATTCAGGCAGAGAATGGGAGAAGAATGTCCACCAGTCCACTTGACAGCCATAATGGCCCAGAAGACTCTGTGAAGAGGGAGGAAAAAAACATAATGTCATGTTTTACTTAAGAACTTGATGGTAGGAGACAAATACAGTAATATTTCATTTAAATATTTTTAAAAAGACATTAAAAAACTCAGCAACAACAAAGGTATTTGAAGATCAAGTCTACAAAAGCCAAGCTGAACACAGGGTTGTGGCATATTAGGCTGGAACATGCTGAAATGGGCTTCCCTTGCAATCAGGGACCCAGGTATGCCTGGTTTTACAGCCTTTGACGTGAGGCTCACAAAAGAATAAACACTAAGTATATTTATTTTAAGTTAAGAAAAATTCTTTTTAAGAGTGGCTGCACAATCAGAACAATGTTTTAGAAAGTGAGCTCTGGAGCTCAAGTCTTTGGGTTTGAATAGTTCTACCACCTACTAGCTGGGTGACTCTGGGTAAGTTACTGAACCTCCCCTCTGTGACTCACTTTCCTTCTCTCTAAAGTGGGGATGATGAGAAGAAACAAGATGGCGGAAGAGTAAGTGGAAGCTACACTAACCTCCTCCCAGAACTAGTCTGGATTTACAATGTAATTTTGGAGAAATCATCTGGAATAACCAACCGAACACTAGCTGGAGAGAAGTCTTATAACCACGGAGAGACAGAAAAAGCCGCTACATCACAACGTGACCGGTAGGGAGTGCGGAGACGCGGAACGGCTGGCTGGGCTCCCACGGGTGGTAGCTGAAGGGACTGAGAAACAGCTCAGCAGCTGGGGGTTCCCCTTGAGAAGGGCAGGGTCTAAACCCCCAGCTGAGCTTCCCAGCCTACAACAACAGAGTGGAAAGTAAAATAGTATCCAGCTGTGAAAAGCGAAAAGCCACAGGGTTTCTTGCTAGCTGGAGAGAAACAGTGGGAGGAAAAGAGCTCTTAAGGGATCACATAACAAAAATATCTTGGCCCCCACTTACCCTGGGCTCGAGCAGAGGGAAGGCAGAGAGGACTAGAGACGCTTGGGGAGAGTTTGGTGTGGTGACTTTGAGGGGAGAACTGGGGAGGCAACCTACCGGGTCCCAGTGCTGACTCATCCCCAGTACTGCAGGCAGACAGACAAAGGCAGTAGATCCCTGGAAGTCTGCAACAGGCTGCCTAGGCCCAGACTGGTACATGATCTGATGCCACCAGGGGCAGATCCAGGAAGTGCAAACCATTCTAAGAAGCACCAACAAACAATAGGAGTCACAAAAATGGGGAGACAGAGAAACAACCCCCCATCAAAAAGAAAGGTAGAATCCCCAGAAAGAGTGCTAAATGAAACAGAGGGGAGCAAACTATCAGATATAGAATTCAAAACATGGATTATGGAGAAGCTCAATGAGCTCAGCAGAAACTACAAAGAACTCTCCAGGGAAACTACAAGGAACTCCAGAAAAACTACAAGGAACTTACTGAGAATTCGTCGTCGGCAGCCGTCCGTCTCGAGAGACGATGGTGTAGCTTCTTAAGAGTCTATCTGCACCGCCGAGAATGGCTGTGCAGTCCGACTCGGGAGTGACACGGTATCTGTCTCCTCCCATGTTAAATCGACATCTTGCGATGACGCTGGAGTGTCCTCTCCAGTGAAGCTGAAGCTACAGAGCCTGGGCAGGGTGATATGGAGGGTCTGCTGTTGCCCATGCAGCAGACCACCCCTCTCTTTGCAGCTGAAGGGTCCAAGGGAAAGACGGAGTCAATACAGCTTGGCTTCAGGTGCGCCGCAGGAGTTGCCGGTGTTGACTACAACGTCAAACCGCCTTAGGGACTCCGGCTCCGGATTTTCTGTCGGGGTTTACTCCCTTAGCCTTTCCCCTGAAGAGGTATGCCGCAAGGCAGTGGAGGCTTTTTGGAGTCAGAGTTTTCCTTCTCTGATGTGCCCTGACTGGAAGATCAAACCAGCGACACTTAGCTCGCAGGCCGACGCTCAATCCACTGAGCCAAACCAGCCAGGGTCACTGAGAATTACACCAGCATGAAGAAGGACATAGAAACTATCAATAAGAGCCAGGAGGAAATGAAGAATACGATCTCTGAATTTAAGAACACAACAGAAGGAATTAAAAGCAGGCTAGAGGAAGCAGAAGATCGGATCAGCGAGCTGGAAGACAATGTAGACAAAAACTCCCAGACAGTGCAACAAAATGAAAAAAGACTGAACAAGACTGAAGAGGTTCTAAGACAGCTGCAGGACAACATGAAACGTAATAATATCCGTATCATAGGAAATCCTGAAGGAGAATAAGAGCAAGGGATAGAAAACCTCTTTGAAAAACTAATGACAGAAAACTTCCCTAACATGGGGAGAGAAAGAGTCACGCCAGTACAGGAAGCACAGAGGGTCCCAATGAAGATGAACCCCAATAGGCCCACCACTTCAAGACACATCATAATTAAAATGGCAACATTCAAAGACAAAGAGAAAATCCTAAAAGCAGCAAGAGAGAAACAACTAATAACATACAAGGGAGCTCCAATAAGGCTATCATCAGATTTCTCAGCAGAAACACTACAAGCCAGAAGGGAATGGCAAACAATATTCCAAGCAAGGCCTACAACCAAGAATACTCTACCCAGCAAGGCTCACATTCAAAATGGAAGGTGAAATAAGGAGTTTCCAAGACAAAAGAAGGCTAAAAGAATATATCTCCACCAAACCAGCATTGCAAGAGATGCTAAAGGGTCTGCTTTAAGAAGATGAAGAAACAGAGAGAAAGAGAGGAACACGAGTACAAAGGGGGAAAATGGCAATGAATAAGTACTGAAAGAACTTCTACCATTTGCAACAACATGGATGGAACTAGAGAGAAGTATGCTTATTGAAATAAGTCAGGCAACAAAAGAAAAATACCTTATGCTATCACCTATTACAGGAAACTAATGAACACCACAAACAAATGAGCAAAATTGAACCAGAGGTACGTAAACAAGGAATAAACTAACAGTAACAACGGGGAGATGGGAGGGAGAGAAGGGGGTAAGAAGGGGAAGGGTCTAGTCAAAGAACATGTATAAATGACCCATGGACATGGACAACTGGGTGGGGACTGAATGTGGGAGAAGGGGGGGGGGCAGGGTGCAGGGAAGCAAGAGGGGGAAAAAAGTGGGACAACTGTAATGGAAAAACAAACAAAAAAAATTTTTAGTGGGGGGAAAAAATGGAAATATAAACAATGGAAATGCAAGTTCAGTGAATATTAGAAGGACAAGGATTTCCCTTCACACTATATATTTTCTCCCTATCCGATCTCTCCAGAGTTTGGCATTCTAAAGAAGTAAGTAATGACATAAGTTTCTTTGCCTAAAACTAATAAGACCAGTTGTTAATAGAGGTTTTTTTTTTTGACCAAGACTTTGACTGGAATGTCATGCCTAAAGGAGACATGCTTGGGCTCTGGTCGTTACCAAAAAGCCCTGAGGAACTGGGATTGACTTTCGAAGGTAATAAAAGCCCACGAGAATAAAAGCCTGGTACCTTGGTTGGTTGTGCAGTCCATAGCAATCTTTCCAGGGAAGGAATGAAGGTTGTTTTCCTGAAAGATGGCTAGAAGGGACCTTAAGGCACAATGGAAAACCAGGACGACTTGGAAAAGACAGGTCTGTACAGGCAAGGCTGAATGGCAGGTATGTGGCTCAGCTTCTGTGCCCTGAAGGGCAGACTAAAGGTCACCCTAAATGTTCCTTGTGTAAGTTCCGGCAAAGCAGAACTAAAGATCATAAGTGATCATTTTCTGCTCTTGTTGTGTTTATGCAAATGAACAGGATAAATTAAAAATGGACTTAATGTAGTCCCTTTAATGATAAGGAGGGTAATCTTAGAGAGAAAAATTGAGATTCAAGGAAAATCACAATGCTCAGTGTAGACTGTAAAGTAGTGCAGCTAACCGTCTTTAAAGTTTCTTTTCATTTAAAATTTGTTTTCATTTGAAAGTTAAACTATGTCTGTGGTATTATCAAAGATGTTTAATTTACAGGCAAGAAGAATGTCAAATGCCCTGCAACTGGATGTCTTTCCGATAAGACAGTCCTACAGATTTAGAGACTTGTATGTGGGTTATGTTACCTAAATTAACATGTGTTTTCTGTTTTCAAAGGGCATAAGCCTATGATCTCATTACCTGAGTGATTGTCTATATTATGTATAGGCCTCACTTAATCCTGTCTGCAGCGCTGCCTCCTGAGACTCAACTGTTTGGCTGAACTAAGTGGCTGGGTTGGTGAAGTAGGGGGTGGTCTGTGGGCTTCACTTTAAAACTAGTTTCTCTTTTCTATCCTAATGGCTTGGACAGAAAGAGCCCAGAGTTCTGAGAGGGGGGAAACCTAAAATATTTCCCTCAGCCCAAACTGAGTATAATGGGCAAAAGGGTTTTGGACAGGTGAGATGTACCTGGCACACCTTCCTCCAAAGAAGCCCTTCTTTTCCCTAATGTGGGACATTGAAAAATTAATCCCTGTCTTTTGTCATCTAGTGGTTATGGATTGAATGATGTCTTTTAATCCTGTTGGCAAACCTATTGCCCCCAGAATACAACAAGGATGCCAGCCTGTTTAGTCAAGCATGCTGTTGTCCGGGGACAGCCAACTGACCTGGAGTCTGCATGATCCTTCCCCATGTGGGAAGGCCACCCTCCCCTCCACACCCCCACTCTTATTAGGGATTTCTGGACCCAAGGGTAGGTAGGACGATGACCATGTCCAGCTTGAAGCAGCTAGAGAAGCTCAAGACCTTCACCCATTGTCCTTTATAAGATTATAAAGGGTCTTAAGTCTGAGAGGGAGGGATTGTTCTTTTTTATTGTTAAATTTATTAATTATATAAAAAAAGAATAATAATATATGAAAGGGTGAGGCAGGAGAGCTTGTAAATACGACCCATGGGCATGGACTTGCGGTGGGGATTGTTGGAGGAAGGGGGGTGCTGGGCGGAGGGGAGCAAAGGGGAAAAAATTGGAACTATTATAACAATATAATCAATAAAATATACTTAAAAAATAAAGTGGGGATGATAATACTATTATTTCAATGGGATAACACCCATTTCACAGGATCAGAGAAAATTAAATGAGATCATATATGTAAAGCACATATAACAGTGCCTGCTACATAATGAGTGCTCAATAAATATTACCATCATCCCTTCTCTCATTTTTATGAGGCTGGTCAAAGGAGCATCATATGTATTACACCAATGGTCATCAAAGTATGGCCTCCAGACTAGCAGCATCAGCATCACCTAGGAACTTGTTGAAAATATAAATGGTCAGATATCACCTTAGACCCACTGAAGCAGAAACTGGAGGTGGGGCTCAGCGATGAGCTTTAACAAGCCCTCCAGATGATTCTGACACATGCTGGAATTTGAAATCCTGTACTAACTACACCAATAATCGGTTGGGAAGCTGGTTATAAATGCAGACCCTTAAGCCTTACCACCAGAGACTAAATCAGTAGGTTATTTACTTTTATTCTCAAAACAACCCTTCTGATTGGTATTATTCCATTTTATAGATAATAAAACTGCATTTCAGAAATGTTCAATAATTTGCCCAAGGTCTCCTGGCCCTTAGGATTTGTACAGAAACCTAATATAAAGAGATACCAAACTCTTTAAGTAACAAAAATCTTTTTCTAACAATTCCACTCGACAATAGTTTTACTTGTTAGTATTCTTTAAAGTACAGAAAATTACTAAAAGCTACTAATAATTCATTACTGCTTTTGAATTTACGCACAAATTTTTAATCATGTTATCACCTACTTGCACTTACAAAACAGTAGTACTTTATACAAAATTTAGATTCTTGATATGCTAGGTATCTCAGGTCTATAAACTGGAATTGCCACATACTTCCCTGTTTTAACTGCCTATGGGCAAGTGAAAAAAGAAAATCAGTGCAATTTACACAACTCTAATGGTCAGACAAGAGGAAGCAAACACATCTGGACAAATTTAATTTTTCATTTCACCAACCAAGGGAGAATTTTCCTAGTGAAAAACTGCCATAGTTGCTCTACTATCTTCAGGTTTGACACCTGAATTTTGTGCCATGGCACAGGGTTAAATTTCCTAATATTGTTTTGAAAAATCATTTAAAATAATCTGGCAATCTCCTTAAATTTTCTATTCTCAACACAAAACTTGTTCACTCCTATTTTTAGCCACACACACAAATCACTAACTAGACTGCAAAAAAATCACTAACCTGCTGGTAATCAGTTAACAGATATGGCACAAAATCAGATAAAGCTATTTTCATAAAGACAAAATAGGAAGACAAAGATACAAAAAAATCTCAGAGGAAGCACCCAATCAGTATACAGATGAAACATATTAAACAGAGACTGAAGCAAATAAGTGTTAATGGAGAGGTTTGGAGAGGAAATGACTCAGAGGGAAGTAAAGAAAGGGAACCCTTGGTGATTTGATCTTTGCTGACAAGTATTGAAATACTAGTTAAATAATTTTTTACCGTAACAAAGGCTCTTGCCAAATGTTCCAGATAAACCAGAAATAAAGAACACTTAGCAAAATTAAAAATGAAAGATATTAATATTATTTAGGCTTAGGAACTGTTGTCTGTGTTGACTACTAACTTATCATATAATAAAGACAATATCCTACATTAAAATATGAAATTTGAATTAGCTATTGAAAAGGCCATTTAAGTTACACATAATTTTTTGTTTTTCTTTTTTTTGAAGGAAGGGAGGAAAACGGGTTAGAGGTAAGAGAAAACTCCTGGACCAACTCGAGAGCTCCTAGGAGAAAGGAAAAAGGAATGGATACTCCTCTTGAAGAGCCTGGAAAGGGGAGAGGAGAAAGGGGAAAATGGGGAAAAAAGAGGGGAAAGGGGGGAAAGGGCAGTGGAGATTCCTGGTTCCTCACCCAAGTAGGAATCTCTTCTACACATAATTCTGTTTAAAACCCTGTAATGAATCTTCAGATTACTGATCACTTATTTCCTAAATTAGAGTTTTAATTTTTCTATGGTGTCTTAACATTAAAATCTGAAAATCTGCCCTCTACCGCTTTAGGATTTTGGTTGCATACAGCTTTTGGATCCCTGATGGGGGTTTAGGTTTTCTCTAAGATTAAGAATAAGTCAGGGTTTCTCACAGGCAACCTAAGTAAATGCTGACTGGAAGACAAGAGTTTTAGCAGGTTTTCTTCCTAATACAATTCTTTTCTGGAAAAGGTTAATTCAATTTAAAAAATACATTTGGTTAAGCTCCGTGCCAAAGTATGAGGTGAGGCAATGCAATAAATGAATTTTGTATTAAATGGACTTACAGTCAATAACATACTTCCTGTAAATTTTTCCATAATAGAACCAGTATTAATTCTCAGTCTGTTAAGCTCATAAGACCAAGGTCAGCTAAACCTTAACCTCTGTGCACCAGAGTAAAAAACAAATTAAACTTCCAACCTCTATATCACATGGGTATCTACTGATTACCTAGTTTAAAAAAAACAAAACAAAAAGAGAGACCTAATACAGGGTACGTTAAAGAGTTGGGAAGCCCCAGAAACCCATACACTGAGGCTTTTGATTTTAGTCAATTAATATTTCTCATGCAGAGCATTGAACCATGAATCAACCAAAGTCCCCAAAATCATTTTACTTAGTCTGCAAAATTAAAATCTGTTACTACTTGAAACACATCTAAAGCCCACCATCGAAAAGTGTTAAACAGGTCAAAATTTTTCAAGGAGCCTCTGAACCATACACAGATTTTATTGCTAAGCTTCAAGAGGCTCTTAGAAAGGCTATCCCTACTCAAGATACACAGGATCTCCTCCTTTTAACGCTCGCTTATGAAAATACTAGCGAGGAATGCAGCAAAGCTATTCTCCCTATTAAACAGAGGGGAGGTTCTATTGATGAGTACATTCAAGTGTGCAGAGATATTGGTTCTAATACTCATAGCATGAATCTTTTAGCCGCGGCCATAAAAGGAGGAATAAAAGATAATAAGTTAAGATGTTATAATTGTGGAAAAATTGGGCACATAAAAAGGGATTGTAATAAAGGAAAAGGGGAAGGAAAATCAGTTCCACCAGGGTTGTGTCGCCGATGCCACAAAGGAAGATATTGGACCAATGAGTGTAGATCAATAAAGGACAGACAGGGTAATCCTCTTCCTCCTTTAAATCTTCCTGAGTCGTGAAACTTGGCAAAGAACCCAGCTCAGGGCCCAGCTTCAAACAATACGAGCCTGATTGCTCAGTTTCCTGTCAGCTCGGCACAACTTCATCAGCAGACGAATTGAAACCAAAATCCAAATTGTCAGTTTCAGATTTATATCATGCTACTAGTTTAAGTGCAGCCTTAGACATTCCAGCTCCTACTGCGTTTTCTTTATCCCCTGACAAAGGAGTTCAAAGAATTCCCACTGGTATTTATGGCCCCTTGCCTGCTGGCAGCGTCGGCTTACTCATAGGGAGAAGCAGCCTTACTAGTAAAGGAGTTACGGTTCACATAGGGGTAATTGATGCAGATTTTACAGGAGAAATTGAAGTCATGATGACTACAGATAAACCTATTTCTTTTGAAAAGGGTCAGCGTGTTGCTCAATTATTAATTCTTCCCTATATTCAAGAAACTCCGCGCCGGTTGAGCGCGAGGGAGGATTTGGAAGGAAGGAAAAAAAAGTGTTAAACAATCAGACTGCTGTGGTACATCGTCGTCGTCGTCGGCAGCCGTCCGTCTCGAGAGACGATGGTGTAGCTTCTTAAGAGTCTATCTGCACCGCCGAGAATGGTTGTGCAGTCCGACTCGGGAGTGACACGGTATCTGTCTCCTCCCGTGTTGAATCGACCTCTTACGATGACGCTGGAGTGTCCTCTCCAGCGAAGCTGAAGCTACAGAGCCCGGGCAGGGTGATATGGAGGGTCTGCTGTTGCCCATGCAGCAGAACCCCCCCTCTCTTCGCAGCTGAAGGGTCCAAGGGAAAGACGGAGTCGATACAGCTTGGTTTCAGGTGCGCCGCAGGAGTTGCCGGTGTTGACTACAACGTCAAACCGCCTTAGGGACTCCGGCTCCGGATTTTCTGTCGGGGTTTACTCCCTTAGCCTTTCCCCTGAAGAGGTATGCCGCAAGGCAGCGGAGGTTTTTTGGAGTCAGAGTTTTCCTTCTCTGATGTGCCCTGACTGGAAGATCGAACCAGCGACACTTAGCTCGCAGGCCGACGCTCAATCCACTGAGCCAAACCAGCCAGGTTGCTGTGGTACAAGGCAGAGAGAAAAATGTAATTAAATCTGCGTTAAATCAAAACAACCTTTCAGAAGTCAGTTGTCAAGCCAGTGTTTCTCATTTTTCTTACTGGAACCGGAGAGCCCACCAGAAATAGGAAAGTGCCACTATCCCCGCATTCAGGTATCAACTCAACAAACTTCTCATACAGATGTCTAAAGGGTCAAGCACAACAATTACTCATATCCTATTATGAATTACTTTAATTAGATAATAGATTCCTTCCAACTCCTAATGAGATCATGGAGTGTGGGTGAGGAAAGGTGGGGTATTTTGAGAGAATTTTTAGAAAGGGTGGAGTGCAACAGCTGGCAGTTCTTAACAGTCAGAATGACACTGAACATGGTCAGGAGGGTGATGAGCAGGTGAAATATTTGTATAAAGAGTAGGAGGTATGATAAGAAAAATATTTTCCTACTTTGAAATTCCACTTGGGGGGTACTCTGCCACAAAAAGTCACCTCATTGTCTTGGACTAGATTAGCACCAGAACCGCCTGATCAGATGCTTGAAAGCCTCTACCTCACCTACACTGTGAACGACAGGATAAAGGCCAACATCTTTCATAAGCGAATGATCTCCACTCTAAATAAACATCCTACTCCAGTCATACCTCCATATACCCACTTGTCCTTTTCAAGTGTCTGTGCCTTTAAAGCTGTTTAGTCTGCCTAGTTCTTTCCCTAATTTTCAGATTTATCAACTCTACTTATCCCTGAAGATGTTACTTGTCTTCCCAGACAAAAGTTGGTCTTACTTGGATGTTCTAAGGTTGAAAGCTGAAAAATGAAAGAACTCCGTGGGCTGAGGTTACCCACCACACTATCACTGTAATGAGTTTAGATCAACTTTTCTTCATGTTTGGGTTTTCCAAAGTTGGTCTTGACGTGGAGAAGCTGATAGCAACCAAAATGACTTAAGGGTTGTGCCACTGGCAACGGCAAGAATGAAAAGAATCCGGGTTAGAAGCCTGTTGGAAACAAAACAACAAAAACCTGGGAAGAAAGGGAAGGCAAACAGTTGCTGTTTTTATTTTTAGTGGCAAACAAGAAATGGAGTATGCACAGCAAGGGGGGTTCTGTTAAGATTTCTTACTATATAAAGACAAGACAGTGGAGTTGACTACTAAAAGAATCTGTAAACTTTGTTGTAATAATTACCTCATAGTTATTTGAGAATTATATAAAAACTCGCGTACAGGACCCTATTAGAGTGCCTGGCTCACATTATAGTTATTATTTCCTCTTACTAAATAGCCTTTAAAGGCTGTCAGAAACCTAAGCTATCAGCTAAGACAACGTAATATGACCAAATGCTTAAATTCTTTCCCTTCCAAAAAGCCTAATTGTACATTTCACATCATTCTCCCCATTGGGATGTCTAAATAACTAAAAACACGTTGCCTTAATCCGCCTACTAATCACTTGTTAGGTTAGTAGGGAAGCCTGGGAAAGGCTGTATTTTGACCGAAAGAATGAAAACACTTAAGGTTATCCAAATGTTGGGAGGAGCAAAGTTCCAAGGTAGCGACCTCACTTTCAGGATATACACTGGGACACACGTTCTGGTAAGTACCGGTACTCGGGGGAAAACGAGAAAGCCTAACCAGAAAACGACGACTTTAGCTGCCGGAGACAAAACAGCTTCAACTCAGCCGAGGGCGGCGGAAGTAGATATTGACTAGTAAAGAGACATATTTCATGCATTAGGGTGGAGTTTAAAGCAGGGACCTAGCAGACATAGGAAAATCTACCAGTAAGAGAGGCCCAGGAACGTCTACACGGGACCACTAGACGAAAAACAGGAAAGGGTACCGTAGACCAGCCAACACCGCGCCAGCGCCAGACTTCTACCTAGGCTTCCCGTCCCTCCTCGGTGCCTCGTGATGACCTCACCCTTCAGCGCCCAATCCCATGAAGCGTAGGGCGCGAGGCGCCGCAACCAAACAGTCACATCCGGGGCCGAGAGGAACAGCGAGCTAACCGGGTGTGCGTCTTTGCTTCTTGCCCTCAACCCGCATGGCGGAGCCACGGGTGCGCCACGGGGAGGACGTTCGAGTCGGAAGGTTCTAGCGTCCGCGCTGAAACGCGGGGGAGGGGCGAGGGGACGCCTGTGCGGCGGGTGCATCTGCCCTCAGTGAGGCGGGGCGCGCGGCGGACGCCCCTGGGCAGGGGCGGGCATGACGGAGGGGCCGCACGCTTAGCTGAGAAAGGGGCGGTGAGCGGTGCTGTGGCCTCTAGGCGAGGCTTGGCCTCCCCAGTAGAGACTGGGGAAGCGGCGGCAGTGGCGGCGGCCCTCGGGTCGGCTGGTGAGGCGATGGCGGCGCCGGCCCCAGGGACTGGGGCAGCCTCGGGCTGTGCTGGCTGTAGTGGCGGCGGCGCGGGCGCCGGCTCGGGTTCTGGGTCTGTGGGAATCGGGGGCCGGCTGCCCTGCCGAGTGCTGGAGTTGGTGTTCTCCTACCTGGAGCTGTCCGAGCTGCGGAGCTGCGCCCTGGTCTGCAAGCACTGGTACCGCTGCCTGCACGGCGATGAGAACAGCGAGGTGTGGCGGAGCCTGTGTGCCCGCAGCCTAGCAGAAGAGGCTCTGCGTACGGACATTCTCTGCAATCTGCCCAGCTACAAGGCCAAGGTGAGGGAGTCCAGGGCCATGCTTCTACCCCCAGTCCCGCTCCTGCGTGCAGCTCTCAGTGCTTCTCATCTAACCTTCTGACTCAGACGCCTCGCTTCACCATCCCGCCTTTCTAGTGCACCAGTCAATACCTTACCTCACATCCCTCTCCATAAAGATCTTCTCTTTGGATTGAAGTTCTGGTCTTTAATCCACCCCACTTCCGTGATACACTTTTTAAGGACCAGATGGTTTCCCATACTTGGTTTCCATCACTCACTCTACTTGCCACTGTCTTTCTCTTTAAAGACAGACCACCCCCATTGTTGTACCGTCAATATTCTGATCTTATTTATCTCCGCGTCCTCCAGGTAGGCTTTATTATATTAGATCTTCCTGCTGCCTTAACATCGGCTTTCACCTTTTACAAGCTCTGATTTATAACCATTTTTTTCTTTATTTTAACCCAGGTTCTCTTTAATTGCTTCTACTGTGTTTCAGGCTTCTAAGTGAGTGGTCCTAAGGCATCCTGCTTACGTTCTGTTATACCTATCGGCATCGCTTAACCATCATAGTACTGCCTCGTCCCACTATTATTGGCTACTTCCTTGCCAACTTTTTCCTAGTTCCACCTTGATGATATGTCTCTTCTGTTCTCTTTGTCATAGAATTCTGGTTTTGTTGCCTTTTTTTTCTTTCTAGATTCTTGTGCGTATTGGTACCTTCTTCATGAGCAAATAAAAAGGTCAAGTAACAGGGACAGTAGGGCTGAGAGGATGCTTCAGGCATCATAAACAAAAGGCCTCTAGCTTGAGTTCATTTGGATGGATAACAGCTATTCAGTATAGCAGTTACCAAGAACAGTATGAAAGAGGATAAAGTTACCACTTAGAATGTGGTGAACATTAAAAAAAACATTAATAACTAAAAAGGGAAAACATCCCTTTTTAATGCTAGGCTGCTGATGGGTGTCAGAATAATAAGTAAACATTTTCCATGTGAAATAGATATAAAATTTATTCTTTTGTCATAAAGCAGGTTTTAGTTTAATAAGATAAGGAAGGAATATTGCTCTTAAATATTATCTATCAAGTTGTTTTCCTACTAAGTGAAATAACATGTTAATTTACTACACTATGTTGTACATGGTATAAATATACAGTGGATACTAGTTGTAATTTATATAGTAGAATACAGACGATTGCAGTTTTTGCACTGTTTTACCTCATAAATGTGTAGACTAAGTTTTTATTTTTTCAGAAAGTACTGTTTTTACTTATGTTAAATTACAACATTGGTCTGTAATAGCTATGTTCACATGATTCAAGATTCATATAGCAATATGTAATACATAATGTGTTTGTGTGAGCCAACATCCAAAAGAAGCAAAATGCCTTCCTTTTGCCCCTGTCCCCAGCCACCCAGTTTCCCTTCTTGGAGGCAACCTGTGTTACCTATTTCGGAAGTCTTTACTACTTTGTATGTCTTTCTACTACATGTACTATTGTAGATTTGTACTAATAACATGTTCATTCAGATGTTGGAGGACTTTTTTTAAGTATCTTGAAGATAAAGAGATTAATTCAAGAGAAGTCAGATAGTCTAGTAAAGAAGCAAATAGTCTAATAGAAGAGAACAAAAAGGTATAGAAATAATGAACAAATAGTAGAAATTGCTTCTGTTAGAGATATTAAAAAAATACTAGAAGTTCAGAGAAAGGAGAAATTTATAAGTTAAGTGGAGGACTGGAGAAGGTTTGAGGTTGAGATTATATCTGAGCTGAATTTTAAAGCTGGGGAGGATTGGAACATTTTACTAAGATGGAATACCTTGAATAAAAGCAGAACCAGAAGATAGCAAAGGTTTTGTATAGCATATACTGTATTCTTATTTTTAAAAAACGTGAGTGCCAACACTATGCTCAGTTTTGTAGATGGAATAATTAATAAAAACACAAATTCTTATGGATGCCTTGCCTTATAATCTAGCAGGGGAAGATGGACAGTAATCAAATGTAAGATTGCATCTGTGTTAAGTATTAGGAAGGAGAGGTATGAGGTGTCAGTAATGGAAAATTTAACCTAGGTAGGGAGGTCAGGGAAGGCCTTCTCTAAAGAAATAATGATAAACTGAAACCTGAAGGATAAGGATAAATAGGCCAGGGAGTGAGAAAAGAGCCTTCCAGGAGGGAACCTGCCAAGTTTGAGGAATAGAAAATACATCAGTGTCGCTGGAGCATAGAGAGCAAAAGTGAGGCAGGTTTGAGATAAGATCGAAGAGGTGGACTGGGGCCAAACTAGGGAAGCAATTTTGAACAATAAGCAAGAGGGAGTTAGGCACGTGGGGATTGTTGATAGGATTAATTTGCATTTTTAAAAGGTTATTTCTAACTTCCATTTGGAGCACAGGTTTGGAGAGAACCTTTGAAATATGGGTAAACCAGTTTAGGAAGTAGGTAGTGGAGCAGATGAGGAGAGAGTTAGGAAGTAAAATCTACAGTAGATGTGATTAGGGGTGAGGAAGAGGTTAGTGCTTAAGGATAACTCCTAGGTGTCTGGCTTACATAATATAGGGATCACCTGGGCTGGGTTTAGGGGACTAACAATGAGTTCAATTTGGGTAGAATAGAACTGATGGTGTTTTTGAGACACACAAGAGATTTCAGATAGGCAGCTGTTATAGTTTGGAGCTTAGAGGAGAGAGTAAATGTAAAGTAGTTTCATTCAATTGAATTAAAGTAAAAATATGATTGTAAAGGTAAGCTTAACCTAGATATGTCGTGGAGGTCCTTTGAATACAGTCTTCAGTCCATATTTTGGGCTTTGTTCTACAGTTGGAAACCACAGAAGTTTGAACAGAGGAGTGACAGAATAAGAGCTGTACTTTAGAAATACTTGGCCATAAGATGAATTGGAGAGGACAGGGGTTAGTGCCTATACCAGACGTACTTAAGACAAGTGTATAGAACAAATGTATGAACAAGTGTATAAAGGAGAGTAGTGGGTGGTTGGGAGAGCTGTTGCAGAGAACAAGTCCACATCGATGGACAGCTAGCCGACTAGCTGAGTGAGATGAAGAAGGAAGAGTCCGTTTGGATTTCCAGGGAGCCTAGGTAACAGAGAAGGATGGGAACAGTCTCGAGATAGCATAAAACTGGAAAGTATTTGGAGTTGTCAATCTATTTAAGATTGGTCCTTTCTTTTAAAAGTTCATATCTTCCATGTCACCTAATAGCATCAAGTATTCAGCCATATTTAGCATCTAACTGATTCTTTAAATTTCAGACTTAGATCCTAAAGTAGGTCTTAAAGCTGTTTGCCATAATGTACATACAATCCAGGTTATGCATGAGATCGTGGGACAGGAACTATAGATTGTTTTTATTTATGTATGTATTTTTCCATGTCATCTGAATTGTTTAGTATCCATCTCTAAAAGATAAGGACACTTCACAATATCATTATGTCTCTAAAGTGTAAAGAAATTAACAGAAATTCCTTAATATAAAAAAGTGCAGTGTTTCAATTTCCAATGGTCTCATACATGTCAAATGTTTATTTTTATTTTTCACTTTATTTAATCAAGACCTGTATAATGGTCAAATGGCAAACAGTTGACATGTCTCTTAAGGCTACCTCAGTCTACAAATTCATCCTCCATCTCCCCCACTTCCCACCCCAGCAACTTATTTGTTGAAGAAATCTGGTCATTTACTCTGCAGTTTTCCTTGGTCTGGATTTTGCAGATTTCATTCTCATGGTGTTGCTTAATGCACTCTTCTGTCCTCTATTTCCTATAGAGGTTTGATCAGTTTAGGTCAGATTAAACTTTTCGCATTATATTTTTTTAGTAGAACTAAGTGATTGGTGTGTGTACAGAATTGTGTTGTGTGATGCAAACTATGGTGGGTAGGAATTCAAGAGAGAGAAGCTAGGGAGATTGGGTTGTCCCAGTTAAGAATAGCTTCATGAAGGCGTAGAGGATATGTGGGGGTAGGAAAGCAGGTATGATACTATAGACATGGAGAATGACATGAAGTTAGAAAGGGAAATAGGAACCAGATCTGGAGGGCTTTGAAAGCCAGCAAAAGAATTTATAATTGATATGGTTGTCAATGTGCAACTATCAAAGGTTATTGAACTGGGATGAAATGTATCAACAAATAAATAAAGGTGCTATTTTAGAAAGACAGGTCTGGCAAGAATTCAGGTAGAGGGTTAAGGACTGAGTTTGGAGAGTGTGGGAGACCAAGGTAGGACGGTCACCAAGAAAGGTTACAGTGAAGGATCAGTTCAGAGTAATAGGAAAATGTCACAGAATTTTGAGTAAGAGGTTTTCAGCAGTGTCAGTGTGATGAAGAGAATAAGGATAGGGAAAAAGCAAATGATATTCACAAGAATTAGGGATAGGCATAGGTGAATATTAACTTTAAATGTTTTATAATGAGGAGTTGTCTTGATAGTACGTAGTTTCCTGAGTTATTTGGGCAGCACTTAATAATTTAGGGATGTTTTACTCCCCCTTTAATCCTGTTCTGATCTTTTAGGTGCTTAAAAGTGTAATAAGTAGGAACAGATAGGAAGAAAATTCAGAAATACTTCAGTGTTACAGCCTCTTGATGAAAACATTGAAACAAGCATTGTTTTTTGTTTATTTTTTTATTAAATCTCTCTGCTCTGGAGTACAACAGTAACAGTGAAGCAGTGAAGTACTGGCTAATAGTAAGTGAACAATGGATGAGGGGACTAGATCCTGATTTCTCTTTGGGGCTCTTTCTCTGTTTATCTCTTGACTTAGTTTTGTGTCCTCATCCCTGAGTTGGGCTAGGTGACCTTTAAGGTCTTTCCTACTGCTGAAATTCTGTGATTCTTTAGTTGATTTCTCAGGTTAACTAAAAGCAATTGGTACCAGCCTTTGGCTGCTCTTGCATAGTTTGAATAAAAGATTTTTTTTTTTTTAATGTATTTGTTTTTTTGTTTGTTTGTTTCTTTTTAGAGAGAGGGAAAGGAGAAAGAGGGGGAGAAATATCACTGTATGGTTGCCTCTCACTCGCGCCCCCAACTGGGGACCTGACGTGCAACCTATTTCTGTGCCCTGACTGGGAATCGAACCAGCGACACTTGGCTCGCAGGCCGACGCTCAATCCACTGAGTCACAGCAGCCAGGGCGAGATTTTTTTTTTTTAAACATACAAGCCAAAAACTTTAAATTATTAAAACATAAGAAATTGTTATTATTTGTATAAATAGTAATTTTTTTGCTGTCTTTATTTTGGAAGCTTAAAGATCTGGTAATTACTGAAGGTCAACTAACCTTTCCTATCAGTGGTACCTATTCTTAATGGCTATCTCTATAAATTCTGGTTGTTGAATTTCAATGCTATCTAAGGGATTATGTGATTTGGTAAAATGAGAATGATGTTGTCTCAGAGTGAGCAAGGAGACTGAGGATCTAAGCTCATTTGTGGTTATTAAGTTTTCTCATAAAATTCAGAGCTGCTATGACTAAATTTTCTATTTTACTTAAAATATTCTTTTAGGTAACAGAATTGCTAACATGAAAATGGTGTATCTCTTAACTTTTTGATATAAAAATATTTAATATAAACTAGAATAGAGAAAATAATTTATCGAACCTCCCTATACCTGTCACCAAGCTTTACCAATGATTAATTCATGGGCAATCTAGTTTCCTGTTTACCCTACCCACTCTCCTACTCCAACCCTGGATATTTCAAAGCAATTTCCAGACGTCATTATGCCATCTCTAAAATGTATGGATTCTTGTATGTATCTTCTCGTATTTTAAGAAGTCTATTTGGGGAAATAATACTACGGTTTAGAATTTTGGTTAGTAATGAAACAGTTGGCAGTTATTTTAAATGTTATGTTAGTGTCCCATCCTGAAACTTCAGCCATTTTTTGGAAGTACTTTATTATATTACTTAAAAATATGTAACTTTATTGTTTAAAAACACATAGCCTAAGGTTTGGGTACTTTTTAATATTCAAGAAAATTCAAACTTCTATTTCTCTGATCTCTTTTACATCTTTTCAGGTACGTGCTTTCCAGCATGCCTTCAGCACTAATGACTGCTCCAGGAATGTCTACATTAAGAAGAATGGCTTCACTTTACATCGAAACCCCATTGCTCAGAGCACTGATGGTGCAAGGACCAAGATTGGTTTCAGTGAGGGCCGCCATGCATGGGAAGTGTGGTGGGAGGGCCCTCTGGGCACTGTGGCAGTGATTGGAATTGCCACAAAACGGGCCCCTATGCAGTGCCAAGGTTATGTGGCATTGTTGGGCAGTGATGACCAGAGCTGGGGCTGGAATCTGGTGGACAATAATCTACTACATAATGGAGAAGTCAATGGCAGTTTTCCACAATGCAACAATGCACCAAAATATCAGGTGAGAAACTAGGTATTTTCTTAGATGTGGGCCTTTGTCAAATCATGCCTTAATTTGTTTTAAATATACAAAATTTTATATGTAGCTTTGTATGTCTTTTTGGTAATATATATATATATATATATTTTTTTTTTTTTGCATTGAGGAAGGCAGAGGCATTTATTTTTTCCTGCCTCCCCCATCTTTTTGGTAATTTTTAATTAAATAGTGTAACTGGCCTTTCTTTGCTACTCTGGTGATAATTTTTTAGTATCCCAGTATTTGTTTCATAATACATATTGAACGTTGAGCAATTCATCTTTGCTCTAAATCAGGGCTTGGCAAACTCTAAAGTATAGGGCCAGATAGTAATATTTAGGTCCATATGGCCTCTGTCAAACTATTCAACTCTTGTTAGAGTACAAAAGCAGCCATAGAAAGCATGAGAATGAATGAGCATAGATGTATTCCAGTAAAACCTTACTTATAGGCTAAGGGCCAGATTTGGCCAGGAGCCATAGTTTGCCAATCCTGACTCTAGATTGTCATCTCTTCTTTATCATGGCACATCTAAATCTACTTTTTCTAGATATCTCACCCCAACAAATGCACCTATGTGTGTACACACACATACCCTCTGCTACTTATTAATCTGCTTGCGGATTCCACAGCCTCTGCAGGTGTCAGTGATTTCTATAAAGACAGACAAGTTCACGCAGACTTCTGCATTTCTTTAAAAATTGATTTTGGAAAGAGAGAGGAAGGGAGGGAGAGAAAGAGAGAGAAACATTGATTTTTTTTTTTCTACTTACTTATGCATTCATTGGTTGCCTCTTGTACGTGCCCCAACCAGAGATCGAACCTGCAACCTTGGCGTATTGGGATGACACTCTTAACCAGCTGAGCTACCCTGCCAGCACAATTTTTAAATTCATTTTAGTTGTATACCACACTTAACATGATCCTAGGGTCGAAATTATAGTTCTGTTTGTAAAAGTTATATGATTACTGCAGGTCTAAAACATAGTAACCTGATAAGGAAACAGAAATTTTAAGGAGTTAATAGAGTTCGTATTTCAGAAAAACACGTGTATTGAAAGCTCTAGCCTCAGTAATGTCCTCAAGTCAGGGATACTAAAGTAGAAGTACTAAAAATCTATTCAGTTTCCTGAGGTAGACAAGCCTGGAAGGATTTCCTTTCATAGAATCCTTTCTTCACTGTCCTTTCAGGCTCTGCATACTCTAAAGAGAAGGGTGTTTGGACTTAATAATTATTGGTGATAAAGTCCTGTGGCTGCTAGACTTGTGGTAATTTTGTGGTGAAAGTCCTTTAGTCAGTTCTTCTAAATTTATTGAGATTTGTTTTAGTGTCAGCATTTGGTCTGTCTTGATGAGTGTTTCATGTGTGCTTGAAAAGAACATATATTCTGTTGTTGGATGGAATAGTCCATAAATGACAATTAGGCCAAGTTGGTTGATAGTGTTTGAGCCATCTATGTCCCTAGTAATTTTTCTTTCTACCTGTTCTATCATTTATTGAGAGGAGTATTGAAATTGCCACTATACTTGCTAATTTACCTATTTCTTTTTGAAGATCTATCAGTTTTTGCCTCATGTGTTTTGATGCACTATTATTAGGTGCATATATATATATATATATATATTAAATTACTGTTATATCTCCCAGTCTGGTTAACTCTTTTATCATTATGAAATGTCCTTCTTTGACTTTAGTAATATTCCTTGTCTTTAAGTCTATTTTGTCTAATATTAATATAGCCACTCCAACATTCTTATGTTTACTAGTGCTTACTTGCTTACTCAGAGTATCTTCCCCTCCCCCCCATCATTTTATTTTCAATCTGTCTTTGTACTAGACAACATATAATTGGGTCTTGCTTTATATCAAACTGGATCTCATAATCCCTGCCTTTTGATTTGAATGTTTAATCCATTTACATTTAATTAATTATTGGACTGCTTGATATTGTCCTTGTCTCTGTGCCTTGAAAGCTATGTGTGTTTATTTTTTGTTTTTTTTTAATCTTTATTTTTTTGGATTGGATAATTTCTGTTGCTCTATCTTCAAGTTCATAGATTGTTTCTTCTTGCCATTTCAACTCTACTATTAAGCCAGGCTACTGAATTTTAGTTAGTGTGTTTTTCAGCTTTAGAATTTTCACTTGGTTCTTTTTTATAGTTTCTACTTCTCTGTTGAGATTCTCTGTGCATTCATTAATACTAGATTTTTTTCTTTAATTCTTCCACATTTTATAATAACTGCTTTGAAGTTTCTCTGCCAAACAAACATCAAGGCCTTCTTGAAGTCAGTTTCTTTTATTGACTGCTTTTTCTCCCCCTGAGTACGAGTTACATTTTCCTGTTTATTTTTAAAAGGTTTTATTTATTTATTTTTAGAGAGAGGTGAAGGGAGGGATTAAGAGGAGAGAAACATCAATGTGTGGTTGCCTCTCACATGCCCCTCAACTGGGGACCTGGCCTGCCTCCCAGGCATGTACCCTGACTGGGAATCGAACCAGCTACCTTTGGTTCACAGGCCGGTGCTCAATCCACTGAGCTGCACCAGCCAGGGCTCCTGTTTCTTTCCATATCCAATAATTTTTAAATTGAAAACTGGACATTGTAGGTATTATACAGTAATATTGGAATGTTTTGTTCCTCTAGAAATTGCTTTGTTTTTTTGAAGAGTATAGGTTTTCTTGTTTTGCAGGGAGTTAACTTGCCTCGACTCAATCTGTAAACTGTGTCACCCATTGTGTGCAGCAGCTAACGTCTTTGTTCAGTTTTTGTTTATTTTTTTGTTTGTTTGTTTGTGGCGTCTAGCTGCTACTTTTTCAGCTTGGTTCCTTAGAGGTTTCCTCTGTGTCTGTGTAATACAGTGGCCACACAAGAATTGGGCAGAGTTTATTCTCAGATTTTGGGACTAGTCCTCTGGTGGTTTCATTGCTTCTAGAGTTCCTACTTTAAGTTTGCAGTTACTCTATCATCTCCGAGTTTTGTCCTCTGACACTGAAGCTAGTGAGACTTCTGCTATCTGCTCCCTGTGCTGTGTACATGCTGTATGCTCAAAGATGAAGCAGGAGCAATATGCCTTTTTTAGTTTCATCTTCTGTAAGGTAGGGGTAACATCTAGGATTGATGTGAGGAGCAAAAGAAGTAATACAAATAAAACACAAAACAAATACCCAACAAAACATTAACTTTTTATTTCTGTTTGTTATTTTTGTTGTTCATGCTTTGTTGGTGGTAGCAGTGGTGATGATAATTAGGGTGTTCTTCAACCCATAAAATGAGGTGTGGGTTAATCTGTGAGTTGGGCAAAGAGAGGAAAAAAGCAGATGCTGGTAGTTATTTGTGGTAGGAAATACAATGAAATAACAGCAGGAGTTATAATTGGGAAGTATTAAATTACTGTTTTGATTGCAAATGTTAGGACTTTCTGCCTCTAAGTATATAGCTGGAACAGCCTTTTATAGATGCAAAATTATAAAGATAAAACATCTTCAGTTCTTGGCTTACTTTTGCAAATGGAAAAATAATATATTGTGCTTCCAGTTCAGTTTAATAATCAATGCTGCTTTTTAAAATAATGAACAGGTGTTTCAGAGCAGTGGCCCACCAAGTGACTATTAAAAAACCTATTCTGGCCCTGACCAGCGTGGCGGCATGGCTCAGTTGGTTTAGCATTGTACCTCTAAGCGAATGGTCACTGGTTTGATTCTCAGTCAGAGTACATGCCTGGGTCGTGGGCCCAGCCCCTGCTTGGGACACGTACGAAAAGCAGCTGATCGATGTTTCTCTCACACATCAATGTTTCTCTCCCTGTCTCCCTCCCTTCCCCTCTCTCTAAAAATAAATAAATATTTTTAAAAATTAATTTTAAAAAGGCCTATTCTGCATCTTTAGAATCTATAGTCAAATTTTGCTATTCATGACTATGTAAGTTCCACATTGTATATAGAACTGCTTTAACTTTAAAGGCTATATACATGTTTTATTATATATTTAATTTTTATTGTGGTAAAATATAAACAACAATATTTAAAATTTTAACCATTTGAAAGTGTGTAAATTCAGTGGCATTAAATACATTCACAGTGTTGTATAACCATCACCGTTATTTATACCTAAAATTTTCATCCTCAACATAAACTCTGTACTCATTAAACAATAACACCCTGTTTTGTGCCCCCCACCCCCCAGGCTCTGATAACTTCTGTTTACTTTCTGACTATGAGTGTAAACATTCTGGGTGCCTGATATAAGTGGAATCATACTATATTTGTCATCTTGTGTCTGGCTTATTTCACTTAGCACAGCGGTTCTCAACCTGTGGGGTCGCAACCCCTTTGGGGGTCAAACAACCCTTTCACAGGGGTTGCTTAAGGCCATCGGAAAACACATATATAACTACATACTGTTTTTGTGATTAATCACTATGCTTTAGTTATGGTTGGGGGGGTCACCACAACATGAGGAACTGTATTAAAGGGTCACGGCATTAGGGAGGTTGAGAACCACTGACTTAGCATGTTTTCAAGGTACATCCATGTAGCATATATTGAAAGTACATTTCTTTTTATGGGTGAATAATATCCCATTGGGTGTGCGTGTGCATGCGTGTGTTCTATAGTAATTAGAAAAGATTATTTAGATAGCCTTTTTTGGGTAAAATATGATACCACGTTATAGATTTTAGTGGTATCTTTCTTAAGAAAAGCCTTAAAGTAAAGAGTAAATAAAATCTGAGGACTGTTCAGGGGGAACATTTAAATTTTCGCTATTAAGTGTAGATTCCACGCAAGTCTTAAATTTAAAAACCTATCAAAACAAGCAGTTATGATGATATTGATATATTTTCTTTCTTCTCAATGTTTCTCACTGACCAGAAACCTTCTCTTCGGGCTTTCCTTGATAATTTTAGGGTATATATTCTTAATAATATTTTCAACCTGTTCATTTGTATCATGTTTCTTCTACTTATGCCCAATGGATTTTCTTCTAACCTTCTTTCGCTATCTGTTTGCAGATAGGAGAAAGAATTCGAGTCATCTTGGACATGGAAGATAAGACTTTAGCTTTTGAACGTGGATATGAATTCCTGGGGGTTGCCTTTAGAGGACTTCCAAAGGCCTGCTTATATCCAGCAGTTTCTGCTGTATATGGCAACACAGAAGTGACTTTGGTTTACCTTGGAAAACCTTTGGATGGATGACAGTGGCTTTCTTGGGATGAAAGACAGAGTAGAGGAGATATCTGCTTGTGGAAAGTAGAACCATGAAGTGACAGTGTCATGCATGCATGTCCAAGAAACATCCTGAAAAACACATGAAATTGTTAACTGGAGAAGCAGCTGTACAGCAAAGATTATCATAGTGTTTCCTCTTTCTACTGGGCCAGAAAAATCCTCAGGGTTGCAGTTGGTTGAGTGGACAGTTGACATGTGCATGTTGCAACAGATTTTGTCTCTAAGCTAGCAATGGGTTATTTCCAGCTTTTAAGGTGAGACCTTAGAGATTCTGCACAAGGGATAAAATAAGGAAATAGCAAGATTTTTAAGTGGGTGTGTTCATGAAGAAAGATTGATCCTGTTTTACAACTGCCTGTTTTTTCTCCAGACACCTTTTTTTTCCAGCCAAGCTTGATTATTAGAAAAATATTAAGCTGGCTGGGTTTTATTTAATATTTTTAATATATTGAGAAGCATGGTCTGCTTGGACTGCACTTCTCTAACAGTGAGACGTAAAATTGTGCAGCTATTTTAAAAGTTGTATATACAATGTGTTTAAAAAAAAAAACAGGACAGAGGGGTTGCTTTGTTCTAGTTAAATTTCTTAAAAACCACTACATGGTACAAAATTAACATATGCAGACAATTACATAACTACAAAGAGGATTTTTAAGAGGTGTGTTACATCGGCTCATTTTGTATTTTATTTGGTTTACAGTTTCCATAGCTATTACAGTCTTTTTTCTTTTTTGTCAAAATTATTATAAAAATCCTTTAATATACTGGATAAAGATGGAAGGAAAACAAATTTCTTTCTAATCATATAATTATAGTAATGTGTATTTTATATGGTTTACTTTTTGGCCTTCTGAGAACTTGTCTCATAAAAACACAGAATATTGCCAATTGCACTTAGAGACCTAAAATATAAAAGCTGTTAGTTGCAGTCCTTAGAAAAGGAATTGATTAATGGTCCTTTTATTTCGTAACTTTATACTTCTGTAGGTATTGAAAATTTTTTCATTTCACATTGTTTACAACATGCAACAATGTAAGCCTCACACTCTTCTTTGGGGTTATCAAGAAAATGTTTACTCACCCACCTGGAACAGTGCCATCCTGAACCCATGTTAAGAATGTTCTTAATGTTATAGATAATTGCCCCCATGGGACTTGAAATAAAACACCTTGTGCTGAAAACTTCAGGTTGGCAATATTTTGAAAGTTTCACTGTAGGAGAGCTTAACGTTAATTCCTATTCTGAATTTTTGACTAATCTGATTTCACGAATACTCTTTCAAATTAATAATTAACACACATGAGTCGAGATTTTCTTTTGTTAGAAATAAACATCTTTCTCTATGAAAGCATAAATTGTATGGTTTTAGATACATATTTGTGAGAAGAATTGATTAAGGCAAGTGAAATCTTTGTACTTTTGAAGGTTATGGTTGTATGCATATTCTGTCTTAAATCTAATAAAGTTAGGGACAGCAAACAGTAGGCTGGGGTTTGGGGGTTGCTCCTTAAGAGTTAAGATTGTCAGTATTCCTGTGAAGCAGGGAATTTCAGTCATGAACAAAGATTTATTTTTGCCGTGTGACAGGCTTACAAATATTTGGCGTGTATTTGGTATGTTGCTTAAAGATGAAACCTGTTTTGTTTTTTTTATTGTTCTGTTACAGTTGTCCCGTTTTTCCCTATTGCTCTCCTCTGCCCCGCCTGGCTCCCCCCTGAAATCTGTTAAAGATTCTTTTCAATACCATGTCAAGATCTGTTAAAGATTCTTTTCAATACCCATATCAAGCAGAAACCTGGAAACCATATTTAATAGTGCAGAGTGAAATTATATCTTACATATAATTTCTTACATATAGAGAATATATCTGCTACAGAAATTGATTTTGTTGCTGTGGAATGACTTAATTTGGCAAAGTTTAAAATTTGATTACAGAAGAGAACTGATTCAGGATGAAAATTGAGCTAGTTAGGATATTAAAAAGTCTTTTAAGTACTTATTTATTTTTCAGGTTATGATACAGCCAATTCCAAAAGCTTGGCTGAGAATTTTGTTTATAACTTCTGTTTTGTCTTATGAGTAAACATTCATTTTTGTAACAAAGTTTTGAAGGTGCTGAATGGAAAACAGAAACACATGATTATTGTGTATTGGACATATAATCAAATAATTGCCTAAATATTTAAGATATTCTTATCTCAAATATTTAAATTCCCTAGTATCCCATTTGCAAATTTTATAAAATGAAGGTTCATATTTAACACAAGCATTGGGGAAATGAAGAGCCTTCATGTATTACCTGATAAATGAATTTGTTACAGGAGACCAATAATAGCTATATAGAATATTAAACTACTACATTGTTCAAGGAAATGGAATCTCTTTTTCATTGGTGCTGAGAGAGCATTTAGGTAGAAGACAGTTGAACTTAAAGATTGAGTATCAATCAGCTAAACCAATAGTTTTAATAGTTTTCAGCCTCACCAATACTTTGAAGTCATGTGTGTTTCGAAAAATATTAATACTTGGGTACCATATCTAAGATTTTGATGTTGGTCTGGGAAATGACATGACTATAAGGATTTTGTTTAACATCCTAGATGATTTTCAATATGCTTCCAAGGTTGAGTTCAAAATTCACCTTACATTTTCTCATCTGCAAAAAACAAAAGTCCTTGTTCCCTTCACTACCTCACAAGAACATTGAGAGTAGAGAAAATAATGCGAAAGGGCTTGTGTGATGGATGAGAAGTGCTAATGAAAGGCAAAATTGTATTCGTTGTATTTCAACTGTAACTATGAGCAGGAAAAATGTGTAACTGAATTTGCTTTGTTGACTTGAGAAACCGGGAGCTTTCTCTACTTCTTTAGTGAAGCATGCAGCTGTGTAAGCAGACATTAATATTACTCTCATTCATACTATGATATTCTTTCATATTTGAGATAGACAGTTTTAATTATCTGGTTTTACATAGGAAAGAAGAAATATTAAGGCTTAAAGTCTGTAATGGTCAGTGGCTCATAATTCATTAAAACATTTCATACAAAGAAATTTGTGGTTAATATATATCATTTCACAGTTGCCATATTTTTATCATCTGACTGTTGAATGTTAAGCCATTTATTTCATCTGCATTTATATTCATGTAAGTTTAGTTTTAGACTTGAGAAAGCATCTAAAGCAAGTAGGGTTTACCCAGTTGAATACTTAAAAGTCATGGCTCAATGATTAGGCATTCTCTGCATTTTAGATATGATTTTACCTAGGAAAGAATTTAGAAAAAAACAGAACCTTAAACCAGATAGTAGGTATTATAATTAATTTAAGTCCCCAAACTGCCATTTATATAGACTGCAATATTAATATTTTTTGATCATTTTAAAAAATGAACAGTTTGAAGAGATAGAAATTTAAGGCATTAGATTATCATTGAGAAGATTACTCTCCAGAAATCAAGGCCAGCGCCTTCAGGACCACTTTGAAGCCTTCTTGAAGGAATAGTACATACCCAACCCAAGTAATATCCTAACAAAGCATTCCTTAATTCCTATAGCTGAATGTAATCTCTCCTTCCTTGAAATTCCCCTAGTTTTATATTTTATGTATACTTAACACATGCTATATTACTTTATACCTCATATAAATTTATATTTATTATTTGTTAGTGTCTTATCTCCCTTGAACATCTGAAGACGGTATCTCTGATTGACTCATTTTTATGTCCACATCATCTTAGACCGAAAAGCAGGTGCTCCCATATTTGCTAAAGGAATAGATAAAGAACTGTAGGAAGACAAAAAAAGCGCCTCTGAAGTTAAGAGACTACAGTAACAAAGGATAGATGGGAAAGAAATTCTGTCCACGTGAAGCACAAAGGAAAGGGATGCAAATCTGAGGCTAATAAGGGAGAAATAATGACTGTGAATGCATTTTAGCCATTTTCCTTTATTAAATATTGGTAAACTAATTTTTAGTTTTTGGTGTAGATTTCATATTTGTTTAGAGCTAAAATTAAAATTCTGTATTTTAATTTTTGAAATTCTGTTATTTTGCTTTAGTTTCATAATAAAAAGTTAAAAGATACCACCTGTGGTTGCTTACATTTAAAACAAAGAATTTTTTGTACGTTGGTCACAAAGAAAAACTAGGGTACCTAATTAGCCAAACCTAATGGAATTTACCTACAAATTCCATGGCTTTTAATACTGGAATCTACATTTCCCATGTTTAGAATGGAACGTGGACAGGGAATAGCACAATGATTCCCTGGGACCCTGTTCCCCCATTAGCTCCACCCCCAGCCAACAGCTGTTTGATACTGTAGTGGTTTGCCAAGAGTAATGAGCCTGGCATGGCTGAACAAATGGCTCCTGTGATCCAAAGCCATCAGACAATCAGTTAATCATGTTAAACTTGCTTGATATGTAAACATGTTATTAAAATTTATGCAAAGGGTTTAAATTTTTCTAGGAGAAAAGTCGGTGTAAAATTTCTGTATTTATCTTTTCGTTCAGGGACAGCTTGACCAGTCTGTTGTCCTAATTCGGGAGGGGGGAATCCACCCCCAAACCATTTGCTTTTTATTTAATGTATTCATTAAAATATTGAGAGCAACATGTTCTCTACTCTTTAAAATATAATTCAGTGTTAGAAGCAGCCCCTCAGGATTTAAGGTTTTCATTATTCAACTTGTATGTACTGGATTTCATAGTAAGTGACTGGAAAAGTAAGAATCATTTAGAAAGTTTTCCTTAGATCATCCTATTGATAGTCCTTAATTTCTGTTTGTTTTTAAACAAGAAAACATTTTAGGAAAAAGAGAAGTCAAGTCCTGCCTCTCTCATGGTATGATACTTAGTGAGTCATGTTGTATTTTTGCTCCCTCCTTTCCTCCAAAACTAAAATAGGGGATGCTATTGATGGTTTTGAGGTTCCATCTTCCTTGAGAAAGGCTTTCTGAAATAATTTATTAAAATGCTAATTTCCATTTAGATTAGAGGCATATATTGTAATGGGAATAGCCCAGATATCTTTGTTTATTTCACTGTAGCTAACTTGTTCACATTTTCCAACCAATATTTAAAAGGTATTTTATTGATCTATGTCCTTTTATTGATCACCTTTACCTTTGAAGAAAAGAATGCTTAAGGTTGGAATAAGACAAGTCAATGACTTCTCTCCCTGCTTCAACAGCCAAAGAGCAATACAATTCATGACCAAATTGCCCAGAGCAGTGAAGAGCATGCCACATTGGTAATGGAGACTGGCTGCATTTAATTGAGGATAGGAGCCAAATGTATCCACTTTCCCAAGCACAATCTATGTGAATAGTGAACTTAAATGCCTATGGTGCCACACGGAATGGATAGTGACTCCCTACACCACTCTGGATTTGAAGTGGCTGTGGCTGAGCCATAGCTACTGAAATGGTGAGGATCTGCCTACCTGCCCAGCTGCTAGTCACCTACTTAGTAGTTTGGAAAGAATGAAAAAGCAGAGAAGATAATTCATAATTCATTAAATATTTGTATGCACCTACATGTACCAAGCTTTTGCCAGGTCCTAGGAATGTAAAGATGAGAAAAAACAAAATAGTCTAAAGTTGTTCATAAGCTAGTGAAAAAGCAAGTGTGAAAATAGACTACTATAAAACAGTGGAATAATTTTTAAATCTTTTAAATCCTCACCTGAGGATTTGTTCATTGATTTGAGAGAGAAAGAAATATCGATTGGTTGCCTCTTGTACATGCCCTGACCGGGGATTAAACCTGCAACCTAGGTATGTGCCCTGACCTGGAATCGAACCTGCAACCTCTTGGTATATAGGACGATCCTCCAACTAACTGAGCCACCCAGCCACGGCAAGAATACTTGCTTTATGGAGTTATGTATGAGGTCCAGTGTGGCATAAAAAGAGGAAGTATTTAACTTAATCTGGAACGATATTTAAACTTGAGTTTTAGGAGATGCGTAGGAGTTAGTGAGGATAGCTCCACCATTCTGGGCAGATGGAATAGTACATACAGTGATATTGAGGCATAAGTATATCCAGTATGTATACAAGACAGTGCATCCTGGAAGAGTAATGGGAGAGGATATGGAATAGGAAGATTGGGGCCAGATCATAACTGCCATGCTAAGAAGTTTGGGTTTCATCTGCTTTTCAAGGGGAAGCCATTACAAGGTTTTTAATGCGGTCATGGCATGTTCCATGGTTTTTTTCAATGACTACTCCAGTTGCGCAAGGCAGTAATAGATGGAGGATGAGTCAGGAGGTCTGTGCAGAACATGATGAAGACCTAACCTAAGGTACTGTAAGGATATAGAGGAAGGATGTATTTCATAGATATTCAGGAAGATAAATGGGCACCATTTGTATGTAGAGGACAAGACACTTGTTTTTGGTGTAGACATTTGGGAGAATAATGGTACTCTATTAATATAGGGAATTGAAAAGGAGGAATGAATTGGAGTAGCAGATGTTGCGTTCAGTTTTGTATATGTTGAATCTGAGGTGCAAGTACTCCAGAGTGTTGGAACTAAGTCAGGGGTTAAGGAAGGATTTAGCTGAGGGGCCACTGAACAGCAAGTGACAGCTGCTGATGTGTTGCTTTCCTCACGTGCTCTTCCTTCTCCACTAGGCTCTATAACCAGAGGGCAGGTGAGGGGAGGTTATGCCTGGAGTACATTGAAAGGACAACCAACTGCCCCTATACATGTTGACTCTATCAAGTAAAGGCTGGTGAGGTTTCTGTTTTTTGTTTTAGCTCTCATGCTCTGTACCTTTGAGGAACAAGTCTAGCACTTAAGATTTTTCCGGGCCTCTTTTAAAGATTTGGGGAACTTAGTAATTTTCTATCAATTTGGTTTTAAGGCAGAAACACTAGAGTAGTTGTTCATGAGTTGCAGGTTCTAAATCCTGGCAGTGTTCCCAGCATGACATGATTTCTGAGCAGATTTCTACCCTTCTAGGGCTGTTTCCTTACCTACTTAGATGAGGAGGTTGACCCAGCTCAATAGTTCTCATTTTGGGATGCCCACTAGAATCATCGGGGAAGTTTAAATTTTTTTAAACAGCTGTATTGAAATACAATTGACATACCATAAGCTACACACATTTAAAGTGTACAATTTGATAAGTTTTGATATACATGTACATTCATCACAATCAAGACAATATGTACATGGGAAGCTTTTAAAAGATAAGATGCTCAGGCAAATTCGATGGGATAGAGAAATGGATTCAGGCATCAGTACGTATCAGTATTTTTTTTTAAGTTCCCAGGTAATTTTCCCCCGAATTAGGAGACAACCATTCCAATGCTGACTTCTGAGGAGCCTGAGAGTGGAGGCAAAATCTCTGTATGATCTCTAGCCCCAGACCAAGAATGAGTCAATGGCACTGCCATAGCTAGAGCCTGCGACGACTGATAGCTCTCCAATTAGGTGAGTTAAATTTCTGCAGTCATTTAAAAGAGGTAAATGTCCTTATCAGGATTCTTCCAGGGAGCAGTGGATTTGGTATCCTTCCTGAACGGGGTGGCAATGAAATTTGAATACTGAGCCAAAGCTGAGAGGCTGCATCTGTGCTTTGCCACATTTTAGAATCAGACTTTTTATGTCTTTGAAACAAACAAACAAAAGACATAATCATTGAAAATTGCTGCAGGAAAGAAAGAAAAACTAATGTTATGGGTTGAATTGTACCCCCCTCCCAAATTTGCATGTTGAAGTCCTAACCCCCAGCCCCTCAGAATATGTCCTTATTTAGAAATAGGGATCTTGCAGATTAATTAGTTGAAGTAGCTTAGGCCTCTAATCCAATGTGATTAGTGTTCTTATAGAAAGTGGGTACTTGGTTACAAAGAGAACGCTGCATTAAGATGAAGGCAGAGATTGGGATAATGCAGCAGAAGCCAAGGAATGCCAAAGAGTGCCAGCAAACCACCAGAGGCTAGGAAAGGGGCATGGGACAGATCCCTCCCTCACAGCTTTCAGAAGGATCCAACTCTTCCCTGACCAGTGAGGCTCAGTTGGCTGAGTGTTGTCCTGCAGAGTGAAGGGTTGCTGTTCGATTCCCTGTCAGGGCACATGCCTGGTTTGCAGCCTGGCCCCTAGTTGGGGTTGGTATGTGTGAGGTGTTTCTGTCATACATTGATGTTTCTCTCCCTCTCTTTCTTCCTCCCCCCACCCTAAAAATAAATAACATCTTAAAAAAAATTAAATTAAATAAATAAATAAGTAAATAAAATATTTCTTTTAAAAAAAGAAGAAGGATCTAACTCTTCTCTCTGACTTCTGGCCTCCAGAACAGTGAGACAATAAACTTTTTTTTTTGTTTAAGCCACTCAGTGTATGGTATTTTGCTATAGCAGTCCTGGGAAAACGAATACACCTGGTAAATTTTCTCTCTACAAATTCTCCTATTTCTCTCTGAGGGCAATTTTGATAATGTGTTTAGTTGTTCACTGGAATAAGGGGTAAAGCCAGAAACTATTTCAGAGTGTTATAGATTTGTTGGAAGGTCTTTTGTCAGATTGTATTTGTAATCCAGTGTTTGTAAAGTACACAGTATAGTAGATAAGGGTGTGGATTCTGGAGTAAAAGCTGCCTGTTCTACGACTTAATAGCTCTGTAACTTTGGAGAAGTGATTTCTCTGTAAAATGAGGGAACAATGCTGCCTACTTAAAGGATGTTGTGAAGAGTAAATGAAAGGCACATTGAGCTGCTTAGAACAGTGCCAGGAACATCGTAAGCATTCGAGGCATTTCTCATTATTATTATAATATTACTGAACTGCTCAAAAACAGGTAACGATCCTTAGTAACCAACCATGAAAGAAAAGCACTGTGTGTGTGGTGGGGGAAGCAGGGGGCTTCTTTTGTGTGTGTGTGAAATATAAAACTTAACTCATTTGGTCCTAAAATTAAGAATATAAAACATTTAAAGAACATTCAAAGCAACAGAAACTTGGGTTAGTCTAACAAAAGGAGTTGATCCTGGAGGTACATGGGTATCTCACAGGTCATTGCCAAGAATGCAGTTGGGTTTCATGAGGTATTTGGACAAGGCAATGGAAAGTCATCAGGAGCCTGGTACTATCACCTCTTCCACATCCCTGAGATGTCTCTTCCTTCTTTCCCTAAACATCCTCTTCTACATAGTCTCATTGTAGGCTGCTCATGCCTCTCCTCCTTTCAAGAAGTCAACCCAGGATGAGATTGGACTCCTAATCCCAATACCAAATTTCAAAGATAGGCACTCCACTTGCCACTACTACTGGTCCTGTCAGCTGTGGTCATGACATGGGGTGGAGAGTGGGTTCACAGCACCTAGGAAGTAGCTAGGGTTCCAGCTGTGTGACCCTTTGGCTGGTGGGGGCGGAGGGAGGGTAGGTGACTGGGAGGCAGTCACAAAGAAAAGAGGCAGAACACTGCACAAAGACACTTACAAATGTGCTTTGATTTCAAAGCATGGCCATATTAAGAGCTGTACTCTTAGGGAATCTGAGAGGAGGAAGACAAAGAGGCTCAAAGGGGTGAGGAGAAAAGGACACAGGAGAACAAGGCAACTCCGTAGAGGGATGGAGGCTCACGGTGTGACAGCAACATGAGGGGGAGGACCAGTGTTTCAATGCCAGACTCAGCTCTGAGAGGCAACAGACACTTCCTGGGGAGTGAGGTGGAGGTGTTAGCCAGGAGCTGGTTTGCTAAATTAAAGGCAAGAATAAGAATATCAGGTTTTTTGGATGTTAAAAAAATAAGGGATACTTCTTGCCCCAAGCTTCTGGTCCCTGCTTTTAAGTGAGAGACTGAAGGATGGTGAGGTTTGAAATTCAAAGGAAAGCTAGCTCAGTTATCTGCTTTTTGTTGGACTGATTGTTAGTCATTAGTACCCAGCTGCTCACTGGCTGCTCATTTTGAGCATTAAAAACAATATGGTTACATCGTTAATAAGTTGCTCCCTCTCTCTACGTATGCTGCTTACATATTTCACTGGATTCCTTTCCTGGAGGCCCCAGAGTTAATTTTGGTTGCTTTTGGGGTACTGAAGTGAACTGAGGGTCACAGCCTGGAAGGGAGTTTGGTGATGAGTTGAACTAAGGAAATATTTTAGGGAAAAGATAGTGTCTTAGCTCAGGCTGCTATAACAAAATACCATAAACCAGGTATCTTGTAAACAACAGAATTTTTTTCTCACAGTTCTAGGGGCTGGAAATCAAAGGTCAGGGTGCCAGCCTGGTCAGCTTCTGGTGAGAATCCTGTTCCAGGTTGCAGACTGCACACTTCCCATTGACCCCTTACACGGCTGAGAGCAGAGCAAGCAAGCATTAAAGACTCTTTTAAGCGCACTAATTCCATTCACTCAAGCTCCACCCTTTTGACTGCAATGAATGCTAATTACCTCCCAAAGGCTCACCTCCTAATACACAGTACCTGGGCGTAGGATTTCTAAGTATGACGTTCAGTCCATGACAAACAACAAAGGAATCATATGTTGAAATTTCCTGCCTCAACCAAATGAAATGTTCCTGTTTCTCACAGAGTGAAACTTAGAGCTACAGATTTTGAGGCGGAAAAGGAGCTCTTGTAGGAACATGGAACCAGTCATTTGCCCTCAAGGGGCTTAAGAGAACCTACTGTATGTACCCTCACTACTCCTCCCTGCAGAAGCCTATATGTGTCCCCTGATTTCACGACCTGTTGTGGCCTGCCACCCTTACACCCAAGTCCCTGACTTAGAGACCTACATGAGTTCAAGGCTCTTCCCTGCAGGAGTCCCTTCCATGAAGAAGCACAGGATGTGGTAAAGGTCAAGAATATTTAAAGGGCTTGTCCTCTGTGCCTCTCTCTCAGATCCTTATCAGAAGTGGCTGGTGGAAAATTATAATGGAGGCTTTCTTATCTCCTTTTTTGCATCAGGATCATCACTGCCAGCAAGAATAAAATATTAAGAGCCTCTAGTCTAGAGAATCAACATAGAGCTCACGCTCCTCTCTTTGATCTTGCCATCTGCTAAGCATAGCATAGCATGTACAGTTGGTGTTAGGACTAGGGTCTGCATAGATGTTGTGCTTAGTATTTTGAGCACCTACTATGTGCTTTACCTACATTATCTCATTTATTTATCACAGCTCTCAATGGTATGTGTTCTATCGGAGAGAAACTGAGGTTCACAGAGGGTAACTTACTTGCTAAAGTCAGACAGCTTTAAGTTTTAGAGTCTGGATTTGAACCTAGATCTCTGACTCAAAAGCTTGGTCACTTTCCACACAAGGGGGAGGCAGACATGTCACTGGATAGATATCCTGTAAGAAGGTAAGTGCTCTTGAAGAGGCAGACAGGAGTGGTGGTGGGGAGTCTGACTCATCTGGAGAGCCAGTGGGAACACTGAAAATTGTTTTATTCATCAGGACTAGGGAGACAATGGGAACACATGTCCCTACCCTCAAGGCACATTCAGGGTCTGGGCCAGTTCCTCTCTGCTTCCCTTCTCAGTTCTGTGAACTGTCCCCTCTTAGCTATGATCAGCAATCTGGACCTATGTCTGGATTGCCAGACAAAATACAGGATACCCAATGAAATGTGAATTTCTTATAAATGATTTTTTATTTAGTCTAACTATGCCCCAGCGTTGCATGAGACATGCTTATGCTAAAGAATTATAGCTTATCTGAAACACAAATTTCATTGGTTGTCCTATATTTTTATTTGCCACATCTGGCCAACTCTAAAACCCAGCCAGAGACCTCTTGTCCAGTCCTGACTGTCAGCAGCTTTACCCTTCTTAACCCTTGGCTTTTTTTTTTTTTTCCCCTACGTAGCATCCTGATAGCAGCCCGCTTCTGGGTTCTTGGTCCCACCCAAGCTCTCCTCATCCCTGCTGTACATGCCCCAGCATGAGAGCAGGGTCTTCTGCTTCAGAGAAAAGCTTTCATCATATTTTCTTGCTTTGCTTCCTCTGAGAGTACCTCCCTGGCACCACACTGGTAGGCTGGCACTGTAGGCAGAGCCTGAAGGTAGAAATTGGCAGAACATCGTCTCAAAGGAAATAGCCCAAGAGGGGAAAATGTTGCAACAGCAAAAGTCTGTGCCCTAATTTCAAGGCACAGATTGTTATAAATATCCTTCACTTTGCAGCTTTTTTAGTTTGATCCTTTTCTCAGGGTTCCTGGTCCCTCTTTCTCCTCTGTTTAGATACTTACTAAGGATGTACCTGGAGCACCACACGACCAGGCAGGCGGAGATGAATAACACTTTACACTCAAGGATCTCGTGGCCCAGCAAAGAAGTCAAGACCTGTCTAAGTAGTTGTAACATATGGTAGAAAATGATAACATCAAAGGAAGTGAAGAGAGAGTGCTATGGGACTTCAGAGGAAGAAGAGGGCATATTTAGGTGAGGGAGGGATTCAATCCAAGCAGCTTCACAGAAGAGGTGTCTTTTGAACAGCTCCTCAAAGAATAAGCAGTATTTAAATGCCTCTCAATTTTTTAAATAACTAATCGTGGAACACTAATTCCTTGTTTCTTTTAACTATTTATGAAACTTAGAGCAACTTGTTTTTGTCACCAAGGCTTCCAAATATTCAGTTTATTGTTATTTTTAAAAATTTCAGATGATGTTCATGTCCTAAATGTCAACAATATATAAGGTCGACTCCTCTCTTCCACCCAATTTTAAATCCATCTCGCTGCCTCCATGGCTTCTGTGACTCCACTGGCTTGCTTCCCACAGGTACCACCTTCCGCAGACACAAGCCTGAAGCTTTGTCTTGTGACTATTCCCTTATAATTTTGACATTTGTGAAATAACCGGAAAGGTAGAGAGAATAACAACAAACACCCATGTGCTCACTATTCAGCTTTAATAAATCTTAACATTTTGCAATATTTGCTTCATATCATTTTTTCCCAGAAACAAAATATTACAGGTAGAGTTGAAAGCCCTATATATCCTCGCCTGTGATTTGATTCCTTTCCTTTCTCTTCCTCTGCAGAATCTGACACATCTCATTTCCATGCTTGGTTTTTGATTTTTTACATATGCATGATTCATAAACAGGTTTAGCATTGTTGTACATACTTACAGACTAGAAACAAGGACGGACGAAAGCAAGTTTACATATATAAGTATGCAAAACATAGAATTTATTCTTGTATTATTTATTAATTATTGTATTATTTTCCATGTGAACAACTACAAATCTACTTTTGCCCACCCCCATATATACTATAATATTATTTATGTCCTCCTGTAACATTATATCCCCTTATGATTTATCCATACTTAAATACAGAGCTGTTAATTCATTTTAAATTGCAATACAGTAGTCCATTTTACAAATATACTACAATCTGTTCTTCTGTTGATGGCCATTTAAGTTATTTCTAGTTTGTTGTTATTACAAATAAAGCAGGAATGCATTCTGTACATATGCTACGTCACTCTAGAATATATTAATTAAAATGGTATTCTTGGTTTATGGATTATGCTAATCTTCACTTTTGTTAGGTATTTCTTAACTCATTGTCAAAATATTTGGATCAATTTACTCTTACCAGCAATATTTCTGTTTATTAAGCAAGAGGTAAAGGGCAAACCCCACAGAGAATGCATGGTGCAGGCATGTTTCAGCCGGCAGCTCTAAGGGGCTGCAATATGGTGCCCCAGATTCTGACCTTCCACGTGGAAGGTGCTAAGGCCAGGCAGAGCTGGGCACACCATGCGTTGTTCTCAGGAGAGGGACTACAAATTTCCTGTTGCCTTACACATTTCTAGAGGAGTCTGGAGGGATGAGGATATCAAACAAAGCTGGCTTTGCAATTAAGGTTTCAGTCTTCCTAGCGTGAGAAATGTGTTAGAAACAGCCCAATAACTGAGAATTTATAGACCAGAGGCTTTACAGCTTTCCCTGAAGAGCCAGCTCATTGCTAGGCTATCTGAAAGAGGCTCACAATGGTCATCCAATTGACAAGCTGATTTATTTCTCTATGTTACACCTCTGACCCTGGGGGCTTGTTAAACACAGGCCTTCCAACCCAGAGCATGCACTAGTTGACAACCTGTCACAAGTTTGCATCATGGGCTATGAAAGGCAGGAAAAGTATTTGGGGACTTCTTGTCCATATCTGTAATGCAAAGGGAGAAAGAGTTTTAAAGTTTTTAAATATAGATCTTTATAATTTATCTAGGATGTACTTTTTTTTTTTACAGAGAAAGTAGAAATTTCATTATTAAAAAATGATTAACATGTTATTCTAGTCCTAGTTATTGAATAGTTTATGCTTTCCTCCATTGATTTGCCCCCTTTGTCACATACCAAGTTTGCATATATACATGTGTTGTTTCTGGGCTTCCTGTTCTATTCCTTTGTTCTGTTTCTCTACACATAGGCTTATGTCATACACTCTTACTTATCCTTACTTTATAATCATTCTTCATTTTTGAAAGAGCAAGTCCCTTGTGATTTTTTAAAATTATTTTGGTTATTCTTGGCCCTTGCTCTTTCATAGTAATTTTAGACCTAGCTTGTCACGTTACCTGAAAATTCTGTTGTAATTTGCATTAAAATACAAGTATAAATCAACATACATTAACAGATTTGGGAAGAACTAATATTTTTATGATAATGTGTATTCTCATCTGTGCTGAAGGTATATCTTACCATCCTTTATATCTTTCAATATTGTCTTTAAGGGTACAATACTTAAATAAGAGTCCCCACCTGGAATTGGAACAAATTGAGAAATAAAGGAGTTGTACTTGAAAAGCCAAAAATTACCTTTACTACTGATAGAGATCAGGTTAAAGCAGGAGTCCCCAACCCCCTCTCTGGCTGCACAGCAGGAGGTGGTGAGCAGCAGTCAAGTGAAGGAAGCTTCATCTGTATTTATAGACACTCCCCATTGCTTGCATTACTGTGTGAGCACCACCTCCTGTCAGATGAGTGGCAGCAGTAGATTCTCACAGGAGCACAAACCCTACTGTGAACTGTGCATGTTTAGGGATCTAGGTTGTGTGCTCCTTTTGGGAATCTAATGCCCAATGATCTGAGGTGGAGCTGAGGTGGTGATGCTAGCACTGGGGAGCGGCTGCAAATACAGATCATCATTAGCAGAGAGGCTTGACTGCACAGAGACCATAATAAGTCAGTTGCTTGCAGACTCATAGCAAAACCCTGTTAGTGAGTGGCAAGTGACAATTGAGCTGCATCTGGTGGCAGGCTTTAAGTCATAATCTGACTCTTATTTTAGTGCACCCGTGGCCCACCTATCATTTTTTTTTACCACTTCTGTCCATACCTCTTTCCCGCACTGTGCACTTGTCTCAGTCACAGTTTTGGTAAGTCCGCAAGCTAACCCCAGTCAAAATGAGTAAAAAACAAGCATTACTGTAGACCTTCTCTGAAAAGGGGGAAAGACTGAATGATGGGACAGGAGAAGACTCTAAGACTGCCAACAAAATGAAAGCTGCATTTAAAAGAAAATATCAAGAGTTCTACTTAAATAACAGGTTCATTGCAACAGGTGATTCACAGTCTCCGAGCCTGCTTTGTATACTATGTGGCAACCCACTATTCTATGAAGCCATGAAACCTTCAGAACTGCTTTGCCACACGGACACCAAGCACCCTGCATTAAAAGACAAGCCTTTGGAGTTTTTCAAAAGAAAAACATGTGAACACAAATAGAGGCAATTATTGAAGGCCACCACTTCATCAAATGTGTCTGCACTGAAAACATCATCTTAGTGACTAACCGCATTGCTAAAGCTAAGAAGCCTGTATTACTGGTGAAGAGTTGATCCTGCCTGCTGCTAAGGACATCTGTTGTGAAGTTTTAGGAGCGGCTACAGTTCAAAAGGAGGCACATGTTCCTCTTTCAGCTAGCACCATAACTAGATCAATTGATGAAATAGCAGAAGATATTGAGGCACAATTGTTAGAGAGAATTAATGAGTCATCATGGTACACAGTCCAGGTGGGTTAGTCTACTGATGTTGACAACAGGCAACAATGCTTGTTTTTGTGTGATGTATCTTTCAGCAGGATGTGCATGAGGATACGTTGTGTGCATTTTTGTTACCAACCAACCACAGCTGCAGAACTATTCAAGTCTTTGAATGATTATGTATCAGGAAAACTGAATTCGTCATTTTGTGTCTACATATGCATGGACAGAGCGGCTGCCATGACTGGATGGTTTTCTAGTTTCACTACTCAGATCAAAGAGGTCGCATCTGAATGTGAATCTGCACTGTGTCATCCTTAGAGAAATGTTGACTAGCCAAAAAAATGTCACCTGAACTTAAATACTTTTGGCAGGACATGATTAAAATTATCAACCACATTAAAGTACATGCCCTTAACTCATGTCAGTTTGCACAGCTATGTGAGATGGATGCAGAGCATACACGTCTTTTCTCTATTCTTTTTTTTTTTTATTCAGTTTTTAAATTTTTGTATGGTATTTGTTGATAAAGTCAGTGAGTAGAATTTTAAGTATATTTTATTGATTATGCTATTGCAGCTGTCCCGATTATTCCTTGTTTGCCTGCTTCTTCCCAGTACACCCCTTCCCTCCAGCAATCCACCCTTAGTTCATGTCCATTGGTCATGCATGTAAATTCTTTGGCTTCACCCTTTCCTATATCATTCTTAACACCCTCCTGTCTATTTTGTACATACCAATTATGCTTCTTAATCCCTGCACCTTTTCCCTCATCATACCTCTTCCCCCTCTCTGCTGATAACCCTCCAAATGATCTCCATATCTATTATTCTGTTCCTGTTCTAGTTCTTTGCTTGGTTTGCTTTTGGTTTTGTTTTTTAGATTCAGTTGTTGATAGTTGTGAGTCTGTTGTCATTTTAATATTCATAGTTTTGACCTTCTTTGTTTTCTTAAATAAGTCCCTTTAACATTTCATATAATAAGGGCTTGGTGATGACGAACTCCTTTAACTTAACCTGGTCTGGGAAGCACTTTATCTGCCCTTTTTTCTAAATGATAGTTTGCTGGATAGAGTAATCTTGGTTTTAAGTCTTTGTTTTTCATCACTTTGAATACTTATGATTTTTTTAAAATATTTTTTTAATTTATTTATTTTTAGGGAGAAGAGAAGAGAAAAAGAGAGGGAGAGAACATTGATCGGTTGCCTCTCACACACCCCCAACTGAGGGCTCAGCCCACAACCCAGGCATGTGCCTTGACTGGGAATCGAACCAGCAATCCTTGAATTGCCGGCCAGCACTCAATCCTCTGAGCCACACCAGCCAGGGCTGAATATTTCTTGCCAGTACCTTTTTGCCTGCAAAGTTTCTTTTGAGAAATCAGCTGACATTCTTATTAGAACTCCTTTGTAGGTAACTCTCTTCTTTTCTCTTGCTGCTTTTAAGATTTTTTTATCTTTAACCTTTGGCATTTTAATTATGATGTGTCTTGGTGCGGTCCTTTTTGGGTCCAACTTCTTTGGAACTTTGTGCTCTCTGGACTTGTTTGTGTATTTCCTTCACCAAATTAGGGAACTTTTCTTTCTTTTTTTTTTCAAACAAGTGTTTAATTTCTTGCTCTGCCTCTTCTCCTTTTGGCATCCCTATGATTCAGATGTTGGCACTTTTGGAGATATCCCAGAATTACCTTATTCTCTCCTCATTTTTTAAAAAATTCTTGTTTCTTCATTCTGTACTGGTTGACTATTCATTTCTTCCTTATGTTCCAGTCCATTGATTTGAACCCCAGCTTTCTTCCCTTCACCATTGGTTCCCTGTGGATTTTTCTTTATTTCACTTAGTGTAGCCTTCACTTCTTCCCTTATGCGTTTGCTGTACTTAATCATTTCTCTGAGCATCATTATCACCAGTGTTTTGAACTCTGGGTCTGATATGTTGGCTATCTCCTCCTCACTTAGTTTTCCCTCTTGAGCCTTGATCTGCTCCCTCTTTTTGGGCCATACTTCTCTGTCTCTTCAACTTCACAGCCTCCCTGTGTTTGCCTCTATGTATTAGGTAGAGCTGCCACACCTGTTATGTTGTATGGGAGGAGCCTTAGGTACTCGTCAGTGCGGGGTGACGGGTTTCACCGCATTGTGGCACTATATGTGGGGGAGGGGTCAGAGAGGGAACAATGTCACTTGCTCACCACTCGCCCCTTTTCCAGTCACTTCACCCGCTTCCTGAATGGAACTGGTGCCCATCTAGCTGTTGCCCTGGTGATGGTTCCCACAGTGGGTAGTCTGCGTATGTTCTAGGACCATGGGGACCATCTAAACAAATTCTCCTGAGAAACAGGCAGTTTCTTCCACTGCCCCAACCCCCACTGGTTTTCACAGCTAGAAGCTATTAGGCTTTATTTCCCTGCATGGTCTAGTCTGGGGCTGGGATTTCTCCCCAGGTGTCCCTCTCAGCTTTTTTTTAAAAAAATTGATTATGTTGTTACAGTTGTCTCAATTTCTTTTCCCCGTGCTCCCCCCTCACTCCAGTTGTCCCCCCCCTTAGTCCATGCCCATTGGTTGTGCATATAGTTCTTCTCAACGTCTTCCTGTCTACTCCATTTCCTCCTACTATGCTTCTTAATTCCTGCATCATCTCCCTCCCTTTCCCCCTGCCCCCTCCCCAATGACCTCCCCTCAATATGTTCCCCATACCTATAATTCTTTTTCCCCTCTCATTGCCTACTTAGTTTGCCTTTGTTTCGATTCACAAGCTTCTGCTGTTGGTTATTGTGATACAGTTTTCATATTTTTTAAAAAATAATTTGTTTGTTTTGTTATTTATTTATTTTTATTTTTATTTTTTAGAGAGAGGGGAAAGGAGAAAGAGAGGGAGAGAAACATCACTGTGCGGTTGCCTCTCACTCTCGCCCCCAACTGAGGACCTGACATGCAACCTAGTCATGTGCCCTGACTGGGAATCGAACCAGCAACACTTGTCTCGGAGGCCAACGCTCAATCCACTGAGCCACAGCAGCCAGGGCCCAGTTTTTATTTTAATGTTCATAGTTTTGATCCTCCTTCTTCTAAACCAGTCCCTTTAACATCTTGTATAACAGTGGTTTGGATCTAACAAACTTCTTCAATTTTACTTTGTGCTGGAAACACTTTCTCTGCCCTTCTATCCTGAATGACAGCTTCGCTGGATAGAGTAATCGTGATTGTAGGTTTTTGATTTTCATTACTTTGAATATTTCTTGCCAGTCTCTTCTTGCTTGTAAAGTCTCCTTGAGAAATCCGCTGATAGTCTAATTGGGACCCCTTTGTACATAATACTTCTCTCTTGCTGCTTTTAAGATTCTCTCTTTATCTTTAATTATTGACATTTTGATGATTATGTGTCTTGGTGTGGTCCTCCCTGGGTCCAGCCTATCCGGAACTCTCTGTGCTTCCTGGACCTGTAAGTTCATTTCCTTCCCCAAGTTAGGGAAGTTCTGCTTCATTATTGTTTCACATAATTTTTCAATTTCTAGTTCTTCTTCTTCACCCTCTGGCAATAATTTGAATGTTCATTGGCTTATAGCTGTCCCAGAGGTTTCTGAGCCTCTCCTCATATTCCTCAATTTTTGTTTCCTCTTTCTGCACTGGTTGACCGTTTGTTCCCTCCCTATGTTCTGATTTGTTGATTTGATCCATGGCTTTCCCTTCCTCACCACTTGCCTTGTATATATTTTTGTTCATTTCAGTGGGACTAGCCTTCATTCCTTCCCTGTCTTGATTCAGCCCCGCTGTTAGGTCTGTGAGCTGTCTTATAACTATAGTTCTGAACTGCGCCTTGGAAAGATTCGCTATTTGTTCATCGGTCAAGGCTTTTATTTGGTTTTTCATTAGCTGTGTGATTGGTATTTCAATCATTAATTCTGCCATTCTGACTGTTTTGTTTATCTTTCCTTCTTGGGTGGGGCGCTGTCACACCTCCTACGCTATATTGAGCAGAGCCCTGTGTGCTCGTCACAACCTGGCAACCTTTCTCACCACATTATGGCGCTTTGCGTGGGGGCGGGGGTCCAAGATGGATTCCTGCTGTTACTCTCTGCTGAGGAACAGGGCCGCCTCCCAATGGGGTCTGCCTTCCCGGGCGTTGGAGTCACGAGCCGACGAATCTGGTCTGGAGCCGGGGCCGGCTCCTAGGCGATTCTCTCCTTCCCCCACATACAGGTGTGTGCTTACAGAGTTCTGCTGTTCGCTGCTGCAGCTGCCGCCTCCAGCACAGTTCAATCTTTCTCAGCCGCGGGTTCGCACTTCCAACCCATCCGGACGAGCACCACTTGTTTGTGACTTCATATGTTGGACTTCCATGTAGCTTTATTTTCAGGAGCTTCTTATTATTTTTAGTTTTGCGGTAGTTGTAATGCTTCTTAGTTGTAGAGGGAGACAGAGCATGTCAGTCTATGCCTCCATCTTGGCCGGAAGTCCCTCTCAGCTTTTATAATGTGGGACCTCGCGTTCCACCAGCTGGCTGCAGTCATTGCCTTGGCACCACCACCACAGCTTCATCTCCACCATACTGCATCCTGTCCACCCAAGCTTCTTGTCTGTTCCTTTTACCTGCCTGGATGAATATTTCTTCTTTAAACCTTTGGTTGTCGGACTTCCATACAGTTCAGTTTTCTGGCAGTTCTGTTTGTTTTTTATTTTGTTTTGAGGTAGTTGTAATCCCTATGGTTGTGCGAGGAGGCGAAGCATGTCCACCTATGCCTCCATCTTGGCTGGAAGCCCACGTCTTCTCTTATACACAGAAGTGAGATGGTTTTTTACAGGTAGATCACTGGCTAGACTTTTTGAGTTACAAGAGCTACTCCAAAGATTTCTTTTGGAAAAACAGTCATTTCTGACAGTACATTTCAATGATACAGAATGGGTCACAAAACTTGCTTACTTGTGACATATTCAACCTGCTCAACGAACTCGGTCTTTCACTTCAGGGGAGAATGACAACTGTGTTCAAGTCAGCAGATAAAGTGGCTGCATTCAAAGCCAAACTGGGATTATGGGGGTGAGCAGTGATAATTGGGATTTTTGAAGTGTTTCAAACATTAGCAGAGATTTTGAAAGAGACTGAGCCAGGACCTTCTTTCTCCCAGCTGGTGCATCATCACCTATCTCACTTTCAAAAGAGTTTGAGCATTACTCCCCAACCACTAAAGACCCCTGAACTTGGAAGGAATGGATCTGAGACCATTTTTTAATAAGCCAGGTGAATTGACTTTGTCTGTGCTAGAAGAGCATCAACTGCTTGAGTTCGCAAATAACAGTAGCTTTAAAAGTATGAGATAACTTCAAATTTCCATACATTCTGGGTTAAAGTCAAGACAGAATATCCTGAGATTGCCACAGAAGCACTGAAAAGCCTGCTTCCACTTCCAACATCCTATCTTTGTGAAGCAGGGTTTTCTGCAGTGACAGCAACCAAAACGAGATTACAGAGTAGACTGGACGCCATAAGCAACAAACTTCAGGTGTCACTGTCTCCCATCACCCCCAGATGGGACCATCTAGTTGCAGGAAAACGAGCTCAGGGCTCCCACTGATTCTGCATTATGGTGACTTGTATAATTATTTCATTATATAGTACAATGTAATAATAACAGATATAAAGTGCACAATAAATATAATGTGCTTGAATCATCCCCAAACCATTCCAATCCCCACCAGTCCATGGAAAAGTTGTGTTCTACGAAACTGGTCCCTGGTTCCAAAAACGTTGGGGACCACCAGGTTAGAGGATGTGGCTTTAGGTCAGGTAGCCAGGTGCTTGGTAGAGCAAGCCAATGAATATTAATAAGCATTCAAAAGATTTATGCAAACAATCTAATAGATATTGCTATATATAGGACATTGTCAGCCGTTTGCTCCCCAAGAAGGTAAACAGAACTGAGCCTAGCATGCCCAAATTATTCTTCCTAAATTTACTAACATCACTCTGTCCTCCATGGAGCAGAATGAGAAAAGGGGTGGAGAGACAGGGTGTTGTACAAGTAGAGCTGCTTTCAAAAGGATGGAAGTCTTCCAAATAGGAAAGAAGCATTCTTTCCTTATAAGTACCTAAGATGTTTGTTTTCTTTTAAATGGATAACGGACTTTGTTTCCCGTTACATTTTTTTTATTGATTATTATGGCTATATAGGAATTTGACCGATTTATCTATAATTACTTCATTTCCAGCAACCTTAAAACAAGCTTATGAGTTAGGTACTACTATAGGTGAAGAAACTGAGGCAATGGAGAGTTTTAGTAACTTCATTTCTTTGTGTGACTATATAATACTCCATTGCATGAACATACCACATTTATTCATCCATGCATCAGTTGATGGACATTTGGGTTTCCACTTTTTGGCTATTATGAAGAATGCTGCTAGAAACATCTGCCCATGTTTTTATACAAACATATTCATTAACATCTACTTTCAATCCTGTTGGGTGAAATTCCCTAGAAGTATAGTTTCTAGATCATATGGTAACTCTATGTTTAAATTTTAGATAAATAGCCAAACTGTTTTCCACAACATATGCACCATTTTAAATTTCTATCAGCAGTGTATGAGGGTTCTAATTTCTCCATGTCCTTACCAACACTTGTTTATTGTTTGCTTTTTAATTCTAGCCATTCTAGTGGGTGTGAAGGAGTAGCTTGTGTCTTTAAATGATGTTGAACATCTTTTAAGTACTAATTGGCATTTATGTATGTTTTTTAAAAAATCTATTCAAATCCTTTGTTCACTTCTAAGTGGAAAAATTTTCTTTTTATTATTGAATTGTGGGAGTTTTTGTATGCTCTATATGATGATGGTGTCCTTTTGAAGTACAAAAAAGTAATTTTATGAAATCTGATTTACCTATTTCTTTTGTCAACTGGACATTTAATGTCATATCTAAGAAACCATTGCTTAGTCCAGGTCACAAAGATTTACTCTTGTTTTCTTCTGACGTTTATAGTTTTAGCACTTAGATTTGGTCTCTGGTTATTTGGAGTTAATTTTTATTTGTTGTTTGAGGTAAGGGTCCAACTTTATTCTTCTGAATGCAGATATACATGTGAACTATTAATTAAAAAAAAAACTTCTCCACCATTCTATTGTTTTCTTCTGAGAGTTTAAAAAGAAATTAGATAGAAATTCAATCTATTCTTTCTTTAAAGTATATTTTATTAATTATTTTGTTACAATAGTTCCAAATTTTTTCTGCTTTGTTCCTCTCTGCCCAGTATTCTCCTTCCCCCAGCAATCCCAACCCTCTTAGTTCATGTCCATGGATCATGCATATAAGTTCTTTGGCTTCACCCTTTCCTATATTATTCTTAACATCCCCCTGTCTATTTTGTACTAAGTGAATTTGTTTCTTAGTCCCTGCACCATTTCCCCATTTCTCCCCCTTCCCCCTCTCAGCTGATAACCCTCCAAATGATCCCCATGCCTATGATTTTGTTCCTATTCTGGTTTGCTTAGTTGGATTTTGTTTTTATTTTTTAGATTCAGTTGTTGATAGTTGTGAGTTTGTTGTCATTTTATTGTTTATAGTTCTGATCTTTTTTTTCTTAAGTAAGTCCCTTTGACATTTCATATAATAATGGCTTGGCAGTGATGAGCTCCTTTAGCTTCACCTTGTTGGGGAGGCACTTCATCTGCCCTTCCATTCCAAATGATAGCTTTTCTAAATAGAGTAATCTTGGTTGTAGGTTGCTTTGAATTCTCCTTGAATACTGCTTGCCAGTACCTTCCTGCCTGTAAAGTGTCCTCTGAGAAATCAGCTGATAATCCTATAGGCACCCCTCTGTAGGCAACTCTCCACCTCTCTTGCTGTCCCCAGGATTCTGTCTTTATCTTTCACCTTTGGCATCTCGATCATAATGTCCTGGTGTCCCCTCTGGGTCTAGCTCGCCTGGGATCCTCCATCCTTCCCGGACCTGTATGTCCATTTCCTTCACAAATTTTGGGAAGTTTTCCTCATTTTTTTCAATTCTTCCTCATTCTGCACTTATGTTCCAAATCATTGATTTGAACCCTGGTTTCCTTCCCTTCATCATTGGTTTTGTGTGGGTTTTCCTTCATTTCACTTAGCATAGCCTTCACTTCTTCTCTTATGCGTTTGCTGTACTCAAGCATATCTGTCAAGCCTGTGAGCATCTTTATCACCAGGGTTTTGAATTCTGCGTGCATTAGGTTGTCTATCTCGTCATCTGTTAGGTTGGCTATCTCCTCGTCGCTTAGTTCTCCCACTGGAACCTTGATCCATTTCCCCTTTTGGGCCATACTTCTCTCTCTCCTCGTTCTGACAGGCTCCTGTGTTTGTTTGCCTCCACGTCCTAGGTAGAGCTGTCGCTCCTGTTATGTAGTAAGAGGCAGAGCCTTAGGGATTTGTCAGTACAGGGCAACCTGTTTCACCATGTTGTGGCACTGTATGTGGGGGACGGGTCCGAGAGGGAACAATGCCACCTGCCCAGCATTCGCCCCTTTTCCAGGCACCTCTCCCACTTCCGCACCGGACTGGCGCCCCTCTAGCTACTGCCCTGGCCATCATTCCTAGAGTGGGTGTGTCTGCGGACGATTTCGGACCATGGGTGCCCTTTAAACAAGTGGACTCTGCTGAGACCAGCAGTTTTTCAACCCTCACTGGTTTGCACAGTCAAAAGCAATGAGGCTTGATTTTCCCCAGTGTTGGAACCATGGACTTTGAGGTCCGGTGAGCAGCTGGGAACGCTCCCCAGGTGTCCCTCCTGATTTTTTAAAACATGTAACTGTGCTTTCTGCCAGCCTGCTGCTTCTGCTGCCGCCGCTGCTGCCACCACCACACTGCATCCTCTCCACCCCAGCTCCGCCCCTCCTACCTGTCTGGATGAGGATTTCTTCTTTATATCTTTGTTTGCTGGACTTCCATGCAGTTTGATTTTCTGGAACTTCTGGTTGTTTCTAGTTTTGAGGTAGTTGTATTCCTTCTTAGTTGTGGAGGGAGACACAGCATAGCTATCTATGCCTCCATCTTGGCCAGAAGTCTCAATCTATTCTTCATGTCACTTGGCTGCTGTTACTTCCTTTTTTATTTAACTTAAAAAAATTATATAGTGTTTACTCCTCTGTCATGTTCTAATTCATAAATTTTCTCTTTGTGCTCCTATCTGACAATTTTTTAAAATCATTAAATAAGTATTATATTTCCAAGATTTCTAACTCAATTTTCTTATGATCAAGAAATAAACCAGAGATCCAAGATGGCGGAGGAGTAAGTGGAAGCTACACTAACCTCCTCCCAGAACCAGTCTGGATTTATAACTTAATTTTGGAGAAACCATCTGGAATAACCAACTGAACACTAGCTGGAGAGAAGTCTTATAACCACAGAGAGACAGAAAAGGCCACTACATCACAATGTGACCGGTAGGGAGTGCGGAGACACGGAAGGGCTGGCTGGGCTCCCACGGGTGGCAGCTGAAGGGACTGAGAAACAGCTCAGCAGCCAGGCGTTCCCCCTGAGAAAGGCAGGGTCTCAACCCCCAGCTGGGCTTCCCAGCCTACAGCAACAGAGTGGAAAGTAAAATAGTATCCACCTGTGAAAAGCGAAAAGCCACAGGGTTTTTTGCTAGCCAGAGAGAAACAGCTAGAGAAAAAGAGCTCTTAAGCAGATCACATATGAAAATACTTTGGCCCCCACTTATCCTGGGCTCAAGCGGAAGGAAGGCAAAGAGGACTAGAGATGCTTGGGGAGAGTTTGGCGCGGTGGCTTTGAGGGGAGAACTGGGGGAGCAGCCGATCGGGTCCCAGTGCTGACTCATCCCCAGTACTATAGGCAGACCATTCCCCTCCAAGTGGCGTCAGCCTGAGGGGAAGCAAAAGCCTTGCCTACAGGAATTAAGCTGCAACACACTCAGCTAATCACAGATTGAATAGATTAACAACTACAGAAGACAGACAAAGGCAGTAGATCCCTGGAAGTCTCCAACAAGCTGCCTAGGACCAGACTGGTACACGATCTGACACCACCAGGGGCAGATACAGGAAGTGCAGATCAATCTAAGAAGCAGCAACAAATAATAGGAGTCACAAAAATGGGGAGACAGAGAAACAATCCCCCCATCAAAAGGAAAGGTAGAATCCCCAGAAAGAGAGCTAAATGAAATAGAGGGGAGTACACTATCAGATATGGAATTCAAAACATGGATTATGGAGAAGCTCAATGAGCTCAGCGGAAACTACAAAGAATGCCAGGGAAACTACAAGGAACTCCAGAAAACCTACAAGGAACTTACTGAGAATTACACCAGCATGAAAAAGGACATAGAAGTTATCAATAACAGCCAGGAGGAAATGAAGAATACAATCTCTGAATTGAAGAACACAGTAGAAGGAATTAAAAGCAGGCTAGAAGAAGCAGAAGATTGGATCAGCGAGCTGGAGACAACATAGACAATAACTCCCAGGCGGTGCAACAAAGTGAAAAAAGACTGAACAAGACTGAAGAGGCTCTAAGACAGCTGCAGGACAACATGAAACGTAATAATATCCGTATCATAGGAATTCCAGAAGGAGAAGAAGAAGAGCAAGGGATAGAAAACCTCTTTGAAAAACTAATGACAGAAAACTTCCCTAACATGAAAAGAGAAAGAGTCATGCAAGTCCAGGAAGCACAGAGGGTTCCAATGAAGATGAACCTCAACAGGCCCACTTCAAGACACATCATAATTAAAATGGCAACATTCAAAGACAAAGAGAAAATCCTAAAAGCAGCAAGAGAGAAACAACTAATAACATACAAGGGAGCTCCGATAAGGCTATAATCAGATTTTTTATCAGAAACACTATAAGCCAGAAGGGAATGGCAAAAAATATTCAAAGCAATGAAAAACAAAGGCCTACAATCAAGAATACTCTACCCAGCAAGGCTCTCATTCAAAATGGAAAGTGAAATAAGTAATTTCCCAGACAAAAGAAGGCTAAAAGAATACATCTCCACCAAACCAGCATTGCAAGAGATACTAAAGGGTCTGCTTTAAGAAGATAAAGAAACAGAGAGACAGAGAGGAACACAAGTACAAAGGAGGAAAATGACAATGAATAAGTACCTATCAGTAATAATCTTAAATTTAAATGGATTAAACGCTCCAATCAAAAGACATACGGCAGCTGAATGGATTAGAAAGCATGACCCACATATATGCTGTCTACAGGAGATACACCTTAGAACAAAGATCTACACAGACTGAAAGTGAAGGGCTGGAAAAAAGTATTTCAAGCAAATGGACATGAACAAAAAGCTGGGTAGCAATACTTATATCAGACAAAACAGATTTCACAGCAAAGGCCATAAAAAGAGACAAAGAAGGACATTTCATAATACTTAAGGGAAAAATCCATCAAGAAGATATAACCCTTGTAAACATATATGCACCCAACTTAGGAGCACCCAAATATGTAAGGAAAATTTTGAAAGACTCCAGGAAAGATATAGACAGCAACACACTCATAATAGGGGACTTTAGCACCCCATTGTCAACAATGGACAGATCTTCGAAGCAAAGAAACACCAAAGATATTGAGGCATTGAACAACACTCTAGATCAAATGGACTTAGTCGATATATATAGAACTTTTCACCCCAAAGAAACAATATACATTCTTCTCAAGTGCACATGGGACATTTTCAAAGATAGACCACATGGTAGGACACAAAACAAGCCTTAAGAAATTCAAGAAAATTGAAATTATATCAAGCATCTTCTCAGCTCACAATGGCTTAAAATTGGAAATCAACCTCAAGGAAAAAACTCAAAAACATTCAAACTCATGGAGAACGAATAATATGCTATTAAATAATGAATGGGTTAACAATGACATCAAGGAAGAAATCAAAAAGTGTCTGGAAACTGATGATAATGAACACACAACACCCCAAAACCTATGGGATACAGCGAAAGCGGTCGTGAGAGGAAAGTTCATAGCAATACAGGCCTACCTAAAAAAGCTAGAAGAATCTCTAATAAAAAATTTAACCCTACAGCTATAAGAGCTAGAGGAAGAACAACAAGCAAAGCCCAGAGCAAGTAGAAGGAAGGAAATCATCAAGATCAGGGCAGAATTAAATGACATAGAGACTAAACTAATAATTCAAAAGATCAACAAAAGTAGAAACTGGTTCTTTGAAAAGATAAGCAAAATTGACAAGCCTTTAACTAGGCTCATCAAGAAAAAATGAGAGAGGACCCAAATAAATAAAATCAGAAACGAAAGAGGAGAAATCATAACCAATACCGTTATGGCTACATAGGCGAGATTGAACACTCTGAAGCGGTGTATAAAGTAAGTAAAGGATTTTTAATGATGGCCAGGAGTTGGGCAGACCCTGACCTGGTCTCTAACATGCTCCAACCTACAATGGAGTCTAAACACTGGGTTTTTATACTGGTGCAGTCTCTTCGTTTCTTCTTTGGTGGGAAACAGCCTTAGGAAGAGGGGGCTGGGCAGGACTGCAGGAATGTCTTGGCAGTAACAGAAACAGAAATTCACAAGGCTATAAGTTTATCTTTGGCGGCAGCATAGCTCTTCAGCCAGGGATGAACTCCCTGCGAAGCAATTTATTTTCAAACGGCTAGACATTCTACAAAGCACAACCTTCACAGATGTTATAAACCAGACACAAGTAAATGGAAGGTGATAGAGGCTGAGGTCCCTTTAGCTTGTAAATCACTAATTGCTATAACACTCCTTCTTACATTCCTTTTTCCAAGGCCTTTTAGCAAGTCTTTGCTACTTCTTACAAAGAACATTTAAAGCCCTTACATACTTACATATTGAAACTTTTTACAGGGAATATTTGGTGCCCCTACAATACCACAGAAATACAAAGGCTTGTAAGAAATTATTATGAACAACTGTATTGGAAGAAATTTGACAACCTAGAGGAAATGGACAAATTCCTGGAAACATATAATATTCCAAAACTGAATCAAGAAGAAGCAGAAAGCCTGAATAGACCAATAACAGCTAGTGAAATTGAAGCAGTAATCAAAAAACTCCCAGCACACAAAAGCCCTGGACTGGATGGCTTCACAGGTGAATTCTACAAAACATTTAGGAAAGAACTAACTCCTATCCTCCTCAGACTATTCCAAAAGATACAAGAATAGGGAAGTCTCCCAAACTCGTTCTATGAAGCCAGTACTACCCTAATTCCAAAACCAGGTCAAGACACAACAAAGAAAGAAAACTACAGGCCAATATTGCTGATGAACATAGATGCTAAAATCCTCAACAAAATATTGACAAACCAGATCCAGCATCACATTAGAAAGATCATACAGCACGATCAAGTTGGATTCATCCCAGGGATGCAAGGATGGTTTAATATTCGCAAATCGATAAATGTAATACACCACATAAACAAAATGAAAGACAAAAACCACATGATCATATCAATAGATGCAGAAAAAGCATTTGATAAAGTACTACACCCATTTATGATGAAAACTCTCAGCAAAATAGGAATAGAGGGAGCGTACCTCAACATAATAAAGGCCATATACAAGAAACCTGAAGCCAACATCATACTCAATGGGCAAAAACTGAAAGCATTCCCTCTGACGTCAGGAAGAAGACAAGGATGTCCACTCTCTGCACTCCTATTCAACATAGTCTTGGAAGTTCTAGCCACAGCAATCAGACAAGAAAGAGAAATAAAAGGCATCCAAATTGGAAAAGAGGAAGTAAAATTGTCATTATTTGCAGATGACATGATAGTGTACATAGAAAACCCTATAGACTCCACAAAAAAAACTACTCGACCTAATAAGTGAATTTGGCAAAATAGCAGGGTACAAAGTCAATATTCAGAAATTGAAGGCATTTCTGTACACCAACAATAAAATCTTAGAGATAGAAACTAAAAGAAAAATCCCATTTACAATAGCAACAAGAAAAATAAAGTACCTAGGAATAAATTTAACCAAGGAGGTAAAAGACCTGTACTCAGAAAACTACATAACACTGAAGAAAGAAATTAAAGAAGATACAAATAAATGGAAGCATATACCATGTTCATGGATGGAAAGAATCAACATCATTAAAATGTCCATACTACCCAAAGCAATTTATAGATTCAATGCAATCCCTGTTAAAATACCAATGACATTTTTCACAGACCTAGAACAAATACTTTAAAAATTTATATGGAACCAAATAAGAGCCCAAATAGCCACAGCAGTTTTGAGGAAGAAGAACACAGTAGGTGGAATCACAATTCCTGTGATCAAACTATACTACAAGGCCACGGTAATCAAAACAGTCTGGTACTGGCATAAGAACAGACATATAGATCGATGGAACAGAATAGAGAGCCCAGAAATAAACCCAGGTCTATATTGTCAACTAATATTTGACAAAGGGGGAAGGAACATCAAATGGAGTAAAAAGAGCATCTTCAACAAATAATGTTGGGAGAACTGGACAGCAACATACAAAAAAATGAAATTGACCACCAACTTACACCATACACCAGAATAAACTCAAAATGGATCAAAGACTTAAATGTAAGCCGTGATACCATAAAAGTCCTAGAGGAAAAAATAGGCAGGAAAATTTCAGATATCCCACGTAGCAACATTTTCATTGATATATCTCCTAAGTCAAGGGAAATAAAGGAAAGAATAAACAAATGGGACTACATCAAGCTAAAGAGTTTCTGCTCAGCTAAAGAAAACATCAGCAGGATGAAAAGGGAACCAACCATACAGGAAAATATATTTGCCAATGATACCTCAGACAAGGGATTGATCTCCAAAATATATAAAGAACTTATACAACTTAACACCAAGAAGATAGACAACCCAATTAAAAATGGGCAAAGGACCTGAACAAACACTTCTCCAAAGAGGACAAACAGAGGGTCCATAACATATAAAAGAATGCTCAACATCACTAGCCATCAGAGAGATGCAAATAAAAACCACAATGAGATACCACCTCACCCCAGTCAGAATGGCCATCATCAACAAATCAACAAACAACTTCTGCTGGAGAGGATGCAGAGAAATGGGAAACCTATTGCATTGCTGGTGCGAATGCAGACTGGTGCAGCCACTATGGAAAACAGTTTGGAATTTCCTAAAAAAACTAAAAATGGAACTGCCTTTTGAACCAGCAATTCCACTGCTAGGATTATATCCGAAAAATCCTGAAACACCAATTCAAAAGAACCTATGCATCCCTGTGTTCATAACAGCACTATTTACAACAGCCAAGTGCTGGAAACAACCTAAGTGCCCTTCTGTAGATGAGTGGATCAAAAAACTATGGTACATTGACACAATGGAGTACTATGTAGCAGAAAGAAAGAAGGAACTTCTACCATTTGCAACAACATGGATAGAACTAGAGAGAAGTATGCTTAGCAAAATAAACCAGGCAATGAAAGAAAAATACCTTATGCTATCACCTATTACAGCAAACTAATGAACAACACAAACAAATGAGCAAAATTGAACCAGAAGTATGTATACAAGGAATAAACTAACAGTAGCAAAGGGGGAGATGGGAGGGAGAGAAGGGGGTAAGAAGGGGAAGGGTCTAGTCAAAGAACATGTATAAATGACCCATGGACATGAAGAACTGGGTGGGGACTGACTGTGGGAGAAGCGAGGGGCAGGTGCGGGAAGCAAGAGGGGGAAAAAATGGGACAACTGTAATGGAAAAACAAGCAAAAAATTTTTTAGTGGGGGAAAATAATGAAAATATAAAGAATGAAAATGCAAGTTCAGTGAATATTAGAAGGACAAAGATTTTCCTTCACACTGTATATTTTTCTTCCTATCTGATCCCTCCAGAGTTTGGCATTCTAAAGAAGTAAGTAATGACATAAGGTTCTTTGCATAAAACTAATAAGACCAGTTGTTAATAGAGGTTTTTTTTTTTGACTAAGACTTTGACTGGAATGTCATGCCTAAAGGAGACATGCTTGGGTTCTGGTTGTTACCAAAAAGCCCTGAGGAACTGGAATTGACTTTCGAAGGTAATAAAAGCCCACGAGAATAAAGGCCTGGTACCTTGGTTGGTTGTGCAGTCCATAGCAATCTTTCCAGGGAAGGAATGAAGGTTGTCTTCCTGAAAGATGACTAGAAGGGACCTTAAGGCACAATGGAAAACCAGAAGGACTTGGAAAAGACAGGTGTTTACAGGTGAGGCTGAATGGCAGGTATGTGGCTCAGCTTCTGTGCCCTGAAGGGCAGACTAAAGGTCACCCTAAATGTTCCTTGTGTAAGTTCCAGCAAAGCAGAACTAAAGATCATAAGTGATCATTTTCTGCTCTTGTTGTGTTTATGCAAATGAACAGGATAAATTAAAAATGGACTTAGTGCAGTCCCTTTAATGACAAGGAGGGTGATCTTAGGGAGAAAAATTGTGATTCAAGGAAAATCACAATGCTCAGTGGTAGACTATAAAGTAGTGCAGCTAACCATTTTTGAAGTTTCTTTTCATTTAAAATTTGTTTTCACTTGAAAGTTAAACTATGTCTGTGGTATCATCCAAGATGTTTAATTTACAGGCAGGAAGAATGTCAAATGCCTTGCAACTGGATGTCTTTCCAATAAGACAGTCTTACAGGTTTAGAGACTTGTTTGTGGGTTATGTTACCTAAATGAACATGTGTTTTCTGTTTTCAAAGGGCATAAGCCTATAATCTCATTACCTGAGTGATTGTCTGTACATATAGGCCTCACTTAATCTTGTCTGCATCGCTGCCTCCTGAGACTCAGCTGTTTGGCTGAACTAAGTGGCTGGGTTGGTGAAGTAGGGGGTGGTCTGTGGGCTTCACTTTAAAACTGGTTTCTCTTTTCCGTCCTAATGACTTGGACAGAAAGAGCCCAGAGGTCTGAGAGGGGGGAAACCTAAAGTATTTCCCTCAGCCCAAACTAAGTATAATGGGCAAAAGGGTTTTGGACAGGTGAGATGTGCCTAGCACACCTTCCTCCAAAGAAGCCCTTTTTTTCCCTAATGTGGGACTTTAAAAAATTAAATCCTGCCTTTTGTCATCTAGTGGTTATGGATTGAATGATGTCTTTTAACCCTGTTGCCAGATCTGTTGCCCCCAGAATACAACAAGAATGCCAGCCTGTGAAACCAAGCATGCTGTTGTCCGGGGACAGCCAACTGACCTGGAGTCTGCATAATCCTTCCCCATGTGGGAAGGCCACTCTCCCCTCCACACCCCTACTCTTATTAGGGATTTCTGGACCCAAGTGTAGGTAGGACGACGACCATGTCCAGCTTGAAGCAGCTAGAGAAGCTCGAGACCTTCGCCCATTGTCATTTATAAGATTATAAAGGGTCTTAAGTCTGAGAGAGAGGGATTGTTATTATTTATTGTTTAATTAATTTATTTCAAAAAAGAAAAAAAGAAGAAGAATATATGAAAGGGTGAACTGGGAGAGCTTGTATGTACAACCCATGGGCATGGACTTGGGGGGAGGGGTTGCTGAGGGAAGGGGGATGCTGGGCGTAGGGGAGATAAGGGGAAAAAATTGGAACTATTGTAACAATATAATCAATAAAATATACTTTAAAAATAAAAAAAAAGGTAACTGAGAAAGAAAAAATAAGAAAGAAAAGAAACCAAGAAGACTCAACTTTGGGTGGTGGGCACACAATGCAATAAGCAGATGATATACATAAAAATGTATACTTGAAACCTATATAGTTTTATTAACCAATGTCACCTCAATAAATTTAAATTTAAAAATTTACAAATCATAAAAAATAAAGTTGTAGGCACACAATATAAAAAAAAGTAAATTAATTATATTTAAATGTGCAATATAGGCACATTGTACAAAAATCAAAAGATACAAAATATAATGAAGAGGTCACTGGGTTCCTTAAATACCTACCTGTTCTTATTTCAGTTTTGTAAGTTTTTGTTTCATAATTTTCTGTGTCATAGAGCTAGAAAACTGGGGGTGGGGAGGAGAGAAGCTTTGACATAGAAATGACAGAGGGAGGGAAAAAGAGAGTTTGGGAACCATCAACAGTTCAGCTGGATCAGAGTGCAGCCTGTGAAAGGAAGACCAGTAAGAGGCAATATTGAAAAGGGAGGTTGGGGTCGTCAATCTGGATTTAGGAATAAGAGGTGAGGTAAAGATAGTTAGAGATTTTGAACATTATTCTTTTAGCTATGTAGTCTTTAAAGATTTTTACAACCCCCTCAACACCACAGACACACACACACACACACACACACACAACTTCACTGTGCTTTAGGAAGGTTAATATGTTTCAGGTAGGCCAAATGGAGAAAGAAGATGGGTAGTCTAGGTCTCATTGAAACCTTCTGTCTCAGGTGGGTTTTCTCCATCTTGCTCTGCCCTGACCTCTTTTAACAGCTCTATATACTCATGCTAAGCCAGATGTTTCAGATACTTCTTGCAAAGATTATTTTTGTGTCAGTCTGTTATTTAAAATGCTTTGTGTTACTGCCTACTCCTTAAAGTCCCCTCCTCTCCTGCCTCTGATGTGGATGGATGTTGCCCTCCAAACGAAGCCCTCTGCCCTGAGCCCAGCAGTGTTCTCGCAGCAGAGGGCAGCAGCGGCACATCTTGGGTGTTCATGGGAGGGTGGGGTGCTCTGGGTGCCCTGTGGGGAGGAGCTTGCAGGAAGAAACCCAAATATTGGAAAAGTTAATTAGTTCCTCAGTCCCACTTCAGAGCCCAACCCACACCCTGTGGTGAGCTGAGCCACAAACTCTATGTTTTCCGTAAAGCTGACTTTTGAAAACCTGGCTTTGGGTTTTTTTCTTTTTCCTAATTCTTTATCCTCTGCTTTTACCCATACAAGTCCTAGTTCCTCCAGCTTTCTTCTTTCCATTCTTTCATTTCCTCCATTTTTCCACCACTGTGATGTGTTCATGGTCTAATCTGAATAGTCACCTCATTAACACCCAGTCACTGAGGTAATAGGGGATGAAGCATGAGGGAGGGGCAAAGCTGACTGCCCCCACCCCCTCTACCAGAGGCATCATGTTTATCTTAGAGACCCCAGTCACCTCTAATCAAAGCCTCTGGCAATCTCTTACACATCTTCGAGCTACCACTCACTTGCTGGATCCTCTGCCCAGACAAGATGAGGACTTGGGCTTCCATCTGCAGTCTGGCCTGTAACTTGGTCCACACCTGCATGCCACGAAGGGAAATGACCCCAGGAACAGAACATGTGAGGTTGGGGATCAAAGCACAGTGGTAGGAATAGTTTTGCAAGGTTCCCCAAAGAACATGGCCCTAGTACTTTCTCACTGCTTTTCCCCAAAATCCACTGTTACAACTCCCTTACACACTCTCTCCCTTCTGTCATATTCCATTAGAGGTAGTGTGGTATAAAAGAAAGCAGATAGGAGTTTGTCACCCCAGGCCTAAGTGAAACTAGGCAATAGGCCATATGCCTGATTTTTATTGCTGTGTGGTTTTAAGCAAGTCACTTGCTTTTGGGCCTAAGTTTTTTAATCTTCAAATGGATATTAATAATGCCCTTCATAACCACTTCACAGAATTGAGATATTCACGTAAGGTAATGATATGAAAAGGTTATATAAACAATAGAATGCTTTCGAAACATCATCTCTCATGACTATTTCTTTTTCAAGAGTACTTTGGCTCCTGTTTCAGGGGCACGGAATTAGGATTGAGACAAATTGGATTCTTAAGTGTTCCAGGGATTCTTGAGCGACAGCACAGGACATAACAGAGTGGGACTATTTCTAGGGACTTGGCTTATTAACCATCTGTGTAAGGAGGGGGGTTTATTTCTTTCCCTGGGGCCAAGAAGAGGCTAATAAGGAGATCTACCGCTAGATATCTAGATCTGGAGAAGACCACTAAAGAATTAGACAGGGGAACAATTTTTAACATAGTTCCTATTGAGTTCGATTTTTTTCAGCTGTTTTAGACTTAAATAGGCATGCCGGTTTCAAAACTGCAGTTAGTTTTCTTCTATCACGGCAAGTTTTTTCTGTACAGCTTATCTTAATGCGACCACTCTAGGCTGGATCAAGCCTGTATCGAGGGCAGCACTAGTGCTCTCCTATTGGCTGAGAGCAAACCTCCCTCCAGTGGGGAGGGGTGGGGGACGACCCGGGAGACCAGCAAGAGGTTCATGTGTCTAGGCTATTCAGTTACACAGGAGACAATGTGGTGAGAGGTTGTGTGCCGCTCTATATAGTGAATTGTATTCGGAAGTGTAGTCTGAGTTCTTGTCTGTATACAAGGAGTTAGCAGAATTTATTTTTTTGTTTACATATGTACTTATTTCCTTTCCTTCAGATCATGCCTGCCTCTGCTATTTCTCGTGCCTAAACAACCCTGATTCATCTTGTTATATCTGTGGCAGTTTCACCATTCCCAGTCAAAGAATGAACATCAGTGCATTTGTCAGGCAAGCCTATTTTGCATATTTTAAGGTAAAACTTGGTGATCAAGATAAGTCTGGGACCCTCACAAGGCGTACAAGCAGTGTGTCGAGAGTTTATGGATGTGGACAAAGGGAACACATGATAAATTGCCTTTTGGTATACCTATGGTTTGGTGAGAGCCCAGAGATCATTCAGGTGACTGTTATTTTTGTATAGTGAAAACGTCAGGATATAACAAGAAAAATAAATGTAAAATAGAGTATCCTAGTCTACTATCAGCTATACACACAGTGCCTCATTCAGCTGAAATCCCAGTGCCAGTTTTCATTGAACTACCCACTTTTGAAAAACAGAAGTATGGTGAAGAACTAAGTGACAGCAACGATGAAGATTTTGAAATTGAAGATGACTCAGTTCGTAAGGGATTTGATCAGCATGAGTGGAATGATTTGGCCCGAGATTTGGGACTATCCAAAAGGCTTCAGAACTCCTAGCATCAAGACTGCATGAGAAAAAACTTGCTTGAAAAAGCATCCTACTTTCGATCAAGAGAAAGTGCATTTCTGCAGTACTGTCGAAGTGATGGTGGCTTTGTGTATTGCCATAACATACATGGTTTCATGGAGGAATTGGGAATTCCAATCTAGAATGCAACTGAATGGCAACTGTTCATCGATAGCTCAAAGCAGAGCTTGAAGCATGTCCTCCTCTGCAATGGCAATTTATTTGGTGCAGTCCCAATTGACCTTTCAGTTTGTTTTCGTGAAGAATATGAAGACATAAAGAGAGTCATCAATCTGTTGCAATATCACAAGCACAATTGAATCATCTGTGTTGACCTTAAAATGGTCTGCTTTCTTCTTGGTCAGCAACATGGATACACCAAATATCCCTGTTTTCTGTGTATGTGGGACAGCAGAGCTCGTGAGAAGCATTGGGTGGAGTCAAATTGGCCTCCAAAATCTGACCTCAAACTTGGTGATCCAAACATTCTACATGAGCCACTTATTGACAGAAAGAACATTATATTCCCACCTCTGCACATACAACTGGGTCTCCTGAAGCAATTTGTGAAAGCTTTGCCAGCTGAAGGAAACTGTTTCAAGTATCTTATTTTGGCATTTCCTAGCCTGTCGTTTGAAAAGATAAAATATCTTAATATGTATGTTTGGTAGCAGAACTTTACTACGTGTACACAATTTGACTTACAGTAGCAATATATAGCCTTTATATGAATAAAGTAACTCTAAATAAACAGTATATTCAGGTAGTGTTTTCTTTATTTTCCTTTGTATGTACATTTTGTATGATTTTTGGGACAAAGGGAGCGTATCCTGTACCTTAAAAAGTCGATGTGAAAGAGAAAAACTGGGTCATTTTTGGATTCAGATGCCAAAAGTTAGTGAAAAACAAGTGTCCGATCTAACTCAACGAAAATTGTGTTCCCCTGTGTTATTGGTCTTAGGCCATTTCCCTGCCTCTCACGTAAGGCTGAATCTAAACTACCCCAGATGGATAAGAAATAATATAGCATAGTCTGTTTATTTAGTGTTTCCAGGAAAATTCCATATCCTCTCTTGATAATTCATAACTGAGTATCTTTTCCAGTGAGTTCTTCTTTATATTTAATTTTTTCACCTTTTGGCTGAATTCAAAGGTTTGGAGTGCTTTGAGGACAGGGAAGGCAGCTATTCATCTTTGTTTCTCATCTAAGCCCAGCACAAAGTTGTACTGGGGTCTGGTTTTGTTGACCTGAACTGTATTGTTCTGTCCTACCCAGAGTTAGGAAATATGCTGGTCACTATGCTTTGTCATCTTTAAATAAAGTATTTGCAAAGTTCAAAACAAATTTTGTAGTGATTTGGCTTGCAGTTTCTCTTCTAACTCTCTCTTTTGGGGACTAATTAGGATGGGAGCAGGAACTGTAAAGACTGAGCTCAGGCCCTGCTCAGTGTGGCTCAGTTGGTTGGAGCATCATCCCCGGACCGAAAATTTGCACATTTGATTCCTGGTGGCACATACTTAGGTTGCAGGTTCCATCCCCAGTCCAGGCATGTACAATCCCTGGTCCAGGTGCTTAAGAAAGGCAATGAAAAAATGTCTTCATGTGAGGATAAAAAATTTTTTAAAGACTGAGCTCATGGTTTCTGATCAAGGGCAGGTGCCATGTGATGGCTTGGCTTGGGCTCCTTCATGTTCTTTACCAAATGAAATATGTCACTGAATGAAATTGCCTTCTCCAAATTGCAAGAAACAGGAAGCAGCACTGAGAAGCAGGGGATGGAAAGGGAAACCAGAGAATTAGCTCAAGGCCCAGCTGATCAGGGCCTGCCTCCTGGCCTCCTTTGCTATATCTCTGTCTTGTTCTCACCACGTGCAGCCCACACTCCCTATTCCTGGGTCCTGGCTTGTGAGGCTGAAAGTGAGTATAGAAGTCATCAAGGCCAGCACTCCGACGTCTTCCAGCCTGCACCCAATACTTCCAGAGATGGAAATTTTGCTGCTTCCCCAAAATATCAGCTCCATTGTGCCTTTTATCCAGCCATCCCCACTGGCCCCCCAGGCACTCTCTCCTCCATTGGACAGCTCTTTAGATGCCTTAGTCTCCAAGCTGATCTCCCCACCCCCACCCCCGGGAGGTCCTGAGGAAGGGGTGAGTTTCTCAGAAACTTACAAACCCCAAAATGCTAAGAATAAAGGGGTGTTAGTGGGCTCTTCGTTGGCCAAGGAGAAGCATGTGGTTCACCTTGATGTTTACTAGAGCTTTGACACACTGCCTTTCCCTGTGTGCCCAATGTCTTTTGAGGAAGGATTTTTTCCCCCCACTTGGCTCACTTTATTATAATTTTTGCTAAAATATTTAAAAGTATATTTAAAGACATAATGTCATTCCACTCCTAAGCATCTCAGTCTATCTTTAAAATGTAAGAATATTTTCCTACAGAACTGAAGTCAAAATATAATATCCAGCAATATTTATGATAATTTCTTGATATTATTTAATGTTTAATGTGTATCTAAAGTCTCCCCAATTATTCCCAAAATGTCTCTCAGTATTATTTTGTTCAAACCATTATCTAATTGAGGACTATACATTGCATCTAGTTTTTAAGGCACTTAAGGATCTTTTAGTTATGATACTGATAAGTGGAAGGGAGTGTTTCATCTTCTGGATTTATCTGACTTCTTCCTTATAGCTGGTTCTTCCATGCTGATTATTTTCTATAAATGATAAAGTAGGTTTTAGGATTTGATTCAATTCAAGTTAAACATTTTTAGCAAAGATATATTCTTGGCGATGCTGAGACTTCATGTTGTCTCACATGGGGAGACATGTCTGCTAAGATTAACCCCTGGATTAAGTGTTGACAGTTGATTGTGGTTTTTTTCCTCTTGTGATCAAAGAAATCCATGTGGTTGCTGTATTTCAGCACGAGACAGATGTCAAGTGATGTGTATTTTAAAGTCACAATTGGTCAGAAAAAGAAAAGACAGGGCTATGATGGGGGTTCTACCTCTGCTACTGTGTTCTGTTCCTGTACAAATCATTTAACACTCAAGGCCTTAGTTTTCCTGTCTGTAAGATAAAGGGTTTGAACTTAAAGATCTCTAAGGTTCCTTCCCACTTTAAACATCTTTTTTAAAAAAAAGATTTATTTATTTTTAGAGAGAGGGGAAGGGAGGGAGAAAGAGAGAGAGAGAAACATCAATGTGTGGTTGCCTCTCACAGGCCCTCAGCTGGGGACCTGGTCCACAACCCACACGTGTGCCCTGACTGGGAATTGAACCAGGAGCCCTTTGGTTTGCAGGTGGCACTCAATCCACTGAGCCACACCAGCCAAGGCTAAACTTCTTTTTAAAAAATTTTCAATCGTGATAAAAAACATATAATGTAAAATTTACCATCTCAATTCTTTTTTAAAAATTCTCACCTGAGTGTATGTTTATTGATTTTTAGAGAGAGCAAGGGGGCAGGGAGAGAGAGAGGGAGAGAAACATTGATCGCTTACCTCCCACATACACCTCAACTGAGGATCAAACCCAAAACCTTTTTTGGTGTATGGGATGATGTGCCAACCAACTGAGCCACCTGGCCAGGGTCATCTTAGTCATTTTTAAGAAATATTTTACTTAGTTATTTATTTTTAGAGTGAGAGGGGAAAGGAGGGAGAAAGTGAGGGAGAGAAACATCTACGTGCAAGAGTAACATCAATTGGTTGCCTCTCACAAGCTCCTGACATGCAACCAAAGCATGTGCCCTGACTGAAAAGCGAACACAATTCACATGCCAGCACTCATTCCACTGAGCCACACCAGTCAGGGCCATCTTAGACTTTTTTTTTTTTTTTTTTTTTTTTTTAAGGAAAACAGGTCTTTATTTACAATATTCCAACCTGGGCAGGGCAGTGAGCACTTTAGCTCAGAGCCCTGTTCTGCCATGGGACCGAGCACTTTCCTTGCTCCCCAAAAGGCTCTAAGCCAAAAACATGCCCAGAAGTTCCCCATCCCTTATCTGTCAGCTGTCTCCTTCAGGATCTGGGGTACGATGTCATCAGCCTCCGTATAACAGTCCAGGAAAACATGTGCCGCATTGCACTGGATCATGCATGGTTCTCTCTCTGCCCTTTCAAAGCCGCATGGATCTCTCTTTCCTTCTAAAACCTCATGGTGCTCTCCTGCCTCCTTACATACTGCATGGAACTCTCTTTCTTTCTCAAAGCTGCATGACTCTCTTTCTACCTCTTGCAAACTCCTTAGTTATTGTTAAGTGTATAGTTCATAATGTTAATTATATTCACAATGTTGTGCAAACATCACCATCACCCATTACCAAAATTTTTAATTTTGCAAATCTCAAACTCTGTACCCAGTAAAAAACTCCACTTTACCCTCTTCCCTCAACTCCCAGCAACCACTATGCTACCTTCTGTTTGTATGAGTTTGAATTCTTTAGGTACCTCATAAAAGTGGAGTCATACAGTGTTTCTCTTTCTGTGACTGGCTGATCTCATTTAGTATAATCTCCTGCAAGTTCATCCATATTGTAACATATGTCAGAATTTCCTCCTTCTTTAAGACTGAATAATATTCTGCTTAACCATTCATCTGTTGATGGACACTTAAGTTGCTTCTACTTTTTGGTTATTGTAAATAATACTGCTGTGAATATGAGTATACAAATATCTCTCAGGGATCCTTCTTTTGATTACTTTTGTTATATATCCAGAATGATATTGTTGAATCATATGATAATTCTATTTTTAATTTTTTGAGGAACTGCCTGTTTGCTGTAGAGGCTGCACTATTTTACATTCTCACTTGTAGAGTGCAAAGATTTCAATTTCTCCATGCCCTTGACATTTGTTTTCTGTTTTCGTTTTGTTCTGATAAAGTCATCCAAATGGATATGATATGCTATCTCATTGTGGGGTTTTTTTTGGTTTTTGTTTATTTTATTTTATTTGTTATATATATTCTAGAGCAGTGGTCCCCAACCTTTTTGGCACCTGAGACCAGTTTCGTGGAAGACAATTTTTCCATGGATGGGATTGTGAGGATGGATAGTTTTGGGATGATTTAAGTTCATTACATTCAAGCTCACCTCCTGCTGTGTGGCCCGGTTCCTAACAGGACTGGTATTGGTCTGCAACCCAGAGGCTGGGGATCCCTGTCCTAGAGAGAGAGGAAGGAAGAGAGGGAAAGAGAGAAACATTGATGTGAGAGAAACATCGATCAGTTGCACTCTAACCAGGACCGACTAGGAACTGAGCCCACAACCTTTCTGTGTAGGGGGTGATGCTCCAACCAACTGATCTACACTTGCCAGGGCTCAATGTAGTTTTGATTTGCATTTTCCTGATGATTAGTGATGTACAGCATTTTTTATTTGCTTGTTGCTATTTGTATATCTTCTTTAGAGGAATGTATATTCAAGTCCTTTGCTTGTTTTCAAAATTAATTTGGTTTTTTATTGAGTTGTAGGAGTTATTTATGTGTTCTGGACAGTAACCCCGTATCAGATATATGACTTGCAAATATTTTCTCCGATTCCATAGTTTGCCTTTTCATTCTGTTGACTATGTCCTCTGACTTTGTTAAGTGTATGAAACTTGAGCTGCAATTCTTCCTCTCATCTTTGGCCCACAGAAGAAGCATAAGGACCTTAACTTTTCTCCCCTAATAAGTGATATTCCTGTCCTGATGCTTCTTTGATGAGTCATATCTCAGAATAGAATTCTAAGTTCTTACAGCTAGAATAGATTTTAGAGGTCTCATATAATGGGCAAACGGGGGCCCATTGTTAGCCACAGAGCTATCCAGAGCTCTTTCTATTTCACCAGCATTGTGATTCAACTCTACAAGCCTACTGGTTATTTTTTATTATTTTGACTATCATTAGCAAACTAGTAAAGATAAACAAAATACATAGATTTTGAGTTTAATACTAATCTGTATATATTTAGGCATTGTTGATATCTTGGGTTAGCTCTCTACCTCGGAACTCAGCAGCTTCTTATCCTAGAGGGAGTGATGTCAGAGATAAGGGTGGATGCCCATTTGAGGTGGCACCTGATACTTTCCCTTCCAATGAGGTTGGAGAATGTCTTTTATTTGATGTCCTTCCCAGTAAACAAAATCCCCAGGTGTAGTAGATGATCTTTAAAGTCTTTGTCTATTGGAAGTAGTTACCAATTTGGCATTTATTGAAGTGACTCTATCAAACCTTGGCAATAGCGTAAGATAGCTTCTTTCAATCATGTCAGCTCATAAATTTCTTTATCTAAGTTCACTTAAATGCACTGTGATGCATGAAGGCACGCAAAAACCAAAAATGGGGAGCCAGGGATCAGGGAACAACCAAGCAGTCATCTTGCGTTTTCCATATTCCTGATTATTTGTTTAATTTACAAACATTGTTTACCTACAAATATACCCTAGAAATTTTTCATCACTTATTTTACAGTGCTTAAAAAACACTGTAAAACCTGGCTGGTGTTACTCAATGGATTGAATGCTGGCCTGCAAACCAAAAGGTCACTGGTTTGACTCCTTGTCAGGGCACATGCCTGGGTTGTGGGCCAGGTCCCTTGTTAAGCCATGTGAGAGGCAACTGATCAATGCTTCTCTTGCATATTGATGTTTCTCTCCCTCTTTCTCCCTCCATTCCCCTCTTTCTAAAATAAATAAGTAAAATCTTTAAAAAGAAATCTTTTGAAGTGGTTCAGAGGCTTTTCCAGGAACACCATGCAGTTATTCTTGCATATGTTGATATTTAATACTTAAAACCTAAGTTTCTAATGAACACTAAGAAGCAATCAATTAGCATTATTTAGCTTAGACATTTTATAACCTCTAGAAACATTTTCCATAGACTTAAAAGTCAGTTATTAACATGGATTTATTTTTGCAAAATAAAGACATGTCCATCTTACTTAAACCAACAAAGTTAAAGTAGCTTATTTACTAAGGATTAATCTTAGATTATGTGGACTTGAAAAGTATTTGAGTTAGTTTCTAAATTTCTGAGAATTTTATTTTATTTTTTTAAGATTTAAATTTATTTTTTATTTTTAGAGAGAGGGGAAGGAAGGGAGAAAGAGAGGGAGAGAAACATCAAGTGTGGTTGCCTCTTGTGCACCCCAAACTGGGGACCTGACCTGCAACCCAGGCATGTGCCCTGACTGGGAATCGAAGCAGCAGCCCTTTGGTTTGCTGGCCAGTGCTCAATCCGCTGAGCCACACCAGCCAGGGTTAAGTTTCTAAGAATTTAAAAGTACCCAATCTTTCCCTGGCTGGTGTGGCTCAGTGGATTGAGCACCAGCCTGTGAACCAAAGGGTTGCTGGTTTGATTCCTTGTCAGGGCACATGCCTGGTCCTTGGTTAGGGGCGTGCAAGAGGCAACCACACAATGATGTTTCTCTCCCTCTCTCCTTCTCTTCCCCTCTCTCTAAAAGTAAATAAATAAAATCTTTAAAATAAAATAAAATACCCAATCTTTACAAGTGCTTGACATTAATTTTAACAATACCATCCAGAGGTAGAAAATTATCTCACATTTACAATGTACATATATAGATATACACAGACAGACAGAGCACAGTTGGATCCAATTTTTGTTTTGGAGGAATCTACATTTAATATTTGTCATTGAAAAGTCAAGTTCCAAATAACTTTCCCCTTTTAAAACAAGAACAACCATTTTTACTATCTCAAAGAATTGGCTTGACACTTAAATGATATCATAGGTTGATCTATCTATTTAAATCCTCTTTCTGAAGCTTCAAGAGACCAATTAAATATGGTTTTCATTTATTCTGCTTAATCTAATAGTCAGCTTTTCCTAATTGTGCACACAAAAATTAAAAGTAAAAAGGATACTCATCTTGGCCATCTTAATATTAATGGGAGGCTTATTGTTGTTTTAGGGCCAGAGACCCCATGTTGCCCACCCTGAAACCTACCACCTGTGCCAGGACTTGACAAACAGGCTATGGTCAGTGGTCACTGTGTTTTTGGAACCGTGGCCTGCAGTCTCACAGGACCTGAGCCAACACCTGTGCTGAAACAAAGAAGGTATACATCACCGGACATGTACCTGACAATGAAGTTGCCTGTTGTCAGAGGCAACTGAAGCATAGCGCCAGCATCCTGCTGAGACCTAGTTTCCTCCCCACTTGAGCATTTCCCAGGAGCAAGGATCATAAATCTCCTGGACTTCCTGTTCCCACAGCAACCATCCCTAACCAGAGGGCACTGTTATTTCACCTACATCCTGGACTCTGGAGCTGACCCACAGGGTGACTCACTCCCCTGGGGGTCTGCTCCATGTCCTTAAAAACTCCCTACCCCTTCCCTTGCTGTTTTTGTCTGCTTGGACTCAGCCTGCCTGCTTGAACATCCTTCAACGAAGGCTTTGTACTGGTCCATCCAACTCCGCCCTTCTTCTGGGCACAAACCTAACAGTTGTGGGTCTCTTCAGCCTGGGAGGCATGATTACTCATGTTAATTTTGAGATCTGTAGAGTCTGAACAAACTTCTAGGGAACAGCAGCCTTTACACCTATGTCTCTAGGTAAGCCAATGTGGTAGGTATTCCTATAGGCTGCTTTATACCCTAGAGGAAAATTCTTCCTCAGGTAACTCCACAGATTCTTAGTCACCTAAGAATATCTGATCAAGGGCCAGGGAGAGTTTACCAGATGCTGAGGTGCTTTCCAAGGCATGGGCCCCACTCTCGGGCTGCTCCCATTCCTGGGCACCCTGTCCTACACCCAGGGACTTCTCCAAACTAGGTTGTGCTACCGCAGTGGACGACTTCCAATGCCCATCCCCACCTCTCCAGATTTGGGGGTCTGAACAACTATCATCACCACACTGGCTAGTTGGGTTGGGGAAGAAAGTGTCCTCTTTGTTTTGGAGCTAAAGAGAGTTCAGTCTGTCATTTAACCAGTGAAGATTTTGTTCAGACTCTCAGTAAGCAACCCAATCTAAAAAGCTGAAATTTAAAGCAGCAATCCATTTGTTTTTCTTTTGGTGGTTTATGTCAACCCTTATACACTTCTAGAATTTTTTTAAAAAGAGCTCAGATAAAGTCATGGCCTGCTACTTAAAGCAAGGAGTTCCAGAATTCCAAAAGAAACTCCCCCACTTTCACCCTATGTGAAGTGAGGAGCTGGTAGTGTGCGATGGGCTCTTGCTGGTACCTAGCACCAGGTCACAGTCCACAAGGCAGTCCTGGGTGGGCTTCTTCAAAATCCTGCCAACAACACCAAGTAAATGCCAATGTAAGAAATATACAAAACTGTAGGGAGTTTTTATAAGAATTTATTTGAGCTAAACTGATGACATACATCACTGGAAAGCGGGAGAGCAAGTTGTCAAATGCTCCTCTGCTCTTTTTTTAATGAACTCCTCAGGAAACAACCAATTACAGGAAAAGATAATCAAACTCTTAAGAGGGAATTTTCTTCTGCTGAAGCTTTACTATGGGGAAATTTGCATGTGTTTTTTTATACGCAATCTACTTACATATTGAAAAAGCTTTTCACATTCTAAAAGCAATTACTCGTGTTCTGGGGTGGGTAGACTGGGAGCTGACTTAGGACCAAGATAAGGAGTGGAGAAGTCTAACTTGTAGAATTTCCAAGGAATCAACTCTAAACTTGTGGAGAGGATAACTTTTTTCTTTTTTAATTTTTTAAATCTATCCAGCCTCCCTCCTCTTCTGATAAAATCACTCTGATTTTCTTTAGGGTACCACTCTTCTTCCACATTTTCAGGAGTAGGCATAGCACCCAGTTGACAAACATTAGCACGTTTCATCTTCTGGCCGCAGGGACTGGTGAGGGGAGAGGAGAGGCATTTGACTCTAGGTCGCACCAAGGAGATGCATGTTTACAATGTACGTAGATAGACATACACAGACAGACTTTTGCTGGTTTATTTTGAAAGGGGCCCTCTTTCCCCTGGGATTGCTAAACTAGTAGGATATTGTCCTAGAGCTGCCAGTAGCCATCCTAGATGCCACCTGGGAAGAATCTGCCAGATAATGGAGCCACACAAAGGTGGGCAGAACTGAGAGCTGAAGATGCAGAATTTTGAAAGCACTGTTTGAACACCTGGATCCAGTCTTGTCTTAAATCAGGCATTTTAGGTATATAAGCCAATAAATTCCCCTTCTTGCTTAAGCCAGTTATTATCATTAATAATTAAAAGAATCCAAATTATTCCAGATAGTTCCAGGTAGTACTTTAAAATATTTATGCAAATGATCTGGAGGAGGGTATGAAAGTAATGGGCAAATAGTGAGACTGATAATGAATTAATTTTGATAATAAAAAGTCAAACCAATGGAAATAATTCTGGAGGGAAATTGCGTGAGACTGTGTTAGCAATAAGAAAAGTGACTTGCCCTGACCAGTGTGGCTCAGTTGGTTGGGCATCATTCTGCAAAGCAAAAGGTTGCTGTTTCATCCCTGATCACGGCACATGCCTGGGTTGTGGGTTCCGTCCCCGGTCAGGGTGCATAGGTGAAGCATCAGACGGATGTTTCTCTCTCACATTGATTTTTCTTTCCCTCTCTTTCTTCCTCCCTTCCCTCTCTCTAAAAATAAATAATAAAATCTTTTTAAAAAGAACTATTGTGCCAAGAGGGGTAGGGAAAGTAGAAGTTATGGGGGATAAATGGTGATGGAATGAGACTTGACTTGGGGTGGTGAATACATAGTAGATACAATATACAGATGATGTATTATAGAATTTTATACCTGGACCTATGTAATTTTATTAACCAATGTCACCCCAATAAATTCAATAAAAAAGAAAAAAAAAAAGAACTATCATGCCAAGATGCCTCTGTTGCCACATATTGGAAAAGTATAATAGAAAAAAAAGAAATCCAACTAACAGTTAACATAATTCCTTCCACCCTGTGTAGAACGGCAGATTTATTCTGTTTGACTTTCAGGATCCACTCTCCACCATCGTCCTCCCTGCTCTCTACTCAGGGCAGCTGACACACAGTGACTACGTCAACAGTTCCTCTGTTGTTTGGCTTCTAGGTGGGATTTCTAACAGGGAGCCCTGACAAGAGATTAGAGGCATCGAGGAAAGAGCAGTTAGGATATTTATTCTTCCAGCTGTCTTCTTTCAAGGTTTCTTCATGGTGGCTGCTTCTGTATATTAAAGGCCCTCCCTCTCTGTGTCACCTTCTGGGTTCTGATTATCATTGCCTCCTCTCAACCTAGGGACAGTAACAGCCCTTTATGACAAATCCTGGGTTCCTGCACTTTTATGACCACATCTTTGTACTAATCCCTGTATTAAACCCTCCTCAAATTGCCTAATTTGTGTGTGCCAAGTCTTTGCTTCTGGGATTCTATCTGATACACATAGCACAAACATGGAAAATTACATTTGGTTGTGGTCACTGACCCTCAAAAATATATAAACAAAGTAGGAAAAGTCTATAGGAAGGAAACAGAAGTGATCAAAGGGTCAGGAGTGAGAGAGCAGTCATGTGAGGACAAATCACAATCTGATGCCTAAGCATAAAATTTGTAATTGAATAATTTATAGATCAGATTACAAAATAGAATAGTAGTATTGGAAGCACATCTTGAATTTAGAGATATACCTTAAACAATAATATGAAGTATTACTTCATGCAGAGGATTGTACGCTTTTGAAACTCGTTACCCAAAGTAGTACAATTTGAGAGTAAAAGTCAGTTTAAAAAGTGCTTAGAATACAGAAATCAAGAATTTTGAGGTTAATATTGAGATGCGAGAGATGGAAATGGGGAACTGATCAGGAAACTCTTGTCTTTAATAATGAAATAAAATGTGAACATAAATAAAACTTAGAGTTAACTTTTTATTTTCCACTTTGGTTGACTCTTCTGAAGACAAATACCTTGGATAGTACTTTTACCTTTTTTTTTTTAGATCCTGAACTACTAACTACTACTCTCTCAGGAATTCTTGACCCAAGGGGTCCATGGATAAAATTCGATTTCAATATAGTTTATTTCCTTTATAATCCTATGTATTTTCTTTATTTAAAAACATGATGCTGAGGAGGCCATAGGCTTTTCCAGACTAGCAGAAGAGTGTGCGATATAAGGAAGGTTAAAATTCTTGGGCACCAAGTCAGCCATCTGGGCTGCCCAGGCTGCAGCAGAGAAAGGCATTGTCTTGCTTCACAACTGTGATTACCAGGATCCTGATTACCAGGGCACTTCCCTTGGAGTGGCAGAGAAACCCTCCTCACTTTGGTCTGAATGCAGAGGGCATAGAGGTTAGAGCTGTAGCAGAAACTAGTAAGGAATCAGAAGTTAAAGGTCTTGGTTAGGCAGGATGAAGCTGGGATGATAGGAACGATCTTCCTCAAAGAACAGCAGCAGTCACATCCTTTCCTTGGTTGCTGCTAAACAAAGACTCCTCGGCTCCATTTCCTGATCTCATCCTGCCACACCTGACATGCTTTTAGACCATCAGACCAAAGCTTGGGCTTCTTAATCCTTGTTCTAATCTTTGGAAGATACACAGCTCTGAGCCAGTTAATTCAGCCAGTCATTGCTTTGTTCTCAACTAGTAACCTTTCCATGACCTAGGCTGATAATCCTGAGGCTTTGGATCCCTCATTCAAAGGTGCTCCTGGCCACATGACTTAGGGACCAAAGCCTCTTCTGAGCTAAGAACCACACCATATAGTTGTCCTGGATCACTGCAGGGGAGCCCTGAACAGAGGAGGAGGATTGGAGGCTGAAATCTAGCCTTTGTCTTACCTGTGGGCTGTGTCTGGCTAGAGGGACATCCCTTCTAACTTACACAAAGACACAGCAGAAGCCCTGGACCAGAGCTACTGGTGGTACTGCCTACCTAGTAACAAATCCTTCCACAGATATTCCAGTGTGCAGTTTAATTTTCATAGAATCATGGTCTCAGGATTGAGGGGTTCTAAAGTTCTGAATAGTTACTTAATTTATACCCAACCCCCAAATAGCATGTCCAAATCCCTTCTGAATAAAGCATGGTATTTTGGGCACCTCCATCTTCATCCTCCCTCTATACATTTAGGTTCTTACATTATGCCTGCAGCAACCTCAGTCTCTTACTCTTCTGACTTATTGCTTGCAATATCTTCATGGATTATCCAATAAATAAACTATCTTTAACCTTTTATATAATTCATAATGGATATCACTGTTAAACACAGTCAAAAGAAAATAAAACTGACAACTGCTTATACTGACACATTTTTAAAAATTGTTTTCAACTAAAACTTGGGGGGGGGATTGAATCAGAAAATTTGGACTCCATAGAAATAATAGCCATAAAAAAAAAATCCATGGTGGGTGTATCAGCTAAGGCATTTTCAGCTTCACGGAACAGAAAGCTCAGCTAAACTGCCTAAAAAAGGACTGGGAGGAGACTTAATGTTTCATGTCACTGTAAAGTGCATAAATAGCTCTTTCAGATGTAGCGTGATCACAGCTTCAGTTCAGTTTCCATGGAGCCCTCTAGGTCTCTGGGCAGTGGCTTAGCTCTCAGCCAGGCTTCCCTCGTGACAACAAAATGGTTGTCATGCTTCCAAGCTTCACATCTTCATACCACTCTAGTTAAATGAAGAGAAGGGAAATGTTTGCCCAGAAGACCAGAAGTCTTTTTCAATCTCTTTGGTCTGAATCAAGTCATGTCCTACTCCCTGCGATAACAACAGTTTACTACAGATAGAATTTTTCTTCTGATGAGCTGAGGCCTGAACCACGGCCCCTGCTTTAGCCAGGAGTGGAGTTGGCTTTCCTTAAAGCCCCTGGATTGCCCTGTGGAAAGATTGTTATTGGATAAAAGTTGTGGTAGTCACCAGGAATAAGGAAATGGATATTGGTGGTGGGAGAGGGACAACCGCAATGTCTCCCAACATCGCAAAAACTTTAGTAAAATTTGCTATCTATCTGATGCAGATAAAGAAACCTTTAAGCAATGAGACAAAAGTTAATTTAAAATGTAAGTGAAAAATAATTGATCTTAGTAAAAAAAATTGATTTGAGAATATTAAAATGGATAAAAATGGAAATGTTTCAAGTGTGTGTCATAGAAAGACGATGAAGGAATTAAATTGATTTAGTGGTGTTTGTTCTAGAAAACACATTCCTGATAAAAATGAATCAATGTTGCCCTCTCCGGGTAGCTCAGTTGGTAAGAACATTGGGCCCGCTACACCAAGGTTGCAGGTTCAATCCCCAGTCAGGGCACTTATGGGAAGCAACCAATGGTTGTGTGGATGGGTGGAACAACAAAATCTCTCCCTCTCTCTCTCTCTCAAGTCAATAAATAAAAAAATCTTTTTTAAATGAATCAATGTTGATGTAATTCATTTGAAATGTTTGTACTGAAATCCTCCTTAAGGATGAAATAGCAGGGATACAAATGTTCTCTGTCCTCCTACACTGACTCCTAGTGACCACTGCCCCTCTGAGGCGCCCACCAGCCGCCTCAATAATCTGTTTTGATTCTAGGACTCACAATAAATACAATGGCCTGTGGTGTGTAGAATTGAATTTCCTGACTATTTTAAAAATTGTAATAAGTACCTGCCTCCAGAAGTGTGTCCTTCAGACAATGCCTCAAGGCTGATTCATTTGCACATCTCCCCACACTCTGGAAAAATACTTTGTTCTGATCAGATTCCTGGAATTTATACAGAGACCCTGTGGTTGCCTCTTGTAATATTTTCTCCCACCTTGGGTTAACTTTTCCTCTGGGTGTTTCTGTTCTAAGAACATTCCCTTTGACAGAGAAAACAGAAGCAAGATACAAACTGAGGAGTTCTGCTTTCTCTTTGTCACCCACCAACATGACAACATTGACCACAAAGATTGTATCCCTTTTTTGCTTCAAATATTACTTTATGAAGGTCTTTATGGCCCTAAATTCATGGGAGGCTTTCACTTTCTCAAAAGTACATTAGACATCTATTCCATCATCAGTGGTTATGTATCCCTCTGTCCATCTTAGTCTTACTTTTTCTTATTTTCAAATAAAGAAACATTTATGTAACTTTATGATTTTTTAAAGTCCTTCCCCTTTTTCACTGACTTAAGATTTCATAGGTAAGGTGAACATTCTTAAGAGTTATTCGATTCTTGAGTATTTTTCTGAAGTCTCAAGCTATGATTTTAATATTCTTTTAATTGTTAAAATCTAGGGAATGCATCTAACCATGCTCTACTATTGCTTTCACTGTCACAAACTTCAAGAAAATACAGTTGCTTTCTCCCAAGGTTCCTGCCACTTCCACTCTGCCAACCAATTTCTCCTTTTGGCCAAATTTAGATTCAGAGTGGCAGTTCCCCTTATTACTTCCTCTGCTCTCTGGAAGATAAAATTGTCAGCAAGCAATACTAATAGCTAAGGTCTTTTGAGTTCTTGTTGTGTGAAAGGCACCCTTGCTATGAGGAAGCTGAGGCCCGGAGAAGCTAAGTATCTTGCTCAAGTTCATCCATCTGGAAGGTTGTGGAGCACAGGCATCGAAGCCAGAGACTGACTCCAGAGCCAAGTTCTCTCTCCAGTTAAAAGACCTTGTTGTACGAAATGGTGGCTACCAAAGGGAAAGAAGGGCGGGGGGCGGGGGGTGATGGATGAAGAGGGTAAAGGGGGTCAAATATACAGTGACAGAGTGACAGAAGGAGTCTAGGCTTCAGTGGTGAACACTCAATAGAGTATACATATGTAGTATTATAAAGTTGTACACCTGAAATTTATATAATGCTATTAGCCAATGTTATCCCAATAAATTTATTTATTTTAAAAAAGAGCTTGTTTGGTTTGAGCTGGATAGACTTCCATCAGGCCTGAGGATGTCAAGATCTTCCTGCAACATCTCCAGCCTCAGGCCCACTTTTGGGATGTGGGGCGGCTTGTGGTGTATTTCCTGCATCGGGTTGTGGGAGCTGTGGTAATCCCACTGTAACATCCTTTCTGGATCTCTCCTCTCCTTCCATCCTCAGCTTTCGAACTTCATGACCTACACCCTCTCCACTCCTAAGGGTTTCCGTCGTTACCTTCTGGGATGTCCTCATCCCCCCCCATGACAAGTCACATAAATAAGCTTTTCTGCCCTGACTGCTGTGGCTCAATGGATTGAGCACCAGTCTGCAAACCAAAGTGTTGCTGGTTTGATTCCCAGTCAGGGAACAGACCTGGGTTGCAGGCCAGGGTCCCAGTTGGGGGCATGTAAGAGGCAACCACATATTGATGTTTCTTTCCCTCTCTTTCTTCCTCCCTTCCCCCTCTCTCTAAAAATAAATAAATAAAATCTTTTTTAAAAAATGAAGCTTTTCTTTAACACCTTTGCTTCCTCCTGCCCATGAACCATCTTGCACTCATTATATATATGGCTGGCAGAAAAATAATGATGGCACACCTCTGGAGGTCACTTGAGGTTAGTGATGAGTTCCCAAGTAGAATGGTTATTCCTTGTGGATCTTCCTGGAAGCAGTTCTGCTCTCTCTCTTTTTTCCCCTAAAGTTAGATAAGTTCTGGGAATGTCACTTTTTTTTTTAAGTTCTCTTGTTTTAGTTAAATTGCGGATTTCCTTTCCATAGTCATTGGGAGTACATGTGACTTGATTTCAAGTAAAAAAATCCCAATCATCAAAATGAAAGCAGCTAGCACTCATTGAGCTCTTAATATGTGTCAGGCCCTATTCTAAGGGCTTACACTGTTAACTTATTTAACTTTCTCAGAATAATTCTATGAAATATGAGCTATTATAATCAACATTTTACAAATGAGGAAACTGCAGCACAGAGAGGCCACACAACTACTGAGCAGTTCATTTCTCCTGGTAATTATTCAGTTAGCACCTAAATCAGAACAAAACCTAAATGCGTCTGTTTTTTTTACAAACTTCCTGTAATATTTTCAAATAATCCAGATGATTGAAGGGATCCTAAGATTGATAGAATTATCATATCACTGAAATGATTTTAAATTCAGTATTACATTTAACTATAAACCGCTATAAGCTTAGAAAGTATTATTTTGTTGTCGATAATTCCAATTATAATATTTGTTATTTAATTACATAGAATTGTGATTTCAGAATGGTTTAAACAGTAATTATAACCCAAACTGCAAGTATTTCTATCACATAATCATACGTGAATTCTCTCAATTCTTGTTTTTAAGTTTGGTTGACTGAGATTATCTCACCTATAAAAACGTATTGTTTATTAATATTCCCACTGTTATTTTTGACTAATATTTTAATTCTTCCTATATTATTACCAAGGTTTCTGGTTTTATTTAACTTCTGTTCTTTCAAATGTTTCCATGCCTAATCTGACCTAAAATATTCCCACAAAGAAACATTTCAGAATATCAGGCCCTACTACCACTGAAAGAATTCTCACTCTATCACTTATCACTCAGTTTTCTCTAGTATAGTGGACTGTAATTTTTGAGTTGTAACAACTGAATTTCAGTCCTAGTTTCCCTGGGAGTCCAGCAGCTTTGCTCATAGCTACAGCAGGTTTTACAAGACTTCTTGCTGTCATTACTTTCTACTAATTCCAGAAAAACCTTATTTTACTTTTCCAAGTCCCAATAGCTCCTTTCTTTCTCTGCTTTTTCTTCTCCCATCATCTTTTCAACTTCAAGAGGTTTTTTTCATATTTTTCTTTTTCCTATTTGGAGAATGAGTCAGAGTCTTTAACTGCAAGCAACAGCAAATGATTCTGGCTCATTTGAGCAGGTAAGGAAAGAAATTCTTCCAAGGACAGTAGGTAGATGTCAGTCTGAAGGCTGGCGATCCAGGTGAATGAATGGGCAGAAGCGTGGGGAGGTGGGCAACTGTAACCACAGCCATGGTCACACCATGGGGACAGCCTGATTGGAAGGCTGCGTCACTGTGGCTGCTGAGCACTGTCCCTGGCACTGCTGCCACCACTGAGCCAGACATCAGAGGCTGCTGCTGCCACTTCTGGAGCTGTCTGCTTCTTTATATCACTTGCTGCAGACCCATGATTCTTTGCACAGATTCAGATGCTTCAGGCTGGATCATGTATTCATCTCCTAATTTCCAAGGGATAGAGCTCTGTTTCCCACCAAGATTATGCAAGAGAAGGCTCCCCAAAACAGTAAGAGGGTTTGAATGCTGAACACCCTTCAAAAACAACCCAGAAAATATTGGCTATTATAGACCCAAGCGCTAGGTACATAATTCTCTTGTCCCCAGACAGATGGAACAATTTCTGCTTTCAAAGTCATGAGTGTCTTTTTCTTTTTAATAAGTAATACCAGCTGCCTGACGTTTTTGGATATAATAATATGTAATTGATATACAAAAATAATTTATATATTTAAATTATGTTTATGTTTTATATTTACTATATTCATACTTATTATCTCCATATTATTATGTTATAATAATATACTGTATGATAATGTAATAATTGAATATAGTTTTAATTTATATTAATGATTTTCTTAGCAACCATCCCCAACATAGAATTAAGGATACTTATATTTTAACTAAGAAACCTATAACTTAAAAATCTTTTATTTTCATTTATTGATTTTAGGGAGAGAGAGGAAATGGGCAGGGAGAGAGAGAGACATTGATTTGTTGTTCCATTTATTTATGCATTCATTTGTTGATGAAACTAACAACCGTGGCATATCAGGACAATGCTCTAACCAACTGAGCTATGTGGCCAGGGCCTCAAAATCTTCAAAACACTTTAAAAAATTTTTTAAAGTGTTAAAGGGAGAGTTCAACAGCAGTGAAATATTTTTACTTCGAAAAGCTAAATATATACATGACACTTAATAGCTACAAACAGCAACTACACCAATTCAGTGGTAAAAATTGTGTGTCATTCTGGTACTTAGTATCATGTTTTCAAGCATTAGGACCTTGGTAGTTGTTCTAATATTCCATCTACTCTAGATTGCAGTAGTTAGGAAATGAGATGTTTTACATAAATGTATTTTCCAGAGAGTATCAATTTAAGCAATAACTTTTTCATTCTGACTTCTAAAATACACTTAAACAAATTATATACTTCCCTTTCTTACATAAAAAACTGAATCTACAGATTCTGTTTTTTTCCCCCTAGTTTTATTTTATTTTTATATAGAAACTTCGTTGAGATATAACTCACATTAGCAAATACATACTAAGTATATGATTCAATGTCTTTTGAAAAGCATATTCACAGACCTGTGCAAGCAGCACCATAATCAATTTTAGAACATTTTCATTACTTCAAAAGGAAACTCCACATCCTTAAAAAAAATATTTTTTAAAGATTTTATAAAGATTTCATTTATTTATTTTTAGAGAGAGAAGAAGGGAGGGAGAAATAGAGGGAGAGAAACATCAATGTGTGGTTGCCTCTGGCCCACCCCCAACAGGGCACCTGGCCCAAAACTCAGGCACATGCCCTGACTGGGAATTGAACCAGTGACTTTTCAGTTTGCAGAACAATGTCCAACCCACTGAGCCACATCAGTCAGGGCAAAACTCCATACCTTTTAGCAGTCTCTCCCCAACTTCCCCCAAACCTCTAGATCTAGGTAACCACTAATTTTTTGTTTCTACTGACTTGTCTCTTCTAGATTTTTCATATAAATAGGATCATATAATATTGGCCCATTGTCGTTGATTTCTTTCACTTAAAATAATGTTTTCAAGGTTTCATCCTGTTGTAATATGTATCATTACTTCATTATTTTTATGGCTGAATAACAGTCCATTGTATGTATTTTGTTTATCCATTCATTCATAAATGGATATTTCAGTTGTTCCCACTTTTTGGCTATCATGAATAATGCTGCTATGAACATTCGTGTACAGGTTTTTTTGTGGATATATGTTTTTCTTTCTTTGGGGTACCTAGGGATGGAATGTCTGGGTCATATGATACCTCCATATTTAACCTTTTGAGAAACTTCCAAATTGTTTTCCAAAGTTTCTGCACCATTTGAGATTCCTACAATGGCATATTAGTACTTGTTATCTGTCTTTTTTTATTGTAGCTGTCCTGTGGGTATGAAGTGGTATCTCACTGTCGTTTGATTTGCATTTCCTGAATGACAAGTTATGTTGAGTATCTTTCCATGTTTATATCTTCTGGAGAAATGTGTATTCACATCCTTTGCCCATTTTTGATTGGATTATTTGTCTTTTTATTGTTGAGTTGTAGGAATTCTTTATACAAGTTAGTCAATTCTTGATGACTGAGAGCCTTCTTATGAGCATCAGTGACTGACGTTCACTGCGCTACAGTGGAGAGCTCATGGGTTATAGACCATGCTGGTCTTTCTGCCCTAAATTAAAAGGCAACACGATGCTGTCAGGAAGAACTAAAAAAATAAAAAATAATTTTAAAAAAGTTGTAAGACCCTGTCCTCGTATATTTATGTATATGTATATTTTCTTATTTTCTCTGCTATCATCCCTTGTCCTCACAGCTCTAAATATTTATTATTACTCTAGATAGAGGTGGAAGGTCACTCAGCTTATCTCACAAATGAGGTGCTTGGGCACTGAGACAGCTTTCAGATGTGTTTTGGGTAATTATAGTTGACAGGAATCTGATTTCTGAAAGAATTAGATGGCTTTTTACATAACTAGAGATAATAAGTTGAATAAGATGGGATTAATTGGGGCAGTTTTGGGAGGTGAGTTTTCAGTGAAATCCTTAAGTGGGTAGTGACAGTAACCTGGCAGAAAGGAGATTCTCGTAGGTGGGAATTTGCAAGATGTGCACGGAAAATGCACCATTGGTCCAACTAATCCTGGTTACTGTGGTTAGAAGCAATGAAGAAAGAGTCTCCTCCAGAGTGGTGAAAGGTCTAAATTCAGCTTTTGAACTCACTGCTAAGCTGCTAATAATTAGTTGAGATAGGTCAGTCTTTTGGTTTTTTGGTGTGAGAAAAAAAACAAGATCACTCGTCCTTGTTTCCCGCCTTACCAGCCTCCCCCCTCTAACAACCCCACCCTTCCCAGGGCTTGTGGCTAAACTGCCCAACTGCCAATTACAACCCACACTTCCCAGCATGCCTTGCACCACCCAGAAGCCCCAATCCCCACCATTCATTCCACTCCCCAGCTGAAAGTGGCTCCTGCAAATCGCCTTTGAGATTCAGGGCACCCACTGTAGGGCCTCTCACTCCTTGGAGGCCTCTTGCCTCTACCTCCCTTGACTGTGGCTGAACCTGCTACCACTTGACAGCAAAACCACATTTGACAGGAACAGGAAGGAGGTCGGGCCCATTGCCACAGGCCTCTACTAAATCAACAAGGTTGTGCTCATTCTCCACCCACAGCGGGGACTCCTCTTTCCTCCCCTGGTGGCCTCAACCCTGACATGCGGAGCTTCTGGGGGTAGGTGGATATGAAATGAACATAGGAGCTTTTGACCTGTGCTTTGTAGCAGTTTCCACCTTGTCCCACTGCCAAGACCTCTCTGGTCTCAGTCACCAACACTTCCTCCTCCCCGGGCACCCTCTCACTTCTAAGGAAATGCTCCTCATTCTACAGCTGGCCTCCAGGCCTGCAACCTTCCCTGCTGAGGAATCACACCACCACTGTTTTGCTTCTTTCATCTCCCTGAGCAGTCAGAACATTGCCTCAGGCTATGCCTTTCGGCTGCCGTTCTAGAATGTCATAGCTGTTGGGAGACACTGTGGGACAAGCCAGCTTCAAGTCTTGATATGAATCCATAATTCTAAAATCCAAAAAGCTCTGAAACACAAAGGTTGTTTATTTATTTTTTTGGTGCGTTTGCCACAAACTCATTTGGTTACAAAACCTGATTTGAACTGACAGAAGCCTTTTTTGCCCATTTTTTTCTTTTGCCCACTTAATGTGAATACTCAAGTTTGTTGACAAAATATGTTGATTTTGGGGTGTTGGTTCTAGACTTCTTTGGAGGGATTATGTAACATATGGCATATGTAAACCATGAAAAATTGTGATTTTTGAAACACTTTTGACCCTAAAATTTTAGGGTAAGGAATTTTGGACCTGTACTGTAATGCTACACAAAAGAGGGCAGGATAATTAACTATTAGACATCCAAGTGGCAGAATAATATGAAACTAATTAAAATCATGTCCATGAAAATTTAAGGACATTGAAAAACAATTCCAACTTTTATTATAAATTATATATGTAAACTTATAAAAAGAGCATATGGAATCTGATCTCAACTTTATTAAAATATATTACATATGTATAGAAAAAGCTTGAAATGCAATACAGCATAAAGTTAATGGTGAGTTGTCTCTGTACTATGCGTCTGTGATTGATTTTTCCTTTTAAGCCCTTTCAGTGTCTGTGTAATACTTTTATAATGAGGAAAAAAATTTAAGCCAGTAACTGTTGTTACTAAAAATAAGTTGGTATAGACACTTCCTATTGTGTGGCCTTGGGCAAAACACATAATCAATATGAGCCCAATTTTTCTCTTCTGGAAATTGAGTATGTACCTGGACTTTCTCCTCTGGCTGCCTGCTGTCTTATACAACAGTGTGGACCAAGTGTCTCCCACACATTGCCTGCTATTTTACAAGTGGATCTGTGTCAACAACAATGACAAATAGGCCTTTTAGGTCTGTTTTTCCTTCCCCCTTTCACATTGCCTTGACTTCCACCACACAGAGAGTTTGCCAGTTTGTCAAGGCTAACCCCACTTAAGCACTTGATTCCATTTCTACCCATCTCTCCCTGACCTGTTCTACCAAGAAAAATAGGTATATTTATGTGGTACTTCACATTCTACAGAAGATACTCACATATTGATCCTTCCCTTTGTGATCTTGTTTCTTGAAAGCACGGTTGTCTCTCCCTGTGTTTATTTCTATACCCTTGGTCACTAATTAATGAACACCTGGCAACCAGACTCCTGACCCTACCAGTCTACTGAAGTTACTTTTTTTTAAATCATTCATATAGACCACATAAATTTATAAGTGCCCAGTATGCATCAGGCTCTGTTCTAGGCACTGAGATATAGCAGTGGATAAACAAATTTCTTTCTTTTAAGAGCCCACAATTTAGATGGGGAGGCAGACAATTAGCAAGTAAATATACAATAAGATATTGAGCAATGACATGAATGAAAAATATTGTGAAGAAAAAGTAAGTCAAAAGAAAGTAATGGGGGTGTGCACTATTTTAGATGGTGTGGTCAGGAAAGGCCTCTTTAAGGAGGTGACATTTGAGCAGAGGCCTAAAGCAAGTTAGGGAGTGAGCTGTTTGGATATCTGAGGGACAGGTGAGCATTCTTGGCCTAGGAAAGAACTAATAACAAAAGCCCTGAGACAAAAGCCTGCTTGGCTTAAAGGAGGAGTTGCTGCTTAAGTGAGGATTTCATGCATTGAGTGGAGTAAGCAAGAAGGACAGTGGTAGGTATGAAATCAGAGGGAGCAGATCATGGAGGGCCTTGAGCCCATGTAAGGATTTGTGTCTATATTTGTCAATTATGAAAAAAAGATTTCTCAATGGCCAACCATTGACTTTTTCTGAGTTCTTCATTTCTTCGATTGCTCTAGAGCAAGTGACACTTGAATTCATTTAAGAAACCTTTGCTGGGCACCCATAGGTGCTGGACTAGGTATTGCTGGGAACACATATAAATGTGAACAAATCATAGTCCCTCCCTATGAAGATTCACTGCCCCAGAGGAAAGACAGAACTGTCACCTATGAACAATGTTGCACCTTTGGGCAACACTGGACAGAACCATGAACAAAGTCCTAGGGGGACACAAAGAGATGCCATCATCTATTCTACAGTCTCTCCTGCTTGATGTGTCCTTATCTCAATTCATCCTCTTACCTGTCTCTTCAGTCTTCAACCCCACGCCCAGTTTCGCCTCATGAAGATCCACTTTTGATGCCACCTCTTCCAGGAAGCTTTCCTTGAAGTCTCCCATCAGTTGTGCTCTCTTCTTCCCATCACTTTCCCATCCCTTCATTCCTGTTTCTCCATGGCTCCTTCCGTGTTCCCCTGAACTGAACCATGGTTAGTTGTATGTGCCCCTTCCCCTGGATGTCCCACTGCCAGTCACGCCCTGGCACTGGCTGAATACTTCTGTAAGCATCTTGTTATCTTTGCACAATACCAAATCTTTGATCATATGTTGATTACTGTCAGTGTTTACAGAAAAGAAAGAGGCAGTGGCCCCAAAGAATCAGTCACTGGAACTCGTGGCTGAGGGAGGCCATGGGCTCATCCTAGAAGAGCTTTGTGAACTGCCTGGGCCACAGGATTTGGGACCCAGCTCTCTCCCCCAGATGGTTAGAGAGGAGGAGTAAACAGGGCAGGAAGGATCCTTCACCAAGCCATCCTCACTTGCCCTCAGTCTTCACATTCACCCCTCAGCTTTTCCAAGACTGGCATCATGAGGGGTTGAGTAGTACCACTGTAGGTGGTGGCCTTTCCTTTTTTTGTTATTTGAATTTTGGTTCTTAAAAACTACATCCCAAATGAGAGAAATGAAACTACTGAAAACTCTGCCACAACAACCAGCTGACGCAGGGCAAAAGAACAATTCCCTGCTAAGGCCCCAAAGGAAATCCCCTTCCTGTCATGTGCTGAGGCCGGAGAAGTGGGGGGAACCACTAGTTCAGTGCTTGGCTAGGCCCAGCCACCAAGGTGAAGAGCCAGGATGAAAGGACTGCCCTGTCCGTGGCCAGGAGCGGAGAATCCAAGGCAGAGGAGAGGACACCACCAGTAAGAGTGAGAGGACCGACATCTTAGACCTAGAGTGAACTGCCCGTCCCAGAGGTAGATCCTGCCACTCCATTGCTAGTGCAGCAGAAAAAGGTGCCATATACTAAACCTGGCAAGCTCAGGGGAGGCCATGCAGGTGGACTTTACAAACTCATAGGATGGTCTGAACATCCTAAAACTAAAAGCAAGTCATGTTACATCCTAGACCTGGAGCTTCCTTGACAAAGGTCCATCTCTACCTTAAGCGAGCCTGTCTATAGTTCTTTTGCATTTCACATACCTGTGAAATGTCAGAGTAATCCCCTTTTTCCAACCCTCCCTCCCCCGCCAGGATGCAACCTGCACCAGAGCACGGACCACAGGACGCCTCACTGTTATCTTGTTCCCCAAATATCATCTCTACGTGCTGCAAATACTGTTAACTGTCCTCAACCCACTAGTCTAAAAGAAGTACATGTCTCTCCATTTTCCTCTTTATCCAATCTCAGAAATTTGCTCTCTCCCACCCCTTAATCTACCACCAATGGATTTTATGTAACCCTCTTTATGTCTCCTCCTTGATTCTAATGTATAAAATAAACTGTAAAACGCTTAATCTCCAGAGTAATATCTCAATCCGTTCAGATTTTGCTTTCCAGCAGTTGTTGTCTGTTTGACTCAAATAAGCTCATAAAAATTCTCTGCAGAGTTGGACATTTCTTACATAAATATTGGGCACAACAGGCTGTGCTCTCCTCTCACAGACCCATCTAGAGAAAGTAGATGGGTCTCTCGTTTTTCCCTTTGGAGCCTTGCATACTTTGCCCCCACTCCACCACACCCCCACTTGAAATGTCTCCCTTCAGAATCTCTGCTGTAGGTCTCCCACCCCTCAGTCCTGAATAGTGTCTGTTTATCATCTGAAAAAGCAGTGGGAAAGGAGACAGAAGCCCAAGTTCCTTTGATCTCTTTGGGAGACTGAGACCTCCTACCTGTGACAAACTATTATAAAGCTTAATTTTAAAAAACAGCAACAGCAACTCAGAAGGCACTGGGCAGTATAGTTTTGGAGTAATACATGACCCCTTCCCTCAAGACATTTTTAGTGTAGTTGAAGAGACACAACAAAAATCCTAAAAGTTAAGTCACAGTACAAGAGATGTCATGAAGCCAGTGGATGTTGTAGACTCTTGGTACCATGTGTTCAGAGGAAGGGGTAGAGGCCTCATGGAGGTGAGGGAGCCCAAGCCATGCCTTCAGGTGGGGAGGGTTGTGGTAGGCAGAGAAGAGGCCACTCTGAGCAAGGGAACCTTCTTACAGAAGAAATACAAAGTGGGGAGTATTTGTTCTGTGTTTAGGGAAATTGTGAGCAGATAAGACTAGATGAAACCCACTGTGGACCACAATGAAAAGAGCTGGAGCCAAGATCAGGCTGAGTAAGGCACTTGGTTCTCTAGCTGGGAACTGCCCTGCACCTTGAGTTCACCTCAGATTTCCTCAGAGATCCTGGTGTGCTGCTTAACACTAAGCTTGGCTTGAGAAGGGGGTGGGTACAAATTTCCCAATCCGTGGAGCAAGCTCAAAGAAGGAGGCACGCAGTCCCCCAGACTCTCACCATCCTGTGAAGGGATGCCCATGGGTTTTGTTCCAGAGGAAGTGCCCTGGTCTCTTTTGCCTTGTGCAGCATGTTTAGGAGAAGAACCACAGCACCCAACCAAGTTGGAAAATCCTGAACTGTGTGGTCAGGGTTATAGCCTTGTTGGCATGGAAAGTGTTCTTTTTTTAATTGTAAATCAACATTGGTTTTAGCTGCAAGTCTTAGGTACCCCCTGCTGAACCAGCTTGCTGCTAGCTGGTGAGCTAGCTGTTGGTGCGCTGTGCCAACAAACTGGCTTGGCCCCACACATCCATCAAGACCACTGGTTTTCTAAGTTTTCTTTTTTCTTTAAGGGTAGCAGCTGCCTTTCTCAAAAGAAATTCTATGGAGAACCTCAATATACAAAAACATATAAAAGTGGAATTGCTTGGGATAAGGAGGGGATAGAGTAGACAACTTGCTGGATGTTTGGAGCAGGAAGGACTTGCTCCGATTCTTTTAGGATGGACATGCCAAGGATAATAATGCAACACAGATCACAAATCAACGGGCAACAAGAGCTGCGAACCAATCCTCAGCAGACTTTGACCCTCCAGATCTAATGAAAAGGAGCATAACTGGAGCTCGCTTCTCTGACTCTGGTAGTCCGCTTGTCCACATTACGCATTCAGCATGCAGCTGACTCTGTCCATACTTTACCTTCTCCACTAGAGGGTAAGCGCCTTGAGAACAGGAGTTAAGAGATAATGCATCTAAAGCTCTTAGCAGAGTGGCTGGCTCCCCTTGGATGGTGGCTATTATTAATTCTTTTTTTTTTTTTTTTTAATTCTTGGCAAGAGGTAGCAGGAAATTTTGTACACATCAGGTACAAAAATTTATCCAAGCTGTCTGTGATCAATAAGTTTATGGCATTCTGACAGTCCACCACAAAGCAATTTCTATTTCTCTTTTTTTTTTTTTTTTTTTTGATGTGCTGGATGCATAAAAGGAGATTATTAATAAAGACTAGCAGACTGGATGGCTCTTCCCAAGTGGAAAATGTGTCCCACCCATTCCCAGAATCTGCCCCAGCTTGACCCTTGGACATAACCTTGAAGAAGAGTTTTTTGGGTCAGCAGAGCTCGCAGGCAGGAGCCTCCCCAACTCACCACCACTCAAAATCTCTAAGGAGAGAAAGTTGGTGGAGCCTTGGCCAGCATTGCTGCGGGAGGGGGGGGGCATAAAAATAGCGGCCCCCCCCCCCTTCATGACTAAACCAGCAGGTAGTGCTGGGACCATTGTTTCCCCCTCACCACCCACCCACCCGAGGGTGCAGTTCCTTCTCCAACGCGATGCCTGATCTCTGTGAGTGCTGAGTCGTCGCAGAGCAGCTCGCTCTCCATGTGACTTCAGTTTCCGTCAGTTCCTTCCGCAAGTGCAGAAATAATCTGATGCTCCAGAAAGCGGAGGCAGCCCCAGCTCTCGAGGAGGCCGGAGCCCCGGGAGAGGATGCACCCCGAGGAGCCACCTGGGCCTGCGGGAGCCGTGAGTATTTCCTGTGTGGCGGGCAGCAGCCACCCTTCCCGTGGTGGGCGAACTCGCGGCCAGGTTGGGCGGTAGGTCAGCGTCCCTAGCCTAGGCTTGGGACTGTCGGGGAGGTTGTGGCTTGCTGCATTCAAGCTCCACCGCTTTTGTGTCCAGTGCAGGGGCTCCAGTCCCGGGGTAGGCAGAAATAGGTCCCTCTAGGGGCACTCAGAGCTGAACGAAGTGGTGTGGTGTAGTGGAAATAAGGGCTTCAGATTCCTGGTTTGAGGGTTTGATTCCTGGCTTTGTGGGGAGAATTTCTGAGCTTCATTTTCTTCATCTGCAAAATGGGAATAATAATGCTTCCTCGTGGATTGGGTCAATGGATGCAATCAGTGTGCTCCGTGAGCACTCAGCATGCTTGAGGTTTGGATCTTCTTTCTGCCCTACAAGTGCATTGAGAATCACCATGTCATAGATGAAGACACTGATTCTCATCGACAGCCACATATACTTACGGATGTCTTCCATGTGCAGGCCCATTCAAGGTGTTGGGAACGGAGCTGTGAAGATGAGAGGCAAATTCCCTTCTGTACATAATGTTCTTGGGAAATTCACTAGGGTTCTGTTACTTGGACCCACAGCTAGGAAGTGTCAGAGGGAGACTAAATCCCAGGCTTTTCTGATTCCTTGTTCAGTGCTCTTTCGCAGCCCTCACAGCCTCTCCATGTGGGCTGAATTCTGAAGGGCTCAGTACATATCCCTATGCACTCAGGAGCTGACCTAAGTAAGAAGGCACTGACCCGGCTCCATACTCCCCTCAGAATGGGCTGCCAGCTCACTTGGTGCCTGAGAGAAGGTGACCACGTGCCCATCAGTGGCTGGGTCTCAAGGAGGCTGAGGCAAGGTCCTAAAGATGGAGCTCCCGGTTGGGGCTTGTCTCAGGTGATGCCAGGAGAAGCGAAGGGACCCCACTGGAGGTTTCTTCTGTGGTTGGTACAATCTATTAGGGGTTTGGACAGTTGAAATCTTTTGAGTTTATGGAGTTGGTCTTCTGAGATCTCCTATGCTCCCTTCACTCACAGTCTGCGCTGCACAGACTATTTTGGTGGATGTTGATTAGTTGCTGGATTTTATAGCCCTGAGGCTTATTTATTTGCCTCACACACCCCACAGGTTTTTACATGTATATCTGAAAGTTCCTAGAGGGAATTACAGAATCATGGGCCCAGAAAAAAAATGCAGAAAGTTCAACTCCTGCCTTTAGGTTTAAAAAAAAAAAAGAAAGAAAACCCCATTTCACAAAGAGAGTGCTTTCATCTAATGGGTGTCCTCATGGGAACTTCATGAAAACTCATATAAGCCAGATCCCACATAGTGTTTCAACCCATCGCACAGGAGCAGGAGCCTCCCAAACAGACAGCAGGCTCCTGGTGTCTTTGCCGCGGGTACTGCATCCTGGGTCCTGGGTCTGATTTTTCTTTCTCACAGAAGACTAACACCAGTACTGATTATAACCTGTATTCTGGCTGCAGTGTGTATCCACACCACAAGGGGTAAACTAGATTCCTGGATGGACGACTAGATGACCCTCACACCATGCTCAGATCCACATTAGAACCACATAAATTACGGGAGGGGAGGATTTCAACCATGACTGAAAAACATTATCTTTCTCAGGACAAGCTTGTTACATGCTCAGTGACACTGATGTGTCCACATAGTAGTGACAAATATTTTTTGCCTTTAGTAAAATTTCTTTATTCCACTCATTTCCCCACTCTCCCCAAACAACTTCATTATTGAACAAATTGTCATGTCTTAATGTGTGGAAGGCTCTAGACTAGGTTAAGTGAAGATCTCTGAAAGCTCAGAGAGTCAAGGAAATGAAAAAAAAGACATTGATACTTACATCTTATCAAGCCTGGCAAGCAACTTTAAATCTGAGTTTAGGGTCTTTTGGTTGCAAATGACAAAAACCCAATTAGCTTGGCTTCAGAAAAACAACAACAACAACAAAAAACAAACAAACAAACAAAAAACCACAAAGCCCTGGCTGGTGTGGCTCAGGTGGTTGGAGCGTCGTCCCATAACAGGAGGGTTGCAGGTTAAATTCTCAGTCAGGGCACATACCTAGGTTGCGGGTTAAATCCCTGGTCTAGGTGCATATGGGAGATAATCAAGTGATGTTCCTCTCTCACATCGATGTTTTTCTCTCGCTCCCTTCCTCACTCTCTTAAAACAATGAGAAAGTGTCCTTGGGTGAGAATTTAAAAAAATTTAAAAAGCAGATATGCACCCAGACAGGAGACCGAACCTGCAAACTAGGTATGTGCCCTGACTAGGAATTGAACTGCAACTCTTTGGTTACAGGATAATGCTCCAACCAATTAAGCCTCACCCGCTAGGGCAGATGGTTTCAAATAACCAAAAAGTCTATGGAAAATGAGGCATGGCTGGATCTAGGTGCTCAGACATTGCTAGGATCTATTTATCTCCAATCCTTAGTATTGCCTTCCTCTGTGCAGGCTTCATTATTAGGCAGCCCCTAAAGTTGGTGCCAAAGGTGGGTGCCTGCATGTCCAAGCTTAATTGCCATCAGTTTGGCATCTGAAGCAGCAAGAGAAGCCTATTCCCCAATAGTTTTTAGCAACAGTCCTTGGATTGATTCTCATGGGGTTGTCTTCTGTGAATGCATTATAAACCAATCACTGTGGTTAGGGAACTAGGAGGCTCTGATGGGCCCGGCCTTGTTCATAGACCTCTCCTTGGAGCCAGAATTTAAGGTCAAACTCAACCAAACATGAATTTCCTAAGGAAGTAAAGGGGTTGGTTGCATGACAGTATACATTTGTACATAACACTACTGCACCATACAGTACACTTAAAATGATTAAGATGGTAAATTTTATGTTATGTCTATTTTATCACAATTAAAAGTAAAAATAATAAAGAAAGAAAAGAAAGGAAGGGGTGGCTTACTCAAAGAAGAATTAAGGAATTGTTATCAGAAGGAGAAATGAACGTGGATAGGCAAAACCAACTGATTTCCAGAGCAAATAGTCAGCTCCTGAGACTGAACAACATGGGCCTTCTCATTCTAATGCACGAGTGGTTTCAGGTTCAACAAGGGTATAAAGGAGGAAGTAGAACCCTGTCCTGGTTCTCACCAGCGAGGTGGGCAAGAAGAGCAGGTCTGGACCAATAATGAGCTAAATAAACGTGGCTACAAAGCCGTGAGGACACAGGGTCTCCCCACCTCCACACACAAGCAGAAGGTTGCTTTGGTCAGGTGCTGTGCCATATGCCCCAAGTAACTTTCTGTTGCCAAGAAAGAAAGAAAAGAATGGGGAGGGGCCTTCTCCTCAAGAGACAGCACTGGGGCTCTCTTTTTTCACCCTGGCTCTTCTCAAACAGGACCTATGTGGCTGAGTGAGCCCAGCACCCACAGAGACCAGCAGGGGCTCATCTTGGAGTACACATCATGTTTTCCAGTAACCTCCTGTCACTCCATTTTAGATGTCAAGCTGGACACTGGCTCCTCCTGATCCTCCCTACTGTCACTCCTCTCCTGCTGCAGCCATGATCCCTCAGGTCTCTCCTGCCTTTCCAGAGTCTCTTCCCAGCAGACCCATTAGATCCCAAGGCTGAGCTCTTTCCCTCAGGCTGCAGGGTCAGTGGCAAGTGTGTCTCTTCCTGCCTGACCCTGGGCCAACTCCTTCAGCTTCAGATAAGTTAATGGCCTCCTTATCACTGCCCAGCCTGGTACCCTGAGATCTCCTCACGGGACTCCCCCAGTGGCCTTCCTCTTGTTCTAGGTGTTTGCGCCCTCTCAGGACCCTAACCTGAAGCTTCCATTTTAGCTAATAACATTGGCTTCTTATTCTCTTCTAAACCCCCAGTTTTCCTTCACTTTCTAGCTTCTTTTGCAGAACCTCTAAAGGCCTTCATCTTTGTCATAGATTCACTTCCTGGGGTTGACAGGTTGCCTCATCCCCACGCAAGACCATGACCCCATGAACCCTCAGGGGTGCTATTCAGAATATCAAACACCACATTGTACAGGCACTGAACAATCATAATGGACATTTTCATTAGAAACAGGATCCTGGGGGCCCCTGCTGAGTCAGGTGCTACCTCCTTGGTTGCTGGATCGTGGTGGGGGCCTTCGGAGTTTTGAGAGGGTGGCCAGGCAGCTGAGTGGGGAGCTTATGGAGTAGTTATTTACCAGTAAATATGGTATAGACCTATGCAACTCAGCTGAATATTCATCCAACATACATTCCTCTCAGGTGCACGTTGAACACCTCCTACCTGGGCCAGAAGTCAGATTTGGTTTTGGCTTCACTGCCTACAAACTATGTGATTTGAGCAATTCACTTTGGCCTTTTCAAGTCTTGGGTTTCTTTTCTGTATAATGAAGGTAATAAGCAGGGACTAGAACATAGGTACGTGTACACTAATGTTTATAGCAGCATTAGTTACTGTGAGCAAAAGGTGGAAACTCAACTGTCCAATGATGGGTGAATACATAAACAAAATGTGGTATATGCATATAATAGAATATTATTCAGCCATAAAAAGGAATGAAATTCTGATACATGCTATAACATTGAGTGGCCTTGAAAACATTATGCTAAATTAAATAAACCAGACACAAAAGGCCATATTTTATATGATTCCTCTTATACAAGTCTACTTGCATGAGGTACCTGGAATAGGCAAATGTATAGTGAAGAAAGAATCATGGTTACTGAGGCTGAAGGGAGGGAAGGATGGGGAGTTACATTTGATGAGCACAGAGTTTTAGTTTGGGACAATGAAAGGTACTAGAGATGGATAATGGTGAGGCCGCGCAACAGTGTGAATGTACTTAATGCTCCTGGGAAAGGGTTAAAGTGGTAAATTATATACATATTTTACCACAATAAAAAAATGGAGATAATAATGCCTACTAGGTTATGAGTAGTAAATAAGATCAAATGTCTGTAAGAAGCCTTTGCAACCTCAAGTGGTTATATTATTAACCAACAGCATTAAGTTGTAATCCAATTGTCTTGGATTCATTCAAGGATTCCCCAAAAATTCTTATTTGGGGGGTGGGGGGGATATTCTTCTATGAATTCAAAAAAGCTTTAGAGAAAAAAAAAAAAATCAGCCTTATAATAACCACCGTGCCAGTACAATTTGAGGGATTTTGAAAGGGAAAAATTACCTCCCCTAACCGTCCTGAAACTACACCCTGAAATTTTATTATTTTTCATCATTATCTATATAAACACCCATTAAAGTATAGTGCATGAAAGAGGATATTAGTCATTTAACCTTTAGTGTGAACTGCTTTCCTCCTAATTCTGGCTGAGAATAGTAAGAGAGTGATTATCAAATCTTTTTTTATTGTTTACAAGACAGAAATTTTTTTCCCAAATAAAACACCTGATTTTGCGATTGCAATTAAATTGAGATTAAATTAACTAAATTTTCCCAGAAGACTGAAAATGTAAAAACTTTGTTTTAAGTTAAATTATTTGATAGGCATTCTGGAGTATTTAGGAAGAAGTGTACTGATGGCTGTAATCTGTTTTGAAATGCATCAAAAAAAAAAAAAAGATGGATTGAAGGATGGTTAAAAGGATAGACAGATAGATATGTGGTAAAAACTGGTAAAAAGTCAATAGTAAAATCTATATGATGGGTATATGAGTGATCACTGTAAAACTCTTTAAACTTTGCTATATGTTAAAATTTTTTTAAATAAAAAGGACAAAAGTTAACTGACAGTAGCTGCTCATATTTATTTTCATAAACAAAAATCAAGTAATAAAAAGTCTTCCATAGGCACTATGACTGTCTATACTGGTGTATTATATGCTGTGATGAGGAGGTGACGCGTGCACTAGGCCTTGAAGGATGAACAGGAGTTGGGCAGTTGGAGAAGACCGGGAAAAGGGCCTTTCCTACAGAGGAAACAGCGTGTGAAAATGCATGATTTAGTCAAGGATAGCAGGCATCCTGGCGAGTGGGGCTTGAAGTTGAGCTTTGCTGGACTCAACTACAGACTGTTTGAATTGTTGCTCTGACATGCTGTAGTTCTATGGTCAAAAACTTTGAGAGCTTCAATTTACAGCATGTAGAATGAGGATGATAATATTTACCTGCTAGGGTTTTGCAGGAACCCTATTATATGTAAAGCATCTGGCATAGCACTTATCCCAAGGCAAGAACTCTATAAACATTAGCTATTACGATTAAGGGCCTGGAAAGATATTTGGGACCTTGAATACTATCCCATTGAGCTGGTCAGTAATCAGGAATCCATATCATTTAATTTCTCAGTTGTGCTCTTTCTCAAGAACCAAGGTTGTAGGTGTGGCGGTGATATATCTCCACTCTGGGCAATAAACCTTGGTTATCGCCTATAACCCCTTTCTTGCCCATAGTCTCCCACAGGCTCTGGGTGGTCTCACTTTCTCTGAACACCCCAAATCCACACCCTGCAGCTCACACAGACAGGAGAAGGTGCTGCAACTCCTCTGTTTTATTTATTTCAGCACCAGCTCCCCATTTCCACAGAGTAACTCTGCCTTTCCTTTAATTCTGACACTACCTGTCTTACTGATGAAGTCGACAACATTTCCTTATATTGACAAAGCTTTTTCATACACGTCTCTCCTTCAGTCTCAACACACCGTATGAGGTTGGCAAGGCAGGTAGTATTGTCACCAATGGCCACCACTGGGGTGAAGTGACCAAAGAGAACAAACCTATGACACTGAAAGGAAATGACAAGTTTGGCTAGGTGCCCATCCACAGTTATGTTGGTCTCTAGTACACAAAGGTGACACCACAGAACTATCACCAGCTATGTAAGAGCAAGGTGTTATCTCCCCAGGGGAGCAGATTTGCACTTTTTAAGACCTGTGGCCAGATGCAGCCTGTGGCCATGGATTAGAATTTGTGAAATGACCACTGTTGGTTCCAAGGGCTGACCCAGACCACAGAAGGAAGCCAGTTGACTCACCTGTAGCCCGGAAGAGACAAAGTCAAGCAGGGTAGTGCTCTAAGAGGCACTCCTAGTACTGGCTTCCCAGGGAAGAAGAGCTGTTATGGCCCCAACCTTCCTCTAGGAAGAGGCAGAGGCTCCGCCATTCCCATACAAGACTCTTCTCACAAGCCTGGGAGGAGCCCTGGGGTGAGAACAGCACTTGGAAACCATTACACTGCGTTCCCTGTGGCACCTTGTTCATATATTTTCATCTCTCTAGCCTGACTATTCTCACCTCCCGAATAGCGGTGGGTAGTCCTTTCAGAAATGCTACAGTTCTTCTCAAAAAGATGCTCAGTTACTAAATTGGAATGATAGTGCATTTACCAGAAAAGACACATGTGGCAGACTGTCCTTTCTCACACAAATTCCCAGGACCATATATTTAAGGAGAATTCCAACAAATTTAAAAGACTACAACTCCTCACTTATTTGTGCAGGCTCAGAGGGCGACCAAGTCCTAGAAGCAAATATAAAGGGATCCCAATAGTACAACGAGTTACTTACAAAGCAGTGAGGCCCCATCCTGGGTGTGTTGAAGCACAGGCAGGTTGACAACCTGCTGGGGATGAGGACACTGTACAGGACACTGTAATGTAAAAATGACAAAGACTGTTGTTTATTCGTTCTTTTAAAGCTTGTCTGAATACAGTAACAATGTTGCAACACAAGCATCATGATTCCCATTTTCCTGGGGAGGAAACTGAGGCCAAGAAGTTGGGTGATGTACCCCAGGTCAGAGCCAGGCTTTGAACCTGTTCATCTGTCTCCTTAGCCTGGGCTCTTCCTTCACCTTTTACTGCCACCTTTCCAGGGACTGGGCTAAGGAACATACAACCCCAAATCTAAATCCCTGAACCCTGAAAAAGGAAAGTAATGTCCATAATGAAACTTATTTCAGTCATTAGTCAGTGATATTTTTTCTTCCATTAACTCCAGACATGACAATTTTAAGCACACTCACAATAATTTCAACCTGAATACCTATAAGAAATTCTCTATTTTAGTAGATTGATTCTATTATTTTAAAACATCTTAATACAGTAATTGAAGTGGTTATTGGAAAATTAGAAAATACAAAGAAACAAAAATACAGATATGGAAAAAGTAAGTATCAGGTGCATTTCTTTCCACTGTTGAGATTCTGATGTGGGTGCTTTCAAATATAATCTATTCACATGCAGATGATGCCTATTCTTTTAACAAACTTGGGATATACTGTACATTTTGTTTTGCACTTCTCTTTTTTTCTTAATAACGTTTTACTATGAACATCTTTCCATGTCAATAAATATATTGCTACCAAAGCATTTTTTATTGCAGCACATTATTCCTACCATATAGTTGTATCATAATGTATTTAGCCAATCTTTCCATTGTTGGACTTTAAGATGGTTTCCACTTTTTCATTATTATTACTAATGTTGCAATGAATATTTGTATAAAAATACTTTTACATACATTGGAATTCCTTAGGATAAATTTCTAGAAGTGAAACTACTGAGTCAAAAGTAGTCTACATTTTCAAGATCTTTGATGAATTATGCCCAATTGTCCTTCAGAAAAAGCGTGTCATTTTGCTCCTCTACCTGCAGAGTATGAGAGAGTTTTGGGGAGATGGGAACTCAAAAGCGATTCTATTGTCTATTATTTTAACAACTTCATCATTAAGAGAGAAAGCCAGGAAGCAAATAATGACTCATTTGTAGCCCTGAGGAGACAGAGTGGAGCAGGGTAGTGCTCTAAGAGGCACTTCACACACTGGCTGCCCAGGGTCACAGTGCAGAGAGCCCAGGGGAAGAAGATGTCTGAGTGCACATAACCACAGTTCTAAATGCTCTGTGGCCCCCATCTTCAGTGTGCAAGTTCTTTTTTAACGCACCTACCATTTGAATATTGATTCTTTGCAAAATATAGGGATGCATTACTTTGACCAAAGAATAAAACTAGTTCTTTATTTTTATACCTTTTATTCATTTTCTTTTATGTGTAATTCCAAAATCATAATGAAAGCAATCTTTGGATTTAAAAGCATGCATTTTAGACAGTTCTCCAAACAAGATAGAGAAATGGTCAATAAACACTTGAGAAATGCTCAACATTATTACTAATTAGGGAAAAGCAAATCAAAACCACAAAGAGATAGCACTTCATACCCACTAGAATGGCTATAATGAACACAGTTCAAAATAGCAAGCACCGACGAGGATGAGGAGAAATTGGAACATTAGTAATGTTGCAAACATTATGCCCTCTTTCCTTTAGATAATTCAGTGTTTATTTTTCTAAGAATAAGGATAGTCTTGCCCAGCTGGTGTGGCTCAGTGGATTGAGCCCCGGCCTGCAAACCGAAGGGTCGCCAGTGCGATTCCCAGTCAGGGCACATGCCTGGGTTACAGGCCAGGTCCCCAGTTGGAGACACGGGAGAGGCAACCACACATTGATGTTTCTCTCCCTCTCTTTCTTCCCCTCACTTCCCCTCTCTCTAAAAATAAATAAATAAATAAATAAATAAAATCTTGAAGAAAAAAAAGGATAGTCTCTCACATAACCACAAATGGTCAAAATCCAGAAGTTTAACACTGATATAATATTATTTTTTTTCATCCATTATCTGTATGCAAATTTTGTCAAGTACGCCAGTAAAGCCCTTTTAGTAATTTGATCATTTGGTTAAAGAAGTGTCTGCCACTTTTTCCACTATAAAGCTATTTTTGTGTGTGTAAAATTAAGAAGTAACTTGGCTCTGGCGGGTGTGGCTCAGTGGATTGAGTGCTGGCCTGTGAGCCAAAGGGTGGCCGGTTTGATTCCCAGTCAGGGCACATGCCTGATTCGCAGGCCAGGTCTCCAGTTGGGAATGCACTAGAGGCAACCACTTGTTGATGTTTCTCTCCCTCTCCTTCTCCCTTCTTCCCCCTCTCTCTAAAAATAAATAAGTTTTTTTTTAAAGTAACTTGTATAAATAAGATACTTTAAGACCATATTAGTATCTTGTTTCCCCAACAAATTTTCACTCTTTAGTTTTATCATTCCTTGATGATTCTTGCCTGTAATTAAAAGACACTTTGAGAAATATAGTCCTCAATTCAGATTTCAGCCACTTTCTCTAATTTTCAGGTAACATCATAAAGCTTGCATGCACATCCAAAATATTACGTTCAGTTTTGTCCTTTGTGTTTAAGCTTATTAAAGAGCACAAGTCCTGTTTCAGTTAGGCTCTTTTTGTCGGCAACACTTGGGCCAGTGGTTGTGGGTGGTGATGGTGGTGAGGGGCTGTTGGCAGGAAACATGGAGCTTGGAAATGGACCCGGCCCTGAAAAGAGCCATCAGAAACCCTGAGGCAGCCTCAGAGCCTGTTCTCTCACTCTCTGTCCCAGCTGTATGGTCCATCCCCTTGTCATTCTTTCTAGTCCATCTTTGCTGATCTCTGACCTCTGTTGACTGCTACATTATTTGCTATTCATATGCCCTGTTATCTACCTTATAGCTTCTATTCCTCAAGGCAAGATCCCTTAAAAATTCAACTCCACTTTTTCTCTCTGCCCCTCTTAGCTTCAATATTCACTGCTAATTACCTAATCCTCTTCCTTTTCTCTATGCACTGGGATCATTCATAGGGTGCTGGCTGCAGGTTATAACTGACCTCCCCTGGTCAGGTGCCCAAGATTTTGTCAGGTAGGTGGAGGTGAAGGTGAGTCATGTGCTTCTCCTGCAGAGGGACTGTGGGCATTGTAGACAGAGCAGTTGACCTGGACAGTGCAAGTTACATTAGTACATTAACTGTATTTCTTGAACCACAATCAGGACACATGATCTAACACTTCTGTGCTCTTTCCAGGTATGAGAATCTGTCTGAAAGTTCTAGTTTGAATGCCAAAATGTTTAAATTTCCCAGACATTTTAAAGGTTTATGTGTATATGAATTTTTAATTTAAAGTTTACTGAGAACCTTCCTTAAAAGAATATTTGAAAAATGAATATTCCTGAAAATTTGGGGGCAAAAGGTTACTACAATTTCCCCTCTCTCTTTAGGAACTCCAACAAGATTTCATTTTTCTCATTTTTTTAATCTTAAAAAGCTTCAAATTTACAGAAAAGTTAAAAGAAAGTACAATATTAAATTTGCCAGTTGGTAATATTTCGATTTAATTTTTCTCTCTTTCCATTTGGAAGTAGATTACATAAATTGTAGAAATCATGAAATTTCAAACCCAAGATACTCACCATACATTTCTTACGAATGAGGGCACTTTCCTATATTCCCAAGCATTATTATTGTACCTAAGGTTAGTAATAACCTGATAATATCAACTGTACATAATACCATCTGAAAATACATTATTTAGTATACATGTAAATTTCCTCAGTTGTCTCAAATTCTTCTTTTAGAGATTTTTAAAAACCCAAAATCTACTCAAGGTTCATGCATTGGACCTGGTCGTTATGATTCTTAGTGTCCTATAATCACACACACACACACACACACACGCACACTCCATTTCCATTTTCTCTGTTTTTTAGGCTTCAGGGCAAACATTTTTGGCTAGGATACTACCAAGATGGAGCTCTGTGTTACCCAAGGCATCATACCTGGAGACTCGGATGCAGGTGTTCTGGCCATGGGAAATGCTAAGTTTGAATATTTGGTGAAGATTAAGATCACCCTAATTTTTTTGCTAAGAATCCAAGAGACCAAAGCTGTTTGCCTGAGGCTTTCAAATACTTCTGGGTAGAAGGAATTGTTTGAAGTGGTCACAGTCTGGGGGTTCTGTTCTTTGTTATGTATTCTCTGTGGTCTGTGACCAGCTGCCCTTCCCTTTGTCCCAGTGTCCCAGGTAGGATTTGCTCTTTTGTTTTAAGCAAAAGCAGATGCCCTTTCCATGGAGCCCTCCATCTAGGACCTGTGCCTTGTTCACAGGGCCACCAGCACACATTCGCACTCGCAATTTGGCAATTTGTGCAGATGTCGCTTCTAGAGATTCCCTCCCCAGACCAGTTTATAAATATTTGTTTTTAACACCAAATGCCTCTGAGGGTTGCCCACTTTCTGCAAAGACCATTTTCTTGAAAGCTTTTCCAGCCTCTCTGAGGAAAAAATTCTCAGTTACATGCTAATATATGTATAACACTCTTAACACTAATAGAGACTTTAGCAAAAAGTTCGCAATCTGGCTTTGGTGGCAGCTGCTATAGCAGTAGCAGCCGGGGAAGGTGGGGAGGTGAGAGAGTGTGGGAGTGAAGAGGTTAGAGCAAGGGTGCCCCTGAATATTAGAAATCTCATCCTTTCCCAAAAATGAATCCCCAAACCCTAACAAAACAAAACCAAAACTCAGATCAGGGTCACTCCTTAGTATTCCCAAACTTTGAGAGTGAGGAGCTCTTTTTATGGACAAAAATACCTGATGGCTGTATTTTACTATCATTTGATTAAGACATTACATCATAATAGAAAGCTACTTGAAATTAATAACCCTTTAAAAAAATTTGCATTTCATTAATACAGGTAAATCTACATATATTTTTAAAAAGTGACATACATATGTATTTAAGTGTCGGAGGGCCTGACAGAGAAGGAATGCTACTGTGTTCCTGAACTATTTTGATGGAAGTTTCAGTACTTCAAGAAGCAGAGACCACTGAAAAGATTTCACTTACTCTTTCTTCCCTGCCCATTGCAAAGCATGTATCACCCACGTATCCCCTGGACTGGTGCCACTCTTAGGCCTGCATGTGGCCATCCAAGTATCCGAAACCCAGAACTGCTGCGGGTCGTGGGATAGGTATGGAAGCACTGCCCCAGGTTACAGGCAAGCCATAGAGCAGGGTCAGGAAGCCCTTTCCAAAAGGATTAAATATTCCCTTTCCTTTCATTATTTTACACAAACCATGGGCCATCAGTCAGTTTTCCTGCAACTTACTTGGATCAGTGAAGCAGGAGTTTCTCTCAATTATTCTGTGAAAATATAAAAAACGAACAGGCAAAATAAGTAAATAAAAAGCAAACAAGCATAATTATTCAGCCAATGTGCATTCTTCTTCATCATGTTAGTGTTCTCTTATTTCAGAATACAGCCTTGGCCCTGGACAGGTAGCTCAGTTGGTTAGAGCACAGTCCTGATATGCCAAGGTTGTGGATTCAATCGCTGGTCAGGCACCCTAAAGAAAATAATAATAATAAAATACAATATTAAAAAAAGAATACAGCCTTGATTCATGCTGTTTTTATAAAATGCATATGTTTTCACCACTTATTTGTTATGACCAGATTAAGAGAGAAAAGCCAGACAAAAAACTTTATTGCCTTTATGCTGAAGAAAGAAATACTCTTTATAGATAAGGGACAGATATGGGGTTAAAACTCAGGTTTTCATAATAACCAATTAGAATGCATAGTCTCAAGATTAATGGTTACATAGAAGATGCTGCTGAGCATTTGAAATCTTAATATTTCAAGAACTTAGAAAAGAACCAGCAAGGACATTTTGTGATTGCTGGTCACAAACAGAATAGTTAGAAGACAAAGAAAAAATATAAATGAAACACTAAGAGGACTTTACTTTGACATGAGGTAGGATTTGTAATCTTAAGATCTCCAAGTCAAATGTGTTACAGACACAATACAGAGTCTTGTCTCCTGCCAGTGCCTGGGTGCCTTGTCTTTCAAAGTTTTAGAAGTTCACAGTCTCTGGTGTTAGTCATAATCATAACAATAACTGGATTAAAGGTATATGTAGAGAGACTTTATAGTAATTGTTAACTGAATGAAAGAATATAGGATTTATGGGCTGTATAACAAAGAGAATGGGACTTACCATTTACTGCCTCTGCACTTGGAAGGAACTCTTTGACTTCATCATCTGGTTTAAAAAAGAACAGATCCAGAGTCTGTTAATGCCATCTGCTTCTCATGTCAGGATTTCAGATCTTACATAAAGTATTTTCCCCATGGTCACCCAGACTACAAGGAGCCCCTACTTAGAACATGGGTTGATTTGTAGTTCCTTTGTGTTGACTTTGTGGCTTCTCCAGGTTCATAGCCCATGAAATAGGAACCATAGATTCAAGTCCTTTTCATTAGAATGAGGTGAGGTTCTAGGTTTCCTCATTTAAAGTTTTAATGTCAAACTGCCCTGCGTGCCCTTCATCATAATTATTTTCCCTTTCTCTGCCAAAAATGTATCCAAGATGAGTGATGTTTGGTTTAAAAAATGGATGTATTTTTTCAGAAGATGTCAGAGAAAGAGGAGTGAAGTGGGACAATTACTATTTGCACACTCAAGTTTAGACACTCTCATACAGCTAGAGATACTGTTCGGTGGTCGTCACCCAACTGAGGCCGAGTGTGGGTTGGGGGAGGCAGTCCTGTGGCAGCCAAACTCAGTGACATGGCTCTGAGGAAGCCTTTTACAGCTACACACACCAAGAGGTGTTTCTCAACCTAAATTGTTATTGAGTTTATTTCTTCTTAGAGTCATTACATAGCTTTTTAATTTATTTATTTTAGAGAAAAAGGAAGGGAGGGAGAAAGAGTGTGAGAAAAACATGCATTGGTTGCCTCTCACACGTGCCCTCGCCGGGGACCATACCTGCAACCCAGGCATGTGACCAGACCTGACCAGGCGTCAAACCGGCAATCTATAGGTTTATGAGCCAATGCTCAACCAAAAACCACACCAGCCAGGGCCCATTTTTGTTTAGTACTATTTCAATCCCATTTTCATTTATATCACTGTATCAGTCGGAGACCAACCAGGAAATAAAAAGACACCCCTTATTTAAAACAGGGGAAGTTTAATGCAGGAAATTGGCGACACATGATGGAAGAGGCTGAGATGCCAACCAGAAAACAGTCATCCCAGAGAACAGTAACTTCAGGAAGCTGTGACCTCCCCTAGGTAGAATGATGATAAAGTGAGGAGAGTGTTACCAGAGTCTAGGAGTCACCAAAAGAAGCTCAAGAACTTCTCTGTCCAAGGCAGAGAGAGAGGGAGAGAAATACCCTGGATTCTTGCCCTCTGTTTGCCTTCTAACTTCCCAGTAATGCCTCCCATTGACCGCACCAGCAGGAGGCCAACTGATACCTAGAGCTTAGAAACAGAGCCTTCAGAAGTTAGCTTCAAGCAAACCAAAACAGGGTAGGGGAAGGGTAAACCATGGATTTGAGGACTAACAGCTCTCAACCAGCATAGTTCTCTGTTCCTGGGATTAGCCTTGTTCTGGAATTAACTAGTGTAAAATTTTTAATCCAACCTTCCTTCATATTTTCACATATTTAGTTAATATAATGATATATTTATTGTTCTAGCCAAATTATTTATTTTTTTCATTCTTTGGGTAGGTGCTAAATACATTGGCAATTATACGTAAGAATAACAACCACACGACCAGCTCATGGTGTTTTGAACTCATAAATAATGATTATGTAATTAACTACCTTCATAGCTAACTAAAGACTTTCACATATACTATTGTATTTGATTCTCATTGAAACTATAAATAGTTGTTATTATCCTCATTTTATAGAAGAATTAACTGAGTTTTGGAGACTTTATGTGAATTGCCCAAGGACAAATAATAAATACTAGAGCCAGAATTCAAATCCTGGTCTGTCTGATTCTAAATTCCATAATCTTCCCATGCTGCCTCGACAGAAGGAGTTGCCCAGAGGGTTTAGCAAGAGTTTTTTCTGCGCTGTTTGACTAAGTTTAGGAAAAAGGAGAAAATATGTTTCAAGTTTTCAAAAACTGTCCTGTTGACCCAGAAATTAAAATTACACTCTGGACATAAATGCCTATCCAGCATTCCAGCCTAAGAGTTATTTTCTCCCTGAAGAAATTGCACTCTCCCTGAACACATCTAGATTTAATATTTTAATATATGGGGCTGGCTGCTCTAGAAGGGTCAGTGTCACAATAACAAGTGTCATCCCAGATCTGACAGAGATGGTGAAGGAAGAGAGCAGGGAGCAGGTCCTTGTTCCCATCTCCCTGTCTCTCCTCAATAAAATACAAAACAACCCCTGAAATTTGAATGTCAGATAAACAGTGAAATTTTTTAGTAGAAGTATGTCCCAAATATTGCATGGGATATATTTATACTAAAACATTATTTGTTGTTTATCTGACATTCAAATGGTATCTTGGAATTTGCTAAGTCTAACAACCTATCTAAAGGTGGGCAGTAATCCCAAGGTTTCAAGTGTGTGTGTGTGTGTGTGTGTGTGTGTGCTGGAAGGACATTGAGAACAGGAGCCCATATGGCTCTGTTTTTGCCATCTGTACCCTGCTTGTGCCATGAGGTGATAATTTCTGCACAGGTGCAGAAGCAGAAGGAGGGTTTGGGAAGAGGGTTCCCATTGTTGGGCAAGTACTGATGAATTCTGATTGGAGGTTCCCTGTGCAGTAAGGAGAGCTGACCTGACCTGGCCTGAGTGAAGGTTGAAGTAGACTTACCTGGTTTCACTTAGCTTTTCTGTTAGTCTCTTTTCACTGGTGGGTATTCAAATCTGACCAGGAAGTTAAAATTAGCCCTAGCGATTGTGTAAATTTATTCAAAGATAGAGAAAGAGGAAGGGGCCCTAGGGAGCTGAGATGTGTCGGCAGAAGGGTCCATGGGATGGGTGAGGAGGTTCATGTTATCGCTGGTGCTGCTGGCCCAAGAGAGGACCGGAGAGCAGACCCTGTGGTCTTTCCCAGGAAGACATCAAGAAGAGGTCGGGGCAGTTGGAATGCTGGGGCCAGGCACTTACCTCAGATTCTGAGGAGTGTCGCTGAGAGGGGATTCAGCTGGGCTATAACTTCTCCCAACAGGGTAGTCAACTCAACAGCACCTGCAGTGAGAGAAATTAGTCTGGTTTCTCATCATGGAGCCCAGGGAACTGCTGGCTGTTTCTAGCCCTGACACAAAGTTGATCTTGAACCTTGAATAAGCCATTTATTATATCTTTGTGTATTCCCCTGTAAAAACGTGAAGGTGGAAGATATGTTATATTTCCATTTTGGTTCTTTTTAGTTCTAAAATTCTGTTGATACATGTATAATTTTAAGCCTTCTCATAACTTCTGTTCCATGTGCACTGGCCAAGTAAGAGGACTTCATTAATAATCCTTACTATACTGAAGATTGCTTTTTCATTTTCCCCTTAGTTTCTCTCTTACCCAGCAAAATATCAAAGTCCTGTTATCAAAGGGTTACACTCAAATGAGTTAACCAATGAGATCTACTCTCTTTTTTAAAGCTTCATGTCTGCAGAACCAGAGGAAACAATTAATATTTCCATCCCTGTTCACCATTCATTCATTCAAAATGTATTTATTGAGCTCAAGTGATACATCAGGCAGATTTGAGCTTTGGGAAGAAAGTTTCAACAGAACTAAAAAACATGCAGACTCTAGGTGACCTAACACCTGGTTCCTCAACTCTTTTGCTCCTCACTTCTGTTGCTCGACTCTGGGGAGTTTCGGTGTTCAGCCACTCTGTCCATCAGATGGTAGAGGCAAAATGAAAGTGAGTTCTTATTGACAGTTGTAGTGAAAGGTTAAAAGTATTGGCTAACTTGAATCATGTAAAGAGTCTGTTGTGGGCTTCTACGTGCCTGTAGCTGTGGGCTTCCAAGACCAAACCTAACTGGGAACTGCCTCCTTCTACTGAGAGGCCTAAGCAGCCCTCTGGGACGTTTGTCCTTCTCTTAGTCGCTTCTTCCTTGCCTTCTGTCCACAGTGCTGCACTTGAGATGGAGTTACTGCCCCTTTGGCTCTGCCTTGGTTTTCACTTCTTGACAGTGGAATGGAGATACCGAAGTGGCATGGCCACAGCTGCTTCTCACAGGGACTGCAAGTTGGTGAGTTTTTCCGGGAACTCTGAATTGTCTGTTGCTCCTGTCTTGACAAGGTTTGGTTCATTTGGAAAGCTGATGGATTGTCAATCAAGGAGGGCAGGGAATAAATGAATCTGAATCACTCTGTGCCTGCCTAACATGATGTCATGTGCAACCTGCTCTTTAACAAAAGGTTAAGATGATGCCTAGGAAAGGTTCTGCTTCACCTTTTTCATATCCACTGAAGACATGAGACCCTAGAGACAGGCCTAGGTTGGCCACCTGGAACAAAAGCACCTTCTTTAAAATCTGGATGATTGAAAGCCCTGGATGCTGTGGCTCAGTGGATTGAGCGTCGGCCTGTGAGCCAAATGTCACTGGTTTGATTCCTAGTCAGGACACATGACTAGGTTGCACGTCAGGTCCCCAGTTGGGGGCGCTAGTGAGAGGCAACCACACAGTGATGTTTCTCTCCCTCTCTTTCTCCTTTCCCTTCTCTCTAAAAATAAATAAATGAATAAACAAATAAATAAATAATTATTTTTTAAATCTGGATGATTGAGCTCTACTGATGCTATCAGAATCTGATAATGGTGGGGCATATTAAAATTGGAGATGCCCGGCCTCAGAGTTTGTGTTAGAGTCGATAGCAAATACTTTAAAAGCTGTACTAAAGGCCCTTGGGCAACTCAGAAGAAACATCAAGATTGTGGGTTCAACCCCTGGTGAGGGCATATACAAGAAGCAACCAATGATTGCACACATAAGTGAAACAAATCAATGTTTTTCTCTCTCTCTCTCTTCCTTCCTCTTCCTCCATAAAAAAAGTCAATAAATAAAGATAAAAATACAAAAGCTGTACTGAAGAGCACGTTGCCCACAGTAACATCCTTGACGGCACCTAGGTTTAAGACAGTCCAAAAGGGGATGCCTGAGAGTTTGCACTCTCCTCTCTCAGGCCTTTCTGCCTACATGTGGAAACAGACTGGCTTGTAACAACTGAGCACATTTCTAGAAATTTTCTACTTTGCCTGTAACTCAATGGTATAAAAGTCTGTCTGAGAAACATACATTTAATAAACATTCCTTGAGCTCTATTATACCCCAGACACTGGGAAGACAGATTGGATTTCAGGGTTAATACTTATATTCAAAAATGTGTTCTTAAGGCTGATGAATTTTAAAATCCCAGCTGGTAATAGTTCTTAACCCCTTTATTGACCTCTAATCACTACACTGTGGTATACTCCAGTAGAGGTTATGAGCGAGACCAGGTTTATATCCCAGCGCCACCACTTACTAGCTGGAGACATTCAGCCACTCTGAGTCTCCGTTTCCTCATCTGTAAAATATGGAGGTAATGATAGTACCAACCAATAATACCATAACACAGGGTTGTTGTGATGATTAAATGAGTTAATGTACATAAAGCACTCAGAACAGTGCCTTGAATGAAGTGCTATGGGTTTTACCTATTATTATTATTGTTGTTGTTGTTAGTCTCTGCTACACAGACTTCCATTGTTCCCTTACAGAGGCAATGAAAGGGTAATTTTGCAGTAGCTAATTCAGAAGTTACCAGGCATAAGAAGAGGAGGGAATAAAGCATGAGTTCTCCGACAGCCTTTCAGGGTTCAGGCTGGACTCCCTGCATGACCCTCTTCTAGCCTGGTGAGCAAGAGTAGGGACTTCACTGCCAGTGGATTTCCTGTGGCTTTTCTGAATTGAGAGCTGAGGGTTTGAGAGTCCAGGTGCCCTTCATTGCCCCTCTTTGCATTGGCCATGTGACATTATCATAAAATGGACATCATTTGGTTTTCTTGGGCTCTGATGGCCCCATGGTCCTTTTGCAGCACTTCTGTGGGGTCAGAGATAATTGCAGAGGTGTGACCCCCCCACCTGCCACAGCTGTGGTGAAACAGGGTCTCACACCTCTTGGAAAGCCCCTAACCACAACATTCTCCAGAACGTCCCTGTGTAGGGGAGACCAACACTTACTCAAATAAAGAAAGACACCTTGTTTCTGCATGGGGAGATTTAATCTTGTAGACATGTCAGTTCTTCCCCTAGGTACTCCATGATTGTAATGCAACCCCAATCAAATTCCAAAGACTTTTGGGGGAGAGGGGAGGTGTAGAAGGAAGTTGTCAAATTCAGCTGGAAATGAGAAACAACTCAATGCTCACAGCAGGAGATTAATTGATTAGTTCATGCTTATCATTATAGTTAATATTTATTAAGCATTTATGTGCCAAGTTCTGTGTTGTTTTTTACTTAAATAATCACAATGACTCCTCAATAAGAGAAAAATACCATATGAGAAAATTACAAGTATAATTTCCATTTTACAGGTGGAGTAATGAAGATCCCAACTGGTTAGGTAACCAGACCAGGGTCACCAATTTGTTAAAGAGCAGAATCAAGATAGACTAACCCTAGAACTCTTGCTCTTAACCACTGTTGCTAAACAAAATGTGATCAAACTTGTTTTTATTGCCCAGGCAATATGTCTATAACATATTACTGGGGAAAGTGAGAGGAGAGTAGATTGCTGAATAATTTGTAAGGTGCAGTCTTATTTTTAGAAAAAAAATTTTTTCAAGAAAAAGTCCAGAAGGAGATGTAACAAAAGGCTAGTGGTGCTTCTTTGAGGGAGAGGCTGAGGTTACAGAAGAGTTTAATATTCTGTATTTCTATATTGTATCAATTTTTAATTATTAGAAGGTTTTATTTTAATAATCAGATAAAGAACTTGGGACTGTGAAAGGTTAATTCCTTGTCTAGGGTCCAAAGCTAATAAGTGGCAGAACTGAGATTCAGACTTGAGTCTGCATCTCTCCAGACCCAAGATTCTTCCTCTCTATCAGGATTTTTCTCCCTTTTTCCATTACTCCACCTGCCCACTGGGATTATGCCCACAATTTTATGCAATCACAGGCCTTGTTCTTCTGGCAGGTCTGTGCAAAGGAAGGCCATTGCTCTTCTTTTTGTCACTTAAAACTTTTTTCCTGGACACCCAATTAACATCCTGTAGCTGATTATTTTGATAATCTTGTAAAACATTGGGCTGAGTTTATCCTGAGGATTGAGTGACTTCCACAATGAGACCAGGATCCTCCCATCCTCCTGCCTCCTTACGCAGCACAACTCTGGGAATACGGCATCCAGGAAAAGCAATGAATTGAGCACTAAGAGCTCTGGGTCCAGTCCCAGCTCTGCTATTGACTCTGCACTTCTCTTCTGACCCCGCTCTACTTTGTACAATTCAGGGCGATGATGAGCTCTGAAGTCCCGCTAAACTGTAATATATGTCAATCCGGAATGTAGAGGCATATCCCAGACAAAATTTCTTTGGGTGAAATGAAGATGCCACAGCACTGCCAGTTGTCAGGCAGTGTCCCTGTTAGACACACCAGTGTTATGGTAATAGAGTTTACAGTGCAATGCTGACCGATTACATTAATAGTGCCCACTGTGTGTCGGCACTGTGCAGACTCTTATCTAGTCTCAGTGCAATCCTCTGAAGTGGGTACTATCTTTACCTTCATTTTTCAGAGGAAATAAAAAACTTAAGCTAAATTATTTGCCCAAGGTCACATGGAAACAAGTGACAGAGGTGGGATTCAAACCCGCACAGAGACCTGGTTCTCAGTCCTTTTCATAGCTAAAACCAAACTGCAAATACAGTTGTTACCACTCAGCACCTGAAGGACAGGTGCTTAGATTTTCTCTAACATGCTGTTTTATTTATTTATTTATTGCTTAAAAAAAATTCTCACGTGGGGAAATGTTTTTATTAATTTTTAGAGAGAGAAGGGAGAAAGAGAGGAAAGAAAAAAGAGAGAAAGAGAGAGAGAAACATTGATTGAAAAACATTGATCAGTTGCTTCCCATGCATGCCCTGGTTAAAGATCAAGCCGGCAACCGAGGTATGTGCCCTGACTGGGGATCGAACCCACAACCTTTTTGTGTACGGGAAGATTCTCTAACCAGTTGAGCCACCAGGCCAGGGCCATGCTGTGTGTTTTAAATGAGGCCTGGAACTCAGCTCCTAGACTATAATTTTAGTGTGAAGATAAAGAATAAAGAAAACTTCCTTTTCTTCCTTCAGTTCCTGATCCTTTTTTTTTTTAAGTTATTACTCTAGAGCCATTCTAAAAAGTTACAGAAACAGTCTGATGAATGAACTAAGTTTTTGTAACAGAACTTCTGCCTCAGAGGCTTCGTCCCTGCTGACCACAGTGTTTTTAAACCTAGGTAAATGGAATCACTGACTGTCGAGGGAAAAACCTTGCTTCAGTGCCCAGCAATCTCCCTCCCCATTTGCAGACACTCATCATGGATGCAAACCCTCTCAAGACCCTGGGGAATCATTCCCTCCAGCTTTACCCTCTTCTGGAGAGCCTCAGTCTGCACAGTTGCCACCTGGAGCGCATTGGTCGCAACGCCTTCCTAGGGCAGGCCCGCCTGCGCAGCCTGGCACTGCCTGACAATTCCCTGTCAGAGAGCTACAGGGAGACGGCAGCTGCCTTCCACAGCCTGCAAGCTTTGCGGAGGCTGGACTTGTCAGGAAACTCCCTGACGGAAGACATGGTGGCCCTCATGCTCCAGAACCTGTCTTCACTGGAGTCTGTGTCCCTGGCAAGGAACACCATCATGAGGCTTGATGATTCTGTCTTTGAGGGCCTGGGGCACCTCAAGGAGCTAGATTTACAAAGGAACTACATTTTTGAGGTTGAGGGTGGAGCCTTTGAAGGCTTGACTGAGCTGAGACACCTTAACCTGGCCTATAACAACCTCCCTTGCATTGTGGACTTCAGCCTCACACAGCTCTGGTCCCTCAATGTCAGCTATAATGTCCTGGAATGGTTCCTGGCATCAGTGGAAGAGGCTGCTTTTGAGCTGGAGATGCTGGACCTCTCTCACAATCAGCTGCTGTTTTTCCCACTCCTGCCCCAATCCAGTAAGCTGCACACCCTCCTGCTGCGGGACAACAACATGGGCTTCTACAAGGACTTATACAACACCTCGTCACCACAGGAGATGGTGGCCCAGTTCCTCCTTGTGGATGGCAATGTGACCAATATCACCACAGTTAACCTTTGGGAAGAGTTTGTTTCCAGTGACTTTGCAGATCTACACTTCCTGGATATGAGCCAGAACCAGTTCCAATACCTGCCAGATGGCTTCCTGAAGAAAATGCCTTCCCTCTCCCACCTGAACCTCAACCAGAATTGCCTGATGACACTCCACATCCGGGAGCACGAGCCCCCAAGAATGCTCATGGAGCTGGACCTGAGCCAGAACCAGCTGTCAGAACTGCACTTGACTCCGGGGCTCCCTGGCTGCCTGAGGAGCCTCCGGTCATTCAACCTGAGCTCCAACCAGCTTCTGAGTGTCCCAACTGGCCTTTTCGCTGAAGCCAGTAACATCACTACAGTTGACATGAGCCACAACCAGATCTCACTTTGTCCCCAGCCAGCTGGCTTAGACCACGTGGGCGCCCCCAGCTGTGTGGATTTCAGGAATGTGCCATCTTTGAGAAGCCTCTTTCTGGAGGGCTGTGGGCTGGGAGCATTACAAGACCGCTCATTTCAGGGGACTGCCCTCACCCACTTAGACCTGTCTGGAAATTGGGGGGTTCTGAATGGAAGCATCACCTCTCTCCAGAATATTGCCCCCACGTTACAGATCCTGTCTCTTAGGAACGTGGGCCTCAGTTCCAGCTTCACAGAGTTGGACTTCTCTGGGTTTAGGCACCTGAGGGACTTGGATCTGTCGGGAAATTTCTTGACCCATTTCCCAAGGTTCAGGGGCAGCCTGGCCCTACAGATACTGGATCTCCGCAGGAACTCGCTCACAGCTCTTCCCCAGAGGGCTGTGCCTGTGCAGCTAATGACAAGTCTGCGGGCCATCTACCTCAGTCAAAATCCATATGACTGCTGTAGGGTGGAGGGCTGGGGGGCCCTGCAGCATCTGCACACCATTGCGGACTTGGCCATGATTACTTGCAACCTCTCCTCCAAGGTCATTCACATGATGAACCTCCCCAGAAGCAAGCTTCAGGACTGTAAGTGGGAAAGGGTGGACATGGATCTGCTGTACCTTGTGCTCATTCTCCCCAGCTGCCTCACCCTGCTGGTGGCCTGTACTGTCATCTTCCTCACTTTCAAGAAGCCTCTGCTTCAGTTGATCAAGAGTCGCTGTCACTGGCCCTCCATATACTGACCTGTGTACAATTCAAGGTTAGAAATTTGGTCTGTGCATGAAAGATACTTTCTCCGTCAGATTTCAAGATCTGATGCAGAGGACAAGTCTGATGAATTGAGCTTTAAATTAAAGTATAAAATGTTTCTATTCCTTAGTCACCCCATCATTATAATTCATCTGTATCATCCTGGTAAAATATTTATTAATTGACATTCTACAAAAATAAAAGAATATGTCTCATAAAAAATTTTAAACCAAGCCCAGGTTGTGTTTTACTTTCTTTAATGTTTTTTGGTAGTTTAACTTGGGTTATCTTTCAATGCCCTTTGATGACATCCATGGACTTGGTGGGAAAGGATGGTGATTCAGTGGTACCTTACAGCAAAAGCGACTTGAAGAGCATGTCCAGTGGATGTGTGAGAGTTAGTGCCCTGGGAGTTCACCAGGACCAGAATTTCAGAACCCAGCTGGGGGATCAAATATGAGAACTGTCAGCTCCTATCTTGGCTTGCATTGCCACTGAAGCCAGTGTGGGCCTGAGAGGGTCCTCTGCAGGTGCCCTGGGTTCATACCTGGAGTTGCTGGCAGGCAAACATGACACTTCCAGGGAAAAGCCAGCGGAACAATAACTGGGCCCTGAGTTTATTTGTGCAGTAAACTGAACACCAGCACAGTCCTTGTTCTGAGAGAAAGTAGAGGAATGCAACCCTGCTGGTGTGGCTCAGTGGAATGAATGCTGGCCTGTGAAACAAAGGGTTGCCGGTTTGATTCCCAGTCAGGGAACATGTCTGGGTTGCAGGCCAGGTCTCCAGTTGGGAGAGCTTGAAAGGCAACCACACATTGATGTTTCTCTCCCTCTCTTTCCCCCTCACTTCCCCCCTCTCTAAAAATAAATCAATAATCTTAAAAACAAAAAAAGAGAGAGGAATGCAGAATGGATTGAATTTTGTTGATTTGTGGATTACATTTACTCTTCACAAAAAACCACAAACAACTTCTTCACAGTTCCAGATTTGTACTCACTTCATTACTCGTTTCCTTCCTCCTTCCCTTCCCTCAGTGAGTAGTAAACAATTTCTTTGCTCCTCTCTGAGGAAGAGATAATAAAGATACAGCCCTTGCCCTTCTGGGTAGTTTAGAGTTTACATTATCCTTGCACTTTTTATGCTTGATCACTAAATCATAAAAAATTATTAAATCATAAAGAGACTAAATGAATTGGTGGTGGTGGAGGTCGAGGGTAGAAATCCCATAAACTGATTACTATTACCATGAATTCTAATGTAAGGGATAAAGAAGCCAGTGACTCTCAAACCAGCAGGAGATAATTAACAGATGAATCATGGAAAAGGGGTGAGGAAATGACATTCCACCGCTCCTCACACATATCTCTGGGATCAAAAGGAGGAAGATTGTCATCACCAAACACAGAGAAATGGAAAGATGTAGCTAGATAACTTTCCAAATAAGTTGGAGATAGACCTATAACTACATTACCCTTAGTTAATCACACCCTTAGTTAAGTAGTTAATTGCGTTAGATTGTTAACCCAGATTAACCAGTAATGGAGAAACAGGGGAGAAGGAGAAGGGATGGGGGGCTAATCGCATTGCGGGGGAGCTAATCACATTTGTATAAACCAGTTTTCTTTGTGTACTTATTGCATGCATGCCCTGGCTGGCTGTGCACCTGACTCTGCAGACTCATGAATAAACACCTTGCTTTGCTGCTCAAGTCTTGTGTCCTGGTGTTTTATTGTGAGCATTTCTCACACTAATGTCAGCAGAAATGTTTAGGCAGATCAAGGAGATAAATCAGTGGTCTTACTTTGATAAAGCAGAAGCTTCCCTGGGGTGCTTTACAGGTTGTGAACAAAGCTGTGTGAGAAGGCTCCACACTCAGCAGCACTGGTGTCAGCTGTGCTAACTTCACCCTCAGTGCACTTCCACCTCTCCTGTCAGTGTGTCTGTCTCCATCCTTCGCCGCCTAGCCTAGTGCCTTGAATGTCCCTCAGCTTGCTTTGAAGCCATGTCCAAATGTCCTGCTAGGAGAGCCCCATCAGCCAATATCCATAAGCCTAGACTCTCTTTACTTCATGACCCCATCAACAAAAACTCATTCCTGGGGTCCTGTTGTTTCCCAGGATTGTGAGAAATACTCACAATAAAACACTGGGACACAGGACTTGAGCAGTAACTGAGGCAGATGTTTATTCACAGGTCTGCAGCTCTGGGCACAGTCTGAAAGCCAAATCAAAGTGTGTGCCAAAAAGATGGAGCTGGCTGCTTTTATCCTAACACAAGTAAAGCCCGCCCCCCCCTTCCCTCTCTCCCTCTCCCCCTCCTTCTCCTCCGTTTTTCCATGCTGGATACTCTGGAGTTACAATCTAATGCGATTAACTAAATTAACTGAGGGTGATCTGGTTATAGGTCTGTTTCCAGCTCTTCTTTGAAATTTCTCTACCTTGTTTGCTGGGCTGTCTAACTACATTTTCCCATTTCCCAGAGTTTGGTGATGACTCTCTCCCCCACTTTGATCTCAGATATTGTTTGTCCTCAGAAGCATTTGTGCTGAGCTGCGGAATGCCCCTTTTTTGATTTGTAAATATGCTAATACTGTTAACTCTGGCTAAGAGACCCTTTAATTACATTTGCCCTTTGCTACTAATTATTTTCTACTGGTTTGGGAGTCACCAGTTTCCTTTCCCCTTACAGGAAGACAACTAATTAGACAAATGAACCTAGCTGTGGCTGATACATTTATGGCTTTTCTTTAGTTAATGTGTCACCTTTTGTATCAGTCAGTGTTCTTAGTTTCCTGCAACTGAGTATGACTCTGATTTAAGCAGCACAGGGATTTAGTAAAAGGATGTTGGGGAACTCTGTTCTCTGGGAAGGCTGAGGAACAGATTTGGGAAATGGGCAGGAATGTGGCTGCTACACAGAAGCTGGAGCCATAACCCAGATCACGCCATAAACAATAACTGTGAGAATGTAACTGCAGACACCCCTTACTACTGGACACCACAGTTTGCACTGCTGCCACTGACAGCTCTGGACAGTGCCCCTGCCACAGGGTCCCTGCCACTGCTGCTGCCCACTGCCAAAATAAACACTCTCCCAGATTCTACTGTCCTGTGTCACCAGCTCCCGACGTGCAGTCCGGAGCATGTGGACCTGGTTGGTCGACTTTAGGTCATGTGCTCCTGCCCAGACTAGAGACAGCAAATGTTGTACCTTCTGCTGATGTTGCTGTAGTAGAAAATGGGCTCTGCTTCCTAGAAATACTCGTAAGGGGTGGGGTTCTCAAAACGGGAAGGGAAGTTTGGTGTTGAGAAGACAAAAGAAAGACAAATGTGCACCACACCCTTTTAGGCAGCATGTACATTTCAGCAAAGAACTTCTTGAAGCAACTTCATAGCATAAAGGAATTAACGAAATGGTGGGAACTTCAGGCTGCCCCTCAGGCCAACAAGGAAGGTAGTAGGGGTCAGACAGGCCTCCTGAAGCAAAAAGTTCATTTGGTTTTCTTCCATAAGATGGCTCTAGTAGTGCTTAGTTGTCTTTAACTTCATTTTGAAACAATTTTATTAGATTATATTGTGACAGCTGTCATTATCGGTGTGAATTTTTTTAAAAACTTATCAAAGTTGGTGGATTTTTGTGTAGCCATTTTAATATTGAAGAAAATACATAACACTTTCAGTATATTATGCTTTATTAATTCAAGAAAGGCAAAAAGCAACTGAAACACAAGGAAATATTTGTGAAGTTGATGTGGGACTCAAATACTAGAAATTTTTAGTTTCAGGTAACAGCTAATAAGCTTAGTAACCAATGTATGTAAAAAGCTATTGTTTCAGGAACTAGAGGAATGACCCACCTTGACTCTAGGAAACCAGAAGCAGTTCCCCCTCTGTGCCTCAGAAGGACTACAAGCAATCATGATGGTATCTGAGCCATTGTACCCCAGGGTGACCACCGCCCAGGACACAAAGACCACTGCCCAAGACACAGAATGCTGCAGCTTTTACCCCATTAACTTTTCCCCTGAATTCCAAACCTCTTACCTATACCCTCTTCTCATTATAAAAACGGCCCATTTATACTGGAATTTAAGACAGTCTGTTAGGGTACAAACCTGCTGTCTTCTCAGATCGCCAACCATCTGAATAAAGTGCCCATAAAGATTCAATCCCTGTCTCTGCTTATTGGGTCTGGTAGGTGACAGGCAGCGTGGACACCAGCTTTTCCGGTTTCATATTTTGGCGACTCCACTGGGACAGACTTTGGGGCTCTCCAGTAAGTCTGGGTGTCTGGCAGGGAGTCCCACTGGCTGCCTGGACTGGGGGGCTCTGGGGTGCAGATTTGGAGATTCCCTAGCAGCTGCCAAGTGATTTCAGCTGGGAACTCTCCTCCTCTGACTCTCGTCTCGCCACCTCTCATTGTCTTCATCTTTGATTGATTTTGATTGAATCACTGCGCTTTCTGGTTCAGGTTACAATCCTGGGTCATGACTAAGATTCTTAGGTAAAAAGACATCTTCTGGTTTCAGATACCGTAAGGAACCATCTGCTTTATAGAGCTCTGTCTGTTTGCAAGGCATCTTCTGGTGCTGTAAGGAGCCATCTGGTTTAGAGCTCTGTCTATTTGGAAGGCGTCTTCTAGTGCCCTAAGGTGCCGTCTGGTTTACAGAGTTCTGTCTGGTTAAAAGGTGTCTTCTGGTTTTGTGATATTACACAGCTCTGTCTGGTAGAATTGGGGTGAAAGCCTCAGTTCCAGGAAGCAGCCCTTTGGGGCAAATATTGGCTGATTGGTTGACCTATGTTTATAAACCTAGGACTAGAAAGAAAATTTTTTTTATAATACTGTTTGGTTTATGTATTCTATAATCTAGGCTCAGAGGAGTGCTAACCACCGAATGAGTCTTTAAATTACTGTATTATAATGTAAATAGAATTATTCCATCAAATATCAGGGAAGTGGAATAAAAGGTCTTACATAGAAGCTTTTATAAGTTTACATATTAAAGACATAGAATTAATGGGAAATAAGTTAATGGTACAGAGAAAAGGCAATTTGCCTGTGACAGATAACAGAAGCTCAGAAAAGAGGGACCCGGAAGATCTAGATACTATGGCTATGAAAAATGCTCACAATAAAAACTGGGACACAGGACTTGAGCAGCAAAGTGAGGTGTTTATACACAAGTCTGCAGAGTCGGGTGCACCGCCAGCCAGGAGAATGTGTGCACAAAGTAGACAAAGAAAACTGGTTTTATACGAATGCGAATGTGATTAGCTCCTCTTCCTATGCGATTAGCTCCCCCTCCCCTCTCCTTCTCCCCTGATTCTTCATTACTGGTTAATCCGGGTTCACAATCTAATGCAATTAACTACTTAACTCAGGGTGTGATTAAGTAAGGGTAATCTAGTTATAGGTCTATCGAGAACTTATTTGCAAAGTTATCTAACTACATCTTTCCATTTCTCTGTGTTTGGTGATGACAATCTTCCTCTTTTTGATCCCAGAGATATGTGTGTGGAGCAGTGGAATGTCGTTTCTTCATCCCTTTTCCATGATTCATCTGTTAATTATCTCCTACTGGTTTGAGAGTCACTGGCTTCTTTATCCCTTACAATTCCGCCTGTCTCTTTTGGAAAATTGACTGCTCAAAGCTCTAATTCGTCCCTTCAAAACTCATGAGGATTTTTTGATTCTCTGCTTCATACCAAGGATCTTCTTCAGCCTCCAAGAGGAGGAGATTATTCTGTTGGTAAATTACTGACATCTTCTTAGTTAATGCAGTCTCAGTTAATCTCGGAACTAAACCTCTGATGCAGGGAATAATACAACAGCGTAAAGCAGTAAGGACGCCTCCTACTACTATGAGGGAGGGGAGACAAGAGCTGACGTGATCATTCCTTTCCAATTGCCAAACCAGTTTTCTAACCATACTGTTATAGAACTGTCGATCCCTGAGTTTTCTTCTAGCTCATTTGCTAGGGAGGTCAGTCCCTGTAGAGCCTTAGTGATAGTCCCATCAGGAGCTGTATTATTGGGGGTAAAAGTGCATCACTGTCCCCCGAGCATTACACATACACCTCCTTTTTCTGCTAGCGTCATATCCAGTGTCATCCTATTCTCCCAGGCCACTTAACTGGTGGCATCTAATTGTTGAGCTATTTCTTTTATAGCATTTCTAGTATAATTAATAAACCTTTGCTGGTTATAATAAATATAGTTTACCCAATCAACACCCTTATTAATGGTTGACCACCAGAAGAGCACTGACTTAAACCCTGCTGCTATTTGATTTTTAGCTTTAAATTTATTTGGAGCTTCTCTAGGGACCCTAATGACATTAATATAGATGTGAGTATTGAATTATCCACTAGGTATTATTGACCTCTCTCTTTTGTCACTATTTTATAGTTAAAATCCCTCCCATTTTCTTGGGGCCTTGGAAAAACTAAAGCTACCTGTATAATCAAGACACTAGATACCAGCCATAGCCATGCAAAGGCACCCCGATAACTGTCTTCTTCCCTTATCCCCTGACCACAGGTTTTGGGGAACTCCTGGGACCTTCCTCTCTCATACTTAAGACCCTTTATCTTATAAAGGGCAATGGGCGACGGTATTGTGCTTCCCTAGCTGCTTCAAGTTGGACATGGTCATCATTCTATTTACCCTTAGGTCCAAAAATCCCTAATAGAATGGGAGTGGTGGGGGGATGGCCTTCCCACATGGGAAAGGATTTTGCAAAGTCCAGGTCAGGTCAGTTGGCTGTCCCCAGGCAGCAGCATGCTTGGTTTCCAAGGGCTGGCACTGCTGAACAAACTGGCATCCTGGTCGTATTCTGGGGGCAACAGATTTGGCAACAGGGTTAAAAGGCATAATTTAAATTATAACCACTAGATGGCAACAGTCAGGGCTTAATGATTAATGTCCCCCATTAGGAAAAAAAAATTGGCTTCTTTGGCAGAAGGTGTGCAAGGCATGTCACACCTGTTCAAAGCCCTTTGCTCATTAAACTTAGTTTGGGCTCAGAAGAATATTTTAGGATTTACCCCTTCTTAGATTTCTGGGCCCTTTCTGTCCAATCTATGGGACAGAAAGAGAGAAACAAGTTTAAAGTGAAGCCCATAGACTGCCCCACACTTTATCAATCCAACCACTTAGTTTTGCCAAATCTTTGAGTCTCAGCAGGCGGCGATGCTGATGTGCTTTTTAAGTGAGACCTATATGTACAGACAATTATTCAGGTAATGATATTATAGGCTTGTGTCCTATGCAAACAGGAGGAAGAATATACATGTTAATTCACATAACATAACCCACAAACCAGTCTCTGAATCTGCAAGACTATGGAGACATTCAGTTACAGTACCTTTGCTGGATTGATATTTAATAGTGGCAATTTGACAGGTCCTCCTTGCCTGTAGATTGAACATTTTTGATGCTGTTACAACCCTAGTTTTAACTCTTAAATAAAAACAAACTTTTAAAGACAGTTAGCAGTACTAATTTTTAGTCTATCACTGAGCATTGTGACTTTTTAAAAATTATAATTTTTCTCCTTAAGATTATCCTCCTTGTTATTAAAGGGACTGCATTAAGTCTAGTTTTAATTTAACCCATTTATTTGCATAAACACAACAAGAACAGCAATTGATTATATATTATCTTTAAGTCTGCTTTGCTGGAAATCACACTAGGAACATTTAGGTTGACTTTTAGTCTGCCCTCTGGGCACAGAAGCTGAGCCACACACTTGCTCTCTGGCCTTGCCTATAAAACCCATGCTTTTCATAAGTCCTTCAGATTTTCCACTGTGCCTTAAGGTTTCTCCTAACCATCTTTCTGGAAAGCAACCTTTGTTCCTTCCCTAGAAATATTGCCACAAACCGCACAACCTACCAGGGTATTAAGCTTTTTCCTCCTTGGATTTTATTAGCCTTGAAAGTCAATTCTCATTTCTCTGGGCTTTCTGGTAACAATCAGAGCCTAGGCATGCCTCCTTCAGGCACGACATTCCAGTCAAAGCCTCAATTAACAAAACCACCATTAGGAACTGGTCTTATTAGTTTTATACAAAGATGTAGGCAAAAGCCACAAGCCCTCTGTCGGGGGGCCTGCAAGCGGGTTCCCCCGCCCAGGTGTCCTGTGACCTCAGCTTGCAAGAACTTGCAAATGAGTCTTGCCGGCGCCAGCAACTGCACGAGGCTCCTGGTGGCTGAGTCACGGAATCCAGGGAACAAAGAGAGCTGAAGACCTAAGCCTCCTTTCCCATAGTAATAACATCAGATGCGGTGCACACCCTTGGACCCTTACTCACACACGATTCTTGGGGGCCGGTTCTCAAGTCTCTGAGAACAAAGGAGTCGTAAGGGACAGTATCTCTTTTCCCATAGTGATAACGTCTGAGGTGGAACAGACCCTTGTCACTTATTACCTTACTTTGTAGTTTATAGATAAAAAGTAGTTTAGTATTGTAGGCCTAATTGCTTAATGTCTAACCTATCCGCAGAAGCTATGCTGCTCCATAATCACATAAGGGATGTACACGTATACCCTATTGATTCTATTTTTTGAAATCCTAATAAAAGGACGGTAAGGCTTCTCGCTCTTTGCTGATGGCCAGAGCGTGCTACAGGCTCCCCCTCCGCCCCCCCACCCCCATCGTTTAATCATTCTGCCTGCTGGAATTGCCTCCGCGTCTCCGATCATATTCAATACTACACAAAGAAACCTTTTCTCATTACTTACTTCTTTAGAATGCCAAATACTGGAGAGTTCAGGTAGGGAGAAAAATAGAGAACGTGAAGGAAAATCCTTGTCCTTCAAAACTGCATTTCCATGCATTATACCTTCCATTACTAAAACCATACAATTTATTTTCAAAACTCACAAACTTTTAATAAAACTTCTAGATACTTCTCACAAACCTTCCTCATTTTTATGCCTTACACATTCCTTGTTTACTTTCTTTCATGTGAAGTTTTAACTTTCCCTGGGAAACCTCAATTTTTTCTTTCAGAGCATCAACAGAACAATAATTCAAAACACAGACAGCTAGGCCCTCTCTCTCCAGTATGTCCACTGGCCTCCTAAAGAGATGTGCCCTTGGCAGAGACATGTTCACTTGCTCAGGCTGGAACACTCATCAGCTCTGAATGACTCTTCCTGGGTCCTGGGTTTCAAAAGGAATTCTTCTCGACTGGTTTACAGATTACCTTTCCTAGGTCTTATTGGTCAAAAACAGATATAGAAAATTCCACAACAGAACAGACCAAAATACATTTTTATGAAATCAGCACACACATAGCTGAGGTTTTCTTTTGCCAGGTTTAAAACTTCCATAACTGTTTCCTTTTTATCGTTATTACTTTCCACAGACCTTCTACAACATTTACAAACTTTCTAAATACCTTTTACTTCTTTAGATTTAACCATAGCATGCTTCCAATCCTTGCTTTTTTCCACACTTTGAAGAACTATACTCAAACTCAGTATCTGGCAGCTTAAAGTTCCTAGATTTGCAGAGATATTCTGCAGCTTTTCAAAGTTTTTGCTTTTCCTCCTCTTTTCTAACGTATACTACTGAGCTTTTCTGAGTTTTTCAATTGTTCTCTCTGACCCATTCATTTCACTTCTGCGACTTCTTACAAATATTTGGCCAGCTTTTGTTACAAAGATGACTTTTAAGAGTCCCTGCCCTACAGCGTTCTCTGGATTTAGACCAGAATATTTTCTCATCTGGTCCCTGAGCTTCTGTAGGAATGCTGATGGAGTTTTATCTCTTTCTTGCTGTACTTTGAATGCCTTGAAGACATTCTGTGCTCAGGTGAATGGACTCCTTGATTCCCCTGATGAGGAGACTCCTAAGATTTCTCATCGGGGCTCTATTCTCCAGCCTGTTATTATCTTATTTAGAATCTATATTGGGAAACTTGTTTGGCCGGGACAATTCCCTGACCAGGAGGATGCTTGCTTTTCCATATTCTTATAGCAGCCCATCTGATTCTTTCTCTTCCTTTCCTATTGAAGAGGATGTCTAGAATGGACATTAGTTCCATCCTGCCAGAACATGGAGGCAGCTAGAATGCACACCTGGACTTTTGGTATATGCTAATCAACCTGGCCCTGGACTTAGACATTCCCAAATATATGCTGGTGGACTTAGCAGTTCCCAAAAGATATGTTGATGTACTGAAACCATTCCCAGGGGAAATGGTAATGAACCTAGCCCAATATGTTAACTAACCTGGTGTGTAAATGATCTACTAAATATGTTGATAAGCAGACTCACCCTCACGGAAATGTATGGTTGACAAGTATAAAAAAGGTGCCTGCAGAAGTGCAGGTGGGACTCCTACGGGCCCATGAGGAGAACCGGGAGTCCCCATTCCCTGTTCTGCATTCCCTTTGCTCCTATGGGCCCTTGAGTTGGTCCAGGAGCTACCTCTTCCCTTCCCTCCTTCTTCCCTCAATAAACCCATTGCCTAATCCCACATTGGTCTCCGGGTGATTTCTCACAGCAAGGCTGCCCTGACACGTCCATGTGTTAACAACACTCTTTCTTAAGATATAGGCATGTGCCCCCTGCTGAACCAGTGAGGAGGTAGAGGACCCTCCAGTTACATCCTAGAGGTGGTGTCAATTGGCTGCCATGCTGCTACCACTGCTGCTTGTACCACAGTTTGAAGAAAAGTGGCCTGAGTTTTAAAAGTGTCACCTTTTTTTTTTTCCCTCCTCTCTCTGTGTTGGAGAGGTAGACATCCTGTGGTTTCTCTAACCTATAGCAAGTTAATTATCTTATTGTTCTCAGGACCTAGTAGCTTTTTAGGGGATTAGATGACCACTTGGCTAGCAAACTTAATATTGCCCCTCCTTGCAGCTCTAGCAGGAGCATTAAGATGCAAATTGAATTTCTAGAAGTCACCTGGGGTGGAAAGAAATGCTGCAAGCAATTTCTTTGGGGAAATTCTCAAGGTCCTGTTTGTATTGCTCTAATTCCTTTTATAGAGTAAATTTCTGTCTGTGCCCGGCCTGATCTGTCTGTACTGCCTGTCCGCAGTGCCTCTGCCTGGTTGGCTGCTGGCTGGCCAGGGCCATAAGGCAGCAGGAGACAGGATGGAGGGTCCCAGGCTTTATCTTCCTTTTTCTGTTTTTTCTTTTTTTATTTTTTTATTATAGGGAAGAGACCTGCAGATCTGCTGGTAGGTGGTGATCAACAGAAAGCATATTTCCTCTCTTCCTTAAAAGCTGATGCCTGATTACTCACATATAAGGCCAGAAAATAGATTGCCCCTTAATGGGTTCTTTTGGCCAAAGGAAACAACAATATTTTACCATTTCTGTTTCTCCATATTCTGGGTCTGGGGATCTTCTTCCCACTAACCTCGCCATGAGCTCAACCTCCCATACTGGGAATTTGTAGCCCAAGGCCCATGAACTCAAACCCCTGTACTGGAGGGGTTTTTTTTGTCCACGCCCTGTACACTCTCCCTAATGGACTATTGCGCAGAATGTCCGTGGGGCCTTCCTTGGCTCTACTGCGTTTCCCTAGGCCTAGAATTTTTATTTCCCATCCTCAGTCGATTCCTGTGGCTGAATCCGGTTGTGTTTGTCAGGGCAGCCCTGCTCTGAGAAATCACCCAGAGACCACTGTGGGAGCAAATAACTGGTTTATTGAGGGACTAAAGGAAGGGGGAAGGGAGTTAAGGGGAGAGGCAATTTCCAGACTAACTCAACAGCCCATAGGAGCAAGGGAAACGGTGGGGGGTAGGGGGGTGGAAGGGGGCGTAGCTCCTAGTTCTTCTCGTGGGCCCGTAGGACTCACCACCAGAACTTCTGCAGGCACCTTTTTTTACACACCTTTCAGTAAGGGTAAGTTTGCTTATCAACATATTCAGTAGGTCACTTACATCTCACTGCTTTCCCCCTCCCATACCAGCTTAGTTAACATATTGGTCTAGGTTTGTTACCATTTCCTCTGGGAACAGCTAAATCCATCAACATATCCTTTGGGAAAGGCTAAGTCCATTAACATATCCTTTGGGAACAGCTAAGTCCATAGCATTTCCTCTGGGAACGGCTAAATTCAAGGCCAGGTTGATTAGCATATACAAAAGTCCAGGTGTGCATTCCAGCTGCCTCCATGTTATGACATTTCAAGTCTTTTTGTTTGTAATAAAAAGAATGACGTTGAAGTCCAGGGTCATGGATGGAGGGTTTAAGGAAAAAGGGCATCACTGTGCTTCTGACTAATTTCTGCTGACATATGGGTGTGGTTAGAGTGTACATTACCCTCCAGGGTGTCTATATCTCTGATGTCTCTTGTGCTGGCAGGGGTTGGTACAGAGGAGTAGACAGGAGCATGAGGGTGTGAGCTGAGCTGTCTGTGCTGTAGTTGTAGCTGACAAGGAGTCGTAGGAGTCAGGGTCCTAGAATGAGAGCTAAAAGTACTGTTAGCAAAGGTGTAAGGAAGGATAGAAGGATGTGCTTCAGAGGGACAGTGAAGTCAAACCATGAGTCTGATGAGCTGTTCACCTTATCCTTTAATTGGGCAGCTTGGTCCATTAGCCTCTTAACCATGTCCTGTACTATTCCAGATTGGTTAACATAAAAACAGCAGTTTTCCCCCCTAAAGACACAGGTACCCTCTTTGTGGGCAGTAAAGAGGTCTAATGCCCTTCTATTCTGAACAACTCCAGCTAGGGAGTTGCCCTGATTTTCAAGTTTAGAAATAGCCAGCACTGTATCCTTTGTTCAAGCTCTAGGGATAGCTCCTGATAATATTTGAGGGAACTTCCCAGCTCTGCCGCTCATGTTGTGACTACAGTAGTTGAGCCACAGGCTACCAAAATGGGGATTAGTATTGGAGCTATTTTGCTCTTATTGCCGTAGTAAGGGGAATAGGAATCTCTGAGTCAGGTGACATCACCTATAGGGAAGGGGCTAGGAAGGCTATTGTGCAGATCCCTGTCCAATTGGTAGGTAAACAGAGGTAGGCTTGTGATCCACACAGAAAGAAAACACCAGAATGTCGGAAGCATACCTGAAGATGAAGATGGTAGACGAGTCTGAGAATTGTCGGAGATGTGCCTGTATTGAGTGCCCCGTATATGTTCCAGGTACCTCCTAAAGGTGATGTCTGAGTTTCTTTTTCCCAGACTGAGATAGTCTCTGCTCAAGTAGTTCTCTGGATGGGGTCAGGTACTGTGGAATTTGCTATAAAAGGACCTTGTAGGTTGAGAGTAAGATTAGGCCACTGGTACACATAGGAGACTTCCAGCCAAGATTGAGGCCTAGACTGACACATTCCATTTCCCTCCACAACTAAGAAGGAATACATCCACCACAAAACCAGAAATAACCAGAAGTTCCAGAAAATAAATGGAAGTCCAATATCTGAAGTTATAAAGAAGTGGTGCTCATCCAGACAGGTAGGAGGGGTGAACCCGAGGTGGAGAAATTAAGCTGTGCTGGCGGCAGCAGCAGCGGCAACAGTGGCAGGACAGGGGTAAGCACAGACACCCATATTTAAGGGGAGGCGAGAAGTGCCTGGGGAGCACCCCCAGCTGCAGACCAGACCTGTCAACTTACAATTCCAACACCAGGAAAGGCAGACCCGCCATTGTCTTAGACTGTGGGGCACAGAGGAGGTGGGGATGGAGGAGGAGGCTCCTAGTCTCTCAGCAGAAAGTAAACAGCAGGAATTCATCTTGGACCCCCACCCCCACAGAAAATGCCACAGCACAGTGAGAAGGGTCACCTGGTTGTGACGAGTGCACAGGGCTCTGCCCCCTATAGTGTAGAAGGTGTGACAGCCCTGCCCAGGAAGCAAAGGTAAACACAAAGTGGTCAGAATGGCACAGATCATGATAGAGATCCCAGTGACGCAGCTGATCAGACAGCAAATTTCTAATCTAATGAAGCAGCAGACAGGAAATCTTTCTGAGGCACACTTCAGAGCTTTGGTTATAAAAATGCTTACAGACTTAACAGCAGATCTTAAACAAGATGGGGAAGGAATGGAGGCTAGTCCTGCTGAAATGAACAAAAACACATACGAAACTAGTGGTGAGGGAAGGAAAACCAGGGATCAAATCAACAAATCAAAACATAGGGAAGGAACAGTCAATCAGCGCAGAAAGAGGAGATGAAAAGTGAGGAAAATGAGGGGAGGCTCAGAAACCTATCGGCCAGCTTTAGGCGGGCCAACATTCAAATCATAGGATTGCCAGAGGGTGAAGAAGAAGAACTAGAAATGGGAAAATTATGTGAAAAAATAATGAAGCAGAACTTCCCTAACCTGGAGAAAGAGGTAGACTTATAGGTCCAGGAAGCACAGAGAGTTCCAAATAAACTGGACTCAGGGAGAACCACACCAAGACACAGTATAATCAAAATGTCAAAAAATTAAGGATAAAGAAAGAATCTTAAAAGCACCAAGAGAGAAGAGGAGAATTATGTACAAAGTAGTCCCGATAAGACTGTCAGCTGACTTCTCAAAGGAAACTCTGCAGGCAAGAAGGGACTGGCAAGAAATATTCAGGGTGGACTTCCGACCAAGTTGGAGGTGTAGAGAGACACACTGCATCTCCCTCCACAACTAGGAAGGAATACAACTACCTCAAAACTAGAAATAACCAAAAGTTCCAGAAAATCAAACTGCGTGGAAGTCCAGCAAACAAAGATATAAAGAAATACTCATCCAGACAGATAGGAGGGACAGAGCCAGGGCATAGAGGATGCAATGTGTTGGTGGCAGCAGCAGCAGGCCAGTGGAAAGTGCAGTCACACGTTTCAAAAAGTCAGAAGGGACACCTGAGGAGCATTCCCAGCTCATCACCAGACCTCGCAGCTCACGGTCCCAGCACCGTGAAAAATCAAGACTCATTGCTTCTGACTTTGCAGACTTGTGGGGGTTAGAGTAGAGGCAGAAACTGCCGGACTCTCTGCAGAGTCCGCTTGTTTAAAGGGTCCCCACGGTCCTAGAATGTCCGCAGATCCACCCACTCTGGGAACGACTGCCAAGGCAGCAGCTAGAGGGGTGCCAGTCCTTTGCAGAAGTGAGAGAGGTGCCTGGAAGAGGGACGAGTGCTGGGCAAACGGCATTGTTCCCTCTCGGACTCCTCCCCCATGCACAGCGCCACAATGTGGTGAAATGGGTCGCCCTGTACTGATGAATACCTAAAGCTCCGCCCCTTACAATGTAACAGGAGTGACAGCTCTACCTGGGATGTGGAGGCATACAAACACAGAAGCCTGTCAGAATGAGGAGAGAGAGAAGTATGGCCCAAAAGAGGAAACGGATCAAGGTTCCAGTGGGAGAACTAAGCGATGAGGAGATAGCCAACCTAACAAATGAGGAGATAGCCAGCCTAACAGGTGAGGCAATAGACAACCTAACAGATGCAGAATTCAAAACACTGGTGATAAAGATGCTCACAGGCTCGACAGATATGCTTGAGTACAGCAAATGCATAAGAGAAGAAGTGAAGGCTATGCTAAGTGAAATGAAGGAAAATCCACATAAAACCAATGGTGAAGGGAAGTTCAAATCAATGATTTGGAACATAAGGAAGAAAAAAACAGTCAATCAGTGCAGAATGAGGAAGCAAGAATTGAAAAAAATGAGGAAAACTTCCCAAATTTTGCGAAGGAGATGGACATAACGGTCCGGGAAGCACGGAGGGTTCTGGGTGAGCTGGACCGAGAGGGCACCACACCAGGATGCATCATGACTGAGATGCCAAAGGTGAAAGATAAAGACAGAGTTCTGAGGGCAGCAAGAGAGAGGAGAGTTGCCTACGGTGGTGGTGGTCGGAGTGTATCTTAAGGACTATCAGCTGATTTCTCAGAGAGCACTTTGCAGGAAGGAAGAGACTGACAAGCAGTGTTCAATGTGATGAAGGGCAACCTGCAACCAGGATTACTCTATCCAGTAAAGCCATCATTTTGAATGGAAGAGCAGATGAAGTTCTTCCCAGACAAGGTGAAGCTAAAAGAGTTCATCATTACCAAGCCATTATTATATGAAATGTCAAAAGGACTTAAGAAAAAGATCAAAACTATGAACACTAAAATAACAACAAAGTCACAACTATCAACAACTGAATCTAAAAAATAAAAACAAAATCTCACTAAGCAAACCAGAATAGGAACAGAATCATAGGTATGGGGATCATTTGGAGGGTTATCAGCTGGGGCAGGGGGGGAATGGGGATATAGTGCATGGATTAAGAAGCATAATTGGTTAGTTTGAAATAGACAGGGGGAAGTTAAGGATAATATAGTAAAGGGTGAAGCCAAAGTACTTATATGCACGACCCATGGACATGAACTAAGGAGGGTGGGATTGCTGGAGGGAAGGGGGGTACTGGGCGGAGGGGAGCAAAGGGGGAAAAATTGGAACTACTGTAACAACATAATTAATAAAGTATACTTAAAAATATATATTCAGGGTGATGAAAAGCAAGAACATACAACCACAATTACTCTATCCACCGAAGCTGTCATTCAGAATGGAAGGGCAGAGGAAGTGCTTCCAGGACAAAGTAAAGCTGAAGGAGTTCATCAGGTCCAAACCACTGTTATATGAAATGTTAAAGGGACTTGTTTAGGAGAAAGAGGATCAAAACTACGAACATTAAAATGAAAACTGTATCACAACAACCAACAACAGAAGCTAGGGAACCAAAACAAAGGCAAACTAAGTAGGCAACTGAGAGAGACTCTGGGTCCCTCGGAATGGATGAAGAAACTACTTAGACCTCACCATCTGAGGAAGGAAAGGAGGGTTTTTTCTCTGAGGAAAATTGCCCTCATTTCTTTATTAGCCAGGGTTTTTATCTACTTTCTACATGGGAAATGCATAAGGAAACACATGCCGCCCCTCACCGAATGGTTGGGAGTAATAAGAAAAGAGAAATGCAGATCAATACAGGGTTGAGGCACCAGGTATTTTACACAAGCTCAAAACATTTACTCTTCCTCAGTCCTGTTTTTTCACGTCCTACTGACAAGAATTTGGGGCTGTTTAGAGAAAAATAGAGCAGGTTCCTTTTTCCTTAAAAGCCACTTTGCATTTCTATTCTATCTTTAAAATCCCCCAGAGGGTAGGATTCAGAGCAGGCCTGGAAGACAACATGCAGGGTGGCTCTGCACAGCAGTCAGTCTTTTAAACCCAGCCTGTCAGTTTTCCACATCTCCTCATGCCTGTCTGTCCCCCACAGGCAACTAGAGTGGGGAAGGAATTATAGGTATGGGGAACATTATGGGGGGAGGTCAGTAGGGAGGGGGAAGTGGGTAAAGGGAGGGAGATGGTACAGGAATTAAGAAGCATAGTAGGAGGGAGTGGAGTAGACAGGAAGATGTTGAGAAGAACTATATGTACAACCAATGGGTATGGAGGGAGGGAGGGTCACTGGGTGGAGGGGAACAAAGGGAAAAGAAATTGGGACAACTCTATCACCACAATAAAAAAAGCATATTAAAAAAAAAAAAGATTAGGCCACTGGTGACAGCTGGCACTCACAGGGGAACTGGGATTGGAGGTGCCAAAGGGGAATAGTAAGGGAGAGGGGCTTCTGGAACAGGAGGCATGCTTGGAAGTCCCAGCGGGTCTTAGTAGGGGAGGAGTGGTGAACCGGAGAGGGTATGTAAATTTTGAGGCTAGGTTTAGACGAGAGGCTGGGTGATTCTTGTGTTGCTCCTGGCATGTTATATTGATGATGAAGTTGCACAGAAGAGCTGGTAGGTGACCTACTGGACTAGAAGATCCTGAATCTTGACTATGAGAAACACAAATAGGTACTTGCTGGCCTTGGGGGATGGAGACCCCGGTAAAGACTGGTCCTGCAATAAATAAGGACTTATACTTCTAAGTCAAGAGGTTTTTCAAATGTTGTTTGGGTAAGGCCTGTGATCTCTGGAGGGCAGGGGGCCAGATGGTGTTGGGTTTCCGTGAGTCGTTGGAAAAAAGAGAGTTATTAATAGGTCCCTGTGAGAAACGCTCACAATAAAAACTGGGACACAGGACATGAGCAGTAAAACGAGGCCTTTATTCACGAGTCTGCAGAGCCGGGCGCACCCTCACAGCCAGGAGAATGTGCGCGCCAAGTAGACAAAGGAAACTGGTTTTATAGTCTTAGCTTCCCCACCCTGAAATTGCCACCCTAAAGTGATTATCTTCTCCACCCTAAAATTGCCACCCTAAAGTGATTATCTTCTGTAAGGGAATTACAGGATAGCATTAGGAAAAATAATTTAAGGATCATCGGAATACGAGAAGAAGAAGAAAAGGAACATGGAATTGAAAATCTGATAGGAGAAATAGTGACAGAAAATTTTCCGAACCTGATGAGAGAAAAAGCTATGCAAGTCCAAGAAGCAATGAGAGTTCCAATCAAGAGGAACCCCCAAAAACCCACTCCAAGGCACATCATAGTTAAAATGGCAACATTCCAAAACAAAGAGAGAATCCTAAAAGCAGCAAGAGAAAAGCAGCAAATAACATACAAGGGAGCTCCGATAAGGCTATCAACTGATTTCTCAACAGAAACATTACAAGCCAGAAGGGAATGGTCTAAAATATTTCAAGCAATGAAAAACAAAGGCCTACAACCAAGAATACTCTACCCAGCAAGACTCTCATTCAAAATAGAAGGTGAAATAAGGAGTTTCTCAGACAAAGGAAGACTGAAAGAATCGTCGGCAGCCGTCCGTCTCGAGAGACGATGGTGTAGCTTCTTAAGAGTCTATCTGCACCGCCGAGAATGGTTGTGCAGTCCAACTCGGGAGTGACACGGTATCTGTCTCCTCCCGTGTTGATTCGACATCTTGCGATGACGCTGGAGTGTCCTCTCCAGTGAAGCTGAAGCTACAGAGCCTGGGCAGGGTGATATGGAGGGTCTGCTGTTGCCCATGCAACAGACCCCCCCTCTCTTCGCAGCTGAAGGGTCCAAGGGAAAGACGGAGTCAATACAGCTTGGCTTCAGGTGCGCCGCAGGAGTTGCCGGTGTTGACTACAACGTCAAACCACCTTAGGGACTCCGGCTCCGGATTTTCTGTCGGGGTTTACTCCCTTAGCCTTTCCCCTGAAGAGGTATGCCGCAAGGCAGCGGAGGTTTTTTGGAGTCAGAGTTTTCCTTCTCTGAAAGAATACATCTCCACCAAACCAGCATTGCAAGAGATGCTAAAGGGAGTGTTCTAAGAAAAAAGAAGGAAAAAACAAGAGAGGAGAGGAACAGAGGTACAAAGAGAAATGAATAAATACACGTCAATAATAACCTTAAATGTAAATGGATTAAATGCTCCAATTAAAAGACATAGGGTAACGGAATGGATAAGAAAACAGGATCCACATATTTGCTGTCTACAAGAAACACACCTGAAAACAAAAGATTTACACAGACTGAAAGTAAAGGGATATAAAAAAATATTCCAAGCAAACGGACCGGAAAAAAAAGCCGGGGTAGCAGTTCTCATATCAGACAAAATGGATTTCAAAGCAAGGACAATAAAAAGAGACAAAGAAGGACATTTCATAATACTTAAAGGAACAATCCATCAAGAAGATATGACTTTGATAAACATATATGCACCCAACATAGGAGCACCCAAATACATAAAGCAAATACTAGAAGACCACAAAAAGGATATCAACAACAACACACTCATAGTAGGGGACTCCAACACTCCATTATCAACAATAGACAGATCATCAAAGCAAAGAAACACCAAGGATATACAGGCATTGAACAACACACTAAACCACATGGATCTAACTGACATATATAGAACTTTTCACCCCAAAGAAGCAAAATATACATTCTTTTCAAGTGCACATGGGACATTTTCAAAGATAGACCATATGATAGGTCACAAAACAAGCCTCAACAAATTCAAGAAAATTGAAATCATATCAAGCATCTTTTCAGATCACAATGCCTTGAAACTAGAAATCAACCTCAGAAAAAAAAATCAAAGACACCCAAACTCATGGAGATTGAATAACATGCTATTAAATAATGAATGGGTTAACAATGACATCAAAGAAGAAATCAAGAAATTTCTAGAAACTAATGATAATGAGCACACAACAACCCAAAACCTGTGGGACACAGCAAAAGCAGTCCTGAGAGGGAAGTTTATAGCAATACAGGCATATCTGAAAAGGCTAGAAGAATCTCAAATAAAAAACCTAACCACAATGCTACAAGAACTAGAACAACAACAACAAACAAAGCCTAGGGCAAGAAGAAGGAATGAAATCATCAAGATCAGAGCAGAACTAAATGACATAGAGACTAAACAAACAATCCAAAAGATCAACAAAACTAGGAGCTGGTTCTTCGAAAAAATCAACAAAATCGACAAGCCTCTAGCCAGTCTAATCAAGAAAAAAAGAGAGAAGACACAAATAAACAAAATCAGAAATGAAAGAGGAGAAATCACGACTGATACCTCAGAAATACAAATGATAGTTAGAAATTACTTCAGACAACTGTATGACAAGAAATTTGACAATCTAGAAGAAATGGACAAATTTCTAGAAACATACAACCTTCCAAAACTGAATCAAGAAGAAGTGGAAAGTCTCAACAGACCAATAACAAAGAAGGAAATTGAAACAGTAATCCAAAATCTCCCGGCACACAAAAGCCCTGGACCAGATGGCTTCACAGGCGAATTCTACAAAACATTCAGGGAAGAACTAACTCCTATCCTCCTCGAACTGTTCCAAAAAATCCAAGAAGAGGGGAAAATCCCAAACTCTTTCTATGAAGCCAGTATTATCCTAATCCCCAAACCAGGTCAAGACACAACAAAGAAAGAAAACTACAGGCCAATATCACTGATGAACATCGATGCTAAAATCCTCAATAAAATATTGGCAAACAGGATCCAGCAATACATCAAAAAGATCATACATCATGATCAAGTGGGCTTCATTCCAGGGATGCAAGGATGGTTTAATATTCGCAAATCAATAAATATAATACATCACCTAAACAGAATGAAAGACAAAAATCACATGATCATTTCAATAGATGCAGAAAAAGCATTTGATAAAGTACAACACCCATTTATGATGAAAACACTCAACAAAATGGGAATAAAGGGAGCATATCTTAACATAATTAAGGCTATATATGAGAAGCCTGAGGCCAACATCATACTCAATGGACAAAAACTGAAAGCATTCCCCCTGAACTCAGGAACTAGACAAGGTTGTCCACTCTCTCCACTCCTTTTCAACATAGTGTTGGAAGTCCTAGCCACAGCAATCAGACAAGAAAAAGAAATAAAAGGCATCCAAATTGGGAAAGAGGAAGTAAAACTTTCATTATATGCAGATGACATGATAGTATACCTAGAAAACCCTATAAACTCCACTAAAAGACTACTCGATATAATAAGTGAATTTGGCAAAATCGCAGGGTACAAAATAAATATACAGAAATCTAAGGCATTTCTGTACACCAACAATAAAATAGCAGAGACAGAGACAAAAAAGAAAATACCATTTACTATAGCAACAAGAAAAATAAAGTACCTAGGAGTAAACTTAACCAAAGAGATAAAAGACCTGTATTCTGAAAATTACATAACATTGAAGAAAGAAATTAAGGAAGAAACAAATAAATGGAAGCAAATACCATGTTCTTGGATGGGAAGAATCAATATCATCAAAATGGCCATACTACCCAAAGCAATTTACAGATTCAATGCAATCCCTATGAAAATACCAAGGACATATTTCACAGACCTAGAACAAATACTCCATAAATTCATATGGAACCAAAAAAGACCCCGAATAGCAAAAGCAATCTTGAGACAGAAGAACACAGCAGGAGGAATCACAACACCAGATATCAAACAATACTACAAAGCCACTGTGATCAAAACAGTCTGGTACTGGCATAAGAACAGACATATAGATCAGTGGAACAGAATAGAGAGTCCAGAAATAAACCCAGGCCTCTATGGTCAACTAATCTTTGATAAAGGAGGAAGGAACATAAAATGGAGTGAGAAGAGCCTCTTTAACAAATGGTGCTGGGAGAACTGGATAGGGACCTGCAAAAAAATGAAACCAGACCACCAACTTACACCACACACAAGGATAAACTCAAGATGGATCAAAGACTTAAATGTAAGCCGTGACACCATAAAAGTCCTAGAGGAAAACATAGGCAAGAAAATATCAGATATCTCACGTAAAAATCTCTTCACGGAAACATCTCCTAAAGCAAGAGAAATAAAGGAAAAAATAAATAAATGGGATTACATCAAACTGAAGAGTTTCTGCTCAGCAAAAGAAAACATCAGCAAGATGAAAAGGAAACCAACCATATGGGAAAACATATTTGCCAATGACATCACAGACAGGGGACTGATTTCCAAAATATATAAAGAGCTGATACGACTAAACATGAAGAAAACAAACAACCCAATTAAAAAATGGGCAAGGGACCTGAACAAACACTTCTCCGAAGAGGACATACAGAAGGTCCATAGACACATGAAAAAATGCTCAACATCATTAGCCATCAGGGAGATGCAAATAAAAACCACAATGAGATACCATTTTACACCAGTCAGAATGGCCATCATCAACAAATCAACAAGCAACAAGTGCTGGTGAGGATGTGGAGAAACGGGAACCCTACTGCACTGTTGGTGGGAATGCAGACTGGTGCAGCCACTATGGAGAACAGTATGGAATTACCTCAAAAGATTAAAAATGGAACTGCATTTTGAACCAGCGACTCCACTACTAGGATTATACCCGAAGAATCTTGAAACACCAATTCAAAAGAACTTATGCACTCCTATGTTCATTGCAGCACTGTTTACAATAGCTAAGTGCTGGAAACAACCTAAGTGCCCATCTGTAGATGAGTGGATCAAAAAACTGTGGTACATTTACACAATGGAATACTATGCAGCAGAAAGAAAGAAGGAACTCCTGCCATTTGCAACAACATGGATGGAACTAGAGAGAATTATGCTTAGTGAAATAAGCCAGGCAAAGAAAGAAAAATACCATATGATATCACCTAATACAGGAAACTAAAGAACAACACAAACAAAGGAACTAAATAGAACAAAGAGCAGAATAGCAGTAAATAGGGGGGAGGGGAGAGGGAGAGAAGGGGGATAAGTAAGGGAAGGGATTAGTCAAAGAACCTATATAAAAGACTCATGGACATGGACAACGGGGAGGGATATGATTGCGGGAGAGGGGGTGGGTTGGGTGGGGGAGAGAAATTAGGGGAAAAGGGGACAACTGTAATTGAAAAACCAAAATAAAAAAATAAAAAAAAATAAAAATAAAAATAAAAAAATAAAAAATAAAGTAAAGAATACTCACCTAAAAAAAAATAATAATAAAATAAAATAAAGTGATTATCTTCTTTGCCCTAAAGTGAGAGCGATTAGCTCCCCCTCCCTAACGCAATTAGCTCCCCCACCCCTCTCCTTCTTCCCCGTTTCTCCATTACTGGTTACTCCGGAGTTACAATCTAACACGGTTATCTAATTGCCCCTTCTGTGGTTTGTAGATATGCCAGTGCTGTCAGCTCCCTTCTCAGAGACCCTCTAATTACATTTGCCCTTTGTTACTAATGACTTTTTACTGGTTTGGGAGTCACTATGTCCTTGTTTCTAACAGTCCCCACAAATGTGGCTGGTATAGGAGCAGCTGAGTGTGCCTGTGGATTTAGGGTCATGCAAATCCAACAATGGGAGTTAGAATAATTGTTAGCCTGTAAATTTCAGTAAACTGGGAGTATGATGGAGCGTATTCTTGAGGGATCAGGAGTGGGGATTAAATAGGTAGATGAGAGAACAGTGACAAGGGTGAGGAATAAAAGGAGGGTACACATTATGACTTAAAAAAATAGGAGAGATTACCAGTTAAATTCCCTATAGGATTTAAACAGCAAACATTCAAATGCAGATTTTATGAGGGATTAGGCTCCTTATGTCATTGGGAGATGGTCAGGCAAAGTGGTCCCAAGGGAATACACTTGTAGTCAGGAGTTCCAGTGTCCTCAGTGGTGTCTTCAGGGAGATCTGTACCAAGATGAGCCTGTTTAAGGCGAGAAAGATGTATCCAGGCTGCCTGACCCATGAGTTTGGCTGCTGTGGGTATAGTTAGTAGAACTAAGTAGGGACCTTCCCAGCGGGGTGTGAGCGGTTTGTGAGTGAGCCACCTGACATAAACACAGTCCCCAGGATTTACCGGTCCCAGAACGCGACCTTCTTGGGGTTTGGGAAGTCGTGCAGCTGTGAGAGCAAGGATGTAATCTCCTAGGGGAGAGGGATTATCTGGTAAATTTCCTAGAATATAAGTTCTCCCATACATGAGTTCAAAGGGGCTAAGTAAATGGGGTCACAAGGGGCAGCTAGAATGTGGAGGAGAGCCACAGGTAGCAGGTGGGGCCAGGGTTCCCAGACCTCTAAAGCAAGCCAAGTTAAGTGGCTTTTAAGAAGCTCGTTCATGCATTCTACCTTCCCTGAGGACTGGGACTGGTAGGGAACATGCAGTTTCCAGGTAGTGCCCAAAATTGTGCTGACTTGTGAAGTAATTTTAGAAACAAAGGCTGGGCCATTATCAGATTGTAGGGACTGAGGCAGTCCAAACCTAGGAATAAGTTGTTAGTAAAACGCGAACAACCTCATTTGCTCCTTCTGATATGGTGGGAAAAGCTTCCATCCAACCGGAAAAGGTATCCACTAATGTTACAGAAACAGGGGAGTCCAAAAATCCCCAGAGTTTGCTGCTGGGGGATGGGGAGAAGTAAGCAGCTTTTCAAATGCTTCCACATGCCTGAGGCTGGTGGCTACTGTCTTTCTTATGCAAATGGATTTAATGCATCCAAAGCCTCAGGCAGATGGGAGGAGTCTTGAACCAGGGGACAGTATGGAAAGCACACAGAGCCTACGTAAGGGTCTGTGAATGGTCAGAACTGTTTGCAACGCCCACTGCGTCAGATGACGCAGTCAGGGATATATAAGCAGCTGCAGACATTTTAACTCAGTCTCTCAAGCTCTCGTTCCGGCTCTGGCTCTCACTGGCACTCTGGCTCTGGCTCTGGTGCTCTGACTCTCGCTTGTGCTCTCACTCTGGGACTCTCTCAAGCTCTCGTTCGGGCTCTGGCTCTCACTGGCACTCTGGCTCTCACTCTGGCGCTCTGACTCGGGCTCTCACTCGCGCTCGCGCTCTCGGGCTCTCGCTCTCGCTCTCGAGTGCTCCCTCCACGTGGCTTGGTGAAGGGGCCTTCTCCATGTGGCTTGGAGAAGGGGTCTCCAGGCTGCTTTAAGAGGCTCTCGCCATGCGGTTTTGAGGAGGAGAGGAGATCTGCGCAGTTTGCAGGAAGAAGACAGTTTTGCAAGGAGGCTGAGAATCCAGGTGGTTCTGCATTGAGAGCTGGAGGGCACCACAGCACAGAAAGGACCTCCCCAATCAGGATTGAATGATTGGCAGCTGCTGGTAAAGCTGAACTGTGTTGGGAAAGTAGGGAAACGGTTTCTCTGACTTCCCTAAAACTAGCCTGGTTTGGAAGGGGGGGAGGCAAGGATATGTGCTTGTGGGTATTTTAAAGAGCATAAGACTTAACAACAGAAATCCACAAATAACTAAATCTATATAACTGTTAAATAAACAATTCTCTTTCTTTTCACCAAACTCTGGTATTGAGAGTTATAATTTTGGCGGCGGGCAATCGGGCCTCTAACTAAAGAGCCCGTGGGTTTGTTTTCAATTGGAGCAGCCCAGGGGTTCTGTAACACTAACACTAGTAGATATTTGACCTTCTTAACTAGTGGCATGTGTGAAGTGTTGAATATGATTGGGGCTGCTGAGATAATTCCAGCAAGCAGGATTAATGGCCAATATGCTAGGAGGACTGTGGCTCGCTCAGACCATCAGCGGAGAGTGGCAAGCCTCATCCTCCTTTTATTAGGATTTCAAAAGTTACTAAAAATAGAATGGGGTGTGAGCTTTACAGCCAACAATAAAAGAATTTTTACAAGTGAAGGAATTCTTACAAAGTATCATTAATATGTAAAATACAGCCATGGTAACTTCTGGTTTTGATAACATCTTACAGAGCAGATCCACTAATCATCAAGGCCAGCCCCAATTTAAGACTTTATCTTCAAGGAGGCAGATGGAGTACTCAACAGATCTCTTTGTCCTCAGGATTCCATGACCCAGTGACCTGAACAGCCTAAAGCTGCAGGTGGAGACAAGATTAGCTCATCGTCTCCTGAGTCACAGGACACCTGGGCAGAGGGACATGGGAATGCCCCTATCCAGAGATCTGTGTTCCTGCAATACATGTGGGTGAAGTCAATTTGCCAATCTTGTCCGGGAATCTGTCCCCTGTCCTGGTGAGTAGGGAACTGTGGAGGTTTAACTTGGTCTTGAGCTGTTCCCTTTTGGCAAACCAAGCATTGATGAGTGATTTTGGTGAGGGCACTAAGAAGTCAGGTGTTATGTAGGGTGGGTGCCAACAGATTAGTGTGAGCCTTAGATCCCAGGTGGATCTGTTGGTGTAAAGTATGTAGGATGTCTTCTTCGGGCCCTGGGGCAGAATGATACAACTATTGAGGGTAAACCATCCATTGTGAAGGGTGGCTTCCAGTTGGGCATAGTCCTGATGCTCCTGGTCTGTATATGAGGTTGAGTTGTCTGGCAAGAGAAAACAGAGTTTAGCAGCTGCTTGTCAAACCTGTAACTGGGCTTCATAGTCAGCTCGAGCATTGCCTTGAGTTACATGGGTGTTATCATGTTGATGTCCTTCCTCAGCAGTGGATGATAGCGGCCCTCTTTGGTAATTGAGTGGCTTGTAAAAGTTTTAGGATTAACTTTTTGTGAGATATCCCTGTTCTCTCCAAATTGGAGCATGGGAATGCAAGATATGGAAAGCATATTTAGAGTCAGTATAAATGTTGATTTCCATGCCTGCAGCTTTATGTAGAGCCCTGGTTAGGGCAACGAGCTCAGCCTGTTGCGAAATAGTCCCAGGAGGTAAAGGCCCTGACTCTATTACCTCATTAAGGCTTACAGTAGCATATCCCACCCCATGTTCCGGGGTCTTTAGGGAGCTCCCATCGATGTACCAGGCAGGTGCAGGCCCAGATGAAGGGAAGTCTTGGAGGTTGGGGAAGGGGATGAGAAAAGAGTCTACAATTTCCATGCAGTCATGCAAGGATGTGGTTGTCAAAGGGGTCTGTGCTAGGTGGAGGAACTTGGCTGGGTTGAGAGCACTACATGTTCTAAATGAATGTTGGGGTTTTCTAAAAGGTTGGTATGCAGAAATTGGATGCAGGAGGGTGAGGCTGCCGCTACCGCTTGATGTGTGAGCAGATTCTTGAGAGAGTGAGAGGCCACAACGTGCATTACTGCAAAAGGAATTAACTTCAGGGCATCCTGAACCAGCAAAGCGGCTGCTGCGAGGACTCGCCAGCAGGTCAGCCATCCGAGTGAGGAGGAGTCTAGTGGCTTGGAGAGATAAGTGATGGCCTGTACTTGGGACCCTATGAGCTAGGTGAGGACACCCAGGGCAAAACCATGATTAGAGTCAACATAAAGATAAAATGGTTTTTCAGGATGTGGAAGAGCCAATGCAGGTGTGGAGATTAGGGACTGTTATCTGTTAAAGAAAATTTTAAGGTTAGAGGAAGAATCTAGGGGGTCCATAAGGTTGCCTGTTGTTGCCTGATAGAGGGGCTTGACTACGGCCCTGAAAGCAGGGATCCAAGTTTGGAAAAAATTGGCCAATCCCAGGAAGGAGAGGAGGTCCGCCTTGGTGGCTGGGAACTGAAGGGTTTCTGTAAGTGTCCTTTCATTCATCAGGCCTTTGGAATGAGGTGTTAAGGTTAGTCCTAGATAAGTGATTTGTTGTTGGGTAAATTGCCCCTTGTGGAGAGAGACCCAGTATCCCTTGTCAGCAAAAAGGTTGAGAAGGAGGGCTGTGTGCAAATTAGAGTCTTTATCTGAAGGGCTACAGAACAACAGATGATCTATATATTGAATGAGATGATTGGGAACTAGGTTAATTTGTGCTAAATCCTGTGCTAATGCCTGTCTTAACAAGTGGGGTCTATCCCGAAAGCCTTGTGGCAGGACAGTCCAGGTAAGTTGTTGAACTTTTCAGGTATCTGGATCCGTCCAAGTAAAAGCGAAGAGGTCCTTGAAGTTAGGGCTGAGCGGGATAGTGAAAAAGGCATCTTTAAGGTCTAGGACAGTGAAGAATGTTGTGCTGGGAGGGATAGAACTGAGTAAGTTGTACTGGTTGGGGACGATGGGAGTGATTGGGATAGTAGCTTCACTGACTGCCCTAAGATCCTGGACTAGGCGAAAAGACCCATTGGGTTTTTTAACAGCTAGGATGGGAGTGTTGGTGGGAGAGTTTGTTGGTCATAGGAGTCTGGCTTTGAGCGGGCAGTGAATGACTGGTTTCAGACCCCGCATAGCTTGAGTGCTGAGAGGATATTGAGACCGACTGGGGAATGAATCCTCAGGCTTGAGGGTGACACATACCAGTTGGTGGTATCTGGCTACTGCTGGGTTCTTGCTATCCCAAAGAAGGGGGTTAACAGTCACACTACAATGGTGCAAATGATGAGGGGTATCTCTCTGGGAAGTGTCTTGCACTAAAGCCAAAAGGAAAATGGAGTAGGCCTTAGCCCCTCCATCTAGATTAAGAGACAGGGAATGCCCCTAGTTTGGCCAGCATGTCTCTTCCCAAGAGGGAGACTGGGCATTCAGGCATAACCAAGAAAGAATGTACGAAGGTTAAGGACCCTAATGTACATGTGAGAGATTTGGTAGCTAGGGTTTTAGTACAGACCCCGTTAACTCCAATAACAGAGATGGGGATGGGTGTAAAATGCCCGTATATTCAAAAAGGATGGAATAGGTCGCCCCTGTATCTACAGGAAAGGAGACCAACGAACCTGCCACCGCCATGAATACCCTGGGTTCAGCCATCGAAATGGTTAGAGCTGGGGGCTCTGAGCCCAGGCACCGTCAATCATTAGTGGCAAGCTCCAACAGATTGGGGATGCTGAAGTCTTTGTCCCTTTCAGGTTCTCGTTCAGGTGGAGCTAGACTGGACTGAAGTGGTCTATTGGCCCCCTGGTTAGAAGCCAGAGGACAGTTGTCCCTTCAATGTCCCTTCTGCCCACAGGATGGACAAGGACCAGGCAGGGGCCGCAGTTGGGGGCATTGTCATGCCCAGTGATTTGTTTGCTTATACTTGAAGCACAGTCCTGGAGGAGGCTTAGGCAAGCCTTTGTTTCCCTGACTTTGCATGGGCTGTCCCTTAATGGCGGTAGCTAACCAAAGGTATTTCTGCTGGTCTCTTGTTAATTTTTGTTGTTTTTCCTCCTCTCTGTTATTAAAGACTCAGAAGGCAATCTAATATCGGAGTGGAGTGTGTAATAAAATGGGTATTAAGATAGAGCTTTCCCTCTTCTGAGTTGGGGTCCAGGTTGATGTATTTGAGAACGGCCTCTGTAAGGTGGTTCATGAATGAGGCTGAGTTCTCAGAGGCCTCCTGCATAATTTCTAAGATTTTGTCATAATTGATGGTCTTAAGGGAAGCCCTATGCATGCCTTCAACTAGGCACATGAGAAAATGAGACACCTTAGCCAAATCAGAAGACTCTGACTGACAGTGTAACTGAACCCACAGGTTGTTCAGTTATTAGGGGCCCAATTGCCTGCCGCCAGAAGCATAATTCTCAATACCAGAGTTTTGTGAAAAGAGAAAGATTGTTTATTTAATAGCTATATAGATTTGGATTATTTGTGGATTTCTGCCATTAAGTCTTTTCTTTAAAACACCCACAAACACATAGTTCTGCCTCCCCTACCAAACCAGGTTAGTTTTTGAAAAGTCAGAGACACAGTCTTCCTACTTCCCAGACACAGTTCAGTTTTACCAGCAGATCCCAATCATTTGAGCCTGATCGGGGAGGTTTTGCCTGTTTTGTGGTGCCCTCCAGCTCTTAATGCAGAACCACATGGAGTTCCCAGCCTCCTTGTAAACCCCATGGAGTTCTCTCTTTCCTTTCAAAGCCACATGGTTTTCTCCTCTCCTTGAAAACCACGTGGATCTCCTCTTCTCTTCACAAAACTGCATGGAGATCTTAGCTAAAATGTCTGCCACCTATTTTAAAACCTCTGACTGTGTCCTGTGATGCAGTGGGCGTGGTAACCAGTTATGACCATTCATAGAACCTTGTGCAGGCTCTGTATGCTCTTTTCACACCATTCCATGGTTAAAACCCCTCCCATCTTCTTGGGGACTTGGAAGAACCAAAGTCATTTGCATAACTGAGACACTAAGCTTCTAGCCATAGTCATGCAAAGGCATCTTAAAAGCTGTTTCCTTTTCCCCATCTCCCAATCTGCAGGCTTTGGGGATTTTTGGAGACCCCCACTCTGTAACAATAGTTCCAGTGAAGATCCACTGCTGGAATTGCAGCAGGTCCAGCTGGATTTCTATCAGGATCCCAGACATGTATGATGTCCGCAAATATAGAGGCAGCAGACAGAATACGATCCTTTTCCTCTGGGTTGTTGGAGGATGTTACGATGACATAGACATCTTGATATGTTAATAAATATATCTGAGATATATATTGGAACTCCTTGCAAAAGTGGGTGGGATCTGTGGTATAAGACCCTACACAGTGCTCAATTTGGGCTAAATCTGTGAGGGAAAAGGGGACATGTACCCAAACAATGCCCTCAGCTCCTGCCACTTTGTTAAGAGGGTACAGGCCTGAGGATGGCGGGGAGAATGACAGCGCAAGGGCAGCCTGAGAACAGGTACAGGGAGGAGAAATGACAGGGCTGGAGTTCTGGGGCGGCAATGGCTTGTCTTTTGCTGGCGAGTCGGGTATGGGGGGAGGAGGGAAAAGGGTTTACCAGGGGAGAAGGAGCAGTGGGAGTTGTTGATCAGGAGGGGGCATATGGGGGGAGGTAAAAGTGTCCAAAGTCTGAGGGGTCTGCTTCTGTAAAAGACAAGGATGCAGGTGGTCAGGGGAGTTTGTAGACGCAGAGGAGATGTGGGTGGAGGTCAGTCGAAGGAGAATAAGTTGGAGGGGGGAGCAGGAGGAGCAAAGAGACGGTCTGCTGCAAAGAATAAAAAGGCCTTCGGGTATGGAACTTCGGATCACTTGCCATTATGCTTGAGATAATTGTCGAGATCGGTAAGAATTTGAGGGTCAAATGTTCCATGTTCTGGCCAAAGACATTTGTTAAGAGGATATTGAAGTCAGGCAACAGTGGAGAGAGAGATTAGCTTTTTTAGCTTTACGTGGGACCCTATTTGAAGGGTCCGGAGGTTCTGGCAGAGACAACCCAAAGGGGAGTCCTTCAGAGGTAGGGACTGATGTGCTCCCATGGTGCTGAGAGTAACGACCCAGAGGGTGAGCCTGAGACGAAATGAATCAGGAGGGTTAAGGGGTGTTCCCACTTAAGCTGCTGATTCTATGAAGTGCAAAGGCCCTGAGTGAACTGTCCAGGGGGAGGGCGTCCCCAACTGCTGGTGGAAGTCCAATGAGGCACAAAGCCCCAAGGAAGACCAACCTAGGCCTAGAATTTTCAAGCAGAGCCCCAGTGGGCTCAGAAACGAGACGGTCAACCTGATGAGAGACTCATGTAATGAGACGAAGCTCGACTAGTTGGTGTCTGGTGTGGATGGAGGGCAGGCCACAGCAAAGGGTCTGGAGGCAGAGGTCATCAGTTGGGCAGATCTCTGCAGGCTGCCGGTGACCGGTGACCACTCTCAGAGCCCCTCCCAGGTTTCGGCACCAAAATGTCAGGGCAGCCTTGCTCTGAGAAATCACCCAGAGACCACTGTGGAAGTAAATAACTGGTTTATTGAGGAACCAAAGGAAGGGGTAAGGAAGCTGAGGGGAGAGGCAATTCCTGGACTGACTCAACACCCCGTATGAGCAAGGGAAGCAGGGGAAGGGTGATGCCCGGTCCTCCTCTTGGGCCTGTAGGAATCGCCACCAGCACTTCTGCAGGCACCTTTTTTGATATACCTTTCGGTAAGGGTGAGTTTGCTTATCAACATATTCAGTAGGTCATTTACATCTTATTGCTTTTCCCTTCCCACACCAGCTTAGTTAACATATCGGGCTAGGTCCATTACCATTTCCTCTGGGAACCGGTTCAGTCCACCAACATATCCTTTGGGAATGGCTAAGTCAATCAGCATTTCCCCTGGGAACAGCTAAGTCCAAGGCCAGGTTGATTAGCATATACCAAAATTCCAGGTGTGCATTCTAGCTGCCTCCATGTTCTGAGAGTGTTCTCAGCCTCCTTTACCAGAGATTTATTGAACACAGACCCCATGAGCTCAATCCCCCTATACTGGAAAATTCCTGCTCATGCCCTGTATATTCAACCTCCCTTACTGGAAGTTTCTTGTATACAGTCCTGTGTGCTCAACCCTCTTACCAGAGACACTGCACACAGCCCGAGACTCTTCATCCATCTCTAGCTGTTCCCCTCACAGGAGAACAGAACCACAGATCGGGACTCCACACTCGCTCTGTATCTTGAGATACATCCCAGCCACACACATTCGACTCCCCAAGGATGCCCAACCACCAAGGCAGTAGTTAAGTCCAATTTTCGCACCTTGGCCTGTCCACGAGGTTGCCTGGTTGCCGTAGTGTTTGCTTTTTTTTCTTTTTTTTACTTTTAGTTCCCCCTTGCATCAATCCACTGCTGTCCCAACAAGAAGTCTTGGGTCATTTCCAGACACTGTGAGGCAGGTGGGCTCTGAGTCAAGTGAACCACCCAAGAACAGGTAGGACGTGTCTCCTCACCTCGGCTCAAAGCCCTTTCCTGCACGCAGGTGGAGGATCCCGGATGAGCCCCCAAATTGCGAGAAATGCTCACAATGAAATACTGGGACACAGGACTTGAGCAGTAACTGAGGCTGTTACAGAATGGGGGTGTCCGGGGATCCCCAGAGCCTGCAGGCTGGGAGATGGGGAAAAAGCAGCTTTCAGGATGCCTTCATATGCCTGGGGCCAGTGGCTACTGTCTTTGTTATGCAAATGGCTTTGATACTTCCAAGGCTCAAGAAGATGGGAGGGGTCTTGGACCGTGGGACGGTATGGAAAGAGCACAGAGCCTGCGTGAGGTTCTGTGAATGGTCAGAACTGGGTACCATGCCCACTGCGTCACAGGACGCAGTTAGGGATTTAAAAATAAGCGGCAGACATTTTAACTGGGTATACCATGCTGCTTGCAAAAATGGGGAACACCATGCTACTTTAGGAACACTATGTGGCTTTGAGAACACCTTCCGACTTGGAGAAGGGGAAATACCTTTGTGGTTTTGGAAAGAAAGGGCTGGGAATCCATGCGGTTCTGGATTAAAAGCTGGTGGGCACCAAAACACAGACAAGACCTCACCCAATCAGAATCAAATGATTGGCAGCTACCAGTAAAGCTAAACTGTGTCTAAGAAGTAGGGAAATGGTATCTCTAACTTTTCTAAAACTAGCCTGGTTTGGTAAGGGGAGGCAGAACTATGTGTTTGTGGGTGTTTTAAAGAATGTAAGACTTAATGGCAGAAAGCCACAAATAATTTAAATCTATATAACTATTAAATATACAATTCTTTTTCTTTTCACTAAACTCTGATATTGAGAGTTATAATTCTGGAGGCAGGCAATCAGGCCCCTAACGAAACAGCCTGTGGGTTCTGTTTCAATCAGAGCAGCCCAAGGGTTCTGTTACAAGGCAGTTATTTATTCACAGATCTGCAGCTCTAGGCACAGCCTAAAAGCCAAATCAAGGTGTGCACTGAAAAGATGGAGCTGGCTGCTTTTATCCTAATGCAAACAAAGCAACCCCCTTCCCCTCTCCTCCTCTTTCTCCTCCATTTCTCCATTTGGATACTCCCAAGTTACAATTTAATGTGATTAATTAAATTAAATGAAGGTGATCTGGTTGTAGGTCTGTCTCCAGCTTTTTTTGAAATTTCCCTATTTTGTTCGCTGGGCTGTCTGGCTACAATTTCCCATTTCCTGGAGTTTGGTGATGAATACCCATCCCCCACTTTATCTCAGATATTCTTTATCCTTAGAAACGTTTGTGCTTAGCTGCGAAATGCCCTTTTTCCAATTTGTAAATATGCTAATACTGTTAACTCTGGCTCAGAGACCCTCTAATTACACTTGCCCTTTGCTGCTAATTATTTTCTACTGGTTTGGGAGTCACCAGTTTCCTTGCCCCTTACAATATGAACTCAAGGTAAGCTTTACTAATTTTGCAATTATATGGTTCCATCTGGAAGGAAAAAGAACTGTTAACATCTAATACAAAGGAGGTTAAGCATGCAGCAGAAATTCTAAGATTATTAGAAGCTGTTCAGGTATCTTTACAGGTGGCAGTTATGCACTGCCCCGGGCATCAGAAAGAGGACACTGAAGTGGCTAGGGGAAACACTCTGGCTGATTGAACAACAAAAGAGGCTGCTAAAGGAACATTTATAATGCCTTTGGTTCCTGTTCTAGACTTGTCACAATTAGACCCTGAGTATTTGACTGCAGACTTAGAGAAAGCTGAGAGCTGGATTTTTGATGTAGGAGCTAATAGTGGATGAAGAAGGAATAAGAAAGAAGTTATACTGCTTCCTGAACATTTAGTAAAGCCAGTCATGAAGTGTTTGCATAAGTCCACTCACTAAAAGGGACTCATTAACCATGTATATTAACCTGTGGCTCACAAGTCCTGGAATTTTTAAAGCCATATGAAAAATAATTGCTAGATATGCTGTGTGTTAGAAGAACAACCCAAGACAGATCCCCATCAAAACAAAGAAGGGAAACAATACCAAGAGCCATGTCCACTTGAGGACTGGCAAATGGACTTTACCCAGATGCCAAGGGTCTGAGGTTGGAAATATTTGCTAGTCTTTGTTGACACCTTTTCAGGGTGGGTAGAAGCCTATCCTACTTGAACTGAAAAATCCTGAGGTAGCGAAAGCTTTACTAAAGGAGATAATCCTTCACTCCTCCGGTCTCCCTGGCAGCATACAGAATGGTAATGGGCCTGCCTTTGTTTCAGAAATTACAGAGACGCTTAGCAAAATTTTAAGAGTCAAGTGGAGACTCCAAACAGCATGGAAACCTCAGATTTCTGGGAAGGTAGAGAAGATGAATCACACCTTGAAGACAAATGTAGCCAAGCTGTGCCAAGAAACTCATCTCCATTGGGATCAAGCTTTATCTTTTGCCCTGCTCATGATAAGGGTGGCTCCTCAACTGGGACTCAGTTGAGTCCTTATAAAATTGGGTACAGGTGACCATTTCAGGCCATGATTGGGGTAGGAGATATGTATGTAGATCAAGAAATAAAGATAATGAAAATGAACATTTAAGTCAGACCTTGGCTGTAATCAATGACTTGGCTTGTATTAGAGGCCTCTCCCCTACAGGTTTGCTACATATCTTTGGGCCTGGAGATAAGAGGCTAATCAAGACCTGGAGGACAGGATTTCCAGAGAGCCAACTAGAAGAAAAGCAGACTAAATCTTGGGACATACTCCTCACCACTGCCACCACAGTGCCGTTGGCAGAAACAAAACCTTGGATTCATTACACCAGAGTAAAGAAAGCACCAGAGGAACAATGGTCCACTGATCCTCAAGAAGACCTGAAAGTCATCTTTCAAAAGCTGTGACTTGTATTCTTTTCATTACTTTTTGTTTTGTTATGGCTACATGGGTGAGATTGAACACTCTGAAGCAGTATATAAAGTAAGCAAAGGATTTTAATAATGGCCAGGAGTTGGGCAGACCCTGAGCTGGTCTCTAACATGCTCCAACCTACAATGGAGTCTAAATGCTGGGTTATATACTGGTGAGCCCCCCTTTGTTTCTTCTTTGGTGGGAAACAGCCTTAGGAAGAGGGGGCTGCGCAGGGCTGCAGGAATGTCTTGGCAGTAACAGGAACAGAAATTCACAAGGCTATAAGGTTATCTTCCACGGCAGCATAACTCTTCAGCCAGGGACAAATTCTTTGTGAAGCAATTTATTTTCAAAGGGCTAGATATTCTGTAAAGTATAACTTTCACAAATGTATAAACAAGACACAAGCAAGCAAATGGAAGGTGATAGAGGGTGAGGGGCTTTTAGCTTGTATATCACTAATTGCTACATTTCTTTTTCCAAGGCTTTTTAGCAAGTCCTTGCTACTTTTTACAAAGAATATTTGAAGCCCCTACATACTTACATATTTAGCAAACCTCTGCTACCTTTTACAGAGAATATTTGGTGCCCCTACAGTTTAGCCCCATGTTATGGAGAACTTGTTCCTTTCAAATGAGATGAAAATATTTGAGTATTTTTAGCAAAAATGTTCTAAACATCTCTGAATTTTGCCTTGCAGGAGGAACTTATGTTGAACAAATTTTTACTTCACGTCTTATAGGCGTTTGTACTCCCCTGGAAAGCCTTCAAAATTATACTTTATTTGCTTAAATAACCTACTCCAATATTTATAATTGGGAGTCTGTGGTAACTGTAAAAGACAGGGAAATGTTTTTCTTAAAAGTCACTAAAGTTGCCCCAGTTGGAGAGTGTGCACCTTTTGTCAAATGTGCTAAAAACTGGTTTGCGCTTTATCACAACGTGTTGTTGCATACAATGTGCCCCTTTCTGTGAGTCTTCTATTAAGTGTATTCCTAGTGCTAAGATACATGCTCAAAAACAAAATGAGTACTTCCATATGAAACTGATCTCATAGAAATAAGACAGTTTAACAGTGGGGGAATAATGGGGGACTCAAATGCTGGACATTTTTAGTTTCAGGTAACAGCTAATAAGTTTAGCAACCAATGTATGTAAAAAGCTATTGTTTCAGGAACTGGAGGTATGACCCACCTTGATTCCAAGAAACCATAAGCAATTCCACCTTTGTGCCTCTGGAGGACTGCAAGCAATCATGATGGTATCTGAATCATTGTACTCCAGTGTGACCACTGCCCAGGGCACAGATGAAAGAATGCTGCAGCTTTTATCCAATTGACCTTTTCCCTGAATTCCAAACTCTTCTCATAAAAATGGCCCATTTATACTGGAATTTAAGATAGTCTGTTAAGGTACAACCCGCTGTCTTCTCAGATCACCAACCATCTGAATAAAGTGCCCATAAAGATACAATCCCTGTCTCTGCTTATTGGGTCTGGTAGATGACAAGCAGCATGAACACTGGCTTTTCCAGTTTCACATTCACCAGACATTGGGTCTTCAGATTTCCATTTATGTTGATCTTTACAAAGTCCTCGTAATGGAAAAAACTTCAGTTCCCTGAAAGACTGCAAAAGGAAAAGTTCTTTGCTCAAAAAGATAAAAAGTTTTGGAAAGATGGAATTATGAAGTTGCATGGAAAATGGCAGAAGGTAGTGGAACAAAATGGTAACTACGTTGTTCAATACAGTTATTGGTAAAAATGAAAAATGTGTCTTAGTTTGATTTAAAACCAAATAAACTTTTTGCCAAGCCTAGCTCTCCACCCACCCTATCTGATCTTCAGGCCTAGCCTTGCAGAATGCTTACTGAGATGTTAGGACAGAGCCCTACCCTTACCTGTGGCAGTGACTTCAGAAGGCTGTAGGCTTTCCTTGGTTAGTTAGTCCATCGCTAGGGTCCAAAGGCTGTTTCCCAGGTTTCTTTCAGTAAGATGAGAAAGATAAAAGGAGCAGGTGGACTTCTATCTCCAGTCCTGAACGGTAGTTTCTCCAGCAAATTCTATACCTTTGTCCTTTGCTTACCTTCCACCTGCAGGAGAAGAATATGTTCTCATGTCCTCTCTGAGAGTGCTTGGGTCAGGAGGACCCATAGAGCCTATTCCCAGAGTTCGCTGATGGAACCAGAATGGTGTCTGCCTAAAGTTTTCCACATAGCCAGATTGAGCACCAAGTAATTCTTCCCCAGTGGGTAGGAAGTAGGGGCCACCTCCAGTTGCCTCATACCAGAATATTAAGACAGGAGAATATTCAAAGATAAAGCAAACATAAATGTCAGAGATTGGACTGTTAACATGAGTAAAAATAATTCAGATTTTAAAAATTTAGTCATTAAACAAAAGCTTAAAGTTTTTCCTATGGCACAAGGTTATTAGGGGTCAACTAGGACCCTGGTTCTAAGAAATCAAATATACTATAATTCTTGGTTTATATCACTGGTCATCTTTAGTGTTTATTGGCCCATGCATGACCCACTTCTATCTATTTAATATGCCAGTTATCTTCCATTTGCCCCACTGAGTCCACTCTTCCCCATCCTCTGTCCTACTGCAGGAGGCAGACCTCAGTGGGCTTCCTGGCCCTCTGGCATCCAGCTATATTTGCCTAAGGAGTCTTGGCAAATCAGAGAGAAGTGAGATCAGGTTATTTATTCTCCTGACTCCTTCCTGTGGATTTGTCTTAAACTGATTGCACTTATAACAAAGACCACAGTCTTCTCAAGGTGGCCTTTTCTACATAGAACACCTGTGTAACAGCATTATCCCTTGTGAGACACCTTTCCCTGCCTCCCCATTTGTAAACCATTCCAGTTATCCTTTTTTGAATGGTGTTCCTACATTCACCTATCTGGTTCCTGCTGAGACCCCCAGATATGTGGTGATTATTTATTTAGTAACAGTTATCCAGAGAAATCCTGATGCTTGTATCAGGAAGTCACAGAAAGAAAAAAATGCAGCCAAGGGTATAAAGGCAAATCCGCAGAGGATTGTCCCTCTGATTGCTTATGCATGATCATGAGGAAAAAGCTGGACATGAGTGAGATGTCACACATCATCATATTACATATATATTCAGATGTAACTCAAAGTGGAGAGAAAGAAGTTTCTCACCTTGAAGACCTTCTTTAAAAGAGTGTGAGTGTTTGATGGCATCAAACCAAAGACAATGGGGCTAGGGAAAAAAGTGTTATAATGAAAATGAAAAATACTCCTCACTAACTAGTCATCTTCTACTCCATCCTTATCAAGAATTACCAAGCATATTACTTAGCAATCCTACTCCTGGATATTTAACAGAGAAATTGAAAACACTGATTGGAAAATATATACACCCCTAAGTTTACTGCAACATTACTTATAATAACCAAGATATGGAAGCAACCTAGGTGTCAGATAGATGATTGGATAAAGAAAATGTGGTATATACACAATGGAATATTACTCAGCCATAAAAAGAATGGAATCTTGCCATTTGTTACACCATAGTTGGACCTAGGAGGTATTATGCTAAGTGAAATAAGTCAGACAGAGAAAGACTTGTATTTTTTTATTCCATATGTAAGTAAAATAACGTTTTTGTTGTTTTTTTATACTCCACATATAAGTGAAATCAAATTTCAAAATTAGGAATGAGAAAAAGAGCAAAATAGACAAAAAAACTCATAGATACAAAAAAAACTGATGGCTACTAGACAGAAGGGATTTGGCGAATGGACAAAAAAGATAAAGGGATTAAGAAGAACAAATTGCCAGTTATAAATTAGTCACAGAGATGAAATGTACAGCACAGGGAATATAGTCAATACTGTAACAACTATATATGGTGCCAACTGGGAATTAGACTCATTGTAGTGACCACTTTGTAAGGTATGTAAATGCCTAATTACTGTGATATGCATCTGAAATGAAAATGATATTGTATGTCATCTGTAATTTTAAATAGTTTTAACTTAAAAAACTACAAAGCACTTATTTTGTTAAGTGTTTAATACAGAAAATTTTACTTAATTCAGGAAAACCCTAGACTGAGAGCAGTTCATATTTGCTCAGGGTCATCAGAAGTGTGGCAAAGATGTTGGTATTAAGCTAAAGAAGAGAAGGGTAGCTGCAGCAACTTAATCATCTTAATCAAGTCTATCAAACTGTCAACCTATTGGTGGCTAAGTGGTTGCCAAATAGTACGCTTGCTGATTAAAAGGCAAACATGGAGAGGTTTATATGGGACATAAGTGAGGAAGTCCAGAATAATGTCATTTCTCTATAATATTGATGCGATAACATAGAAAATTAAAAACTGGTTTGTTATATATTATTTTGCCATTGTTCCAATAACCTGACAACATTAAATGAGGATTTACTGTAGTTGAAGGTCATCCTTCTTTCTGAGGCTGTTCTGAAGGCAGCAGCAAGGTTCAGTGATAGTTTAGAGGTAATTTACAACAGAATAATCTTCCTCAATTTCTTCCTCCCTCAGTCATGCGACATCTTCCTGTTCAAAATCAAGACAAAAGGCTGATGCAAGAGGATTCTGATTTTCACCAGGATTTTAAAGGTTCACTGTGGGTGAGGGGCTGGTCAGGTAAAAAATTTTGCCCAGAAGACTGTTTCTGGAATAACCACCTGATCCAAGTTGCAGAACCCAACTTTTATAGGTGTAATATCTCTGAAAAGAAAAATTAGGTTAACCATCAATAGACAGAGCACTCACTCAGCAACTTATGAGTTGTTAAAACAGTGACCTATTCACTCCAGACCTCTGAGAGCTTGTAACAGAACCCCTGGGCTGCTCCGATTGAAACAGAACCCACGGGCTGTTTAGTTAGGGGCCCGATTGCCCGCCGCCAGAATTATAACTCTCAATACCAGAGTTCGGTGAAAAGAAAAAAGAATTGTTTATTTGCACATAGTTCTGCCTCCCCCTCCCAGACCTGGCCAGTCTTAGGAAAGTCGGAAACACCGTTTCCCTACTTCCTTTCTGTGCTGTGGTGCCCTCCAGCTCTCAATGCAGAACCGTCTTGATTCTCAGCCTCCTTGTAAACTGCCTTCTGCCTGTAAACCGCATGGATCTCCTCTCCTCAAAACCGCATGGCAAGAGCCTCTTCTTAAAGCAACCTGGAGACCCCTTCTCCAAGCCACATGGAGGGAGCCCAAAAGAATCAGAGCCAGCCTCTTAAAGCAGCCTGGAGAGACCTGCTCCTCCGAGCCACATGGAGGGAGCCCACAAGAGCCAGAGCCAGAGAGCCAGAGAGCTAAAATGTCCACAGCTGCTTATCTATCCCTGACTGACGCAGTGGGTGTTACAAGCAGTTCTGCCCATTCACAGAACCCTACACAGGCTCTGTCGGCTCCTTCCGTACCATCCCACAGTCCAAGACCCCTCCCATCTTCCTGAGCCTTGGAAGTAAAGCGGATCTTTGTGCAACAGTGTTTCCAGCCACTAGCCCCAGGCCTGCAAGGGCGTCCTGAAAGCTGCTTTCTTTTCCCTATCTCCCAGCTGCAAACTCTGGGGTTTGTTTTTGGACTCCCTGTTTCTGCAACAAGCTCAGGCAGACCATGAATGGTAGGTAAGGACCAGCTAAACCTCAGGAAGTACTTAAGAGGAAGGCTGCAACATACCCACCTCTGCATCCCAAATGGATATTCTCTTTCAAATTCACTTCTCAAGACTCTTCAAAAACTGTCTTTAGTGACTGCTCCCAAGAGTTGTTTGTGTTTTTCACTCATATTGTTACAGAACCCCTGGGCTGCTCCAATTGAAAACAAACCCACGGGCTCTTTAGTTAGGGGCCCGATTGCCCGCCACCAGAATTATGACTCTCAATACCAGAGTTTAGTGAAAAGAAAAAGAATTGTTTATTTAACAGTTATATAGATTTAGATCAGCCCTGGCTGGTTTAGCTCAGTGGATTGAGCGTCGGCCTGCGAGCTAAGTGTCGCTGGTTCGATCTTCCAGTCAGGGTACATCAGAGAAGGAAAACTCTGACTCCAAAAAACCTCCGCTGCCTTGCGCCATACCTCTTCAGGGGAAAGGCTAAGGGAGTAAACCCCGACAGAAAATCCGGAGCCGGAGTCCCTAAGGCGGTTTGACGTTGTAGTCAACACCGGCAACTCCTATGGCGCACCTGAAGCCAAGCTGTATTGACTCCGTCTTTCCCTTGGACCCTTCAGCTGCGAAGAGAGGGGGGGTCTGCTGCATGGGCAACAGCAGACCCTCCATATCACCCTGCCCAGGCTCTGTAGCTTCAGCGTCATCGCAAGATGTCGATTCAACACGGGAGGAGACAGATACCATGTCACTCCCGAGTCGGACTGCACAGCCATTCTCGGCGGTGCTGATAGACTCTTAAGAAGCTACACCATCGTCTCTCGAGACGGACGGCTGCCGACGACGATATAGATTTAGATTATTTGAGGATTTCTGTTGTTAAGTCTTATGTTCTTTAAAACACCCATAAACACATATCCTTGCCTCCCCCCTATCAAACCTGGCCAGTCTTAAGAAGGTCAGAAACACCGTTTCCCTACTTTCCAAACACAGTTCAGCTTTACCAGCAGCTGCCAATCACTCAATTCTGATTGGGGAGGTCCTTTCTGTGCTGTGGTGCCCTCCAGCTCTCAATGCAGAACCGCCTGGATTCTCAGCCTCCTCGTAAACTGCCTTCTTCCTGCAAATCACATGAATCTCCTCTCCTCAAAACCGCATGGCGAGAGCCTCTTCTTAAATCAGCCTGGAGGTCCCCTCCTCCAAGCCATATGGAGGGAGCGCAGGAGAGCTAGAGAGAGCTAAAATTCTGCAGCTGCTTATATATCCCTAACTGCGTCCTCTGATGCAGTGGGTGTTGCAAACAGTTCTGACCATTCACAGAACCTCACTTAGGCTCTGTCTGCTTTTTCCATACCATCCCCTGGTTCAAGACCCCTCCCATCTACCTGAGGCCTTGGAAGCATCCAAGCCATTTTGCATAAGAAAGACACTAGCCACCAGCCTCAGGCATGTGGAGGCATTCTGAAAGCTGCTTCCTTCTCCCGATCCTCCAGCCGCAAACTCTGGGGATTTTTGGACTCCCCTGTTTCTGTAACAATATTCTTGACACAACTTTCATTTTAATTGTCCCATCTTCATGACAGTGCAATGACTGCACTCAGACACTTTGGCTGTTCTTGGTTCTGTGATCATTCCTCAGGCATTCGGTCCTGTACTTCTGCCACCCCCAGAGTTTTTAATATGAAAAATTTGGAAAACTAGATCCCAAGCTTCTGTTATATTTAAAACTCTTATACCTAGACACATTGAGTTAGTAAGCAATAATTCCATTCTGCTTATTTCAAGGGTATTTAGCTTAGAAAGGGCAATACAATAGGTATAGCAATACTGATACCTAGTGACTCCATGTCACAATGATTAACCCTTAGTAACTTTAGACAACAGTATCCCACATCATGTTGAATCTTGAAATCTTAAGAGAGGTAGAATTAGCATATCGTAATTTCCACACGGATCTCCAAAACACATTATCTAAGGGAAAGGCATGAGAAAGGTCATGGCCAAGCAACTTTTAATAAGGATAAAACTGTCCTGAGCTCTGGAGTCGCCTGAATTGTGCGACTCCAATAGGTCCTGCGAGGCTTCGCAGGGGAAGTGGGCCAGCGTAGGAGGGCAGATACAGTGAGGAGGAGGGTCATGCTTTCTGGAGGTTGGGTGTGTTTCTTTTCCCGATACTGTTATCAGTGTGGTGAGTACAGCCCTTCAGTTGAATGCCCTGGAGAGGAAACCCAGAGCTTCCTGTTGTCTTATCAATGCTGCAAAATGCAAGTTAGAAACAACGAAAAAAAAAAGGAAAAAGGGGGGGGGAAATGTGAAGCGCCTCTGGCTAAGTCAGAGATGCCAGCCTCCAGGATGAAACCCAGCTTTTTCCTGGACATGTAGAGGAAAAGGCACATCCCAGATGTCAGCTGGTTCTGAAATCCATCAGCATCCAGAAAATAATCTCTCTACATAAAAATGACATTTCTGAGGAACAGCAGAACTGACAAAGTTGAAGATCTTGAAGAATAAGGAAATATGTACAGGAGCATGCTGCCAGAGAAACACACATATCCCGTGCTTAATGCCCTTAATATCCTTCTGTTTATAAGGCACTACCCCGCAGTTTTACAGTGTTGGAAAGAATTGTTTTAATATCAGATTCTGTTTTGTTTTGTGGCTATAAGCAACTTAGCTATTTGTGAGAGACTTCATGAGCTTTAGCTGAAATTAACATTCTGGCCCTTGTGGGGCCAACAGGTCACCATTTATTTATTTATTTATATCACTCGTATAACTTATTTAGCAAAATAGCCTATCCTTGTCCTGCTTTTTAGTGACCAAACTTTTTTCTTCTGTTCTTCAAAAAGCCAGTTTTATCCCAGTTGAAATTTGATTTGGCCATGTACCTTCCGTATGCCCTTCTCTTAATGCTTTTACGGAGCTCTGTGGGAAAGACTTTCAAGTTATGGTCTGCTAATACCACCCCTCCTAAGATTTTGAGATTCTGCAAAAAACTTCTCTTAAACTTTTCAAGCAAACTGTATTTCTTTACCAATGCTATCTTCCTCTGTTGCCTGTGTTTCACATGTTAGAACATCCTCTGAAAGAGAAATAACAAGAAAATTCCATTTCAATCATAGTGGCCAATTAGAAAAGAAAATGTTCTTCAATTTTGTGACTTTCCAAAAATGTTATGCTTTCACCTTGAAATACAAGTAACTTTTGCATGCCTAACTCTTGCAGTTTCCAAAAAGGAAAATACTGACTGCCTCATAGGTGGAGACACAGGCAAACAGGCACAAACATCTTTATCGGTAGCATCGCCTTAAGTTCTTCTTTGGTTGTATCCAGCTTTGTTCTAAAGATGTCTTCCTACTTTTCTCTTCTTTACCAGAAGTTCCAATTGTATTTGAATTGTCTTTTGGACTGATATTTATGAAGGATTGTCATATAATCTGCAGTATGTATCATATCCCAGAGAAAATTCATTACATGTGTGTCATGTAACAACTTGCCCTGTCAGCAGGCTCTTCCTGGGTGTGGGGAGCATTGTAACATAGATTGAATAAAGCTTCCTTTTCCTGTTCACTGTTGAAAAAAACTGATATTAATTGCAAAAATGGCTACAATTCTACTATGGTATTAATCAGAACATATACAATGCAAGTATTCATTAAGAAAGAAAAAACTGTGTAAATATGATCATGATGTAAAAAGAGATTTAACATTATGTGAATTTGGTGGAAATGAAAATACAATGCAGCATGTGAAGGCATGACAGATTGTTGAGCCAAATCAATCCATTTAATGGATCTAGAGAGTAGATTTGTTTAGTGGCTCAGGAGAAACTAATTGCTCAAGATAAGGCAAAGAAACAGTCCTTTACCAAAGTGCCAGTTTCACATGAACTTTAATGCCATTTGAATATGTGTGTGAGGATAAGCAAATGAAGAAATTACATATAAAATAAAAAGAGGGTCCAAAAATAGAAAAAGAATGAGATATCACCATTTTGTAAATATTAAAGAAATAAAAGCTTAGTAGAACAGGAGACATTTAAATTGCATAAAAGTATGGACTAGTTTAGTGGAGATATTGTCTATAGGGCAAGTTAATTACAGGAAATAAGATTAAAAAGAGGAAGAAAGTAAAATATTTGAATTTGTGAAGGCAGTGCATTTCAAAATGAAAGAACTATTTGCATAAAGAATATGTTCACAAACGAAAAATTGATATTTATGAACCCTGGAATATAATGCTGTGTGTGAAAGAAATAAAAGTACAGTCTTTTAAAAGTGTGCTTTATTTACCTTTAGTGGCTGTTAGTTTTACTGTGGTTTTCAAGATGAAGAGGGGTTTCTGCAACTATTCAGTTTTCTGTGGGTTTTAGGTCTCCCACTTCCCACTCCCTCTTTCACCATCTTTGTTTGTACTTTTTAACCCTTTGAGTGCCAACCTCGCTGTGAGCGACGCTGACAAATTTTCCCAAAAGTGCCAGTGTCACTCCCAGCGACTCTTTTTTCGATGGCTAAAAAAGTAAATAACAATGGAATAATTCGTATTTTATGTTTTGTTCTTTTTTTGTAGCTCAGGTTATATATTGATATAATTTTTTCTCATGTTGATCCAAATTTCGAATTACACATGGCACTCAAAAGGCTAAATTTATTCAGACCAGTGGTAAAATCTTTAAGCAATTGGATTTTTTGATAGCTATTTACTTGAGTACTGTCCCCTTTTGGCATTTAAGATCTTGTAAATGGTACAACGTCTCTCAGGTTTCAAAGGAAGAATATTGCTGATACTTTTTTTCCCCCTGATACTTCTTTAACTAAGAAACTCAGCCTCTAGTGGTAAGCACTAAATACTGCTGGTGTTACAGAATGGGGGGGGGGGTCAGCCCTGGCTGGTTTGGCTCATTGGATTGAGCGTCGGCCTGCGAGCTAAGTGTTGCTGGTTCGATCTTCCAGTCAGGGTACATCAGAGAAGGAAAACTCTGACTCCAAAAAACCTCCGCTGCCTTGCGGCATACCTCTTCAGGGGAAAGGCTAAGGGAGTAAACCCCGACAGAAAATCCGGAGCCGGAGTCCCTAAGGCGGTTTGACGTTGTAGTCATCACCGGCAACTCCTGCGGCGCACCTGAAGCCAAGCTGTATTGACTCCGTCTTTCCCTTGGACCCTTCAGCTGCGAAGAGAGGGGGGGTCTGTGGCATGGGCAACAGCAGACCCTACATATCACCCCGCCCAGGCTCTGTAGCTTCAGCTTCAACACGGGAGGAGACAGATACCGTGTCACTCCCGAGTCGGACTGCACAGCCATTCTCGGCGATGCAGATAGACTCTTAAGAAGCTACACCATCCTCTCTCGAGACGGACGGCTGCCGCCGCCGACGACGACAGAATGGGGGTGTCCAAAAATCCCCAGAGCCTGCAGGTTGGGGGATGGGGAAAAGGGAACAGCTTTTAAGATGCTTTTGCATGACTATGGCTAGAAGCTTAGTGTCTCAGTTATGCAAATGGCTTTGGTTCTTCCAAGTTCCCAAGATGGAAGGGGTTTTGACCATGGAATGGTGTGTAAAGAACATACAGAGCCTGCACAAGGTTCTGTGAATGGTCAGAACTGGTTACTGTTACAGAACCCCTGGGCTGCTCCAGTTGAAAACAAACCCACGGGCTCTTTAGTTAGGGGCCCGATTGCCCGCCGCCAAAATTATAACTCTCAATACAAGAGTTTAGTGAAAAGAAAAAGAATTGTTTATTTAACAGTTATATAGATTTAGTTATTTGTGGATTTCTGTTGTTAAGTCTTATGCTCTTTAAAATACCTATAAACACATATCCTTGCCTCCCCACTACCAAACCAGGCTAGTTTTAGGAAAGTTAGAGAAACCGTTTCCCTACTTTCCTAACACAGTTCAGCTTTACCAGCAGCTGCCAATCATTCAATCTGATTGGGGAGGTCCTTTCTGTGCTGTGGTGCCCTCCAGCTCTCAATGCAGAACCACCTGGATTCTCAGCCTCCTTGCAAACTGCCTTCTTCCTGCAAACAGCGCGGATCTCCTCTCCTTCTCAAAACCGCATGGCGAGAGCCTCTTAAAGCAGCCTGGAGACCCCTTCTCCAAGCCACATGGAGAAGGCCCCTTCACCAAGCCACGTGGAGGGAGCACATGAGAGAGCGAGAGAGCGAGAGCGAGCCCGCGGGCGCGCCAGAGAGAGAGTCAGAGCGCCAGAGCCAGAGCGCGAGTGAGAACCCGAGTCAGAGAGCGAGAGTGTCAGAGTGAGAGCACGAGCGAGAGCCAGAGAGAGAGTCCGAGCTAAAAATGTCTGCAGCTGCTTATATATCCCTGACTGCGTCCTCTGACGCAGTGGGTGTTGCAAACAGTTCTGACCATTCACAGACCCTTACGTAGGCTCTGTGTGCTTTCTCCATACTGTCCCCTGGTTCAAGACTCCTCCCATCTGCCTGAGGCTTTGGATGCATTAAAGCCATTTGCATAAGAAAGACACTAGCCACCAGCCTCAGGCATGTGGAGGCATTCCAAAAGCTGCTTCCTTCTCCCCATCCCCCAGCTGCAAGCTCTGGGGATTTTTGGACTCCCTTGTTTCTGTAACATTACCACACCCACTGCATCAGAGGACGCGGTTAGGGGTTTAAAAATAGGTGGCAGACATTTTAGCAAGGGGGTCTCCATGTGGTTTTGAGAAGAGATCTCCATGCAGCTTTGGGAGGAAAGGAGATCCACACGGTTTGCAAGGAGGTCAGAAGGAGAACTCCATGCTGCTTTGAAAGGCAAAAAGAGAACCATGCGTGATCCATGAGAGAACCATGGCACATGTTTTCCTGGACTGTTATATGGAGGTTGATGACATTGTACCCCAGATCCTGAAGGAGACAGCTGACAGATAAGGGATGGGGAACTTCTGGGCATGTTTTTGGCTTCTAGCCTTTTGGGGAGCAAGGGAAGTGCTGGGTCCTGTGGGAGAACAAGGCTCTGAGCTGAAGTGCTCACTGTCCTCCCCAGGTTGGAATATTATAAATAAAGACCTGTTTTCCTCAACACTAGTTGTTGGGTTTTACACCAAGGCGCCACATGAAAGAACCCTCTTTCGCTCTGTAACACTGGGTCATCACTGAATTTATTATCTTTTCCTCTTTGACTTACTTTTTTCTCCCAGTTTGCATTCACTCAACCCTCCTTCTTTCATCTTTTAGGTGCTTTCCTTGGATATATTTCTCTGAATTCATAATCAAATTTTACTTCTTTGGGGGAACTTAGTTTTCTTTCTTCTTTCCTTCCTTCCTTCCTCTCTCTCTTCCTTCCTTTCTTTCTTCTTTCCTTCCTGTGTGGGACAGACAGGCATGGGGAGATGTGGAGAGCAGACAGGCTTGGTTTAAAAGACTCTGACTGCTGTGTGGAGCTGCACCCCCTCTGGGCCCTTAGCCAGCAGGTTGTCTTCCAGGCCTGCTCTGAATCCCACCCTCAGGGGATTTTAAAGATAGAATAGAATTACAAAGTGGATTTTAAGGAAAAGGGAACCTGCTCTGTTTTTCTCTGTATAGCCTCAAATCCTTGTCAGTAAAATGTGAAGAACAGAACGATTAAGTAAGAGGAAATGCTTTTGACCTTGTGTAAACTACCTGGATGTTTCAACCCTGTATTGATCTGCATATCCCTTTCACTTTCTACCATTTGGGGAAGGGCTGCATATTTTCCTTAAGTACTTCCGCTTGTGGAAAGTGGATAAAAACCCGGGCTAATAAAGAAACGAGGGTGATTTTCCACTAGAGAAAACCCTCTCCCTTCCTTCCTCAGATGGAGAGTGTCTGAGTAGTTTCTTCATCCACTCTGAGGGACCCAGAGTCTCTCACCTTCCCTTTTTTTTTTTTTTTTTTTTTTTTTAAGATTTTACTTTTTGATTTTTAGAGAGAAGGAAAGGGAAGGAGAAAGAGATGAGAGAAACATTGATCAGCCATCTCTCGCATGTGAACCAAGTGGGGACTGATCCTGAAATTTAGGCATGTGTCCTGACTGGGAATTGAACCAGTGACCCTTTGCTTTGTGGAATGATGCCCAACCAAATGAATGACTGATCAGTGTGGAAAACTTAATTTTCTAATGTTGATCTCTTTTCCCATAAATTTAAATCTTTGTGCTCTTGCAAAATGTTGGAATTTATTGTTTATTTTTAATTTTGTTTGTAGTTATAATGACTTAACCATTTAAATTCTTTTAAAAACTTTAAACATTTTGTTTATTTACTTTTTATTTTTAGAGAGAGGGGATGGAAGGGAGAAAGAGAGGGAGAGAAACATCAGTGTGTGAGAGAAACATTGATTGGTTGCCTTTCGCACGACCTCGCCCACAACCCAGGCATGTACCCTGCCATGGAATCAAACCAGCAACCTTTCAGTTTGCAGGCCGGCACTCAATCCACTGAGCCACACCAGCGAGGGTCTTTTTAATTTATTGACCTGAGAGAGAGGGAGAGAGAGAGAAACATCCATTCTTTGTTCTATTTATTGATGCATTTATTGGTTGATTCTTGTATGTGCCCTGACTGGGGATCAAACCCACAACCTTAATGTATTGGAATGATGCTCTAACCAACTGAGCTACCTGGCCAGGGCTGACTTAACTATTGAGAGAGCTGTATTACTGCTGCATGGTAACCAAGACAGTGACCGTCATGGCTTGTCTGTTAGGAGTTAACTAGTGCCTGAACTTTCATGTCTATTAGGTTTGTTTATTTTCAGAGGGCAATTTAAGTTGGGTGGCTGGCTGAAAATATTAGGTTCTCACATTACTGGATTTCAATGTTAAAATTTAGCTCCTGCTTAATTGCTGGTAGTGGGTGACAGTGCTTATCACTTCCTTTGAGATGATTGAGTGTTGCTTCCTTGGGTGCTTGTGTCAAATAAGGATAGTTTCCCTGGCCAGATAGATCAGTTGGTTAAAGAATCATCCCAATGTAACAGAACCTCTGGGCTGCTCCAATTGAAACAGAACCCACAGGCCGTTTAGTTTAGTTTAGTTTAGTTTGCCTGATTGCCCGCCACCAGAATTACAACTCTCAGTACTAGAGTTTAGTGAAAAGAAAAAGAACTGTTTATTTAACAGTTAAATAGATTTAGATTATTTGCGGATTTCTGCTGTTGAGTCTTATATTCTTTAAAATACCCACAAACACATAGTTCTGCCTCCCCCTACCAAACCAGACCAGCCTTAGAAAAGTCGGAAACACCATTTCCCTAATTCCTAGGGACAGTTCAGCTTTACCAGTAACTGCCAATCACTCAATTCTGCGCCGTGGTGCCCTCCAGCTTTCAATGCAGAACCGCGTGGATTCTCAGCCTCCTTGTAAACTGCCTTCTTCCTACAAACTGCGTGGATCTCCTCTCCTTCTCAAGACTGCATGATGAGAGCCTCTTAAAGCAGCCTGGAGAGCCCTCTCAAAACCACATGGAGAAGTCAGTTTCTTTAATTCGCATGGAGAACCTAGCTTCTCAAAACTGCATGGAAAAGTCCCCTTAACCAAGCCACATGGAGGGAGCACGAGAGAGAGAACAACCTGGAGAGCCCCTTCCTCCAAACCACATGGAGGGAGAGCGAGAGAGAGAGCCAGAGAGAGCGTGAGACCCAGTGAGAGAGTGTGCGAGAGAGCAAGAGACCCGAAGCCAAAATTTCCGCAGCTGCTTATATATCCCTGACTGGATCATCTGACGCAGTGGGTGTTGCAAAGAGTTCTGACCATTCACAGAACTCTATGCAGGCTCTGTCGGCTCCTTCCGTACCATCTCACAGTTCAAGACTCCTCCCATCTTGGGCCTTGGAAGTATCAAAGCCATTTTACATAACAAAGACACTAGCAACTAGCCCCAGGTATGCAAAGGCATCTTAAAAGCTGCTTCCTTTCCCCATCCCCCAGCTGCAAACTCTGGGGTTTGTTTTTGGACACCCCTGTTTCTGTAACACCAATACACCAAGGTTGTGGGTTTGATCCCCAGTCAGGGCACATACAAGAATCAACCAATAAATGCATCAATAAGTGGAACAACAAATTGATGTCTCTCTCTCTTTCAAATCAATAATAAAAAATAAAAAAAAAAAAAGAAGGATGGTTGCTGGTTAAATGGTCCTACTCCTTTGAGTCCTCAAAGCCTAACAATGTCTATCTTTCATGGGACATATTATTCTTCCCAATTTCAAGCTGCTCCTTTCTACATATACAATTTTTTTAAACAAATTATTTAATAATTTTTCCACTGTCTCTTCCTGAGCTTGATAGGTGAGAAGGTAGGACAGTGTTAGGTCTGGTTCTCAAATCTACTATGAGGTTACTCAAAGGAGAGGACCAGTTCTAGAAGAACAGATAGAGCCTTAGACTGGGAGTTAAAGCTGAGGTCATAGTCCCCACTTGGCTTCTAACTTGACACGTACCCTTAAACCAGACATTTCCTTTCCCCATCTAAAAAATGAGGAGGTTAAACTGAATATTTTCTTCAGTACCTTGCAAATCTAACATCCCATTGTAATGTAGGGGCACCAAATATTCCCTGTAAAAAGTTTCAGAGGTCTGCTAAATATGTAAATATGTAGGGGCTTCAGATGTTCTTTGTAAGAAGTAGCAAAGGCCTGCTAGAAAGCCTTTAAAAAAGAATATTACAGCCACTCAGTGATATACAAGTTAAAAGACCCCAGCTTAGCCCCTATCTCCTTCCATTTGCTTGTAACTTGTCTATAACTCTTGTAAAGTTATGTCTTACAAAGTGTCTAGCCTTTTTACAAAATTAATTGGTTTACAAATGACTTGACCTAACTAAAAGGCTGTAGCTGCAAGCTAAAGATAACCTTATAGCTTTGCGAATTTCTGTTCCTGTTACTGCCAAGACCTTCCTGTAGTCCTGCCCAGCCCCCTCTTCCTAAGGCTGTTTCCCACCAAAGAAGAAACAAAGGAACATCATCAGTATATAAACGCATTTTTTAGATCCCATTGTACATCGGAACTTGTTAGAGACCAGCTCAGAGTCTCTGCCCGACTGCCAGCCATTATTAAAATCCTTTGCTTACTTTATACACTGCTTCAGAGTGTTCAGTCTCACCTATGTAGCCGTAACAGTAAGAACGGTGTCACTCAGAGAACCATGAAGACGCAGCGAGCAGAAGAAAAGAAATTTATTTGAGGGAATTAGCAAATGGGTAGGAAGCTGTGCCACAAATGGCCCAACCCCCGGTTCCTAGAGAAGGAGGGGGCTGTTTTATAGCGGGGAGAAAAAAGAAACTATTGAATTCAGTCGTTATCTCACAGCTGTGAGGTCTAGGGGCTGATCAAGGCCAAACGGAGCTCGGGTTGATGTACCCCACTATCATGGAAAACTCCCAGGCAGCTGCAAGCAGGCGGGGGGAGGTAGGATGGCGTGGGAACTGAAGTTGTCACCCATGATTCAAAGGAACTTTCTGTTCAATTGTGTGAAGTAGACAAATATTGTAAATATTTGTAAATAGATATTAATTAAGAATAACAGTAGGGCCCTGGCCAGTGTGGCTCAGTTGGCTGGAGCATCATTCAGTAGTCAAAAGGTTGCGTGTTCATTCCCTGGTCTGGGCACGTGTGGGAGGCAGCAGATTGGTGTGTCTCTCTTTCCCTTCCTCTCTCTCTAAAAGCAAAGAAAAAATGTCATTAGGTGAGGACAAATTTTTTTTAGAAGAATAAAAGTAGGAAGAGGCATGGTCTCTCTCCAAGAGCATGCCCACATCTTCCCCTATCCCCTCTCCTTCCCCCATAGACGTGCATCTCCTAAACTCTGAGGGTCCCCATGAGACTTGCAGCGGGGGGAGCAGTGGGCAGCCCGACAGCTCATCCCAGGCTAACCTCTCAACCTGTCTCCAGGGCCCCCTTTTCTCTAACTCTCCAGTGAGCCAAAGCAGCCCTGGCTCTCTCGTTGCTTCTTCTATCAGCCCTTCCTTGTTTCGCTCTCCTAAGCTTTAATAAACATACTCTCAAAATAAAAACCATATAATTAATTAATTAAAAGTAGGCAGAGCTATGTAAAAAAATAATGATATGGAGATGCGTGGTTTGCTGATGGCCCAAAGATGATGGTGAAGCAGACTTAACTTCTGTCACCCTCTTTTATCTGATTATGTGAAACTTCGAGCTTCCAGATTTGTGAGAACACCTACATAGATTTTTTATTTGTTGTCTGTGAGGGTTTTAGTTAATTCATATCCATTCTTGGCCCCAAAACCTTCTGAGAACTATGTGTTTTAGCTCTATATTTCTCATCAGGATCTCAGGATTCATCTAAGGGACACTGACCAGGAACCTCATTATTAATTTCCCTAAAATGGGCTGGAATTCCCCTCTGCCACAAACCAACTGACAGTAACTGAAGAAGATGGGGAAAGAGGAAAGTTAGAAGTTACTAAGTATGACGAGGGGCACTCTGCTGGAGAACTGCCCACGGGTTTCTTGGTATCGGTAAGAAGAGCTTAAAGAAGAAGAAAACAGCTTCACCACTCCACCCCCACATCCTCAATTCGATGATGTCCTAATCAGGGAATTACAACTCAGCATCCTCCTTATGATTTCAACATCCTAGTTCTTTTAGATTTAACTTTTAAGAATATTCTTTTATTTGTTTGGAGCTTATGTGAAGTCCAAATGCACAGAAATGTCTTACTCCTTGTTCCATGCCCTTCAGTGTCCTACTGAGGGAATGGACCCAGGTAGATCACTAAGACAATCATTCATTCAGCAAATATTTACTGAACCTTGCTATGTGCCAGATATTACTTAGCTTTGGGGATATATACAAAGACATATTTCTTCTCATAGGTTGTCACTTATAAATTGCTTTTCTTCATTTCCATCACCCAGACCCTCCACTATTCTTGAGAGCTGAGTACAGAACTACTCTGTACCGGGTTGAAGTACTTCTTGCTATAATTTGGGCAGTTACAGAAAGGGTGGCTCATGTGTATTATAAGCTATTTTCTGTGTCTTCAGTTTTCTTACTTTAATGTGCTTCTGAGAGAGGAATCAGTTTCTGTTCCTGTTCCTGTATCAACCATGCATTTGACAAAAATCTACATAATGGCCCCTTCTCTTGGTTCTAAAGCTGGGTGACACAGAACATCAATCCACCCCAGACCCAGTCATCCAAAAGGCGATTTAGTCCTGGCTCTGAGCCTCAGAATCTCAAAGAAACTAGAAAATAAGTTAAGGAATATTGGCTTGGGCCCTGGTACCAGTCAACTGTTTACTTTCATATCCACTCTTTACACATCCCTGCCTTGTTCTGTACCCATCCATATTGATATAAAGAAATGATTGAATAAAAGATGGGAAAGAAGAGACAAATATTCCTTAGAGAAGATTTCCAAATAATGCATGTAGATCTTCCCCACTCTAGGTCAAGCATAGCCTCCTTTTCTCCCCCTAGGGTTTTTAAAAATTTTCTTTTAAATATTTTATTTATTTACTTTTTAAAGTGAGTGAAGGGGAGGGAGAAAGAGAGGGAGAGAACATCAATAGGTTGCCTCTTGCACTCACCCCAGTCGGGGACAGCCCCACAACCCAGCCATGTGCCCTGACCAGGAATAGGACTGGTGACCTTTCACTTTGCCGGATGACACCCTACCAACTGAGCCACACCAGTCATGGTTCCCTTGTTTTTTCAGCGTTGGCTGGACTTAGCAACTAACTTCCAAAGAATGGAGTATGGAGAGATAAAAATAGCAACTTTCTAGTGGAGAGAAGTGGCATGTATGTATTACTTTAGTCAGGTGATCAAGGTTAACATCACTAGAGGGCCCCATAACCTTCAGAGGGTGGATATTATACACCCTAATATGATGTGATGAGATGGGCGTATCACCTCTGTGGTACCCAATTTGAGGGACATATCTGACCAGTAGTTCTCAAAACATGTTGGGAACCTCCGACCTGCAGAGATCCTCCAGTGTCGCGGATGAAATGAAGACTTCCCAGGCAGCTTGTGCTAGGGAAGAGAAGGCTGGCAAATGTCTGAGAGACAGATGACCTGATTGCCTTCCTCCAGGGTCATTTATTGAGTGCAGTGAGCTTAAAGGCATATAGCATGCACATAAAGCTCATCAACCAATGTTAAATAGTGCTGATTACAGAAAACAGATATTGTTCAGGGATAGCAGTTGAAGGAACGTTGAGATCTCCCTCAAGTCAGGGTGTGTTGGACACAAAGACTTCAGATGGTCATAAAATAAGGAGGGAAAGTTTATTTTGAGTTAAAGTTAAAACCTCTGCTGCTGGTATTATAAAGCGATCAAGCGAGGTAAAAGAGCAGGGCAAGTTTCAAAGGACATAAATCATTTTCTCATGCTTTGATTCTCACCAGGGCCCACTAGCTATAATAGCATTTAGGCACGTATGCACCCAGCTTTCTTGGTTTTCCAGTCAGGTCTTACAGGCTTCCTTTCCTTTGCCTTGCCTGCATGGGGCTCCAAGTCTTGACACTTTCCCAGGGGGACCCTGACAAAAACTGTCATGAAAAACAAGGAAAGACTAATAACTAAACACAAAGTATCATCCTGGGTTTGATCCTGGAACAGACAAAGGTCATTAATGAAAAAAAATCTAATGAAATATAAGTAAAGTCTGGAGTTTAGTTAACAGTACATAGCAATGTTGGTTTCTTAATTTTGACAAATGTATTAAGGGAGACAAGTTGGGTAAGAGGGGTACGGGAAATTTGTGTACTATCTTCCAACTTTTCTGTAAAACTAAAACTATTCTAAAATAAAAAGGTTTATTTAAAAACTTCCTAGCAAGATTGATCAAGAGGAAAAAACAAATTATCAATATTAGGAATGAAAACAAGACTATCTCTGTAGATCCTACAACATTAAAAACAATAAGATGATATAAGTATCTTTGTGCAATAGATTTAACAATTTAGATGAAATTAACAATTATATGCGAGTCAATAAAACTGTTATAATAAGAAAGAAAAATCTGAAGTCCTAAAAACTGAATCTGTAATTAAAATTTTTCTGGAAAGAAAACTCCATGTCTGGACTGTTTCACTGGTGAGTTACTCAAAATATTTAGGAAAAAAACAATATCAATTTTGTTCAAATACCTTCAAAGAAGAAGGGAAAAGGGAATAAATACTTTCCAGCTTGTTTTATGATGCTAAGATAATCTTGATATCGAAACCTGAAAAAGACATTACAAAAAAAAAAAAGAAAATTATTAGGCAATATAGTTTATGAACTTATATATAAATATCCTAATCAAAATATTAACAAATCAAGTCCAGCAATACACAAAAAAATGATCAGATCTTGATCAGCAATGCCAGGTTTATTTCAGTAATGCAAGATTAATATAACATTTGAAAATCAATCAATGTACATTTTACATTAACAGACTAATGGAAAATAACCATGTAGTTATTTAATATTTAAAAAAGCATTTGACAGAACTCAATAACTGTTAATCATAAAACCAATAATTGAGAGAAACTCTTTTAATATAATTAGTGGTACCCATCTATACAAAGCCTATGGATATCATCACACTTCATGCTTAAATATTAAACACTTTCCCTGACATCAGAAACATGACTGATTGGTTGTGCTGTCACCATCAATATTTACTATCATACCAGAAGTTCTAGCAATAATTATAAAGTAAGTGGAAAAAGTCATAAAAATTAGAAATAAGTAAGCAAAACTGTCATTATTCACAAATGACATGATGGTATACATAGGAAATCTTAAAGAATCTACAAATAAACTTATAGATTTGTAGAGAATTAAGATAACTAGATAGAAAATCAGTAAACAAAAACCAATTGTATTTCTGTATGGTTCTAATTAGGAAATGGAAACCTTAAAAATAATTTCTAATAATATAAAAAAATTAAATATCTAAGAATAAATATAACGAGGGATGGACTCTATAGAGTCCTACACTAAAAACTACTAGACATTTCTAAGGGAAGTTAAAGAAAACATGTAAATGGAGAAATCTATAATGTTCATGGAACATAAGAGTATTGCTAAGATGCCAACTCTCACCAAGTTGAATGCAATCAAAATCAACATTCCAGAGGTATATTTTTTTGCTTTTTTTCTTTGTCTTTGTTTGTTTGCTTTCTTTTTTGGTTTTTAAAATATTTTGTTTGCTTTTCCCCCAAAAATACATATTTTTTAAATTTATGGGAAGATTCTAAAATTTATATGGAAATGGAAAGGACCTAGAAGAGTTAAGACTTATTCAAGAAGAACAAAACTGGAGAAGTTACCCTACCAGATTTCAAGGTTTAGCATAAAGCTACAATGAATCAAGGTAGTATTGTGTGGAGGTAAAGATAAACAAATATGACCACAGAAGAGAATAGAGAGTTCAGAATACACTCAACACATATATAGTCACTTGATGTATGACAAAATCAGCACTGAAATTCAACAGGGAAAGGATGGTCTTGTCAGTAAATGGGACCAGAACAACTGGATATTTTTACAGAGGAAAAAAAAAACATTGATCCCTTATCACATGCCATATACAATATGTTATTTAAAGTGGATCATAGACCTGAATGTTAAAACTAAAACAATATAGTTTCTATAAAAAAAATAAGAATATATCATCATGACTTTGGGGTAGCCAAAGATTTTAGGCAGGACACACAAGGCAATACACAAAAGAAAAAAATGTCGATGCTTTAGATTGATTAAAATTACGACTGTTTATCAAAGACAATATTAAGAGAAAGATAATTAAGCCTTGTCCTGGGAGAAGATTTTCACAATATATATAGCTTGCAAAGAAATCATTATCAGACTCTATAAAGAACTTCTACAAATTAGTAAGAAAAAGATGACCTAATTTTTTAAATGTGCAAGACACAAAGAAGGTTTCAAAAAAGAGGATATTCAAATGGATAAATAAGCACATAGAAAGATGCTCAAATAAGTAAAATGCAATAAAATCTACAACAATTGAAAATATTCATTCCAATGGCTCAAAATTAAAAGACTGATACCAACTGCTGATGAGTATATCAACAACTGTATACGGAACAACTGAACTTGAACTCTATTGCTAGTGGAAATGTAAATTTATACAGCTTTGGGAAATTGTAGGCTATTATGTACTAAAGCTAACTGTATGCCTATCCTACAACCCAGCAATTCCATTCCTCGTATACATCCCCCAAAAATGAGTCCACCAAGAAACATGCGCAAAACACTCCAGCCTTTTATTCATAATAGCAAAACTCTGTTAACAACCGAAAATTACATCCAGGCTGGATAAGCAATCTGTGATGTATTCCTATAGTGGAATACGACAAAGCAATATAAAAGAGTGGATTACTGTTACATGCCAGAGTGGATTAATCTCATCGCCTTAAATTAAGCAAAGAAACCAAATGCCAAAGAGTACATACTGTATGATTCACTTATGTTCAAGAAAAGATAAAAACAGTTTAGGGTGGTAGAAGTCAGAGTAGTCGTAACTTTTGGAGGATTGGGTATTGACAAGAAAGGCATAAAGGAGCCTTCTGGGGTGCTGGTGATGCACTTCACCAACTGCTGATGAGGATATCAATAGTTATATATAGAACAACTGAACTCTGGTGGTATTACATGGGTGTTTGAGGTCTGTCCAGAATGTATCCAGACATGTAATATAAAATATAGGAACATTTATCAAAGGAGATACAAGATACAAAAAAACATTGTACATAGGACAATGACGCCTCAGTTCACATCAAAGTGGGCACCTTGGGACCTCATACAGTTCTTCTCATCGCCATCAGCTGCCCCATCATATTTTCCCAAATCTTATTGATGGCCTGAAATCTCTTCCCTCCCTTTAAAGGTGATTTTACTTTTGGGAAAAGCCAGAAGCCGCAGGACACCAAACCTGGGCTGCAGGTGGGCTGAGTCACCTGGTGAGTTGATGTTTCGCCAAAAAATTCTGCATGAGACATGATGCCGAGCGGGCGTGTTGTCATGATGAAGCTGCCAATCACCAGTTTCCCATAGCTGTGGCCTTCTAAATCATCTGAATAGTTTCTGCGGAGGAATGTTCAAGCTTAACGCAAAATCTGATGCAGATCTGTTGCTCTACTCGCTCAGTCATTTTGAATGCAACAGCTACACAGTACATCTACTCACTCAATGGCATCCACGGCCCCCACTGATTAGTACAACGAAGTCATCATTGTTCACGCATCCACATTCCAGTTCACTCTCCTTGGCTGCCAGGTTACATCTATGTCCACACACCATTCTCATTATATTAACAATGGCTGGACTTTTTCCAGACAGACCTTGATACCAGCTATTTTCAACTGGTGTGCCCAAGCAGGCACACTGGTGTGCCACTAGAATTATTTAGTCATGTGCACTGATCTCTTTTCCCTTAGACTATCAAATTTAAAAATGACAACAATAGCTGTCCAGTGTGAATGAATCAAAATTATGCCTTTTTTTGTGAGTGTGCTGCAGAATTTTAGTATTAGTTTGTGTGTGCCATACGATGAAAATGGCTGAAAATCGCTGGTGTATACACATGTATGCATTAAACAGTACATTTTAAATTGATGTACTTTGCTACATTTCAATAAAATAAAAAGAACTTTGCAACAACAGTAACTAATTTAGAAAATAATAGTAATGTGGACAGCAGATGATGAAAGTTTGGACATAAACAGTAAGTGTGGTGTGGCAGGGTTTGGGGTGTCGTAATTTCTGAGCTGACTCTTCAGGACTTAGTACAATCAGCAGATATCTTCTTAGAAAGGAAGTGTAAATATAGTCACCCCTTAGTGACTAAATACGTTTATTTTTTTCAATTTTATCTTGTACTTAAAGGGAAACTGTAGTTTTAAACATTTGATATAAATGTTTTCTCAAAAAGGGAATTGTCTAAGCTTAGGAAAGTTTGCCAAGGGGCTTATTAATTACCTAACACACATGTACTCCCAGAAAGAAAGGGAAAAGGGAGCTGTGGGAAGCAGGCCTCTGAATAACAGAAAGAAGGGAAAAGATGTTTCCTCCTGCCAGTAGTTAATGTTAAGGATGTAGGTGAGTATTCCTACCCCCCAACTTTTCCCTCATAGAAGAAGGAAAGAGATGCAGGTATGATTGCTGCAGGGATTTTCTACAAAACAGGCTGTAAACAGAATGTTGTGAACCAACTTAAGGCAACTGGAGTTATAATGATTAGGGTCTATTTTGTAGGTAACAGATGGGGTTAATGGTAGGGATGCTCTTCAATGTTTCCAGAGAACTCACACATCTTGAGACACTGCTAGCTTCAGTGAAACATTTTTAACACCCATTATTCTAGTTAACAAAGCTTCTGGTATAAACTGGATAAAGAAATATTGAAAGCATTTGGTTACAGGCTTTGTTCAGGACATCTAGCCATCCCTAGCTTGTAGATCAAATCCAATTCACACACACATTTATATCACTGGGATTCTGCTGCAGTCTATAAATTATAGACAGAAGAACAGAAGCTATCACCGAAATATAATAATTTCTTAACTGAGGGGACATAAAAGTCAAAGTTAATGGAAGGGAATAGGCTCTGTCTTTGACATTGGGCACAGGGATGAAAGAAGGATTATGAATGATAAAAATTAGGTTTAAGTGAGAGAAAATAGGAAAAATAAAGCAGTTATAGTAACATTGTTTAAAGTTTTCTTAATTTATTGCCTTTAATTAAAGGGAGTTATTAATGTTGAAAAAAAATGTGGAAATCATGCTACAAACTCAGCTGAATTAAGAGCCTGCTGGATGGATTACCAAAACCAGTATTCCAATCCTATTTCTGCCACTCACATGATGCTAAACTGCCTACCTTTACTTCACTTGCTTTAGTCTTAATGTGTAAAATAGAAACAGTAATTGTTCTGTGAGGAAATTCTTCCAAAAGAAATCGAAAGTCAGCAGGTTCCAACATCTGAAGTTGGCATACTCCTGCCTCCTGGTGGCTATTTTTAAAATTAGGTAGTCATTGGTAAGAGCTAAAATAAAATGTGGAAACTTAAACAAAAGTCATGAAATGGGTTCCTTGTAATGCACACTAGGTTCCCCCACCCCCAGCCCTCAGATCTCATAATCTTACTCTTCACTGAAAGGGATTTACAATCTCAATCAGGGCAAAAGAAAGAAATAAATGATAAAAGATAGAACGGAAGTAAAGTGACAGAAAGATAAAGTATGAAAGTCAGGAAAATGCCCAGACTTCTGAAGATAAGTCCTATTCTCTGTAATTAAGTCCAGCAATTGTCACTGGGCTATGCATACTGGCTTTTTAACTGTTAACATTCTTGAGTCCTGTGAGAAACGCTCACAATAAAAACTGGGACACAGGACTTGAGCAGTAAAACGAGGCCTTTATTCACGAGTCTGCAGAGCCCGGCGCACCCTCACAGCCAGGAGAATGTGCTCGCCAAGTAGACAAAGGAAACTGGTTTTATAGTCTTAGCTTCCCCACCCTGAAATTGCCACCCTAAAGTGATTATCTTCCTTGCCCTAAAGTGATAGTGATTAACTTCCCTGCCCTAACGCAATTAGCTCCCCCTCCCCTCTCCTTCTTCCCCGTTTCTCCATTACTGGTTACTCCGGAGTTACAATCTAACACGGTTATCTAATTGCCCCTTCTGTGGTTTGTAGATATGCCAGTGCTGTCAGCTCCCTTCTCAGAGATCCTCTAATTACATTTGCCCTTTGTTACTAATGACTTTTTACTGGTTTGGGAGTCACTATGTCCTTGTTTCTAACAGTCCTCAGTGCTTTTTTCCTCCCACTGCTATCATCAGTCCAAACACTTTTCAGGAAACTTCAGGACCCATCCAATTACCCCAGAGGAATTGCGGCATATCTGTTCTCATTTGATCACCTGGATTTGTGTCAGGAGCATGGCGCCTTTTTAGGAGATGTGACACAAAGTCAAACAAAGCTGTGGAAGGTATACAAAATCCAACTGCAGGTCATTCAATAACTAAAGGTGCTGTAGCAGTAGCATGTAGAGAGAATATGAAAGGAATTTAAGGTTGAATGTAGCAGTACCTGGATTAGATTTAACTAAAGAGTGAAGCAATTGAATTATCAAACTTTGCCCATCCTCGTCGTCGTCGGCAGCCGTCCGTCTCGAGAGACGATGGTGTAGCTTCTTAAGAGTCTATCTGCACCGCCGAGAATGGCTGTGCAGTCCGACTCGGGAGTGACACGGTATCTGTCTCCTCCCGTGTTGAATCGACATCTTGCGATGACGCTGGAGTGTCCTCTCCAGTGAAGCTGAAGCTACAGAACCTGGGCAGGGTGATATGGAGGGTCTGCTGTTGCCCATGCAGCAGACCCCCCCTCTCTTCGCAGCTGAAGGGTCCAAGGGAAAGACGGAGTCAATACAGCTTGGTTTCAGGTGCGCCGCAGGAGTTGCCGGTGTTGAGTACAACGTCATACCGCCTTAGGGACTCCGGCTCCGGATTTTCTGTCGGGGTTTACTCCCCTTAGCCTTTCCCCTGAAGAGGTATGCCGCAAGGCAGCGGAGGTTTTTTGGAGTCAGAGTTTTCCCATCCTAATTAGGTGATAAAGCAGAAAGAAGTTCAAAGAATTAGGAGGGCTTTTGATTGCACTCAAGGGAATAATCATGTATTGTCCTGCTTGTCAGGACTGTAAATGTGAGTGTAGAGTTGTGATACAGAGATCTGGTCAGATCACTGGGGAGGCGGAGGAAGGGGTTGTAGGAGTAGGTTGCTTGAGGCAGTGGTGAATAGCCTAGGACAGAATTGCCTGAGAAGCTGAATGCCTCCAGAATTATGGGCCAGAAGATTTAAAATAAAAGGAGGGCAGAGACTATCTCTCTCTTCCTTGAGAATGCCTGAATGATTATATTGCAGATACCTGCATTTCCCAAAGGATGGCATTTTGGATGGGAGAAAAAATTCCAGGCACAACCTAGGATAAGGCTGGCCTGGCAGAGGGTGGCAGGGTTATTCTTCTTTGGGCATTCTAGTGGGAACAGGCTCTGAGGCAGAAGATGGCCGTTCTTTCAAAATTGTGAAGCTTTTGTATCTTATGTTTTATAAGATAATTAAAAACTAACAGGAGGAATATTAGGGGAACCCAGGAGTTAAAGATTTTAGCCTTAATTGATAGGCTTAAGTGATTAATTAATACATGTGTTAGGGATAAAGAAGCAAGCCAGTGACTCTCAAACCAGTAGGAGATAATTAACAGATGAATCATGGAAAAGGGGCGAGGAAGTGACATTCCGCAGCTCCTCACACATATTTCTGGGATCAAAAGGAAGAAGATTTTTGTCACCAGAGAAACGGGAAGATGTAGCAAGATAACTTTGCAAATAAGTTGGGGATAGACCTATTGTAAGAACGGAGTTGCTCAGAAAACCAAGATGCAGTGAGCAGAAAAAGAAGTTTATTGAGGGAATTAGAAAGCAGGGAGGAATCTGTGCTGCAAATGGCTCTGACTCTGAACTCCTAAGGGGGAAAGGCATTGCTTTATAGGGGGAAGAAAAAAGGTACTATTGAATTCAGTTTGTTTATCTTGCAGCTGTTAGTCTGATGGGCTGATCAAGGCCGAACGTGGTTCGGTTCGACACACCCTACTTATCATGGGAAACTCCCGGCTCAAAACATCGCAAGCATGGGGGGGGGGGGCATGGGCTGTAACCTATAACTAGATTACCCTTAGTTAATCACACCCTGAATTGAATAGTTAATTGCGTTAGACTGTGAACTCAGATTAACCAGTAATGGAGAAATGTGGGGGAAGGAAAGGGGAGGAGGAGCTAATCACATTAGGGAGGGGGAGCTAACCACATTAGTATTGTAAGGAACAAGGAAACTGGAAACTCCCAAACAAGTAGAAAATAATTAGCAGCAAAGGGCAAATGTAATTAGAGGGTCTCTGAGCCAGAGTTAACAGTGTTAGCATATTTACAAATCAGAAAAGGGACATTCCGCAGGTCAGTACAGATGTTTCTGAGGACAAAGGATATCTGAGATCAAAGTGGGGGATATAGTAATGATCAAACTCTGGGAAATAGGAAAATCTAGCTAAACAGCCCTGCAAACAAGGTAGAGAAATTTCAAAAAAGAGCTGGAAACAGACCTATAACCAGATCACCCTCAGTTAATTTAATTAATCATGTTAGATTGTAATTCCGGAGTATCTAGCATGGAAACATGGAGGAGAAGGAGGAGAGGGGAAGTGGCGGCGGGGGGGGGGGGGGGGCTTTACTTGTGTTAGGTTAAAAACAGTCAGCTCCATCTTTTCTGCGCGCGCCTTGATTTGGCTTTTAGGCTGTGCCCAGAGCTGCAGATCTGTGAATAAGCAACTGCCTTAGTTACTGCTCAAGTCCTGTGTCCCGGTGTTTTATTGTGGGCATTTCTCACAGTATAAAACTAGTTTTCTTTGTCTACTTCGCATGCACATGCTCCTGGCTAGCAGTGTACTCGACTCTGCAGACTCATGAATAAATGCCTCATTTTGCTGCTCAAGTCTGGTGTCCTGGGTTTTTTTGTGAGTGTTTCTCACATTTGGAAAGTTGTTATTCCAAAATTGAGTAACTTTAGAATAAAGACTCCTTTATCGCCAAACCTTTGCCTAAAGTGGGGGCAATAGGACCCCACTTGCTGTTCAGTAACTGTTGGAGGAGGAGAAAGATCCTAGAAATGGGGGTGAGGTGGAAGCAAAGTCCTGATATATATGCCAAATAAACTCTTTCCTTGCTCCTTGGCTGACTTGCAGTCTTTTCCCAACCTGTGACCTTGTTGTGTTGCCCCTTGGTTGACCAGGGCTCTTGCTTTGTCAGCGCACCTGGACATCCCTCAGTAGGCCTTGGCCAGGGCCCCATTGTATCAGAACCCATGGGCTGTTCAGTTATTAGGGGCCCAATTGCTCGCCCCCAGAAGCACAACTCTCAATACCAGAGTTTGATGAAAAGAAAAAGAATTGTTTATTTAATGGTTATGTGGATTTAGATTATTTGCGGATTTCTGCCGTTAAGTCTTATTTTCTTTAAAACACCCACAAACACATAGTTCTGCTTCCCCCTACCAAACCAGGCTAGTTTTAGAAAAGTCAGAGATACACTTTTCCTACTTTCCAGACACAGTTAAGTTGTACCAGCAGCTCCCAATCATTTGATCTTGATTGGGGAGGTTTTTTCTGTGTTGAGGTGTCCTCCAGCTCTTAATGTAGAACCACGTGGAGTTTCCAGCCCCCTTGTAAACCGCATGGAGATCCTAGCTAAAATGTCTGCTGCCTATTTTTAAACCCCTGACTGCATCCTCTGATGCAGTGGGTGTGGTAACCAGTTCTGACCATTCACAGAACCTTGCACAGACCCTCTACGCTCTTTCTGCACTATTCCATGGTCAAAACCCCACCCATCTTCTTGGGGTCTTGGAAGAACCAAATGTATTTGCATAACAAAGACACTACCTACTAGCCATAGTCATTCAAAGGCATCTTAAAAGCTGTTCCCTTTTCCCCATCCCCCAACCCCGCAGATTCTGTGGATTTTTGGAGACCCCCACTCTGTAACAATCTCATTCCCTTCTCCATAGGCAAGTTACTTTGTGATCGTCATTCAATAGTTTTCACTATCTTATTTTTTATTATTAAAAAAAAAAAGATTTTATTTACTTTTAGAAAGAGGGGAAGGGAGGGAGAAGGAAAGGGAGAGAAACATTGATAAGTGAGAGAAATAATTGGTTGCCTCTTGCACACCGCCAACTGGGGATCTGGTCCACAACCCAGGCATGTGCCCTTACCAGGGATCGATCCAGTGACCTTTTGGCTTGCAGGCCGGAACTCAGTCCACTGAGCCACACTAGCCAGGGCTTGACTAACTTTTTTAAATCATGGGTTATAATATACTTATTACTTGGCAACTTGTTTTTCTCACTTAATCATATAACTAGGAGGTATTTCCACGTCACTATGTTTACCTCCTTTTTCCTACGGTGTCACAAATGGCACAGTGTTACAGAACCCCTGGGCTGCTCCAGTTGAAAACAAACCCACGGGCTCTTTAGTTAGAGGCCCGATTGCCCGCCGCCAAAATTATAACTCTCAATACCAGAGTTTAGTGAAAAGAAAAAGAATTGTTTATTTAACAGTTATATAGATTTAGTTATTTGCGGATTTCTGTTGTTAAGTCTTATGCTCTTTAAAACACCCACAAACACATATCCTTGCCTCCCCCCCTCCCAAACCAGGCTAGTTTTAGGAAAGTCAGAGAAACCGTTTTCCTACTTTCCAAACACAGTTCAGCTTTACCAGCAGCTGCCAATCATTCAATCCTGATTGGGGAGGTCCTTTCTGTGCTGTGGTGCCCTCCAGCTCTCAATGCAGAACCGCCTGGATTCTCAGCCTCCTTGCAAACTGCCTTCTTCCTGCAAACTTCGCGGATCTCCTCTCCTTCTCAAAACCGCATGGTGAGAGCCTCTTAACGCAGCCTGGAGACCCCTTCTCCAAGCCACATGGAGAAGGCCCCTTCACCAAGCCACGTGGAGGGAGCACACGAGAGAGCGAGAGAGCGAGACCCTGAGAGCGAGCGCGTGAGTCCCAGAGCCAGCTAAAATGTCCGCAGCTGCTTATATATCCCTGACTGCGTCCTCTGACACAGTGGGCATTGCAAACAGTTCTGACCATTCACAGAACCCCATGTAGGCTCTGTGTGCTTTCCATACCGTCCCCTGGTTCAAGACTCCTCCCATCTACCTGAGGCTTTGGATGCATTAAAGCCATTTTGGATAAGAAAGACATTGGCCACCAGCCTCAGGCATGTGGAGGCATTCTGAAAGCTGCTTCCTTCTCCCCAACCCCCAGCAGCAAACTCTGGGGATTTTTGGACTCCCCTGTTTCTGTAACAACGGTATGAACACGCCACAATTTATTTAGCAAGTGATGGATATGTGGACCACAAAAGGGTTCTTTGGAAAATAACCTCACAGGATGATCTGATCACAGATTCCTAACTGGGAAGGTCAGGCTGAATAGTCATGCCCCAGGCACATAACTTCTTTAGTAAAAGGTTTATCTTTGCCTTGGGAAAGCCTGTCTGCTGTTTTTATGCAACTATGTTAACACACCTTCAAGAGGATATATGATTTTGTTACCTATCCTGTAATTCAATCCCTGCCTTGCTTTCCCCCACCTCCATATAATCTTCCTTAATTTCAAAGACATAAAATAAACTGCAAAACTGTTACTCTCTGGAGCATTCAGATCTTGCTCCTAGCATAAGTTGTCAGTTTGACTCAGATACATTCATAAAAATTCTCTCCAGGTTTGGATATTTCCTTCCTTCCCTTCTGTAACAGAACCCCTGGGCTGCTCCGATTTGAAACAGAACCCACGGGCTGTTTAGTTAGGGGCCCGATTGTCCACCGCCAGAATTATAACTCTGAATACCATAGTTTGGTGAAAAGAAAAATGATTGTTTATTTAATAGTTATATAGATTTAGATTATTTGCGGATTTCAGCTGTTAAGTCTTATGTTCTTTAAAACACCCACAAACACATAGTTCTGCCTCCCCCCACCAAACCAGGCTAGTTTTAGAAAAGTTAGAGATACCATTTCCCTACTTCCTAGACACAGTTCAGCTTTACTGGTAGCTGCCAATCATTTGATTCTGATTGAGGAGGTCTTTCTGTGTTGTGGTGCCCACCAGCTTTCAATCCAAAACCGTGTGGATTCTCAGCCTCCTTGTAAACTTCCTTCTCAAAGCCGCATGTTGTTTCCCTCTCAAAACCTCATGGAGAACTCAGCTTCTTTAATCCACATGGAGAACCTAGCTTCTCAAAATCGAATGGAGAGAGCCCCTTCACCAAGCTGCATGGAGAGAGCTCCTTCACCAAGCCACATGGAGAGAGCCTCGCTAAAACGTCTGCAGCTGCTTTTTAAATCCCAGACTGTGTCCTCTGATGCAGTGGGTGTGGTAACCAGTTCTGACCATTCACAGAACCTTACTCAGGCTCTATGTGCTCTTTCTGTACCATTCTATGGTCCAAAACCCCTCCCATCTTCTTGGGTCTTGGAAGTATCAAACCATTTGCATAACAAAGACACTAGCCACTAGCCCCAGGCATGCAAAGGCATCTTAAAAGCTGCTTCCTTTTCCCCATCCCCCAGCCCGCAGGCTCTGGGAATTTTTTGACACCCCCATTCTATAACATTTCCTTCTTTCCTTCCTTCCTTTCTTTCTTCTCTCTCTCTCTCTCTCTCTCTCTCTCTCTCTCTCTCTCTCTCTCTCTCTCTCTCCCCTCTCTCCCCTCTCTCCCCTTTCTTTCCTACAATGGAAGTTTATTCTGGCACAGTTCTGGAGGATAGAAGTCTGAAATAGAGGTGGCGGCAGGACCATGCTGCCTCTGGATGTTTCTTACATTGACAGATATTTGAGTTGTTTCTAATTTTCAACTATTGTGTTCACTTTTTACACATTCTTTTTCATTTTGTAAATCAAAACTATCAAGCTGAAGCCTAGCAGGCCCTCCTCATTTCACCATCATCATTCATTTTCTATTGAGCAAAACTTCTTCCTCCAGTCAGCTCTTGCCACACCCTGCAGCAGTGAGGGTTTTTTCCACAGAAAGAAGTGGAATTATGTATCCTGGACTTAGGAGTGGAGGCCCACACTGCCTGGCCTACACAGCGCTGCTGCCCTTGGGGCTTCAGAGCCCCTGAACCACCTGATATGACAAAATCAGCCTCACTTTGTATCCTGTGCAGTTGACTGCACTTAATAAGTTACCATAGTTCTGGCAACAGATGGGATGCTTTCCCTGGACATACTTCACCACCTCATTGAAGAGGTGTGTACTCCAGGGTGAGTCTGTTTCCTCAGTCATTCCAATCTGCACTCTCGTTTTCAGGGGTCAGTGGCAATATGGTTCCTTTTCAGAAATGCTCTTTCCTTTCCATTCTAAGTATATAAATCTCCCTTTAAGTATGAACTGAAATCTATCTGATCCTTTTCTGGAAGCTTTTCCAGTTGCTCCAGCCTATACTAATTTTTCCCTTCTCAGAGTTTCTTCAGCAAGAATGCACACCAGCCAGGTGCACAGCACCTTGTGAGGGGTAAGCCCTTGGGCAACAGACTAATGGCCAAAGAACCAGAGATGTGGGATGGTTTAAAATGGAAGGCCATAGTGTACCTGAATCCCGCAAGCCATGTCATTATAGGAGGAGAGGCCTATAAGCAGAGACACTATGGAATATTTTGGGATTAATATGAATAAAAGGAAATTGTAGGTTTAAAAAGGAACACCCAACAAAAAAAAGAAGGAAAGCAAGAATCTAGCCTAGTGTCTCTCAAAGTACAGTCTGGAGGACTTGCTAGAAATGTACATTCCTAGGCCCCCTCCAGACCTACTGAATCAGAAGCTCTGAGGGTCAGGCCCATCGATCTGTGTTTTAACGAGTTCCCCAGGTAAGTCTGGTTCACTTGGAAGTCTGAGAAGGAGCAGAGAAGAAATTTTGGCAATGAAAAGTCTCAGGAAATGTAAAGCAAGCAGAGAAAACTAGGTGTTACTCATTCTTTATTCCATTGTCAGCTGCTACAATCTGGACCTGGTGGTGGGAAATGGAGGAACAATATCAAGTTGTTGTTGGTGGAAGTGGGGTTCTTGCAGTCGCAGGGAAGCATTCCACGAGACCTGTGTATGGGAGATTGTGGCGTGGTAAGATTTATTTGTGGTGCCAGATGCAAATTCAAAGGAGTCCCTCTGGGTTCCCAATGTCTTATCTCCATCCATCCCGCTGTGGAAAAAGTTCCATCTTGTCTTTGTCAAGCCCAAAACACACACCAAGGCCCAACAGGTCTGTGTCAGTGGTCCGTCTCCTGGCTGTGATACTTTGCTATGCTGCTGTACCCAGGCTCCTGCTTGGAGCCTGCTTTTGGAGTCCAAGCACTGCTATGTCAACTGCTATGACGGCATGGTTGCTGTGAAGAGAGAGTCCACCAAGGTGCTAGGGAGTGTTAGCAGGAGAGAGAGACAGAGACATCAGGTGCTTTTTCAAAATCAATCAACTTCCCAAGCCTGTACACGCTTCTGATGGGCCCACCCCCTAACCCCAGGGCTTCATGTCCCCTATCCAATCTAATTCCTTTCCCAGGCTAGACAGAAAGGACTGTGTGGTCACCATTTTGGTTCCCATTGCACATGCCTTATAGGAGCACCTTCCCCCTTTCACCACTTGGGCTTCTACTGCACATGCGCTTACCTCCTCCTTTATTGTTGATCCCTTTCTTCAGTGATCTTCCAGTCGGACTGGTGGTTCCCTGGGAAGTGTGTGAAGCTGTAACTTCCTGATTAAGCAGGCTTATGCTCCCTAATTGATTATGCTTAATAATGTTTGATTCCCTTTGCTTCCTTTATTAATATTTAGCAACTTATGCTAACAAAGTGACACAGGGACTTTCACTTTGAGGAAAGATGGGGGTACACCAATAAGACAGAAATCAACCTGGCTGCTGTGGTTCAGTGGATTGAGTGTCGGCCTGCGATCCAAGTGTCGCTGGTTTGATTCCCAGTCAGGGCACATGACTAGGTTGCACGTCAGGTCCCCAGTTGGGGGCGTGTGAGAGGCAACCACACAGTGATGTTTTTCTCCCTCTCTTTCTCCTTTCCCCTGATTCTAAAAAAAAAAAAAAATAAGATAAATAAACAAATAAATAAATAAATAAATAAATTGTAAAAAAAAGAAAAGAAGAGTGCACTAGGGTTCTATTTTTTTTTTTTAAGAAAAAATAAATAAATAAGACAGTACTCACACAAGGTAAGGTAGACTCAGTGTCAAAGTGGATGGTACAGACCAGAAGTTCCCAAATGGGGTTGCTGGGGGGAAGATTGTTAGAAACACAGATTCCTAGATCCTAACCTGGAATATTCTGATTCAGGAGATCATGAATCTATACTTTTAAAAAGCTGCTCAGCTTTTTATGACAATTATAAGGAGAGGCTTGCTTTGATAAGGCTGATAGAATTTTTTTTTTCTTGTCTTCCTTTTTAGAGTCTACAGGAGGGAATGATGATTAAGTGAAGGATTTACCCCATATCACTCTACTTAAATTGATCTGCAGAACATGTATGATCTTTTCCTTTTTTACTTACTCTCCTCACTGAAATGTGAGCTCCATGAAAGGGGAGTCCTGTCTTCTCCTCCTCTATATCCCTACTACCTGGAATAGTGCTTGGCACACATTAAGTGCTTAAAATGAATGAATATAAGTATGACACATAAGACCTAGCATTTAAAAAAAGATTATTTGGAAACAATGTAAAGGCTGAACCAGGTTTTACCCCAGCACTTACCTGATTGTGGACACAGGCCCATTGTTTAAATTTTAAGAATGTTACAGAAACGGGAGTCCAAAAATCCCCAGAGTTTGCTGCTGGGGGATGGGGAGAAGGAAGCAGCTTTCAGAATGCCTCCACATGCCTGAGGCTGGTGGCCAATGTCTTTCTTATCCAAAATGGCTTTAATGCATCCAAAGCCTCAGGTAGATGGGAGGAGTCTTGAACCAGGGGACGGTATGGAAAGCACACAGAGCCTACATGGGGTTCTGTGAATGGTCAGAACTGTTTGCAATGCCCACTGTGTCAGAGGACGCAGTCAGGGATATATAAGCAGCTGCGGACATTTTAGCTGGCTCTGGGACTCACGCGCTCGCTCTCAGGGTCTCGCTCTCTCGCTCTCTCGTGTGCTCCCTCCACGTGGCTTGGTGAAGGGGCCTTCTCCATGTGGCTTGGAGAAGGGGTCTCCAGGCTGCTTTAAGAGGCTCTCGCCATGCAGTTTTGAGAAGGAGAGAAGATCCACGCGGTTTGCAGGAAGAAGGCAGTTTGCAAGGAGGCTGAGAATCCAGGCGGTTCTGCATTGAGAGCTGGAGGGCACCACAGCACAGAAAGGACCTCCCCAATCAGATTTGAGTGATCGGCAGCTGCTGGTAAAGCTGAACTGTGTTAGGAAAGTAGGGAAACGGTTTCTCTAACTTTCCTAAAACTAGCCTGGTTTGGAAGGGGGGGAGGCAAGGATATGTGTTTGTGGGTGTTTTAAAGAGCATAAGACTTAACAGAAATCCGCAAATAACTAAATCTATATAATTGTTAAATAAACAATTCTTTTTCTTTTCACTAAACTCTGGTATTGAGAGTTATAATTTTGGCGGCGGGCAATCGGGCCCCTAACAAAAGAGCCTGTGGGCTTGTTTTCAACTGGAGCAGCCCAGGGGTTCTGTAACAAGAAAATATTACTAATGCCCTCTTAAGTGCTGAGCCAGAGTTACCTTTTGATAAATTAAAAAAAACAAATACTGCCCTCTGATGGTAGTGTTTTCTTTTCTTTTTAAAATTTATTTTTAAAAAGATTTTTATTTATCTATATTTAGAGAGAGGGAAAGGGAGAAAGAGAGAAACAGCAATGTGTGGTTGCCCTTTGCCCATCCCCCACTGGAGACCTGGCCCTCGACCCAGGCATGTGCCCTGATTGGGAATTGAACTGATGACCCTTTGATTTGTAGTTTGGTGCTCAATATACTGAGCCACACCAGCCAGGGCGTTTTTTTTTTTTTTTTCTTTTTTTTAAATTTTAGCAGCAATTGTACATCCTAGTTCCCTTAAGATAAAAATTATGGCTGCAGGTAGTGGGAAACCTGGGATGAACTTTAAGATGCACAATGCACTTCATCTACATATTCGAGACAATTCTCCTAGCTACTACCTCTAGCCCCAACCCTTCCAACCAGCTTGCTGCCCCCAGCCCTCTTATTCTGGAGACCCAGTGGTTAACTTTACAGTGCCAGTGTGGACCTTCCAAAAGCTTATCAGGAGATGGTGACACAGCTTGCTTGCTTGAGCCAGCTGTGACCTAAAGTAAGGGTGACCCCTTATATGGCAATTGTCCTTTATTTGTTTAACTTCTCAACTTGGCCTCTTTCTCTTTTGCCTCAAGCTTTCCACTGTTTCTGGCTTCCTGTTCCCTGTTCCTCTCATGGGTGGAGACATCAAAAGTTTAAAGCTTAAAATATGTCAGCCCATTATATCTAAAGCATGCCCCAAGACTAAAAAGATATTAATCCTTTTATCATGTGGGCTGTCAGGTATCAAAGTATAATTTTAAAAAATTTCTTACCAATGTAAAATGAGTACATATGTATCTACTCACTGATGAAGGGACCAATAAGATGATAACACTGGTTCGAAAAGTATTTTGTAGAACTAAGTATTTATAGGCTTTCTCAAAGGAATGTTAGGACAATATTGTTAGGTTAGATACAAAAGTGGTTAATGTCTTTTTTTAAAGTATATTTTATTGATCACGCTGTTTCAGTTGTTCCAATTTTTTTCCCCCTTTTCTTCTCTCTGCCCAGTACCTCCCTTCTCCCCAGCAATCCCAACCCCCTTGATTCATGTCCATGGATCATGCATATACGTTTTTTGGCTTCACCCTTTCCTATACTGTTCTTAACATCCTCTTGTCTATTTTGTTCCTTACCGATGATGCTTCTTAATCTCCGCACCATTTCCACATTTCTCCCCACTTCCCCCTCCCAGCTGATAACTCCAAATGATTCTGTTCCTATTTTGGGTGTTAGTTTGTTTTCTTTTTTATTTCTTAGATTCTGTTGTTGATAGTTGTAAATTTGTTATTTTAATGTTCACAGTTTAATCTTCTTATTTTTCTTTAATAAGTCCCTTTAACATTTCATATAATAAGGGCTTGGTGATGACAAACTCCTTTAGCTTTACCTACTCTGGGAAGCACTTTATTTGCCCTTCCATTCTAAATGATAACTTTGCTGGATAGTGTAATCTCGGTTGTAGATCCTTGCTTTTCATCACTTTGAATACTTCTTGCTAGCCCCTTCTTGCTTGCAAAGTTTCTTTTGAGAAATCTGCTGATGGTCTTATAGGAACCCTTTTTTTTTGTAGGTAACTCTCCTTTTCTCTCGCTGCTTTAAAGATTCTCTCTTTATTGTTAACCTTTGGCATTTTAATTATGATGTGTCTTGGTGTGGTCCTCTTTGGGTTTAGCTTGTTTGGAACTCTGTGTGCTTCCTGCACTTGTATGTTTATTTCCTTCATTATTTTTTCACACAAGTTTTAATTTCTTGCTCTTTCTCCTCTTCTTTTGGCACCCCTATGATTCAGATGTTGGCACGTTTAAAGTTGTCCCAGAGGTTCCTAAGCCTTTTCTCATTTTTTTTCAATTCTTTCTTAATTCTGTACTGGTCAACTGTTTAGTTCTTCCTTATGTCCCAAATAATTGATTTGAACCCTTGCTTCCTTCATCTTTGGTTTCATGTGGATTTTCCTTTGTTTCACTTAGTATAGCCTTCACTTCTTCCCTTATGCGTTTTCCATACTCAAACATGCCTGTAAATTCTGTGAGCATCATTATCATCAGTGTTTTGAATTGTGCATCTGTTAGGTTGGCTATCTCCTCGTCACTTAGTTCTCCCACTGGAACCATGATCTGCTCCCTCTTTTGGGCCATACTTCTCTGTCTCCTCAATTCGACAGGCTCCTATGTTTGTTCTTTGTGTCTTAGGTAGAGCTGTGGCACCTGTTACATTATAAGGGGCGGAGTCTTAGGTATTCGTCAGTACAGGCAACCCGTTTCACCACGTTGTGGCACTGTGTGTGTGGGGGAGGGGTCTGAGAGGAAACAATGCCACTTGCTCAGCATTCGTCCTTTTTCAGGCACTGCTCCCACTTCCACATAGGACTGGCGCCTTTCTAACTGTTGCCCTGGTTGTCATTCCCAGGGTGGGTGGTTTTGCAGATGTTCTAGGACCATGGGGGCCCTCTAAACAAAGGGACTCTGCTGAGAGACCGGCAGTTTCTTCTGCAGCCCCAAACCCCACTGGTTTTCAGTCAGAATGAATGAAGTTTTATTTTCCCCGGCGCTGGAACTGTGAGCTGCACAGTCTGGTCTGGGGCTGGGATTGCTCCCCAGGTGTCCCTCCTGACTTTTATAATGTATGACTGCGCTTTCTGCTGGTTGGCCTCAGCCACTGCCTTGCTGCTGCTGCTGCCGCTGCCACCGCCCACACTGCATCCTCTCCACCCTGGCTTCACCACTCCTACCTCTCTGGATGAGTATTACCTCTTTATATCTTTGTTTGTTGGACTTCCATGCAGTTCTATTTTCTGATAGTACTGGTTGTTTTTAGTTTTGAGGTAGTTGTATTCCTTCTTACGGTTGTGAAGGGAGGCAAAATGTGTCTACCTATGCCTCTCTCTTGGCCAGAAGTCCAAAATGGGTAATGTCTTATAGGCAAATAAACCTATAGGTTATCTTTTCTACTAGACAAAAAACTTCAAATCTACATGGAACTAACAAAATAGTGTCTGGGCTCCAATCAGGTGGTAAACAGCAAAGTCAAACACAAATATATTGTCCTAGAAAATCAAATAATCTTTGGGAAAATTTTAAAATAATGCTTCAGTATAATGTTAAAAAGACATGTAGCCCTCATCTTTCACCTTATTTTTAAGTTCTGAATATTTTTTTCCATTTAAAAATCATTTTTATTTTTCAATTACAGTTGACATACATTATTGTATTAGTTTCAGGTACACACCCCAGTGATCAGACATTATAAAACTTACTAAGTGATCATCCTGATAAATCTTGCACCCATCTAACACGATGTACAGTTATTAGAATATTATTGAGTATATTCCTTCATGTTGTACTTTACATCCCCATGACTATTCTGTAACAACCAATTTGTACTCCTCTATGCCTTCACCTTTATCACCCACCTTCCAACCGCTCTCCCATCTGTTGTGCTTGTTCATTTTTTTTTTTTTAGATTCAATTGTTGATAGACATATATTTATTGCCATTTTATTGTTCTTTTTTCTTGGAAGAGAGAGAGAGAGAAAAGGAGAGAGAGAGAAACATCAATTTGTCGTTCCACTTATTTATGCATTCATTAGCTGGTTCTTATATGTTCCCTAACTAGGATCAAACCTGCAACCTTGGTGTATTGGATGACACTCTAACAACTAAGCTACCCAGCCAGGGTTGTTTTCAATTTCTTGCTCTCTCTCTTCTCCCTTTGGCATCCCCATGATGAGAATGTTGATATGCTTGAAGTTGTCCCAGAGACTCCTAATACTAATTTTTTTGTTTTGATTCTTTTTTCTTTTTGCTGTTCTGATTGGGTGTTTTGTTTTTTTTTTTTATTCCTTATATTCCAAATTCCTGATCTGATTCTAGGCTTCATCTGCTCTACTGTTGATTCCCTGTAAATTATTCTTCATTTTAGTTAGTGTATACTTTATTTCTGGGTGGTCCTTTTTTATACTGTTGAAGTTCTCTCTAATTTCATTGAGCATTCTTATAACCAGTGTTTTGAACTCTGCACCTAGTATATTGCTTTTCTCCATTTTGTTTAGTTCTTTTTCTGGAGTTTTATTCTATTCTTTCAATTGGGCCACGTTTCTTTGTCTCCTCACTTTAGCAGGCTCCCTGTGTTTGTTCCTATGTATTAGGTAGAGCTGCTATGTTGCCCAGTCTTCATAGAGTAGCCTAACGTAGTAGGTATTCTGTAGGGTCCAGTGGCACACCCTCCTGCATTACCCAAGCTGGGCACTCGAGGTGCACCCTGTGTACACCCTCCTGTTGTAATTGAGCCTTGATTGCTGTTGTCACATCAATGGGAGGGAATTACCCCCAGGCCAATCAGCTGCATGAACTCACTGTGACCACTGACCTTCAACCACTGTGGAGGATCAGCTGTGCAGGGGCTCACCCCACTGAGCAGGTTCTACTTCTGCGAGGCTCTGGTGCCCACTGAATCCACCCCCTTGAGTTTGTCGCTTGTGGAGATGGTTGAGTGGTGCTTCCACATGATCTGAAGCTGTCCACTGGATGCACTGGCTCTGGAGCCTCCCAGGAGGTGCAGGTCAAGGTCAACTGCTGCCTATGTTCTGCCCTGGGCAACCTGGCAGGAGCTATAAAGCAATTTGCAGATAGCTTCTACTTGCACTGGGCTTATAGGTGCACAGAAGAGGCCAGGCTATGAACCCAGACCAGCTGCCACTAGTGCCAGGCCTAGGGCCACTTAGCCAGAGGCACAGGCACACTGAGGCCAGATGCTGATTGTTTGAGAGATTTTAGGAAAATATAAAGCATGAGTCAAAGCAGGCCATTCATATTGAAAAGCCACTGGAAACAGCTTGGGTGAGCCCCAAATTTGGGTTGGGTGGGGTCTGAGGGAATCACCAGGGTCGGGCAAACATTGTGAGCTAGGTTGATGGAGTCTCAGATATAGCATCGACTGTGGTGGGAGGGCTCATCAAAGCTACAATGGCCTCTGCCAGCACTTATGTCTGGGAGAAAGCTGCCCCTACAGCTGTTACCCCGGTGCCAGACAATTCAGTTCTTCCCCATACGTCTCTGGTGCTTTTCAAGAGGGAGTGAGTCTGAGTAAGTCAATGCATAGGCTCTTTAAGAGGAACTGCCTGGGATTCTAGAAGTATTCCCTCTCCCTCAGCCTCAATCCCTACTGTTCTTTGCAGCCAGAAGTTATGCGGACTTCTCTTCCTAGCACGGAAACCCTGGGCTGAGGGGCCTGGTGTGGGGCTGGGACCCCTTGTTCCTCAGATAAGATCTATGTAGCCAAGATATCCCTCCAATTTTTATTGGCTACCCATGGGTGTGGGACTAGCCTGTTTTGCATCTTTGCTTCTCCTACCAGTCTCAATGTATATATGTTTTATATAAAGTTTATGTATATTTATCCTATTAGTCTTTTATCTGTTTTTAGAGTGTTAGTACTTCTCAACTATTAACAGGAGATATGAGAGAGCAAAAACATAAATCTCTTTTGTTAGTAAAATTTTTTTTGTTACTAGTTGATAACTCAATCTCAGGGTGAGAGTGTTGGCATAGAGTGGAGAGAAAAGAGATAAAGTGAGCCCTGACCAGTGTGACTCAGTTGGTTGGAGCATTGTCTCATTACTAAAGGGTTGCAGGTGTGATTCCCAGTCAGGGCACATACCTAGGTTGTGGGTCTGATACCCAGTTGGGAGTGTATGAGAGGCAACCAATTGATGCTTCTCTTTTGAGCTGATGTTTCTCTCTCTCTCTTTCTTCCTCTTCTCTCTTTAAAAAGCAATGAAAAAATGTTCTCAGGTGAGAATTAAAAAAAAAAAACAAAGACAAAGTGAGAGAAGAGATGAAAAGTTTTGGATAAAATGAACTTTATCCAAACATTAGGATTTTAATTTATCCATTCTATTTCTGTGGTTCCTTATCAGAAATAATGTGTACCTTTTAGTTTCTTGTCAATGGAAAATGCATCACACTAAAAAAATGTGAAAATTATGTAGTAGCCAGTATCTAATAACAGGGAAGATGGACAATGAAATCAACAAATATTTAATAGTAGTGATGACAGATGCTTGGCTCTGGTTAAAATTTCCTTATAAGTATTGAGGCATGTGGTAATTATGCTGTCCCAACTACATAAGGCTACTATTAAGGTCAAGGTCAAGAAGGCAACCCTAATGGAATTTGCTAACCTAAGAGTTTTTACCAGAAACTGAAAAGTTCCTGTATTAGGGTGGTCATATTTAAGTTGGAAACAAGGAGTATTTATTCAATTTAAAGAATATCCTGTCTGTCTTGAACATCTACTACCAATTTTCTTGGGCTTTTTGTTGTTCTTTACTTCTGGTAGAGCACATATAAGAATCATTTAGCAAACAAACAAACCCTCTAATCTTTTATCACTTTTCTCCTCTGTACTTTTCATCTTCCTCTTTCTAAACATCTTTTCACATCTTCTTCAAATTATTGATACAATTGCTAAAAACAATAGTAATAATTCTATTCCTACCCAAATGACTTTAGGATCTGGCTGATTTTCTTCTCCTTTGCCCCTCATCAGTGTTCTTGAGACCTTTCAATATCTGAGCTATTGCTCCTCCAGACTCCTTAATCTCTAGACTCCATAACTATTTTGGTTTTATGAACTTCCCGCCCGATCAGTCTTGGTCTGGAAAGTTCACATGCTGGATGTCATCACCATCAGGACTTGCTAAACTTCTGAGATCGCTGAACTCAGCATTTCCCTTCTCTGATAAAAACTGCTTTAATTGCTTTCTCCCAAGCTCACCTGTCACAACTTGCCAGACCTGCCTTCTGGTGCCACCCTTTCTAGTGCTTTTCATTGCTCAGTCCTTCCCATTTGACTCAGCTTTTTCCTGGCTCCACAGGGCTCCATCCAGCCCTAGATTCCAAGGTCTACTACTTTGTGCTGCCCTTGCCACTTGTCTGTCCTTCCTCAAATCCTTATGCTTTTCTCTATCTGTGGTATCAATCTCTTCTTAGAGGTGTTTGGACCTATCCTTGAAACACAGTTGGGTCATGTTGGGTCCAGAAATAGAAGAGGCTTGTGTCTTTGTTAATAGTTAGGAGTTCTTTGACTGCACAAACAGAAAAATATCAATTTAAATTGGATTAAAAATGGTAAGCTCTGGCTGCTGTGGCTCAGTGGATTGAGCATTGGCCGGTGAACCAAGTGTTGCTGGTTCGATTCCCAGTCAAGGCACATGACTAGGTTGCAGGTCAGGTCCCCAGTTGGGGGTGCGAGTGACAGGCAACCACACAGTGATGTTTCTCTCCCTCTCTTTCTCCTTTCCCCTCTCTCTAAAAATAAAACAAACAAGCAAATTGGATTAAAAATGGAGAAATTTATTTCATGTAAGAAAATGTTCAAAGGTAGGGTAGACTCCAGGTGCAGCATGCCAGAGCTCTGGCTTATTATGTATGTATGTGCGTATGTATGTATGTATGTATTTATTTACTGAGAGAGGGGAAGGGAGGGAGAAAGAGAGGGAGAGAAACATCGATATGTGAGAGATACATCGATTGGTTGCCTCTTGCATGCCCTCAGCCAGGGACCTGGCCACAACCCAGGCATGTGGGAATCAAACCAGCAGCCCTTCAGTTTGCAGGCTGGCACTCAATACACTGAGCCACACCAGCCAAGGCTATTTCTGTGTTTTTATTTGTTCTGTCCTCATGAATGATTAGCATATCCTCAGGTTGGCCACAAAATGACTGCAGTATTTCCAGGTGTCACATTCAGATACAACCATGTCCAGAGAAGTAGAGGGGACTTTTCTCCAACAAATAGATAATACCTTTTTTCACAAGTTCTTGTACAATAGATCCCTCTTCACATCTCATTGGCTGGAACTAGGTAACATGCCCATCTCTAAATCACTGAGACCAATCAGGGTTTGCCTCTGGATCTGAGACTTATGTGGGAGGGTTTATACCCAAACAAACAATATTGGGTGGGCAAAAAAAGAAGGAAAAGAAGATGTTGGGTAGGCAATCAACAGTATCCGCTATGGTGTGATATGGTGAACCATTGAGAGAAGGACCTTATAGCCATAAAAGCTAAAATTTTTGAACTTGAAGTTTGATTTTTTATTCAGCCATTAACATTCCTGTAAATATGATCATGGGAAGTTCTTCCATTAATGTATTTAGGGGAGAGGAGGTGAGGATGGGGGCAGGGGGATCCTTTTTAGTTTGTAATTCCTAGATTGACCTCCACAGTACTTAAAAAAAAATTTATTTATTTTTAGAGAGAGGGGAAGGGAGGAAGAAAGAGAGGGAGAGAAACTTCAATGTGTGGTTGCCTCTTGCACACCCCTAGCTGGGGATCTGTCCTGCAACCGAGGCATGTGGCCTGACAGGGAACTGAACCGGTGACCTTTTGTTTCACAGGCTGGCACTCAATACACTGAGCCACACCAGCAAGGGATACTTTTTTTTTTTTTTTTAATCTGTGTTAACACATTCAACATCACTATTCCATCTGTACAAAGGTTTTTATGCTCACCTCTCATTTTCACCCTGACTCCTCACTCTCTCCCCTAGCTCTTCCTCAGTCTTACTATAATCAGATGTCTGTACCTGGTTCATTAAGGAGAAGACTAAAATCATAATCTGGATCTGCCACTGGCATAACTGGTCTGTCTGCTCTCTTATTATTCCCTGTCCCTTTTGAGATGTCCTGGGAGCTTCCATCAAGTAAATCCTCAAAAAGTGTTTATTGAATGCACTTATTTCCTCCTTTCTCCAATCTTTTTTCAGTCTCCATCTCTATGTGTGTTTAAAGAGGTTTTGCATATATCTTTGACCCTTTTTGTTCACTCTTAGAACAAACTATCAGTGTACATTGATTCTATTCCTTGTTTCCTATTTTTAACAGCTTTATTATAATTTATATACTTCATTATGTACCATAAAATTCAAGTGTTTTTTTAGTAATATGTGCTGCTGAAGTGAGCACTAAAATTCACCTGTGTTTAAATGCACAAATCAGTGATTTTTAGTAAATTTACAGAATTGTGCAAACATCACACAATCTGCTTTCAGAGTGTTTCTATCACTTGCAAAATATCTCTCATGCCTATTTGCAATCAATTCCCATTCCTGAATTCCAGCCCCAGGCTATGACTAAACTGCTTTCAATCTCTAAAGACTTGCCTTTTTTTTGGCTATTTCATATAAATGGATCATATGCTATATATGTAGTTTTTTGTGTCTAGCTTCTTTCACCTAGCATATGTTTTATTGCTAAATAGTATTTTATTGTATAAATGTTACTCATTTTGTTTCTCCACTCATCAAATGATGGATATTTAGGCTATTATGTTGTTATGAACATTAAAGTACAAGTCTTTTTGTGGACATAAATTTTCGGTTCTCTTACGCATATTCCTAGGGATGGAATTGCTGGGTAGTATGGTAAATTTATGTGTAACTTCAAGAATATGCCAAACTCCCAAAGAAGCTGTACCATTTTACATTCTTATCAGCAGTATATGAGGGTTCTATATTCTCCCCATCCTCACTGACCTTATTTGTCTTTTAAAATTATACACTTTAGTGGATATGAAGTAGTATCTCATTGTACTTCTAATATGCATACTCCTAATAGCGATGATGTTGAGCATCTTTTCATGATCTTATTAACATTTGCCTATCTTTTTTGGTGAGATGCCTTTGCAAATCTTTAGCTCATTTTTCAACTGGGTTCTTTAAATGTAAAATTACAAATAAAAATAAATTGGGTTCTTTCTCTTCTTTATATTAAGTTGTAAGAGTTCTTTATATATACTAGATGCAAGTCCTTTTTCAGATATATGATCTGTAAGGGGCAAGGAAATGGTGACTCCCAAACCAGTAGAAAATAATTAAGCCCTGGCTGCTGTGACTCAGTGGATCGAGCGTCGGCCTGCGAGCCAAGTGTCGCTGGTTCAATTCCCAGTCAGGGTACATGACTAGGTTGCACGTCAGGTCCCCAGTTGGGAGCATGTGTGAGAGGCAACCACACAGCGATGTTTCTGTTCCTCTCTTTCTCCTTTCCCCTCTCTCTAAAAATAAATAAATAAAATAAACAAATATACGAACAAATAAATAAATTATAAAAAATTACACTGGGACAATAGGTATAAATAGAAAAAAAAAGAAAATAATTAGCAGCAAAGGACAAATGTAATTAAATCTTGAATCAGGGGGTCTCTGAGCCAGAGTTAACAGTATCAGCACACTTGCAAGTCACAAAGGGGGCATTCCGCAGCTCAGCACAAATGCTTCTGAGAACCAAGGATATCTGAGCTCAAAGTAGGGGAGATAGTCATCACCAAACTCCGGGAAATGGGAAACTGTAGCTAGACAGCCCAGCTAACAAGATAGGGAAATTAAAAAAAAAAAGCTGGAGACAGACCTATATCCAAATCACCCTGAGTTAATTATCACTCTCAGTTAACTTAATTAATTGCATTAAGTTGTAACTCTGGAGTATCCAGCATGGAAAAACGGAGAAGAAGGAGGGGAAGAGAGGAATAGGGGGGTGCTTTATTTGCGTTAGGATAAAAGCAGCCAGCTCCATCTTTTCAGTGCGAACCTTGATTTGGCTTTTAGGCTGTGCCCAGAGCTGCAGATCTGTGAATAAACAACTGCCTCGGTTACTGCTAAAGTCCTGTGCCCCGGTGTTTTATTGTGGGCATTTCTCACAAACCCCATCCCCCAACATTATGATATTAGGTGAGACTGTTGGGGGCAATTAGGGTTAGATGAAGTAATGAAGGTGGAGTTGTCATGCATAGAATTAGTGCCCTTAAACGTCACAAGAGCCCTAGCTGTGTTGCTCAGTTGGTTGGACGTTCAATTCCCAGTCAGGACACAGCTAGGCTACAGGTTCCATCCAATTGTTGTTACTCTCTCTCACCAATGTTCCTCTCTCTCCCCAACCCTCTCTCTCAAATCAGTAAGCATATCCTCAGGTGAGGATTAAAAAAAGAAAAGAAAAATCACAAGAGAGCTTGCTTGCTCTGCCCTGCTCTCCACTATGTGAGGATACCAGAAATCATTAATCTGCAACCTGGAAGAGGGTTCTCACCAGAAACGACCAGGCTGGCACCCTGATCTCGAACTTCTGATCTCCAGAACTGTGAGAAATTTCTATTGCTCATCAGTTACCCAGTTTATATGGCATTTTGTTGTAGCAGTCTGAGCTAATGTGCCAAGGTCATAAAAATGTTCTCCTTTATTTTCTTCTAAAAGTTGTATAATTTATCTTTTTCATTTAGGCATATGATCCTGTTTCCTTTATATTTTTATTTATTTTTATTTTTATAATTGACAAATATTATACACTTAAGGTATACAACATGTTTTGATATACATTGAAAGGAGTACCACAATCAAACCAATTAACATATCCATTACCTCACATAGTTAAGATCCTCTGTTGCCTTTTTAATATCCTGCAATTTCTACCTTAATTGTTCCCTTCAGGCTTCATTCTTGAATATTATCAGAAATCTAGTAGCCAAATCAATGGTCTTTACTTAATTCTCATCCACTACTATTGTCAAAATATTAGATAGGTGATTAAATAATTACAAAGAACTTGATGAGTAAAATTGCAAAAATACAAGAGAGACAGATCAGTGAACTTCTCAAGACATATTTAAGGTAATCACTTACAGTACCTTGATGTGAGGGTGCTTGACACATACTTGCTTAATTAGTAAATAGAAAAGACCCTTCAGGTTAATTTTTGGGCTGACCCAGAGATTCATATACAATCTTTGGTTAAGAGTATAGTACACTAAGAGGTCCAGATTGAATTTCATTTACAGGCTCATATGTGATCAAACCTACATCCCTTAATGAACCAGAGATTCTTAGGAATCCAAAAGACTCAGGATAACCCATAGCCATACTGAACTTCCAGGGCAGCTCTTGAAGTACTGAGCTTCAGAGCCTAAGCATGCATCTGTAGAACTGGACAAGCCCCAGATTTGCTCTAAACGACGGATGAGTGGAAGGGGCAGAGGGGAGTAGATGTATCTAACAATTAGATGAGATAAAATTTGATTAGATACAGAATTAGGTAAAGAAAGATATGGTGATTTCAAGTACTTACGTATGTATGTATGTACTTATTTAATATGGCAGGATCTTTATGTATATTTAGATTGTAGAGAATGAGCCAGCAGGAAATGAAGCTGGAATGAGAAAGACAGGGTCAGAGGAAGAGAATAATTGATGAAGCAAGTTCACAAAGAAGATGGAATCCAGAGTCCTCTAGGACAGCCCATTTCTGTGCAGAGTGAGAATTGAGAGGTGAGGGGAGAATTTTCCCATTTCACTTTTACACTCTGGTATTTGCCAAAACTTTTAAAATAATGCATAATGAACATGTATTAATTTTATAATGGAAAAAATTTAAAAGAGCTCAGCAGAAGAATTAGCTTTGGACAAGATACATGGAGGAGAAAACCTACAATTGCCCAGCTCATAGGATCTCCTCTTCCTGCTCTAGCTATATCTAGTTAGTACCTCTATCTCATATATGGTAGTTCTGTTGCTTTGGCTAAAGTATGTTAGCATCTCAAAGGCAAAAGTTATGGCACCTTTTGTACCTTTCTATAGATTTAATTTAGTGAACATATGAGATGTGCTCAATAAACATCAAGGAAACATGGATTGGGAAGTGTACTGCAGATAATATTAATATAATCAAAAGATAATTATTTGGGTACATATGGAAATTTAGTATATGATAAAGAATGCATCTCAAATAGGGGGGGAAATATAGGTAATTCAATAGAAAGTGGTGTTGGATGGGCATGTGAAAAAAGTAAAGTTAGGGTCACATCTCACATCTTATACCAAAATACATTCTTGTATAGAAAAAATCATGGAATTAAAAAAAAATGTTGGAGTGAGGAATGCTTCTCTATATATGACACAAAGTGCAGAAATATAGAGGAAAATATTGATCCTTCAACTTTAAAAAAATATGCCTGAAAAAAATATGAACAAAGTCATATTTTCCTTAATAAAGAACTTCTTACGAATTAGTACGAAAAAGACCAGTAACCCAAAAGAAAAATGAGCAAAGGACATAATAACAGTTATTTCATTAAAAATTGCTTATGCTGTCTCACTCATAATAAAACAATTATAAATTAAAACTATAAAATGCCATTTTTTAATTATAAAATTGGCACTGATCAACAAGTTTGATGATGTTTTGTTGATGAGCATGTGGGGAAAACAGGTACTCTTAAGATGGATCAAAGACTTAAATGTAAGACGTGACACCATAAAAGTCCTAAAGGAAAACATAGGCAGGAAAACTTCAGATATCCCACGTAGCAATATTTTCATCGATACATGTCCTAAGGCAAGGAAAATAAAGGAAAGAATGAGACTACATCAAACTAAAGTTTCTGCTCAGCAAAAGAAAACATCAGCAAGATGAAAAGGGAACTAACCATATGGGAAAACATATTTGCCAATGATTGATCTCAGACAAGGGATTGATCTCCAAAGTATATAAAGAACTTACATGTCTCCACACCAAGAACAGACAGCCCAAATGAAAAATGGGCAAAGGACCTGAACAAACACTTCTCCAAGGAGGATATACAGAGGGTCCATAGGCATATGAAAGAATGCTGAACATCACTAGCCATCAGAGAGATGCAAATTAAAACCACAATGAGATACCACTTTACACCAGTCAGAAAGGCCATCATCAACAAATCAACAAACAAGTGCTCACAAGGATGTGGAGAAAACGGAACCCTAGTGCACTGTTGGTGGGAATGCAGACTGGTGCAGCCACTATGGAAAACAGTATGGAATTTACTCAGAAAACTAAAAATCGAACTGCCTTTTGAACCAGCGATTCCACTGCTAGGATTATATCCAAAGAATCCTGAAACCACAATTCAAAAGAACTTATGCATCTCTATGTTCACAGCAGCACTATTTATAATAGCCAAGTGCTGGAAACAGCCTAAGTGCCCATGTGTAGATGAATGGATTAAAAAACTGTGGTACATTTACACAATGGAGTACTATGTAGCAGAAAGAAAGAAGGAACACCTGTCATTTACGACAACATGGATGGAACTAGAGAATTATGCTTAGCGAAATAAGCCAGGCAACGAAAGAAAAACACCATATGATATCTATCACCTGACACAGTAGACTAATGAACAACACAAACAAATGAACAAAACTGAACAAGGAACAGAGTAACAGTTGTCAGGGGGGCGGGGGGAGGAAGAAAAGCGGGAAGGTAGGGGAAGGGTTTAGTAAAGGAACTAGTATAAATAACCATTGACATGGACAACAGGGTAGGGACTGACTGTGGGAGAACGGGTGGGCTGGGTGGAGGAGAGCAATGGGGGGAAAAAGTGGGACAACGGTAACAGAAAAATAATAAAAATAAATTAAAAAAAGAAAATAGGTACTCTTGTGTATTACTGATATTTAAGTTGATACAGCCTTTATTGTAAGTACTATGCCTTGGTAAAATATGAGGTCTGTCCAGAAACTATCCAGCCATGTAATTAGAAAAACACATTTCTTGAAGAAGATACAAGATACAAGAAACATTGTGTATAGGACAAGGACACCTCAGTCCCCTTCAAAGTAGGCACCTTGGGACCTCACACAATTCTCCGATCTTTGTTGACTGCAGCCCATACACATTCAACATTCTCAGCTATTCTGTTTGTTGCAGGCCTTCCAGAATGTAGATCACTTTCAGACAGATTCTTGACCGTCTTTGAAGTGTTTGTGTCATGCTTTTATTTGCACTGCACTCATTGCATCATCCCCAAAAGCCTTCTGAATCATTTGAATAGTTTCTGCAGAAGAATGTTTAAGCTTAACGCAAAATCTGATGCAGATTTGTTGCTCTACTTGCTCATTTTGAATGCGATGGCCATACAACACATGTGCTCACTCAATGGCGTCTACTGCCCCCACTGACTAGTACAGTGAAGTCATCATGATTCACACATGCACATTCCAGTCCACTGTCCTTGGCTGCCAGGTTAACACTGATGTTGTGCAAACGTTCTCGTTATATTAACAATGGGTGGACCTTTTCCAGACTTTTTCACATAGTCCAACATCACCTACCATTTTTCTTCACTTACTATTTTACTTCATCTGTATTAGCCACATTACCCTCCTTGCAGTCCCTCAAATATGCCAAGCACACTACAACCCTGGGACCTATGCACTTACCTTTCTCCACTATTCCTGAAATGCACATCACTTTTTCCCACCTCCTTCAGGCCTTTGCTCTAATGTCACCTCTTCAGTGAGGCCTTCTCTGGTCAACCTATCAAAACCCATGGTTGCCATCCCCTCTGACCACTTATATATATTTATGTTTATTGTCTCTCCTCTCCAACTAGATTGTAAACCTTTTAAAGGCAAGGACTTCATCGTATATACTGCTGCATCCCTAGACTCTAGAACAGTACATGCTCAGCATGTAGTAGGTACTTATCAAGTACATAGTCGTCGTCGGCAGCCGTCCGTCTCGAGAGACGATGGTGTAGCTTCTTAAGAGTCTATCTGCACTGCCGAGAATGGCTGTGCAGTCCGACTCGGGAGTGACACGGTATCTGTCTCCTCCCGTGTTGAATCGACATCTTGCGATGACGCTGGAGTGTCCTCTCCAGTGAAGCTGAAGCTACAGAGCCTGGGCAGGGTGATATGGAGGGTCTGCTGTTGCCCATGCAGCAGACCCCCCCTCTCTTCGCAGCTGAAGGGTCCAAGGGAAAGATGGAGTCAATACAGCTTGGTTTCAGGTGCGCCGCAGGAGTTGCCGGTGTTGAGTACAACATCAAACCGCCTTAGGGACTCCGGCTCCGGATTTTCTGTCGGGGTTTACTCCCTTAGCCTTTCCCCTGAAGAGGTATGCCGCAAGGCAGCGGAGGTTTTTTGGAGTCAGAGTTTTCCTTCTCTGATGTGCCCTGACTGGAAGATCGAACCAGTGACACTTAGCTCGCAGGCCGACGCTCAATCCACTGAGCCAAACCAGCCAGGACCTCAAGTACATAGTATGGAATAAATAAATAATGAATCTCTTTGGAGGAAAACTTAGCAATATCTATTAAAATTTAGAATGCACATACCCAACAATTCCCTCCTATGATTTCTTAATAGTCATACACATGTGCAAAATACAAAATGTACAATGTTATTTGCATTGTTTGTAATAGTGAAAGAAGAAAAACAATCTACGGTCAACTTTTAAAATATATCATCTACATCTATACACTAGAATACTATGCAGCTATGAAAGAATCTACAATTCTGAAAACCCTTTTGCTACCTTTGGCAAATATACTTGAGTCATGACCATATTAAGTCCTTGGTGGTGTCACCATAAGAGCGAGCCCTTTAACAGGGACTTTTAACAGTACAGAGAGTAGAAATGGACAGGTAGAAAGAATAGTTTTTACAGTTTTAGTTCACGAGTATTAATTTCCCTGCAGAAAACACAGGACTTTTACCAATTAAATAATAATATAATAAGAAAGATCTGTACACATATAACCTTGTTCAACAAAAATCTTCTTTGTACATCCAAATTCATGAATAGGCCCAAACTGGCATTACCTGTTGTTCATTTATTACAGGTAGATTTCCCATTTTACAAACAAACCTCTTATTTATGGGAAGAGGTTCAGGGTTTCAGAATGTCTTTGGTATGTATTTCCTGATACTGGAGGAGCAGAATTCCCCTTCTGCGCATCAAATGGCACTTGCAACTGCAGGGCACTGTGCAGGGTTACTCTTCTACTCCAGAATTAGATACTTATAAAACAGAGTTAAATAAAGACATAATGCATATAGGATAATCCCCTGGTAACTACACACACCCTTCAATCTTATCAAACTATAATTTGCTTACTGTACCCTTCCCCTCTTTTTTCCTCCTAGTTTCTCTCATCTGGAATCCTATATAAGCTTCTATTCAAATTACCACTTCAAGGGCCAGGCAAAGTCCCATCTTGCCATTAAAGGACCAAGTCTTCTCCTGATTATTCTACTCTACAGTAATCTAGGCTCTGATCCTTTTTCACCTTTATCAAGCATTTGGCTTTCATCTTTTTGCTGCCTAATACTGTGAATTAGCTTTTCACAAGTTTTTGACATATCTTCCAATTAGATTGTGAGTTCTTTAAAGTCAGATTCTGATGTTGTTTTTTCTATATTCCTCATGTATGTTCTACATGTCCTGATTTTGAAAAGTCACACGGTCAGTACTAATCTACAGTATAAATATGGAGTTTCTGCTAGCCCAATAAACGTTTGTTCTGGGATCAGAACTCATCTGCTGACTCTGTGTCCCAGCCACAGGACTGCAGTTCATCCTGTGGAAACTCAACTTCGATGTCATAAACAAAATTTGGATCATCCTTCTTCTTCTGATTTTTCTCAAAAAGTTCATCCATGATGCTCTTCCTTTTGGCAAGTTCCTTGTCATCCAGTTTGTTCAGGTCTTCCTCAGGATCAATAGTTGTTTCCCGTCGAATTTGTTCCATTGTTTCTGCCAAACTCTGTCCCCATAAGTAACCTCGTAAAAAACTGAATAACTTCTCTAGCTGTCTCAGGGATACCTGTTCCAAGTAACTCTTGTGTCGTGGATTATTCTTCAATTGTTCAGCAGCTCTGTTGCAATCTAGGAGAGAAACAAAACTATATACCACACAGAATCTATACACCACAAACTATTGGTGCACTGCAAACTACTGACAGCTTTATCTGCCATTATAGCCAAGTAGTTAAGTGGCTTTTTTGGGAAGAAAGTATTCTGCAAAACTCTTCCTTTATATCAAGCTCTGAGTGTGGTAGAAGAAGGGGGGATGTATTTTTTATTTTCTTAACCTAAAATCAGGGTGATACATATACCCTGACAGAGGTCTGTTTAACTCCGAATGCCATGTCATGCCATAGCATAAGATTGAAATCATTCTTATTAAGTGATTTAGAGTATAGTTATATACAAGGCAAGATAAAACATGAGGTACCTGAAAACTTTGAAAAGTTTCGGACAGGCATAATGCGCTGGCGACTTTTCCCCTTCATTTCATTCTCATAGATTAAGATAATGGCTGGAGGCTGGAATTTAACTCCACATTTCTTGGCAGTGCATATCATTCTCACATACACTTCAGGGTAAATCAGAGGAAATCTGATGAAAATGTGTTAGTCACACAATGACTTCCTGCAAAAAAGGAAAAAAATTAAGTATTGGATAAATCACCCTCCTCCCCAGCATATCTGGCTCTAGTCCAGATCTAGATCAGTTCTAGAGATGCATGTTCAGCCTATCAAGCTCAATATTTTGAGAGTTACCCTAAAAGTTCAGTTTGGCCCTTGGTTAGGCTTAGTCTGTTGGATACCTGATTCACTGAGGGATGTAGTTACATTCACACATGAGCTTGGAAATGTAGTTCAGTTTGGATTTCTTAAGTGTACTGTACTCTCTCTTTTTAAAAAAAAATATTTTATTTATTTATTTTTAGAGACAGTGGAAGGGAAGGAGAAAGAGAGGGAGAGAAACACCAATGTGTGGTTGCCTCTCAAGTGCCCCCAACTGGGGATCTGGCCCGCAGCCTAGGCTTGTGCCCTGATTGGGAATTGAACTGGTGACCCTTTGGTTCGCAGGCTGGCACTCAATCCACTGAGTCACACCAGCCAGGGCAGTGTACTGTACTCTTAACCAAAGATTGTAAATGAACTCATGAGTCAGCCCAAGAGCCAATTTACAGGATCTTTTTTATTTACCAATTAAACAAGTATGTACAAGCACCCTCTATGTCAAGGGACTAAGAATTTTTATAACCTTAACATTATGGCACAAGAGGTTCACCACATCAAATCTGTTTCCCTTATTTCCCAATCACTGTATTCAAGGAGTTTTTTGTAATTACTTATTTTTTTAAAAGGCTTTATTTATTTATTTTTAGAGAGAGGGGAAGGATGGTAGAAAGGGAGAAAAACATCAATGTGTAAAAAAAAAAAAAAAAAAAAATCAATGGATTGCCTCTCATACCCCCTCAACCAGGGACCTCTCCTGCAACCCAGGCATGTGACCTTACAGGAATTGAACCAGCAACTCTTCCCATTGCAGGACAATGCCCAACCCACTGAGCCACAGTGGTCAGGGCTGCATTGCTTATTTAATCATTTATATTCACTTCTCTTCTATATGCTCCATGAGGGCAAGGAACATATCTACTGTTTACCACAATATTCCAGTGCAATACCTGGAATGTAGAAGGCATTCTGTACATGTTTGTTTAATTCAATATACTAGAATAAGTCAGTTCCTATACATCCTGTAAGTTTTTACAGTCTGTAAGTGTGATAAAAAAGGCAGACCCAATGCAGACTCAGCCTATGCATATACAAGGCAATAAAGTTTACAAGACTTTTAGTTCAACTTACTTGTCTCATTATATGACTTTTTTTCAATTACAAGAAACCCAGATATTTTGTAGGTTAATACTTTCTATTCTTTCTTCCCTTCCCTGCCCCCAATGCCAAAGTATACTTAATTATAGGGACTACTTTCGATATGACTGGTCCCAGGAAAATTTGCAAATATCAATATTAGTCTAGAAGAAAAGCAGCATAGGGTAATGATAAACTCAGTTCTGTCAGCGAATCACTATAGGTACATAGTTATTTAATATATGTACATTGTAGAAAACTGGAGGTGAAGGTGGGACAGGGAGAGGAGGGAATATATATAAAATAATTACCCTTGATTCCTTCCAGTCTTTTTTGTAGGCATAGTTTTATTTTTTTTAACTATAGTATGTTCTTTTATATTACACGTATTATTTCCTGCCTTTTAAATTTAACAATCTGTTATTTTGTTATTAAATGTTCTATTAAAATGCAATTATTTATATGACTGCCAAATGTCCTATAGCTATACCAAAATCTCTATTAATCACCCCTTATTGTTGGATATAAGAATTTTTACTTAGAAAATTAGTAATATATAAAAACCTCCTTTTTCAAATTTCTGTGCTCTGCCCCTGGTCTCATGCAATGATCCCACCCCACTTCACCCCCTCTTTCTTATTTTCTTTTTAAACAAATACTAACCCCAGTTTATCTCACTAAAATTTGGTACATTAGTAAACTTTCTAAGAGATCCTACTGAGGACAGTATAAATTCCACACACTCAAGCAAATGGCTGTACTCATGAAGATTGCATGCAACTGATACTCAATAATGTAGTTTTGACTAACTTTTTTTTAAATTGAACTTTTATTTTTACTCAGGTAATGTTTGTATTCTGTCTAAAATGTAAAATAAGTCTGAGGCTTATAATAAATAACTACTGTCCCTTGCCCTTCTCCTCTCAATAGACAACCTGTTTCAGTTCTTTCAAGAGTTTCTTCCAAAATTTATTTCCATAGTTCATCACAGCATGCTTATACTATTTTTTTAAACAATTTTATTTATTTATTTTATTTTATTAGAGAGAGGGGAAAGGAGAACGAGAGGGAGAGAAACATCACTGTGTGGTTGCCTCTCACTCGCGCCCCCAACTGGGGACCTGCCGTGCAACCTAGCCATGTGCCCTGACTGGGAATCGAACCAGGGACACTTGACTCGCAGGATATACTGCTATTTTTAGTTTTATTATCTAATGATATCTTTCTTCTTTGAGACATTGGTCCTATAGCCCTCTGGTTTGCTCTAATCTGAAACGAATACTCTCTCGTCTTACTTATTCAATTCGTGAGGTCAGGCGGACCCATCTTCCTAGACAGTAATACCCACCCCACCCCCACCCCCACCCCGCCGCCCTCTCACATCAGTGACTGCCACAATCTAGCCAAGCACGCTCGACAGTGTACGGATTTTGCAACGGGTAGACGATCCTCTCCCTACTCACGTCTCCACTAGTGAAAGGCTGTTTTACCCTTACAGAAGAAGTACAGAAAATGCATTTTCTCCGGTATGCCGTCATTAAAACCTCCGTGAGGCGGTTGTTTCCACCCAAATGCACTGCACATGGAAGCACTTGACTCGAGTTTGAGGCACTGACTCCAGTTTGAGGCCGGCGGAGCCTAGCGCTGCAGGAAGAGGCGAGAGCCACAGATCCTCAGACATGACTGTGGGGTAAACTCCCCGGCAGGAGGCCCGAATCTACAGTACCTGGAAGTGGTGGTCAAGGCCAACAGCTTGGGCGAGCCACCTCCCCAGGAAGCACATCCAGGCCAAGCTCCGGCGGGGGGGCCCAAGGAGCGGTTCCCACAGAAACAGTCCTGGTCCATTCACTGCGCTTGCGCCTCTCCTTGCCCCGCCCCCAACTGGGAGGGTAAGGGGCAGGGCCTCGAGAGAGCGAACCAAGGGTCCGGAGGCTGGAACTTCCGGGCGCCGGGACTGCGAAGAGGGCGGGAAGTTGGAGGGAACGGCGGGACCAAAAGCATGCGGGGACCAGAGGCTTGCCCGCACGTAGGCTTCCATCCCAGTCGCTAACTCCTTGGCAGCGCGCTCTAGGAGAGGCGTGAAGTTTATGCAGGCCCCTCCGTCCGCATTTCATCCAGGAGTTCACCTCTACGGCGCGCGTTCTTCGGCGTCCTGGCTGCCCCGGCAGTGGTCATGGTCCTCCGATTGATGGCTTGGCTGCTCCTCTGGGCGTCGGCTGGGCTCACCTGCACGTCCGCTACGGCCCTCCAAGTTGCACCTACCGACGCGGGTAAAGGCAGGGGCGTGGCTGCGGGAATGGGGGCGGGCAGCACCTCGTTTGCAAAGATACTTCTCTGTAACGCAGCGCGCGACGCTAGAGCTGTGGTGAGCTGGCGGAGGTTAAAAACGAAGTCCACGTACCTCTTCTTTTCTCTCTCTCCACCCCGCCCCCCACACAACTCTGTGGACTCTGGAGAGTCGGGCTCTATTGTTTGGAGGCGGGACTCGCCACTGTTACTAAAGGATTGTGAAGGAAGTACACACAGCCTTGAAATGTCTTGGGATCCCGGAAGCTTCGTATCGCGAAGGGGTCAGCAAGGCCTCCGTGCCCCTTGAGGTGTGAGAATCCCAATCCAGAATACAGAGACGTTGAGGGCGGGGGAAGGAGAGGATGACTAGTTTTGTCTTACAAATACTTAAAAAATTTTTTTTCATTCATCTCGGGGTGTTTATTTCTTATTTATTCATTTATTTTTACATTGTATTTAATTGATTATCTTATTATGGTTGTCCCAATTTTCCGCCTTTTGCCCCCCTCCGCCCAGCACCCCTCACTCCCTCAGGTAATCCTCTCCCCATTGCCCATGTTCATGGGTCTTGCGGGTAAAGTCTTTGGCTACTCCATTTCCTATACTTAACTTTGGGGCTGGGGTTTCTTTATCACTCCCGTCTAGGCAAGAAAGTTGATTGATTTCTTTGGGCCCCAGCCCGTGGGCTGCAGTGCTATACTAGGTGTTGTGGGTCCAGCCCTCGTGGAGCTTCACTGTGGTAGGGGAGACGGCTTCCTGCAGTGGTAATTAGAAAAAAGTTACCACTTTGATAGGGAAAGGGAAGTCAAAAAAACCACGTGAGTTTCTCCATCTGGAAAATGAGCATAGTAGGCTAGGTAGGGTCTGTCAATCAATGCAGTCCTGCTTTTGTGTGTTTATATATTATGTTTTCAAAAGACTGAGGCCAAAAAGATTTTTTTAAACCATTGGACTTGGTAATCTCTAAACTCTTCCTACACTGGCATTTTATGATTAGAAAGGGGTCAATTTCCAGAGGGAGTACAAACCAACCACAATAACCAAATAAAGTAATACTTAAGAGAAAAAATATTGAAGGTGAATTCAGGTGCCAAAAATTCATTTTGAAAATGGTACTTTTGCCTTAAAAATAATAAGTTGTCTAGTATTTGCTGTACATAAATTAGCCTTTCTACCATTCCCAGATGAATGTGATTTACTACTCTTCAGTGTGTATTCCAATAGAATTTAAACCTTTAAGTTTGATCTTTTTTTCTAATTTAATATATTGGTATTTAAAAACTCTTAGTACCCACCCCCAGACCCCCAATTAAAATTAAACATGATGAAGAAACTTCTGGATTGGTACAAGAGATACCCTAAGTTATTTGTTTGGGAAAAGACTATATATGCTTTTCCACAGCAAATAAGGCTTTCAAGCAAATCTGGCTTTTAATCAGTCACTTATTTGTAAGACCCAGAGCTAGTTAGTAACTGTTTATAATTCAGTTTCCTCCTTTGTACAAATGGCAATAATTTTGCCTGCCTATTTTGCTAGGTTGTGAAAGTTAAAACTCCTTTGAAAGCCCCAAGTATAGGATCTGTCATGTGGATATTATTTAATAGATGTTATTTTTCCATACTTTTTCCCTTCCTTCACTTGCATATTTCAGACGTTTTCATTTCCATGTCATTTTTTTTCATGCGTATTTTCAGGAATATATCTAATGGAGTCAGCAACATAGAATACAATATGGTTTTTAGTGTGTTTGTTTTAATGTTCTTCCTATACACTGTCAGCTTTTGAAAATGGAGTAAAATTATGTAGCAAGATGCCCTGCAAAGTTGGTGATCTGATCATTAGTAATTGAATTTTTAATTGTATGATGCTGACAATTAAGTAATAGTTTTAATGTCTGAATTCTGCACGGAATCTATATAATGAGATTTCTGGTTATTCTAAGTTTATAGAGGAACACTTGGAAAGACTCCAGTTTTTGTTTTTGTTTTTTAAAACCCTCCCAAGATCTCCATAAAACATAAGATACTGTGTTTTCAGTTTTATAGGTCTAGATGTTAGAATACAGAAGTTGCCAGTATGAATCTGATATACAGTTCCAGTGCATCAGGATTAAAACAGATTATCTGGCTCTTTTTTAGTCATATTTGGGGGGAGGGTGTGTGTGTGTTTTGGTGTCCTTGGATCACCTAAACTGTGGTTGAACCTGTTCTAAGTACTTCTCCATATATTAAATTCTCATGACAACTAGCAGAGCAGTAAACTATGTTGCCTAAAGTCACACAGCTATTAAGTGACAGACTGGGATTTAAAGATAGGCAATAACTCCAAAGTCAATATTCTTAACCTCCATGTTATACTAGAAATACATTAATATGTAACTCAACTTAAGTTTTAAAAGTTTTTGTTTTATTTTGATGTGGTCATATTTTTCCAGTCAAGTGAAACTTGATAAGACAATTATTTTCTAATTATTTAAGTGTTCGTTCATTGAGTGCTTGTTTTATTTAAAAATTCTTGCTCTGGCTGGTGTGTCTCAATGGATTAAACACCGGCCTGCAAACCAAAGGGTCGCTGGTTTGGTTCGTAGTCAGGGCACAGGCCAGGTCCCCAGTGGGGGCGCATGAGAGGCAACCACACATTGATGTTTCTCTCCCTCTCTTTCTCCCTCCCTTCTCCTCTCTCTAAAAATAAATAAATCTTAAAAAATAAAATAAAAAATTTAAACAAAAAAACTCTTTTGGTTCTTACAGGCGTAAGGGCCACTTGCTCTGAAATTATTTTGCGGCAAGAAGTTTTGAAAGATGGTTTCCACAGGTAAACTACCTATTGACTTCTACTTGCATCAAAGTACTGTTTCATATAATTTAGAGGACAAAAAAATCAGTAGTTGAAAAATGGATGAACTGAAAAAAAATCACTAAGAACGGAGTTGCTCAGAATGCCATTAAGACACAGCGAGCAGGATAATAAAAGTTTATTGGGAGAATCAGCAAGCGGGGATGGAGCCCTGCCACAGGCGGTCAGGACTCTTAACTTCTAGGGGAGATGGGGTTTGCTTTATAGGGGGAAGAAAAAAGGGTTTTTTTGAGCTTTGCCGGCTGTTTGGCTATCTGGCAGCTGTGGGTGCGACGGGCTGATCAAAGCAGAACGTGGTTTAGTTTATTTTCAGTTTGAAGCACCTGTTATCTCCCAGGCAGCTGCAGAAGGGGTGGGGCGGGGTCGGGGAGAGGCAAAGGAACTGGAGGTGTCAGTCATTTGTTTTCTTCCAGTTATAAGTGACAGATTTATGATATGTGGTTACAGTTTGAAATAATGATTAAAATAACAGTGGAAAAGAAGAGAAAACATGTTTATTATTTACCATATATTTAGAAGTTATATATATGATATTCTGTTTAATCTTCACAATGCTTGTGAGATAGATACCTTTCTTGTTTTTCAGATTAAGTATCTAGGGCTCAGAGAATTTAAATAATTGGATAGTGGGTAGAGTGGTAGAGCCAGATCTGGCTCCAATTTAGGACTATCATGCTCCAAAGCTATGTTCTCAAGTTGTATACCACCCTAAATCACTATTTGTGATTTTCAAGACTTGGTTCCAAATGACCAAGCTCTTTCCAAAATACAAATTATCCTAAAAAGTGAATATTTGCCAGATTGAAGATATTTAAAAGACTGGTAAAAAGTTGTAGAAACTGCTCTATAAGGAAATTTCACAAACTTTAAAGCTTCTCAAGGTGATTACTTTGATATGATTCTCTAGCATCTGATTTAAAAATTCTGATACATTGATTTATTTATTTGTTTATCCTCACCCGAGGATGTGTTTATTGATTTTACAAAGAGAAGAAGTGGGGGACAAGAAACATCGATGTGAGAGTGAAACATCGATTGGTTGCCTCCTGCACCAGGTATCAAACCCGAAACCTTTTGGTGTAGGGGACAATGCTCCAACCAACTGAACTACCCAACCAGGGCCTGATAATATTTATTTTTAAAATAACTTCACTTTATAAGCCACGTTAAGCTAAAATATCTCACTCTCCTCACTCTTCGAAGTTAGCCTACATGTGAATGACCAGGAGGTATTGTGGAAAGAACTTGGGTGGTCGTGGTTTTTTTCTTTTTTAACTCGGCCATATTTGGGCTCGAAATGTAGCTCTATTATTTAGTATCTGTGGCCTTAAGTTACTTGAGTCTTTACTGCCTTATCAGTAAAACTGGGTGATGATAGTAGTTCCTCATTAGGGTTGTGAGAACTAAATCAGAGAATATATGGAAAGCCCTTTAATGTAGTTCTTGTCACATAGTACATACCTAGGAAATGTTAGCTATTACTATTAATACTGAGAGAGGTGATCAAGTGGGGCAATACAGTTCCCATCAAAGAGGAGATGTGACTATAAAGTAATAAAACTGACTTTGGGAGGGAAGTTATTTCTGAAAGGAGTTTTTTGACAGAGTTCCTGGAACATTTTAAGCAATGTCAGGGTAATTATGGCAAGTGTATAGCTTTTCTCTTTAAAGTAATTGGGATGTATTCTCAAGAGGATCGGGAGAAAATAAATAATGTAAAGATGATAATTAATCATAAATGATTCTAATAAGGAAGAAAGAAGTGCCTGGAGAGACTATTGAGAGGGTAAAAGTAGCTGTCCAGACATAAGTATTGCAGATAAAAAGCAAGACATAAAACCAAGTATGAGCAATGACAGAGCTGACAAGAATAGCTTCAGAAACTAGAAATCTGTTATTTGAGACCCTCAGAATATGCCATTAAGCATTGTTTTAAAAAAGGCTTTTTAGTTATGTGTAGAGCAGGTATAGCCTTGCTACTAGGGTGGATGAGAACACAATAACAGATTAAAGAAAATAAAACTTGATAGCTCCTCTTATTTCTGTCTTCTTGGTCAAAAAGAATTACTTCCACTTTGGAAAGGGTCAAGCAAGTGTTGGTAATAGGAAACTGAAATGCAGAATATGTAAGGGAATTTACAAAATGGCCTTACTACTGTAAATGAGTTCAGGGTCTCCCCTCTCTGATGAACTATATCTGTATCTCAATGCAGTAGGAGAACTTGCTTAAATGATTGCTGAACTTCTGTTTGTAATCTTTGGGTAATATGGGAGTTAATTGATGTAGATTCTGAGCAGAATTCTAGACCAAATTATTAAAAAGTTGGTTTGTGCACACATGAGGAAATGGGGGTCTCTGGAAATTAGCATGCATTTATTACAAATTTGTTTTCTTTATTGAGCTACTAGATAGGTACATCAGAGAAATGTTATAGCATTTCTATATAACTTTTGGAATCAACTTGTAGATTTCTTCAAAAAAGCTTCATGAAATGTTGTTTGGGATTCTGTTGAAACCCCAGATCAATTTGTAGAGAACTGATATGTGAGTATTGAGTGTTCCAATGCATGATTATGGCATCGTCATTTATTTAGGTTTTATCAGTTTAATCTTAACGATATTGTAACTTACAGAGTCTATCTATGTCTTTCACATATTTTGTTAAATTTATCCCTAAATATTTCATAATTCTTTACATTAAATTTCCATTTACATTTGTTTGTTGCTAATAGAAATAGTTGATTATATGGTGATATGGTATCCCGATTGTTTGTGAAATCACTTATCAATGCCTATAGCTTTTTTGTAGACTCCTTAGGCTGTTCTACAGTGATGATCATGGATTTGCAAATAAAGACAATCTACACTTTTTATATCTTTTTATTCCCTCTTTGACCTGGCTAGTATCTCTGATACAACATTGAATAAAAATGTAGCTATTTTATGTAATCTCTCAATCTCTACATTCTAATTTAAGTGATTAACCCTTTACTTTTAGTAAATACTGGTTTGGTTGGGTTGGCTTAAGTTTATCCATTTTGCTACTTTTTTTTCTATTTGCCCCATCTAATCTTTCCTCTTTTTTAAAATCTTATTTTGGATACAATTAGTGTTTTTAAGCATCTCATTTATCTCCACTTTTGGCTTATTAACTGTGCTTCTTCTTTTTTTAATTGATTGCTTTAGGGTTTACAGTGTGCAGTTTTAACTTACCGCAGTCTACCTTCAAATACTATTATTTTACACCATGAATAATGTATGACTCTTACATCAGAATAATTTGTTTCCTTCTTTCCTTTGTGCTGTTGTTTCCATACATTTATTAACTTTACATTTTACTTATTTTGTAAATCCCACCAAATATTGTTATTATGTTTGTTTTGAAAAGTCATATTTTTTACATTATTATTTATTTTAATTGTGGTAAAATACCAATAATAAAAAGATATCTTAAATTTTTAAAATTGCACACTTCAGTGGAATTAAGAACATTTACACTATTGTGTTACCATCACCACAATCCATCTATAGAACTCTTTACCTTGCAAAACTGAAACTCCGTACTCTAAAACATTAACTCTCTATTCTCCCCTTCTCTCAGCCTCTGACAACCTCCATTCCATTTTCTATCTCCATGAATTTCACTATTCTAGGTATCTCATATAAGTGGAATTATATAGTATTTGTGACTGAATTATTTCACTTACCATAATGCCCTTAAGTTTCATTTATATTAATTTTTTGTGGAATTGTCATACTGTTTTCAGTGGTGGCTGCACCATTTTACATTCTCATCAACAATGCACAAGGGTTCCAGTTTATCAGTTGTATTTTCAAGCAATTAAAAAATGAGAACAGTGGCCCTGGCTGGTGTGGCTCGGTGAACTGAGTACTGGTCTGTGAACCAAAGGGTCACAGGTTCGATTCCCAGTCAGGGCACATGTCTGGGTTGCAGGCCAGGTCCCCAGCTGGGGGCGCATGAGAGGCAGCCAATTGATGTTTCTCTCCCTTTCTTTCTCCCTCCCTTCCCCTCTCTCTAAAAATAAATAAAATATTTAAAAAAAAATGAAAGCCGTGTTTTTATATTTACCTACACATTACCATTTGTTCTTCTGTCTTTTTTGTCGATTTAAATTTCCATCTGATTTTTTTTTTCTGCCTGAAGAACTTCCTTTACCATTTATCACAGTGACAAATTCTGTTAGTTTGTGTTTGCCTTAATCTTTATTTCTGAAGGATTTCCCTCCTGGATATATAATTCTAAATTGACAGCTACTTTTATTTTAATACTTTATATACATCATTCCATTGTTGTCTGGTGTGTTCTTGTCTTTGTTACTCTCATAATGTTCCTTTTTCCTCTGATTGCTTAAAAATATATTTTTCAGTCACTAGATGATAGTATGTCTTGGAATGGGTGTGTGTGTGTGTTTATCCTGCTTGGTATTTGTTGAGCTTCCTGGATTTACTAATTTAGAGTTTTCATGAAAATCAGAAAAATTTCAGCCATTACATCATCTTTAGATTTTCTTTCTGGTACATTCTCCTTTCTCCCTCTCCCTCTCCCTTCCTCTCTCCTTCTCCCTCCCCTACCCTCCCCCTCCCTCTCAATATTCTCTACTTGAGATTGTTGAAAGATCTCTAAAATTGTTTCTTTTCCTATCTTCATTCTTTTTTCCTCAGCATGCCTCATTTTGTATAGTTTATTTATTTCTTTTTTTAAAAGATTTTATTTGTTTTTAGAGAGTGGGGAAGAGAGGGAGAGAAACACCCAACTGGGGACATGGCCTGCAACCCAGGCATGTGCCCTAACTGGGAATTAAAGCAGTGACATTTTGGTTCATAGGCTGGCGCTCAATCCACTGTGCCACACCAGCCAGGGCCAGCTTGTATAGTTTCTGTTGCTGTCATTGATCTTTTCTTCTGCAGTGTCTTAATTGCTTTTAATCACATCTGGATAGTTTTTATTTCAGAAATTGTCTTTGTCATCCTGTGAAGTTGCATTCAGTTCTATATATGTGTATATATATATATATATATATATATATATATATATATATATATATATATATATATATACTTTCTCCCATAATGTTCATGTTTGTCTTTAAATCCTTGAACATGTTAGGTATATTTATAATGACTTAATATCTTTTACTATTTTTGTCACTCTGTCATTTCTACTTCTGTTTTTTTGAATGATTTTTTTCTTCATTATTGGTCCCATTTCCATGCTTCTTAGCATATTTAGGAACTTGATTGGATGCTGAATATTGTGAATGTTGTAGATATAAACATTTTTGAGTGTGTGGATCATATCTTCTTTTAAAGGGTGTCAGCAATTTTTTTTTAAACCTTCCCTTAACTTTTCCACAGCATTTTACCTTGCTGTCTTTTTAGGTATTATTTTAAAGATTCTACTCATTTATTTTTAGAGAGAGGGGAAGGGAGGGAGAAAGAGAGGAGAGAGACATCGATGTGAGAGAGAAACATAAATGAGTTGCCTCTCATACACACCTGACTGGGGATTGAACCTGCAACCCAGGCATGTGCCCCAACCAGGAATTGAACCAGCAACCCTTTGCTTTGTGGAACAATGCCCAATCAACTGAGCCACATCAGTCAGGGCTGTTAGTAGTTTTAAGTTACTTGCTTATAAACTTGATCCTTTTAACCTTTTTTGTATAGGTCTGGATTTATAAGTGGCCATTTATTACTGCAAGGCTAATTTAGCTACTAAGGCTTTACCCTATGGGATTTCAACTGAAAGCTTTGGTTGGGGTCCCTATTGGGATTTCTATGTTTTGGTTGGTTGGAATGCAAATGTCTCCTTACCTTGTGTGAAATTTTAGAATTTCTCATCTTTTAGTTCTCTGGTCATTCTTTGCCTATCTTTTGGAGTTATGCCTTACTTGTGCATATCTTAATATTCAACAAAAACTCAAGAGGACACCCCAGTTCAGATTTCTAGAGCTCTTCCTATATAGTTTCTTCCTTCCTGGAACTTAGTGCTGTGACTTCCAGCCACTTCAGCTCTTTTTTAACTTTTATATCTGTTTTCTCACCTAAGCAAAACTGTTATAGTGTGCTTTGGATCTCATTTCATGTATTTGGTCCAAAATATGCCTCCAGACAGAAAGCTGGGACAGTTATACATTTAAGCTTATAATTTATTTCAAATTAATTTTTGTATATGGTATGAAGTGGAGGTCAAGGTTTTTTTTATTTTCAGTATAGATATCCAGTTGTTTCAATGTTGTTTTTTGAAAAGACTGTCCTTTCCCCATCGAATTATATTGGCACCTTTACTGCAAATGTGTGTGTCTAGCCCTGACTGATGTGGTTCGATTGGGCATCGTCCCACGAACCAAAAGGTTGTGGACGTGGTCAGGGTACATGCCTGGGTTGCAGGTTCGGTCCCTGGTTCCTGGTTGGGGCACCTTGAGAAACAACCAATCAATGTTTCTCCCTCACATTGATGTTTCTCTTCTTCTCTTTCTCCCTCCGTTCCCCTCTCTCTAAAAATAATAAAATCTTTAAAAATAAAGAAAATACGTGTGTGACTGTTTTTAGACTCTGTCACTTTCTGTTGACCATTGTCTGATTTCATACTACTATTACAATTTTCAGCCTCCTTCATTTTGTGGCACATATAAATTAATTACTAAAATTCAGCAGTACACTGCAGATCTGATTAAAAATAGGTATAATTTTGATTTATTCACAATGGATGTCTATTGTTGTCCTGGCTGTTTTTTTATTTGACTATCTAAGGGAAAAGAGGTCAGTGTCCCTGACTTAAAAAAAAAGTCAGGTATTGCATGTTTTAAAAATTCTTTCAGCGCAGCAGTGTGCCTCTTGTGGCACACTGGTTAAAAATCGCTGCACTAATGTAATACTGTGGCTTATGACATCAGTGTATGAAAGATCTAATGGATGGTTCTGACATGATATAAATGTTTCGTTTGACTTTATAATTTTTATAATCTTTGAAATACAGTGTTTCTACTCATTTGAATGTAGTGTTATGCTATCTCATTAACAATGGAATGAAGATATTTACTTTAAACGTGTTTGTCTTACAGAGACCTTTTAATAAAAGTGAAATTTGGAGAAAGCATTGAGGATTTACATGCCTGCCGACTCTTAATTAAACATTACATCCCGACAGGACTTTTTGTGGATCCATATGAGTTGGCTTCATTACAAGAAAGAAACATAACAGAGGTACAACTATTAGAGGATTGTTTTGGAGAGGTTTTTTTTTGTTTGTTTGTTTTTTGTTTTAGGGATGCTATAGTTTAGATTAAGGCAAACTAGTATGCAAGAAAACATTGTAGTATTTTTTATTAATTTTGTAAAAGTGTAATATTTTTTAGTTTGTATAGGAGTTTCTTTAACAAGTGGATGATATTTGTACTTGTCAGTAGTAGTCTACTAAACTGAGCTAATTAAATGCTTTTTGGCAGGATAGGTCCTTATTTATTGAATAGAAAAATTATATCTATGTTTAAGAAGAGTAATGATTAATAAATTCTGCTTCAATAGCAACTTTGTTAAATTGAGAGACATACCCCAACATCTGTATAATTTGAGTATGAGAGGAAAGGAAATTAATATTTATTGTATGCCAGATTTCTTCTTTTTTTTAAAGAAGCAAGGTAAAATTAAGCATTGAAGAAAAAGTTTGTCCCACACCCTTTACATAGATGAATCTTTGTAAAAACCCTGGAAGTATTATCTCCATTTTATAGATAAGGATATTGAAGCACAGAGACCAGGCTTATCCAGGGTCATAGAGGTAAATGAAAGAAGAGCCAAGATATGAATCCAGGGCTGTCTAATTGCAAAGTTGTTGCTCTTTCCGGAAACAAATCTTCTCCTTAGTTAAGGGTTTCTCTGATAAGAAGCATCTGGAGGTACTTTTTCTGCAGTTTATTGTCTTCCTGGGAAATCTTAATTTAGTAGGTCTAGATTGGTCCCCAAAATCTATTTTAAATGACTCATGTGATTCCTATTAAGAAGTTCTGGGAAACACTGTCTTGTTCATAAGAGTATAGTCTATATGTGAATTTTAAAAGGACAAAATATAGATACACTTGGAGGCATTCATGATGGCCATTTCTCATTCTGTTTTAGACCAATTTCTTCACCCACTTTTGTTAAATTTCTTTTTGAATAGGTAATTTTCATGGTTCAAAATTCAGGAGGTATAAAAAGGTATACAATGATAAGCTTCCACCTCTCTTAATTTCCACTCGTCAAGGTTTTTCCTGTGTTTTGTGTATATGGCAGTTTTGATACACATGTTCACATATATACCAGTTTAGATACACATACACGTGTGGAAAGACCTCATTGCTTATTTTCTCATTTGTTTCTTTTTTTCACTGAGTCATGAATTCTGAATGAGGCTTTTGAAATTTTAAATAATAAGTTTTGAATTTAAATGCAGTTTTTTGGCTTGTAGTGACGTGTTGGAATTACATTTAGATCTACATAATAAAATTGTCTACCGTGTTTTAAGAAAATGAAATTTTTTGCATAGAAGTACCCAGAAAGAGGTCACATGCCCTCACCTTTGGTTGGGATGAGATGGGGGTATATGCTGGTTGACTGTAACAAGATAATTGAGTGGGTAACAGGTGCCACTATAGATTGATTGATAACTCTCCTTTTCTTGATTTCTTTTTTCTTCTTCCTAATCTTCTAATCCCAAATTATAAGGCTTTTAACTGAATTTACTTTTTATTTTGGTAATTTTTAGAAAAATAGATCTCTCATTTATGACATATAGATCATAGGAAGTTGATTTCTTGATCTATTAGATGCTATTTCCTTCTGCCTAGCTGAGTTGAGACTGTGGCTCAATTCTTTGTGCAGGGAAACTTTATCATGAGAAGTGGTATTATATGATTAATTTAACTGAAAATAAGAGATTTATATATAGGTTGATATTTATATATTTGGCTTGAGATCTTGACTGTTCCATGAGTCAAAATTTTTGGCTGTAGCAAATAGAACAGTGGGTCTAAATCAAATGGGAGATGTGGCAACAAAATGTTTTATAAAGAGCTTGTGATGGTTTGTGAGCAACCTCATTTCATTTATAGGTAGGTCTATTAGATATATTTATTTATTTTTAAAAAAGATTTTATTTATTTATTTTTAGAGAGGGGAAGGGAGGGAGAAAGAGAGGGAGAGAAATATTGATCAATTGCCTCTCGCATGTCGCCAACTGGGACATGGCCTGCAATCCAGGCATGTGCCCTGACTGGGAGTTGAACCAGGAGCCCTTCAGGCCCCAGGCTGATGCTCAGTCCACTGAGCCATACCATCCAGGGCTAGACAGATACATTTAATCAAAATCTTTCACATTCTTTGAAAACAGCATTATATTAGATTCAAACATCGGAAATGACTGTTTTGTGGTTAAAATGGAAATGGCTGTTTTTGAAATCAAAAGTTTTACTCAATCAAAACGTGTAGTATTAGGATTTCTGCCATGCCCAACTTGGAGAACAGGGACCAGATATACTCTCCTACTTTAAATTAATGTCCAAGAATTAACATCCCAATGTCGGAAAAGTATTATATATTTCATTTTTATAAAGCTTTACATTTCTAGATTTTATGTGTAAGTTCAAATGCACCAGTTACTTTGTATTAATTGGGCTTTTTTTTTTTTTTTCCTTAGAGCTCTAGTCCATGAGAGAGAGATTTGGCAAATGTTATAAATGTGGTAATTTTATAGTTTAATTCATTTAACTTTGCTGTGGTCATTTTGCGATACATGTAGTTGAGTGTTGTCATGAAAATGTGTAGGTCTATGTCTGTTAACCAATGCATTTGCTTTAGGATTTTTCTTTTTTTTTTTTTGCTTTAGGATTAATTTTTGATGCATAATTTCAATTTCTTGGTAACATGCTATTGCTGTTGTTTGATCTGTGGTGAAAATGGAATAATGAATTATAATTTTTGCAGATCAGCATATAGTCACTGTACTTTTGGGGATTGCATTGATGGTTTGTCACGTGTTAGGGAGATTTTCTAGCATCCAGTCATTGCCCAGATCCCTTTTGATTGTCGAGTTACGATTTCCAAAAATGTTTTTCTGTTGTTTTAAGTCTAAAGTGATATCCATACCTCCACTGTCTGAATTTTTTATCATCTGTCAATTGATGTACCAACTTATATATAATTTTTCCCCCCTATTATAACTAGGTTTCAAAGAAACTCATACCTGAAATGCCTAAGTCAGCTCCAAGACCTCAGATTGTTGTCTGTGGATTAGTATCTGCTGGTTCTTAATTGATGTTGGTTTAAAATGGATTTAGGTTTCTTGAGGTTCATTTAAAAAAATTATCCTTATTTAAAAAATTGAGTTATAATTCATACAACATAAAATCCTTTTCAAATGTACAATTCAGTAGTTTTTAGTATATTCATAAAGTTGTGCAGCTTTCACTATTATCTAACTCTAGAATATTTTCATCACCTGGAAAGAAACCCCTTATAAGGCTGATTTTTGAAATTAAGATACCCAAAATAAATTTTTTTTGACCCATCACCAAATAATCCTTGACCAACACAGCCCTCTCTGCAGTCAAGATTTCTATTTCTACCTGCCTCATTTTTATTATAGTTCAGTTGAAATTCATATTTTAAAAATTCTCAATTTTGGGGTAGTTACCATATTTTTCTCTATATATGGAAAAATAAATAATAAAGATTTTAACAAAACAACTCAGAAAAATTGAAGCTCATAGTACCATCATAAATTCAAAATAGCACAATCAGGAATATACTTTATGTCAGTTCTTACTATGTTTAATCTTCAACTAGTCAAACATTGTCTATTTTATATTGTTTAGCCTAATTCAATAAGGGAGTCAGTTTGACCTGGTTTTAAATTTTGACTCCTCTATTTATTAGCTATATTGTTTATCCACTTTGATAATTTTGTCCATTTATATATTGGGGCTAAAGCAGGTCAGCATTTCAACATCAAGAAGACAGAAGTCATGACTACAGAAGAAATACACAATGTTAACACAGACAGTGAAGATATTGAAACTGTTAAAACTTTGCTTACCTCGGTTCAGTCATCAGTTCGAACAGAATCTGCACTCAAGAAATCAAAAGAAGAAATCAGATCCAAGGTGGCAGAGGAGTACGTGGAAGCTACACGAACCTCCTCCCAGGACCAATCTGGAACTACAACTAAATTGTGGAGAAATCATCCAGAATAAACAATGAACATTAGCTGGAGAGAAACCTTATAACCAAGGATAGACAGAAGAAACCACTTGACCACAAGAAGACTGGTAGGCAGTGCAGAGAAGGTGTGAGAGGGCTGGCTTAGCTCCCATAGACAGCAGCTGAAGTTCCAGAGGGATATTTCAGTGGCTGGTGAGGGGGTGCCCCCTGAGAAGTGTGAGATCTAAACCCCAAGCTGAGCTCCCTAACCTACAGCACCAGAGCATCTAGTTGTGGAAAGCATCAGGGTGTCTGTCTGCCAGGGAGAGATGGCTGGAGATACACAGAGCCTCTTAAAAGGCCAACACACACAATTTCATTTGCAGCCACTTACCCTGAGCTCTGGCAGAGGGAGGGCAGAATGAACTAGAGATGCTTGAGGAGAATCTGGGGCTGGTGACTCTGGGGAGAAAACTGAAGGAACAGCTGCCAGAATCCCTGTGCTGAGTCATTCCCCATATGGCCAAAGCCATCTTTCTCAGGCACAATTCTCCTCTCCAAGTGGGATTAGCCTCAGGGTAAGCAATAGCCCTGCCCATAGGAATTGCTCTGCGCATGTGGTTCTTAAGCCTGACTGCTGGTTACTGCTAGATTAGATTAACAAGTGAGCAGTTTGGTGGCTGATTAGTTTAACAACTAAGGTGGAAAATACAAAGAAGAAGCCAAAATGTGAAGACAAAAGAAACAGACCCCAAATGAAAGAACAGAGAATTCTCCAGAAGAACTAGATAAAATTCTGGCAAGCAATTTATCAGAAAGAAAGTTTAGAATAATGATTATAAGGATACTCAACAGCATGTAAAAAGACATAGAAATCATAAAAAAGGACCAGTCAGAAATAAAGAATGCATTATGTGAAATAAAGAATACACTGGAAGGAATAGACGGTAGGTTGAAAGAAGCAGAGGATCAAATCAGTGTTTTGGAAGACAAAGAAAAAAATCGAGGAAGAGTAGAAAAAAGAAAAAAGAATTTAAAAATATCAGGAGAGCTTAACAAACATTTAGGGCAACATGAAGCATAACATTGTCTGCATCACAGTAATACCAGAAGGAGAAGTGAGTGAGCAAGGGCTCAAGAACCTATTTGAAGAAATAATGACCAAAAACTTCCATAACTGGTGAAGAAAAACAACATACAAGTCCAGGAAGCCCAAAAAGTCCCCAAAAAGTTGAACCCAAAGAGCCCTGCACCAAGACACATCATAATTAAAATGACAAGGCTTAAAGGCCAGGAGAGAATCCTAAAAGCCACAATAGAAAAGCAGGTTGTTATCTACAAGTGAGCATAAAATAGACTGGCATCTGATTACGCAAGAGAAACATTTCAGGCCAGAAGGGAGTGGCGTAAAATATTCAAGGTGTTGAAAAGCAAGGATTTACAGCTAAGGCTACTTCACCCAGCAAGGCTATCATTTAAAATTGAAGGAGAGACTTCCGTTCAAGATGGAGGTATAAGGAGATACGCTTTGCTTCCCTGTGTAACCATAAGTATCACAATGAACCTCAAAACAAAGAGCACCCAGAACTGCTGGAAAATCAAACTGTATGGAAGTCTGACAATGAAGGTTTTAAATAAGCCATATTCATCTAGATGGGTAGGAGGGGCAGAGATGGGGAGCTGGGCTGGAGAGAATGTGGTATGGCGATAGCAGCCAGGGGAACAGGTGGTCCTACATTAACATGTGGTGGATAAAAATGGGAGGGATTACTTGGGAGTGAGCAATCCCAGCCCAGGCCAGACCACGCAGCCCAGGGTTCCAGCGCCGGGAAAGTAAATCCTCATAACCTCTGGCTGTAAAAACCACTGGGGTTGGGGCAGTGGAAGAAACTGCTGGTCTCTCAGGAGAGTCCATTTAAAGAACCTGCACAGTCCCTTCTGGAAATCACTACCAGGCAATAGCCAGAAGGGTCCCAGTCACATAACAGGAAGTGGGTGAAGTGACTGGAAATGTGGCAAGTGCTGAGAAAACCTCCAGTAGTCAGGCAGTGGCCTTGTCCCCTCTGAACCCTCCCCCACATATGGAGCCACAGAGTGGTGAAGTGGGTGGCCCTGCCCTTGTGAATACCTAAGGCTCTGCATCATACAACTTAACATTTGCTAAGACAGGGAGTCAAAGCAGCTCTACCTAATACACAAACAAACACAGGGAGGCTGCAAAATTGAGGAGATAAAGAAATATGGCCCAAATGTAAAAACAGAACAAAATCCCAGAAAAGAAATAAATGAGACAGCGGGAGTCAACCTGTCAGATACAGAGTTCAAAACACTTGTGATCAGGGTGCTCAGAGAAATTATTGAGTACAACTACTAAATAAAGGAAGAAGTGAAGGTTATAAAAAGTGAAATAAGGACATATCCACAGGGAACCAATAGTGAAGGGAAGGAAGCTGGGATTCAAATAAATGATTTGGACATAAGAAATAAACACTCAACCAGAACACAATGAAGAAACAAGAATTCAAAAAAAAAAAAAAAAAAAAAAAAAAAAAAACAAGAAGAGAATAAGAAGACTCCGGGACATCTCCAAAAGTGCCAACATCCAAATCATAGGGATGCCGAAAGGAGAAGAGGAAGAAATTGAAAACTTATTTGAAAAAATAAAGAAAACTTCCCAAATTTGATGAAGGAAATAGACATAAGAGTTCAGGAAGCACACAGAGTCCCAAACAAACTAGACCCAAAGAGGACCACACCAAGACACATCATAGGTTCAGAATAAAGAGAAACTCATAAAGCAGCAAGAGAAAAGATGAGAGTTACCGACAAAGAAGTTCCTGTAAGACTGTTAGCTGATTTCTCAGAGGGGACTTTGCAGGCCAGAAGGGACTTGCAAGAAGTATTCCAAGTGATGAATAGCAAGGGCTTACAACCAAGATTACTCTATCCAGCAAAACTATCATTTAGAATGAAAGGGCAGATAAAGTGCTTCCCAGACAAGGTAAAGCTAAAGGAGTTCATCATCACCAAACCCTTAATACATGAAGTATTAAAGGGACACATTTAAGAAAAAGAAATCAAAACTATGAACAGTAAAGTGACAACAAACTCATAACTATAAACAAATGAATCTAGAAAAACAAACAAACTAAGGAAACAACTAGAACAAGAACAGAACCATAGATATGGAGATCATATGAAGTGTTGTCAGGGGAGGGGAAAGGAGAGAATGGGGAAAGAAGTACAGGGATCAAGAAGCATAACTGGTAGGTACAAAATAGACATGGGGATGTTAAGAATAGTATAGGAAATGACCCTGGCTGGTGTGGCTCAGTGGATTGAGTGTCAGCCTGTGAACTAAAGGGTCACTTGTTCAATTCTCAGTCAGGGTACATGGCTTGATTGCGGCCAGATCGCCAGTCGGGGGTGTGCAACAGGCAACCACATACTGATGTTTCTCTCTCTCTCTTTTCCCTCCTTTCCCCTCTCTCTAAAAAGAAAATAAATAAAATCTTAAAAAAAAAAAATAGTATAGAATATGCAGAAACCAAAGAACTTATATGCATGACCCATGGACATGAACTAAGGCTGGGGGTGGGGGGGTGGAATTGCTGAAGGGAAGGGATGTACAGGGCAGAAGGGGGCAAAGGGGAAAAAATTGGGACAACTATAATAGCATAATCAATAAAATATACTTAATATATAAGGATGAGTAGGTGGAGTATCAGGTCAGTGAAATCATTTTGTGTGATACTGTAATGGTGGATACGTGTCATTTTACATTTGTCAAAATCTATTGAATATATAAAATTGTGTACCCAAACTTTAAAACTATGGACTTTAATTAAGAATAAAAGTATCAGTGTTGGCTTATCAATTATAATAGATGTATTACACCAGCGGTGGTCCATATAAACTAATTACTAAAGTTCTGTGGCACATCAAAAAATATATTACATTTTTACCAATCTGATAAAAAAGAAGGTATAATTTTGATTCCTTCACCCAAACAGCTATTGTTGTGTTGGCTGTTGTCATTTTTAATTTGACAATATATGGAAAAAGAGGTCAGTACCCCTGACTGAATAGGTAGTGCATGTTTTAAGAATTTTCAGCAGCAGTTGAAAATTGCTATACTACACCCCTGTCAATAACAGAAAATTGTGTGAGTGTGTAGGGTAATCCTTAGGGTATATAGGGATGCTGTATTTTCTGTAAGCCTAAAATTACTCTTAAAAATAAAGTATTAATTAAAAAAAATACTTTATTTATTTTTAGAGAGAGGGGTAGGGAGGGAGAAAGAGAGGGAGAGAAACATTAATGTATGGTTGTTTCTTTCATGCTCCCAACCAGGGACTTGGCCTGCAACCCAGGCATGTGCCCTGACTGGGAATTGAACCAGCGACCCTTTGGTTCACAGGCCAGTGCACAATCCATTGAGCCACACCAGCCAGGGCTAAAGTATTAATTTTTAAGAAGAATTTATCTATAGCTAGTTAGCTAGCTGGATATTACACTGAAATAGGGCTGCTACAAAGTAGTGCAATTTTTGGCTATTGTTCCTGAGTATTTCTAAAGGCAACTTACATGATGAATGGTTTGGAAACCATGTCATAAGAAACAGAGAGAACTCAGTATTTCTTTAGGGAGGAGAAAATGTAGTGGAGGCAGCATAACTGAGGACTTTTGATGTTAAAGGACCCTTAGTGAAATGAGAAACAGATTTATTGCAGATATTGTAAGCAAGGACAATTGGTGATTGTCCTTGGTCATGGGCCAGAACATCAAGTTTCTAGTCATAGAAAAAGAATAACCTTTGAACAGTAGATAAAATGAAATGATTCAGCCATTGAAAGTAATGAAGCAGTGGCTGGATACTAGAAAAATATTCTTATTGGGACAGTGGTTTAATTTGATGACCTTTGAGTTTCATTATGACTCATAAGATTATATAATCCTTTGACCTTTGGCAGTGGGTTCAACAACATGTGAAAAAATATAGCACTTGGTGTCATTGTCAAACAATTAGGACTTGCTGTGATGGGAAGAAGTTAATGCTGCTTTTTTCTCTTGGGACATGTCGGGGCTTTGTATAGAGAATCTAGAAAGAAATTGTATGTGTGAATACATCCGGACACACAAAGATACTCTGTATGTAACGTCTATATACTTGTATATATGTGTGTGTTTCTAATATATCTGTATGCATATATGGATACATAATACACAAATGTGCATATTATAGTTTAGGACTAATTTCTGCCACATGCATTTTTACTTTTAAAATGGTTTTTACCATATTATTTTTTAGGAATAATTACCATTTTTCCATTACCTTTTTATATCCAGTACAGAAGGAGTGCTGATCTTTGCTTTGACTTCCTGACCACAGTGCTTTATCTCACTACCATCTTACCTGCTTCCCTAAAGAACCGGAAAGTACTAGAATGATACCAATCATTTTAAGCCAGTACTGGGTTAATTGTTCTTTTCTTTTTTTTACAATAGCATACTTATTGAATAATGCTACATTTATTCACAAAATTTTACTTGGTATCTGTTTTATCACCTAAACAAAGATTGATAAGGGAATTACATAGAAATAATTTTTGTTAGGGGAAAATTTTGCATCTCAGTATAATTTCATTAGTTTACTTTTACTTCTAGTAAACAAACCTGTTTACTAAACACAGATCATGATGTCTTGTGTTTTCTTAAAATTGAAGTTGGATGAGGAATGGAATTGTTTTTAAGGGGGATGAATTTGACATTTCTGTTCATCTGTATAGCAGTCTTTTGGTTTTATTTTTGTTTTTAAAATCTTCCTCATTCATTTTTTCTCTTGGATTAATATTTATTTTCTTTTTGACAGGCAATGATGGTTTCAGAAAATTTTAATATAGAAGCTCCCAACTATTTATCTGAAGAATCTGAGGTTCTCATTTATGCCAGACAAGATTCACAGTGTATTGGTTGTTTCCAAGCTCTTTTGCCAGTGCACTACCGCTATCATCGGCCACATAGTAAAGATGGAGAAGCCTTGATTGTAGTCAGTAACCCTGATTTATTGATGTATTGTGACCAAGGTGAGGGTTACACATCTTTTCTGAGGGTTGAAAATACAGGTATGGTGGCAAGTCTGAAGTCAAGGAATAAAGCATGTTTTTCTTTCTTTCTTTTTAACTTTTTGGTTGTAAAATAAAGCACAGTATTAAAAAACTTCACAAATACATAGTTTAGTGAATTATTATAAGGCAAATATCTTTGTAACTACCATCCAGATCAAGAAATAGAACTTTGCCAGCCACCCCAGCCACAACTCCATGTATCCTGTCTCCAGCATAGCCTCCTCCTTCCTTTTAAGACTAAACCCACTATCCTGACATTTAATCACTTCCCTATATTTCTTTATACTTTTATCACCCAAGTGGGCATTCTTAGACACTAATTTAGTCTTGTCCATTTAAAAAATTTTCTCAGAGTTGGGATTTTGTTGATAGTTCTCATGTAGTTCATCTGACCTCTATTTCTTGGAAATTGGCTGCTGGCTTCAGAGATGTGATTAGATTCAGGTTTGCTTCTTTTGGCAAGACTGTGGGGAGTGCTGTGTTCTTTTATGAGTAGATATGTAATGTCTGGTGTGTTTCTTTTTTCAGACATTGATCCTCATTTCCCCTTTGCTGCGTTCTGTTTATTCATGCTGATTTTACAAGGCTTGTAGCTATTGGTGTTTGGGGGGGATACTTCGTGTAGTCCATGAGTTTTTGGTTCCGTGTATACTTACTATGTCTTTATGGGTAGATATGAGTACATTTTTTAAGAAAACTATGCTTTCACCATTTTTAGTTTTCCTAGAATGAAGACTTTAATTTAAGAGACTCCTTTCAGATTTTCGTTCTTTGTGTCTCCAAATTTTGGCTGATTAGAATGTTTGCAGAAGTCACCAGCATGGTTATTGAAGACTGGCAGATAGGAGGTTTCTAATCCATGCATTTGCTGCCATCATATATTTCATGATGAGAAAATAGAGTGTTCAACTGTGTTAGCTTTGCTCATCCAAACTAGTTTTCTGTTTCTATTTGTTGTACCTTAAAAAAAAAATTATTGATTGATTTTAGAGCGAGAGGGGAAAGCAAAGAGAGGGATGGAGAAACATCAATTTGTTGTTCCACTTATTTATGTGTTTATTGGCTGCTGCTTGTATGTACCCTGACCCGTGATCAAACCCACAACCATGGCTTATCAGGATGATGCTCTAACCAACTGAGCTACCTAGCCAGGGCTTAATGGTACCTTTGACTTATCCTAAGTAAGGTTTGAAAAAATGTCCTTTCCTGAGAGAACATCTCGGATTCTGGAATTGTTTGGTTTTTTAGTCTGAGTGCTCTTGATATGGGTGTGTTTACCCTTAGAAACTTACTGAGTTGTGTGCTTATATTCTGTGCACTAAATATATGTTATACTTACTTCAAAAAAGTTTAAATTAAAAGGAAGTCATGTAGTCTTTGTAATTTTATAATTTCTTAGGCATTCACTTAGAATAGGATAGTAAAATAAAATAGCATGTAATAGATGGATCCAAATCATGTACATTGTGTATTAAACTACATATTTGAATACTAATATCTCAATATGACAGATTGGCTTGGCCTAGCATCTAATCTAGATACAGATTTTCTGATATGATCTTCTACCACTTTTCTCAGAGTTTCCAATTTTGAAATGCTGGGCTCAATCAAAAGTGGCAGCTCCTTGTGCTTTGAAAAATAAGGATATTTGCCAGTGGGACAATGTGAAATATAAATCAGTAAGTGAATATTTTATGTTTTTAGATCATGCTGCCTCATCCAATAGTCTATAATGTTTCTGTCACATTTAAGGGATTAGAATTTTATGTTCTACCATAGAAAGTGAGGCTGGAGATTGAGTGTTAGTTAGTCCCATGCCTCATTGGTTTAGATCTTCAATATAGCTTATAGGCTTTTTAAAGGTGTGGAATGGCTAAGAAAAATAGTGGTATGTCCATCTGGTTAAAACTTCAGTTTATTTAGAACTTCTTATAAATTTTTTAAACAGCAAAATAAATTAGCTAACTTCATTGTATTACACAGAACAAGTGAAAAGAGGAAAATAAAACTTAAAGTAGTGCCATTTCAACTGTGATAATTTTTAGACAGTTGTATTACTATTTTATATCGATTATTTTATTTTTTGTTTTTTTTTCTTAAAGATTTTATTATTTTCAGAGAGAGTAGGAGGGAGGGAGAAAGAAAAGGAGAGAAACATCGATTGGTTGCCTTCTGTACGTTCCCCAACTGGAGATCAAACAGGAAATGCAGGCGTGTGCCCTAACCAGTGACCCTTTGGTTTGCAGGATGATGCCTAACCAACTGAGCCACACTGGCTAGGGCGCTATTATATACCTAAATCTAGGCTGTTTCAGGATATTTTTATAGTTTTGATCTCCCAACTTGTTTTTAGTTATTAAATTAGGTAAGTATTAATACTTCATTAACACTGGTTTAATATAAGAAGTCTAGTTTTCTTTTTACCATCTTTAGTTAACGTAGTCGTCTTCTTTCCTCTCCTCAAAGTGGTTAAGTCTTTACAACACCTCCAGTCCCTCTCCTTTTCCTTGAGGTCAGAAGGTGGGACTGAGAGTTCCAACTCTCTTATCACATAATTGGCTCCATTGGCAACCAGCCCTCATCCTTAGGTGCCTTTCAAAAGTTACTTCATCAACATCAGAAACACCATGCTCACTGTCAACACTTAAATTCCAACAGTTTGGGGAGCTTTGAGCAAGAAAGGGGAATGAAAAGCAAATATTTATTTCTTATTATATAAATCACAATGTCACATGTTAACCTGAACTTTTTCAAATCCTAAAATACATCTGGAGAATTGCATTAGATTTTCTTATGGGAATAAAGATTATGATTAGTGTTTATTTATGATTTGTTGATTTTAAGAATTGGTAATGTGCATTGCTATAAAGTAAGTAATTACTGTTAAAATATTTTAAATTCAACTGTCTTTAAGACCATGTAACTTGAAATAAGAGGTCATAATTCGACAGTTTGTATTTTTTAGCTCTGACCTATGTGGCTCAGTTGGGCATCATCCTGCAAAGCGAAAGATCGCTGCTTCAATCCCTAGTCAGGGCACATGCCTGGGTTACAGGTTCGGTCTGCATAACAGAAGCAACCAATCAATGTTTCTTTCTCACACTGATGTTTCTCTCCTCCTCTTCTTCCCTCCCTTATTCTCTCTAAAAATAAATAAAATCTTTTAAAAAGGCAGTTTGATTTTTAAAATTTACTTTGTGTTACATTTCTTGTTTATACATAGCAGAAAATAGGTGACCATTACTAAGGTGGTGATCTCTACACCAAGGCTTGTTCGTTTAAGATGCTGTTTTTTGAAAGATAATTTTCTGATAGCACTTTGTTACAGATTGTGTTGGTAATGTTTTTTAGCTATGAAATTATAATCCAGGTATTTATAAAAAGAAGCCAAAAATAAAAATATCCTCAAATTACCTAATTTTAATGTTTTTAAAAACCCATTTTTAAACCATAAAACTTCCCAAAGTGTTGAACCCTTTATGTTCAAAACCAAATAGAAAATAGAAGTTAAGTCGAACATTGGAGCACTTTTGCATTGCTAGTTATTATCACAACTGATTTGACACTGTGTTTACAGTAAAGGACACATTCAATTGTGTAATTTGTGCACAATAAACTTTTAAAAGCTATATAGGGAGAGAAGCAGCAAAATAAAAACGGATACTTTAGTTTTATTGTTTTAATATTTTTCCTTTAAGGCTTCAACTTAGAATTCTGTATTCGAAATATGAAACATATTATATTGATTACTGAGGGGACATTGGCATATAGCCTGCATTAAAAATTTTTTTTAATTATTTATTTTTAGAAAGAGGGGAAGGGAGGGAGAAAGAGAGGGAGAGAAACATCAATGTGTGGTTGCCTCTTGCGTGCCCCCACCCAGGTTATCCAGCCTGCAACCCAGGCATGTGACCTGACTGGGAAGTGAACGGGTAATCCTTTGATTCCCAGGCTGGCGCTCAATCTACTGAGCCACACCAGACAGGGATTGCTTTTTTTTCCTTTTTAGACAGTGAGGGGAAGGGAGGGAGAAAGAGAGGAAGAGAAATAGCCTGCATTTTAAAAAAAATATATACTCAATTCTATGTAAAAGGTAGAAAAAGTCAAAACTAATAAGAATTTAAGAGTTATTATGGGAAATGAGTCTGATTTTGTTACATTAAGTGAAATGTTGAAAAGAATCATTCAAACAATAATGTTACATATAGTGTAGCAGTGGCTGGAAGATATTTAAAAGAAAAAACTTACAGAAATAGTGGTCTCACTTATAGAATGCATTCTAAATGTCTCTAACTTCTGTCTCTCCTATCTCTCTCTATAGGTATATAAGAATGTGACTCTACAGGTTCCAGTGGGACTGACTATACATACCCCTTTAGTATGTTCTGTGACTCTACTTATTACCATCCTTTGTTCTACTTTGATCCTTGGGGCTGTTTTCAGATATGGCCCTTTTCCCCTTTAAGATTTATATAGTTAAATGCTTTCCATAAACCTAAATAAGACCTAATCATTTGTGAGTAGACGTGTTCTTCTAGAATTGTCATTACTTTTGTCTTCATTTTTGGCTAAAACCGTATTTACTACTAGAAATTTTGGATCATTCTCAACTAATTTCAAAATTGAGTGCTCTGTTGTGTAGATCTTTGCTAATTTCAAGCATCTAGTGTCAATAGAGGAAACTTAATTCTGTTAAATTACTATTTATTTTGTGAGAAGTGACTATCTTATTTGGGTTACAAAAATGAGTACTTTATGTATTAGAGACAAATTATTCTCATTTTGTGAATAGAAAATTTCAATTTAAGCTAAAACTTGAGAAAGTCATTATAAATAAGCATAAAATAATTTGCATGAATGAGATTTTTTAAAAAATATTTTTAAAATTTATTTTTAGAGAGAGGGTAAGGGAGGGAGAAAGAAAGGGAGAGAAGCATCAATTGTTTGCCTCTTGAGCGCCCCCAGCTGGGGACCTGGCCTGCAACCCAGGCATGTGCCCTGACTGGGAATTTAACCTGTGATCCTTTGGTTCACAGTCAGGCACTCAGTCCACTGAACTGCACCAGCCAGGGCATGAATGAGTTTGGTTTTTTTAATGTTAATTTTATGAGAATATTGAAGTCATTTATCTAAAATATAAAAGGAGAATGGAAATGTTTTAAGGAATAGTCAGTTTTGATATTAATATTTTCTTAGCTTTTCTATTGTACTTTAATAACTTTCTTTGAAACTCTATATTGCTTTTGAATATATGAATTGTCAAAGGGCTTGGTGGAACTAAGTACTAAGATTTAGTTCTCATTTAGTACTGAATTTGTCAGGAAGATAGTTCAGAAAGTTGTACACTTACAAAAAATAATTTTGCAGCTCCAATTGAAACAGAACCCACGGGCTCTTTAGTTAGGAGCCCGATTGCCCACTGCCAAAATTATAACTCAATACTAGAGTTTAGTGAAAAGAAAAAGAATTGTTTATTTAACAGTTATTTAGATTTAGCTATTTGTGGATTTCTGTTGTTAAGTCTTATGTTCTTTAAAACATCCATAAACACATATTCTTGCCTCCCCCCTACCAAACCAGGCTAGTTTTAGAAAAGTTAGAGAAACCGTTTCCCTACTTTCCAAACACAGTTCAGCTTTACCAGTAGCTGCCAATCATTCAATCCTGATTGAGGAGACCTTGTCTGTGTTACGGGGTCCACCAGCTTTTAATCCAGAACCTCGTGGATTCTTAGCTTTCTTGTAAACTGCATAGTTAGTCCTTTGTAATCCACATGGAAATCCTTCCTTTTCAAAGCAGCAAGGTACGTCCCTTCCTTAAAATTGCATCGTCAGTCCCAGTTAAATTTACATGGTCAGCCTGTCCCCAGTTAAATCAGCACAGTCAGCCTGGCTAAAATGTCTGCCGCTTATTTTTAAATCCCTGACTACGTCCTCTGATGCAGTGGGTGCGGTAACCAGTTCTGACCATTCACAGAACCTCACGCAGGCTCTGTGTGCCTTTTCCATACCATCCCCTGGTCCAAGACTCCTCCTTTCTACCTGAGGCCTTGGAAGCATCCAAGCAATTTTGCATAAGAAAGACACTAGCCATCAGCCTCAGGCATGTGGAGGCATTCTAAAAGCTGCTTCCTTCTCCCCATCCCCCAGCCGCAACTCTGGGATTTTTTTGAACACCCCCGTTTCTGTGACAGCTTGACTTAGGACCAAAGGCCTGTATTAATAACCACAACTATGCTAAAATATTTAAAGAAGTAGAGTATATTGTTATGTACATAAAGTTTGTTGGTACAGTCTTGGCATTCTGTACATATATTTTACATTTTTTTCATTTTTAATATTCCTCACATCAGCTTCTTCATTAAGTTTAATTGTGACAAATTTGTGCTCTTCCTCGTATATGCAGGACACTTGACTTTAGTGTTTTATTCTTGTACATTAAAAAGTGCAGTATGGTTGAACTAAAAAGTTCATTGTGTTTTTTCCATTGGATGGCTCTAGTAGCACTTAGTTACATTTAACTTCATTCAAAACAGTTTTGTTAGATTGTATTGTGACAGCTGTCATATCACAGTGCATTAAAAATAACATCAAAATTGGTGAATTTTTGAATAGCCATTTCAATATTGAAGATGGAAGAAAACATGCAACACTTTCAGTATGTTATACTTCATTATTTCAAGTATGGTAAAAATACAACTGAAATGCAAAAATGGATTTGTGCAGTGTACAGAGAAGGTGTCAAAACTGGTTTGTGAAGTTTCATGCTGGAGATTTCTCGCTGGATGGTGCTCCATTGTCAGGTATACCAGTTAAAATTGATAGCGATCAAATTAAGACATTATTTGGGAACAGTCAATGTTCTACCTCCCATGAGACATACTCAGAATATCCAAATCAATAACGTTATTAGTGAAATGAAAAATGTGTCTTTTATTAAGTGGAAAAAACTAACTGGACTTTTTGGCTAACCCAATATATACAGTCTTGGCTATGTTAGGTTTATGAATTTTTTTAAAAAGTTCATCCTTTTGCCAAAGTGATAGAATATGTAATTGGTAAATCATAAATCCTGCGATGGCGTGATTTAAAGCTTTCACCATGTTATATTTTCTTTTGAGACATTAATTTAGTAATTTTATACTGGGGAAAATAAAGGTTTTTAATTTTATTTCGCTAGAATTTCTGCCCTGCTGTAATTAAACAGTATGTACCACATCTGTATTAAAAGTAGTATTGCTGATTTTTTAAAAAGGTCTTGATTTATTGTTTTTCTTTATTAGCTTGCCATAAACTAATTAAAAAATAAAAGGAGAAGCATTCCCTTCTGTTTATTTAGGGAAATCATGTTCCAAAACAGAAGCCAGTAAACCAGGGTATGTTGGCATGGTTTGTTTTACATAGTGCAATAGAATGTGATATACCATATTTTTTACTCCATAAGACGCACCTAGGTTTAGAGGAGGAAAACAAGAAAAAAATATTCTGAACCAAATGGTGTACTAAAATGTTTAATAAAATATAACAGAATAATATTTCAACCATGTAAAGTGAACAGCAATTAACAGCGGTATTAAGAAACATCATCACTGTCATTAACAAATGAGGAGAGACTTTAAGGTTCAAGTACTCTTCTAGTTTACTGGAAACCTCAAGAACTCCTCGTCGCTAGTGTCAGAATTTATGAAGCTCAGTTGCTCACAATCACTGATATCACTTTCTCTGCTATCTTCATACTGCCTAGATGCCCTGAGATTCAGCAGTAAAGTGGGATGTTTAAGCATCCCTAGGGGTTTCACGTGGGCCCACTGCTTCCTCTTCTAACAGCTGTCGCCACTGCTGACAGGTCAGGTAATACACATCATGGTCTGTGACGCAATATTTGCTCCATAAGATGCACAGACATTTTCCCCCTACTTTTGGGGGAAAAATAAATGTGTCTTATGGAGCGAAAAATACGGTATGTTTTTATATGCTCTAACAGCTTAATTTTCTACAACATTCTGGTATTTTTATGGGATAAATCTTTCATAATTTGACATGTGTAGTTTGACTAGTTGTAACAGTTCTTTTTGAAGTTGTGTTCAAGAACTTAAATATTGAAAAAGGCAACCCAATGCCGTAAAAGCCTATATATTAGAAATCTTTAAAATGACTAAAATTTCAACCCAATCTAGTTATATATTTGTTGAGTGTTTTCTTGTGAGAAAGAATTCCATGTTTTACAAGCATTTCTTTCACCAGGGAATTAATACAGTGCCATTGAAATCGATTATATGTCAGTTAAAATTCAGTAGCATCAATACACAACATTTTAGAAGATGATCACACAGGTAGCTTTACCATGGTACTGTTTAACCTCTTAAGAGTATGTGTGTATCTTTATTTTCTTTTGCACATCAGAACCAAGTTTGTTCGGTATTTAAACAAGTGTTCAAGGTAATATTTGAGATAATGGCTTGGAACATGATTTAGACATTTTCTAATTTATACAGATATTCAAAAGTATAAAAAAATGTGAGAGAGAGGGGAAGATGGCCGCGGAGTAGAGACAGTGTTCTCAGCTCGCTCCTGTGGAGAGACTCCAGGAACGAATGCGGAGAGGAGTCACTGAGTGAGTGTGGATCTCCGATAGCGTGAACAGGGAGGAGAGCGTGGGAGCAGCGTGGAGGGGGGTGGAGGGGTTTACCACACACTGCAGGCTGAGTCATTCCGAGACTCGGTGCGTCTGCAGTAACAAGCCGGAGAGCTCACTAGCCTAGAGCTCCTTGGAGGCTCCCCCTGCTAGGGGCACACCGATAAGTGAATTCTTGTAGGGAGTTAGAGGATTTGGCCGAAAAAGCCAGAGGAGAGAGAGAACAGTGAACAACCAGGACTGGGAGAAACCGTGTGATCTGAGTCTAGAGGGAAACCTCCTCAGCTGCAACCTCCAACCGAAAGCTCGGCATCCCGGGCGCGCCCAGCACTTGCACTAGGGCCCTACAGAACAAAGGGACAGATTTGGGGCAAGGAGACCGGCTGCACAGAAAAGCTGCTGCAGAACTCTGGACCTGGGGAGAACAGAGCAATGGCGCTAGAATCCCACAGAACAAAAGGCGGGTTTGGGGCTAGGAGAGAAATAGGACGCGCAGGGTGTGTGAGTAGGGAAGAGAGCGGAGGCGGTGGTTCTGGAGTGGATACGGTTTTAGGGCGGGGAGAAGGGGCCGCAGGGAAAGGCTGCTGCGGAGCTCCAGACTGGTGGAGAACTCCTGGGTAGGAGAGCGCTGTGCTGACTGACCACACTAGAATCCTGCAGAACAAAGTGACGGTGCTGGGGAGGGAAGAGAGATAGAGCGCGCAGGCCTATACACAGGGAAGCCAGCGGAAGCTGTAGCTCGGAATAGAGACAGTTTTGGGGCAAGGAGAAGAGCCCACGCTGGAAAGCCTCTGCAGAGCTCCAGACTAGGGGAGAGGCCCTGGGCAGGAAAGTGTCACTGGGCCCGGTGCTTTGACCGACTGTGCCAGAGACCTGCAGAACAAAGGGACGATCTTGAGACAGGGAGAGAGGTAAGGTGCGCAAGCATATAGACAGGGAAGAGAGCAGAAGCTGTAGCCTGGGAATAGAGACACGACTGGAGGCAGGGCACGGATTGCTGGCAGGCACAGGCTGGACCAACAGGGGGAAGGAGTGGCTGGACAAGCCTGAGGAGGGCTGAGGGTGCCTCAGGAGGGGACAACTAAACGCAGCTCACAGAGCGGCGGTAGGCCCACGAGTAAAAGACTAGCAATCCCAGAATCAAGCAGAGCCCTCCCACAGCCAGCCAACCAACCAGAAAAGATTTGAAACTCATGGAATTTTGAATAGGAGCGGACTCAGGAAGGAAGGAAGGAAAAACAAAAAAACAAACAAACCAAAAATACCCAGAGGCTGTGCCTAAAAGTTGAATTGAGTTAAAATCCTCTCATTCTTTTATTTCTCACTCTCTCTCTAACTGCCCCTACCGTCCTTCCTTATTCTCTCTCCTTTTCTCCCCTCTTCTTCCCTCCCTTCTCTCCCCTTAGCATGTCTCCCGTACATCCTATTCTCAGTTAATTTTTTAATTTTGAGTTCTCTCCCTTTCTCTCTCTCTCCTTTCTCTGCGCTAAGCACCTTCAATTTTATTAAATTTTTCTTTATTTTGTCCCCCTTCAGTCTACATTCGTTTTTCTTTCATCCCTTGCCCTTATTTTCCTTCTCTCCCTATACATATTCTCTCTTTCTTTCTCTCTCCCTATTCCACTTTATATTCTAATCTTTTAATATTCAAATTACAATTCTAATCTATCCCCCTCTCCCTTCACCCTCCCATTCTTACCCCTTCTCTCTTCCCACCCCATCCCCTCACTTCTTTCTCTCCCTCTTGTATTTTTCTCCTTCATACTATCTTTTGTCAACTCTTCAATTTCAGTCTTTCCCTCCCTAATATCTCTTCTTCCTCCTGATTTCCTTCCCTCTGTGTTCTTTCCCTCCCCCATCCTCTTGCTTTCCCATCTCCTATTCCTCTCTCTCTATATTCTCTCTCTCTATCTTGCAATTTTATATCATGTTTTAATCTCCTAATCTTTTTTTATAATATATAATTTAAAAGGATTTTAATCCAGTCCCCCCTCTTCTACCTCCCTTTCTTCTTTTGTTCTTTCTCCTACCCTTCTCTTCTCTACTTTCTCTCTCTCTTTCCTCTCTCCCTTCCTGTCTTGCTATTTTCTACTCTGTATTTTTATTCTTGAAAAATTCTTTCTCAATGTGTTTCCTACCTTCTAACCTCCTCAGCCCTCTGCTTCAATTTCTGGATGTCTGTTGTGTCTATCCTCCCTCCCACGCTAATCATATAGCATATACCGATTATATAATCCTAATACTATACACTTCCACTTTCTCACTCCACACTGTAAACCTCTCCTCCTTTTCAAACATACAGTGTAAGTGTTAATTGCTGTCTTACATAACCTTGATTCCAATTGCTAATATTATTACTCTATCAACTTCTAGCTCAAAAATTACCCTTCCTTCATTTAAAACAACTCCTATCTGTTTCTCCTACGAAATAAGAGTCCTAATATCTCCACAAGTATATTAATACGGGCTCATTTGCAACCTATAGTGAGACTGTAGTTGGGGAAGATATTGGAGGGTGTGGGTTTCTTGCTTGGGTTGTGTGATTATGTTTTAGCAGCACTTCCACAAAAGATCTCAAGACAAGGTGGGCAGAGTGACTCTCAATCAACTAACCAGAGAAAAAGACACACCAAAGAGTAGCTGAAATACAACCAGACAGATTAAAGAAATAACATCAAGGACAACACAGACGGAGATCCAAGATGGCGGAGGAGTAAGTGGAAGCTACACTAACCTCCTCCCAGGACCAGCCAGTGCTAAGTCAGCCCCAGTACAGCAGACAGACCTTTCCCCTCCAAGTGGCGTCAGACTAAGGGGAAATAAAAGCCCTGCCTACAGGAATTAAGCTGCCACACCCATGGTCCTTAAGCCTGACGGCTAATCACAGATTGAGTAGATTAACAACTAAAGAAGACAGACAAAGGCAGTAGATCCCTGGAAGTCTCCAATAGGCTGCCTAGGGCCAGTCTGGTACATGATCTGACGCTACCAGAGGCAGATCCAGGAAGTGCAAACCATTCTAAGAAGCACCAACAAACAATAGGAGTCACAAAAATGGGGAGGCAGAGAAACAACCCCCCATCAAAAGGAAAGATAGAATCCCCAGAGAGAGTGCTAAATGAAATAGAGGGGAGCAAAATATCAGATATGGAATTCAAAACATGGATTATGGAGAAGCTGAATGAGCTCAGTGGAAACCACAAAGAACTCCAGGGAAACTACAAGAAATTCCAGAAAAACTACAAGGAATTTACAGAGAATTACACGAGCATGAAAAAGGACATAGAAGCTATCAATAAGAGCCAGGAGGAAATGAAGAATACGATCTCTGAATTGAAGAACACAGTAGAAGGAATTAAAAGCAGGCTAGAGGAAGCAGAAGATCGGATCAGCGAGCTGGAGGACAACGTACACAAAAACTCCCAGACAGTGCAACAAAATGAGAAAAGACTGAACAAGACTGAAGAGGTTGTAAGACAGCTGCAGGACAACATGAAACATAACAATATCCGTATCATAGGAATTCCAGAAGGAGAAGAAGAAGAGCAAGGGATAGAAAACCTCTTTGAAAAACTAATGACAGAAAACTTCCCTAACATGGGGAGAGAAAGAGTCACGCCAGTACAGGAAGCACAGAGGGTCCCAATGAAAATGAACGCCAACAGGCCCACCTCAAAACACATCATAATTAAAATGGCAACATTCAAAGACAAAGAGAAAATCCTAAAATCAGCAAGAGAGAAACAACTAATAACATACAAGGGAGCTCCAATAAGGCTATCATCAGATTTCTCAGCAGAAACACTGCAAGCCAGAAGGGAATGGCAAACAATATTTCAAGCAATGAAAACCAAAGGCCTACAACCTAGAATACTCTACCCAGCAAAGCTCTCATTCAAAATGGAGGGTGAAATAAGGAGCTTCCAAGACAAAAGAAGGCTAAAAGAATACATATCCACCAAACCAGCAATGCAAGAGATGCTAAAGGGTCTGCTTTAAGAAGATAAAGAAACAGAGAGAGACAGAGAAGAACACGAGTACAAAGGGGAAAAATGACAATGAATAAGTACTTATCGGTAATAACCTTAAATGTAAATGGATTAAATGCTCCAAAACCCTGGCTGGTTTGGCTCAGTGGATTGAGCGTCAGCCTGCGAGCTAAGTGTCGCTGGTTCGATCTTCCAGTCCGGGCACATCAGAGAAAGAAAACTCTGACTCCAAAAAACCTCCGCTGCCTTGCGGCATACCTCTTCAGGGGAAAAGCTAAGGGAGTAAACCCCGACAGAAAATCCGGAGCCGGAGTCCCTAAGGCGGTTTGACGTTGTAGTCAACACCGGCAACTCCTGCGGCGCACCTGAAACCAAGCTATATTGACTCCGTCTTTCCCTTGGACCCTTCAGCTGCGAAGAGAGGGGGGGTCTGCTGCATGGGCAACAGCAGACCCTCCATATCACCCTGCCCAGGCTCTGTAGCTTCAGCTTCACTGGAGAGTACACTCCAGCGTCATCGCAAGATGTCGATTCAACACGGGAGGAGACAGATACCGTGTCACTCCCGAGTCGGACTGCATAGCCATTCTCGGCGGTGCAGATAGACTCTTAAGAAGCTACACCATCGTCTCTCGAGACGGACGGGCATGGGCAACAGCAGACCCTCCATATCACCCTGCCCAGGCTCTGTAGCTTCAACTTTACTGGAGAGGACACTCCAGCATCATCGCAAGATGTCAATTTAACACGGGAGGAGACAGATACTGTGTCACTCCCGAGTCGGACTGCACAGCCATTCTCGGCGGTGCAGATAGACTCTTAAGAAGCTACACCATCGTCTCTCGAGACGGACGGCTGCCGACGAAATGCTCCAAGTAAAAGACATAGGGTAGCTGAATGGATTAGAAAGAATGACCCACATATATGCTGTCTACAAGAGACACACCTTAGAACAAAAGATCTACACAGACTGAAAGTAAAGGGATGGAAAAAAGTATTTCAAGCAAATGGACATGAAAAGAAAGCTGGGGTAGCAATACTTATATCAGACAAAACAGATTTCACAGCAAAGTCCATAAAAAGAGACAAAGAATGGCATTTCATAATACTTAAGGGAAAAACCCATCAAGAAGATATAACCCTTATAAATATATATGCACCCAACTTAGGAGCATCCAAATATATAAGGAAAATTTTGAAAGACTCCAAGAAAGATATAGACAGCAACACACTCATAGTAGGGGACTTTAACACCCCATTGTCAACAATGGACAGATCTTCGAAGCAAAGAAACACCAAAGATAATGAGGCACTGAATAACACTCTAGATCAAATGGACTTAGTCGATATATATAGAAGTTTTCATCCCAAAGAAGCAAAATATACATACTTCTCAAATGCACATGGAACATTTTTAAAGATAGACGACATGGTAGGACACAAAACAAGCCTCAATCAATTCAAGAAAATTGAAATTATATCAAGCATCTTCTCAGATCACAATGGCTTAAAATTGGAAATCTACCTCAAGGAAAAAACTCAAGAACATTCAAACTCATGGAGAATGAATAACATGCTATTAAATAATGAATGGGTTAACAATGACATCAAGGAAGAAATCAAAAAGTTTCTGGAAACTAATGATAATGAACACACAACAACCCAAAACCTATGGGATACAGCGAAAGCAGTCCTAAGAGGAAAGTTCATAGCAATACAGGCCTACCTAAAAAAGCCAGAAGAATCTCTAATAAAAAACTTAACCCTACAGCTACAAGAACTAGAGGAAGAACAACAAGCAAAATCCAGATCAAGTAGAAGGAAGGAAATCATCAAGATAGAGCACAATTAAATGACATAGAGTGTAAACTAACAATTCAAAAGATCAACAAAAGTAGGAGCTGGTTCTTTGAAAAGATAAACAAAATTGACAAGCCTTTAACCAGGCTCATCAAGAAAAAAAGAGGACCCAAATAAATAAAATCAGAAACGAAAGAGGAGAAATCACAACTGATACAACAGAAATACAAAGGATTATAAGAAATTATTACGAACAACTGTATAGCAAGAAATTTGACAACCTAGAGGAAATGGACAAATTCCTGGAAACCTATAGTCTTCCCAAACTGAATCAAGAAGAATTAGAAAGTCTGAATAGACCAATAACAGCTAGTGAAATTGAAGCAGTAATCAAAGAACTCCCAGCACACAAAAGCCCTGGACCGGATGCTTCACAAGTGAATTCTACAAAACATTTAGGAAAGAACTAACTCCTATCCTCCTCAGACTATTCCAAAAGATACAAGAAGAGGGAAGACTCCCAAACTTGTTCTATGAAGCCAGTATAACCCTAATTCCAAAACCAGGTTAAGACAGAAGAAAGAAAACTACAGGCCAATATCACTGATGAACATAGATGCTAAAATCCTCAACAAAATATTGGCAAACCGGATCCAGCAACACATTAGAAAGATCATACACCACGATCAAGTTGGATTCATCCCAGGGATGCAAGGATGATTTAATATTCGCAAATCAATAAACGTGATACACCACATAAACAAAATGAAAGACAAAAACCACATGATCATATCAATAGATGCGGAAAAAGCATTTGATAAAGTACAACACCCATTTATGATAAAAACTCTCAGCAAAATGGGAATAGAGGGAGCATACCTCAACATAATAAAGGCCATATACGAGAAACCTGAAGGCAACATCATACTCATTGGGCAAAAACTGAGAGCATTCCCCCTGAGATCAGGAACAAGACAAGGATGTCCGCTCTCTCCACTCCTATTCAACATAGTCTTGGAAGTTCTAGCCACAGCAATCAGACAAGAAAGAGAAATAAAAGGCATCCAAATTGGAAAAGAGGAAGTAAAACTGTCATTATTTGCAGATGACATGATAGTGTACATAGAAAACCCTATAGACTCCACAAAAAAACTACTCGACCTAATAAGTGAATTCGGCAAAATATCAGGATACAAAGTCAATATAAAGAAATCGAAGGCATTTTTATACACCAATAATAAAAACTCAGAGATAGAAACTGAAAGAAAAATCCCATTTACCATAGCAACAAGAAAAATAAAATACTTAGGAATAAACTTAACCAAGGAGGTAAAAGACCTGTACTCAGAAAACTACATAACACTGAAAAAAGAAATTAAGGAAGATACAAATAAATGGAAGCAAATACCATGCTCATGGATGGGAAGAATCAACATCATTAAAATGTCCATACTACCCAAAGCAATTTATAGATTCAATGCAATCCCTATTAAAATACCAGCAACATATTTCACAGACCAGAATAAATACTTCAAAAATTTATATGGAACGAAAAAAGAGCCCGAATAGCCACAGCAATTTTGAGGAAGAACACAGTAGGAGGAATCACAATACCTGATATCAAACTATACTACAAGGCCACGGTAATCAAAACAGTCTGGTACTGGCATAAAAACAGACATATAGATCAATGGAACAGAATAGAGCCCAGAAATAAACCCAGGTTCATATGGTCAACTAATATTTGACAAAGGGGGAAAGAACATCAAATGGAATGAAAAGAGCCTCTTCAACAAATGGTGTTGGGGGAGCTGGACAGGGACATGCAAAAAAATGAAACTAGACTACCAACTTACACCATACACCAGATTAAACTCAAGATGGATCAAAGACTTAAATGTAAGCAGTGATACCATAAAAGTCCTAGAGGAAAAAATAGGAAAATTTCAGATATCCCACATAGCAATATTTTCACTGATATATCTCCTAAGGCAAAGGAAATAAAAGAATAAACAATTGGGACTACATCAAACTAAAAAGTTTCTGCTCAGCTAAAGAAAACATCAGCAAGCTGAAAAGGAAACCAACCATGTGGGAAAATATATTCGCCAATGACACCTCAGACAAGGGATTGATCTCCAAAATATATAAAGAACTCATACGACTTAACACCAAGAAGACAGACAACCCAATTAAAAAATGGGCAAAGGACCTGAACAAACACTTCTCCAAAGAAGACATACAGAGGGCCCATAGACATATGAAAGAATGCTCAACATCACTAGCCATCAGAGAGATGCAAATAACAACCACAATGAGATACCACCTCACACCAGTCAGAATGGCCATCGTCAACAAATCAACAAACAACTTGTGCTGGAGAGGATGCTGAGAAATGGAAACCCTGGTGCATTGCTGGTGGGAATGCAGACTGGTGCAGGCACTATGGAAAACAGTTTGGAATTTCCTCAGAAAACTAAAAATGGAACAGCTTTTGAACCAGCAATTCCATTGCTAGGATTATATCCGAAAAATTCTGAAACACCAATTCAAAAGAACTTATGCACTCCTATGTTCATAGCTGTGCTATTTATAATAGCCAAGGGCTGAAAACAACCTAAATGCCCATCTGTAGATGAGTGGATCAAAAAACTATGGTACATTTACATAATGGAGTTCTATGTAGCAGAAAGAAAGAAGGAACTTCTACCATTTGCAACAACATGGATGGAACTAGAGAGAATTATGCTTAGTGAAATAAGCCAGGCAACGAAAGAAAAATACCTTATGCTGTCACCTATTACAGGAAACTAATGAACAACACAAACAAATGAGCAAAATTGAACCAGAGCTGTGTAAACAAGAAGTAGACTAACAGTAACAAGCGGGGAGGTGGGAGGGAGAGAAGGGGGTAAGAAGAGGAAGGGTGAAGTCAAAAAACATGTATAAACGACCCACGGACATGGGCACCTGAGTGGGGACTGAATGTGGGGGAAGGAAGGGGCAGGATGCAGAGAAGCAAGAGGGGGAAAAAAGTGGGACAACTGTAATGGAAAAAAAAAAATTTTTTTTTTTAGTGGGGGAAAATGAAAATATGAAGAATGGAAATGCCAGATCAGTGAATATTAGGACAAAGATTTTCCTTCACGTTGTATATTTTTCTCTATTTGATCCCTCCAGAGTTTGGCATTCTAAGCAAGTAAGTAATGACATAAGTTTCTTTGCATAGAACTAATAAGACCAGTTGTTAATAGAGGTTCCTTTTTTTTTTTTCTTTTTTTTTGACCAAGTCTTTGACTGGAATGTCAAGCCTGAAGGAGACATATTTGGGCTCAGGTTGTTACCAAAAAGCCCTGAGGAACAGGGAATGACTTTCAAAGGTAATAAAAGCCCGCGAGATAAAAGGCCTGGTACCATGGTTGTGCAGTCCACAGCAATCTTTCCAGGGAAGGAACGAAGGTTGTTTTCCTGAAAGATGGCTAAAAGGGACCTTAAGGCACAATGAAAAACCAGAAAGACTTGGAAAGGACAGGTGTGTACAGGCAAGGATGAATGCCAGGTATGTGGCTCAGCTTCTGTTCCCTGAAGAACAGACTGAGGGTCACCCTAAAGGTTCCTTGTGTAAGTTCCAGCAAAGCAGAACTAAAGATCATAAGTTATCATTTGCTGCTCTTGTTATGTTTATGCAAATGAACAGGATAAATTAAAAATGGACTTAATGTAGTCCCTTTAAAGACAAGGAGGGTAATCTTAGGGAGAAAAATCATTATTCAAGGAAAATCACAATGATCAGTAGTAGACTATAAAACAGGGCAACTAACCGTCTTAAAAGTTTCTTCTCACTTCAAATATGGTTACACTTGAAAATTAAACCATGTCTGTGATATCATCAAAGATAATCAAGTTGTAGGCAAGTAGAATGTCAAGTGCCTTGCAACTGGATGTCTTCCCAATAAGACAGTCTTAGAGATTTAGAGACTTGTTTGTGGGTTATGTTACATAAATTAACATGTGTTTTCTGTTTTCAAAGGACATAAGCCTATGATCGCATTACCTGAGTGATTGTCTGTACACATAAGCCTCACTTAATCCTGTCTGCATCGCTGCCTCCTGAGACTCAACTGTTTGGCTGAACTAAGTGGCTGGGTTGGTGAAGTAGGGGGTGGTCTGTGGGGTTCACTTTAAAACTGGTTTCTCTTTTCTATCCTAATGGCTTGGACAGAAAGGGCCCAGAGGTCTGATAGGGGGGAAACCTAAACTATTTCCCTCAGCCCAAACTAAGTATAATGGGCAAAAGGGTTTTGGACAGGTGTGATGTGCCTGGCACAGCCTCCTCCAAAGAAGTCCTTTTTTTCTTTTCTTTTTTTTTTCTTTCTTTCTCCTAATATGGAACATTGAAGAATTAATCCCTGCCTCTTGTCATCTAGTAGTTATGGATTGAATGATGTCTTTTAACCCTTTTCGCCAAATCTGTTGCCCCCAGAACACAACAAGGATGCCAGCCTGTTAAACCAAGCATGCCGTTGTCCGGAGAGAGCCGACTGACCTGGAGTCTGCACGATCCAGTGTTTAATTTTTATGTCTTATTTTTCTTAAAAGTATTGTACTATTATGTTCTTTTGGGTGAAAATAACAGGATACCTCAACTAAAGGCAGGAGAGCAGAGGGTGTGTGTGTGTGTGTGTGTGTGTGGGCATGCATCTCAACCATTCAACAGGAGCTTAGATATTTTAGCCATTTCTCATGGAGGTTGGTACATACATGGCTTGGGAACTAGGAGGATCTATTGCAGCTCCAATTAATTCAGAATATAATGAGTTAAGGATTATTCTAGTCAGAAATTGTATTCATTTCAAGCTACTCGTCTATATTTTGATGATTGATATGGAAATAAAGAAATTGAAGTGAGGTGACCAACATGTAACTTGCAAAACATGCTATTGGCATATTGACATATAGTAGGATTTGGTAGGCTAGGAGACAATGAAATAATATGGACTAAGTATGCTCTTCAGTATTGTCCTAATTGGTGATAGTAAGATAGGTTTAGCTATTAACCTAATCTTTTGCATCTCAGACCTTACTCATGGAATCAGTTTCCTCCTGAAGTATATGCTTTTAAGGAGTTCTTTTGGTAGGTCTCTTGTTAGTAATATAGCTGTTTTTGTTTGATGATATCTTTATTTTCTCTTCATTCATATGACTGATGGCTTAGCTGCGTTACACTTCTAAATATGGTTATTTTCTCTTGATATTTGAAGATACTGTTTTGTTGTCAACTGACAACATTGTTGCAGTTGAGAAATTTATGGTGGATTTAATATTTGTTTTTTTATAGGGTATGTTTTTTCTTTCTGGTTGATTTACCTTTGGTATTCTGCAGTTTCACTTTGATGTGCTTGAGAAGATGTCTTTTACTTAGCCTGGTTGGAATTCACTTTGCTTCCTGTATCTGAGGGTTCTTGTCTTTAATCAATTCTGGAAAGTTCTTAGCCATTATCTTATAATATCCTGTCTTTTTTGTTTTCTTCTTTCTCCTGGAATTCTCATTAGGCTTGTGGTAATCACAATCTATCCCCATGTCTTCATCTTCCTTTCATATTTCCTCTGCCTCTAGGCTGCTCTCAGTAATTTTATAAGTTCTATCTTCCACTTTACTAATTCTCTCTTTTATTGTGTATGATCTGTGATTTAACCCAAACATTGGCTTTGGTTTCAGTTATTTTATTTTTTAAGAGAGAGAGAGACATCAGTTTGTTGTTCCACTTATTTATGTACTCACTGGTTGATTCCTGTATGTGCCCTGATTGGGGATTGAACCCACAACCTTGGTGCATCAGGATGATGATCCAATGAGCTGAGCCACCTGGCAAGGACCTCAAGTATTATATTCTTAATTTCTTGAAGTTCTACTCAATTCCTTTTCAAATCCACTTGATTAGTTTAAAAAAAATAGATTCTTGTTTCATGATCATGTCTTACTTTGTTTTATTAAACTTATTTTATATTCTATAAACAGTAATTCTAAAATCTAAAATTTATGGGCACCCTGACTGTGTGGCTCAGTGGGTTGAGCATGGCCTGTGAAAAGGTTGCTCTTTGATTCCAACTCAGGGCACATGCCTAGGTTACAGGATAGGCCCCCAGTTTGGGGCATGCAAGAAACAACCAATAGATGTTTCTTTCCCTCTTTCTCTTCCTCCCTTCCCCTCTTTCTAAAAATAAAGTTAAAAAAATATTTTTAAAAATATACACAAAATTCACATACATACATAGTATATGCATATATTCAAATAAATTTAAAAAATAAAATTCATGGGCTTAATTATTGTATGTGGTTTCTATTTACTCATGGTGGCTTATTTTCCTTAGGAATGTTGTAATTATATTTTGGGTTTGATACCCTTTTTTATTTGTGGAAAGTCTTTCACACCTGGGTTGAGAGTGAACCTGTGCAGTGAGGATTTGTATTTGTTTCTTCCAGACCTCCAAGTACTACCAGCTTGGGACCACTTTCTTGACTTGAAGTTTCATGTATAGTGTAGGAACTATAAATCTGAACTTTCAAACCCATATTAAGGAAAGTTTGTGGTTATGAATCTAAAGGAAAAATTTTCACCCCTTCCTTGCCAAGTCCACGCTAAAACAGAAATGTTTGCTTGTCTCCCTGGACTAGTATAGCAATTTTTCCCCCAGTCTGTTTTTGGAGAGTGTAACCGTTTGAGTTTCCTGGGATCAGTCCTGACTCCTTGTACATGCCCAGGGCCTTGTCTTTGGTGTTGTGTCTCCTTTGCAGTCAGTAAAACCATCAAGATTTCTGAGATAAGTAGATACCCTCTACACCACCACGGCTTCACTGCTCTTCTTAGTACTCTCATTTCTTGCTTCCTCTTTGGGTTGGGTGTGGAGTTTGGAAGACTGATAGGTATTCCTCTTTCATGAAAATTTAGTTATGCCGTTGAAAAGATTTTGTAGTCTACCCAGCATTTTTGTGTTTTTAGTAATGGGATTGTTTTGAAGTTATCTAATAATGTGCCATATTGCTCTTTGATTCCTTTCTCCTATGCTCTTCATACCAATTGAATTTTTTGCTCTACATTATAAATAAGCAAAATCTATTTTTCTCCATTTGCACTGCTAGTTTCCCTCGTTTTCAGTCTGTCATGATTACTGCTTTCCTAGTTCATTTCCCTTCTATTCTTGCCTCTGTACTTTATTCTTCACTTAACAATCTAGTGACCTTAAAGTGTAATCCAGATAACATCACCTCCCTGCTTAAGTAATTTCTTGGAATAAAGTCCAAACTCCTTACCATGCATTCAAGATGCTTACTGACTTGAATCTTGTTTACTCTAGTGTTTTCATAGTACACTACACTTCTTCCCCTTAACTTGAGCTACAAAGGCTTCCTTAACTGACCTTAGCAAGCCCTCTTCTTCCTCCTTCTGCTTGGAATGCTTTTCCTTGGTGCTTCTCACCATGTTCTGTTCTCAGATTAAATGTTACCTCCTTGAAGATGCCTTCTCTGGCCCTGGAGGGTTGGTTTGGTTGGTTGGAGTATCCTCCTGTGCACCAAAACGTTGCCAGTTCCATTCCCGGTCAGGGCACATACCTAGGTTGTGTGAAATCAATAAACATCCTCAGTGAGGATTTTTAAAAAAAGAAAAAGATTCTTTCTCTGGTGAAGCCATCCGAAGTAATCTCCCCAGTTTTTCCTCACACCAGATATCACTTTTTATTATTCTGTTTTTATATTTGTAAGCTCCATAAGGCAATGACTCGTGTCCACCATTATATCCCTGATGCCCTAACAGTCTCTGGTACGTATAAGACAAATATTTGTAGTGTTAGAGGTTACATTGATAACTCCTCCGAGGATAAAACATAGAGGCCTTAATTTGCAGGGACGTGGGACTTCATTTAGCAGCAAAATATGTAAGAGTTTGTAGGTAAAAAGCAAAATGGATAATGGGATAACTTCCCAGAAACAAATGTCTTGGAGCAGATTCATGTGATAGCAGTCACTTGTCAGCATCTTTGGTTGGTACGGAACTGACGGGAGACTATGCTGAATTACATGAGGGACGGGATGTCTCAATATAAAGCCTATCCCACCCCGCGCCCACGCCCAGACCCGAAAAAAAATAAACCCGCTGTAGACATTTTCAACTACAACTCCCAGCGGCCCTCACGCGAGCCCGCCCATTGGGAGGCAGGGCCCCGTGGAGCTCTGGGCTTCGGGCCGGGAGGGGCGGTGTCCTGGCTCCGCCCCTCCCCGCTCCTGGCCGTCACCCTCCCCCCGGGTTGTGGCCACGCGCAGCGGCGGCGGTTGTTCCGCTTCCCTTCCAGCGCGGGCCGTCGCCATTGCCGGAGTCTCCCTGCACTCCCTTCCCGGCTTCCGTGGGGTTCGGCTGCCGCTCGGCCTAGCGGTAGCAGCGGCTGTTTTACAGCCCGGCTCTTCTTCCCGTCCCGCTCCCTCTTCCGTCCCTTCGTTCCCCTGCGCCGCGCGCTTGCCCGGGGCGGTTCCGCAGCCCTCTGGGACCTTGTACGGAGGCACCTCGCTGGGCGGGGACCTATCCTCGCCGTGGGTAAGTGTGGAGGCTGGCCGGGATGCGGGCCGCAGCTCTGCTTCCTTCTTCCTTCTCCGCGGCCTGGCAGACACTAGTGGCGCGGGGCAGCGGACCTGCTCTCTCCTGGGCCGGGGCCGCCGCCACCTGTGTGCCTGGAGCCGCGGGTGCTCAGGCGGTGGCTCATTGTCTGCTCCCTAAGGCTGTTTTTTTCTCCGCATTTGCCCGAAATGGAAAGCTTGCTGGCCGGTGAGGTCTGACTCTTCCTGGACCCAGCCCTGCTCTGACCCAGGTCGCGCCGCGGGCACTGCCCTCTCTAGGTTTCCCTTCGCTCGCGTTTCAACCTCCTCCTTTTCTCCTTTACTTCAGTGTTCGACCAGCCTTCTTGGTTTTTATTCTTGAATTTTGCCTGTCTTACTAAGTGCCAGCCCCTCCTTACTACCCACCTCTGTTCATCCCAGTTTTGTTGCTCAGGCATATTGTCTCGCGTCCTAGTTCTAAACTAAAAGCTAATATCTTCCATATTTCCCACTCGTAAAAATGTATAGTTTTTCTAGTGTTTAAGGGCCTGCCCTTAAGAACAGAACTTTCGGATCTTCTCTTGATTTTTGTTTGATCTTCAACCAGGAGGTGACTATTTGCTTCTTTAGGTAATTTAGGTGCAGACTGACTTGTAACCATGTTTGGTTTTCTTCAAAACAACACACACCCGTGCGCGCGGACACACACATACAACGTTCCCACAAATTTCTCGGTGGACTTAACCTTTTGACTAATTCTTTAAAGATAAAGTTCATCCAAGAACTGAAGTGTTAAAAGTAATTGCCATTGTCAGTTGCTATAGGGTTATATTTTTTCTTGTATCTTAATTTTAATGGGACTCAGGATTGAGCGTGATTTGTTTCCTCCATAAATAATGCCAACTCCCATTGACATAAGTATCTCAGGTCTACTTTGCAAGTGGTCTGTAGTTTTCTTTTTTAACCTCTGTAAGAAGACAATAAAAATGGTTAGGCCTAAAATTAGACTACGATGAGCTGTGTTTTGGATCAAGGTTGTGCACGTCACTTTTTTCCCCCTGCTCTGTTCGACTCTTCCGCTCTTATTAGTAGGCAGGATATTGAAATGTACAAGAATTTGCTCTGGGGGGTTTGTTTTTGAAGGATTATCCAAAAGAATAACATTAAGTGAAGTTAGATTGGGATGAAGGCAGTGAATATTATTTTTAAAGCAGGTTAGAACTTGTCAATTTTGCTAGATGCTCTGTGGCATTTGTAAAACGCTCATACTTCTGTATTTTATATATATGTGGAAAAAAAGTATATATATCAGTGAAAAGCTCCTATTTTAAGGTATTGATTTAAAGCAGTTTTTTCATCCTTGGCTTTTCAATCTGATTTACAGAGAACACTGATTACATTGTGAAAAGTGAACCTCAAAATGTTTTTGACCTGTAATAAATGTTAAACCCATTTTCAGGTTTTGCTGAAAGACAATCTAAATTCAGTGAATTTTGTGTTTTCACTGAACAGTCCATTGTTACCTCTGACTTAGTACTGAACTTCAATACTGTCATCATTTGTTAGTGTCAGTTGTCCTCAACTTAATGAGAAGTCTTGTTGGCATAAGGGGTTCAGGTATAGAATGTTGGAGTGTAAAAGTTAGTGTGTGATGTCAGCTTCTCTGCTAGTTCTTTCTGTAAGCAGATACTTAAGGAAGGGTGCCTATGTATGCTGTTTCCCTTAGGATCTTGATTCCTGGTTTACCAATTATTCAAAGAGAGAATTATTCTTCTGGACTTTGTGACATTTAATACCAAATTCATAAAGTTACAGTGAATTTGTAGTTGAAGTATATCTACTAAACAAATGAATAGGGGTTCCTATGTTTCTTTGATGTTTGTGATAGGCCAGTTTCCAAGTAGACACGGTTAACAGTGGTGTGTATTTCTTTTTCAGTTATACTTTTTAAAAGAGAAACCTTAGAACTTGTTCAAGTAGCTAAGGATAAGTTTTCAATTTTTAAAAAGAAAGAACTTGTTTAAATAGCTAAGGATAAAATAAGGTGCTGTTAAATTCTTCCTATATTTAATCTGTTAAAATTGATTATGCTAATATTCAAGTATAAGGTTTCTTTTGGCTTTCTACATTTTATACTTTTGATGAACATTTGAAACTGGGTCTTGTTTAAAGCTTCAAGGTTCTGATCAATTTTGTTTTCAAAAGCCTACTTCCAGACTAATCAGAGGTGTTGTTACTTTTACATATGAGTTGTTCCTTGTATCCTTCTTGCACCTTGGTAGGAGAAAGAGAAGGAAAAAATAACTCCTATTACCTTGAAGGGATAGTAATTGTTTTTTTCAGTGATCAGAATTGAGTTTTGCTACTTCTTCATTTCAGATTAACAGTAGTCAGTCTGAACACTCATGCAGGATTTGAGTTTTTAGCTTGTTATCTCTGAGGTACATTAGTCCTTCCATATTCCATGTATCCCAGGTGTTTAGGAGCTGGAGACCTGGGTTTAAATCCTGGTTCTTCCTACTTGATCCTGGCCAATACGTGATTTTTTTTTCATCTGTAAAATGGGAAGGATAATAACAATATAATACAGATTTCATAGGGCTACTTATTATAGAGCAGTGAGAATACAGGTAAAGTACCTAGTAAATGCAGTGTTAAAGTGCTTAATAAACAGTTAATATTCCATTCTAAAATAAGTTTTACATTTAATTGCTTCTACAGCAAATGTTCTACTCCCAACTTAGATTTAAGACTGCTTTCTGAAAGAGGTTAGAATCTCAAGACCAAGTTTCTGAGAACATAAGTGTTAAATTATTTTTCAGGAAAAAAATTAGTTTCACCACTGAAATATAATACAGGTGTTTTTTGAATACAGTCTTCTTATATTTAAAAAATACGCATGTTTCTCATAGATAATTTGGAAAGTATGAAAATTATTAAGGAACAGGACAAAAATCACTTTATTTTCAGCCCTCAAGGATAACTATCATAACAGACTAGGGCTTTTTCCCTTATTTTAAAATTAAATTCCAAAAGAGGATCATACTTATTATAAAAATTCAAGCAAGTCAGTTATTTAAAGTAAAGAGTGAAGACTGCCTTTCTCACTTTCTAGTTCCATTCCTTAAGATACCACTGTTAAAAATTTTGTTTTATTTAAGCAATTAGAAATAAGTACCATGTGTGTAGTTTTTACCTTAATTTTTTAAATTAAAAATGGATTATTTTGTATTTTTTCATATCTATACATAGTTGTATCTTATCTTTCAACAGTCATGAGCTATTCCATTATATAGTTGTACTTTAATTATTTATATTCATTTGTTAGTTTCAGTTTTGAACAACTAAAACTGAAGCCTTAATGAACTTCTTACATCTCCACACATGTGTATGTATGCAAGTACTTCAATTAAAAAAATTCTTAAATGTACATTTCAAGTTTCAGTAGATGCCAAACTGCCTTCCTAAAAGGCTATCTAAACCTGGCTAATGTGGCTCAGTGAGTTGAGCGTCAACCTATGAACCAAGGGGTGGCTGGTTTAATCCCAGTCACAGCACATGTCTGGATCATGGGCCAGGTCCCCAGTTGGCGGCGTGCAGGAGGCAACTGATGGATGTTTCTCTCCCTTTCTTACTCTCTCCCTTACCGTCTCTCTTAAGAAGGAATTTAAACCTAAAATATTTTAAAAAGTCTAACTATACTTCCTTATTGTATTGTAGAGCCTCTTTTTTAAGTATATTTTATTATGCTATTACAGCTGTCCCAATTTTTTTCTCCTTTGCCCCCCTTCTCCATTTCCTGTACTATTCTTAACATACCTGTCTATTTTGTACCTACCAATTATGTTTCTTAATCCCTGTACCTTTTCCCTGTTTCTCCCCCTTCCCCCTCCCTGATGATAACCCTCCATATGATCTCCATACCTATGATTCTGCTCCTGTTTTTTGCTTAGTTTGTTTTTTTTTAGATTCAGTTGTTTGTTGTCATTTTACTGTTCATAGTTTTGATCTTATTCTCTCTTAAATAAGTCCCTTTAACATTTCATATAATGACTTGGTGATGATAAACTCCTTTAGCTTCACCTTGTCTGGGAAGCACTTTATCTGCCCTTCCACTCTGAATGATGTCTTTGCTGGATAGAGTAGTCTTGTTTGTAGGTCCTTGGTTTTCATCACATTGAATACTGCTTGCCAGTCCCTTCTTACCTGCAAAGTTTCTTTTGAAAAATCAGCAGACAGTCTTATGGGAACTCCTTTGTAGGTAACTTATCTTTTCTCTTGCTGCTTTTAAGATTCTTTATCTTCAACTGTTGGCATTTTAATTATGATGTGTCTTGGTGTTGTCCTCTTTGGGTCCAGCTTGCTGGGACTCTCTGTGCTTCCTGGACTTGTATGTCTATTTCTTTTGCCAAATTGGGGAATTTTTCTTTTTTCTTTTTTCACATAAGCTTTCGATTTCTTGCTCTTCCTCTTCTCCTTCTGGCATCTCTATGATTCAGATTTTGGCACCTTTGGAGATGTCCCAGAGTCTTCTTATTCTCTCAGTGTTTTTTTTGAATTCTTGTTTCTTCATTCTGTACTGTTTGTTTATTTCTTCCTTGTGTTCCAATTTATTGATTTGAACCCTGGCTTTCTTCCCTTCACTGTTGGTTCCCTGTGGGTTTTTCTTTATTTTAGTGTAGCCTTCAATTGCTCCTGTATGTTTTTGCCGTACTCAGTGAGTTCTCTGAGCATTCTTATCAAAAGTGTTTTGAACTCTGCATCTGTTAGTTTGGCTATCTGGATTTCACTTAGTTCTTTTTTTTGGAGTTTTGACCTGTTACTTCAGTTGGGGCATATTTCTTTTACTACGTGGCTGTTACATGGTATGGGCCTGATCTTTAGGTATTCCATCAGTCTGGGGCATCCAGTTTCACTGCTTTGTGGTGCTGTATGCAGGGGAGGGGTCAGAGAGGAAACAATGCTGCTTGCTCAGCACTCGCCACTTTTCCGGGCACTTCTCCCACTTTCCATATAGGACTGGCGCCCCTTTAGTTGTTGCTTTGGTGGTGTTCCCAGAGTGAGTGGTTTTGCGTACTTTCTAGGAATGTGGGGGTCCTCTAAATGGACTCTTTTGATAGATGGGCAGTTTCTTCCACTGTCCCAACTCCACTGGTTTTCACAGCCAGAAGCTTTGAGGCTTTATTTTCCCTGGGCGCTGGAACCATGGCTGCCCCATCTGGCCTGGGTGTGGTGTTGCTCCCCAGGTGTCCCTCCCAGCCTTTATCCACCACATGTAAATGTGGAACTACCTGTTCTGCCAACCACCACCATGTGGCTGCCATACCACATCCTCTCTGCCCCTTCTACCCATCTGGATGAGTATTTCTTCTTTAAATCCTTGGTTATCCAACTTTCATACTGTTTGATTTTCTGTCACTTTTGGTTGTTTTTTGTTTTGAGGTTAGTTGTAATCCTTATGGCTGTTTGAGGAGGGGAAGCATGTCTACCTATGCCTCCATCTTGACCGGGAGTCTCTGTAGACAAACTTTATACATTGTAGATATTAACCCTTTGCCTTCTGTTTAAGGTCTTTCTCATTTCCCATTCTTCTGTATTATTTCCAGTATTTTATATAAACAGTGCTGTGGTGAATATCTTTCTGTTCCTGATTGCTATCTTAGAATATTTTTGCAGAAGTGGAATTAGTGATTGAGAAGATATATCATTTAAAAGTCTTAAATTGACCCTTCAGAGAGGTTTGAGGTGTACTATCACTAGAAATGTGAATCTGATTTTATTTCTGATAAGTACATAGAAGTACCTATATTTTTGTGTTTACTGTTATTTTTATTATTTTCCCGGATGGACTTCAATAAAATTGTATTTACTTTTGTTTTCCTGTTTTATTGTCTGTGAAAATAATAGTAACTTTTGCCTCCTTTCCAATAGTCACAGTATTTATTTCTGTTTTAGGTCTTTATTACATTGGACAAAATCTCAAAGACATGATTAAATAAAATAGATGATAATTGTCTTGGAACATCTCTGGTATTTTTACAGTTAAGAATGATGACAGCTGTTAGTTTTAGAGAGAGATTCTTTTTTATTGTATTCTCTTCCTACTCTGCCAAAAATATGAATGATTTCTGATTTTTATCAGACGTTTTTATAACACTTAAGAGATAATAGATTTTTTTTTTAACTACTAATAAGGTATATAATAAATTTGCTGATAACCAGTGGCATATGAGGAACCAAACCCCATTCATGTTAGTCAAGTGTTCAGAATTTATTAAAAGGATAATCTTCTAGAAATATAGCTTAAAAAGTATACAGAACTTACGCAGTTACTTCTGTAGTCTTTTGAGAATCTTATTGATAAGTTTTGATAATTTCTTCCAAAGATAATATGTTATTTTAAGGTTTTCAAATTTATTATATAGATGTATATAATATGTTCTTATAATTAAAATCTGGTATTTCCATCTTTTATTATGGATTTTGTTATTTTCTTGATTTTATTTACCAAATGTTTGTCTACTTAATGCTTTTTAATAACCGGCTTTAAGATTTATTTTGATTTATAGTCTTGTCTTTATTTTGCTCTTCCTGTTTTTTTTTTCATTATTTTTGTTATACCTTTCTTAAAACTCAAATTCTTAGTTCCTTGTTTTAAAATAATGAAACCATTTAGTGCTCTTAATTTACCTCTGAGTACAGCTTTGGCTACATTCTGTAATTTACAAGAATGGTATTCTAACATTCACTAAACAAATAGTTGGTAGTTCTAGATTGATTTTTCTTGTCGACTCAAGAGGTGTTTGAGCTCCTACTTGTGTGGCTCATTTGTTTGGGCATCGTCCTGCAAAGCAAAAGGTTGCAGGTTTGATTCCTGGTCAGGCCACATGCCTGGGTTGGGTTTCACCCCCAGTTGGGGTGCCTGCAAGAGGCAAGAGATTGATGTTTCTCTGGCACATCGATGTTCCCGCCCCTCTCTAAAAAAGGTGAATAAATAAAATTTTTTTAATTAGCTAAAAATGTATGCTAGCTGACATACATGATGAATCAGTTTAAAGAGTAAGATTGAGGAAAATGGCAATGTGCCTTGAATCCATCTCAGTAAAGTTTAATTTTTTTGAGAATTTTTATGAGTTTATTTGAGCCAAACTGATGACAGTTACTGGGAAGCAAGATCTCAAGTGTTTCTAAATAATTTGTGTTGACACTGAATGTAATTACCAGGGTAAGTCCTGAAAGAAGATGAAGTTCAAAACATGATGTCTACCAAGAATACACTTGACTATATTCTGAGGTCCCAAGCTCACCATGGAGAGGGAAAGAGGAATAAACTGAGGATGGGTTAAGCAAGAAAAAAAACTAGTTTTCAGATATTTGGGGAATCAAAGTAAAATCTTTTCAGGCTGACAAATCAGAAAAGTTTACTTTTTAAAAAATTTAGATATATACTTGAACTCATTTAAACTGTAAATTAATGGACTTTAAAAACAGGATATATACATTTTCAAGTATCTGAGATAAAACCAAACCAAATAACCTATAAGCAAAAAACAGAAGACATCAACAAATAATTGGATAAATAAAATGTAGTGTATACACACAGTGGAACATTGTCTGCCTTACAAAGGAATGCTACAACATGGAAGAACCTTGAAAATATGTTACATGAAATAAGCCAAACACAAAAGACAAATACTATATAATTCCACTTAACGGGTCATCTAGAACAGGCAAAATCATAAGAGACAGAAAGTAGATTAGAGATAGGTTACTAGGGGCTGAGATATGGAGGAATGGAGAATTAGTGCTTAATGAGTATAGAGGTTAACTTGGAGAAGATGGAAAAGTCCTAGAGATGGTGGTGATGGTTATACAGCACGTAAATGTACTTAATGCTAAAGAACTGTGTACTTAAAAAATGGTTAAGATGTTAATTTTATGCTATGTATATTTTACATCAAATAAGTAGTAATCATTAAAAAACAGTAAGCATTAAATAAAATGATAGAATCACATTCAACAGAATTTATGATAGCAATGCACATAAATGTTTTAACAATTATTTTGAATTAATAAATTACACATAATTTAAAAGAGACAACTAAAACAATGACACGGAAGGACAAAGTTGAATAATAAGTAAATGAATAAAGACAATATAGAGAGGAACTATGATAAGTAAAGTACAAGGTTAAAAAATTAAATATGACAGTAATTTCTGTTGAAGTGGAATCATAGTGAAAATATTTAGCCATATAGAACTTACACATGCAAAATAATACTGTGTGAAAATGCATGATAAAAATTATTGGAGTCAAGAGAACAAGACACAAACCATAGATGAGGAGAAAACGTTTTCAGAAGAAATAATCTGATTTTATAAAGAATGGTTACTCATAATACACAAAGAACTCTTAACCAACAATAGGAAAATGAACAGCCCAATTAAAAATGGGCAAAAGATCTGAAGAGATAATTCACCAAAGATGATGTATACTTCAGATGGCAAAGAAGCATTCAAAAAGAGGCTTAACATCATACATCAGTAGGGAATTAAAAATTAAAGCAATGAGATACCACTACACACTTACTAGAATGTCTAAAATCAAAAACACTTGACAACATCAAATGCTGGTGAGTATGTTTAACAACAGGAACTCTGATTCACTGTTGCTGAGAAAGCAAAATGGAAGAGCCACTTTGAAATACGGTTTAGCAGTTTCTTATAAAGCTAAATATACTCTTAGCATACAATCCAGCAATCATGTTTCTTGGTATTTACCCAAATCAGTTGAAAACATGTCCACACAAGACGTAAACACAAATGTTGATAGCAGCTGAATGTGGAAGCAACTGAGACATCCTTTTGGAGGTGAATGGATAAACAAAATGTGGTACACTCGGACAATGGAATATTACTCCATGCTAAAAAGGAATGAATCATCAAGCCATGAAATGATACAGAGGAAACTTAAATGTATGTTGCTAAGTGAAAGAAGTCAAGTTGAGAAAGTTACATACTGTATGATTCCAAATGTATGGCATTCTGGAAAAGGCAAATTTGTGAAGACAGTGAAAGCATCAGTGGTTGTCAGGAGTTTTAGTGAGGGGAGAAGGATAAAGAGGTAAAGCACAGGGGATATTTAGGCTTGGAAAACTGTTCTGAATGATACCGTAATGGTGGATACATGCCATTATACACTTAAGCTCACCTATAGACTATAAACTCCAAAAGTGAACCCTAATGTAGACTACAGACTTTTGTTAATGATGTGTCAATGTTGGTTCATCAGTCATAACGTATCACACATTGCAGGATGATGATATGGGATAGTGGGGAGAGGGGAGAGCTCGAAGTATGTGGGAACTTTATTTTTTGCTCAAATTTGCTGTGAACCTTAAATTTCTGTATAAAAGTTACTAATTTTTAAAAAATGAAATCACTAGAATTGAAACTGACATTCTTACTCAGCCAATACACCTACTGTATACCTACTTGTTTTAAGCTCTGAATAGAATAACAAAACAATAAGTAAATGAAAAAAATAACAAGATGGAAGTGTTGTGAAGAAAACATACACACATAATCAGTAAAATATAATTAGACTGAAAAAACATACAGAAGGGGAAGAAGTTAGTGGGATAGGTTGAAGGCTATTTTAGATGAATGATCAAGAAAATGTTCTTCAAAACCATTACATATGAAGGGAAGATAGTATTCAGACAGAAAAAACAAAAATTCCTGGTGTGAGATCAAGCTTCTGGGAAACAGTGATACCACTTAGTCTTTGACAGGTTAATATTAAAAAATTAATAAGGATGAAATCATATAATTAAGAACTATTAATAAGGAATAATAAATCAAGATAATTTGAATAAAGTTTAATTAACAGATACATAACACTGTACCCTGGAAACAGAAAATAATTCTTTTTGAGTTCTAAAGAACACTTGCCAAATTGGATTATGCTTTAAATCACAAAAAAAAAAACCCTCAGTAAATTTAAAAGATATTTTAAAAGACTATAGTCACTGACAACAAGGGAAAAAGGTGATTAGAATTGTTCTAGGGAGATCCACGCGGTTTGCAAGGAGGGCAGAGAACTCCATGCTGCTCTGAAAGGGCCAAGCACATGGTTTCCTGGATCTTTATAAGGAGACGGAGGACATTTTGCCTGAGATCCTGAAGGAGAGAGCTGACAGAGAAGGTATGGGGCTCTTCTGGGCACGTTTTTGGCCTTTAACCTTATCGGGGAGCTAGGCGTGTGCTGGGTCCCGTGGGAGAGCAGGGCTCTGAGCTGAAGCGCTCCCTGCGTTCCCCAGGTCGGATACTGTAAGACCTGTTTCCCTCAACACTAGTTGGGTTTTACACCAAGGCACCACGTGAAAGAATCCCCTTTCGCTCCGTAACAGTTTTGGGGAGACCAGGTGGGGCTCATGGAGCCTGTGGTCAGGTTCGCTCTGCACCCGTTTCATTGCAGCGGACCTCCCATACGACGTGTGCAGTTCCTACTGACTTTAGGACAGCCATGTCTGTTAGAACCGTTTCACCACGGTAAAGCAGGCTCGTTTCTTTGTGTTTCCCAGAGAGTGGACAGAGTTCTGCTGTGCTGGGTGTTTGCGGTCATTGTTGCGCTGGTGGGGAAGTGTGTGTGTCGCGGTGCTGTTGAGCTGTTCGGTCAGAACTGCGGGGTTTGTTGCCCGTGTCTCTCAGTGTTATCTCCTCCCTCCGTCTGTCACTGTCTGCTTCTTTCTCCCCATGTTTGCAGTCCGCATGGAGTTCTTCCGTTTCATAGCTGTTACCTTTTCCTGAAATGTATGGCCCTGGTCTGTGATGTAGTGTGTGGTGACCGCTGCCATACACTTGTCTGATTTTCGGTGGCATTTTGTCGGCTGTGGGGTGGCTGTAGGCATGTGTGCATTGGGCAAGTAAGTGCTGTATCTCTCGGGAATGGCTGTGTGCCGGGGAGTCCCATCCCCACTCCACCCCCGAAAGCGTGGTTGGCCGAGGTACTGGGAGCGCGCCATGTAACGGGATCCCTGTCTTTTACTAGGGCGTGGCTCCCGCCTTCGTATCCGAGGACAGGAAAAGAAAAAAAAAAAAATGTTCTAAACACCTCTTAAAAAAATTTTTTTAGAGGGGGAGGAAGGGGGAAAGAGGGAGAGAAACATTGATGTGAGAGAGAAGCATCAGTGGGTTGCCTCTTGAATGCATCCCAACTGGGGACCTTGCCCACAACTCAGCCATGTGCCCTGCCTGGGATTTGAACTGGCTACCTTTCAGTTTGCTGGACGACGCTCAACCCACTGAACCACACCAGTCAGGGCTTAGCTTATATTAGTAACTGGAACACATACTTAATAACTATTAGATCACTTAATTTCCTTAGAAATTCTGTAGATATTCTCTGTCATTTTGCATTAATCCATTTGTTTCAGAGCTTCCCGTGCCTGATCATGGTAGGAATTTTCCTTTTTATTGAAATTTTTTGACAGATCATGTTTTGTACATGTTCATTGCTGTTGCCTGATAAATGAGCTCCTTACAGTCTTCAGACTTGGTTTTTCTTTTTATTTTTTTCCCACTTGCAGAAATATTTGTGGCTATTTTGCTTTAGTTCTGTTCTATTCCTTGAAAACACTTGTAATAATTAGTCTGGCTTATCATTTCTGCCCTTTGTGTGAGTTTCTCCAATGGTTGTTCTTATCACTCATTTGCCTTGACTTTATTACCTCCAGTTGTGCTTTATTTCTGCTATTGAAATTTTTAGTTTCTTTGCTTCCTTTAAAAACTTACCCTGCTCCCTTTTCTTTTCAAATTACTTTTATTTCATCTTGGTCTTTTCTCTACATATGTGCCGGTTTCATAGTTTGCTAGTTTTTGAAGTTAGTTCTCTGTCCTGAAGTAATGAATGCACCTTCTAAGTCAGGCTCTGTTCCTTGTGCTGCATTATTCTTGATATTGAGATCAGTGTTGGTTTTTTTCTGCTTATTCATCCTTGAAAAACTGTATTACATTACCTGATGTGCATTGATCAGACAATTTTGTGGGTTGTCCTTGCCTCTCTGGTTTACTGGGATTCTGTGAAACCTTTTAAGTGTATTGCTGAGGGATAAATACACAGCTTGAGTTCCAGTGATTAATAGACATTCACTTGATATGATAGTTCTTGGCTAAAATTGTGGGGTCTTAACCTAGCCTGGTTTTTAGTGTGTGCTACTGTTGGATACTTCCTGTTTCTGGCTTGGTACCCACAACAGGACACTTTGCTTGTATATCTGCACCTTCCAGGAAGCCATGTGCCAATTCAGATTTTTGTGCTTACCTGTTCCCTACCTTACAGGCAGTTTTGAAGCATTCCCAGGGTCTCATGGTTAGTCATTGTTTCACTTTTTTAGTGTAGTGATTGGGTGGAGGCTAAGCAGGGAGAAGATTGCAAAGTTTCTTTATACACTTTCCTCTGTAAACAGAGACCTTCTTCTCTTCCTTTGCCTGGCAGATTCTTTTTCATCCTTTAAAAGCCTATTCTGATTTCTTTGCCTAATTACTCTCATATAAATAGGAGCTCTGTGCCCTCTTCCATTGCATTCCACTCACTCAGTCCAGTCAGCTCATCTCAGTTGCAGAGTGGTCTTGTGTTACTGTTTTCCTGCTCGTGGTGTGGTGAGCTCTAATGGAGACTAAACCTTAGTTAGCATCTTTGTTCTCCAGTATGTGACACTCTATACACTAAATAAATATTTGGATTAAGAGAGACTTATTAAGAGTTGTTTTTTGTTTTTTTTCCATTTCCCTGCTTCTAGTGTGAAAATATAAAAAAACAGGTTTCTCTGGGAAGTAGAATTATGGATTTTTTTTTTTTTTTAGTTTATATTTTATTCTGGTTTGAAGTTTTTCGTTTTGTCTTTTGTAATGCTCATGCACTACATTTTCCTGTGTGTGTTTTTTCCATTATCATTTATTTCCCCCAATACCATCTCTCACCTCCCCTAACCCCTCCACCCTCATGTACTACTTCTATTATGAGAATTTTAGAAAAGCAAAAAACTTAAAACCATATCTCTCAAATTTCCAGGTGCTCCCTATTACCTAGCATCTGTGTCTTTCTAACCCCACTCAACAGTCTTATTTCCCTCTACTTGCTACCATATGCCCTCCTATCTCCTTGCTGTCTCATGAGCTAGGTCATACTTATTGTTCCTGTTGCCTAGAATTCCATCTTCTGGTAGGAATATGGTCTGTTGTAAATTGATGAATACTTGTAATAGAGATTGACTAGTGAGAATTTAGACTGTTTAATGTCCTACTGGTCTTATCCTGAATATACGGTGGATAAATGGAGCATTTAATTGTCTTAGAATTCTAAAATAGAAATCTTAAAGAAAATAGAATAATGGGTGTATCTTCAAATTTTCCTGGGTCTCCCCTAGCCTAAAGATTCCATCACAGATAAACCTTTTCATTGATTCACTTATTCATTCAACAAATAATTACTCATCTCGTAGACAGACACATGGACTAGGCATACTGCTAGGTGCTAGTGATGTAATCTTAGTGCTCTGAAGTCAACAGATTAGTCATTTGATCCATGCTTGTGGAGTTTATACTGTAGAAGACATTTAAAAAAGCAAATCCAGTATGTTGAATTCTAAGGCAAAAGGGAATAAACTAATGTGCACAGGTTGAGAGTGAGGAGGTGTCAGAGAAAGTTTCCTGAGAAAGTAATATCTAGACCAGTCTTGAAGTCTTTGACAGATGTAGGTGGTGGACAGAAAGTGACCGTTCAATCCGTGTTGCCCAGGAAATCTCCCTCAGTTCCAGGCAAATGGAATCATTGATTGCTGATCAGAAACCATTCCAGGAAGGTCATGTATGAAGACCTGAGTCAGCTACTTACAGAAAATTTTTTTAAATGGATAAAAGTTAAAGCCTGTAGAGGGAAAGACTACAAAGAGATTAGTCTGAAAAGCTAGGGGCCTGATCAAGGGTGTACTATTAACGGTTTTATCTTAAGACCTGAAGTAATCAATTTTAATGTTTTTTTTTTCCTTTGGCTTTTTTTCTTTTCCCTTTGCTCCCCTCTGCCCAGTACCCCGCTTCCCTCCACTAATTCCCCCCAACTTAGTTCATGTCTGTGGGTCGTGCATATAAATTCTTTGGCTTCACCCTTTCCTATATTATTCTTAACATCCCCCTGTCTATTTTGTACCAACCAATTATGCTTCTTAATCCCTGCACCGTTTTCCCATTTCTCCCCCTTCCCCCTCCCAGCTGATAACCCTCCAAATGATCCCTATACCTACGATTCTGTTCCTATTCTGGTTTGCTTAGTTGGATTTTGTTTTTATTTTTTAGATCCATTTTTTGATAGTTGGGAGTTCATTGTCATTTTAGTGTTCATAGTTTTTTTTCTTTTTCTTAAAAAGTCCCTTTAACATTTCATGTAATAATGGCTTGGTGGTGATGAACTCCTTCAGCTTTACCTCCTCTGGGAAGCATTTTATCTGCCCTTACATTCTAAATGATAGCTTTGCTGGATAGAATAATCTTGGTTGTAGGTCCTTGCTTTTCATCACTTTGAATACTTCTTACCAGGCCCTTCTTGCCTGCAAAGTTTTCTTTTGAGAAATCAGCTGATAGTCTTATAGGCACACATTTGTAGGTAACTCTCATCTTTTCTCTTGCTGCTTTTAAGATTCTCTCTTTATCTTCAACCTTTGGCATTTTAATTATGATGTGTCTTGGTATGGTCGTCTTTGGGTCTAGCTTGTTTCGGACTCTCTGTGCTTCCTAGACTTGTATGTCTATATCCTTCGCCAAATTTGGGAAATTTTCCTTTATTATTTTTTCAAGTAAGTTTTCAATTTGTTGCTTTTCCTCTTTTCCTTCTGGCATCCCTGTGATTCGGATGTTGGCATGTTTAATGTTGTCCTAGAGGTTCCTAAGCCTCTCCTTACTTTTTTCAGTTCTTGTTTCATCATTCTGTACTGGTTGACTGTTTTTTTCTTCCTTGTGTTCCAAATCATTGATTTGAACCCTGGTTTCTTTAGCTTTACCATTGGTTTTATATGGATTTTCCTTCCTTTTATTTAGCATAGCCTTCACTTCTTCCTTTCTGTGTTTGTTGTACGTAAGCATATCTGTCAAGTCTGTGAGCATCTTTATCACCAGTGTTTTGAACTCCACGTCTATTAGGTTGGCTATCTCCTTGTTGCTTAGTTTTCCCTCTGGATCCTTGATTCATTCCCTCTTTTGGGCCATACTTCTCTGTCTCCGCATCTTGACAGGCTCCTGTGTTTGTTTGCCTCTGTGTCTTAGGTAGAGCTGTCCCACCTGTTACGTTGTAAGGGGCGGAGCCTTAGGTATTTGTCAGTACAGGGCAACCCTTTTCACCACGTTGTGGTGCTGTGTGCAGAGGAGGAGTCTGAGAGGGAACAGTGCCGCTTGCTCAGCACTCGCCCCTTTTCCAGGCTTGTCTCCCACCCTGTGTCAGACTAGCGCCTGTTTTGCTGTTGCATTGCCCATCATTCCCAAAGTGGGTGGGTCTGTGGACGTTCTAGGACCGTCGGGGCCATTTAAACAAACAGACTCTGCTGAGAGACCCGCAGTTTCTTCCTCGCCCCAACCCTCACTGGTTTTCACAGTCAGAAGCAATGAAGCTTTATTTTTCCTGGCACTGGAACCAAGAGCTGCTCGGTCTGGTCTGGGAGTGCTCCCCAGGTGTCCCTCCTGACTTTCTAAAACATGTGACAGTGCTTTCCGACAGCCCACTGCTGCTGCTGCCACCACACTGCTTCCTCTCCACCCCTGTTACCTGTCTGGATAAGTATTTATTCTTTATATCTTTGTTTGTTGGACTTCGATGCAGCTCGATTTTCTGGAACTTCTGGTTGGCTCTAGTTTTGAGATAGTTGTATCCTTCTTAGTTGTGGTGGGAGACACAGTGTGTCTATCTAGGCCTCCATCTTCTTTAATATGTTTTTAAGGCTGCTCCCTGCAGTGGAAAGAATAGACTGAGGGACTAAGAGTGGATTTGGAGATAATTAGTAACAATGATTTAATCATGGGCAGTGGTGACTTAGAAGTTTTGGGGAGCTGTTTTGGGAGGCATGGATAGTTTTGGGCATTGGGTATAATGGTAAGAGGTGAGAAAGACTGAAACAAATGATTTTTTAAATTTGTTTTCTTTCAAGAATGTTAATTTCTTTAAAATGGGAAAAGTACACATTTTTTACTACTGTGTTTTTCTGTTACCAGACGGAAACTCTACTAGCAGAATAAATAATCCAGACAGCTTTTTTCTTTTTTTAAGTGAAGACTGTCAACCTTTTTCAGATATGAACAACAGTATAGAATGTAGGCGGTGTGGCTGTGAAATCATGCAAGTGATTCTTTTCCTAAACATAACAAAACCTATAAGTAGTTTTGCCACCTTCAGAGTAGTCCTGTTTAAAAGGCCATGTGATTAGTCCAGTGATGCTTCTATTCTTTTAGTCATTTTTTTAGCACTCTTCTCTTTGAACTACTCTAGGAGACTGCAGCATATTCTTTTTCTTTTCTTTTCTTTTTTTTTTTTTCCCCAGCATATTCTTATGGTCTTTCTTCTTCACCAGAGGGAAACACTCCATCCTTACCTCTGCTTCCATCAGTCCTCCTTTTTTTTTTAAAAAAAAAAGATTTTATTTATCCTTAGAGGGGAAGAAAGGAAGAAAAACTTGATGTGTGAGAGGAACATTGATTGGTGGCCTGTTGCATGCACCCCAGTAGGGGACCTGGCCTACAACCCAGGCATGTGCCCTAACTGGGAGTCAAATTGGCATCACCTTGCTCTGTGGGATGATGTCCAACCTATTGAGCCACACAGGTCAGGGCTCCATCAGTCCTTGCTCTCTGTGTCTACATCTGCCCCACCACGGTTTCTTTCCTTTCCTTAAATTAAAGAGATATAATACATATATGATAAAATTTACCCCTAAAAGGTTTTAAGTGTTTTTTAACCATATATATGAAGTTGTACAGCCATCAGCACTATCTAATTTCAGAATATTTGCAGTACCCCAAAGAGAACTCTTGCACCCAATAGCAGTTACTCATTAGATCTCAAACTACTCCCCCCCCACCCCAAGCTACCGCTAATTTGTTTTTTGTCTCTATAAATTCATCTAATTCTGGGCATACGAGTTGATGCATATATTATGTGGTCTTTTGTGACTTTTTTTTCACTTAGTACAGTGTTTTCAAGGTTCATCCCTATTGTAGCATGTATGAGTAATTCATTTCTTTTTTGGCCAAATAATGTTCCGTTGTGTGGATATACCAGATTTTATTTGTCTGTTTATTAGTTAATGGAAGTTTGGGGGTTGCTTTCTTGCTTGTTTGTTTGTTTCAATTTTTGGAGGAATTTTTATTAGAGTTTATTTGATTTGCGACTATTATACCATCCTTGCATTCCTGGGATGAATCCCACTTGATCATGGTGTATGATCTTTTTAATGTATTGATGGATCCGGTTTTCCAATATTTTGTTGAGGATTTTAGTATCTGTGTTCATCAGCAACATTGGCCTGTAGTTTTCTTTCGTTGTTGTGTCTTGACCTGGTTTTGGAATTAGGATAATACTGGCCTCATAGAAAGTGTTTGCGAGTCCTCTCTCTCCTTGAGATTTTTGGAGAAGTCTGAGAAGGATAGGAGCTAGGTCGTCCCTAAATGTTTGGTAAAATTCACCTGTGAAGCTGTCCAGTCCAGGGCTTTTGTGTGCTGGGAGTTTCTTGAGTACTGCTTCAATTCCACTAGTTCTTATTGTTCTTTTTGGGCTTTCTGCTTCTTGATTCAGTTTTGGAAGATTATATGTTTCTAGAAATTTGTTCATTTCATTCAGGTTGTCAAATGTCTTGGCATATAGTTGCTCATATTAATATCTGACAATCCTTTGTATTTCTGTGATATCAGCTGTAATTACACCTCTTCCGTTCCTTGTTTTATTTATTTGGGTCCTCCCTTTTTCTTAGTGAGTCTGGTTAAAGCCTTATTGACTTTGTTTATCTTTTCAAAGAACCAGCTTCTGGATTTATTGATCCTTCAAATTGTTCTTTTAGTCTCTATATCAGCGGTTCTCAACCTGTGGGTCGTGCCCCCTTTGGGAATCGAACGACCCTTTCACAGGGGTCGCCTAAGACCGTCGGAAAACACATATATAATTACATATTGTTTTTGTGATTAATCACTATGCTTTAATTGTGTTCAATTTGTAACAATGAAAATACATCCTGCATATCAGATATTTACATCACGATTCATAACAGTAACAAAATTACAGTTATGAAGTAGCAACGAAAATAATTTTATGGTTGGGGGTCACCACAACATGAGGAACTGTATTAAAGGGTCGCGGCATTAGGAAGGTTGAGAACCACTGCTCTAATCCTGATTATTTCCTTCCTTTTATTGCTTTGGACTTTGTTTGTTGTTGTTCCTCTAGTTCTTGTAGCTGTAGGGTTAGGTTGTTTATTTGAGATTCTTTTATCCTTTTTAGTAGGCCTGTATTGCTATGAATATCCCTCTCATGACTGCCTTCGCTGTATCCCATAGGTTTTGGGTTGTTGTGTGTTCATTTTCATTTGTTTCCAGAAACTTTTATTTCTTCTTTGATCTCATTGTTAACCCATTCATGGTTTAATAGCATGTTATTCAGTCTCCATGAATTTGAATGTTTTTGAGTTTTTTCCTTGAGTTTGGTCTCTCATTTCAAGCCATTGTGATCTGAGAAGATGCTTGATACACTTCAATTTTTTCTTGAATTTGTGGAGGCTTGTTTTGTGTCCTCCCATGTGGTCTATCTTTGAAAATGTTCCACGTGCCTTTGAAAAGAATGTATATTTTGATTTTGGGGGGTGAAAAGTTCTGTATATATCAATTAAGTCCATGTGATCTAGAGGGTTGTCAATGCCACAATATCCTTGCAGATTCTTTGTTTGGAAGATCTGTCCACTATTGACAATGAGGTGTTAAAGTCCCCTATTATGAGTGTGTTGCTGTCTATATCTTTCTTGAAGTCTTCCAAGATTTTCATTATCTATTTGGGTGCTCCTGTGTTGGTTGCATATATGTTTACAATGGTTATATCTCTTGATATAGTCTTCCCTTAAGTGTTATTAAGTGTCCTCTGTCTTTTATGGCCTTTGTTTTGAAATCTATTTTGTCTGATATAAGTACTGCTACCCTGCCTTTTTATCATGTCCATTTGCTTGGAGTATTTTTTTTTCATCACTTTCAGTCTGTGTAGATCTTTTGTTCTGAGGTGTGTCTCTTATAGACAGCATATATGTGGGTCATGTTTTTTTACCTATTCAGCTACACTATTCTTTTGATTGGAGCATTTAATTCATTTACATTTAAGGTTATTATTGGTAGGTATTTATTCATTGCCATTTTTCCCTTTGTAGCTTTGTTTTTGTCTCTATTTTTCTTCTTCTTAAAGCAGTTCCTTTAGCATGTTTTGCAATGCTGGCTTGGTAGAGACGTATTCTTTTAGCCTTTTTTAGTCTGGGAAACTTACTATGCCCAGTGCATTGTTGGTAGGAATGCAGACTGGTGCAGCCACTATGGAAAACAGTATGGAATTGCCTCAAAAAACTAAAAATGGAACTGCCTTTTGATCCAGTGATCCCACTGCTGGGATTATACACTAAAAATCCTGAAATACCAATTCAAAAAAACCTGTGCACCCCAATGTTCATTGGAGTGATATTTACAATAGCCAAGTGCTAGAAACAGCCTAAGTGCCCATCTGTAGATAGTGGATCCAAGAACTCTGGTACATTTACACAATGGAATACTATGCAGCAGAAAGAAAGAAGGAACTCCTACCCTTTTCAACAGCATGGATGGGAATGGAGAGTATTCTGCTTTAGTGAAATAAGCCAAGCAGTGAAACACAAATACCATATGATCTCACCTATAAGTGGAAACTAATGAACAAAACAAATGAGCAAAATAGAACCAGAGACATGGAAATCAGGAACAAACTGACAGCAACCAGAAGGAGGGGGATAAGGGGGGAAAGAAGGGGAATGGTGTAGTCAGGGAACAAGCATAAAGGACCCATGAACATGGACAACAGGGTGTGGACTGACCGTGGAAGCAGGGGAGTGGGCAGGGCAGGGGAGAGCAACTGGGGAAAAATTGGGACAACTGTAATTGAACAACAATAAAATAAAGTAATATTTTTAAAAAGAAGACTTTATTTGAGCCAAACTGATAATATATTCTGGGAAACAAGATCTCAAATGCTCTTTTTATTTTTTGTTATGAATAGTGCTCATTCGTGTATAGGTTTCTGTGTGGATTTCTTTTCATTTCTTTTCGGTTATATGCATAGGAGTGGGATTGCTGAGATATATAACTCCGTGTTTAACCTTTTGAGCAGGAGCTAAGAGACTGTATTCCAAAGCTACTGCACCATTTTGCAATCCCACCAACAAACAGTGTATAAGGATTCTGATTTCTCCATGTCCTTGCTAAACTTATTTTCTGTCTTTCTGATTATACAATAGTTATCCTAGTAGATGTGAAATGAAATCTCATTGTGGTCTTATTTTGCATTTCCCTGATGGCTAATCATGCTAAATGTCTTTTGTGGCTATTTTATATCTTTGGAGAAATGTATATTCAGATCCTTTAGGAAAGCTTTAGATGCTTTAGATCAATGCCTCAGAAACTTTCTGTAATAGACTAATCACTTTTATAAAATACCATAAAATGGAAATGAAAGAAAAACCATATGTACAAAATGCAAGCCCCATTTGTTAGAGTCAACAGCAAATCATTGTCAGATTTCAGTTTCTAAATGCTTTTTCTCAATTTTTGTACTTCATTGAGAACTGGTAATAAATACATCACTCTTTCAGTGGTTCTGCTTTAGATTACTAAAAGGCATTTGAAAATAGTGCAATTTTTTCCATGTTTGAACTCAGGATAATTGCTTCATTTTTGTATTTTCTGCACTTTCACGTATGGCTCCCAAGTCTAATTTGCCATTGAGGTATTTTCACAGAGGGCTGGTTTGAGGGTTGATGAAAACAAGTACTGCTTTATACACATTTTAAACAAGCTTTTAAACATTTTATTGGAATAAGCTGGAGGGGAACCCTTTGAGCAAAAAGGTAACAATGCAAATTGGGATAGGGGCCAATGAGGATAGCCTTTTGAACCTCTTCCAATTTTCCTCATAGGAGATAAGCTGAGTATTGATACTGTGTTTGTTGAAGGGGGGCTTTCTGCTAGGTTTTTAGAAGCACAGTAGAGATTTACCATAAAGCCTCTTGTACTTTCAACCACGTCACCCTAAAATTTCTATATAATTATCTTATTTGTTTGTAAATAAATGATTTGTCATCTGGCTGTAACATCCTTGTTCTGAGCATAATTTCTTACCTTATTGTTCATAGTTAGGCAAAAATAACAATCATTCATGCTCAATCCTATTATGACCCTATAGCCTGAACAGTCTGTGAGCATGAGCAGTTCATTATCTCTTGTCTTACCAGGTCTTTATGCAGGCTGGTCCTGATATTGAGGAATGCATTCTTATGTTCTTAATTATTTATGTTTTTGGTGGTAAAAATTCTGAAGTAAAGTGGGTTATTAGAAAAATGTGTTGTTTATAGTGGCCTTAATCTAATTCAGGTACATAGAGTATGAATCATTTGAAATGTGTGTTTAAACATTTGTTGGTGCCAAATTTGTTAACAGTGTTTATGTTGATATCAGATAGTTACAGAGAAGTATGAAAAGTGTTCCTTGCCAGCCAGGAGTTTGTAATCTTGTAGGAAGAGAAGTAAAGTTAGAATTCAGCTGACTGAAATTCAAGGAAGTATGTGTCATATTAATGGATGGGACCATATCACTCTGGGTCCAATCAGGAAAGAACCCCCCAGTGATTTGAACATGGAAAGAATTATTGACTCTTAACAGGGGAATGGAATAATTAGGAATTAGCTAGTAAGAAGTAAATAGAACTCTAAAGAACATAGGAATAGCAGAAATAGAAGCCACTGCTATCCCCAGGGCTGAGTTAGAGCACACGGGGAAGAGCCATCCTTCCTCCAGGAGCTGAGATCCAGACCTTGTTGGAGAGAGCATGACTGTGGATCACTTAATGGCAGAAGTCATCATGACGCCCTGTTAGTGGACCTGTGCTGGACATCTGCCCTATAGGGTGCCAGGGAAAGCTATTCATAAAGCTGCGCTACAAAACCTCCCTGGAGGAGAGTGGGCCACCTTGCCCTGAAGAAGCCTGGGAGGAGGAGCCTGGTGTGCAAGTGCGTTAGAACCAGGAAATAAAATTTCTCTTGCACTGTCTCTCCTGCGCCCTCTACTGATAAAGTTTAACATCATGGAAGCTGGCAAAGGGAAACTAAAATACCTAAAGGTCCCAAATCCATTCTCAGCGTAGGCAAAAAGGAAGAATTTGGAATTGAGAAACACTGACTTAATGACCAGCATGAATACCAGAATGGTATTTAGTGCAGTAGGAACTCAGGAAGAGAAGAGATCATATCAAATTATAACAGTTAAGGAAAAGTGGTAGCCCTGACTGGTGTTGCTTAGTGGGTTGGGCATCATTCTGCAAACCAAAGGGTCCCCACGTTCAATTCCCAATCAGGGCACATGCCTGGGTTTCAGGCTAGGGCCTTGACTGGGGGTGTGCATGAGGCAACCGATCCATGTTTCTCTCACATTGATGTTTCCCTTTGTTTCTCCCTTCCTCTCGAAAAAAAAAATTTTTTTAAAGGAAGAAGTGGTATTTTAAAGAGCTCTTTTAAGACAAGTAGTTTTCTTTCTAATTGAAGATAACTGCCTTTTCTCCTTACAAGAACAGTACGTGTATAAATAAGCATTTTCATCTATTTATATTCTAGAACCAAGGAAAACCACTCAACTTTATTGTCCATAGAGAGAACCATTGTTAATCGCTTGTGGATATAGTCAGAATGGAAAGCTTTTTATGATGGTGCTTGCTGCTGCTTTTGTATCTTTGTTTACAGAAAAAAATGGCTTGGAGATATAATAATGGTAAATAATATAAACTAGCATTTTGAGGAACTTAATACCTTTGGTGTTTATATGAGATTCATTTACAGAACTTGGTGTGTGTGTGTTCTAACATTGTTGTTTTGTTTCAGAGCCTATGGTGTGTAAGTAGAGGTCCAAAGGAGAGGCTAAGGGACCTGACTGTTATTTTCATAACTTCTTTAAGTTGTATGAATCAATAGACATTATTTTGGAGCTCTTACCATTAGGAAGAGGTTTTCTGTTGTAATCACACTGATGAAATATTGTACCTTAGAAGTCCAGCATGCTTTTCTCTCCTGTGCTCAAAGATTTGCCTATACATGCTCTTCTCAGGAACAGGGTGCTGGCAGACTTCATTTGAGGAAACAAGCTGAATTTTGTCCTTGTTGCATAGGGACTAATCTTCCCCCCCCAGATATCAAAGACCATAGGATCCTCGTGAAAGAGAAAGACTATATTACCCTATCACTGTTGATTGGAGTTTATGCTTCAAAAATTGAACAGTAATTCTAGAGGATGAAAACAAAGTTCTTGGGTGTTAGCCTACAACTGGGTTCATATAAATGGTTAGGATACATAATGTTAGGCCCCTTTTCAGACTAGTATAAAGTTGGTACAGTAGTCAGTTGCTCTCCTGTTTTTGACAAATTTAAGGCAAAAACTAAAATTTCAATATAAGTTTAGTTTCTAAACTTTTTAGGTATAATCTTTGACTTAGAAATAACCACTCTTCCTCTGTGTATGAACAGTTGTATAGAAAGATTTAGGATAGTGCTGTCTAATGTGGTGGCCACAAATACATATGACTACTGAGTACTTGAAATCTATAACTGGTGTGACTAAGAAACTGAATTTTATTTTTATTTAATTTTAATTCATTTAAGTTTAGTAGCTGTGTGTGGCTAGCATGGCCGCCCATAATGGATAGCACAGTTTACAGAAGAGTTTGTTCATACGCAAAAAATTGTAAAGACAGATAATTTGAATATAACATTAAGAGCAAATTCTCATTCAGGGTTGGCCTGTCTGCATGATAGCACTCCTGAAGTATCATAAGTTGACACTGGGAATTTTTTCCCCCACATCACTGATACAATATGAAAATTTGACAGATACATTTCTTTATCTTTAAAAAGTGCCTATTCCCTGGTGATATCTGTTTCTGTAACTTTATTTACACACCTAGTGTCAGTTCATTTTAGTTAGCATTTGTTGGGCACGTATGTGTGCCAAGCTCTGTACTGTGTGCTGGGGCTGCAAAGGTTACTGAAGTATAATTGCTGTTAGAAGTTTAATCTAGTTGGGATTAAGGGAGAAGGTGGTGGGGGTAAAGGGAAACTTGTGTTCACTTTTTTAAGAAAACCTCTATCTGCTATTTGATATTGTTTAGGAATATTCTTTTTAAAACCTTTTCTTGCCCTGCCCAGTGGGACTCGGTTGGGCGTCTTGCAAAGAGAAAGGTCGCTGGTTTGATGCTCCGTTCAGGGCATGTGTCTGGGTTGCAGGCCAGGTCCCCACTTAGAGGCGTGTGAGGGGCAACCATCAGTGTTTTTCTCCTTCTCTTTCTCCCTCCTCTCTCTCTAAAATAAGTAGAAGAATAAAAGAAAATCTTTCTCACTTTAAAAACCATTTTTCTTAAGGGAGGAGAGGTTTTTAGTTTTTTTTCTCTCTCTCTGTCTCTGCCTGATGATTTTATTTCATACCCTCCCATTAGTGGAATGCAGCCTCTGAATTCTTCCTGTCACAGTATACAGGAAGATGTGGCAGCCAGCTACTCTGGACCATTCAGAGTATTTCTGTGAAGTGAAGCCTACTTGCTGTTTGTGACTTACAGAAAATACCTGGTCTGTCCATCCCCCACATTTTATCCATGGTAACTGTGCTTTATATCATTTATCAAGTCACAGCCATGCTCTTTCACAAATCATCTTGAAGTGATAGAAGTGTTCTCTGACTCCTCTGTATTCATGCATTTATTAACAAATATTTTTTGATTGCCTCCCATGTGCCAGGTTCTGTTGAGCTATGAGAGGAAGTGAGGCATGACACCCGTGGACTGAGATAGTCAAGAGGCACATGCACCCTCAGTCTCTTCCGTTTTGGTGGAACTTTACAATGGCAGCAGCCCAGCTTTGGCCAGGTAGCTCAGTTGGTTAGAGCGTCATCCCCAGTAGGCCATGGTTGCGGGTTCGATCCCCTGTCAGGGTACATACAAGAATCAACCAATCAATGCATAAATAAGTGGAATAACAAATTGATGTTTCTCTACCTTACCCCCTCTCTCTAAGTCAAATTAAAAAAAAAAAAAAAAAAAAAAAGATGGCAGCAGCCCAGATCCCAAAATCTCCTTAAGGAAAAAAAGATAACTTCCTCGAGCCTTGTGTCCTTGTGTCTGTTACAAATAAAATCTTTGTTGTGTTAAACCAGTGAGGTTTGGGGGATATGTTTGTTGCCAAAGCTTAGCCTAGCCTAGCCTAGCCTAGCCCAACCTAGCCAAATGACTGTTTTCAGTTGTTTGCTGTTATGACAAGTGCTACAGTGAATATTCTTATTCTTTACACATGGGTAAGAGCTTGGATTTATGCCCAGGAGTAAAATTGCTGAGTTGCAGAATATACAGACAATTGACTTTACAAGTTAATACCAAATTGTTTTCTGAAATAGTTGTAGCAATTTACTCTCCTGCTAGCAATGTGTAAGAATCTCTTTGTTCTGCATCCTTGCTAACCCTTGATTTTGGTCAGCCTTAAGTTTTGCCAGTATGATATCTGTTAATGGACATAATTCACATTTTCACTTTTTCTTTTGAGTTTCATCATGTTCTTACATATTTATTCACTGTTAGTAATCAATGAAATGAATGTGTCATTTGGTCATTATTATTAGGTTCCTACTTCTTTGTAGGAATTCTTTATATATTCTGTATACAGTTTTGTCAATTACCCTTTGTTGCAGATAGCTCCTGGTTTGTGGCTTGTCTGTTTGATGGTGTACAGTGTAGTCACATTTATCAGTCTTTCGTCTGAGCTCAGAAGCATCACACCTGATACTTTAAATATTAGAGAGAAACAGTGATTGACATTTATTGGACATAGTGTGGACTTCTACCTCTAGGAAGTTCCACCGTTTCAACATTAAGTTGTGTTACATTTGATAATGTCTTATCTTTGTGAAACAGTTGCCTGAGAATAAAAATAAAAGTATGAAAATCAGTGTGGCACAAAAAGTAAGGTTGGGCAGGGTCCAGGGTTTCAGAGGTTGTTAAGTATCTTTGCAGTATTAGGAATAACATTATTAGAAAATATTGCCCATCAGGTGAATATTTCCCATTTATAAGTGACAAAGAAATAAAAGTATTATTTTTCAATTTATGTGTATTGCTTTTGAAAAGTTACTAAGTTTTTAGGACATTAATGAATACTAATGAAGTTTTCAGACCTAACTACTAAATAAAAGAAACTCAGGAATTTCTGTTGGCCTGGAGCACTGTAAAATAATTACTGAGCGTAAAGGAAGTAAGTTTGGCAACTTCCGTCCTAGGAACTTTATATTTTTTATTATATTATAAATGGTACTTTCCCCCTCCAATTTCATTTTCTGTTTAGTATACAAAAATACAGTTGAATTTTGTATATTCCTCTTTATTCTGAAAATTTTCTAAATGTGTACTTATCATAAAAATTTATCGTAGTTTTTTGTTTGTTTTTGAGAGGATCTTTATTAAAGCTGGGGACCGTGAAACAAGGAAGGGCCTAGGACAGAAGAAGCAACAACAGAAGAGAGCTTAGGTGGCCCGCTTTGGCTCTCTAGGAATGTTACAGGAAAGAAGTGAGCCAAGATAGATTACTGTCACCTCACTGAAAAGTCAAAAGAAAGGGGGCCTTGGAGACATGTTCAGGGGGTTAGCCCAGGACCAGCTGCTGCAGCCCTGGTTGCAAGTCTTGTGGCGACCCTTAGAGTTTAGGAGAAAAAAAATTCATTTGAAAAGGAGATTCAAGTGGCGTGCCCCAAGGAGGCATAGTTTTGTTTGCACTTTGTGAGCATTCTTATCATTTGCAATTAATGACGCCTGTTTCTTCTAATATAGCAAAACAATGGAGAAAAAAAGTGATAATAATAAATAGAGATTAAATGTTTCCAAGCATCTTTCATATCTTGTATTCACCCATCCCCACTCACTGTTAGAGTAGTAATTCAGGTATTCCATTTTAATTTTTAAGATTTTATTTCTAGAGAGAGGGGAAGGGAGGGAGAAAGAGGGAGAGAAACATAAATGTGTGGTTGCCTCTTGCGCACCCCCATCCCAGACATGTTCCCTGACTGGGAATTGAACCATTAACCCTTTGGTTCATAGGCTGGTGCTCAATCCACTGACCCACGCCAGCCAGGTCCAGGTATTCCATTTTATAGGTGATTGAATCAGGAGCCTGAAAAAATGAGTGATTTGGCTTTCAGTATACAACTTGACCAATGGTAGTAGTTTATTTATCTAAACTAGCTAACGTTTTTTAATTTATGAAACACATTTTGAGTTTATGTAATGTATATAAACACTTTGCTAGATGCTGTTTGGGAATAAAAAGATAAAAATTAGTTCTCTCTCATCAAGTAGTGTTCGGTAGAGGAAATAATGATATATAATAGATACAATAATAGAGGCAGGGTCATGTTCTGGTTCATGAGTATTTGCTAATGTGTGATACATAGAATAATGTAGAAAGTTCTTGTTGTAGGTGTCATAAAGATGTAAGGACAGAAGAAAATGTGAATTTTTAACCATTACAGTGTTTTGATCTTCGTTTTGTTTAATTGTAAAACTAAGTAACATTCATGTGTTGTCTGAAAAGTGAAAAATACGAGGATATATTTATAGGCAATGGATTGTTGGATTAGGTCTCTATGATATCATATTTATTATAAGCAGTATATTTATTTTACTTTTGTCAATGGATTGTTGGATTAGGTCTCTATGATATCATATTTATTATAAGCAGTATATTTATTTTACTTTTGTTGGTGGTTTTATGTACTTTACAGGGTTCCAAAATCAAATATACAAAGCAAGATATATATTCAGGAAGTCTTAACTTCCAGCTTAGTCCTCTCCATTATGTTCCCTCCTTCACCCAAGTAACCATTTAAAAAAATTATGGTTGCCCTTTCTGATTCACAATCTATGGTGGAATTGCTGCCAAGATGCAGATTTCTGTGAAAACTTACGGGGAAGACCATCACTCAAGGCTGAACCCTCGGACACGATAGAAAATGTCAAGGCCAAGATCCAGGATAAGGAAGGAATTCTTCCTGATCATCAAAGACTGATCTTTGCTGGCAAGCAACTGGAAGGTGGATGTACTTTGACTACAATATTCCAAAGGAGTCTACTCTTCACCTTGTGCTGAGACTTCGTGGTGGTTCTAAGAAAAGGAAGAAGTCTTACACCACTCCCCAGAAGAATAAGAATAAGAGAAAGAAGGTTAAGCTGGCTGTACTGAAATACAACAAGGTGATGAGAATGGCAAAATCAGTCACCTTTGTTGGGAGTGTCCTTCGGATGAATGTGGTGCTGGAGTTTTTATGGCTAGCCACTTTTGACAGATATTATTGTGGCAAATGTAGTCTGACCTATTGCTTCAACAAACCAGAAAACAAGTAATTGTATATGGGTTAATAAAAAACATGAACTAACAACAACAAAAAATATGGTTTATCCTTTCATTAAAAAAAAAAATGTGTGTGTATTGATAGACTCACCACCACCACCACCCCTTAAACAAGTGGTAGCACACCATACATGTATCTCCCCCCCGCCCCAATATTACATTCTCATTAGTAGAATATCATGAGATCACTCCATGGCAGTATATAGAATGATTTCCTCATTCATTTTTATAGCATCATAATACTTCAGTGTCTGGATATACCATAGTTAATTCAGCAAGTCCCCTATTCATAGCCATTCAAGGTGCTTCCAGTCTTTTGCTGTTTCAGATAATATTTTAGTAACGATTTAGTGTATATAACTGTTTGTATTTTTGTCAGCGTATCTTTGAAATAGATTCCTAGAAATGGGATATCTGGGTCTGTACTCTTAAACACTATGTTATATTGCTTTCCTCTGAAAGAAAAATCATAGATTATTTAACCTGTCCTCTTTTCTGGTCGGAAAAAATCAATATAATGCCCTAACTCAATTCCCTAAATCAATTTCCAGGGGTGACATTTATATAATGGAAAATAAAAGAAAAAAAGGAAAACTGTAATAAAATATATATTTCCATTTGCAAATGCTTGATCACAACTACTCTAAAAAGTTGGTATGAAGTGATCATAGGCCTCTGTCTATGCATAGACTTGGCCACAGTGCAGTCTCATACAGGGTATACTGCCTTTGATGACTCAACCAGCATGAGCACACTCCTCTCGATGACAGGTTATTCCAAATGGTGAATAAACTTCTTGGTAAAACTGAGCGAAACAAAGTACACGCTCCTCTTGGTTACATAGTTGCATAACTGGAAAATTCAGTGTGTTAAAACTGTAGAATATATTTTATAAATATCAGCAGAATCCTTCATTCCTTTTTGTGTTTATTTTTGCTTTCTCTCGGTTTCTTGATTAATTTTGCTAGAGGGATTTTACTAGTTTTGTCTAAGACCCAACCTTAGCCTTATTGATCTTTATTGTACAATATAATAGCCTTCTATCCAGCAAATTCAGCTTTTATCTTAATTATTTTCTGTTTTCTTTCTACTTTGCGATTATTTTGCTGTTTTCATTTTGCTTCTTAGGTTGGGTATTTAACTTAATTTTCAGTTCTTATTTCTTTTATTTTTTAAAGATTTTACTTACTTTTAGAGAGAGAGAGGAAGGAAGGGACAAAGAGAGGGAGAGAAACATTAATATGTGGTTGCCTCTTCCATGCCCCCAACTGGGGAGCCAGCCCACAACCCAGACATGTACTCTGACTGAGAACTGAACCAGTGACCCTATGGTTCACAGGCAGGCGGCATTCAATCCATGAGCCACACCAGCCAAGGCTTAGTTTTTAAAGTGAAGATTTGTAACTGTAAGTGTCCTTAATGCTTTAATCACATCCTGCAAGTTTTGTGTGGTAAAATATACATAACATAAAATTTGTCATTTTAACTATTTTTAGGTATACAAGTCATTGGCATTAAGTACATTCACAGTGTAGAGCAACCAGTACCATGATCCATTTCCAAAACGTTTTCATCATCCCAAATAGAAACTCTGTACCCATTGAACAATAACTCTTGATTTTACCCCACTCCCAGGCCATAGTGACCTCTATCCTACTTTCTGTCTCTATGAATTTGACCACTCTAGATACCTTATATAACTGAAATTTTACAGTAATTGTCCTTTTGTGTTTGGCTTATTTTACTTAATGTTGTCAAAGTTTATCCTTCTTAGAACACGTTTAAAAATCCATTCCTTTTTAAAGCTGAAGAGTAGCCCTGAGAAGTGTGATTCAGTTGGTTGGGCATTGTCCCACAAAGTGAAAGGTCACCGGTTCAATTCCCAGTCAGGGCACATGCCTTGGTTGTGGCTTCAGTCCGTGGTTGGGGCATGTGTGAGGGAGCTGTTTGTCTCTGTCCTGTATTCTAGGTACTTTCTTCATATACACCTCCCACTTCACTAATTCTCTCTTCCACTGAGTCTGCTGCTTTTTCATTCAAATGTCGAGTTTTAATTTTCAGGTATTTTTTTCTTACTGAAAGTTCTGTATCTTTTTAAGTATATTTCACTGATTATGTTGTTACAGTAGTTCCAGTTTCTTTTCTCCTTTGCTCCTCTCTGTCCAGTAACCCCTCCCCTCCAGCAATCCCACCCCTCTTAGTTCATGTCCATGGGTCATGCATTTAAGTTCTTTGGCTTCACCCTTTCCTATATTATTCTTAACTTCCCCCTATCTATTTTGTACCAATCGACTATGCTTCTTAATACCTGCACCATTTCCCCATTTCTACCCCTCCCCCCTCCCAGCTGATAACCCTCCAAATGATCCCCATATCTATGATTTTGTTCCTCTTCTGGTTGTTTGCTTGGTTTGTTTTTGTTTTTATTTTTTAGATTCAATTGTTGATAGTTGTGAGATTGTTGTCATTTTTATGTTCATAGTTTTGATCTTTTTCTTAAATAAGTCCCTTTAACACTTAATATAATAATGGCTTGGTGACGATGAACTCCTTTAGCTTTACTTTATCTGGGAAGCACTTCATCTGCCCTTCCATTCTAAATGATAGCTTTGCTGGATAGAGTAGTCTTGGTTGTAGGTCCTTGCTTTTCATCACATTGAATACTTCTCGTCAGGCCCTTCTTGCCTGCAAAATTTCTTTTGAGAAATCAGCTGATAGTCTTATAGGCACCCCTTTGTAGGTAACTCTGCTTATCTCTTGCTACTTTTAAGATTCTCTCTTTATCTTTCTCCTTTGGTATTTTATTTATCATGTGTCCTGGTGCGGTCCTCTTTGGGTCTGGTTTCTTTGGGACTCTCTGTGCTTCCTGGACTTGTATGTCTATTTCCTTTGCCATATTTGGGAAGTTTTTCTTCATTATTTTTTCACATAAACTTTCGATTTCTTGTTCTTTCTCTTCTCCTTCTGGCACCCTTATGATTTGGATGTTGGCATGTTTGAAGTTGTCCCAGAGGTTCCTAAGCCTCATTTTTTTCAATTCTTCTTTTCCTCATTTTGTAATCGCTGACTGTTTTTTTCTTCCTTATATTCCAAACCATTGATTTGAACCCTGGTTTCCTTCCCTTCACCATTGGTTTTATGTGGATTTTCCTTCATTTCATTTAGCATAGCCTTCACTTCTTCCCTTATGCGTTTGCCATACTTAAACATATCTGTCAAGTCTATAAGCATCTTTATCACCAGTTTTGAATTCTATGTCTGTTAGGTTGGCTGTCTCCTCATCGCTTAGTTCTCCCACTGGAACCTTGATTCGTTCCCTCTTTTGGACCATACTTCTCTCTGTCTCCTCAACTTGACAGGCTCCTGTGTTTGTTTGCCTCTATGTCTTAGGTAGAGCTGGGGCACCTGTTAACGTTGTAAGGGGCGGAGCCTCAGGTATTTGTCAGTTTGGGCAACCTGTTTTATCACGATGTGGCACTATTTGTCGGGGAGGGGTCTGAGAGGGAACAATGCCACTTGCTCAGTACTTGCCTTTTTCCAGGCACTGCTCCCACTTCCGTATGTGACTGGCGCCTCTCTAGCAGTTGCCCTGGCTGTTGTTCCCAGATGAGTGGATGGGTCTGCAGATGTTCTAGGGTCGTGGGGGCCCTTTAAACAGGCGGACTCTTCTGAGAGACTGGCAGTTTCTGCCTCTGCCCCAACCCCCACTGGTTTTCACAGTCAGAAGCAATGAGGCTTTATTGTCCTTGGTGCTGGAACCATGAGCTGTGCAGTGTGTTCTGGGGCTGGGAGTGCTCCCCAGGTGCGCTTTCTGGTGGTGTACCGCTGCCACCATCACACCATGTCCTCTCCGCCCCCTCTCTGCCCCTCCTACCTGTCTGGATGAATATTTCTTCTTTATATCTTTTTTGTTGGACTTCCCTGCAGCTCGAGTTTCTGAGACTTCTGGTTGTGCCTAGTTTTGAGGTAGTTGTATTCCTTCTTAGTTGTGGAGGGAGACACAGCGTGTCTGTCTAGGCTTCATCTTGGCTGGAAGTTGATATTTTTTCTTTTTCTTTTTTTCTTTTGTTTTTAATTTCAGATATTTTTATTGATGCTTTTGCTCTCAAAGGCATTTGAAGCTTTTTTGGAAGGGAGGGGAGGATAAAAGGCCAGTGCCGTTGGAGGTCTTATAGTTTATTGAAAAATCAACGTCTTATCCAATAGTGTTGCATTATTACATTTATATGGTATTGAAAGTTAAGGTCCATTTGTTTATATAAAATGTAAGTAAAAATATAAAGCAAAATTGTGCTTTTAAATCATGTTTTTCAGTAGTACATGGTTTGTACTTGAAATATCATAGTTTATCCGAGTAGATTATAATAAATTTAGTAATTTATACAAGTTGGACTGACTGGTTCCAGACACCACTCCTTTTTGTATTTCTTTGTGTATTTAGCTTTCCTTAGTCTCCTCCAGTAGACAATCGAGGAATTGTTTGTCTTTGAGTCGTGTCACAGTTAAACAATGGGTCTGTTAGAAGAGTACAGTGTTTTGGGCATGCTTTCTGTTTTGTTGACTTGTTTTTCACTGAAGAGTAGAAAAAGTAAAAAGTGTTTGAACAGATTTGGAGAGAGGCACTGCTTAAATCATTTGCTTTTTTTTTTATAAATCATTTTTGAGTAATGATAGAGCAAAATATGGTAACTCAGTGTTTTATCATGAATTGTTTTTACATTATCGTTTCTAGCCTACTAATGTGTAATATGTAAAGAACCTTATCACATCCTCATCTGGCACCGTTTAGGCAGTTGACACCATCAGTAGAAACAATACACAGAAACATACACTGCTTTAGGGAAAACGATTGAAGACTAAGGCCATGAATTGGTTGTTAGGGGGAAACCATAAATCATTACAAAGATACTTTTTTAACATAGGGTAGTTGATACGTTATCTTAGTGAAATGCTCTTCAATAAGAGAACTAATAATTCAGGAAGCACAATATTTCATGTGGGCACAGAGTGTGTACCATAAAATCAGTAAAACTTATTGTCTAATACATGCAGTGATCTATGTTAAACATTATAGGAGATAGTAAAATAGTATAGCAATATTAGCAGTAGTAATAGTAGCAGTAGTAGTAGTAGTAGTAGTAGTAGTTGTAGTAGTAGTAGTACAGTCCCTGCCTTTAAATTGCTTAAAGTGTTGGGTAGGAAAGATGCCTGAGGTTGTAATTAATGATGCACAGTTAGAAATCACTGCCAAAGAATGGTCCAATATATTAACATAATTAAGAAAAAAGCATGTGATTAAGAGTTGTTAGTAAATTTGGATTCTAGTCTTAGTTTTGTTAGTAATTAGATTTGTGTGACTTTAGGCAAACCACTTACTTTTTGGTGCATCAGTTCCTTTACATATAAGATAAGGAAGGTGGACCAGATGAATTCTAATCCTCTTCCAACTTGAACACTCTCTGAAGTTATTTTCCTGTACAACTCACACTCAGAGAACATGAGGGGTCATTTTAAGAAGGTATAGACAGCTCTGGCTGCTGTGGCTCATTGGATTGAGTGCCCAGCTGCGAACTGAAAGGTCGCTGGTTCGATTCACAGTCAGGGCACATGCCTGGGTTGCAGGCCATGTCCCCCGTTGAGGGTGTGTGAGAGGCAACCGATCAATGTTTCTCTCATGCATCAGTGTTTCTCTCCCTCTCTTAAACAAATAAAATCTTGAAGGGGGAAAAAAAGGTAAAGACAGACAGGAATAGCTTTACATAGGAAATTATTTTTACTGACTTTGAAAGATTTGGTTGAATAAAGAAAAGGATGAAGAAAATTTGAGAATGGGTAAATATATTCACCAAGATGATTTAGGCCAGGAAAGACTTTGGTGTATTTGGGGAGCATGAAGTGTAGGGTTATGTGGTGCATTCAGATGAAATCAGGTTAATTCAGTAGTAAATGTCTCTAAATGCCAGAGTTTAGTCCTCAGCCTGGTGGTTATGGGTAGCTGTGTGTTTAACCATAACCAATTCTGACTTCTTTCTCTAAACAAAGACTTGAATGCACAGAAACTCTTTAGGAAGCCAGTTAAAGCTTTTAATTGCTTCCTCTGGATAGCAGGTGAAAACCAGAGACTAGTTAGAGAAACCCTGTGATAAGTGATCAAGTCTTCAACTAAGCTGGTGGCTGAGTAGTCATCAGTGGTGTATCAAGGATCATGCTTACACTAGGTTTTAATCACTTATGAGGCATATAACCTGGAATTGTTGCTATCATATTTGTCATCTTGAGTAATTTCAGTAGGGACATGTGTGACTCATATGTTTAGTATTAAATTTGAGTTTTGTTTCAGTATGTTTCCTACAGAGTAGAGTATGTTATGTTCATTGGGATTTCCTTGAAACATAGGTAACTCAACTTTATAATATACAATCACTGAGAAGGTTCTGCAACAAACAAACAACACATTAACTCCTCTTTTGGTTCTATTGGACTGAGTTTCTGCAAAAATAAAAAGGTACTGGGCAGCATATTAAAATAGAGCAGTAAAGGGAAAATATTTATTTTTATTTTTGGATGACCAAAGTATATAAGAAAAGGCTGTGTTCTGAAAGCTGACATTTAATGTCATTTGCTTAGCATTCAGTGGTGTTTTTTCTTTTAAATAGCAATTAGTCTAGCTGGCTAATGCAAAGCATGATGATCTTGCTGGTTTTTGTTAGAAAAAATCAATATAGTAAATACCATTGCATCCATGTTAAAGGTTTTATTAGGTTTTTTACCCTAACTTGGTTATCTAGCCATTGATTACTTTTCCTGTGTTAAAAATATATTCTGTAGAGTATAGGGTGAAATAACTGTGGGTCTTTTGCTACTTCAATAAAGTATCAGAATTAGGGGTATGAGGGTGAGGTATAGAACTGGGGTACACTTCAAAGCAGCAATTCTCAAAGTGTGGTCTCTGGTACCTTTGGGGTCCATGGGGTCAAAACCTATTTTCATGACAATACTAAGACATTCTTTGCCTTTTACACTGTGTTGACATTTACATTGATGGTGCAAAAGCAGTAGTGAGTAAAACTTCCTGTACTGTAACACTAATGAAGGCATTGGCCATGGGGACATAGACTTTTTGTATATCTCTACTTTTGAGTTCACTTTTGAAGTATGTATATACCAAAGTGAGGAGGCACTTAGGAAGTATGAAGGATTGTCTTGCAGAAAACCTCTCACGTGATTGATCTAAACTACCCCTTTTTTATGGAATACCATTCTTATTTGAAAGAACAACTGTCCCACAAACTCTGGTTGTTTGGGTATTTGGCAGACATTTTCTCAAAAATGAATAAAGTGATTTAAGCTTTCCAGTGAAAATCATAATTTTAGAAAACTTATATCTACTTTCTTGAGTTTAGCAGTTTCCCAATACTTAGGCTTTTCTGATGATATCAGTGGTGATATTGATTAATGGGACTTATTTTTTTGTATAATGAAATGTGTAAACATACGGAATGTCTTCATAATTTAGTGAACCAATATTTTCCAAATAACACAGGGGAACAATTTTTAACATAATTCCTGTTGAGTTTGATTTTTCAGCTGTTTTAGACTTAAATAGACATGCTGATTTCAAAACTGCAGTTACTTTTCTTCTATCACGGCAAGTTTTTTCTGTACAGCTTATCTTAACGCGACCACTCTAGGTTGGATCGAGCCTGGATCGAGGGAAGCATTAGTGCTCTTCTATTGGCTGACAGCAAACCTCCCTCGAGTAGGGAGGGGTGGGGGATGACCTTGGATACCAGCAACAGGTTCATACTTGTCTAGGCTATTCAGTTACCCAGGAGACAGTGTGGTGAGAGGTTGTGTGCCGCTTTATATAGTGAATCGTATTCCGAAGTGTAGTCCGAGTTCTTGTCTATATACAAGGAGTTAGCACAATTTGTTTTTTTATTTACATACATACTTACTTCCTTTCCTTCGGATCATGTCTGCCTCTACTATTTCTTGTTGTAAGTGCCTAAACAACCCTGATTCCTTTTGTTCTATATATATGGCAGTTTCACCATTCCCAGTCAAAGGACAAACATCAGCGCATTTGTCAGGCAAGCCTATTTTGCATGTTTTAAAGTAAAACTTGGTGATCAAGATAAGTCTTGGGCCCCTCACAAGGAGTGCAAGCAGTGTGTCGAGAGTTTACAGGTGTGGACAAAGGGAATGTGATAAATTGCCATTTGGTATACCTATGGTTTGGCGAGAGTCCAGAGAGCATTCAGGTGACTGTTACTTTTGTAAATAGTGAAAACATCAGGATATAACAAGAAAAATAAATGTGAAGTAGAGGATCCTAATCTACCATCAGCTATATGCACAGTGCCTCATTCAGCTGAAATCCCAGTGCCAGTTTTCATTGAACTCTACCCTCTTTCAAAAAACAGGAGTATGGTGAAGAACTAAGTGACAGCAATGATGAAGATTTTGAAACTGAAGATGATTCAGTTCGTAAGGGATTTGATCAGCATGAGGTGAATGATTTGGCATGAGATTTGGGACTATCCAAAAAGGCTTCAGAACTCCTAGCATCAAGACTGCATGAGAAAATCTTGCTTGAAAAAGGAGCGAAGGTATCCTACTTTCAATCAAGAGAGAGTGCATTTCTGCAGGACTTTTGAAGTGACGGTGGCTTTGTGTATTGCCATAACATACATGGTTTAATGGAGGAATTGGGAATTCAATCTAGAATGCAACTGAATGGCGACTGTTCATAGATAGCTCAAAGCGGAGCTTGAAGTGTGTCCTCCTCTGCAATGGCAATTTATTTGGTGCAGTCCCAATTGGCCATTCAGTTTGTTTTCATGAAGAATATGAAGACATAAAGAGAGTCATCAATCTGTTGCAATATCACAAGCACAATTGAATCATCTGTGTTGACCTTCAAATGGTCTGCTTCCTTCTTGGTCAGCAACGCAGATGCACCAGGTATCCCTGTTTTCTGTGTATGTGGGACAGCAGAGCTCATGAGAAGCATTGGGTGGAGTCGAATTGGCCTCCAAGATCTGACCTCAAACCTGGTGATCCAAACATTCTACATGAGCCAATTGTTGACAGAAAGAATATTATATTCCCACCTCTGCATATAAATCTGGGTCTCATGAAGCAATTTGTGAAAACTTTGCCAACTGAAGGAGACTGTTTCAAGTATCTCATTTTGGCATTTCCTAGCCTGTCCTTTGAAAAGATGAAATACCTTAATATGTATGTTTGGTAGCAGAACTTTACTACTTGTACGCAATTTGACTTACAGTAATAATATATAGCCTTTATATGAATAAAATAACTCTAAATAAACAGTATATTCAGGTAATTTTTTCCTTTATTTTCCTTTGTATGTATATTTTGTATGATTTTTGGGACAAAGGGAGGGTATCCTGTACTTAAAAAGTTGACGTGATAAGGAAATAACTGAGGTCATTTTTGGATTCAGATGCCAAAAGTTAGTCAAAAACAAGTGTCAGATCTAACTCAACGAAAATTGTGTTCCCCAGTGTAATCAATTTCTCACATTGTAAAATTAATGCCTGGATAAAAGATTCATTCAATCTGCAAGCAAAGTCAATGAGTTTAATATAACTAATTTACAAAATTTTTTATTACTGTGGTTTTAGATTCCACAATTAACTTTTAGGAAGGTTGAGTTCGGGGTAATATCAAAGGCAAATATTTACCATATTCTGAAAGCTATTATAATACTTTCTTTTTTCTTAGCTACATATCTACATAGACTAGATTTTCTTCATACACTTCAACCAAAACGTAACACAATAAATTGAAGGCAGAAGCAGGTGATGAGAATCCAATTGTCTTCTAAGCCAGACATTTAAAAGATTTGCAGAAATTAAAACTATTCCACTCTTCTCAAATTTATTTCATTTTAATTAGTTTTCATAAAAATGTCATTTATATTTCCATGTAATAGGTCTATTTTTTAATGAAATAAATATTTAACTTGTTTTAACTTCACATAAACAAAAGTTATTTGGAATTCTCTAATATTTTTAAGCACTCCAAAGGGGTCTTGAGGCGAAAATGTTTTGAGACGTGCTACTTTGAAGAAACAAAGTGTCTTTTAAAATACATGTGTTGAGATAACTAGGTCCTCTTTTATGTTCTCCAACTTCTAGCATAGGATCTTACAAATAATAATCATGATAGTAGAAGCAGTAACATTTAATTTTTATTAACTCATTTGACCTTATTTTATGCAGTAAATATTCCTTTTAAAATTGGGATATAATTTACATAGCTGAAATTTACCATTTTAAAGTATACAATTCAGTGAATGATTTTAATTCATATACAAGGTTGTGCAACCATTACCAATGTCTTAATTCCAGAACATTTTCCTTCCCTCAAAAGAAGCTCCACACCCATTAGAAGTCACTTCCCATTCCCCTCTCACCCTAGCAACTGCCATTCTACTTTCTCTCTCTGTAGATTTATCTGTTCCGGATATTTCATATAAATGGAATCATATAATCTGTGGTCGTTTTTTGTGTCTGGTTTTTCACTTGTTTTCAAGATTCGTCATGTTGTAGCATATATCATCACTTCACTCCTTTTTATGGCCAAATAGTATTCCACATAATGGAATCTCTGTTTACCGATTGATGGATATTAGGTGGTTTCCATCTTTTGGCTGTTAGGAGTAATGCTACTATGAACATTTGTGAACAAGGGTAGGTTTTATTTTTATTTTATTTTTGATTGATTTTTTAGAGAGAAGGAGGGAGAGAGAAACAACATTGATTTATTCTTTTTTAGGCATTCATTGATTGATTCTTGTATGTGCCATAACCAGGGATCGAACCCACAACCTTGGTGTATCGGGAAGATGCCAGGGTTGTATATGAATTTTTGTGTGAACATATGTTTTTAGTTCTCCTTAGGTGTGTACTGTGAGTGGAATTGCTAGGTCTTATGGTAGGTTATATATTTAACTTTTTGAGGAACTTAGTAATTTCTTTTTTAACAGGCTTTTTATTTGCGAATAATTTTAGATTTACAGGAAAGTTGCAGAGTTAGTAGATATCCTGTATAGCTATCACCCATCTTCCTCTAATGTTAACATTACGTAAAGCATAAAATGTACGTCAAAGCAAAGAAGCCAGCATTGGTACATTACTACTAACTAAATTCTAGATTTTATTTGGATTTCCCCAATGTTTTCACAAATGTCTTTTTTTCTGTTCCAGGATACAACATTGTTATTGTCTCCTTAGACTCTTCTGCTCTGTGACAGTTTCTCAGTCTTTATTTGTTTTTCATGTCCTTAACATTTTTGAGGAAACTGGTCAGGAACTTTGTAGAACGTCCATCAGTTTGGGTTTGCTGATGTTTGCCCCATGATTAGACTGGGTTATGGATTTGGGGGAAGAATACCTCAGAGGTGAAGGGTGCTTTTTTCTCATTAGATCGGGGGTGAGTGATATCAATATGATTTACGTTAACCATATCACTTGGTTAATACAGTTGTGACCAAAACAGTTCTGTGGAAAACCTCACAGGATGATTTGATCATAAATTCCTAACTGGGCAGGTCACGGTGTGTAGTCACGCCGTAGGCATATAACTTTTTAGTAAAAGACTTATCTTTGCCTTAAGCAAGCCCTGGTTTTTTCTGTGCATTTACGTTAACACACCTTTGAAATAAATAGTAACTACCCCCGAGAGAGCACATATTTTAACCTTCCTGTAATCCCACCCCCAAATTGCTTTCTCCCGCAGGTATGTAATCTTTGTTTCCTCATTAATCTCAAATGCATACAAGAAACTGCAGATTGTTGTTGCCTGCAGCATTTTCCCAGTCTGTTGAGAACTTGCTTCCAGGTCTGTCCTCTCTTAGGCTTAAGTAAATTTTTATAAATGTTTCTTAGATTGATACAGTGTTTGTCAGATTTTTCCAATGCAAAGTTATTTTTCCCTTTCCATATTCTTTGGAAATGAGTCACCAAGTCCAGCCTACACTTAAGTATGGAGGAAAGTTAAGCTTTAACTCCTAGAGGGGAATTATCTACATACACTATTCGTAATTCTTTTGTGAGGAAGATTTGTTCCCCATCCCAGTTTACTTTTTCATCTATTTGTATTAATATAACTTATACATATTTATACTTTGGGTTATAATCTAATGGTGCTTTATTAATTTTGTTGCTCATATCATTCCAGTGTTGGCTTTTTGGAATTCTTTTCTGTGTACTTTCACATGCCCTTATCCTTTTTAACTACTTCCTTACCTTCTCTCACTATAAGATTGCTCTAGACCAGCGATTTTCAATTGGTTTGTTGCAAGAATTTTTAAAACATGTAAAACATGTAGTACCTGACTGTTTAGTCAGGTTCACTGACCTCTTTCTTAGATTGTCCAATAAAAACATGACAACAGCTAACACAGTAATAGCCATCCAGTGTGAATGAATCAAAATTAAACCTTTTTTTGGACAGATCAGAAAAAAATATAGTTTTTGGTGTGCTGCAGAATTTTAGTAATTATGGTGCCATGAGATGAAAAAGGTTGAAAATTGCTGCTCTGGGCTCATCTTTTATTTTTCCTATCCTAAGCCCAGAACCATCTATTTCTCCAAGAAGCCCTGAGCCACTCTTAAGTAAATTGCCCAAGGTTACACACTTAAGTTAATGGTAGAACCAGGATTCCAAACAAAACAATCTGATTTCACAACTCATGCTCCTAATTTACAGTACTAAACAATGTACAGCTGAAGGCACATTGGCAGTTTCTAGTCATGTTCCAGCTATGAGCCAGCCTTAAGAATAGAATATGTAGTTACTTTACACCAAATAATTACTGTATCCTGACAATTTTATATTGATTTTTTTTTTTTTAACCATAATTGTAAAAATTAGTTTCCAGCCACTGATAACGACTGTTAGTATTTTGGTTCATTTTCTTCTGTATATACATGAAAATGTATTTTGAAATTTTATTATATTCTGATTTTTAAATTTAATATGCATTAATATAGATGATATTTGGTCACAGTGTAACCAAAATGAATTTGGTCACAGTGTAACCAAAATCTGATCCTGTTGTTTCTGTTGTTACTGGTGATTAAGATGAAAGTGAGCTGCTCTAGGGTTAATCTATTTTGTCTTAGTGTTATGGTCACATAAGAGATAAAAACATCTGACTTAATCTTTCAGTTCATCAGATAACCGTCAAAATATTGTTAATAAGCCTTATATTTCTTCCATTGGTAGCAATAGATAAGTCCCCTCTGGTAATACACATCTGACAGCCCACACTTAAGAACAGCCAGTCACATACATCCTGCTCTCATCCCACCCAAAAACAAAACAAACCTCACATGATGTGACCAGCTGGTTTGGAAGAATCATTTGACTAGATGTCACCTGCACTGCCTTCTTAGATCTCACCCCCATTTCTTCTTTTGACCACCAGTAGTTTTATTTCACTTCAGGCAGCCTTTCTCACACACAAATATAAATCTTTTTTTTTTTTCTTTTTTCCCAGCCTTTATGTAGTAGTTATTCCCAGAAATGTTTATTTCCCCCCCTTTACCTTCTCATTCTCCTTCTTTTATAGGCTGAAAAATAACTTTCAATATGGCAGATAAAATTCATGGTAGTTCTAGTGACATACCCATATCAAAGAAACAAAAGCTATAAGATTCAGAGTAAAAGTAGGTATAATAATATCTTCATTCCTCAATTCTTTCCAAATTATACCTACTTTCTTTTTCAGGAACTACCATTCAAACTAAATTTTTTAAAATTCTATTTTTTACATTACATAAATACAGTTGGCATTCTTTTTCATTGTCCATATACAAAGTTTTGTTCACTTACATGCATTAGATAACTTTATAATCAGGATCTAATTACCAGTCAAAACCTTGTTTAGTGGAGAAGCTTGTTGTTTCCTAAAATATGTAGTTTTGTATCAGAGTTCATCTGTAAATAAGGCATCCCTTCAACTGCTGATTTTAAATATGTGTAATCCACATTTTTAAAGACATAAAATGAGGCTGAGCTGCCTCCAACACCCCGGCTCGGTTGGAAACTACTCTGTCCAGCAGAGGTTTCACGACCATGGCAGAACAAACTTATCCGGCACACTGTATTTTGTCTGGGGGGTAGGGAGGCCGCTGTTACCTCCAGTGGAGAAAGTGCAAGGCCTCTGTCCCTCATGCTTTTTATTGAGAAGGGTACACATGGGAGATACAAGGTCAAAATTCATAAATCATCAATAGCTTTTAGGCGCCTGGATTACAGTTGACAGTTACAGATTACAAGTACCAATATAGAAGGCACAGTGACCAGTCTGTGTCAGGGTCTGTTAAACATCTTGACGCCACACTGGCATTAGATGCAAGGTTTCATACATTCCTTGCTAGAGATTGTTTATAGTTAACTAAGAGGTAAGAAAAGCAGAGCAAGCACCAAAGCATAATAAACATTCTTTAAATCCAATTCCAATGGAAACTCTGAATGGCCTTCGGTCCTGTCTCCCTCACAGCCTTCCAGTATTCTGTTTAGACTTAAAGACTTCCCAGGGGGGTTGGAGAGAGCCTGGCTCATAGCCGAGGCTACAAGTCCCAAAACCACAAGGAGTGGTTCCCCACAATTAAAAAGGAAAAAAAAAGAAGAAAATATATATACACACACACACATACATATATGTAACAAGGTTAGTTTCCCCTGAATTAGCTATGTGGATAAGGGGTTACTTGACTGCCTGGAACGGGTGATAGAACCTTGGGATGTGGCCATACTCTGGTTTTTAGCCAAGTTCTGGATTTCCTTTTGTCAGTGTTCCAAGTGGATCGAGTTCTATGGTCCTGTCTGCAAAATTTGCAAGGGAATAACTAAGGTGTGTAGTTAAATGTCACATTTTCTGAGAGACCAAATACTGCATCAGTGGCACAATTGCATTATATAGGAAAGTTTATATGAATGATAAGTTGTAATCACAAGGCGAGTGGTCATGGAATCATTCCTGAGTTGGGGATTGGTTGATATATTTAATAGCAAGTGTCCTCTTTGTCTGCTGTAGAAACGGAGACATAGAAGAGATGTGTCCTTTGATTGGCTGGTTAGGACATAGCCTTCCTCTTTGGAATTCTCTCTCTTTTTTTAAGACTTCATGTTGTCTGTCTTTCATAAGAACATTTACCCTTAGAATCAATTGATGAGGTGAATCTTTTGATATATTAGTGTCATCATGTCCTCTAAACTGGACATGGCTTTTCAGACATTCCCTCAGCTAACCATTTACTAACTTTATTAGGGAAAATTGCCTATACTTACAAATGACCAGTTTCATCTCGTACTCTGTGATTTTACAGATCTTGACATTTCACTTTAAATGGATAACATTTTCTAATTTGAAGTTGGGGACGGGATTATTACTGTTTTGTGCTTTTCCCTGCTATTTTAACCTTATTATTAACTGTAAGTTTTTGCTATATGTTTCAGGCCATATTGTAATTCTGAATCATGTCTGATAACGGAGAACTGGAAGACAAGCCTCCGGCACCTCCTGTGAGAATGAGCAGTACCATTTTTAGCACTGGAAGCAAAGACCCTTTGTCAGCTAATCACAGTTTGAAACCTTTGCCCTCTGTTCCAGAGGAAAAAAAGCCCAGGAATAAAATCATCTCTATATTCTCAAGCACAGAGAAAGGTAAATAGCTAAAGTTGTTCCTCAACTGGTTTGTTATATCCAGTGAATTTCTTTATTCCTTTCCTTGATTTTCAGAGACTTGGACTGTAGCCAACATTAATGAAATTTGTGATATTTCAGGAAGACCTGCTATTATAAGAATGTCTAAAATTCCTGGAGCCAACTGTGTTTTGGAATTAAGAGGTTTTTTGAGTTTTGAAAGTAGTACTGTCTTTTTATCATGTGTTCTGTAATGCCCGCAGAAGCATTTGAGGCATCACTCAGCAGTCAAGATGTTAACATATAGTCAGCAAATTAGTCTAGTCCAGGCTTTCTCAACCTCAGTATGATTGCACACAGTATGAGTTGTTTCGTGTAACTTTTGTTTCAGTTATGTGTATATAGGCATGCCTCTTCTTTTTTTTTAATCCTCACCCGAGGATATGTTCATTGATTTCAGAGAGAGAACAATCGAACTCGCAACCTTTTCGTGCACGGATGACGCTCCAACCAACTGAGCCACCCAGCCAGGGCCAGGCATACCACTTTTTATTTTGCTTCCCAGATACTGCGTTTTTTAGAAATTAAAGGTTTGTGGCAACCCTGCATTGAGCAATTCTGTCAGCATTTTCCAACAGCATTTGCTCATTTCATCTGTATATGTCACATTGTAGTAATTCTCGCAATATTTCAAACTTTTTCATTATTTTTGTTACGATGATCTGTTATCAGTGATCTTTGCTGTTACTAACCTAATTGCTTTGGAGTGCCTCAAACCACACCTAAGATGGCAAATTTAAGATAAATGTTGTATGTATTCTGATTGGTCATTCACCCATCTCTGTCCCTCTCCTTGAGCCTCCCTGTTTCCTGAGACACAACATTATTGAAATCAGGACAATTAATAACTTCACAGTGGCCTCTTCTTTTTTTTTTTTTAAATTGTAAACATAAAAATTTTTAATTTTATGGTGTTATGTTTTTTTTTTAATATGTTTTATTGATTATGCTCTTACAGTTGTCCCAATTTCCCTTCCCTCCGCTCCCCTCCACCCGGTGGCCCCCCTCTCTCCAGTTGTCCCCCCCTTTTAGTCCATGTCCATTGGTTGTGCATATAGTTCTTCTCAACCTCTTCCTGTCTATTCCATTACCTCCTACTATGCTTCTTATTTCCTATACCATCTCCCTCCCTCTCCTTCGCCCCCCTTCCTGCTGACCTCTCTCCAGTTTGTTCCCCATACCTATAATTCTTTTTCCACTCTTGTTGCCTATTTAGTTTGCCTTTGTTTTGGTTCCCTAGCTTCTGTTGTTGGTTCTTGTGATGCAGTTTTCACTTTAATGTTCATGGTTTTGATCCTCCTTCTTCTAAACCAGTCCCTTTGACATCTCATATAATAGTGGTTTGGATCTAATGAACTCCTTCAGTTTTATTTTGTCCTGGAAGCACTTTCTCTGCCCTTCTATTCTGAATGACAGTTTCGCTGGATAGAGTATTTGTGGCTGTAGGTTTTTGATTTTTATTACTTTGAATATTTCTTTCCAGTCCCTTCTTGCCTGCAGGGTCTCCCTTGAGAAGTCAGCTAATAGTCTAATTGGGATCCCTTTGTACATGATTCTTTTCTTCTCTCTTGCTGCTTTTAAGATTCTCTCTTTATCTTTAATTTTTGACAATTTAATTATAATGTGTCTTGGAGTGGTTCTCCCTGGGTCCAGTTTTTCTGGAACTCTCTGTGCTTCCTGGACCTGTAAGTCTATATCCTTCTCTAAGTTCGGGAAGTTCTGCTTCATTATTTTTTCACAGAATTTTTCAATTTCTAGTTCTTCACCCTCTGGCAATCCTATAATCTGAATGTTCGATCTCTTATAGCTGTCCCAGAGGTTTTTGTTCTTTACAGTATGAGTAGTTTTCTTTCCTTCCCTGTCCTGTTCCAAATCTTTTGTTAATTCTGTAAGCCACCTTATAACAATAGCTCTGAACTGAGCCTCTGAAAGGTTTCTTATTTGTTCATCTCTCAGGTTCTTCATCTGCTGCCTGGTGAGCTGTGTCACTGGGATTTCAATCATTGTCTCTTTCATTTTGACAGATTTGTGTTTTGCTTTGCTTCCTGGGAAGGCTGTGGGGTGTGGAGCCCCACGTACTCGTCACTACCTGGCGACCAGCGGCAATCCGCAACGTTTTTCGCCGCACTGCGGCCCTTCATGTGGGGGCGAGGGTCCAAGATGGATTCCTGCCGTTATTCTTCGCTGGGAGACCGGGATCCATCCTCCCGCCCTCTGGGCCTAACTGTCTGATGCAATGGGGGGGCTGCCTTTCCCCGCGTTGGGATCGTGAGCTGCCGGGGCTCGACTGTAGCCTGGATTGCTCCCCCTGCCACTCTCCTCGCTGTTACTGCAAACAGCACCGCCTGACCTTTTTGTTCCGGTTCCGATTTCACCCCTCCTACTCGTCAAGGCGAGCACCACTGGTTTATAACTTCATACGTTGGGCTTCCGTGTAGTTTTATTTTCTGGAATTTCTGGTTATCTTTTGTTTTGAAGTAGTTGTATTCCTCTCTAGTTGTATAGAGAGACCGAGCGTGTCTGTCTAAGCCTCCATTTTGGCCAGAAGTCCTTCATAGTGGCCTCTTAAGTGTTCAAATAAAAGGGAGAGTTGGCATGTCTGTCACTTTCAGTCAAAGCTAAAAATGATTAAGCTTAGTAATGAAGGCATATCAAAACCTGAGACAGGCCAAAAGCTAGTCCTCTTGTGCCCAACAGTTAGCCAAGTGGTAAATGCAAAGAAAAGTTCATGAAGGAAATTTAAAGTGTTACTCCAGTGAACATAATGAATGATAAGAAAGCAAAACAGCCTCATTGCTGGTATGGAGAAAGATTTAGTAGTCTGGATAGAAGAACAGACTAGCCATAGCATTCCCTTAAGCTAAAGCCTAATCTAGAGCAAGTTCCTAACTCTCTTTACTTCCATGAAAGCTGAGACAGGTGAGGAAGCTGCAGAAGAAAAGTTTAAAGCTAGCAGAGGTTGGTTCATGAGGTTTAAGAAAGAAAGTGTCTTCATTCTCAGGAGAATCTGTTTCTTTTGAGGGCCCCCATAGTCCTACAACATCCACAGACCCACCCACTCTGAGAACCATGGCCAGGGCAACAGCTATAGAGGCACCAGTTCCATACGGAAGTGGGAGACATGCCTGGAAAAGGAGCAAGTGCTGAGCAAGCGGCATTGTTCCCTCTCAGACCCCTCCCCCACATTCAGTACCATAATGTGGTGAAATGGGTCTCCCTGTACTGACAAATACCTAAGGCTCTGCCCCTTACAGCATAACAGTTGTGACAGCTCTACATAAGACACAGAGACAAACATAGGAACCTGTCAAGTTGAGGAGACAGAGAAGTATGGCCCCAAAGAGGGAGCAGATCAAGGTACCAGTGGGAGAACTAAGCAATGAGGAGACAGCCAACCTAAGAGGTGAGGAAATAGCCAACCTAACAGATGCAGAGTTCAAAATGTGATAATGATGCTCACAGACTTGACAGATATGCTGGAGTATGTCAGATGCCAGAATGGAAGAAGTAAAGGCTATGCTCAGTGAAATGAAGGAAAATCCACACAAAACCAATAGTGAAGGGAAGGAAACCAGGGTTCAAATCAATGATTTGGAACATAAGGAAGAAATAAACAGTCAACCAGTACAGAAAGAGGAAACAAGCATTGAAAAAAAATGAGGAGAGGCTTAGGAACATATGGGACAACTTTAAACTTGCCAACATCCAAGTAATAGGGGTGCCAGAAGAAGAGGAAGAATAAGAAATTGAAAACTTACAGGAACAAATAATGAAGGGAAACTTCCCAAATTTGGCAAAGGAAAAAAACATACAAGTCCAGGAAGCACACAGAGTCCCAAGCAAGCTATACCCAAAGAGTACCACACCAAGACACATAATAATTAAAATGCCAAAGGTTAAAGATAAAGAGAGAATCTTAAAAGCAGCAGGAGAAAAGCAGGGAGTTACTTACAAAGGAGTTCCCATAAGACTATCAGCTGATTTCTCAAAAGAAACTTTGCAGGCAAGAAGTGCCTGGCAAGAAGTATTCAAAGTGATGAAAAGCAAGAACCTACAACCAAGATTACCCTGTCCAGCAGAGCTATCATTTAGAATGTAAGGACAGATAAAGTGCTTCCCAGACAAGGTAAAGCTAAAGGAGTTCATCATCCCCAAGCCATTGTTATATGAAATGTTAAAGGGACTTATTTAAGAAAAAGAAGATCAAAACTATGAATATTACAATGACAACAAACTCACAACTATCAACAACTGAAATTTAAAAAGTAAAAATCCAGCTAAGCAAAGAACAAGAATAGGAACAGAATCATAGGTATGGGGATCATATGAAAATTTATCAGCTGTGAGGGGGAAAGAGGAGAAAGTAGGAAACGGTGCAGGGATTAAGAAACATAATTGGTAGGTCCAAAATAGACAGGGGGGATGTTAGGAATAGGACAAGAAAGGGTGAAACCAAAGAAATTATATGCACAACCCATGGACATAAACTAAGGGGGGGTTGGACTGCTGGGGGCGTTGCTGGGTGGAGGAGAGCAAAGGGAAAAGGAATTGGGACAACTGTAAACATAATCAATAAAATATACTTTTTTAAAAAAAGGTGTCTTCATAATATTAAAGTGCAAGGTAAAGCAGGAAGTACTGATATAAAAACTGAAACAAGTCTTCTAAAGATTTAGCTAAGATAATTAATAAAGGTTGCTTCACTAAACAACAGATCTTTAATGTAAACAAAACAGCCTTATTTTGGAAGAAGGTGCCATATAGGACTTTCATAGTTAGAAGTCAGTGCCTTGCTTCAAGGAACAGGCTGAATCGCTTGTTAAAGGCTAACGCTGAGCTGGTAATTTTGTTGAAGCCAGTGCTCATTTAACCATTCTGCAGATGTAGGGCCCTTAAGGTTTATGCTAAATCCACTCTGCCTGTGCTCTATATAAATGGAACAACAAAGCCTAGACGATAGCACATCTGTTTACAACATGATTTACTGAATATTTTAAGCCCACTGTTGATACCTTCTGCTAAGGAAGAATGATTCCTTTTAAAATACCACTGCTCATTGACAGTGCATCTGGTCATCCCAGAGCTCTGGTGGAGATATACAGTGAGATTAATGTTGTTTTCAAACCTGTTAACACAACATTCATTCTGCAGCCCATGGATCAAGGAGTAATTTTGATTTTTAAGGCTTATGACTTAAGAAATGCGTTTGTAAGTCTATCTGCCATCGATAGTGAGTACTCTGATGGATCTGGGCAAAGTAAATTGAAAACCTCCATTCCAGATGCCATTAAGAACATGTGTGATATCTGGCAGAGTAGCACAGCTGGTTGGAGCATCATCCCCATACACCAAGATTGCAGTCTCAATTCCTCAATCAGGGAATATATAAGAATCAACCAATAAATGTATAAATTAAGTGCAACAACAAATTGATGTTGTGTGCTCACTTGCGCACTCTCTCTCTCTCCCCTTTTCCAAACTCCCCTAAAATCAATTTTTTTAAAAGCGTGTGACTTATGAGAAGAGGTTAAAACAGCAACTTGGAAGAAATTGATTCCAACCCTCATTGATGACTTTGAGAGGTTGAAGATGAGGAAGTAACTGCATCTATGGTAGAAATAACAAGAGAACTGGAATTAGAAGTGTAGCCTGAAGATGGGACTGAATTGCTGTGATCTCATTATAAAGAACAGATGAGTTGTTGCTTATTGATGAACAACTGAGGTGGTTTCTTGAAATGAAATCTACCCCTGGTGAAGATGCAGTGAAAATGTTGAAATGACAACAGAGGATTTAGAATATACATAAACTTAGTTGGTGAAGCAGCAGCAAGCTTTGAGAGGATTGACTCCAATTTTGGAAGAAGTCCTGTGGGTAACCATGCTACCAAACAGCAACACTTGCTACAGAGAAGTCATTGGTGAAAGAAGAGCAGTGGATGCAGTAGGCTTCATTGTCTTACTCTAATAAGTTGCCACAGCCACCCCAACACTCTAGGAACCCCGCCCCCCCCATCAGACAGCAACCATCAGCATCAAGGCAAGACCCTCCACAGCAAAACTATAACAACTCGATGAAGGGTCAGATGATGGTTAGCATTTTTTAGCAATAAAGTTTTTTAAAATTTAGTATGTACATTATGTTTTTTGGACATAATGCTATTGGACACTTACTGGACTATAATATAATATAAACATAACTTATATGTAACTGGAAAACCAAAAAATATCTGTGACTTTATTGTGGAGGTCTGGAACCAAACCTGCAATATTTCCATGGTATGCCTTGGGTCAGGTTGCAGATTCTGTCAGTGTGGGTTCTGGAGAAAATTTTCAGGTTTGCTCGAAGGTATATATTTAGGGGTGAAATGGCTGCAATACAGGATATTCCCACGTTTGAGTTTACTAGGTTTATCAGGTTGCTTTCTAAAGTTTTTGATGTTCATTTATACTCAGAGACATAAATATTCCCATTGCTGAGTATCCTTTCTAATCCCTGTGTTACAGGACTTGAATTTTTGCCAAGTTGAGAGGTGTAAAATTATACCATTGTACTTTTAATTTTCATTTTCCTGATAACTCAGGAAATTGTCTTTTCATTTGTTAATTTACCATTTATTTTTGTTTTCTGGGACATTCTTTAATCCATTTTTCTATCTGTATATTAATCCTTTTTCAGTTATATATTACAGTTTTCCAGGTTATGATTTGTTTTTTCACTTTTTCAGTGGTATCTTTTGATGAATAGAAGTTAATTTCTTTCCTTTATGTGTTTTAAGTAATTGTTGCCAAATTAGGAGTCAGATATTTTCTTTGGCTTTTCTAAAAGTTTTACAGTTTGCCTTTTACAGTGTGAACTTTTGAACTATCTGGATTTGTTTTTTGTGGATCTGTACAGAGATCCATTTTCACTTTTTAAACCAATGATCTAGACCATTTATTAAAACTTCTATCATTTCCCCACTGACCTGTAACACTTAGCCATTATCTGTCAGGTTTCTGTGTATACCAGCGTCTGTTTCTCTGTTCTCCATCTTATTGCATTGGCTTATTTGTTTGTACCTTAGCTAATACTGTACTGCCTTAATTACTATAGTTCATAATTCTTAATACCTAGTAGAGCAAATCTGCTACCATGTTCTTCAGGATCTTTTGGCCCTTTGTTTTTTATACACTTTAGAATTTGCTTATCGTGTAGTTTTTTGTTGTTTATTTTTTAAGACTGTTGATGACTTGATTAGAATCGCATTGAATTTGACGGGCAAATTGGGAATAATTGCATTCAGCTTTGTAGTTGAAAACAGAGCAGAGTCCTTGAGTGACCTATCTGGAGGGAGATTTAGAAGCACAGTAGTTCTTGGTTAGTGATGGAATGTTTGAAAGGCAGTGTACTCCTGCATTCCTCCTGTTCCCTGAGGCTCCGTTTCCAGCGCAGTCTTTCAGATATCCTGCTCCTCCCTGGGAGCCACTACCTCTGCCACAGCTGCGGTCTGAAGCTTTGAAGGTTGAGTGAGGGGGAACCCTGTGCGTGTGCGGGTTCATTCTTATAAGAGCACAGAGATCGTCCTGCCTGGCCGCTCCAACGTTTGTGCAGCGGCACTCCCCTGCCTACGTCCTGGGCTGCTGTTTCTTCTTTTCTACAGTTTTTATTTATTTATTTTTAGAGGGAAGGGAAGGAAGGAAGAAGGAAGGAAGAGAGGGAAAGAAACATCGATCTGCAGCCTCTTGCACACTCCCAACCAGGGACATGGCCCGCAACCCAGGCACGTGTCCTGACAGGGATTTGAACCAGTGACCTTTCTGTTTGCACCACAGTGTCCAGCCCACTGAGCCACACCAGCAAGGGCTGTTTTTCTCTTTAGTTTTGTCCTAATTTCTTTTCATTTCCGGGGCACTCCTCATAGTTTTTATGATAAATAAAGAGATTTGGTGTAGAATGGGAGGACTACAATATGTGCTTAGTCATCTCGAAACAGAAGTCTGGAAGGGAAAACATATCATTATTTTTAAAAATCGTCCTGGCCGAGTGGGTCAGTTGGTTGGAGCATCTTCCCATACATCAAAAAGTTGTGGGTTCGATCCCCAGTTGGGATGTATATGGGAGGCAGCTGATTAATGTTTCTCTCTCTCTCTCATCAATAAATGTATCCTCAGGTGAGGATTAAAAAATAAAAATGACTGTAAGATTTTTGCCATCTCTAATATAAAACCTGATCTAGATATATTTGTTCTACCCCAATTCACATCCCTTTATGCTGTCTTTGCTAACAAACAGCTATTATTTTCATTTAAAATAAAAAGAATGACTTTGGAGTATCTTCAGTTATTCATTATTAGTTTTAATTAGTGTCACTGGATATATTAAGAAAACTAGAAATCAATGCCTTTTATGGCAACTTAATTGAACAAATCTTTTTCACATCCCTGCTAATATGTACCTGTGTACCGTGTGACTCATCAGAGGTACAGTGTTAAGCAAAAGAGATGGTGTCCCTTCCCTCCTGGTACTAACCTAAAAACTACAGCACATAATTACAAATTGAATGGTAATAACAGTGTAAGATGTCTGTCCTAAAGTAGTGATATTTAAGTTGAAGATTAAAGGATGATTAAGTGAAAATAGGACTATTTTGATGATTAAAAAGTGTGTTCCATGCCTAGAAAAGAATTTCAGTGGCCCAGACACGAGAGAGATCATAGAATATTCATGGAGCTGTGTACAGTTTAGTGAGATTTGAAAGCATGGAGAGAGAGAGAATTATATAGCATGAATGTAGGGAACTACAGATAGCAAAAAGAGGTTGTAGAAGTGAGATAGGCAGGATGCAGGTCATAAAGGGCCTTGTATTCCATGCTACAGAGCTCAGATTTTATTGTTTCCTGGGGAACCATTACAGAATATATAATGAGGAAGACCTGGTCACATTTCTGTCTTAAATAGAGACTGGTAGCTGTATAGAAAATAGGTTTTGTTGGTGAAAATGACAATGATATATTATCTTGTCTTATTTTTAAAAGCTCTATATAGGTAGTTAGTGTTGAGTGGTATGGTATTTATTAACTAAAGCAATTTTCACATTTAATTATTCTGCCTATAAGTAAGCACCTTCACTTCTGGTTGGTTTTTAAGATGACAAACTCAAAACTTTAAATATCTCTTTTGTTCTAAAAATCTTATTCTAAGATTAGTAATAGCCCATACTCCTCTGCCTGTGTCCTAGAGAATAGCCTTCTGTGTGATGGAGCAAGTTCAGTTTCGCCAGTTTGAATCTATTTGGGGTCAAAGAACAAAGTGTTAGTCACTGGTGGTTTTAAATTCAAGACAGAAGAGTCTTTTTTTAAAGAGGTGGGTGTTTTGTTTGTTTTTTTTTTACCGTTAGACTCTAGCTCAAATGTAGCCTAAAAGGTGGTGTTCTTAAATGATGTGGCAGTAGCATACTTATGATTCTTTCAAGTACTTTTTGTGCAATACATGGTTTAGAGGTGTCCCCCCCACCCCCCCACCTTTGCTGCCTGCCTCCTTGTTTTGTCATCTCATGAAGCTGGAAAATGATTCTAAGAATCTGTTTTCCTCCAAGTACACTAGCAAGTTGTGCATTTTATTAAAAGAAGTTTCTTTCCTTGGTCCATTCCTTCCCACTAAGAGATCCAGTTGCCTGATGGACATTCTATGGATAAAATGGTTGTGGATTTTTGTTGTTGGCAGTCATTGGTACTTCTTGGCTTCTAGAGTTATAAAGCAGTGATTCCATTTATATAGCAGTATCCTTCCAGCACTTTGATTTGAGTCATGCTTCAGTGTGTTTTTATTTTAGGTACTTTAAAAAATTTTCACCTCCTACTAGGACTACTAAAATATGGGGATATATATATGTGTGTTACATAAAAAGAAATGGAATTAAGTAGATTTTTAGGATATTGTATTCTTTTAAGTGGACTAATATATGTAAATATTTTTCAGGTTCTGCTTAATTATTTTCTACTTCTTTAACTTTCTATGTTGTACTCCTAACATATATGAAACTTCCTTTAATCTATCTCTCTAAACTTAACATTCCTACATTGAAAAATATGGCTGGACCTTAGACAAAGCAGAACCATAATTGTCTTGCTATATGTGTCTTCTTTCCCCTTTCTGTGTACCTGATCTTATTTATATATTATTTCAGACTGGTTTTTCTCTATATGTTAGAAAATAAAAGCCTACAACAGTTTACTGCACTTTATTTCTTATAACTATATTTACCTGTGAGAGACTGATACTAGCTTAGTTTAGGTATTCACCCCTGAACCAATCTAACTGGCTGGGAGTGTGAGGAACTAGCTAACCTGGCTTGAATTATATGGTTACTTTGGACCAATCATCTGTAATCAGGAAATAGCTTCTTTCCCAACCATATGCATATCAGAAATAGGATGCTGAGTAGATCTTTTTTAAACAAACAAACAAAAAGCAATCACTATTATAGTACATGAAATAGTATAGTTTTTTTGCAAGCAGTTTGGAACAGCCTATAAAGTAAACCAGTAGCTTCTGGTTGGTTAGTAAATATTTTCTCTTCTGCAGGATACTGAGAAGTCAAGTGTCATAAAGAGAGGTAGAAGGCATCCTCAGATTACTCAGATTCCAGTGGGAAATGAGGTTGTTTATAATAGGTATAATGGTGCATTTCAGTAAAAATAGCAGAATTTATACTAGGCTTAACAGTTGCATTTATGTAGCGAACCTGTAGGGGAGAGGCCTCTAATACAAGCAAGGTCATTAACTACAGCCATGGTCTGATTTAAACGTTGTACATTTTCATTACCTTCACTTCTTGATCTATATATATGTATGTATGTAATGTATGTATGTATATATACACACACACATATATATATATAAAATCTCCCACCCCAATCATGGCCTGAAATGGTCACCCATACACAATTTCATAGGGATTCAATTGAGTCCCACTTCAAGGAGCCACCTTTTTCCTGAGCAGGGCAACAGGTAAAGCTTGATCCCAATGGAGATGAGTTTCTTGACACAGCTTGGCTGTATTTTTCCAAGGTGTGATTCATCTTTTCTACCTTCTCAGAAGCCTGATGTCTCAATGCCCTGTGGAGTCTCCATTTGATTCCTAAAAATTTACTAACTTTCCATGTAATTTCTGAAACAAAACCAGGTCCATTATTGCTCTGTATGCTACCAGGGAGGCCAAAGTGAGGGATTATTTCCTTCAGTAAGGTTTTCAGTACCTCTGAGGATTTCTCAGTTCTAGTAGGATAGCCCTCTACCCATCTTGAAAAGGTCTCGACAAAGACTAGCAAATATTTCCATCCTCCGACCCTTGGCATCCGGGTAGAGTCTATTTGCCAGTCTGCAAGTGGCTACCACCCTTGATATTGGTCCCCTTCTTTGTTTTGATGAGGATCTGTCTTGGAGTTGTTCTTCTGGCACACAACACATCTGGCAGTTATTTTTCATATGGCTTTAGGAATTCTGGGAATTGTGAGCCACAGTTAAATATACGTGGTTAATGATTCCCTTACATAGTGAGTGACCTCATAAAAATGCTTCATGACTGGCTCTAATAAGTGTTCAGGAAGCAGTATAACTCCTTTCTTATTCCTTCTTCATCCTCTATCAGCTCCGTCTTCACCAAAACCCCAGCTCTCAGCTTCCTCTAAGTCTGCATTCAAATACTCAAGGTCAAATTGTGACAAGTCTAGAACAGGTACCAAAGGCATTATAAATGTTCCTTTAGCAGCCTCTTTTTCTCCTCAGTCAGCCAGATTGTTTCCCCTAGCCACTTCAATGTTTTCTTTCTGATGCCCGGGGCAGTGCGTAACTGCCACCTGTAAAGGTATCTGAGCAGCTTCTAATAATTTTTAAATTTCTGTTGGCTCTTTACTCCCCTTTTTATTGGAGGTTAACTGTTCTTTTTCCTTCCAGATGAAACCATGTGGTTGTAAAATTAGGAAAGCTTACCTTGAGTCAATATACATATCCATTTTCTTTCATGTGACAATTCCAGTGCCCTCATCAATGCAGTCAGTTCAGCTTTCTGAGCAGAGGTCCCCAGCGGCCTTGGCCTCTACTACTCCTTCATGAGTCACAACTGCGCACGCAGCCTTCTTGTTTTCTTCTTTCATATAACTGCTTCCATTTGCCTATAAAGTCCAGTCTGCCTCTTCTGGAGGATGGTCCTGTAAATCAATGTTGCTAGAATAAACTTCATCAGTTACCTCAGCACAGTCATGTGTTAGTGCAGCCGAGTCAGGTTCTAGGAGAAGAGAGGAAGGATTTAACTGTTTTCAGGGAGACACTGTCGTGATTGAGAAGAATGGTTTGTTACCTGCCCACCCTTCCAGCAGTGAGCCACAAATTTCCCTTTCACTCCAGCAGGCTCAACACTTGGTGGGCTGCATGAATGGCGATAGGCTCTCCCCAGGAAGATTTTTGATTTCCTGTAAGAGCTTGCAGGTGGTAGGCATAGCTTTCAAGCCGGCTGGTCATTTCTGGACAGTATGATCTAGTTTCCTTGATAAAGGAACAATGGGTTGTGAAATGTCACTAAGTTTTGGGTGAGGACTCCTAAGGTAATGCTGTGCCTTTCATGAAGGTATAACTGAGGGCCTTCAGTAGGTTTGGGAGCTCCAAGGCTGTTGTAGAAGCCAGGTGTGCCTTCAGGGACTCCAAAGCCTGGGTGCACTCCTTTGTCCATTCTAAAGAGATAATACTCTGATCTTTTCAGAATTTTTCCAGTTTAACAGATCTGATTTACAAAACAGAGTATATGCCTAATAATATCTAATGGGCTGCCCTGTGGCCCTTCTCCCACTGGAAGTTTTAGCAAAGGATATTGCCCTGCCCTGGTAGAGGCTTTTGCTCCACCGAATTTGGTTCCCTGAAGCGTTCGAGACCAGTTCAGGCTTACTTTCCCCAGTTCCTTCAGTCAAGTAAGGAGGAAGATCCCCCAAGGCTAGATGGACCATTGTAATCCTGACCATGATTTTGTGGCCATAATATCTAGATCTTCCTGGTCCCTATCCTCTGAGTTTCAGCTGTCTGTCACAGGCAAATTCCCTTTTCTCTGTACCATTAACTTATTTCCCTTTAATCTTGCATCTTTGTTAGATAAACTCATGAAAGTTTCTAGGTAAGACATTTTGTCCTCTTCCCCAATATTTGACAAAACAACTCTAGTTACAGTATAATACAGTAACTTAAAGACCCATTCAGAGGCCAATGCTCTCCTTATCTTAGATTATACAGTGCATAAGCCAAGCAGTGCTAAAATTTAAAAAAGCATTTTCTTTTTAGTCATAGGTTTATAAGCATAGATCGACCAATCAGCCAAAATTTGCCCCGAAGGGCCGTATCCTGGAACAGAGGCGTTTCGCCCATTCTACCAGACAGAGCTATGTAGTATCACAGAAACCAGATGGCACCTTACAGCACCAGAAAACGCCTTTTAAACAGACGGAACTCCCTGAACCAGACAGCACCTAAAACCAGAAGATGTCTTTTTCCCTAACAGTCTTAGTCATTACCTGGGATTGTAACCTGAACCAGAAAGCGCAGTGATTCAATCAAAGATGAAGATGATGGGAGGTGGCAAGAGTCAGAGGAGGAGAGTCTCCAACTGAAATCACTTGGCAGCTGCTAGGGAATCTCCAAATCCACACCCCAGGGCCCCCCAGACCAGGAAGCCAGTGGGACTCCCTGCCAGACACCCAGACTTACCGGAGAGCCCGAAGTCTGTCTCGGCGGAGTCACCAAAATATGAAACCAGAAAAGCCGGTGTCTGTGAGCCTGTCACCTACCAGACCCAATAAACAGAGACAGGGATTGAATCTTTATGGGCACTTTATTCACATGATCAGTGATCTGAGAAGACAGTGGGGCTGTACCCTAATAGACTGTCTTAAATTCCAGTATAAATGGGCCCTTTTATTTTTTTCCTATGTTGTTTTTCTATTACAGTTGACCCATTTTTCCCCCATTGCTCCTCCCAACCCCTTCTCCCAAAGTCAGGTCCCCACCCCATTGCCCATGTCCATGGGTCATTTATACCAGTTCCTTAACTAGACCCTTCCCCTTCTTACCCCTCTTCTCCCTCTCCCCCCTGGTCATAGCAGTGCTATATTTTTTAAATTTATTTTTTAGGGGGGACCCCCGCCCAGTAACAATTAACCCCTCTCAGACTTAAGACCCTTTATAATCTTAAAAAGGACAATGGGTGAAGGTCTTATGCTCCTCTAGCTGCTTCAAGATGAACATGGTCATCGTCCTACCTACCCTTGGGTCCAGACATCCCTAATAAGAGTGGGGGTGTGGAGGGGAGCGTGGCCTTCCCACATGGGGAAGGATCGTGCAGACTCCAGGTCAGTTGGCTGTCCCTGGACAACGGCATGCTTGGTTTAACAGGCTGGTGTCCTTGTTGTACTCTGGGAGCAACAGATTCGGCAACAGGGTTAAAAGGCATCATTCGATCCATAACCACTAGATGACAAAAGTCAGGGATTACTTTTTCAATGTCCCACATTAGGAAAAAAAAAAAAAGGCTTCCTTGGAGGAAGGTGTACAAGGCACATCACACCTGTCCAAAGCTCTTTTACCCACTATACTTAGTTTGGGCTGAGGGCTAAATGGGCCCTTTTTATAAGGACTGAGTAGATAAGGGAGTTTGGAATTCAGGGCAAAGGTTAATTGGATAAAAGCTGTAGCATTCTTTCATCTGTGTCCTGGGCAGCGGTCCTTGTGCCCTGGGCATTCGTCTTTGTGTCCTGGGTGACAGTCACCCTGGATTACAATCACTCAGATACCATAGTGATTGCTTGAAGTCCTCCTGAGGCACAAAGGTGGAAATGCTTATGGTTTGATGGAGTCAAGGTGGGTCATACCTCCAATTCCTGAAACAATAGCGTTTTACATATATTGGTTACTGTGAGAAATACTCACAATAAAACATCTGGACACAATACTTGACCAGCAAAGCAAGGCATTTATTTATGAGGCTGCAGAGTCGGGCTCACTACCAGCCAGGAGAATGTGTGCCCAAAGTAGACTAAGAAAACTGGTTTTATACTAATGCGATTAGCTCCCCCTCTCCCTCCTCCCCCGTTTGTCCATTACTGGTTATTCCCGGTTCACTATCTAACGCGATTAACTACTTATCTCAGGGTGTGATTAAGTAATGGTAATGTAGTTATAGGTCTATCTCCAACTTATTTGTGAAGTTATCTAGCTACATCTTCCCATTTCTCTGTGTTTGGTGACAACAGTCTTCCTCCTTTGGATCCCAGAGATATGTGTGAGGAGCTGCAGAATGTCATTTCCTCGCCCCCTTTTCATGATGCATCTGTTAATTATATCCTGCTGGTCTGAGAGTCACTGGCTTGCTTCTTTATCCCTAACAATTCCCCCTGTCTCTTTTGGAAAATTGACTACTCAAACCTCTAATTTGTCCCTTCAAAACTCATGAGGATTTCTTGATTCTCTGCTTCATACCAAGGATTTTCTTCAGCCCCCAGGAGGAGGAGATTATTCTGTTGGAAAATTACTGGCATCTGTTTATTTAGTGCAGTTTCAATTAATCTCTGAACTAAACCTCTGATGCAGGGAATAATACAGTAGCTTAAAGCAGTAAGGATGCCTGCTACTTCTATGAGGGAGGGGAGACAAGAGCTGACGTGATCATTCCTTTTCAATTGCCAAATCAGTTTTCTAACCATCCTGTTATAGAATTGTCGATGCCTGAGTTTTCTGCTAGTTCATTTGCTAGGGTGTTCAGTCCCTGTAGAGCCTTAGTGATAGACCCATCAGGAGCTGTATGATTGGGGATAAAAGCGCAACACTGTCCCCAAGCATTACATACACACCTTCCTTCTCTGCTCGCATCGTATCCAGTACCATCCTATTCTCCCAGGTCATCTGACTGGTGGCATTTAACTGTTGAGTTATTTCTTCTGTAATATCTTTGGTATAATTAATAAACCTCTGCCGATTATAATAAATATAGTTTACCCAATCAACATTCTTATTAATTGTCGACCACCAGAAGAGGACTGACTCAAACCCTGCTGCTATTTGATTCCTAGCCTTAAACTCATCTGGAACTCCTTTAGGGACCGCAGTGGCATTGATATAAATGTGAGGATCAAATGATCCACCAGCGGCTGTTGACCTCTTTTTCATCACCATTTTATAGTCAAAATCCCTTCCACCTCCTTGGGGCCTTGGAAGAATCAAAGCCATTTGTATAACTAAGATACTAGCTACCAGCCATAGCTACACAAAGGCATCTTGAAAGCTGTCTTCTTCCCCCACATTCCAACAGCAGGCTGTGTGGAATTTTTCAGGGACCTTACTCTGTAACAATTCTCCCTTTATAATCTTATAAAGGACAATAGACGAAGGTCTTGTGCTCCTCTAGCTGCTTCAAGCTGGACATGGCTGTCATCCTACCTACCCTGGGGTCTAGAAGTCCCTAATAGAGTAGGAGTGAAGAGGGGAGGGTGGCCTTCCCACATGGGGAAGGATTTTGCAAAGTCTAGGTCAGGTCAGTTGGCTGTCCCCAGGCAGCGGCATGCTCAGTTTCCAGTGGCTGGCACTGCTGAACAAACTGGCATCCTTGTCGTATTCTGGGGGCAACAGATTTGGCAACAGGGTTAAAAGGCATAATTAAAACTATAACCACTAGGTGACGACAGGCAGGGATTAATGTTTAATGTCCTACATTAGGAAAAAAAATTGGCTTCTTTGGCAGAAGGTGTGCGAGGCATGTCACACGTTTTCAAAGCCCTTTTGTCCTCTAAACTTAGTTTGGGCTGAGGTGAATATTTTAGGATTTCCTCCTTCTCAGACCTCTGGGCACTTTCTGTCCATATTATAGGACAGAAAAAGAGAAACCAGTTTTAAAGTGAAGCCCATAGACTGCCCCACACTTTACCAACCTAACCACTTAGTTCAGCCAAACATTGAACCTCAAGAGGCAGCATTGCAGATGGGCTTCTTAAGTGAGGCCTATACATACAGACAATTATTCAGGTAATGAGATTACAGGCGTATGCCCTATGCAAACAGAAGGAAGAATACACATGTTAATTCGCACAACATAACCCACAAACCAGCTTCTGAATCTGTAAGACTGTGGAGACAGCCAGTCACAGGCCTTTGCTGGAATATTTAACAGTGGCAATTTAACAGGTACTCCTTGCCTGTAGATTCAACATTTCTGATGATGTTACAAACCTAGTTTTAACTTCTAAGTGTAAATAAACTTCTAAAGACAGCTGCACTAGTTTATAGTCTACCACAGAGCATTGTGCTTTTCCTCAAATCATGATTTTTCTCCTTAAGATCACCCTCCTTGTCATTAAAGGGACTGCATTAAGTCCAGTTTTAATTTAGCTTGTTCATTTGCACAAGCACAAGAGCAGCAATTGATCACATATAATCTTTTAAGTCTGCTTTCCTGGAACTTACACAAGGAACCTTCAGGCTGACCTTCAGTCTGCCCTCTGGGCACAGAAGCTGAGCCACACACCTGCCATCTGGCCTTGCTTGTAAAACCCATGCTTTTTACAAGTCCTTCAGGTTTTCCATAGTGCCTTAAGGTACCTCCTAGCCATCTATCAGGAAAGCAACCTTCATTCCTTCCCTAGAAAGATTACCACGAACCACGCAACCAACCAGGGTATCAGGCTTTTTCTTCCTTGGTTTCGTTAACCTTGAAAGACAACTCCCATTCCTCCCAGCTCTCTGGTAACAACCAGAGCCTAGGCATGCCTCCTTCAGGCATGACATCCCAGTCAAAGCCTCAGCTGACAAAACCACCATTAGCAACTAGTCTTATTAGTTTTATGCAAAGGAACCTTATGTCATTTCTTACTTTTTTAGCATGCCAAATACTGGCGGGTTCAGGTAGGGAGAAAAATATAAAGGCGTGAAGGAAAATCCTTGTCCTTCAAAATTGCATTTCCATGCATTATACCTTTCATTACTAAAACCATACTATTTCTTTTCAAAACTTTTATAAACTTCTAACAAACCCTTCCATGTTCATGCCTTACACTTACCCTGGTTCCCTTTCTTTCATGTGAAGTTTTAACTTTATTTGGGAAACCTCAGTTTTTCCTTTCAGAGCATAAACAGAGCAATAATTCAAACCACAGATAGTTACGCCCTCTCTCTCCAGTATGTCCACTGGCCTCCTAGAGAGATGTGCCCTTGGCAGAGACATGTTCACTTGCCCAGGCTGGAGCACTCATGAGCCCTGAATGACCCTTCCTGGGTTCTGGGTGGCAAAATGAATTTTCACCGACCGAATTACAGATGACCTATCCTAGGTCTCATTGGTCAAAACCAGATACAGAGAATTCCACAACAGAACATACCAAAATACACTTTTATAAAATCAGAACACAAAACTTCCATAACTGTTTCCTTTTTATCATTACGACTTTCCACAGACCTTCTGCAACATTCACAAACTTTCTAAATACCTTTTACTTCTTTAGATTTAACAATACATGCTTCCAATCCTTGTTCTTTTCCACACTGTGAAGGCTTATACTCAAACTCAGTATCTGGCAGCTAAAAGTTCCTAGATATGCAGAGATAATCTGCAGATTTTTGAAGTTCCTGCTTCTCCTCCTGTCTTCTAACATACACTTCTGAGCTTCCCTGAGGAGTTTTTCAATTATATTCTCTGTCCCATTCATCTACCTTCTGCAATTTTTTACTAATATCTGGCCAGTTTCTGTTACAATGGTGACTTTTAAGAGTCCCTGCCCTTCAGCATTCTCTGGATTTAGACCAGAATACTTTCTCATCTGATCCCTGAGCTTCTGTAGGAATGCTGATGGAGTTTTATCTCTTTCTTGCTGTATCTTGAATTCCTTGGAGACATTCTGTACTTGGGGAACGGACTCCTTGATTCCCCTGATGATGAGGCTCCTAAGGTCTCTCATCTGAGCCCTATCCTCCAGCCTGTTATCCCATTCGGGGTCTGTATTGGGAAACTTCCCTGACCAGGAGGATGTTCCCTTTCCCATATCCTCATAGCAGCCCGTCTGATCATTTCCTTCTCTTCCCCACTGAAGATGTCTAGTATTGACATTAATTCTGTCTATATGCTGGGTCCAGGGAACTGATCTAATTGTTCTGCCAATCCAAAGAGGTCCTCTACCAAGTGCTTCATATCGCGCTTGAAGTTTCTAACTTCAGTGCTTGTTAAAGGAGCATTTGACATATCCAGTTTGTCCTGGGCCCATGGGAAACATTGGCTGCTCTGAGGGAATGGGGAAATTTTTCAAGTCTTGCTTACATTGTTCTAATTCTTAATCTAGCGTAAGTTCCTGCTTGTGTCATGTGTGTCATGGGCATGGCTACCAGTTGGGCAGCTGTTAGGTGTCCCTGGCCTGATTCGTCTGTACTGTCTGTCCACGGTGTCTGTGCCCATTTGGCCACCAGCTGGCCAGGGCCATAAGGCAGCAGGAGATGGGAGAGAAGGTCCCAGGCTTTATCTTTTTTTTCATTTACAGGGAAGAGACCTGTAGACCTGCTGGTAGGTTGCAACCAGCAGAGAGCATATTCCTTCTCTTCCTTAGAAGCTGATGCCTGATCACTCACATATAAGATCAGGGCTTGACAAACCCAAGTTTCATCAGACCCAAATTGGGGCCAGAAAACAGATTGCCCCTTATTGGGTTCTTTTGGCTAAAGGATATAGCAGTATTTCACCATTTTCTGTTTTTGTTTTTGTTTTTTAATTCTGGGTCCGTTGATCTTCTCTCCAGTGCTCTACCATTTTCCCTAATTCTTTAGTTTCCCTAGGCTTAGAATTTTTATTTCCCATCCTCAGTCGATTCCTGTGGTGTGGCTGAATCTGGTTGTGTCCTCAACCCCCCCACTGGAGATTTCTTGAACATGAACCCGTGAGCTTAATACCCCCGTATTGGACGTTTTTTGGTCACACCGTGTATACTCAACTCCCCACACTGGAAATTTCTTGTATACAGACCCCGAATACTCAACCCTCCTTACTGGAGATTTCTTTTATATGGAAACGCCATGAGCTCAACCCTCCGATATTGGAGGTTTCTTGCCTATTGCCCGTGAACTCATCCCCACTTATTGGAGGTTTCTTGTTCACGCCTTGTGTGCTCAACCCCCTGTACCTGAGATTTCTTGCTCACAGCCCTCAGCCACGCACACACATTCAATCTCTAAGGATGCCCAACCACCAAGGCAGTAATTAACCCAATCTTACCCTGGCCTGTGCATGAGGTTGCCTGGTTACCATGGTGTTTGTTTTGTTTCCCCACTTTGTCGGTTCTACTGCTGTCCCAACAAGAAGTCTTGGGTTCATTTCCGTACACTATAAGGCAGGTGGGCCCTGAGTCGAGTGGGCCACCCAAAAGCAGGTAGGACACGTCTCCCTGCCTCAGCTCAGAGCCCCTTCCCGCACACAGGCGGAGGATCCTGGATGAGCCCACAAATTGTGAGGAATGCTCACAATAAAACACTGGGACACAGGATGTAAGCAGCAAAGCGAGGTGTTTATTCACGAGTCTGCAGAGTCGGGCACACAGCCAGCCAGGAGCATGTGCATGCGAAGTAGACAAAGAAAACTGGTTTTATACTAATGCGATTAGCTCCTCTCCCCTCTCCTCCCCCGTTTCTCCATTGCTGGTTAATCCAGGTTCACAATCTAACATGATTAACTACTTAACTCAGGGTGTGATTATCTAAGGGTAATCTAGTTATAGGTCTATCTCCAACTTATTTGCAAAGTTATCTACCTACATCTTTCCATTTCTCTGTGTTTGGTGACAACAGTCTTCCTCCTTTGGATCCCAGAGATATGTGTGAGGAGTTGCGGAATGTCATTTCCTCCATTTCCTCACCCCTTTTCCATGATTCATCTGTTAATTATCTCCTGGTTTGAGAGTCACTGGCTTGCTTCTTTATCCCTAACATTACTAAGCTTATTAGCTGTTACCTGAAACTAAAATTGTACAGTGTTTGAGCCCCCCATCAAAATTTCATATCTTCCACATCAAAACTACCTAAATTAAAATAGATATTAATTAAATGTGTACTGAGTTCCAAGTATGTTCAAAGCATTACACTGAGGACTGTATTGGATACAACATAAGATGTGCTCTTAACCCTCAAAGAGGCTAAAATCTATCAGAGAAGCTTTAAAAAAAAAAGACTGCCCCAAAACATAGCACCAAGTTGTTTAAAACCAATGATAAAGAGAAAAATCTTTAAAACTTTACAACTCTTGGTTCATTTTTCTGTGAACCTGAAACTGCTCTAAAAATACTGTTTTTTAAAAAATGTTGTTTTAAGCCAGAAAATAAAAAGGCTGCAAGGAAAAAAAAAGGCACATTACATATAGAGAAACAAAAAACAATGACAATAGACTTTACGTAAATAACAATGCAAGCCGGAAGACAAGGAACAGCATCTTTATGGGGGAAAAAAATCTGTCAAATTAGAATTCTATATCCTGTCAAAATACCTTTCAAAAATGAAGGGGAAACAAAGACTTTTAAAAATGTATAAATGCTGAGAGAATTCACTGCTAGCAGGCCTACACTACAGGAAACAAACCAAATCCTTTTGACAGCAGAAAGTGGTGTCAGGTCAAAATGTGGATCTGCATAAAGGAGTGAAAATCATTGGGAGTGGTGATTGTTTTTTCTTTTCTAAATCTCTTTAAAAGTCAGGCTACAGTGGCCCAGGAAGAAAGGGTGGGAAACACAAAGGTATGGATGAATTTCTTTAAAAGATAATCACTTTGAGTTTTTAAGAAATGAAATACTGAAACATGCTTATTGCATGAATGAACCTTAAAGACTAAGTGAAAAAGGTCGTTTACAAAAGATCACATGTTATGTGATCCCATTTATATGAAATGGCCAGAACAGGCAAATATGTGGAAACAGAAAAATAATTTAGTGGTTGCCTAGAAGTTGGAGTGGGGAAGAGGGAGCAATCAGAGAGGTTGCTAATGGGCATGAGGTTTCTTTTTGGGATAATTTAAACAGGGGAACTTTATGGTTTTTAACCCTGCAGAGGTTGTGGTCAAAAAAAATTACAGCGTAGGTGGATGCCGGGGGGTGGAGGGGACTGCAAAGTTGCATTTATTTTATTTATATAATAAATTACATGATTTTGTATTTATTTTCAGTTATAATCTAGAAATTATTAAAGAAATATAAAAGCATAAAGAATAAAATTTTTTCCTTTCAAATAATGGAAACATGGATATTGCTAAAAAATACAACCAAAAAATGTCTTTAACATTAATTAATCAGAACCTCCAGTAGTTGGCTTTGCAAAACATTTGTAATAGTCATCGCAAACAGTATTGCAATGCTCAAGGCATAACTACTTTCACAACACTTGAAAAAATATTTTGATACACGACTCATTTTGGATGCATAGCACCCAACACATCTTTTTCTGCTTATTGAGGGAGCCATATCTATGTTATTGTTAGAATTTCCTTCCATTTGAGTTTGAAATTGATGAAGTTTCAGGTGTAAAGGCTTATGCACACCTGTAGAGATTTCTGGACACCTTTTTATTCTGATACTGCATTACAAGATTTCTAATAAATATTCTTTAATTTACTTTCACACTGCTGTTCAGCATATGAATAGTCTGAAAGTTTATTCCTGTAGTATTCAAAATTGTAGAGAATATAATGGTAGGCCATGTGCTGGTGTTCCCTGGCCACGTTATATGTACCTATCATGTGGTACACAGTGTCAATTCCTGACTTCATTTCGTTGTAATATTCTATTATGTCAGGTTTTGAGAATCAAAATTTACAGCCTCATCGAAGTGCATACTTGAATCTAAAGTTACATTTTTTTCCCTTTTTGGGTATATGAGATACAAGTGTACAATCTGTACCAAAAGCAAATAAGTTGGATTTTTCAGGTCTGTTTTTAGAAGACACAATTCAGGAGGTAGTTGGGTTTATTCTTACGAACAGTGCCTATATGAAAGTTGCTTCTTTTTCAAATCAGGGATGAGATTTATATCAGTGAACAGTTATTTGCTGTAATATTGCATCCTGATGAGTAAATGAGTTCTGCAAGTCTCTTGATTACATCTGCTGGTTTATTACTAATCAGTTAAGGACCTTTGGGCTGCTTATTGGCGTATATCAAGGTTTCCTGTGTAAAATACTTCTGAATTGACCATAGCAGAAATTTTTGTACCATCCTTACTGGGCTTGGATGGAATATATAGTCTAGACCCATGTTTGCCTCTGAATCCAGATAACATTTTGTCTATTGTTATATATATTCTACCCCATAAAGTAACATAATTTACAGTTTTCTACAAATGCTGAGAAAATGCCTCTCACAGCCACTAATTTATCCACTTTCAGGTGTTCTAAGTAGGTAAGTTTGTCATCACACCTGATGCAATTGTGAATAAATCTAAATCTCTACAAAGATATCACAAGTCTAAAAATTTTAATCCCACTATCATCTGTAGCCCACAAATCCTGTAAATGTAGCCAGTTGCTGTGATGTAAACCAGCTAGATATGAGGTCTAAAAATGCTTTTAATTAGGGTTTGTCTATTGGTGTTGCAGTAGTTTGTGGAACAGAGACGCAGAGGCAATACCAGCAGGCAGAATGAGTGATCAGCAATGAATGGAGGGCCGTAGCTCGCTCAGGCTATCAGCAAAGACTAACAGTCCAACCGTTCCTTTTATTGAGTTACAAATGTTACTAAAAATAGAATTAAGAAAAAAAGAAAAATGTGCCATACATTCTTCCCACGGAATGAGGGTAAATGTTAATTTGCAAATTTACAAAGCAAAGCAGTAAACCATAGGTGTCTGTTCCACAAGATATGTTATCACTATGGGAAAGGAGACACTGTTCTTTTGCTTCTTTGTTCTCAGAGGCTTGCAATCCGGCCACCAGGAGCTGTGTGCAGCTGCTGGCGTCAGGGGGGACTCATGTGTGAGTCAGGGCTGGATGAGTCACAAGGCACCTGGACGTTGGGGCTTATGTGCAAGCCCCAGGTGCATTCCTTCTTGATTTCCTCTTCAATTGGTTTAACATCTTTCTTGTGAAAACCAGCTCAAGATAGAATTGATGTATTTATTTGTATATAATAAGATCTAAAATATCATTTGTGATAAAGCAGTTCCAAGTTTCAAGTTCTGTCTTGGCATTTTTTGCATTTGGCCCAACTAATGGAAGTTGATATAAAGTATTCTGCAGCTGTTTTCTAGTTTTTCTTCTTATTGGATTTGTCATCCATTTTGATTCTTTATCCTTTCCAAAAAAATACTCTTTGTTCTGTCTAATTCACCTTTACATTCTTCACTAAAAATATCTTGCTCAGTATCCGAATCTTCTGAATGAACTTCCACATAATCTTCATCTTCTAAACCACTTTGATTTTCACACTCGACTCTTATTCTCATCATTGGACTCAAGTAACATTTGCTGAAGTTCTTCAACATTGCTTGCATTATCAAATCAATGTATTTTTCCAGCCATTTACAATGGTAAATTTAAAAACAAAACAAAACAAGACCCACAACACTGATTTTGAAGTTTGTCAAGTAAATAAATAAAAAAAAAAACAACACCAATACTGACTTTGGAGTTCACAGGATCTCTCAGATATAATTTACTATTGAATATCACAGACCTTTAGGAAACATGTTATAATCAAACTGATGGCTTAAGCTTAAACATTATGGCTTATTATTTGTCAGGAAGAAACACGCAGCTAGTGGTGACCTATATACCCTATATACCCGACATATGTAACAATATTTAAGAAAAGAGTTTGTTTGTATCAGATCATAGTCCAAGAGTTACAGCTAAAAAAAAACAAGAAAGGAGATAAAGGGAATTACTTTTAAAATAATTAATCCAAAAGAGGAAAATAAAAACAAAGACCAGATAGAGACCATTAGAAAAGAAATAATAAGATGGTGAGTTTAAACCCAACTGTATTAATAATCACATTAAATATAACTGATCTAGACACCCCACTTAAAAGGCAGAGATTATTAGATTGCTAAAGCAAACCTAATAACATGCTGCCTATAAGAAATCCACTTAAAAAATATAAAACTATAAATAGGTTAAAATAAAAGAATTTTAAAAATATGCTAACAGCGAAAAGAAACCTGGACTGGCTATGCTAATATTAGACAAATTAGATTCAGTGCAATCCCAGTCAAAATCCCAGCAGGCTTTTTTGTAAAATTGTCAAGCTTATTCTAACATTCACATGGAAATGCAAAGGACCTAGCCAAAAAGCTTTGAAAAAAGAAAAAGTTACAGGGCTTATACTATGTAGTTTCAACACTTATTTTAAAACTTCAATAATCAAGGCAGACTGGCATTGGCATAAAGATAAAGAGAACATTCCAATAAAGTTGAGCTTCCAGAAATAGACCCAACAGTGGTTCAAAATGGCATTGACCTTCATGTGGCAACAATGGAAATTAGAAGAAATTTTGAGGTGAGAAAAACATTTTCAACCTAAATATATTTATAGTCAAAATTTACCAAGAAGAGGAAAAACACAGGATCCAGAAAATAGATTCTAGCACGGGACAAAGATGAGGGAAGTGCTAGGATATGAGCTATGCCAGAAACCTAGGCATAGATGACTGCTGCTAAGAACAGGGGAGTCCGAGGTAACTAGTAAAATAACACAAATTTAGCCCTGGCTGGTGCAGCTCAGTGGATTGAGTGCTGACCTGCGAACTAAAAGGTCACTGGTTCCATCCCAGTCTGGGCTCATGCCTTGGTTGTGGTCCAAGTCTCCAGTAGTGGGTGTGTGAGAGGCAACTGATCAATGTTTTCCTTTTTCCCTCCCCCTCCTCTGAAAATAAATAAATAAAATCTTAAAAACATACACACATTTACAGAGAGCATTGATAAGTGTGTGGTGGAAATGTTGCAAAAATAATTGGTGGAACCACAGAAAAATGGAAATTTTAAAATGTTGCAGTTTTTAAGTCAATAAAAAGGAAGGGTTGGTCCTGACCTATATGGTTCAGTGGGTTGGGCATAGTCCTGCAAAGCGAAAGGTTACTAGTTTGATTCTGGTCAGAGCACACACATGCCTGGGTTGCAGGCCAGTTGCTCAGTTGTAGGCATGCAAGAGGCAACTGATGAACATTTCTCTCACACATCAACATTTCTCTTCCTTTCTTTCTCCCTCACTTCCCCTCTCTATAAAAATAAGTAAATAAAATCTTTTAAAATAAGTATTTTCTTTTTTTAAAAAAAGTAAAGGTTAAAGTTGCACAAGAAAGTTGGTATGATCTTTGTAAACTACTTCACTATACAGTGTATATTATGTAGTTCTAGTATTGTAAATTGTTTTTTCTGGATGCATATAACCAAATGGAAATCGAATTTGATAGACTTTTCCAAATTGCTCAGTATATAAGATGTAGGCCTTTACTTATGAGAGAATGAACCAGTGTTTTAAGGGGCTGTCTCTTCTGCTCTGTGCCCTTTTAATCAGGCCTCGGACAGGGAATCTATGTCCCTCTCTAATCTGGACACTGGTTGTCCCCACCCCTGCTTGATGACAGGATTGTTACTGTACTTTATTTTATCTGTCAATCATTGTCTTTAGGGGAAATCTCTTTTCTAGAATAACTTTGTTCCTAATCTGTTTTAGAAAACAATATAAGCGTGATTAATTTTGTTTAAATAGGCTGATTCGTTTTTTTAATGCCCCTTAGGAAGTAAGAAGAAAGAGAAGGAACGGCCAGAAATTTCTCCTCCATCTGATTTTGAGCACACCATCCATGTTGGCTTTGATGCTGTTACTGGAGAATTCACTGTAAGTTTACCTAATTAGGATTCATTTTTATACCATCACTCAAGCTTTCCCATTCAGTGTTAAGTTTGAAGTTAACTTTCCTAGCTACATATTAACTGAATTCTTACTTTTTTTTCCTCCCAAAAGTGTTTGTGTATGGATGTATCTTTTTCGTAGGAAGCTGTGCCTATTAATTATAATTATGTAAAATAGATTTGGATAAACAGACCTTCAGAAAAATGGCCTTTTATCTTATTTTTTTAAGTTAAATTATATTTCACTGTTTATGCTGTTACAGTTGTCCCAAATTTCCCCAGTTTGTTCCTCTCCACCCATACCCACCCTCCACTTCCTAAGGCAATCACCTCACCATTGTCCATCACCATGGGTCATGCATATATATTCCTTGGCTACTATATTCCCTGTGCTGTACTTTGCATCCCCAAAGCTGTTCTGTAACTACCAATTTGAACTTCTTAATCCCTTCACCTTTTTCACCCATTCACCCTGCTCCCTTTCCATCTGGCAACCATCAAAACATTCTCTGTATCTATGATTGTGTTTCTGTTTTTGTTTTTTACATTCAATTATTAATATATATTTATTGCCATTTTGATCTTCTTAAAGAAGACGCTTTAACATTTCTATAATAATGGTTTGGTGATGATGAACTCATAGCTTTTTCTTGTCTGGGAAGTTCTTTATCTGTCTTTCAATTCTAAATGATAGCTCTGCTGGATAGAGTAATCTTGGGTGTAAGTCCTTGCTTTTTATCACTTTGAATATTTCTTGCCAGTTCCTTCTAGCCTGCAAGGTTTCCTTTGAGAAATCAGCTGACAGTCTTATGGGAACTTCCCTGTAGGTAACTAACTGCTTTTCTCTTGCTGCTTTTAAGATTCTCTCTTTGTCTTTAATCTTTGGTTTTTTAATTATGATGTTCTTAGCTTTGGCCTTTTTGGGTTCATCTTGTTTGGGACACTCTGTGCTTTCTGTACTTGTATGTCTGTTTCCTTCACCAAGTTAGGAAAATTTTCTGTCACTACTTTTTTCAAATAGGTTTTCAATTTCTTGCTGTCTCTCCTCCTTCCAGCAACACAGTGATGCAAATGTTGGTATGCTTGCAGTTGTTCCAGAGTCTGCTTACATACACTATCCTCATTTTTTTTTTTTGGATTATTATTTTTCTTCTTCTTGTTCTGATTAGGTATTTCTTGCTTCCTTATATTCTAAATTGCTGATTTGATTCTCAGTTTCCCTCCACTCTACTGTTGATTCCCTGTAAGTTGTTCTTCATTTCAGTTAGTGAATTCTTCATTTCTGACTGTTTTGTTTTTTTTTTAAAGCTGTGGAAGTTCTCACTAAATTCACTGAGCACTCTTATAACGAGTATTTTGAATCTGCATCTAGTAGATTGCTTGTCTCCGTTTTGTTTGGTTCTTTTCCTGGAGTTTTGATCTATTCTTTCATTTGGGCCATATTTCTTTGTCTCCTCATTTTGGCAGCCACCCTGTGTTTGTTTTATGTAGTAGGTAGAGTTACCACGACTCCCTGTGTTGGAGCATGGCCTAATGTAGTAAGTGTCTTATAGGGTTCAGTGGCACAGCCTCTCCTATTACCCAATCTGGGTACTTGAGGTGTACCCACTATGTGGGCTGTGTACACTCCCATGTTATAGTTGAACCTTGAAAGCTGTTGGCAGATCAGTGGGAGCTATTTATCCAGGCCGATCAACTGTAGGGACTAGGGACTGGCTCTGACCACTAACCACTGACCACTGACCATCAACCATCCTGGAGGATCAGCTGGTCAGGGGCCCACTCCATAGGCCAGGACTTACTTCAGCAGGGCTCTGGTGCCTGCTGAGTCTACCCCTTGACCGTGTCGCTTGTGGAATTGGTTGGGTGGTGGTATTCCCATGTGGTCTGTAGCTGTCCACTGGGTGCACGCACTCTGGGGCCTCCTGTGAGGTACAGGCTAAAGTCAACCACCACCTGTATTCTGACTGGAGTCAAGCAGCATAAGCTGCAAAGCAGTCTGCAGTTGGCTGCTACTTGTGCTGGGTTTGGAGGTACCCAAGTGAGTACAGCTGTGAACCAAGGCCAGCTGCTGCTAGTGCTGGGCCTGGGGTGACTTAGCAATAGGCATGGGGCACACTGAGGCCAGATGCTGCTTGTTTGAGAGAATTTAGGAAAATCTGAAGCATGACCCAAGACAAGCCTTTCATATGGAAAAGCTACTGGAAACAGCTTGGGCGGCCTCAAGCTGTAAGCCAAGTTAATGAAGTCTCAGATATGGCACTGGCCAGCAGGGTCTGTGGCTCTGTAGGGTAATGGCTCAGAAAAGAAACAATGGCTCTGCCAGCACTTTTGTCTGGGAAAAAGCTGCCCTTCCAGCTCTCACCCTGATGCCAGATACTTCAGTTCCTCCCTGTATGCTTCTGGTGCCTTTCAGTCTGTTCCTTCTTTGCTGGAGCTCCGAGGGTGTGAGTCCAAGTAAGTTTGTGGGCAGGCTCTGCAAGAAGAACTGCCTAGGATTCTAGCAGTTTGTCTTCCACAGCCTCAATCCCCTCTGTTTTTTACAGCCAGAAGTTATGGGGACTTACCTTCCTGGCACTGGAACACTGGGCAGGGGCGCCTGTTGTGGGGCTTGGGCCCCTCAGTCCTGAGATATCCCTCCTAGTTTTTATCCACCACACATGGGTATGGAATTAGCCCTTTCCATGTCTCCGCCCTCCTACCAGTCTTGATGTGGTTTCTTCTTTAATTCTGTAGTTGTGGGACTTCCATTCAGCTCTATTTTTGGCAGTCCTGAATAATGGTGGTGGGTAGTTGTAATTTTGATGTGGTTGTGCGAGGAAGCAAGCCATGTTTATATATGCTGCCATCTTGAATGGAAGTCTTAAGATGATCAAAAACTACGCCTTTTAGTATTCAGAAAACTACAGAACACTGAAGAAAGAAATTAAGGAAGATACAAATAAATGGAAGCACATACTGTGTACATGGATTGGAAGAATTAACATTAAAATGTCCACACTGTGAGAAATGCTCACAATAAAAACCGGGACACAGGACTTGAGCAGCAAAGTGAGGCGTTTATTCACAAGTCTGTGGAGTTGGACGCACCCTCAGCCAGGAGAATGTGCGCGCCAAGTAGACAAAGAAAACTGGTTTTATAGTCTTAGCTTCCCCACCCTGAAATTGCCACGCTAAAGTGAGAGCGTTTAGCTCTCCCTCCCTAACTCAATTAGCTCTCCCTCCCCTCTCCTTCTCCCCTGTTTCTTCGTCGTCGTCGGCAGCCGTCCGTCTCGAGAGACGATGGTGTAGCTTCTTAAGTGTCTATCTGCACCGCCGAGAATGGCTGTGCAGTCCGACTCGGGAGTGACACGGCATCTGTCTCCTCCCGTGTTGAATTGACATCTTGCGATGACACTGGAGTGTCCTCTCCAGTGGAGCTGAAGCTACAGAGCCTGGGCAGGGTGATATGGAGGGTCTGCTGTTGCCCATGCAGCAGACCCCCCCTCTCTTCGCAGCTGAAGGGTCCAAGGGAAAGACGGAGTCGATACAGCTTGGCTTCAGGTGCGCCGCAGGAGTTGCCGGTGTTGACTACAACGTCAAACCGCCTTAGGGACTCCGGCTCCGGATTTTCTGTCGGGGTTTACTCCCTTAGCCTTTCCCCAGAAGAGGTATGCCGCAAGGCAGCGGAGGTTTTTTGGAGTCAGAGTTTTCCTTCTCTGATGTACCCTGACTGGAAGATCGAACCAGCGACACTTAGCTCGCAGGCCGACGCTCAATCCACTGAGCTAAACCAGCCAGGGCTCCCCTGTTTCTACATTACTGGTTACTCTGGAGTTACAATCGAACACAATTATCTAAATAACCCTATTGTGATTTGTAAATATGCTAATGCTGTCAACTCCCTTCTCCCATTTTCTCTTTGCTGGTGGTGACTGTCTTTCTACTGGTTTGGGAGCCACTATTTCCTTGTTTCTTACAATACTACCCAAAGCAATCTATAGATTCAACAGCAATCCCTATTAAAATACCAATGACATATTTCACAGAATTAGAACAGATATTTCAAAAATTTATATGGAACCAAAAACGACCCTGAATAGCTTCAGCAATCTTAAGAATGAAAAACAAAGTAGAAAAGGTCATAATACCTAATACCAAACTATACTACAAGGCCACTGTAATCAAAACAGTCCAGTACTGGTATAAGAATAGACACATAAATATATGGAACATAATATAGAGAGCCCAGAAATAAACCCAGGTCTTATATGGTCGATTAATATTTGACAGAGGAGGAAGAAACATAAAATGGAGTGAAAAGAGCCTCTTCAACAAATGGTACTGGAAGAACTGGACAGGTACATGCAAAAAAAAAGAAACTAGACCACCAACTTACACCACACACCAGAATAAACTCAAGATGGATAAAAGACTTAAATGTAAGCAGTGATACCATAAAAGTCCTAGAGGAAAACATAGGCAGGAAAATTTCAGATATCCCACGTAGCAATATTTTCACTGATATATCTCCTAGGGCAAGGGAAATAAAGGAAAGAATTAACAAATGGGACTACCTTAAACTAAAAAGCTTTTGCTCAGCTCAAGAAAACATCAACAAAATGAAAAGAGAACCAACTGTATGGGAAAATATAATTTGCCAGTGATACCTCAGACAAGGGTCTGATCTCCGAAATATATAAAGAACTCATACAACTCAACACCAGGAAGACAAACGATCTGGTTAAAAGATGGGCAAAGAACCTGAACAGATACATCTCCAAGGAGGACATACAGAGGGTCCATAGGCATTTGAAAGGATGCTCAACATCACTAGTCATCAGAGAGATGCAAATTAAAACCACAATGCAATACAGTAGTCCCTCCGTTTATCACGGCCTCACTGTATCGCGGGATTTTTAAAAATATTATATTTAATTAATTATCGCGGATCTTTCGCTATATTGCGGGATTTTGCGGTACTGTATACATATCTTGTTAAAGTTACATAGGTTTAAGAGTGTAGAATGTGTTTAGGAACATAAGTACTGTTTATAAAAGTGTGGAAAGGTTAATAAGGGACTGGGAATGGTTTATAAGTGTGTGGAAGGGGTTTATAAAGCCTTAAAATATATATAAATACTAAAATAAATGGTAACGTTCCTACTTCGCGGATTTTCACCTATCGCGCGGGGTCTAGAACGTAATACCCGTCATAAGTGAGGGAATACTGTACCACCTTACACAGGTCAGAAAGGCCATCATTAACAAATCAACAAACATGTGCTGGCAAGAATGTGGAGAAAAGGGAAACCTACTGCACTGTTGGTGAGAATGCAGACTGGTGCAGCCACTATGGAAAATAGTATGGAATTCCCTCAAAAACTAAAAATGAAACTACCTTTTGATCCAGCAATTCTGCTGCTGAGATTATACCCTAAGCATCCTGAAACACCAATTCAAAAGAACCTATGCACCCCTATGTTCATAGCAGTGCTATTTATAATAGCCAAGCGCTGGAAACAGCCTAGGTGCCCATCAGTGGATGAGTGGATCAAGAAAAACTGTGGTGCATTTACACAATGGAATATTATGCAGCAAAAAGAAAGAAGGAACTCCTACCTTTTGCGACAACATGGATGGAACTGGAGAGTATTATGCTTAGTGAAATAAGCCAGGTGGCAAAAGACAAATATATCATATGATCTCACGTATAATGGGAACCTAATGAACAAAACAAACAAATGAGCAAATTAGAACCAGAGGCCTGGAAACAAGGAAAAGACTGGCAGTGACCAGAGGGGAGGTAGGAGGGGGAGAAAGAGGGAAAGAAGGGGAAGGGTCTAGTCAAGGGACTAGTTTAAATGACCCATGGACATGGACAATAGGGTGGGATTGACTGGGGAAGTGGGGTGCAGTGGAGAGCAACGGGAAAATTTGGGACAACTATAATAAAACGACAATAAAAAAATACATTAAAAAAATTCAAATGAGTAAGAATAAATTTAGGAGGAGCAGCTGTAAAGGCTCTTATACAACCTAACTGCTGAAAAGTTAAAAATAAAACAGTTCTGTCTTTGCCACTGTTAAATGTAGCTTCCAAATTCTACAATAATTTTTCAAAAAAAATGTAAAGTGACTTTAGAAAAAAACTTTAAACAGTAAAATTCAAAGTTCACAATTCAAAAGTGCACAAGGCATGAAAAGATTTTCTACTCATCAGTTCTACCCTCCAGAAGTAAACTTTGTAGCAGATTTGTATGTCACCAATTTTTGTGATCATATGAAAGTATATGTGCATGGGGAAATATGTTTAAAGGTATATGTTAGACCATAAACAAATGCTGTATTCTAATAATAAAATATCCTAGGTGTCATTTAAAAAGAAAAAAACAAAGACTAGGACTAAAGTCAAACCTGTAGTTGTGTAGATTGATTTATGTGTTTTGTCATTTGCCTCTGGAAATTGATTTTATTAGAGCAACTTAAAACAACTAATTTCTAACTGTCTCGTTGTTAGGGCATGCCAGAACAGTGGGCTCGATTATTACAGACTTCCAATATCACCAAACTAGAGCAAAAGAAGAATCCTCAGGCTGTGTTGGATGTCTTAAAGTTCTATGACTCAAACACAGCGAAGCAGAAATATCTGAGCTTTACTCCTCCAGGTAAGACATCAGTTACAGTAATTCTAAAAGGCTGATTGAAATGAGATTGCAGAGTTGTGATGCTCTTCTAGATAAAAAGATTGCTTATTGCTTCTTAAAAATAAAACAAAAACTAAGCTATGGTTTTTTTCTCTTTTTGTCCACCTTTTCCCTTGCATAGATTTACCCTTTATAAAGTAATTGGAGCAGCTCTTATCCATAATTTGGAATCTAGGGATTATATTATTCTCTTAGTTTTGACAAAAGTGGATACATTTGCCTTTTGTTTATTTGTTTTTTTTCTCTTCACTGCTTATTAAATAGAATGGAAAGATGCTGAGCTATAGTTTATATTAGAAATATATTTATTGTTAGTGAGACAAGAAGAGGCTTGTTTTACCATATAAATGCACAGACTTTGAAGTAAAAATGTTTAAGTCTACTCAAAAATTGAAATTTACCAAATATATAAACAAAATAAGCATTAGACTAAGAGAATTTATACCTCAAAATTGAAATATTAAGTAAGAACTGGAGAATAGTGGGTTTTAAAAAATAGTATGTTTATTTGAATTAGGATCAGAATAAAGTTTATACATTGCAGTTGATTGCTACATTTCTTGAATCTTTTTTGATATTTATGCTTCCCCTGTCTTATGCTGGTTCTCAGGGTCTCTTTTCCTTGCAATTTAATTTGTTAAAGAAACAAGATTGTTTGTCTTGTTTCCATAGCATGGATTTTACTAATGACATCCCATGTCATTTAATGTGTTCCTTTGTCCCCTGAAGTCATACATGTAGTTTTTTAAAACAATGTGATGGAGCTAAAATCATACATGTGGTTTTAATTGTACTTAGTTTGATTGCATCATTGCAGAGAGAAAAACCACTTCGCAAGTGATTTCGACCTTTTTTATTTTGTCTAGTACATCTTAGGAAAAAGTTGGACTTGTCCCTAGAACTTTTCTGTCAGCTAGTAAGTTTGTAAATTAGTGATTTAAAAAAAAAACTATATTGGACCAGAAATTGTACATTTCATTAATATAGCTATTGTATATATATGTGTGTGTGTGTGTGTGTGTGTGTGTGTATTTAAAAAGTAAAACAGAACAAAACTTCCTCTTCTAAACTCCAGAGTATTTTAACATTGTCTTCATGAACTGTTTTGCCTTTAGGGATTTGCTTTGATATTGATCACAGTTTATGTTAAGAATTGTCCTTTGCACACTTGCCATTGCGTGTTTGCTTTAAATTTCTCGATAGGCAATTTTCTGGAGAAAATATTGTTGTGAATAAATTTGTTTTGTGTAATAAGTACAGATTGACAGGTGTAATTTACATGCTGTAAAATCCACCCATTTGAAGTATATACATAATTCAGTGATTTTTAGTAAACTTACAGAGCTCCATAAAGACTGACTCAGTCTTATATGAATTCTTGTTTGAATACTGATATTGTCATTTTCTCAAGACTTAAGAACATTTTACTTGCTCTTGCTTCTTATCTTTTTTTTTGACATTTTATTTTTTGAAATATTAACTCAGCATTATTATCTTTTTCATATTCAGAGAAAGATGGCTTCCCTTCTGGAACACCAGCAGTGAGTTAATATGTTATTTCTTATAGCTCTTGTTCTTATTTAAGTTACTTAAAACAAATTTCAGTTTTCATTTTGCTTTCTAAAATAAAGTACAGCTATTAGAAACAAATAACTCCTTAATATATGTTTTAGCTAGCCACTTGATTAGTTGAGGACTCCATATTAAACAAATAGAATATCCTTAATATGATACTCAAAGTGACTAAAACTTATGATCTAGAACAGGTTAGCTACTTTTGGCAGTGTTTCCACATATCTAAATATGAATACAAAGAACTTGCTAGTCTTTTCCCTCTGGCACCATTCTACTGAATATAGACTGTGGAGACATACTGAACAATAGAGAAGCCTGTCAGTCTTCACAATTGTCTGAAACTTTATCTAAGTTATCATGTAAGCACAGTTAGCTCCTGCAAAGTCACTTTCATTTTCAATTCCTCAGAAGGAAATAGTCTCCTGGAGTTATATGAAGATTAAATGAGATAACTTGTAAAGTACCTACCTAGTACACACCTAGCATATAGTAATCTCTATATAAAGGTTAATGTCTTCCTCTTCTGCTTCATTAGCCACCTTTTTTCCTCTGGTGAGTGTAGCTGTTTTAAATTACTGAAAATGACTGACTTAAAGCCAAGAGGATCTTTGTTTTTGGTCTTAACAAATAAAGTGATTGTTTACTTTTAGGGTTTGTTTAAAGGGTATACAATTCTCTATATAACTTTGGGCATAAATTCTTTCTTAAAAATACTTGATGTTTATCATATTTATTTCATAAACTTATTTAGAAAGTTGTCTTCAGATTTTAAGTGATTATATTAGAGCCAGTGTGGATTTATCATTTTGAAATGAGCTGTTAAAGAAATACAGTTTTTTAAATATGTTAAAAAAGATAGTCATATGTTAACATATTGTTAAATTTGACTTGTCTTCCTCAACTTTGCTCATTGATAAATGCAGCTGAATACCAAGGGATCAGAAACATCAGCAGTAGTAACAGAGGAAGATGATGATGATGAAGAGGCTGCTCCTCCTGTTATTGCTCCACGACCAGATCATACAAAATCAGTGAGTGTCTTAGTGAATTGGGTTGTGTGTGTCTGTGCATGTGTGTTTTAAAAAGCTGTCTGTATTTGACTTCCAATGATCAATTCTTAAAAGCCCTCATGCTTAAAATATTTTAGTGTGGGGAAATTTGACTAGAAGATCTTTACCTAAAGACTACTTGTCAAAAAATCTAGCTTTCTGAAAAATTAAAATTGAATGGGTTCATTAAAAGTTAAAATACTTCTCATTGTTTTTTTTCTTTTTTATTGATTTTGTTGTGATACAGTTCTATAATACTTAATATATGTGTTAGCTAGCCATTTGATTCGTTGTGGAAGCCACGTTAAACAGATAGAATATCCTTGATATGACATCAGCCCAAGTCAAGCCTCCTTCCGTGACCATTTATCTCCCTTTTCCCTCTTCTACCTTCCCCATCCTCTTTCTGTCTGGTAATCACCATACTGTTGTCTCTGTCTATGAGTTTGTTTTGTTTTTGCTTAATCCTTCACCTTTATCACCCAGCCCCTCAAGCCCCCCTCCCCACTTCTCATTGTTTTTTCTTTCTCTGTTACACCTTCTCTTCCAGAGAATTCATCTATTTTCTCTGGCTTTCTCTGTTTATCTCAGTGCAGAAAACTGCTATATCTAAAACTTAGATCTTCATATCCAAATTATATATTTTATCTCCGATTTTACATTTCTCTCAAAGCCTTGGTGTCATTTGAGGGGCTGCTAAGACTAAAATCCAAAACAGATGTAGGAGGATCTTAACAATAATGACCTTAGCTGGAGACAGAGTCCTGTCCCTCTGCCTGTGCTAATACTTAACAAGCAGAGGTAAATTAAGGTTGGTTGAGGCCCCGGGCACAGAATAAAATATTGGGCCCCTTAAAAAAAAGAGAGGGAAAATAAAAATATTTATTTATACGTACAGAAAACTATTTTTAAACCGTAAATGAAACAAGTACATATCCACAAACTAATTTACGGAAGTCTGCACTGCAGGAGACCTTTGTAAGTACAAAGTAGCAAATAACGATTCTATTGCTCCGATGAGTGGTAGCGCAGCTGCACGCGGGGCCTATGCAGCGTAGTATGTGTATAGTATGCAGCGTAGTAATGAAAGAGTGAAAATAAGTGAACATAAACATACTGTCAGGTTTTAGCGCCGATTGTAAACTTGTGCGTAATTAAAATTGCACATATGAAACCAAACTTTGTGTCATTAGAAAAAAGTGTAAAGTTGGGGTTTTGCGGGGCCCTTCAGAAGTTGGGGCCCAGGGCACGCACCCATTGCGCCCACTGTTAAATCCGCCTCTGTTTACAAGTAAATTAGGGAAAGGGGCTGTGCAGTGTGGCGTGTAGGGGAGTGGTGGTACACTTGGTAGGTAATGCTCTGAGGAATGCAATGCATCCTGAGCTAATGACAGAGGGCTCTCTTTTTTTTTCTCTCCTAGAACTGGCTGTTGGAATAACAAATAGAAATCATACTGGTACAAAATTTGGCACGGAATTAATAGTTATTTTAATATCAAAGTTTCTGTTATTTTGCTCTTTATTTCTCTTTTGCGATAAAAACATGATTTTAAACTTCTTTTTACTTCATTACTAGCATATCGTTTTAGATCTGGTTACACTTAAATTTCATTCACAGATCTGTTCTTTTGCTAGAAGGATTTAAAAGAAAGACATAGTGTGCCAAAGGAAAATGTTTTACATTTATTCTTCTTAGTTACAAGTCTTTTGTGAGATAGGTCTGAAAATATTATTTTCATTCTTTAGAATACTGGAGACAACTTAGTTTTGATTAAAATCAAAGAACTGAATAGTGTGCCAGTAAGAATACCTAAAAATATTTTTTCTAAAAATCAGTAAATAACTCTCTCTGCAGATTTATACACGGTCTGTAATTGACCCTATTCCTGCACCAGTTGGTGATTCTAATCTTGATGGTGGTGCCAAGTCTTCTGACAAACAGAAGAAGAAGACCAAAATGACAGATGAAGAGATCATGGAGAAATTAAGTATGTTTTCTACCTTTTACATTATTCTGAAATTGTCAGCAGCTCTTGCAACATTTGATCCAGATAGATTTTTATTTATACCCTATATTTTTGCTTAAGAGATAAAGAATAAATTGTTTTTTTCCAGGAACAATAAGCTTCAATTAAAATTTTGTAAAGCCCCCAAAATATTCTCCTGTACTTATTTAGTATGATGTGTTGACTAGTGAGCAACTCTTTTTTCCCAAAGGGCCAAATCTAAGGGTCATAGCTGGAAACTTTTTCAAAGGAAGTTTGTATATATATATGCATACCTGTAGCTTCTCAATATAAGACTACAAAATGACCGTAAGTAACTAAATAAAACAACCTTCCTGTGCGGATTATTTGTAGGCATAAAATGTATTTTTTTTAACTGTCATTGGCCTGGATCAAGCATTGGAAATAATGTACATAGTGCCAGGGAATAAGTAGCACAAATGTCTGATATACAAGTTTATAGCAACTATAGTTACAAAGAACACCTACATGGAGGGATCAAGGGAAAATACTATAATTATAGTAGCTGTAAGACCTACATAAAATTTGGTTATTGTCCAACCAACTAGTTTCAAAACCTGTTTCTTAGTTGTAACTTTGTGAACTTTCCTAAAACAGATTTATGATTAGTTCATTTTAGAGTAGTTTTTATAGTAATAAGTGGTTTTCTAAATATATTGTAAGATCAGATACATGTGGGAAGAGTCAGAAAGCCATTTAGGGTTATTCCTTTGGATAGTATTTATATATGTGAATTTCTTTAGTGTTTTGTGTTTGAACCATACAGTATTTTTTGAACATAATGTTATGTTTGAAACCACTGTTCTAAAATCAGCGGTTTATGAAAAGGAATAATAATATAAGAATTAACTCACAATTTTGAAATGCTTGAATGTGCTTGTAACTTTTTGTTGCTTTTATTTTAAATAGGAACTATTGTAAGCATAGGTGACCCTAAGAAAAAATACACAAGATATGAAAAAATTGGGCAAGGGTAAGTATTTGTGACTTATCACAATATTCAGTACTTGCTAAGTGTAAAGCGTGATTGCCGCTTTTGCCTGCTGACATTGAGCGCTTCCAGGCTTCTGTGAGTTGTGTCCTTAGACTTGTGTATGTAAGCAATGCATTTATTCTAGATTCTTTTTAGAAACTGTATTACTTAGCCATGACTGTACATTGTTTCTTCTTAAGTGTTATTGCTCATTACTGCTAAGGGATTAGATGGGTGGAAAAATTGCTCATTAAAAATACTTAAAAGGCCCTGGCTGGCGTGGCTCAGTGGATTGGGTGCCAGCCTGTGAACCAAAGGGATGCCGGTTTGATTCCCAGTCAGGGCACATGCCTGGGTTGTAGGCCAGGTCCCCAGTTGGGGACCCGTAAGAGACAACCACACATTGTTGTTTCTCTCCTTCTCTTTCTCCTTTCCCCTTTCTCTAAAAATAAATAAAATCTTAAAAAAAAAAAAAACAACTTAAGAGATTATAAGAATATTTACTGCAAGGTTACAGGCAATAAAAACATGCATTTTAATCACATACATTAAATATTGATCTTTGAGACTACTGATCTTGTGGTTTTGTCCAGTAATTTGTATTTTTAAACTATATTAACTAAACTTTTCTGTTGCTTAGGAACAAATGAATATCTGGGGTTTTTAATATTACTAATATGTGGAAAATGTTCTGTGAATTTAGAAAGAGAGCTAAAGTCTTTTTGAAAGTTTCCTTATGAATTTTCTTTCAAAAACTAAATTCAGTTGCAGCATTGGTTTTAATAACAGAAATTTGAAAATCACCTTAACTTTCTTAAGTATGATAATGGATAAATTGTAATATATTGATTAATATATGTAATAATAATAATTTTGAATGAACAAGAATGACATTAACAAAAAGCAAGAAAAAAACAAAAATAACATCTATTTCATATGGATGACCACCCCAAATCCAGTGTTGAATTTAAAAAGAAAATTGCAGAAAATACATAGTGAAATCATTATATGAAGTTTAAAAATTACGTTAAAGATATTCTGTAGAGATACACACCTATGTCCTTTATAGATAATGTATAGATAAATGGGTGGAACTGATGCACATCAAATACAAAATGAACACCAAATACAGAGCACTTTTGTGAGGAAGGAGGATGTCTTTGGAAATGGCCCACAAGAACCTTCATCTTTATTTGTAGTGCTTTGTTTTTTAAGCAGAGAGGTGGATGCATGGTTATATGTTGCTTTTTTTTCTCTCCTTTCTTTATCTTTTTCTTACATTTTTGTAGGTATGACATTTGTGACTAATTCCTAACAATTTTTGACCACAGGGATTGCCTCTTTTTCTTATTTTTTATCCCATTTTGTTTTTGTTTTTACTCTTGTTAAAGATATTAACTCTTAAATGTTTAATCCTTTTTCAGTTGTTCTAAGTATAAAGTCTTTGGTTGTTATAAATGGTAGTGATTTAGAAACCTTAAACCTGGTTGTGTCTCCTTTTCCCCCTAGGGCTTCTGGTACAGTTTTCACTGCTACTGATGTGGCTTTGGGACAGGAGGTAGCTACTTTTTCATTGTTCTGGGTGTTATCATTAGCTTTTAGTATAGGAGGAAACTAGATAAACCTGTGAATAATCAATAGAAACCTCTTTTTCAGTTGAATATGTTGGAAGAATTATTCTCTGTGATTTTATAGTACTTTTCTTATTAAAGGGAAAAAAGAAGGACTAAATGTGTTGTTTCATAGATAAGCAAATGTTATAAAAAATAGTTTACCAGCTTGGAATGAAAAGAGAATTCCAAGCACTGGGCTACCCTTGGGTTAGCTAATCAGTTTCTAGAGAAATCTAAAAATATTTGGGCTCACCCTGACTGGTGTAGCTCAGTCGATTGGTATTATTAACTGGTTGGTATTTGTAACTTTGTTAAGAGACTTAAGAAACTTGTTCTGATTTTTTTTTTTTTTTTTTTTTTTCTGTTTCTATCATAGGTTGCTATCAAGCAGATTAATTTACAGAAACAGCCAAAGAAGGAATTGATCATTAATGAGATTCTGGTGATGAAAGAATTAAAGAATCCCAACATAGTTAACTTCTTAGACAGGTAAATATGAATATTTCTCAAGCATTGGAACAAAAATGTGGAGTTTTTAAATCTCATGATTTTGGGGGGTAGCCGCTTTAGTTAGACCACAGTAGAATGTCAATGCTGAAAAGTAAGCTTGAAGGAGAGGGAAAAATAACACATTGCGGTTGAACAGGTTCTTTTTCTACATAGAGGTCACTTGGCAAGTGAGAGAAGGCAGTTAGAAGGACATTGTTGCTGATGCTCATATTAATTACAAGTGTTGAGAAGCAGAAGCATTAAGGGAATATAATTCATATTTTGACTAACAGAAGTGATGGGTCACCCAGTTTTTAAACTTTCAGATGAATTTTTATTTCAAATGCTTCATGGGCAAAAGTATCTCTCTCAAAACCTCATTTAATTTAGTAATTGATGTTAATATTAAGCATATCTTATGCCCTGGCCAGGTGGCTCAGTTGGTTGCAGCGTGATCCCACACACCAAAAAGGTTGCAGGTTCAGTCCCCGGTTGGAGTGCCTACAAGAGGCTACCAATCGATGTTTCTGTCTATCTCTCTCCCTCTCCCTCTTCAGTCCTCTCTCTCTAAAATCAATACACATCTTGAATGAGGATATTTTTAAAGCCTATTTTAAAACTATGTGTGTTTTTTAAAAGCAATTACATGTATGTGAATGAAAGAAGAGTAATAGAAAATAAATGAAAATTATAATGGTGATTGTACTGGAGATAGATGATTATAGGTGATTTTCTTACTTCCATATTTAAATTTGTTTTGAACGGAGTAATGGTGATCCGTTTTAAGACTTTAGCCCTAGTAATGGGGACCATGTTCATAGAAATAAACTTTCCGGGTACATTTTAAAAATAGTATTTTAAGTCAGTTTATCGTGATGGTTCAGAAAAGCTGTAAGTTTTCCAGACCTGGTGTAGTCCACCACAACAAAGACCGAACATTTCAGCACAAATAGCCCAAGAGCCATGACATTTACCTAAGGTTGTTGGTCAAGCTATACAGGGTTCTGGCCAGATGAACCAACTCCACCTTCAACCAAGTGGTGCTGAAGTGTTTGTTCATCAGTTGCACCAACCAGCCACCTCACTCTCTTTCCTGGATGATCTGGAAGATGAACTTTCCAGTCGGAAGGGCAAAACCACTGAATTTGTAGGGACTGTAACCAATGATGTTTATTTCCAAGAGGTGCCCAAACTGAAGGTTTGTGTACTTCATGTGATTAGCCACATCCTTATGGCCAGGAGCAAGATTCTCACTTTCAACCAGCTGGCCCTGAACTTCCCCAAGGGCTGTGGCATCATCTTGCTTTCTAGTCCTCAGAAGGGCCAACAGGTGCACAGTCATTTTGGCAAGGCCCCAGTAGCCCCTCACAGTTCCAGGACCAAAAGTTCACTTGTGCGAGAGGCCAACTACTGGCCAGCCATGGCTACAAAGACTAATCTCAGATTCTACCTTGTTATTAAAAAGATTTTGTTTGCTCTTGGCCAGTGTGGTTCAATTAGTTGGGAGTGTCGTTCAGTAGACTGAAGGGGCATGGGTTTGATTCCTGATTAGGACACATAGCCAGGTTGCAGGTTCAGTCCCCAGTTGGGGCATCTACAAGAAGGCAACCAATCGATGTTCCTCTCTCTGTCTCTTCCTCTCTCTCTAAAAGCAATAAAGAAACGTTATTGGGTGAGGTTATTAAAGAAGAAAAAAGATTTTGGGTGCTGGGCCTGACCGGGTATCTCCTTTGGGTTAGACCATCATCTCCATACGTCATGGTTGTGGGTTTGATCCTGGGTCAGGGCACATACAAGAAGCAACCAGTGAATGATAAATAAGTGGAACAACAAATTGATACCTTCTGGCCTCCCCTCCCCTCCCCTTTCTAAATCAATTTAAAGAAAGATTTTGGATGCAGAAAAAAAAGAAAAGCCATAGCTTTAGAATCACTTTATACTTGGCTTCAGATTCTGGTTGTCATTTACTATGTGACCTTAACCTCTCCAAGCTTAACCACTGCAAGCTTCTCTCTTTTCATATGTAAAAGAGGATGAATAAATCTATCTCAAGTTACAATCGGGGACAAAGTTTAAAGTGATTGAGGAAAATCATAATGACTCTGTTATTTTTCTGTGCTGTTACGTAGCAGCTTTCCAGTTGTCTTCCTAGCTCTCAAAGCTACCAGCATTCTAGTTTTGTGAGAGTATCTCAACTTAGAATTCTTCAACATAGAGTGCCTTGTGTTTAGAAGAAGTAAAAATGTGTTTTTTTGTGTGTGTTCTTTTTTTAGTTACCTGGTGGGAGATGAATTGTTTGTAGTAATGGAGTACCTTGCTGGGGGATCACTTACTGATGTTGTAACAGAAACCTGCATGGATGAAGCCCAGATTGCTGCTGTATGCAGAGAGGTGAGTTTGCTCCCATCGATAAGTTATGGGTAGCAGGAGATGAAAAAGAGAAAGTTTTTCCACACAGGTTAATGTTATTGTGTTTTATTGTGTACACATTCTCTTCAAGTTTTCCCCATACCATTTCATCCTACATAAGAATTTCAACCCTTTCCTTTACATGTAAGGTAATTTTGGAAAGAAGCATGAACCTTTGAAGTGAGGAATTCACAGGTGAATTTCAGTGTGGTGATCATTATAATTCATCTTCCAAACAGGATGTTTAATACAATTCAACAGCGGAAACAAGGGGTCTCAGGAAAACAGGACACATGCTCACTTTTAAGTGTTAGTACAGCTGCTTCTGGCTTTATTGATTTCATTGAAGGTGAAGAAGCTGTTTGCTTTTAAATCCTAAATTCTGCCAAATTGCCTATGTCTAAGAGAAAAAAGAAGCCTTCTTCAGCTAACATTTTCTACAGATGAGACTTAAGTTAATGATTTACTTATTGTCATTTAAACTGTGCTACAACTTTTGAATATCCTAGGAATCATTGTCACAAATGACAGAATTGTAAAAGTTCTAAAGACTGTTATGTTTTCTATGATTTGGCTTTCAGCATTTTTATAGTGATGCGTAAGTGAATTAGAAACTTTGTTCAGGTAAGAACAGTACATATGATAGTTTTCCTTTGAAAATTTTAATTCTGATTTAACTGTTCTCCACCTAAAGTGGATAAAGCTTCCTTGGTTGTTTTAGTAGGGAAGGAAATAAGAATTCGTTAATGAATATGATAGTTCAATAACATATCTCAACAAAAAATGTTGGTTACTTAAAAACTTATAAAAACTTAAGAATTTATCTATTTACACTTAATTTCCTTTTCTAATAGTTTTTCATAATTGTTATAAAAATTATTTTAGGAGTTCCTTCAACTGTGACAAATTTGTATTTGTACAAGTATTTTTCTGGGAATTTGTTCTTTTCATGGGTCTGCTTATAAATGCTTGGTAAATATAATGTAATCATAGACTTTTTTTGTTGTTCTACTCTGATGAAGGTAAGAAATAAAAACTTTTTCCAAGTTTATAATTTATGTACATTTTATATTTTAAAATATAGAGACATGCAGATTTTAAAAATATAATCTCATTCTTGTATTTAAGGAAGAGGAGTTTTTCCTCACTTTGGACTCAGTGCTTTCAGAAACATTAGCACAAAAAGAAAGTTATTCCTTTTTCATTGATGTCTAGGTTGTGGATATAGCTTTATATAAAATCCACCATAGAAGAAATGAAAACATCTTATGAGCCCACCCAGTATCTTACTCACATTTCATGGCACATTGATAAAACTTGAGTATCTGAGATTCATGTGGGAATAAGTACAAGTTTATCCTTCACTGTTGAAGTGATTTCTAAAGAATCTTGTGCATGTTTACCAAGTGCTGTACACCTCTGGCACTTAAACCTGAAAAGGTCTAGAAATTATATAGATCCATCTATCATTTTATAAATGAAAATAGTAAAGACTGAATGATAGGACTAGATAAGATATCATTTAATTATCTCTGGGTAAGACCAGAGGGTGAGAAATGGGGGATCTAATTAATTAAGGTGTCTTATTTTTATAACTTTGTACATGAAAAGATATTTTTTCTTTATAAATGTGAGTATTGGAGTATCTTCTGAATACTAGAAGCAATGGTCAGGCCATAAATGTACTGTATGTAAACCTCCTTTAGACTTTTCAGGGACTGTTTTACTATTTTTTTTTCTTCTGTTTAGTGTTTGCAGGCGTTGGAGTTTTTACATGCTAATCAAGTGATCCACAGAGACATCAAAAGTGACAATGTGCTTTTAGGGATGGAAGGATCAGTTAAACTCAGTGAGTAACAAATAAACACATAGGATTTGTTATTTATTATAATTTTCTTCCTTTTGTTTAAGCAAAAACCTCTTCAGCTATTATTTTTATGATGTAGTATATGGAGAGGGAGGGAGAACAGTGGTAAAGATTATGGACTCTGAATGGGACAGCTTGTCTAAATAGCAGATCTGTAGCATGTGCTCAATACTCTTAGGTGAGTTACTTGATCTCTGTTTATTTTGTCATTTGTATGATAAGGAAATTATAGTATCTATCTCAAATAATCCTTCTAAGGATTAAAAAATCTAAATGGCTTAGTTAATTAGAGTGTCGTTTCATACACCAGAAAGGTTGTGAATTTGATTCCTGATCAGAGCACATACCCAGTTGGGGTGTGTATGGGAGGAAACCAGTTGATGTTTCTTTCTCTCTGTTCCTTCCTTTTTCTCTAAAATTAATAAACATTTTTAAAAATTTATTTTAAATCTAAAACACTGATGAACAGTGCCTAGGACTATTATCATGTAGGTGCCATCTTCCAAAAATAAACTTGAATTTGTCTCTGCTATCTTTTAGGATTAATTTTTGTCATGCTGTTCAGCTTTCATTGGATTTGGTAGTGTGGCCTAATCTTGCAAGGTCTATGTGACCCTGACCTCAGAGATGACAAGAGAAAAAAGAGTCACGGGGGGAGAAAAAATCACAGGTTCTTTTTCCTCTGCTAGCTGTAATTTCTCAGTTCCAACCATGCCCTCTATATGATTTAAGAACTTATTTTTTAAAAATTCTGAGGTTTCTCCAACCATGCAAAACTCAAGGCATTTCTGTATCAAGAAACCAAAACCTTTTTCATCCATTCTGCTCAAGGTGGAGATGTAGGTAGACACGCTTTGCCTCCTTGCATACCATAAGAAGGATCACAACTAATCTCAAAACAAAAAACACCCAGGATTGCCAGGAAAGCAAACTATATAGAAATCCAACAACTGAGGATTTAAAGAAGCCATATTCATCCAGACGGGCAGGAGACAGGGGAGCCAGAGCAGAGAAGACGTGGAGTGGTAACAGCGAGGTGGTGGCAGCCAGGATAACAGGCGGCCCTACGTTTACATGTGGTGGATTGCGCAATCCCAGCCTCAGGCCAGACCATGCAGCCCAGGGTTCTAGCGCCAGGAAGATAAAGCCTCATAACTTCTAGCTGTAAAAGCAAGTGGGGGTTGGAGCAACAGATCCAACTACTGCTCTCTCAGGAGAGTCCATTTAAGAGGTCCAAACAGTCCTAGAATACATGCAAACTCACCCACTCTGGGAACCACCACTAGGGCAACAGCTAGAGGGGTGCCAATCACATACAGGAAATGGATAAAGTGACTAGAAATGGGCAAGTTTGGAGCAAGCCTCTAGCAGCCAGGCAGCAGTATTGTACCCTCTCCAAGCCCTCCGCCACATACAGAGCCACAAAGCTGTGAAACAAATTACCTCACTCTGGCAATTACCTAAGGCTCCACCCCATACAGTATAACCGGTGTGCCAACACACAGAGTCAAAGCAACTCTACATAATACACAAAAACAAAAACAGGGAGGCTACCAAATTGAGGAGACAAAGAAATATGGCTCAAATAAAGGAACAGAACAAAACCTCAGGAAAAGAACTAAACGAAATGGAGACAGCCAACCTATCAGATGCAGAGCTCAAAACACCGGTAACCAGGATACTCAGAGAATTGATTGAGTACAGCAAAAGCATAAGGGAAGACATGAAGGCTACACTAAGTGAAATAAAGAAAAATCCACAGGGAGCCCACAGAAGGTAAGGAAGCCAGGGTTCAAATAAATGATTTGGACGTAATGAAGAAATAAAGAATGAAGAAACAAGAATTCAAAAAAAAAAAAAAAAACCAAGAGAATAAGAAGACTCTGGGACATCTCCAAAGTGCCAACATCTGAATCATAGGGATGCCAGAAGAAGAAGAGGAAGAGCAAGAAATTGAAAACTTACTTGAAAAAACAATGAAAGAAAGCTTCCCTAATTTGATGAAGGAAATAGACATACAAGTCCAGGAAGCACAGAAGAGTCCCAAACAAGTTGGACCCAAAAAGGACCACACCAAGACACATTGTAATTAAAATGCTAAAGACTGAAGATAAAGAGAAAAATTTTTTTTTTGAGATTTTATTTATTTACTTTGAGGGAGAGAGACATTAATTTGCGAGAGACAGATACATGAATTGGTTGCCTCTTGCATTTCTCCAACTGGAGACCTGGCCTACAACCCAGGCATATGCCCTTACTGGGAATCAAACCGGCAATCTTTCAGTTCACAGGCTGGCACTCAATCCACTGAGCCAACTAGCCCATCTAGAGAGAAAATTTTAAAAGCAGCAAGGGAAAAGCAGAGTTACCTACAAAGGAGTTCCCATAAGACTTATCAGCTGATTTCTCAAAAGAAATTTTGCAGACAAGAAGGGACTGACAAGAAGTATTCAAAATGATGAAAAAAGCAAGGACCCCCAACCAAGATTACTCCATCCAGCAAAGCTACCATTTCAAATGGAAGGGTAGATAAAGTGCTTCCCAGACAAGAAAAAGCTAAAGGAGATCATCACAAAGCCCCCATTATATGAAATGTTAAAGGGACTTATTTAAGAAAAAGAAGGTCAAAACTATGAATATTGAAGTGACAACAAACACAACTATCAACAACTGACTGAAAAACAAACTAAGCAAAGAACTAGAACAGGAATAGAACCATAGATACGGAGATCATTTGGAGGGTTATTCAGCAGGGAGGGGAAGGGGGAAAAAAGGGGAAATAACGTAGGGATTAAGAAGCGTAATTGTTAGGTACAAAATAGGGGAATGTTAAGAATAGTATAGGAAAGGGGGGAGCTAAAGAACATATGCACAACCCATGAACATGAACTAAGGTGGGGGGTTGTTGGAGGGAATGGGAGTATGAAGCAGGTGGGCAAAGGGGGAAAAATTGGGACAACTGCAATAGCATAATCAGTAAAATATACTTAAAAAAAAAAAAAAGACTGAGCATAAAACCCACAACCACAAGAAAGGGGGTCTACTTTCTATCAGATGGTCAAAACATAAAATTACTACTCTTAATCTTAGTGGGCAAGTTAAAAATATTCTCATACATGTAAGCTGAATTAGACTTTTTTGGATAATGTTTAATCCTGTCTCTTCCACTTACTAGATGAATGATCTTAGGTAAGTTATCTAAAAATATCAATGCCTCAGTTTCCTCATTTGTAAAATGGGAATGATAATGTAACTAATAATCGTGAGGGTTAGATATGTTAATTCTTATAAGGTACTGAGAACAATATCTGGTTTTTCATAAGCTCGCATTTTAACTATAAATAATATAATTTGATCTAACAATTTTCTTTTATGATTCACTTCTATAGAATTACTAAACATATGCACAAGTACAAAGATGTTGTCTGCAGCATTGTGTAAAAAAAAAAATCTAGGACATGGTTAAATAAGTTACAATATTTTTACATTCTTTAATATTGTGTAGTTATAATAATGAGGTAGGACTTCCGGCCAAGATGGAGGCTTAGACGGACAAGCTCGGTCTCCCTCTACAACTAGAAAGGAATAAAACTACCTCAAAACAAAAGATAACCAGAAATTCCAGAAAATAAACTACACGGAAGCCCAACATACGAAGTTATAAACCAACGGCGCTTGTCGGACAGGTAGGAAGCGCGAAAGTGGGCGGCTGTTTGTGGTAGCAGCAGGGGACAGCGGCAGGGGGAGCAATCCCAGCTGCAATCGAGCCCCGGCAGCTCGCGACTCCAACACTGGGAAAAGCAGCCACCACATTGCCTCGGAGGATGAGGCCCAGAGGGTGGGAGGATGGATCCTGGTCTCCCAGCGGAGAATAACGGCAGGAATCCATCTTGGACCCCTGGCCCCACACAAAGTGCCACAGCGCAGCAGAAAAAGGTTGCGGATCACTGCCAGTGGCCAGCTTGTGATGAGTACACGGGGCTCTGCCCACTATAGCCTGCCCCAGAAGCAAAGCAAAACGCGGATATGTCAGAATGAAGCAGACAACTAGAAATCCCGGTGAGAGAGCTCACCAGGCAACAGATGAACAAATAAACATATCAGAGGCTCAATTCAGAGCTATAGTTATTAGGTGGCTTACAGAATTAACAAAAGATTTGGAACAAGACGAGAAAGGATTGAAAGCCACTCATACTGAAAAGAACAAAAACACATATGAGACAAGTGGTGAGGAAATAAAATCCAGAGATCAAATCAACAAACCAGAATATAGGGAAGGAACAAACAGTCAACCAGTGCGGAAAGAGGAAACAGAAAGCAAGGAAAATGAGAAGAGGATCAGAAACCTCTGGGACAGCTATAAGAGATTGAACATACAGATTATAGGATTGCCAGAGGGCAAAGGAGAAGAACTAGAAATTGAAAAATTAAGTGAAAAAATAATGAAGCAGAACTTCCCGAACTTGGGGAAGGAAATAGACTTACAGGTCCAGGAAGCACAGAGAGTTCCAGAAAAACTGGACCCAGGGAGAACCACTCCAATACACATTATAATCAAATTGTCAAAAATTAAAGATAAAGAGAGAATCTTAAAAGCAGCAAGAGAGAAGAAAAGAATCATGTACAAGGGGTCCCAATTAGACTATCAGCTGACTTCTCAAAAGAGACCCTACAGGCAAGAAGGCATTGGCAAAAAATATTCAAAGTAATGAAAATCCGAAACCTACAGCCACAAATACTCTATCCAGCGAAGCTGTCATTCAGAATAGAAGGGCAGAGAAAGTGCTTCCAGGACAAAATAAAACTGAAAGAGTTCATTAGATCCAAACCACTATTATATGAAATGTCAAAGGGACTGGTTTAGAAAGGGAGGATCAAAACTATGAACATTAAAATGAAAACTGCATCACAAAAACCAACAACAGAAGCCAGGAAATTGAAACAAAGGCAAACTAAATAGGCAATGAGAATGGAAAAAGAATTATAGGTATGGGGAACATATTGGGGGGAGGTCAGTAGGGAGGGGGACAGGGGTAAGGGAGGGAGATGGTACAGGAATTAAGAAGCATAGTAGGAGGCAATGGACATGGACTAAAAGGGGGGGACAACTGGAGGGAGGGGGTCACCGGGTGGATGGGAGCAGAGGGAAGGGAAATTGGGACAGCTGTAACAGTATAATCAATAAAACATTTTTAAAAAAATAAAAATAATGAGGTAGATCAATGTATTAATACAGAACGATCTCTAAAAATTGTTTTTAAAAAACTTTACAAACTAAATTAAGGTAGGAATAAGCAAGTGGTTTATAGTTATCATTCGTATGTATGTAAATGCATAATAAATAGTATAAAGCTTAACAAACAAATGTTATCAGTAGTTACATATGGAATAAAAATGGGTCTAATAGTGGAAGGGAGAAAAAAATTCTAGATTCTTATCCTGACTTTGCCACTAAAGTAAAAGTATTGGATACTAAACTAGACATTCTGTTCCTCAGTTACTGTAAATTGAGGTCGTTGGCGTAATGCTGGTGTGCATCTGGTACATACAGTTGCAGTTAAATGTATTCTTTTACTAGACTCCTCTAAGTTGGATGTTTAGTAATTAGCTTCTGTTTATTTTCTTCAAAGGTAGTTACCATTTTCTGACCTTTGCCTCACTCACAGCGTTTAGTTTTGGTGTTCACCTTTGTTGACTTTTTCTTTTAGACCTTTCTCAACATTATTAAAATCTGGAGGATAGAATTTCTTATTGAATTTATTGGGATGACGTTGGTTAATAAAATCATATAGGTTTCTGGGGTAGAGTTCTAGAATACATCACCAGTATATTGTATTATGTGTTCACCAACCCAAGTCATGGCTCCTCCCATCACCAATTATCTCCTCTTTATCTCTTCTCCCTCCCTCACCCCTCTTTCCCTCTGGTTGGAATTAATTGTTTAGAATGAAATAACTCTTGATAATTTGCCCTCCGCTTATGGGAAGTAAAAGTGAAAAAGTGAGAGTATGCAACATCAAAAGATCTGTAAACCCATTCTGGTTGGCTTTATTAATATAATCTTTAAAAAGACAAGTGGCTGAGTAGTCAAATGTAATTAATTAAGTCATCTAAAGTGAACTCTAGGTAAAACTATCCATGGACACCATTAACTCTAGATGTTTTGTTTTGTTTTATAGCTGACTTTGGTTTCTGTGCCCAGATCACCCCTGAGCAGAGCAAGCGAAGCACCATGGTTGGCACACCGTACTGGATGGCACCAGAGGTGGTTACACGGAAAGCTTATGGCCCTAAAGTGGACATATGGTCTCTGGGTATCATGGCTATAGAGATGGTAGAAGGAGAGCCTCCATACCTCAATGAAAATCCCTTGAGGGTAAGACAGACACCAGCCTTATTTTAAGAAAAGTACTTTTCTTTAAAATGTTTATGTAGTATCTGCTTATACCAGGCACTGGCGAAGAATTTAGGATGTAAAGTTTATAAAAGCCTAGTCATTTTTCTCAGTCTGCATCTAAAAATCATTTGCTTCTGGGGTGAGCTGAATGTGTTAAGTAAGGAGTTTATAAATTTTTTAGTAAGTTTAATGCTTTCTAATTTTGCACACCAAGTAAGAATTTTCTCACTTTTCTAGAGAGTAAGGGTCCCTAGATATATCCTTCAGGTTATCAGCTTTGAACCTTGGCCCCTGGTACCCCTAGGTACAGAAAAGAGAAAAGCAAAGTCATGTGTGAAAGCTGCATAAATGGCAATGTTAAAGCCCATATTCAAACAAAAGACTGCAGGTCCTGAGATACAGATGCAGTCAGTAGACTTTAAACAATTAAATATTCAGTAGCTGAGGGTAGAGAGTTTCAGGGTTCCTCTCTCTCCCTTCCCTCTCTCCCTCTTTCCCCTCCTTTCCTTCCTTCCTAACTGCCTGCCTTCCTGCCTTTTGTTTCTTTATCTTTTTTCTTCTACTTTTAAATTACCATATGTGGCTCAATGTCATACCACTTCACACCTACAAGAATGACTAGGAACAGTAATAAGTGTGAGAATGTGGAGAAATTGGAACCCTCATACATTGTTAGTGGCAATGGAAAAAACATTTTGACAGTTCCTCTAAAAGTTAACATTGAGTTAACATATAACCTAGCAATTCCAGTTCTAGGTATATACCCAAGAAAATTAAAAGCATACATCCACACAAAAACTTCTACACAAATGTTTATAGCAGCATTATTTATAATAGCCAAAAGGTAGAAACAGCCCAAATGTCTTATCACCTGATGAATGAGTAAACAAAAGTGATATATCCATGCAGTGGAATATTTTATAGCCATAATAAAAGGAATGAAGTATAGACACATAAAACATTGACCTTTGAGAGCATTATGCTAAGTGAAAGAAGTCAAACACTAGAGATTACATATTGTATTATCACATTTACATTCAATTCTTATTCATGGTAGTTTGGTTCTATAAAGCTGCAAACACGGGATTAATGAATGCTTAGGGGAAATACAGGGTTAGATTTTTGCAAGCTTTTAATCACAACATTTTTGTCAACTGATCAACATTACAACCTTGTTTTATGTATGTTTCTCTTTCAAGATACCCTGCTTAACATATATTGTTGATTAACATTGAATCCACAGCCAACAGCACTGTAACTCGTGCCTGAATGAAGCCTGTCAAACAAGTGCACATTCTTCATAAGGCACATCACAACCTTCTTGCACTTAGGAACATCAGACAGCACTTCAGCACTGTGCTTTTTTTCTCCTCTGCACATATCCACAAATAACCACAAAAGCACTTGAGAGTATTGGTTTTAGAGCTACAAATACATTTTAGTGAATTCGCATAAGTGGAATATGCACATAGTGAGGATTGACTGCCTATATTTCATAAGATTTCTATAGAGACAAAGATTAATGGTTTCTGGGGACTGAGGAGAGAAGGAATGGGGAATGACTAATAATTAACATGGATATTCTTTTCAGAGGGATAAAAATGTTCTGAAATTAAACAATGGTAATGGTTATACAACCTTGTGAACATACTAAAACATTGAATTGTACACTTTAAAAGAGTGATTTTAAATTGCAGTATGTGACTACAAACTTATTGCCGGAAGTTTAAAAAAGAAATTTCTTTCCAAGTTAGTTGAGCATACTATAAAATGGGCTCCAGAGGCCAAGGTGATGGGTATGTGTAGGGGATACCCAATGTAGATGGAATGGATTTTCGTTGTTTTTCCTGAATGCTTTTTCTCTTCTTGCAAAGATTCCAGTTCAAGTAAGCAAGAGGTAATGAATTTTAGAAAACTTTTCAGAACAATTTTTAAAACCTTCTATTTTTTTATAAGATTGTATTTATTCATTTCTAGAGAGAGGGGAAGGGAGAAAGAGAGGGAGGGAAACATCATCAACTGGTTGCCTCTTGAATGCACCCTGACCAGGACTGAACCCGCAATCCAGGCATGTGCCTTGCAGGACAACAGCCATCCAGCTGAGCCACACCAGAGCAAAAATCTTGAATTTTTCTGATTTGTTCAGTAAATATTGATTCAAGGATCTACTCTGTTAGGCACTGTCTAAAAGAACCAACAAAATTTCTGCACTCATAAGAGGAGAGAAGCAATAAACAATAAATAAGAATAATATGTAATATGTTAAATTATGATGGACTCTAAGTACTGGGACTGGTAGGCAGGGAGTCAGGAGTTGAGTTCATTTTCGAAAGAGTGCTTTCAGTAAAGCTTTAATGAGTTGACATTTAAACAGGGGAGGTAAGAGAGTGATGATACTCAGTTACCTAAAGAAGGAACATTCTAACCAGCAGGAGCAGTACATGCAAAGGCCCTAAAGTAGGAGCACTCCTGACATATTCAAAAGTCATTGAGGATTCCAGCATAGTTAGCATTCAGTGAACACATAGCAGGAGGAAAAAAGGTACATAGTGAAGAAATGAGGCCAGATTGTTGTGCCTCATTAGGCCCCGTAAGGATTCTGGCTTCTACACAGGTAAGTTGGGGAAACCATTGGACAGTTTTGAGCAGAGAAGTGGAATTGTCTTACTTACATTTTAACAGGATCATTCTGGCTACTCTGTTGAAAAGACTCTCAAGAGAAGTAAAGGCAAAAGCATAACAGTTAAGAAACTGTTGCAATAACCCAGGCAAGAAACAATGGTATCTTACACTAGGATGGTATCAGTGGAGGTGGGAAAAGGGATTCTGGGTGTATTTTAAAAGGAGAGCCTACATAAGTGAGAGAGAGAGAGAGAGAGAGAGAGAGAGATATGACCCTCAAGAGTTGGGCCTAAAGAACTGAAATGATGAAGTGGAAATCAGTTCACCTTAACTGAAATGGGGAAGGGTGCAGGTAGAGTGTGGCGTGAGGAGTGGAAGATCAGGAGATAACATGTTAACATGTTTTAAACATGTTAAGTTGAGATGCCTGTGAAGACATCCAAGGGGGGTATGTTAAATAGGCTGTTGGGTATGCAAGTCTGGGATCCAGGCTAGAGATACAAAATCGACTTATTATAAAGCTGTGAGACTAGATGGGATCACCAGGTCCAATGGGCATAGACAGACTGTAGAAGAGATTCAGCTTAGACCCTGAAGCATTCCAGAGTTATGTGGCAGACTAGGAAACTGAGAAGGAATGGCCAGAGAGGTAGATAAAACCAAATAAACATATGCCCTGGAATCTACCCAGGGCCAGGATATATCTGCTAAGATTGAACAGAATGGTGTCTGGTACTCACACAGGGCTGGGAATAGTATCTGTTTCTGTCAGTCATAGTGGAAAACCTTGCAGTTGACAGCATGGTGAGTCTTGCTTCAGTGATAGGAAATTAATTACCCATAGACTACATGCTGCTGTAGTCTAACAAGTCTTAATCTAACAAATTTGTTAACGTCCCACCTAACAAATCTTAAAAAACAAGAACCCAAAAGGGATCTTTTTCTAAAGTTCCAAAGTAACTGTATTCTAAAACAAAGCTAAAGAATATTTATAAGACTACAGGTTTATCCAGCATCTAAATATCCAGTCGAGGTTTACCAGGCAGGCAAAAGATCAGGAAAATTGCATCCCATGATGAGAAGAAAAACTGACCCAAAACTGATGCAGATAAAAGAATTAGCACACAAAGGCATGAAAACAATTTTTATAACTGCATTCCATATGTTAAGTAGAAACATCTGGAAGGCACATTCTTAAAAAAATTAAATTTACCCCCTGGCTGCTATGGCTCAGTGGATTGAGCATCAGCCTGCAAGCCAAATCTCGGTGGTTCGATTCCCAGTCACGGCACATTACTAGGTTGCACGTCAGGTCCCCAGTTAGGGGTGTGTGAGAGGCAACCACACAATGATGTTTCTCTCCCTCTCTTTCTTCTTTCCCCTCTCTCTAAAAACAAAATAAATAAACATTATTTTTTAAAAAAATTAAATTTACAAACTACAATGTGAGATTGGATAAATGCCAGATTACACATTCCAGGAAAAAGGATAGCACACCCCCAACAAAGGACCTGGCCGCAACCCAGGCACGTGCCCTGACTAGGAAATGAACCAGTGACCTTTCAGTTCACAGACCAGCACTCAATCCACTGAACCACACCAGCCAGGGCTAGACTTTTTTTTAATGGGCAAAACATCTGCATACAACTCACCAGAGAAAACATACAGATACCAGGTAAGTATATGAAAAGATGTTCAACATCATGTTGTTAGAGAATTGATAAATTAAAACAACAAAGAGCCCTAACTAGTGTGGCTTAGCAGGTTCGGCATTGTTCAGCAAAGTGAAAGGTAACCGGCTCAATTCCCGGTCAGGGCACGTTCCTGGGTTGCTGGCCAGGTCCCTGGTTGCGGGTGTGTGAGAGACCACCAATCAGATGTTTCTCTCACACATTGATGTTTCTCTCCCTTTTTTCCTCCCTCTCGTCCCCTCTCTCTAGAAGTAAATAAAATCTTTCAAAAACTAAAATAAAACAACAGAGACCACTGCACAACTATTAGAATGGCCTAAAGTCCAAAAACAACACCAAATGCTAGTAAGGACTGGGAGCTACAGGAAGCTCTTGTTCATTGCCAGTGGGAAAGCAAAATGGTGGTGTCACTTTGGAAGACAGTTTGACAGTTTTCTACAAAATTAAACATGCTCTTAATATATGATCCAGAATCATACCCATTATTATTTACCCAAATGAGTTGAAAACTTTTGTTTTTTACCAGACATTTTTTTTATTGATTATGCTGTTACAGTTGTCCCAATTTCTTTCCCCTCTGCTCCCCTCCTCCTCCAGCTGTCCCCTGCTTTTAGTCCATGTCCATTGGTTGTGCATATAGTTCTTCTCAACCTCTTCCTGTCTACTACATTCCCTCCTACTATGCTTCTTAATTCCTGTACCATCTCCTTCCCTTTCCCCCCTCCCCCTCTCCACTGACCTCGCCCCAGAATGTTCCCCATACCTATAATTCTTTTTCCACTCTCGTTGCCTACTTAGTTTGCCTTTGTTTCGATTCCCAAGCTTCTGCTGTTGGTTGTTGTGATACAGTTTTCATTTTAATGTTCATAGTTTTGATCCTCCTTCTTCTAAACAAGTCCCTTTAACATTTCATATAATAGTGGTTTGGATCTGATGAACTCCTTCAGTTTTGCTTTGTCCTGGAAGCACTTTCTCTGCCCTTCTATTCTGAATGACAGCTTCGCTGGATAGAGTATTCATGGCTGTAGGTTTTTGATTTTCATTACTTTGAATATTTCTTGCCAGTCCCTTCCTGCCTGCAGAGTTTCTTTTGAGAAGTCAGCTGATAGTCTAATTGGGACCTCTTGTACATGATTCTTTTCTTCTCTCTTGCTGCTTTTAAGATTCTCTCTTTATCTTTAATTTTTGACAATTTGATTATACTGTGTCTTGGAGTGGTTCTCCCTGGGTCCAGTTTTTCTGGAACTCTCTGTGCTTCCTGGACCTGTAAGTCTATTTCCTTACCCAAGTTCGGGAAGTTCTGCTTCATTATTTTTTCACCTAATTTTTCAATTTCTAGTTCTTCTTCACCCTCTGGCAATCCTGTAATTCGAATGTTCGTTGGCTTATAGCTGTCCCAGAGGTTTCTGAGCCTCTCCTCATATTCCTCAATTTTTGTTTCCTCTTTCTGCACTGGTTGACTGTTTGTTCCCTCCCTGTGTTCCAATTTGTTGATTTGATCCATGGCTTTCCCTTCCTCACCACTTGTATGTATTTTTGCTCATTTCGGCAGGACTAGCCTTCATTCCTTCCCTGTGTTGATTCAGCCCCGCTGTTAGGTCTGTAAGCTGCCTTATGACTATAGCTCTGAACGAAGTCTCAGAAAGATTCGCTGTTTGTTCATCAGTCAATGCTTTTATTTGTTTTTTTGTTAGCTGTGTGATTGGTATTTTGATCATTAATTCTGCCATTCTGACCGTTTTGTTTATCTTTCCTTCCTGGGCGGGGCGCTGTCACACCTCCTATGCTATATTGGGCGGAGCCCCGTGTGCTGGTCACAATCTGGGGACCTTTCTCACCACACTAGCGTTTTGCGTGGGGGCGGGGGTCCAAGATGGATTCCTGATGTTACTCTTTGCTGAGGAACCAGGAGCCTCCTCCCAGTGGGGTCTGCCTTCCCCGGTGTTGGAATCCCGAGCCAAAGGGTCTGGTCTGCAGCCGGGACCGGATCCCAGGCGCTTCTCTCCTCCCCCCAAATACGGGTGTCTGCTTACTGGGTCCCGCTGTTCGCTGCTGTCGCCTCCTGCACAGTTCGTTCAGCCTCGGTTTTGCCCTTCCTACCCATCTGGACGAGCACCACGTGTTTATGACTTCATACGTTGGACTTCCACGTAGTTTATTTTCTGGAACTTATTATTTTTGGTTTTGCGGTAGTTGTAATCCTTCTTAGCTGTCGAGGGAGAGAGAGCGTGTCGGTTTATGTCTCCATTCTGGCCAGAAGTCGACTTGAAAACTTTTATCCACACAAAAAACTACACACAGATGTTTATATCTTAATTCATAATTGTGCAAAACTGGAAGCAACCATTTTATGAAATGTATAAATATATTGTATAAAAAAATTATACAAAAAAAATGAATATACATGCAGTGGTACATCCATACAGTGGAATGTTACTGCATAACATTTAAAGAGAAAAAAGAAAAGAAAAAAAAACACAAAAAGACTTAGAAAAACCTTGCATGCATATTGCTTAGTGAAAGAATCCAGTTTCAAAAGGCTATGTGTACTATATGGTTCCAACTGGAGAGTAAAAAAAGATCAGTGGTTGCCAGGGGCTTAGGGGTGTGGGAATGATGAATAAGGGGAGCATGGAATTTTTAGGGCAGTGAGATTATTCTGTATGATACTGAAATGATGCGTACATGATGGTATGCATTTGTCAAAACCCATAGAACAGTACAGTACAGGGAGTGAACCCTAATGTATGCTAATGTAAGATACTGAAGTGGATGGGGTGGAATATGGGAACTCTGTAATATCTACTCAATTTTTTATAAATCTAAAACTTCTAAAAAATAGTTTATTAAATTTATTAAAATTCCATTTCTAGGAATTTAAAGAAAATAATCAGAAAAGCACATACAAGGATTTTTCAGACGTGATTGAATTATGAAACATTCGTATAATTAAAGACGCTAGTCAATTCAGCCATTAGAATAATTTTCTAGCTCTAATCAGTTGTTAGTAATGATGAAGCTGGGGATATAGCTAGTTTTGTTGTGAGTTGTTTTTTTCAAGACTTTTTAAAAGCCGTTGTCAGTTCTCGGCATAATTGAAAGGAAGGTACAGATTTCCTATACCCACTTCCTTCACACATGCATAGCCTCGTTATCAACGTCCCTCACCAGAACTTACATTTCTTTCTTTTTTTAAAGATTTTGTTTATTTTTAAAAGGGTTTATTTTATTTTTAGAGAGAGGTGAAGGGAGGGAGAAAGAAAGGGAGAGAAACAACAGTGTGTGTTTGCCTCTCGTGTGCCACCAACCAGGGACCTGGCCCACAACCCAGGCATGTACCCTGACTGAGGCTTGAACCAGGGACCCTTTGGTTGGCAGGCCAGTGCTCAGTCCACTGAGCCACACTAGCCAGGGCAGAGCTTACATTTTTTAACAGCCAGTGAACCTACATTGACACATCATTATCACTCATAGAGTCCATATTTTACATTAGGGTTCGTGCTTGGGGTGTTGTACATTCTGTGGGTTCAGACAAATGTATAATGAATAATGTGTCCCTCGTTATAGTATACAGAGCATATTCACTTTCCTAAAAGTCCTCTGTGCTCTGCCTCTTCATCTATAGCTATAGATATAACTAGTCTTTTAAAGGTTTCGATAAATTACATTGTTTTGAAATGTGGTGTGACTTGAAAAACGCTTGAGAAAGGTAAATGGGATGCTATTATATATGTTACTGGTGGGATTGTGGTCATTTATTTATACCCCTACACATTACAGTCATTTTATCATCATGTATTGCATATAACCTCCAAACTGCACCTCCACCACCCCCACCCACCAAAAAAAAAAAAAAAAAGATGAACCTCATTTTTGAGAAATTAGGGAAATATAATATCTAAAACAAAGGACAAATAACCCAAATGGGTAGAAATAGTACTAACCTCACTTTAGTATTTATGGTGATTGTCTTTACAGTAATAAAAGATCCATAAAGTTTATAAAGTGCTTTCTCACTTTCTTGAGCTACTTAAGTATATAGAAGATGTTCTTTTTTAAAGGCTTTGTACCTGATAGCAACTAACGGGACTCCAGAACTTCAGAACCCAGAGAAACTTTCCCCAATATTTCGGGATTTCTTAAATCGATGTTTGGAGATGGATGTGGAGAAAAGGGGTTCAGCCAAAGAATTGTTACAGGTGAATTTGGAAATGATGCTATTTGGGGGGAAAGTTGACTTTTTTGAGTAACCAACAAAAAGTTTATATAGGGTTATGTTACATTTCACTGCCCATTCATCAACAGAAGCATGGCAGCTGCCATAGTTTAGGATTTCGTTGCTGGGACTAAAATACCCATCATATTATAATAAGTATATGAGTTTTTGCATATTATAAGTTCTTAGACCAGTTCATTGCTGGCTTAGGTATCTGGGTCATTTAACTGAAATTTTATAATAGAACTGATGTATTGGTTATGCTGGTTTTATGCAGGTATTGAAATATGTGTTGTTGTTTTTAATAAATAATGGCCCATTAAACTTTGGGGCTTTAATTGAAAAGAAATATTTAGCTTCTAAATGGTGACATTTATACATTTATTTTTCTTCCCTGTTTCTGGCAGCATCCTTTCCTGAAACTGGCCAAACCATTATCTAGCTTGACACCACTGATTATGGCAGCTAAAGAAGCAATGAAGAGTAATCGTTAACATCATTGCCATGGCTTCATGTTCCTTTTCCATTTTCTAAAAGAAGTATTTTAATATATGAAAATTATTACTCTTTCGGGTTTTAAGGAAATGGCCTGCACAACATGGAGGAAAAAAGCAAACAACTAACTTCCTGAAGACAACCAAGAGAAAATTGCAAAACAGAATGACAACCTTCTATTGAATCCCTTCATTAGGGTCCAAAAGGAATTGTGGAATGAATCACTAGCCTTTCAGCAGACAGCCCATCAGGGCCATTTATCATGCCTGAGTTTTGCATTTTATTTTGCTGACTTCATTGTAATAGATTCCATTCATTGTCCCTTTTGGGGTTATTTTCAGTACTTGAATGGTAGATTTGAGTTTTTCAGTTATTTGTCTCATCTGCTGGTCTACTTTTCTCTCTTTGTAGCTTTCTTTTTCCTTGACTTGCTCCTTTTAGTTGCTTTGAGAAATTTTTCTTAGGCCTATATTTGAGTAAAGTTTGATAGAAATTATGTAGCTCCTTATATTGGCAAAGGAGCTTAATATGGTTTAACTTTGTATAGAAGTTAGAACCAGCTGTTGTATATGTAATATTTCAGTTCAGAATTTGAACTGGGAGAAGGGAAGAAAGTATGTGATTTTTACCTTTTTTAACAAATGTGAAAGTCAGTTTTAGAAATTTCATGGTAGTGAAGTGCTTGGCATTTGTTACATGTATAGAGAGAAGACTAATAATCTATATTTATAACTAAATCATTGAGACAGAAAAAGAATCCCATTGACTATACATCTTTATGATTTTGTTTTCTTTTTGACTGTTTCCTCTTCAGATTTGACTTCAGGATTTTTCTTCCAACTCTTGTTAGTGCCACTACTTGCCTCTTCCCTTTTTTCCTCATCATTTTGGAAATAAGTTTCTGTATATGTTGTAATTTTATTTTGTTTTCTAATTAACCCTCTCTCACCCTATTCTTCACCGCCACTACCCCACCACCATGGTAAATAATATAATAACCATTGAATTTTCAGAATTAACTTTTTTTCCATTTAAAGGAGAAGATATTTGGAGCTAATAGAGACCGTGAAAGACTTGAACATTGGTGAGCTCTAAAATAATTAGATGAGACTATATTCACGGAAGAGAATTGTCAGTTTATATAGAGATGCAGCTGCCAACCAGTAAACTGTAGAGATTTGTTAAAAACATTGTACCCAACCCATTACCGACGTTTTACTGTCTGAGGACGTAAGTTGATAGTATTACTTGATAAATTCATGGATCATCTGAGATGCTGAGTTACTTTAGCTTTTTCAAATAAGTAAATAATGTTTATGTGCAAAACTGGAGAAAGAAGAAAAATGGAATGTCCTTGATAACAATACATTTTTTATTTTAAAGATTTTAAAAGGTCTGTGACCTGTAGCATTAATTATTAGAGTCCTCTCCCCTCCCCTCCACCCTCATTTCTTCTTCCTCTCCTCTTCCTCTCTCCTTATTTCTTATTGTTTTGCATTTGGATGCAGTATTGGCCCTTCTGGCATGCAAAGAGCCAGTTAAAAGAGAAAAATCTGTGGTTTGGTTTTGGAACATGGGAGTGCTCATACCATTTTCCTAATTAACTTCATGCCTGCTTGCCATCCTGTAATAGTACAAATCATGAATAAAAATAATTTTGATGTTTTGGAGTACATTAGGGGGAACTAAAATAGTTTTATTTCCTATCAATTCCCATCATCTGTTTATAAGATACAGGTATAAGAATAGAAATGGCTGGTTTTTTATTGAGAATGCAGGAAGGTTTTCAAAGAAATTAGTAAAATAGTTAATGAAACTTCTATCTAGAGCACTTACTGGACTCTTGTTTTCAGTTTGATTCTTGATTTCATGTTTCTCTAGATTATATTGGCCTCTACAGTTATTATTAAATTACAGGAACAAACCAGTTTATTTCTGGTGGAAAGCTACATGGCCTCTTTGAATTTCAGATTTGAACATTTTTTGTAAATAGTTGTCTGGATGAATTATGATGAAGAAGATGCTACCGATGAAAACCAACTAGATGATAAAACTGATGATCATGACCACTCTAGACGGCACTTCATGCATAAGTCTTAAAGACCATATTCTTTGAATACAGTGCCTGTGCCCTATTGTTATTCCTATGACTCAGCAGAAGTCCTTTCAGTTTATAGAAGCAGTTTGGGATTTATATTCACAACTTCAGATGGTCACCTGCCCATCCGTTGCTGGCAATGGACTTGGTCATTAAAACCCGACTCCTAGGTTAAGGGAGCTACACTGTGGTTTATTCTTTACTTAATTGGATAAACTAACTTGTAATAGAAATATACGTTGGTTCTCCAGTGTGTCATTTTTAAACAAAATAGCCTTAAAAGCAATATGAATTTGTGATTTATTAATTTTTAATTAAAATGTTTAGATCTTGTTGAAAGAAAAATTATATCTGAATTAAGATTCATGTTTTCTAAATAACTGCCTTTTTATTCACCCTTTTTGTCATCACTTTAGAATGAAAATTCCCATTGAAATCTAAAAGTTACCTTAGTCCTCTTGTGTTATTGGGACAATATTACTGTAGTACTTATTTATTATATTTAGACTCTAGCAGTCTTAAATTTTTCTTCTTCTTTTGTTCCTTTTGCTGCTTTTAGGGACATTTAAAATTGGGAAACCATGAAAACATTGAATATTTTATCCTACCTAGAATACTTAGTAAACAAGTAAAATGATTGTGATAGCATCAGAAACTGATGCTAACACAACTCTCTCTCCATGTGTTGAGTGCCTGGCACATAATTCTCTTCCCATTCACTTACAGATATCAAGCTGCTTTTCTAGTTACCACCAGCCCATAAGGAAACCTGTGCCTTTAATAAGCAATTTAAAACTACCTATGAGTATTTCTTTTAGGGCTCACATAAACACATTTGTTTGAATATACTGTATTCTAGCCAGAATAATTCTAGATTTGATCAAGCAGTAGCTATAGTTAGGAGGGGGGAAAAAAGGCGTACTTAAAGAATTTGCAGCAGTTTTTTAATCTAAAAGTTTTTAAATATACTGAGATCCATATCTAGTGAAATGTTAAAATGTTAGAAAATTAATTCTAAAATATAGCCAAAATCCAGATTAGTACTCATTTTGTTTTTATAGAGTGGAATTTCATAGCAATATAAAAAAGATTGTCTCCCTTGGCTTCATTACTCCCACAACAGATATTTAAACAATTAAAATCAGTTTTTACACAGTGCATGAAATGCATGAGTATAAGAAAGGGAAAAATACACACAGACATATATTTTTTTCTCAGCACATTTGCTGACCACTTTGGCAAAGACGCTGGTGTAGGTTTTGTGGGAATTACAAAGGAGAATCCAACACTGGTCTGACCTTGACAGTACTGAAGTCTTTCTCATTCACCATTCTGGAATGTTACCAAATGAGAGGGGTAAAAGAAAAGCAGAGAATTTTATTTGGAATTGAACTTTTTTGGTAGGAATGTGTTTTATTTTGGGTGGTGTTTTATTTTGTGTGTGTGTGTGTATGTCGGTAGGTAGAAATGTAATGAAGTGAAAGCAGCTTTTGTCTTCAAATTTTATATTGACTTTTTAATTTAATCCCATTCAGTTATTTAATTGTTACATTAACTGCTGTATTTGATGACTTTGTTCAATAATTTTGTTCTTTCAGGGCTAGAAATAAACTTTTTTATGTTCATTTTTCCCTTTCCTAAACTTTTTTAAATTAGAATACCTTAAAAGAGTAAGTGTAATAAGTTTTCAAAGAACATTCTTGTATTTTTTTTTAATGTTTTTTTAAAAATGCCATGCACCATTTTGAATGTATTGCAAAGCCAAAATTAGAAAGGTTTTCAGAAATTTAGGGGTAGTAAGCATGAGCTTTCCCCTTTCTAAACCAGGTTCACAGTAAACTTCTTAGAAATTATCTGACCGTCAGACCCAGGAAAACACTTCTGATTATTTGATACCTCCAGTAACTTGACCTAAAATTCTAATGCTTACCTGCCTGAAGTAATAAGCATCTTACTAGTATTTCTGTGTTAAATGCACCAAGAAAACTTTAACAGTGCAATATTTTAAGGCACCACTTCATTATATGCATTTAAGTTTGAATGTTGGATACCTCAGACATGGAGAACAGCTGCAGTATAGAGAGTTCACTATCAAAAAACAAAATTAAATTACTTTTAGCATGGAGTCAGGGGTATAAGCAATGACTGCTTAAAATGTATTTGTTACATTTTCAAGCTATTTAGTGCTATTATATTTGTGTTTCTTTAATTATAGCAACTACTTAAAACATTTGCCTAAGAAAAGTTCAGAAATGTATGATTGATTTTGTAAAGCACTATTTGTATGAGTTTAATGCATGCTTTACTACTACTTTGATATCTGTGGTATTTTTTTAAATTAGGAAATTACTTTTTATGCTAAATTATTGGACAAGTTTTATGTCTTAAAGAGCAGGAGGAGTAGAGCATTGAAGGAAAAGTTCTTTTTACATCTAGTTGTTTTAGGTTTTTAACCAAGTAATGTACATAGATTAAAAATTAATACCAATCTTAAAGTACTTGTAATAAATAGTGTGATTTCCTAGCTTTATACTTCCCCACTGCCAAATCCTGTTAATTCTGAGCTGTTTTTAGCATGCATTAATCTTCACCTTTCTAAATTAGGTATTTCTCGACATTTCTAAATTTTACTTAAGTAGCTTCCTGTTATCACTGTTGAGAATTTGGGTACTATAATACCATCCCATTTTCCCATATCTAGATCCCTTTAGGCAGTTTTTAAATTCAATTCATGGACAGTTTTTACCTCATGACTATGTGGGAGTGTTGTTCACTTGAGTCAAGTTAAGGTTATGTGTCATTCCTTTTATAACTCTTTGCTTTTCCTGTAGTTAATGTTCTTGTCTTTTTGTTCCCTTTGAAAATTTCTGTGTTCCTCTCACTGAGCTTTCCCAAAATCACTACAAAATTCCAAAAGCCCTCTGAAAACTTATTGTCTATACAGTCTCAGATAATGTACTTCCTTCTTTCCTGGAACCTGATTGGAGCTGTAGTCTGGACTGGTGCTCCCCAGGCCTTCTGCTCCATGGCATCTCAAACTTCACTTTTCTCCTGAGTTGGAGTCTTTGTTTGCTGAACACCACATCTGATTGCTTGGTTTGTTCCCTCATTTTGAAGAACAGTTTTGACTAGCTTTCTAAGAAAGTGTACATAGAGGTAAGATTTCTAAGAACTTGCATGTCTGAAAATGGCTCCTATTTAACTGATACCACAGGACTTTAGGTTGGAAATCATTTTCCTTGAGAATTTTAAAGTCACTGCTTCATTGTCTTTTAACCTGCCATTTCTGATAACACTTTATAGTAACCATTTTTCTGCTTCGGAGATTTGCTTCTGAAATTTTAACATGGAGTGCTTTGGTGAAGGTGTGTATGTTTTAATTAGCTTCAGGCAGTTGGCAGGCTGTCTTGGTCAGACTCATTTCCTTCATTTCTGGGCAATTCTTGTATTATTTCTTTAATAATTACCACATTTCTCCCCCTTCATTTCTTTGTGAATTCCAGCATTAATCTTCTGTTTTTCTTTCTCCTTTGCTTTCCATCTCTTTGCCTTATAACTTTCTGAGAGAATTTCCTTGATTTGACCTCTGACCTTTTTTTTTTTGTCTGACTCTTTTGAACATATGTCAAGTATCACATTTTTAATTTCCAAAAGCTCATAAGAGTTTCTTTTTCCTGGTCAATTTATGCTGCCATAACAAAATACCATAGGCCAAGTGGTTTAAACAAAAGAGATTTATTCTCACAGTTCTGGAGTCGCCAAAGTCTAAGATCAGGATGTTGACAAGGTAGGTTTAGTTTTGAAGCCTCTTAGTTTGTAGGCTGCCACCATCTTGCTGTGTGCTTACAGAACCCTTTCTTTATATGAGACCACAGGGAAAGAGCAATGTCTCTGGTGTCTCCTAAGGACACTAACCTGTGAGGTCATGTCCTCATGACCTCATCTAACCCTAATTAACACCCAAAGGCCCCATCTTCAAATTGCAATACAGTGGGGCTTAGGACTTCAACCTATAAATTTGGAGAGATGGAAACAAACATTCATGACATAGTAGGTCTTTTTTTTTCCAAGTCTCAGATTGTGTATTTTTTCTGGGTTCTTTTTTTAAATTTGTTTTTAACTCTTGTCTTCACATAAAGATATTTTTTTTATAGATGTCTAGTGAATACCTATAGATTAATACTGTTTCTGTAACAATACTAGTATAACACTGGCACTGCACACTAACTCATATACACATTAATTTTTCTCAGATTTCAGATGGACTCTTGGTGCTATTCACCAGTTATTCATTTTACTCTTAGGACATTTTTTTCTTCTCCTTTTTTCTCCAGGTTATCTGCAATGACTCCCAACCCCTTTATTCTGTCATCTCAGCACTTTGTAATACCTTGCCAGAATATCTGGGTTTCTTTATTTGCCTTCTTCCTTTCTGTCTCAGTGGAAGATATTATCTCAAGTACTTCTTGCTACACATTTCTTCATCAGTAAGCACTGCAAGACAAAGCTTTATTAAAGCTTTTTTTTTTTTCTTTTTGCTTCATTTCATCATATAGTCAGTTTGAACCTGGGGGTTTCTTCTAAATAAAAATAGGGTATATAATTTAAAATTTTGCTTCCTGTGAGAGGGCCAGTTATGCTTTCAGTAACTTTACTATTCTAATAGGATGTGCACTTAAAAATTCTTTGTGAATTGGTTGTTGTTGTTTTTACAGGAGGTGGGTGATGATAAAAGCCATCATAGGGTTTTATTAGGGTCAAATTAATTTCACATAAAATGTTTAGAATGGTGGCAGCACATAGTAAGCATTCGATAAATGTGATTGTCGTTATTTAACCTTTTTTTTTTTACCACATCCATTGGACAGTCCAGTATATCTTAAGGCTTTATACTGCAAATACTATACAAAGAAGGCCCCAATACATTATTGTTTGGTAACATACTATGAAGTTGCATATTTTATTATACAGAATTGCATATCATGCATAACTTTAAATATGAGACCCTGCATTTATTTGATTTTATTTTTTAAATATGGAACGCTTCACAAACCCTCATAACATTCTTGCACAGGAGCCATGCTAATCCCTATATTGTTCCAGCTTCAATATATGTGCACCACCATTATAGTTTAGGTACATACTTTCCTGAAGGGGGCTTAAAAGAAAAATATACTTTGGGTATTGGTTTAAGTTTGACTACAAGTAACATACCCAAGAGAATCTGTAACCAAATGGGACTTTAAGTCACACAAAAAAGAAGTCCAGTGTAGTCAGTCTTGGGTTGTCATGGGCGCTGTATTTTCACTCCATCATTCTTAGCATATAGGCCTATATCTTCATGACTGTTGCTGCACAGATGCAAGATGGCTGTTCCACCTCCAGCCTCATGTGTAGGTGTCAGGCAGGAAGAAGAGAAGTTGATTAAAAAGCAAAGGAAAAAAGGAAGGAGGAATATCTACATCAAGAAAGTACAATTTCCGACTTCTGGCCAAGATGGAGGCTTACACTGACATGCTTTGTCTCCCTCCACAGCTGAGTAGGAATACAACTACCTCAAAACCAAAGATGACCAGAAATTCCAGAAAATAAAACTACATGGAAGCCCAACGTATGAAGTTATAAACCAGCGGTGCTCATCTGGATGGGTAGGAGGGGCGAAGTTGGAATCGGGACAGAAAGATCAGTCTGTGCTGTCTGCGGTAGCAGCGGGGATAGCGGCGGGACTGCAAGGGACACCAGGGGAGCAATCCGGCTGCAGTCGAGACCTGGCAGCTGGCGGTTCCAATGCTGGGGAAGGAGCCTCCCAGTCTCTCAGCAGAGAGCAATGGCAGGAATTCATCTTGGACCCCCACCCCCACACAAAGCGCCACAGAGCAGTGGAAAAGGTTGCCGGTCACCCGGTAGTGACGAGTGCATGGGGCGCTGCCCCCTGCAGCCCACCCAGGAAACAAAGGTAAACAAAAAACTAACAGGATGAAACAGACTATGATTGAAATCCCTGTGACGCAGCTCACCAGGCAGCAGATGAGGGACCTAACCGATGAGCAAATAAGAAATCTTTCTGAGGCTCAGTTCAGAGCTATAGTCATAAGGTGGCTTACAGAATTAACAAAAGATTAGGAACAAGACGGGGAAGGAATGAAAGCTAGTCACACTGAAATGAACGAAAACAAACGAGACAAGTGGTGAGGAAATGAAAACCAGGGATCAAATCAACAAACCGGAACATAGGGAAGGAACAAACAGTCAACCAGTGCAGAAAGAGGAAACAAAAAGGGGAGGAACAGAAGGAGAGGCTCAGAAACCCCTGGCACAGCTATAAGCGAACGAACATTCGAATAATAGGGTTGCCAGAAGGCAAAGAAGAAGAACTAGAAATAGAAAAATTGTGTGAAAAAATAATGAAGCAGAGCTTCCCAAACTTGGGGGAGGAAATAGACTTATAGGTCCAGGAAGCACAGAGAGTTCCAGAAAAACGACCCAGGGAGAACCACTCCAAGACACATTATAATCAAACTGTCAAAATTAAAGAGAGAATCTTAAAAGCAGCAAGAAAGAGAAGAATTATGTGCAAAGGGGTCCCAATTAGACTATCAGCTGACTTCTCAAAAGAGACCCTGCAGGCAAGAAGGGACTGACAAATATTCAGAGTAATGAAAATCCAAAACCTACAGCCACAAATACTCTATCCAGTGAAACTGTCACTCAGAATAGAAGGGCAAAGAAAGTGCTTCCAGGACAAAGTAAAACTGAAGGAATTTGTTAGATCCAAACCACTGTTATATGAGATGTTAAAGGGACTGGTTTAGAAGATGGAGGATCAAAACTATGAACATTAAAATGAAAACTATCACAACAACCAACAACAGAAGCTAGGGAATTGAAACAGGCAAACTAAGTAGGTAACGAGAGTGGGAAAAGAATTATAGGTAGGGGGAAGATATTGAGAGGAGGTCAGCGGGGAGGAGCATGGGGGAAAGGGAGGGAGATGGTACAGGAATTAAGAAGCATAGTAGGAGGGAATGTAGTAGACAGGAAGAGGTTGAGAAGAACTATGCACAACCAGTGGACATGGACTAAAAAGAGGGACACAACTGGAGGAATGGGGGTCACTGGGTGGAGGGGAGCAGAGGGAAAAGAAATTGGTACAGCTGTAACAATATAATCAATACAACGTATTAAAAAATATATATACATTTTCCCCAGAAACAACTTCTGTCCCTTTGGTCAGAACTGTCATTTGGTGCCTCTCCCCCAGAAAAAAATAAGACTTGTGAGTAATGGTGGGGAATGGGTGTAGTCTACAACACTGGCCAGCATAGCTTGCATGTGAGAACTGCACAATCTCAATCTTTTTATAGTTCTTCCCATGTCTTAACTTCATTTGGGTTGTTGTTACAGAGTGCCATACACTTGGTGGCTTATAAACAACAGAAAATTTTCAGTGTGGGGACTATGAAGACCAAAATCAAGAAGCTGGCAACATCTGGTATCTGATGAGGGCCTGCTCCTGACTCATGGACTGCTGTGTTCTCACATAGCAGAAGGGGCAGAGGAGTCTCTGAGTCTCTTACAAGGGCACCCTACTGACTTTGATCATCTCCCAGAGGCTCCAACCCTTCAGGCTATCACATTGGAGGTTAGATCTTGACATAGATATATTTGGAGACACACAAACATGATATCCTCTAGTATTTATTTCTACAGGGCACTTCGTTGTGTTTTTAATTTACATACTTTGTTTTTTAGAGAGGGGAAGGGAAGGAGAAAGGGAGAGAAACAACAATGTGTGGTTTCCACTCAAATGACCCCCAACTGCGGGCCTGGCCTGCAAATTAGACGTGCCCTGCCTGGGAATCGAACTGGTGACCCTATGGTTCACAGGCTAGCACTCAGTCCGCTGAGCCACACCAGCCAGGGCTCTACAGGGCACTTTGACATCTTTTCTCTGATACTGCATCGCTGTTAGGGATTAGTTAATGTGCTTATTTTTAAATAGGAAGAAAAGGGCCAGAGAAATAAAATAATTTGCCCAACATTACCCAGCTAGAATTTCAGCCTTTCTGTTACCCTTCAACTGGAAACTTTTTAGCCCTCTAGGCCCCTAGCTGACATTAAAGGAATGTTTACATAGCTTACAAAGACAAATACAATTTAAATATATTTGCAGGCTTGCACTTAGTAATACATCAGTGGGAAGAGACCACAGTACCTGCTGTAAATACTTGAAGGAATGATTGATTTCGCTTAACATGGGAGGCAGCCACCCAGAATAAGAACACAAATTACCTCACTGGCCCAGAGCAAATGGTCTTTGTTGGCTTTTTCTTACCCCTGAGTTCCCTTTAGGGAGCGCTGCTGTTACTCAGTCTCAAAGATCCTGTAGAAGGTGAGAAAACAAATTCATGCTGCCACTGTGCTAAACTCAGGTTTGCACCACTGTTCTGGAAGAATTTAGATAAAACATTCTGTTTAGAAATGACCCTTAACTTCTTGAGTCAGACTTGGTATCAGCAAAGCCATATTCTGGTGGGGAACAAACAAGGGGATGTACAGTAGTCCCTCTATCGCAGTTCACTTATTGCAGCCTCACTGTATCGTGGGATTTTTAAAAATATATTTATCACTGGTATTTCGCTATATTGTGGGATTTTGCGGTACTCTATACATATGTTGTTAAAGTTACGTAGGTTTAAGAGTGTAGACTGTTTAAGTAAGTAGTGTTTATAAAAGTGTGGAAAAGGTTAAAGGAATGGTTTATAAGTGTGGGAAGGGTTTATAAAGCCTTAAAATATATATAAATACTAAAATGTAAGGTTCCTACTTCACGGGGGGCGGGGGGCTGTCTACAGTGTAATACCCGCAATAAGCAAGGGAATACTGTATCTTCCCAACTTCCAGAATGCTCCAGAAAGCCCATCTTCCTGTAATCACTTTTAGTGTATAAAGTTTTATTCAAGTACATAAGTAATAAAAGAATATGCTCTCTTTTTTTTATTTCAGCAATTCAGATAAAAGGCTCCTCATAGAGACAGACTCAGAGCAGAATGAGAGCTAACGTGATAGGGTGGGAGAATTGAGGAAAAAGGACTTGTGGACAAAAGTGTGATTGTGGGGGGGAGGGACACATTTTTTTTAAAAGGCTCAATCCAAGTCCCTTTCCCAAAGGAAAACTTACCTTTCTCTGTGCATTACACCTAGATAATTGAAAGTCCTTGGAAGGTGTGTGAAAGCAAGAAACATCCAAACCTACAGAGAATGTTGTGAGTTTATTTGAACCAAATTCATAGGAAGGAAGCAAGACCTCAAATACTCCAGAGAATGAGTTTTGCAGTTCTTTTTGTACAATTGGAATTAAAGAGGGAATGTAAGAAAGATTAACATGAGGATGGAAGCAAGGTGGGGATTGGATTACAGAACAGTTAAGGTTATGTCCTCCCTTGAGAGGTTACACCTAGGGGTCTGAAAAAGTGTCACTCCTGACATTTCAAAGATGTGTTGGCCTAGAATAATCAGAGTTTGCTTAGGGCAAAGATAAACATTTTATAAGCCTGGCATGATTATCCACTAAGACCTGTCCAGTTAGGAACTTATGTTCAGGTCATCTTTAAGGTTACTTTTGGTCAGACTTATTACAGAGCCTTTTCTTTTGTTCACCGGTGCAACCAAAAATTTATTTTTTGTTTCCCTCTGTTCTGAACCATTTTATGGGACTAGTTCTTCACTATTCTCTAGATATGATATAGAGCAAAGTCCCAGGCATTTTTACTAGCAAGCTCTACAAATATTCAAGAAGGATAATTTAACCCTGCACAAACTATCAGAATGCAGAAAACAGTCCCCAGATCCTATTGTGAGAACAGCATAACTGGGATACCAAAACAATATGTGAAAAGTTAAATTACAGGGCAACATCATTCATGAAAAGCCAGATGAGCAATTGTTACAGAGCCCCAGCCTATGCTGTTCTGGAACAGCTGTGGGGTCCAATTGTCTGCCGCCAAGAAACGATACCCAATACAGAAGATTGGTGGAAAAGGAAAGCGAGTTTATTTTAAAGTTTTACAGGTTCAAAATAATAAGAGGGTTTCTACCGTTATGTCCCACTTCCTTTAAAACACCCAAAACACTTAGTACTGCCTCCCCCTGCCAAACCAGGCCAGTTTCAGAATATGCCAGTCAGAGATGCCACCTTTCAGAAATGCAGAAGTCCACAGTTCAGTATTCCCAGTCACAGTTCAGCTTTCAGGCACCTCCCACTAATCCATGCTTGGTTAGCTCCCTGAAATTCCTGTCTTATCAGCCATGCCGATGGGTTCTCCAGGCATGTTTTCCTAGTGTGAGAAACGTTCAGGACAAAAGTACCAGGACAGACTTCAGCAATAACCAAGGCAGTTTATTCACAGATCTGCAGCTCAGGGCACAGCCAAAACAAAGGTGTGTGCCAACACCCTGAGCAGGCTGCTTTTATCCTAATGCAAGTGAAAACCTCCCCTTCCCCTCGCCCCCATGGCCTGCGTTTTTTCATGCCGGATACTCTAGGGTTATAATCTCACATGATTAGCTAAATTAACTGAGGGTGATAATTGACTAAGGGTGATCTGGTTATAGGCCTGTCTCCAGCTCCGCTTTGAAATTTTCCTAACTTGTTTGCTGGGCTGTCTGGTTACATTTTCCCATTTCCCTATGTATGGTGATGAATATCTTTCCCCTTTGATCTCAGAGGCAGGCATTTGTGGTGAGCTGCAGAATGCCCATTCCTGACTTGTAAGTGTGCAGATACTATTAACTGGCTCGGAGACCCCCTGATTCAAGATTTAATTACATTTGTCCTTTCCTGCTAATTATTTTCTACTGGTTTGGGAGTCACCAATTTCTCTGGCCCTTACACTAGTGGGTCTCCTCTTCCTTATTCCAAACCTCAGGGCTTCCCCCTTACAGCCCAGACCGCCTAGCTGACTCACGTCTACACCCTTTCAGACCATGCGGCTTCTCTTTTTTTATGGCTGCTTGCCCTTATTTTAAATACTGGTCCAGAGCACCATGCATCATTGTTATGAAAAGTATTTTAAGCCTATCATCTGCCCCTTTACCAGGGGGCAGCATCGCTTCCCTTCAGGAAAGGCTAGTGTATTAAGCCTATCATCTGCCCTTTTGCCCTGAGCTGCAGCACAGCTATTATCTAGTTACCAACTTGTCATAGATTTGCAAAGGACCTTAAAATCTATATTACCTCTTTTTCCCCATCCCCAAAACCATGAGCTGTGGGGACTTTGTAAAGGGCCCCCACTCTGTTACACAAGGTATAAAAAAGTACACACCAATCAAATAGGGTTGTGCAAAATTTGTAAAGTTTAAGATAAATGTAATTTATCTAGTTAGCATATTAAGTGAGCATCTCAATAGGTGAAGCATTTAGTAAAAGTCAATATTGTTAGTGATAAAGAAGCAAGCCAGTGACTCAAACCAGCAGGAGATATAAGGTTGGTGTAAAAATAATGTCCAGTTTTGAGGTCTATTTTAAAAATGAAAAAGTCCATGATTATGAAAATATGTATTCATTAACATAACCTCCTTTGCTTTCTAGAACCTCATTCCATTTGTCAACTAGCTTATAAATGCCACACTTGTAAGTTTCTTTAGGTTTTGATGCAAAATATGAACCCAACTCATTTTCAACCTCTTCTCGATGTCAACCTAAGACCATCAAAATGGTTCTGTAGTCCCCGAAACAAGTGATAATCAGAAGGAGCAAGCTCAGGAGAATATGGAGGATGAAGCAATATTTCCCAACCAAGCTCTTTCAAGAAATTTTTGGTGAGTCAAGCTGTGTGAGGACGAGCATTATTGTGATGGAAGATGACACCCTTTCTGTTGACTAAGGAGGGTCGCTTTTGGTTCAAAGCTGCTTTCAAACGAAGTTGTTCACAGTAAAGATCAGCAGTAATTGTTTGATTGTTGTCTAACAGTTCGTAATGGACTATTCCTTCCATTTCCCACCATACACTCAGCGTGATCTTCTTAGGATGAAGTCCTCCTCTTGTTTGTTGAACTCTTCTTCCTCCTTGACTGATCCATGATCGGTGGTGTTTAACATTATGGTAAAGGATCCACTTCTCAGCACCTGTAACAACCCTACCTAAAAATGATGCCTGACGGTGTCATGAGGGGAATGATTCACAACAAGCAACACGCTGTTGCAGATTCTCTGGAAACAGTTTGTGTGTGACCCATTTTCCAACTACTGAAACCTTTCCAAACCTTTTCAATTGGCGTAGCACAGTTGTATGGGTTACATTAAATTGTTCTGCAAGTTCACTAGAGGTAATGGTGGGGTTTTCTGTGACATCAGCTTCCAACGTTTCAGAATCAAGTTTTTTTGGACAACCCTCTTTTGGCTCTTTTTTCAAACTGAAATCCCCACTTCAGAAATGGGAAAACCACCTCCTGCAACTTCTTTCAGTCATTGCATCGTCCCCATAAGCGCTCTGAATAGACTTTGCTGCTGTACTTGCATTGGCACCTTTATGAAACTCATAGAGTAAAACATTTCTAATGTGGTCTTTAGATGTGACTAACATGGGTGCAAATATTGTGGATGATTATGAACGATACTTTGAAAGGTATAAATTAGTCACTGATATAAAAAAATTATAAGAAGAGGCACAAATTTAATAAATACTATCTAAAACTTTCTTTTAAAAAAGTCAGACATTACTTTTGTACCACCATGATATTTAACAGATGAATCATGGAAAAGGGGTGAGGAAATGACTTTCCACAGCTCTTCACACATATCCCTGGGATCAAAAGGAGGAAGATTGTTGTCACCAAACAAAGAGAAATGGGAAGATGTAGTGAGATAACTATGCAAATAAAGTTGGAGATAGACCTATAACTACATTACCCTTAGTTAATCACACCCTGAGTTAAGTAATTAATTGTGTTAGATTGTGAACCCGGATTAACTAGTAATGGAGAAATGGGGGAGAAGGAGAAGGGAGGGGGAGCTAATCGTATTAGCATAAACCAGTTTTCTTTGTCTATTTCGCATGCATATGCCCCTGGCTGGCTGTGTGCCTGACTCTGCAAACTTGTGAATAACTGCCTCGCTTTGCTGTTCAAGTCCTGTGTCCCAGTGTCTTATTGTGAGTGTTTCTCGAATTGGGGGCCTCGTCCAGGATTCCCTGCCTGTATGCAGGAAGATGCATCCTACCCATTTATTGGTGGCCTGCCTGACCCAGGGCCTACCCGCCTCACAGTGTCCTGAAACGGACCCGAGACTTGTTGGGACAGCAGCAGACTGACACAGGGGGGAAACAAAAGCAAATACCACAGTAACCAGCCAACCTTGTGCACAGGCCAAGGTAAGAAAATTGGACTTAATTACTGCCTTGATGGTTGGGCATCCTTGGAGATCAAATATGTGTGTGTGGCTGAAGGCTGTTAGCAAGAAACTTCCAATGTGGGGGATTGACCTCACAGGTTTGTGTGTAAGAAATTTCCAATACGGGGAGTTGAGCACACAAGGTGTGGACAAGAAACTTCCAATAAGGGGAGCTGAGTTCGCGGGCTGTAGGTAAGAAACCTCCAATACGGGGGGGTTAGCTCATGGTGTTTCCATATACAAGAAATCTCCAGTAAGGGGGGTTGAGTATTCGGGGTCTATATACAAGAAACTTTCAGTGTGGGGGTTGAGTATACAGAGTGTGAAGCAGGAAAATTCCAATACAGGAGGTTGAACTCACAGGTTCATATTCAAGAAATCTTCAGTAAGGGGGGGTTGAGGACACAACCAGATTCAGCCACAGCCACAGAAATCGACTGAGGATGGGAAATAAAAATTCTAAGCCTAGTAAAACTAACGAATTAGGGAAAATGGTAGAGCACTGGGGAGAAGATCCACGAACCCAGAATACGAAAAAACAGAAAATGGTAAAATATGGCTATATCATTTGACCGAGGAACCCAATAAGGGCTAATCTGTTTTCTGGCCCCAATTTGGGTCTGAAGAAACTTGGGTTTGTCAAGCCCTGATCTTATTATATGTGAGTGACCAGGCATCAGCTTCTAAGGAATAGAAGGAATATGCTCTCTGCTGATTACAACCTACCAGCAGGTCTACAGATCTATTTCTTGTAAAATAAGATAAAGCTTGGGACCATCTGTCCTGTCTCCCACCGATTTATGGCCCTGTCCAGCCAGTGGCCCAGTGGGCACAGGCACTGCAGACAGTACAGATGAATCAGGCCAAGGACACCTAACTGGTGCCCAACTGGTAGCCGTGCCCATGACACCCACGGCAGTGGCCGAAACTTACTCTAGATAAGAAAATAATTAGAACAATGAAAGCAAGACCTGAAGAACTTTCCCATTCCCTAAGAGAGGCCAATATTTCCCCTTAGGGAGGTCTTCAAGGGCCCAGGACAAATTCGATAATGTGAAATGCTCCTTCAACAAGCACTGAAGTTAGAAACTTCAAGTGTGATATGAAGCGCTTGGTAGAGGACCCCTTTGGATTGGCAGAACAATTAGATCAGTTCCTTGAACCCAGCATATAGACAGAATTAATGTCTGTACTAGACATCTTCAGTGGGGAAGAGAAGGGAGTGATCAGACGGGCTGCTATGAGGATATGGGAAAGGGAACATCCTCCTGGTTAGGAAATTGTCCCAGCCAAACAGAAGTTTCCCAATACAGACCCCCAAATGGGATAATAACAGGCTGGAGGATAGGGCTTAGATGAGAGACCTTAGGAGCCGCATGATGAGGGGAATCGAGGAGTCTTTTCCAAAAATAGAATGTCTCCAAGGCATTCAAGATACAACAAGAAAGAGATGAAACTCCATCAGCATTCCTACAAAAGCTCAGCGACCAGATGAGAAAGTATTCTGGTCTAAATCCAGAGAACGCTGTAAGGCAGAGACTGTTAAAAGTCACCTTTGTAACAGAAGCTGACCCAATATTTGCAAGAAATTGAAGAAGGTAAATGAATGGGCCGTATAGAACAATTAAAAAACTCAGCAAGACTCAGAAAGTGTACGTTAGAAAGAGGAGGAGAAGCAGGAACTTCAAAAAAACTGCAGAATATCTCTGCAAATCTAGGAACGTTTAGCTGCCAGATACTGAGTTTGAGTATAAGCCTTCACAGTGTGGAAAAGAACAAGGATTGGAAGCATGTATTGTTAAATCTAAAGAAGTAAAAGGTATTTAGAAAGTTTGTGAATGTTGCAGAAGGTCTGTGGAAAGTCGTAATGATAAAAAGGAAACAGTTATGGAAGTTTTGTGTTCTGATTTTATAAAAGTGTATTTTGGTATGTTCTGTTGTGGAATTCTCTGTATCTGGTTTTGACCAATGAGACCTAGGATAGGTCATCTGTAATTCGGTCGGTGAAAATTCATTTTGCCACCCAGAACCCAGGAAGGGTCGGGTCATTCAGGGCTCATGAGTGCTCCAGCCTGGGCAAGTGAACATGTCTCTGCCAAGGGCACATCTCTCTAGGAGGCCAGTGGACATACTGGAGAGAGAGGGCGTAACTATCTGTGGTTTGAATTATTGCTCTGTTTATGCTCTGAAAGGAAAAACTGAGGTTTCCCAAATAAAGTTAAAACTTCACATGAAAGAAAGGGAACCAGGGTAAGTGTAAGGCATGAACATGGAAGGGTTTGTTAGAAGTTTATAAAAGTTTTGAAAAGAAATAGTATGGTTTTAGTAATGAAAGGTATAATGCATGGAAATGCAATTTTGAAGGACAAGGATTTTCCTTCACGCCTTTATATTTTTCTCCCTACCTGAACCCGCCAGTATTTGGCATGCTAAAAAAGTAAGAAATGACATAAGGTTCCTTTGCATAAAACTAATAAGACTAGTTGCTAATGGTGGTTTTGTCAGCTGAGGCTTTGACTGGGATGTCATGCCTGAAGGAGGCATGCCTAGGCTCTGGTTGTTACCAGAGAGCTGGGAGGAATGGGAGTTGTCTTTCAAGGTTAACGAAACCAAGGAAGAAAAAGCCTGATACCCTGGTTGGTTGCGTGGTTCGTGGTAATCTTTCTAGGGAAGGAATGAAGGTTGCTTTCCTGATAGATGGCTAGGAGGTACCTTAAGGCACTATGGAAAACCTGAAGGACTTGTAAAAAGCATGGGTTTTACAAGCAAGGCCAGATGGCAGGTGTGTGGCTCAGCTTCTGTGCCCAGAGGGCAGACTGAAGGTCAGCCTGAAGGTTCCTTGTGTAAGTTCCAGGAAAGCAGACTTAAAAGATTATATGTGATCAATTGCTGCTCTTGTGCTTGTGCAAATGAACAAGCTAAATTAAAACTGGACTTAATGCAGTCCCTTTAATGACAAGGAGGGTGATCTTAAGGAGAAAAATCATGATTTGAGGAAAAGCACAATGCTCTGTGGTAGACTATAAACTAGTGCAGCTGTCTTTAGAAGTTTATTTACACTTAGAAGTTAAAACTAGGTTTGTAACATCATCAGAAATGTTGAATCTACAGGCAAGGAGTACCTGTTAAATTGCCACTGTTAAATATTCCAGCAAAGGCCTGTGACTGACTGTCTCCACAGTCTTACAGATTCAGAAGCTGGTTTGTGGGTTATGTTGTGCGAATTAACATGTGTATTCTTCCTTCTGTTTGCATAGGGCATACGCCTGTAATCTCATTACCTGAATAATTGTCTGTATGTATAGGCCTCACTTAAGAAGCCCATCTGCAATGCTGCCTCTTGAGGTTCAATGTTTGGCTGAACTAAGTGGTTAGGTTGGTAAAGTGTGGGGCAGTCTATGGGCTTCACTTTAAAACTGGTTTCTCTTTTTCTGTCCTATAATATGGACAGAAAGTGCCCAGAGGTCTGAGAAGGAGGAAATCCTAAAATATTCACCTCAGCCCAAACTAAGTTTAGAGGACAAAAGGGCTTTGAAAACGTGTGACATGCCTCGCACACCTTCTGCCAAAGAAGCCAATTTTTTTTCCTAATGTAGGACATTAAACATTAATCCCTGCCTGTCGTCACCTAGTGGTTATAGTTTTAATTATGCCTTTTAACCCTGTTGCCAAATCTGTTGCCCCCAGAATACGACAAGGATGCCAGTTTGTTCAGCAGTGCCAGCCACTGGAAACTGAGCATGCCGCTGCCTGGGGACAGCCAACTGACCTGACCTAGACTTTGCAAAATCCTTCCCCATGTGGGAAGGCCACCCTCCCCTCTTCACTCCTACTCTATTAGGGACTTCTAGACCCCAGGGTAGGTAGGATGACAGCTATGTCCAGCTTGAAGCAGCTAGAGGAGCACAAGACCTTCGTCTATTGTCCTTTATAAGATTATAAAGGGAGAATTGTTACAGAGTAAGGTCCCTGAAAAATTCCACACAGCCTGCTGTTGGAATGTGGGGGAAGAAGACAGCTTTCAAGATGCCTTTGTGTAGCTATGGCTGGTAACTAGTATCTTAGTTATACAAATGGCTTTGATTCTTCCAAGGCCCCAAGGAGGTGGAAGGGATTTTGACTATAAAATGGTGATGAAAAAGAGGTCAACAGCCGCTGGTGGATCATTTGATCCTCACATTTATATCAATGCCACTGGGGTCCCTAAAGGAGTTCCAGATGAGTTTAAGGCTAGGAATCAAATAGCAGCAGGGTTTGAGTCAGTCCTCTTCTGGTGGTCGACAATTAATAAGAATGTTGATTGGGTAAACTATATTTATTATAATTGGCAGAGGTTTATTTATTATACCAAGTATATTACAGAAGAAATAACTCAACAGTTAAATGCCACCAGTCAGATGACCTGGGAGAATAGGATGGCACTGGATACGATGCGAGCAGAGAAGGAAGGTGTATATGTAATGCTCGGGGACAGTGTTGCGCTTTTATCCCCAATCATACAGCTCCTGATGGGTCTATCACTAAGGCTCTACAGGGACTGAACACCCTAGCAAATGAACTAGCAGAAAACTCAGGCATCGACAAGTCTATAACAGTGCTACAGAAACAGGGGGTCCAAAAACAAACCCCAGAGTTTGCGGCTGGGGGATGGGGAAAAGGAAGCAGGTTTTAAGTTGCCTTTGCATGCCTGGGGCTAGTTGCTAGTGTCTTTGTTATGCAAAATGGCTTTGATACTTCCAAGGCCCAAGAAGATTGGAGGAGTCTTGAACTGTGGAATGGTACGGAAGGAGCCTACAGAGCCTGCGTAGGGTTCTGTGAATGGTCAGAACTGGTTGCAACACCCACTGCGTCAGAGGTCGCAGTCAGGGATATATAAGCAGCTGCGGACATTTTAGCTGGGTCTCATGCTCTCTCTGGCTCTCTCTCGCACACTTTCACTCGCTTTCGCTATCGCTCGCACTCTCTCTCTCGTGTCCCCTCCATGCGGCTTGGTGAAGGGGCCTTCTCCATGCAGATTAAAGAAGCTGCGTTCTCCATGTGGGTTTGAGAGGGCTCTCCAGGACGCTTTAAGAGGCTCTCACCATGCAGTTTTGAGAAGGAGAGGCGATCTATGCAGTTTGCAGGAAGAAGGCAGTTTACAAGGAGGCTGAGAATTCAGGTGGTCCTGCATTGAGAGCTGGAGGGCACCACAGCACAGAAAGGACCTCCCCAATCAGATTTGAGTGATTGGCAGCTACTGGTAAAGCTGAACTGTACCTAGGAAGTAGGGAAACGGTGTTTCTGACTTTTCTAAAGCTTGCCTGCTTTGGTAGGGGGAGGCAGAACTATGTGTTTGTGGGTATTTTAAAGAACATAAGACTCAACAGCAGAAATCCACAAATAATCTAAATCTATTTAACTGTTAAATAAACAGTTCTTTTTCTTTTCACTAAACTCTAGTACTGAGAGTTGTAATTCTGGTGGCGGGCAATCAGGCCCCTAACTAAATGGCTTGTGGGTTCTGTTTCAATCGGAGCAGCCCAGAGGTTCTGTTACAACAGGATGGTTAGAAAACTGGTTTGGCTATTGGAAAGGAACGAACATGTCAGGTCTTGTCTCCCCTCCCTCATTATAGTAACAGGTGTCCTTACTGCTTTAGGCTGCTGTATTATTTCCTGTATCAGAGGTTTAGTTCAGAGATTAATTGAAACTGCACTAACTAAACAGATGCCAGTAATTTTCCAACAGAATAATCTCTTCCTGGAGGCTGAAAAAAATCCTTGGTATGAGGCAGAGAATTGAGAAATCCTCGTGAGTTTTGAAGGGACAAATTAGAGGTTTGCGTAGTCAATTTTCCAAAAGAGACAGGGGGAAATTGTTAGGGATAAAGAAGCAAGCCAGTGACTCTCAGACCAGCAGGATATAATTAACAGATGCATCATGGAAAAGGGGCGAGGAAATGACATTCCGCAGCTCCTCACACATATCTCTGGAATCCAGAGGAGGAAGACTGTTGTCACCAAACACAGAGAAATGGGAAGAGGTAGCTAGATAACTTTGCAAATAAGTTGGAGATAGACTCATAACTACATTACCATTACTTAATCACACCCTGAGTTCAGTAGTTAATCGCGTTAGATAGTGAACCCAGATTAACCAGTAATGGAGAAACAGGGGAGAAGGAGAGGGGAGGCGGAACTAATTGTGTTAGGGAGGAGGAGCTAATTGCATTAGTATGAAACCAGTTTTCTTTGTCTACTTCACACACACACGCTCCTGGTTGGTGGTGCGCCCGACTCTGCAGACTCGTGAATAAACGCCTCACTTTGCTGTTTAAGTCCTGTGTCCCAGTGTTTTATTGTGAGTGCTCCTCACAATATCAACTAATAATTTTAAGTATATACCAGAAAAATAGGGTTCAGCTTCATTAATATGATAAAGTATGTATCAAAAACCTGCAGCTGCCCAGGTTGCAGGTGGGGTCCTCAGTTGTGGGTGTCAAGGGGCAACCACACATTGGTTCCCCCCCCCTTTCTCCCTTCCCCTCTCTCTAAAAATAAATAAATAAAATCTTTAAAAAAAGAACAAACCTGCAGTTAGGAGGCATACTCAGTTGTGAAGCATTGAAAGCATTCTTTTGAGGATCAGAATAAGACAAGGGTACCCATCTTATTCACTTTGATTTAAATTCGAAGTTGAATATTCTAGTTAATGCACTAAGAAAAAAATATATGAGTTGGGAAGTAAGATAAAAAAACCTGTCACTTGCAGATAAGGTTGAGAACACAGGAAACATATAAGAATATATAATAAACTATAAGAATAAAAAATGTAGCAAGTTTCCTGAGTACAAAACCAACGTCTAAAAGTCAGTTATATTGCTAAACACTAGCAACAAATAGAAAACATAAGCTTAAAAATCTATCATTTATAATAGGTCAATAACATGAAGTTCCTAGAAATAAGTTAATGGGAAAAAAAGTATAGGAGCTTTATATAGGAAATGTGAAGATTTTATTGAAAGATTTCAATTTTTGAATAGGGAACAGTTTTATGGATAGAATAGTTTAAATTGTGTGTTGAAAAGAAAATTTAAAGTGAAACGATTTAATTTAACCTAGATTAATGGAATATTAGTTTGAAGTTAGAAATATATAGTCCCCTTAATTTTGGTATTAGGAGGCACTTCCTAGAAGCCATGAAATTGATAGGGGAATTCAAGAGTTAAAGATTTTAGTCCTGGATGGTGCGGCTCAGTGGATCGAGTGCTAGTCTGCGAACCAAAGGATCACCAGTTCAATTCCAGTCAAGGCACATGTCTGGGTTGCACGTTTGGTCCCCAGTGGGGGCACATATGGGAACCAATCAATTGATGTTTCTCTCTCACATCAATGTTTCTCTTCCTCTCTTTCTTCTTCCCTTCCTATCCTTCTAAAAAATTAATAAATAAAATCTTTTTTAAAAAATCAGGAACTCTGCATAGATTTGGCAGAAGACTGGAGATCGTAGAAGAGAGAATTGGTAAACTCAAGGACAGGTCAATAGAAAGTATTAAAACTCCCCTTGCTGGTGTGGCTCAGTGGACTGAGTGCCAACCTGAAAACCAAAGGGTCACTCGTTCGATTCCCAGCCAGAGAATGCCTGGGTTGCAGGCCATGTCCCCAGTTAGGGATGTGAGAGAGGCAACCACACATCGATGTTTCTCTCCCTCTCTCTCTAAAAATAAAATAAATGAAATCTGTTTAAAAAAGTTAAAGATTTTAGCTTTAGTTATATTTGATAGGCTTAAGTATTGATGCCTGTGGAAAGCTATTTTTCCAGTAACTGGAATGTGTGACCTACACAACTCCAGGAGGTGGACAAGAAACTCCATCTTTGTGCCCAAGGAGATATGCAAGACATTGTGTTCCAGGGAGGGAAGCTCATGATGCAGATAAAGAATTGTGGATCAATAGATAAAGAAGTAGTAGGAAACCCACTATTGGACTGCAACTCTTATCCAATTAAACTTTTTCCCAAACCACTTACCTGTCCTTCTATCTAACCTTTTTCAAAACCCCTTACCCCTTCTCTTTATAAAAAGATCAGGTGGAAATGAAACGTTAAGACGGTTTTGGGGGTACATAACTCACAGTTTTCTCAGATCAACAGCCATCTGAATAAAGCACCCATAACGATTCAATCCTTGTCTCTACTTACTAGTTCTGGTAGTGACAGGCAGCGTGGACACCTACTTTTCCAGTTTCAGTGACTTGTGTACTAATCTAACTCCTCTGGATTATAGTTTCTTTATGTGCCATTCAGCCAACAAGGAACATACCCATCCATTTTACAGTCCTACCTAGTTCTTTGAACTTCTACAGAGCCACATCTCCTTGTTGACTTCTAACCATTCAGCCAGTCAAAATCGTTGGTATTAGCAGCCATCTCCACACTGCCATTGCTCTCCAACACCTGCCTAGACTCTAGCTCCCCAATCTCCAGCTGAAGTAGAAGCAGGATAAGTTAGAAAGCCTCTATACCATGGTTCCTACAAAGCAGATGGCCTGCAAATCAATGATTGTAAAGCACCTAAGAAGCTACTGGCTATCAAAGCCACTTGCAGGCATGCACCCTCTACTGAAGGGGTAAAGAACCTCCTCGTTATAAGCCTGGTACCATGACACTTTGAAATTAGGCATTATCAGAAGTCAACTAAACTTCTGGTTTTAAATTCTCCTTTCCAGTGCCTTGTGCGGAAAATTGCTCAAGACTTCAAAACACATCTGTGCTTCCAATGTGTAGCTATTAGTGCTTTATAGGAAGCAAGTGAGGCTTATCTGGTTGGTCATTTTGGAGACACCAACCTATGTGCTATCCATGCCAAATGTGTAGAAACTGCCAAAATACATCAACTACCATGCCACATATGTGGAAAATGTGCTTAGGAATCCAGTATGACGAAAAACATTTTATTCTTTAAAACAAATTCTCTTCTTCCTGCTATTGGTAGTTCTGTATATGAAATTTTTCCTCCCACAGAAACAAAAGATATCTGAGTATATGTTTGTAAGTTAAAAATATGGAATGGCAATCACGTATTGGCAGAATTTTAAAAACATAAATGTAGGGACATAAAGCATTAATTCAAGTCCAAATGTTTCAGTGAACAAGTTTCAGCAGATGAACTTTATGCTATAAATAAGCCTGTGAAATTTTTCTGAACTATGCCAGCACTTGGAATTTTAGAAAACAAGTACATTTCTTATAAATGGCAATTAAATGCTGTTTGTAGCACTTTTCCTCTTTTTTAAAATTATACTTTACTGATTATGCTGTTACAGTTGTCCCAGTCACCCACCCCCTTTGTCTTCCTCCAACCAGCAACCCAACTCCCTCAGGCAACCCCATGCCATTTTTCATGTCCATGGGTCATGCATATAAGTTCTTTGACTTCACCCTTTCCTATATTATTCTTAACTTTCCCCTGTCTATTTTGTGCCAGCCAATTATGCTTCTTAATCCTTGCACCATTTACCCATTTCTCCCCCTTTCCCCTTCCAGCTGATAACCCTCCAAATGATCCCCATATCTATGATTTTGTTTCTCTTCTGGTTTGCTTAGTTGGGTTTTGTTTCTATTTTTTAGGTTCAGTTGTTGATATGAGTTTATTGTCATTTTAATGCTCATAGTTTTAATCTTCTTTTTCTTAAGTCCCTTTTAACAGTCATATAATAATGGCTTGGTGTTGATGAACTCCTTTAGCTTTACTTTGTCTGGGAAGCACTTTATCTGCCCTTCCATTCTAAATGATAGCTTTGCTGGATAGAGTAATCTTGGTTGTAGGTCCTTGCTTGTCATCATTTTGAATACTTCTTTCCAGTCCCTCACTACCTGCAAAGTTTCTTTTGAGAAATCAGCTGACAGTCTTACAGGCACCCATTTGTAGGTAACTCTCTTGTTTTCTCTCGTTGCTTTTAAGATTCTCTCTTTATCTTGAACCTTTGGCATTTTAATTATCATGTGTTTTGGTGTGGTCCTCTCTGGATCTCACTTGTTTGGAACTCTGTGCTTCCTGGACTTGTATGTCTATTTCCTTTACCAAATTCAGGAAGTTTTCCTTCATTATTTTTTCACATAAGCTTTCGATTTCTTGCTCTTCTTATTCTCCTTCTGGTATCCCTATGATTCGGATGTTGGCACGTTTAAAGTTGTCCCACAAGTTCCCACGCCTCTCCTTACTTTTTTCAATTCTTGTTTCCTCATTTTGTACTGATTGACTGTTGTTTTCTTCCTTATGTTCCAAATCATTGATTTGAATCCTGGTTTCCTTCTCTTCACCATTGGTTTTATGTGGATTGTCCTTCATTTCATTTAGCATAGTCTTCAGTTCTTCCTTTATGCGTTTGCCATACTTAAGCATATCTGTCAAGTCTATGAGCATCTTTATCACCAGTGTTTTGAACTCTGAGTCTGTTAGGTTGGCTATCTCCTCGTTTGATAGGTTGGCTATCTCCTCATTGCTTAGTTTTCCAAATGAATCCTTGACCCATTTTCTCTTTTGGACCATACTTCTCTGTCTTCTCATCTTGACAGGCTCTTGTGTTTGTTTGCCTCTGTGTCTTAGGTAGAGCTGTCGCACCTGTTACATTGTAAAATCCAGAGCCTTAGGCGACCCATTTCACCACGTTGTGGCGCTGTCTGTGGGGGAGGGGTCTGACAGAGAACAATGCCACTTGCTCACCATTTGCCCCTTTTCCAGGCACTTCTGCTTTCCATATGGGACTGGCACCCCTCTAGCTGTTGCCCTGTCTGTCATTCCCAGAGTGGGTGCATCTGCGGACATTCTAAGACCATGGGAGCCCTTTAAACAAGCGGATTCTGCTGAGGGACTGGCAGTTTCCTCTCTACCCCAACTCTCCCTGGTTTTCACAGTCAGAAGCAACGAGGCTTTATTTTCCCTGGCCCTGGAACTGTGAGCTGTGCGTTCTTGTCTTGTGCTGGGAGTACTCCCCAGGTGTCTCTGCCTACTTTTTAAAACCTGTGAATGAATTTTCTGCCAGCCTGCCACTGTCGTTGCTCCGCTGCCACCACATTGATTCCTCTCCCGGCTCCACCCCTCTTACCTGTCTGGATGGGTATTTCTTCTTTATATCTTTGTTTATTGAACTTCCATGCAGTTCGATTTTCTGGAACTTCTGGTTTCTATATTTTTAGATAATTGTAATCCTTCTTTGTTGTGAAGGGAGATGCAGCATCTCTATCTAGGCATCCATCTTGGCTGGAAGTCAGTGCGTGATATTTTTTAGTGTATTTCTGGATCTGGTTTGCCAATATTTTGTTGAGGACTTTAGCATCTATGTTCATCAGCAATACTGGCCTGTAGTTTTCTTTCTTTGTTGTGTCTTGACTTGGTTTTGGAATTAGGACAATACTGGCCTTATAGAAAGAGTTTGGGAGTCTTCCCTCCTCTTGGATTTTTTTCGAATAGTTTGAGAAGGATAGGAGTTAGTTCTTCCCTAAATAATTTGTAAAATTTGCCTGTGAAGCCTTCTGGTCCAGGGCTTTTGTGTGCTGGGAGTTTTTTGATTACTGCTTCAATTTCACTAGTTGTCACTGGTTTATTCAGGTTTTCTGTTTCTTGATTCAGTTTTGTAAGATTATATGTTTCTAGAAATTTGTCCACTTCCCCCAGGTTGTCAAATTTCTTGTCATATAGTTGTTTGTAATAATTTCTTACAATCCTTTGTATTTCTGTGGTATCGATTGTGATTTCTCCTCTTTTCTCTGATTTTATTTATGTGGGTCCTCTCTCTCTTTTTCTTGATGAGTCTGGTTAAGGACTTATAAATTTTGTTTTATCTTTTCAAAGAACCAGCTCCAGGTTTTATCAATCCTTTGAATTGTTCTTTTAGTTTTTATGTCATTTAATTCTACTCTGATCTTAATTATTTCCTTCCTTCTACCCGCTCTGGGCTTTGTTTGTTGTTGTTCCTTTAGTTCTTGTAGATGTAGGGTTATGTTGTTTATTTGAGATTTTTCTATCCTTTTTAAGTAGGCCTGTATTGCTATGAACTTACCTCTCAGGGCTGCCTTTGCTGTATCCTGTAAGTTTTTGTCTGTTTTGTGTTCATTTTCATTTGTTTTCAGAAATTTTTTTATTTCTTCCTTGATGTCATTGTTATGCCATTCATTATTTGATAGCATGTTATTATTCTCCATGAATTTGAATGTTTTTGAGTTTTCTCCTTGAGGTTGGTTTCTAGTTTCAAGCCACTTTGATCTGAGAAGGTGCTTGATATAATTTCAATTTACTTGAATTTGTTGAGGTTTTTTTTTGTGTCCTACTACATAGACTATCTTTGAAAATGTTCCTGTGCATTTGAAAAGAGTGTATATTTTGCTTCTTTGGGGTGAAAAATTCTGTACATATAAATTAAGTCCATTTTAGTCTAGAGTGCTCTTCAGTGCCACAATATCTTTAGTGTTTCTTTGCCTGGAAGATATGTTCATTGTTGACAATGGGGTGTGAAAGTTCCCTACTATGAGTGTGTTGCTGTTGATATCCTTCTTGAAGTCCTCCAAGATTTTTCTTATCTATTTGGGTGCTCCTATTGTTATGGCTACATAGGCGAGATTGAACACTCTGCAGCAGTGTAAAGTAAGCAAAGGATTTTAATGATTGTCGGCCAGTAAAGCAGACCCTGACCTGGTCTCTAACATGCTCCGATGTGTAATGGCGTGTAAACGCTGGGTTATATACTGGTCATGTCCCTTTGTTTCTTCTTTGGCAGGAAACAGCCTTAGGAAGAGGGGGCTGGGCAGGACTGTAGGAATGTGTTGGCAGTGACAGGAACAGAAATTCACAAGGCTATAAAGGTTATCTCCGGAGGCAGCATAGGTCTCCAGCCAGGGACGAATTCTTTGCGAAGCAATTTATTTTCAAAGGGCTAGATATCCTGTAAAGTATAACTTTCAGAATTGTTATAAACAAGACACAAGCAAATGGAAGGTGATAGAGGCTGAGGTTCTTTTACCTTGTATATCACCAACTGCTACAACACTCCTTCCTATATTCCTCTTTCCAAGGCTTTTTAGCAAGTCCTTGCTACTTCTTACAAAGAACATATGAAGCCCCTATATAGTGACATATTTATATATTTAGCAGACCTTTGAAACTTTTTACAGGGAATATCTGGTGCCCCTACACTATGCTGGGAGCATATATGTTTACCAGGGTCATATCATCTGGATGGATTGTTCCCTTAAGTATTATGAAATGTCCTTTGTCTTTTTTTATGGCCTTTGCTGTGAGATCTGTTTTGTATAAGTATTGCTACCCAAGTTCCTTTTCATATCTATTTGCTTGAAATATTTTTTCCATCCCTTCACTTTCAGTCTGTGTATATCTTTTGCTCTGATGTGTGTCTCTTGTAGACAGCATATTTGTAGGTTATGTTTTCTTATCCATTCAGCTACCCTGTGTCTTTTGATTGTAGCATTTAATCCATTTACATTTAAGGTTATTATTGATAGGTACTTACTCATTGTCATTTTTCTCCTTTGTACCTGTGTTCCTCTCTGTGTCTCTGTTTCTTCATCTTCTTAAGGCAGACCCTTTAGCATCTCTTGCAAAGCTGGGTTGGTGGAGATATATTCTTTCAGCCTTCGTTTGTCTGGGAAACTCCTTATTTCACCCTCCATTTTGAATGAGAGCCTTGCTGGGTAGAGTAGTCTTGGTTGTAGGCCTTTGTTTTTCATTGCTTGGAATATATTTTGCCATTCCCTTCTGGCTTGTAGTGTTTCTGTTGAGAAATCAGCTGATAGTCTTATTGGAGCTCCCTTGTATGTTATTAGCTATTTCTCTCTTGCTGCTTTTAGGATTCTCTCTTTGTCTTTTTGTTTTGTCATTTTAATTATGATGTGTCTTGGAGTGGGCCTATTTGGGTTCATCTTCACTGGGACCCTCTGTGCTTCCAAGACTTGCATGACTTTTTGTCTCAAGTTAGGGACATTTACTGTCACTTTTTCAGTTTTTCTATTCATTGCTCTTCTTCTCCTTCTGGTATTCCTATGATATGGATATTATTACATTTCATGTCCTACAGCTCTCTTAAAACCTCTTCACTCTTTTTCAGTCTTTTTTCATTTTGTGGCACTTTCTGGGAACTTTTTTCTACATTATCCTCCAGCTCACTGATCTAGTCTTCTGCTTCATCTAGCCTGCTTTTGATTCCTTCTACCATGTTCTTCAGTTCAGAAATTGTATTCTTCATTTCCTCTTGGCCCTATTGATAGTTTCTATGTCCTTTTTTAATGCTGGTGTAGTTCTCAGTAAGTTCCTTGTAGCTTCCTTGGAGTTCTTCATAGTTCCCGTGGAGTTCTTTGTAGTTTTCTTTGAGCTCGCTGAGCTCACTGAGCTTCCCTCTACTCATTATTTTGAATTCCATGTCTGATAGTTTGCATGCCTCTTTTTCATTTAGCACTCTTTCTGGGGATTCTTTTTCCTTTCAATGGGGGTTTGTTTCTTTGTCTTCCTATTTATGTAACTCTTCTTGTTTATTTCTGCTTTTTACATTGATCTGCTTTGACTTCCTTTCTTTGTGTTGTGACCTTCTGTGGTAGGAAACCTGTGGGATTCAGTGGTGCAGTCTCCTTTATCTCCTTAACTTGATCTTAGGATGCCATTTATGCCCTTTATCTGGCTGTCTGGTTCTACTTGGGTTTTTGTTGTTGTTGTGTTGCTCTTTGGTGGGTCCTTCCCTCAAGCTAGCTGACTGAGAGTCACTCCTCCCACCACGTCTTGTATACTGTTGTAGAGGGGCACTTTACTTCCTGGAACTGCCCAGGTGACATCAAATCGTGTCCTAGTCTGGGTCTAGGGAGCCTGTTCAAGACCACCAGAGATCTACTGTCTTTGTCTCCTTTAGTTGTTAATCTATTCAATCTGTGATCAGCCATCAAGCTTAAGCACAAAGGGTAGGGCATATTAATTCCTGCCTGTGGGGCTATTGAATCCCCTCAGGCTGATGCCTCTTGGAGGGGAGTGGTCTGCATACAGTATGAGGAATGAGTCAGCACTGGGCCCTGGTCGGCTGCTTTCTCAGTTCTCTCCTTTAAGCCACTGCCCCAAACTCTCCTTAAGTGTCTCTAGTCCACTCTGCCGTCCCTCTGCTAGATCCCAGGGTAAGTGGATGCCAATGTATTTTCATATGTGGTCTCTTTAAGAATTCCCTGTCTCCAGCCATTTCTCTGAAGCCAGCAGAAAAACTCACAGCTTTTCACTTTTAACAGCTGGATGCTATTTTACTCTGGGCTCTGTTGCTGTAGGCTGGGAAGCTGAGCTAGGTGTTTAGACCTCACCCTTCTCAGAGGGGACCCCCAGCTGCTGAGATGTTTCTCCATCCCTTCAGCTGCCACCTGTGGGAGCCCAGCCAGTCCTCTCCTGTCTCTACACTTCCTACCAATCATGTTGTGATGAAGTGGTCTTTTCTGTCTGTCTGTGGTTATAAGGCTTCTCTCCAGCTAGTGTCCAGTTAGTTATTCTGGATGATTTGTCCACAATTAAGTTGTAATTCCAGATTTGTCCTGGGAGGAGGTTAGTGTAGCTTCCACTACTCCTCCGCCATCTTTGATCTCTCACCATTTCTTTCTTTATATTGTTGCTGTATTCAATGAGTTCTCTGAGCATCTTTATTACCAGTGTTTTGAACTCTTCATTTGATAGGTTGGCTACCCTGCCTCATTTAGTTCTTTTTCTGGGGTTTTGTTGTGTTGTTTCATTTGGGCCATATTTCTTTTTCTCCTCAATTTGGCAACCTTCCTGTTTTTGTTTCTGTGTATTAGGTAGAGCTTCTTTGACTCCCTGTCTTAGTGCACCTGTTAAGTTGTATGGGGTGGAGCGTTAGGTATTCACCAAGGCATGGCAACTTGCTTCACCACTTTGTGGCTCTGTGTTGGGGGAGGGTTCAGAGAGAGGATCATGCTACTGCCTGGTTTCTGGAGGTTTGCCTGGCACTTTCCCTGTTTCCGGTCACTTTACCCACTTCCTGTATGCAACTGGCACCCTTCCAGCTGTTGCCCTGGTGGTGAATGCCAGAGTGGTATGTTTGCATTCTAGGACCATGTGGGCCCTTTAAACAGACTCTCTTGAGAGACTGGCAGTTTCTTCCATTGCCCCAACCCCCACTGGTTTTATAGCCAGAGGTTATGTTGCTTTATCTCCTGGTTCACTGTCTCCCAAGGTATCCCTCCTGATTTTTTAAAAAAGATTTTATTTGTTTATTTTTAGAGAGAGGGAAAGGAGGGAGAAAGGGAGAGAAACATGAATGTGTGGTTGCCTCCTGTGTGCCCCCAACTGGGGACCCAGCCCACAACCCAGGCATGTGCCCTGCCTGGGAATCAAACCAGCGACCCTTTAGCTTGCAGGCTGGCACTCAATACACTGAGCTACATCAACCAGAGCTCTCTTCTGATTTTTATCCACTATATACAAATGTGGGACTGCCTGTTCCTCCGCTGCCACCACCTCTCCAGACCACATCACATCTCACCTCTCTGCTCTGCCCCAACTTCCTGTCTCTACACCTCCTACCCATTTGGATGAATGTGGCTTCTTTAAATCCTTGGTTGTGAGACTTCCATACAGTTTAATTTTCTGACAGATGGGTGTTATTTGTTTTGAGGTTAATTGTAATTCTTGTGGTTGTGTGAGGAGGCAAAGTGTGTCTACCTACAACTCCATCTTAACTGGAAGTCTCAAAAACTCATTTTTTACTATACTCAGACTTAGAGCTAGAAGCTCTTAGAGAGGACAGCTTACATCTCTTGGCAATCTGTTTCTGGCATTTTTCTTTGGCTTCCTTCATTCTCTTAGCCAAAAGTTAGCCTATTCTGAGGCCTCTTCCTTATTTTTATAGTATGTTGTTTGTTCAGAGCAATATACTGATGTTTGTGTTACAGGCCACGCAGAGTAATGAAATGCCTAATGCTTCTTTGTTTAAGGGCTTTCTCACAACATACAGGGTGGGGCAAAAATGGGTTTATAGTTGTCAGTATGTGAAACACAAAGTTTGTTATTATATGATTATTTATTAATTATTGTATTATTTTTTCATATGATGAACTGTAAAACTACTTTGGCTCCAATGTGTATTGTCAGACATTATCTTCTTTAGAGATATTGAAAAGTTTGCAGAATGTTCTGCAAGTTCTTTTTGCCCCAGGTGATGAAGCACAGTAAAATCAGTGAGACCTGGAATATTCCCATCCCCCTTTTATTTTACAATAACCACGTCAAGAACACTGAGTTTGGCACCCATGATGCAACCTCAAAAGATCTGCACTTTTTTTTTCTAGTCCTCCTTGGTATATAACAGAGTAACAGTAGGTATTGTAACCCACACCACCATTCTTTTGACAGTGTTTTTGTACATGCTGATTCTGAATAATATGTAGCTTATAGATAAACAGCATGTTTGTATATAATCCTATCCCTGACCGGTGTGACACAATTGGTTGGGCATCATCCCACAAAGTGAACGGTGGCTGGTTTGATTCCCAGTCTGGGCATGTGGCTGGGTTGTAGTTTCGGTCCCCTGTTGGGGCACATGCAAGAGGCAACCAATCAATGTTTTTCTCTCACATAGTTGTTTCTCACCCTCTCTTTCACATTCCCTTCCCCTCTCTCTAAAAATAAATAAATAAAATATTTAAGCAACAAACAAAAGATCCTCAGAACTAACTTCAAAAGACACAGATTCAGACCTTCAAGAATACCAGCTCTGGGAGATTTGCTGACCTTAAAATGTGGAGCCAGGATAATATAAAGTGAGAATGACATGAAGCCAGGATGACTAAACCAGGATGATGCACATTAGACCATCACTTACCTTATCAGAATGGTCTGTGCTGATCTGCATGTAGAGACATTTTCAACTGCCTCCCTTGATCTCTGTTCTGCCTCCCCTTTCCCTCCTTATAAAAATCTACACCTTCACTGAGATGTAGAGATGAGCTTTCAGACATGATCCCCTATCTTCCAGGTGGCAAGGGCCTGAAAATAAACCACTTTTCTTCACATCATCACCTGCTTCTCAAGTATTGGCTTTCCAAGCAACAGGCAGCTGGACCTGTATTTGGTTATAATAGGAATGCCTCTTAGTAACGTGCAGACATGGCCATGGATCAATGCACTCTGCTTCATAGGGAAACCTTGTTTGTCATTTCCACCACTGAGTCAAACCACATAACTCTTCCATTCTTCACCCAGAGCTTCAGCAGCAGCTTCTAGGGCCATACACTTCTCATTAAAGATACAAAGTTTGTGTTCATCATCCAGTTCAATGAGTTTCTGGCAGCCAGTGGTTGGGAAAGAGATGTTGAACTTCATCTTGAAGCAACTGACCACCTCCAAGGCACCTAAAAAAAACAAAGTGGACTTCCACTTAAGATGGTGGCATAGGTAAACATGACTCACCTCATCATACAACCACATCAAAATACTAACTAAACTGTGGAACAACCATCATTCAGAAATGTCAGAAATTGAGTGGAATGGATGTCCTACAACATTGAAATTAAAGAAGAAGCCATATCAATAATGATAGGATGGGCAAAGAATGGGCTGGCCCCACACCCACAAGTGGCAGATTAAAAATCAGGAGGGATATGTCAGGAGCAAGGAGTCCAAACCCCATGCTAGGCACCCCAGCGCAGTGTTCCAGTGCCGGGAATATAAGTCTCCATAACTTCTGGCTGTAAAAGCCAGCAGGGATTGAGGCTGTGAAAGACAAGAAACTTCTAGAGTTCCAGGAAGTTGCTCTTAAAGGGGCCATGGACAATCTTACTTGGACTCATCTGCTCTAATGAGGGGGCAGCGGAATGAAAAGCATCAGATACATACTGTGAGGTACTGAATTGTCTAGCATCACGTAAAAGCTGGGAGGGACAACTTTCTCCCAGACAGAAGTGCTAGCAGAGGCCATTGTTCCTTTTCTGAGCTCTCTCTGCAAAGAACTACAGGCAGGCACTATATCTGAGACTCCATAAACCTGGCTAACACTGCCTGCCCCACACTAGTGATTCCTTGAGGCCCCGTCTGACTGACTTTTGGGCCAACACAAATGTTTCCAGTGGCTTTTCCATACAAATGGTTTGTCTTGGCTCATGTTTCAGATTTTCCTAAATTCTCTCAAACAAGCAGCATCAAACTTCAGTGAGCCTTGAACCCCTTGCTATGTTGCTCTTGGCCTGGCACTAGCAGCAGCCAGCCTTGGTTCACAGCTTGGTCTCATGTGGGCACCTCCAAGCTCAGCACAAGTAGCACTATCTGCAGATCACTTTGTAGCTTATGTTGTGTGACCCTGGACAGAACACAGGCGGTGGCTGACCTTTGATGTGCCAACTCAAGGCTCAACTCAAGAGGAGGGTGTAAACAGCCCACATGGTGGGCACACCTTGAGTACACAGCTTAAGTAATAGGGGAGACTGTGCCACTGGACACTACAAGACACTTACCACATTAGGCCACTCTACCATGCCTGGCAGGTGTAGCAGCTCTACCTATTACATAGAAACAAACAAAGGGAGCCTGTCAAAATGAGGATACAAAAAAACATGGCCCAAATGAAAGAACAGAACAAAACTCCAGAAAAAAATTTAACAAAATGGAGACAATCTACGAGTTGCAGAGTTCAAAACACTGGTTATAAGGATGCTCAGCGAACTTAGTGAGAATCTCAACAGCGTAAAAAAGATCCTGTCAGAAATAAAGGATACACTAATTGAAATGAAGAATAATTTACAGGGAAACAACAGTAGAGTGGGTGAAGCCAAGAATCAATTCAGTGATTTGGAATGTAAGGAAGAAAAAACAATCCAACAGAACAACAAGAAAAAAAAATGAATTAAAAAAAATGAGGATAGTGTAAGAAGCCTCTGGGACAACTTCAAGCATACTAACATTTGCATCATGGGGGTGCCTGAAGAAGGAGAGAGAGAGCAAGAATTGAAAAAATAATGATAGAAAACTTGCCTAACTTGGTGGAGTAAATAGACATAAGCTCAGGAAACACAGAGAGTCCCAAACAAGATGGATGCAAAGAGGCCCACACCAAGATACATCATAATGAAAATGCCAAAGGTTAAATACAAAGAGAGAATCTTAACAGCAGCAAGAAAAAAGCAGTTAGTTACTTACAAGGGAGCTCTCTTAATACTGTCAGCTGATTTCTCCAAAGAAACTTTACAGGCTAGAGGGGATTGGCAAGAAATGGTCAAAGTGAGGAAAAGCAAGGACCTATAATACACCCAAGATTACTCTACCCAGAAAAGCTATCATTTAGAATCGAAGGACAGATAAAAAGCTTCTCAGGAAAGAAGAAACTAAAGGAGTTAATCACCACCAAACCAGTATAATATGAAATATTAAAGGGCCTTCTTTAAGAAAAAGAAGATAAAAAAATGGCAATAAGTACATATCTATCAACAACTGAATCTAAAAACCAAAATAAATGAACAAGCAGATCAAGAACAGAATCATAGATACAGAGAATGTTTGATGGTTGCCAGATGGGAAGGGGGGTCAGGGTGATGGGTGGAAAACGTGAAGGGATAAGGAGTACAAATTGGTAGTTACAGAATACTCATGGGAATGTAAAGTTCAGCATAGGAAATAGAGTAGGCAAAGAACACATATGTATGACCCATGGACATTGGACAATAGTGAGGGAGTCATGGGGTCTGTGTGGAGGGAGACAAAGAGGGAAAAACTGAAATATCTGTAATAGCATAGACAATAAAATATAATTTAAAATTTGTGGCCACTAACATTTAAAAATATTCAAGAACTCGGAGTATATTGTTCTCATGGATTTTTCTTTAAAAATCTTCTAAGAGCAGTATCTTCAGTAGAACTTTTTGCAATGATGAAAATTATCTAAATCCTTGCCTTACCTTGTGGTAGCCTTCGACCACATGTAGTTTATTGAGCATGTGAAATGTGGCTAGTGTGACTGAAAGCTGCATTGTGGGGAACTGCTCCTTGTGGTTTAGGGAATTGTAGCCCCGGCCTGAACATGACCTGCCACCGGCGTTCCTGAAGGGTTAACTCCTAAGACTTCTGCCAGAAGGATTGCAGGCGAGCCTTCCGGCCCAGGTGTCCTGTGACTCAGTCCAGAGGTCTTGCAAGGCAGATCTTGTTTATGGCAGCTGAAGTCTCAAGGTTCTGAGGAAAAAAGAAATCGGAGAGCCGTGTCTCCTTTCCCATAGCGATAACGTCTTATGTGAAACATACCCTTTAGATTTATAGCCTTGTTTTGTAGCTATAACAGAAACAACAGATGTGTTTTGAATACTCTTATGTTTCTTCTCACATCCTTGAGAAAATGTATACTGAATACATGAAGACCCTTTAATTCTATTATTGGTAACTTCATTTACCTAATAAAATGAGCAGTTGGGCTGCTAGTCTTCGCTGACAGCCTGAGCGAGCTTCAGCCCTCCGTCCGTTGTTGGTCACTCATTCTGTTTGCTGAGATTATCTCTGTATCCCTGTTCACAGAGTGCAGCAACACACTCCAGCTGTGCTTGTCTTTAAGTCTCAACAATGGCTGCATGGGAGACACACCCAAAGATTATTCAGAGGGTTTCCATGGGGATTGGACTTAAAGAATACTAATATGCTTTAGAACTTGCTCTGCTTTTCTTTATCTTATAATTAAGTATAAACAATCTCTAACAGGGAGTATTTGAAACTTTGTACCTAGTGCCAGTGTGGGGTCAAAATGTTTAATAGACCCTGGCATAGACTATTCGTTGTACCCACTGTACTGGAACTTGTAATCAGTTATTGTTTATTGTAGCCTAGATACCTGAAAGCTATTGATGATTTATGAATGTTGATCTTGTATCTCCCACGCGTATCCTTCTCAATAAAAAGCATAAGGGACGAAGGTCTAGCTGCTGTTCACCAGTAGAGAGAGCAGACACCTTCCTCCCCCCAGATATAATAAAGTGTCCTGGGTAAAAGTTATTTCATCGGACATAATAAAGTATCCTAGGTAAGAGTTTGTTCCACCGTGGTCATGAAGACTCTGCTGGACAGAGCAGCTTCCAACCGAGCCTGGGGTGTGTGAGGCACCTCTGCCTCACTGCATTTTATTTTTTATTTATTTTATTTTTAGAGAGAGGGTAAGGGAGGGAGAAAGAGAAGGAGAGAAGCATCAATGTGTGGTTGCCCCTCATGCGCCCCCAACTGGGGAACTGGCAAGCAACCCAGGCATGTGCCTGACTGGGAATCACATCGGTGACCCTTCAGTTTGCAGGCCGGCTTGCAGTCCACTGACCCATACCAGCCAGGGTGAAAAGCTGCATTTTAAATTTTATTAATTTAAATTAAAATAGCTACATGTAGCTAGCAGCTATTGTTTTTTATAACACAGTTGTAGAGTATATCATACTTATGGGAAGGCAAAATAGTGTATATCTAGTTTCTGTTCTCTCATTTACAAACATAGAAAAATTCTTCTCTGGCAAGGTAGCTCAGTTGGTTGGAGCATCCTCCCATACACCAAAAAGTTGTGGGTTTCATCCCCAATCAGGGCACATACCTATACTGTGGGTTCAATCCCTGGTCTGGGTGTGTAGGGAGGCAACTGATCAATGTTTCTCTCCCACATTGATGTTTCTCTCTCTCTCTCTCTCTCAAATCAAGAAACATATCTTTGGGAGAGGATTAAAAATTAACAATAAAAACATAAGAAGTCTTACCTAAGAGGTTTATTGTGAAAGTTAAATATTATGATGTCCAGAATGTGTTGCATGCATAGTAAAAGATCAATTAATGATTATTTTTAAAAAATCATCTAGAGGGCCCTGACTGGTGTGGCTCAGTTGGTTGCACATCATCCTGCAAAGCAAAATGTCACCAGTTTGATTCCTAAATTGCGGTTTTGGTCCCCAGTTGGTGTGCATATGAATGGCAACTGATCAATGTTTCTCTCTCACATTGATGTTTCTCTCCCTCTCTCTATCCCTCTCTTCCCCTCTCTCTAAAATAAATAAATAAACAAACAAATAAATAAATTTTTAAATATTCTAGAGGACAAACTTAGGGCAATCAAATAATAGCTAAAAGTTATGGAAGAAAGGCTTTACACCAAGCAATAAACTATATAAATATCTAAGTTCTTGGATTAGAAATGGAAGAAGCATAAAAATGGACTCTGTCAATTGTCCTAATATATTATTTTTACTTCTCTCCCCATTCATTAAAAATGCAATGAAATCTGATTAAATGAAAAAAAGTCTAAGTCTTAAGAAGTGTTACAATTATGGCTATAAACTGAAGGTATCATTTATACCTGTGGGCATTGTAGACATGATATAACTGAGTTTTACAAGTGTCTTTTGCTTCCAAATAGGATGTAGAAGGTTTCAGCTGGCTGATATTTTGGCTAAAACAACTTTTAAAAATGCAGAATAAGTTTAAAAATATTATATTTTAAAATATATTGGAAAGCTGTGAAGTAACAAAGAGTTGTTATCTAATTTGAGGTAAACTAAAATTCCAGAGATGGAAGAGCCATTCTAAGGTGAATTGATAATCACTAGCTGTTTTCTGGAAACATTTGTTGATTCTAGGTGCAAGCTGAGGATCAGTCTTAACTTAAGCAGAGAAAACACAGAGGAACTTATCTTGGTAATGTGAGCCTCCTGCGACAGATTGGAAACCAGAAGAGGCCCAATGCTTTGGCTGGTTTCCTGTGTGGGCATTTACTGAGTTCAAGATCTGCTTGAAAGGTTTTGGGACTGGGCTAAAACTTCTAAAAACTCAAGTGCTTAAAATACCATGCCCCATTAGAGGGACATGGCCTCATCTAACACATGGTTCATCTCTCCCTCAAGACACGTCTCATATTTTGAAGCTGAATAGGCTGCAGGCAAAAGATCTAAGTTGAACATCTCAAAAGGAATGAACTGAATGTCCTGTAATCATTCAGGGTTGAGGAGACCTAGATGTCCTATCGAAAGCTTGGGCTACCCCTGATGAGTAGGGGATGGCCCTTAGTGGAATGAATCTGAGTAAAAAGGCAACCTAGCCAAGGCCCAGCTCAAGTCCCAATTAGTTGCTGGGAGCTGATATTGTGGGAGTCCAGAATGACCCAGCCCAAGATAAGCCCTGGTGGTGTGTAATAGATTACTTTGAGTTGAAGGCAATTTTAGTTTCAGGCTCAAGAGAAACTTCTCCCTCCCTCCCCCTCCAACTACCTAGAAGAATTTGAATTAAGGTTTTTCCCATATTAAGAGATTATTAGACATAATTTCCTTGACCTATCTATAGGGCAGGGCAAGCTTCTACATACTAAACTCTTTACTTATTATCATCCTTACAACACTTTGAAGCCCCCAAGGCGCTTTACCTCATTCCTAACTCAGGATGTCTTATATACCTAAATCCCAATTTCTATCTCTGAATCTCTCATGCATGTGGGGATCCTGTGCACGTGTTATTGAATTTTATTTTCTTGTCAATTTTCTTCTCTTGATTTGATTATTTAGCCAGTTAAAAGAACCAGAGGAGGGAAAGAAAAATGTCCTCTTCTTCACAATATCATGTGACGGCTCTACTAATTTTTTAAATATACACTGTGGGGTACACAGAAAACATTACCATGCATGTAAAGAGGCAGGAAAATGTGACTGATAATCAAGAGAGAAAAATGAACCATTGAACTAGACCAGTGATTTTCAACCTTTTCCATCTCATGGCACACATAAACTAATTACTAAAATTCTATGTCACACCAAAAAAAATATTTTTACCAATATGACAAAAATAGGCATAATTTTGATTCATTCACACTGGACAGCTTTTGTGTTGGCTGTTGTCTTTTTTTTTTTTTTTTTTTTTAATAATCTAAGGGAAAAGAGGTCAGTGCCCCTGACTAAATAGTCAGGTATTGCATGTTTTAGAAATTCTTGCAGCACACCAGTTGAAAATCACTGAACTAGACTAAGAAATTACCAAAATGTTAAAATTAGTAAACCAGGATTTTAAAAAAGTATGATAAATAAAGAAAACAGGAAAAGATAAAATGGATTAAAAGATACTTTCAGTGGATAACTGGAATCTATTGAAAAAATCTTCTAAAAACAAATCAAATTCTAAAACTGAAAATGCAATGTTAAAAATCAAGAACTTAGCCCTGATTGGTGTGGTTCATTTCAGTTAGTTGGGCATTGTCCCACAAAACAAAAGGTTGCCGGTTCTATTCCTGGTCAGGGCACATGCCTTTGTTGCAGGTTTGGTCCCCAGTCGGGGCACATATGAGAGGCAAACAATTGATGTTTCTCTCTTGCATCAATGTTTCTCATCCCCTCTTTCTCCCTTCCTTCCCCCCTCTCTAAAAAAATTAATAAATAAAATCTTTTTAAAAAATCAAGAATTCTGCATAGATTTGACTGAAGACTGGAGATCATAGAAGAGAGAATTGGTAAACTCAAAGACAGGTCAATAGAAAATATTAAAACTGCCCTGGCTGGTATGGTGCAATGGATTGAGTGCTGGCCTGTGAACCAAGGGGTCACTCATTTGATTCCAGTCAGGGCACATGCCTGGGTTGTGGGCCAGGTCCCCAGCTGGGGTGGTGAGAGAGGCAACCACACATTGATGTTTCTCCCCCTCACTTTCTCCCTCCCTTCCCCTCTCTCTAAAAACAAACTAATATATTTTTTAAAAACCTGAAGCATCAACAGAAAAAGAAGAAGATGGCACAAAGTGTAAAACACATGGTGACCAATGTCAAATATTCTTGTATATACAAGTGAAATCCCAGAGGAAGAGAGATAAGGAATGGAGCAAAAACAATATTTGAAAAGACACCGGTTAAGAATTTCCCCCCAGTCGCTCTGCTCGTCGACAGTAGCTGTGTATTCGGCTGTTTTACTTAATTTGTAGGACCCAAATTCACAGCCATGTCCTCTGAAAAAGGGAAGCTCTTTGTTGGAGGGCTCAACTTCAACACCGATGAGCAAGCTCTGGAAGATCACTTCAGCAGTTTCGGGCCAATTTCTGAAGTGGTCGTCGTCAAGGACCAGGACACTCAACGATCCCGGGGTTTTGGATTCATTACCTTCACCAATCCAGAGCATGCCTCAGATGCAATGAGAGCCATGAATGGAGAGTCTCTGGATGGTCGTCAGACCCGTGTGGACCATGCAGGCAAGTCAGCCCGTGGAACCAGAGGAGGTGCCTTTGGAGCCCATGGGCATGGTCTCAGCTACTCTAGAGGTGGTGAAGACCAGAGCTATGGGAGTGGCAGGTATGACAGTCGACCTGGGGGATATGGATATGGAAGGTCCAGAGACTATGGTGGCAGAAGCCAGGGTGGTTATGACCGCTATTCAGGAGGAAATTACAGAGACAATTACAACAACTGAGATGAGGCATGCACACCTAATATACACAAGGAATAAAACTTATGATCCAGGATCATCCTTCCAAATGGCTGTATTTATAAAGAGTTTTGGAGCTGCACTGAAACATCTGTTTTAGTACATAAAAGTATTTTTGAATTGAGCTCCCAAGGTAGCTTGTTAAAGACCTTTTAGAAAGTTCCGTGTGTTGTCCCCACCCCACCCCACCCCCCATTCAAAGACAAATTCTGGGACTTTATTTAGTTTAGGCTCAGGATTCTTGGCCACACACACACACACACACGAATATTTGACCAGACTCCCCCTCCTGCCCCCCAGAAATAATGTGCATCTAGGGACATTTTCAAAACTTATACAGTGTTTACCATGGTTAGGAAGCAATTTCCAAATGTAACTACAGGATATCATGAACATGATTACTTTAGAGGTGTTTTTTACTGAAGATCACTGCCGTGATTATGTAGATGTTTCTTAAAATACTTGTGAATGTCATATTTTTTTAATACTGGAATAAAAATATTGTGTTGTGTTTTCATGAAGTATTTAGGATATCCTTCATGGAGCAGATTAAAAAGATGAAACCTGAAAGAAAAAAAAGAAAAGAATTTCCCAATATCAATGAAAGACACCAGTCCACAAACTAGAGAAGCTCAGTGAAACCTGAGCTAGACAAACACAAAGAAAACCATATCCAGACACAAAGTAGTCACATGGTTGACAATCAACAACAAAAAGAAGATAATAAAAAGCAGCTAAAGCTTTCTCTTTGTGCAACTCTCTTCACTGGTGAATCTTTCTTGTGACCTATGGTTTCTATGGCCTTCCCAGTCTTCCTGCTTCTTCCCCTTAACTCAGGGATGCCGCTAGGCTTTTCCTGGTTTACTCTATTTATGACTATCTTGGAGACTCTCGCCAGGCATTGGTGTGTGGGGGGGCAGCTCACCACATTTATTATTATCCAACTCTCAGGCATAATTATTCTTCTTTGCCTTATGTCAAATGTCTTAAAAACTGATGCTTCATATTTTTTGTCTGGCTTTTTAGTTGTTTTATAGTAGGATTGATAGGCCAGGTGCAGAGAGTCACCAGGATCAAGAGCTCCAGGTGCATAGCAACAAACAAAACTATAAGCCCTTGCATGGCCACTCCTTTAAGCATTAACCTCTGGAAGATGACATCTAGGCTTCAGCTGTGTTTCAGCTCCTGGCCCAGAGAAGCAGCAAAATCAATGTCATGGCTGACAGCTAGGCCAGCTGCATTGACTAATAAACCCCTGCTGCCAACCAATCAGTGGAGACTATGAGGGAGCATGCCTGGAAAGATGAATGTTGTATCAGGAGTCTCCCTAGGCCTCCAGATAAAAGTCCTTGGTACAGGGACCCTATGCCTGATTTCTCTCTCTTTTTGGGAGCATACTTGTGCCTCTCTTCCCTTCTTCATCCCTTAAGGTGCATATCTTTCTCCCTCTTTCTCCTAGGGCCCTTCACCTACCTCTGTAACTTTCTAAATAAACTTGCCCTTATAACTCAGTTCCTTGGCTCTGAATTCTTTTAAGCCAAACTCAAGTACTGAGGTTGCTTAACTGAGATCCAACATAACTTATCACTAATGCCTGGTGTGGTTCTTTCACTGCTAACAATTTCAGCTGGAAAGGTAAATCTGATCTCTCTTATTCCATTTTGGCCGGAAGTGAAAATATCAAAATATTTACTTTTAAACTGAGGAAATATGCCAATCTGGAGCGACACATACAGTCATGTATGGCATAATGACCTTTTAGTCAAGGAAAGACTGCATATACTAAGGCAGCTTAGTGTAATGGAACGCAGGTTCAGAGCTGCCTGTTGCAACAAAAGCCAAACTCATGAGACAGGTGCAGGTGAGAAGAAAAGTGGTTCGTTCAGATGCCAGCAATCTGAGAAGATAGGGGACTCTTGTCTCAAAGGCAATCTCAACATCTCAGTGCAGGCAGGGGTTTTTATAAGGAGGGAGAGGGAAAGCAGAGAAAGGAGGTCAGGGCAGGGGGTTAAAAAGTTTTTTATGTGCTGAGCAGCACAGCCATTCTGATAAGGACTTTGAAATTGGTCAAGTGATTGTCTGGTGAACATCATCCTGGTTTGTTTCATCCTGGTCTTACAGTTATAGGTCAGCAAATCTTTCAGAGCTGGGATGAATGAGGTCAGAGTCTGATTCTTTTGAAGTTAGCTCCTAAAATTCTTATACAAGCATGCTGTCTATCTATAAGCTACATATTAGAGTCAGCGTTTATAGAAACAGTGTCAAAAGAATGGTGGGGTGGTTTACAATTCCCCACTGTTACATTAGGGCAACACATTACACAAGTACTTACCATTGCGTCACAATTATCTACAGGGGCATGATGTACATGTCGCTCTTAGGTTTGTAGCCTAAGAGCTATAGGAAAACAGAATTTGTCATCCCAAAATATGTCTCTATGGCATAAGGAATATTTTAGACTAGTTAATTTTAAGAAACAGCAGACATGGTAGAAGCTCTGGAAATGAAGTACAAGTTATCCTTTTAAAAGACATTTGTAAGGGAAATATGCAGTTGTAAGGGTGTCTCATTCCCTGTACCAGGCAGAGGGTGAGGACCTTCCAGAAACTTATAATGCAGAAAACAATGACAAATCTGTATAACAAACTTATCCATGTTTATTGTGCTTTTCCTGGTAACCTTCCATAATCGACTCTGACTAGTCATAACTTCTTTTGTCTTCAACTGAAGATAGTATTTAAGGTTGTGGCTCCTGCCATTTTGGTGAGTTACTGTTTTCCTGGGTCTTTCCCAGTGTTAAACAGAAGACCATGTGAAGTGGAAGTGCCTCATACACCTTAGGCTCGGTTGGAAGTTGCTCTGTCCAGCAGAGGCTTCATGACCATAGTGGAACAAATTTTACCCAGGACATTTTATTATGTCTGGGGGAAGGAAGGTGACTGCTCTCTCTAGTAGAGATCAGCAGCTAAACCTCCATCCCTCATGCCTTTTATTGAGGAGGATACATACGAGAGATACAGGGTCAAAATTCGTAAATCGTCAATAGCTTTTAGGCGTTTGACAGTAACAGATTACATGTACCAGTACAGGGGTCACAGTGACCAGTCTGTGTCAGGGTCTATAAAACATCTTGACACCACACTTTCACTAAGTGCAAGGTTTCACACATTCCTTGCCAGAGATTGTTTATGTTCCATTAATGATAAAGAAAGCAGAGCAAGTTCTAAAGCATAAGAAGCATAATAAACATTCTTTAATCCAATTCCCATGGCAACCCTCTGAGTGGTCTTCAGTTATGGTCCACACACAGCCTTATGCTGAGACTTAAAGACAAGCACAGCCGGAATGCCGGCGGCAGTCATGCTCAGGCCGGGGCTACAATTCCCTAAACCACAAGGAGCAATTGCCCACAACCATAGGCCCAGAATGGCCTCAGTTGTGCTGAAAGCCCATAGTACCAAACCTAGATTTAATACCTGATCTCACTGCAGTTTCAACCTCTTCCAGACACATGTTGATGGTTTTTAAAAATAAATAAATTAATTCATTTATTTGTTTTTTGAAGAAACATAATCTTAATCAGTGTGGAATTTCCTAATAAGTTCTAGTGAGGTAATCTGCCTGGTAAGATCCCCAGCCTTCCCCTAAGAGAAGGTGTCCTTGTCTGAAATAATTTACTCTTTTAATTTCTTAGTCCCATTCTAATCCACTCTTTCTGCTTATAAAAACTTTTCATTTTGTACAACTCATGGATGTCAATTTAGTTGCCAGATGGGATGCTGCCCGATCCATGAATCGCTTATTTAAAACCAATTAGATCTTCACATTTCTTCAGTTGAATTGTTTTTTTAACACCAAGATTGTTGACATGAGAAACACTCAATGTTATAAGAATTTTCATGAATTTGTTTGAGTCAAAACCAATGACAATTTCCAGGAAGCAAAATCTCAATGAATTGAGATTTGCTCTGAAAAATGGCAGTTTTACTACTTATTTATTTGTTTTAAAGAGAGGGGAAGAGAGGATGAAGAGAGAGAGAGAAGCATCAATGTAAAAGAGAGATATTGGTTGCCTTTCGTACATGCCCCAATAGGGGACTGAAGCTGAAACCTAAGCATGTGCCATGACCAGGAATCAAAGCCACAATTTTCTGGTTTGCAAGATGACACCTAACAAACCAAGCCACTCTGGGAGGACAGTTTTATCACTTATTTTATACATCAGAATCAAAGGGAAAGGCATAAGGGGGGTTACATGAAATCCATTGGTGATTGATTAGGGAGGTGGGAGAAGGCAAAGTGGGGAAATCTCTAAGATTGGATTAAAAAAATGATAGATACATACTTCTTTTACATCGGTGGGTATAGGATAGTTAACAATTAACATTTATAGTACTTAGAGATGTTATGCAGGAGAACAAGGTAACAATGAGGGGTTCTGTGGTCTCTTTTCTGTTGGGAGATTGTACCCTGAGGGATCTGGCAAAAAGGGATTACTGACACTCCACAGGTATGTCACCAGAGATGTATAAAGGCAATAGATAAGCTCTGTTAAAGTAAATATTGCCATTTGTCAAAGAATATACAGGCCTAGGATATGACTACCTATTTGCTTTTAGTTAAGAAGTTTTTTTTTAAAGATTTTATTTATTTATTTTTATAGAGAGGGGAAGGGAGGAAGAAAGAGAGGGAGAGGAACACCAGTGTGTGGTTACCTCTCACAGTTCCCCAACTAGGGACCCGACCTGCAACCGAGGCACATGCCCTGACTGGGAATTGAACCGGTGACCCTTTGGTTTGCAGGCCAGTGCTCAATCCACTGAGCCTCACCAGCCACGGTCAGTTAGGAAATTTTAATGTGGTTACTTTAAGTCTCCCCTTAGTTTGTCAGGTTTAGTATGTGGCCCCCCCCTTTTTTTGTCCACACTATTAAACTTTTATTTATTTTTCCCTATTAATCTGTCTTTTATTATAGGGATGTTCTTAGCCAAGAATCAGAAGTGTAGAGGCAAAATTATTTTTCTTCCCCTGTAGAGCAATAAGCTATACCATGTGGCCTAGGTGTATAGTAGACCATACCATCTAGGTTTGTGTAAGTGGACTCTATTATGTCTGCAAAATGTTTTTTTTTTTTAAATTTTTTGTTCTAAATTTTTTTTTATTGTTGTTCTGTTACTGTTGTCCCAAATTTCCCTCTGTTGTTCTCTGCTGCCCTGCCCACCCCCATTTGCACAATGTTGAAATCACAGAACATATCCCTGTTGTTAAGCAGCACATAACTATATTAAACCTCAACAGTAACTACAGCAATTGTTTAGAAGGGAGACTAAGGAAAGCATTTGGGAAGGAGTACTTTATTACTGACATTGTTTAGAATTTGCTGATACATGTGATAATGAAAAGCAAACCACATTGTAGTCAGTTTTTCTATTGCTTTGATCTTCTCTACAGTTAACGCACACCCTTATTGCTTGCGCCTGGGTCACAAGGCTCCTAGCACCCAACCCTTTCCCCTCTACTCATAAAATTGTTACCCAACAGCAAGTGGGGTCCTACTGCCCACTGCCACCCTCTAGGCAAAATCCTGGAGGCAAAAGTTTGGTGATAAAGGAAATGAGTTTTTATTCAAAATCTACACAATTTTGGAATAACAGCTTTCCACATGCATTAGTCACTTAAGCCTATCAATTAAGGTTAAACTCTTTCATACCCGAATTCTCCTATCATTCCCCGTGTTAGTTAATTATCTTATTTCTATAGGGTTAGTTTACAAACTCAGAGAAGGAAAACTCTGACTCCAAAAAACCTCCGCTGCCTTGCGGCATACCTCTTCAGGGGAAAGGCTAAGGGAGTAAACCCCGACAGAAAATCCGGAGCCGGAGTCCCTAAGGCGGTTTGACGTTGTAGTCAACACCGGCAACTCCTGCGGCGCACCTGAAACCAAGCTGTATCGACTCCGTCTTTCCCTTGGACCCTTCAGCTGCGAAGAGAGGGGGGGGTCGTCTGCTGCATGGGCAACAGCAGACCCTCCATATCACCCTGCCCAGGCTCTGTAGCTTCAGCTTCACTGGAGAGGACACTCCAGCGTCATCGCAAGATGTGGATTCAACACGGGAGGAGACAGATACCGTGTCACTCCCGAGTCGGACTGCACAGCCATTCTCGGCGGTGCAGATAGACTCTTAAGAAGCTACACCATCGTCTCTCGAGACGGACGGCTGCCGACGAGTTTACAAACTAAATCTACGTAAGATACAAAAGTTGCACAATGGCAGGCTTCTGCCTCAGAGTTCGTTCCGTCTGGAACACCCAAAGAATAATCCTGCCACCTGATCTTAGGTTGCGCCTGGAGTTTCTTCTCCCTTTTGGAAATGAAGGCGTCTACTAGCACCATTATCCAAGCATCCTGGAGGAAGAGAGCAGAAGAGCATCTCTGCCCTTTTTATTTTAAATCTTCTGGCCCATAATTCCATTCACTCTGGAGGAGTTCCGTGTCTCAGCCAATCCCATCCTATTCTGTTTACCATTGCATTGGGCAAAATTCTCCTACAGCCCCTTCCTACTTCTCCACAGTGATCTGATCAGATCTGTCTGTATCAGATTATGTCCTAAATTGAATTTATTTTCCACCATAAATTGGCTGTTATATTTGCTAGCTGTCATGTTGCTTTATAATTATTTGTCTTTTTAGGCTGAGGGCTCAAGAGAAAGACTACTTCCTGTTTACATTTTTTAAAATGTTAAATGAATAGAGCTTCACCATATCAGGCTGATGCCACTTGCCTCTCAATCAGAAAGGAAAGATTTACTGCACAAGACTTGTAGGTCAGTCACTCTTTTGCCCCTGGGCTACTACAGAGAATGAATCCAGGCTCCTCCCCTCCGGTTCTGTGTTCTCAAACTCAGTTGAGGAGAGTGGCACAGATAAAGAAGCTCATTACAATACCGATGGGTAAGGTCACCAAGGGAGAACCAGAGAAGAAAAGCCTGGGTCAGAGAGCATCCATAGCAGGATTAAGGTTTTTCGCGTTTAGCCAAGGAGGTAAGTGGAGGGAGGAGGGGCAACAGAGTAGCTGTGGTCGGCATTAGCCTTTTTTAAGTAAACATTTCAGAGGGGGCTGGATAGAAGTCTCAAAGCCACTTTGTAGAGCCTCTGCAATTTCTAGATCAGTTTCTCCGAGGCGTCAAGGCGGTGAGAAACAGGCGCCAGGTGGGCCAGGTCCGAGGCCGAGCCTCCATCCTCCAGGTGCTACTCAGCAGCCAGACCTCTCGGGAGGCGGGGCCGTGCCCGTCGCCGGAAGCGGAGGGAAGGCGGAACCACGCCCCCAGCGCCGGGCGTCGCTGGACACCCGCCCCCCGCATGCGGCGCAGGCGGGCTGAGGCGGAAGGGCGCGGAAGGAGGTGACGGTGTAAGCGAGCGCCGGCTTCAGCGGCAGCGCTACAGGAAGCTTCGGCTGCCGTGAGTGGTGTGAGCAGGCCAGACACCTCCTGCTGACCGGGCTTTCCCTAGAGCTGGCGTAGGCGGGGCCGCAGGCCGAGCTGCCACAGTAGTTCAGCCCACGGCGGGGCAGGCGAGGGCAGCGAGGGACAGAGGTAAGCAGGGGCCCAGCTGTCAGTTCGGCCAAATGACTTCCAGACCCGGCTTCCTGGCCATTCCCGCCCTAGAGCGCGCCAGCTCAGCACCTTGGCCTGGAGGCCTTCACTGCTGCACTCCTCCCACGTCCGCACGGGAGGCTGCGGATCTCTCTCTCGGCTGCTTCTGTACCTTTCTGGGGGCGGGGAGGGAGATCATATCTAGGGACTGCTGTCCTCCCCTCTTCCTTTCTAGTTGGAGCGGTACGACGCAGAAGCAGAGAAAACTAGCGCCCCCCCCCCCCGCCCGCTCCTCCTGAAGCTAAAGGAAAGCGTTGAGAATTGCTTTTAGAGGACTTCCACTCCCTGCCGTCTTGGAAGTCAAGGATTTTGATTTGTTCGGACAGTTTTGCTTCCTTCCTGCCTTTGGTTTCTTTCCCTACACTTCTGGGACCCTGTTCTAGTGAATGGGTATGGCACAATTGAAGATTACGGTGGTGGGAAACTGATTTTGTGTTTTATCTCTGGTAGGAAGTATCAATCCCGGTTCCACTGTGTGGCCACGCCGTCGGGAGAGTACAGATGTGGACGAGGATGGGGGAAGCGTTTTGGACTTAGAGTCTGAAGAGCTGTGTTGAAATCCTGGCTTGCTGTTTGGTAGTAGTTTTACTCTTGTGTTAGACACTTTGACATGTAAAGTGGAGTTTTCTTTACCTATATGAATTAGTAGGGAGCATTCAACGAAATGAAGAACGTTAACTTAATCATGAAATATTTTGGGAACTAGTTAACCTCGATTCCCCAAAATATCAGGGACAATAAATGGTAGATTCCTAATTATGGTTTTTTATCCCAGAATAAGCTTAGTATGGAGAGAGGTGTCAGAGGACATACTAGGCTCTTGTGTAACCACACAAGTTTCTGCTTTGGGTAGGCCAGCATTAGGAAGAAATCAGAGTCTTCTAGCCACCCAGATGTCTCATGCTTATTGATGAAACATTGCTAGTGTATGAGGGATGACCGGAATTACTTTTGTTCCTTACTCATAACTTTGCCCATTGGACCCTTTTTAGGAGAAAAGTTGGGAGAGGTTTCATATACACCTTGGCCCACTTTATGTGCATCTTTCTGAGGACCTCTCACTCTCCCTCCAAAACATTTCATGTTAATTGAAAATATGCAAAGTCCCTGGCCAGGTGGCTCAGTTAGTTGCAGCATCGCTGGTATACTAAAAGGTTGCTGGTTCAAGCATGTACGGGAGGCAGTCAGTCGATGTCTCTCTCTGTCTCTCTGTCTCCCTCCTCTCTCTTCTCTTGCCCTCTATCTCCCCCTCTTTTCCTCTCTCTAAAATCAATAAACATATTCTTGGGTGAGGATTTAGAAAAAGAGAATGCAGAGAATAAATACAGGAACTTAAGTCCTTTCAGTGTCTGGACATTACAGTTCTAAGTCAGCCTGATGAGATGCTTTTCTCTGTATTAGAGAACATTCACCACTGAAATTTAGTAGACCCTAAGTTAAAGAAGTGTTTGGGGAGGAGGGATGGGAGACCCAGTCAGTGACTTGAATAAGTAGCCCCTATTCTTACAATTGCCTGCTCAGACTAATTAGGATGTTTTCTTTTCCTCGGTGGAATGTGATATTGGCTGCTGTGCAGTATGTTAATCAAGTGCTGTCCTTATTTTTTTTGACACAGAATTGTCAGTTTGGAATTTTTAAGTCATGGATAAGAAATGGACCTTGAGGGTCATCGATGCAGTGGTTCCAAAACCTTGCTGGGCATCAGAAGCAGTTGGGGAATTAAAACCAAACCCCAGATGCCTGGATGCTACCTCAGTGGATCTGAAGAGGGACCTGGGTATTTTTTAAAAAGCTGCTCAGGTGACTCATGGTTTGCAAACACAAATGTAGATCAGGGTTCACATTTTAGTTTATAAACAGACTCAAAGATGAGTGTCATGCCCAAATAATTTGTTGCCTGCTTAATTTTTTTCTCTTTTCCTTTCCTTAACAAATGACCTTACTTGAATCAATATTACTATTTCAGGTCTTGTAGTGCCTTGACCCCAGAAGATAATAACAAGTAATTTAAGCCCTGACTGGTGTGGCTTAGTTGGGTGGGTGTCCTCCCGCAAACTGAAAGGTCATGGGTTCGAGTCCCACTCAGGGCATATACCTGGGTTGCAGTTTTGGTCCCCAGTCAGGGTGTGTGCAGGAGGCAACCAGTCGATGTTTCTCACATCGATGTTGCTCACATCGATGTTTCTTTCCTTTTTCTTTCCCCTCTAAAGTCATTAAAAGAAAAAAAATTAAAAAAAGAATGTCAGGTCAGTATGTGCAACTTTCTATAGCTTTCTATATAGTTAGACTCCTTAATACTGTTTGATCAAAGTAGAATTTACAGTAAAATTTTTTACTAAATGTTGCTTAGGTTTGTTGGCAGAATAATATAAAGATTATGTCACTATAAATTAATTTTTTTAGTAAGCTTTTGTGCCAAGCTTCATACACCACAGATAAATTCCAACTTAAGAGTATTTTGCTTTTGTATTGGCTTATTGTAAACCCAGTGCTCTATACACAGGCTTTCCCTCCTCCATTCTGGTATGTGTGACCACTTAACTTTGTATCACTAGACAGTTGGAGAACTGAGCTCTATATTGCTTTATAAACACCTGATTTAACTAAAGGTTTTCAGTATTTGCTTAAGTTTGTCCTTGAATTTTTAGTTGCTTTCTCTTTTTTGATTAAATTGTACTGTTTCACTGATTTAAAGAATTTGGTACATGCCTCAGCTGATGAGATGGTAACATTGCTTTGTGTATTTTTCTTATTCATTATAGTGAAAACCTCATGACTTTTGGGGGTGGGATGTTAATATTTTAAGAATTATTAAGGTAATAGGCTATTAGACAGAGTGGAACATTCTCTTCAAGGAAATGTATTCACCCTCAAATTATTCTTTGATAGCCGCCTCACTGCTCCAATAATTCTATGTATGTAATTCTCTGTTAGTAATAAAGCCAGAAATGGACCCTACATCACAAATCCTCTAAAGGAAGATGCTGAATTTCTTTCTTTCTAAAAATGACACAGTTTATTGAATGTTAACTTCCTATAACCAGATGACAAAGGGCATTCTAAATTCAGAAAGCCAAGTTGCCCTGACAGGTGTGGTTCAGTTGGTTAACTGTCATCCCATGAAGTGAAAGGTTGGAGGTTCGATTTCCCGTCCAGGCTTGGGTTGTGGTTCATCCCTGGTCAGGTCTCCTGTGAGAGGCAACCAGTTGATGCTTCTCTCCCTCTGTCCCGCTCTACCCCTCTCTCTAAAAATAAATAAAATCTTTTAAAAAGGGGGGTGCATATTAACAGATAGGTAATCTATGAGTTGAGACTCAGATGAAAAAGAAGTTGCTGCATCTCTAAATTTATTTTTGTCAGTTTGAAGTATCTTAATTCTGAAGTTTTAAAATTGTTGAATTTCACAATCTGATAGAGCGAATTTTTTTTCTCTCTCTCTTATTCAATAGGTGGCCTTTTCATTTTATTTATAGTTTCCTTTACTGTGGAGAAGCTTTCTTTTTAAGTATATTTTATTATGTTGTTACAGGAGTTCCAATTTTTTCTTCCCTTTGCTCCCCTCTGCCCAGTGCCCCGCTTCCCTCCAGCAATCCCACCCCCCTCAGTTCATGTCTGTGGGTTGTGCATATAAGTTCTTTGGCTTCTCCCTTTCCCACATCATTCTTAACTTCCCCCTGTCCATTTTGTACCAACCGACCATGCATCTTAATCCCTGCACCATTTCCCCATCTCTCCTCCATACCCCTCCCAGCTGACAACCCTCCAGATAATCCCCATACCTATGATTCTGTTCCTCTCTGGTCTTCCGAGGTGGATTTGTTTTTATTTTTTAGATTCAGTTGTTGATAGCTGTGAGTTTGTTGTCATTTTAGTGTTCATAGTTTTTATCTTTTTCTTAAGTCCCTTTGACATTTCATATAATAATGGCTTGGTGCTGATAAACTCCTTTAGCTTCACCTTGTCTAGGAAGCACTTTATCTGCCCTTCCATTCCAAATGGTAGCCCTGCTGGATAGAGTAATCCTGGTTGCAGGTTGCCTTTCATCACATTGAATACTGCTTGTCAGTCCCTTCCTGCCTGCAAAGTGTCCTCTGAGAAATCAGCTGATAGTCCTGTTGGCACCCCCCTGTAGGCAACTCTCCGCCTCTCTCTTGCTGCCCCTAGGACTCTGTCTTTTTATTTCACCTTTGGCCTCTCAATCATGATGTGTCCTGGTGTGGTCCCCTCTGGGTCCAGCTCGCCCAGGACCCTCTGTGCTTCCTGGACCTGTATGTCCATCTCCTTTGCAAAATTTGGGAAGTTTTCCTCATTCTTCTCAATTCTTGCTTCCCCATTCTGCACTGGTTGACTTTTTTTCTTCTTTATGTTCCTAATCATTGATTTGAACCCCGGTTTTCTTCCCTTCACCACTGGTTTTGTGTGGATTTTCCTTCATTTCACTTAGCATAGCCTTCACTTCTTATGGGTTTGCTTTACTCAAGCATATCTGTCAAGCCTGTGAGCCTCTTTATCACCAATGTTTTGAATTTTGGGTCTGTTAGGTTGGCTATCTCCTCGTTGCTTAGTTCTCCCACTGGAACTTTGATCCGTTCCCCCTTTTGGAGAACTTCTCTGTCTCCTTATTCTGACAGGCTCCTGTGTTTGTTTGCTTCTGTGTCCCAGGTAGAGCTGTCACACCTGTTACATTGTAAGGGGCGGAGCCTTAGGGATTCGTCTGTACAGAGTGACCTGTTTCACCACGTTGTGGGGCTGTATGTCTGGGGAGGGGTCCGAGAGGGAACAATGCCACCTGCCCAGCACTCGCCCCTTTTCCAGGCACCTCTCCCACTTCCGCACCGGACTGGTGCCCCTCTAGCTGCTGTCCTGGCTGTCGTTCCCAGAGTGGGTGGGTCTGTGGACATTCTAGGACTGTGGGGGCCCTTTGTAAACAAGCGGACTCTGCTGAGACTGGCAGTTTCTGCCTCCACCCCAACCCCCACTGGTCTGCACAGTAGAAGCAATGAGGCTTGATTTTTCCCTGGTGTTGGGACTGTGACCTACGAGGTCCAGTGAGGAGTTGGGAGTGCTCCCCAGGTGTCCCTCCTGACTTTAAAACGTGTTATGGTGCTTTAGGCCAGCCTGCTGCTGTTGCTGCTGCTGCCGCCACCACACTGTTCTCTCTGCCCAGGCTCTGCCCCTCCTACCTGTCTGAATGAGTATTTCTTCTTTATATCTTTGTTTGCTGGATTTCCATGCAGTTTGATTTTTTGGGACTCTGGTTGTTTCTAGTTTTGAGGTAGTTGTATTCCTTCTTAGTTGTGGAGGGAGATGTAGCATGTCTGTCTACGCCTCCATCCTCGCTGAAAGTCCTGCGAATTTTTTTAAAAAGATTTTTATTTATTTTTAGAAAGAGGAGAAGGGAGGGAGAGAGGAAGAGAAACATCAATGTGTGGTTACCTCTTGCGCTTTCCCAACTGGGGACCTGGCCTGCAACCCAGGCATGTCCCCTGACTGGGAATCAAACTGGCGACCCTATGGTTTTCAGGGTGGTGCTTAATCCACTGAGCCATACCAGCCAGGGCAGAGTAAATTTTTTAAGTAGAGGTATTTAGAAATGATAAATTTTGAACCCAGGGTCACAATTTTAAATCTGGTATTACAGATTTAACATAGAAACAAAGGCAGGGGTCGTCTTGTAAGAACTTGAAGACGCAAGTGAAAGTGGAGTTTGACAGTCCACTTTTCACTGGTCCTTGAGGCAGTGTTCTGTGTCTGTAAGGACTTGAGAACAAAATTGGGTACTTAATTCACTTTATATCTGGTGGTTGAATGTGAAGAAAGTATCATCAGTAGGTACCATAAATGTACCAGTGTCCAATTCTTTTTGGACATATTTTAAATTTATTGACCAGAGAGAAAGAAACATCAATTTGTACCACTTATTTATGCATTCATTGGTTGATTCTTGTATGTACCCTGACTAGGACCCAACCTGCAACCTTGGGTATCAGGACAATGCTCTAACCAGCTTAGCTACCCAGCCAGGCCCTCCAAAATTACTTTGGCTAATTCTTTTTTGATCTACTCCTTTCAGTGTGGTTATGGTATTTATTTGTAATACATTTAAGTTCATTTGTTATTGCTTGTAATTCATTTTAGATTCCTCCTGCATTCTGGTTGATTTTAATTATTTGTATATTTTTAAAGTATCTGAAGCATTAACATGGTTCTAAAAGTCAGAAATATACAAAAAGGCATATTCAGAGAAGTGCCGCTTCCCTCTCAGTCTTTCCACCATTTTCCTAGACCTCATTTTATTCACCTCATGCTCTGTTCTCATTAGTTTTTGGTTTATCCTTCTGTGTTTTAATTTTTATTTCAGTTTGTCTTGGGGGAGTGCACAAAAGAGCAGATCCATGTATATTTTCTTATTTTTTCTTTTATGAAAGTTGGTTATATAGTAAAGAATTTGATTTTGTCCAGAAAGCCTTTTTTCTGTGCCTTCTGGAAGATATTTTCTAAGCCCTTGGAATGTTGTACCTGATTAGAAAGTATTTGCTTAAGGGCTTTCAGTCACTGATATGCTGACAGTATGATTTAGGATGGGGTTAACCATGTCAGAAAGACCAGTATGATTTAGAGTGGTTGACTTTAGTATCTGTGGATCTCTAGTGGGCTGAAGACTGAGCTCAGTCATATGGGCAATCAGTTATGCCTATGAACCCCAATAAAAACTCTGGACATCAAGGCTCTGGTGGATTTGCCTGCCTGGCAATTCTTGGTGCATAAGTCACATGTTGATGCTGGAGGAGTAAAGTTGTCGTGGCTCTAAGGGGAGAGGGGAACTAGAAGCTCTGCATTTATTACTTCTGGACTTTTTCCCATGTGCTTCTTCACTTGGCTGATTTTAATTATATTTTTCAGCTGTTACAAACCATAACTATAAATATTGCAGTTTTCATTATGTTCTTTTTCACTTTTTAAAAATAATTTTTATTTTTCAATTACAGTTGACATATAATATTATATTATTTTTAGGTGTACAACATAGTGATTAGACATATAACTTACAAAGTGATCACCCAGATAAACTTAATACCCATCTGGCAACATACATAGATGTATTATTATTGACTGTATTCTTTATGCTATACTAAACAACTCTATGGCTGTTTTGTAACTACCAATTTGTACTTCTTAATCCTGTTTCCTTTTCCACTCATTCCCCCAACACCTCTTACATCTGAACCATCAAAATGTTTTCTGTATGTATGAGTTTGTTTCTGTTTTGTTCATTTTGTTTTTTAAAACCCACATAGAAGTGAAATCCTATGGTCTTTGTTTTTCTCTGATGTGTTTCACTTAACATAATACCCTCTGGATCCATCCATGTTGTCGCAAGTGGCAAGATTTCATTTTTTATGGCTGAGTAATATTTCATTGTGTATATGCACGACCATTTCGTTATCCATTCACCTATCGATGTGTACATAGGTTGCTTCCATATCTTGGCTATTGTAAATAATGCTGCATTGAATTATGGATGCATATGTGTTTGAATTAGTGTTTATGTTTCTTTGGATACATGCCAGAAGTGGAATTGCTGGGACCTTCTTTGTCTCTTGTTATAACCTTTGTTTTAAAATCTATTTTGTCTGATGTAAGTAGAGCTTTGTGCTTTTGTTTTTCATTTCCATTTTCATGAAATAATCTTTACACCTTTTTTTTTTTTTTTTTTTTTTTGGTAGCAAAGAGAGTAAGGGTTTTTTTTTTAGGAGGTAGCCCATGCCTGGAGACACAGGTGAGCGAATGCTCAAAGGCCTGAGCAATGATAAAAGAAACAGTAGATTGGGGTATCTGTATCCTAAGCAATAGTTAGAGCAAACCACAGTCTCTGAGTCTTTAAGACTGTCAGTCAAGAAGACCTCTTGATGGAAGGGTCAGATCTTCATTTTTGCTGGAAAGAAGGCAAGCAGTGACAACGCGACAGATTCCCTTGGCCCACAGTTCAAACATCCCTGATGAGTTCTGCACCAGCTCAAGCAAGCTCTCTATGTGGCTTCAGTGTGTCACTGAAACCATCCAAGCGTGAGCTGTTGGGATGATTTTTCCTATGTTTACATTACATCATCGAATTTCATTCTGTGTGTCTTGATTTGAAATGAGTAGTCTCTTGTAAGCAGCCTATTTAAGGGTCTTGTTTTCTTGCCCATTCAGGTACCCTGTCTCTTTTGATTAGAACTTTTAATCCATCTGCATTTAAATTAATTGTTAATAGATACATATATAGTGCCATTTTATTATTAATATTGTTAAAGTATATTATGTTGTTACAGTAGTCCCATTTTCTTGCCCTTTTGCTTCCCTCTGCCCAGTAACCCCCCTTCCCTCCAGCAATCCCACCCCTCTTAGTTCATGTTAATGGGTCGTGCATAGAAGTTCTTTGGCTTCACTTTTTGATATATTATTCTTAACTTCCCCCTGTCTATTTTGTACCAAACAATTATGCTTCTTAATCCCTGCACCATTTCCCCATTTCTCCCCCTTCCCCCTCCCAGCTGATAACCCTCCAAATGATCCCCACACCTATGATTCTGTTCCTATTCTGGTTTGCTTAGTTGGATTTTGTTTTTCTTTTTTAGATTCAGTTGTTGATAGTTGTGAGTTTTTGTGTGTGGGAGGGGTCTGAGAGGGAACAATGCCGCTTGCTCAGCACTCGCCCCTTTTCCAGACACTTCTCCCGCTTCCGGTATGGGACTGGTGCCTCTCTAGTTGTTGCCTTGGCAGTCGTTCCCAGAGTGGGTGGGTCTGCAGATGTTCTCAGACAGTGGGGGCCCTTTAAAAAGCAGACTGCTGAGAGACTGGCAGTTTCTTCCTCTGTCCCAGCCCCCACTGGTTTGCACAGTCAGAAGCAATGAGCTGCATGGACTTGTGTGGTGCTGGGAGCGCTACCCAGGTGTCCCTCCCGACTTTTTAAAACGTGTGACTTTTCTGCATGCCTGCCGTCTCTGCAGTCCCTGCTGCCACCACACCGAGTTTTCGCCACCCTGGCTCCGCCCTTCCTACCTGTCTGGATCAGTATTTCTTCCTTATATCTTTGTTGGACTTCCATGCAGCTTGATTTTCTGGAACTTCTTGTTGTCTCTAGTTTTGATGTAGTTGTATTCCTTCTTAGTTGTGGCGAGAGGCAGCATGTCTCTACACCTCCATCTTGGCTGGAAGTCCTTCTCTCTGATATTTATTATTTCCTTCCTTCTTACTTTGGGCTTTGTTTGTTGTTCTTTTTCTAGTCCTTTTATGTGTAGGGTTAGAATGTTTATTTGAGATTTTTCTTGCTTCCACAGGCAGGCCTGTAATGCTATCAGCTTTCTTCCTAGGATTGCTCTCTCTGTGTCCCATAGATTTTGGATTGTCGTGTGTTCATTTTCATTTGTTTCCAGGTAATATTTTATTTCTTCCTTTATCTCATTGTTAACCCATTCATTGTTTAATAACATGCTATTTAGCCTCCATGTGTTTAAACAGTTTTCCAGTGTTTTTAAAAATTGCAGTTGGTTTCTAGTTTCATGCCTTTGTGATCTTGTAACAGAACCCTTGGGCTGCTCCGATTGAAACAGAACCCACGGGCTGTTTAGTTAGGGGCCCGATTGCCTGCCGCCAGAATTATAACTCTTAATACCAGAGTTTGGTGAAAAGAAAAAGAATTGTTTATTTACACATAGCCCTGCCTCCCCCTCCCAGACCTGGCCAGTCTTAGAAAAGTCGGAAACACCGTTTCCCTACTTCTTAGGCACAGTTCAGCTTTACCAACAGCTGCCAATCACTCGGTTCTGATTGGGGAGGTCCTTTCTGTGCTGTGGTGCCCTCCAGCTCTCAATGCAGGACCGCCTGGATTCTCAGCCTCCTTGTAAACTGCCTTCTTCCTGCAAACTGTGTGGATCTCCTCTCCTTCTCAAAACCGCATGGCGAGAGCTTCTTCTTCAAGCAGCCTGGAGACACCCCTTCTCCAAGCCACATGGAGGGAGCCCACAAGAGCCAGAGAGTGAGGGCGTGAGGGCCAGAGAGAGCCTGAGAGCGAGAGCCTCCTAGAGCCAGAGCCAGCCCAAAAATGTCAGCAGCTCCTCGCTCCCCTCTCTGCCTCCTCTCTCCCCCTCACTGCGTCCTCTCACGCAGTGGGTGTTGCAAACAGTTCTGACCATTCACAGAACCCTACGTAGGCTCTGTCTGCTTCTTCGATACCAGCCCACAGTCCAAGATCCCTCCCATCTTCCTGAGTCTTGGAAGTAAAGCGAATCTTTGTAACAATGTTTCCAGCCACTAGCTCCAGACATGCAAGGGCATCCTGAAAGCTGCTTCCTGCTCCCTATCTCCCAGCCGCAAACTCTGGGGTTTGTTTTTGGACTCCCCTGTTTCTGTAACAATCTGAGAAGGTGCTTGATATGATTTCAATCTTACTGAATTTGTTAAGACTTATTCTGTGTTCTAACATGTGGTTATCTTTGGGTATGTTCCATGTGCTCTTGAGAAGAATGTATATTTTGCTGGTTTGTGATGAAATGTTCATAAATATCAATTGAATCCATCCAATCTAGTGTGTGATTTAAAGTTGCTGTTGCCTTATTGATTTTTTGTCTGGAATATCTATCCATTGTTGACAGTTGGATGTTAAAATCCCCTAGAATGACTGTATTGCTGTCAATGGCTTCCTTAAAGTCCATCCAGATTTTCTTTACATTGGGTGCATATATGTTTATAGGGGTTATGTACTGACCTTTGTCTTTTGTTATGGCCTTTGTTATTAAGTCCATTTTGTCAGATACAAGTATTGCTATGCCAGCTTTTTTTTTTGCATGGAATTTTTTTTCATCCCTTCACTTCCAGTCTTTTTGTGTCTTTTGTTCTGAGATGGGTGTCTTGTAGACAGCATATATATGGGTCATGTTTTCTTATCCATTCAGCTACTCTGTATCTTTTGATTGGAGCATTTAGTCCATTTACATTTAAGGTTACTGATAGGTATTTATTGCCATTTTTTCCCTTTATATCTATGTTCCTCTCTATCTTTTCTTCTTAAAGTAGTCCCTTTAAATTTCTTGTAGTACTGGTTTGGTGGTAATGAACTCCTTTAGTTTTTCTTGTTTTGATTTTTCTTTTTGTCTGGGAAGTTCTTTATTTCACCTTCAATTTTAGATGATAGGTTTGCTGGTTAGAGTAGTCTTGGTTGCAAGTTCTTGCTTTTCATCACTTTGAATACTTCATGCTAATTCCTTCTGGTCTGATGTGTTTCTGTTGAAAAATCAGCTGCCAGCCTTATGGAAACTCCCTTGCAGGTAACTATCTTGCTGTCTTTAAGATTCTCCCTTTGTCTTTAACCTTTGCTATATTAATTATGATGTGTCTTGGTGTGGGTCTCTTTGGGTTCACCTTGACTGGGATTCCTGTGCTTCCTGACCTTGCGTAACTTTTTGCTTCACCAGGTTATGGTAGTTTTCTGCCATTATTTCATCAACAGGTTCTCTATTCCTTGCTTACCCTCCCCTCCTTCTGCTTCCCCTATGATGTGAATGCTGTTGTACTTCATTTCATCCCAGAGGTCCCTTACACTTCCCTCATTTAAAAAAATTTTATTTTCCCTTAAATGCTCCACTTGGGTACTTACTGTTATGTTGATGTCTAAATCACTGATTCAGTACTCAACTTTGTCTAACCTGCTGTTGATTCCTTCTAGTGTATTTTTCAGATACTGTATCCATTATTTCTGAGTGTTTCTTTTTTATGGTTTCTATGTCCTATTTAATCCTTACTGTCTCTTTGGTTAAGTTCTCCTTGAGATCCCTCATTCTTCCCCTAAGGTCCTTGAGCATCTTTATAGCCATTGTTTTAAACTCTCTGTCTGGTATTTTGGTTGCTGCCATTTCATCTAATTCTTTTTCTGGGGAATTTGGGATATATTTCTTTGCCTCCCCATCTTGTTTGTGTGTGTTAGGTAGATCTTTTATGACTTCCAAACTTGTTATGATGGTTTTATGGTGAAGGTGTCTTGTTCGGTTCTGTGGCACAATCTTCCAGATTACCTGAGCTCTGTTTCTTGTGGGTTATGTGCAGCCCCTGTTGTAGTTGAATCTTGAATGCTGTTGGCCCTTTCGTGGGTGGAGTGAACACTTCCAGCTGGTTGACCATGAGGGCAAACTTCGATAACCATGTGTGAGACGCTTTTCAGGGGTTGCCCTCAGAGGTGGAGTTGTACCTAGCAGGGTCTGATACCTGCCAAATACCCCTTTGGATGCACTGCTTGAGTGGCTAGTTAGGTCAAGCTCTGGTGTGATCTGAAGCCCTCCACTTGTGTTGGTTCTGGGTCCACTTGGGGTAGGTTCAGTTACAAGCCACTGTCAGATATTGTGTGTAACTGGCCTTGGGTTACCTGTCTGGATCTACTACACTGTTCACTGTTTGTGTCTGTGTCTACTGGAGGGGCCAATCTGTGTAAAAGAGTCAACTTCCTCCGGCTTAGAGCTGGGGGCAGAACTATAAAAGGACTGAGGCTCCCTGAGGACCGCCTCTACCTGAGGCTACCTGGTGTTCTTCTACATCAGCGGTTCTCAACCTGTGGGTCACGACCCCTTTGGGGGTTGAACGACCCTTTCACAGGGATCGCCTAAGACCATCAGAAAACACATATATAATTACATATTGTTTTTGTGATTAATCACTATGCTTTAATTATGTTCAATTTGTAACAATGAAAATATATCCTCCATATCAGATATTTACATTATGATTCATAACAGTAGGAAAATTACAGTTATGAAGTAGCAACGAAAATAATTTTATGGTTGGGGGTCACCACAACATGAGGAGCTGTATTAAAGGGTCGCAGCATTAGGAAGGTTGAGAACCACTGTTCTAGAGCTTCCAAAGAAAAACTGTAGGATGAGCGCGGGTTAGCTGCAATCTACAGCCTTTTCACATGTTGGGAGCTTGCTAGGGTGGAGGAACCAGGGTCTGGAGGACAGGGCTGGTGTGTCTCCTACTTGGTGATCACCCAGGCAGGCACTCAGTGAGGGGAAAGTAGCTCCTGCACAAAGCCAAATTACTCAATCTCTGCCTGAGTCTCCAACTCTAGTTCCCCCTGGAGGGGTTCTCTGCAGGTTTAGGTTGATTGCACCCACTTTCTTCCTCTGAAGAAGCACTCTCAGTTGCCCCGAGCTAAGGAGGATAGATCAAAAGGATCTCCTCTTGGGGATGATGCTGGCCCATCCCACAGCGGGGGCTAAGCACTTCATCCTCATTTCAGATAATGATCTCCGAGGGTCTTACACTTTGAATGTCCTAGCTCTGGGCCACTGCCTTCCCGACAATAGAGCTGCACCCAGTGGGTCAGGGTATTGGGGACTTGGCAGGGCTAATCCAAACAGTGTCCTGTTAGGGGTGGTGCCTGCAAGCCTGTAGGAGGGTGGCGGGCACTTCTTTCCCTTCTCTGGGTAGCTTGAGTTAAACTGACAGGAGAGACTGGATTTGCCTCCCTGGAATGTAGCCACAGAGATCAGCACTTATTCAGCTGGTTCCCAGATTAAAGCTTTCCTGGGAGACATTGTCCAAAAATCTCAGCCCTGCACGGCTCTCCGATCCTCCCGTGCCACTGCAGCCAAACTCCTTAAGACTGGGCTGCAAGTCCCTTTGTGGCTGGACATCAAGATGGGGCGGGCTGTGATTTGACAGGTGGTAGAGACCAGCCCTCCTTCCAAAGCCACACAGTTCAGTTACTGTCTGGGTCTCTGCCGAAAGCCTCCCCAGAACAAAGAAGCCCCCTAAAGTCACTGCTGGGTGTAGCCTGCAAGCCCTTCCGCCAGAGCCGAGGATGGCAATGGGGCCTTGCCAGCACTTGGAGTCTGGACTGCGCGTTCCCCAGGCTAGTGCTGGAACAATAGTAGTGCTCTTCCCCGTGAGGGTGCTGTTTGGGTCTCCCAGGCAGGCCAGATCCCCACTGATCTTCACCACCAGATGCTGCTTGGGCTTCTTTTCCATCTCTGTTGCTTTGAATTGGGGATCCCTGCATGGGGCTGAGATCCTATGCTCCAGAGGGGAGGGAGTTCTGTGCCATAGTGTCCTTCCAACATCTCAGCCTTTGTTGCACCTTAGTGTGGGGCTATCCCTTTCCATGTCTCCGCCCCTCTTACCAGTCTATATGTGGCTTCCTCTATAAGACCTTGGTTATTATAGTGCAGTTCAGTTAGTGTTCAATTGGTATTCAGGTCAATTGCTCTGTAATTTAGTTGTAAGTCAGGTTTGGGGCCAAGAGGAGGTGGGGGTTGCCATTTTGGTATTCTTGAAAATCTTTTCTTTAAAAGTTTTTATTTATTTTTTAGAGTGAAAGTGTGTGAGAGAGAGAGAGAAAGAAACATTGATTGGTTGCCTCTCACATGCATTCCATCTGGGAACCAAACCCACAACCTAGGCTTGTGTCCTGACCGGGAATCAACTGGCGACCTTCAACTTTGTGGGACGATGCGCAACCAACTGAGCCACACTGGTCAGGGCTTGAACATCTTTTCTTATGATTAAGGATTGTTTGAAAATCTTTTATTTGTGAATTTTCTTCTTATGTCTTCTCTTCCATTTTTCCATTAGGCTTTTTATCCTTTATTCCTCAATCTAAGAGTTCACTATATTAGGGATATTAGCTCTACTTTCTCTGGAGTTTTTTCACGTCTATTATTTTTAATTTCCAAGACCCCTTTATTGTTTATGATTATTCTTTTTATAAAAAAATAGCATTTTACCCTAATAAAAATGACAAGTTTCTGCACCTATAAAAAAACCCCAAAACATTCTTTTCTTTTTTTCCCAGTGGATTTTCTTTTACTTCTTTTAGGACTCTGTTAGGTTTTTTCTGCCCTCTTTGTCACTTTTTTATTGTGGAAAATATACATAAAATTTACTGTTTTAGTCACTTTTAGGTGTACAATTCAGTGGCATTAAATACATTCACATTGCTGTGCAACCATCGCCACCATTTATCTTCAGAACCTTTTTTATTTTCCTGAATTGAACTCTACCTATTAAACAATAATTCACCTTTATTAAATAGTAGCTCCTCCCACAAAGTGAAAGATTGCTGGTTTGATTCCTGGTCAGGGCACACATCTGGATTGCAAATCTAGTCATTAGTTTTTTTAAAGTTTTCTTCTCTATATAAGTTTTTGCTTTTATCTGTTTGGTCTACTTTTGATTCCTAGAAGTCCGATTATTCTTGATTATTTTGTCATTTTAAAGAAAGACCACTAAGAAATTGCTTGGAAATTCTGATCATGGGATGGGACTTGTCAACTTTGGGATGCACTACGGGCCATGCTGATCTATTTTGTGGGGGAATATCCGTATAAATATATTTTCTTGTAGACTAACCAGATTCTCTAGAGAAGAATCTTCCAATCTTCTGCTTGAATGGGTAAGACACGCTACCCAGGGTTCTGAGAGATGAGTGGGAAAGTGTTGGGGGGTCTTGTATTCAATATATAATTTCATCTTCAAATTATGCCTGAGATTCCCATCTGCATAGCTTCTATTTACCCTTTTTGAAGGATTAGCTAATCTTGGGTAGGGGTGGGCCAGTTACTTGCTATATGGAGTTGGGGAGGGGTTTGGGGTCTCATTGCTTCTTTTTAAAAAAAATTTAATCTTTATTGTATTTTTTTCCATTACCATTTAGTCCCCTTATGACCCCTCCCTGCAGCAATCATTGCTTCTTAAACTTTTGCCTATTTAGCTGAGGTATCCCAGAATATCAATATCTGTTGATCTTTTCTCTTTGAATGATCCTTCTCCACTCCGAAGAAGGTTTACACCTTTGGGGGTGTAAGCCTTTCTGGGAACTGTGTGGCAAAAGAGGTTAGGGAGGGAAATCACTAGGTAAATTTATTTAATATCCTCCTGTTGTACCCCAGCCCTTAGTTATGCATGGTGTACATAACTGTCCGAAGTCATCCTCCCCAGAAAGCGAAACTTTGGTTACCTGCCAGGGTAGGGAAAGGAATCTTAGAGTCTGTTTTTTGTTCAAACTTTAAATCAGTCCTTCCTTTTCTATTCCCCTCATACCCTGACCTTCATAGGTATTATTGCTTCCAATTCTTAAGCCTTTCTGAAGTCCTATAGCTTGTTTTTTGGCTTCCCCTACTGCTGGCTTAGGTTTCTGCTCTTTTGGCCTGCTAAGTCTGTTATCTTTCATTCATCTACTTTCTTCTTTCAAACTTTTATTTCTTCGTCCTTGAGCATTTTTGCCTTTTAAAAACTTGTCATCTTAATGGGATTTAGAGAGGGAACTGAGATAAACATGTCAGTCCCCACCCCTGACCTTTTTTTTCCCCAGAGAAAACTAATGCACAGAAAGGTAATACAACTTTTCTTAGTAAGTTATTAGCAAGCTGAAATTAGAATATTGGTTTTCCGATTCATAGTCTAGTATTCTATTCCGTCTGCAGTGGCTAGTGCCTTTCTTTCTGGCTAGAGGGCCGTCAGTAATATTAGATCTAATTAAATCATAGGGGAATCATGGTTTGTTTTTTTAAGATTTTATTTGTTTTTAGAGAGAGGGGAAAGGAGAAAGAGAGGGAGAGAAACATCAATGTGTGGCTGCCTTTCATGTGCCCCCAACTGGGGACCTGACGTGCAACCCAGGCATGTGCCCTGACTGGGAATCGAGCCAGCGGACACTTGGTTCGCAGGCTGATGCTCAATCCATTGAGCCACAGCAGCCAGGTCATGTTTGATTTTGACTGTCTTTTCTTTAAAAAAAGATTTTACTTATTTACTTTTAGAAAGGGGAAGGGAGGGAGAAAGGGAGAGAAATATCAATGTACTAGGGATACATTGATTGGTTGCCTGTTGTATGCTCCCAAATGGGGGCCTGGCCTGCAACCCAGGCATGTGCCCTGACTGGGAATCGAACCCACAACCTTTTGGTTCGCAGCCGGCACTCAATCCACTGAGCCACACCAGCCAGGGCTTGACTGTCATTTTTATCTGCCATATCCCATAAGTGTGTTCCTGAAGTTCATAAACACACACATGTGCATACTGCATTGGCTTTTTAAAATTATATTTACTTCAGATCATAACGGGGGGAGAGCACCTGATAGAGTCCTGTTCCAGCATAGTCACTCATTGATTGACAAAGAGAAGGCTGGTATCATTCTTGAAATACTGATATTGCATGCATTTATTGAATATCTGTCTGTGGATGACTATATAGAGCAAAAGTACCTGTCCTTTTTAAAAAATAGATTTTATTTATTTTTTAGAGAGAAAGTAAGGGAGGGAGGGAGGAAAAAAACATTGATCAATTGCCTCTCATATGTGTGAGAAACACTCACAATAAAAACTGGGACACAGGACTTGAGCAGTAAAACGAGGCCTTTATTCACGAGTCTGCAGAGCCGGGCGCACCCTCACAGCCAGGAGAATGTGCGTGCCAAGTAGACAAAGGAAACTGGTTTTATAGTCTTAGCTTCCCCACCCTGAAATTGCCACCCTAAAGTGATTATCTTCCTTGCCCTAAAGTGATAGTGATTAGCTTCCCCACCCTAACGCAATTAGCTCCCCTCTCCTTCTTCCCCGTTTCTCCATTACTGGTTACTCCGGAGTTACAATCTAACACGGTTATCTAATTGCCCCTTCTGTGGTTTGTAGATATGCCAGTGCTGTCAGCTCCCTTCTCAGAGATCCTCTAATTACATTTTCCCTTTGTTACTAATGACTTTTTACTGGTTTGGGAGTCACTATGTCCTTGTTTCTAACATATGCGCCTCAACTAGGGACCAAACCTGGAATCGAATCAGTTACCTTTCACTTTGTGGAACGATGCCCAACCCATTGAACCATATACTACATGGAACAAATTGTTTTGATATGAAATCAGTCTTTTTATTTTTTTAAATTTTATTTATTTTTAGAGAGGAAGGGAGGGAGAAAGGGAGAAAAACATAGATCAGTTGCCTCTCCCACACCCCCAACCTGGGGACCTGGCCTGCAACCCAGGCATGTGCCCCGATTGTGAATCAAACCAGTGACCTTTTGGTTCTCAGGCTGGTGGTCAATCGACTGAGCCACACAAACCAGGGCTGGAATCAGTCTTAATTGGTATCTGGTGCCCTCTCCCCTCCTATTCTTCATTTTACAAATGAGAACACAAATTGTGTGACTTGCATTAAGTCACTTAGCAAATGAGAAGCAGCACTTAGAAATTCTGTTCTGACCACCAGCCCTTAACTATTCCGTCAGAAACGGACTGTATATTGGGAAATGATTCTTGAAACTTATTTTATCATAGGCAGGTACAGCAAACATTGTCATTTTAGAGTACTTATATCTTCCTTCTTCAACTTCCATTGTGGAGAATACCTTGATCAGCTAGGATTTCATTATGTCTGATAGTCTTAAGTTGAACTTCCTGTTTTGTTTTGTTTTTTGTTTGTGTGTTTTTGTTTCTGTTTTTTTCAATTTTCCAAGTTACATTTCTGTGAATATGTCGTTATGACCTCATTTTTAGGGTAAAAATGTAACTTTTCTTTCTCTTCTTTATAGCTACATCCAGATCTCATTATGCATCATAAAAATGAAAAAACAGAGGAAAACTCTATGGAGGAAAGGAATCCACGTAGCCTTTTCTGAGAAATGGAATACTGGGTTTGGAGGCTTTAAGAAATTCTACTTTGACCAGCACTTGTGCGTTCTGAAAGCAAAGCTGGGAAGGCTCATTACTTGGAGCAGGCAGTCAAGGCATTTGCAGTGGAGAAAGAAGACCCTTCAAATCCAGAAAACGTGGATACAGGATGAACCCTTTTTTGCTAAGACAAAATTGAACGTGGCTACTGAAAATGTTAATACTTTTTCCTCTAAAGGGAAAAGAAAAGGCACTAAACATTTCATTTCCTCCTCAAGGGCCCTCCTGAAACTCCAAGCAGAGAAGTTGCTGTCATCAACAAAGAACTCTGACCATGAATACCATGGAGAGAAAAGTCTCTTGAAGGCAGTTGCTGACTTGCCCGCAAATAGTGTTTTAGGTCAGGCCATTGGTCACCGACCTAGGACAGAGCTGCAAACTTCTGACTTTCCCATGACGTTCCATGGGGAGAGCCAGAGTTCAGTTGAGAGCGGCACAGTTGTGGTCACCTTGAGCAAGCGTAAGAGAAAGCGCTTTTGTTATGGCTACTACCAAGGGCTGGAGCACCACAGGAATGGGGGACCCCTGACTCAAAAAAAGTTCCAACTTAACCAACAAAAAAGAATAAAAGTCTCTCCTCTTATGATGTATGAGAAATTATCCATGATTAGATTTCGGTACAGGATTCTCAGATCCCAGCACTTCAGAACAAAAAGCAAAGTTTGCAAGCTAAAAAAACCCCAGCAAAGTTGGGTGCAGGTCATTGGGGACCATCAAGAGACCCTTAGGGAAAACGGTGAGGGTGGCAGTTGCAGCCCATTCGCTTCCTCGGAACTTAAAGACCCTTCTTGTCAGCATCACCCGTGCTTCCCAGATATGGACAGCAGTGCTGTGGTGAAGGGAAAGAACGCTCATATGCCTGATGACTGCGCTAAAGGAAGCCCTTTTTTGGACAAGGGGCTTAGCTTAGATGAAGCATTTTCTGACCAACAGAATGGCAGTGCCACATACACCTGGGACCAGTCACCCTCTTCCTCTCCTAAGTGGGAGTTTCCAGAACTAATTCATGGAATCCCTTTATCAGACCATCATTCTAGTAACATGTTTATCTCAGAAACCGAAAGAGAAGCTGTGGCTCTGGGTCAGGAAAATCGGACAAGTACTGTCAAAAATGACAGGGTAAAATTTTCAGTATCTGGGGCAGATCAGTCTGTAAGTAGTGTAGATGGGCCTGTGTCTGAAGAGACTGTTCAGAAAGAGAGCTCACGCCAAATGGATGAGGATGGAACTCTCAAGCAGAACATTCTTAGTTCTAAGTTGCTGGACCATCCTTATTGTAAAAGTCCACTGGAAGCTCCGTTAATGTGCAGTGGACTCAAACTAGAAAATCAAGTGGGAGGTGGGAAGACCAGTCAAAAAGCATCTCCAGTGGATGATGAACAGCTGTCAATCTGCCTTTCTGGTATGCGCTCTTTCTTTATTCTCTCCCAACCTCCAGACCACACTTCCTTTCTAGGAGAGTGTTTTTTCTCTTCTACACATAGATTTCCCTTTAAGCAATTAGACATTCTTCCTGAAGTCTTTTATATTACTGTATTATATAGATGTCCCATAGTTTATTTGATTCTTGATTGATGGACACTTGTGTTGCTTCCAGTTTTTGTCTATAAAAAATGGTGCAATGAAACTACTTCTTTATACTTAGGCAATTGTTTCTGTAAGTAAATTCCTACTAGTAGAGTTGATGGTAGAAGAATAATCACACTTCAGAGAATTGTTCAATTATTCTCCAAAAAGTTGAACCAGCTTACACTTGTTAAACTTTGCCAGTCTTAAAAATCATGAGAGTTTTTTGTTTAATTTGAGTTTTTAAGTTTAAAGTTTGAAAACATTTTGTTGTTCGGTGGCCATTTTTTTATTTGTATACAATTTTTCTTTGCCTGTTTTTCTGTTGGGTTATTTATATTTTATTTATTTAATATACAGATGCTTGTGTGTACCAGGCAGTGTGCTAGTTCTAAGAATGTAGCATCAAACAGGATACACTGATTCTACCTTCATAGACCTTAGTTAGCATCATTTTTGTTTTAAAGGTGTTACATTTAATTTCAATTACAAATGTTAGGAGTTTTTTTGTCTCCCAAAAGGTAAAAGCCTTAGTGCCCAACTGTTTGTATCATATTTTTGCTTAATAGAAATGTTCAGCTCTTATATTGTAAAACTTATCTGTTTTTGACTTACGGCTTCAAGTTATTATGTCATGTTTTAAAAGTCCAGTTGTCAAATCCTACCCCAATAAGTAAGTTGTCGTAAACATTTTTGGAAGACAGTATGGTAGTATCAATCTTTGACTCATTGCCCTTCTTAAAATTTATCCAAGATATGAAAGTACAAATATTTGTACAGGGATTATAATTTAAGACAACCAAAACAAACATGTCTATGAAAGTTTAAATTATGGCACATCCAAGCAATAATATACTATGAAGCTGTGAAGGAATAAATTTGATCTATATTTTGATATTGAAAACTGTCTATATATATAAAGTGAAAAGCAAGTTGTAAAACAGAATGGTGCTATTTTGTTAAATGATACATATACATATATGTAGGATGAGTTATATGTATATGTGTCCACATATATTTAAGACATATATGGACAGATATATGAAATTGTTATAAATGGCTTTTTCTTGGGAATTAGGAGATATTCACTTCTTGTTGGTTTAAATGATTCTGAACACTTAGTTTGCCCAACCATTAAGTGTATATAAAAAGTGCCCGCCCCCCCCCTCCCCCCAGGCCCTGGCTCGTATGGCTCAGTGGATTGAGCACTGGCCTGTGAACCAAAGGGTCGCTGGTTCAATTAGCAGTCAGGGCACATGCCTGGTTGCAGGCCAGGTCCCCCGTTGGAGGCATGCGAGAGGCAACCACACATTGATGTTTCTCTCCCTCTCTTTCTCCCGCCCTTCCCCTCTCAAAAATTAAAGAAAAAAACCCCCACAAAGTACAGAGTCTTAGCAAATCTTTAAAAAACCTATTTCTGTTGTTTATACTGTCCTGGAAGAAAGAAAGACCAATTTCCTTACTATGAGGTTAGCAGGACCATGATACATAAACCTCAAACAGTTAACATTTACCCATAAATACCAATTAACTTATACATATAGAGGTAGCACTTGCAAAAACAATTGATAAATTGCATATGGCATATAGTAAAATTGTAGCATGACATGAGGAAGTTGGCATTTTTACAGAATTAACATTTAGTGATCTGTAATATAATGCATGAAAAGTATATTAAAAACACGTATGTATCTCGATACTCAAGAACTAGGAGGAGTTTTCATGAATCAGAAATTGAGAAACTTCCAAAAGGCAAAAAGTAGAGGGAAAGTCCAGAGGGCAGCCTCAGTGACAGAAGGAGGATTAGTGCAGGAAAATGATGCAACACTGAGTGACTCCCATTTCTGGAGGTGGTGGAGGTAGAGAGGAAAGGAGAGACCCATGGTAAAAGACTGAGTACTTGGTGAATCGCAACAAAAGCATCTCCCCCTGCCTGTGCCATATATCAGCAAGCTGACATTTTTCTCCTGCTTTATTGACCTATATAATTGACATACAGCATTGAAATTCTAAGAATAGGAAATTGATGGGGAGAGAGGACATTTCCCCTCCCCTCTGCTGCATTACTTGTAACAGCTGGCAAGAATGAGAAACACCCATTCTCAGTTTTTGGAGTCCTTAGCATCTGCACTGCTATTGAAAATAGTTCAAGGTAGAGCAACAGCTACTGCTCATCATATCCCTTGCTCTGCTCATCAGGTTACCCACGTAGAGATGAGCCCAGAATCTATCTAAACATCCGAGGAAAGCCAGCACAATGAAAGAGATAGATTCAGTATTAAGTTCCATAGTATGTTGAGTGCTGGCTCTTCTCTAATATAATTGCCCATTATGGTCACTGCAGTGTTTTTATATGTTTATCAAGAGCCAGTTGTACTTATTTCAATTTATTTATTATTTTATTTAATCTTTTTAATTTTTTGATTTTATTTATTGTTAGAGAGAGGGGAAGGGAGGGAGGGAAACATGGATCAGTTGCCTCTCACCCCAAACTGGGCACCCGGCCCACAACCCAGGCATATGCTCTGTCTGGGAATCGAACTGGTAACCCTTTGGTTTGCAGGCAGGCACTCAATCCACTAAGCCACACCAGCAGGGCTCAGTTTACTTATTGTGTTTAATAATTTTATTAAATATTGCATAAACTAATGAAATATGATGTAAAAAGAAAGTCACTCCCTCCAAAACCAAGTTGGATGCTTTGCAATGACAATTGTGAGTTGCTGGAAGGGATTAAGACTTAAAGGAGGATATGAAAATATAGGCTTCTGTACTCAGATTAGGTACTGTTTTGGAAGGAAAGAAATAGATTCCAGTTTCGGCCAAGATGGAGACATAGGTAGACATGTTTTGCCACTGTCCACAACACTAAGAAGAAATACACCTCTAAAGTAAAACAACAAGAGCTACCAGAAAATTGAACTGCATGGAAGTCCAACAAACAAAGATATAAGGAAGCAATACTCATTTAGACAGGTAGAAGGGGCAGAGAGGACCTGATGTGGTGGTGGTGGCAGCAAGACAGTGGCTGTGGCTGTCTGGCGGAAAGAGCAGTCACATTGTAAAAGTCGGGAGTGACACCTGGGGAGCGATTCCAGACCCAGACCAGACCTCACAGCTCACAGCTCCAGTGCTAGGGAAAATAAAGGCTCATTGCTTCTAACTGAAAACCAGTCGAGGTAGGCTGTCAAGTTGAGGAAGCAGAGAAGTATGGCCCAAAAAAGGGAGCACATCAAGGTTTCAGTTGGAGAACTAAGTGATGAGGAGATAGCCATCCTAACAGATGCAGAGTTCAAAACACTGGTGATAATGAATGTAACAGACTTGACAGATGAGATCAAATATGACAAATATATAAGGGAAGAAATAAAGGCTAAGCTAACTGTAACAAAGGAAAATCTACACAAAACCAATGGTGAAGGGGAGGTAACCGGAGTTCAAATCAACAATTTGGAAATAAGGAAGAAAAAAACAATCAACCAGTACAGAATGAAGAAACAAGAATAAAAAAACAAAGAGAGACTTAGGAACCTCTGGGACAGCTTTAAACATGCCAACATGTGAATCATAGGGGTGCCAGAAGGAGAAGAGGAGGAGCAAGAAATTGAAAACTTATGTGAAAAAATAATGAAGGAAAACTTCCCAAATTTGGCAAAGGAAATAGACACACAAGTCCAGGAAGCACAGAGTCCCAAACAAGCTAGACCCAAAGAGGACCACACCAAGACACATAATTAAAATGCCGAAGGTTACACATAAGGAGAGAATCTTAAAAGCAGCAAAGAAGAGAGTTATCTACAAAGGAGTCCCTATAAGACTTATCAGCTGATTTTTCAGAAGAAACTCAACTATAAACAACAGGATCTAAAAAATAAAAACAGAAACAAACTAAGCAAACAACCAGAATAGAGACAGAATCATAGGTTTGGGGATCATTTGTAGGATTAGCAGCTGGGAGGCAGAAGAGGGAGAAAGGGAGAAATGGTGCAGGGATTAAGAAGCATAATTGGTAGGTATAAAATAGGAGGATGTTAAGAATAGTTTAGGAAAGGGAGTAGCCAAGGAACTTAAATGCACAACCCATGGACATGAACTAAGGGGGCTGGGATTGCTGGAGGGAGGGGGGTACTGGGCAGAGGGGAGCAAAGGGAAAAGAAATTGGGGTAACTGTAACAGCATAATTAATAGAATATGCTTAAAAAATAGATTTCTATCTCACAGCAAATTCTAGATTAATGAAAAATTATCTTAGAAACAAGACACAAACTTGTACAGAAAAAGAAAAAAAATGTGTACACAAATGTTCATAGCATCATTATTCATAATAGCCAAAAATGGAAACAACCTAAATGTTTATGAACTGATGAATGGATAAATAGAATTTGGTGTATCTATACAATAGAATATTGTGCCATAAAAAGAAATGGAATGCTGGGAACTTCCGGCCAAGATGGAGGCTTAGACGGACATGCTCGGCCTCCCTCTACAACTAGAGAGGAATACAACTACTTCAAAACAAAAGATAACTAGAAATTCCAGAAAATAAAACTACACGGAAGCCCAACGTATGAAGTTATAAACCAGCGGCACTCTTTGGACAGGTAAGAGCGAAAGTGGGTGGTGCTGTTTGCGGTAGCACCAGGGACAGCGGCAGGGAGAGCAATCCTGGCTGCAGTCAAACCCCGGCGGCTCGCGACCCCAGCGCTGGGAAAAGCAGCCACCACATCGCCTCGAACAGTGAGGCCCAGGGGGGCGGGAGGACGGATCCCGGTCTCCTAGCGGAATAACTGTGTGAATCCATCTTGGACCCCCGCCCCCCCACAAAGCGCCACAGCGCTGCGAAATAGGTTGCGGATAGGCGCCGGTCGCTGGGTTGTGACGACAAAGCACCACAGTGCAGTGAGAAAGGTTGCGGAATGGCGCCGGTCACTGGGTTGTGACCACAAAGCACCACAGCGCGGCGAAAAAGGTTGCTGGACCACCGCCGGTCGCTGGGTTGTGACGACAAAGGGCCACGGCGCGGCGAAAAAGGTTGCGGATTGCCGCCGGTCGCTGGGTCATGACGAGTACACAGGCACCGCCCCCTATAGCTGGCCCAAGAAAACAAAATGCATCTGTCAAAATGAGGCAGACAACTATAGAAATCCTGGTGGCGCAGCTCACCAGGCAACAGATGAAGAATCTGACAAATGAACAAATAAGAAACCTGTCAGAGGCTCAGTTCAGGGCCATTGTTATCAGGTGTCTTACAGAATTAACAAAGGATCTGGAAAAAGATGAGAAAGAATTGAAAAACACTCATACTGAAAGGAACAAAACCACATACGAGACAGATGGTGAGGAAATAAAATCCAGAGTTCAAATCAACAAACCAGAACAGTAAGAAGGAACAAACAGTCAACCAGTGCAGAGAGAGGAAACGGGAAGCAAGGAAAATGATGAGAGGATCAGAAACCTCTGGGACAGCTATAAGAGATCGAACATACGGATTATCGGATTGCCAGAGGGCGAAGAAGAACTAGAAATTGAAAAATTAAGTGAAAATATAATAAAGCAGAACTTGCCAAACTTGGGGAAGGAAATAGACTTACAGGTCCAGGAAGCACAGAGAATTCCAAAAAAACTGGACCCAGGGAGAACCACTCCAAGACACATTATAATCAAAATGTCAAAAGTTAAATTTAAAGAGAGAATCTTAAAAGCAGCAAGAGAGAAGAAAAGAATCATGTACAAAGGGGTCCCAATTAGACTATCAGCTGACTTCTCAAGGGAGACCCTGCAGGCAAGAAGGGACTGGCAAGAAATATTCAAAGTAATGAAAATCCAAAACCTACAACCACGAATACTCTATCCAGCGAAATTGTCATTCAGAATAGAAGGACAGAGAAAGTGCTTCCAGGACAAAGTCAAACTGAAGGAGTTCATTAGATCCAAACCACTGTTATATGAGATGTTAAAGGGACTGGTTTAGAAAAAGGAGGATCAAAACTATGAACACTAGAATGAAAACTGCATCACAAGAAACAACAACAGAAGCTAGGGAATTGAAACAAAGGCAAACTAAGTAGGCAACGAGAGTGGAAAAAGAACTATAGGTATGGGGAGCATGTTGGGGGGAGGTCAGTGGGGAGGGGGAGAGGGAGGGAGATGATATAGGAATTAAGGAGCATCGTAGGAGGGAATGGAATAGACAGAGGTTGAGAAGAACTCGATGCACAACTAATGGACATAGTCTAAAAGGGGGGGCCAACTGGAGGGAGGGGGGCCACCAGGTGGAGGGGAGAAGAGGGAAGGGAAATTGGGACAAATGTAACATTATAATCAATAAAACACATTAAAAAAAATAATAAACAACTTGCCTAAAAAAAAGAAAGAAATGGAATACTGATGTATTTTTCAATGTGGATGAACCTTGAAAATATGTTAAATGAAAGAAATTAGTCACAAAAAGACTGCATGTTATATGATTCTATTGATTTGACATGCCCAGAGTAGGCAAATTATGTAGAGATATAAAGTAGATTAATGGTTGCTAGGGATGGGAGAGAAAATAATGAGTGACTACTAACAAGTACAAGGTTTCTTCGTGGAGTAATGCAAATGTTCTAGAATTAGTCTGTGGTAATAGTTGCAGAGCTCTGAATATACAAAATCACTGAATTTGTTTAAGAAGTTGGATTTTGTGGTATGTGAATCACAGTCCAATAAAGATTTTTAAAAAATATAAGAGACCATTTTAATAATAAAGCACAATAGGAAACTCAAGAAAAATATACCAAATGACTCCATAAACATTAAAATCTTGTATATGTATGTAACCATAAGTGAAAATTTGAAGTTTTAGATATTCATGTCCTTTGACCCAGAAATTTGACTTTTAGGAAGTATTCCGGGGAAACAATAGAACAAAGGTAATGTTAAAGGTATTAATTGAATCATTATTTAGAGAGCTAAAAATTAACTTTAAGAGTCATCAATAGGGAATTGGTTAAAATATGGCATACCCATTTAATGGACAACTCAGTTGTTTTGCATTGACTTAGGTTAAAAAAAATAACAGCTATTGAACGGGAAAAGAAGCATCTTCAAGAAGAGTAAGTATAGTGTGCTACTTACATGTTTAAGAAATACATGTTCACAAGGACATAAAAGTTGTAATGGAATTATGTGGTAACTGCCACTTAATTTTAAAATACTTATGGTTATGTATTAGAAAAAAAACTCAAAATTAAAGCTTTTTCCTGTGTAAATTCTATAAAAATATTCAATCCTATTTTCTTCTAGACTATTAATTGTCATTTTTGCATTTAGCCACTTGGAAAAAGTAAAGATGGATCCCTACCTCATACTTTACACCACAATGAATTCCAACTGTGAATAAAAGATTTGGTCACTAATTCTAATACTATTTATTGATTGATTCACCATTTCCCCAGGATTATGAGATGCCACCTGCCATTGAGTCTATTTCTATGCTAGAACTATTCTGCTTTACTTACTATAGTTTTATATTTTATAATTTGATGGGACTAGCCCTACTTTTCCTCTCTTGCCCCTTTTTCACCACTCCCTTTTAATCTGTTTTAAAAATTTTTAGAAATTTCTCACTCTTTCGTCCCTAGATGAATTCTGGATTTATTTTTTCAGTTCAAAAAAACAAACCATGCCTTTTAATTGGTATTTTATTACATCTATAGATTAACTTAGAGAAAATTGTATTCATTACAATATTTATGTTTTCCTGTGTAAAAACAAAGAATTACTCTATTGATCTGTGTGTCCCTTAACAGAATTTTATAGTGCTCTTTACTTAGGTTTTGCAGTTTTTAAATTTATGCTTACATTTTATGCCTGCCTTATTTTTCATTTCTGGCATGTGTATTGTGTTTTATCGGAGAAACCAAGTGGTTGCATTTCTTACGTGCACAACAGTGAAACTTATTCCACTTTTAGGGTGGGGTGTTGTTTCAGGAAAAAACTGTCCAACACCGTTTGACATGTTGAGTAATTTAACTTCTAAAATAACACCTCAGGTTTAATTTTTTTTTATATTATTATTACCTTTTGTACTTGCAGAATGGACTATCATTTGAACTATAGTATTTTGTTGTTGTTTTTTTCCTAACATTTTACCCTTTGTTTCTTGGTCATGTTGAAATTTTAGTACTTTTGAAGTAAAAGAAATTTATTTCAATTGCACTTTTCCTTTTCGGTTCATTAGTTTGGTGATAGCAAGTGGGTAAAGAATAATGAATTTAACTCTCATTTCAAGTCTGTTTTCTGGGTAATTCTTGGCCCACAGGTGTTAAAAGGGAAAGGTGAGGTGAAAAACTAAATTATAGAGAAAAGATGTAGGTACTTCTTGCTTTGGAGGTGGCACCGCATAAGAGCTAACTGCTCAGTTTCTGTGGTCGCTTGCCTGCATATGCTAGTTAAGGGTCCTTGGGAAAGCGGCTTAACTTCCCTAAGCTTCCTCTCTCCATTTGTAAAGTAGGGATACTGTCTTAACACATAAGATATTTACAAGGATTAAGTGAGATATGCTAACGCTTGGCTTGTGGTAAGTGCTCTTTAGCTGTTGTTTTACTTATGGTTCCAGTGAGTTAATGGTGTGCGTCAGTGAGACCTTGTCATCTAGCGTTCTTGAAGATTCATGTATGGCTTTTTCTAATATGCATTAGGAATCCATATTTATCATCTGAAAGTGAGAACAAAAATACAGATAAGAGGGAGGAAAATACAACACTTAAAATCCTCAAAATACTATTACACAGAAATAACATTGTTAGCAAGGACACCTTTTTCCTTTGATACTTGTTTGGAATTGGAGTCCTTATCCTGATGAGAGACGAGCCTGCTTTCTTCTTTGAGAAGTCTCAGTGAAGGCTCCTGGGCCTAAAGTTTAGTCTTTTTTCATTAGGAGCATTACTTTTATATAAAATTTGGTATGTATGTATGCATTTATTTATTTATTTATTTATTTATTATGTTCCTTGACTAGACCCTTCCCCTGCTTACCCCCCTTCTTTCCCTTCCCGCTTCCCCTTTGTCACTGTTAGTCTGCTCCTTGTTTACATGCCTCTGGTTTTATTTTGCTTGTTTCTTTGTGTTGTTCATTAGTTTCCTGTATTAGTTGATATCATATGGTATTTGTCTTTCATTGTCTGGCTTATTTTGCTAAGCATAATTCTCTCTAGTTCCATCCATGTTGTCGCAAATGACAGAGGTTCCTTCTTTCTCTCTGCTACATAGTATTCCATTGTGTAAATGTACCACAGTTTTTTGATCCACTCATCTACAGATGGGCACTTAGGCTGTTTCCAGCCTTAGCTATTGTAAATAGTGCTGCTCTGAACATAGAGGTGCATAGGTTCTTTTGAATTGGGGTTTTAAGATTCTTTGGGTATAGTCCTAGCAATGGAATTGCTGGTTCAAAAGGCAGTTCCATTTTTAGTTTTTTGAGGAAATTCCATACTGTTTTCCATAGTGGCTGCACTGTTCTGCATTCCCAACAGCAGGGCACGAAGGTTCCCTTTTCTCCACATCCTCGCCAGCACTTGTTTGTTGATTTGTTGTTGATGGCCATTCTGACCTGTGTGAGGTGGTATCTCATTATTTTTATTTGCATCTCTCTGATGGTTAGTGATGGTGAGCATTCTTTCATATGCTTATGAACCCTCTGTATGTCCTCTTTGGAGAAGTGTTTGTTCAGGTCCTTTACCCATTTTTTAATTAGGTTGTCTGTCTTCTTGGTGTTGAGTCGTATACATTCTTTATATATTTTGGAAATCAATCCCTTGTCTGAGGTATCATTGGCACATATGTTTTCCCATATTGTTGGTTCCCTTTTCAGCTTGCTGATGTTTTCTTCTGCTGAGCAGAAACTCTTTAGTTTGATGTAGTCCCATTTGTTTATTTTTTCCTTTATTTCTCTTGCCTTAGGAGATGTATCTGTGAAGATATTGTTACGTGGGATATCTGAAATTTTCCTGCCTCTTTTCCTCTAGGACTTCTATGGTGTCACAGCTTACATTTAAGTCTTTTATCAATCTTGAGTTTATTCTGGTGTAGGGTGTAAGTTGGTGGTCTAGTTTTATTTTTTTGCATGTCTCTGTCCAGTTCTCACAGCACTATTTGTTAAAGAGGCTCTTTTCACTCCATTTTATGTTCCTTCACCCTTTGTCAAGTATTAGTTGACCATATAGACCTGGGTTTATTTCTGGGCTCTCTATTCTGTTCCATTGATCTATATGTCTGTTCTTATGCCAGTACCAGGCTGTTTTGATTAGAGTGGCCTTGTAGTATAGTTTGATATTAGGTATTGCGATTCCCCCTACTGTGTTTTCCTCAAGATTGCTGTTGCTATTTGGGGTCTTTTTTTGTTTCATATAAATTTTTGAAGTATTTGTTCTAGGTCTGTGAAATATGTCATTGGTATTTTAATAGGGATTGCATTGAATCTATAAATTGCTTTGGGTAGTATGGACATTTTAATGATGTTGATTCTTCCCATCCATGAGCAAGGAATATACTTCCTTTTATTTGTATCTTCCTTAATTTTTTTCTTCAGTGTTATGTAGTTTTCCGAGTACTGGTCTTTTACCTCCTTGGTTAAATTTATTCCTAGGTACTTTATTTTTCTTGTTGCTATAGTAAATGGAATTTTTTTCTAGTTTTTATCTTTGATATTTTATCATTGGTGTACAGAAATGCCTTTGATTTCTGAATATTGACTTTGTACTCTGATATTTTGCCAAATTTACTTATTAGGTCAAGTAGTTTTTTTTGTAGAGTCTATAGGGTTTTCTTTTTCTTTTTTTTTTTTTTTTTGAAGTATATACTCACATCGCTTTTATTGAATATTTTATATAGCTACAAGCACGAATACTATACATACATAAAATGTGATAGCCTGGTTTTATTTATTTATTTATTTATTTATTTATTTATTTTTTTCAGATTTAATGTGGTTTATTGATTAAAATATTACATTTGTGCCAATTTCCCTTCCCTCTGCTCCCCTCCACCCGGTGGCCCCCCTCCCTCCAGTTGTCCCCCCCTTTTAGATTATGTCCATTAGTTGTGCATACAGTTCCTCCCAACCTCTCTCCGTCTATTCCATTCCCTCCTACCTTGATCCCCAATTCCTATATCATCTCCCTCCCTGTCCCCATTCCCCCTCCCTGTTGACCTCCCCCCAATATGCTTCCCGTACCCACAGTTCCTTTTCCACTCTCGTTGCCTATTTAGTTTGCCTTTGTTTCATCTCCTTAGCTTCTGTTTTTTTTTAAACCAATCCCTTTAACATCTCATATAACAGTGGTTTGGATCTAATGAACTCTTTCAGTTTTATTTTGTCCTGGAAACACTTTCTCTGTCCTTCTATTCTGAATGACAATTTCGCTGGATAGAGTATTCGTGGTTGTAGGTTTTGGATTTTCATTACTTTGAATATTTCTTGCCAGTCCCTTCTTGCCTGTAGGGTTTCCCTTGAGAAGTCTGCTGATAGTCTAATTGGGACCCCTTTGTACATAATTCTTTTCTTCTCTCTTGCTGCTTTTAAGATTCTCTCTTTATCTTTAATTTTTGACATTTTGATTATAATGTGTCTTGGAGTGGTTCTCCCTGGGTCCAGTCTCTTGGGAACTCTCCTTGCTTCCTGGACCTGCAAGTCTATTCCCTTCCCCAAGTCTGGGAAGTTCTCCTTTATTATATTTTCACTCAATTTTTCAAGTTCTAGTTCATCTTCCTCATTCTCTGGCAAACCAATGATTCTTATGTTGGGCCTTTTATAGCTGTCCCAGAGGTTTCTGATCCTCTCATTGTTGCTTCCCATTTCCTCTCGCTGCATTGGTTGACTGCTTGTTCCTTCTCCATATTCCAGTTTGTTGAAATGAACTCTGGATTTTTCTTCCTCACCATCTGTCTCGTATGCGGTTTTGTTCCTTTCGTTATGAAAGTTTTTCGCTTCTTTCTTATCTTTTTCCTGCTCTTTTGTGAATTCTGTAAGCCACCTGATAACAATGGCCCAGAACTGAGCCTCTGACAGGTTTCTTATCTGTTCATCTGTCAGGTTCTCTATCTGCTGCCTGGTGAGTTGTGTCACCGGGATTTCTATAGTTGTCTGCCACATTTTGACAGATGCGTTTTGTTTTCTTGGGCCGGCTGTCGGGGGCACTGCCTGTGTACGCGTCACAAGTCAGCGACTGGCGCCTGTCTGCGACCTATTTCGCAGCCCTGTGGTGCTTTCTTTCTTTGGGGGCGGGGGTCCAAAATGGATTCACACAGTTATTCAGCTAGGAGACCGGGATCCGTCCTCCCACCCCCCTGGGCCTCACTGTTCAGGGCGATGCGGTGGCCGCTCTCCCCAGCGCTGGGGTCGCGCACTGCCAGGGGCTTGACTGCCGCCGGGATTTTTCGCCCCCCGCCGCTCCGCCAACAGCTTTGCCCTCTTTAACTCTTACCTGCCCGAATGGCACCGCTGGTTTATAACTTCATATGTTGGGCTTCCGTGTAGTTTTATTTTCTGGAATTTCTAGTTATCCTTTGTTTTGAAGTAGTTGTATTCCTCTCTAGTTGTAGAGGGAGACTTAGCGTGTCCGTCTAAGCCTCCATCTTGGCCGGAAGTCCTATAGGGTTTTCTATGTACACTATCATGTCATCTACAAAAACTGATAGTTTTACTTCCTCTTTTCCAATTTGTATGCCTTTTATTTCTTTTTCTTGTCTGATTTCTGTGGCTGGAACTTCCAAGACAATGTTGAATAGGAGTGGAGAGAGTGGACATCCTTGTCTTGTTCCTGATCTTAGGGGTAATGCTTTCAGTTTTTGCCCATTGACTATGAAGTTGGCTTCAGGTTTCTCAAATATGGCCTTTATTATGTTGAGGTATGCGCCCTCTATTCCCATTTTTCTGAGTGTTTTCATCATAAATGGGTGTTGTACTTTATCAAATGCTCTTTCAGCATCTATTGATATGATCGTGTGAGTTTTGTCTTTCATTTTGTTTATGTGCTGTATTACTTTTATTGATTTGTGAATATTAAACCATCCTTACATCCCTGGGATGAATCCCACTTGATCATGGTGTATGATCTTTGTTTTTTTTTCTCTTTCTTTTTAAAGTATATTTTATTAATTATGTTGTTACAGTAGTCTCAATTTCCTTTCCCTTTACTCCCCTCTTCCCAGTACCACCCATCCTTCCAGCAATCCCACCCCCACCCCTTAGTTTATGTCCATGGTTCATGTATATAAGTTCTTTGGCTCCACTCTTTCCTATATTATTCTTAACTTCCCTCTGTCTATTTTGTACCAACTGATTATGCTTCTTAGTCCCTGCACCATTTCCCCATTTCTCCCGCTTTTGCCTCCCAGCTGATAACCCTGCAAATGATCCCCACACCTATGATTCTTTTCTTGTTCTTGTTGTTTGCTTAGTTTGTTTTCATGTTTTGATTCAGTTGTTGATAATTGTGAGTTTGTTGCCATTTTTATGTTCAGAATTTCGGCTTTCTTTTTCTTAAATAAGTCCCTTTAACATTTCATATAATAATGGCTTGGTGATGATGAAGTCCTTTAGCTTTAACTTGTCTGGGAAGCACATTATCTGCCCTTCCATTCTAAATTATAGCTTTGCTAAATAGAGTAATCTTGTTTGTAGGTCCTTGCTTTTCATCACTTCGAATACTTCTTGCCAGTCCCTTCTTGCCAGCAAAGTTTCTTTTGAGAAATCAGCTGACAGTCTTATAGGCATCCCTTTGTAGGTAACTCTCGTATTTTTTCTTGCTGCTTTTGAAATTCTCTTTAACCTTTGACATTTTAATTATGATGTGTCTTAATGTGGTCCTCTTTGGGTCTAGCTTCTTTGGGACTCTCTGTGCTTCCTGGACTTGTATGTCTATTTCCTTTGCCAAATTTGAGAAGTTTTCCTTCATTATTTTTTCACATAAGCTTCTGATTTCTTGCTGTTCCTCTTTTCCTTCTGGTAACCCTATGAATTGGATGTTGGCACGTTTAAAGTTGTCCCAGAAGTTCCTAAGCCTCTCCTCATTTTTTTCAATTTTTGTTTCCTCCTTCTGTACTGGTTGACTATTTTTTTCTTCCTTGTATTGCAAATCATTGATTTGAACTCTGGTTTCCTTCCCATTCACCATTGGTTTTGTGTGGATTTTCTTTTGTTTCATTTGGCATAGCCTTCACTTCTTCCCTTATGTCTTTGCCATACTTAAGCTTATCTGTCAAGTCTGTGGGCATCTTTATCACCAGTGTTTTGAACTCTGCATCTGATATGTTGGCTATCGTCGTTTGTTAGGTTGGCTATCTCCTCATCGCTTAGTTCTCCCACTGGAACCTTGATCCGTTCCCCCTTTTGTGCCATACTTCTCTGTCTGCTCATCTTGAGAGGTTCCTGTGTTTGTTTACTTCTGTGTCTTAGGTAGAGCTGTGGCACCTGTTATGTTGTTAGGGGCGGAGCCTTAGGTATTTGTCAGTATAGGACGACCCATTTCACCACATTATGGCACTATGTTTTTGGGGGGTGTCTGAGAGGGAATAATGCCACTTGCTCAGTACTCGCCCCTTTTCCAGGCACTTCTCCCACTTCTGTAAGGGTCTGGCACCTCTCTAGCTGTTGCCCTGGCTGTCGTTTCCAGAGTGGGTGGATCTGTGGACAGCCTAGGACCGTGGGGGCCCCTTAAACAATCAGACTCTGCTGAGAGACTGGCAGTTTCTTCCTCTGCCCCAACCCCCGCTGGTTTTCACAATCAGAAGCAATGAGGCTTATTGTCCCTGGCGCTGGAACCATGAGCTATGTGTTTGGCTCTGGTGCTGGGAGCACTCCCCACGTGTCCCTCTCGAGTTTTTTAAATGTTCGCGCTTTCTGCCAGTTTGCTACTGCCATCACCACCACACCGCAGCTGCTCCGCCTGTCCTACTTGTCTGGATGAGTATTTCTTCTTTATATCTTTGTTTGTTGGACTTCCATTCAGTTTGATTTTCCAGAACTTTTTGTTGTCTCTAGTTTTGAAATTGTCATATTCCTTCTTAGTTGTGGAGAGAGACGTAGTGTGTCTATAAAATTTGTTATTTAAATGCAGTTTCACAAATGTGGAACTCCTTCTGTTTGGAACCATTTTCCCACGTAGATACAAGGTTATACTTAGATTAGCTATACCATTTGATATAGTACCCCTGGCTGGGTTGCTCAGTTGATTAATGAATCTTCTCGATACACCAGGGTTGCAGATTCTATCCCCAGTCAGGACATACAAGAAGCAACCAATGAATGCATAATGGGTGGAACAACTAATTGAATGTTCCTCTCTCTTAAAAAGTCAATCAATGAATTGCCATACTTTAAAAAAAAAAAAAAAGATATAGTAAATGCTGTAAGGCAAATATATGCTCTATTCCTAGTTTAGAAGCCCCAAATGTATCTCCTACTCTGATTAAGCTGGAACATGGGACCCCCTTTTTTCTCTTCTGTACGCCCAAAGCCTAGACCAGAATTAGGTAGGCATAAGTAAACAGCTCTTTACTGTTTGACCTTTGCTCTTATCTTAAGCCTTTCCAATTGGTAGCCACTCAGATAGGAGAAAAACAGGAGGAAAAAGAGGTTTTTCTCACCCTATTCTTTTCCTCCCCCATGCAAAACACTACATTCCTGAGACAGTCATTTGTTCTTCCTGTTCATTTTGTACTGCTATGTAGCAGAGGCCTTTCTTAAAGTTAGAAAGGGAGCTGGGTAATAATAAATGGCTATTGTCCTTATTTTCCCCATGTTAATCTAGGAGACTTAAATGTCAGACTGATGGTTAGCCAGGCTTTTGCTCTCCCCATTCAACATCAGTGAATACCACAAGTCTTGCCTGCACCTCAACCTTCCCTCAGCTTCTTTGTATTTAATTATGATAATGTCCTGGTTTTATTTCCTAGAGCCTTTTTAGGTATATTCAGTGCATCCTTTTGGAAGCCATTAAAATGCATATACATATGACCAAAATTGACTTGAAGACTATGCTATATTCTGGCCAAGGAGTCATCTTTAATTCTGTTTCCCTTCTTAAAATATGATTAAACAGCCGTTATCCAGTTAAGCTTACTTCAGAGTGCTATTCAGAGTATAATCTATCAAATTGTATGATATTAGAAATGCCTTAGAATTTGTCCCTTGCTGTGAAATAAAGTAATACACCTTTACCAAATGATACTTTGACAGCGATCTCAACAATTAATTCTCTCTAATTGTGATTTTTAAAAAGATAATTCCCTAAGCCACCAAATGTGATGGACACATTCAATCAGGTAATTAAGCCCTTTATTATTATTTTTTTTAATATATATTTATTTTTAGAGACGGGGAAGGAAGGGAGAAAGAGAGGGAGAGAAACATCAATGTGTGGTTACCTCTCGCACACCCCCAACCAGGGACCCAGCCCACAACGCAGGCATGTGCCCTGACTGAGAATTGAACTAGTGACCCTTTGTTTCATAGGCCGGTGCTCAATCACTGAGCCACACCAGCCAGGGAAGGCCCTTTAGATTTCATTCTTTAGGAGATAGGATTCTACTACAAGGTAGAATCTGAAAGATGTCAGTCTTTAGTTTTAGTTAGCTATTCTTTCTCTAATATTGCAATAGTATTGTAGCTTAGAAATCCAATGTGAAACAATGCCTTAGAGCAGGGGTCCCCAACCTCCGAGCTCTGGACTGATAATGGTCCGGGCCTGTTAGAAACCCGGCTGCACAGCAGGAGGTGAGCTTGAATGTAATGTGCTCAAATCATCCCAAAACCATCCCTGACTCTGGCTGTGGAAAAATTGTCTCCCATGAAACTGGTCCCTGGTGCCAAAAAGATTGGGGACTGCTGCCTTAGAGCATTTATCTAGATTGGAATGATGAGGGCCTAATTCATTTTATTTGTTTAGAAAACATAACTTTTAAAAGATTTTTAAAATAGTATAATATATGCAGTAATATATGTTAAATGTGTATTATGTAGAGGTTAGGTATTGGGAAAATGACTGGTGAAAATTTTTCTTAATTTTTCTTTCTTCCTTTGTTTAAGGATTTCTAGATGAGGTTATGAAGAAATATGGCAGTTTGGTCCCACTCAGTGAAAAAGATGTCCTTGGGAGATTAAAAGATGTCTTTAATGAAGACTTTTCTAATAGGTTTGTCAATGATGCCTAAGTTAAGCCCTTGAAAATAAAATTCTTAGCATATATGACTTTTTTTTCTGGATTAAAAAATATATTTAGCAATGAATTGAACAGAACTTATATTTTAAATTTTTATTTCAAAATCTTTGTTTCAGAAAACCATTTATCAATAGGGAAATAACAAACTATCGGGCCAGACATCAAAAATGCAACTTCCGTGTCTTTTACAATAAGCACATGCTGGATATGGATGATCTGGCGACGCTGGATGGTCAGAATTGGCTGAATGACCAGGTGAGTGGGTTGTAGGTTCTCATGGGAAAGTTGCAGAGGATGTTGGGAAATAAAGTATAATTAATACCTTCTGGGTTGGCCTCACAACTATCTTTTGGATTCAAGGATTCTTTATTACTTACTGAAGTGACTCACTAACCTCACTATCCAAAAGGTTTGATTATTGTTAGCAGTATATTATGTTATTCATTCTGAGTGGGATGTTTTGAGTTGTAGCAACATAAAAGCTGCTTTTATGTTGATTTTTTTATAGGTCATTAATATGTATGGTGAGCTGATAATGGATGCAGTCCCAGACAAAGTAAGTGAAAACTTACTCTTCTTTTTTTTTTCTCTCTCTTTTTTTTAAGTATATTTTATTATGTTATCACAGTAGTTCCAACTCTTTTTCCCCTTTGCTCCCCTCTGCCAAGCACCCCCCTGCCCTCCAGCAATCCCACCCCCCCTTACTTATGTCCATGGGTTATGCATATAAATTCTTTGGCTTCACCCTTTCCTATATTATTATTAACTTCCCCATCTATTTTGTACCAACTGATTATGCTTCTTAATCCCTGCACCATTTCCCCATTTCTCCCCCTTCCCCCTCCCAACTGATAACCCTCCAAATGATCCCCATACTTATGTTTCTGTTCCTATTCTGGTTTGCTTAGTTGGATTTTGTTTTTACTTTTTAGATTCAGTTGTTGATAGTTGTGAGTTTGTTATCATTTTAGTGTTCATAATTTTGATCTTTTTCTTAAGTCCCTATGATATTTCATATAATAATGGCTTGGTGATGATGAACTCTTTTAGCTTTACCTTGTCTAGGAAGCACTTTATCTGCCCTTCCATTCTAAATGACAGCTTTGCTGGATAAAGTAATCTTGGTTGTAGGTCCTTGCTTTTCATCACTTTGACTACTGCTTGCCAGTCCCTTCTTGCCTGCAAAGTTCCTTTTGAGAAATCAGCTGATAATCTTATAGGCACCCCTTTGTAGCAACTCTTCACTTCTCTCTTGCTGCTTTTAGGATTCTCTCTTTATCTTTCACCTTTGGCATTTTAATTGTGATGTGTCTTGGTGTGGTCCCCTCTGGGTACAGCTCGCCCAGGACTCTCCATGCTTCCTGGATTTGTATGTCTATTTCCTTTGCCGAATTTGGGAAGTTTTTCTTCATTATTTTTTCACATAAGTTTTCAATTTCTTGCTGTTCCTCTTCTCGTTCTGGCACCCCTATGATTCAGATGTTGGCATGTTTAAAGTTGTCACAGAGGTTCCCAAGCCTCTCCTCAGTTTTTTTCAATTCTTGTTTCTTCATTCTGTATTGGTTGACTGTTTTTTTCTTCCTTATGTTCCAAATAATTGATTTGAACCCCGGTTTCCTTCCCTTCACCATTGGTTTTGTGTGGATTTTCCTTCGTTTCATTTAGCATAGCCTTCACTTCTCTTATGCGTTTGCCGTACTCAAGCATATCTGTCAAGCCTGTGAGCATCTTTATCACTAGTGTTTGGAATTCTGTGTCTGTTAGGTTGGCTCTCTTCTCATTTGTTAGGTTGGTTATCTCGTTGTTGCTTAGTTCTCCCACTGGAACCTTGACTCATTCACTCTTTTGAGTCATACTTCTCTTCTCCTCACCTTGACAGGCTCCTGTGTTTGTTTGCCTCTGTGTCTTAGGTAGAGCTGTCGCTCCTGTTACTTTGTAAGGGGCGGAGCCTTAGGGATTCGTCAGTACAGGGCAACTTGTTTCACCATGTTGTGGCGCTGTATGTGGGGTGGGGGGTTGAGAGGGAATAATGCCACTTGCCAGCACTTGTCCCTTTTCCAGGCACTTCACCCACTTCTGTAAGGGTCTGGCACCTCTCTAGCTGTTGCCCTGGCTGTCATTCCCAGAGTGGATGGTTCTGCGGACTTTCTAGGACCATGGGGGCCCTTTAAACAAGTGGACTCTGCTGAGAGACCAGCAGTTTCTGCCTCCACCCCAACCCCCACTAGTTTTCACAGTCAGAAGCAATGAGGCTTGATTTTTCTCTGGTGCTGGGACCATGAGCCGTGTGTTCTGGTGGGGAGCTGGGAATGCTCCCTAGGTGTCCCTCCTGCCTTTTTAAAATGTGTAACTGTGCTTTCCGCCGGCCTGCCGTTCCTGCGGCTGCTGCCACCACCACACTGCGTCCTCTCTGCCCCGGCTCCGCCCCTCCTACCTGTCTGGATGAGTATTTCTTCTTTATATCTTTGTTTGTTGTACTTCCATGCAGTTTGATTTTCTGGAACTTCTTGTTGTTTCTAGTTTTGAGGTAGTTGTAGTCCTTCTTAGTTGTGGAGGGAGATGCAGTGTGTCTGTCTACGCCTTTTATCTTGGCCGGAAGTCCAAACCTACTCTTCTTTTAGGAGAGTCCTTGTTTTAGAAAACTAACAAACAAACTTTATGTAATTATTTGATATTCCTTAGGGTTTTTTTTTCCTTTATTGATTCTACAGAGAGGGGAAGGGAAGGAGAAAGAGAGGGAGAGAAACATTAAGAGACGTTGATAGATTGCCTCTTGCATGCACCTCAACCCAGGCGTGTGCCCTGCCCAGGAATCAAGCCCACAACTTTTTCAATTTGCAGGCAACGTCCAATCAACTGAGCCCCAATGGCCAGGGCTGATGTTCCTTAGAGTTTTAAAAAGGGTTATATAGTTCTGACTGGTGTGGCTCAACTGGTTGAGTGTCGTACTGAAGAATGAAAGGTTGCTGGTTCGATTCCTGGTTAGGACACATGCATGAGTTGTTGGCCAGGTCCCTGGTTGGGGCATGTGTGAGAGGCAAAACCCATTGATGTTTCTTTCACACATCAATGTTTCTCTCCCTTTCTTCCTCCCTCCCCCTCATTCTAAAAGTAAATAAATAAATTTTTTTAAAAAATAAAAAGGGCTACATTTTGTCTTATGTGCTGGGATTGGGCTTACGTTCTACGAAATCACTTCTGCATAAGGATGTCATGATGCCAGTGTTATCGTACTTATTTGTTTCAAAGTGAGTATGTTTACCCTGACTGGTATGGCTCAGTGGGTTGTGCATCGCCCAGCAAACTGAAGGGTCACTGGTTTGATTCCCACTCTGGGCACATGCCTGGGTTGTGGGTCAAGTCCCCAGTTGAAGGCAACCAATCAATGTTTTTTTCTTTCTCCATTTCCCTCTCTCTAAAAACAAGCAAAAAACAAAGTGGGTATGTTTTTTGATATCTTGAATTTTTTTTTTTTGGTAGCAGATGCACAGAAAGGACTATTTGTTTTAAGCTTTTTATTTAATTAATTAATTTATTTTTAGTGGGGCAGTGAGGGAGAAAGAGAGGGAGAGAAATATCCTTGTATGAGAGAAACATGAATCTGTTGCCTCTTGTACACACCCCGACTGAGGACTGAGCAGCAATCCAGGGATGTGCCCTGACCGGGAATTGAATCAGCGACCTCTTTGCTGATGACAGTGCGCAACCAACCAAGCCATACCAGTCAGGGCTACTTTAAGCTTTTCAATTTAACTTAGTCTTACTCTCTTTAAAAAACTGGTAAAGTTCCCTGGCTGGTGTGGCTCTGTTAGAGTGTCATCCCATAACCGAAAAGTGGTGGTTTGATTCCCATTCAGGGCACATACGTAAGCTGTGGATTGATCCCTGCTGCAGGCATAGGCATAGGCGTGTGCGAGCCTAGTCTGGACAGGTACAATTGGCGATCCCTGGTCTGGAACTGATACCGAGTCCGGGAACATAAGGGAGGCAACCAATTGATGCTTTTCTCTTGCTTTGATATTTCTCTCTCTTCCTTCCTCTCTCCCTTCTACTCCCTATAAAAGCAGTGAAAAAAATGTCCTGGGGGATGAGGATTAAAAACCAAATGGTAAAGTAGTATTTATTTTCACTTCATCTTGGATTAATCTTTGAATCTCAGTTCAAATACAAACTAACCTCCATACATTGTAAAATTCCCTTAAGAACTTAGTTCCATATTAAAACTTTTTAACTTAATATATTTTCTTTCTGAGTACTCTGATTGCTTGGTGAGCAGCCTTTGGTTTCAAAAAGCAAAACCCTTTGAAGTACTTTATAAACTTTTATAAGTCTATTAGTTTAAGCAGATAATGTAATGAGTCTCAGATTCTACACTATTTATGAATATAGACAAAATGTCATAACTTTCCACTTAAAATCACAAATATGTTATACAATTTAAATTGGAATCATGAGGCTAGTTTGTCAGATTGCATTTCAGAATCTGATGCATGCAAAGTTTTAGAATTGAGATTCAAAGATTAATCTTTTTTTAATCTATATCTTAAGCTACGTAGTTCTCAAAATAAATGTGCATCAGAATTCTCTGGAAGGCTTATGCAACCAGATTGCTGAGCCCCATCCTCAGAATTTGTGCTTTAGTAGATCTGGTGTAGGACCTCAGGATTTGCATTTTGGCAAGTTCCCAGGAAATGCTGGTAAAATGTGGTCTGGTGACCACATCCTGAGAACCTCAGCAGTAAGACAAGTTTTTCATCATGAGTAAGTAAAAGTTTCTCGGTAAACACTTTAAGACCACAATGCTTTGCTATCTCAGGTGAGCTGATACTAATTTATAAGCCAGGACTTTGAAGCCAAGGATGCAGGACATGATGTTCCATATGACCAGAGTAATTCTTTCAATGCTAGAAATTATTAAGCTAAGGCCTTTTTAAAGTTACAATGACAATAAGAGTCTTCAAATTTACATTCTTCATATGAGGTTAGTTTTCCTAATCTATATATCCCTTTAGTTCAAGGTAATCATATCATAGCCTCTTTCAACTTTATTACGTGATTTGGAGAAATCTGTCAGATTGCTTCTCTACTTGACTGAATTCAGGTAATCTATTTATTGCCCACTCCAGTTCTAACTATAGACCATAGCTATAAGGTCATTCTAGTGAGAATTTGAACATAATCTTCTGTAAATCATATAATATATTTTCTATATTTTTGATTATTATTTTAGAAAAGAAACTTCTCATCATTTTGTCTATAGTATAGTCAAGAATTTTTAAATTTCCTTTTCTTTTTTTTTTTGAAGTTAAATCTGGGCACAGACTAATAATTTTGGTGCTTGTATTTGATGTCTCTTCTAGGTTCATTTCTTCAACAGCTTTTTTCATAGACAGCTGGTAACCAAAGGATATAATGGAGTAAAAAGATGGACTAAAAAGGTATTTTCTTTATTTCTTTTTATTCTAAATTTGAAATGCAGATGATAAGTCACTTTGAGTGAGAGGATAAGAACTTTATTACCAATATGATGTTAATTAGAAACAGATTCTTCAGTGAGATAGTTTTTTATTGTTTCTTTTAAATTTTGTTCAAAAGGTAAGACACTAGTAAAATTAAACTTATCTACTTAACTGGAATGTGCTATAATAAAGCACTGGGCAGAAGTTAATGATTTGCATTGCAATTAGCTTAATGTGCTTGGATAAGACAACTTAATTTGTGTGGGCTTTAGATTGCTTATTTATCAAAATGATAAATCAGAAATCTCTAAAATTCCTTTCAATCTTAATTTATCTCTATATCCATTGACTATGCCAGAAACATTTAAAAGTCCATTTATATTCTATCTTTGATATTTTTTAAACAATATTTATTTATTTATTTTTATTTTTTTATTTATTTTTTAAATTTTAAGTATATTTTATTGATTACGTTGTTACAATAGTCCCAATTTTATCCCCTTTGCTCCCCTCTGCTCAGTACCCCCTTCCCCCCAGCAATTCCACCCCCCTTAGTTCATGTCCATGGGTCATGCATATAAGTTCTTTGGCTTCACCCTTTCCTATATTATTCTTCACTTCCCCCTGTCTATTTTGTACTAACCAATTATGCTTCTTAATCCTTGCACCATTTCCCCATTTCTCCTCCTCCCCCCTCCCAACTGATAACCCTCCATATGATCTTCATATCTATGACTCTGTTCCAGCTCCAGTTGTTTGCTTAGTTTGCTTTTGTTTTTTAGATTCAGTTGTTGATAGTTGTTGAATGTGTTGTCATTTTAGTGTTCATAGTTTTGATCCTCTTTCTGTTAAATAAGTCCTTTTGACACTTCAAATAATAATAGCTTGGTGATGATGAACTCTTTTAGCTTTACCTTGTCTGGAAAGCACTTTATCTGCCCTTTCATTCTAAATGATAGCTTTGCTGAATAGAGTAATCTTGGTTGTAGGTCCTTGCTTTTCATCCCATTGAATTCTTCTTGCCAGTCCCTTCTTGCCTGCCAAGTTTCTTCTCTATTTATTTATTTTTAGAGAGAGGGGAAAGGATGGAGAAAGAGAGGGAAAGAAACATCAATGTGTGGTTGCCTCTTGCACACCCCTAGCTGGGGACCTGGCATGTGCCCTGACTGAGAATCAAACCAGTGACCCTTTGGTTCGCAGGCCAGTGCTCATTCCACTGAGCCACACCAGCCAGTGCTCTATTTTTGATATTTTGACAAAATTACCAACAAGTTCAAATTCTACAGTCATAGAGATATAACTTTTTACTTTTTATACTGAATGGGTTAGCAAAATTAACAGTAACTCTTGTGTTAAGTAGTTGTGGATGGAGATAACTTAAAAAGAACATTTTATTTATTTTTCAGAGAGAGAGGAAAGGGAGGTAGAGAGGGAAAGAACCATCAGTTGGTTGCCTCTAGCACATCCTCAACTGGGAACCTGGCCTGCAACCCAGGCATGTGCCCAGACAGGGAATTGAGCCAGCGACCTTTCGGTTCGCAGGCCGCTCAATCCACTGAGCCACACCAGCCAAAACACCTGAATGAACATTGTCATGCAAGAGATCTTAATAGTGTCAACATAAATTAAATATTGTTGAAGAGCGCAAATCTGGGGAAATAGGTATAATGAACTCAGGAATCAGACCTGGGTTCAGATCCTAGTTTACCCACTTAATTAGTTGTAAGACCTTGGGCAAATTACTTGATTTTTATATGCTCCAGTTTCCTCATCTATAAAAAAGGAGGCTGCCAAAATGAGAAAAAGAAACAGGACTCAGGTGAAAGAACAGATGAAAACTCCAGAAAAAGAGCTAAATGAAATGAAGATAAGCAATCTATTCATTGCAGAGTTCAAAACACTGGTTATAAGGATGCTCAAGGAACTTAGTGAGGACCTCAACAGCATAAAAAAGATCCAGTCAGAAACGAAGGATATACTTACTAATTGAAGCAAAGAACAATTTACAGGGAAACAACAGTAGAGTGGATGAAACCAAGAATCAAGTCAGTGATTTGGAACATAAGGAAGAAAAAAACAACCAATTAGAACAAGAAGAAGAAAAAAGAATCCAAACAAAAATGAGGATAGTATAAGGAGCCTCTTGGTCAACTTCAAGAGGTCCAACATTCACATCATAGGGGTGCCAGAAGGAGAAGTGAAAGAGCAAGAAATTGGAAACCTGCCTGAAAGAAAACTTGCCTAGTTTGGTGAAGGAAATAGACATGCAAGTCCAGGAAGCACAGAGAGTCCCAAACAACGGGGATGCAAAGACTGACTTCTCAAAAGAAACTTTGTAAGCTAGAAGGGATTGGGAAGACATATTCAAAGTCATGAAAAGCAGGGACCTACAGCCAAGATTGCTCTACCCAGCAAAGCTATCGTTTAGAATCTAAGCGCAGGTAAAGAGCTTCACAGACAAGAAAAAACTCAAGGAGTTAATCATCACTAAACCATTATTATATGAAATGTTAAAGGGACTTATTTAAGAAAAAGAGGAAGATCGAAACTAGGAACAATAAAATGGCAAAGAATACATATCTATCAACAATTGAATCTAAAAAACAAACTAAGCAAACAAGAAGAACAGAGACAGGATCATGGATGTGGAGAGCGTTTTGATGGTTGCCAGATGGGAGTGGGTTTTGAGGGGATGGGTGAAGATGTGAGGGGATTAAGAAGTACAAATTGGTAGTTACAGATTAGCCATGGGGATGTAAAGAACAGCATAGGGAATACAGTTGCCTAAGAACATGACCCATAGACATGAATAATGGTGGGGGGATTGCCTGAGGGAGTGGGGGTGCTGGGTGGAGCGGGCAAAGGGGGAAAAGTCAGGATAATTGAAATAGCATAACTAATAAAATAAAATATAATTTTAAAAAAAGTAATATCAATAGTATTTACCTTGTGCTGAGGATAAATGAGATAACACATGTAAACACACAGTAAGTGATAATCATTATTATATGTGATGGTAGAAGCATGGGAGAAGACTAGTGTAGTTGGAATGCAGAGAGCAAAGAAGAGATGAGTATGAAGTGGACCTGATCCAGAGATATAGGGCCTTGAGGTCTGTTTTTTTGAATTTTATCCTAAATGCATAGGAATCTGTTTAAAGCTTTTAAGTGACATTATCCTATTTGTAGTCTAGCAGCACTGAGAAAGATGGATGAATGTGGGAGCAAAGTTGATGTGGGTAGAACTGGAGGCCATTACAAATTGATGGTATTTTGGATTAGAATGGTAGCAAGAGAGATGGACAATGTACACAAATATGAATGGGATCTAGGAATTAAAATTAACAGGATTTGGTGATGGATTGGTTATGGGGATAGAGGAGAAGGAAGTTGGAAAGATGACTTTTAAGTTTGTGGCTGTACTACTGGCTGGGCTGTAGTGGTGTACATATTAGAAAAGAGGACAGCTCTGGCTGTGGCTCAGGTGGTTGGAGCATATCCTGTAAACTGAAAGGCCGTGGGTCCAGTTCCCAGTCACGGACTGTACCTAGGTTACATGTTGTATGAGAGACAACCAGTCGATGTTTCTCTCTCACCTTGATGTGTCTCTCCATATCTCTCTCCCTCCTTTACCCCCTCTCTCTAAAATCAGCATGTCCTCAGGTGAGGATAAAAAAAGAAATGGAGGAAAACTAATTAGTAGGGATTGGTGAAATTAAAAATACACATCCATTTAATAGGATGCTACTTAACCAGGAAAAGTTATGTAGATGAGGAAAAGTGATCATATGCTGTGTGGACTAAGAAAGGTTATAAATAGCATGGAAAAATACAGGCATACCTTGGAGATATTGTAGCTTCAGTTCTAGACTACTGCAATAAAGTAAAGTGATTCACACAAATTTTTTGGTTTCCAAGTGATGTAAAAGTTATGTTAACACTATACTGTAGTCTATTAAGTGTGCAATAGCATATGTCTAAGAAATCAATGTACATTACATACCTTAATTTGAAAATTCTTTATTGCTAAAAAATGCCAACCATCCAAGCCTGTTCGAAAATGGCACCAATAGACTTGCTCAGTGTAGGGTTGCCATAAACCTTCAATTTGTCAAAAACACAATATCTGCAAAGCACAGTAAAGTGAAGAGCAATAAATGAGGTATATCTGTACACTCATGGAAAAATAAATGAGAGAAAAGACTAAAATCAAATATGTGAGTCATTTCATTAAATAGAATGAATTAAATTATTCTGTCCTGGATACTTTCAGAGTGGGTTAAGTCACAAAATCCATCTATATGCTATATATAAGAAACAAAATAATATGAAAAAGCAAGGTTGAAAATAAAATGACAGTTAAAGGAGTACTAGGCAGATGCAAACCAGAAAAAAGGAGTCTCTCTCTCATACACACACACACGGGTGTGCACATGCAAAGGAATAGTAGTATTAATAACATTTGAGATAGAATTTAAGGTGAAAAATAAACTATATAACTTCAATATATAGAAGCATGAATACTTTGATAAAATAGTGGTAGTGGGAGACCTCTCTCATAGTTGGACAAATCTAATAGAAAAAGAAGATCATAAATAAGAATTAAAGAATACAACCAATTCATTTGGTTTATAGATAAATACTAGATCTTTATTCCCCTCAGAAAGAAAATACATGTTTATTCCTTTAAGGAACATTAGTAAAAATTGATTGTGTACATGCATACAAAGAAAATTATTACATATATTATTTCTTGATCACAATTCAGTCTAGTTGAAATAAATAATAAAAGGGGATTAAAAATCTTAATTTGAAGACTTTACAGATATACACATTACTAGATATAACACTTGGATCCAAAAGGAAATCATATACAAACTATCTTGAAAGTGATAGAAAGGGGAAAACATCTTACCAACCACTATGAAGAGCTGTTTTGAAGAGAAAGTTAATGGCCACAAACGCCTGTATTATTAAGGAAAATAGTGAAAAATAGAAAAATTAAGTGTTCACTTAATTAGATTAAGATAAATGACAGAATAAAATTTTTTTTCAAAGATTTTATTTATTTTCAGAGAGAGGGGAAGGAAGGGAGAAAGAGAGGGAGGGAAACATCAATCAGTTGCCTCTCACACATCCCCCAACTAAGGACCTGGCCCACAACCCAGGCATGTACCCTGACTGGGAATTGAACCAGTGACCTTTTGGTTCACAGCTTGGTGCTCAATCCACTGAGCCACAACAGCCAGGGCTAACTAAGAATTTAAATGTAATAAAATGAAGCAGTGAAAGTATTAAGAGTTTGTAAGAGAATTTTTTTAAAATTATGATTCATTGATTATGCTGTTATAGTTGTCCTGATTTTTACCCCTTTGTCCCCTCCACCCAGCACCCCCCACTCTCTCAGGCAATCCCCCTACCATTGTTCATGTCTATGGGCCATGTGTGTAAGTTCTTAGGCAACTGTACTCCCTATGCTGTTCTTTACATCCTCATGGCTAATCTGTAACTACCAATTTGTACTTCTTAATCCCCTCACATCTTCACCCATCCCCTCAAAACCCACTCCCATCTGGCAACCATCAAAACGCTCTCCACATCCATGATCCTGTCTCTGTTCTTCTTGTTTGCTTAGTTTGTTTTTTAGATTCAATTGTTGATAGATATGTATTCTTTGCCATTTTATTGTTCCTAGTTTCGATCTTCCTCTTTTTCTTAAATAAGTCCCTTTAACATTTCATATAATAATGGTTTAGTGATGATTAACTCCTTGAGTTTTTTCTTGTCTGTGAAGCTCTTTACCTGCGCTTAGATTCTAAACGATAGCTTTGCTGGGTAGAGTAATCTTGGCTGTAGGTCCCTGCTTTTCATGACTTTGAATATGTCTTCCCAATCCCTTCTAGCTTACAAAGTTTCTTTTGAGAAGTCAGTCTTTGCATCCCCGTTGTTTGGGACTCTCTGTGCTTCCTGGACTTGCATGTCTATTTCCTTCACCAAACTAGGCAAGTTTTCTTTCAGGCAGGTTTCCAATTTCTTGCTCTTTCACTTCTCCTTCTGGCACCCCTATGATGTGAATGTTGGACCTCTTGAAGTTGACCAAGAGGCTCCTTATACTATCCTCATTTTTGTTTGGATTCTTTTTTCTTCTTCTTGTTCTAATTGGTTGTTTTTTTCTTCCTTACGTTCCAAATCACTGACTTGATTCTTGGTTTCATCCACTCTACTGTTGTTTCCCTGTAAATTGTTCTTTGTTTCAATTAGTATATCCTTCGTTTCTGACTGGATCTTTTTTATGCTGTTGAGGTCCTCACTAAGTTCCTTGAGCATCCTTATAACCAGTGTTTCGAACTCTGCAATGAATAGATTGCTTATCTTTATTTCATTTAGCTCTTTTTCTGGAGTTTTTATCTGTTCTTTCATTTGGGTCACGTTTCTTTGTCTCCTATTTTGGCAGCCTCCCAGCATTTATGTCTATGTATTGGGTAGTGCTGCTATGACTCCCTGTCTTGGTACTGTGGCCTAATGCAGTAGGTGTTCTGTCGGGTCCTGTCGCTCAGCCTCCCCTATCACCCAAGCTGGTACTCGAGGTGCACCCTCTGTGTGGGCTGAATACACCCTCCTCTTGTAGTTGAGCTTTGATTGCTGTTGGCAGGTCAGTGGGAGGGATTTACCCAGGCCAGTCAGCTGCAGGGACTGGCTGTGACCACTGACCACCAACTTCTGCATCTCTGGAGGATCAGCTGTGCAGGGGCAGGATGGTGGTGCTCCTCTGAAGTGGTCTGTAGCTGTCCACTGTGTATACAGGTCCTGAGGTTTCCCAGGTAGTATAGGCCAAGGTCAGCAATCACCAGTATTCTTTCTAGGGTCACCCAGCATGAGCTACAAAGCAGTCTGTAGATGGCTGCTACTTGTCTCTGGCTTGGAAGTTCCCAGGTTAAGCCAAGGTATGATCCAAGGCTGGTTGCTGCTAGTGCCAGATCTGAAATCACTTAGCCGGAGGTACAGGTTTGGGAGCTCACTGAGGCCAACTGTTGCTTATTTGAGAGGATTTAGGAGGTTGTGAAGCATGAGCCAAGACCAGCCATTCATATGGAAAGGCCACCGTTAGCCAGTTGAGTGTGGTGGAGCTCCAGGAAATCACCAGGGTTATGTAGCCCTGTGAGCCAGGTTGATGGAGTCTCAGATATGGTGCCAGCTTGCTGGCTCTGTGGCTGTGTCATGGAAGGGCTCAGAAAAGGGTTGATGGCCTCTACTCATCTTTCTGTCTGGGATAAAGCTGTTCCCCAGCTCTATTCCTAATGTGAGACACTTCAATTTCTCCCTGTATGCCACTGGTCCCTTTCTAGCTGCTATCCTGGTGCTGGAGTTCAGAGGGAGCTCAGAGGAAGTAAGTCTTAGTAAGTACATGTGTGGGCCCTTATAAGAGGAACTGCTTCGGTAGGAATCCAGTAGTTTCTTCCACCACTCAATTCCCACTGGTTTTTATAGCTAGAAGTTATGGTGACTTATCTTCCTGGCACTGGAGCCCTGAGCTAGGGCCCTGGTATGGGGCTGGGACCCCCATGCTCCCGAGATATTCCTCTGGAATTTTATTTTTTAAAGATTTAATTAATTTATTCCTAGGGAGCCAGGAAGGGAGGGAAAAGAGAGGGGGAGAAGGAGAGAAACATTGATATGTGAGAAAAACATCTGTGTGAGAGATACACCCGCAACTAGGGACCTGGCCTGCAACCCAGGTATGTGCCCTGACTGGGATTTGAACCAGCGACCTTTCAGTTCACAGGCTCAATCCACTGAGCCACACCAGCCAGGGCTCCCTCTGGAATTTTTATCCACCACATGTGGGTGTGGGACCAGCCCATTCCTTGTCTCTGACTCTGCCCCGTCTCCTACCAGCCTGGATGGATGTGGTTTCTTTAGTTCCATAGGTGTTGGACTTCCATTCATCTCGATATCTGATGGTTCTGAGTAATAGCTGTTCTTTAGTTTAGCTGTAATTTTGATGTGGTTGTGCAAGAAGGTGAGCCATGTTAACCTACACCTCCATTTTGACCAGAAGTCTGCTAGGTGTCTCTGTAAGAGAACTTAAAAAAAAAAAGAGTCAGAGTCCTGACTGCTGTGGTTCAATGGATTGAGCATTGGCCTGCGAACCAAGTGTCCCTGGTTCCATTCCCCGTCAGGGCACATGATTAGGTTGCACATCAGGTCCCCAGTTGGGGGCGTGAGTGAGAGGCAACTACACAGTGATGTTTCTCTCCCTCTCTTTCTTCTTTCCCCTCTCTCTAAAAATAAATAAACAAACAAACAAATTAAAAAAAAGAGTAGTGAAGTTCATTCTCTCTACAGCTTAAAACTCAGTGCTATAAAGAAACTTAATTACATAAAAAGAAAAATAATTTTGCATATACAAATAGCAATGTAAAAAGACAAATAGTGAACTGGGAAAAATATATGCAATGTCACAGAAGTTATTTTTTTTAAAGGGCTTCTTCTACAAATCGATAAGAAAAAGACCCCTACCAACTCAGTACAAAAATAGGTGAATGATATAATTTAAAGTCCTGGCCAGTGCGGTTCACTTGGTTGGAGCGTCATCTTGTTTATCAGAAGGTTGTGGGTTTCAATTCCTCCTTGTCAGAGGCTATATCTAGGTTGCAAGTTCCATCCCTGTTTGTGATTTATATGGGAACAGGCGATTGATGTTTCTCTCTCATATCCATGTTTTTTCTCTCTCTCCCACTTCTCTCTCTAAAGCAATGAAAACTCTACAGGTGAGGATTTTAAAAAATTTAAAGATTTAAGGAAAGGCTTATTATTAGTTTGTTCTGGATATAAGTCTGTGAGATTTATGTTTTATGATTTCTTTCCCTCAGTATATGGCTTCTCTACCTTTTCTTTTTTAAAGACTTTATTTATTTTTAGAGGGAGGGGAAGGGAGGAAAAAAGAGAGGGAGAGACACGTAGATGTGTGAGAGAAACATCAATCAGTTGCCTCTCTCACACCCCCAAATGGGGTCCTGGCCCACAACCTAGGCATGTGCCCTGACCCGGAGTTAAACTGGCAACCTTTTGGTTTGCAGGATAATGCCCAACCCACCAAGCCACATCATTGAGGGCTCTACTTATTTTTTTTAACCATGTCTTTTGATGAATGGAGATTTAAAAAAATATTTTATAATATTTTTTAAAGATTTTATTATTTATTTTTAGAGAGAGGGGAAGGGAGGGAGAGAGAGAAACATTGATGTACCAGAGAAACATCCATGGGTTGCCTCTTGTATTCCCCCAACAGGGGTCCTGGTCTGCAACCCAGGCACATGCCCTGACTGGGAATCAAACTGGTGACCCTTGTGTTCACAGACCAATACTCAATCCACTGAGCCAAACCAGCCAAGACCAGAGATTTTAAATTTTGATGAAATCTAATTTACCATAATTTTTTCTTTTATAGTTCTTGCTTTGCCTCAAATGCTTTCTTTAAATTTTATTTTTATTGTCTTTCTATTACAGTTGTCCCACTTTTTCCCTCATTGCTCCCCCCTACCCAGCCCACCTCTTCTCCCACAGTCAATCCCCACCCCGTTGTCCATGTCCATGGGTTATTTATATTAGTTCCTTTACTAAACCCTTCCCCTACTTACCCTCTTCCCTCCCCTCCTCCACCCGATAACTGTTAACTCTGTCCCTTGTTCATTTTTATTCATTTGTTTGTGTTGTTCATAAGTCTCCTGTATCCAGTGATATCATATGGTATTTTTCTTTCATTGCTCAAATGCTTTCTTTTAATGTTACAGTTTTATGTTTTACATTCACATGTATGATGTATCTCAATTTTTGTGTAAGACATAAGGTAGAGACCAGGTTCTTTTTCCCCCCCTCCATATGAATATCCAGTTGTTCCAATGTCATTTGCTGAAAAGACTTCTCTTTTCCAGTTTAATTACTTTGGCAACTTTGTAGAAAATCAGTTTTGACCGTATATGTGTGGGTGTATTTCTGGACTATATTCTCTTACACTGATATCTTTATTTGTTCTTATGCTTATACTATACTATACTATCTTAATTACTGTATATTAATAGTATGTCTTGAAATCAGTTTAAGTTGGACAGCTTTATCCTCCTTTTCCCAGATTGTTTTGGCATTTCAACGTCCTTTGCATTTTCATATAAATTTTAGAAACAGTTTGTGAATCTCTCTCTTAAAAAAAAATCTTAGATTATGATTGGGATTGTATTTAATCTGTATGTCCTTTGGGGAGAATGGATATCTTAACAATATCATGTCTTCAATCAATGGTCACAGCATATTTTCCATTTGTTTGGGTCTTTAATTTTTCTCAGCAATATTTTGTAATTCTTAGTGTGCAGGTCTTGTACATATTTTTTAAATGTATCCCTAAGCATTTCATATTTCTGAAACTGTTATAAACAGAATTTTAAAAATTTTATCTTTTAGTTATTTGCTGTTACTATGTAAAAATACAATTAATTTTTGTATGTTGACCTTGTATCCTATGACCTTGCCAAACTCACTCCCTGGTTCTAGGAAGTTTTTGTATATTCTGTGAGGTTTTCATAGGCAGTCGTGTTTGTAAGTAGTGACTTTTCTTTCTTCTTTTCCAAACCGTATGTCACTTTCTCTTGCCTTATCGCTAGGACTTCTAGAACAATGTTGAATAGTAGCAACGAAAGAGGACATCTTTGCCTTGTACTGAATCTTAGGAGTAAAGCATTGAGTTGTTCACTAATAGCTATGATATCAGCTGTTGAGTTTTTTTGTAGGTGCTCTTTATAAGGATAAGGAAGTTTTCTCCTTAGTTTGCTGAGATATTTTTAATCGTAAATGGATGTTGAGTTTTATCAAATGGTTTTCCTTCATCTGAGGAGACAATCTATGGTTTCTCATCTTTATTCCTTTAATGGGCCTTAAACTGAAGGAGCAGCACCTAATCTTGAGACATTCCAGTCTCAGAGCTACATGATAGCTCTTAAAGCTTCAGCATGGTCATGACATAACTTCTCTTCTGTTAACAGAACATTGGTTAAAGCAACTCACTTAACAGGAATGTATTTCTCCACATGACAATAGGCAGTTCTGGATAATTCTCTTATAGGTAAGATGATAAATAATTGGGATCAATAATACAATCTTCCACCCACACTTAAAAAAATTATAGTTCACATACAATATTATATTCATTTCAGATATATAGTATACTGATTCAGCAGTTAGGTATCTTATGAAGTGATCACCATAAGTCTAGTAAACATCTGTTGCTGTACAATTATGATATTATTCACTCTATTCCTTGTGCTCTACACTATACATCTGTGATTTATTTTATAACCCACAATTTGTACTTCTTAATTCCCTTCACCTTTTTTGCCCTTCCTCCTATCCCTCCTCTCTGGGAGCAATCAGTTTGTTCTGTGCATCTGTGAGTTTTGTTTTTGTTTGTTCATTTGTTTTGTTTTTAGATTTCACATGTAAGTGAAATCATACAGTATTTGTCATTTTTCTATCTGACTTATTTCACTTAGTGGCTATACCCTCTAGGTCCATCTTTGTTGTCACAAATGGTAAGATTTTTCTTTTTTTTATGCTGAATAGCATTCCACTTTTTTGTGTATACCACATCTTCTTTATCTATATCTTGGCTATTGTAAGTAATGCTACAGTGAAATAGGGGTGCATATATCTTTTTAAATTAGTGTTTTCAGTTTCTTTAGATAAATACCCATAAGTGGAATTGCTGGGTCATATGGCAGTTCTGTTTTTAAATGTCTGAGGAATCTCCATACTGTTTTTCATAGTGGCTGCACCAATTTACAATCTCACCAATAGGGCACTAGGGTTCCCTTTTCTCCACATTCTCATCAACACTTATTTTTTTCTTACTTTATTAAAAGAGTGTATTTCACACATATATTTTTGTTTCCTCACCATTTCCATTTGTCTGACCTTCGCTACTATTGTAACATTTCATAGTTGCTTAAAACCTAGCAGACGGTGGTGTTACATTTTAAAAACTAAACAGGCATTTTGGACAACACATCCTTGGCAGTGGAACCTGGACATCATTTATCAGACATGGTAGGGAAAGTTCTTGCTCTGCTCTGTGTTATAAAAAGGACAGCCAGATATCAACTGTTGCAGGTATGAAATATGATGGAAATTTATAACAAACTTTTAATTATTTTCTTAAAGAAACCTCCTCCACTGCCAGAGATCTTGAATAGCCTCCTGATGGGTCATCTGGAAGCAATTCTTCACATAATTGATGCACTTAGCTTCCACTTTAGGAAGAGAACCATCTTTTCCTATACTTGTTTGCATTTTTGCTTTAATGTATTCTATAGGACAGGGTCCTTTCGGTGTTTTTTTTCTTGTTTTTTAAATGATTCTTGACCTTTTGATTTTGGTTGATGTGGTTTTGAGTCTTTTCCATTCTGGTTTGATTTTTGGCTGGAGAATCTCATACAGATTTCTTTACTGGAGGTTTTTCTTCAGTTTCCTCCACATCAAAACCATCATCATCATCTTTCTATGGAAACTTGCTGCTACTTCCAGGGCAGAATGCTTTCCAGGTATACTTAGGAGTTTCACATCTTTTTCCTCTTCATTATCTTCTTTTCTTTTTGGATGTTTTATTGATTATGCTGTTACAGTTGTCACAGTTTCTTTTCCCTTTGCTCCCCTCCACCCAGCAACCCCCTTCCTCTAGTAATCCCCACCCCTTAGTCCATGTCCATGAGTCATGCATATAAGCTCTTCTCAACATCCCCCTGTCCATTCTGCACCCTCCTTCTATGCTTAATTCCTGCACCGTTTCCCTCCTTCTCTCTTCTTCTCCCTCACAGCTGACCTCCCCCCACATGCTCCCCATACCTATGATTCTGTTCCCACTCTGGTTATCTGCTTAGTTTGCCTTTGTTTCCATTCCTTAGCTTCTGTTGTTGATAGTTGTGATACTGTTTTTATTTTAATGTTCATAGCTTTGATCCTCTTTTTCTTAAATAAGTGACTTTAACATTTCATATAATGGCTTGGTGATGATGAACTCCTTCAGCTTTACCTTGTCTGGCAAGTACTTTCTCTGCCCTTCCATTCCGAATGATAGCTTTGCTGGATAGAGTACTCTTGGTTGTAGGTCCTTGCTCTTCATCACTTTGAATATTTTCTGCCAGTCCCTTCTTGCCTGCAAAGTTTCTTTTGAGAAATCAGTTGACAGTCTTATAGGTACCCTTTGTAGGTAATTCTCCTCTTCTCTCTTGCTGCTTTTAAGGTTCTTAACCTTAACCTTATCCTTAACCTTTGGCATTTTGATTATGATGTGTCTTGGTGTGGTTCTCCCTGGGTCTAGTTTGTTTGGGACTCTGTGCTTTCTAGATCCATATGTCCATTTCCTTTGCCAAATTTGGGAAGTTTTCCTTCATTATTTTTTCACATTTCTTGCTCTCCCTCTTCACCTTCTGGCAACCCTATGATTCAGATGTTGGCACATTTAAAGCTATCCCAGAGGTTTCTAAGCCTCTTCTCATTTTTTTCAATTTTCATTTCTTCCTTCTGTACTAGTTGACTGTTTATTTCTTCCTTGTGTTTCAATTTGTTGATTTGAACCCTCGTTTCCTTTCCTTCACCACTTGTTCTGTATGAATTTTCCTTCATTTCCACCCAGGATAGCCTTCATTCTTTCCCCATCCTGTTTAATCTTTTCTGTCAAGTCTGTGAGCATCTTTATCACTAGTGCCTTAAACTGTGCATCTGTTAGATTAGCTATTTCCCCATCTGTTAGGTTCCTTATCTGCTCATTGCTTAGTTGTGTCACTGGGACCTTGCTTGATCTGCCCCACCTTCTGAGCTATACTTCTCTGTCTCATCTTGACAGCTTTTTGTGTTTGCCTCTGTGATTTGGATAGGGCTGTCAGATCTGTTACATTATAGGGGGCAGAGCCTTAGGTATTTGTTAGTGCTGGTGACTGTTCACCATGTTTTGGGGCTGCATGTGCGGGAGGGGTCTGAGAGGGAACAGTGCCGGTTGCTGCCACTTTTCCGGGCACTTATCCCCCTTCCTGTACAAAGCAAGCTGCCTCCTTTTTTTTTTTTTTTTTTTTTTTTTTTAATGTTTTTTATTGATTATATTGTTACAACAGTTCCAATTTTCTCCCCCTTGCTCCCCTCCACCCAGCACCCCCCTCCCCCAGCGATCCGAAGCTGCCTCCTTTTTGAGACGAGTAGCTTCTTCCTTCGCCCCAACCCCCACTGGCTTTCATAGTCAGAAGCAATGTGGCTCTATTTCCCCTGGTGCTGGAACCGCAAGCTACCTGGTCTGGTCTGGGACTGGGATCGCTTCTGTGTTTTAAACTGTATGACTGTGTCTTTTGCCATGGCTACAGTCGCTGTACTGCTAGCCACACCTGCCCGCTGTGCTCCCACTAGCCACGCTGCCTCTAGCTGTGCAGCCAGCCATGCTGCCTGCTAAGCACCACCCCTGCAGCCACTGCTCCGCTCCTCTTTCTCTCCATCCCGGCTCCGCTCCTACTGCCTTTCTGGCTGATTATTTCTTCTTTATTTCTTTGCTGAACTTCCCTGTAATTTAGATTTTCTGGGTTTTTTTTTTTTTTTTTAGTTTTGAAGTGGTTGTAAATTCCTTAGTAGTTAGAAGATGCAGCGTGTCTTGGCCAGAAGTCTCCTCTTCATCTTCTGATTCTGCATCTTCCTCCACAACTATGAAGTGCTGTCTGCCAAGATGCACAGCCCTAGACCATACTTCAACTGTAAGACAACAGGTGGTGTCATTTCAGAGCCACTAAGGGAACCATTGGCTATACAGACATTGTCAAAGTTGCTGCTAGTGTTACCTTAATTGGACTGCCTTCATAATTCATTGCCTTTGCTTCAACAATGTGTAATTCATCCTTTGCACCAGCCCCTAAAATGACCATTCATAAGATAATTGGTGCTCATTTTCATCATTATCCACCTTAAAGCGATAATCTTTGTTGGTCTTTAGTTAAAAATAGAAAAGATAGTCCTGGGGCCTCTGGGGGCTCATGTCCATGTCCGTCAAATCTTCCATCGCATGGTGGCAAGCAATTAGGTGGGAGAGAAGGCAGACAGACATAAGTGACTACTGTTCACATAACAGCTGCACAGGTTGGAATCACACCAGAGGAAAGCAATTTTTATTCTTAGTTGTCTTTGATAAGTCATTCTAACAGGTATGAGGTGATATTTCATGGTTTGATGTACATTTATTTCCCTGATGATTAGTGATGTTGAGCATCTTTTCATGTGTCTGTTGACCATCTGTATGTCTTTTTTGAAGAAGTGTCTGTTCAGAGCCTCTGTCCATTTTTAAATTGGATTATTTGTGTTTTTGACAAGTTGTATGAATTATATATTTTGGATATTAATCTATTAGACATATAATTTGAAAATATTTCCTCCCATTCAGGAGGTTGCCTTTTAGTTTTTTTGATGGTTTCCTTATCTGTGCCAAATCTTCTTAGTTTTATATGGTCCCATTTGTTTACTTTTGCTGTTGCACATTCCTGAGGAGACATATCCAAAAAATATTGAGAGTTTACTGCTTATGCTTTTTTCTAGGAGTTTTATGGTTTCAGGTCTTACATGTCTTTAGTCCATTTTGAGTTTATTTTTGTATATAAGGAAATTGTCTAGTTTCAATTTTTGCATGTATTTGTTCAGTTTTCCAAAATCATTTATTGAAGAGACTGTCTTTTTCCCATTGTGTATTCATCCCTCCTTTGTCATAGATTAATCGACCATATAGGTGTTTTATTTCTGAGCTCTCTATTCTGTTCCATTGACCTATGTGTCTGTTTCTGTGCCAGTACATATGGTTTTGATTATTGTAACTTTGTAGTACTGTTTGAAATCAGGAAGCATGGTATGTCCAACATTTTCTTTCTCAAGGTTGCTTTGCCTATTCAGGGTCTTTGTGATATAAACTTTAATATTATTCTAGTTCTATATTCTATTCTAGTTTTATAGAAATTGTATTGAATCTATCTATTGCTCTGGGTAGTATGGACATTTTAACAATATTAATTCTTCCAGTCCATAAGCATGGTACATCCTTCCATTTATTTGTGTCTTCTTCAGTTTCTTTCATCAATGCCTTATAGTTTTCTGGGTATAGATCTTTTACCTTACTCAGAAAAGACCTGGGATAGAATGTTTTGTATATACAGTAGTCCCTCTCTATATCGTGGTTCACTTATCGTGGCCTCACTGTATTGCAGGATTTTAAAAAATACTATATTTATTTATTTATGGCGGATTTTTTGCTATATCGTGGGATTTTGCCGTACTGTATATGTATGTTGTTAAAGTTACGTAGGTTTAAGAGTGTAGAATAAATGTAAGGTTCCTACTTCACGCGGGGGGGGGGGGGGGCTAGAATGTAATACCCACCATAAGTGAGGGAATACTCTATTTATTAATTCCATGTTGTATACAGTATTCCCTCATTTATCATGGGTATTACATTGTAGACCACCCCCCCCGCAATAGGTGAAAATCCGTGAAGCAGGAAACTTACATTTATTTTAGTATTATATACATTTTAAGGCTTTATAAACCCATCCCCCACACTTATAAACCGTTCCCAGTCCCTTACTAACCTTTCCCACTCCCTTATTAACCTTTTCCACACTTTTATAAATACTACTTATGTTCTTAAACATATTTTATACTCTTAAACCTATGCAACTTTAACAACATACGTATACAGTACTACAAAATCCCGCGATATAGCAAAAAATCCGTGATAAATAATTAAATATATTTTTAAAAATCCTGTGATACAGTGAGGCTGTGATAAGTGAACCGCGATATAGAGAGGGACTACTGTAATGTGTCATTTAAAGCCTGTGTTTCCTGTTATTTCTGTCCATTGTTGTAAGTGGGGTGTTAAGTTCCCTACTACAAGTATTAATAGTAGTACTGACAATCTTTTCCTTTTATGTCAATTAATATTTGTTTTATGTATTTAGGCATTCCTATGTTGAGTATGTTGGGTGCATTGAAGTTTACAAGTACCATATCTTCTTGTTGGTGATCTTTTTACATTATATAATGCCCTTCTTTGTCTTCTAACAGTCTTTATTTTAAAGTTTATTTTGTCTGATATGAGTATTACTACCCTAACTTCCACTTTCATGAAGTACTTTTTCCCATCCCTTCATAGTGTGTGTCTTTAGTTCTGAAGTGAGTGTCTTTTAGGCAGACTATTATGTGGTTCTCACATCATTCTTAATTATATAGATCTGTCCAGAAAATATCTAGCCATGTAATATGAAAAATTGAGACTTTTATTGAAGAAGATACAAGAAACATTGTACATAGGACAATGACGCCTCAGTCCCCTTCAAAGTAGGCACCTGGGGACCTCATACAGTTCTTCCAATTTCCATCAGCTGCCCTGTTGTATTTTCCTGAATCTCAATGATGGTCTGAAATCTGTTCCCTTTCAAAGGTAATTTTAGCTTTGGGAAAAGCCAGAAGTCCCAGGGCACCAAATCTGGGCTGTAGTGGGGCTCAATCACCTGGATGATTTGATGTTTTGCCAGAAAACTCTGCACGAGACATGATGGCATGAGCAGGTGGGATACGTTGTCGTGATGAAGCTGCCAATCACCAGTTGCCCGTAGCTGTGGCCTTAGTCATCCAAGTAATTTCCGTGGAGGCATGTTCAAGCTTAATGCAAAATTTGATGCAGATTTGTTGCTTAACTTGCTCAGTCATTTTGAATGTAACTGCCACACATCATACATGCTCACTCAACGGTATCTACCACTCTCACTAGTAGAGTAAAGTCATCATTGTTTACACATGATGTGTATTCTTATCCACTGTCCTTGGCTGCCAGGTTACATCAATGTTGCACTAACTCTTCTTGTTATATTAACAATGGCTGGACATTTTCCAGACAGACCTTGTATATATAAAGTTGTGTTTGTGTGTGTGAAAATTAATATATTAAAGAGAAGAAGCCCTGACCAACGTGGCTCAATTGGTTGGAATTGCCCCACAAAGTGAAAGGTTGCTGGTTCAATTCCTGGTCAGGGCACATACTTGGGTTGTGGGTTTGGTCTTGGTCGGGGAGTGTATAAGAGGTAACCTTTTGATGTTATCCTCTCTCACATCGATGTTTCTCTTCCTGACTTTCTCTCTCCCTTCCCCTCTTTCTAAAATAAATAAATAAACAAATAATTTTTTTTTAAAGAAGAAAAGGATCTGGAAAGATATACGCTGAAGTGTATTTTTTATCTATATTTTCTAATTTTTATTTAAAAACTTTTAAAATTAAGAATAAAGTTTCTTTATTCATTTTTATTGAGGTAAAATTGGTATATAACATTATATAAGTTTCAGGTGTGCAATATAATTTGACATTTGTATACACTACAGAGTGATCACCACTAAAAGTCTAGTTCCTATCATCACCACACAATTGACCTCTTCACTCTTATTGCCTACTTTCTATCCGGTAATCACCAATCTGTTCCCTGCATCTGTTATTTGTTTGTTAGAGGTTTTCTTTTAGTTTCCACATATAAATGAAATCATGTGATATTTGTCTTTCATTTAGCATAATACCCTCTAGGGCTATTCATGTTGTTACAAGAGGCAAGATTTCATTCTTTCCTATGGCTGAATATTATTTTATTCTCTATATACACCACACATTCTTTATCAGTTCATTCATTGGTAGACGCTTAGGTTGTTTCAATATCTTGGTTATTGTAAATAATGTTGTAATTAACATGGGGGGGTACATACCCGGAAGTGGAATAGCTGGGTCATACAGTATCTCTCAATATTTTGAGGAATCTCCATACTGTTTCCCATAAATCTTACTATTTTTTAAATCATTAAAAGCTTATAAAGAGATTCTGGTTAGGTTCTGACCAGCCACGGTGCTAAGGATGTCAGGAACCTTGGTGGTCTCGTTTTTAGAGCTTCTCAAGTTGTATGATTCAGTGTTTGGGAGGTTCAGGTTGGTCCAGAAAATTTCTGGAGGGTCCTAATTTCTGGCCCTTTTCTGTTTGTTGTGGTTAGCCAACTCAAGGTATTTGGGGATTGTTTTGGAACCTCAGACAACATGCCATTACCATTCTCCAGACCTCCTGGCTAGGATGGAATACACTGTCCAATCCGCAACCAACCAACCTTTAAAAGGCCACCTGGGGAACACTATAGAGACACTCCCGTTCACCTGTTTCCCAGATTCATATGCTGAGATGTTCTCATTACTGATTATCTCAGTTTCCTTCATCAGGAATCCAGGTGTGGCTTAACTGGGTCATCTGCTCAGGGTCTCAGTAGGCTGCATGCAGGGACTCTGCCAGACTGCATTCTCATCTTCCAAGATCTTTCAGGTCATTGGCAGAGTTGAGTTCCTTGTCATGGCAGGACTGAGGCCCCCAGCTTCTAAAGGCTGTCCCTCTTCATAGACAGCTCACAAGCATATCTGTAGGAGCTTCCCAGAAAGTTTCTTTTTTGAGAAGACTATAAATTTGGTGTCATTTAATACTATATTTTAAATATAATTTCTTGTTTTAGATACTCAGAATTTTTGAGCTAGAAAGAACCAATTGTCAATCCTTTCTAATATTTCCTTCTATTCACCTCCCAGGTTTGTGGATGCAGAAACTGAAGTGTTAAAAGTGCTTTGCTTCACGGTCATGTAGACTAGCAGAAGATTCATCTAGAGCAGGACATTATCTGAACATTAGAAAGCAAGAAAGGCTTGAGAACAGTTCAGCTATTTTAAACTAGCCTTGTAATTTTTTAACCCAAGGAATTAGTAAAATAATCATTAAATGTACCTGAAAGAAACCCTGGCTGGTATGGCTCAGTGGATTGAGCACTGGCCTGCGAACTGGAAGTTTGCTGGTTTGACTCCCAGTCAAGGTTGCTTGTGATCCAGGTCCCCAGCTGGGGATGCGCGAGAGGCAATTGATTAGTGATCTCTCACACATTGATGTTTCTCTCCCTCTCTTTCTCGCCCCCCGCAAAAAAAAATAAACTCTTCAAAAAAAAGTACCTGAAGAAATTAACTCTTTTACAGATGTTTATTAAACACCTGCTACTTTATTATCCACAACTAGGATTTTGAGTGGAATAGAAAATATTTGTAGATTGCAAAGGATATATCAGAACATAAAGGATGAATTAGAATGAAAAGTATTATCGGGGATATTTTTCTCAGTTTTGACATCTGGGTGACCCAAGGTAGTAATAATGATAATAGCTACGATTTATTGGCTACAATATAAACAGTTCTTTGCATTTTACATTATCACTCTCAAGAACTTCATAAAGCAGGTACTATTGTTACCTATATTTCATATTGAAGAAATCAAAACACAAAGAAGCTGTGAAAATTACCAAAGTCATCTGGCCAATGAGTGGAAGAGCCACAATCTTAACTACTATATTGAGTGTGTAGAAAGAAGCCTTATAGCCCTCTTTTCTAATACCATGATTTCTTCCTAATAAGAATTGATTCGTGGTCAATATATACACAAGAAAATTAGTTAAGCATAAAATAAGGGACCAAGTCATATTTGACAGTTGATAAGCACAGGTTTAGCACATTAAATGGGAAGTGGTGCTTTCTATGTCATCAGTTTTCTTACTGTGTATTATAGCTTAGTAGTTACAACATAGACTTCAGACTAAGACCTGGGTTCAAATTCTGGCTTTTACCACTTCCTAGTTTTGTGACTTGGACAGGTCAAAGGTTGAGAAATGGAAACTATTGTTTATTGTTGATTTGGATGGTCTAGGGTGATGACTGTGTTTCTTTTTCTTGTCTTGATTAGGTGGATTTGTTTAAAAAGAGTCTTCTGTTGATTCCTATTCACCTGGAAGTCCACTGGTCTCTCATTACTGTGACACTCTCTAATCGAATTATTTCATTTTATGATTCCCAAGGCATTCATTTTAAGTTTTGTGTAGAGGTAAGTTAATATGTTGCCAGTTTTTGTATTTATATTGTGATTGACCAAATATCTTAGCTCTAGATACAGTAGCGTAAGTCAATACTATAGAGGATCAATTTCTGTCATGAAAGCCCTCTGAAATGTTGGCAGAGAAAAGGACTCCTAGAGGAATCTCCAGGTGGGAACATGTGTCTGTCTGTAATCTGGATCCCTCTCTGAGATACATTCCTTATTTGGATTTTATCAGATTTCATTATGCCTTTCCCTTAACATTTTATTTTGAATGTGGATAGAAATCATTTTCCTTGGTTTCTCTTAGAGCTGAAATTTGCTTGTATCTTCAAGATAACTTCTGTAGAATGAATTATAACCAAGAGAATCAGCTGGCAAAAATGAGTTCAACAAGATGGTGGGATACAAAGTAAGAAAATTCAGTAGGTTTCTTAATTTTTCTGCACTAGCAAGAACTAGTTGGAAAATGTAACTGAACACAGAAAGGTTCCATTTTCAAAAGCAACAAAGACATAAGTTACCCAGAATATACCCTAGCAAAAAATGTGGAAGTTTTTATAGATGAGAACTAAAATATTTAAAGGAAATCTGAACAGAGAGATAGATACACTCAATATTGGAAGAGATTAATTCTCCCCAAACTAATATATACCAATTTCTGTCCTAATTAGTTTCCCATCAGGATTTTGAATGAAACCTGATCAGCTCATTATGGAATTCATATTGCAGAATTCATGTGCATGAACAACTAAAATAGTTTTGAAGTAGAACAGTGAAGGAAGGAACACTTGGTCTATTAGAGGCCAAACCATATTATAAAGTGTTAATAATTAAAACTATGTTTATATTTATTTAGGAATAGAGGAGTAGATTGGTGGTACAGAATAGAGAATCTAGAAACAACTCATGGTATGTGGAAACTTAGTATATGATCAAGTTAGGAAAGGACGGATCTTCAATATATGTCATTGGGATAATTAGTTATTTGGAAAAGTAATATATAGATCATTACTTCATACTATTTATAAATACATTCCAGATGGAATAATTAGCTAAATGTAAAACACAAACCTGTAAAAATTAGAATAAAGTATAGAAGATGTTATGTTCTTAGAGTAGGGAAGGCATTCTTACACAGAACCAAAAAAGCAGAAGACATAAAGGAACAGATTGATAAATTTTATTGTATCATAATTTAAAACTTCTTTGTGTCACAAAGTTAGAAGACAGGGATACACTTTAATAAAATGTTTGTGATCTATATAATAGTCACTATCCAGAATATATATAGTTTCTACAAATGAATAATAAAAAGAAGGATCTAATAAAATAAGTAATTTTTAGGAAAAATGCATATAACCATTAAAAACATGGAGAGATGCTCAGCCTCACCAGAAATACAGGAAATGCAAATATGGTTACATATTTTTGGCTATTAGGAAAAATTTAATGGTATTTAGTTGTTTATGTGGGTAAAAGGTAACAGACATTCTCATATTTTCTGGTAGACTGTATACTTGAACAATTATAATTCTAATAATTTCTAAGTGCCTTGTAAATTACTGCATTCCATTTCTTGGTATCTACTCCATAACAATGTATTTGCACACAAGGATGGGGCACATACCAAGATGTTCATTGCAGCATTATTGATAATAGTGAAAAATCAAAACAGCCCAAGTTCAGCTTTACCAACAGATTAGCTGAATATGTACACTATAGTATAATCACACTGTTAAATAAACCATAGCAGTTTAAAAAAATATAGTAAATTTCCATGTCCTAACATGGTAAGATCTCCAAGACAAACTGAGTTTAAAAAAGCAAGTTGCAGGAATGATAACAGTATAACATTTATGGAAATAAAATACATATACACACACATATACACATACAAACCCTTATGATACACACATACATGCTTCTACTCTGCCTTCAGGGAGGATTAATTCCTGTAACCTCTACATCAGTCTTGGAAGAAATGCAGAAAAAGATATGCATGAAGAGGTTGAGGGCATAAGAGAAAAATTGAAACTCTAGTAGGCTTCATCTAGGTAGACATTTCAGTAGTGGCTCTATTTAGTATTTAAAATGGGTTTAATTATACCTCTACAAATTAAATACCTTTACCTGCAGTTCTCAAAAATATGGAAACAGGGATGTTTTTCATTTAGTCTGTTATTAATAACTTCTGCCATAAGTTCCTTCCCTCTGCTGAGCATTGGCAGTAGTTTTTAAGTTTCAAGTTCAGTAGGTTGACTTACTGCTGAAAAAAGGCCAACCATCTCATAGGTAGTTCTTACTACAACATATATCAGTATCCACAGTCTAAGTGCATACCTGAGTATAGAGGGTTGGTGTCCTTATCATTATGAAGTAAAAGGTCTGAAATCAAGTTCCAGCTTTAAAGTTGTTCATGCATACTCTGCCCAATGGTGGGGCCCACGGTCTCCTCTTTTGCTTCTATGTGCTATGGGCAGGTTCCATTTTCACCAACTGATGGAACATAGCATCTGTGTTGTGGTTTCTTTTTAACCAGAATATTAAAAAGTATTTGCTGACTGAAGCCAGAGAAAAAAATAGACCTGAATTTCTTCAGGGTTGGCAGACTGCTGTTACAAAGGTAAGAATGTGATAAAAATGAAAATCCAGGCATACCAAGGGGATGGAATTAGAGGGGTGGGTGTCTTTAAAAACATTTTTAGGCTGGTGATGAAGATACCAGTGAAGAGCTTGGAGACTGTAGGGAGGCAGCTCAAAACCTTAGTGTTCATCATCTGACTGCTATTTCCCAGTGTTTGCTGAGAACAAATAAGTTTAGTGATTTCATCCCTGGGGCAGCTATTGCTGATACGGTTGCTCTAGTTAAAAAAAAAGGAAAAAAAAAGAAATATATACATACACATACATATATATATATATATATATATATATTTTTTTTTTTTTTTTCGGTGGCACCTGTCTCTTGCCTCAGTGACTATTTGGATCTACTAAGGGTGTAAATGCACTGAGCTATTCTCCAGGCACATGGGGAAGACAGTGAATTGAGTGCTTCGGTCTGAGCATAGTCTGGTAGCAGCAGTTTGTTTGGCCCATAGACATTTATTTTTAAAAAATACTTATTTTTAGAGAGAGGAAAGAGGGAAAAACAGGGAGAGAAACATCAGTGTGTGATTGCCGCTTGTACGTCTCCAACTGGGGAGCTGGCCCACAATCTAGGCAGGTGCCCTGACTGGGAATTGAACCAGCAATCCGGCACAGGCCGGCACTCAAACCACTGAGCCACAGCAGCGAGGGCTGGCCCATGGACATTTAAAAGTTTATGTAGAGCAAGCACAATGCCCAGGTATAGCCTCTCAGTCCTGTTATAGATACCAGTGTTTTACATGTTATGGTCACTGCTTTCTTGTTTCAAAGTGCTCTTGCTTGTGTGATTTCATTTGATCTTTACAGCTTGTGAGGTAAGTAGGTCATTTCGGAATAAGCATCATCTTTATTCTATAGATGAAAAAAACAAAACTGAAGGCTAGGTGTGACTTTCCCCAGAGGCCGTCAAAGCTATTAATAGGGTCAGGTCCTTGAACTCAGTCAGGTCTGTCTGAATCATCGACACAATGTTAAAAAGGCAGTCTTGAAACAAATCTTTAACCCAAACCCAAAGGAACAAGATGTATTTGTTCATCCTGGAACTGAACCAAGTGCTGAGTTTTAAACATAAGTTTTGTATCGAATAACTTAGTATATTAGTTCAATTAGAATTGAACTTGTAAATTTTCTGAATTTACCCGCTAGAATTTCTAGGTATTCTCTTAAAATTAGACAGGATCTTTCATATTCCCACTTTAGGTAGGATATAGAACAGTTTCTTTTGAAAACATACCACTTGCCTTTACAATTTTTTCCAAGAATAGGACACAGTTGAGTGATATGAGATGGAAAGTGAAGGCTACTAAGCAGGATTGTTACTGTTTTAAGCATTCAGAGTCCAGGCAAATGTTATCTGGTCCACAATTTGTTAGTGAATTCATAGCAAAACTAATTATCCAAATGGAAGTTTTTAAATAGGATTTTGATTTCCAATTTCTCATATTTAGGCAAAATGTTGTTCTATAAATTGATTGGTAGTTGTTTTCATGTGGCCAGATACCTCCATAAAATCAAACATTTTAAATACCAGAGGTATACTCCAGTTGTCCTGGCTAGAAACAAATTTTCTGTCTCATGCTCATTTTTCTATAAAAACATTTCTTATCTAAAGAGTAGTACTTGGTCTTATTTTAATGATCGTTTTTTTTCCCCCCTCAGTGTATTCCACAACAGAAAAATGACAGTGACTGTGGAGTCTTTGTGCTCCAGGTAATTAAATACTTTTTTTTTCCTTCAGAATTTACAATGTGTGAATTTTGTTGGGTTTAGAGAGACAAGATGTAATGTGTACATGGTACTAGCTACAGTTAACATTACTTTTCCTTCCTCCCTTTCTTTCTTATTAAGAAGCAGTAGTTTCTGTATTTTCAGATGTTATCTTTAGGAAGACCACCTTTGAAGGCCAAGAATGAATAACTGGGATCAGAGTTATTTGTAAGCCACACTGGAGGCTGATCTGAATTTGTCCGTATCATAGACCTTTGGAATTTTAAGAATTGACTATATATTTTTAACCATTGGCAAATGGTTTTTCAGCCACAGAGCAAAAACTATTTAGATTTTAAATAATGGCCACATTCAAGGGCTGTGATTTCTCAGATATTAGTTTCCCTTAATGGTGAAAAGGTTTTTGAAAATTTTTTTATACATTGGGCTGATGCATAACTCCACATGCCATTTAAGTGTTTCTGGGACCTTTGCAGTACTGCAAGTGCCTCGCCTTAGAGCAGCCTTTCCAGTTTTCCCAAGAAGACATGCCCCGAGTACGGAAGAGGATTTACAAAGAGCTATGTGAGTGCCGGCTCATGGACTAAAACTCAGCAAGGCTGGGAAGTCTGACCAAGTTGCAGCAGATGGTTTGTTACTTGAATCTCCAAACACTTATTTGAATTTTTACAGCTATTTCAGATCAGTGGTATTGGGCCACTGTTGTTACCTCAAGTTTATTTTTAGCGCTTATTCATTTCTCTAGCTACCATGTTACTGCTTTTTAATGTTCAGTTTGGTTTCATTTTTAACTTTATAGATTCCACATGCTCCTCCCCCACCCCATATTTAATATTTATTACCCAAATGCATGCATATAGACAGAGCATGCAGTGCAGAGTATTAAAACAAACAAAAAAAGCCTAGTAGATTTGGTGCAGCTTTTGAAACTTAGTTAGATGTGAACTGAATACAGGTTTAAAATTTAATCCCAGAACCTAAAACTATGGGATGTTTTTGATACAACATAACTCTTAAGAGTATTAGGTGTTCCCTGGGCAAAAAGGGTAGCTAGAAGTTGTTTTGACAAATCCAGTCCTGTCTTACTTTTACTAGTGGTACCTTTAACTGACTTCCCTCTCTAAGTGAGTCTTAGATTGTGAGTTGCGTTCCTTTTGAAGGGTGAGAAGGAAGTGGCCATAAACTTAACTGGTGTGTTCTGTATATGAAGGCACATTTGAGAATTATAATAAATGCCTAAGACTTATAAAGGTTTTTGCTGGAACACTGAATTCCCTGGATTTTTGTTTTTGACCTATTAAAAAACTTAGTATCTATCAAACAAGTGGTCAAACAAATGAAAATTCAGCCTAAGAGTAATTTACAAGTTGAAACGTAAGATTTTCCAAATACCTTTCTATTTCAAGGCTATTTAAAATATAAACATTCAAAATGAATACTGGCTTCAGGTCTTTTGTAGGTGGGTGGGGAGAAGAGGAATGCTAAGAGAAGAATTGATTCCTGAGTAGTACAGCAAGTGTTACTAGTCCCCCCCCCCCCCCTTCTCTTTTTAGTGATCTCAGGAACATGCAAGGCTCCTCATTTGGCCTGTGCTTGACCAACCCTGAGACTCTAGCAAAGAAGTCCTTTTTCTTTTTTGTCTTCTGCGAACCTCATCTTCTGGAGAAAGGCAGCAGTGGTCCTGCATTGGAGTTAATGTAATGGATTTTGCATCTAGCCTTTTGTGGTACTTGAAAGGACATAAAAGATGTATGTTAAACTATCCAATTATCTGTTCTGAACTGGGCAAGAAAAACAATAAATGTAATAAACTCAGAAGCTTGTACAGAAAAATACCAAGAAATGGCTGAAGATACTTGGGATCTATGCCTAATTAGGTGTTGAAAATAAAAAGCTAAAATGTGCAGTTTAACTTGGCCATAAGGTAAGGCTGACTGCAGCAGGTGAGGGAGTTGGACATGCAGGGTTCCTTCCCCAGACGTTCCAAGCTTCAACACCAGTGTTTACATTGTAAACAGCCCCAACATTTGCCTAAGTCCCCCAGACTCAAACTCCTTAGTATAAAACCAGGTCAGTATTTACTGTGCTTCAAGTCATTAAAAAACCTAAGATTAGAGGCACTCTAAGCTGCTATATAGATAGGGTTGTGTCTGCTTTAGGAAAGATGACAATTTAAAATGGGGAGGTGTCTTCTTGAGGTTTTCAGTTTTCAGACATAGGTATGCAAAATGAGATTTTTCAAATATGTATGTGATACTTTTGCCTCACTTTTTTTTTTTTTGAGCTATACAAAGTAGCCAGTAACTGTTGATTCAAAATGTCTTTTACTTTAGAGGTTCATATTTCACTTCCTTAATGACGATTAGGCAGACAGAAGAGACTGAACTGTGTGTTCTTCAGATATCTTAATTAATGCCCAAAGCTTGACTTGCCATTTCCTCTAATCCGAGAAACGGCCATCATCTCAGCAGTAAGGGTTGCAGGCACGTTCATAGAGAACCTAAAGTGAGCTGTCCAGGTCTAGTTTCTCACTCACTTCCAGTTTTATAGGACACTTTGAGGTGCATTGCTCAGCATGCTTTAGCCTAATGTACAAATGTTTTAAGTCTGGTTAAAATGTTTCTCTGCATTCATGAAACTTGGTTTTGACACACACAGTCACTTTTACCCCTCTTCTTATTAGGTGTAAACCTCCTCCCCAAGTCCTGCATTAGAATGGCCTTTGTCCTGGTGTTTGCAATAACTGCTTCCTTGCAACAAAGACATTTTTGAAATACAGTCTCGGTTGTTAGTGGAAGAGATAGGCATTGTTTTACTGTCACTAGATTGGCACTGAATTCTTGTCCACAAGGTGGGTAGACCTTATGCTTCTGAGGTTGAGTGCAGGCCTTGTACAAACTGAAAGCTACTTACAATGTGCCTTCAACAAGATGCTCAGTTCTCTCCCTCAGCAAACTTACCAGTCTGTTGTTGCTTCTTTCCAGTAATTATTTTCCTTTGTTAAATTTACAGCAATGAATATGGATTTCATTCAACTTTTAGTTAAGATCTCTCAAGAGCTGTAGAGAACCAACCTTCTCTTAAGGGGACCTCCTAAGGAAAAAGAAGCACTTGCTCCCAATAGTCCCTAAATCCCCTTTTTTAGCATTGCATTTGTATTTTCTATTTGTCATTAAATACCAGTAACACTGGTCATCTCGAATTCATAGTTCAAACAAAACAATAGCATACCTAACTGGGACACAGCCAGCACTAGCCTAAGTTGAGCTATCCCTTTTCTCCAGTTGTGGTTCACTGGGTTAAAAGAGATAACTGGGAACTCTGTGGATCAGACCTTTTAGACAAGAAACAATGTATTAAGAGTGTAGGTTTGATATATTGACTGCCTGCTCTGCTTAGTGATGTTAAGAAACCAAACTAGCCCTGCCAATGTGGCCATTGGTTGGGCATCATCCTGCAAACTGGAAGGTTGTAGTTTGATTCCTGGTCAGGGCACATCCCTGGGTTGCAGGTTAGGTCCCCAGTCAAGGTGCGTACAGAAGGCAGCCAATCAGTGTTTCTCTCTCATATCTATGTTTCTCTCCCTCTCCGTCTCCCTCCCTGTCCTTCTCTCTAAAATAAAAAATAATAAAAAGAAACCAAACTAATCTACAATTAGAAAGCACATACCTTATGTGCTGGGCTCTGCCTCCTGGCCTGTGGACAATTAAGAAGACCTAGGGAATACCATCAGAGAAGTGCTAATTGTATCTGGGTGTTACAAAAATAGACCGAGACAAGCTGTTCACTTAGGGGTACATTTTGGTCAGAAAATGAATTTGTTTAAAGGTTGTGATCATGTAAAATGACTCAAACCTTCTAGCAAAAATATTTTTTTGAAAAAATAAATAAATGCCTTTATAAATGTGTGTTCTCTTGCATTGAATAATATGTACCATTTGGTGAGTAGTACTTTTTTCCCCAGTGACATTCCAGTCGTCACAGGGCTTATTTATCAACAATGACCAGTGTAGGCTCCAAGCAGCCTACCCTTACACAGTCCTGTCCAGAAGAATTTTCTGCAGTGATGGAAATGTTCTATATTTGCATCCCCTACAACAGCCACTAGCCACATGTGGCTACTGAGCATTTGAAATGTGGCTGGTGTGAATGAGGAACTGAATTGAATGTTTTAATTTAATTAGCTATATGTGGCCAGTGATTAACATTATTAGGTAATGGAAATCAAAATGGACATGCAAATTCTGCACATTGTTCATAGATTACCCCAAAACACATTAATAAATATTCCAGAGTTATAGGGTTCCGATATCCTTCTTTATAGGTGAGGAAATGGGCACAGACAAGGACAAGTTGGCCCAGCTTTATTGAATTCTATTAAAGAAGACACAATTCCAAACAGAACCACTGTCTGTGGTTTTAAGGCCTGTAGAAATCTGAGTTATGTTTCACTACAAAAGAATATAAAATACATTAAATTCAAATTATAGTGTAAAAAGAAATTTTAAAAAGTGAGTAGTATGTCTTCATGAAATTAAATAACTGCAAATGGTTTTTCCTAAGCACTTACAAGTAGTTATAGTTCTTTCAAAAATTCAAATAACCAGTTTCAATTTTATGAGAAAACCTATACTTACTATAGTGTCAAAGATTTTCACAATTGCTTCAGCCACAAGTTTCACAAACTACAGAAAGTTTGGAGATACTTTGTTGCTAGATGAAAAAAAAATCACATCAGGAAAAATTATACTAGGTTAGCAGTTTTAAATGAGCAATAGTTCAATATAGTATTAGAGAGGTCGCCTCTTGTCTTACAAATGCAAAGTAAATACTCTAGACTCCCCTTTCTGTGAGACTGTCACTATCAAGGCTCTGAAACTCAGTAAACACAATTAGCATAAAAACAAGACAGATTTCAACATGAGAAATAGCCAAAACACAATTCCTGATCGTTTTGTTAGGCAGTCTCTCACTCTTTAAGCTCTTTCCTCAAACTTACTTCATTCACGAGATAACTCTCAAAATGAAAAGAATAAATCTGATGGCCCTCACAGCAACCTTCAGCCTGTCAAGGCAATGTTTTCACTCATGTCCTCTGATATTTCATCCCATTTACTACTGACAGTGTCCCCCAGTTCCCTTAGAGTATTTGAGGTTCTCTGTAATAAGAATCAGCCCTTATTTTTTTTAGCTACAGGAAAAACACATCTTTTGAAAAAATGTGTTTAGTAAATACCCTTCAAGTCCCATACCTAATGTCCTGATATAGAAAGCATGTAAGTGGGTGGTATCCCTTGGGGCTGTCTGAGGCTTACTTTTGCACCAACTATTTAGGGAGTTGTCTTGACTCCTAACTTTGCCTTTAGAGATTAGAATTCAACAGAGAAATAATAAATTAGGTTGTCCAACATCTGTTCCTAATTTAGAGCAAACCTATACAATATCACCCTGGGTAAACCAAAAGGTCACGGGTTCAATACCCAGTCAGGACACATGCCTGGGTTGCAGGTTTGGTCCCCGGTAGGAGGATGTACAAGACGCAACCAATTGCTGTTTCTCTCTCATATCGATCTTCTCTCCCTCTCTTTCTTCCCCTCTCCCTTCACCTTTCTAAAACCAACAGGAATGTCTTCAGGTAAGGATTAAAAAAAAAAAAAGAAAAGCTACACAATATCATAAAACTTCGTTTATTAAACTTTACCTCAAGGAAACTTTTAAAATTTTAAATAGTAATTCCAAGCCCCAGTGTAGACCATGAACCTACTTAGACATAAACATGGCAAACAAAGTTTTTTCAGTTTTCAAGTGTGTGGGGTTTTTTGTTTGTTTGGCTGATAGATTGACATTATAGATAAAATCTTGCCAAGGAACACAATTTTTGACCTGGTAAAGAAATCATTCTGGTAACCTGAACACATGGCCAATATTCTAAGACCAGAATTAAAGGCATTCTCTTGAATTTTGTTTTTTAACAATTTTCAGAGGAAAACCATGAAGTAGGCTTCCGGCTCTCGAAGCTTCGTAAAAATGGCAGATTTGCAGACCTTGGGTAATGGATCTCAAATTCAGCAGGCCAAAGGAGTGAACTTTAAATGATAGGGTTCTTACTGCTCACTGGTTTTGGATTAGTTTTCCATAGCCTCCTCTCCCAGCATCATAGTCCTGTCGATACTCATCTCGTACCTTAATTGAAAAGAGCACAAGTTACAGTATAGAGAAGACTGGTATAACAAATATCTCCCACAAATATGTCAAACAGCTAAGCCTTTTCAGATGTCATAATGTGAATGAACATTCAAGCAGGACCTAATTTTTTTAACCAGCTGATAAAGCTTACCTGCCTTGCCCTGGCTGGTGTGGCTTGGTTGGAGCATTGTCTGATAAACTAAAAGGTCACAGGTTTGATCCCTGGTCAGGGAGTGTGTGTGAGGCAGCCAATTAATGTTTTTCTCCCTTTCTCCCTCCCTTTCCCTCTCTCTAAAATCAATAAGCATGTCCTCAGGTGACGATTTTTTTAAAAAGGCTTAATTGCCTTGCAGAATTACCTGATTCTGCCTAATACAGTAGTCCCTCTCTATATCATGGCCTCACTGTATCACAGGATTTTAAAAAATATATTTAATTATTTATCGCGGATTTTTCACTATATTGCGGGATTTTGCGGTACTGTATACGTATGTTGTTGAAGTTACGCAGGTTTAAGAGTGTTGAATAAATGTAAGGTTCCTACTTCGCGGGGGGTCTGGAACGTAATACCCGCAATAAGTGAATACTGTAGTTTTTTTTTTAACCAGTCATCTATTACATACTTATTCACCAGCATTCAAAAATAACACATTCCAAAGTACTTAAATTAGGCTATTATATATTTTATAACAAAATTCATTTCAATACATTCTGCTTTTGTTCTAGACACTTTTGCAGGTGGAAAATATCTAGCCCCTAAGCAAAAGTCCAATAATAGTTGGTTGTGGAAATGTACAGAATATACCATTTCATGGGTTAAGAAAAAAATTTTGCTACTCCCAATGAGTGATTTGAGATTCATTTCAAGCCAAAGTTATAGACACTAAATTATTTTATTTTAATTTTTTAAATTTATTGATTTCTAGAGGAAGAGAGAAGGGGGAAAGAGAGAGAAAAACTGATTTGTTGTTCCACTTATTTATGCATTCTCTGGTTAATTCTTGTATGTACCCTGACCAGGGATCAAACCTGCAACCTTCGCATATCAGGATGATGCTCTTACCAACTGAGCTTCCTCGCCAGGGCCTTAGGCACAGTTATTTTCAAAAGAGCAAATACAAATATATAAAACACTTGTCATTAGGACTGAAACCCCAGGTAAAGGCTAAGCCCAGAGAACCTTCCTGCATACCTGGCCCCCAGACCGTCCACGGCCATACTGCCTGCCCTCCTTAAAGCCTGCATCCCAGTCTGTGCGAATCTTCCGGTCATCCAGACGAGTTCCATTTATGTATCGCATGGCATTTTCTGCATCTGCTCTTGAATAGTATCTTAAGTATAAGTATTAAGGAACACTATATGGCATTTCTCCAAACCTTTCTGGAAATATAACAAGCAACAGTTAAATAAAGCTGAGTTGTTAAGAAAAAGTACAAAAAATAGTCCAACCAGATGGAACCTGAAGACAATAATTTGGTTTGCACAGGCCTGTTTGAGGTTGGTCCAGAAGCACTAGAGTCAAATATGACACCCATGGCTACATTGATCATGATTTCCTGAGTAATCCTGTTAATAATTATTTGGTCCCATTCCCCCCATATTTTGATTTGCAAAATATAAAATGTTTAGGGGAGGTTTAGGCTGCAAAGTGCACACTTATCCAAGGAATCAATAACATCCAAATTTGGAGCTCTATATTCAAGAACAACCTTAATAAAAGAGGTTACCAGGCATATGAAACTGCCATTGTATTTCATTAGTAGGAATGATTCAGAAATGCTGATCCAGACATTTTTTTCCTTGTCTTTAATTACATAGGGAAACACTTGCTGAAAGTTTGGTGTCTAGAACTTACAAGATGGGCACATAGTGGGCATTCAATAATTTTTGTTGAATGAATGAAATGCATGCTAAGAGCAAATAGAAAAACAGTGCCAATGGCAGCCTTTCTTTCGGCTATTTGCCATTATGATTGTTCATCTTTGATCTACAAGACAAATGCAAAAATAGTCCAGCTCTCAGAGGCTGATTATTACCTACAGAGTGGATTTTCTTTGTCTTTTGTGTTTTCATTGTTCTCCCTATCCCCTGTGAACTGTTATCAGAGGCAAAAGCACAGCATACTTACTCTGGTCCCTTGCATGTGAAGGGAGAATGGAAGGAAGAAGCTTGCAGAGCCCAGAAATCAGACACCAAAACCAAAAGTGGGGATTCTCGGTCAAGCTAATAGGGAGTACATTTCTATCCTCCCCTTCTCAAGACTCGATTAAAATGATAGAAAAGAAACGTACACCCAGAAAATAGAAGAGGCCATCCACAGACTATAGTGATTCAGCAGAAGCCAGTGGGAGAGTGCTAATGAATAAAAAACAAAGTCACAGTCTGAAACATTCTAAAGGAATTTAAAGGAGAGAGGAAACCCAGGAGGCTCTTAATTCAAAGTTGAATAAGAAGTAAGGGCACAAATGAGGTTTAATTAACAGTCCTTATGTGGGAAGACTTGCTAGCAGGAAGACACTTAATTTCAGGTAAATGCAAATAAAATGATAAGGTTCTGAATGAATTGTCTGGAGGAACTAGGGCGCACTGTCTTGATGTTAGCTGACCAAAATACAATTCCTTCTGGCATTTGGGAAACTCACATATCCCAAAGGTAAGGCAACAACTTGAGAAAGCAGCTCTGTCTGGATCCACAAAACGAGCTTCCTTCTTCCCCAGTTACGATTGCAAACCCAACCTCTATGGAAAATTTACAGCTTAAATACAACCAAAGAAACAGATAATTTAGGAAACAAAATTTTTTCAAAAGACATGTTACATCATGTCTGGGGAATCCCTCAGAATATTTTTTTAAATGACCCAAAAAAGAAAGACATTAGGAAAAAAACAAAGGATAAATCCAGGAGTTCCAATATTTACAGTTTCCAGGGAGAGAATAAATGATCACAAATACAGTTTTGGTTCTGACCTATAAAAGTCAAGTTATATACATCTAATATCATGAAATACATACTATAAAGCCGTTTTAAAAAGAGGTAGACTATATGTGCTAATGTGGAACAACCACTAAGAAGTGGGAAAAAAGTAGTGCATGCAGTCTGCTACCATACATCCATGGGATTTCTTCTGGAAAGGCCCAAGAGACTGGTAACTGATTGTCTCTGGGATTATAATGATACAAGGACTTTATTTCACTATACCCTTGACTTTTTAAAACACCATAAGCATATATTCTTAAAAGACTGTTTTTCTTAATTATGAACAAAGCATGGATTTCAGAACAGAATGTAAATGTTACCAGCTTTTACAATAAGAGTGCAGACATACTGGACAGAAAGGAAGAGGTAGATGAAGGAAGGAGAGATAGAGATAAGTTTAGGGATGCTACATAGTAAACACCCTCACTCATTTTTTTCTTAAACAGATGACTAACCACTCTAGATCCCACCTTCATCCGACATCAGACACACAGGAAGGATACTCCACAAAACAGAAACCACATGCTGTTTTCTTCATTTTATCCAGGCCCATAATGATTTTCTTTATGTCACCACTTTTGCTGAAGAGTTCATAGATTTGTTCTTCAGTTGTGTAAAAGGAAAGATTTCCAACATACAATGTACAGCTTTTCTTCAGTAATTTTTCCTGTTCTTCCTTTTCACCCTAGAATTTCAAACGAAAAACGTTAAGCGACACAATCTAAGAGCCCCACTTAAGTAGTATTCCTATAAATAAAAAGTTTTCATTAATTCTGATTTGAGGATCAGCTTCTCTCATTATCCCAATCTCCGACAAACATCTTGCCAAAAAAGAGGGGGAGAGAGGTGTTCACAATCTATGAAGCACTGATGCAAGGTCCAGATTGCTTAATAGAGGGCCATGACTTGAAAGTCATATTGCGTGTAGCCCTCCTCCTGTGCCATACTGCCATACAAGTGGCATGCCTTTTCCCTGCACATTCCACATCCTCAGCACTGGATCCTTTTCTAATGACCCAAGTTTAATTTCCAGTCTCTGAACCAATATATCTGAAAGGGTGTTTTTATCCTTTGCAGTGAAAAATAAATGGATTTGCAGGGACAGGGTACCCCTGTAATACTCCCATAGAGAATGTTCCAAGCAACAACTACTTAGATAGATTTTTCTCTGAGATTAGGAGAAAATCTTTTAGCCTCCACACTGCAGAGGGCAAGTGCTGACTAAATAGAAGACCTACCAGCTGACCTGCTCTCAGGCCCTCAGACCCAGAGTTGGGCTCTGATATCAGCCAAACAGTGGTATTCAAACATGGAAAGTAGCTGAGACAGTCTCTGCAGAGCTGGAAAGTAAATGGGGGAAACAGCTCATCTTTTCTTCCATCCTTAAACCCTGTGCTGTGTGAATGGAAAAAATTCACACATCTCCTTGGATTGGTGGAAATGAGGGTGCTAGGGCAGAGGAGCTGGGAGGGATGGCCTTTATCAAAGACGAAGATATTCTTAAGGAACCCCAGGATTTGGCTGGAATCTTCTGGTTTTGAGAGAATACCTCAGATTGGACTCAAAAGCAAGATTTATGACTAACTTTGAAGGAGAAAAGGAATGTCCAGTCAAGATGGCAGCATAGGTAAACATGGCTCGCCTTCTGGCAAAACCACATCAAAGTTATAACTAAAATATGGAACAACCATCACTCAGAACCATCAGAAACCAAGTTGAATGGAAATCTGACAACTATGGAATTAAAGAAACCACATCCATGTAGACAGCTTACATAGGGCAGCCCCGGGAAAAGCACAGGATGGGGCTGACCTTGGCCCGCACCACCTGGGAAACCCCAGAGCCTGTGCATCTAGTGGACAGCAACAGACCATGTGGAACACCACCACCCTGCCCCTGCACAACTGATCCTTCACGGAAGGTGGAGGTTGGTGATCAGTGGTCACAGCCAATCCTTGTAGCTGGCTGGCCTGGGTAAATCCATCCCATTGACCTGCCAACAACAATCATGGCTCAACTACAAGAGGACGGAGTACTCAGCCCATATGAAGGGTGCACCTCGAGTACCCAGCTTATGTGATAGGGGAAGCTGTACCACTGGACCCTACAGGACACCTACTACATTAGGCCACACTCCAAGACATGGAGTCAAAGCAGCTCTACCTAATAAATAGAAACAAACACTGGGAGGCTGCCAGAACAAAGAGACAAAGAAACTTGGCCCAAATGAAAGAACATCAAAACTCCAGAAAAAGAGCTAAACAAAATGGAAATAAGCAACCTTATCAGACACAGAGTTCAAAACACTGGTTAAATGGATGCTCAAGGAACTTAGTGAGGATCTCAACAGCATAAAAAAGATCTAGTCAGAAATAAAGGATACACTAATTGAAATAAAGAATTTACAGGGAAACACAGTAGAATGGATGAAGCTGAGAAATCAATCATTTGGCACATAAGGAAGCAAAAAACAACCAATCAGAACAGGAAGAAGGAAAAAGAATCCAAAAAAAAAAAAATGAGGATAGTATAAGCAGCCTCTGGGACAACTTCAAGCTTTCCAACATCTGCATCATAGGGGTTCCAGAAGAAGAACAAGAGCAAGAAATTGGAACTCTTATTTGAAAAAATAATGAAAACTTCCCTAATTTGGTGAAGGAAATAGACACGAAAGTCCAGGAAGTACAGAGTCCCAAATAAGATGGATGCAAAGAGACCCACTCTAAGACACATCATGATTAAAATGCCAAAGATTAAAGATAAAGAAAGAATCTTAAAAGCAGCAAGAGAAAAGCAGTTAGTTACTTACAGGGGAGTTCCCATAGGACTGTTAGCTGATTTCTCAAAAGGAAATTTAGCAGGCTAGAAGGGATTGGCAAGAAAATATTCAAAGTGATGAAAAGCAGGGACCTACAGCCAAAATTACTCTACCCAGCAAAGCAATCATTTAGAATTGAATGGCAAGAGCTTCCCAGATAAGATAAAGCTAAAGGAATTCATCACCAAACCATTATATGAAATGTTAAAGGGACTTATTTAAGAAAAAGAGAAGATCAAAACTATGAACAATAAAATGACAATAAATAATCTCAACAATTGAATCTAAAAAACAAACTAAGCAAATGAGAAAAACAGAATCATGAATATGGAGAATCTTTTGATGGTTGCCAGATGCAAGGGAGTTGTGGGGAAATGGGTGAATAAGTGAGGGGATTAAGAAGTACAAATTGGTAGTAACAGAATAGCCACAGGGATGTAAAGTCCAGTATAGGAAATAGAGTAGCCAAAGAACTTATACATATGACCCATGGACATGAACAACGGTGTGGGCACTGCTTGAGGGAGTGGGGGTGCTGGGTGGAGGGGGTCAAAGGGGGGTATATTGGAATAACTATAATAGCATAATCAATAAAAGGTAATTAAAAGAGAAAAAAGAAAGAACGTAGCTGAGCAGAATCATATTCAGGCCCCTAGAGCACTTCCCCAAGAGGCACCACCTCTTCATTTACTAGTCTATAGAGAATGCTAATCCAGTTTCTTGACTCTGAGAATAAGATTTGGCATTATTCATTTCTGAATGCTTTGTAGCACAGTGTTCAGAATAACGGGTCTTGTGCTCACATTCAGTGGCAGAACAGAGAAACCATGTAAACTCACATCAAAAGGAAAATGATGAGATAAATCATGGTACCTCAATAAATAAAACTATGCAGCCCCATAAAGAGTGTACATCTACATACAATGCTATAGAACATTTCCATAATAGTGAGCAAAGTGAAAAGTACAGGACAATGTGAAAGATATGCTCCAAGTTACATATTTTCTACAGTGTGAATCAGAGAAGGAAAACTCTGACTCCAAAAAACCTCCGCTGCCTTGCGGCATACCTCTTCAGGGGAAAGGCTAAGGGAGTAAACCCCGACAGAAAATCCGGAGCCGGAGTCCCTAAGGCGGTTTGACGTTGTAGTCAACACCGGCAACTCCTGCGGCGCACCTGAAGCCAAGCTGTATCGACTCTTGTCTTTCCCTTGGACCCTTCAGCTGCGAAGAGAGGGGGGGTCTGCTGCATGGGCAACAGCAGACCCTCCATATTACCCTGCCCAGGCTCTGTAGCTTCAGCGTCATCGCAAGATGTCGATTCAACACGGGAGGAGACAGACACCATGTCACTCTCGAGTCGGACTGCACAGCCATTCTCAGCGGTGCAGATAGACTCTTAAGAAGCTACACCATCGTCTCTCGAGACGGATGGCTGCCGACGACAGTGTGAATATACATAGATATAAACAAGAAAAAGGTAAGTATGTCTGACTCTAGTGAGAATCAAGGGACTGTAGGTCAGAGACTTCCATGTAGGAGGTCTCACTTAATTCTCAGAACTGAATTAGGTAGGTCCTAATTTATTCTCATTTTACACCTCAGTAAAGACAGTTAAGTATCTTGTCCATGGTCACACAGCTACTCTGTAGTTGTAGCTGGAATCCAAACCCAGTCTTATAACCAGTCTCATACAGTACTTCCTTTAAAAGTCCCCAGAGTGCCCTGACTGGTGTGGCTCAGTGGGTCAGGAGGCCTCCTGCAAACCCAAAGGTTGTCGGTTCAATGCCCAGTCAGGGCACATGCCTGGGTTGCAGGCCAGGTCCCCAGTTGGGGGCGTTCAGGGGGCAGCTGATCAATGTTTCTCTCCCCCTCTTTCTCCTGCCTTCCCCCTCTCTCTAAACATAAACAAAAACTTAAAAAAAAGGCATTGGTTTTCAGAACTTTGGAATAAGACATTAGATGCACTTTATTTGTATAACTGCTGTAATATAAATTTATTTGTTAAAATTATGGTCAGGAGAATTTTCTTTTTTTTCCTTCCTACTTCACTCACACTTAAGTAATGTCCAAACAAACAGCCTATGGCTCAAGGAAACTATGTTGTACTTAAGGTATGATATTAATGTGGGTTCCATTCAGGGAAATTAAATAAAGCTACACAGGCTTTAGTGTGCAGAGAGGAAGAATAGGAAAAATTGAATCCTTTCAGTTTCAATTTTTCAGGATGCTTGAAATTCAAGATGGTTATGATGTAGAATTCTCTAAAGTGATGAGAACTGTAAATTACTGAAGTGAAAATCATGTCTGGCACATGGTAAGCATTTAAAACCAGATGACTGAGTAAATGAATTTAAGATCTTCCTCTATCTGGCCTCAAACAAAATTTCCTTCTCCTACTCTAATAACATTTTTTACACATTCCCTACGCCTACCTTCTTCTATATGTGCCCCCTTCTTTCCCAGTCACAAGGGTTATATCCTTTTCTGAATTCTTGCACACACACCCTTTCCACTCATCATGTCTGCTCTAGGTTATGACTACTTGCCTCCATTTACAATACCTACTATGGGATTATGAACTCTCAGAGTGAGGAAACTGTCTTTTGTTTTCCTCTAGGGCTTAGCGGGCTTCAGCAACAGCACTGGATAACAAGTGGTTAATGAGGCTCGCTCCACCCCACCCTGCTGTTACCAAATAAACCACCATGAATATCTGTTGTCTTCTCTTTTTCCACAATATCTACTATGACATAGGCCAAACTAAAAATTTCCTCTTCTGAAACCCAGCAGTTCTCTGATCTTGACATGTAGAGCAGTGATTTTCAACCTCTGTGCCACAGAATTTTTAAAACATAAAATACCCAACCTCCTTTCCCTTAGATTATCAAATCTTAAAAAAAAAAAGACAAGAGCCAACACAGTAATAACAACAGCTGTCTGATGTGAATGGATCAAAATTATACCTATTTTGTTTTTGTCAGATGGGCAAAATATTTTTTGGTGTGCCACAAAATTTTAGTAATTACGATATTTTTCACCCCATAAGATGCACTTCTTTTTCCCCAAAGGGGGGGGGGTGTCTGTGCATCTTATGGAGCGAATATTGTGTCACAGACCGTGATATGTATTACCTGACCTGTCAGCAGTGGTGACAGCTGTTAGAAGAGGAAGCAGTGGGCCAATGCAAAACCCCTTTACTGCTGAATCTCAGGGCATCTGTTCAGTTGCCATCCGCCTCTGCCCATGACCTGGGACCTGGAAGAGTGCAGAGAGCTGCCTGACACTCCCAGCTACAACTGCTGACCTGTCAAATCAGCTGAGGCTAATAACGGGTATGAGGCAGTGTCAACTGCCAATTGTCTTTGACACTGGGTGGGTCTGTGTCAGAACTGTCTCCAGTCACCAATCACTGTGTCTTAAGCTCTGCCAATCACAAGAGGCAGATGGGTGAAGTTGAAGTAACATGTTCTCAGCTGGCTGGCTTCTGGCTTGTTAGATGCTACAGCTGTCTCTCTACCTCCATACTGCTTCCAGTGCACACCAGATTTCTGTATGAGGAGGCCAGCAGTAACTGGGTGAGCAGCCATAAATGCTGAAGTTCGTAGTATATAAAGGGAGTTACGGTGGGGTCACTATTCTAGTAGTAACAGAGGCACCGAGGGGATTAAGGGGTATCACTAGCCGTAACAGGCACTGGGGGTAGTCCACTAGAACCTGTAACTCTCATTGAGTGTTACAACTAGTGATACCTCTTAACTCCCTCAATGCCTGTTATTAAAGGCCCCCATAAATTCTGACACTAGCAATGATGAGTTCTTGGGGTTCCCAGAAAACTAGAAGAGTACTTGAACCTTACAGTCTCTCCTCCTTTGTTAATGACAGTGATGATGGTTCTTAATACCCCTGCTGACTGCTGTTCACTTTACATGGTTAAAATATTATTGTTATATTTCATTAAGTATTTTAAGTAGTTTATGTGTGCCCAGAGAGGAAAAAGGTTGAAAATCACTAATCTAGACACTTAACGTGCCTAGCTTGGCTAGTCCGTCTCCCCACTCCTATGGCTCCCTAAGGGTGGAGACTGGGCTCAACTTTGTCTCTGTCACCCACCTAGACAGAAAGGATTAGAAGTGCCAAAGGGCAGTTTGGCTAATCTAAAATAAAACATAATAAAAAGCCACAATATCTGAGTCAGGAAAGCGCCTCCACATACTCCAGGTGTCAAAAGGACACCCCTTCCCCTCATGACAAATCATCTTACTGAGGCACAGCCCAGGAAAACGTGACCCACCGGTACTGCCACTACAACTCCTTCCTCTGCATTGGCCCGGGAACACGGAGCAGCTGCAAGGGAATGGGAGGGGGAGTCTCAAGTGCCCTTTCTAGGAGAGAAGGAGATTCAGTGCTATCCAAACGCCTTCTCAACATACATTCTCCAGCAAGCACCCGGGCCCCACTTCGGTTTTCGGGAAACCAGAGAATGGGAAACGACACAATGAGACAAGAGAAAACCAATTTTCAGCGTTCTGGCCCAAGCATTCACTTTTCGCGGTCCGGCCTCCCTTACCTGGAAGTGCTGGTCCCTGTATTCGCTCAACTCCACATAGGAGTCGCTGTGCAGCGCCTTCAAGAGGCCACCGGACATCATGAAAAGAGGTGGATGAGGACACCGTCACGCTGGGAATGACGAGCTGCCGCGGAGATGGCGGAACCGGAAACGCGGCAGCGGCTGAGAAAGTCGTACTTTTGCCGGCCAATCCCAGCGCGGCAGTGTTGTCGCTGGGCGGTGCTGCTCAGACGGGTCCGTTATCTAACATCGCCGGTCAGAAGCCAGGGCAGCGGGCTGCAGGTTCCGGTCGCTCCAAGGATGGTTCTAAGGAGGCTGCTGGCAGGCTTGCTGCACAGCCCGCAGCTAGTGGAGCGCCTGGCCGAGTCGCGGCCTATCCGGCGCGCTGCGCAGCTCACCGCTTTCGCACTGCTGCAGGCCCAGCTGCGCGGCCAGGACGCGGCCCGCCGCCTGCGAGGTCTCGCGGCTGGTCCCGCGGCTTCCCTGGGCCGCCGCGCTGCCCGCTTCAGAGACACCTTCACTCAGGAGCTACGCCGCGGCCTCCGGGAACGCCCGGGGCCACCACCAGGTAGCCAGAGTGGCCCGGGCGCAAACCCCTAAACCCGGGCTGGGCCGGGCCGAGCCGAGATCGCCTGCTTTCCCTTCTGGTCTGGACTCGGGCCCCGGCACTGCGCACGACTTCGAATCCTGACTCATTTCGGCCTACAGAGGTTCACTTATCAGAAAATCCAGGCCAAACGGACATCCCCAGTGCTACCCTGGGATAGGACAGGGCACAGCGCGTGAAGAAAGCACCCGAATCCTAACAGAAATGAAGAAAGGCTACACCCTGATACACCACGTACAGAGAGCCATGGACCATACCACAGCGCGAAAGTCAGTCTGCCCTCTGCGAATGGGACTAAAACTCGTAACAGATGCTGCTGCCTCTGCACTGATGTATTACGGCACTACCTCCAGGGGAAATAATGGATGGAAAGGCGACCTAGCAGATGTCAAAATCCTCTGATTAAATGTGGGAGCTGAGTAATGGGTATGAGTGTGGTACTTCTCTAGCAAGATGGATTAGAATTCCTGGGGATTGTAGGCCCTGGTACTACTAATTAACATATGCTGAGTGCTTACTCTGTGTTTGCATTTGCTAAGTGCACGCTGTGTGGGTTATCTCACTTAATCCTTACAATCACTTTCATATGGGGAAGGGTAGGCTGCTCCTTAAATTGCCATGGCCTTACAGAGCAGGATGTGAATACAGGCATTTGACTTCAGGGCCTAAGTTCATAGTCAGCTCTCTATAGCATTTACCCTGACCTTCAATACCTGCCTTCCCACTACCAACCATCACCACTGCTTGTTAGTACTACTGCCTAACATGGAACAAGCTACCTGGATTGCTGTTCACCATTTTAGAAAGGGATACAATCTAAAGATTATGGTGCAGCTAATGGACCCACTATTAGGAGAATCCATTGTATACAGAAATGTCCTGCCATTTGAGGCTTCTGACTGAATTTCTGATCACCTCTAATTAGACTACACTGTTACTCATGCAATCTAGAGAGTGCAAAGCTACAGGAGAAGCTTTTTGACTGACTGGTAACCAAACAAGACTTTTATATTCTGGCTTTTCTGATAGTCATGGGGAACTGGATTGGGCTGAAGACCTACCGTGGGGATGAAGGAACTAAAGTAGTTTGTCCTCCACTTTCCTAATGGTCAAACTGTTTGGCATCGCACCCTTCAGTCTAACCATCAGAGGTACTATTTAATCTTCTCCGAGGCCAGAAGTCCTATTCCACTAATGACCAAAGTCCTGGTTTGGCATCTTACCCTCTTCTAGACCAGAGGCAACTCACTCAATTATCCTTAGATCCTGGCAGTGATGAGCCTGAGGAGCATGTTCACTCTACTGTCTTGTTTACCTCATTGGTCTCAGTCCCACCCATTGATCTCTGGATATCAGAACAGCATGATATTAGCAGTCCCCAGTCCAAAACCCCTACCCTCAACATAAGCACACTCACTATCTTTTTCTAGAAGAGACAAAAAGGGAAGAAGTGCAGAAAGCAATGAAATTTCAAGACAAACTGGCCATTTAGTAAGAAAGGAAGGAAAGCAAGAGAGGAGGGTACTTATTTTTTGTGGAAGGAGTATGTAAGAACTAAGTTCTCTCCATTTCTGTAGAAGGCTTCTGGGAGCAGAGAAAACTGGATCCTTTCTCCTCCAACTAGAGGTGACTGAGATTCCTCCCCACATCATTGTAAAAGCTTCCAGTGTTTGTGTCAGTGGCTTGCCTTCTCACCGGTTACCCTATTACTAAAGAAACAGAACAAACCCTCCCTGCCCCCACAACAGCCTACCAGCATGCATTCTAAGTTTTTCTAAGCTCTGTGAGAAAGGGAAGCAACTCACCCTCTCATTCTGCAGGCCCCACACTGCAGGCAATTCCAGCTCACCTTTTGATGCCACACAGATACATTTTATAGACAGATTTATTAGAGCTCACACCACCACAATCTACATGGACTACTATACCAACAGTTTTGCCAGGAAATTCTGAGGTTGTGGACTCAACTGGGGAAGGGAAGAGGCACAAGTCTGAGGAGTTGGGGACCTTAGAGTCTTGGATGTCTCTGAGGTGGCACTTGTTTTTATATCTGTGGACAGAAATGCCATTTTTGGCTGCAAAATAAGTGCTTATCATTTGCCAGAGATGATGCTAAGCACTAGGGCTAGGAAGACAAGTCAGAGGTTTGTAGCAGAAATATAAACCACAAGAACAATGAATTGTCAAGAATGGGCCATGAGAGTTTAAAGGAGTCAAATGTTCGATAGTGTTCTAGAGCCAGTTTTTACTGATTCATGAGAGTGGATCCTTGGTATCTCCTCTTAGAGTTCAGTAACATCAATTTAATAGTTTGAAATAAGCCATGTGGGAGTATTTACACCACAGAAATTGGCAAATGCTACAAATTGGGAGTTTTTGCCCCAGAGAACAGGTTGCTACACATTTACCACCCTACCAGTGAATTTCCTCTTCCTTGGGGTTAGGGGTCATGAGAGTGTGGCACTAAGACCCCAGCAGCAGTCACACAACAGCATGCCTGTGAGGGGTGTCAATTTAAGGTTACCCAGGGCGTTAGCGCTTTAGCGAGCAGAAGGCAAGACTAGAAAAGGACTCAGGTTTGGTCATTTGCATAGGTTTGGTCTCCTGCTCTGTGCTGACCTCCAGCTCACTGATCTCTGTGGCCCTGTCACCTCTTGTTCTCATGAGATGGCAAAGGTGTGAGGAGGGAGAATAAGGACAGGTGTAGTAGTATCACAGGTCCTCACGTTCCCAATGGACTGGGTAGAGGGTACCTATGTTGGGAGCAGCATGCTCAAGAGTGTGATGGCTTCCACCAAAGAAGCAGATGTTAGTTTGGCATGGGGTTTGTGCTCCATCCTGTGGAGAAGGGTTTCAGACAAGGACGTTGAGCTTGGAAAGGGATCAGATCACATTTAAGAAGAAAAGCTGGGAGCACCAGATTGTCAGGTGCTGCTAGAAGCTGACTAAGTATTGTGTGTTCTGCACTCTGACCAGGGTATGCTGGGGAGGGAAAATGAATCTTAAAGGAAGAATGATCCTTTCTCTGGGAGAATGATCCTTAAAGGATGAGATGCTGAAATGTCTCACTACCATTTATGGAAGGAGTAGAAGGGAATGGAAAAAAAATTCCATAACTATTTTTAATGACAACCAAATACTAAGACAGCAGGCACCAAAGTACAATTAAATACACCACCATAGCCACTTCTATGCTTAAAGATCTTTAGCCAGGGACATGTGCTGCAGACCCAGGAATGACACAGTGTTAGCTGGCAAACACCTCAGAGATCCTCTGATTCATTGTACAGGTTGAGAAACTAAGGCTGAGTAAGAAAAGAGGCTTTCTTAAGGTCACAGAGCCAGTGAGTAGTGGACCAGGGACTAGAATTCAGGTCCCTTGAATCTGAGCTACCTACTATCTCTACATCCCCACACTGCCTCCTGCTAGATGTCTAGGAAGCCAAAGGGTTGTCATGACAGCAAGAGGTAAGGCATCCTGGAAGGTCTGGAGGTCTTTCAGGAATATCATTAGCAGATTGTCGTCTCTTCACAACTAGGTGCTATCACATATTTAAAACAGCGTAGTGGCTGAAAAGAATAGGGCAGGAACATTGGTTATATCAGGTTCTTTGGGAACCTTGACCAGTCATATCTTTGGTCTTTGAGGGGAAAAGGGTGCCAGATTACCCAGAAGGTAAAGCAGCCAAGGGTTGTGCATAGGAGAGGCAATGGCGAGAGTTAGGAAAAGAAGGGGAGGGGAGGGGAGAGGAGAGGAAGGGAGGGGGGAGGGAGGAAGGGAAAGGGAAGGGAAGGGAAGGGAAGGGAAGAAGAGAATCAGGGCTCTGTCCCACCCCAGCTGCCTACATGAAAAGTGGAGTGGTGCCTTCACCTATGGCAGTGGATTTTCTGTCATGTTGTCAGGCTTCTCTCCCAGCTCTAGGATGTGAAGGCTGAGATGGTCCCTCCAAGCCCCACTCAACAGGGAGGACAGGGCTGGTGGGTCCTCGAGGGTCAAGTGGGGAAACACAAGTGTCTCACTCTTGAGGGGAAAGCTGCACTTCTCTATGGCAGGTCTGGTGGTGCCAGGGGTCACCACGAAAAGGCGGCAGAGCCACTGCTCACCTGCTACCTGGCAGGCTGGTTGTCTGGTGAAGTTGTTCAGGGCTTGGCATAAGACCAAGTCTTCAGTGCCACCCATGTCCACCACCTCCACAGGTGCCCCCAGGCCTGGGAGATGTAGGAGGTGCCGGGGAGGCATGTAAGTGTGGGCAAAGAGGAGTGTGTAGTGGGTAGGTACGCCTGGGAGCACAGGTGCATGAACCACCTGCTCCAGGTGCTCCAGGCCAGGAACTAGACCCCCCTGGTGTAGGCAGCCAAAGAAGAGGGCACCCAGGGCATTAAAGAGGACCAGGGTGCCCTTATAGGGCACAGGTTGGGTCTGTAGACTACAAAGCAAGACCAGGGGGACCAGAAGGGGAATCAGGAACCGAGCCTCCTGGTGGCTAAAAGCAGATAGTAGGACCAGGGGCAGGAAGTAGAGGAGCAGGAGGTAAGACCTGGGGCTGGGCAGTCGGCTCCAGGCATCCAGCACCCTCAGAAAGCCCATTTGTACCAAGGCTTGGAGGCAGACTTGCAGCTGTCGCCACCCAGCCTGCAGGGCCTGGGCATGCAGCATCCCAAAGAGCAGAAAGCCATTGACTGCCAGGTGAGTGAGCCGCAAATGTGTGCCGTGCCTCACCAGGTTTTGGGGATCCAGGTTGTAGTGCAAGAAATTGGCTGGTGTAAGGACAAGGGCCCTGGATCCAGATGGACTAGAGAAATACCAGCTGTCCACAGCCACAAACACTGCTGCTGTGAGGGTCGCTCCTGGGAGGAGCCCTAGGGCTTCCTTGGTCAGTGACTTGAAGGCAGGGTTTGTGGCTCCATAAATGCCCCAGAGGAAGATGGGGATCAGAGCAAAGGCCAGAAAGGTGGGCCGGTTGAAGAAGCCAGCAGCCACAATGCTGCCGAGAAGCCAGCTGTGCCACCATGGGCCTGGAGCAGGCTTCTTGGGTGTGGGACTCCAAGCTACACGGGAGGATACCAGTACCAGCAGCCATGCAAAGAGCAGTCCCTCAATGGCGTTGGAGAAGGTCCTTGTATAGAAGACCAGGGTGACATAGGAACCAGACAACAGGACCAAGGCATTCCAACGCTCTGCCCTCCACAGTGGGGCCAGGTGGTACACGGCCACATCCAGGGCAAAGGAGAGGGTGGTGAGGAGGAGCCGAGGTGCCACCAGCAGTACATAGCCACTCACTGGGCCAGGCCATGGTCCCAACTCTTCCCAGAGCCTGAGCAGCCAGAAGGTAGAGCCAGAGGTCAGCAGTGGGAAGACCACCGTGCGGCAGGAGCTGCTGGGCTGAAACTCCCAGGGCCGGGTGGCCTCTATGCCCAGGATGTCCTCTGCAGAGAGAGAAGCAGAGGTGAACCAGTTCCAAGCTCAGGGAATATGCTAGAAAAAACTCTAGGATGGCCCCAAGGTCTTCCAATCACCTAATGTACACTCACCACATAACCCCTGGGACTGTGAAGATGATGGATTTTACTATTGCAATTAGGTTATGTTGTAGGGGCACCAGATATTCCCTGTAAAAAGTTGCAGAGGTCTGCTAAATATGTAAGTATGTAGGGGCTTCAGATGTTCTCTGTAAGAAGCAGCAAAGGCCTGCTAAAAAGCCTCAAAAGAAAGGAATGTTACAGCCCCTCAGTGATTTACAAGCTAAAAGACCCCAGCTTAGCCCCTATCTCCTTCCATTTGCTTGTAACTTGTTTATAACTCTTGTAAAGTTATGTCTTACAGAGTGTCTAGCCTTTTTGCAAAAATAATTGGTTTACAAAGAATTCGACCTAAGAAGCTGCAGCTGCAGGCTAAAGATAACCTTATAGCCTTTTGAATTTCTGTTCTTGTTACTGCCAAGACATTCCTGCAGCTCTGCCCAGCCCCCACTTCCCAGGGCTGCTTCCTGCCAAAGGAGAAACAAAGAAGCACAGCCCCTTATATAAACCTGGTCCTAAACCCCATTCCACGTCCCAGCTTTGTTAGAGACCTGCTTAGGGTCTCTGCCCGACCGTCGGCAATTAAAATCCTTTGCTTGCTTTATACACTGCTTCAGAGTGTTCAATCTCACCTATGTAGCTGAAACAATGTCCCAGGGAACAGCGCCCATAGACAGAGAGATAACCCAGATGGGCCTGAAATAATCACATGAGTCCTTTAAAATCAGAGCGTTTTCTCCAGCTGGTGACAGAAAAGGACATCAGAGATTCAAATCATTAAAAGGATTTGATGCACCGTTGCTGTCTTAAGATGGAGGGGGCCATTGCTAAGGCATGTGGCTGTCTAGGAGCTGGGAGCAGCCCCTGGTTGACAGCCAGCAAGAAATGGGGACTTTAGTTACATAGCTGAAATATCTAAATTCTTCCAACCAGAAGAACAAGCTTGAAAAGCAGATTTTCCCCCAGAGCTTCAGACAAGAACTCAGCCCAGCCTATACTTTGATTTCAACTTTGTGATGCCCATAGAAGAGTGCTCATGCCAGACTTCTGACTTACAGAACTGTGAACTAACAGTTTTAAGCTGCTAGGTTTGTGACGATTTTTTACACAGCAATAGAAATGAGTGTAGGAGATTTCAGCCCTTTGAAGATCTACCCGTGAAGGGGGCAGGAGGAACCATGCCTGGAACATGAGGTGATAATGTGCCCTGGTCAAGGGTGTATGGGGAGGGGCAGGGATAGGTTCCAGTACTCTTCTCAGAGTATAAAGTCTCCAAAGTCAGAGTCAAAAACCCATCTCTGTAATTGTGATTGTTATCCAGGATAGGCAGTGTGAGGGGAAAGGAAATGAACAATTGTGGCTATGGTCAAAAGCAACTTTAGTTTTGTCTGTAAATTTTATATAAGAAGAATATATTCAAGCAGTACTTATGTAATTAAAAGGATACTTGCTGGCTGGCCCTGGTCTGTGATCCTGTGGCCCGGTGTCCCAGAGCTCTGACAGGTGAGGATCTCAGCTACACCCCAATAAATTCTCATCTTGATAACATTACTGGTTTTGTTTAGGGCTCTTTGTTTCCCCTACTTATTCCTCCAGGCTTTTAGCCATTTTCTATACATCAGAAAGTGAAAGGGAAACAGAAAATCTGGGATCAGACTAATCTGGCTGCTTTTTATTGGCTCGGGTTTTAAAGTGTAGAAAAGAAGACTGGCCCTTTCAAGTTAAATCCATTTGTTGAGGCTTGTGGCAGAAATAGCTGAATACCTACCCAATATCTATTCCCTCCTTATTCCATAGTCTCTTTAGTGGGGCATTCGTTCACTTATAAAGACTAATTTTCAGCTTCCTTTTGCAACTGGGCATGGCCACGTGATACATTTTGACTAATGGAATGGAAATGGGCAAAAGGTATGTGATTTCCAAAAACGCCTTTGAAGAGAGGAGGCATGCCCATTTCGTCTTCAGTGGCTGGAAAGACTTGGTTTTAGACTTGTTGGGTGGAGCTCAAGCAGCCATCTTGAACCATGAGGAGGAAGGCATGTACGCACAGCACCTGAAAAGCCTCAAGGTCCTTAGCAACCATCCTAATGATGTATGCTACACCACCTAGCAGATAAATTCTAACAAGAAGGCATTCCAGGTCTGGGTTCCCTCAGTTCCCTCAGCATATAAATCTACAGAAAAAAAGTTACATTATCTCAGATTACAACCCTAGGTAAATTTTCCCAATTACTGGGTAAGCCGAACACAAATCCTTCCACCGAGAAATACAAAACAGCCTTCAACTTCCGGGCAAGATGGAGGCCTAGACAGACAGGCTGCATCTCCCTCAACAACTAAGAAGGAATACAACTACCTCAAAACTAGAGAAAACTAGAAGTTCCAGAAAATTGAGCTACATGGAAGTCCAGCAGACAAAGATATAAAAGAAATGCCCATTCATACAGGTAGGAGGAATGGAGCAAGGGCAGAGAGGATGCAATGTGATGACAGTGATTGTGACCAGCCATCAGAAAGCACAGTCATACATTAAAAATGTCTGGAGGAACACCTGGGGAGCGCTCCCAGCACCAGACCAGACCACACAGCTCATGGTTCCAGCACCGGAGAAAATAAAGCCTCATTGCTTCTGACTGTGAAAACAAGTGGGGGTTGGGGCAGAGAAAGAAACTGCCAGTCTCTCAGCAGAGTCTGCTTGTTTATAGGGCCCCCACAGTCCTAGAACATCTGCAGACCCAACCACTCTGGGAATGACGGCAAGGGCAACAGGTAGAGGGGCGCCAGTCCAATACAGAAGTGGGAGAAGTGCCTGGAAAAGGGGTGAGTGCTGAGCAGATGGCATTGTTCCCTCTCAGACCCCTCCCCCACATACAGCGCTACAACGTAGTGAAACAGGTCGCCCTGTATTGATGAATACCTAAGGCTCCCCCCCTTACAACATAACAGGTGCGACAGCTCTACCTAAGACACAGATGCAAACAAACACAGGAACCTGTCAAGCTGAGGAGACAGAGAAGTATGGCCCAAAAGAGAAAACAGATCAAAGTTCCAGTGGGAGAACTAAGCGGCGAGGAGATAGCCAACCTAACAAATGAGGAGATAGCCAACCTAACAGATGTAGAGTTTAAGACATTGGTGTTAAAGATGCTCACAGGCTTGACAGATATGCTTAAGTACAGCAAACACATAGGGGAAGAAGTGAAAACTATGCTAAATGAAATGAAGGAAAATCCACACAAAACCAAGGGTGAAGGGAAGGAAACCAGGGTTGAAATCAATGAGAACAGAATGCAGAAACAAGAATTGAAAAAAATGAGGAGAGGCTTAGGAACCCCTGGGACAACTTTAAATGTGCCAACATCCAAATGATATGGGGTGCCAGAAAGAGAAGAGGAAGAGCAAGAAATTGAAAGCTTATGTGAAAAAATAATGAAGAAAAACTTCCCTGATTTGGTGAAGGAAATAGACATACAAGTCCAGGAAGCACAGAGAGTCCCAAACAAACTAGACCAAAGAGGACCACACCAAAACACATCATAATTAAAATGTCAAAGGTTAAAGATAAAGAGAGGATCTTAAAAGTAGCAAGAGAAAAGCAGAGAGTTACCTACAAAAGGGTGCCTATAAGACTATCAGCTTATTTCTCAAAAGAAACTTCAGACAAGAAGAGACTGGCAAGAAGTATTCAAAGTGATGAAAAGCAGGGACCTACAACCAAGATTACTCTATCCAGCAAAGGTTTCATTTATAATGGAAGGGCAGATGAAGTGCTTCCCAGACAAGGTAAAGCTAAAGGAGTTCTTCATCACCAAGCCCTTATTATATGAAATGTTAAAGGGACTTATTTAAGAAAAAGATCAAAACTATGAACATTACAATGACAACAAACTCACAACTATCAACAACTGAATCTAAAAAATAAAAACAAAATCCAACTAAGCAAACAACTAGAATAAGAACAGGATCATAGGTATGGGGATCATTTGGAAGGTTATCAGTTGGGAGGGGGAAGGGGGAGAAATGGGGAAATGGTGCAGGGATTAAGAATCATAATTGGTTGGTACAAAATAGACAGGGGGAAGTTAAGAATAATATAGGAAAGGGTGAAGCCAAATAACTTATATGCATGACCCATGGACATGAACTAAGAGGGGTGGGATTGCTGGAGGGAAGGTGGGTACTGGGTGGAGGGGAGCAAAGGGAAAAATACTGGGACTACTGGAACAACATAATAAATAAAATATACTTTAAAAAATGTATGCAATAAAAAAAAAAAAAAGAAATACAAAACAGTTTTTCTTCTGAGTAACCTGTACTGCTGGTCTAAGCAGGAAAACATCAAAGAGGCTGGCATTTCATTAGTGACCATCCAGAAGGCCAATGTCACCACTCAGGAAGGAGATGCAAAGTCCCTATTCCCAAGTTCTTATTGCAGACAGGCTCATGGATTTACTGACGATCTGCATGGATATGTTCTTCCCTCTCCACTAAATATCCAGTCAACTCCAATCCAGACTTTACTGCAGCTTATCTTAACCACACATGGAGCGCTTTACCTGCCATGACCTCTGGTGACTGGAAGAACTCATCTGGGTGCACATAGCCTGTCTGTGGAAGGAGACACCACAGCAGGCGGAGCAGGCTGAGGCTGCCCCACAGCACTCTGGAAGCCATCTTCAGATCTAGTTGCTTCCAAGATACTGAGCCAAGGGCCTTCTGAATGACTTCTCAGCTACTACAGATACTATTCTGGATCCACAGATCTGCATCTGTTAAGAATAACATTTGTTAGTTATTATTATGTAAATTATAATATGTTCAATCATCTGAACAAACTCAAAATGGATCTATATACAATTAAAATGACAATAAGAACCATTGCTATTTACTGGGTGCCTGTTAAGTGCCAGAAAGTTTACATGCATATCCCATTTAATACTTTTCACAGTCTGGAACAGTGGGCCTCATTATCGCCTTTTTACAGATGGAGAAACCAAGATCTCTTTGAGTAACCTGGTTACTCGATAATCATATTTGCTGAGTGACTAAATATGACACTTGCTAAATATAATATTTGCCAACATGACATTTTGCTAAGTTTCTAAATAAAACATTTACAAGTAGGATTAGGGTGCCCTCCAAATCTGGGTCTCACATCCCCAGTCCTGTTCACAGCTCCTGTCCATAGGCCAGCATGGCTGCCTGTCCCTTGCAGTTCTGAAAACTTGGGAACCTTAATGGATTCCACCCCATTCCCTGCAGAAATGCACCACATTCTGCTCTGTCATCTCTGGTCACTCCTTCCAACTTTCACACACCCTGGAACCTACCTTTTAGATACTGATGGGAATTTACTGCTAGGATCTGAATGTCTGTGTCTCTCCCCTCACATTCATATATTGAAACCCTAATGCCTGATGTAATGGTATCAGGAAGTGGAGACCTTTGGGAGGTGATTAGGTTATGAGGGTGGAGCCCTCATGAATGGAATAGTGTTTCTATATATGAGTCTCCACAGGGCCCCTTCATCCCATCCACCATATGAGGACACAGTCAAAAGCAGCTGGCTATGAACCAGGAAGTCACCATTCACCATGTTGCCGCCCCAGGCAAGGTGCTTATATCAGTAAGTCTCAGGTTCCTAGGTTCCTCATCGGGAAAGTCAGATGACAGTATCAAGTTCATGGGGTTGAGGGCGAGATAGAGCTGTTGCACTGATGGCACTTAGTATACAGAGCTTGCAAGTATAAGTGATCAGTGTGAGGTTGCCATTACAACTTTTAGTGGAGGCACAAGTAATAAAGTCCTGGCTTATTCAGACACTCTAGGAGATCCTCAGAGTAGCATGTCCACTGGCTATGAAAATAAACAGGATTTGGTTCTATCCAACTGCCTAGATACATTTATGCATGTGTTTCAAACTTTTCTCCAAGAACAGAATTTTTAGCTCTGGCCGAGTAGCTCGGTTAGAGTTGTCCAGATGTGCCAAGGTTGCAGGTTCAATCCCTAGGCAGGGCACACCCACGAATCAACCAATGAATGCATAAATAAGTAGAACAACAAATAGATGTTTCTCCTTCTTTCTCCCTCAAAATTAATATATAAAAAATATACTAAAAAAGAAGGAACAGAACTTTTACTCCGTGATTAGAATTAAAAAACAAAATCCATTGTGCTGATTGGGAACACAAACCCAGCCTCTCCTGCATTGATGTGGGTAGTTTCAGAACAAGCCTGGATCCTGAGTCTGCACTGGTTTCCCTCTGCGGCAACAAAAGAAATTCAGCAAGGGGACATGTGTTTAGTGTCCATCATCTATTCCTCTTTTCCCAGGTACTCAGAATTCCCACTGAGAACTACATGCCTCACCCCCTACCACCAATTTTCAGTGTTAAAATTATGACAGAGACCTTAACCTGGGCAAAAATCAGAGGGCCTGTGGAGGTGCTCTCCAGCAGCCTGGTTGGTCAGTGCGAGGTACTTATACAGCAGTATATGTCTTCACGAATGTGTCTGCACATACTGGATTGGAAACCTTACCTTTTCCTAAATAAATAGGTGATAGAATACCTAGTTGACTTTTGTTTTATAGTTGACATCAGGTATGTGGCCTGGGATCTGATCCCATCCCTAAACTCAGGAATAGACTGAGTGGTTTAAGGCAGATAACATTTCCCATCCCACTGGTCATACTAAATAGTTTAGGGTTGGGCACATGACAAGTTGGTCAGAGCAGAGGAACTAGGAAAAGTACTTACTGGTAAAGGTGTGAGGACTTATATGAACTTTAATTTCATAATTTGTGGCCCAATTTTTTTTTTCTTTTCAGCTGAGCTCTGAAGCTGCTTGCAGAACATAACTTTGCCTTTTTGGGGCTCCAGAACTGTGCTGACTGTACTGTTTGATAAACTGTACTCCTTGCATTGCTGAAAAAAATACTCCCTGTACTGCCCTGACTGGTGTGTCTTGGTTGGTTAGTTGTCATCCCACAATGTGGAAGGTTGCCAGTTCAATTCCCAGTCAGGACATATACAAGATGCAACCAATAGATGTCTCGCTCTCACATCAATGTTTCTCTCCCTCTTTCTCCCTCCCTTCCCCTCTCTCTAAAAATAAATAAATAAAATCTTTAAGAAAACATTAACAAATACTCCCCTGTACTATGTGTGACCAAAGACATTTTTTGTTCTACAGGCCTACAGGCCTGAGAAGAAGCTAGGCCTTGATAAATGTTTAATCATATATTACCCACTGTTCACATCTCACAACCCCACTTGCTTAATCACTGAGTCAGCCAAGCATTGAAGGTCCAGTTGCCCCCACTGCAAGAAATGCTCACAATAAAACACCGGGACACAGGACTTGAGCAGTAACCGAGGCAGTTGTTTATTCACAGATCTGCAGCTCTGGGCGCAGCCTAAAAGCCAAATCAAGGTGCATGCTGAAATGATGGAGCTGGCTGCTTTTATCCTAATGCGAGAAAAGGCCCCCCTCCCTTCTCCTGTCCCCATCCTCTCCTCAATTTTTCCATGCTGAATACCCCTGAGTTACAATCTAATGCAATTAACTAAATTAACTGAGGGTGGTAATTAACTCAGTTAAACTGGTTATACATCTGTCTCCAGCTTTTCTTTGAAATTTCCCTGTTTGCTGGATTGTCTAGCTACATTTTCCCATTTCGCGGAGTTTGGTGATGACTCTCTCCCCCGACTTTGATCTCAGACATCCTTTGTCCTCAGAAGCATTTGTGCTGAGCTGTGGAATGCCCCTTTTTTGATTTGTAAATATGCTAATACTGTTCAGTCTGGCTCAGAGACCCTCTAATTACATTTGCCTTTTGCTGCTAATTATTTTCTACTGGTTTGGGAGTCACCAGTTTCCTTGCCCCTTACACCACCAATCAGAAAACAAATGATGTAAGTTTATGGTCTTGTTTCCTTTAGCAATCCATCTCTTTAATCAACAGCTCCATGAACTTTTGCCTTCATAAAATGCATCATACTCCCTCCATTTTGGAACGTGTTCTCAGTTCAGACTGCAAATCATTTCCCAGTTTGCAAATCATTATCTGAATAACTCTTTAAATTTCTTTAAAAAGGTACCTCCAGGCTTTCGTTTACATGAAGGTGTTACAGAAACAGGGGAGTCCAAAAACAAACCCCAGAGTTTTTGGCTGGGAGATAGGCAGCAGGAAGCAGCTTTCAGGATGCCCTTGCATGCCTGGGGCTAGTGGCTCGATACATTGTTGCAAAGATCCGCTTTACTTCCAAGACTCAGGAAGATGGGAGGGTTCTTGGACTGTGGGCTGGTACGGAAGAAGCAGACAGAGCCTACCTAGGGTTCTGTGAATGGTCAGAACTGTTTGCAACACCCACTGCGTGAGAGGACGCAGGGGGAGAGAGGGCAGGGAGGAAGAGAGAAGGAGCTGCGGACATTTTGGGCTGGCTCTGGCTCTAGGAGGCTCTTTCTCTCGGGCTCTCTCTGGCCCTCACGCCCTCACTCTCTGGCTCTTGTGGGCTCCCTCCATGTGGCTTGGAGAAGGGGTCTCCAGGCTGCTTTAAGAAGAGGCTCTCGCCATGCAGTTTTGAGAAGGAGAGGAGATCCATGCGGCTTGCAGGAAGAAGGCAGTTTGCAAGAAGGCTGAGAATCCAGGCGGTCCTGCATTGAGAGCTGGAGGGCACCACAGCACAGAAAGGACCTCCCCAATCACAATTGAGTGATTGGCAGCTGCTGGTAAAGCTGAACTGTGCCTAGGAAGTAGGGAAACGGTGTTTCTGACTTTCCTAAGACTGGCCAGGTCTGGGAGGGGGAGGCAGGACTTTGTGTAAATAAACAATTATTTTCCTTTTCACCAAACTCTGGTATTCAGAGTTATGATTCTGGCGGCGGGCAATCGGGCCCCTAACTAAACAGCCCGTGGGTTCTGTTTCAATCGGAGCAGCCCAGGGGTTCTGTTACAAAGGTTGTGCCCTTTCTTTTCTCTGCCAGACTTGGTGGGTGTTGTGCTGAGAAATGTGTTCTCTGGACCCTTCTGGGGTGGGTGAGCAGGTCTTATACAGTACCTCCGCCTTCACATTCCAATTTCATATCCTCTGGATTTTGGTCAGTGGAAATCTGGGAAAATCACAGTCTTTTGGGTGGAGAGCAAACCCCCTTGTGGGTTACATTTTGTATTATACTTCCCCTTTAGGCACCTGCTGGGACTTGAATCTAGTTATAGGTCTAGAAGCACAGGAGGGTATTGGGGTGGGTCCTGAGGAGAATTAGCATTGTCTTGGAAGGCAACTGCCCCAAGGGAGGCCACTACTGTTTCTGCAGGCAATGCAGGGTTAATTCCCTCAGATGGGAGTGGAAGGACTGCTTCTACTGGTAAAAACGACTCATCAGAATCAAGGCACTTCATGAAAGGACAAAGCCTGTTGACTATCATCTGAGTTTATGTCCCCAGGACTGGAAAATTACTGGAAAAGCAAGAACGGAACATAACTAACCACTCCCCACAGTTGCATGCAAAAGATAACATTGGAGCAAAATGCAGCTTCTAAAACCTCCTGTGTTGCAATGGCCCTAACAGCCCAACAGCCACACAATAGCAACCCTTCAACACGGTGAGAAACGCTCACAATAAATCACTGGGACACAAGACTTCAGCAGCAAAGCGAGGCATTTATTCACGAGTGTGCAGACTCGGGCGCACTGCCAGCCAGGAGCACGTGCAGGTGAAGTAGACAAAGAAACTGGTTTTATACTAATGTGATTAGCTTCCCCTCCCCTTTCCTTCTCCCCCGTTTCTCCATTACTGGTTAATCTGGGTTCACAATTTAACGTGATTAACTACTTAACTAAGGGTGTGATTATCTAAGGGTAATCTAGTTATAGGTCTATCTCCAATGTATTTGCAAAGTTATCTACCTACATCTTCACATTTCTCTGTGTTTGGTGATGCCAGTCTTCCTCCTTCTGATCCCAGAGATATGTGTGAGGAGCTGCAGAATGTCATTTCCTCGCCCCTTTTCCATGATTCATCTGCTAACTGTCTCCTACTGGTTTGAGAGTTACTGGCTTGCTTCTTTATCCCTAATACCCCCAAATCCTTTATAATCCAATAAAAGCTCAAAACCCCAACCCCTCAGGGCCAGCATAATTCTCCAAGCCTGGCTGCTTTCCTACCTTGGAAAATGAATAAAACTCGGTTCTCTGCATTTTCCTCTCTGTGAATTCTTTCACAGCCCACCTTAATGGCCACTCCAACATCCCAGATCTGTCAGTCTTCTCACATGTCTCTATTCCAAGTTTCACGATCCCATTCCTTCCCAATAAATGCCCTCACTTAAACAGTGGACATCCTTTGAGGCTGAAAATTCAATTTGCATTGTAATTTAGTCAATCATAGGATGAGATTCTGGGTTTGGTTTTTAGCAATTTCTACCCTGCAAGCAATAGGAGATAAGAGCCTTTTTCAGGGCAGACATTGAAGCTTTCAGGACATTTAAAAAAAAAAATTATTGATTGATTGATTTGGGAGAGAGAGAGAAAATAAAAACATTGATTTCTATATGTGCCCTGACTAGGGATTGGATCCGCGGCCTTGGTTTATGGGATGACACTATCTAACTGAAATACCCAGCCAGGGCAATGAGATGATTCTTTGTGTAACTCATTAATGACTTGCTTCTTTTACTCAACATTCTGTTAATGATTATTTACCATGTTGTCTCCTATAGCTGTAATTTTTTTTTATTGCTATTTGGTATTCCATTGGGTAAATACACTAAAATTTATTTATCATTCCTACTGTTATCTGCTAGGTTATCTCCAGGTGTTCACAAATTTTTTCTATTCCTAACGATACTGCTATAAACATTTTTATCCAAGAGCTCTCTGAAGTTCATACCTAGAAATGGAATTCCTGGGTATGCATACTTTTAACTTCATTAAACAATGCCCATCTGTTTTCCAAATGTCCCTGCTAGCTAAACAGATATTATATGACCACTGCTTCATATGCTAATTTATGCTTAGTATAGCCTGACATTGTAATTTTTGTGAATCGTGGGTGTCATCATGCATTTGTTTCCCTAATTACTAATGAGGTTAAACACCTTTTCAAATGTTTGTGGAACATTTTTGCTTCTTCTGTGTAATTCCTTTTGACTACATTTATTGGGTGTCTTTTTCTTACTCTGTGTAGGAATTTTAAATCGTAGTCGTAGGCAGCCGTCCGTCCCGAGAGACGATGGTGTAGCTTCTTAAGAGTCTATCTGCACCGCCGAGAATGGTTGTGCAGTCCGACTCGGGAGTGACACGGTATCTGTCTCCTCCCGTGTTGAATCAACATCTTGTGATGACGCTGGAGTGTCCTCTCCAGTGAAGCTGAAGCTACAGAGCCTGGGCAGGGTGATATGGAGGGTCTGCTGTTGCCCATGCAGCAGACTCCCCCTCTCTTCGCAGCTGAAGGGTCCAAGGGAAAGACGGAGTCAATACAGCTTGGCTTCAGGTGCGCCGCAGGAGTTGCCGGTGTTGACTACAACGTCAAACCGCCTTAGGGACTCCGGCTCTGGATTTTCTGTCGGGGTTTACTCCCTTAGCCTTTCCCCTGAAGAGGTATGCCGCAAGGCAGCGGAGGTTTTTTTTTTTTTTTTTGGAGTCAGAGTTTTCCTTCTCTGATGTGCCCTGACTGGAAGATCGAACCAGCGACACTTAGCTCGCAGGCTGACGCTCAATCCACTGAGCCAAACCAGCCAGGGACAGGAATTTTAAATATACTCTTCATATTTATTGCATGATGAATATCCTTTTCCAATTTGTGGCTTGTATTCTTATTTCTAGTTCTATATTGGTTAGTGCCTTCTTATTGTTTCTTGAGCATTTTCACCAGAATTTTTTTTACCATGAATCTTTTTCAGAAAAATCAACTTCTGGTTTTGTACATCTTTTAATCTATTTTTTAATCCTCACCTAAGAAGATGCTTATTGATTTAGAGAGAGGGGAAGGGAGGGAGAAAGAGAGGGAGAGAAACATCAATGTGAGAGAGAAACTTTGATTAATCACCCTTACTGGGACTGAATCCTCAACCTAGGCATGTACCCTGACCAGTAATGGAACCCAGGACCTTTCAGTTTGGGGATGACACCCAACCAACTGAATCACACTGGCCAGGGCCATCTTCTTTTTAATTAATTTCTTTTCTAATCCTTATTTTTTTCTTCCTTTTATTTTTTAAGGGATTTATTTTGCTCTTTAATTTCAAGCCTTTTGATATGGACACTTAGCTCATTTTGAGCCTGTCTAATATGATAAATATTTAAGGTATATATTTGTCTCTAATTACTGCATTAGCTGCATCTCACAAGTTTTGCTATGTAATATTTTCATCACCTTTGATTCTAAATATTTTCTAATTCCATTGCATTTAATTTTTTTGATTAAGACTTAATTTTTTTCTTATTTATTTATTCATTGATTGATTTTAGAGAGAGTAAGGGAGAGAGAAGCATCAATATATTGTTCCACTTATTTGTGCATTCATTGATTGATTCTTGTATAAGCTTTGGCCAGGGATTGAACCCGAAACTTTGGCATACTGGGATGACATTCCAACCAAATGAGCTACCTGACCAGGACAAGACTTAGTTTTTTTATAGTAGTTTTAGGTTTCCTGCAAAATTGACAGAAAGGTACAGAGATTTCCCATATGCCCTCCGCCCATACACATGTATAGCCTCCCCACTATTAGCACCCCCCACAAGAGTGGTACATTTGTAACAACTGATGACCAACCCTACAGTGACACATTATCATCACTCAAAATCTATAATTTACATTATGGACTAATGTATAATAGCATGTATCTGTTACAGAAACAGGGGAGTCCAAAAATCCCCAGTTTGCAGCTGGGGGATCAGGAGAAGGAAGCAGCTTTCAGAATGCCTCCACATGCCCGAGGCTGGTGGCTAGTGTCTTTCTTATGCAAAATGGCTTGGATGCTTCCAAGGCCTCAGATAGGTGAGAGGGGTCTTGAACCAGGGTATGGAAGAAGCACACAGAGCCTATGTAAGGTTCTGTGAACGGTCAGAACTGTTTGCAACACCCACTGCATCAGAGGACGCAGTTAGGGATATATATGCAGCTGCAGACATTTTAGCTCTCTCTCGCTCTCGTGTGCTCCCTCCATGTGGCTTGGAGGAGGGGACCTCCAGGCTGCTTTAAGAGGCTCTCACCATGCGGTTTTGAGAAGGAGAGGAGATCCATGCAGTTTGCAGGAAGAAGGCAGTTTACAAGGAGGCTGAGAATCCAAGCGGTTCTGCATTGAGAGCTGGAGGGCACCACAGCACAGAAAGGACCTCCCCAATCAGAATTGAGTGATTGGCAGCTGCTGGTAAAGCTGAACTGTGTTTGGAAAGCAGGGAAACGGTGTTTCTGACCTTCCTAAAACTAGCCTGGTTTGGTAGGGGGAGGCAAGGATATGTGTTTATGGGTGTTTTAAAGAACATAAGACTTAACACAGAAGTCCGCAAATAATCTAAATCTATATAACTGTTAAATAAACAATTCTTTTTCTTTTCACTAAACTCTGGTATTGAGAGTTATAATTCTGGCGGCGGGCAATCGGGCCCCTAACTAAAGAGCCCGTGAGTTTGTTTTCAATTGGAGCAGCCCAGGTGTTCTGTAACATATCCACCATTATAATATCATACAGAGTATTTTCACTGCCCTAAAAACCCTGTGCTCTGCCTGTTCATCTCCAGCAATTAATTTTTAATGGTCCATTTTTGTAGACATTCCACGGATGCTTAAATACCATGTATTCTGTATATGGGATTTATTCTGTATTAGACGTAGACTTCTATATATGTTTATTAGATTAAGCTTAATTGTGTTGCTCAAATCTTTTATATCCTTAATATTTTCTACTGCTTATTCTACAAATTATGGAAATATGTGTTGGAATAAATCATGAGATGATAAATTTGCCTAATTTGTATTGTAATTTTGTCATTTTAGCTCATTTTTGAAGCTGTCATTATTTTTATAAAAGTTTAGAATTGTTATATCTTACTGGAAAATTAAATATTTTATCATTATACAGTTATCTTTTTATCTCTAGTAATGTTTTTTCCCTAAACAATTTTGTCTGATATGAACACAGCTATATAAGCTTTCTTTTATTTAGTGTTTACCTAGTACATCATTTTTCACCCTTTTTACTTTCAGCCTTTCTTATATTTATACACTTATATATCCTTTAAAAAACAAGTAACTGGATTTCATTTATCCAGGCTGACAATGCTTATCTTTGCAATGCAGCTTTTTTTGAAATGTTTAAATTTAGTACAATTATTGACATGTTTATTTCTTACATGTTATTTTCTTGTTTTTTTTTCTCGTGCCTTTTCTAGTGTTTCCTTTCTTGCTTTCTTTTGGATTGACTTTCTTTTTCTTGATTCATTTTTCTCTGAGTTTGGAAGTTATATGCTCAATTTCCATTACATCATAAAATGCAGTATTTTATTTAATATTTTAATATTCAATATGCTATGTTCTGTGGTTTATGATAATTCTGGGTGTACATTTCTTTTTATCACGAGTGGAATTTTTTTTTTACTTCTTCACTCTGTGAATTAGGGTACTTTGCCATTTATAGAAAGTAATCCTCCCACCTCACACCAGTCAGAATCGCCATCATTAACAAATCAACAAACAACAAGTGCTGGCGAGGATGTGGAGAAACGGGAACCCTACTGAACTGCTGGTGGGAATGCAGACTGGCGCAGTCACTGTGGAAAACAGTATGGAATTTCCTCAGAAACTAAAAATGGAATTGTAACAGAGCTGGGGCCCTCCCCCAAATCCCACAGCTCATAATTTGAGGACAGGGAAGGGAGATAGCACAGCTTTTAAGGTACTTTGCATATCTTTGGCAAGTTGGTCACTAGATAATAGCTGTGCTGCAGCCCAGGGCAAAAGGGTGGATGACAGGCTTAATACACTAGCCTTTCCTGAAGGGAAGCGATGCTACCCCCAGGTAAAAGGGCAGATGATAGGCTTAAGATACTTTTCCTGATAATGATGTATGGTGCCCTGGGTCAGCATTTGAAATAAGGGCAGGCAGCCATATAAGAAGAGAAGCCACATGGTCTGAAAGGGTGTAGACTGGAGTTGGTAGTTGCCTGCGAGGTCTGGGTTGTAAGGGGCAAGCCACGTGGTTTGGAGAGAGAGCCCACTACAAGGTCTGGAGTAAGAGGAGACTCACTGGGAAACTTGTCTGGAGAACATGGTGGCATGGCTAATGAGGCAGGTATTGCGGTGACCTCCCTAACCAAGCACGGATTAGTTGGAGATGCCTGAAATGCTGAACCATGACTGGGTATACTGAGCTGTGGACTTTTGCTTTTCTGAAATATGGTAACTCTGACTGGCATATTCTGAAACTGGCCTGGTTTGGCAGGGGGAGGCAGTACTAAGTGTTTTGGGTGTTTTAAAGGGATTGGGAAATAATGGTAGAAACCTGCCATTATTCTGAATCTGTAAAACTTTTAAACACCCTTTCCTTTTCCACCAAACTTTTGTATTGGGGGTCATGCTTCTTGGTGTTGGGCAACTGGACCCCACAGCTGTTCCAGAGCAGCATAGGCTGGGGTTCTGTAACAGAACTGCCTTTTGATCCAACAATCCCATGGCTGGGATTATACCTGAAGAATCCTGAATCTCCAATTCAAAAGAACCTATGCATCCCAATGTTCATAGCAGTGTTATTTATAATAGCCAAGTGCCAGAAACAGTCTAAGTGCCCATCAGTAACTGAGTGAATCAAAAAGCTGTAGTACATTTGCACACTGGAATACTTTGCAGCAGAAAGAGAGAAGGAACTCATACCTTTCTCAACAGCATGGATGGAAGTGGAGAGTATTATGCTAAGTGAAATAAGCCAGGCAGCAAAACACAAATACCATATGATCTCACCTAATACAGGAACCTAATGAACAAAACCAGCACAAAATAGAACCAGAGGCACAGAAACAAGGAACAGAATGACAGTGATCAGAGGAGAGGGTGAGGGGGAGAACGAGGGAAAGAAGGGGAAGGCTTTAGTCAAGGAACTAATATAAATGATCCATGGACATGGACCACAGGATGGGAATTGACTGTGGAAGCAGTGGGGTAGAGGGTAGTGGAGCTCAATGAGGGAAAAATTGGCACAACTGTAATTGAACAATAAAATAAAAATTACAAAAAAAGTAATACTCTATTATCTTTTTTAAAGTATATTTTATTGATTATGCTGTTACATTGTACCAATTTCTTTTTCTTTTTCTTGCCTCTGCCCAGTACCCACTTCCCTCCAGCTATCCCACTCCCGTTAGTTCATGTCCCTGGGTCATGCGTATAACTTTGTTGGCTTCACCCTTTGCTATATAATTCTTAACTTCCCCCTGTCTCTTTTGTACCAACCAATTATACTTCTTAATCCCTACACCATTTCTCCCCTTCCCCCCTCCCAGCTGATAACCCTCCAAATGATCCCTATACCTATGATCCTATTCCTATTCTAGTTGTTTGTTTAGTTGGATTTTGTTTTTAGTTTTTAGATTCAGTTGTTGATAGTTGTCATTGTAATGTTCATAGTTTTGATCTTTTTCTTAAATAAGTCCCTTTACCATTTCATATAATAATGACTTGGTGATGATGAACTCCTTTAGCTTTACCTTGCCTGGGAAGCACTTTATCTGCCCTTCCATTCTAAATGACAGCTTTGCTGGATAAAGTAATCTTGGTTGTAGGTCCTTGCTTTTCATCACTGTGAATACTTCTTGCCAGTCCCTTCTTGCCTGTAAAGTTTCTTTTTGGAAATCAGCTGATAGTCTTATAGGCACCCCTTTGTAGGTAACTTTTCTCTTTCTGCTTTTAAGATTCTCTCTTTATTGTTAACCTTTGGCATTTTAGTTATGATGTGTCTTTGAGTCCAGCTTATTTGGGACTCTCCGTGCTTTCTGGACTTGTATGTCTATTTTCTTTGCCAAATTTGGGGAGTTTTCCTTATTTTTTAACATAAGCTTTCGATTTCTAGCTCTTCCTCTTCTCCTTCTGACACCCCTATGACTCGGATATTGGCATGTTTAAAGTTGTCCCAGGGGCTCTTAAGCCTCTCCTCATTTTTTTTCAATTCCTGTTTCCTCATTCTGTACTGGTTGACTGATTATTTCTTCTTTATGTTCCAAATAATTGATGTGAACCCTGGTTTCCTTCCCTTCACCATTGGTTTTGTGTGGATGTTCCTTCGTTTCACTTAGTTTACCTCTCACTTCTTCTCTTCTGTGTTTGCTGTACTCCAGCATATCTGCCTGTGAGCATCTTTATCACCAGTGTTTTGAACTCTTCACCTGTTAGGTTGACTATCTCCTTGTCTGTTAGGTTGGCTATGTCTTCGTTACTTAGTTCTCCCCCTGGAACCTTGATCTGTTCCCTCTTTTGGACCATACTCCCCTGTCTCCTCATCTTGAGAGCTTCTTGTGTTTGCATCTGTATCTTAGGTAGAGCTGTTGCACCTGTTATGTTGTAAGGGGCAGAGCCTTAGGTATTCATCAGTATGGGGTGACCCATTTCACTACGTTGTGGTGCTGTATGTGGGAGAGGGGTCAGAGAGGAAACATGCCACTTGCTCAGCACTTACCCCTTTTCCAGGCACTTCTCCCACTTCTAGTATGGGACTGGCACCCCTCTAGCTGTTGTTCTGGCCATGGTTCCCAGAGTGGGTGGGTCTGTGGGCATTCTAGGACTATGGGGGCCTCTAAACAAGTGGACTCTGCTGAGAGACCAGCAGTTTCTTCCTTCACCCCAACCCCTACTAGTTTGTACAGTCAGAAACAATGTGGCTTTATTTTCCCCAGTACTGGAACCATGAACTGTGCGGTCTGGTCTGGCGCTTGGAGCACTCCCCAGGTGTCCCTCCCTACTTATTTTAATATGTTACTGCATTTTCTGCTGGCCTGCTGCTGCTGCTGCCGCCTCCAGTGCCACCACTGCACCACGTCCTGTCCGCCCTGGCTCCGCCCCTCCTACCTGTCTGGATGAGTATTTCTTCTTTACATCTTTGTTTGTTGGACTTCCAGGCAGCTTGATTTTCTGGAACTTCTGGTTGTCTCCAGTTTTGAGGTAGTTGTATTCCTTCTTAGTTGTGGAGGGAGACGCAGTGTGCCTGTCTACGCCTCCATTTTGGTGGTTAGTCCTTAATCCTCCATTATCTTTTCAAATATTGCTTCTTCTCTCTTCTTTAGTCTTTCACTAGAATTTCCCTCTTGGGCTATCATCCATGTCATTTTAACTTCTATTTTATATTTTCATACCTGTCTCTCTGGGCTATATTTCAAAAAAAGTTCTTCTGTCTTCCTTATCCCTAATCATCCTTTCAGCCGTATTTAATCAGCTGTTAAATTGAATTTAAAATTTCAGTTTTATATATTTTCATTTCTGAGAGTTTTTTCACATCTGCTTGCTCTTTTGTCATATTTTAAAAGCTCCTTTTTATTTGTTGTATTATATTAAGCATACTTATTTTATATGCTAGACTTGATATGGGTCCAAATCTTTCGGCTGGGGGTGGGCAGTAAAAGTCTGGGACCATTTTTAATCATGGTATTGACTACAAGTATTTTTTCTCCCTTTGGGTGAAGGTGGTGCCTAATCCTGTGAATTCAGGCTGAAAAGTTATATGAGGGCAAGCTTATGGATACAAATTCCCAAGGTAGCCCCCACCCCCACCCCCATTTGATTAGCATCAGGATCCATGAAAGGCAGTTTTCCTTGCAGTCTTCTGGGGATAAAAACGTTTACTTCTAGGCCACCTTTATAATGAATATGTAGCCCTACAGAGTCTCAGCTTTGAAGGGGTCTCCTGTTAGACTTCAGGGGGGCACACGGCTTTATCTTCTGTCCTGTTAGTACTAAGATACAACAAACACCAATGCTCAAATGCAGCCAGTCCTTGAGTCCAAATCTTTCTTCAGTGCTTTGCATTCCTCTCTAGGCCCCTGCTTTTATGCCTGAGTATTCCTTACCTTTTCCTCAGCTCACATATTATTTTATCCAAGGTTTTAGTTATTTTTGGCAATTTATTTATTTTGTAATTCAAGAATGGCCCTCCACTTGTGTGTTGTTTTAACAATCTCATTGGTTTTTTTTTTCTACTTATAGAAGTAATACAAGATTGTTGTGAGAAAAGTAGAAAGTACAATAAGCAAAATAGGAAAAATTAATTAAACTTAATTCCTATCACTCAGAGAAACACCATTAACATTTTGATATATGATTTTCTCAGAATTTCATAGAACATACAGGCTTATAGTTCTGCTTATTTATGTATATATTTATGTGTATGGTTGGCATAAGAAATAGACTGTGTTACAATCACATTAGTGAATTTTTTTCATGATGTGGCTCGATGGGATGGAGAGATGCTGTGTCTGGGCCTATGAAGCTGGTTCTGGAAAAACTGTTGGCAGGCTGTTCCTCAGCGGATGGGAGGGTGGGTGAGTTAGGATCACAACTTCAGCATGAGGTTTATGGAGCAAGCCAGCCTGTGGCCACATGGCCTACAAGAGTATAGGTCTTCTGGCAGTAAAAAAAAGAAGAAACTTTTCTATTTTACAGCAGCATGGATAGACCTAGAGAAAATTATGCTCAGTGAATTAAGCCAATCTGTGAAAGAAAAATACCACATGATCTCACTTATATGTGGAGTCTATTGAACAAAATAAACTAGTAAACAAAATAGTAACATAAGATTAGATACATCAAACAGACTGACAGCTGCTGGATAGGAGGCAGGGGTGCAGGAGTGCAGGGTGGGGACAGAATGAAAGATGGTGAAGGGATTAACCCATAGGGGACCACTTTGTGTGGT